>NC_046315.1:24261115-27072781 GCF_009819535.1 Lacerta agilis
TTAAGACCACTGCATAGGTCGACTTTAGCTGTAGCAGCAGAGGCAGTAAAGTAATTTGGTATCGTAGTAGATGGAGATCAGTTCAATGCATGGAAAGCAGAATGGGCATCCATTTCCTCCAAGAGCTCAGCCCTATGAATGGTTACTTGAAAGTGAAGTCAACGGGGCCAGGGGAGGCTGGTGCCCACTGGGATTGGTGGAGCAGAAGACCAGAGCAGCCAACAGGAAATGAAGCCAAAAGCAATGGCTGGTGAAGTCAGAGGCAACGATAGGCAGAGGCAACCTGAATCTCCTCCCTGATGAGTTATACAAAGGCAACACTGAGGCTAATGAGGCAGAGTTGACAGCCAGCCAGTGACATTCCCTGGATTGGTTGGAAGTAAGGGGTGGGGGGCTGACTGAGGGCAGATTGTCCTTGGTGGGGCAATGCCCCATTCACCTTAATGGAGCAGCCTCCATGGAATGGGACTTTCTTTGCTGTTCGTAGGAATAAATATAAGGAACATTTCCCAGGAAACGCACTTTAACTGTGTGTACTTTAACTGTGATTTAAATGCATGTTGTGTATGCAGCCATAATGGCCAGCATAGGTCTGAAAAAACATCCCTGGCTTCTGTGGGACATGAAGTCAGATATCCAGGGACTTTTGCTTGATGTTCCACAAATCAAAGCACAAAAATAATTCACATTTTCATGGTTTCTTTGCTTCGGTGCTGATGTCATCCTTAGAATCAACACCATGTTTTGAAAACTAGAAGCAATTTAAACTTTGGACTAGGCAGCTCTTCAGACAGAGGACTCTTTCAAATAGAGGACTGTTCTCTGACACAGGACCACCTACTCACAACTGTGACACAGCTACATCACACATAATAGTCCTACAGCAAAGAGAGCGCTAACCAGAGGGAAGGCACGTCACCAGAAACCTTGGATTGCAAACAACAAAATGAATGTGCATTAACTCATAGGAGAAAAATCAGAGTCTGCAGATGTTTTAAAATGCTAATCGCTAGCTATGTATCTACCTCCACTGCCAGAGGCATCATGCCTCTAGAATACCAGTTGCAGGGAATCATAAAAGGGGAGAGTGTTGTTGTGCTTCGGTTTTGCTTTTGGTCTTCTCAGATGCATCTGGTTGACCACTATGAGAACAAGATGCTGGACTAGATGGGCCTTTGGCTGGAGCCAGTCTGGCTCTTCTTGTGTTTTTAAGTACAGTTAAGCACTCATGCAGGGGCTCACTACAAGGCAACAGGGTTGGGCATCTTTCAGAGTCCGACTCAAGTGCTTTTCTCTCTGTGCCACCACAGCAAGTTGTCAGAAGAGGGAGCTGTTTGCCAGAGATCTGCTCCGCTTGGGTGTCGCCAATGCAGCTGGGTCAGAAGCAGATCCTGCGGCTTGCTGACTCAGCAGTTGCCAGGCAATGCAAGCCAGGGCACCAACAGGACTTTCACTTGACGTTTCTAAATCCCTAGATTCTGTTTCCTCAGCCTGAGCAATTTGCTCTACAGAGGAAGCTGATGTCAGACCAAGTGACCTAACGACCCTCGTCACCTTGCCTCGCCTCTTCACTGTGAATGGCGGTTGGGTTGGCCTGCTCTGCCTTGATCGTGCTTCCAGACAAGCATCCCAGACACCAAATTGAAGATAGGATCCCCCCAAAATCAAGAACAGTTTACAGTCTTAATAGCAGGAGTGTGAAACTTGTGGGCCTCCAGATGAGAGCCAATGTGGTGTAGTGGTTAGAGTGCTAGGCTAGGACCTGGGAGAGCAGAGTTCAAATCCCCACTCAGCCAGAAAACTCACTGGGTGACCTTGGGCCCGTCACAAACTGAGAGGGAGAAATATATATATAATTATATATATATAATTTTGATGAGACTGAGAGGAGATATGATAGCCATCTTCAAATATCTCAAGGGCTGTCACATGGAGGAGTGAGCATGCTTGTTTTCTCCTGCTCTGGAGGGTAGGACTTGAACCAATGGCTTCAAGATACAAGAAAGGAGATTCCAACTAAACATATGGAAAAACTTTCTGACAGGGAGAATTGTTAGTGGAACAAATTCCCTAGCGAGGTTGTGGACTCTCCTTCCTTGGAGGTTTTTGAGGAGAGGTTGGATGGCAATCTGCCCTGGATGCTTTAGTTGAGATTCCTGCATTGCAGGGGGCTGGACAAATGATCCTTGGGGTCCGTTCCAACACTAAAATTCTATGATTCTATGACTCCAGCTCCCATCCTCCCCAGCAAACACAGCCAATAGTCAGTTATAAAGGAGTCCAATCACATTTGGTGGGCCACAGATTCCTCATCCCTGCATTACAATATACATGGATAGGCTACCTTTTAGCATCTTGACTGCAACTTGGACAGACACTCCCGTTTCACTAATTCCATATGCTGTGGCATTCACCACTTTCCCAAAAGCACCGGAACCAAGTTCTTGCCCTGCAAGAAAAAGGGAAATGAACATGTCCTCCTCATCTTGCAGTTTGGTGGCGCGCTTGCTAATCTTATGATCAGTGCCCCCAAACTCACCAAACTCCAGATTTTCTCTGGGAAACTCCCACTTGAGCTCATACTCGACCTCGCTGAAATCCACGTAGATGTATTCGTTATAAGAAGGTCCAACCATCTGTATCATCTGCAGCTGGCTTTTGTATCTCGATTGCTACAGGGAAGGAGAAAAGAGGAATAGTGAAAAGGACATTCAAGGTAACAGAGCAAAGTGGAAAAGACAGACATCGGGGTCAGCTGTTAACCTTTTTGTAGTTTTGGCAAATTAAGGCGCACAACACGGCAATGACCGAAAAGCAGAATCCAGCAGTTGCATATAATGCAACGTTATCGGACAGGGGATGTTCTCCTGCAATTTGAAGAGAGGTGGATTATTAAACATTTCATTGTGTTGTTAAAGATAAAATGACTTTGCGCATGTGATGAAACATGGTCTTATCTACAAAAGCTCATGCCACAATAGATATGTTGGTCTTCAGGGTGCCACAGGACTCATTTCTGAAGTTACAAACATTTAATATATTTTTACATACCATGGAATTTAGCATGGAACCCATGCTTTGCATTATAACGTGGCTCCCACAGAGCAAGTAGAAGGATGTTGAAGTCATTCATAGAAACAAGCTAATTTCTAGCAACATTAAAACAAACCACCACACAATAGAAGAAGAAGAGTTTGGATTTGATATCCCGCTTTATCACTACCCGAAGGAGTCTCAAAGCGGCCAACATTTTCCTCCCCCTTCCTCCCCCACAACAAACACTCTGTGAGGTGAGTGAGGCTGAGCGACTTCAAGGAAGTGTGACTAGCCCAAGGTCACCCAGCAGCTGCATGTGGAGGAGCGGAGATGCAAACCCGGTTCACCATATTACGAGTCTACCACTCTTAACCACTACACCACACTGGCTCTCAATACCCATAAATGAGACAGATTAAAACCTGTCGTGCTTCCTTTTTTGGTGAGCACAATATTATTCTTTAGAGGTCAGTGTGTTCCCAGTTGAACAATCATTTATATTTAAATTGAAGAGATCCAGGTTTAAGTGAGTCCCAACCACCGCTTCCATGGTATCACTGTGAAGCCTTGGTCTAACCACTATCTTCTAGCCTCAGTTCCCCACTTGTAAAATGGAAACTGTGACTTGTCTTATGGTTTACCATGAAGGAATTAGCACAATAAGAAGATGGTGGGGAGACAAGATACAACTCAGCAACCCAAAGGTGGTGTTCCCATGGATCCAGCACATCATGGAATCAGAGGCAAAGGACTTGGGTTTTGAAAACTCAACTGAAATTCAAAGTCAGGTTAGTAAAAATGCAGCTTGTTCAAAGTTCCATGTGGGCAGATCTCTTTGGGGCTCTAAAATCCAGCTGTTGCATATAAGCAATTCTTGCCAATTGCCTGAGAAAGTGCAAACCTCTCCCCTTTCCCACAACATGCCACAGATGTTATTGGGCTACAGTTCCCATCATCCATTCACCATTCTGGCTGAAGCTAATGGGAGTTGCAATTCAAAAACATCTGGAGGGCACCACATTGGCTATTCCTCCTTACACAGACTGCCAAACCCATCTTTACAGGCACCTCCGTACAATACCTTTTTCAATTAAGCTTGTTTCACAGTCAAAGCCCACTGAATTGTTGGCACAGCACTCTACGTAAAATCTGTCTTCTACTTCCGATAGATCTAAAGTGCTGTTTACAATCTGGAAACCAAAAGTATTTCCGTCATACGTGTTGTTTGATATTCCACCTGTGATTTCTGTGCAACTGTGGGGAGAAGAGAGCCATTTACATTTTTCATTGTTTACCCAAACATCTGTTTTTTAAATTTTATTGGAATCTTATTTACAATATAACACAACCCCCCCCACCCCCCAATACACAATGTTTAACCCAAACATCTAGAAAGTCAAGGGCACCATCAGAAGTGTGTGCTGCATATATCTTAATATTCTTTCAGTGTAGGAATGGAGAAGCTGATCACTTAGCTTTTTTAGCTCACAGATCATTTGTATTTAACAGATGTGTTTAGATAAACCTACTATGGTCTGGAACAAGAGTGGGAAACCATATATGATGTCAGGTGTAGCACAGGTAAATGGGGAGCTTGGATGAAAGGGATCTTTGCTGGTGCCACAAACAGAACTTCTTGCAGAATCTTAAACCACACCACAGCATCTCAGCTGCTTTTAAAAATGCAGCCACTAACATCCATGGAAAGGGCCATCAACATCTTTATTTACTTTGTTTTCTTGTCAGGACACTGTCTCCAGACCCAAGATGCTGCAGGCCTGCTCTCAGCGGCGCAAGATATCTGAGTTGATGTCTTGTACATTTTTAAAACAGGCTTCCCTGCAAAAGATACAGCAAAACAGCACAGAGCACTTTAGAACAAGAATTCCTGAACTTCATCAGAACAAGACTCCCTATACTTTGAACCTCCCCATAAATACATGACCTGCAGGACACGGGTGGGGCTGTGGTCTAAACCACCAAGCTTCTTGGGCTTGCCGATCGTAAGGTTGGCAGTTTGAATCCGCACAACGGGGTGAGCTCCCATTGCTCTGTTCCAGCTTCTGCCAACCTAGCAGTTCAAAGGCATACCAGCACAAGTAGATAAATAGGTACCGCTGCAGCAGGAAGGTAAACAGCATTTCCATGTGCTCTGGCACTTGTCACCATGTTCTGTGCACCAGAAGCGGTTTAGTCATGCTGACCACATGACCCAGAAAAGCTGTCTGCGGAAAAACGCTGGCTCTTGGCCTGAAAGTGGAGACGAACTCCATACCCTATAGTCAAATTCTACTGGACCTAACCATCCAGGAGTCTGTTACCTTTTTTTTTTAACCAAATACATAACTAATCGACTTTAAATGCACAATTCCTTAAGGCGCTTTCAGATGCCCTGTTGCTCAGCATTCAGCTTGATCTGCTTTCAAGGAGATTAGATGAAACCGGCTATTTAATAAGCATTTATTCTGTTTTGTTAGTGGGGAGGTTAGATTACATTGTGCCACAGTAAGTTTTATCCCACATTTTCCAGTGCGTTTCCTCCATCATTTTCCTTATAGCAAAAAGTCTGACTGGGGATGGGAAACGGGAATGTTGCACAAAACCTCACAAATCCATTTTAACTGTGTGACTTTAATCCGCTGGCATGGGATTGAATCCCACCCAGAAACAGTGGCAGTCTGGATTTGGCCTCAGAAACAAGCTATGTTTTTTTTTTAGAAAGGAGCAGGCTTCTAGGTATTCTATTATGGGAGAGGAAATACAAACATGAAATAAAAAGCAGGAGGCGGTATTTGTTCTTGTCTCAGTCTTGGGTGCAAATACAGGGCAAAATATTAGGACAAGCAGATTAAACACAAATCAGGCCATTGGTCCATCAAACTCATGAATTGTCTATATGGACTAGCAGTTGTTTACCCAGGTTCCAGCCATTTTGTCTTCCACAACCCAGCAATGAGAGATTCTTTAATTGGACATGACATATGCTGCAAGTGTCCTGGAAAAACCAGAACATCCTGATTTTTATCATGAGGGAAAGGTAGCTGTTTTGGGTGCTGTGATCTTGTGTGAATTTGTGGAACAATTCCCCCCCCAAAAAAGTGCTTTTTGGGGACTATAATCTCACATGGTGCCCCAAAAAACACATTTTTGGGTGCCGTCCCCCCAAAAGTGCTTTTGTTGGGTGGGGGGAGCTACAGCATGAAATTGCATGATATCATGGCAACCAAAATGGCCGCCATGCTCTCATGATAAAAAAAGAATGGGAAGATTTTGTGTCCCAGATTTTGGCTTCAAAGTATTGGAGGGTATGTGACACAAGGCTACGGGTGAGGGTATCTCTATCCTTGAGCCAGGCCTCTCTTGGGCTGCATACACAATGTACATTTAAAGCACAAGGCTTCCTCTGGAAATCTTGGGAACTGTAGTTGGTTAAGTATTCACATTTCTGCAGAGCAATTTCCCATAACGCAATGCACTTCCCCCCACTTTTTGTTATTTTCACACTTTAACCTGCATAATACATTTTTGTACGCACTACGTGGTTGGAGAATGGCATTGCAAAATTCAGAGAAAGTGCAAATTTCAGAGAATGGCTGTGTTTTTGCTTTCATGAAGTGAGATCAAGGTGGGTTTAGCTTTAAATGCAAACTGAATTGTGTTTGTCTCCCAACCCTCGCAAGAAGAACAAACAAGCAACAGCAGCATGAAGGCAAGCATTTCCAATCTGTTCTCTCCCTCCCTCTCTCTTTTAAACTCACTTTTCACGTAGAGTTTTAATGTCCTGCTCACAGACAAATCGTCATTTTCTGCGTAGAACACATATTCCCCTGGTTTGTCCTTATGGTCACAGAATTTTGAAGAGATGCTGTTTCACAAAGGAAGGAAGGAAGGAAGAGTCACTCAAGCATGTATCCATATGCATTTGCAATTTAAAAGGTGGTTGTTGTTTTTAAACCAAACCAGGCAGCTATCAAAGAATGAGAACCCAATATAGCATCGTGGCCAAGCTACATAGTTCTTCCATGAATAGGAATGGTGCCCTCACCTTGAAGGCATTAGTTCTGGAAAGAGGTTCATCCACTCAGTAGCAGCCAGCATGGTAGGCCAGAGACCTCCAAGCAGGTGAGTCACTGCTGCTTATCGGAAGGAGAAGGAGGGGGCACAGTGAATATGCATGAGTAGGAGCACTAGATTGGCTCTGTGGTACATTTGCACTGTAAGCAGCAACAACTCCCTGTAAGCAGCAACAGCTCATCTGCCAGGAGGTCAGGTAAGTGACTCCACTCTACCATGCCACCACCAGCTACTGCCTCAACTAACAGAAGAAATTCCTTTGGAATCAGTGCCCATTCTACTAAGGTTAGGGGTTTTCTAGCCAAGTAAGAACAACCACACAGTACTTCTGGGGCAAAGATAGGGCAGGGGACCCTGTGATCCTCAATATATTGGTGGAGTCCAGCTCTCACCAGTCCCAGCCATACAAAGAAGCAGGGACAGGTCAACGATGAAACTAATGAAGCTTATGCTTCAGGGCCCCTAATCCCAGAGAGGCCCCAGAGGTGACTTTAATCTACATTGCTTAAAAATGTTGGGTCTAATAGACCCAATTTGCGTTGCCCGACTCAAATTGATTAATTTTTTGCTGTCTATATTTTAACAACCCCAAAGTTTGAGAGTCAGTAGCACAGATGTTGTCAAGATGTGGTGATCTGCCATGGAGGATGATAACAGTGGTTACCCTGACCTTGTTGCTGGTTGTGAAGGGGCCCCCATGACCGTCCAAGCTTCAGGACCCCAAAAATGTAGGTCCGCCACTGCAAAGAGCCCTGTAGGATCAGGCCCAAGGCCCACCTGGTCCAGCCTCTTGTTCTTAGAGGGTGGTCCAGTGTTCATAGTTCCAACAACATATAGGGAGCTCTGTGTTGCTCGGCAACTGCAGCGGCAATGTCACATATTTAAATCCCTTTGAAAGTGCCCTTACCAGATGCCCTTCTCTGCCATGGAGCGAGCTCTGAAAAGCTGGTTCTGCAACCTTCCAGCATGATTCCATTTGAAGCAAGGGAAAGCTGGCTTTGGAAGGCACCTGCCAGAGATCACCTCCTTATCACAGCCACGATTCCCAGGGAAGAATGGCTGTACTGTATACATAATTGTATACCTGCTACTTCAAAAATAGTGTTTAAGCACACAACAGTACCAGAGGAACCTGTTCCTCTTAAAGAAAAAGAAATCTGGCTGTGGAAGGGCTGCCTTGGGCAGATGGGCAAAAATGACTTCAAAGCATCCTTTAGAATGGCAACATTTTAAAAACATTCTGCACAAATAACATTTATGAGCTCAGTGATGGGGAAACCCCTCCTTCAGCTACTCAGTGTATCCTGCAACAGCAACTTTCAGAGACATTATTCATTTCTGCAATGGACCAGAAATAAATCTAAGTATGTTACAGACATCCTGAAAAACAACAACAAACAGGGAGAAACATCCCTCCGTTACTGGTGGTGAGTGATGCTCAAGGGCCGAGGTGCCAGTGTTTATGTTTTCTTATCCGGCAACTTTGGGCACCGCTACAGAATCTCACCCTGCGTCATATTTTATAAATAGCTGTTTTGTACTTTACAGAGGAAGAGAAAGAAGACATATAATACTACTCAGTTTCAATGCAGAACAGACACAAATACAGATACTGTAACATGATAGTTAATTGCAATAAATATTTCAAAAATTGTAATTAACAAATGTTGCCAGTGATTTAGGAACATAGGAAGGTGTCTGACCACCAAGTCAGATCACTGCTCCAATTATCCCAGTACTGTCTACACGAACTGGCAGCAGCTCTGCAGGGTTTCAAGCAGGGAGTCTTTGGGAAACGGATCTCAGTGACTCATGATTTTCATCTTACATAAGACGCCAATATTGCAACCTCCAAATTCCTCTCCCCTCTCACCCACCCACCCACCCACTAGTCTCAAAACTCTCCCACCCACCCACTTCCCTTGCAGTTCAAAATAAAAGTGGCCGATTGAAGCAAGCTCCTTTTTAAAAATAGAAAAGTATGACTGATGGAAGGCAGCCTTACCCACCTCTGTGCCCTGCAGATGTTTCAGACTACAAAACTCCTCATCCCCAGCCAGTATAGGATGGTGGCAGTTGTAGTCCAACATCTGGAGGTTGGGGGAGGCTGATGTGACAGATAATTGGGCTCCGATGTAACAAATGGCTAGTATACGTAAAAGGTTAATAAATTGTAGGGAATCAAGTAGCATTTATACATGAATTTCAGTTTCATGAAACCGATTCAGTGCAGGAGTTTCAGCCAACCTGCTTGAAAATAAAGGAAGGCTTGCAATAGACATTGATACGTTTTTGGTTTAATTCTGGGGAAGTGAAAGTGAGCGGAGAGATACCTTCTATTTTACAAAGAGGGAACAGAAAAACCAAAGGGCACTAAGAACATTTTCTGGAAAAGCTTAGAGGAAGTTGTAGGTGGATTGGAGTCATTGTGGTGTGGCCTGAAATCAACAGCCCAAAAAGAGAGTGCTGTGTGGAAATTTACTTTCCATTTGGCTTCAGGCAGAGCAGAAAACTGGAGAGGGAGAGCAACTATTGATCTGCTTGGCATCTCCCCTCCCTTCCTAGCCACTTTTCTCCCTAGGAGGGAAAAGATAAAGGTCCTCTTTTATCCATTGGGAAGAACTGCAGCTGGGGCATTGGGCAATTCTGAGTAGGGAAATGGCTTCTGTCCCCCATCCCAGAAGATCTGTGCTCGGAGGGCTCAGAAATTTTGCTTTGCATAAGTTCAATCCTAGGCATCTCCAGGGATGGCTGGGAGAAGACCCTGAAACCCTGAAGTTTCTTGAAACCCTATAGGGATTTGGTCAATCATCGTAGACCAGGCATGTCCAACAGGTAGATCATGATCACCTGTAGATAACTGGACGTCTGTGGTAGATCAACAGGTAGATCACTGGCTCCACCAAAGAAGCTTAACAACTTTCAACCTGAACTCCCCCCCCCCAAAAAAACGGGGCTCTCCTCCCTAAAAAAAGCTCAAGAACTTGGACCTGAACCCCCAAAAGGGGGTAGATCACTGCCAGTTTTTAACTCTGTGAGTAGACCACAGTCTCTTGGGAGTTGGCCACCCTTGTCATAGACCATGGGCTCTCAAACTGTGGTCCGTGAACCACCAGTAGTTTGCGAGCTTCACTCAGGTGGTCTGTGCTGTTCCTATGGATTTATAGTTGAAGATGGGAGACAGCGCAACCATCACAGTGAATATTCATATTGTTCTTTGAATAGTATTTAGGAAGCTACCCTATACTGAATCAGACCATTGGTCCACCGAGCTCAGCACTGTCCGCACTGACTTTCAGCAGCTCTCCAGGGTTTCAGACAGGGCCCTCCAGGTAGCCCTACCTGGATATGCTGGGGATTGGACCAGGACCTTTCTGCATCCAAAGAAGATGCTCTACCATGGATTTACGCACATTAGTCACAGCTTTGGATCCAGTATAGAGCAAGCACAGCCTTTGTTACAAATCTTTAGGTGCCAGGCAAAAAGCATTTCTCTATAACAAGACCTTCAGCTGGTTAACATTCTACGGTCTTTTAAATGTGTTTGTGGGAGGGGATGATGATGATGATGATAGTGTCTCCTCAACGGGTCAATTGATTTTGGGGCGGGTGGGGTGGGGGTACTAAAGCAAGATATATACAGCTTGAGACTAGAATAATGAAAAGATCCTCTTGTCCCTTATATGGCCAGTTGATCACTACAAGACTGAAGACGTCCTGCAGACACCATTGATGGTGGTTTATATATGTCCTGAGTTTTCTGCTGCATTGACTCTGAAGAAATGAAGAAATATAATGTGCAACATGAGATGGTGAGCAGAGCATGGGGCGGATTGCAGTGCATTTTTGTCTAAAACAAGAACCATCAAGGGTCTTTTTCAACCACCTTTTTATCTAATTGGGGCAGCCAGAGATTGTGGCAATACAGATACAAAAACACGGGAAACAAATACGCAGAATGATTCTAAACCTGTTGACTCAGAAGGGAGCAGAAAATAGTGGCTGCAAGTCATTACACATAACAGAAGCACATTCAAAGGAAGTTAATTACCTGTAAACATCTGTGTAAGTCTGATTACAAGGAAATGACATTTGGGAAAACATCCATATACATCTAATTGATGGATATGCTATTAGTGTGACTTCAAGGCACTTTTCCGCCACATCAACTTCAAAATCTTCCTTTGCGTTGGTGAAATTGATAAAACCCTTATCTGTTAAAAATATATATCAAAATGATGTTGTGATATTTTTATTTAAAATGAAAACGTTTTCAGAAATAATTTATACCCTGCATTTCCATTCCACAAAGGAGTTACTCAAAGCAGCTTACAAATAAGAAAAGGAAGCTAAAAGCAACAATAATCCAATCCTCAAAATACAAATTAACAAAGCAAAAAACTCCAGAAAAAAACCAAAACCCAAAAACTGACAGTAGCAATCAATGCATGCAGCAGGAATGGAATTAAAAGCTTGTTTTAAAAGGATGTTTTTCAATTACCAACAGAAAAGGAATGAAGAGGAAGATAACCTGAATTACTGGGGCATATGCAGGGCCCCACCACAGAAGTCACATCTACACCACACATTTAAAGCACCTTACTACCATCAAAGAATCCTGGGAACCATAGTTGGTTGTGGGTGCTGGGAACTGTAGCACTGTTGGGGTAACATATACTTCCCAGGGTTCTTTGGGGCAAGCCATGTGCGTTAAGTGTATGGCATGGATGTGGTCAGAAAAAGCCCTCTCGTGTTTTGCCACCAATCTTGCTTCAAAATGAAATGGCACAGGTTAAGAGGGGAACAGAAGGCAATCTCATCAGATGGACAGATTCACGTAAGAGGAGATGGTCCTTCATGCAGCCTGACCCTTGACATTGCTTTAAATGTCAAAATTCACATTTGGGGGGAGGGGAGGGGAGGAATCTGTCCATTTTCCTTTCTGTCAGTATCAGTTCTTCACATTTCCTTATCAGTTTGTAATTTATTTAATGAATTTCTCCTAACATGCACATTTTCGCAAAGCATACCCCCCCCCCCCGGGATAATGCATTTTCGTCCATCATTGTCCAGATTACATGCATTTCTAGGCAAACTTTGCCCCAGCGTACGCATTTTTGTACATATTACTTGGCTAGAGAACTGGATCGCAAGATTTGGAGAAGTGTGATTTTTGAAGGGTGACTGGGTTTTGGTTCTCATTTTGTTTCAGAAAGTGAGAATCGGGTAGATTCACCTTTAAATGTGAACTGTATCAAATTCTGCACACACACACCGCATCCTTAGCCCTTATGCACAATAATTTTCACCCTAAACTGAGAAGCAACCAACACCTGATAGGTCGCAAGATAGGTGCTTAACTCCTCAACAGAATATTAATTCCGTGCCAAGCATACTTGCTCTGTCAGAGCAACACAGTTCCTTCTTAGAGGGCTTGAAATCAGACAAGTATTGCTAAGGCACTAAAAGATTCTCAGCCAATCTGGACCAGCAAATATTTATTTGATGCTATTTAACTCTCTGTGGTTGAAATATTTGTGCTGATTTTTTATGCCGGGATTTTTATATGATGATGATTATTTTTTATTATTTTAAATATTGTATTATTTGCACGCTAGCCAGAAAACACTCTTATTGGGTGACATATAAATGCCATTAACACATAAAATAAAAACAAAATATCCTGGACTATACATCATTCTCATGTTGTAAATTCCATCATGGGAAATGCAGTGAAACAGGCACACGTGAAACAAGCATGAAGGGTGTGGGAGGTGCTATCTGTGTACCTGTGCATTTATTTTATAAACCATCTAAGGCTGCAATAGTAACCTCACCCAGAAGTAAGCCCCATTAAATTCAATGGGGTGTAGACATGGTTCAACAGGTAGCAGCTTTCTATGTTCCTACGCAAACATTTTATATGACAGGTGACTTACCTAAAACTGTAACCAAAGCACTCTTATTTGCAGCAAGTTCTTTGGATGAGCAGTTAAAATGTCTGTGACTCTGTTCTTCCATTGGGGAAACAAATGCATATTGCGTCTTAACCCTCTTGGAGTTCAAATTCTTCCTTCCTTCGAGTGACATGTCCTATTTTTTTTTAAAAAAAATAAAAATTAGTATTTAAGAGATGGTGACATTCATTTGTGGTGTGGAGCTGTGCACTCTGTGTACTGTCTACTGAAATCAATAGGAATTTAGCGAGTCACAACTAATGTAGGTCTCATAAGCTTTTCAGTGGGTTGAATCAAACTTCAGTGGGTTGGTCCAACTCAGTAGTTTTTTAAAATATATATATTATGGCGTTAATATGGTGCTTATTTCAGAACCAGAGTTAGGCAAGAGTCTTCAAAATAACATTAGCAAGCAGGCATTTTGGTAAGTGGCACCAGGAAGAGTTAGAAGTGTGGGAACTCTCCCTGACTGTGGTCCTGAACTTTGGAGACACTTGGAAAGCGGTGAGATTTCTCACCACTTTCTGAACAGCTACACAGGTACAAGAGATACACAGGGATTTTTTTTAGTTAGTATTTTTTTTAATATAAGGCTACAATAAGTGCTGGCAGGAAAATGGGTTCCTCTTGGTACCTGAATCAATTGTTTGCTTTCAGAATACCACTTCATTCCAAAGTTATAATCACCCGATATACCACGACATCTTAAAAGCAATGGCTCTCCCGTTTTAAGAAAGAATTCCTGCATAGGGATTCCTGGTACACTTAGATCTGAAATATAAAAATAATTCCAATAAAATAACAATACCAGCAAATAATAATAATAATAGTTTACTACTACTACTATCTCTTTCCACTTACCAAAGTAGTGCTTAGGGTAGCTAACATCATTCAAAATGCAATAAAATGGTCAACAATTAATTGCTAATGTGAAGCAGCAACAGAGCAGATAATTAAAACAGAATCAGCTTAGAACGCCAAAATCAATGGAAAACGCACCCGAACAAAATTATCTGGCCCTAGTAAAACCACTAATAGAATTTTGAATGAACACAAATACAACCTCAGAACTAAACACAGCAAGCATTAAACACACACCTACATCAACTAGTTTCCAAATCCCAAAGTCATCCTAAGTGCACACTTACACACACACTTGGACCCAAGCTGATGGCAAAGCCTCAGGCTGCTTTTGCTGAAGGTATATAGGCAGTGGAAAGTTGAACAGGTTCTAGTGCTCTGCCTTGGTCTGGTGTACATGCCTAGTCGGTAGAGCATGAGGCTCTTAATCTCAGGGTTGTGGGTTAGAGCCCCACGTTGGGCAACAGATTGCAGCATTGCAGGGGGTTGGACTAAATGACACTCAGGGTCCCTTTCCAACTCTACAATTCTATGAAAATAAAATCTGCAGTTCCCAGGGAGGGGCAGAAGAAGGTTTTCATGAGAGTAAGGAGGGCTGGTTGATGATTTTTTTTTTTAATCAGTCATCAATGTAAATAATACATTATAGGATTCCAGGAAGGAAGGAAGGAAGGAAGGAAGGAAGGAAGGAAGGAAGGAAGGAAGGAAGGAAGGAAGGAAGCTAACCAATTCTAGAGTGCTTAGTGTCAATACTTAAGACTATACCTGTAAGTGACTTGGAGCAGGAGGAACCATTTTAAATTGTTGCAAATATCAGGGTTCCTTTCCTCTTCAACTCATAGTGTCATGAAGAAGTGTGCCAAAACATTTAAATAATTAAATTCTTTTTCTTGAACACTTTAAATAAAAGAGATCTTGCACAGAACGTAAACACAAACCATTCAACAAAAAACATGACATTATTTTCACAGATCCCATAGAAATATGGGCTGGATGCCAGGGACTGAACCAGGGACCCTCCCCATGCAAAGAGTCTTCTCTTCTTGCCCTTCCCCAGTTGAAGAGAAACAATGCCAGGCAACACTTTGCACCAGTAAAGCTGCAATTTCACCCTTTCAATTGGCAGCTTCATGTTTTATGACCATCAAAATCCATGACTGGAATGGAAGTATAAAAGCTGATTTGGGTGGTGCGTTGGCTATGCATCACAAAACCAAGAACTGAAGATCTCACGGGAGGTGAGAGATCAAATTGATTTAACAAGAAAAGATCGCAGTTGAACTACAATGATCCTTAGACTGCCCAAACTTGTACTTGATTATATATTTCTGCAGGCATTTTTCTTCCACTGACAGATAGCAAAAAGAGAAACCCTGTGCAGCAGGGATGGCAAACCTCTGGCCTTCTAGATGTGGCTGGTCTGCAGCATCCCACCATTCTTGATCCCTGACCACACTGAATGGGGTTGAGGGGAGTCAGAGTTCAACAGCAGGTTTCCCATCCCTTCTGTTCATAAGGAAATATTGAAGGCAAACCCTCCACAAACGTGTCTAATGAAACATTCCCTCTGCTATGCAAGTGTAGGGAAGACCACACTGGGTCTTATTAAAGCGGTGGTGCTGTTAGCATGAATAAAGGGGCTGAAGAGTCCAAATGCATAAACACATTAGTATCTTTACCTATTGTATAGAGTTTGGTGCAGACTTTTCCAAACTCGTTAACTGCACAACACCACACATGTTGTTGAAAGAGCAATTCGTTGTCTCGTAATTTCAGCTGGGCCTGTTGTATTCCATCCATGTCTTCACTTTGGGCGGCCTTAGAACTTCTGCAGCTATAAAACAGAACGGAGAAAGGCCACGTGTTCAAAGCCGATAAGACTGCTGTCATTATGACTCAAGAACGACTCAAGGGGACTCCAAATATGGGCTCCTGCTGGCCCAAACTGCAAAAGCCTCCTGTGAAATCTGGAGCAGGTCCTTGGCATTTAGGTGCAGAATGAGATTCTAAGACAAGGGTGGTTCAAAACAGGATTCTGAATTTTTCTTCGATCTGTATGCTGCTCACATTTTAGAAGTAGCGAGGCACTTGCTAAAACATTGGTTCCTCTCACTACATACACATATTTGATTTCAGAATGGTTTTTTTTTAAGAGGAGGGATGGGGACAAGAAGCTTTCAACTTCAATGGCTGGACATGAAATTCTACAGAACAAAAGGAGAATCAGATTACTGTATTTCCCCTTTTATATAGCCTATCAATCTTGCATGTTTGTGGTGCATATGCAGTCTTATCTCAGTAGGAAGATGTCCAATCTGAATGCAGAGTTGAAAGGAAAAGAAAGAAACCATGACAAGTTGCTAGCAAAACAGGTGACCTACCTTTCATCAGGGATCTTGCAAGAAAACCATTCAAAAGTTAGTTTAGGATATCCTTCTGATAGGCAGCTTACAGTAACTTCTGGATGCATATTTAGTATAAAATGTGGCTTTCTTGGGCTTTCTATTGAAAACAATGCAAGAATTCCTTATTATTTATTTATTCATGGAAGTCATTTTACTTTTATTATTTATAATCAATCAATCAATCAATCAATCAATCAATTGTTCATTTATCAGATGATTGCTTACCTGTACCCAGTGTTGGTCAGGAAATCTAAGAAGCCCCCCTCCAAAAAAAAAAGTGCAGTTTTTAGATCAATGGTTGAAATCAATGCAGTTTTGAACGGTTCAGTCCACCATCTTGTTTCAAAATGGCACCTAGTTATATACAAACTTAGAAGGCGATCTCAAGAACCGTCGTGGAAAATTTGGTCTGGGTGCCTTAAGATTCATCCAAACGCAGAACAAACACATTTCACAATATATATACAGTATATACAGTATGTGCATTGTTCTTCAACATTTACAAAGCTCTATCAACCACATTCACATTAATAACGTTTCTGCACCAGCTGTATACTGAGGTGCTGAAATTATTTAGCTGTTTTCACAAAAGGGCTAGACATTTTGTTCATGTAAAGCAGTGGTGGTGAAATCTGGCCCTCCAGCTGTTTTGAGACTACAGTTCCCATCATCCTTGACCACTGGTCCTGTTAGCTAGGGATGATGGGAGTTGTATTCCCAAAACAGCTGGAGGGCCAAGTTTGGCCATCACTGATGTAAAGGGTTCTATTTTGTCTCCCTCTAGTCAGATCCTCCTCTTCCTCCTCCTCTCCACAACCAGCGAGGCACCCTTTTCTGCAGGGAGGGGCTCAGAATCAGAGGCAGAGAGGCTGTGCCTCCACATCCAAGCCACACACCCCAGGAAAGGGTGCCTCACTCGCTGGCTGCAGAAGGTACAGCTGAACTGCTTTTCTCTCAGAGGCGGCACTGCTATCACCTGCTGGCTTTTCTCATTGACTTTGCGGGTGCCCGGCCCACACAATTTTATTGTTGTGGGTTCCCAAGCACACATGGCCCCAAGAGTTGGCTCCTATGATTCCCAGCAACCCTTAACAAAGTACCATTCCCAGAATTCTTGGGGGGGGGGGGAAGCCATGGCTATTAAAGTGGCATAAGAGTGTTTTAAATGCATGTTGTATATGTGACCCCTCTGTCTCATTTTCTACTCCCCTTCCCCAACAAAGAAACAAACATCTCTTTATAAAAGGAATTATACAGGTAGTAGCTTCACAGTCCCCCTGTATTTTTGAACCATTTTCCCTTTAAAAGCTGTTGGAAATTCCGAAGAAAATTTTCACGTAAGAGAGAGAGAGAGAGAGAGAGAGAGAGAGAGAGAGAGAGAGAGAGAGAGAGAGAGAGAGATAATGGAATCAACATATAGGAAGCAAAGATTCCTTACACGTAGTTTCAATCCCACTTCAACCCCACCCTCAGCAAAACAGGGAATTGTCTCCCCTGCGCTTCTTTATTGAAATATGAAGAGCAAATGTTGATCAATACTCTTAAACCTCCCATCTGGCTCAAAGCAGGAAGCTTAAAGGAGTCACAACAATGACACATCAGGTTGATACTTAAGGGGGGGCGGGAATAAAAATCCAGCCACCATTGAAAAATGTAACTGACCCAGAGCAGCTCAGAGCTTTTTCTTGAGAGAGATGATGTACCCTTGCTTAAAATGAAATGAGTGACATGGGAAAAATAGCACACAATACCAGAACTGAAAGAGGGAGGGGAAAATATTCAAATAAGGAATGGGAAAATCCCTGCAGGGGGAAGAATCCAACATGTTTTGCTGTTTCAGAGTTAGGCATACACCATACATGGACCCGTTTCTGCCCTATCACCCTTCATCAAGTTGTGATCAAGCCATTCCTTTGTCTCCATGTCATACTTACTTCTTATATGAATTGTAAATGTCACCCTGTAATTATTGGTTTCGGTTTTAATGGACAGTGTGTGATTTCCAGCCTGTGTTTCTCTAATTTTTGGAAACTTCTTTGAAACAACATGCCTATAAAATAGGGGGAAAGCATCCATTAAAACAACAACAACAACTTCATGTGAAAGTAAAAGGAAGCAGAACAAATTGACAACAAAAACAACACCAAGCAGGCAAGCAAAACCTGTGGTTGGGATCAGAACAAACCATCATACTAATCAATCTGTGGAGAAAGGCCTTAGCCAAACTGGAAAAGGGCCATAGCTCAATGGTTGAAAGTCTGCTTTGCATGCAGAAGGTCCCAGGTTCAATGCTTCTTCAGAAGTTTATCAATGTACTTCTTGCACCGGGATCCTTTTAAATTCCCCTGCAACTCAAATGTGTGATGGCTGTTGTCTCATCACAAGAGAAGACTGTATGTCTAGATTCAGTAACTATTGTTGAATATTGTAAACTGGACAGGCTGATGCGGCAGCTTTGCTCTGAATGTGTGGTTGCAGGTGCCCAACCCACCTCTTGTTTCTGACTTCTAGCAAATAAGTGAAGAATGCTAAGCCGCCCTTTCCTAAGAAAGAACCTCTGTCCAGAATGATAGAAGTGAACCTCTTTCAGTGGAATCTAAAGTGAGTGGGTGGCATTCAAATAAATTTTACTCAGAATTGAAATTTTTGAACATGGCTAACCTACATCCATTCAGTTCAATGGGTATGCCCCGAGTAAAGCTTAGCCATCTGTATTTAACTGAGGTGAATTTAATTGGTAGGTTTAAAGATTAAATCTGTGCGTCAAAGTAGGGACATATAAGCGTATGAGAAAATTGTACACTCTGTGTACTTGTGGCTTTTGACCCAACTATTCCTTCTGCTGAAGAGGCAAGTCACTGAGAATTGCCTCTTCAGTAGTGAGAACAGTTAAGGCAAAAACTACAAGTAAAGCTCTGGCTGCTCGTGTAATCATTTCCTCAGATGCTCAGCACTTTTCTGAACCAGAGCAAATAATAGGAAATTTTATCATAATCATCACTCAGTGTATCTCTTTGCTTACCTGTTCTCCAATTCCCGAGAGGAATTACAGTCAGTCTGGTCCTCTTTAAAAAACCAAAGACACGTGATGTTCTCTGAAATATTTACTATTGCTTTAATTTCAACATTTTCAAGCACACCAACTTCAAAATCCGTTGCTGCTTCATAGATATTCTTGCTGGTTTGATAATACAGGGAACACCTGCGGTCTTCTTGGGTCTGTATTGCATGAGATGGAAACACATATTTTACCACACTAGCCTTTTTTAAAAAAAGATCTCTGCTTTATTTATTTTATTTAAGGATTTATTCACCACTTTCAAACAAATGTTTCAGAAGCAATGTACACCATCATATATGTATACTGTGCACACACACACACACACACACACACACACACACATTGTATATAATGTATACATAGTCTAGAAACTGATCTTAAAAGCATTTAACTATAATATAGAAGAGTCACTCTTCAGGGAAAGTCCTATTAGAAACATACATTAGGAAAAGAGCAAATTGCTAGGCCTTTATCTAAGTTCATTAAGAAGCTGATTCCATAGAGCTGGTTGTTCAGATACTGATGGGCTCATAGATGCTAAGGATCTCTTGACATGTTTGTTTGTTTGTTTGACATTTCATTCCTAGCTCCTACACAGAATGGTTCGCTGAGTTTCACCTGCCTAAGTGTAAAGAACAAACACAGGTGAACATTCTTTTCTAATATCATTAGATATTAAGAGCTACCCACCTAAGTGGGTAAGAGCCAATGACAGAGTACACACTTTGCATTCAGGTTGCAGGTTCTGTCCTGGCATTTTCAGTTAAAACTGGGATGGGGAACCTGTGGCGCTCCAGATATTGCTGGACAGCAGCTCCCAACATCCTGGACCATTGGGCCATGTTGACTGGGACTGATGGGAGTTGGGAGTCTAGCTACATACAGGTGAAACTCGAAAAATTAGAATATTGTGGAAAGGTTCATTTCTTTCAGTAATTCAACTTAAAAGGTGAAACTAATATATGAGATAGACTCATGACATGCAAAGCGAGATATGTCAAGCCTTTATTTGTTATAATTGTGGTGATTATGGTGTACAGCTGATGAAAACCCCAAATTTACAATCTCAACTTTGGGGTTTTCATCAGCTGAACGCCAAAATCATCACAATTGTAACAAATAAAGGCTTGACATATCTCGTTTTGCATGTCATGAGTCTATCTCATATATTAAACTCCAGTAGCTAATGAAAACAATTGCTTACATAAATGAATTTTTCCACGATATTCTAATTTTTTGAGTTTCACCTGTATATCCAGATATGTAGACATTACCATGTGTTTTATTCTGTTTTTAGGTTACTGCTCGTCTTATGTAGCTTTGAATATTTAAAATACCTGCTTTGATGTGCCTTTGGTAATTACAATGGTTTTATTTTATTTTTTTGTAAATCACAATGAAGTTTTATTATAATATTTTGTGTGTGTGTGTGTGTGTGTGTGTGTGAAATAAAATAATGAAATCTGAAGGGCCAGATTCCCCAATCCTAAATTAGAAGTATCTTGTATGTTGCTAACACAGCATACATTTAAAACACATTTAAAGTTCAGATGGCACCAAAAAAACTAGTGAAGCAGGTACCACCTGAGTCTCTCTGGGGAAAGAATCCCTCAAACTGCAGTCTATCTCCCTTCTGAAGTTGGTGGTATGGAGAGCATTGATGCCGGTCTTCACTGACCACACAGGTTCATATCCTTTTTACCTCATGAGAAGGTGAAGATTCCAATGATCCTGACATTATATTGTTTCGCTTGATTAAAAGGCATGCAATCTCTGGTGCACCCACGCCAATCACAGCCGTGGGTACCAGTGTAAGAATCAGAGCTGAAAGCAAAAAAAAGGAAAATGGAGGCCATTGTTATGAGCAGGAAACTGAGGATAATAGTACAAGTACAATACGATCAATAAAAGAGCATCATAAAATGCAGAACCAGCACAAGGCATTAGCCAAAAGCATAAACACAAACCAGCATAAAAATAATAGAAAAAGCAACCTTAAAATAGCAAAGGTACAGCCATTAGCTCTGCTAATCCTGTTGCACTCCATAAATTGGAGAGCTGATGAATGTCTGGAACAGGGAGCCTCTCCACTTGTCGAGTTCTCAGTACATTTTTGAACCCTGATCTTCCAGGTAGCGTATCTAAATTGTCCCCTCTTCTAAGGTGAATTGGAACAGTCACTGCCTTATTCTACCGACTCCCTCGGAAGATGGTGGGTTCTCCTTCACTGGAGGTTTTAAAACAGAGGTTGGATGGCCATCTGTCAGGGATTCTTCAGTTGCAATTCCTGCCTTGAAGGGGGTTGAACCAAGTGATCCTTGGAGTCCCTTCCAGCAATTCTACGGTTCTATTATTAATTTAGGTGCATTTATACCCTGCCATTTTACAATGAGAATCTCTCTCTCTCTCACACACACACACACACTTAAATCAACATAAACAAGCTTGTTTAAAAAGCTTAAAAGAGTAGAAGGTGGGAAAAGCGTAAAACAATTCAAGAGACGGTACAGTATTCTGTAAAGGTTCGCTGCCTGTTCCAATGTAACCTGCAATGGCATTGAGTCGCTGGTACGAGATCAATGCAATATAACCTGATAAGTGTTGTGAACCGCCCTGTGATCTTTGGGTGAAGGATGGTATACAAATTTAAAGAAGAGGAGGAGGAGGAGGAGGAGGAGGAGGAGGAGGAGGAGGAGTTTGGATTTGATATCCCGCTTTATCACTACCCGAAGGAGTCTCAAAGCGGCTAACATTCTCCTTTCCCTTCCTTCCCCACAACAAACACTCTGTGAGGTGAGTGGGGCTGAGAGACTTCAGAGAAGTGTGACTAGCCCAAGGTCACCCAGCAGCTGCATGTGGAGGAGCGGAGACGTGAAGCCTGTTCACCAGATTATGAGTCTACCGCTCTTAACTGGCTTGAAGGTGGTGTATTGGTTTGATGAGGGCTGGGAATACCAGGATTCAACCCTCCACTCAGTCATGAAACTCATTGGATGACCTTACGCCAGTCACTACCTCTCTGTCTAACCTACCTCACAGGGTAGGTTTGAGTTAAGGGGGGGGAGCATGTACACCACATTGAACTCCTGAGACTGAAAGGGAGGTATAGATGTAATAAACAAATAGTTAATGTTTCCCGGAAAATGAAAATAAAGTCGTGCCTGCTTTGTACTCAGTTTGAGGTATATACCCCAGTTTGACGTATATTTATTTACCCTCACTACACTTACCTGTGGTTTAAAACCACATCCTAATCCAAAGGACAAAAATGACACACAAGGAACATGGAAAAGTGAAGTAAAAACAAGGAACTAACCACAGATAAAGTGCTCTGCATTTGGTTTTGACCTATTCAAACGGGCTTACAGTTGTTCTACTTATTTGAACCTAAAGCGTTTTTCTTCTATGTAAGTCCTGCTCAGAGTTGACTGAAATTAATAGACATGACTAACATTCCTATACCATTAAAGCATATCAAAGCAATTTACAACGTTAAAAGGATGAAAACTATAAAATAAAAGCATTCTAAAAAATAAAAATAATTTAAAAGCAAGCAAGTTTGTTGTTGTCATCGTCGTTTTAAGAATCAACAAACCATTTGTGGAAGATGCACTCTTAATTGCCTGCGCACGCCTGGCAGAATAATAATAAAAAAGTTTTCAGCAGTTGTTTAAAAGTTGGCACAGAAAACATTAATTTTGGTCCATTAATGTCTCTCTGAGTATGATTTAGGTGACTACAACCCCAATAAAAGCTCATTCAAACAACCTGGACCATTTAAAATACTCTGCATTCTTGTCAGACCTTCTTGAGATAGCTGGGCAAGGCACAAGGACCAAAACGAAAGAAACAACACAACAACAAAATAGTAATCAAATATAATGGAATGCTTTAAGAGTCAGCTCAACTGCCGGACCAGCCCTGTCATTAGGCAAAGTGAGCCGTCTACGTCAGGCGGTGGAGGCTAAGCTATGATAAGCCTAGTAGTTTGAGGTCCAAGAGGCAATGCCTTCCTTTTCCACAGCATTAATGCTTTCCTAGTTGGGCACCTTCAAGTTTTGCCGCCACCCCCCCTCTCAATCTGGGAAGTGCCTTTGCTCTGACCCCCTCAACCTTTCTGAGTGGTGGTGAGAAATTCATTTTTTTTTTTAATGAATGCATTCTGCACACAACCACATCTTGGCCATATCCTCGCCCCCTTTTGTGAAACTCAGCAGTTTGGTTCTGCCTCGGTGTGAAACTCAACTCCTTCTGTTCTCATTTATTCATGGCGATATTCTTCCTTTGCATCTCTTTGGGCAGCTTTCCACACAAACCCTGCCTGCCTCTGACATCTTCTCCATGCTTTTAGGAGCCTGCTGTTTATAGTCGCCTCCACTTCACCCGATGGCCCACCCACCCTGAGGCAAATTATGCCAGAAAACACAATGCCCATTGACCTCATGGTCGGTGCTGCAAATGCCATTTCCATTGTGCGCCAGTGCTATTGGGCAAAGCAGACTCTTGTCTCTTTGGAAATGCCCCTTTAGCTGGCAGAAAGCCAGAGGGCAGGGAAGAGTTGTACACTGGAGGAGTGCAAGTGTGGGTGTATGATTTGTGTGTGGCTGAATCGGTGCTAGTGTTGGATCTTAGTAGGAGAGAGTGGACTGATTAAAAGAAGAACGGCTGGGGATTAGGAATATTAAGAACACATAATCCAAAGGGAGGAAGATAGCACAAACACAGAGGAAGGAAAACACAGCAACACCTCTGGTTTAGCTCTTCAGCTTCCTTTTCCTATCTGTATTTTTAAATTATTATTTAATTATCTATAAAATGATAACAAGCCACCACTGAAATGAAACAAAATGCTTACAATGAAAATTAGATTTATTTATTTTTTTATTTTAAAAAGAGGGTTTTCTTGGGGTGGAGGGGAAGTCCCAAGTAGGGCTGGGAGAGAAATTTGATTCAGTTAGCATATAAAACTGGATTTATCCAATCTACACTTTCTGAGTGCTTCAGACTGCGAAGCTGATGCTAATTTTGACCTCTTTGAATCAAGATGCTTTCACAAAATATGCAAAATATGCTGTTCAACCTATAATCAAACTTGCTTTGCATGGTTTCATCATGGAATTAGCTGCAGACATGAGAAGTGAAACACAGCAATCCTTCAAAATTTGCACTTACGTGAATTTTGCAATGCTGTTCTCCAACCAAACAATGTTTCCAAAAATACATATATTAGAGGAAAGTATGCATGAAAAGTAACATAAATGTGTACATTAGTCAAAACCACATAGATAAATGTGTTTATTAGGTGAAAGTCGCACTAAGGTGCTAATGTTCATGAGGATTTTTCACACACACACACACACACACACACACTTGCAAGTTGCTGAGAAATGTGGAGAACCAAATTGGAAACTGGAAAAATGAGAAATTGAGAGAACCAAAACTGACAGATCCTTCCATCTCCTAGACCCCAAACAAAACTACTGGGAAGACAGTATCTAAGGCAGGGATGGGAAACCAGCCCCCACAAGCACAATCAATGGTCAGGGCTGATGGGAGTAGCAGTTCAGCAATGCCTCTGAAGGGCTACCAGTCCCCTAAACGCTGGCGTAAGTTCATGGGAAGACATCTGGTTAGAAATAACAAAACAAAACAAAAAGCAGAAATCTTTTTAAAAAAGAGAAGATGAACACAAATCAGTAGAAGAAGTGTGCAGCTGCAAGTGGATGGTATGGAAATGATCGTGGACAAAACAATAGCACTAAGAGGAATGAGATAAAGAGAGAAGATGACTCAGGACAGATCCTTGAGGAGCTTCAGATGGGAAGTGGCAGACCGCGGGGAGAAGGATTACCACTGACAGATAAAGAAAGTAGACAGTAAGGAAGACAAGAAACTAAGAAAGCATGTTGTCAGTCAACACCCAAGAACAGAATGATCAATGGTATTGAAAGATGTCACAGAAAAGGCTACCGGAAAATTGGTTCTGTGATCTACGAATGCATGAAACTACGTCACATTCCCGGCACTGAGTCTCTGTTTCCAGTATGCAGGCTGCAGGTGCTGTACTGCCCTAGAGTGAAATAAGGGCTCATTTGGCAGAAAGATATATACAGCAACAATGATCTTTCAAATGCAATTGCATGTTGGGGTGGAGTCGGGGAGGCATTGATAAAGTTGCTATGAAGTTAGAGGATATATATATATATATATATATATATATATATATATATATATATATATATATATATATATGAGGCCCTGCCTTAGGTTATGAAGTGGCTGCAAAGTTTCCAGACTTTGATGCATGATTTCATTACGCCAGTTTTTAATTCTTCCAGTTCCAGGTCATGGAGACTCCTTCTTGCTGTTCTCATGTGACCTGCAGCTAAGCCATGGTTTGCCTTAGGATTAAGTCCAAACTTGATCTCCAAACTACCGTGTTTCTCCTAAAATAAGACACCGTCTTATATTTTTTTTCGCTCAACAAAACACAGTATGGCTTATTTTCAGGGGATGTCTTATTTTAACCGCGCCGCATCGGTACGCTGCATAGCCACGCCTCTCCAGGCTGTTTTAATGGGAGGTACCACGTCACTATGGCTTATTTTTGGGGTATGGCTTATTTTTGGGGAATGGCTTATATTTCGCAAATGCATAGAAATCCTGCCATGCCTTATTTTATGGCTATGTCTTATTTTAGGAGAAACAGGGTAGTAACAATGAGCAGTAGGCAAGGTTTGCTGTTGGCTGACTGCTTCTGGTTTGTTTGGGGGAGACAAACCACGAGCCTGGGTTCAGACACAACACTAAGCCAAATCATGGCTTACTTATGGGTAGAGTAGTGGGAGCAAGGGGGTGAGTGAAACCCCCGTGCCTTTTGCTCTGAGCAACAAAATTCTTGCTCGTTTATTCTTAGTCATGCCTTGGCTTAGCATTCTGTGCAAGATGAGCAGCAGAATACAATGAGGAATAGAATCTTGCAAGGGCAAAAATGTGTCTATTGTTGCCTCAACAACAGACTGAGAGATTTCCAATTGAACATAGCTCCTGATCTAATCATATTTCCTATCTTATCTGAACTGTGGAATGTGGAATAGTGCTGAACATAGCACTGTCCAATCCCTAGATAAATAAATCTAGTTCAAAGGTTATTCTGAAATTGTTAAGTAAGATACCTGATGGTGATGTTCAAGAAAAAATTACATATTTGTTGTTTGATTCTGACAAATTCCTTTTAATTTTTTTTTAAAATAAGCCTTTATTAAATTTGTGTTTTTTAAGAAGAAAAAAATCAAACATAAAACAAAACAAAACATTAAATCTTACATCACACAAATAATAACAGACATAAATTTACAATAGTCTCTTTCAAATTATAAATCAAATTTAAAATATGACTTCATATTGCTTCTACAACGGTTTTCTTAGTATAATACTCATTTCATTACTCTAACTAATAATTTAATTACTCTCATTCTTAAAAAACAAAAACAAAATTATATATAGTTTAAATCTCCCACGTGCGTATCTTAATCTAAGCAAATCATTAGTTCCGTTTTCAAACCTTCTTTTCTTAAATATTCTTCCACATATTTCCACTCTGCTTTTGTTTTCTGTTTTTGTTTATCTCTTATTACCGCTGTCATCCTTGCTAAATTCATATATTCTATTAACTTAATTTGCCATTCTTGGACTGTTGGTATTTTTTTCTCCTTCCCAGGTTTTAGCTATAAGTATCCTTGCTGCGGCACAAGCATACAAAAGGATGCTTTTTCTGTCTTAAGGAATATTCTCAGGGGTCATAATAGAAATATTTCAGGTTTTTCCCCAAATGTGGTTTTCAACATTTTTTTTCAAATTTTCATATATAATATTCCAAAATTAATAAATCTCTGGGCATTTCCACCAACAGTGAAAATCCGTACCTATTTCATCTTGGCATTTCCAGCACTTACCCGAATTTGTTCCATATATTTTTGCCAACTTCTCTGGGGTAAAGTGCCATCTATATACCAGTTTCATCATGTTCTCTTTAATTCCAGAACATGCTGTAAACTTCATGTTAATTTTCCATAATTTATCCCATTGATCCCTATATATGGGTCTCCCTAGATCTTGTGATCATTTGATTCTGACAAATTCCTGACAGTTATGAGATTTGCAGTGGCAACCCAAAAGCTGAGGAGAAACGTTATTGAGGCTAATATAGTAAATTGCAATGATTTAACACAAAAAACTGGATGCTTTTAAATGTACTAGCCCTCTTAACCATTTGTATTTCAATATATATCTATTGTTTTATTCTTTTTTAACCTTTCGTAGATTGTATTTATGAGAGAGAGAGAGAGAGAGAGAGAGAGAGAGAGAGAGAGAGAGAGAGAGATTCTGGGGTAAACACTCTTCTTCAATATTATATCAATGTATATTATTATATTATTATATTATTATATTATAATGTGGTTGGTATAACTATGATGTATTATATATATACATGTATTAAATATATTGTAATTATGTGGTTGATATAACTATGATGGTTAAAATAACCACAATAAACGGAATAATGGTGCAATAGATCTCAAATGCATCATGCTAATGCAGGAAAAGAAGCAGGACATAAATAGTTTAAAATCAAACACACAATCTAAGCAGCACAAGTTGCAAGCTTGAGTTATGGATATGGAAAATGGAAAAGCCAGTTTAAGCCCTCTATGTGCAGCAAGCCCAATACTTTTGTATATATTATGTGCTAAATTCAATCTGAAGTCTAGACTAAGCAAGCATGGCATTGTAATCATGGAGTGCTTCAGACTGCGGAGCTGATGCAATCCCCATGCTAATTCTGACCTCTTTGAATCAAGACGCTTTCACAAAATATGCAAAATATGCTGTTCAGCCCATAATCAAACTCGCTTTGCATGGTTTCATCATGGAATTTGCTGCAGACATGACAGTCTGAAGCCTTTGATCATCTCCTCTGAACTTAATGTAGCTCTCCAGGTCGGCATCAGCTACACTGTTTCGTTACTTCCTCAAATGCAAATGAAACGTTGGAATCCAGTTTTCTAATGAAAGGGTAGAATTTCAACAAAAGCTATCTCATGCTTCCAGAAGGACTTCAGGTACAGCATAAAGACTTCTTATTTTTAACGTTCAGTGGCAAGTTATGCAAGCTTCATAGGCTCAATCCACTGTGAAGTTCGCATGCACATAAATGGGAGCCCAGTACTGCTGTTGAGTACTCATTCACTTCAATGGGATTTGCGCAGCAGAACTTTCCACTAGTACTGCACCTTTCATTTGTTTATTACAAAAATGCATTGAAATACAGTGTCAACTAGCCCTGAACTTTCAAGACACAAACAAAAACTGTTTGAAGACTTGATCTGGACACCAAGCTCTAGATTGAGATAAGAAAATTACCATTCCCTCCCCTTTTTAAAATATATATTTTTAAAAAACAGTTCATTGTGCATATGAGCACCTCGTAATGCTTGCTTACAAAAGACAAATACCAGCACAATTCTCTGAGAAACAATGGGTGTCAATTTGTAGATAGGGTCCAAAACAGTCTATTTTCAATATAGACTGGTATTTAATATAGGAGTACTAAATGAAATATACTCACTGAAAAAATTCTCAATAACCTTCTCAAATTTTGGATTTCCTTGTCACAATACTTCTAATTTATATTCTTCCCCTATAATTTTATTCTCAGCATTCCAGTCATGAGCACAGTGCTGAATATAGACACCTCATGTGTGTGTAAGAGAAGAGATAACAGCATTAAATCTGGTAGATCGACACATTTATTTTATTTATATTCCACCTCTTGTCTTTCAAGAAGCTCTGGGTTGTATACCTGATATTGCCAGCTGGGTCTGCTTCACTTCAGCAAAAATGCCATAGTTACATTTTTAAAGAATTTATATCCTTTTTTTCCCTAATGCCTTTGTTGTTGTTGTTGTTTAGTCATTTAGTCGTGTCCAACTCTTCGTGACCCCATGGACCAGAGCACCCCAGGCACTCCTGTCTTCCACTGCCTTACCAAGACTTATAAAAATAAACACTAACAATTATTATTATTACTATTTATTAAATTTGTATACTGGCCTTTCATCCGTAGATCTCATAGCATAAAAATGCAAGATAAAAGCATAAAATACATGATAAAAAACAAGAGAAAAACAAAACCAATAACACTCTCCCCTCCCACACATTTAAAAGGGGATAGGATATTTGGTGTGGTTTTTCTTAAAGTAGCCTGCAAAGTTAAATTGAAGTAAAGCAAAATCTTAAAATGTTCAAATGTGTGTGTGTTTTAATAAAAAGGTCAGACGTTAATTCTGAAATATTTGCAAATGTTGACTGTTAAGTATGAGATCTAATTTTAAATTAATATCCTCTAAGTTTTAAGGCATATGATATGGTTTTAGTCACCAACAAGTATCCCTGGATTAGTCACCACTTCTCCAATACATCACCAGAAGAAATAATCTACTAGGGCTTTGTGGCTCCCACCCATCCTGCCTGATGCCTGCCTCTCTTTCCTGTCCAAGCCCCCCCCCATCCCCTCAACAACTCCAGATAGCTCTGGATGGCCTTACCAATGGCCTTATTCCACCCATCTCAGGTAAAGCCTTTGTTGTTGTTGTTTAGTCCTTTAGTTGTGCCCGACTCTTCGTGACCCCATGGACCGGAGCACGCCAGGCACTCCTGTCTTCCACTGCCTCCCGCAGTTTGGTCAGACTCATGTTGGTAGCTTCGAGAACACTGTCCAACCATCTCATCCTCTGTCATCCCCTTCTCCTTGTGCCCTCCATCTTTCCCAACATCAGGGTCTTTTCCAGGGAGTCTTCTCTTCTCATGAGGTGGCCAAAGTATTGGAGCCTCAGCTTCAGGATCTGTCCTTCCGGTGAGTACTCGGGGCTGATTTCCTTAAGAATGGATAGGTTTGCTCTTCTTGCAGTCCATGGGACTCTCAAGAGTCTCCTCCAGCACCATAATTCAAAAGCATCAATTCTTCGGCGATCAGTCTTCTTTATGGTCCAGCTCTCACTTCCATACATCACTACTGGGGAAACCATAGCTTTAACTATACAGACCTTTGTCGGCAAGGTGATGTCTCTGCTTTTTGAGATGCTGTCTAGGTTTGAGGTAAAGCCTTAGATCCCCCAAATTAGCTCGGGCTTTTGCCAAATCTGGTGCATAACCCTAGAGGCTGCCACTACAGAATGGAACTACACCTCCTGCATTTATTGCTTGAAGAGGGTGTCCTTCTCTATCGATCAATTCTCCCCAGAGATGGGGGCACATTACAAGTGCCTTACGATATAGCAGCAGGTTTTTCTGGAAGTGCCTAGGCTTGTGCCCTCAGGATGTCATTTTGGTGCTGCTAACCAAATGCCAACAACAATTTCAGCAGTAAAATACTTGATCTCAGTAGGTGCAGATGCACTAAAGCAGGAATGGGAAACTGAATCCCGGTAGCAGGCTGGATCCTAATCTCTCCCACCTCCATGGGCCAAGCTTGGCAGGTGCGCAGAGCTGCTTACCTGTCAATCACCTGATATCACAATGGTGTCAGGTAATCCATTTCCCCAGGCAGATTGTGAGTGCCAACAATCAGATAATACACAGTGTTCACAAACCCTCTTTTGGCACTTTACCTGCCCTACATTTGCCATCATATATGACACCAGGTGGATGGCAGGTTGACGTGGCTTGGCTGAAGTGGCCTCATGGGTCAAAGAGGGAGATCTGATGGACCTAAATAGGCCCACAGGCTGAAGGTTCCCCACCACTGCACTAAAGTGGAAAAGGAATTGTTTTCAGTCAACAGTGTGGATGGTACAGAACCGCAGTAATTTATTGCGGAAGTTACTGCTGTTGTTTAAGAGGGTAGATGCAGATGTCCCATAAAATATTGAAGGAAAGTTTAACATGCTTTAACCAACATGGATATAAGCAATGGTGTCTTGGTACCCCTGCACAATGCTTCGAGGATATTAGGCCACTATCCTAGCCAATGATGCTGCGCCATAGCCTACAATATGTTACCAGCCAGGAAAGTGTATAGGCGGCGGCAGGACACTCACACAATGGAGAAATGAAAATGCAACTCTAATAAGGTGCCAACAACTGAAGAAATGATACTGGTTGTCATTTTAGTCACCTATGGACTTCCCCTTCGAAAGGAAAGAATCATTTCTGACCTACGACTGACTTGTCCTTCCCATACGTCAAGCTAGAACATTCAAGACAACAACGTAAGAATGGGATGGGACAGAAGCATCTGACTGTTGGACCAGGAGTCCATATCTTCCAACGTTCTGTCTTACAGTGTAACCCTAATCATGTATACTTGGGAGTAAATCCTATTGAATTCAACAGGGCTTACACCTCCATAAATTGGATTGCAACTATTGAAAAACAACAGTTTTAAACTGGCAAGTCTCCTTGCAGTGCAATGCTAACCACATCAGAATGAATTCGGCAAGGCTTACTTCCATGCAAATGGGATTTGGGCTGCAGCTTTAGTATGGGAGTGAAGGCTGGATAAGAGCAATGAGCCACCACCATCTCCCAACTTTCTGACAGCATTCTCATGGGTTTACAGAACAGAAGTGTGGGTGGGGCATTAGGAGAGTGGAGACTTACCACAACCTTCTGCTCCCAACTTTGCAAAAGCCATTTGCAACTGATGAGGAGGGCTCTAACCCAGAGTGAGCTCCCCCATGGACCACTTAGACAAGTGAGTGCGCCCACCTACATCACCTGACACCATCACACTGCCAGATGAGTAATTTTTCCTTTGCAGCCTAGCCTGAACTGTAAAATAAAAAATGTTCCTTGGTAAGCACAGGTTGGTTTCGAACCCTGACTTAAGAGGAACTTAGTGGGGCTTGATGTCACCACTGCACGGACCAGCTGATTGGCAGTCTTGCCCATGGAAGCACACTTGTAATTTTATGCATCTGTTTCTTAAAACCTTCCTGCTGAAGGACAATTCAAATTCAAAACACGCTGGGCATCTTGGCTTGAACAAATGAATATTTATACATTCACTATCATAATTTTGTGCAGCATGGGGATTCCCTGTGGCTGTACCCTCTGCAGAGATGCACATGCACCACAGACAGCTTGCTATATATAAGCATCTCCAGGTGCAGAGATCACAAAGATAAAAAATGGATAGTCATTTATGAGGAAGTAATTAATTATTGCTTGGGCACTCAGAGGCAGAGTCATGGGTCCATCCTCACCATCTCTGCTGAGACACGTTATTTTCTGTGTGCACAAGGTTCCACATCAGGCTGCCTGCACAACGCTGGGAAATACAGTGGATCTGCCCCTTTCTTCTGCAAAGGCTGTTAGCTACAATGGGGTAACTTCTACCTCCAGTGCTGGAGGCAGTATACTTCTGACTAAATGCTAATAGCTGGGGACCACAAGCAGGTCCTGCTTTCAGGCTTCCCAAGGCAACTGGTTGGCCACTGTGAGAATAGGATGCTGGAGTAGATGGGCCCGATCCAGCACACTCTTCTTACAGTGCCAAAGAAGCTTTGCACGTGTGTAACAGGATTTATGCATGTATTTAATTTTTAATTTTTAAAAAAGTATTTGCTAATACTGCAAATATAGTCTTGGTTTGTGGGACCCACTTCTTTTGACTCTGTGCTGCTCTGTTGTAAATAAATATTGTAAATAAATGAATAGTGCAGAATTCAGCAGCCAGGTTGCTCACTGGAGGAAGACGGTTTGAGCACATTACAGCGATCCTGGTCCAACTGCACTGGTTACCAATTAGTTTCCGGGCCCAATTCAAAGTGCTGGTTTTGACTATAAAGCCTTAAATGGCTCAGGACCACAATACCTCAAGGACAGCCTCTTCCCATATGAACCTACCCAGACCCTGAGATGATATTCCAAGGCCCTCCTTCATGCACCACCTCCTTGAGAGGTCCAGAGGGTGGCAACATGAGAACGGGCCTTCTCTGCAGTGGCTCCCTGTCTATGGAATGCTCTCCTCAGGGAAGTTCGCCTGGCGCCTTCATTATACAGCTTTAGGCGCCAGGCGAAAATGTTCCCTTTTAAACCAGACCTTTGGTTGATGTTATTGTCATCCAACAAGCTTTTAGAATGTGGTTGGTTTTTTTTGGGGGGGGGGTGTTATTGGGTTATTGGTTTTGGTTTGATTTTATATGTTGTGGTCTTGTTTGTGAACTGCCCTGAAACCTCCGGGTATAGGGCGGTGTATAAATTGAATAAATGAATAAATAATAGAATAAAAAGATGTGTTATAGTCATAACCAGTTTCTAAATATTGACCATGAAATTACTAACCTAGCCAAGTATTCGAGTAGCAACGGTTAAAAAAGAAATTTAACATTTAAAATACATTCCATCCACTACAGCTCCAAAAGAGCTATCGCCCTAAAGAAGACTACTTTGCTTTCCTTCCAAGAACATTGCCAGCTTCATATTTAACTACTTATAATAACACCCAGCAGAGACTGACATGCTAATCTTATCTTTTAAAGAGATATATTACAGATATTACATCAAACATTCCATTATTGCAATATACCTACACAACATATACTACTACCCTTTTAGAATAACACAAGACCTACAGGTGAAACTCGAAAAATTAGAATATCATGGAAAAGTCCATTTATGTAAGCAATTGTTTTCATTAGCTACTGGAGTTTAATATATGAGATAGACTCATGACATGAAAAGCGAGATATGTCAAGCCTTTGCTTGTTATAATTGTGATGATTATGGCGCACAGCTGATGAAAACCCCAAAGTTGAAATTGTTAATTTGGGGTTCTCATCAGCTGTACGCCATAATCATCACAATTATAACAAATAAAGGCTTGACATATCTCGCTTTGCATGTCATGAGTCTATCTCATATATTAGTTTCACCTTTTAAGTTGAATTACTGAAAGAAATGAACCTTTCCACGATATTCTAATTTTTCGAGTTTCACCTGTATATCCTAAATATAAATATCATACAACGTGGTGGGTGTGCATTTATCATTGGCTCCATGTTGTATCGCACTGGGAACGGAAATCCCCGTACTGCATCAAGGAAAGATCTCTGTACTGTACCAGGTTAATCTCAGTGGGAATTAACTTCATAGAACCATGTTGTTTGTTTTGCAATAGTGTGTGTGTGTTGGTGGTGCTAATAGTCAGGATCAAACTTGTCTCTGCCTCTGGATGTTTTCTAATTCAGCAGTTGGCAGCTCTTCAATGCCTAAACACGCTCAGGTATGCTTTTGAGAGTGCAATCATTCTGCTGAATGGGACAGGCAAATTCATGAAGCAAGATGTTGAGTTAAAAGGAAAAACAATTATCAACTCAGTCTCAGACATTTCAGTGACTGTTGTAATGTGGGGTTAGTGATTTCAGTAAGTGATTTCAGCTTTCTGACATAGCAGGCAGGAGATAGCAGCTTCTTCATGTAACACTCTTTATTCAGGCAAACAAGACTGGATACTGAGGAGAGGGAAGCTACATTTATAGGAACAGAAGACTGACTAGAAATGATACATTTTGGAGGGAACAATAGCAAGCAATCACAAAGCTGCCTTTTGGTGGGAACCAATAAGACTGAGGATCCAAATACAGCAGCTTAAATGAACTAATAGTAGCTGTTCCTTCTGGAACAGAAAGGCAGTTACTTTACCCTAATGTGAATACAGACAATAGTAATACAGATATAAAAACCATTGAATCAATACACAACAGTGACAATAACAAGTTATATCTTAAATGAATCTTGTCTTGTTGACCTATATGGGCGGCTCCCATTTTCCCTCAGTCCATCACACTGAATGTTGCCATCAGTTAGGGAGAGATCTCACTGTGTTGGCCAAGTGAGTATGCATCCACATTCACAGCACACCCACTCACACACCCATGTACATGTGAGAGTACAACACGGTAGTAACCAACGTTTGCATGTGATGCTTAGAGCACATGTGCACACAAGACAACAGCTCATTACACCGCAATAACTGCAAAACCTGCTTGGTTTTATTGCTGTCTGGGGCTTTGAAACCTTCAACTTTGACAATGTGCCAAGAAGGTGATACTTATTTATGAAGACACTTAAGTTTGGTAAGCTGAACAGCTGCTGGTCCTGTTTTGTTACTCTTTAGCTGCTCTGGTTCGCCAGAGGCGGCTTAGTCATGCTGGCCACATGACCCGGAAGCTGTACGCCGGCTCCCTCGGCCACTAACGCGAGATGAGTGCCGCCACCCCAGAGTCAGCCATGACTGGACCTAATGGTCAGAGGTCCCTTTACCTTTACCTTTAGCACCTATATTTCAGCAGCACCAGTGTGCTAGCTAGATGATGTACAGCAAGGGTGGGCAAAGAGAGATCATGAGTGATTTGCAGGAAATCAGCAAGCGTTTATAATTCAGGCACTGTAACAATTGCAACGACCAAAAAGTTTCCCCTTCCCCAAATTAAGGCTGCATACACACCATACATTCAAAGCACACGACATCCTTTAAAGACTCCTGGGAACTGTGGTTGGTTAAGGGTGCTCAGTAAGCTACAGTTCCCAGAATTTTGCAAGGGGGAGAGAAGCCATGTGCAGTGTGGGCAGAATTTGCTTTATCATAGAAAAGTGGTTTGGGGGCTGGGGAAGACAGATGTTGATTTCTGTGTGAAAGAGCTTTTTGTGCATACTGATAAGAAATGGTCTGAGCATGTGCTCAGAAGCACCCTATTCCTTAATTCTTAGCTTATGTCCACCCACCTGAGTCACTGTTTGGCACCTGGCTCCAGTTGGTGGGTGTCAACTTTCTAGCAAAGCAGACAAATGAAGGAGATGCCATAGGTGACTGTGCATAACATAGCAATGAACTCCTTCTCTGAGAATTTGTTTAACCTACATTAGACAAAGCTGTGGCAGGTAAGAGTGGGGAGCAAAAACCCTGACAATGTGTAGATGGGCCAGAAAGGAGATGAGGAAGTAGGAATCATTCAATAAATACTTCTAAAAGAGATGGAAAGAAAGGCCCAAAGAGAGGAGAGAAACTGTATTGAGGAAAAATGAAGAGGCCGTTGCTCCAGGCAACCTATCAGAGGAAGACTGAAGTTCTGCATTGCATAAAGAGAGCTCAGAGCTTAGCTTTCAAGATCACCCCCAACTTTGCAACTGAACCAAGTACATGCCAGGAAATTGATTGCTGGCTCAGTTGCACACCTTGCTCCCCTGCCTTTCACATCAGGGATAGAGAGCCAGTGGTCCTCCAGATATTGTTGGATTCCAAGTCCCAGCAGTCCCCAGCCAGCATGGTCAAGGGTTAGGGTTGGTGGAAGTTGAAGTCCCACAGTATCTGGAGGCAGGTGGGTAGCCGTGTATCTGGAGGGACACAGGTTCCCCTTCCATCCCCATTTTTATAAATATCATGGGTGATTTGTCTACTCACTTTACTCAGAGTAAACCCATCAAAATTAATGATGAACATGACTAAGCTAGGTCCATTAATTCCAATTGGTCTAGTCTGAGTAAAAGTGAGTTGAAGACTGCCCCTCTAAAAACACCACAGGAGTGTTTGTGCATCTATCCATTCATTTATCTCTTCTTAATTTTTAAAAAGGGGAATAAAATAGAAAATTCTTTCCAGTAGCACCTTAGAGACCAACTAAGTTTGTTCTTGGTATGAGCTTTCGTGTGCATGCACACTTCTTCAGATACAAACTTAGTTGGTCTTCAGAACAAACTTAGTTGGTCTCTAAGGTGCTACTGGAAAGAATTTTCTATTTTGTTTCGACTATGGCAGACCAGCACGGCTACCCAGCTGTAACTGAAAAAGGGGAATGTTAGAGCAAAACTGCTCCAGGGAGTTGACAGGCTTTCCTGATAGTATCACGCAAGACCAGCCTGTCAGCAGCACCATGCACAACCAACATCTGCTTCAAACTTGCAAAAGTGGTTTGATCTCGGAGAGCGTTAGGGAGATTTGGACTGATAGAGACCTCTCTGGAAAGCACTTTGCGTATTTTCTCCTGAAGGTTAAGGCTGCAGCCATATGCACATTTACTGGGAAGGAAGCACCATTGTATTCTATGAGACTTACTTCCAAGGGAGCAAAGACCTCAGTGAAAGAATGTTCTAGCTGCACTAATTTTGTTGGGTTCTTAAGTTTGGATGAGCTTTTGGTTTGTACTACATGCAAAAGATATGTCGACCACAGTTCCAAGCATACATGGATAGGAATATTGCACACTGAACTCCATGAAACTTTCTCAGTAAAAATACTTCTGCATTGTGCAAGGAAACATCAATCAAACCTCGACACTTTTAGAGACCAACTAAGTTTGTTCTGGGTATAAGCTTTCATGTGCATGCACACTTCTTCAGGTTAACAGTAATACACATTAGGTCTTATATCACCCTTCAACAGCTGTGTACACACCACACATTTAAAACACATTTCTGCCCCTTCAAGGAATCATGGAAATTGTAGTTTACCCCTCACATAGCTAAAGTTCCAGGCAACCTTAACAACTACAGTTCCCAGGTTTCTTTGGGGGAAGTAATGTGCTTTAAATGTATGGTGTGGATCTGACCTCTACGGTGGCGGCTTGCATGTGGAACTCCATGCCCTAAGAAGTCTGATTACCTCCCAGTTCCAATGAATTCAAATTGTAATACAATTAAAGTCAATAAAAGAAATAAAGGAGTAAAAATACAATTGAGAATCACTATGAATATTTAATGTGGACATGTCATGGACCACCTGAATGAAGCTCAGGGACCACAGTTTGGGAAGCACTGCCATAGATTGAAAAATCATGTTTCTGATAATGCTCCAAGGCTTGGTTGGGGAACCTGTGTCCCTCTTGATGATGATGGACTACAACTCCCATCCTCCACGATTATTGGTCAAGCTGGCTAGGGCTGACGGAAGCTGGAGTCCAACAATATCAGGAGGGCCATAGTTTCCTCATCCTTGATCTAAGGCTTGCAGCTTCATGAACATGCACTGTTTGCATCACTTGACAACGCAGCCCAAATCTAATCTGAGAGCAGAGGTGCATGACCAGTTTGCCTGCGCTGGGTGCTGCAGGTGGCACCACAACAAGGACTCAGAATGGAGGGCAAGAAGCGCTGAATTTTGGCATTGCTGCTGAAATTTGAAAGCCCCATGTTGGCCACTGCTGATAATGAATCACCACTTATATTCTTCCTTACGAAAACATTGGTCCCATTGCCTTTTGACAGTTTCCACTGCAACTGTGCCAAGAGAAGCTTTTCTAGTGGAAGTCATTGCATTGCCTTTTTCGTAAGCAACCAGCAGCCTTTACGCACCCATTATGTTGGCAAAACCTTTCTCTATAGTGAGGGAAAACTGAGAGAGGAGAAAGGTATAGGTGCAGCAAGGAGAATGGAAGGGAAAGAGGAAAGGGGAGGAGGAAAAGAGACAGGAGGCAAAGGAAGCAGAAAAACAGGGAATGGGGGAAAGAAGAGTTCGGAGAGGGAGGGAATGAATGCAGCAGGTGGGGAAGGAGAGAGGGAACATCTTGATAAGACGAGGAAAGGAGAAAACGGCATGATTTCAGCTGGAATCCAAAGCAAACAGGAGGCCAGAGCATTCATCCTGGTTCCACTGAAGTCAGTAGTTACGCTTACCAAGCAGCTGAAGTTGGCCTCTTCTGGCCCAGGTGCCTGCCTGATGCATGCTCATAGCTGTGTTGTGCTTCTGTTAGAGCTCAGGGTCTGAAACTGCAGCCTGTGTACCGTAAACCACTTCTTCAAAAAAAAAGAAGAAAAAAAAGAGGGGGGGTTTGAAACCACAGACCTGAAATAGCTTTCTTTTTTTTCAGGAAGAGCCCTGAAGTGGCCTCCTCGAGTTAAGAACTTAATTTGTTCTGGAGGTCCGTTCTTAACCTGAAACTGTTCTTAACCTGAGGTACCACTTTAGCTAATGGGGCCTCCCACTGCTGCCGTGCTGCCACCACACGATTTCTGTTCTCACCCTGAAGCAAAGTTCTTAACCTGAGGTACTATTTCTGGGTTAGCAGAGTCTGTAACCCGAAGCGTCTGTAACCCAAGGTACCACTGCATTATAATAACTAAATATGATAGGTACGATAGTCCCATAATTGTCAGGTATCTAAGCAGAGCTTTTACATTCAAATGACACGTCACTGAATTATCAGAATGAGGTAAACTTTTAATAAAAGGGAGGCTTTAGCTAGCTCATGGCAACATCAGTGTTTGTAATCATCACCATGTACTGAAGGATTCTGTCCACAGATAAATTAGGGCTAAAGTCCAAAACCCCACTTAAATCAGGACCCTTGAAATGAAACTAACATTCTCTCATTGACCAAGCACATTTAAATCCAGATACCCTAGTTTAATTGGATGCTGGACAAGGCTGTAAGAGAGGAGTGGAGAACTTCCAGAAATAGCTGGACTAAAACATAATCTGACTATTCACAATGCTGGCTGAAGCTGATGGTGTCCAACAAAAGAGGAGGCCTTCTTGGTAGTTCCACCTCCCTCAGAAGTTTGAGGAATCATGAGCCAGGAGAGGGCATTCTCTGTGACAGCCCCTGAGTTGATGCGTCTGGCTTCTTCACTATACAGCTGCCAGCAAATGCAGAAGACACACCTCTTTACCCTGGACTTTGATATCTGAGACATGTTTTATCGGGGTCTACCATATCCCTGTTATTGCAATCTGTTTTAACTGCTTTGAATTTTAAATTGTTGTAACCCTCCTTGGGACCTGCTAGTGAAGCATGAGTAATAAATTTAACCACAACAACAACATATGGAGAGTAACAGATCCTTCCTCCCGTAAGATGTCAGTCAACTTCTTAGGATGAATTTATTTTACACATCCAAACTCTTGCAGTTTTGCTATCTCCATACCACAGATCTGTTAACACACAAACACACCTACAGACTCACGCACACATATAAAAGGGTTGCTTACAGTTACTTTTCATTGATGTGGTATATCTACGTATGCTTCCAGAAATTGCTCACTGACACTTGTGGTTGTATGAGTTATTGTGGATAAGGGAAAGTATTCTGATAAGGGAAATGAAAGTGTGAATCCACCTGAGATGTATTTATTTCTACAGCCCTATTCTGGAGGGGAAATGGTTTGAGGACCACAACCTTTGATTGTGCTTATCTGCTGAGCAGAAGTCAATAGTGAAAGGCATTTAACATACAACCAAAGTAGTTTTCTTGTCTTTTTTTTTGGCGCGAACAATATTTCCACTGAACATGATGCTTGAGTGGAAGTAGCACGCCACTCTGTGGTATGCGTGGATAAGTTTTAAAAGCTGTTTGGTTTGCAGAAATACTTTCGCTGTGAAAATTTGTAGCCCGTCTAGCACATGAACTTCTCTTCCGACAGAATTTCTCCTTGCTAGGGATTGAAGGCCAAATTAGACAAAGTAATTTGCCACATTGTAAGCAATTCAGAGAATTTTACTTTACAAAGTAAACGAGCATGTCCTGCAACAAAATGTTGAGGCGTGGAGTGCTCCTATTCACTGTTCAGTCAGTCATGTCTTCTTCTTGGGATACGCCATACCATGATACGCCATACCATTCGCCCTCCCACCTGGTTTGTCCTCCCTCCCCAGAGTCACACAGCATTCCAGGGTCACTGAGAATGCTCAATTCTCATTCCGCTTAAGGAAACATTTTTTATTTTTCTGAAAATTTTCGGGTTTCCCCAAACCTGCTGATAACTCTCTCTTGTGTGTAGAGATGGTGTCATTTTGGCTAGATGAGGACTATTGCTTGGAGAAGTGAGATAGTTATTAGTGCATATCAGGGATGTAACTGAACAGCACCCGAAAACAGTGACAGTCTGGAAGTGCTCCCCTGCCAAGTACAGATTTGGATTGGATCCCCAATGCCTGATAGTCACCTAGCTGATCCTAAGTCACAGCCTATCCTAAAGCGCTTCAAGACTGTCACTAATTCTGAGTGGGATTCAACCACACCCTGGCAAATTCAGGCTCCATAATTATAGCTGATCTGTAGCTCTTGCAGAACAAACATGATTTCCCAAAAGATCAGACTTCTGTGATAAGAAACGTGATGGAAAAATAACTTGAAACTGTGGGATAGCACTTGACATGAAAGCTACAGCCACACCAGATAGTGCAAGCCTTCCTGAGAAACCTGGGAACTACATTTGGTTAAGAGTGAGGGGAATCGTAGCTCTGTGAGAGGTAAACTATACAGTAGTTTGCAGGATTCTTTGGGGGGAAGAAATGTGCTCTAAAGGCCTGGTGTGAATGTGACCTGATTCTAACCTATCTGCAAAATGGGATGAATGCTCATTACATAGCCACCGTCTAATCTCTGCAAACAAATCAGGCTGAATGCTCAAGAAACCCTAGTTCATTCCAACTTCTATCCTTATCAACATTTTTGCAGGGACCCTTTCCTTTTCTATGTGTTTGTATTGCCAAATAACCCCAGGGGATGAAACTGTAGAGCTCAAAAGGGCCAAGCAACCAACAAGAAATCTCAACGGCAATTTGAGCAGGCATGTGAGGAGTATAATGGTTTCAACTCAGCTACAGAGCACGTGGGAATCCAGGATCCTCACCCCACTGAAAGGCAAGCAGGAGGTGAAGCAACCTAGGGAGGCACAGCTGTTAAGAGCCGTAACAAGGGCTTAATAAGCTCAACAAGCCATTAAACCAGGCCAGAGGACTATCAGGTACAAAAACTACAGTCTAGTTGAAAGGGTAGTGCGGTGACAAAAAAAAAAAGAACCATTTGTGTGATATTGTACCCAAGCTGCCAAAATGCCAAATAATATCCCCACCACTTAACAGATGCCAGAACCTGTGAAAAGATGAGAGGACAACAGATAGAGCAAAGTAACTTGGAATTACAATAGTTAGGAAGTTTCATCAGCTATTTGTAATATTCTTATAACCAAGTAACTGATTTAGGCAACTGGCTTGATTGTTGCCATGCCTATATTTTGATGAACTTATTGAATGGACAATTCATTGCCTTATTATTATGAATGCGTTTATTGTATTCAGATACTGTGGGTTGTTATACAGTCGTACCTCATGTTACGAATGCTGCGTGTTGCGTTCGTCACGGGATACGAACGCACCGAACCTGTAAGTACCAGAATGGGTTACTTCCAGGTTCGGCGGTTTGTGCATGCGCAGACGCTCAAAATGACGTCACGTGCATGCGAAGCACCAAATCGCGTTGCGCACATGCGCAGATGCGGCACTTCAGGATACGAACCTTTCAGGTTGCGAACAGGGCTCCGGAACGGATCCCGTTCATAACCAGAGGTACCACTGTATTTTTATCAGTTCTGCGGAAAAAGGCCCTGAGCATAATATATAAATGTTAAATGTGGTATATAAATAAAATCAACACTGATCTCAGCCATACAAACCATGTATTTTTAGGTGTGCATCCAGTATGTTTTAAAGCTTGTAGAATATATTACTGATATATTATAAAGGTAAATGACCTGTGACAGTTAAGTCCAGTCGCAAACAACTCTGGGGTTGCGGCGCTCATCTCACTTTACTGGCTGAGGCAGCTGACGTTTGTCCACAGACAGTTTTTCCAGGTCATGTGGCCAGCATAACTAAGCCACTTCTGGCAAAACCAGAGCAGCGCACAGAAACGCCAGAGCGATACCTATTTATCTACTTGCACTTTGATGTGCTTTTGAATTGCTAGGTGGGCAGGAGCTGGGACCGAGCAATGGGAGCTCACCCAATCACGGGGATTCGAACTGCCAACCTTCCGATTGGCAAGCGCTAGGCTCAGTGGTTTAGACCACTGCGCCACCTGTATATTATACAGGTACACTATACAGGAAGCAGCTCCAGGTTTTAAATCCTGGCTATGCCCATGTGGGGATGGAAAGGGGCTCAACCTTTCTGTAAGTGGCTTCTTTACTCCAAATCAGCACACGCACCAAGTTTGCTAAGTTGATTTCTGTATTTTGCAAAATGCAACAGTGATGGTGCTTAATGAGAAATCCTATCTAGCAGCACAATTTACAATAGCAGCAAATAAACTACAAAGAATAAACAGGTTAAACATTTTTGTTTTTATCTACAAAGCCGTAAACAATGGAGTCAGGTTGCCAATTAATTGTGAGAACTTTTAACTGCGTGTATAAACACATACATCACAAACTGATGTGGCCATACGGAGAACAAAGACTGGGAAAATAAGAAAATGATAGCAACCAAAGTCGACGCATTTGCCCAGCCCTAATTGTGGCCAAACTGCGGGAGGCAGTGAAAGATAGGCGTGCCTGGCGTGCTCTGGTCCATGGGGTCACGAAGAGTCGGACACGACTGAACGACAACAACAAATTGTGGCTGCTGCAAAACTGGGGGCCACACGTACTCACGGATTAAAGCCGGGGTGAGAAACGTGTGGACCCCCAGCTCCCAGCACCAGCCGCAGCCAGCACGCCCAAGAGTTAGGGAGAAGGAGACCTCCAATCCGACAACAGCCGGGAGGCCGCCACTTCCCTACCCTCGGAATAAAGCCCAGCTCAGCAGCAAGAGCTTGTCCCAAGGCGGCCAAGTGTTTGGCTATCCCGGGCGAAAGAAACGGCAGGGGAGAGCTTCTGCGGACCCTAACGAGAGTACCGCCCGTGAGAAATCGCAAAAAGCGGGCTTCGAAGGCCGTGAAATGGGAGCAGCGCCGTTTGTGACGGTAGAAACCTCCTCTGCCTCTCTCTCCCCCGCCTCCTCCTCCTCCCTCGCAAGGGCAGGGCCTCCACACGCGCCTCCGCCTGCTCCAGGCCCGGATTACCCAGCGGGCCCCTGTGCGGCGCAGGCGCACCGAGCAGGTAGCTCAGGAAGAGGAAAATGGAATAAACAACCCCGCTGCCGCCGCCGGACCATCAATCAGCTTGGCCGAGGGCCCAGCTTCCCGCGTCCGCCGCGGGCCCATCCCTCGCCTCGGACTCCTCGGCGGGTTCGCCCGACCCACTTGAGAGAAGCGCCCGCGGCCCTCTCTGCGCGCCCTTGCCCGCCGCCCGCCTGCGACGCGCCCCCGCCGACGCCGGAACTCGGGGCTGTGACAGCGGCGACCGTACCCGGGCTGCCGCCGCCGCCCGCCCGCCCGCCTCTCCCCCGATGGTGCTGCGGCCGGCAGCGGCGGTGCCTCCGGAGGCGGCCTCGGCCCTGCCCGTGCTGCTGTAGCGGCCGCCATGAACAGCGGCGGGATCCCTTGCTCCTCCCCGGTGGTGGCGGCTGCCGCGGCGGCAGTGGCAGCTGCGGCGGTCGGGCCGCCCCCCGGGCCGGCAGCCGCGGCGGCTCCCGTCGGGGTGAAGCTGAAGTTCTGCCGCTACTACGCGAAGGACAAGACGTGCTTCTACGGCGAGGAGTGCCAGTTCCTGCACGAGGAACCCGGCGGAGCTTCGGCCGCCTGCCCTGGGCCTCCGCCTCCTGTGGCCCTCGGCGGGCTCCCGCTCGGGCTCCCTCCGGGCCCCGCTGCCCCGGCCGTGGCCGCCTCGCCCGGGCACGTCGGCGGCTACTCTGGGCATGGGGCAGCGGCGCCCGTGGCGGGGCCTAAGAAACCCCCCGAGCTGTTGGGAGGAGGCGCAGGATGCGGCCACGGCGGAGCAGGCGGCGGAGCGGGGCTGGACGGGCCCCGGCTGGCCAGTGAGTGCAGGGCGACGGGGAGCATCGAGGCGGGGAGGGAGGGACCGGGAAAGGCTCCAGGTGAGTCTCTGGCCCCAGGCCCAGGCCCCACGGCCTTCCCACGGAGGAGCCAGGGCTGTGTCAGTCGAGATGCTTGGCAAGAGGGTGGGCGTTAGGAGGGTGGCTCACGGAGGCCGTTTCCCTGCTTCCCCTGAGGAATTGGAAACCTTCGACGTGTGAGGTAAAATGTGTTGAAAACGGGAGAGGGCGAAGCTATTTAATGCTGCTCCTTCGCCCACATGGCAGGTAGAGTGTCGCGTGAATCCTGATAGAAACACACACAGATTCTTGGAAAAAAAGTGACAAAAAGAGGTGTGGTGAGATAGATGTAATGGGTAAGGAGGTTGGAACTAAGTACTGTATGCTGGTGGGGTGTATGATAGAGAGAATGACTTAAAAAATAAAACTGCTAAGGAGGATAAACAGTAAAGCAGTTGTGGGAGACACAATTTCTTGCCCATTCAGAAAATCCAGACAGGATTGATAGTTTAGTGCAGCACCCATATGCTCGGAATCCACCAAGTGTATCCTGGGTTTGGGTTGGTAATCCTGGTCTGTCAGTTTCCCCCCTGCTTCTATAATGAGGTTTTCTTTGTGCTGCAATGGAGTGGAGTACTGCTTGAGAATGTAAGTTGTGAGAACTTGACCTGGCTCTCCCCGCCACTCTCAAAAGCACTGCTAGCTCCTTCTGCAAGTGTTCCAGAGGTGATGAAACAAACATTGTCGTAACACCTCAAGTTATTTGATGGGAAGATGCTGCTAATCAGTCAGCACTATGTAAAAATGAATCAACAAAGCTTGTTGGGAGATATTTTGAAGTGTGGCTTGATGACTTGTCATGCTCTTCCTGTCAACAAAGCTGTAGGTTTGTCTGCTCTCTTGGTGTCAACTTGTGCTTACAGCTCTAGATTTGATCAAATGTTTTAATGTGACATCTCAATCATCTGCAGTCTGTTAGAAGAAATGAATAAAAGGTAAATAAAAATGTTCTGGTTCAAATTTTCAGAGGAATATTTAAAAACAAGAGTTCTTTAGTACCTATTTTCTCATGCACACATTACACAAAAAGCCACTGGTACAACTTTCCTTTTTTGGTAAAATGTTCAAGATGAAACATTCCTAAGGAAAGAATCTCTGCAAATAATTGACTGTCACTAGCAGTGTACCTGTCTAATTCAAGCAGGGTAGACTGCAGGTATGACCTGCAGTTACCTACAATTGCTAGAATGGTTGCTTATTTTTAAAAAGGGTAGTTTTACATGGTTGTTTTACCCACTGAAAAGTGGCTTTGTGTATTCCATCTTGCAGTGGAAGCCCACATAGAACTTAGGTTTGTGATTCAGTCCAGTGCTTGTATGATCTAGAGCAGGCTTCCTCAACCTTGGCCCTCCAGATGTTTTTGGCCTACAACTCCCATGATCCCTAGCTAGCAGGACCAGTGGTCAGGGATGATGGGAATTGTAGTCTCAACATCTGGAGGGCCGAGGTTGAGGAAGCCTCATCTAGAGAGCTGGTGTAGAGACTGAGCTATGAAGTTCATAGTTTGAATGTTGCCTTTGCCATTGAACTCACTAGGTGGCCATAAGCAAGCCACTCTGCCTCAGTTGTCTCACCAGCAATATGTATGGTAATACTGATCTACCTTACAAAGTTGTAGTAAGGATAACAACTAAGATAATGCAAGTGACTCATTTTGAGCATTTAAAAAATGATTATTTTTCTTGGGTTGCTGGAAATGGGATAGTAGTATGGCTGCTAAACTGACTTTGAACTCCCTTTTTAGGGTTTGAATACTGATTGATTGCTGCCTTGAGGGGATTGCAGAATGGGATTGTGTTGTGGAAAATGTAGTCATGTGAATTGCACCATTCATGTGTTCTAGTCTGCTGCCCCATTTTATCCCATAGTTACATATTGTATTCTGCTGACTTGTTTGTGTTACTTCATCTAAATCAGGGGTCAGCAAACTTTTTCAGCAGGGGGCCGGTCCACTGACCCTCAGAGCTTGTGGGGGGCCGGACTATATTTTGAAAAAAAATATGAACAACTTCCTATGCCCCACAAATAACCCAGAGATGCATTTTAAATAAAAGCACACATTCTACTCATGTAGAAACACCAGGCAGGCCCCACAAATAACCCAGAGATGCATTTTAAATAAAAGGACACATTCTACTCATGTAAAAACACGCTGATTCCCGGACCGTCCACCAGCCACATTTAGAAGGCGATTGGGCCGCATCCGGCCCCCGGGTCTTAGTTTGGGGACCCCTGATCTAAATAATAAAGTTTCTAGTTTGCAGTCATCAGGTGTCTTAATGGTGATGCTCTGCAAATTGGATGCAAAAGTGTTTATCTTAATTGGACATAAGCCACACAGTAAGAGAGTTACAATTTAAGAAAAAATATTTGCATTTTATTGTATTGGTTTTTAGTAAGCTAAAGCCAGAGGTTTCCAATAATCTACAGATCTGCTGAGGAAGTTTGGGTGGGGCAGAGATATCTTGACTTAGGTGACCTCCTCCAGCAATTAGTACTCTGTTGCACCCACCCAAATGGAGGTAGTTGGTAGAAACCCCTGAAATCTGGTATTTGGGGGGATAGGCAGGGCTAAGCCACCACAGGATCTACTGGATCTTAAGCCAGGCCTGCTGTTGTCATCTGATGGCAATGAGCTTGATTCAAGCTTCTTCACTGTAGCAGCCTGGAAGCTGCACAACAAAGAGGCATTATTTCCCTTTGCACCATTAAGCCATGCTAATGTCAGCCAGGGGTCTGGATTGCAGGTAGACCACGTGAGCCTAGAACAAGAACGCTTGCCATCTTTTTGCCTTGCATAGATAAAGCACATGACAGCAATTGGCCATGTGTTGTGCTGTTGCAAATAAGCCTCTGACCACTAAAGAGAATCTGTTGCTTTCTATACGTTGTAGCGTATGCCATGAGATTCAAATGCTCTGTGCAGATTATATTTCACATCCGTAATTGTGTGCTGAATTCCTACAAAATTTGCAGCAGCAGTTGTTACTGCATTACACTGCCTTTTCAGAGATGCTGTCTTGTCATAGAATCATAGAGTTGGAAGAGACCACAAGGGCCATCCAGTCCAACCCCCTGCCAAGCAGGAAACACCATCAAAGCATTCCTGACAGATGGCTGTCAAGCCTCCGCTTAAAGACCTCCAAAGAAGGAGACTCCACCACACAAGTCCTCAAAAGAGGTCTTGTTATGATAGCAGTATGATAGCCTCTCAGCTATAAAGAGACATATTTTACAGGACTACTTTCAAGGTGTCAGCAACCCAAAAATGTGCCAGTCCCTTTTTTTAAAAAACAAAAAAGCAGTGCTTGAACTTTGGAGCTGAGTTAAGAAAATATTAATATTAAACAGTGTTCTGATGCACCTAAAAATATAGTATAATACCTGGATCTGGAATGAAATTAATTCTAGCTTTTTTTGTTTATATTATTCAGTACAATTATTCAACTTATCAAATGGATGATTTCAGAAGACATCTGTGTATTTATAGACCAACACCTATTAAAATAGTTGCCAAGGGAGAAATAATCTTGATTATTTTTTTTGCATGCCACCTAAAAAGCAACTGTTCTGTATCATACCAGTTTGTTTATGGTTTAGTATCTTTAAGGTTAGTTTTAATGTATATAACATTTTTTTTAAAACAACATGGTTAATGCTGAAATAATAAAAGTTTCTGTTGCTCAGGTGCAGACTGGACATTAATATATCTTTAATGAGGTTCACTGAGACTTAATGTAGCATGTTTGAAGTAATTTTTTTGGAAGGTGTAATATTTGATACTGAGTGCTTTTAATTACCGAATGTAATATAATGCTTATATATTAGACTAGATTGGTACAAAGGAAAAACAAGGAAGCAGGACACATTCATTAAAAGTATTTTTAAAATGGACTAATTTTTGTTGCTTTATGAAAACAAGTTTTATCGCAGCTGCAAGGTATTCAATCATTTTGATTACTCTGGTGCAGTTTGAGAATGTACAGTACAGTATATGTTCAAGGTTGCAACTGTATGTGCAGTTACACTGGAGTAAGTCACATTGAAAGTTTGGCTCTTCTGTATAAACACACATATGATTGTACAGTTTTTGTACTTGTGATAAAGGTACCATACCAAGTATGTGTGACTGATCAAGTGTGATTACTGTAGTGGTTTTGATGTATAGTTTCTGTATAAGTACAGTATGCTACATATTTGGTCACTTGGCCTAAATATAAGAAAATCTTTAATAGTAAGTTGTGAACCACTCTTGATCATCAGATGAATGGCAGTATACAAATTTAATAAATAACAATAATACAATGATGAATGAAAAATAATGATAATTTAAATTACTCTCAATGCTGCATGATTTATTTAATGGATAGCAATGCTAGTGACTATAGATTGTAGGTACCACAGAGTTTTCAGAGTGGAAGGTCTTATAATTTGAATGTATATAAAGATTTGCATTTAGAGAAAATCAGTATTAATGTAGAGAAATAAATAGAAGCTGCCTGGTTTTGTTGGGGAAATGGGGATGAGCAGTAGAAGGGATGATAGAATTAAAACTGGTAGGCAGATGGTAGCGTTTTCAGCTGTATTAACTACTAGAGTAGATGAGTAGACTTCCTCTGTGAAGACAATAATAATATTTTAGACAGGTTAGTTCAAACTTTTCATGGGACTGACTAAGATATCTGATTGCAAAAGATAATGGGAGACTTTTAAGGTTTCTGGGAACAGGAGATAATTTAAACTGGCTAGAGAGGCAAATATTGGGTTTTTACTTCAGTACCAGTAAGAGAGAGAGAGAGCACACCTGTTAAAATACTACGGCATTGACTGGATAAAGCACTGCAAGAAGTAGAGTACTTATTACTCATCCTGCATGGATGAGTATTTGGGTCAGTCCAGCTTATGTGTTTCACTTTCTACTAAAATTGGTAAGGAGTGAACAGCCACATCATTTGTACTCATTTATATGCAATTAATTTAAAGCATCCTATAGCTATCTTTGTACAGATGTGAGAATAATACAGTAAATTGATCTAACTGCTTTTATGTTTCTGGCATTTTCCAGCTGGAATTCTTGAGAACTACTGTGACCTAGTTGCTGCTAAGTGGGTCTCCCCCCCCCCCCAACATACTGAACAGAAGCATATAGACACAGAACATATCTCCAGTGTATGGTGCAGAATGACTGCTGCAGCACCTTATCATTTTGTTCACCTATCCATAAAAAAATCAGTTCATAATATTTTTATGTGTTACAGTAGAACCAGGCCCCCACGCGCAAAAGGGAAGATCGTGTAAATGGGGAGCACCCTCTGAAAAGACTATAAGCACCAATTTTTTCCTGCTGTACAGCTCTGTCCAATACAGACCAAAATATCTAGAGTTGAAGCTCTGGGGGAAGGCTGGAGGACTTGCAAAAAAGTGGTTGCGGATGTTGTTGCGCTACCCGTGCATCAGCTGTTAGGCAGGGAGGCTGTGCAGCCTAAATAAAACCCCACTGCGCCTCTGATCTCTTCGGGGCTGCCTCCAACCTCACTGACGTTCTCTTTGGATGTCCTTATGAGCTCTTTCCTGGTACTACTCTTATTTATTTCCCAGTGACGTGCGTATAAGCGGTTGCGTGCGAGTGATCGTGCATAAGTGGGGGGATTCCTGTATTTCAACTCATGACACTGCTTGAGAAAGTTGCTTATTTGTATCCTTTTTGTGTTCTTTGCCTTCAGTATAATTTTATTTAGTGTGAAACCTTCCCAGTAGCCAGGAATGATTTAATTTTGACTTCCAAAGCACTTCTTAGAGTGTTAAAGAGGAAAAATGAAAGATTTCTTCTGTACAGTTGGTGGGTTACTGTGACACAGAACCTGGTAACGGAGTGAGTAAAAAATGGTGATGTAATGGAAGGGCATGCAGCTCTGGTGCTCTTCTCAGAACAGGAATAATGATGTCATCTGCTGGATTGCCAGGGTCATTAAGGGGCGTTCCTTGCTTTGGCAAATGAATGAGATTGTAAAGGGTCTAGGAATTTTGTGACATTTGTCTGAAGATAGTTCGAGAATGAGGGAAATAATCAGAGGCTGCTTACTACTTTCTTTTTCTTTGATAGGATTCATACTTCACACCAGTAATTTAAATGACAATGCTTCTTTGCAAGATAGTTTTCATTTCTAATTAAAAATTAAAGGTTGCATTTCAGCTAGTGGAATATCTTATGTTAAAGTTAAATAGTTTAACATGTTGAACCTATGCAGTTAGAAAGAAGCACTGCTGAGTTACATAGAGTTTACTTTGGTTCCCAGGAAACTAGGTGCGTAGTATAATAATGTAGTGGTCTGTGAGCTTTATTCAGTTTGTCTGGGGTGTATTTAACATTACAGTTAAAAATTCAAGCATCTAGCACTGTGCATTACACTTGCTAAAATAGGCAGAAAACCTTTAAGTTTTCAAGAAGCCTATGTGGGAGTGGAATTTGGGAACCAGTTTAATAATGGCAGAACACGGCTGCCTGTGCTCTTCGGACTCTCCTTGGGAGTGCGACTGTGGGGCTAGCCATAATGAGCTTCTGAACTTCAAAATTTACCCCCACTCTGCTGTCTGAGATAGATGTTCTAAGATATAAAAAGAAGCAGAAAAGAAGGTGTGTGTATATACACGTACATACATTATTGTTAAAAAAATAAAATGAATTCCATATTACATTTGTCCCAAGACTGAAATAGCTCAAGACCGCTGGCTTAAGGCCAGTTGGTGTGGGCTTTTGACTACCAAAATATGAGAATTCTTGGCATTTGGAGGTTTACTAGCTTTCTTTTAGATAAATTCATTTTCCAGGTTACTGGTTGTTTAGATTGATCTTGTTTAATATATAGCACTTACCACTCTTGCCCATTTAACATTGCCATATGTTACCCATGTTTGAATGGTAAGGACACATAGAGGACTTGCTCAGTGTCTGCCCACAATGATGGAACTGTTTCCCTGGCATTTCACCAAAGCCAATGTCTAGATTTTTTAAAACAGCAGAATATATTTTCTAGTGGGCTGGAACTAAGCCAATAGGAAGCTACTTAAAATTACTGCCTGTTTTGTTTTATGTGTTCAGTTGCGTATCTGTATAAGCATATTAGTTGTCTTGTGCTTTTAGGGTTGGGTGACATACACAATCGTTTAGCATTTAGGAGAAAATGCTTCCCCATTGTTTGTCTTTTTTTCAAAAGGCTATAACTGATATATGCCTTATGCTGTTGAAGTGATTTTAATTTAAGGCATCTAAAAGCAATAATTGTCAACTGTCCTTTAACACAGGCTCTGGTTATTTGTAAAATAAGATATATTGAAGAGCTTTGTTTTCACAATCATATTGGTGGGACAAAGAACATTAGATGCAGCATTCTTGCTCGATGTAGTGAGTTAGCACAGTGCTGAGGAACACAAATAATGCTCTTGATACAAACATATGGTTGAGGTTTCTAGCAGAAATAGGTCAGCCGTAAGCTCCACATAACCAACACTGTCCCTGCTAAACTAAAAACAATTTCCTCTAGTTATATATGCCATCCTATTTATTAATGCAGATTTTGAGCACAGATTGTAAGTAACAAGATTTTGTTAATTTTTTCATGCTCTACTCAGCTTGAAAACTCTGATGTGGTTAAGTTGTTAAAAAAAACCTGAAAATTGTGTCTGGTGCACTTTCACTAGATTTCACAGCTCTACCCGTTCAGGTTTTTTTTAAAAAAATGTGATGTAACCTTTCTACAGAATTCAACATTATTTTTTTTCAATCTAGACGGTTACAGGCTTCACTTACGCTAAAAGTCAACAATTTCATTAACTAAAGATTCAAGTAGGGCTTCTTAATAAGAACATACCATCTGTTGTTTAAGCCCTGTTTGGGCCTGTTAGGTTGTTCTGCCATCTTTGTCATGAGATTAGGAGTAGGTTAGGGGTTCAAATGGTCCTCATCATAACTCCTCCCCCACAACCAGAAACTGGTATCTCAACTGGCAGAGCCTATGGGTATTTTAACACATGTTCTCCTTACCCAGGATAATGAATCTTGGTGATGAGTGAGACTGGGATAACACCTGAACAAGCTCTTTGTTTCCTTCTCCTGCTGTTGCCTTTTGCTGTACTACTCCAAAACCAGCTCCATTGTCTCAACTGTCTCCCTTTCTTTCTTTAAAACCTACTTCTTCAACAGCACTTCAGCAGGTACCTTCAGTAGCAGGTATTTCCTGAACAGTATCTCTTCTGTACATCCTGCCATTAGCTCTCTCTCACTTTCATTTGCTGTGCTTAGTAGTTAAAATTAACATTTCTACTTTTCCAATATGTGGTAAAAAGTGCATTTCTACTTGAGCCCCTTAAACACATTTCTGACCCTTTACTTAATTTCATATGCACCACCAGTTACATGGTGCATGGTTTTCCAGCCCTTGTTTCGCTTATTCATTTCTATTTGTCCCTGCTGCCATAGGGACAAGTAGCCATGGACTAAACATAGGGCTGAGATATGGAGGCAGCAGGTTTGCACATGTGTTCCCTTCCTTCACCTGGTTAAAAGCAGTATTGATGCTGAGGTGTGTGTGAAAGAGGCATATGTTCAGGCTGCACATTTTGCTAAACAAAATGCAGCACAGTGTTACCTGTGCATATAACTATTGTTGTGGTAGGACATTTTGTCATTCGTATCTTGCCCAGCACAGCTGCTATTCACTCCCAAGTTGGTGGGAAAATGCAAAATAGTCCTTATTTAGTGACCTATCACAGCAGCTTCTTCCTGTTTCACAGAAGTGTGTGTGTGTGTGTATTTAGGCAGGCAGAAGTAAAAACTTTACATTACACATATAAAAGATCACGTAGAGATCATTACAAAAAAAAAGCTTCACAGCACTATTGGGGCCACTTTTTAAAGGAAAGGGCTGATTCTGAGAAGTAAAACCTTTTTGCTTCTTATGTTACTGGGGTCAGGGAAGGGTCTGCAAAGTTGATAGTTTTAAATTATTCTTCTTTTTCTTAGTTGCAGGCATGGATGGAGGTGCCCTGGCTGAAGCTAGTCTTACAGACTCCTACTTCAGCACCAGCTTCATCGGAGTTAATGGGTTTGGAAGTCCTGCTGAAGCAAAGTATCCTATGATGCAGGTAATATTTCATTTGGTAAGCAGCTAGGTTAAAATGTACCAAGGATTAAAAATATTTCTACAGCAAATAAGTTTACTTCTAGCAGTTTTCTGCTAATTTTAGATTTCTCGATGTTGCTGTATTTTATTACTTCACATGGAGCAGCAGTAAATCAACTCTTCCAACCAATCTAGGAATCAGCACAGTGTTTCTAGGAGCCCAATGCATATGTTGAGTTCACAGAATATCTTCCCTCCTATCCCTTACTGCGTGTAAGAGGCAATGTTTCCAATAGGAGATCCTATGTGAGTTTCTTCATGGAATCTCCTTCATTTAGGAAACGGGAGAAGTACAGTGTCCAATGAGGGAATTCTCAAGCCAGATATTGGTTTATGATCACTCTGTATGCAGAGGGTTGGGAAAGAAGACATAGTAATTGAAAAAGGCCTTGGTAGGTTGGTTAGTTTTGGGATTTGTTTCCCAGAGTGCAAATGATGATGCACCACCTGTATACACACACTTTCCATCTGGTTCAGTCTGGGCTTTTTTCTGCCCTTGAGCAGATCTGCAAAAGTGCTAGTTCTGTAACTTAGGAGTACATCCCTCCCACAAATAAATTGTCTTGTTGTCTTGTGGTACATAGGGATAATAGGGTGCTCGAAGTTTGACAGTCTGCTGTGTAGTGGTTAGAGATAAGATTCTGTAAGAATTTTTTTGTGTAATCATGTAGGCACCATCTGGTTTGAGTCCTTACAGCTTTGGATAGTTTTGTTTTTTGAAGGGAGTTGGCACTTATCTTGGCTCACACTGCTTCTACCCAACCATTCAAACATATTGCAAACATTGGAGAGGCAGCAAGAGATGGAGTGCAAGGGTTTATCCAGATCAACAGTTTTAAATATCAATTTGCTAATTATTTGTGGTAGGGGAAGGCACAGTTCATATTGCATCTCAGAATCTTATCAGTTTTCACATTCTTGCTTTTATATATGTGTGAGCATGTGCATAATCTTGTAAGGAATTAAACAGTGCAGGGCTTGGGTGTGTTTGGTCTGAACTAAAGCCTTTTGTTGTCTCATTTTCTGTAAATTCTCCTTTTCTTGTATATATCACACACACACCCCACACACTCCCAACTGAGCATTTATGGCATTGCATCTATCCTTCAGACAGCTTGTTAACCTTACCTATTTTATTTTTTTAAAAAAATATTAAATCTGGCTTTTAGTTCTCCCTGTTCCTATCACAGAATTGTAAAGGGACCCTGAGGGTCATCTAGTCCAACCCCCTGCAATGCAGGCATCTCAACTAAAGCATCCAGGACAGATGGCCATCCAACCTCTGCTTAAAAACCTCTAAGGAAAGAGAGCCTACAACCTCCCAAGGGAGGGAGTCAGTTCATAAAAAGGACACTGAAGGATATACTGCATCAAGTAAAAACACCACAAGGTGGAATTTGATATTACAAAACTGGTACAACACTACATCCTGAGGCTAGACTAAATCATCTCGGATCATCCATTTAACTAAAGCCATGTTTCTTCCTCCCATCACATCAATGCTTCCTTATAAGGAGAAAAGTACCTGTAGGTTGTTAAGTTGCTGACACAAAGATTCCCAATATGACTGGTTTATCCAGATAGCTTTTTGCCTTGTTATTCAGACAGATTTGTCCTTTAGCAGCAGAGACTCGCAGCTTTTTAACAGACCTGTGATAAAGTCTCCAGGGTGTACTATGTCACTAGCTCTGACGTTGGTTCATAGATCTACCCAGTAACATCAGTGAGGTTGCAGATTCACCATTGGTCTGATCTCTGAGACAAATTTATGCTGATTGGCTAATTACTTCATGCTTTCTTGCTTGTTGCTATTTGGTGGATCTGCTTTGCATTAAGGTTGCATCAGGGCAAATGTTTTGTCTTTTGTGTACTTTTATCCTTAATTTCATGTTTCTGTGCAGACTGAACTTTCAGAATTTTGTTCTCTAAAATATTTGTTCACTCTCTACCTAGATTGTTTGTCCTGTATAGTTAAATACAGCCAGGGCTAGAAATCTGATATCACAACTTACTGTGTTTGAATAGAAAGATAATATAAAGTAGGTGACTGTCAATTCAGTTCTAATGTAAGTAATTTCGTTAGTTGAATTGGCATAAGCAATCTGTAGTGTGTAGCAGTAATTTTAGATGAACTCAAATGGAATGCAGGTTTTATATTGGATTTATGTGCCCATAACACTGACCATTTGGTGACTTATTTGGGAGAATAAGCCCACTTAATTGATAGGTAATACTGTTTTGTATCTGAAAAGGGACTGGTGTGAGTTTTCTGTCATAGATTACAGGATTGTGGGTAGGGGAAGAAGGACAGCAGCAGAGCCATGACCCATAGTGAGTGTGTCCTACTTAGGTGGTAGTGACAGGCATTGCTCCCAGGTGAGCCCTTACTGTTTCTGAGAATGAGTGGCAAGGTAAGAAGAAGTCACCTCTCGGACTAAGGGATACAAGGCTAAAAACGCAGGGGAAAGAGAGGCCACTGTTTCGGGAGAAGCAAAATATTGGGTGTGCTATGAAAGAGTCTGCAGATAGGATGTGCTTTGGTGTGAAATCGAGAGTATGGAGAGAGTGTACTTGAAAGATACTGGTAGGGTTGGTCTTGCGTGGCTTTTGCAAAAAAAAAATTTTTTGGCTTTGTAAAGTATAAAACATGAGACATACTGTACGCCACGTTGAGACTTCTGGATAGTGCATCCCAAAGTCAGTTGATGTTTTTACAAGTGCCTACTGTACTCCCAAGATTTAAGCATTTTAGAAGTCTTAATTTTAAGTAGTCTTTGCAATAATTTTATTTAGATTTGACTACTTAATAATACTGAATAGGGGAAATTATGACTTTTTCCTCTACCAAAGAGTAAAGCCCAGAAAGATTTTCATCCTTGAAATAATTTGATCTTTCATATGACATATCTCATTTTCACATGACATATCTCCTCATGTCTCTAATGTGGCCTGTTCTGTAACATGCCTTTTTCTATGGTCACCTAATGACTGCTGATAGTGTCTGCATTTCAAATAATAATCTGATGTTATGGAATAGCAGCCTGGCCCTATTGCATAAGAAGGCACTTTCAGACCCTGAATCTGCATGCAAGGTGGGGTGGGCAGGATAAGGAAGTATTGTACAGTAGTAGTTGTTGTAGTAGTAGTTGTAACATTATCATCATCATTATCATTATTACTCACGTGGTACCCTAAGGTACCAGGGCAGATGTAAAAAAAATGTTTGATATTTTGGAATGTGTATGTAAACTTCTGCAAGAAAAGTAGTTGGTAAAACATACATCCTGAAGATCCTGAAGTTGAGGCTCCAGTACTTTGGCCACCTCATGAGAAGAGAAGACTCCCTAGAAAAGACCCTGATGTTGGGAAAGATGGAGGGCACAAGGAGAAGGGGACGACAGAGGATGAGATGGTTGGACAGTGTTCTCGAAGCTACTAACATGAGTTTGGCCAAACTGCGGGAGGCAGTGAAGGATAGGCGTGCCTGGCGTGCTCTGGTCCATGGGGTCACGAAGAGTCGGACACGACTGAACGACTGAACAACAACAACAACAAAAACATACATTTGCTGAAACCACTCTGATTCTTTTTCACAAGGATTGTTCTGTTCTATGAGTAATAATTCTACTTTAATGCTTTCTATCAATTTACCTAGAATTTAAGCTAACTGTCCTGAAATGTGTTGGCTTCTCCTGTCTCAGTTTTTTTAGCTGCTTTATGATGGCCATTTCCCAGTAAGAAGGTTGATTTTCCTGCCACAATGTCCACATAGATGAGTCCTTGAGCAGTAGTGTATATGAACATTAGAAGAATGAGCTGGATCAGGCCCAGCAGCCCATCTAGTCCAGCATCCTGTTCTCACAGGGGCCAAGTGGATGCCTGTGGAAAGTCTAAAAGCTGGACCTTGTGATTCTCAGCAACTGACATTCAAAGGCATAATGCCTCCAACAGTGGAGATCAAACCTAGTCATCGGCTAGTAACTGTTGATATCCTTATGCTTCATGAATGCTGTCTAGTGATGCATTTAGTATTTGTCAGTTAGCTGTAGAACTTCACCTCTTTTTGATTCAATTCTTCAGATGTCCGGCCTGAAAAGATAGGTTCAGGCATGGGTATCAGTCAAGCATTTTCAGCAGTGAAGGCTGATACAAATAATTAAGCTTCTCTGCAGTCTCCCTGTTCTCTCTTAGCTTCTGTTTTGTCATCTAACAATCCAACTACCGGGTAGCTCCCTGGCTGTCTTAAATGTTACAGCAAACCTTCCAAAGTTGAGGAAGAATCGTTTGGGTCCTCCTTTATTTACATTGCCTGCAAAGATATTGTACCGGTAATCTATAAACTGTGTGAATTAACTAATTTTCACATGCTGGTTATTTTGAATTTTTTTAGGTAATTGGGGAGGGGGAAACACATGTATATTGAAGTCCCATTGTCCACTGGAACTCTGATTCAGCTCTTCACCTGTGGATTATACCAGTCATTTTTTTTACATATTTTCAAGCCTTTTTGAACCAAAGAAACAGTAACTTGCTTTTTCTTTAAAAATGAGCTGCATTGCTTTATCAACATATAATTGCAGAATAAATATAGCTCTGTTCAAGGACCAATGATTTGAGAAATTGCTAATTGGTACTTTTCTGGCTCTGTGTTGATTGGATAAAACTGTTAAAACTTAATGAGAGCTATATGTGTAGAAAGCTGTTTTAGAGAAAATAAGACCCCTTAAATGTTGGATCTTATATTTTGCATATAGTATCTGAATGATACGCATTTTTTGAAGTTTTATTGTCTTTAGCCTGAAATTTAAATAGACCATTATGACCTGTTTGGATCCATAGCAACAGTGTGTTGCATCCTGAATCACACAAATTCAGAAGGATCAACATGGAACTGAGCGGTGTCTGTATGGAAGTTAAGAAAAGGGTTTGTGGTTTAGTTTTTTGATCCAGATATTTTTTTTACAGTATATGCTGACTAGTGGTGAACACTCTTGTCTTTTACTCTGATAGTCCCAAATAGTTCTAACTCTCTTAAAGTCCAAATCTACTTTCATTAGGATTCTAGGCCCCATTTTTCAACTCTGTTTTGATAAGGGAGTGCCCTTGGCTCAGTAGAAAGGAAAACATACCCCCAACACAATTTTAGGAGTCTCACTTAGCCTTCTGTTGAACCTGTCTTCTTTTTATCTGGGTACAAGCAACCCCTAATTTGTGCTGGGGTTGTGTTCCGAGTCATCACACACGACGGTGTAGCTCGCATAAGCCTGCTCGGCCTCTTCCGCCCCCACTTCCACTTCACCCCCTTTTCCAGCCACTTCCAGGTTACTGTGATGCTTGCATGTGTGGTTGCGCACATATTGAACACCTGTATATCGGTCGTTGCCTGTACTTGTAATGGATTCAGGGAAGTTTCGGATACATATTTGTCTACTGATACATAGGATTTGTTTAGACCAGTGGGTATAGATCCCTTCATAAAAGGTTTCATTCCCCCCCCCCCCATTATAAAAAATTGCAGTAAATTGAGTCCTGATAAATGGTAGGTAACTTTCAAGTTTACTCTGTAGTCTTCTTGGCCTTATTTACATGTAAATAAGCAACTAATGAAGCTTAGATAATTTTCTGGCCTTATGATTTTAGATTCTCTAAATCTCATTAAATTAAAGGTGCATGGGGCTAGGGGAGCCATTTACTACTTTTGGAATTGGAGGTTTGTCAAAAATACTTGTCCGTTTAAAAAGTTATGTGGTGCTTTAAATAGGGAACCTTCACATTTTGAGAGCACCTTTAGTTCTTGAAATATACTGAAAATAGATGTGGTGAATTCTGACAAGTTTTGTCTTTGACAGGTTAGCAAATTTAAATACTTGGACTGAAATCTTTACCGCACTTGTGTTAAACCGGGTTGTGCTGATAACAAACCTGTAAAATGCATGGTTAATAAAAACAACAACAACACGGATCTTTACCTGGCATGGGGACAAAATTTTGTTTCCTTTGCTGGGACAGCATGGCATGAATTTTAGCTTATTTTTATAATTTTATCGTTTATCTTTTTAATAATGTTTTATGGTATTTTGTGTAAAGGCATGGACCTCACAAATTTAATAAACTTGTAACTTGACTTGACTATCGAAAAACCTATATCCCAACACCTTCAGGTTTTTTTATATAAAGAAAAGTAGATAGATAGGCCTGCTAATGACAAGTTTATCAGGCAGCGTTCACCAATAAGCATATTGTGTGTGTGTGTGTGTGTGTGTGTGAGAGAGAGAGAGAGAGAGAGAGAGAGATCTTGAGTGATTCAAGGTGAATGAGCAGATTCATAAAAGTGGGGCTTTTGCTTGTGGAATCTCTTGATAGAATGCTTTCACTGTTCATTTTTTGTGTTAACTAATTACTGGAAAATAGCATAATTCCCATTTCCCTCCCTTTATTCATGTCTGAATTGCATTCAATTTTTTTTATTTAATTTTTATTGATTCATTTTGTTTAACAAAAAAAGGAAACATTTAAAATAGTCTCCTAAGCATAGATCTGTTTCAGATTTGTATAAATGTTATTGGATATTACTGCCACTTAGTTCTTCCTCCTTGTTGTACTTCTATTGGGTCAGATCCAGATATGTGCTCAGCAGAGTTTCACTTGCATGATACTCTACTGGAGGAAGAGGAAGCATTTTCACTGATTCCTCCTTCTCCCTGTGACCCCTGAAAAACCTCTTCAGTAAATTAGGGGATCCTCCAGAATCGGAAGCAAGAATTAGCAAAACTACCCCCTCCTCCAGCACGACCTTCTCTTAGTTCAGAGTCACATCTGTGGAACGGAAACTCTGGATCCAACTTGATGTTTACGTAATGTTCTTGGCTAAATGAAAATCAGTCTTTACTTGGTATGACTTTATATTAAATGTTTTAACCAGTAATTAAATGCTTCCTATAGCTTTTTATTTGGACACACCAATTTGTGGAGTCACAGAAAGCTAACACTTTGATTAGCATTATATTGTAACCACATATTTATTCATCCATTTTCAGTATATGGGCTAAAACTGCACATGATCCCCATTGTGGTATTTATCATGCAATTTTTATTTTTATTTTTCTGCAGAGGATGACAAATAGCAGCAGTTCCCCTAGCCTTCTTAATGACAGTGCCAAGCCCTATGCAGGCCACGGTAAGAAGTTGACTTTCTTAACAATTTTTTAAAAAATATTTAACAATATGTTTATGTTAATAGTTAACAATATTTATGTTAAGCTATTTTTATGGGTGCAAAGCTTTCAGTCTTTAATGTGGTTGCAATATCTTTAGATTCTTAGCTTGATTTTATTTAAAGCGTTTCTATCCTGCCTCTTTCAACAAGTGGGCTCAGTTTTAATTATCATTAATGCTTATAATCACCATTTTGTTTTGCTTGCTTTCCATATGTTACTCTGCAACATGTGATATAAAAAAAATGGCAGATCAAATATTTGAACAAAATTCTTGGGAGCAATATTTGGCCAGTATTGAAAGAGTTACTTGAGATAAGCCCGAGGGCTTGGGCATGCACAGAGAAACTGCTGTAGTTGAGAGCATAGCCCCTACCTTCATATATTAGATTTTTTTAAAAAAATACATTATTAGTAGATTTGTCCTTCCAGTACAAAGTAGCTTGTTTCTGGTCTTTCATACCACATACTTTAGAAATATCTACATTAAAATCCTTATAAAAACCATTTACATTTTAGAGCCACATAGTAAAACAATCTGCTTACAAGCAAGACATATTTCCCACTTTGGTTGAAAATGGAAAGCTATTTTGGTTCTTGTGACCATCTTTCCTAGATTCACCTCAGTTGGGGTTTAGGCCCAGCTATATGATGTATGGAGGATGGCAGCACAAGAGTGAGTCTTTTCTGTGGTGTCTCACCATTTGTGGAATGCTCTCCCCTGGGAAGCTCACCTGGTGCCTACATTTCATATAACATATATTCTCTACAACCATTGCTTTGGCTGATTACCATTGTATGGCCTTCTAAATGTGTTTGTGGGAGGGGGTTTATTGGTTTGTTTCTGTTTTATTATGTATTTTGTGTTATTTTGTATTTTTATGTTGTGCACCACCCTGTGATCTTCAGATGAAAGGCAATCAATTAATCAATCAATCAAATATTCCTTTCCCCCTGGGTATTTCATTACAATAATTTAGGAGGCAGACTGTAGTAGTGTCATGGTCATCCCATATAATCTGTTTCTATTTTAATGAAATATAATAATCACCTATGCAAGTGTTTATGTTATAGGTGTAGCCAATTCTGTCTGTAACATGGGAAACATAAGCCATCAAGTAGCTACCAGTATATGAATTTACATGCTAACTTTTCTAATAATTCCTACCATCAGTGATTGGAACCTTCAGTTGTACTTCTTTTGCATATGGGAGTCACTTATAAGTAAACAAGGAAGTTTTAAATAGATGTGTACATTTATTTTGAGAGCTTAGGATTGCAAAGGACATCATACAGAGTTATCTAGTTGAGAAACTTCGACATAAAGCACACAACAACTGTGAATCAATTAACATATTCCAATGCTTAAGTTAACTTCTGATTTCAATAGGACTTAAATGCTGATATTGATGAAACATGGCCTCTATACAAGTAATCTACTAAACTAGCCCATGTATTCCAAAGTCCAAAGAAATTGATAAGCATCACAGTTTTACAGGGCATAGTGATTGGTTGTTAACAGAGGGGGAAAGTTAATTCCACTGAACATGCACGGTTCCTTAGGCACATGCCAAAATATTTTCTGGCTCTACTGTGCAGATTTCAAATATTAATAATGTTATATGTATTTTTTAAATATACTACTATATTACATCTCTGTGTGTTTTGTAACCTTTCCCCCCCAGATTCTCTTACTTCACCTGGTTCATCCTTGTTCAACGACTTTGCTGCCCTCAGCTTATCTCAGAGGAGAAAAGTAGGTATTGCCAGAGTTTCTAGATAACAAAAGAACCACTTGCTTTATTACATACAGCAACTTGATAGCTTACAGAGTAGCATCAATGATATATATGGCCATATGTAATGCACATTTCTGGGCATGCATTTCAGTTCATTTACACAATTGGTTGTAATGGTCCAGATCAGTGCACTCTAACTTGATCCTCTGCCCCTCACAATACAAGCAATGACTTTCCACAATGTTCTATTCAGTGCAGTTACAGGTAGGTAGCCATGTTGGTCTGCTGTAGTAAAAAAAAAAAAAAATCCTTCCAGTAGCACCTTAGAGACCAACTAAGTTTGTTATTGGTATGAGCATGTGCATGCACGAAACCATAGACTGAGTAGCTTTTACTCTACCCCTGCAGAGAATTTAAAAATTCTGATCATTAAATGCCCCCCAATTTATCAAAGCAGTCACTTTCCCTTTATTGAACGTTCTGGGGGTTTCTGTTGTAAAATTTTCAAGATTAGTTAGCTTTTCTTTGCTTGTGAAAATTGCAATAAGAAACCAACATTTACAATTTAATATTATGCCACGTCCTTTTTATTGCTTTCCCAAGTAACAAACTTTTATGTGCCACTTCGTTAACTGAATGCTGTTCTTTGTTGATATCGAAGACTTCTGATCTCAAGACTTCAAATTACAAAAAAAGAGTTAAGACATTTTTGTCTTCCTAGGCAAGGTTTGACAAAGTCTGGGCCAACGGCCAAAACAGATTGGTCCCCAAGCACCGTTTCCCTGACTCTCTTCAGCTGTAATATATTAAAGTACAGTAAAAAATAAAAATGGTTCCTTCTCAAGGGAACCAAAGTTTAACAGTAAAATTAGCAGAAGATTGTTCTTGACTGAATAGAGAATAACAAATAATTTGACTGCTGCCACAAACTGAAGTGACCTTTGGGCTTTTTGTTCTTTGGGTTGATACGGGCAGTAGTTTGTTTTAATGCCCCACTGTCTTATCTGTGTGTATATAATTTTGCAGGTTTTTGAAGCATTGCAAAAATGAATTTGATTTTTAGCAAAGACATGTGGAGAGAAAATGCAAGTGTGTCTGTGCAGACGGTGATTGCTTTATTATAACTTCAGGGAACACACAAGTCCACTAACAGGGTTTTCATCGCATCTAAAACTATGTGAAGGGATAGTTTCCATAAATAAATCCTTCTAAAAGAGAAATACACATGTGCTTGGATAATTGCAATTGCTCAAATAAAAGTCACTGTGATGTGCAAGTCATGATGACTGTGTGTACATCCCTAGGTAGGGGTGCTGACTCATGCAAATGAGGTTTTGACTCCTGGCCTTATTGCAAGACCACCAACAGCCTCACACACTCAAGGAGGTGGTTGGATAATTGCCACTGAATGTACAAAGCCAGTTAGGGGACCCTGAACAAAATACTCCCACACAAGCATTGCACCATTCACTTCATCATTCGCAAAATAGCTTCTGGGTAATACATTTCAAGATTAGGGCGTTAGGTTGTCAGTGATTTAAATAACAGGGATTTATGAACAGTTAACTGTCAGAATGTTATACTAAGATCTGCTGCCACTGAAACAACAGGGATAATTAGCAGGGGTAGACTTTGGTAATATGGCACCATAAGCGAGGTCATAATTTGGCGCCCTCCCCCATCTCAGTTTCCGTTCTGTACATCCTCTAAAGTGCAGTATGTCATAGTTTTGCCTTGTCCTGGTTTGGCTTTCCTGTGTAGGAGAGCTGCACTACCACCCTAGTTCCGGCACTGTAATTAGCTGCCTGTTAATGTTGTACACTTACATTTAAGCCAGTAGATACAGGAAGTTTTGATTGTTAAACCCCTTTATGGTGCATATGGCAGACTCAAGTGTTAAGTGCATTGCATTTTTTGTTCTGTTACACTCTTGTTTTAATTTTGTAGGAAAAATTTGCTGTTCTGAGCAATTAGGGTAAACTGTTGTGGTTGGGAAGGCCTGAATTTTTTTTAAGATTTGATGAGCTTTTCTGTAAAAACAGTCTTCTTTCCTTGTGGAAACATTTGGGATGGATGATTTTGCTTGGATCTCTTGTGTCCTAAAAGCTGGGCAAATAAAGCCTACAGTGATGGAATTAGCATTCTTTATAGTAGGAGTAGTGGCGGGTCTTGATGCTTATCAAAGAGGCAAAAAGACATTTTTATTTTTTATTTTAAAAGGCCTATTTGAGATTTAAAACATCACTGCAATAACATTCTGCTTTACTGGTTATCTTTGTAGTTTGAGACTAGCATGTACAAGTTTCAAGCAGAAGGAATATTGAAGTTACTTTAAGTTGTCTTTCTGGTCTGCGGTTTCACAGCAGCCAGTTTTTGTGGAAAGATGGCATTCAAGTTTCTTAGTTAATGGCTTCATCTGCCTGTGGGCCTTTACTCATGATTGAGGGATTGGGTCACAGAATTGTGCTATTTGTATGCTAGTGCCTTCTGTCCCTCACATGTACACTCAAATTAGTGGTAAGCATGCTCAGTTTTGGTACAAAAGTAGCTAAAAATTGTGCTTAAGTGTGTGACATGCAGAATACACACAAACAAGAAAAAAGGACATTATATTGTAGCCATTCCCATCCTTTTAATTATTGCTAATGACTGGTATGCATTATAGCTTCATTGAGTTTTCTAGGTGGAGCATAACAAAAGCCAGGATTTTGGTTGTTCAGCCTGGTATGTCTTCAGTTAGGTTGCAGATGGAGGAAATACTGGTCACTAAGGATGTATTGTGAAATTGAATTTGCATTTTTGACTTTGCAATTTGTGTCTCAACATTTTTAAAATGTGGTCTTTTAAAGAATGTTGAGAGAGGCAACTTTAATCTATGGTTCTATCAGTTAAAATGAAATATGTGGCATAGCCTAAGAGTTAAAATTTAACTCTATACTTAAACATCCACCAGAATTTAACTCTTTTCTCTGACTTCTAATATTTATCTTCACATTTTCAATTATTCTCAAACATTGGGGCCATAGCTGTATAAGACACAAGACAGTGATAGCTAAAACCATTCCAGGTTTTGCAACTCTTGAGTGAATCACCCCCACTCCAGTGTCTCATATTGCCAAATGCTGAGCAGCATAACACCATAGCATGGATTAGTAACTAATCAAGAGTTGATCATGTTTTCCATTTTTCACGTTGGTGTTTTACTGCTTTCTCTTTTCAATTGTATATATGCCGATTGTATGAGCTCTGTCATGTACCCCAGAATATAGATAATACAAGTATGTTAGAGTTCTATCCCCCCTTGACATACATGTAGGACTGTTTTTGGAAATGTGTTCAGTCATGTCAACCTCTCACCGGCAGTCTGAAGTAGCAAGACCAGGCACATTGTACCCCATCACCTATTTCTGGGGAGAACAAGGTCCTGACAGTAAGAGCTGTTCGGCAGTGGAATTTGCTGCCAAGGAGTGTGGTGGAGTCTCCTTCTTTGGAGGTCTTTAAGCGGAGGCTTGACAGCCATCTGTCAGGAATGCTTTGATGGTGTTTCCTGCTTGGCAGGGGGTTGGACTGGATGGCCCTTGTGGTTTCTTCCAACTCTAAGATTCTATGATTCTACAATATTAGCACTACTTATCCCGTGCTGTTGTTGGTTGCTTAAAATAGTCATTAATTATGAAGGTTGCTAAATTGGGCCATGTTATCACTTTAGCCAGTTTAAGCTGAGTATTGATTTTTCTACAGTTTTTGGGCTTCCAGCTTAATCATAGCCAATAAGGTTAATCCAAGGCATAATTATTGCTAGTTGAAAATTTCCCCCTCTTGCATTGATGCATACTTGTTACTAATTCTTCAAACTGAATAAATATGGACTCTGCTGAAATTGCCAAACCCATGGCAAATCCAGTTTCTCATTTTATCTGACTGTTTCTAAAACCATTAGTCGCTGTTGGGACAAAACCATGAAACAGGTGACCGTAATGTGAAGAGATCCATGCAACTGAACACTCAGTTCCCAGTCTCAATCTTGCCAAATCTGCATTTAAGCAGGTTAGGCTATTGTTTCTGGTTGAGTAATAAATGTATCCAGATATTGCAAGGGGGAGGAATGAGCTACCACATCCACTCATTTTCCTGTTTTTCAGATCAAAATTGCCCTCTCAGGGTGTGTTTTCCTTTTCAGATGGATACGCAGCTCTGGGTGCAGTGATTTTGAGCTGAAAAATAAGTAGCAGGGAAAGAGTTAGGCAGTTCTTCTCCAGCCACTACTGACTAAAAATTGATTGAGTCTTGGAAGAGACATATATAATTGAGTCCTTGCTTTGAACAGTGAGATCTGAACTGCTGCTTAAATGCTTGCTAGCTGGTAATCTAAACTCTCATCAAGATCTGCATAAAACTAGTTGGACACATACATTAGGTATTGTTAATGTAGAAAGGCATGGTTTCTTGTCCAATTTAGTCATGTTCTTTAAGCCTGAAGCTTGACAATGTAGATACGATTTCTTTTGGCATTCACCTGTTTTATTTGCACGAAAGTGTGTATATATATTTAAAAATCTATCTTATGTTTTTTGAAAATGAACATTGCAATTGACATACTTCATATGCACACGTTTGTCATATAAGCAATGGTGATTTCAATGTTCCGGAAAAAAACCATTTAGAACAGGTTGGATTAAATTTTATTATTATTTAATATTCCTGTGGATGTTGTCTTCTGACCTTATTTAAATATTCAGAAAACAATTTCATATCTTTTTGCTCTGGGTAATGTTCTTACCTCTTGATGGTTCTTTAATTATCTTTGTAGATACTGAACTTTGTGCAGCACACTTCTGAGATTTTGCAATGGGTTGTTCATGCAGAGGTTGGCTGGCCATCTATCATGGATGCTTTAGTTGAGGTTGCTGCATTACAGGGCGTTGGACTAGATGACCCTTGGTGTCCTTTCCAACTCTACAGTTCTATGATTCTCTGTGTGGGGAGAGGTGAACTAAATAAGTAGATATTGGATTCAAGCAACCATGAGATCTGTTTTGGAATTAATATGTCTTCAATGAGGAGTGGAAGCTAAGGTCTGCTTCCAATCCGTTCCTGGGGGAAAATGATGAGAAGTAATTTTATCATGGGTGCATCCTAAGGTAACTATATTGCAAGTATTTTGTATGGGTAGTTGTACTCCAGCTTCATTGGAGCGTGTGGGGAAGACACCCCTGGTTTAGAATAATTGTGAGACAAGAATTTTCCATGGGTATTTTGAATGGAATAATCCTCTTGATGAGCCACTAAACTGAGCAATGGACAGTAAACCAGCTTCAATGTCTTAAGTTATCTGCTAGAAAACTTTATTGCTGCATTTAGTAGTAGGCACTGCACTTTCGGGCCAGCTTTAACCCAATGTCTGACTTCTGCTGTAGCTTACTGAATACTTATTTTGATGAGCAGGAAGCTTCTCTAGTGACATGAGTTTATGGGTCATTAAGTAAGTGCTTGCTTATTATATACAGCTCAGAGTTCATAATTTTATACTGTCTGAAAACTCAGCAGGGCTTTCTTCACTGTCAGCAAGGATACAGCTTGTAAATAAGGATAGTTGCATTTCATAGTAAACCTTTGAGAGCGTATTGTGTGTGTTTTTCTGAATTGCTGAGTAATTAGTGTTCTTGGAATTACTTTTATTACTTCATATTTACTTTGATAGGCAAGATGATACCTTAATTTTATAAACACATCTGGGGTTTGAATGTACACCTTGAAAGCTTAAAATTACAAGTATTTCATTATCACCTGTGTGCACCAGTAAAAGCAGTTGTAATAAGAGATTATATGCCTTTCTTTGTGACCAACTCTTTGCGACTAAATATGTTAACTTGACATGGACAACATTTCAAGGAAAAATTGTCTTATCTCCTTTTGAAACATTTATGCCAGAACTTCCAAGGTTTCTCTGTTGAGCAGTTGGATTGTATTTAATGAAGTCTTACTCAGAGTAGACCAACTGAAATCACTGTGCTTAAGTTAGTCAAGTCTACTGATTTCAGTGGGCTTACTCTGCCTATATTTGTTTGTTTACAACCCATTATTTCCAAGCCCAGTCCTTTCTGTCCTCTGGAATCTGTTCATAAATTCAGGTGTCAGAATTTAGTATCCTGGTTGGAGGTATGTAGTAGGCAAAGCTTTTAGTTTGACCTGACACTACATATTTCAAACAAGTCTTAGTTTATTTAAAGTGATATAGATGTGACTTTTCTAATGAAATGCCATAAATATTAGGACCAAACTGTACAGGCCAGCTTGTTCTGCAGTCCTATTGGATTTTCCTGGAAGTGAGTCCTATTAAATTTCATGGGACTTATTTCTGAGTAAATACGCACAGGATTCAACTGGAGTCAAGGTGGAATCTAATTGCTGTCCCCAACATTGGGAGGTTGAGGGAAAGTGATATTGTCTTCCTACTGCTCCCCATGCCACCCTGTTCTGGAGTGTCCCCCCAGCTCTCTGACACTGATGTTTTATGGGTGCTGCGGGGGGGGGGATGGGAAAAATGCCCCTCTTTCTTTTATATTAGTAGGGGTATCTATCTGCAGGATCAAAAGTTCCTCACTTAAGTACAAGGGCACCAACTGGAATCCACTCCAAACTATTTTTGCTTGTTGACCCCTCTCAACTTCCTTTTCCAAGCCACGGCAAGTCAAATGACCAGAGTCAGAAATTTTACTTGCAAATTGTTTCCTATTCCACCAATCAAACCAAATCTATGTTCTCATCTAGTTCTAGTTTGAGTTTCAGATTAAGGGATGTTGGGAGTGCCCTGGTTTTTTTCCTTCTTTTCCATAGCCAAGGAAGTATCGACTGGGGATGCTGGAGGAGAGAATAGTTCCGGTGGGATCAAAGGCAAGAAAATCAAAGAACACTATTGGCTGCTTGGCTGACAGGTGTAAAACAGGAGTACCCATCAATATGGTTTGGTGGAACAGAGTCACAGAAAACAATTTACAGGTAAAATTACTTTTTTCTAGTCACTTTAATTAATTTTGGCTACTATTTTTATTTTTTCAAAAATGCTGAAGTTAGATACATATGATGGGCAGAAATTTGGCCAAAATCTTCACAGGTAAAATGTACAAATGACAACAAAAGTGACTATCTAATAAACTACACACTTCTCAACTAATGTTCTGTTTCATCTAGTTTGGGTGGCAAGCGTATTATATTTTAAGAAAGCACCTTAGAAGTTGAAACTTATTTCTTTGAAATAGCTGAAATAATTTGAACCGTATTTAGACCTTCCAGATGTTGCTAGACTGCAGCTCCTGTTACCACTAAACATAGACTGTGTTGGCTGGGACTGTGAAAAGTTGAGAGTCCATCTGGAGAACCACAGATGTTTCAGAGAGCAATCCTAGTGCAAAACTATGTTATCTTATTTGTACTCCTTATCCTAGGCTAGAGAAGAAACTCACTCAGCATCTAGTGACTTAAATTGCCTTTGGTTATCTTTGACGCTACTATGAGTAGGGATAGATCTCTGGCACTTTCTGCCCTGTGATTAGCACCCCAGTGACTTTCAAAGGCATTATTGCTATATGTTGTGTTGAAGCTCTAGATAGGTACTTGTTCTAGTGGAATAGAGAGGCACACTCAACCTCTAAGATAAAAACAGACTGAGACAAGAGTAGTTCACAAAATTAGCATGAGAATGGGAGGAATGGCCACCCAGTGAATAACCCCCCCCCTTTTCTTACTACTCTTGTTTGCTTCTACTGTACATGGGAACAATAGCATTTTTACTGTTCTTTGTGTAAATCATACTAATAGTTTTCTTGTGTAGTGCCAGGTAGTTATGCAGGCTGTATTGTTGCACAAGTCAGAGGCGTTACAGAGGATGTTTTACCCTTTAGGATTTTACTTACTCAGTTCCAGTTACAGGTAGGTAGCCGTGTTGGTCTGCCATAGTCAAAACAAAATAAAAAATAAAAAAATTCCTTCCAGTAGCACCTTAGAGACCAACTAAGTTTGTTCTACTGGGAGGATTTTTTTATTTTGTTTTTACTTACTCAGTGTTTGCTTTGGCTGATTTTAGGGTTAGAATGACCTGATTTCAGTTAAACTGTGATTTGAAGTTAAGTATGTCTTTGGTTTCACATCGGACAAGTCATACAAAGAGAGAATGAACTCAAGCTGATTAATTTAGTGTTGCTGTTGTGGTGGCGGTGGCGGTGTTTGTCAGTAGTTGAACTTAAGTATCCAAGAAGGAAGAATGGTTTGCAGCATTCCATATTGTACATTATATAGAGAAGTCACAATGCATGTGCAAGGGGTACATGCTAAGTACGTTGCCGAACTTAAAGGTTTTGTTGAAAAATGTGTTCTGTTAGTTTGCATTGCCCCCCCCCCCATCTAGCAGCCTGTGTTTCTCACTGCATGTGTGCACGCACACACACACATACACACACACACAGATTGCAACCTTGGTTATCTTAATATATGAATACCATATTATCTGCTGATTTTATGGAAATCATGGAAATTTTACTTCTCTATTCCACCGAAGAGCTCAACATTGTGCATTCCGCCCCAAAAGAGTAAGTTTTGCCTGAGAGAATGTCACAACTGTTTTTTAGTTGCTAGGTTTATGAATATTGAAAAGAGCCAGATTGATATACATAAACTAAGCACATTTGCCTTGTTTGTATGAATGTTTCACTTCAGTTCTTGCACAACATGTATGATTTAATGGAATTTGCAGCTTTAAATCGCTGTGTTGTGCCACTTGCAGCAACATCCAGTAATTGTAGATTTGGCCTGTACATTCTGCAAACCTGTTTTATACATGTTGGTCCTTTAACATGTTTCCATTGCAGCCTGTAAAACAAAGATGTAGGGTCTTATTGTTAGAACCCAGAGCCATTGCCAAAGGGCCAGGCTTCAGCATCAGCATTGCAGCAGTGCTGTTTCAGTACAGAAGTGGGGATAAAAGGCCCCCAATGCAAGAATAATTTGACTTAGGAGTATCTCAAGCTGATATGGCTCTTCCAGCCATTTAGACTACACTAGCTGGCCTAGCTTGCCCATCCTCTCCCTCATGTTCACCCCCATGCTTCTTATTTGCAGCACAAATAAGCCAGGAAAGGGTTCTGTGGATTGCAAGATCTGCAGCCAGTGGATGAGAATCCATCCCACAGTCTCATGCTACTGAGCTCTTTTAAATGTCATACTTCTAATTAATTTCACTATATTGTAGAGGTGGTTGATTTGTGGCCAGTCTGTAACCCTCCTGAGGATTCTGATACTGGAATTAGCCTCATACTGGGATTCTGAGAATCTTAGTGAGGTGGCAAAGCTGATGTTTATGATGTTTGTTATGATACATTTTGGTCTTATTTTGTAAACTACACATAAAAGTCATGATCTGAGGCATAATGGGGTCACATTGTGACCATTGTGTTTTGAGTTTTTTTATCTATCCATGGTGATCTCTTCTCAATATCAACTATTCTAGAAAGGACCATAACATGGTGTTTTATAAGGTCAGTTAAAAAGGTCATGCGTGTGCCATTAACTAGGTTTTGATCAAGCAGAGTTTGTAATAAGACACATGGTTTCTTGCTGCTCTGTAAATTTAAATAATTTGTTAGTATAAACCTAACGTGTACTAAAGTTAAAAAGGACCAAGCAAATTCCAGAAGTGTAGATGTGTTAGTCTGTTATGATGCCACAATCTCTTGGTCTTCAAGGCACTGTAACATTCTTTGTTGAATCCTGAGAAATTCAGAAAAACACTTCCAGGATATTTCAGTTTTTTCCTGTATTTTAGAGTCTCATTTCAACTAAGCATTCAGATGTGTACATCATGGCAGATTTGGCCCTTGTTTGGTAAATTGTTTACTCTTCCATCTAAAGAAGTATGTTGTGACCCTTAGTTGGAATTTGTGAATGTACTAGTTTGTTCCTGAACAGTTACAGCTTTGAGTTTTTCCCTTTTGTTGCTTCCTTAAACAGTAATGCAATTCTAGAAGAGCAATTTGAATTTATCCTTCTAGACCATGAATGAAGAACCCAAGGTCTGTGGACAGAAAAAGACTCTTCCACATTTCTGTGTAACCACTTGCAACCAGCTACAACATGTTATCTGTTAATTTGGTATCTCTCTCTCCTCCCTGGTGCAGCCCATCTTCATTGAGGATGAGAATGTTGTACCTTAAGAAGATACGGAAGGTGCTTGCCTTAAGGCTGTGTGTTGTGGGAAGAACATGCTAGTAATAGACCTGGCAATAGAAGCAGAGCCTGAGGGTCATAGTGCTTGTCTGAGAAAACCTACATTGTGGGAAAAGGTTTTGTACCTGAGTTCTTGCAGAAAGGGGAGAAACCATGTTTGTCTGCTTTGAAGAAAATGTGTACATGTCTGTTTTAAGGAAGAGGGAGAATGTTTATTGCTGTGATAGGTGCACACATTGATTTATGTAGAATATATTCAGGGATTTGTTGAGATTATCTCAGGGTCCCTTCCAACTCTGCAATTTTATGATTCAATGTGGGGAAAAGAAATGGGAGTAGTGTAATTTTTAACGTGTGTGAAGACAGTTGGCTAATCAGCATTTTTATACTATGTGAACTACTTAGGTTTATATTTTTCATTAAGCTGCATTTACATTCTGCTAAATAAGTAAAAATAAAATTGGCAATTTGGACTTTAAAGGCTTGTGTTATGTGTCCTATTTATATCTTGTACTTGAAGATTTTATTAATGGTATAAAGATGTAAAATGAGGACCCATGTATTCATTTGGATCAAAGAGATAGTGAACAAAAAATATTTGTTCTTGATTGAATCAACAGCTAACTTGCTGATTTTTTAATTTATAAAAAAAACAGAGAATATATCCACTAATTAATTAACCTGATCAAACTAAAATGAAATCTTGTTTATAAACGAAACCCTTGTTTATGAATACTGCTTTTGTCTTAGAAGCCGAGTCTCCTACCTAGAACTTATTTTCCTCCTTTGGAAAATTGCCTTGGAAGTGTAGGCTGACCTTAACATTGGTTGTAATACAACCACCTTGAATTTCCTCCCGCCACTTTCATATGTATCTTTGGCAGACCATCTGGTATCCCAGCAGGGTTATCTCTTCCCCTTTATTGAAGAATTATCACACCAATCTAAAAACCATATCAAAAAATCAAAAAGAAAAATTGTGATAGCGCTCATTTAACACGAATGGAAGAATAAATACTAAATGACATAAGTACATCGGGTAAGACAGATCCATGAGCACAATCATCAGATTTAAAATAGACTCAAGCACAAGTAGGGGTGAACTGAATTTTAAACTTTATTATTCTGCTAATGAATAAAAATGCTCAGTTTAGCTATATCTTGGTCATTTTACTGTTTCCCCTCTCTAACTCTAATTATGCTAAGCTTTTGTTAGCTAGCTAATGGCTAACCATACTGTGATTAATAGATCTATTATCATTCCTCTGGCATCTGGTAGTATTGTATCTTTTACATAGCCCAGTAGAACAATCAGTGGCCCATCAATAATTTTTGACAGTTTAGTGTTGGAAGTGTGGTGCTTAGTCGGTTGATAGGGTCAAAGGATACCCTCATCAGGCAACAGGTTTTTTAAAGTAGTCATTCTCAGTACAAGAATGTACAAAAGCTGTGGTCCGCAGGTGCCATCTTCACTGGAAGCCATGAAGGTCTTCTCAGTAGTGGTGACTCACTGGTGACCAGTGAAGGAACTGAAGATTCCAAACAATCTTCAAAGACAGTCCCATGTATGTACAATGCATTGCATAGTTAATCCTATATATTTTTTGTGTTCAGTCGTGTCCGACTCTTCGTGACCCCATGGACCAGAGCACACCAGGCACGCCTATCCTTCACTGCCTCCCGCAGTTTGGCCAAACTCATGTTAGTAGCTTCGAGAACACTGTCCAAACATCTCATCCTTCTCCTTGTGCCCTCCATCTTTCCCAGCATCAGGGTCTTTTCCAGGGAGTCTTCTCTTCTCATGAGGTGGCCAAAGTACTGGAGCCTCAACTTCAGGATCTGTCCTTCTAGTGAGCACTCAGGGCCGATTTCCTTGAGAATGGATAGGTTTGATCTTCTTGCAGTCCATGGGACTCTCAAGAGTCTCCTCCAGCACCATAATTCAAAAGCACCAATTCTTCGGCGATCAGCCTTCTTTATGGTCCAGCTCTCACTTCCGTACATTACTACTGGGAAAACCATAGCTTTAACTATTTAGACCTTTGTCGGCAAGGTGGTGTCTTTGCTTTTTAAGATGCTGTCTAGGTTTGTCATTGCTTTTCTCCCAAGAAGCAGGCGTCTTCTAATTTCGGGACTGCTGTCACCATCTGCAGTGATCATGGAACCCAAGAAAGATCCTAGATATTACCATCTCATAAATAACTATGCCCAGGCCATCTTAGGCGCTGACGGAAGGCACTCTTTACCACAAACAAAGCTGAACCCAGGAGTACACACAGACGAGGAACATAGTCCTTTAGGGGGAGTGCAGCCCATCCAGAACAGGTCTCTCTGCTCAGGTGAACCACCCAAACCTAGAACTTCTGTTTATTGGCCCGCATCTGTCATGTGATTATTTATTTTGCTTTACTAATTCCAGGCACTGGATAGAAGAGGCACTGCCGCTTTCTGCTTTCACAGGAGGAAGTGCCTGTTCTGAAATGATGCTTGCTATGAAATGTGTATGCATCATTTAAAAATTGTGTGATTTCTTCAGAATTATTTTATGACAACGAAAATATATGCAGATTTGATATCTACATGCCTTAAGGGAACTTTTTCTCCCTGTGACTTAAACAAGTTTGTCCTGTTGTGATGGATTTATTGTGGTTTTTCTCTTGTGTAAGCATACCTGTTTGTCATAGTTAACAGAAAGGCAGCATCTACATGTTCTGAATACTGAATTGATTTAATAGGTGTATGATCAACCAATATGTCTTTAATTGGATGATAGCACTAATTAATATCAATGCAGAGTTTATCTCTCAACTCCAAAAACATGAGATCAAAGTCAAAAATGTAAGTGAAGATTTTGCCACTTGTTTGCTATATGCTAATATAGGAGAGGGGAATTGGTTCTGGCCAGTGGGCTGGATCCAGAATTCCCCCATTCTTTGTGGGCTACTTTGATGGATGGGTAGGGCTGCCTACCTGTCAGTCACCTGGTGTCTTCAGGTGATTCAACTTGAAAGGAAGAATCAGAGGTGTGTTCTAAATGTGTTTCTGATACTTCATTTCTTACTTTGTAGCCATGCCTTGAATTGAAGCTGCAGAAGCAAAGGAAGAACCAGGAGCACCATCTAAGTGTGCTCTGGATTCTTCCTTTCTGGTTGTAATTTGGTGTTTTTTGAATATGATGTGAGGTGGTGGACAGGTGGATATGGGCCACATTGGGAGGCCTGGCAGGTACATTTAGGGGGCTTAAGGTTCCCCACCGTTGTGATAATGCTCTACATTTAGTTTGCTTGTTATATTTGTATTCTGCCTTTGGTCCAAGTTGCCCAAACACAACTTCAGCTTGTTTAAAAGTATGTAATGTAGAAAATCCTTAGAATTAAGGGGAAATGAACATCTTTAAAAACAACCATGTGGAACAAAGATTAAAATGACTTCGCCAATAAAGTAGTTTTTGTAACTTAAAATAGGAAGCTTTCCTGAGAGCTGCTTACAATCTAGTTCTCTTAAGCATAATTGATTGCTCTAAGAGCTGACCATTATTAGCATAATTGATAACTTCTAATTCCACTTATAAACTCATAGTATCCCCAGTTTCCTTGCCTCAAAATATAGTTGAGCACTGTGTAATGCAAACTTGTAGATTATGAAGGAAGTTGTATGGAAACAGAATTTCAAGTAGGTTTCCTATGACCAGGATTCAAGGAACTGCATATCTCCAGTCAAGGGAGCTGTACCTAGCTCATAGAATGTACGACTCTTTTCTCTGGGCCACAGAAAGCCATGTCTTATTACAAACTCTGTATGGTTTTGAAAGGTTTGCCAAGCAGTATGCTGAGAATTGGGGGGGGGGGGAGAGAGACAGTTCTAAAGCCCCCATTCAACTTTTGGAATTACCGGTAATTGTAGTTCTTTGGATCCTGGCCTATGTCTGTTAGTTTTTAATAACCTACTAAAAATGTTTGCGTTCTTAACTTTAAACCCACTAATTTATTCAGTAAACAAATCTATTTTCACACTTAACACGTACTGTTTTAATTTTTTTTAAACAGACACCAAATCCCGCGGCAAGTGAGTTTATTCCTAAAGGAGGATCAACCTCCCGACTCAGTAATATGTCACAGTCAAATATATCTGCCTTCTCTCAAGCCTTGTTCTCTCATCCTTCCATGGGAGGTCCTGCAAATGCTGGGCTAGCTCCAGGTAAGCTTAGAGTAATTTATTTACACTAGCTTATGAATCATAGTAGCACTAGGGAAGCTCATTATATCTAGGAACCGACTCTTCCTAAGCTCTATTTATTTAAAGTCTTAAATAGCAGCCGTGTCATCTTCAGGTGTTTGTTATCAGTTTTGTACCTGCACTCTACACTTTTCAGCACCTTAAGTGTAATTCTTGCAACCGTCAAGGTTTCCTGCAGCTTCTTAGCATTACCAAGTTTTAGAAGGAGCTTGTAAGCTTTGTTTGCAACCATTATTTAAGGGGTCTCTCTTAACTAAATTCATTTTCAGAATATTTAGAAGTATCATTAGCATTTTATCTGAAAAACTGAAGTACAAGATTATCTTGGAGGTATAAAAACAACAACCTACCAGGCAAAGGACATCTCCCCACCTCACCTCCAAAGCCTGTGAATAGTTCCCAGCAAAGATAATATGTGAACATGTTTAAAGCCTATAAACCAGAAAGACTAGATCGGGGTAGTCAACGTTTTTATAACAACCGCCCACTAATGCATCTTTCTTGATAATAAAATTTCCTTACCGCCCACCAGTGCTTGATGGAAGGAGGATTCAGCTTGTGCCATAGAACCCCCTACTGCCCACCTAGAATCCTGAAACACCCACTAGTGGGCGGTAGGGACCAGGTTGACAACCCCTGGACTAGATTATATGCATTCAGGGCTGTTGAAAGGAAGGAAGGAACTTCTAAGTAAAAACGATGGAGAAGAACAGTGAACCGAGTGTGCGGGAAGCAGGACACCGCCCTCTATAAAAGATTGACAAATGAAACATTGCACATTGTTAAAGCAATAATGTGGAGAGAATAGTAAGTGAGCAAGAAGAATCTAAGGTTATGGGACTACCTGCTAACATGGAATAACCTGGCTTTGGGGGCAGAGTTGCTTTCAAAGTAGTGCTGGGTGCATTAATTTTCTAATTGTCAGTTTCATTTGCTATATCTTGTTGGATAATATCGTTGGGCAGGAGTCGCTTAACAAGCCCTGTAAATGCAAGACCTCCAAAATCACTTGCGCTTGCACAACAGAACTTTCCCAACTCATCCATTGCTCCCCCCCCCCCAAAAAAAAAAATGGCTGGAGAGGGTTGGTTGGGAAAACTCTCGGGAGGGGGAGGGGAGGGGAGATTGTTTCCATCGGACAAGCTGAGACGCTTGCACAGATGTTAATGCTGGCCATAGTGCGACTTTGAATTCCACCCTTTGTTATCTTGTGAACTGCCCTGAGATCTTTTGACGAAGGGCGGTATGTAAATCTAATAAATAAAATAAATAATTTGTTTCCATATTGTCGTGGCTGTAGGTCACATACATGATTACAGAAACTTTAGCTGCCTCAGAGTTTTCAGTGCCCCGGTTTGGGGAAGTGGGTGGAGGTGGCTAAACAGGTTTATATTTGCAATGTGCAGTATGCAAACAAGTTCTCTAGATAGCATAGCTCTTAAATCCATGTACCATGGAAATAGCACCTCCGTTTTTCATGCTGCAAAGCAGCTGCCTTATTCTCTAGCGCAGACAAAAACTAGCTTTACTTTCAAGTTTGGGGCAACCAGCGACATTTATTTTAAAAAGAGGTCTACTGTCAGACCCATCTTAGGGAAGCAACCTTAGCCTGTCTTGCATGATGGGAAATAATTGAGGGTTGAGGAGGAAAATTAAGCCTCATAGTTTTATCATAAGTAATTACCTTGAAAATATGAATCTGCCTTAAATAAATTCATCTGCCTAGTCCAGTGCTGTCAACTCTGGCAGTATCTCTCCAGGGTGATGTCTAGGATTTTTCCAAAGCCTTTCTTCCCAGAAATGTCATGGATCTTAAATCTGGATCTTGTTCATACCAAGGTTTTTCTTTAGCAGTGACCTATGGCTTTTCCTGAGTGCCCCCTCCTTTCTGGGGCAGCCCCTCATGCCTCATACTGCTTTCAGGAGGGGGCTGAGAAGCTTTTATGAATAGCACACATGGTGCTTTGAATCCTGATCTTTATGGTAAAACCACAACTACAGTTTGTTTTTATTTAGGGTAAGTTTGTAAAAAAAACACATAACATCCATAATCATAGTCACAGGAAACATGGTAGTTTTATAGTATGTATGTATAAATAATAGGTTGCACATCGTATTTTGTTTCAGTGGTGAGTAGTACCTAGTTAATAAATTTGTCTTGAAACTGAGTATAGTGTGGTTAGTTTGCGTAATCGTTGCAACCTGGTGGTGGTTCCCCCCCCCCCCAGATGATTCTAGTTTGGTTTAAATAAGATGTGGGGAATGATTTTAGCTCCATGGGCCAGATTCTTACAAGGATCTGCCTTGTAGGGCAAATTTGACAGGTGTCACTCAACTGATACCAGGGAATTAGGTGTTTTGAAGTCCCAGGATTTCAAAGCAGGCAACAGGGCTGTGAAAGAGAAAGCTCCTTCCTTCCTTTTGCAGGAAAAACCTTTCTTTTAGCAGCGCCTTGCTGTCTGCTACATTCACAGTCAAAATGAGCAGGTTAGGGTGCATGATAGTTCCCTGCAGGTAAACCTCATGCACCCAGACAAAGCAGGTTCCCCCCTCAATACATCAGCCAATGCACCATTGGGTGGAGGGGATCATGCTTAGCAAGGGGGGTGGGGTTGCATAAGAGAGCTCCCTGCAGGTTGCTCTTTTGCATGCCTGGACCAAGCAGAATTGCCCTCCTGTCACATCAGGGTGGTTTAAGCAAGCGGGCAGGTGGTTGCAGTGGAGAAGTAGAGCAGACTCTTCTCCCTTACCTATCTGCCACTGCTTCATAAGACAAAGTGCAAGTTACTCCAAATAGTGCTTTTACAAAGGGCTTTTATCACTGCTTATCAACTGATGAGCAGGGATTAAATCCTGCTGCTTTGGCTGCATGATCCTGTTCCTTGTTTGGGAATAGGCCATACAGCTAATGTAGAAGGAATAAACCGTGTCCTCCCATCCATCAGCTGTCCGGTGGGTGGACGTGGTTTGGATTGACAAGCCAATCTTGGCCCACCAATCGGAAGTTCCCCATCCTTGGTTTAAAGAGAACTGTGGCAGTATCTGATGCTTTGTGTCTGCCATAGCAAAGTGGCACAATTAGATGGAGTTGTTATTGAATAGCTTGAAAATGTTGCAAATATTTGCTGTTGCTTTTCTCACCCTTTGGGCAAAAGTTGGTATCTTTGTGGCTAACCATTTCATTTGAGTCTTACATGTAAACTGGGAAGTTTTAAAACACCTTCTCCAGCTGTCCCAAGTCTGTTTTTATCTGCAAGGAAATATAACCCCCACCCCAAGCCTTGGAGTTTGTTATGGCTGCAAATGCCTTTTCACTGCAAGTCTTCTTTTTTCCTTTTATTTTCATAAGGAATGTCATTGTCAGCAGGATCTTCTCCCCTTCATTCCCCTAAAATTACTCCTCACACGTCTCCTGCTCCTAGACGAAGAAGTCATACACCAAACCCAGCAAATTATATGGTGCCTACTAGTGCCTCTACGCCAGTTACTAATGCTGTCTCCCAGCCGCCAGCTGCTGGCCAGGTGATTCAGAAGGAAACTGTGGGTGGCACAACCTATTTCTATACTGACACAACTCCAGCACCTGTAACTGGAATGGTGAGAATTCCGTTTTATTTATGAAGGTATTTGTTATAATCCATAAATTCTTGCTGGTATTCCATATAGTAATTACCACATTTCCAAGCTTGATTTGCATCTTGGCTGTTACTGTTGACTGCCACTGTGGCTTCCTTTTCTGTCTTGTAAAGCTTTCCTATTTGCACACAGCTGGAGAAATAATTTATATACTGCCCCCTTTATCTCAGAATATTATATTATTTATTAACAAATAAATAATAAAACCACAGGGCAGTTTACAGTATAAACACACAGAAATACATAACATAACAACAAACCAAACAACCTGCACCCAATAGTTCATGAGGCCATAGACCATTTAATTAGCCAAAGGCCTGTCAGCAAAGGAATATTTTGGCCTGCCGTCTAAATATTTTATTGAAGGTATCAGATTAGCCCCCCTAGAGAGAGCATGCCACAAAGAAGGGCTCGGATGATGATCTCAGGGTCCAGGTCGGTTCATATGGGGAGAGGTGGTCAGAATAAACCATGGTTTATCATGACGGGAATGAGCCTAGATGAGCCTTGGACTTAAGTCCTTTCTTCTCCTCTTCATTTATGGCTGCAAGTAAGAGTGGGAGCTTCCTATTTCAATTAACTTGCTTTTAGCATTCTTTCCAAACCCTAAACTGGTCAATAATAATTTTCATACAAAGGATAGTTTGAATTATATGACAAACTCCAGAAACAGAAGTGAAAGCTTCCAAACTCTTTCATCTGTGTAGTGGAGGAGTGCATGAGTCTGAGGCTTGTTGAGTTTCCTTCCATTCATGATAAACTGATTAAAGAGCAGCATGGGGAGAGGCCATAGGTCTGCTGTCGATCACATGCTTTTGCATACGCAATGTTCTAGGTTCTGTTCCTTACATCTTCATTTAAACTCTTTCTGGTAGCCAGGGAAAGATCTCTGGCCGAGACCTTGTTGCCTGCCGGAGTAGGCACTACTAGACCAGAAAGACCAATGATCAGATTCTGTAGAAGGCAGTTCCATGTTCTCAGAAGAATTACACAGGCGGCTGATGTATGAGTAAGCCCTTCATTAATGGGATTAATGGCATAGAAATCTAGGAGCATAGAAAACCAGACATGCTCTCTGACACGGCAGAATCTGTTGTATCTTGAGCCCTTATAAGGGGCAGGTAACAGCAGCATTTGGCGAACTTTGTGCATGACTTGGGTAGTTTGCCACCATGAAGCTTTCATTGGAATGTTAGATACTTTCTTAAGTATAAGATAAATACAACCTGTTCCACCACCCACTCTGTTAGTCTTTATAGTCTGTCTGTCTGTCTGTCTGTCTGTCTGTCTATCTATCTATCTATCTATCTATCTATCTATAATGTTACCCCACTGTTCAGCTCTGAGAATCTAGGCTAGTGACACTTGAAAGAATTAATGAACAATAACAGCATCAGCTTAAAAAAATTAATTTCAAAAAAACACAACAAAAAAGTTGAGTAAGTAGCAGTTTAAACTAAAATTCAATGAAGGATTAAAGCCTGGGCGAATAGAAGTCTTTCTTTGGTACCAATAAGTTTCAGCATCATACTTCCTCCATGAATGGGGTGCTACCACTGGAAAGACTCCCTAAGCCTTATCTCCCTAAGCCAGGGGCACTCTGAGAAAGGCTTTTGAGGATGGTTATAAGACGTGCAGGCTTGGGGTGTGCATTTTATATAGCCCTTATTACCTAACCAGATTCATTCTCATTGTGTTTCCTTATGCTGACCCTGTGCTAATATTTTGCACACTTTCCATACAAACTTATTTTTCTCCCAGAATTTCAAGTTTGGATTTTGAAAGTAATTAATTCAGATGCTGATGACTTTTGCAGCCGCAACCATAAGTATTCACCCATAAGTATGCTCATTCTTTTTTTGATATGGCTTCTGTGGAACCACTTCAGAGGGCTTTTAAAAGATCTGATAACTTTTCAAATCCTAAAAAACAGTCTGTTCCAAATTTTATATTCAATAGGTGTTCCCAAATTACCACATTTATCCTCCAACTGCACCTCATGTTGCTTACATGCAGCCAAAAGCAAATGCACCTTCCTTCTTCATGGCAGATGAACTCAGACAGGTAAGTTCTTTCTAGTAATATTCTAACAGATTTCGTCCCACCCCAAAATGTCTCTGCCACCTTCCGCTTGCCCAAAGTTATCTGCAATGCTGTATCATAAAAAAAAGAACTTCGTTTCTGGGAAAATTAATGAGATTTAAGTAAGCAGGTGAAATAGGTATATAAAAACAGAGTTGATGGTGTTTGGGATATGTGTCCTCTTTGGCTGCAATCTTATGCACACTTGCTTGGGAGTAAAAATGCCTTTTACACCTTACCTTTCCCAACCACACCATGGCAGAAGTCTGTGCAAAAGCTGTTCTTGTTAGCAGCAGGCCTAACTTTTTAAAGATTTCCTACACACACAGTATTGGCAGAACAGATGATGAATCAATTTGAAACAGGGTTGGGTTACTGTTTCCTCTCAGATATTGTTGGAATACAACCCCTATCATCCCTGTCTGTTGATCATGCTGGCTGGGGCTGATGGTATCTTTGCTACAAGGTGACTTTTTCAAAGCCATCCATGCCATGGAAAATGCCTTAGAAAAGAAACTTAACCCACTGCCTCTTCACCTTTTCCATATCTGCTTTTTGGAGTGGGCTGCCAAGTACGGTATATCTGTTCTTGCTGTGATAGTTTGAAACATTAGGGCTCTTCCTGCAGCATTGCAATTTGTCTTCCCTACCTCATTCCGCAAATTTAAAGCACTTTCTGTCATATCAGACTCCATCTGGGGAGACTGAGTTAACTCAGAATTATCTCAGTAAACTGGAAACATTTTCAGCAAAAAGTAGAAACTTAATAAGGACAAATGCAAGTCTCCTCTTTACTAGAAACAGATTGCTGCCAAAGAAATGTGGGTCGGTCAAGTAACAATACGGAAAAGGGCCTTAACCTTAGTTTAAAACAAACTAAGTGTGCCTAAGCATCACTACAATGCCTTGCAAAATAATCATGAGGGATATAAAAGACGAATTCTGTACTCTGTGCTGTATTCTGATTTGTTGGGACCTTTGGAATACCATGTTCAGTACATAGTTTACTAGCCTGCTTTTACTCATTGGAGGAGAGGTCAGCCTGGGCTCCTTTGGGAGGAAGGTCAGAACAGAAATTTCATAAACAGAGTTCTGTCCTTCCCCCAGCAGCACACTCACTTTCCTGGATGCAATTCTTCATCGTTTATCATGAATTCAAAGCCATTCCTGATTGCAGTGTGATGGGGAGATAGGAGTTGTTAATGTCTGCCATTGAGCAGTGAAGATTGAGAGTAGCTTCATTAGTGTTCAGATGAAATGATGGTTGCCCTGAGAAGGATAGAGACTGGCAATGTATATATGGGGGACAAGAAATAAAACTTGAACTGCAGTCTTAGCTAGGCTTTAGAAATACCATTTTACAATGAAAGAATAGTAGAACCTTGGTTCAGATTCCCCAGGATGTAGAGCTCTGTGGTGGAGTTACCTGAAGATGAGGTTTGACAAACAATTTGATAGGGCTGGTTCAGGCGGGTTCAGTAGATGAACTGACTGAGTGACTGTAGGGTCTCTTAAAGGTTGCTTCCAGCCATGTCCTTAGACAAGGGTAGCTTTAGTTAGGGATTCTGCTTCTATAAGGGGGTTCTGATAGTCCAAGTCCTTTTTCAGGTCTGTTTCTATGGTTTTGTGATTAACCGAAGCAGCATATAAGAAACAGCAAACTAGAATTTCATGTCCTTATTGGTAAGACTGCCAAAATGTATTCCTATAGGAGCTGATCAACAGACACTTAATTACAATGGCTCAGATAGATCAAGCAGATATGCCTGGTAAGTAACAAAAGATGCTGAATTTAAATTGCATTTTAAGCCAGTCTTTTGCTTGCTGCGTTTGCTACCGCTGTTAGATATCAATTTGCATATTAAAGCAAAGCCATTCTGAATGCAGGATTGACTATAATCCGGTGGAATTTCTGTAGTAGGTTCTTTCAAGCTCCTTTTCAATGTATTTATCCAGTAGTGCACAATCCAAACTTTATTTATTTATTTATTTAAATAATTTGTATAATGCAACCCTTAGGAAATATTTGTTACATGGATGACACAGTCTGTGAAAATAAGTACTGCACAAAATCTCGTGCTTCAGTGGATCTCTTCTGTCTTTTGTTTATTTATTTTTCTTCTTCAAAAACAAAATGCATCATATTTGAAATTCAAAGTGATATGTAACAAAGAGTTTTGCAAAATCACATAATAATAACATTTGAAACTAGGTCTGTTGCAGACATGACTGGGATCACTCCTTTGGGGTGGCCTGTCTGAATAAAAACGTCTTCAGTTCTTAATGAGTGCCAGTTACTGCACTTGATTTAGATGTAAACTGCTATACTGAATCTCATCAGGGTGCTCCCAAGACAAATTTAACAATGTCTCTGTGCATAAGGCCCTGTCAGGTCTCCGGTTTTCCCATTCAGTGCATCCAAGTATACAATGTGTTCAACAAGGCAGGAAGAAAAGCTTGCCTTAAACTGGTAATGTAAAATTAAAACTCCCATAAGTATCTTCTAGTAGAGTTTACCCTTAGGGTTTACACACTCAGGTTTTAGATTTTTGGTTCTTGTCCTACTGTTCTCCCATTATGACCAACTGGGACCAAGCACACTCTTTCCTACCCCATCTATAAAACACCATATTTTTCACTCCATAAGACACACCCAACCATAAGACGCACTTAGTTTTTAGAGGAAGAAAACAAGGGAAAAAAATACTCTGAATCAAATGTTGTACTAAACTGGTATTTAAGAAACAACCTCCCCCCCCCCCAATATTTTATTAAAGTTGGAAGAGGAAGGGAAGGAAGAGAGAGGGAGAACTCACATTTGTGGGTGTCTGTGGGTGACGCTGTGACGCTGGAACTCCGGAGCAAGAGGAGGAGCCGCGCACAGCGTCAAGCAAGTGGAGCAGCAGCCGCTTACACGCTGTGTGTGAGATCCGCCCACAGTGTGTAAGCGGCTGCCGCTTTTCTTCCTGTACAGGGAGGAGGGGCAGACAGGGCTGCCATGCGTCCCTTCTCCCTGCTCACTGTACAGCAAGCAAAGCGGGACAGAAGCCGGCGGCAGAGGTATCCCTCCGCTCGCGACTGCAACGGCAACCGAGGGACCCTGCCGCCGCCCAGTGCCTTCGCTCCATAAGATGCACAAACATTTCCCTTCACTTTTTAGGAGGGGAAAAGTGTGTCTTATGGAGCGAAAAATACGGTAAGTGAATCAGGATCTTAGTGCAAATACTGAACATGCTTTTCTTCAGCATTGGAGATTTCTCAATTTTCCAGAGCAAACCTGCGTGTTGTGGTAAAAGTTGTATAGGATTTGCATCAAAGTTTGTTGTCAGAGCTTTGTTACAGTCTTCTAAGCCTGTGTGTGTGTGTGTGTGTGTGTGTGTGTGTGTGTGTGTGTTGTCTTGTCATTGAATTGCTTTGTCTATAATAACTCTTTTCTTCATAATTTTAAGTAGTGTCTAATGTATTTCCGTAAACTGGTTTAGCTGTCCCAACAGAAGTTGACAGCTACCACAGCCTTTTCCCTTTGGAGCCACTGCCACCACCCAATCGGATACAGAAAACAAGCAACTTTGGGTATATAACATCATGCTACAAAGCTGTAAATAGCAAAGATGATCTGCCGTATTGCCTTCGGAGGATACATGGTGAGGGAAATTACAAGTTCTCATATTTTAAAATTCAGTTCTACCAGTACTTAAGCCTTAAAACATTTGTGTTTCTTTGTCGATAAACCTTAAACTGGATTTAAAATCAAATTGTTCCTTTTAAATAATGGAATGCAATTGGGTGTGGCTAATAATCCATAAAGCAGGCTATGATCAGATGTGTGTGTTTTTGGGTTGTGTCTTTTGCTAGCACTCTAGTACTTTAGAATAAATGTGAAAGCGACATTAAAATAGCCAAAAATCTTTGAAATGTGAAAGATTTTCTTTCTCAGGTTTTCGTCTTGTTAACACAAAGTGCATGGTGCTGGTTGACATGTGGAAAAAAATCCAACACTCAAACATTGTCACATTGCGAGAAGTATTCACCACTAAAGCATTTGGAGAACATTGTAAGTTTCTTATTTTTAAGATGCTAGCCAATCGTATTGGAAGATTGCATCAATTGCATACCTAATTCTCACCTCGGACTTTTTTTGAAAAGCTCTTGTGTTTGCCTATGACTTCCACGCTGGAGGAGAGACTATGATGAGCAGACACTTCAATGATCCTAGTGCTGATGCCTATTTCACAAAAAGGAAGTGGGGTAAGGCCAGCAAATGAGAGCTATGTTTTTTGTTTTTTCCAGTGGACAAAAATTAGGGAACAACAGTTGAAGTATTGTAACTTTGCATTGTACATAGCTTTGCTACAGTTTAGGCTTCTTGAAGTGTTCAGAACATAATGTACAGATATACATGGCAATTGTGCTGGTTATTGCAAACTGGTTTTGATGCTGCATTCACATTGGGCTCTCAGTGTAATACTCTATTACTATAGGTAATATAGTTTGCTGGATCAGGCTGGAGGACATTATTCTCTTAGGGTATGGCACCCCCCTCTAGTGATGACAAGCAGGGTCCTAGAAAGACTTTTGCCTCCAAATGAGAGTCACCTCTTTTCCTTTACAGCAAAAAATCTAAAGGGAAGGGGAGAGAAAATAAAGAACCCGAAGGGGAAAGCCTGCACTGACAAAAAGGTGGGAGGAGGGGGTATCTTGCACTAAAAACCCCACATTGCTAGGGGGCAAGAGGAAACAAAGGGGAATGAGAGGCAGTTCAGACATGCCGAAAGAAGATTCTCAGATTTAAGGCAAAAAGAAGACCAGCAAACAAGCCACTGAGGAGAGCAAGCCAGACCCAGTCATTCCCAACCACAGACTGGGTTGGTCTGATGAGTGGGGTGGCCCTCCCACCAGATAGGAGGCAGAAGACTTTCTAGGACCCCACCAGTCATCACCAGAGGGAGCTGTCATTCCCTATTAGAGGAACATCCATCCCAATCCACAAACTAGAATTCACAGTAAGAATTCCCATGAAAACTAAGGTATTCAATGAATTCGTTTTTTTCACCCTAAGGACTTTTGACTGTACAGTGAAAGTTATCTTCCCTCTTCTTTCTCCATTCACCCCATAAATCTAATCTGAGTTTCTCCCAACCCTTTGGAGCTTGGGGGTTGAGTTCAGTTGATTGTAGTGTGGCTTGTTTTTTTGGGGGGGGGGGGGGTTCTTAGGTTGTTGGGTCAGGTTAGCCATTTGTAATGGTGGTGTGGTTTTTTTAAAAAGAGGCATTTGTACAAAGGGCAAAAATTATGGAACGTAAGTGTGTGTGTGTGTGTGTGTGTGTGTGTGTAGAAACAGTGTTTAGTTTAATTTTCTCATTTCCTTTAACTTGCATTTGGCAGCACAAGGCTTCGTATTAAGATAGGGTCTCTTAGTACATTGTGCTTTAAACAGCTTTGTCACTTGTTAGTAAAACTGGTATTTGACAGTTAAAGGAAGAGAATTGTGGTTACATGGTTGTTTTTCCACATTGTATTCTGCTGTCACCATGTGGTTAGTCTTTTTTGTCATTTTTCTTGTCATTTGTTACCACCATCAAGAATTTTATTGTCTAGGATGTGGTATAAGAAAAGTTTTCTGACAGATGAATGAAGGCATAACAGGTTCAGTTTATTTTTGCACTGAACACCTGTGAACCAGGGGACTAGTGGTGTCTGGGTTAACATCCCTTGAACGTGGCAGCCCCTGTTGGTTTGAGCAGGAAATTGCTTATCTTGAAACTGGAACAAAAACCCAAACCACTAGAGTGGAGGCAGGGGGGAGATGCAGAATTGAAAGCAAACATTTAATGTGATCAGGCTTACTGAAAGAAACAAAATCCATTTTTTAACCAATCTCTAGATGTACTATTGATTTCACACAATGGACTGAACCAGTTTTCCACAAATCCACAGCAGATTGAAGGCAGCAGTCTGTGTTTCCTAAATTGCTGTGTTTTGTAGTTACTAAAAGTATTTCCTCATTCAGTATTGCTTGTGTAAAGATCTTCACTTTTGTCAGGCTAAAAGTAGAAAGCTTATTCCGGAAATGCTGTATTTCTGAATGCACTCAAGAGGCATTTGTATGCACATCTGTGTGACCCATCAAGGTCGGTAATTGTTTGAAGAGTATGGCAAGTATGGCAAACTAAAGGGGGTGTACTCCCTGCAGTTAAAAATGCACTTCAAGGGGGTTGTTGCAGGAGAAAGGTCACGGCAAATAGTATGTTTGCACTGCTCTGGTACCAAACACCAAAGCTGCTCTTCAAACCTGGGGTACTAAAGAGCTATTTGTGGGAAGTGATCCTTGAGTGGAATTCCTCTTGAGGCCAATGTGCATGATATATGCCTCTGAATCTCAGCTAAGATCTACATTGTATTTGGGCTTCATTATTCACAGTTCTGGCGTTAACAAACACATCCAAACACCATTCCTTTTCTTCAGAACTCACATCGTATTAACCTGCTTGGCTATCTTTGAAAAACATGGGGAGTTTTTGAAAGATAATAGGTGTAGTATATTGCCAGAAGTACATTATTTCCTCAGCAGAGTGCTTGATTCATTGAAAGGTTCTTAAAGCATTACTGTCAAATATCAGTCATGAAACAAAACCCTAGGATGAAAAATGTGAAGCGTTCCTAATCTAATGAGTCATTGTATTTGTTGCTTGTGTATTTGAGCATATGTTTTAAACATGCGATGGGATTCGGGTTCATTAACTTGGATACCTTTTTTGTTTTTATATGGAAATACAGAAACAACATTGCTTCTGATGTTGTATGAATAACGACTTTGGCAGTATAGGTTTGCTTCTTTTGCTGCTTGCTTGGTACATTTGAAGAGCCCTGCTCGCTGTTGGGCCAGTAGCCCGTCTGATCTAGTCTGACATAATATATAACTGGAAATGCTTGTGATAAGGTCACAAGCAGGGCATGATGCCAATAATGCTGCCCCTTTGCTGCCATCCAGCAACTGGTGCTCAGTGGCACACTGCCTCAAACATTAATATTCTGCTAAGCCATCTTTGCTAATAGCAATTTATGGGTAAACAAATGTATAATCCACCTTTTAAGCTGCTTAAGCTGGTGGACGGTGCCACATCTTGTAGCAGCCAGTACCAAAAATTAATTATGATACACTAAGGGATTGTAGCTGCTCAATAAAATTCCATCTTTATACAGTCTGTCTTAGTACACTTAAAAGTAAAACAAAGCAGCAGTTGTAATTGGATTGGGTGGGTTGTTCTTAAAATTGCCAGTTGCTTTGAAATAAAGCAATAATTATTTTAATTAATTAGCATTTGGAAAGAATTTTTGTATGATCAAAACTTATACAGCTGAAAGTTGTAGATTTCATTAATTTTCTCCCATTCTTCTGATAGGTCAGCATGATGGACCTTTGCCTCGGCAACACGCGGGGTTGTTGCCAGAATCCCTGATTTGGGCCTACATTGTGCAGCTCAGCTCTGCATTGCGGACCATTCATACAGCAGGATTGGCCTGTCGGGTAATGGACCCCACCAAGATTCTGGTAACTGGAAAAACAAGGTAACATGAAACACGTTTTACCATTGCATTGTTGATTACAAGTGCAGCCTATGCATACAGAGGTGACTAGTATTGTTTCAGAATTAGACTGAGGACTGATACAGACAAAATGTCTCAAGCGCCTCTCCTTCATGTGTGAAGTTCATATTCAGAATGATAATCTGAGGTGGTGAAGCCAGCTAAATTTCAGGAACATAGATGCAGAGCTTCTCCCCAAGGGCTTGTTTTGGAGCGAGAAAATAGAAATAGAAAATAGAAGTGGCGCTATTCCTCAAGTTTGTGAAAACTAGTCATGAAACCTGCCAAAGTTCAATTGAACAAAGCCAGAGGCTATCCTGCTAGGTGAGTTTACATTCATTTTAAAATACTGAAGAAGTCTTGTCTGGTTGTAGCTGTTTTTTTCTCGCTGTCCTTGCCCCTTCCTGAAAGTATGTTCTGGGAAATAAAAAAAAAAGGAGAGAGCTTTGATGTCTGTTTGTTGGGAAAAAAGTGATTTGGAAAGAAGGCCACCCAGATAGTCCAACTCTCCCACTTGCACACTTATTCTCACAGTCAAAATGCTGAGAATGACAGTCCATGTTTATTTCCACATCCCTCCCCCTTATCACTCTGATTGGAGGGCCCCCAGAAAATAAATCACCATAATTCAAAGCTAGACCTGTTCATCAGAACGAAAGATCCCCCATAGACACACTCAGAAACTTAGGGGGTCTCTTATCTGACTCAAGACACCTTGGCAATGCTCTGACAACCTTTCCTGCATCATCCCGATTTTCCTCATAATTTGGGGCGTGCACCCTCCTTCTACCCTTGCAGATTGATAAACCATTGGCATTAATCCCAGTTTGTTAGCAAAACTTTGCTGATGTAACTAAAGAAATCGTTAGAGCAAGTCTAACAAGCAGACTAAGGAGTTTTATAATTCTCTTTCATATAATCCTTCTCCTGTCAAGGTTGCGAGTGAACTGCGTTGGAGTCTTTGATGTGTTAACATTTGATAACAGCCAAAACAATCCCCTGGCCCTCATGGCCCAGTATCAGGTAAGATCACAATATTGTCCCCTTTACTTCATGTTATTAGTGAATATTCATCAATGATTGCATTATTTTTATCTTGCTTTTCCCCTTCCTTAAGAACATTTGGTGTTGACATGCTTTTCTTTACTCTGTACATTTGCTTTCATTGAGAAGTGCAACTGGGTGAACTTTATTAAAGCAGCCTCCTCTACTGGTAGCATTGAAACATAAAAGATTTGCCTTTGCATATAGGCAAGGACTGCTGTTCATTAGTTGCCATTACAATTTATGCAGCACTAGTAGTGCTTTGCAAAGTTTTGGGAGCAAAATGCAGGCAAGTCCCTGCCTCTATAATGAACTTACAATTTAAGATAGTGCGTGGAAAACAGATTAGAGCTAAGGGTAGTGAGGAATACATTTGAATTAGTGATATCAAACTTGGGTATATTGTGCATAAATTAAAAGAAATGTCTCATCCTTTCTAAAACCCTCTTCAACAACAACAACCAATAATGGGAGATGGGAGGAAGTCTAGCTGATTCTCAGAACTAAAGAAACACCTTAGCTTTGTCAACAACAATCATACTAACTTCTTCCAGATGGAATGGAGAGCATGCAAGTTTGCTATAAAACCAAATTGTTTTTTCTTCTTTGTTCTTAACTTTCCACTAAAGGAAAAACACCTCAGTCCAGCCGGTAAAGCACAATATATATTGTTAAGTGTACAACTGTTTTACATGTTCACCTCTTTTTTGGAAAGGATTCTCTTCACCTGTTAGCAGAAAAGTGAGAGGGCTGTGTAGGTAGGCATATATACTCTTGACATCGACTTTAGGAAAATAGGGCCAATTGTTCCTGTGAAGTACTGCATTCAAAAAGCCAAATAATTGTTTTAAGACTTGAAACTTGAAGACAAAGTGTCGCTATATGCTTTTGCAATGCATATATTTGTAAATTTAATTTTAAAAAATCTGAGAAGAATATGTAGCTTTCCAAGATATGTATAGTTGCTTGAAGTGTAAGTTAAGGGAGAGGGAAGGAGAAAGGAAACTGGGTGTTGAGATTGGTGGAGAATAGTGAATTGACCTGTTCACAGCCCTAGTAGCTTATGGTAAGTGTTCTAAAAGGGGAATAACATTTGTGGGGAGGGACACATGTCCTGAGGTTAATGTGTTCCCCGCCTTGCACTGTACACTTTCAGGAGGAAAGAAAGAGAAAACGCCATGGTTCTCACTCTCCAAAGGCCTCCTCCCCTTAAACAACTATTTAAATGCTCAAATTCAGGGCTGGCTGTTGGCACCAAACAAAGCCTTCTAGCTTTGCATAGCACATCAAAGAAAAACGTATCAGAACAGAAAAAAAAGATTTTTCTTCTTCTCTCCCCTCTCCCTTCATAGTGATGCAAATTGGGTAAAGGAGAGAGTTGTAAGTGGAACTGAACTTGACTATATGGCATCATATTTCTTAAAATAAACATATGTGATGAAGTGCTTTGTGATATATTTTGCTGTTTTGAACATTATGTTAAAATAGTTCCCATCTAAGGTATTCTTATCTTTTTTTTAAGTGCTAGGAAAGCTAATGATATTCTACTGGCCCTGGTTAGACATATTTGTTAACTTTTCTTTAGCAAGCAGACTTGATCTCCCTTGGGAAGGTGGTGTTGTCTTTGGCTTGCAATTCTCTGGCAGGAATTCAGAGGGAGAACTTGCAGAAAGCAATGGAACTGGTGACAATCAACTATTCCTCTGATTTGAAGAATCTTATTTTGTAAGTTACTTTGAAATCAACTTATTTTTAAACTAGATTAAAACATGCCAGTGACAGTTTGCTTACGGTTTGTTCATGCACATTGTTAAATTGGGAGTGGCAGTTCATGGGATGTTTCTACATCGAATGTGTGTGCACAAGATCTTCTCTAGCATGATTAGTTTGACCTTGGTACAGCACCTATGTGGAAGGATTTCTGTGTGACTGTTCAGATATAGAGGGATGGCGGTGAGTGGGGAAGGTGTAGGAACAAAATTAATTTACCCTCCCAATTAGGAACGTTGTGTAGCTGAATCTCTTGAGTTACTGTTGACTTGTACTAAAATTAGCATGAACTAAAAAAAAAATCTTGTCCTTAACCTCGAACTTAAGCGTTTTTCAGGTCCTGATATATTTGTTGTTAGCTCCTTATGCATTATACTTGTATAGTAAAAAGTTGCATTATATCGGAGTTCAAATTCCCATTCTGCCATGAGGCAGTCACAACCTAATCTGCTTTACAGTTGTGAGGATAAAACATGGGAACCAGGTGTGCTGCCTGAAGTTCTTGGAGGGAGAGCAGGATAAAAGGAAAAATGGAAAACAACTTTGCACTACATCATCAGCCAGTCACATAAATATAGCCTCGAATGTCACCTCCTAATGGTGCTACTGTCTTTCACATAGCTGCAGTGGTGTTAAATGTTCTGTATATGAAGTAGAGCTTTGTGCCATATTTTCGCTTTTACAGATTAATAAAATTACTTTTCGCAGATGGAACCTCTTTTAAAAGAAACCTATTTCTTTAGCCCTGTTTTTAAAGTAACTTTTAAAAACTGCCTTGTTAGGTATTTGCTGACTGACCAAAACAGGCTTCGAAGTGTAAATGATATCATGCCTATGATTGGTGCAAGATTCTATACTCAGTTGGATGCTGCCCAAATGAGAAATGATGTAATAGAAGAAGATCTTGCAAAGGTAAATGCGAAGATAGTGCACATTCATCTCTATTTTCTTAGGGAAGCTGGTATTGCCAACAGGTTCCCAAAGTCTGTAAATGTACTACGATTGATATCTTCCGTCTTGCTATAGGGTGATGTATCCATCTGCCCCCCCCCCATTGCTGTTTAAATGATAAGGCATTTGGGAAGATCACTCTGTTACAGATCAGTGGTTTTCCAGCCTCAGAGTCTCCACAAATTTCACTTTGATCCATACATATTCACATACCTCACATTTGTACCGCAGGTTAAGAACTTAATTCGTTCTGGAGGTCTGTTCTTAACTTGAAACTGTTCTTAACCTGAGGTGCCACTTTAGCTAATGGGGCCTCCTGCTGCCGCTGTGCCGCCGCTGCCCAATTTCTGTTCTCATCCTGAGGTACTATTTCTGGGTTAGCGGAGTCTGTAACCTGAAGCGTCTGTAACCCAAGGTACCACTGTAATCCTATTTAGTGGGATGGTAAAGCTATTAACTTCTGCCCATTTTAGAAAGGCAATGGTGAGATCCAAGGTATCTCAGCTAAGATGCTAACCCGCTGACAGTGTTTGAAACTTCCATTTTTCTAGACGCATTTTGAGATAGGGAATTTCATTAGCACAAGCAGTTTCTGAGCTTTGGATGCAGTACTGCGCCTAAGATTTCAGATTCAAACTGCAGAGTGGAAGGAAAGGAGGACCTTTTTCTGCCTCCCCACTTCCAGCTACTCACTGAAGACAAGAGAATAGACCCTCTTAAGAATATTAGGGGGGGTGGGCAGGGGAAGGACTAGACCATGTGAAAAATGAACATAATATTTTAGCTGCAGCCCATTCATTTTCAGCTTCGTATTGTTGTTATGAAAAAGCGCGCCTAGACATTCCTTTGTTGTGCCCATAACCTAGGTTTAAGGTGCCATTTAGCTCCTAGCTTTCATATCTCAGTTTCTAACGCTGCCTGCCAAAGGGCACCTTGCCCAGCAGTGGTCTTCAAATAACAGCACTGATTAGAGCTCAAAATGGATCTTGGAGGCATGATGGAAATCACTGCCCAGTGCTGTGTTACAGCCTTCTGAAAAATGAAGGCAAACCTACTACTTAGATCATAAAGATGTTGAAGTATATGAAAGTATACTAGTCCTCCTCTGTTCTCCTGTGATTATCAAGCAAGGTGTGGTTTCCTGAATAGTCTTTTTTAACATTAAAAAGTAGATAAGGAGGTCTCTTCCCATTTTGTATGGAGTGTAAAGACGTAAATTGAACGACGGTAAATTCTCATTAAAATCAACATGAGACATTATTTAAGTTTTATCTCCCCCCCCCCACCCGATCTAACTATATGGCTATTTGATTTATAATTTATACTTTTAATAGAAGAGCAATATATTAATAGTGATTGTCAAGCTTTTTTTTTCTCTTGTCATTTAGGAAGTTCAGAATGGAAGATTATTTCGGCTTCTTGCAAAATTGGGAACAATCAATGAGAGGCCAGAGTAAGGAATTCAGCATTTTCTGCATCAGTGTGTTATAAAGAGGCACCACAAAGAGTCTTGAATGTTCACTCATGATGATGGACTTGCAAAGTATAGAAGCCTCTGAACGATGGGCTAGGTTACTTTGGTCAGTTTGGTAGCACACTGTCCAGAACTTCTTTGTATGTGAATATGTGTTTACCACTCACTTTTCAGTTGGATAATAGATCCTGGTTTGAGGCTTGTCTGAAGATAGAGAATTATTAGTGCAAGGTGATGTTTCATAAGTTGCAAGATTTCAAATGATTTTAAAACGCCAAACTATTGGTGCATTCTTGGGAAGGTATTTCAGTTTTTTCTCCCAACAGCAGCAAATATTCTCCAAGTGCATACAGTTGCTACAGTGCCAACTCTGGAGACTGGGAACAGTAATTGATAATTGTAGAGATTGCATTCTCCTGGACACTGTAAGTCTGACCTCAATGACTAATGATGCCAAATAAACCTTAAGCAATAGATTGTTTCATCCAGAGCATTAGGAACTAGTAGGGATTTTTTTTCCATTTAAAAACCTTATTAATATGGTTTTCAAAATCAGCTAAATTATGATATCAGGAAAGAGATGTGCAGCATGGTTGTTCAAGATGCTTTTAGCCCCATGAAAAGTTTGTTTTTAATTTTAAACTCTGGACTGAAGGGTGTATCACACATTCCTCGTTCTTAAATTGTGGGGGGAATAACTTGCCACAAAGTAGAAACTTCTTCAGAGAACACTTAGTCTGAGATGTTTATGAACTTGTACTTTTACTAAGAAACACAAAACACTCTGTTTTACAATAGATTTCAGAAGGACCCAACATGGTCAGAAACTGGAGACAGATACCTCCTGAAGCTGTTTAGGGATCATCTTTTTCATCAGGTGACAGAAACGGGCACTCCTTGGATAGACCTCAGTCACATTATCTCTTGTCTTAACAAGGTAAATGAGTGACTGTATTTTACGTTTATTGCAGATAAACTGTGTAACTAGTCTGTCTTTCCTCCTCCTGTTATTTTTAATTGGGCTGCAAGCAAGTTGTCTTAAAGCAGATATGGTTCTCAAATTGGTCTTCAGCTGTGTATGCAGGTGAGTTCACACGGTGTGCATGGTGGCGCTGTTAAAATGCCCTACATGTCAGTGGTGCAAATGAGTGTTTCATTGGCTGCATCAGAAGCAATGTGTGCATGTGAGACACACTGGCCTGGCTCAGATATGACACTAAGCCCTCGCTTTGTGGTATAGTGATGCATTGCAGGGAGTCTTGGACTTGCCTGCTCCCCTCTTCATCTGTGTTTTAAAACTAACTGGCTCTACATCTGTCAAGGACAAATTGTTTGTAGTTTAAACTGTGGTTTATTGAAATATGCCCAGATCAAACCGTATTTTCTGACCATGAATTGTTTCCATAAAAACTGTAGTTAAAACCTACCGGTTTGTTTTTGTCAGATGTGACAAACTGCTCAGCTTTAAAAGCAAATTCTTCCAGTTTAATGGCTGCACTGGAGGAGGAGAAAGGAGGAAGGGGAGCATGAGCCCAAAGGTAAACCAGGCTTTCCCCCGTTGTGCTAAACCAGGCATCCCCAAACTCGCCTTCCAGATGTTTTGGGGCTACAATTCCCATCATCCCTGACCACTGGTCCTGTTAGCTAGGGATGATGGGAGTTGTAGTCCCAAAACATCTGGAGGGCTGAGTTTGGGGGTGCCTGTGGTAAATTGTGGTTTAGCTTTACATCTGAACCCTGGCCTCTCTTGTACATATTCAGTGAAAATTGTGTCTAGTTCAAAACGGTTGACCTCTTACCATTAAATTCAGAAGCTGATAGGGGATCTCTTCGTTCAGTTTAGACTTTGAGGAACAAAATGCCTAATGCACTAAGAGTAGACCGATCCCTATCTTTTCCCAGTACTCTTGCCCTAAAGCTATTTGTTGTGTTGTGTGGTTTATGAATGATTGCCTGTTTGACTCTTCCCACTTGTCGTGTAATCCCTGCATATGGAAAGCTACTACATGCTGAACGATTTTGAGGGTCCTTTCAGCAAATTCTATAGTTTTAACTGTGTGACTAAGTACTTTCTTTTGTCCTGAATCTTTCATTGGATGGCCCTGGGATCTAGTATTATGAGGGAGAGAAAAACATCTCCACCCCCCCCACCCCCACAATTTTATACAGCTCTATCATAACCCCTCCTTACTTACTCCCCCCTCCCACCACTAAAAAGCTCCAAATGTTCAACCTTTCCTTATAGGGGAGTTGCTCCAGCCCCTTGATGGTTTTGGTTGTCCTTTTCTGCACCTTTCCCAGGTCCACAGTATACTTTCTGAGGTGTGGTGAACATTATTACACACCATTGAAATTGCAGGTATGCCATAAGATCTGGATAATGGCATTATGACATGGGCAGCTTTATTTTCAACCCTTTCCCTAGCAATCTCTAATTCACCCTTTTCACAGCTGTCGCATCCTGGGTCGATATTTTTATTGAGCTGCCCACCCCTGCCCCCACCACATTTCCTTCTTGTGCTGCCTCCGAGGGGCTCCCAACCTCCTGGAGCAGCTTTTTAGTGGGCACCCAAGGCTGCAAGGAGACGTTGATTGGAGTTGCAGGCAGAACTCTATATTTAGGATGCTCCCACCCAAGATCCCAGCCAAAACCATTCATTTTGTGAATATGATATTGAGTCCTACTATGTGAATATAAATGGAAGTTTTCTGCACTTTGATTTCAGCTAGATGCTGGTGTGCCAGAAAAAATAAGCCTCATTTCCAGAGATGAGAAGAGTGTACTTGTGGTGACGTATAGTGACCTAAAACGCTGCTTTGAAAATACTTTTCAAGAACTGATTGCAGCCGCGAACGGCCAGTTGTAGTACTTGCTGAAAGCATGCAGGACGTTGCTGAAGAACATAACTAATAGCAAATTGCACTACAGCTGATTGTCGTCATCTCATTTCACTTTTTGGGAAACAAAACAGCAGGAGATGTTGCACTTCAGTCAGGTACACTGTTACTTGAAGGGAAGAATGTTTTTGCTTACCCTTGAGCTCTGGCTGCCATTGGAGGCTTTATCTGTGAAGAATTTATTTTAAAATAAGGAACACATCAGGAGTATGGTGTTCCTGCTTTTATTTTTTCCACTCGTATATGCACTAATTTTAATTTTTTTAAGACTTTTCTGATCTCTGATGTTTTGCCACATTGGATACTTACTAAGGGAATCTCTTTGCAAGGACATTTCTGGGATTTTTATTTTTATTTTGCCACTGAATATACTGCGGAATTTATTTGTTTTGATATTATTTGCACCCCAGAATACTATAAAGGACCAGGTGAATAATTTCATAGAAATTGTGTTCTGTAAATTTACAGTGTAGCTTGTAACCTCTGTAAAACCGTGTCTTATGCCACCCACTGTTAGGTTCACCAATCAAAACCAGAAGATGCATATTTTTTTAAAAAGGAAGAAAAAAAATCAAGTTGTGTATTATAGAAATATCACATGTAAAATCCCCTTTTATTTGGCTGAAGCTTTGTCTAAGCAAAGCAGCACCATTTTGAGATCTGTAACTTTGAGAGCATATCCCAATTGCTCTAAACACAACCAGCGCCTTTTAAATAAAATACCTGTTTGTATATTTTCCTGCTAGTCAGATGCATTCACATTTATGCAATTTTTAATAGAATTTTTAAAAGGAATTGTGTTACAGACCTGAGGATTCGGGAGTTTATTCATTTAATTTACTTACGGTATCCTTTTTTTGTATAAAGTTTTGTTCTTTGAACCACAGCTTTATTATGGTACTTTACACTGGATACAGATACAAAGACACTGTTTGGAAGATTAACTACACACAGCAGTTGTCTGGCATCAAGAGCTTTTGAAGTTTTATAGCCTGATTCTGGAAGAATGGTGGTCTGCTGTGCCTTTGCAGTCACTGCTTAGCCCAAAGTAATATTACTTTTGATAATACTCAACACATGATATTCAGTCTTCAAGCCTGGGATTTCTTTCCCCCCAATTAACTTTCTGATACTGGACCTGCATTTGTCCGCAAGCTTGGGTATTCAAGGGAATTTGTAGTGGAACACCTACACTTTGATACTGAAGACTGCCAAATACGTATAATTTTCCCCCTTTCTTAAAGCGGTAGTGAAGACTGTATATCTGCATCCTTTTCCCAGCACTGAATGTTTTAATAGCACTGGGTGCTCACCATGAAGACAATGTGGAAACTCTCTCCAGAAGGTGTCAGGACAGACTCAAAGCACTTGCAACTGATGTTACTGGCACCCATTTTATTAATTCTCAATATTTGTAATTTCAGGTGAATTTTTAATAATTCTGTCCAGTTTTATAAGCTTTAATGATGACACTCCTTTAGATTTGCCTCAAGGAAAGCAGTGCTCTTCAGAAGGAAGGCTGTGGAAGACTAGGGACACCCGTTGCGCCTCTAAATGAGAAATTGCAGAGCCTGCGGCTTGGTAGCATAAATAAAATCAGTTGTTTTATCTGGGGGGGAAACTAAATGGAGCATAATGTTTAATATTGAGAAGATAACAGTTGCCACACTGTTGTTCTTTTTTTAATGTCCAAAGGAACAGGGACTTTGAGATACGAACCTGGCAACCAGTCTTTTATCATTCGCTCATGTATATGAGGAAGAGCAGCTGTCTTTTTATATGTTTTTGAAAAATCATATTGTAATTCTTTTGTACAAAAAGTAGTACTTGTATTCTAGAAGAAATATTGAATGCTTAATTTATATGCGGGCTGAGGCTTTTTCTTTTTTATTTTCCCCACTGTTGTTTTCTTTGAAAATGAAAGGGATCATCTCTTCAGTTGCGGGAATTGTGAACTTTTGACAGATTATTTTGTGGACCAATATTTTGGGAAAAGCAAAAGCGGGGGTGGAGGTGTAATGCAGAGCCTTCAATCTCATCCTTGCTGTACCAACAAGCCCACCTCTGAAACGGCAAGGTGCATTTTGCTAATTTGTCTCATTCTGTAAGTGTACATTGCTTTAGCCCCAGTAATCTCAGGACTTGGTTTAAGGTTAAAAAAAAACAATAATTTTGAAATAGAGAGCAGAGAGCCAATAAGTTTCCATAAGTAAACGCCATCCAAGAAATATCTGCTGTTGGGTAATGCATAGAACACTGTGGAGTATTCTTTGTTTTCATTTGGTCTGTGTTTTGGAATTTTCTGCTTTGGTGTTTTTTTGGGGAGAGCCCTTCTACTCCAATATAATTCCATTTAGAAGGCTGTCCAGAAACTAGCATGTTCCATTCATTGAAAGAGTTATGTATGTAATCCCTAAAACAGCGCAGCAATGTTTTTCTTAAACAAGGCATTCTTTTTTCATGCGGGGAAATGATTCTGACCTTCCTATCTTTACAGCTGAAAGCACAGAAAGGACAACCTTTTGAAATCATGTGATGTTAGTCCATTTAAATTTTCTTACCTGTTCTTAGGTTGCTTGTTTGGGTTTTTGTTTTTGCTACACTGTAAATACTTTATTCGGGGTACATAATGTCTTTCTTTTCCTTCTAATTTTCCCTTGTTCCAGTAAAGTTTTAGACGTGAACAGCTTCCCCTAAAAAGCACCAGTGTTACATTCTGATGTCATGATCCCACTCTGTGTTACCTTTTAATCTTGTTTTTCATTCTTTTCATGTGTACAGCAGTATTTTTAATAAAGAATACCAGAAATAACAGAGCCTTCTTTTGAGCATGCAAAGGTGCGGGTATTGTGTGCCACTTCTTGTGTACTTGACTTAAACTATTTTATGGAGTTGTTTTCTTCATATTTTACTCCACCCCACTCTAATGCAGGGTTTGTGGAACAGTGTTTGGCTTGCAAGCATTGTTTATCTGGTGTTCAGATATAGTATACAGTCTGGAGAGAACAGTTATGTGCATTTCTTGCTGATAGGCCAATGGCAGAGCTGTTCTGTTGGTTATCAAACTGACTCCAGATGCTGAAGTAGTTCGAGCCCTATGAAAAAAATGCTTTTTAAATAACTTCCACTTTTGTTTGAGCTCCCATATCAGATTGATACATTTGGCAATTTACTTCTTGGAAAATTACGCATGAGTTTTATGTAGTTTTCCTCTCTTTTTTTATTTGAACTATTAACTGGAAAAAATATATATTAAGGCATGGTCATGGCCTTTGTACTCTCAAACCTCCCTGTGGTATGTTTTATATAAAGTGTAAAAAGTCATAGAACTTTGTACAATTGCATAAAATTGCCAGTATTCCTTTTTCTTTGCATAAATTCATCTGGACCACCTGTTGCTTGAAATGAATTTTGCTTAGAAAGTTTATTTTGCAAGTAGGCTAAAATGAAAGCTGCAGCAAGTTTTGCTTCATACTCTTTTCTCTGGCAGTCAGAGGGCAGAAAAACTTTAGGATCCTGCCAGATATTTTTTTAAACCTGCAAAAAGTCTGCTAGACCAGTTTTCATCTTTACACCTTCTAAAAGTGCATGCGTTGCCTTGCTGTTCATTGTCCCTGGGTTTTCTTTCTCAAGCTGGAGTGTGCTTAACAGGAGAAGCTCTAAGGGCTTCACCTTGTGTAATATTTTGTAAGCATGGGGGTTGCAAAAGCATGCTTGCACATCATACTGGCCCATGTGCCAGAGGATAAGGCTTGTCTTCAACTCCTTTCTACAGCTACACACGATGGCAAGCACACCTTTCCTGCTGACAGCTTTGAATTCAAACAATGCCTTGGGCAAGTACAGAATTCTATGCATGCAACTGCATATAGACCATGGAGAGACAGAGAAAATCACCTTTAGAAGGGCCCAATGATCCACAGAATAAAGAAGCATCTCTTTATCACACTACCAGTGACATCTTGAATTCATCCCCTCGAAATAAGGTCAATCTTCTGTCAGGCCTTGACAAATACTTTGGCTACTTGAAATTGCTGCTTCAAGCCAAAACCAACCAATTCAATAAGACACTTCTGCAACATTATTGTTTTGCTTGTGTTCATAATAATTCCATAATCTCTCAAATGGAGCTTGGAAATAAATTTTATTGTGAAACTTTAGGAAGCATATGTAAAAATAGACGGTAAAAGTTAAGGCACAAGTAGGAGATATTTACATCCAGTTATCCTTACCAAAGTTCATTTTAAAGAATGCTTTTTAAATTCCAGTTTTTTTAAAGGTTCGTTAAAAGCATTAGATCTGAATATAAAAAAATATTTGTTTTTACAACTACTAATGCCCTACATGAAAATAAGCCCAGGAGTTTCACTCCTCAGCTCTTTATAGATCCATTGGCTTTAATAATAGAATCATATCTGAATAGTTGGCTGATGTTCCATCTGATGAAAGAGCACAAAGGTTACAGACTTATGGCTTTAGAAACTGAGTGTTCTAAAATTCCCCAGCACCCAAACACTCTTCACTCTATTGGCCTTGATCCAGCTAAGGCTAATTGTGACAAATTGTCATTGAAACCAAGGAATCAAGTTTAGGCATAACAAACCTGGAACAGCAGGACCAACATCAGCTGCTATTTAAAGAACAGCCATTGTGGTAGCTTACTGGTCAACCAAGGCAGTGGTTCACTACCCTAACTACCTGCCCCTTGGCAAAATGAACCTAGCAGCACACTCTTAGCACTAAATAAATTCAATAATTGCAATAGCAGCAGCACAAGATTCAACAGGTATTTCAGACAGTGCAAAGCTGCAGCTGGATGCAGGTTTTATTGCTGATTAGCTACAGCAGGTTGGCCTGATGTTTTCTACCTCTGCTGTCACTTGCATCTGGGAGTATAAAAGCAGGCTATAGTATAATAGATACATAGAGAACTGTGTGTTCTCACATGGGAAATACTAAGATGCTGTGCCAGGGAGTCCCCAGTATTGCCTCAAGAAAACCTGAATCCTACCTGTGTTTATTGTGCATATTTACTTTGTGCAGTGTATATGTTGCTTCAGCAAGCTACAAGGTAATGAGCTATGCAGGGAGCTGAGGCCCCAACACCCTCTGTATGGTTTTGAAATGTTTAATAAGGTATTGCAGAGCTACCCTTGCCACTGGAGAGCCAGTGTGGTGTAGTGGTTAAGAGTGGTAGACTCGTAATCTGGTGAACCGGGTTCGCGTCTCCGCTCCTCCACATGCAGCTGCTGGGTGACCTTGGGCTAGCCACACTCCTTTGAAGTCTCTCAGCCCCACTCACCTCACAGAGTGTTTGTTGTGGGGGAGGAAGGGAAAGGAGAATGTTAGCTGCTTTGAGACTCCTTCGGGTAGTGATAAAGCGGGATATCAAATCCAAACTCTTCTTCTCTTCATTGTTTGTGTCCCTGTTACATCTGCTTGAACTGTTTCTACTGAACACACTCCTTCAAAAGCTGAAACAATTCCACAGCAGCACGAGAGCAAAATGGGTATGTATCAACAAAACTCTGCGGGAAAAATAAAAGTGCAATCTCCCATAAGCATATAACTAAGTAGACCAGAAGCAGCTTCTAGCCTGGTCAGCATCACCATCCTCCCATAGCATTGCCTGAGACCAGTGTAAGAATCTGTATTTAGGAAGTGAGAGAAATACAGTCCACAGGGGTCCCTCCCTCCTTGCTGTCCCCTTCTCACATTTGAATAGTTATTGGGTTCCTGCTGTTGGGTGGAAGCTAGTGCTACAGCCCAGAAATAACCTGTACTCTACAGGGGTGCTGTTGGGTCAACGAGTAGCAGGAAGGAGCGTTCACTATTTTAAATGGTGATAGTGGAGAGATGCAGCTCAGTGGAGGAGGAGCTGCTTTGAGTAGTTCAAATTCCTTCCTTGCTACACTGGAGGAGTGGAATAACGAACCACCGAATTATAGCTGGGAGGAGAGAAGCCCTGCATCTGCTTCCCTTCCCAGCTGGTGCTGCCGCGGGTAAATGGCAGAGTCACATCGCTGATGTGGCCGCAGCTGGAACTGTAAACCTTTGGCTTTGTGGTGTCACAAAGGACAGACTCCTTGCTTCGGCTGCCAGAGAGGAGGCTGTAAGCAAAAGCAGACATGTGTTAGATTAAAATTATATATCATTAATATGTTTCCACTATCCTCACCACTACCATAGGGCATGAACTTGTTTGGGAACTGCATTTAGGATTTCTCAAAACAAGACTCATTTTTTTTCTTTTTCTTTATTAAAGCAAGTCTGACCAACTTCCTTACTGTCCATTCACTGCTTAGAATAATTCCTGTTAATACAGCCTTTTAATGGGCAGGCCCTTATTCTCTGGACAGGAGCTAGGCAGAGGAAGGCGGCTAACGCAACATGGCGGAGGGCAGGAACAAAAATGACGCTCTTGCATCCCTCCATTGTCATGTTGCCATTTTAGTATCCTGATTATGTTACGCTGAGTCATGAAAGGGAAGGGGGAAGCGTGCACCCTTCTTGCTCTGTGTCTGCTGCAGTGCAGCTTTGAGCAGTAAGAACAAAATCCACACCTCGCCCCCAGCTCTATAATGTCATTTTTGTATATTGCTAACTCAAACACAAGGCAGGAACCAAATTGAACTATGACTGCAGTGCTGTGGGAGGGGAGGTGTAAATCTTCCTCCTTTTGCAGTCTTCCACCTGCCCATAAAAGCCACCCCATAGAACAAGATATACTCATATGATACTCAATACCCATGGGGCAAACAGCAGATGAATGGAGAGTGGTCTTTCTCGTGAAAATGGCTCACAGGAATAGGGTTAACCCCCTCTTTAAGTGACCGGTTCAATTAGATTCCTAGCAAATGTTACCACTTTGTGTCTTGTTGCATCCACAGCCTGAATAGTGTTGAAATCACATACCCAAAGAAAGTTTGCTTTTGTTTGCTGCCTGTCCATGTAAAACGCTTCAGTTCTTCTGAAGACAGCACCATCCCACTGTCGGCCTGGTAATCCTGAAAGAGAACACACCTTCGGTAATACAACTTTGTTGCTTCTGTGTTAAAGTTTACTACAGTTACACACTCTGAGTAACTCATCATCTACATGGCCCTAGATTGACTTTTTGGTAAAAGTGTAACCACGTAGGGTGTCCAACAACTGTGCAAAATGTGTACCTGTGTATGCAAAGAGTTGAGTTTGTACACCAATATTCACGTGTAACATTCAATGGCCATAAAGTCTGTGTACACAACAGCTTAGCTGTACAAATCAACAAGGGCACACCCACAAATACTCGTATATGTTTAGAGACAGCTTGTACCTGTATTTCGGGTAATATGTGAACAAGCCTTAAGTTAGCTGCAAGAAAAGTGTATGAGCAGTGGTAAAAAAAAAAAGTATAATTGTTCCAAAAATGTGATAAATTATCAAATTGGTAACTATTTCTTGGTTGACAGTCTTCATCCACTGAGATTTAAGTAGGGCTGCACTTTTTAGTGTTATGGTTTAGCATATCTTTACATATCAGGTGTTCTTGGAGTTCGAGTGTTGACTCAGTTACAAGCTTCAGGAACACAAAAAGGAGACCAGGCTCGCGGAAGCAAGTTTTACATATGCCCAATTCTTCTCTGGCTCAGACTAAAGTTCTTAGTTTACCTATCCAACCACCTCATGTCTCATTCATCAGCCCTCTTCCTTCCATAAATTCGACTTGGAGCCCCTTCAAGTCTGTGGTGTTTTTTGCAGGTGTATTCTGCAATGTGTTGGGCTCGTAGCTTCTTGCTGAAATGCTGTAACTTTTCATCCCACATATGTTAATTTTTTTGAAAAATAAAATTTTATTTTCAGTTTTTCTTAAAAATATTTTACATAAATAGAAATCCAATATTACAATACACAAAAATATTCTGTTTCCCCCTCACCCCTTTTGTGGTTTCTTATTTTAATTCATAACACTGCATTTTCTTTGTCATTCTAATTATTAATTACTCCTTCAAATTTCCTTTTAACTGTTTGGTCTAAATTAATCTTGCCGATGAATTTATGTGTGTACAATGACATTTCAAATAATTACAAATTTTCCCCAGTCACTGATAAAGTTTTTCATCCCACAAACGTTCTGGGTGTGTGTGTACATGTCCCCTTTTGGTGTTGCATAATATACCTGCAAAAAAAGCACCAGTTTGGAAGGGCCCTGCCAATAATAGCGCATTAGTGGTGGATTTACACTAGACTGCCTCCTCCGCTGCATTGGTTATTATGTGCTGCTTTTGCCACGTCGTTGCATTATTGCCATCTGGAGGGGGCACTCTTGCACAACAAAATTGGGCAAGAGAGTGGGGAAACAACCCAGAACCTTTGTGGGACAAAAAGTTACAGGATTTCAGCAGGAAGCTATGAGACATGCACTGGTTGGGAATGAAGCAGTATGTCCAAACCTGAGCCTTTTGCAGGCACAGAGAGCACTGGTGGTTTTTGTAAAGAACTATGCAGAAATTCTGGTTTTCGTATGCTGGCTGTTTGGCCTTAATAATAAACATTCAACACCACCGTGAGCACAAATCACTGTGTATGCACAATAAAAATGACATTGGGAGGCGCCCACTCCATGTTGTGATTTGAGTAGATGGGGCAGTGATCCAGCTACAATTAAAAAATTAAAGAACCATTTTTGGTTCACTGCTAATAGCAGTAGAGAAGGCCACCATAGCAATGCTACTTTTAAACTTGTTACACTTGCCATATGCCTCAACCAACTTTTGCACAGCAAAATGAGTCGCTCCTCCCACAACATCGGCCCATCTTGGAGGAAGATGACCACAAAGGACCTGTCGTATTCCTCTTTAGCTCAGCAACACAAGGCTGAATCTCAAACTGCAAACACCACACATTTTAGTAGTTTGACTCTGACTTACATCACATCCAAGTTTGCTTTTGGGTGAAAGTTCCTCAAAGGTCTTGACTTTCATTCTGAAGGCATTAACATATCTCCTTGAAAAGCAAGCAGAAGAAAAAGCTTGTTAGAGACCTCGAAACAAACCCTATATGTACATTATACTCTTCCTACCTGTGAACATCTGAACAAGGGTGAGAAACTCTCTTAACTTTATGGGCAGGACTTAACTAAGTTCTTGCATGAGCAGAATGAGATCCAGTTGTGCAACAGGACTTGGCCCCCATCTTTTCCCTCACATCCCCTAAATCTGTTCTGGATGGTTGGGGAAATTTTAGGGGGCATGCACAAAATCCATGCTGCTAGTCATTACTTTGCTATATATCTTGGTAATCCATCATACCCAGTGTTTTCGATGCTGGTGTAATTCAAGGCTGGTACTGAATGATTTCCCCTCGCATGAGGATTAGGGGAAGTTGGAGAGGAATGGTCAAATTCAGGATCCGCTGATAATATAGTATTCAGAGGGATATAATCTTTGCCATCCTACGTAAACAGAAGTATAAAAATTATCAAACAAACGGGAATAGTGTAAAAAGAACGCCAAGCACTGGAGTCCACAAGCTGCCTAGGGAGTCCATTCCACTGTCAAACAACCATGACCTCCCTGAAACACCACAAACATGGTGCACACTGCATTTTGCTGCTTGCCTGCTTTACGTTTGCTTGAAGTAGATCTCCCAATCTCTCCACCAGCTCAGAGAATCTTGGCCTTTCATTTGGATCCCCTTGCCAGCAATCCAGCATGATCTGATATCTGCCAAAAGCAAAAGACAGTGTATCATGAGGACTACTTCTATGGCTCACACTTGGACAGCAGACTTCAGATCTGGGAGCCACCCTTAACCCAAATTTGCAACATGGGATCCATTTTTAAATTATTTTCTATACACATCCACCCCCTCTCTTTTCTCTCCTACTTTCTAACTTAAACACTCTGATTTTATGTGCTTCAAACAAAATACAGAAATGGTGAAAGTGCTACCGATACCCCCAGAGTTCAGAGCATTTGTGTGCCTTGAAGATCCATCAGTGCCGTGCCATAGAGAACACATCCAACCTCTTGCAGTATTCCAGGCATTTCTACAGAGTTAAGCTACATAGAGTTAACTGTTGCAGTTTTAATTATTTTTCATAGGATTTAGGTTCTGAGGAAAGTGAGGAAGAAGTCAGTACAGTTATGATGAAACTCCTGCTTTTTCATTCTTCCTCTTTCCACATGTGAACGATGAACAAATACTTAAACTCCTCACAAGGCTCCATAGCTTGGTTGCTCGTTTGCCAGACTAATCTCAGGGCTAGAAAAATCTCTGTTGCATTGAAATCTCAAAGCTTCTCTACTGCAGTGTAAGCCCATTATCTCTTGCCCTCCAAGCACCAGTTACGCCATTGCTCACATCAGCCTTTCATGTGTTCGAAAGGTTATCAAGCTGCTGCTTCGACCTTCTCTGGCATAAGCCAAACATCAGGAGCCCCCGGGAGCCTGCATCGCAGATCTCTGCCCCCAATCTCTGATAACCCTTGCTGCTCTTCACTGATTCCTCTCTCAGTTGTTATCCACACACCCACCCCAAAAAGCACACAGGCCTCACAATAACCAAACCAGAAAGTTTCATTCTGTAGTTTTGCCATCATAGGACTATTAATAAATATGGCTGAACAGAGTGACTGTGGAGCATCAAAGGGGGGACGGGATGTTGCACATCTCATGTGGTATCTCTTGAGAATCCTTGCTTTTATTTATCAACCTCCCCATCCCACTTAAGATAGAATTAATACTGTGTGGGCCATGTCTGGTAGATTCACAGATGCAGGGCTTAGGGATTCGTATGCGTAACAAAGGAGGGTTCAGTTGGCTTCAGATGGGAATTTTAACCCTCATGCAACTTTTGGCCTCAGAATTGAGGGCTATTGTTGTTGCAGTTATGACATTTATAAAGTTACATCTGACCCGGTGTGTGTGTACAAAAATACAGAAAAAGAAATAACAGGGAGGGAGGGCCCATACTTGAAGAAGAAGAAGAAGAAGAAGAAGAAGAAGAAGAAGAAGAAGAAGAAGAAGAAGAAGAAGAGTTTGGATTTGATATCCCACTTTATCACTACCCAAAGGAGTCTCAAAGCGGCTAACATTCTCCTTTCCCTTCCTCCCCCACAACAAACACTCTGTGAGGTGAGTGGGGCTGAGAGGCTTCAAAGACGTGTGACTGACCAAGGTCACCCAGCAGCTCCATGTGGAGGAGCGGAGACGCAGACCCGGTTCCCCAGATTACGAGTCTACTGCTCTTAACCACTACGTCACACTGGCTCTCAGTCATGCATGTGCTATGCATTTGAGATGCTAGGGAAGTTCTTCAGACTAGAAACCTAACTTGGGAGGCCTGTAAAAACCCCTTGCAAAAGAAGAGGTGAGTTTTACAAGCCCCAAACGTCTTCTCCTACATAGATGAAAACCCCAGCAGGAGAAGACATCCCGGCTCCACCCAACTTCACACAGGTATGTTTCTGTCATTTGCCTCACCTGTCCCTGCTGCCTTCCCCATACCCAAAGGTCGCCCCCATTTTTCCTACCACAAAACACATTCCCCTGTCCCACCAGCAGGGAGCAGCAACAGTAGAGAAAAAAATATAGGTCTTTCCCCCCCATCCTCTAACAGCATGGCAGGCAAGGAGGATTATTAGAATTGTGGTTCTTCCAAGGTCTCCTGCAAATGCACCTGGATTTAAATTAATTTGGAGCCTGTATTCACTAGGATTCCTAATACCACTGATCCTAACGGGCTGAAGGGTCTCTTGGTGTCATCATATCGCATTGCCATCCATTTGGATTTTTCTGGGATTATCCTGCACATAAGCGGTTGGGAACCTCCAATCCATGGGCTTCAAGATCAGCCCAGCAATTCATTTTTGGGGCACCACACCCATCTTTCTTAGCCTGACGTCATATATGACATCAAGCATGGGAAGGTTCAAGAGGCAGCTGCTGCAAGGGAAGGCAAAATGTAGCACTTCTCGAATTTGTCGCTTTTTTCTTTTGCTCGGAACAGGAACAGAGAAATGGAAAAAGCACAGGATTTTGCCTGCAAAAGAAGAAGGGGCAGTGCATTCATGGTGCACTGCCAATTTTTCCTTTACGGCCACTGCTTGAATTCAAGCTGATGATGCAAAGGAAGACTCTTCCTTTGATGTTCATGCTGTAGCCACAAAGAACAAACCATCCTTTGCAGCCATGGCTTGAATTCAATCCAGTTGCAAAGGAAGAATTGGGAATGCAACTGCAGATTGAAGTTATGTAATATCAGGTGAATGAGAGGATGTGTGGCCTCACCTGTCAAAGTAGTTTGTGGGGGTTCTGGCCACTTCTGGGGCTGGCCCTCTGGCTGAATCCAATTTCCCAGACCCGACTTACAGAATCATCACCCCCAAATTGTTTCGATGTCCCTTGCTGATATGTTCTCCATGAATGTGTCTCCATAGGAATTGCACAAAATCATTCTGATTGTGAGAAGCGCACAGGAACTAGTATACATTCATCCTAAATTGTGTGCATGTGGCCCTCCATGCTGTCTGGAGCTTAGGGGAGCTGAAGTCCAAAACATATGAAAGACCACAGCTTAGGCACCCCTGCCTTAAATCCCAAAACCCAGAGAACAGATCTTAAGGATAAGTTCCTTTAAGGAAAAAAACTAGCTGAAGGCTTAACTAAAACCAAACCCAAATTATGTTTTTAAGGAAAGGGGGGGGGAATGATTCAGGAAGGGGTGAATGAGAATGTGGTGCTTAACCTTTTCACCACCTACAATTTCTCTGTTCCAGTCCCCCACCCTAAAACTAGGTTAACTATCTGCCTGCAGCAGGGGTGGCTAAGCGGTGGCTCTCTAGATATTGTTGGACTACAACTACCAACATCCCTGACCATTGGGCATGCTGGCTGGGGATGATGGGAGCTGGAATTCAACATCTGGATGGCCACAGATTAGCCACCCCCAAATGAGTACCCAGTATTTGTGAGGGTATGAACACATTTGAAACCCTATGGCACGAAAAACAACAGGGGGAAAGGGTGATATCAAGCATAGAAGTAACAGGCTGGGAAGGTTTATGCACCTCTTTCCCAAATCCTATTGTTCTAAATTCCCAAAGCACTTTTTTTTATCCTAATGAAGGTTGATGGCATTTTGTTACATGTGCACACTGGTTTGGTTTGTCCCAAAGTAATGCATGCCAAAAATGATACTGTCCAAAGCACACGTACATCTCTGGGGTTGCAACATCTGGGGCTTTCATTCTTGTGCCTTCTTTTAACTTGTTGAAAAAGTCTTCATCTATCTGAAGACCTGGATAAGGAGATGCACCTAAAAGAGAAGAATTTTTTTTAAAAAAAAAACACTTTGAAATTGGAAGGAGAGAATAACAAAGGAAACCACAGACACTTCTGACATGTGAACCTTTACAACATTTAGAGACTGAGTGTTTTCTAAATCGAGTTGCTAACCTGTGCGGCCTTCCAGAAGTTTTGGACTCCAACTCCCATCAGCCCCAGTCAAGAGGCCACAGGCCAGCCACTTTCCTGCTCTAGAGTAAGCCTGAGATCTATTTTGCTTCCCACCACTCTTCTGATCTGTTTGGGTGATGGGCAATGAGTTCTGAAGTAACATAGGGGCATACTATTTTATATATTATTTTCTTTTAGCTTAGCTTTTCAATTGTTCATCCTTTCTCAGCGTAGTAAGAGTTAATTATGAGGCAAGAGCAATCCCAGCAACAAGTAGGCTACTAAACAACCAAAAGACTGTTTGTCTAAGGAACTGCATGCATGGACCAATTTCCTCTGCTGTTGTGTCTGCCTCTTCTACCATTCTTCTTTGATGAATGAAATTGCTGCTTCCTTTGCAGGACAGATTTTGTATCCTGCATTTTTAAAAAAGATTATTACTATTATTGTTGTTGTTGCCTTGCTCAGCATTTCCATCCTAGATGGCATGCTCACCCGAAGATGATAATTTCGGTGTTTGTTTGCCTGTGAGGAAGCAGCTGTGAATGGCAATGGCCTGGCACTGTGAGATCCGTGGGCTCATTGTGCTTGTGCTGGTGGAGGTTGCTTGTTTGTTTCTTATTAAATTTGCATCTCACCCTTCCTCCCAAAGGAGCCCTGGGTGGCAAACAACAAGTGATGAAACAATAAAAACATCTTAGAATGCTTTAAAAAAAAAAAAAATTCCAGTACAGATGCAGACTGGGAAAGATCTCACAGACTTTATCGCTTATTATGGCCTGCAGAGAAAAGTGCAGGAACGGGTAAGATCTATCTAAAGAAATATTACACAGGTAGATAGATTATCTGACAACAATTTTTAAACCTCTCCTTTCATGTGTCCTACTCTGGTTCCCGTCATTGTAGAGGCACATGGTTCATAGTTTATTTGCCGTTTACAAATAATTGCCATATTTTGTGTGGCATAATAAATACTGATTAACGGACGAATACAATACCACAGTTCTGACGTGAGCAACAGTGAGGTCACTAGATCTTCAAAAGCACAAGGACCTCCTCCTGCCCACCCATGCATTGAAGAAAGTGGTGTTTTTCTCCCCTTTTCCAGTCAATACCCCAGCACTGCATCATAACCAGCCTTAGAATCTTCCGTGCTGAAGGAGCAGCCTGCAGTGTGGCAAGGGAGGAGGCAAGCTGCCTCTCAGAAGCCACACAGCTAACAAGGGCTTACTGCATCATTGCCATTCCAAGGCCTCCTAGACACTGCCTTTCTGGGTTCTGTAAAATGGGGTTAAGCATACAGCAGGTGATTTTAGATTGCACAATTAAAGCAGGGGCTGGGAGAGAAGGTAGGGCAGGGTCCACCAGACAATTTTTGATGGGCCCCTTTACTGCCTGCTAGTTGCTGCCATTCAGGTGAAGAAAATATTCTGAGGTCTTAAGCTCTTGCTTTCTATAGTCAAAACACGTTGGTTTAACTTCTACTAAAACATAAGCAGATCATTGCAAGCCCGTTTCCTATATATAATATTTAAGTTGCAATCCTTAACACACTTAGGTAGGAGTAAGTCACATTGAACTTGTTGAAGATTACTTCTGAGTAGCATGTACTGTACAGGATTGCACTGTTAACGATGAACTGGGTACCGTATCCAATTGATTTTGTTTTCAGAGATCTTAGGATAGGATCAATTCACTTTTTCTTTAAAGAACAACTTACCTAGAGAAAATATTTCCCACAACAGTACTCCATACGACCAAACATCACTTTTGGTACTATAGATTTTATCAAATATAGATTCTGGTGCCATCCATTTGAGGGGGAGACGTGCCTGTAACAAAATCAAAGGGAGGGCCTTACTTTTCAAGCAAAATGAAATTAGCTGTAGATAGAAATGTAAGTGTTTTACAGAGATAGAATTATTGTTTTAGGCTGCACGTGGAAGTTGCCTTCTGCTCACAGAAGGGCCAGAGAGTTGTGCTAGAAAAATGAGATTAAATCCAGAGTTGCAGTTTGTCTTTTACATACAGTACTCCACTTTGACTTTAGAGATTTGGCCAGTTTCAAGCCAGCCATCACAAATATAAGGACTATAAACTTGGTTTTCAAAAGCCGAGAGTCTCAGGAAGCTCGGTTGGGTGCCTGGTGCCAATTACGTTCTTTTTTCCTGCATTTCTACAAAAGCTAAATACAGACAGCAAATTAGTAGGTATGCTGTGATTTCCACTGTATTAAAGAAATGTGCTTTGCATGTGCCTAAAGTTCCTTAATGCTGCTCATATATTCTTCCAGAACATCAAGATCTTTTTTTCAAAGGGGAAGAAAAGTTTTTTTTAAAAAAATTGGGTTTTATAGACAAGAATGTTATACAAATAAGTATACCAAGTTTTCTCATGTCATTTGTATATCACAAAAATAGCATAATAAATCTACAACACGTGTTTCATTATTAGTGGTCAATGTATAAATTCTTGGTTTATGAATTGGTTTAAACAATTAGGAAGAAGAGAGGGGAAGGGGAAGGGGAAGGGCAAGTGACAGGTGGCAGGTGGGGTGGGGTGGTTATGCTTCTATTATTTACTTAGTGTGTGGGGGGGGTTGTGTCAGCGTTACTTGTATGGGTTCTCTTACTATTCACTTGTTGTATTTCCTTGGTGGTGAGAGAGGTTGGGGGCTGCTTAGGGTGTGGTTGGCTGTCTTTGGTTGGCTGTAGTGAGAACTGTTTTTGTGTGTAAGTGGGGTGTGAGTGTGTATTTTTGATGCGTATGCTGTTGGCAGATTCTTGTTGTTGTCTTGTTGGGCTGTGTGTGTGATAAAGGGGAGCCATACCGGGCTGAAGGCATCTTCTTCTATTTGTCCCCGTGCCTGTTTCAGTTCATTGGTTAGTTTTTCTAATAAGGCTGTTTCCCATACTATTTGGGAAGAAAAGTTATTTCACACATTCCAGGGCTGAGTCCTAACAGTGCCAACAAATTCTTGAGCTAAACCAATAGATTCTGGGGGTAAATGACGATGAGCCATAGCTCAAATTAAGCCCCACTCCATCCCCAGTGAAGAAACAAAAACTTCTATTTCTTTTGCAAACAAAGTTTAAGCCTTTTTACTGGTTGGCCTAGCGAGGTTAGCCAAGAAACAAATATCAACATGTAAACTATTCAAAAAAACAGAGCTGGCGAACATTTCCGAGCATTGTTGTGGAGGATGCAAACTGTCACAGCGCATACAACTCATCTGGATCGCTCATCTTCACATAAAAAATGTACAATCACTTCCAGGGGCCTTTTAGAGTGCAGAGAATGTAAACATTTAGAAAAGTTCTCCGTGAGCTGTTCAAAATGATAAACAATGGGGCAAATAAGAAGCATGCTGACTTACATCGCCTTTTCTCACATAATCAGGATTCTTATAAATATCTCTTGCAAGGCCAAAATCACAGATCTTCACAACATTGTTTTCAGACAAAAGGACATTTCTGGCTGCTAAGTCACGATGGATGCACTACAAGAAAACATTAAACAATCTCATTGCTGATCCCAATATGATTCTAGAACACAAAGCTGAATCTTTTCCATGTCCTTTTAAAAAGCATTAACATACATGTTTATGTTTTTAATAGCTCAGTTTACATTTTCTTCTGGAAGTTACCTAAAGTTTACACAGAACTACCATAATGAAATGCTAAGGTGCTTTCCAAAGAAACACTTCAGAATCTAAACATGTGTACCTTTAATCTGTTGAGTTCTACCAAGGGATAAGTCAGACTGCTTTAGGCTTTGTAGGTAATGCATTTGGAAATACATAATAAAATCCAAAATCAATTAGGACTTTGTATAGATTTAGATAAGCATCTACCGGTATTTTTCCTACCACATGAGAATTTGTAGTGGAGTCCACATTAACCAGGCCTGTTTTCAGAGAGCCAAACTGAACTGAACAGAAATCTGGACCAAATCTTTAATTTTCCCCAAACCAGAGACTTGTATTTCTAGAAACACATTTATTTGCAAAAGAAGAGCTGAGATTTATTAGATGCTGTGAACATTAAATCATCTTTCTAGAGATGAAGTACTATGACTGCTGGGTTGGAATATTGTTTAGGGGGGGTTGTTGGTGGGGGGGTTGCTGTTAATGATATGAATTGTTTGTATATTTTTAGAACTTTTTATGATTTATGTCAAAATGGTTCAGTTTGGTTGTGTACTTTTTGATGTGTTTTAGTCAGTTATGACTACTTTTATTATGTTTGTGATTATGCAAATATTTTTGTTGTAAGCCGCCTTGAGCATGGTTTTTCCTGTGGAAAGGCGGCATACAAATAAAATGCTGATGATGACATGCAACAGTCAGCGAAAAATGTCCCACGCAGTGACCCTAACCACATGGAAAGGTGATCATCTGTGCCCTCCTTTACAGAATACAGTTGTCTAGCTGAAGGGCTACCCAGTTCACATCCCATTTAAAGATGAAGAACTGTAAGCAGCCAGTGCCTGGACAGCAAACTAAGAAGGGGCGTGCACACCTGTCTGGTAAGAGGAACTACATTTCTATTTAAATTATAGTAATCCTTTGCAACTGGACGCCTTCATCTGCCCCAGCTGCAACAAAACATGTCTCTCCCATATTGGCCTCTACAACCACAGCAGGCACTGCAACCTTCCAATAGTTTGACTTCACTCCCATTGTCTCCCGAGGCAGACGGATGCCAGCAACGGTTTCCATCTATGCTGATAAACTGGCATTTGCGCATTTCTCACGAAGGCATATCCTCTTTTCTCTCCCTCTCTTTATTTGGCGATGTGGTAAGTGGCCACGCTAGTGGTGACAAGGCATACTTAAGCATGTTGTCAGAGGCTGCAGATGACCATATTCCTGCGTGTTTATTAGTGGCTATTTATGTGGTTCCTGATCACCTGGATCTAACCCCAGGCAGAGGAATAACTGCAATGGATGAACAAGCCTTTTGTTTCTAGTCAGTTGTGTACGCTATGAAGACATGAATAAACATGCATTTATTTATAGGGAGAGCCTCAAAAAGAAAACTGTCCTTCCTTCCTTCCTTTAGGAGTTCTGGGGAACAAAACTGCCATTGAATCACAGAAACCAGTTTGTCTTCGCCATGATGCAATTTCCCTGATGCAGTGAGATGCAAGGAAGATGAGGAGCAGCCTGTGCTTCCTATGTGCAGCAAGTTTCCCAGAGTGCGGGGAAAACCCCTCTTTCTCAATATAGTTTCAGGGAGTAACACAAACATTTTGTATTTAACAAACAGAAATATGATTCTTCGAGGCGTTGTTACATCACAAACTTAAAGTGGTACAAGAACTACCTTGGGTAGTGCTGTGAAAGGGGTTTGGAATCTATGTATTCTTTTATGCCAGGTGGCTAGGGCATGCCGTATGGATAGGTGGCTAACAACTAGCAGTTAAAATTGTGCAAACCACTTAATTTTTTTAAAAATATATATTAGGTGGTGGACATATGCTTCTAATGTATATATGCCTTTAGGGTCACTGGCTCCCTACTCCACCCCACCCTACCCCCCAATAAGGACTCTGTCTTAACAAACAGGCAACAATTTAAAAGATGCATTTTACAAAGGTGACAGAAAAGCTGCACCTGTTGAATTTCTGTCTGTCGTGCAGCTATTAAGGGCATAGCTCCTCTGCCAGGAAAAAAGGCTAGAGGGCAATATGGGGGTAACATTCCCAGCCTATTATACAGTAGGCTGTTGGAAGCATAATGCATGCAAAACATTGTTGTTGTTGTTGTTCAGTCGTTCAGTCGTGTCCGACTCTTCGTGACCCCATGGACCAGAGCACGCCAGGCACGCCTATCCTTCACTGCCTCTCGCAGTTTGGCCAAACTCATGTTAGTAGCTTCAAGAACACTGTCCAACCATCTCATCCTCTGTCGTCCCCTTCTCCTTGTGCCCTCCATCTTTCCCAACATCAGGGTCTTTTCTAGGGATTCTTCTCTTCTCATGAGGTGGCCAAAGTACTGGAGCCTCAACTTCAGGATCTGTCCTTCTAGTGAGTACTCAGGGCTGATTTCTTTGAGAATGGATAGGTTTGATCTTCTTGCAGTCCACGGGACTCTCAAGAGTCTCCTCCAGCACCATAATTCAAAAGCATCAATTCTACGGCGATCAGCCTTCTTTATGGTCCAGCTCTCACTTCCGTACATTACTACTGGGAAAACCATAGCTTTAACTATACGGACTTTTGTCGGCAAGGTGATGTCTTTGCTTTTTAAGATGCTGTCTAATGCAAAACATTACCCTGTTATTATTAATTTTCCAGAGGGAAAATGCACAGGAGGAAAACTAACCTTTTGAGACGATAAGAACTCCATGCCTCTGGCCACCTGAAAACTGTAAGAAATTAGATCTTCCATGGTGAGGGGCCACTTGTAAAATTCATCAGAATCTGAAATCAATTCAGCGCATACGAGGTTAACATGACTTTGTGCTGCCCACAGTACAATGGAGTGCCTGAAACTTAGTTTACTAGTGAGAACAAAAAACAATTATTAGGAAGTGTTGAGCACTTCCCCAAGGTTAAGGAAGAGACCATAGAAACAGTCACACATCTTCCTGTCCGATTGAGTAACATTGTAAATAAGCTTATTTTAAACCATCTTTTCTTGGATCTGAGTATCTCCCAAGGATGTTTATGAGGGTGATAAATGGGGAAAGAAAATGTCAAAGATGCAGATCATGCAGTAAAAATATCCACAGGCTGCATAGAAAGAGGAAGGAATTAATACATACCCTCCTCTTCCTCTTCCACATCACTTAAACTTTTATCTTCCTGAAATCCAGAGCTTGCTAGGCTCTCTCGACTTGGGACGCTCTCCAGCCTTTTTTTCTTACCACCAATGGGCTCCACATCCTTCTCCTCTGTCACCAGCTCTCCTTGAATAGAGGCATCCTTCAGAGAAAAGGAGAGGGAAAAATTGGCACAAGATGGAACAGAAGATATTCCAGCCAAAGTTAAGCACTTTTGAGCCCAGCTGATTTCAGCAGGAAAGTTAAGCATGTGCTTTTATCCCTCCTGTTCAATATATGTATTTTTATTAAAGATCTCCTGTTAAATAAATGTAATCCAAAAGTGCTTAACTGTAGCTAGATTGTACCCCATGGAGTTTGTGGTCTTTCCATTCAATTACTTTTTAAATGTGCTGGTGAGGTCCTGGGACAATGTCCCTTAGAAAATGATTAAAGCAAGGGAGTGGAACCACACATCATGTAGCCAGCTTCTCCTGCTGGAAATATACCGGTACTTTAAATTTTACCTTTCGCAATAGGCTATTTTCTGCACACACCTTGCTGTTCTTCATCCAGGCAAACCAAAGTTCAAGGACACATTCCAGCCAGGCAAAGATACTCAAGGGGTGTGTGAAGTAGGGGGGTGGGAGGTAGAGCTTGGGGAAAGGAGAGTCCTATCTATCTCATATTTTTCACTTTGATTTAAATTTAGTGGAGCCAAGAGCAGATGGATAGAATTGCTTTGGTGGCCAGATCTGGCCCATGGGCAAAGGGCTGATGTGCATCTGGAGTTGTACTCCTGCTCCACATTTTTGAGTTAACGGTCTTGTCCTATGGCTTCAACACTGCGCCTATGTGCAAGGATAGGAAGTCCCAGGGTCATGTTGCATAGAATTGCACTTAGGCTGACCCAGAGATTACATATCCTTCCTTACATATCCAAAATACATCGCTGCTGAACCCTGCAATGAAGTCTTGCACTGGGGAAGGTACAACCTTATGAAATTCTTGAGTTACTGCATTGCTGCAACAACCTGGTTATTTTTCTATATCTGTACATTAAAGCAACTCAGATTTGCACTGGTCAAAAGGCATTTGCACACCTGTTCCTATTTGTACTGTGCAGCAAAATAAAATTAATTTGATTATTTCAGTCGACGGTGAAATGAAAAAATAAAACACGGCATTTGGGGACATTACCTTGTTGGAAGAAAAGAAACTCCTTTTGCTCTTAAGGTAGCTTGATAAATTTCCATATTTGCAATATTCAACTATCACCATTAGTGGCCCTGTGAACAAGATGATAAACATTTTGGTGGGGAAAAGTGACAATTTTGTGTCATTGTTCAAGTGCCTGTTTCCAGCAGCACAGCAGAATTACTTAAATCAGAATGCAATTGAAAGAAATTCATAATATTTCCCCTAAAGTCCCTACTCTCGTCTTTGTTTCACACCGATTGCTAGGAAAGTTTGATCTGTGTGTGATTTAATTCAGGCCCGCATCTCAAAAATGTATTTTCACACAGTTGTATCAAGTCATGGTTTAACTCTTGAAGTTAAAACAAGGACGAAGCCCAGCGCATCTTAGCATTAAGAACCATCTTTCCAGCCTGTGATAAATACAAAAAAGTAAAGCTATATTTTAAATAAAAGTAAATAAAATATAAACCAGAACACCATGTTTTTGTCATAGTTGTCCGTACCTCCGTTTTTTGTGCAAGCGCCCAGCAGATTCACAACATTCAGATGATGACCGATATGTGTCAAGATCTTCAGCTCAGTCATCAGAGCTTTATACTCGCTGGCGGTGGCTCCTTCTGCAAGGCCAAGCAATATGGTTTACTTATTACTTAGGGCACTTCTTACCTGGAGATTTCTTGCCCTGGCTCCTGTCACCACTTGTTGTTGATCACCAGCTGCATTCTTTTGGTTGTGAGGATGCTTTCAGCTAACCTGAACCCTAGGCAGGAACAGCACTATATGTCCAGAAGCCTGTAACTGCACCGTTTGGGCTGCAGGCTGCCGTACTTCAGTCCAGCTCAGAGTACTGATTCCTCTAGCTCATTGTTGTCTACATGAAACTTCTGCAAACTGGTATCCTGCAGATGTTCTGGACGACAATCCCAGGTTCCCCGACCACTGATTATGCTAGCTGGAGCTGATGGGGGCTGTATTCCAAAATGTGGAGGGCACCAGTTTGAGGAAGGCCAGTCAAGACCAACTGGCAGCATCTTTCTTGGCTTTCAGGCAGCAGCCTTACTCCACTCTGCCTGGAGGACCTAGGAACTGAACCTGTGAGCTTCCGCCTGCAAAGATGGCTCTCTACCATTGGGCTATGGTCCCTGGCTCAAATGGCAACAGGATTTCAGCTTTACTACAGATGCAGGACAGCTGAAAATGGTTGCCCACACAGTCTGGACACTACAAAGTGAAAGCGGAATTGTTCTACACCATACGTACCTTTCAGCATTTTTACAGCAACTACTTTGTACGTGGGTGATTTTTTAATTCCAAAAGCGGCTGCTTGTACTACTTTCCCATAAGCACCTCGTCCAAGGGTCTTTCCTGCATCAAAAAAAACAAATCATAGTTGCTGGTTAGAGAGACATCATCAGATAAACTCATAGTATTAAACTTTTCGTTATGTTTAAAGTTCTGACTGGGTGAGAATACACGGAGAGCTCCTGAATTTATATGCAACAAATTATACCACTTCCACAGACCTATGCTCAAAGCAATTCACAATATAAATGAAACCCTAAGTAGTCAAACAAATGATGGAAGTGTGAGCACAGCTGCAAAAGGGGGGAGATTATCACACCTGGCTGCTTCTGATCCAGAGCCTTTCAAAGTAATTGTTGTGTTTTGGGCTGTGTACACATCATATATTTAAAGTACACCCCCCCCCAAGAATCCTGGGAACTGTTGTTGTTTGTTTGGGATTCTGGGAAGTGTAGTTCTGTGAGACGTTAACTACAATTCCCAGGATTCTTTGGCATGGAGAATGTGCTTTAAATGTATGGCGTGTCTGCATTCTTAGGAATAACAGAAACTGAGCCACGCCAGCTAAGATATATTAACTTGCTAGAACTGGTCTGAAAAATCCAGGGGAGTAACTTGCAAGAGTTGGGATACAAGACAACAAATATTTAACACATATAAGCTTATGCTTCAAACTTAGCCCACTGTCAAACCCTAAGAATGACATTGTAGCGATGGCTATGCTGCCTCAAGGCAGAGGCTGTATTAACAACCAAAATGTTGCAAAACTGCTGCAAAATTCTGGCATGAAGCACTCTGCTGCTGCTGCTGAAAAATGCCACAAGGCACAACAGTAACCACCAGTGCTAGCTCTTGTTTCATTCATTCATTTCTTCTGCAAGGATTGGAATGGCCTTTAGTGCTTGTCTGGCACTCTGTTATGTCATCCGCCTCTTGGTCAGAGATGGCCTAAGATATTTTGCTGGACAGGTCAAGAAATTAAATGGTTGTAAAATAATGGAATTTTGCTGGCCTTTAAGCATGCCTCCCATAATCTACTATTCCCATTGATATTTGCAAGTATTGGGATGGGGGGCAAATTCCAGCTGGGATCTCGGCAAGAGCAAAGGATTAAAGCTACATCCCCCCAGCTACTTATTTTTTAAAAAAGACATCAGCTACATAAGTGCAAACTAGATGGCAACATCATACTTAGTTTGGGCATTAGACCAGTGTTTTTCAACCACTGTTCCGTGGCACACTAGTGTGCCGCAAGATGTTGCCTAGTGTGCCGTGGGAAAAATTGAAAAATTCAAGAGAATTACTTTATATATGGTCAATATAGGCACAGAGTTAAATTTTTTAACATTTTCTAATGGTGGTGTGCCTCGTGATTTTTTTCATGAAACAAGTGTGCCTTTGCCCAAAAAAGGTTGAAAAACACTGCATTAGACCATTTCTCCCAACCTAAGGGTTGCACCAATCAGATCCAAGCTGGACCTTTCACTTTTCCATTTTGTCATCTCCCTGCTTCATTAATTTCCCTTCTTTCCCCTGATTGGACAGGGTTGCTCGGGTTTTACCACATATCAGGTGAAGACGTGTGGTAAAATGTGTGTTCATCTGATCATCTGTCCACCTGGATTCACAGAATCACGAGGACATCAGTAAAGGGAAGGGGATAGAGGGCACAGAAACCTGTTGCTTGTGTTGCAGTAGCCTGATTCTGTCATGGAGCCCTCAGGACCCCCATACAGACCAGGCATCCATCTGTTCTAAACATAACTCCTGAAAGCTCAATGTTTTCTGAGAATTTTGCATTTGTTTTGATCAATAATAGTCCATTTACTTAGGACATTGGAATAAGCAACTTGTAAACTCTCTCTGTACTCAGTAAAACACCACAGGGGTATTGTATTCGGACACTGGCATGTTTTCCAGATATCTTTTCCATCTGAACAATCTCCGTTTCATGGAAAACTAATAAACCTCTCCCCACCCCCCACCCCGCTTTAAAAAGCCTCTAATATTCTGGTTTCAGTTACATTATGTTTCAGTGCCAAACATTGGCTCCTAAGAACTTGTAGAGAGTATTTGGATATTTGAATTCTTGGACCAAATTCTCATCACTTTACAAGCCACAGAAAATCCCTCCAGCAGCTTCAGAAGATAATGGCACACAGAGCAGCGTTATTAGGAATGTAAGGTGCAATTTATGTCCCACTGAAATCTATTTTCCCCTCCCCCCCCCCTTTTCACCTGGCACAGCAGTACTGAAAGCGGGATCATGTCTATTGGCCCCAATACTAGCGTGAATATAAATCGTCATGAATACACAATAAAGAGGACATCTGGAAGGGCAATTGAAAAGCAGAGCAAGGGAAAATCAAAGGCATAAGGTCTCGCCTTAGCCTATAATAGATAATCCTAATATTTAACTCAATCTCTTAGGGGTCATGTTACTACTACACAGGCTGGTTTTTCCCCACCCCACAACTCCAGGTTCACTTAGGGTAACTGAGATCATGAAAAAGCCACTCTGAGTTAGGGGGAATGTTGTGTGTGAGCAGCTTTTTGGACTCCAACAACTACACTCTTTGAGGGAGCCACACACACACACACAGAGAGAGAGAGAGAGAGAGAGAGAGAGAGAGAGAGAGAGAGAGAGAGATTTGCTCTTTTTTCTTAAAACAAGCTGTAATTCTTTCAATGCAGACAGCGCTTGTTATGCCACAATTAAAGATCCAATTAAAATAAAAATCCTAGGTGGGGTAAAAGAGCTCCCTAGGTTGGGTAGTACACTCAATGATTCCACACTGGCTACAGGGCTGTGCAAATTCAGGGGGTCTGTTTTCTGCTTGACACAAAGCTATTTCCTGATTGAATAACTGAATGGTTAGAGCGCACTGACATTTTTAAAAAGGCCTAAATTGGAGGGGGGGGGTTGATCTGCCATACTGTTTGCAGCTTAATGGGTATCATATTGTATGCTTACAGCCGCCATAAGCAAGGGTAGCATAGAACCCTTTGCATATGTTTCTTCTGTAACCATAGTCATTTGTTTTCTAAATGTTTGCAATTTGATATCTGTTGCAGAGAGCCAAATTCTGATATACCGTATTTTTCGCTCCATAAGACGCACCTTTTTCCTCCTAAAAAGTAAGGGGAAATACCTGTGCGTCTTATGGAGCGAATGGTGGTCCCTGGAGCTGAATTGCCCAGGGGCCAAAAGCAGGTTGTGCTTTTTATTTTACAAAGAGAAAAGGGAGTGTTGAAAGGACCCCGCTCAGCAGCTGATCAGCAAGAGATCGGGAGAGAGATAAGAGTCCCGGCTCCCTTTCAGCCCCGCCCTCCTTTGTTGAATGTGCTGCAGAGGGAGGTTGTTTGTTTCCCCAGGACATGTGACTGGCTGATTAGATTATCTGTCTGGAAACAGTAGAAAAGGCTCCCTTTCCTTAAGATTTTTCAGAAATGTGAGTTAAACCCCATAAAAATGGGGCTTTTCCTCTTTGCTTTTCCCCCTTTGCAAAAGCTTTGCTTTTTCCCCTTTGCAAAAAAGCTGCAAAACCTTTAGCTGATCCTAAAAAAACAAACAAAAAAAACCCCAGGGCTTTTCCCTTTGCAAAAAAAGCTGCAAAACTTTTAGCTGATCCTAAAAAAAAAATGCCTTTTGCCTTTGCAAAAACAGCTGCAAAACTTTTAGCTGATCCTCAAAAAAAAATGCCTTTTGCCTTTGCAAAAAAGCTCCAAAACTTTTAGCTGATCCTCAAAACACAAAAAACCAGGGCTTTTAGAGGAGGAAAACCAGAAAAATATTTTTTCCCTTGTTTCCTCCTCTAAAAATGAGGTGCGCCCTATGGTCCGGTGCGTCCTATGGAGCGAAAAATACGGTATACTCACACTAGGTTAATGGCCAGCTCACATCCTGAAGCTTCTCACACCTTGTGTAGAGACCAGCATATGTAAGTCTAGCTACCATTAAAATCTACTTTACATCTGAATGGATGCCATCAAGATAATGGGGGGGAACTTTGAGACAGGAGGCAGACAAGGATGGCCAGTTGTAGTCATTGCCCACTAGGATTGTATTCCTTCAACTTTTATTAAGCAAATAAGCAAAGTGGGAAATAGGCAGGAAACTCTGAAATAAATTCAACGGAACAATAAAACCATTGGAATTATAGTAATTGCTCATCTCAAAGCCCCCCTCCCTTCTCCATTAGATGACATTGGATTAAAAGCCTTAGATTCTCAATGTTTAGTTAGCTCTCCTAGCTCCAACAAAAAAAATTACTCAGAACTCTCAAAGCTCCAATGAAAATTCTACTCAGTGCCCTCAAGGAATCCAAAAATCATTCTGCCTGAAGGACAGGTATACCCTTCTTTCCCCTTCTCCATTTCTTAACTTGCTTTCAACTGTGGTTTCTATGGCAAAATTGCCACACTTTCTTTCCTGTAGGCTTTCCTGTAGGTTAGATTTTTCACTCTTTAGATCAAGGTGTGCATACATTGTAGGATTTGCTATCCGATTTATTTTTGCTGTCTTCATTTCATATAATAAACCAAGCTTTATTTATTCCTTTTGTGTAATAACTTCTTGTGGGCATAAGATTACTAGATATTTCACAAATGATTAAAAAAAAATGAAAAATTAAAAAATGAAAACGTATGAGATTTTACAGAGCTAATGGAAAAGTTGGAGAAAGAATGACCGATAAAAAATTATCACTAATCACCTAGCAAAAGGAAGATGGCCAGCCCTGTTAACACTTACTCCCATGTAGAGACAAGGAGTATTGCCTTCAATCAAGTCCTTATGACTTTCCTTGCCATCTGAGACAGTTTCCAGATGGGAGAACTTCTCCTATATAATAAAACTGCATATGGCTAACATTATGCTAGTGCTAGTTAATATATATTTCTCATCCAATGAAAATGATTGGCAGATGATTCAGGACAGACAAAAAGAAGTTACTTCTTCACACAACACCTAATTAGTTTATGAAATTCACCACCACAGGATGTGGGGATGGGATGGCCAGTAGCTTTAAACAGGGATTCGACAAATTCACAGACTATAAGTAACAATGGACACTTAAAAAGCCAAGGCTGCTATGTTGATCCTTAAGCAGGGGGTGGTGGTGGGGAAGAGTCAACACTCACAATTGGGCAATACCTTTATTAGGAACAACCGAAATGTCACTAAACCATAAGCAAACTTTCAAATGCTCCAAAATGCTTCATCAGGCCAGGTGCTACAAAGAGTTGGGAGTGGGGTGGTGTGGGGTGGGGAGTACAAAAAATAGGTTAGATGTCCTAGCAATGAGGTCTGCATTTAGACTCGTTTCCAAGATGGAGACTGGAGGTTGAATTAAACCTTTCTAGGTGCTGCAGATGGTGGAGGTGGAGAAAGAAATTCAATTCAGTTCACATTTAAAGGTGACCCACCCAATTTGCATTTTTCCAAAACAAAATGCAAGCCAAACACAGCCATCCTCCGAAATTTGCATTTCTCCAAATTTAGCAGTTCAGTTCTCCAGCCAAGCGATGTGCACAAAAATGCACACATGAGGGTAAAGTGTGCATAAAAAGCATACATTCATGGCAACAATGCATTGCAAAATGCTTTGCAAAAATATGTATACATGGCAAACTTGCATATTAGGAGAAATTTGTAGTCAAATGCTGATGAATTTTCACAGAACATTTTTTAAATTGCAAACTGATGTGGAAATGTGGAGAACTGAATTTAAGATGGGAAAAATGAGAAACTAAAATGGACATATTCACACCCATTCCTAGGAATTCTGACAGGTTTTACCTGCAGGTATCAGGTTACATAACTAACTTTTTAGGATAAAGGAACAATAGCTGATCCAAATTTTTGAAAACATATAGCCTGGCTGTTACCCAGATTAAAATTTGGAGGCAGTATGCCATTAAATAGCAGTTGCTAGAGAGAGCTGTTGCCTTCAGTTCTGCTTCTTGGTTTCTGAGAGGCATCTGGATGGCCACTGTGAGAAACAGCATACTGGAATAGTTGAAACATTAATCCAATCCAGCAGGACTCTACTTGTGCTCTTATCCCCATCTCCACTTGATAGGAAGAGGCCAGGCCAGCCTTGCAACCAGTAAGTAGCATTTCCAGCTATGGGAGTTTGTTGAAGAGACATGAATTCAAGTTTGAACTTTGGTATCTGAAGAACAAAGGAATTGTTAACAGTGTGTCTATGCGTATGCATCCTGTGGTGGGGTAGGGGATGTGATTATTTGAGAAGCTTTTGGTGAACTGAATATATTAGAGAAGGCCCTTCCTTTGGCTACTTTAGGCTCAAATCATTTTAGGACTTTGAAGGTTAAGGCTGCCACCACTGGAGTGCTTGCTGGGGCCACATTGTCTGGCTGGTTCTGTTGTGGCACTGCAGAGCTTCCCTTGCCACAATCAGGAAGAAACTGTCAAGGAAGAAGATGGGAGCTGTAACAAGGAGGAAATTGCATGGAAGACAGCTCCGACAGAAAAAAGAGGATCAGAATTTTGAAGCACTGGAACTAAGAAATCACTTTTATTATCTGTCCAATGAGAGTGGTTCTCAGGATATACCAAGATGGGAAAGGAAGACTCTCAAGCCCTTCAAGGACAGAGATGATTCAGCCACTGACTGCAGGAAGGAGGAGGACAAGGGTGGTGGTGCTTGGGGACTTCCTACTGAGAGGTACAGAGGCAGCTGTGTGCCAACCGGACCTTTTTGTTCATGAAGCACGCTGTCTGCCCGGCACACAGATCCAGGATATGAAGGACAGGTCACCAAGACTTTTCAGGCTCACTGATTATTATCCCTTCTTACTAATCCACAAGGAGACAAATGGCGCCACAAGACACAACTATGAACATATCACATCTGACTCTGAGGCTCTGGGGAGGAAGGTGAAGTACCTTGTGGCTCAGGTGGTGTTCTCGCCAACTATTCCTGTAAAAGACAGAGGACTAAAAAGAAAGAGAAGTATTTCATCTGTGCAGACAGTGTCGACAGGAGAGGGTTGGTTTCTGGGAACACAGTACAAACTTCCTTAACAAAGTACTACAGGCAGGAAATGGGCTGCACCTCATGAGGACTGGAGAAAAATGTGTTTGGCAGAAGCAGGACAAACTTGATCAAGAGGGCTTTAAACTAAATCCATGGGGAATGGAGACAATAGCCCAAAGGTAAATTCAAAGATAAGCACTAAAGATAGAGACTTGGGAGCTACAGGAGAGGCTGGGGAAGCTGTGGCTGGTGCCAGGCAAACTCCACAGGAGAGACATTGAAGTAAAATATCCATGGGTTTCAGTGTGCAGAGGATGGGAAATAAACAAAATGAACTTGAACTCCTCGTACAGGAAGGTGAATACAGCTTGATAGATAAAACTGAGCCTTGGTGGGATAACTCCCAAAACTGGAAATGAAGCAACTGAAACAGAAAGGGAACGTCAACAAAGTGTACCCCTGCACATAAATTGAAAACAGTGGTCATGGTAGCACTGCAAAAAGAACATGGAAAAAAATGAAGAAATTAAAATAATGTTGTGATTGGAATCTATGATATAATGTTGAACCAAGGGGAGGCTGTGGATGACCCTTTCCTGAAGCAAATTGTAGAAGTTTCCAACCAGTGGCTAATGTTCCCTTGTGACAGAGAGGGTGGTGGCCTCTCAGCAGCTTTCAGTACCATTGACCATGGTATAGTACAGCAGTGGAATGACTCTGTGGAATGATAGTTGGAGGCACTGTAATACGGTTATTCCACTCTTATTTCTACTTCTGTAACGGGTTGGATGCCGGAGAACAAACTGAGAGTGAATCCCTATGCAACCAAGGCACTGTGGATTGGTGGTTCCTGAGTCCAGGAATTGGGGGAACTGCCTGCTCTAGAAGGGGGTTGCCCTCCCATTGAAGGAGCTGATTCATAACTTTGGGTCCAAACTTGTCACTGGAGACACTGTTGTCTTTAGTGGCTGACAGTGTCTTTGGCCAACTTCAGTTGCCTCACGAGCCATGTTCATCCCTGGATACAGATAACCTGGCCATGTTAATGCATGCTCTGTAACATGCCATATCTGAAGGTGTCCTGGAAGATAACTTCGAAACTGCAGCTGCTAAACTCTTAAGTGGAGCACTGAACTGGAGCCGCAGGACACTGGTTCTTAAGTAACTGCACAGGCTTCCAATAAGTTTCTGAACTGCATTCAAGATGTTAGGATAAAGCCCTAAATGAAGAAGCACTTCTTTTAGTGTCCTGTCTGATCACAAAGATCTTCTGGAGAGGTCTTCCTCAGCATCCCATCTTTGGATGTTCCACACTATGGGGTATGTAAGAGGGGCCCTTCTCTGTAATGCTGTACCACTTGGGGAATGCCCTCCACTCTCATATCTGTCAAATGTAAATCTTGTTTAAATTTCAGTGCCAGGTTAATGTCTGGTCATTTAATCAAGCTTTGAGTAATAATTAACCCCACTAAAGATTATTTGTTGTTTTATTGTTTATCCACTCCTGATCTCCTATTCACAAACTGCCATAGTTTTAGAACCATAGTATAAGAAACTGTTCTAGGGTATTAATACCTTGATAATCCCAGAAACTGTAGTTCTGTGAATAATTCTTGTTCTTATTTAATGAATTTATACCTTACTCTTCCTGCAAAGGAGGGTTAGGAATCTCTATTAAAGAATTCTCAGTATCCTTGCCAAATTATAATTCCTCATGTTCTTTGAGAGAAGCTATGACCATTAAAAGGGTATAAAATCCAACCTTTCATTCAAGGCATTTACATACCTCACTTAATCATTAGCATTTCTACAACCACCAGTATAGGAAGTTGTAAATATAGGCCCTAAGGACATTTCATCAGTCATGTGAATCAATGGATGAGAGAAGCACAAGATGATTTAGACTTTTAGGATCCATGATTAATGAACATTGGGAGAAGGAAGGAGATCTTGCTCACTGACCCTGCTCCCAACTTCCATGTGTTCACCTCTGGAGGTCTGAATAGAATCTATGCTCATATGTAGACGCTATTGAGAACTTCACATCAATGCATGGAGGGTGGGAATGGGGAGGGTGGGCATAATCCACTGGCTACTTCACATGTTATTTCACATAGCTCTTAATCTCAAAGTTGTGAGCTCGAGCCCCATGTTGGGCAAAAGATTCCTGCATTGCAGGGGGTTGGACTAGATGACCCTCATGCTCCCTTCCAACTCTACAATTCTGAATCCATGATTCAGTAATTCATCATCTGGGAATGAATGTCTGGAAGTCAGGCTTACCCTGCTCACCCTCAGCCCCAGGCAGTTACTGAACTAAGACTAGGCTGCAATCCTAAATATGCATTCCTGGGAGTATGTCCCAGTGAGCTCATCAGTGGAACTTATTTGAGTAAGGTGCTGTTAGCAGTGTTACAAATTAATAGACTTGACTGGTTGACAATTTATAGCTATACATTACAATTTATAGGCCTGATAAAGAAAAGGTGGAAAGTGTAGAAAGAAAATATGTGTGAGACTAAAAAAAAAACTTCCAACAACTAAACAAGAACACGTCGTATTTACAAGATAATAGCAATACAAGCTGCCAAGGTCAATGAGAGGTTGGACTGACTTCCATGTAACTGGGACTTGTCCAGGAGATGATTTAGCAAACATGCTGCACCCAGCCAACTTTTCAGAATCTGGTTTTCATTCATGATCACAGCATTCTTTCCTTGTTTATGCCATTCCACCCCCCTCCACACACACATTTACACTGCTCCCACTCCAGATTTGTGCCTCAGCTCTTACATGCAAGATAGAACTTAAGGAACTGAATTAACTAGTTCCTGCCAGGGAGAGGAATTCCATATTGCATGCTCCAAGTACCTGGTTTGCCAACAAGTGTACGTTGGACAGGGAGCTATAGTCAAGGAGGGGTCCCTGGCAAGTACGTCTCTCTGGTACACATGCATGTATTAGAAAACATGTTTTCTCTCTTCACACTTTGCATGGCTGAGATGTACCCTTTATACCAGGCTTCCTCAAACTCGGCCCTCCAGATGTTTTTGGCCTACAACTCCCATGATCCTAGCTAGCAGGACCAGTAGTCAGGGATGATGGGAACTGTAGTCTCAAAACATCTGGAGGGCCGAGTTTGAGGAAGCCTGCTTTATACAGTCAAACAGGCACATGCTTACTTACGAGCAAGACAAAGAGGTCTGTACGCTTTTGAATATCAGTTGCTGCTGTAAACTGGAGGAGGAGAAAGTGCTCTTGTGTTCAGGTCCTGCTTACAGGCTTCCTATATAGGCATCGGATTGGTCACTGTAAGAACAGGTTGCTGGATTTGATGGGCCTGGATGTTCTTATGTTAAGACCCATCAAATTGAATGGGACTTACCGGTACTTCCTTATATGGGGCACCAAATAGGACAGGTGGGCAGGGCCACCCACCTGCCAGTCACTTGATTTCATAGTGACATCACTGTCTGGACTGATTCCCTTTTATGTTTGGAGGCCAGGGCACAGGTTTGTCTAACTGTTTCTAGGATTTTTGGTCCATGGGTGTCTGATACCCAAGAGGAAACAGGTAATTCCTGTGACACAACTATTCCTCAACACTTCCGAATGCATCCCTTGGAGGAAAACAGTTAACTTACGAATTGGTTATGAAACAATGGTGACCAGTTTAGTTCTGCCCCCCAAAAGGGATGAATTGTGCAGATGCTGTAATCCCTACATCTGGATTCTAAATGCTTCTGCAAAGGCCAGATAGCAACAATTGAACTGAGAGTTATTTTTAAAGCAATTCCGTTTCAGAACAAGAGGGCAACAGTAACAATTAAGGGGCATAATCTTGTTTTCAGAATAAAAACAGTATCCATTAATTGGGGGGGGGGGGAGTTGATAAATAAGAGCTGCTTTGCAGCATTAATCTGCAGTGTTAACCCGCTGCTTAAATCCGTCTTCCCCACCCTGGTGCCCTACAGCATGAGCAGTGGTCAGGATTGACGGGAGTTAATGCAAGGATATGAGAAGAGCCTGCTAGATCATGCCAATGGCCCATCTACTCCAACATCCCAGACTTGCTAATCAGATGCTATGGAAAGCCCACAAGCAGGACTTGAGTGCAACAGAACTCTGTACACCTGCAGTTCTCAGCAACTGGGGATCAAATACGCAGTGGAGAGAGAACATAGCCATCATGGTTAGTAGCCACAAATAGCCTTATCCTCCATGAGTTGCAGTCTAGCAACATCTGGAGGGCACCAGGTTGGGGAAGGCTGGTTGAAACCCACGTTTTATTATTACCAACCTAGAATCGCATGCAATAGTAGAGAAAGAAACACATGATTACCCAGTTTGAGCCTTTCCCGGGCGAACTCCCATTTGCTGGCCTCATAAGGAAGTCGTTCACATTGTTCATCTAAGGGGACTTCTTCGGGATCCATTATGATCGATAAATAATCTGTCTTTATTTCGGAAGAATAAGGCTGGAAAATAATGTTAAGGATCCCCAAGTCACTACAAAATGCACAGCCATCCTGAGCAAGTTCTCCTGGCTTGGGTCAGGAAGGTGATTGGTTAATTGGATATGACTGCCTGCACCTCTTGCCATATGGATATACATTTCATGCTCCAATGTACAATCTGTTAAAGATGCTTCATTTTAACATTGCCATTTCCCCCCCATTCTGGTGATATTTCCACCACCTTCTCTCATATATATATACTGTATTGCATGCTTGATTTCGTCAATTAAATCCATATGAAGACCTCCTCAAATAATTGCCATGTGACAGAGATTCCAGTCTGTACTTTCAGTTGAGTGTATTTTCAGAAAAATGACTAACTACAAGCTCTAAAAATAGCTTTGGCAGACAAACTGTACAAAAGAAAATACTGGCATATGCAACAGATGAGTTCAGCTGTCAATGCTTGTTGCTTAAAAAAAAGTCGCCAAATGCGGGTTGAAAGTTGCGCAAGACTGAGATGTAATCTGCGAAGTATTCACCAGTAACATTTTGTGTACACATTTTTCAAATGTTCAAGAATTCATATTTCCCTGTAGGCTCTTGCCTACGCAATATTATTTCTCCATAGTGATGCCTAGCAAGTAATTTAGACTCATTAGGCTTTTAGAAGGATTAAGGCTGCAATCCGATGCATACTTACATGGGAACAAGCCTTCTCAAACTTGGGAGAGATTTACTTCTGAGTAAATGTGCACAGGGTCAGGCTGCCTATCTAAGATTCAGCGACAAAGGGAGCAGTTTCTTTCCTGTCTTAATGGGACGACCTGAATTGCCTTTTAAAACAGCTAAAATTAGTGCATATAAGCTGTTACCTAGCTAAGAATCTCCCTCAAGCCAACACAAATCAGCACTGAAGATTTATCTTACTTTCAGTAAAAATAAAGCACAATTTGAAATAACACATTTATAACGTGGATAGTTTTGAAATTATTTCACCCCCATAAGCCAAAAGGGACACTGTCAGGTCCATCCACTGTCAGGTGGCTGTTTCCAGTGGATGCCATGTCAGTCTGGATTTCTACCTGTGGTGAAGCATGAATTCAGCAAGCAGCCGGGTATGTGTTGACAGGAATAATGTATGCTGTCATTCACAAGACAGGATGGTTACCTAATATCAGGCTGTCTCCTGACCTCTTCTGTGACCACTGCTCTGCAGTGGTGGACATTTAGTGACAACGTCACTGCTTCACTCCTTGCCAGTGTGAACTGGCTGTCGCAATGGATATAGTGTGGGTATGCCATTCACCTACTACGACAACTGGCAGAGATTCACGTCTTTCAAAAACAGAAAGCAGTTAAGGATATTGTTGCACCTTAAGACAGGGGTCGGCAACCTTTTGGGAGGAGTGCGCACATGTAGAATAACTGTTATGGGGGGGGGCATAACACAAAAAGGCATATCCCATTTGGAAAACCAGAAGAGTCTTCAGTGCCAGTGCCCTTGCCCTCACCTTTTTTAGCTTACGGATGAAGAGCGTTAACAGAAGCCAGAAGAGTGTTGCTGCCACGCAAGTGCATGTCAGTGTTATCAGCTCCAGGTTTGAGCTCTCTGAAATTCCTGAAAAAAATAAAATCACAATTAAAATGTAACACTCCGATATACCACAGTTGTTACTAACTCCTATCATGACATTTCTCTGAGACAGAGAAACAGCACAGTGGATTCTGCTGCACAAGTAACTACTGTTGCATTTGGGAGAGTGATAGTCTGCAAAGGTTACAGTGTGATGTAGTGGTTAAGAGCGGTAGACTCGTAATCTGGTGAACCAGGTTCGCCTCTCCGCTCCTCCACATGCAGCTGCTGGGTGACCTTGGGCTAGTCACACTTCTTGAAGTCTCTCAGCCCCACTCACCTCACAGAGTGCTTGTTGTGGGGGAGGAAGGGAAAGGAGAATGTTAGCCGCTTTGAGACTCCTTTGGGTAGTGATAAAGCGGGATATCAAATCCAAACTCTTTTTACAGGTGGGTAGCCGTGTTGGTCTGCCATAGTCAAAACAAAATTAAATAAAAAATTTCTTCCAGTAGCACCTTAGAGACCAACTAAGTTTGTTCTTGGTATGAGCTATCGTGTGCATGCACACTTCTTCAGCCAAGGCTTTGGTGCTGGGCAGGAAACAGGAGAGGGGCACTTCCGGATTCTGCAAGTGACTGAGCAGTCATGTTTTCAGCTAGCTCTGCACTGTAAATAGTTATGCACAATAAAGTAATCTTTAGTGTAAGAGGACTCATGAGCAACACAGTGGTATATCCTGACAGGTATTATAACAACATGGGGCATATGAAATGTGACCTCAGTCATGTGAAGGCCTCTATTCTGTGAGCAAATCCTGTGTCACTGGGATAACATTTAAAAAATCCAACCTCAGGAGCTGATCACATAGTTTTTTCACTTGGCTTTCTCTTAACATATAGTGCCTGCATATACACTATAACTATAAAGCACATTCAAAGCACCCCAAAGAATCCTGGGAACTGTAGCTTACCCCACATCAGAACTACCATTCCCAGCACCCATAACAAACTACAGTTCCCAAGATTTTGGGTGTGTGTGTGTGTGTGTGTGTGTGTGTGTGTGTGTGTGTGTTGTTAGGGTGTGTTTTAAAGATATAGCATACACAGCCATAGTTTGTTTGTTTTACAAATTTATTGAAAATTTAAAAAACAGTTACCGAACATAAAGTGTTGTTTGTCTTCTAAGACAACTACATGAACAGATACTAAGTCTTGTATACTAAGTCTTGTATTCACATGGCATCAAAACAAACTTGAAAACTCTTTTACATTGTAGATCATCCACAGGGTATAACTTGGATATACCAAACGAATAGCTGAGGGATTGTAGATGCCCAGGGGGAAAAACTCCCAGGACTGGTTCCCAGACTCTGACAATTCCTTTCTTTTACAAACCATTCTCTCCCTTTTGCAAGGCTCAGAGCAACCACAGAAAAGCAGGTGCCTATGCATCTCATTGTTATTAAAACAATGAATATTAATAATCAAATGGAGATGCAATCACAGACCCCTGGGCTAGCCAGTCATATACAAGTAAGTGCCTCTCATCTGTTCGGGTGTGCATCTAATCAGCAATTGATTACATGATATCTTAATATCACTCAAGATCCATTCTGATGATCACATCCACTCGCAACCAATGCTCAAGGTCCATTTGCAGGACCATTTCACTGTACTTCCTGGGGCAAGGGTGGCTTAAGCTGGCCAGATTTCTAAGGCTGTGACAGCATAACCATACTAGTTTCCATTTTCGAAAGGGAAAAAAATGTTCCCCTTTTCTTTTTGCTGCAAGGCTCACGGTGCAGACTCCAATATGGAATCAGTGACTGTCATTACACCACAACAGAAGCCTCCTTACTTCCCTCCCACTTCCTCCCCAGATGTAGCTGCTTGACAGCCTGAGCGGCCTGTAAACACTTGAAAGGAATTTCCTAATTCCTGTCAGGCTGCCCCATAGGGTGTGAAGCGTCATTATATCTGTCCTCAGACTAATTAATCGTTCAACACATGAGAGAGCTTAGTCCAAAATTTCCCTTCCTTTGCATGAGGCTTAGAGAGGTCAGATTGGCTGCTATAAAGCCTGGCATTGTCTAGCATGTTAGATACGGATCAGCCCAATACGCAGTAGGGTTTGGCCATCCCTTCTTCGTACCAGACTGCTTTGCTCTGTTGAAGGCAGGACCCCGGAAATTCAAGAGAGCTCCCACCCCCATTTAGAACTGGCTGACGATGTTTCCTGCTTTCTTCCTGCTTCTTTGTTCTTGGACTAATATGCTTAGGAGCAATGGATTTCAGCCATCTTCCACTCACGTCTGAGCCCACCATTTAAATCCTTTGAAGTAACTTAAAAGAAAAAGACTCTTTGAATAACATGAGATTCCTACCAGGTATCTTATTATCAGTCAAGCAGAGTAGAAATACATTTGAGTAAATGTCATGGAGCCAGCCAGCAATAAATCACACAAAGTAAGTGAAGTTAACTATTTATCAGAAGAAAAACAAGGTCTGCTCAGGAGTGCCAGGCCTAATGAGCACAGCAACTCTTCTTGGTAGGTCTCCCCCCTCCGAGGCACTTGTGGAGACTGAGGGTCCCTGTCTTCCCACAGCTGTCTAAGTCTCCTCTTCTCCTGGGTCCTTCCCAAGCAATCAGAGGCTACAGCAGCATGCCTGTCATTGCTTCTGCCGCTTCATACCTCTCCTGGTCCTGGGAGATCGGGGGAGAGGAGCTTGTCACAGCAGGATGGGGAGACATCCTGGCTTCTTCACCAGCCTGACTCACCTCTGCCTCTTGGCCTCATTTCTCTCCTGCCTCCACTTCTGATTCTTATTCTGGACTTCTCTCCACCACAGACTCTTCATGCTCACTCTTCAGCTTCCAACACTTCCTCCTCTGAGTACCCTCCCTGTTCTCCTTCTGACCACTCATCATTTTCCCACCACCAATCTCTGGGCTCTGAGTCTTCTTCCATTGGGGCTCCCCTGCTGGTGCCTCCCACCATTCCTCTGTCTCTAGCCAGTCCATGACATCAATCTTACCTTTTTTGTTTTTTTAAAGACAGATTTTTAGCTACCTTCTTTTCTCTGAATTTCTTTAAAATCAGTTCATTTTTCTCTGAATCTGCACTGCTATGTCTTTTGGTTTGACCTTGATATATTTTGTTTGATATACAGGTGAAACTTGAAAAATTAGAATATCGTGGAAAAGTCCATTTATGTAAGCAATTGTTTTCATTAGCTACTGGAGTTTAATATATGAGATAGACTCATGACATGCAAAACGAGATATGTCAAGCCTTTGCTTGTTATAATTGTGATGATTATGGCGCACAGCTGATAAAAGCCCCAAAGTTGAAATTGTTAATTTGGGGTTCTCGTCAGCTGTATGCCATAATCATCACAATTATAGCAAATAAAGGCTTGACATATCTCGCTTTGCATGTCATGAGTCTATCTCATATATTAGTTTCACCTTTTAAGTTGAATTACTGAAAGAAATGAACCTTTCCACAATATTCTAATTTTTCGTGTTTCACCTGTAAGTTTTCTGCACTTGCACGACTGACACTCAGATGATTTGAGGGTTTTGGTAAGATAACGGAATCATCCCTGGTGGCTTGGGGCAGAAAACCGCTCGGACCCATGCTTTCTAGGCACAGGACAAGCGGAAGTGTGGGTGAGCCCTCAGATTCCCATCTGCCCATCTCAAAAGCAAAAGCAGCCCTTTCCTAAGTGGTTCTGTGAGGTTAAAGCCTGAAAACATCTCAGGAAAACATACAAATCAATATATGAAGGAAATACAGTGAAGGGGAATGGATCAGCTCAAACAACCAAAGGAGCCTAAATCTGGAAAATATTAGAAGCCAATGAGCACGCTGCACCGGAATATTAGCATCAAAATATTCCCTCCATGCAATTCCTGCAATCACCATAAATATTTCTGAAACAAAATACAGCTTCAGTTCTTACAAGCAAAGCACAAGCTTCAGCTTGTGTCCTAAAAATACTTCTGTAAAAACTCCTTCCATGCCTCTTACTCCAAGTTTCTCTTCAAATGTCATTCCAGTTTAGGACTTAATAAGAGCATGCAGCAAGGAAGAAAAGACTGGCAGAACTAGTTTGGAACATGATTTCCCAGGTTCTCTTCTTGCTGCTCAGGCATCCCAGCTGAGCATCAGTCTTGGCAAAGGAAAGATGGATTATTAATGTCTTCCTTGTGGGGTCCTTGGCTAGCCCAAAGGCCCGTGATGCTTGTTTTTAAGCGAGTCTTCAAACCACTGCTCACATTCTGGATATCTTTCAGCTTTTAGTCACTGCATCTCCAAGACAGGATCTCGGCAAAGTAATAACTTGAGCCTTATTTGTTGCCAGATATTTAAATTAAATCCCATTTTTCCCTCATAAAGAGCAGGAAAATATTAATTCCTGAGTGTTTATTAAGGGAGGTAGCAGCCGACAGTAATTCCCAGTCATGTAAACAGATAGCCTTTTTCTGAGCCAGACTATTGTTCCATATAAATCACAAGCATCTAATAGGGAGGCTGCTAACACATCACCAAAAAGCATCACCAAGGAAAAGAAATACAGATTTGTATAACATTCTGTAAGTCTATGTAAACTAGAAACAATATACTATAATTTAAATAGAAATATAATACCCCTCACCATAGATGACCTGTGTTGAGTCTCCTATCCAGGTGCAAAGCCTTGAGGGGCAACTTCAAGGACCTTGCACTCTCTCCCTTCTGATCATTCTTTACCTTTAAACCAGATCTGGACAAGACTTGGGATGTAATCTGATATTAACATGACTGTTCATTCAGCTTTCCTGAAATCAAGATTGCAGCTGGGAGGTACTTCTTGATCTGGTCCTGACTCTTGATGTCTTCTATGCTTATGGGTAATTCTGTTGGTCTGCTACTTATGCTGTTTTTAATGTGCATTTTATATTGGATGTCCTTTAATAATGTTTTCTTAAGATTTTTTTAAAAAAACTTTGCTTTGTTAAATGTGCATTCTGTAAAGGTAAAGGTAAAGGGACCCCTGACCGTTAGGTCCAGTCACGGACGACTCTGAGGTTGCGGTGCTCATCTCGCTTTATTGGCTGAGGGAGCCGGCATACAGCTTCTGGGTCATGTGGCCAACATGACTAAGCCACTTCAAGCAAACCAGAGCAGCGCATGGAAATGCCGTTTACCTTCTTGCCGGAGCGGTACCTATTTATCTATTTGCACTTTGACGTGCTTTTGAACTGCTAGGTTGGCAGGAGCTGGGACTGAGCAACGGGAGCTCACCCCGTCGCGGGGATTCGAACCGCCAACCTTCTGATCGGCAAGCCCTAGGCTCAGTGGTTTAACCCACAGCGCCACGCGTGTCCCTGTGCATTCTGTAGTTGACCTCTTTTGTAATGTTTTATTTGGAAATCTTTAACATAATATTTAGTTTCCTGTAAATTATGTTCCTTTGAACATATACTTGACTTTCTTCAGTAATGTGTTATTCTGAATTGTTTTATTTGATGCTTTAATGTAGGTTGTAAGCCACTTTGAGATTTTTTTTCTTAAAAACATAAAGTGTTATAGAAATGAAATGAAGAAGAATAATATTGAACACCTCCCAGTTTGCTACAGTTTCCATTTCGTAATATTGTTCTTTCAGTTTCCTGAGCTTCCTGCTGCAGTGAGTTTCACAATCCATTTTAAAATGTTCAAGCCAATTTGCATAACAAGGTGCCAATTTATGAAATCGATTGGGTTGTTTAAGGTTACTTGGGTTGCACGGATGAGACTCTTACCTTTGTACAGTGAGCTACATTCCACCCACACAGAAGTCAGAGGCTTCTATACATGTACACATACCGATCTCCAACCTCTAGGCAAGTAAGAATAATAAAATCATAGAATTGTAGAGCTGGAAGGGATTCCAAGGGTGTTCTAGTCCAATACCCCGAAATTCAGAAATCTCAACTAAAGCATACATGACAGGTGGCCATCCAACCTCTGATTAAAAATCTCCAAGGAAGGAGAGACTCTCACGGGAGTCTGTTCCACTCTCTAGCAGCTCTTACCATCAGAAAGCTCTTCCTAAGTTTTAGTTGGAATCTCCTTTCTTGTAATTTGAACCCATTGGTTCAGGCCCTATCCTGTGGAACAGAAGAAAACAAGCTTGCTTCATCTTCCATTTGACAACCCTTGAGATAATTGAAGATGGCTATCATATCTCCTCTCGGTCACCTCTTTTCCATGCTAAACATACCCAATTCCCATAACCGAGGAAGAATAGTGTGGTACTATTACTTCCTTTGATTGGGACACTATACTTCTGTTGATACAGTCTAGAATAATATTAGCTTTTTGTTGCTGCATCACACTGTTGACTCATGTCAAGCTTGTGGTCTACTGAGAGCTCCAGGTCCTTTTCACATGTACTACTGGCAACTTGGGTGTCCTCCATCTTATATTTGTGCAGCTAGTTCTTTCTGCTCAAGTGCAGAACCTTACCTTTGTCCCTGTTGAAATTCATTTTGTTAGCTTGCACCCAGTTTTACAATCTGTTAAGGACATTTTGAATTCTGATTCTGTCTTCTGCGGCATTAGCTACCCCTCCCAGTTTGGTGCCATCTGCAAATTTTATGAGCATCCCCTCAATTCCTTTATCCAAGGCATTTATAAAGATGTTGAACAACAATGGGCCCAGGACAGAACCCTGTGGCACCCCACTTGTCACTTTTTTCCAGGATGACGAGGAACCATTAATGAGTATTCTTTGAGTTCAGTCCGTCAACCGGCTACAAATCCACCTAACAGTTACCTCATTCAGCCCACATTTTACCAGCTTCCTTGTGAGAATATCATCGGAGACTTTGTCAAAAGCCTTGCTGAAATCAAGATACACTATGTCCACAGCATTTCCCTGATCCACCAAGTTTGTAATTCCATCAAGAAAAGAAATCAGATTGGTCTGGCATGACCTACTTTTGAGAAAGTTTATAAAGGTGTTGAACAACAGTGAGCCCAGGACAGAACCCTGAGGCACCCCACTTGTAACATTTTTCCAGGATGACAAAGAACGGTTAAAACAAAATAAAAAATATAAAAAATTCCTTCCAGTAGCACCTTAGAGACCAACTAAGTTTGTTCAAATCCACCTAACAGATATATTGTCCAGTATCCATTTTACCAGCTTCTTTGCAAGAATATCACAGCGGACATCCTTGGGAATTCCCTGTCTTTGAAGATCCATTGAGCAATGTCTTGCTTCCTTTCAACTTCTGGATGAAAATATTGCTACACACATGACCTTTGTGTGGCTGCTAAATGAACCATTTTGCTACTGTTCAGTTGTATTATTGTAATATTTTTGTGGTTTTATTGTGTATGTTTTTTAAATCCTCCGTTTAAATTTATTTGAAAGCTTACTTTAATGGGAAGCTTACTTTAATTAACATGTGTAACAGCAATTATACCGCCTCCTAAGATAATTGCTAGACAAGGGTGTTTACAGTGCAATCTTCTACTCAAATGTAAGTCCGACTGAATTCAACAAGGCCTATTTCCAGGTAAGTAAGGTTATAAAAAGTTCAACTGAGTCCTACTCTTCATTCATCTCTTCTGGATACAAAAATAGCACCTAGTTCTATCAGCAGAGAGACTAAATAATTTTTAAAGGAAATAAGGAGGGCAGACAGTTTCCTTCCTGCTTGAATCACAAACTGTTTTTCAAATCTTGTCAAACATAGGGACAACCCACGGATGTAATTTCCTTGAAACTACTGGGATTACTGCTGTGTGAATTGTGCATGCACTGGTCTCACAGTCAAATGCATTGTACTTTTTTGTACACTAGTCTGCCATCTTCCAATGAAGTGTGGACTCAAAATGTTGATGATTACCAATAACAATAAATAATAAACTGAACACTCCTGGAAGAAGTAAAACCTATGAACACTGTCCTACATGGGCGTAGCCAGGATTTTTGTTTGGGGGGGCAGGTCTTTTGTTGGGGGAAGCAGGCCTTTTGTTGGGGGTGGGGGAGAACCTCAGTTTGCTATGTATTTTTATTGATTTATGGGGGCAGCTGCTCCTCCCTGCCCCCCCCCGGCCATGCCCATACTGACCTGTCCCCTCCACCCTCTTCCAGTCTTTTTTTTTTGTTCTTTAGTTTGACTTTTTGTTGATAGGGTTGTGCTGATAAAACCTGATAACATTCAATTAAAAATATTAATAGAAAAGAAATTGGGGTGTTCCCAGGGCAGAGCTCTTATCAGGGGCTCAAACTGATGCCAAATTGAGTTGAGGGGCCTTTGCCCATCACTTTACAGGGCTACCACCAACTCCTCCCCTTTGCATCTGCTATAACACATAGTAAACTGTACCCTGTGTCTTCCTGACAGCACCTTTGCATTTCTCTATTCCATGGGTTGCTGTTGGCAGGGACATGGAAATAGAAAATGGGGCGTGGTCAGGAAATAAGGTAAGTTTTACTATGTGTTTTAGAACGGTAAAATTATACATAGAATGGTCGTTTTCAGCAATGGCCTCATGTTTCCTAAAATGTGTAATGTACCTTTCATAGAATCCTAGAATTGTAGAGTTGGAAAGGACCCCAACTCAACAATTCTACGATTCTATGAAAGGCACACTACACATTTGTTTTGTTTTGTTTTATTAATTTTATTCCATTTATGAATTGTTTCCCATAAAATAGCATGGTTAATATTGTAGATCTTTAATTTTGCTGGAAGTACCTTCTGGACAGGGAACATCTACCTTTCATCAATGAGCATCATGTAAACTGCATCCTTAAAACAGGGATGAGAAACCTGTTTTGTCCACTCCAATATTGTTAGTGTGCAACTCCCACAATCCCTGATAAGTCCATGCTGCCTGGGACTGATAAGATCGATAAGCCTCTGAGGGGAAGCGACACAGGTTCCCTATGCCTGAGTTAGAACCTTGGTGGAAAACTGAGGGACTATCTGGGTTCTTTAGCCACTGTTGCTCAATAGTGTAGCCCAAATCTTTTGAGGAAGAGAGGGATCTCACTGTAACTAGAGCACACAATTAGACTGTAAGTTTTACTGACACAATATGTTACTGAAGATGAGAACTCAGCAGGATTTTTTTTAAAAAAAGAGTTAAATACCATTAAGACAAGAGTAAAATAACTCTTAAATGTATTTACCACCAATTGGGCAAATCTTAAGTTGGATCAGTCAGCTCAGTCTACACTGAAATCAAAGACACAAAAATGACAAATATATCTCATCCTGGCCTCTAGCAGACTGGAACAGGAAATGAAGCAGATCGACGTCTTGAAGGAAGCTAAATATACTCACCCTCCTTCTACCCTGACCCTACGTTTGTTGGGTTGCAGCAAAGCTTATTTTCAGGTCAGTATAAACACATTCTGATCTAGCATTTCCCTTTGGCTTCCTTTGTGACCTAGTGCATTTCCTTTAGTTAAGGCTTTGTTTGAAAAATAGTGCAGACAGTCAACAAGCCACTTTACCTGTTCCTCCAGGAAGAGCGAGATCTCTTCCATGAAAAGCAATGGGGACTTCTGAGCAGATCAAAGAGGAAAAACAAATCAAGTAAGACATATGCAATGCTTTACCTTGTATGGTGACGTAAGCTGAACTCTCCACTGTTCCTTTTAGGTTGGTAGCGACACATTGGTAGCGTCCAGCATCATCCTCTTGCACTCTTTCAATCAGTAGACTCTGGCTTCCTGGCCCTAACATTATACCTGTGGAGTGAGGAGTATTTGAAATGAATTATAACAGTGCACAAAGAGGAAGGCTTGTCTGTGTAACAGAATCATCTTCTGTAGGAAGCAACCCGAAAAGAAAGCACATTCTAAGAAGTCTCTTGTGATATTGCCTCTTTTCTAGCCTTTTTCTATAGTTAGAAATGAAAGAGGTTTATTTCATGGGCAGTAATAACTTGGAGGTCAATGGCTTGAAAGCTTCTGGTGGGTGGTGGTGACTGGTGATACACTCACCTGCTTTGAGGCAGGGGTTGGGGGGGGGGAAGGCTGAAGAAAAATGGAAGGTAGTTAACAAAGGAGACAGAAGTCTGAGGATGCTTCCAGACTGCACCAGGTTAGTGAAGGCCACTTGCTTTGTAATATTCTCCCATATATACAGAACTCCCTGTGCACCTTTTGGACTGTATCTGTAGGTTTCCCCCTCTGTGTCAGATAACTGGGGTCAAATAAACGTTGTTTACTTTTTATAATACATGGAAGATGGATCTTCCTCAGGAGGTTGTGGACTCTCCTTCCTTGGAGGTTTCTCAGCAGAGGTTGGGTGGCCATCTGTCATGGATGCTTTAGCTGAGTTACCTACGTTGCAAGGGGTTGGACTAGAAAGATGACCTTTCCACCAGTAAGACAGTGGGGCCACAGGAAGGAAACAAGGTCGGAAGGGGGCCACGGTCAAAAAAATGTTGAGAAACATTGGTCAAGATTGCACCCTGTGCCTTGTGGAGCTGGGCTAACACTGCCTGATGCTGCCAAGGGGCCCTCGGCCGCTCAGCAGCAACAAACGGCCCCGCTCCATTAGGCGCTGGGATGGATTGCACCATTTGCGGAGTCAGGCCCAAGCTGGGCCCAGCATTGGCAGCATCAACAAGCAGCTCCAGCTCTCACAGCCCTACCCATTGTCACCCTGCCATTGCACTTACCTAAGCTGGGGGTTCTGGATGGCGGGCTCTACTGGTCAAAACGGGAGCCTCAGCAATCGCCCTCTCCTGCCAGAAACAAACCAGGACTGCTCCAAGAAAACACACGTGGCAAAAAGGAGCGCTAGGCCCTGGTCGGCCACTCCCTAACCCGCTTTTGATTGGCCAAGCAGATAGCCAGCCAACCAGGATTTTTAAATTCACTTTTCATTTCCCTCTGTGGTGCTCTAGTCTTGTGTCGTGGCCCCCCCCCATTTACACAATTTTCACCAGTGGCCCTCTTTGAATATCCTGGGGGGGGGGGCCATACGCCACCCCCCCTCCAGTTGGGAAACGGTCTAGAGGAGCCCTGAGATTTTGCAACTGGAATCTCAGCCTACGTTGTTTCCTTTGAGCAAGCTACAGCTACTTTGCAACCGGCACACTCTCTGTATGGGAGCGCCTGAGCCTGTCCCTTTCCTGCCCAACGTATTTAGTAAATAAATAGATTTTACACAAATGGTGCAAGACGCTGAACTCTTTCCCCCACAAGGAAACTGACCTTGTGGTGGCTTCCCCCAGAGCTTCTCACTGCCTGGGAAAATGGGGTGGGAGAATGGTACCATTGTAAATGTTCTTGTATGAGGAGACTGGCCTTAAGGAGTTGCCTACGCTATTAAATAGCTAAAAATAGGCGTGGGGGTGTGTGGCACTGGTCATCATGGAGGAAATATGCTATGAGAAGACTCTTCCAGATGTTGCTGCTTTCTCCTCTTTCCTCAACGTAGGCCATAATGATAATGTAATTGCAAGGCAGACATAGCTGTCATTTATAGTATGAGCATGTTTTACAAAGCAGTAGCAAACACACTCCCCATAACACATGTTGCTCTTACTGTTTGTTTCCATAAATACACCCATATAAAGCCCAATGCACGTTGCTGATGTTCTACAAATAATAATTATATATTGTTGACATAAACCACAGCAGCCTCCTCTGTTAAGTATGTCACACTCTTGGACACTCTTGCAGCCTGATCCTTAGTAGTTTGCAATGCTGCTGATAACGCATTCTAAGCTTGAGAAGTGAATATTGTATCATAGAGCTAATCCAACCCTCTGCCAATGCAGGAAATCTGTGTCCCTGGTAGTTGTCCATCTGTTTAAAAACCTCACTCCCCCTTGTTTGATGGTTGCTGTTTTGCTGTATTCGCACTATAAAAATAATAATTCTTATATTTATTGGATGACAGGAAATCTAGAAACATTTTAAATAAAATAAATGACTGGGATGCAGTCTTTGGTCATGCCCAGAAATTTTTGGACTGTACACTTCAGTGTTAAGTGGGGATTTCCCACCCCCTCAGTTTTTTTAAAAAAACCCTGCTCATAGAAAACTTGCACCTGAGGGAAAATACAGGCTATAACGCTTGTCACTGAGATACTAGTTCTCCATGAGGAAGGATTTTCTGGCTGGGGAAGGTGAGCCTTCAATCTTGCAATACTCCATATCTTCCAATGTCAAATTATACTTTCCAGTGAGTATATCGATCTCCAAACTCTGACAGTGTTCTAGGCGGGGGGGGGGGGGCAATGTGGTGCCCCATAAGCATTATGCTTGAGGATAACTGTCAGACTTATGGAGGCAGTCAAGTTTCTTTTTATATGCTGGCGGTCAGGTTTCTTTTATTGGGAGGGTCTTTGGACACTTGCCTGCCAAGAACACATTAGATCTAAGCATTCTTGAAGTACATTTAAGGCACTTCCAGATGGCAGGTCTTCCAGTGATTGCAGGGTGCCAACACAGGAAGTGCGGGAGGAAGTTGCTCATAACTTGTTCTCTGCAAGCCACCCTGGAAAATGTTCTTTGAAGGGTGGGATTAAAAAAAAAATCTGCCATATAAAAACAAACAAGATGTATAGCATGGGGTTTGGAACAGCGATGGCTGGCTTGGTGCTATTGTCACTGCGTTGATCAAAGCTGGATCTGCCAGGAGGAAGAGGGAAGCAGATGATTCAGATGGCTTATTTTGGATGCAGTCAAGGAGCATCAAATGGCCTGTACTCAGTCTATTGTACTTTTAGCTTGGGCCTGTATGAGAGTGCAATTTGGATATTCTACATAAGCACCAAAATATTTTGGCTGGCTCCGTTGTTGAAATGAACTATACCAGTGGTCCAAACAGGAATAAGTGCAGCATCTGTCTGACCAGCGGTTATCACTCGCAAAGGCACTCAGGTTGCTGTGAGGAGCAGTGGCCATCTAGTTCTAAGAGTGGATAAGCCTAGAGATGTGAATTGCAAAGCAGGCACCACGTCACTGTGTCATCTAGAAATGAATTATGGCGAGTATTGCACTCACCTGGCTCTTGCTGTAGCTGTGCGTTGTTTTTGAACCAGGATATCTGAGGTTCTGGCACACCATGAACAAGGCACTCCAGACTAACAGAGTGACTGCTGTTGACAACCTGATCAGTGAGGTTCCGCAGCAGGTACGGTGCTTCCTGAGCTACAAAACACATTGACACATCAGTTAGCATGTTTCTATACCCGTGACCTCCTCCTTTAAAAATACTAAAATAAAAATAAAAATCGCTTGTCCTATAAAGCTATAGCTTTTTCAGCTGTTTGATACTTATTTCTGTTTGATACACACACACACACACACACACACACACACACGCATGCACAGTGTACATCTAAGCAGTTGCTGTAGTAGCTCAAAGAGAATAAGAGTTTCAAAATAGACCAAGTGATGCCTGTTGAATTTGTCCATGTTGTTTCTCTGGGTACATGGAAAATAATATCCTGAATAGACCTTGGTTCTGTAGACAGTATCACTCCATAATCAATCACTACTAACAAGAGGCAGCAGAATACAAATCAGCCAAGCTGGTTGGTGCTTTTATTCAAAATTTGAGGCAACTTCTCTACAAAGAAGAATGCAGGCTTTTCTTTCCAGTTTGAAATGTGTTACAATTCTGGAAATATTTGCTAGCATCATCAACCCAAAGGGTTGCTCTACTAGAGGCACAATAGAATACTGTCTGTCTGTATTGTAAATGTGGTTTGGATTACTGTACTATTATTTAGGCTGCATACACACCATACATTTAAAGCATGTTTAAAGCAAATTACTTCCTCCATAGAACCCTGACAACTGTAGTTTACACTATCAGAGTTATAATTCCAAGTACCCTTAACAAAACTACAGTTCCCAGGAGTCTTGTGGAAGGCAACATTTAAATAAATTGCATAAACTATATAATAATATAATATAATATAATAATGACAGCTATCACTTGAAAACTAAACAGTACAAGCAGGCCTGGGGTGAGAGGCCTTTGGTTAGTTCAACATCAAATAGCCAACAAAAAAACAAGTGAACATCATAACATTGCAACAGGTCAATATGAAGCCTTCAGTGGACTGGAGAGGTTGTTTAGTGAGCTTTGTGAATTCTGCAGCTTGTGCACCTCTCAGAGTAGCTTTACCATTTTTCATCCCTTTTAGTAACATCTGGTTACTAAATGTGTTTTAATAATAGGCTGCCCAGCACATTTAGGCATATAATTCAAGTGCCTTATTCCACACAAGAACCAAGTATAGAATCAATTTGTTTTCAGTGTTCTCTCTGCATAATATGGTTTTGTTCTCCACATGCGCATTACCCAGTCAGTCACCATGTGGGATGTTTTATGGCAGCAACCTCATAAAATATAAATATGAAAAAGATACTAATCTAATTAATTAGCTTTCTATCTTCCAGCCACTCCTCTCATCCTTTGTGGTTGTCTTTCTTCTTAAGCTGTTTTGAACAGCCATCTAGCAAAGATATTTTTCTATGATTGATATTTCTTGTGCCAATTGTGACACAACCCATTTCCACTCAAATGTCCTGTTCGTGTTAATTGATTTAACTACAGATCTCATGAAGATAACTTGCTGCACATGTGGTCCTGAAAAATCATATAGGATCCTGGAATTCTCGCTCCTCTAAGTTCCTTTAGTTCATTTTTCAGGTGCCCCTACCAGAAATCTTTTAGACAATGTTCACTGTGATAATAAAGAATGCTTATTGGTAGAATAAGATGTTGGTAAGATTCTTTTCATTTTGGCAATAATATGCTGCTGTGTGATGTGATCAAGGTCAGAACTGCGCTCACTTGGCTACACAATGGCTTTTCCTCTCTTTGTAGGAGAGCTGCACTCCTACAAAGATCTGATGAGGCTTTCTATCATTAATTATGACAGACCAATTATTTGGAAGAATAACCATTTTTGTAAGCTTCCTTCTGTCCTTTTATATACAGCCTGTTAAAAACGTAACATAAAAAATAGTTTCTAAAAATAATCCCAGTAACTGAACATTATTTCTGCCAAATATTGTGGTACTGATCCTGTGTCCAGCTAGATTATAAACTGCTTGGTGTAGCATAACCAGCAGCTATTTCGTTCCAGAAACTAGTATGAAGTGTAGTTACAGAGCACTTCTTCACAAATGATCAAGACACCCTCCCATGTTTTCTCCTTATTACTTTCTTTTTTGCAATGGATTGTGGAAGTTTATATTCTGTTGACCATTAATTTAATTTCTGTTTCTGCCAAAGTACTATCTATAAAGGCATGATAGTTGAAAATGTGTTTGCCAAGAGAAAAAGATGAATGAACCTAACCACATAGGCAAGTTTTGTGTTCCATGGGTTTCTACAGAAAACAGCAAAACCAAGACACTTGAAACAGTGAAACCATAAAAAAACAGAGGTCACAAAGTCTGTATGTTATTTCTGATTAATTTTAATTTGTTTATAGCCATACACATGTTTTCAATATTGAAAAACGCTTTCTTGCTTAAAGATAAGGTTGCATCACTTTTCACATACTTTCTATTAGGCTATTGCCATAATTAGCCGATTTGGAAATGCTTGATTAAGGCAAGAAATCATGCTTTCCCTTACTCCTACTTCTGTGTTTTATGAATGTAACAGACTGGGAATTCACAAGCACTTCTGACTAGCTTAGCCTCTTTTCATTTGACCTTATGGTAGAAAGAAACCTCTCTTCGATTTCACTTGCAACCATTTAGTCAATTTTGCATACAATTGACAGGGACCTTCTGTATAAATTTCAGTACAGGAGAAGTTCAGAAGGTGCACTGTATCCTTTAACTACGGAAACATGAATGGAATTGCAGAGGGAGTAGAAATTCCTCTGCTACCATCAAATTGGTGGACCTAGGCCTTCGGTAGCAAGAAGAAAATTAACCCTGAGACAGAAAAAAAAAATACCTCATATAAATATGACCAACAAAGAAAACATTAAACATATCTTGGCTCCTTTTTGCACAGCTCATTTCATTTAACAATTGAATCTCTTTATGAGGCAACTTATATTATCAGTTGAATTACCGATTATAAGTCAGCAAATACACATCTGAACTTTTAACATGCACTTAAAGAAATACAAATGTAATTTAAAAGTATTCTCCACATCATATATGGGAATTATAAATCATCCAACAAAGAACAAAATCCATCCCTTTCCAGTGCAACTGCAGTAATCAGTATTAGCAGTGGTATCTATGCATCAGTTACAATGCAAAAAGGACTCCTCTAAACCCCTTTTCTTAAACATTATTATTGAGGTTCTTTCACACATTCCAACATGGGTGGTGATGCAGTAACAATCATTCAAACTATTGTAGCACATGGTTGTTGAAGCTTTGGCCAACTCCAAGCTATGGAATTGCCAGGATACCTTCCTTTCCTTAGGATTTGCTAGAAGGCTTTATTTATTTCCACAGGTGAGTATTGTGCTCTAACCTTTCCATTAGACTGTAAATCAGGCTTATATGCTTGCTATTCCCATTCATCCTGTGGAGCTGGCTCAGAATCAGTGCTTGGTGGATTGAACCCAACGGTCAGCAGCTTCTTTCTCTTCTTCAAACTCCTAAACTATAGTTTTCAGGCTACTACAAATTCATAAAGTCCTGTCATTGCAGCCTACTTCTCGACATAAAATATTTTCTGACATATAACTTCTATAGAGATGGGGCTCTCTCTTCCTGTTTTCCTCCAAGAATGCACAGTGAAATACACTTGCTGACACTGGAATGCAGTTACCAATAATCGGATTGGCTTTGTAACCGTATGAAAAACAGCAGCAGAAAGTTGCTTTGCAAGTATGCATATTGTTTCTGGAAGCTATCATGGTAATATTGAAAAAAGATCTACTGTATACAAAAAGGCTATAGGTGAAATTTCAAGATAGGAACAATAATTCTTTTCTTTACCCTGACAACTTCCAGGTAGCTAATTGTTTTCAAATCATTTTAGGCTCCACGTAACTGGCATGATGGGGAAATGCTATTGTTTACCAGTTCACACTTGACAAAAGCAATTCCCACGTGAACGACAAGCTTGGCTGGGGGACACGGTCCTGCTACCTTGAAGGAGGAAATGGGTGGGTGAGTTCTCAGGCACCAGAAATTGTCATGTTGTCACCCTCTGTTTTAATAGCAAAGCCACTTTTGTTCCCATTTTTGCTGTCGCTATTGTGATCCCCACATGCTTGGCTAAAAGAATTCTATATAATAATTAATCATAAATGAACGCCCCTCCAAATATAATAGATATGCATTGTAAAAAAATAAAATTATCAGATCTATTAAAAATAGTAACTTCTTTCTTATACAGATTTTATAATACACAGAAACACCTTGAAATAAAACCACAAAATAGAAAGACAAGGAATGCTTAAAAGTAACAAAAATTACTTTTAATTCTTCATCAGTAGTTTAGTCATTTTTAAATCCCCATGTTAAATCCTATTATCATTTGCATATGAAAAGCAATGGTGTGTGCATGTGTATAAATAATATATATCTCCTAAAAGCCTTCATTTTAAATTTAGATTTGAACAAATACATTAAACATTTTTCTGTGATGACTGGAATCTCATCAATAGGGGTAAATGTGGTGATTCTCCTTTATAAAGATAGCTATAACAACTATACCATAATGAATCAGGAAAGAGTTTTCCCACTGATGTCAACACACCTTTAACAGTAGCACTGTGATTTATTTGAAAGGGAACCAAAGGGAGGGCACTGGGAAAGCTACCACAGCTTATTTGTTCAAAGAAAGAGGGTCCAACTCTAGTGGGTTTAAATATTCTAATTCATGCAAACAATACAAGAGGGCTGTGCCTTATTTCAACATTTTTATTTCTTATTCTGCATCCTCAGAGCCTTCCCTGAGAATTGTTGGTTTTCTTTTTTAAAAAAGATTAATATATTTAGTGTAGAAAAATGATTTCAAATAAATAAGCATAAGAACTTGCTCAGCAGGCAATATTTATAAATCCACAAAGAGCAGATTGAAGTAAAAAATACTGTAGTCCAGTCAATCTCTCGAACTGAGCCGTGCTTATTCTGCACTTTAAAGTTAAGTTATAAAAATGTCCAATGTTGACCCAAGCCAGCAGTTTTTCTATTTTTTTTTAAAGTGTTTTCAGTTTATGCAGCTTTGACACTTAGGAGGAGGTCGAAATCAAAGCCGAGGAGAAGGTAGTCCAAAGTTTTTCATTAGCACTTGGTGGGAGACTGCAAAGAACAATACAACATAACACACAAAATTCAGTTCAGGGGATGGGGAAGTCTTCCAAATCCCAACTTCCATATCTTTGTCAAAGCAGAACATATCTTCCTGAGCCAAATGCAAGCCCAGGTTTGGGGGTTTGTTGTTTACTTTCTCTCTCTTTTTGGTTCATTTTTGCATGGCTACTCCTCCTATGTCCAAACCTCCCATTTTTTTGGAAGTGTACAGCAGTAATCAATCGAGATTATATGAGAGAACTTTCACTTTTTAGTGAGTCCTTTAATGGTTTATGTTGTGTTGTGTTGTACAATCATTCCTTGCGCTCTTAAATGTGCGGATCCGTGAGAAAACAGCCTTTTTGTTACAGTGCTCACCTCTGACTGTAACGTCTTTCTCTTGAAGCACTTCTTCTCCAGTGTATATGTTCCTTGCTCGGCAGGTGTACGTGCCTGAATGTTCAAGTGAAACATTCTTGATGCTGAGAGTGAGACCAATGGAGTACTCCTTAGTGGCTGCCTTTTTTATTCTTGTTTGGTTGTTAACTGTCCTTGGTAATAACCAGGCAATGTCTTTGTACAGAAATTTGTTGGCTAAACAGGACAACACCAAGGTTTCTCCTTCAATTGGTGCTTTCTTTAAGTTAATATGGAATCCATTTGGCACATCTGTCAAAAAACAAAACATACTTTTTATTCATAAGGCACAGTCCACCTTCTCCCACACAAACTCATCTGAAGCTAACTCTTGCTCTTCCTACCAAGGAAACAATGAAAGGGGACCATGATTTTGAGCTTCTCAAAGGCATCTGGTTTGCTCTAGCAGGGGTCTTACATTCTTATAGAAATCCTTCATCCATTTAAGGAATGAATGTAGTTAATAAAAAGTCACCTATTGCTTTCAGGATTCACCCCATCCAGACATGGAACCTGGGGGCTCCTTGGAGGAGAAAACAAGAGGAGCATGGACCTCAAGCAGATCTCACACCAGTGACCAGCAACCCCAAGGAGCCATCAGATGCAGACATCCTTGCTCCATAACCAGGGAGTCTCACATCACTTGGCCAGCTATTGAACTCTCCTTTGTTAAAAATGTCTAATTTCTTAAGAATATCAGATTCCATTGTGGGTTCAAGGATCAAGTTGATGGTTAGCATTAGGAGTGAGGGCCTCGTGACTCTGTGAGGATTTACAGAGAGTTCAAACTCATCTTCAGCTTTCTCTTTCATAATAAAAACTGGCGTCTAATCATATACGCATAAAATTTCCTTTATAGCCTCTGTATAACTTTAGATTACCCCTTTCAGTAGCCTGATCAATATTTATGCCTTCATTTGATTAGATGAGCATTTGAAATGGATTCTAGATTACCGTACATTTGCTATGTTTACATTATTATACGGATCTTAGCATAAGTAGCAATGGCACTGAGCTAAATTCTGAGCTACACAATATATGGCCTAATGTGAAAGCTACATCTGCCTGCACAGGGATGGGGAACCTCTGGGCCTCCAGATATGCTGGACTACAACTCCCATCATCCCTGGCCATTAGCCATGCTGCTTGGGGCTGATGGGAACTGGAGTCCAACAACATTTGCTGGATTACAGGTTCCCTTTACCATATATATAATGTTACGTAGCTGATGAACAAACAAGGTTATTGCACACAAAGATCAATCAAAAGCTAAGTGACATATCTATGTCTAATCCTGACACAATGTGCACTTCATTTATTATATTTATTTATTACATTTGTATCACCCTTCAACCAGAGATCACAGGACAGTTGATAAAGTAACTATCATAATGTTAAAAAATACTGTCTGGTTTAAAGAGATAATTTGGTATACAGGCTATTTTGAGACATAAGAAACAAAGTGATTTTGGAAGACGACATTACACTAAGTTTCTTCTTTAAAAGACTCTCCTGATTTATAACCACCTCATAGCATTTGTTGAAAGCCTGAGAAAAAGCGGGATAGCGCGTGAGTGGCTGGAATGATGTAAAAGAGTTTTATTTACTGTAGTGATTTGAAACTTCCTGTGGAAATAGCTCCCAGGTTTCCTGATGGAAGATTTTGTTTATCTTTGCCAAGCACCATCAGGAATCTCAAAATAAAATGCCTTTAGTGACACTGGTCAGCCAGGAGATAAGGCTTTGCTGTTCCTGTCTCACCCTCAGTAATTGCAAACACACCCATGGCCCTGCTGTGTGCCAGCAAAACAACCACAAAAATTAGGGGAAGGATCAGGCTTATATTGGATCTAGTGCTTCTACCCTGTGGTCAGAATGTACACATGTCCCAGGACATATTCATCTGGTCCATTTTACAGGCCCTAGAAGACTGAAGGCTTTTTTTTGCCCCAGATATGTTCCTGTCCCCTTCCTGGCATTCTCTGGTGAAGCCAGTCTTCAAATGAGAACAAACTTGAAAGTTGTTGAAAAGCTAACAGCTTCTAGCAATCAGTCTAGCCCTGAAGTATCTATTTTGAATATACTGAAAGGAAATCCTTTTTAGCATCCTGGCCTTTTGTTCACAGCCATCAGCATTTTGTACTGGCATTAGTTTAAAGGTGGTGTGTGTGTTTTTGTGGGGGTTTTTCTCCCTCAGCAAGAGCAGTTGACTGCAAGGAGAAAGTGGTAAGCTTGTTAGAACAACCAAGTGCTTTTCTCATGCTGCAAAGTAATTTCTTAGTTCAGCCCCATAATAGATCCACATGAGTATGTTCATGGATAGAGTCCAGCATGCATCTGCTTTCTTGTAGGGCATGTGAGACCAAGGCTCGTTTAATATCACATTAATTGTACCTCACCTGTTACAAAATAACTAATGTTTCTTTCGTCACTTCCCACTTTATTGGAAGCTATGCAACTGTAGATTCCGGATGACCTGGATTCAGCCACAACCAATATGCTAGCAGTCTGTTAGGGGAAAAGAATAGTTTTAGTTCTTATCCGTTTTTAATAATTATGTTTCAGTGACCCTCCTGACTACTGACACTGATACGATTCAGTTGTTCCGTTAATTCAGTGAAAAGCAGTGCAGCAACTAGGAGGTGCCACCATCATATAAAGCCATGGAAATAATGGAAACATAACAGGAAGGCAGCTTACCCAGGAGACCTTTATATTATCAGAGTCATTATATTCTGAACATTTAGGATTTAACATGGATTTATCTCATTCTCATGATGTACTGATGACAGGTTACAATAAATTAGGTGTGGCACTGTGAGCTGTACCCCACAGGATGCCCAGAGGTCACTCAGCCAGCCAAGGGAGTTGGCAAGAAAAATACTGGAAAATGTAGATACATGTGTGCAACAGAGTAGAAGTTAATTCTTAACTTAAAAAAAAAATTACTATTTTGTATCCTGGTTTTAACATATTAGATGCAATCATGGTCAGTAGCAAAAATCAGCAAAGTCAGGCACTGGCCAAGGGCCAAGGAGCTCAGAAGACTCACAGACATAGGTCTGATCCTGATGAAGTATACATTTGGTTCCACTCACCAGCCACCCTCCTCCCTACTGGTAGCCCAGGACCAACATGTTGGACATGAAGGCATCACTCATGCAGATTATAAATCACTTGTGTGGAGCCCTAAGATGCTGTCACCATCACCTCTCTGTTTCCTACAACAGCAGAGTTTGGAAGCAGATTATTGCACCTGAGGCTGTGAGGGTTTATCCATACTTTATCTTGTCTCACTGCAATGTATACTAAGAATCCCACCCCTGCGCTACACATAGTTAAATAGGTAATTCAGATGGTGTTTTGCTTTGTTGTTGTTTTTTAAACAAAATGACATGCCAAGTATATAGAGCCCATCAAATTTTTTACAACAGGGATGGGGAACCTGTGACCCTCCAGATGGTGCTGGCTTGCAACTTCCATCATGTCAGACATGGCCATGCTGACTGAGACTAACAGGAATCAGGGTCCAACATTACAGATTAGCCACCACTGTTCTATAACAGTGTAAGAAGGAGATTCTGAGGACAAATCTCATGTTGTCCGAAAACAGGAAGGGCATGGGAATGAGAACAGACACCCATTCTTAAATGAAGCTCTTGTATAATCTTGCTAACACTCAAATACTAAAATGTGGCATACTTCAAACTGGTATTCCGGCTATTTCCTCAAGGATAGATCTCGTTCTTGCTCTGAAGGTTTGCTTACAAAGCAAATGTTTCCCTTGTTTGTGATTAGCCACAGATAAGATGAGCAAGTAGCTAACAATGGGAGCAATTATTTTGTAGCATAAAACTCTCAACATCACACCTAAGAAAATCAATCTTTCATGTACTTGTATCTGGGTAAGTTTTTTAAATGCCAGCTGGTTGACATTTTAAAATACATTCTGGAATTCTGAATGCAGATTTCATTATTAGCCATGCTAATATTTCCACTGGTCTGGGAATTCAGCCATTCCCCTCTTGCCATCTCAGAAAATAACAGTACTTTTTGTGTAAAAAGAAACAGTTGTGGCTCTAAGCAGAAGAACAGTGGAGGGCGTACACATGGGAGAGCACAGCTCCAGGATGTTTTTTTCAGAGAGACAGCAATGAAGGCATGTCCTGGGGTGCCAAGATAATTGGAAGACACTCCATGTTTTGGCAAAATGAATGAGGTGACAATGAGGCTTTGAATGTTATTTGTTAAAGATTGGCATATAGGAAGTCAGAGAATGAGGAAAACAATTGAGTGGTGGTGCTGTGGTCTAAACCACTGAGCCTAGGGCTTGCCGATCAGAAGGTTCGAATCCCTGCGACGGGGTGAGCTCCCACTGTTCGGTCCCTGCTCCTGCCCACCTAGCAGTTCGAAAGCACATCAAAGTGCAAGTAGATAAATAGGTACTGCTCTGGTGGGAAGGTAAATGGCGTTTCCGTGCACTGCTCTGGTTCGCCAGAAGCGCCTTAGTCATGCTTAGTCTGCAGACAAACGCCGGCTCCCTCGGCCTATAGACCCCAGAGCCATCCGCGACTGTACCCAACGGTCAGGGGTACCTTTACCTTTACACTAGAAGTTCAAATGGCAACACTTATTTGCAAGATCGTTAGCATTTCTAATTGAAGCTAAATGAATAGTTTGACTACAGTTGCCATGCATTAGCAGCCTCAAGGCTGGATTACTGTAATGCTCTTTATGTGGGGCTACCCTTGAGGTTGCTACAGAGGCTGCAGCTAATGCAGAACATGGCAATAAGGATGGTTGTAAGAATAAACTATTACCAGCATGTCCGTTTACAGTAACACCTTATCTGGGGGATCTACACTGGCTGACCTGCTACTAGTCCATATAAGACTTGATGCAGCTCAGGGCCAGGTTACTTGAGAGACTGCCTTACAACTTACCAGTTGGTCACCGTGTTTGTAGGAAGTTTAGTCACCTAAGTCCCTAAAATGTCAGAACCCTGATCCACAGTAACTTGGAGAAGGGTTTCCAGTGTGGCTATACCCATTTTGTGGAACAGCATCCCTGTCAAGGCACAACAGGTTTTCACCATTCTGGAAACAATATATATTTTTGTTTCAATAGGTTTTCCAGCTGGGTGAAATGATCTATACCTTAGGTGTTTATACTGAATTGTTTTAAACCAAGTGCCTTTTTTGCACTGTTTTTAAAGCTATTTTTAGTTCTTTTCATGTATATAGTCTTGAGACTCATCTAGAAGTTGCTTCATAAATTAATAAAATAAATGAATAATAAATACATTTGAGCTGGCTGAAGAACTTCTGTTAAAGGTTACCATGTTTTTCCAATTGAACCTGCACAGTAAGAAGTAAGCACCACTGAGGACTGCAGTCATGGTGACCCTGATAAATTGAGTATTATTTCCCTAAAATGGATCAGCACAGGTGCCTATATTTTTGGATTCTCCTTTGGGCATGGCTTTGGAGACTGTCACAATGATCTCCTACATGTCAAAATTTACAATTACACCACTGGCTAATAAGCCTGATACTTCAATATATCCCATCCCAATGGGATTTCACTTCCAGCATTTAGGCTGCATACACACAACATTGAAAGCACATTATTTCCCCCAAAAGAATTCTAGAAACTATAGTTTGTTAAGGGTGCTGAGCATTATAGCTCTGTGATGGGAAATTGCAGATGCCGGGATTATCTGAGGGAAATAATGTGCTTTCAATGTATGGTGTGTACATAGCCATAAAGGAGGTGTCATGTTAATTTATAGCACAAAAAGACAAAACATACCCTGGGCATGCTGGAATCATTCTGCACTGCTGTGATATAAACAAAGAAGACTCTTGCCTACACAAGTCTCATTCCAATATGGTAAGACACATACTGAAAAGCCAAACACCTGAGCAGTCATAGACATTTAGTCAGGTTTTATTGTCACCTTCTGAGTTGTTTCTTGCATAGACTCACAGAGAAATTTGACCGGTGTTTTTACATGTTAGGATTAAATTGGATTTTGCTTAACTCCGTCTGCAACACTAAAGTCTAACAAACTTTGGTTAGAAGATGAATTTGATATCTCTTCTATCCCACATTAACAATAGTCAAACTTGACACAAATAGTCTCAAAGGAGAACCAAACTTGCCAAATCACTTCTGATCAAAGGGAAATTTCCATAGTAACACTCAGGCTGGTAAGCCACCCATCATTACCCTTGCCAAAACATTTTAAATGTCAGAGCAAGTTCAAAACTATGAAAGCTTTTTGTTTTTGTTTCAATAGAATCACTCATGTCAGAAAAAAGCAGTTAGTCACTGCCATCTTTGTATCACCCCCTCCTCCAATGTTCAGATGTGCCAGTTGAATGAATCTCTACTGCTCTACAAAAAAAGTATGTTAACTTTTGTCAAGTATTGTTTTAACAACTGATAAACAAGAAACAAAAGTAGAAAATCCCACTAGGGCTTGCAACAAATATCGTTTAGCACCCGATTTGGGGGAAGTCATTTCTGCTTAATGTACTTACAGGTAGGTAGCTGTGTTGGTCTGCCATAGTCAAAACAAAATAAAAAATAAAAAAATCCCTTCCAGTAGCACCTTAGAGACCAACTAAGTTTGTTCTTGGTATGAGCTTTTGTGTGCATGCACACTTCATGTATCTGAAGAAGTGTGCATGCACACGAAAGCTCATACCAAGAACAAACTTACGGTAGTTGGTCTCTAAGGTGCTACTGGAAGGAATTTTTTATTTTTTATTTTGTTCTGCTTAATGTAGAATTAGGTTCCCTGATATCTGTAGTTTCTTCTCAGGGGTGGATCACTTGAGAGAGGCCTTCCACCTCCCTTTTTCCTTCCGTGACTCCATCTGTTTCAGCTCCCTCTTCCACTTTCCACTTTCTACACACTCTCTTCTGCTCTAGGCTTCCCTACCAACATGGAATTAGACCACATGAAGAAAAGCAGAAGTCCACATGCTTTAGACTATTGATTTATTGTTTCACCTGATGTGTAACTATTCTCTCCCAAAACACTATCATTTGCTCAAAAAAGCACTTGATTCAGCTAAGTCAATATAAGTTTGAACATGCTTCTCCTCTTTTTAATTGTCCTCTAGACCAGTGTTTCCCAACCTTGGGCCTCCAGCTGTTTTTGGACTACAATTCCCATCATCCCTGACCACTGGTCTTGCTAGCTAGGGATCATGGGAGTTGTAGTCCAAAAACAGCTGGAGGCCCAAGGTTGGGAAACACTGCTCTAGACACATAGAACAATATAATACACTACCAGGAAGCACCAAAAGAGGAAGCACAAGCGAATACAAAATGGACCATATGCAAATCACTGCCATGGATATTTTCCTGGAGCATGTGTCGTCTGCTGTGCCTCTGTGTGAAAATACTCTAGCATTTTCCAGAATTGCCTCACCCTGGATAAAATTTCAGATTGTGTTGAAACCATCCCCAACTGTCTCTTTTGTAAAATAATCTTCTCTAACCTTCAGATATCCTCAGGACTCTTATCTGAACCCTTTCCAAATTTTTGTGACTACCAAAGTAGCACCGCAGCTATTAACAAATTAACTTCAAAGCCAGATATGTGGGAAGTGGTGCAGAATAGTGTGCCTTGGAATTCAAAGTTGTTTGGTAAGGTTTGCAGTACTGATGGGATTTGATATCATGTAATAGTTTGTTCAATTTGACACATGATGTTTCTCCTATCCAGTCCCAGACAGCATCAAAATGAGAATTTAAGCATCAAAAGAGGCTTCTGCTGCTAATTATTAACAGCCCCTTATTGAGTCACCCAAAGGCACACTACCTTATGGGACCAATCTGCTATTTGCATGGATAGCATGGCCAATATCCACAAGAACTGTGAATAGAATATGCACTTCCGTAATGTGACAACACTACAACAGAAATAAGTTGGGATTTGATTTCTGAAACCTCTTCTCAGCTGTGAAGAGGCTTCCAGCAACTAATCATCCAGCATTAACAACAGCTTATAGTAAGAATACCCAAAGTTGAAGTATTTTATCTTTCAAATTACCATACCTTATTCTTTCCCTCTATTATTGCTGTTTTCTGTGTGATGGTTTCGATTCTGTTTCCAGTAGTGCTCCCAGGTTTCAAGATGAAAGATCTCTCTGGATTGGAGCAAAATTCATACCTATGATGGGAGCAATGAGAGTGAAGCAAGAGTGAAGTAGGACATCAAACTGGTAAGTTATTACAGACAACGGGTTGCAGTTGGGGCCCACTGCACAGGCTTAATTATGAGACATCCACAGCTAAACTTCTTAAAACATTGGTTAGTTATACACTGTAGCATAGATTTAAGTTCAAGATTTGAATTTTATGGTTTATGCTATAATCTGAATTTTATCCCTCACACAAATCTGAGCATGTTTGAGGTAAAGTGTAATATGTGCATTATGTGCCTTATGTAACCTAAAGACATGTGCAGTATGCACACACAGAGAGACTACACAGTGGGCACACCACTTACACAAGGGTTCAGTTCTGGGGGGTCTGTGCACCAAGGCAAAATTATACAAAATCAGGAACACCCAGAACTGACTCTCCTTGATGTGGAGGGCTGCTTAGCAGGAGGGCCCTGTGAGCTTTGCAGGCCCCTCTTGTGACCTTCCCAGAGCTCTCACATCTCCTTCCCAAAAACTGGTAAGGAAGGCACCACCATGATTACTGGGCTTTGGAAAGGTGGCACAAGGGCTTGGGGATGCTGTCAGAGCCCTCCCACTCCTTTCCCAAAGCCCAATAAGCAAGAAAAACTCACTGGGGATGGGGGCAGGAGAAAAATGAATACCCCCCCCAACCCGCGTATAAGGTTGTGATTGTGTAAGCAAGTTGCAGACTTAATGTGTTTACCAAAGAAGGGTTTTAAAGCTCAAGTAAGAAACGTTTAAAATATGAAATCTCCGGTTTCTTTAACTGATTTAAAGTTGCAATCGAAATTATTCAACTCCCATCAGGTTTATTATCAAATTTTACAGACTTTCAGCTGTTTGCAATTGAAATAGCAACACAATGGATGCTTCAAGTGGTTCCCCCAAATTCAGCTGAAATTGCAACTTATAGTGGCTTCTCCAGTTTCACTATTTTTCAACCCCTTCATTGCGAGCATCTTTAGTACTTAGTAGAGAAGCCTTTTGCAGCTATGACCTGCTGCAAGCAAGACGCATAGCCAGACAGCAGCCTCCGGCAGCATTCCTGAGGAATCTTAGCCCATTCCTCATGAGCAACATCTCCAGTTCAATAAATATTGGGTCTGCATGCTGCAACCGCCTTCTTCAAATCCCACCAGAGATTTCCTATGGGGTTCAAGTCAGGTGACGGATGGCCACTGCAGAACCTTCCAGGACTTCTTCTGCAACCAAGCCTTGGGGGGATTTGAGGTATGCTTAGGATCATTGTCGTGTTGGAAGGTCCAATGATGCCCAAGCGTCATCTTCCTCACAGACAACATGATGTTTCCTCCTAGGATTTCCTGATACTTCAATGAATCCTTCCTGCCTTTCATACACTTCAAGTTTCCAGTGCCAGAGGACGCAAAGCAGCCCCACAGCATCACCAAGCCACCACCATGCTTCACTCTAGGCAGAGTGTTCTTTTCAGCATATGCTTCATTCTTCCTCCTCCAGATGTAACGCTGATCCATGGGGCTGAAAAGTTCCAATTTTGTTTCATCGCTCCACAAAACAGAATCCCAAAACTTCTGTGGCTTATTTATATGATTTTGAGCATACTGAAGCCAACTTTTCTTGTGCTTTTGGGCCAGTAGTGGTGTAGAGTTCTGGCATGGAAATCTGTGTTTAATATGTGCCTTAATGTGCTCACTGAAACCTCAGTGCCTGCTGCCACCAAGTCTTGCTGCAGCTTTTTTGCAGTCATTTGAGGATTTTCCCCAGCCTGCTTCTCAGAAATCTGGTTGCTGCCGCAGATAACTTCCTTTTTTTTTGCCCGGTCAAAGTAGTGTAACCAGTGTTACTTTAACTTTGAACTTGCGAACTATGCTTCCAATGGTGTCTCTAGGAACATTCAGTGCCTTCACTATCTTTTTGTATCCTGCTCCTTGTTTGTGAAGGGTGATGATATATTCTCTTACCTTTTTGAACCATTCTCTTCACTTAGCCATATTCCTAACATGCAGCCAAATTTGACCCTCAGCAAACCCAGCTCAGGTATTTCATGTGTTCCAGCTCAAGCACACCTGGTGCAACTAATGAAGCTCTTGATTAGTTGCATCAGATGTGCTTGAGACAACACCTGTTGTATTTGTGCAATTGTGAGGGGTTGAATAATTTTGATTGCAACTGTATATCCCATTCTATTGCTTAGAGTGACAAACAGCAGCTTTTCTAAATGTTAATAGTTTGTCTCCAAGGGAGCTTTCAATCTAAGGATCTATCCAAAACCTTATTTAAACTCTGTTGTGATACAGAAGGCCTGTTTGATTTCTGGTCAAGTGTGTGAGACTGGGATCCAAATTGGCAGTACTGTATTGGGACCTGGACAAACGTGTAGAGTTAACAACCAGATCTTTCTGTATAACTGTCTATGTCTCATAAAAACATCTGTTAGTATTAAGACAGATTCTCCCTTCCAATGCAGACTCTTTTCTTACCATGAAAAACTTGCTTACATTACTCTTTCTTTTGTTCCATGGTTTCAAAAACTAATTAGCAACTTTAGAATAGCCCTGTTCAGGCATTCATAATAGTCAGTTTTAAAGGTAAAGTGTAAAAGGATCCCTGACCATTAGGTCCAGTCGCACACGACTCTGGGGTTGTGGCGCTCATCTCACTTTACTGGCCGAGGGAGCCGGCATACAGCTTCCGGGTCATGTGGCCAGGCCAGCATGACTATGCCGCTTCTGGTGAACCAGAGCAGTGCACAGAAACATTGTTTACCTTCCTGCCGGTATCCCTATTTATCTACTTGCACTTTGTGCTTTTGAACTGCTAGGTTAGCAGGAGCTGGGACCGAGCAACGGGAGCTCACCCCGTCACAGTGATTCGAACCACCAACCTTCCGATTGGCAAGCCCTAGGCTCTGTGGTTTAACCCACAGCGCCATCCACATCAGTTTTAAGTAAAGGTAAAAAAAACGGTAAGGGACCCCTGGACGGTTAAGTCCAGTCAAAGGCTGTGCTCATCTCGCTTTCAGGCCAAGGGAGACAGCATTTGTCCACAGACAGCTTTCTGGGTCATGTAGCCAGCATGACTAAACCACTTCCGGCGCAATGGAACACCATGACAAAAACCAGAGCTCATGGAAACACCATTTACCTTCCCTCCACAGTGGTACCTATTTATCTACTCACACTAGCATGCTTTCAAATTGCTAGGTTGGCAGAAGCTGGGATAATGCAACGGGAGATCATCCCATCGAGTGGATTTGAGCTGCCAACCTTATGATCGGCAAGCCCAAGAGGCTCAGTGGTTTAGATCACAGCACCACCCGCATCCCCAGTCTTAAGTAAACATATGAGGGGGGCTGTGGGAATAAGCACATAAGCTATGCCTGTCATCATTCTTGTCTTCTTAACACTGGATGCGAGCATCTGAAGATGGCTAATGTCTTCTATTTTATATATATATACTAAATTTGGAATAAAGCCCCACAAATTGTGAAAATATGGAAATTTATGTCAAAACATTTTAAATGTCTTCAATCTTGTAGAGGGGAAGGAGAATGCCACAAAGTATTGTTGATTAAGAAATTTCAAGAGTGGGTGGGAATGCTGGTTGTGTTACATAATATCCTGGCTCTTAATCTGCCTTGAACTAATTTATTGTCTTAAACCTAATTTGATGCATATGGTAATAAGTCTATTGGAATGATTGTTACATTGTGTTCATCTCTTTACATTCTTTTGGAGAGGGATTCTTGTTTTGTTTAAAGCTAGGTGTCCACAGTTCCGCTTTGAATGGTACTGCTTTGACTTTGGATCAATGTTTTACTTCTCAAGACCTGGGTGCAAGCTTCTTCAAAACAAATGAATCAAATTCCCGCACCAGTAAGTTACTTTCATATGTAAATCATTGCCTTCAGAAAAGTAGGATTTAAAACCACGAGTTTGTGATCGAATAGCTGGCACTGATCAAAGAAGTACCAATCCTTTCCTAAGGCATTAATTTCCTCAGTCCTTTATGTCACTGAATGAAAACAGCACCTGATCGTTTCATGTAACATGTATCATAATCATTATATGCAGCATCCATTTGGATAGCAGGGAACTCGACATAGAACCCAGCAAAACAAGTGAACAAGGTTACTACAGTAGCACTACTTGACTGAATGTGCTCTTGAACTGCTGAACTCTTAGCAAAACCTCCCAAATAGCTTTTGAAAATTACATTCTACCTTTCCCCCCTCAAGTAATTTGTTTAATTATTTTAAAACACTAATTCTTCAACTGCCCCATATTTAATAAGGGTTTAAACCCCCTATTAAACATCTGGTTGGGGGGTCGGGTAAAGGGGGGGGAGGCCTTCTGCTTCTCTCTCCTCACTGCCAGACCATCCAATTTTGGCAGCCCAGATAGCTCCAGGTGGACTTGATCTGACCCAGGGTGAACTGAGGCTGCTTCAACTCAGTTCAAATCCCAAGTCAACCCAAATAGGCCTGATTTGGTTCAGGATCTGGAATTTGGCCAGATCCAGTGCACAGCCCTAATTTCAGTTACTACTACCGTAATATATAAAATAGTCATTTTGACTCAGAATGTTATTTTAATGCTGTTTTAGTTCACTGTATATTAGTGTTTCATGCTTTTATTTTGTAAATCATCTTGAGAAGGTTGTTACTTCTAAAGGGAATATAAAAGTATAGGCAATCCTTGTTTTGCACAGGGGTTACATTCCATATCCCCGTGCATGTTGGCGTGGCCCACATAAAGTATTCCGCCTTGCCCCCACCCCCATTTTGCCTGCCCCCATTCCATCCTGATGCTTTAGTGATGTTTTCGGGTCACTTCTGGGTTTGGCGCTGTGCACACATGCATGATCGCACATCAGTTGGGTGCAAGTAAATCAATCGTTGCCTTTTTTAATGGGATTTCTTTTGCCAGTTCTCCAAGATTCTATGAAAATGGTACGATTTCCCTTATTTATTTATTTCAATGTTTTCCACTAAAACAAAGATGAGGAACTTGTGGCTCTCCAGATGTTGCTAACCAACAACTTCCATGATTCCTGACATCTTGACTGGAACTAATGAGTTCAACAACAGTTGGGGGGCCACAGATTCCCCATCACTGCACTGAAACTACCGAAAGCATGAGCAGTTTGAAATAATGTCCACCCGCATCTGGTAACTATCTCATTATTACAGTCATTCATTGCATTTATTAGCCACAAGATAATCTACAGATTTCCCTGTGTTAGACTGATCCAGGGTCAGTTTGGGATACATAAAAGAACACAATTTTAAATAAAAGCTTGTTTCACAAAGAATTACATCAGTTCAGTTACTGAAAACTGTTGCTTGAACTAATTCATTCACAATGATCACTAAACAGAGGAAGAGCACACACTTTGCAAACATTAGGTCTCCATGTGAATTGCAGTAATTATCTATCTGTGGAAAGCATACCCAGGAGACTGTACTAACCTAAATGGACCAAAGGTCTGACTCTTATATAAGACAGCTTCATATGTTCAAATTAGCTAAAATGCCTCAAAGAACATCTTTAATGCATTAGAAGATTCAGAGTATGTTGCTATCAAATAAGAGGTGCTGATGTAATTGGGGAAAGCTCCCAGAACAGTTGCGCATGAATGCATGTACTTTCTGAATAGTATCCACTCAATGCAGAACTTCACCATTGATTACAATACACTTCTGATAAAAACACATCCAATCAATTAAAATCAAATAGTGAAAAGCTTAAGTGCAATGGTTTGAACCAAGCAGAAGGCAAACAGATAATGTAGGACCAAAATTAAGCTGCTTTAAGCTCCTTTAATTTCATCAGGAGAGAGTTGAGCACGTTACTATCGCTGTACAAATCTATAATAATTCTACACACTGAGTGCATAGTTTACAAATTATGTTTTTTTTTAAAAAATTGCCCGTTTGTTCCTTATCCACAAGAAATCCCATAAAATCCCATAAAATAATCATCTATATCAAAATACAAAATACTAGTTAAAAATACTAAAAATAGAAGCTGGATCCAAACAGCTACTTTCAGTTACCCAGAGGGTTTGATCTGCCCCTTTTAAAATTCTGGTTGTGGGGGGTAGAACTGGATAACATACAATGAAGGGTAACAAAAATAGGTGACAACGACAACAAGGAGGCTGCATAAGATGACAATGAAATCTCAATAATATTAATATACCTTATACTTAAGAACAAAATTAAGATTTGACATAATAGGGAATTTTTTAAATCCTTTTTTTTGTTTTGGCAAGGGGGGCAGTTTTCCTTTCCCATCACATTGCTAGGTTCAAAAAAGGTCAAGACAGAACTACCAAAGGATATTATTTTGCCTTAAAATATGTAACATGCTTTAATGACAATCTGTGGTCTTTGACATATTAGAAATGGAACTGAAAGCTGATGGAAGCTGGGATTAACCAGGAGAGAATAGCCAAGTTGGAGAGCATGGAAGGGACAGAAACACCTCCTCTTCTTCAAGGGAGCTCAAATGTGTAGGAGATGTGATCTAGGGTGGCCGTTTATAAATTACAAAGAATGTGGAAATGCATCACGCCCAAAATGGTCAAAAGAGGACACCAATTTGCATACAAGGTTATATGAACGGTTGCAATCACAAAAGTAATTATTCTAATTTAAATAAAAATGCAATCCATCTCACCATAGTGAGGAAAACTGTGCCTAGGTAATCTGTGTATCTGTTCAGTCTGCTGTCCAGGTAAAAGGTAAAGGAACCCCTGACCGTTAGGTTCAGTCGCGGATGACTCTGGGGTTGTGGCGCTCATCTTGCTTTATTGGCCGAGGCTCCCTTGGCCAATAAAGCGAGATGAGCGCCACAACCCATGACTAAGTCATGTGGCCAGCATGACTAAGCCACTTCTGGTGAACCAGAGCAGCGCATGGAAACGCTGTTTACCTTCCCGCTGGAGTGGTACCTATTTATCTACTTGCACTTTGATGTGCTTTCGAACTGCTAGGTTGGCAGGAGCAGGGACCGAAGAATGGGAGCTCACCCCGTTGCGGGGATTCAAACCGCCGACCTTCTGATCAGCAAGCCCTAGGCTTCAAGGCCCCTGCTCTCCCTTCTTATAGTTCTTTACCTTTAAAACAGTAAGATATATGATGACAGTGTGGACGGAGAACATGGATCTTATAGGTCTACAGTCAGTTATTCATAAACTAGCCAGGCTCTGTCCAAGTAAGATCCGCCCCAGAACGTTCTGCTGGCACACAGAAAGAGATGGGGTCAGAAAAGAACACTGGGAGCTTCCTCACATCCCAGTCCTCTCACAACTGAGAGCCAAGCTAAAGTTGTCACATCATAAGGCAAACAAGGTCTGCACTCCTGGCAAATCATTGCAAAAAGGGTGTGTATGTGAATTCTCTAAATCTACTTATGGAGATGATAGCCAGGACCGAACCAAGACATTTTGACACTTCAGGCAAACCACAAAATGGTGCCACCACCTGACCATGGAAAAAGGGGAGAATGATGATCTGCATCAGGAACAAAGGGGAGAATAAAAATCTACATCGGAGACAAATGGGTGAGTGAAGCTCTAACCTGGGAATGAGTGGGGGTGGGGGATCAAATCAACCACACCCAGGGATGAAACAAGGCTTTATTTCCTCTGGGTCAAAGACCCAGTTTGGCAACCCTCCACACACATTTGCGTACACACACGCATAGGCTGGGACCTTAATGGCACCCCTCTAGAGGCTTCACTCAGGGCAAAAAAATGTGGCAAGCCCCACACCATAGTTGCAGCACAGTTGAAGTGGGAATCAAAGGATATGCTTTTGCTCTGAATCACACCTGGCAAGTGCAGACCCTAGGAGACCCCAGATGGCAGCCCCTACCATTTCCTCCCTAGGGGTGGGAGGAAGCAAACAAACAGCGCTTCCTATTTGCCAAGAGGCCGTTCTCGAGGTGGCATTGGCAGGGTGGCTAAAGCCAAGGAGGCGGCAGATCTAGCCTCCAAGGAGTATGCAGCAGTGGTGGCATAAGCGGGTGAGGCTTTCCTTGGAGGACGGATCTGCTGCCCCAGTGGATCCTGCTACACGAGGCAGTCACCTCACCTTGCCTCATGGGTGAGCCGGCTCCGATTACAGCTAAGGCAATATTTGAACCAATGTCTTTCTTGTTCATAGCTCAGTAGCCTTGCCACTGCACCAGCTTTCATATTCACGTCTTCAAATTTTAATATTGTTATTTCCAATTCAGTCTTCTGAGGTTGTTGTTCTGACCTTGCAGAACTGGTTGGAGGTGCAAAGTCCCTTGATTTTTATTATGTGGTGCTTTGTGGCAAGTATTTGTGTCAAGTGCAGTTATGTGGGAGATGATAGATTTCTGTGAATGTGTAAAATCCACCATGACTTATTCCAGTTTCACTATGAGTCACCTAGAAATATTGCAAAAATGCATTCATTGTGATACTTAACATTGTCAATCATGGCAATTAATTATCCATGTATTATAAATGGGTCATCCTGTTTGCTAATCAGAAGCACGTATTAGCTCACAGGGATGACTTGTAGCTGGAAAGTATCCAAGAAAAAAAGAGCCGTGCAACAAATGGTGAATATTCAAAAACATTTGAGGATTGTTTAAAAATCCATATCAACAGCAATCATTGATTATATTATTACCCTGCACAACATGGAAATTGTGTACTGTAGACACAGTGGACACAACATATGCATATTAGTTCACAGAGTTTAGTTAGAAATGTGAATCACAAATCTCGCTCTTACTTTGCTGCGCACGCAAACTTGCATGTGTGCATGCTTAGGGATCTGATGGCCAAAATTAGAGAAGCAAGCTATCACTTGGGAAACCAGAAGTCATTAATCCCAATTTAGATTTCCACAGATATTTCAAGAAAGGGGAAGGAACGGTCAGAGCTGTTAATCTGACACTCCGGTCCCCGTCCCCCCCCCCCCGCAGGCACTTGCTGTGTAGTAGTTTTGGACATTTCCAAAGAAGGATCCAATACATTTACTGTGTGTTGGTGTTATAAATCTGTGTATGTATTCCGTATGTCACTGAACCTTAAAAGTGCTTAGGACATAGATGAGCTATTGAGAAGAACTAGAGGACAGAGGGAGGGTGGGGGAAGAAAGACGGTAAGACTCTAAAGGATACATCATACACTTAAGGAAGTAGATTGTGCCATGTTTGAAGATGCAAAGATAATCACTGTGCTGGGAACCGTCTTATATACAGGAGGAAGCCAAACAACAAGAGGAAAGCAGTGTATGCTCCTAATTTCGCACAGGAAGCTCCCAGCACCTCCTGCTTAAGTTAGATAAGAAAACTCCCATGGCCTATTCTGGACAAGGCCACTGTTATCACCCTTAGCTTCACACTGTCCTGTCCCTACTCCACAATTTGCTCCCTTAATGAGATCTTACCTCCATTTGCTTGCAGCTTGCCAAGCACAATAGCATGATATATTTATAACTATGGAGAGGGAAGTTTTCCAAGCTAAGAGTTTACTACATGTCACCTTGTCAATTCAAAATAAAAAATAGCTTCTTGATTGAAATGAGTAGCTTTATTACCACTAAGTCATAGATTCAAATTACTGAATGGGTTTGGATCACAGGGAAATGTATAACTGCTTGCCTCCAATCTAGTCTCATTATATACCTCTTACTTTATCAGAACAAAATTTCAAAAAAAAGAAACAGTCCTGGTCTATACAATGCTATGGGGGGTAATTCCTTCTTGGGTAATCTCTGGCTGCATTGGCACACAATGCTAAGCCAAGGTATGTACTTTGTAGAAACTATACATCAAGGACCACCTCTTCCACCTGGACCCTGAGATCATCCTCTGAGGCCCTTCTTTGTGCACCTCCTCCATGAGAGGTCTGCAGGGTGGCAACACAAGAATGGACCTTTCCTGCAGTGGCTCCCCATTTGTGGAGCTGGGCCTTCATTATACACCTTTAGGCACCAGGCAAAAATGTCTCTCTTCTCCCAGGCCCTAAGCTAACTGAAATCCAATGCCTTTTAATACATTTTTGTTCTTATTTTCATTATGTATTTTGTGGTTTTTATATTGTGATTTTATGTTGTGAACTGCCCTAAGATATACGGGTATAGGACGATATACAGATTTAATTAATTACCTTAATAATATCAGACTGTGGGAGGTTAGACAACCTAAAATATGAAAATAAATATAAGATGTTCCCCACAATGAAGGGCACTTGATAAGTTTAGAAGAAAGCACAGCTATATATCAAGCATGGAAAGAAAGCTAGAAGAGCTCCTTTCCACAGTATTTTAGTCTGCCCCACTTGCAGACCTATTGCTTTAATTTTTTCATAACTTTTAATTTCAATTCAATTTGAATCATTCTACAAAAATTACAAGGACATAGTTGGCACTCCTGCCAGTGAGTGACCTTGGAATGGCCCAAGTTGTCAGTTCACATGTGCCATGCCAGGGGACCTATTTTGCCAGAACTCTACAGTGAGTATTTCTGAGAGCAGACTGCTTTGGAAAACCACTTTTCACCAAAGCATCAGTGCAATTTTTCAGAGTACTCCCTCTGAAATTACACCGTTTATGTGAGCAGAACTGCATATAGTAGCCACCTGCACCAGCCTCAATACATTGCAGCACTGGCAGTCAAACCAAGTCACCTTGGCAGTGTTCCAGTAAAGGTCTGCTCTTTCTTTAACCCTACGCAAGACACTAAACCTCTCAGGGCTCACTGTAGCTGTTATGCTCCTTTGCTTCCTGAATCAATGAGCTAATGTTTCTAAATGCAATGAGATGACATGTCCTACTGATTACAGTACTCAGCACCCTGATGTCTGGTGCTTCAGTGGACTCCACCATGCAGCTAAATACAGTCTCCTGCAGTTTCCCAGAAACTGCTATGTCGTTTATACTCTTTTGTGCATGGATGATCATTATATACAACCAGCTAAATGCTAAAGTTTAATTGATGGGAGTAGGAATGAAGAATTCTAGTCCTTTCTTCAATCACACTCACCTATGATTGCATTTTATTGCACCCTTTTGCAAATGAGCTCACAATGGCTTACATGGTTCCCCATCCCTCTTTTTACGTCCCCCTTTTTATGCTCACAACAACCCTGTGTGGTAGTTTAGGCTGGAAGATGCTCGCAGGCCCAAAGACATTCAGTGGCTGAGTGGGGATTTGAGCATGAGTCTTCCTAGTCCTATGCCCTCTGACACTCTAACCAAACTCTGATGCACTTCAATATATATATATCAAAAATGTGTATAAAAATGTGTATTTTATGATAAAATGCATACAAAAATGTGCATTTGTTTTTTAAAAAGTTTAAAATAATGTGCATTTTCATGCGGCTAAAAAAAAACACTAAACCATAGAAGTTACAGAAATTGTATGCAATACATATGAATGAACGCAGACAAAACTGATATGAACCAGAAATAGACTGATCTATTCACCCCTAAGTCAAACACATCAGAACATATATCAAAAGGAGAGAAGTTGAAAGGGGGGAGATTCTGGCAGTGATCCCAGAAGCAAACTGCCTGCTGTCACATGACGAGGAACAGCCCACACCATTGGCCCTGGCATCCCATGAAGTACCGTAAATAATGTAATGTGTGTGCAAATGGTGGTCACCCTTTTTATGTAGTATTGGGTTACTTTAGCTGCCAAAATTTAACCAGTATTTGTACGCAGTACAGACCCTCAGTCTACTCTCTCCACAGCGAACAACACTCTTTATATGAAATGCTTACTATACAAAAATGGGTTTGATGCTGAGCTTCCCCATGCAAATCCATAAGGATGGACTCATTGGGTAAGACCTGCTTTGAAAGAGTTCTGTCCCCCTGTTGCTTTGTCTCTAGTCTTGTAGTTAAGATATGTATTCATTCTGAATACAAGTTACATTAACTATAGTGGTTGTTATGAACTAGGTTTTTTTTTATTACCCATGGAACTAAGCCACTTAAGATAACAGCCATATGAATAATAGCATCTTATGGCAATGAATCCCATACACTAATTCCCATACACTAAATGTGCACTACATGACTATCTCTTTTGTGTGTTTTCAACCTACTACCAATCAATTTCATTGAACAATTCCACTATCTTGTATTCTAAGAGGACAGTGGCTCTATTTCCTCTTACTGCATGATCCGTAAATCATTTTTCTGATGCCCAACCTTCTTAACAGTTTCTTTAACATGTAAGAAACTAGGAAGTTGAAATACAAACACAAAAAAAGAATGATATTGAAACATAAAATTGAAAACAAGAGGTTAAAAAAAAGCAAGCAAACATTTTACAGTTGAAGTGCTAGTTTTCCTTATCAGGTGAAAAGCTGCATCCCTTGAAAAAATGTATAAGTGCTATTCAATTATGTGCTAGGAAAGGCTAGTATCTTCTCCATTCATAGGGTTCAGCCAAAATAACAGCCAAAACAACTCACTTAGAACCCAAGGCAAATGGCATCCGTGACATTTCCATGTTTTTTTAATTTTTGAAAAGCCCAAAGAAGGGAGAAATTACTCTGCCTTGAAACTGCTTTAAATATGTGTCCCATTCCAGGAAAAACGAAGAGTGAATATTGTTTTTAATATTAAGCACACAAATAATTTCAAGGTCCAGGGAGGGGAACTGATTTCCCACCACAATTAACACATCTGCTGTGAAAACACCAGTGACCATTTGATGCTGCCCCAAGTTCTGCTTTTCTACAGAAAGCTCCCATATTCTTCAGAGAGATTTTTCCAAAAATAATAATAATGAAAGTTTGGGTCCTAATCAAGCTGCAAAACTGCTTACAATGTGATTTGTGGGCTCCCTCTGACACTGTTTCCAGTTTTAAAAGGTAATTTGAGCCACCCAGAGAACCATCTATTGCACAGAATTCCTGGAGCTATGGAGATAACGAAGTATTTTAATGTACAATCTCCCAGAGAGTGGCAGCATGACATCGGGTCCTATCCATGTCATGGAGAATTACAACATTTACATTGTGCATGGCAGCAGAACAGGACCCCGCACACTAATCCACTCCTTTAGGTCATAGGAATTACCCTTTAAAAACTGAAAAAAGACTCAGAAGAAGGACTGCAGATTTCAAAGCGGACACTGGATCTGATCTGGTCATTGCTCTAAGTGGTGCAGATCAGAACCAGAGTTCACTGGATTCCATTTCCATTTCCATTTCCATCCCTATCCCTAACCCTAACCTGTGCTTTGTGCAGAGAATCTAAGCAGACCATTAAAACAATTTCTCCACAGCATTTAGCTATCTTTGCTACATTTTCCCCATCCAAATTAAATCAACCCATCAGTGACTCTAGGAAAAAGACAGCAACAAAATTTATCCTTCTACGCCTTTATGTTTTTATGCTTCATCATCATTTATTAGACTTGGGAAATGATGATGATTTAAAGCACATAGTGATAGAACTTGGTTAATAAAGACCTTGGTTCAATGGAGACACATAAAGAAGCCTTTGACAAAAGTTTCAAGCATATTAGTTGGAAATAATTGGCTGCTGTATTAACTGTGACAAGAACAAGCAATGCAAATTATCATCACTATGTACAGAGAGGTCAATGCTAGTTCCAGTTCTCCAGGGTTATTATTAACAAGAGGCAAATTGCCACAGTCTCCTTGCTTCCTGTTTCATAGAATGAAAGTTGCTGTTCATTAGAAGCTACCAAAATCTGATTCATAATAAAAGGCCAGGGCATATAATTACTTGCTTTATCTTACCATATGTTTAGTCTGAATAAATGCAAATAATTTATTACTTGAATTGTTTTACCTTTTCCTATTTGCCTAAATGGAGAGGGCAGAAATCTCCTTTCTTTTCTTTCCACAAACTTTTTTATTTTTTTCATACCCTATACTTTGTCCCATCTCTATAAAACACATGTTTCTTTTAAAGCTATATGTCAACTGCAGGACTTGGTTCTACCTTACATGATGCTTCCTTCACTGCACACTAAAGAAGTTTAAATATGAATTACATGTATACCCAACTAAAAGACTCCTTTACACTACAAAAGTGGCATAAAGACCCTCTCACCTTGATCTACATTGCATTCACTTGGAAGGAATTCCCATTTATTTCAAAATAACTTATTGTCTTGGGGTCCATGGCAGATGGGGCAAGAATGGCAGGATCCTTCAGGGGAAGATGAGGACCATGGAATTGGAAGTGGGGAGAGTTCAGGCAGTGATGGGAAGGAGGGTTCTGCTGTTGAAAGATGTATCATGAGGAAAGAGAAGCTGGTGGAGTCAGTCCCAATCCACCACTAGAGAACTGCCTCCAGAGAGCGAGCTCCACAAAGTAGCTGAAGAGGCGGTTGAAAGATCAGCAGAGCCGGCTGAGGTGGAGAAACAGAGGCTGGAATCCATTACCAAAGATGTGCAGTCATCTGCATGAACAGACCCAGTATCCTCTTCCCCACCTCCAGAATCACTAACCTGCAAACTCAAGTCTTCTGCCTTATGATGGGAACCACACAGATGATCTATGGATTTTTGAACTGTGTATCTTGTATTGTGAACTGATTCTGAGACCCTGCGCTGACTTCTTAAAGAATGCTTTCTGGTTTTCTTGAGCCGTGAGTTTGAGTACTGTGTCCAAGAGTGGGAGCCAAGACACTTATGTCCTAGTAGCCTTGCGGGCAAATTGCATAAAGCAAAAGCCTCTGAAAGTCACTGATGTGTTGTCCCATCATCCTAGACAACACTTTTCATTATCCTTTACTATTGACCATGCAGGCTGGGATGGATAAGAGTTTGAATGTAGCAGTCAGAGGGCACCATGTAGAATATCCTTGTTATTCATGTTGGTTGGGCCATTGACTACATATAATAAAATCATAGAATTGTGGTTGGAAGGGACCCTGAGGATCACATAGTTCAACACCCTGCAGTGCAGGAATCTCAGCTAAAGCATCTATGAAAGATGGCCATCCAACCTCTACTTAAAAACCTCAAATGAATGAGAGCACACCACCTTCTGAGGGAGTCTGTTCCACTGTCAAACAACCCTTATTGTCAAAGTTATTCTTGACATTTAGTTGGAATCTCCTTTCTGGCCTTCCAGTGGAACCCTCCCTGTGGAACGCCCGTCCATCAGACATCAAACAGATAAACAACTATTTGACTTTTAGAAGACATCTGAAGGCAGCCCTGTATAGGGAAGTTTTTAATATTTGATGCTTTATTGTGTTTTTATATTTTGCTGTAAGCCAACCAGAGTGGCTGGGGCAACCCAGTCAGATGAGCAGCATAAAGATAATAAAATTATTATGATCATTATTATTATTGTTCCTTTGGTTCGGGTCCACAGCAGGAGAAAACAAGCTTGTTCCATCTTCCATGTGACAGCTCTTTATATATTTGAAGATGGCTATATATCTCTGCTCGGTCTCCTTTTAGCTAGGCTAAACATACCCAATCCCTCAACCTTCCTCATACAGCTTGTGACTAGGGAAAGGATGCCAAAGGTGTGTCCAGTGAGTGTGCTGGATTTTCAGGCACCAATAGGACCAGACTATTACCATTATTTCATATAAACATCGACATTCTTAGTGCACCAGATTTTCATATGCTCTTACCTTGAACTAAACCAAGATTTGGAACCATCACCCTACAGGTTTGGCATGGTGAAAGCAGAAACACACACACACACACACACACACACACACACACACTAATGATCTTTCATGTTTGCAGACACCCACAATTAAATTTGGGCAGGTCAATACATTTCTAAACACACACAATTAACACTTGTTCTTGTAATTTTGCATGCTTCATTAGTATTCTAAACTACATTGCCTCTCAACAGCTACCCAAGCACATACTAATGATTCTGTCATTCAGTCTTTTCTTTAATGCCACTTTAAAATAAGTAGTAAAGATTTGTAATTAGACTGGCAGACTATGTTCATATTGAAGGTGATAGGAATTTGACCATTTAGTCTTAGCAAAGTAGTAATGCTGCTAAAACTTCAGCAGTATCTATATTTCTAATACTTTGCTAAATCAAATCCAAATGAAATCAGTGGAGCTCCACAAGTACATTTACTGGACAGAGCTGTTGTTCATTTAGTCTGTGAATATGCAGGACATCTTTCTCGCTGATTTTGTTGAAAGGGTAACAAAAGTTGTCTCTGGACCAAACTAGATGATCACAAAATATATAGCATGCAGCTACAAATTACGTTTTTCTCATGTAATTAAAAGTGGGGGAGGGGGGAATCTTTATTGAGAAGGCAATAAATGGGGAGAGGATTATCTATTTCCAAAGCACTTCCCAAAGTTTTTTAAGAGCATTAGGGGGAAAGGTCCTACTTGAACTAATGGAGAATTTCCCCCCAAGTCTTCTAGCTATTCTGAAGAAGGGGTTATTATTTTGATTGCGCTGTGGAGGGAAGAGATAAGCCTGTCCACCCCATGTGCTTCCTTCCTGATAACAGTTAGCCTCACTGTTCAAGTAGTCAAGTAAAGGGGGGAAAGGCAAGTGTGTGGCTGCATGCTATGCATTTAGTGAACATTTAGTTTGGCCCTCTGTGGGAAAGTAGATGGATGGATTGAAAGTTCTTTACTGATTTTGAACCCAGTTGGTATCTATATAAGATATGAACTGATTTCATATCTGTTTTGTTCCTGTTTTAAATTTGGTTGTTTGTGTGTGTAGTTTTTCACATTGTTTTTATAAAAGCAAATGTTTTCACTCTTTTTATTTCTGCAACTGTTCTCTAAAAGGTAAAGGTAAAGGTACCCCTGACCGTTAGGTCCAGTCGCGGACAACTCTGAGGTTGCGCGCTCATCTTGCTCTATAGGCCGAGGGAGCCAGCGTTTGTCTGCAGACAGCTTCCGGGTCATGTGGCCAGCATGACAAAGCCGCTTCTGGCGAAACCAGAGCAGTGCACAGAAACACTATTTACCTTCCCGCTGGAGCGGTACCTATTTATCTACTTGCACTTGGCATGCTTTTGAACTGCTAGGTGGGCAGGAGCTGGGACCAAACAACGGGATCTTACCCCGTCGCGGAGATTCAAACCGCCAACCTTCTGATCGGCAAGCCCTAGGCTCTGTGGTTTAGACCACAGCGCCACCCACATCCCAAAATGTTCTCTATATGATTTTTTTGTATTGTAAATTGCTTCAGGATGCCTCACGGGAAGCAATTCATAAATTTAATAAATAACTCTGTTACAGAAAATGGATGTTGTGGATGACCAGCGGTTCCACAAGACTGATACAATATCTGCACAGGAGTCTCCACATAGATTGATGCTTGCTTGAAGATATCACCAATCAATCTGGTGATAATATTGTAACTGCAAATCAACTTAACGAACCCTTTGCATAGCTACTAAATTCTTCATTAAGAAGCAATTGTTATAACAGATAGAAAAAAAGTTGTTCTAGCATGAATCCCCCTGCTAATCTATTTGCTTTTTGTAGGACATGCTTCCTAAGAAGAACACTTGGAAACTGATGCAAAGCATTTTTTCTAGATCTTATGCGAGATAAACAAGTCACAGTTCAGACTAATCACTGGTCATCTCACATAGGCTGATATTATTAGTTTTCCTGAGAATCCAAGTCTAGCTGGGCTCTGGCTAATGTCCAAGAGAGTGACTTGGAGCAACAGAAAGCTCTTTCAAACACTTCTGCAGAAGTGAAGACCACACCTTTATTATCTCAGGACAAACATGTGAGAAATGTTCATGTGTTGTGGAAAACATGAAACTACAGCAAGTGCCTTTGAGAACATGCCCTTCCGACGACAAAAAATAAACCACAAGAAAATGTCGTGGACGGGATAATAAGGACAGGCAAAAAGGAGGAAATGTCTCATCCTTTTGATCTTCATCCCACACCAGGGCTTTCAGCCTCAATGGATTTGTCTGTGAGAACAGCCACCCCCACCCCACCCCCACCCTGTCTGGGTTGCAAAGCACCCAATTTGAATATACACTGAAGTGACAGCTGTCCAATCCCTATGAAAGTTGTGAAATCCTAAAGGTGTAAGCCTCTACAGGAACAATATGTGGCTCGGGAAGATTCTTGCCAAGACCTGTTCCTTTCCTGGGTTCAAGGTGGTGAAGAGTTCACCCATCTATGATAGTATCATACAGAAACCCAGCCAGATGAGCGTGGTATAATAAATAAATAAATAAATAAATAAATAAATAAATAAATAAATAAATAAATAAATAAATAAATAATAACTTATTGATATTGTTATTATATCAGGGCCAAAAGGAGTGTAAGAGTGCATGTTTCTTTCCCTTTAGCCTCTGAAGCAATCTCAGGGATGACAGAGATCCTCCCACATGGTTCCTGAAACTGTGAAGGGGTAGTCCCCTTCTCAATTCAAAGCATCATATGGGTTTGGCTCCTTCCTTGCCTTGCTCAACACCGATCTGCCCCAGCCAGTATGGTAAATGGTCTGGGATAATTAGAGCTGTAGTTCAACAACATCTGGTTGGCCACAGGTTAGCCACCCGTGCTCTAAATGGAGGTGGTAAGCCATATTTAGTCCTTTGCCTCTCCAGAAAGCTCAGAGTACAGAGTGGAAATGTGTTGGTTCCTTCACATCCCATGAGTGTGTCCACTTATGCATCATCAAAAAGAAGGAATTTGCATACAATGTACTAAAATTTTAAATAAAAATACAATGCTTCCAATCATAGTGGGAAAGGCTGGAACCCATGTGCTTGCTCAGTCTGCTGACCAGGTTCTAACTGCTGATAGGCAACTTCAAGAACCCGCACTTTAAACCAGACTTTCACTGGACAGCCCTTCGAATAGAGGACACCTTCAAACAGAGGACTGTCCTCTGTAAAGTATGAGACATTGCCACCTTCCACCCCAACAACAGCTTTACACAGGGTTGCTCAAGGGATAAATCTAACCTATCTATCATCACGCCATCAGAGTACTAGGTTCTTGAAGCCAGCTTCCTCCAGCAGGCCTCCAAGCTACCCAGTACATTTGGGCTATACCATCTCCCCCTTCTCTTCTGTCAGGGAACATCCTACATATGCATACTATAAATGCCAATGTCAATAATTCAAAGTATGATTTGTAGCTTTATAACCACAAATTGAGTTACAAATATTGAAGGAGACTTCAGACAACAACATAAAAAGCTAATGGCAGGGTATTGCAAACAAGAAACTAAAATGATCTACCTTGCTGAGGAATTTGTCTGTTGACAAGGTTGCCAGGTCCACTTTATTGTAGGTTGAGGATTACCATACACAACGCAAGTTAGGATTTGCTTACTTCCCAGTTGATGAAGATTAGGACCAGGAATTGATGACACTTTTTCATAGATCTGAGGTTTCACTGTAAAATAAAACCAGCAATACAAGAAAAAACCATCAAATTGTTGAAACAACATGCACCTTATTATCTTTAAAGGTAAAAAAGAAAGGCCCTCAGCTCTTAGGTACTAATGCCGTTGCCAGGCTGAAGTTATTCCAACTAAGAATACAATCCTTATTATTGAGCTATTGGGTTGTCTTTGTTTTTATTATGTATTTTCTGTTTTTTAATATTGTTATTTTATATTGTGAACCACCCTGAGATATACAGGTATAGGGCAGTACAGTCATACCTCTAGATACGATCGCTGCGGGTTGCAAACAGTGTGGGTTATGAACGCGCCGAACCTGGAAGTGCCGGAACAGGTTACTTCTGGGTTCGGCAGTTTGCGCATGCGCAGATGCGTCAAATGACATCACGCGCATGCGCAGAAGCATCGAATCGCAACCTGTGCGTGCACAGAAGTGGCGCTGCGGGTTGCGTTCTGCTCAGGATGTGAACAGGGCTCCGGAACGGATCCCGTCTGTATCCAGAGGTACCACTGTATGCAAATTTAATAAATAATAAAATAATAATAAATAAGTCATTAATGTAAATTGTGTTGTCAACTTACCATTTATTCTCAGAGTGACTGTCAAGTTTTTATACAAGTTCCATTGCTGCGTGCTCAGCAATATAGTGTACTTTCCTGCGTCTTCTTCAGCAACATGTTTTATGATTAGTGAATAACCTTTAATTATATACCGGGCACACATTTCAGCTGCAGGTAACCCATCCTTCAACCTATTAAAAGACAACCAAAATTCATAATTCTGCAACTATTTATGTATATTCCACAAGAAGTATCAGTCAAACATAATCTGTGCTCAAGAAGCAAATTGGGCCCCAAAGCTTATAAATGTTTTAAAACAGTAACGAGAGGGGGTTAATTACATCTTACAAGGAAAGGGTGGCTGTTGATAATTAACATTCTTTCCACACACCTCCTTAGTAACATTTGGAAAAAATATATGTGTAATACAAAGTTGTTGCATGCTGTATTTCTCCAGTCTCTAAAAGACGGCTAATAAATTAAGAGCAGTTGCAGGGAGACAATCAAGCGAGGTGTTTGAAGAGAATGAGAAACATGGGCTAGCTAACAGGAATTCCTGTTGGTTTCTTCTTCTTTTCAGGGCTCCAAAACTAAGGTTTACAATGAACAGCAAAGCTGAATACATAATCAACCAACCAACCCCGCTTTAGTAACATAGTGCTTTCGGAGCACTTGAAATATCTGCACTGATCCCTAAACAGCCTCGGTCCAATATATCTGAAGAAGCATTTCCACCCCCATCGTTCTGCCCGGACACTGAGGTCCAGTTACAAGGGCCTTCTGGCTGTTCCCTTGCTGCGAGAAGCCAAGTTATACAGGGAACCAGGCAGAGGGCCTTCTCGGTAGTGGCACCTGCCCTCCCACCAGATGTCAAAGAGAAAAACAACTACCAGACTTTTAGAAGACATCTGAAGGCAGCCCTGTTTAGGGAAGCTTTTAATGTTTAATAGACTATTGTATTTTTTATATTCTGTTGGAAGCCACCCAGATAATCTTATTTATCAAGACTTTTCTTAAATTCTTGCAGTTTGAGTGGGTTCATTGTGTTTCCTTGTAGTGTGTGACTCATAACACACGAGAGGGTATCTTTGTGTCGTTTTTTAAATAGAATAATGCAGAAATTGAATGAACTTGTAAATGGACGCCTATAAAACTGACATGGCCCAGACATAGACTGATTCGTCCTAGAGATAACCCATGGCATGCAAATAAATATACATTATTTTATCACATTTTTCTCTAGTGGGGAGCTGAGGCCACTAATTGCTCTAACTGTGAAAGAAGTCCATCTATACGCTTTGCATGTTCCAGAGAACACAACAAAACACACAGAGTAGATGAAATGCAAGTGTTAAAATATATGTGCAGCTATGCTAAAAAAAAACAACCCTCCAAAAATAAGTATTGTGAACTAGCACTCTACATGCATGTAGGGAATTGTCCTATTCAGCCTTGTAACACAGCATTTAACAGTAATTAATTCAACCACAGCCGCTGACATTTACAATTATTTAAACAAAAACAAAGACGAAAATGAGATCAAAATTGATAACATTGTTTTCTATTAAAATTATACCAAAGCACTCCTTGAAAGACTTCTTAAGATAGTGTGCAGAAGTTGTATAAAACAAGTTTAGAAAGAATGGGTCACCAAAAATAAATATGTCATCTCTTAAGGCCAAACTAAATGTGACATTAAATGTGTTGCCATCTGCCTCTCCCTTGCCCCCTCCACAGTTAAATATCAGCCATTGTGGGGAGTGGGTTCCTGCGTGGGATTGTGACAACTTTTATTATTAAGACAAATGGCCTTGCAATTAAAATGCTAATGGCAGGTGAAGGCTTAGTTCAAGGTTGCTTTTCAGGCTAAGATGGGTGAATCCAACACAGGGTCTGCCAGAGATTCATTTGAATCCAAGCTTGAACCTTAAATGTTGCACGTGTTTGACTCGTGCGCGACCGCGTATACATGCAGCACCAGGAAATAATTAAATGAATCGGTTTAAATTGCAAAAAAGGGCAAAAGTGACCCCCCAAAGAGTGGGGGAACTGCAAAAAAGGCGCAAAAAGAATGGGGAAATGGCCAGCAAGCCCAAGAACCTTTGCAACTGCAATCCCATGAGCCTTTGCAACAAACTTTGAGGTCTGTGGATGGTTGGAGTTTGTTGTTTCCAAATCATCCTCCAGCAATGAGGAAGACTGAGCGCCACCACTGCCACCATTCATGCCAGTCTGGTAAATGCTGCTGGTTTTTTAAAAGGGTTTCCAAAGGTTTAGAAGGTGTTTGCAGGCTTTTTAGATCGTGTTCCCCACTATATGCAATTTCACACTTATGTGTGGTACCCGATAACATAACCCCCACCTAAGTGGGGAGGTGCCTGTATATTATACCAATTGCCACAGGATTTACTTTTGAATAAGCACACTGAATACAGTAACTGCAGTAACTCCCTGCCTTTGCCCCAAGACAAATATGCAACGAGGTTGCCATATTTCAAAAAGCTTAAATATATTGAGTTTTGTTTTTTGTTTTTTGGCCAAAGTTGTTGACATTTTTCTGACATTCAGCGATTTCTATCCAGACACTGTTTCCAATGGCCGGCTGTGTCCGGGAAGTATGGCAACCCTAAGAGAAATAAACATGGCTACTTCGTAAGCTTTCAAAAAATGCATATTAAGAGTAACAAAAAATTTATTCCAAGTCCATTTCAAGGGCACGTTTAATTCATCTTTTTATTTGGAGGTGCAATGTATAATCCTGAGCAAGCATGTTATATTTCCAAATAAGTAGCTTCTTTCTGTATGCAGAAAAAAAAGTGTAATCCTACCATACAACCTCTGGTGTAGGAAATGCTTTCACTTTCATAGAAAGTCGATAGGACTTCTTGCCAGATATAACGTCCAGTACATTTTTTCTTCTATATTTCAAACTGATGAATGGTTTATCTTAAAAAAAATCAAATAAAATTATGTGTTTAAGATAGTGGTTCTGGACAAGTATAGACAAGTAGAAATGAAGCCACTTGATCACACAGATACCGGTATAACACAAACTGGGACAGATGGGCCATTCCATGAAAAATGAGCCTGATAAAAATGCTAGATGAGCGCTGGACTTGGGTGAGGAAGATTCCAAATGTGCAGTCTAACCATTTTTTTAAAGCTAAAGACAAAAGAAGTTTAGTTTATGGACCTTCTTTTCAAAAGTCCACCCACGTAGTCTTCACAGAAGTGTTCAAGTTAAAAGTTTTCTGATGACTGTCAAAACACGTGACAGCATTTTTTCCTTAATTTTGTATCGTTAAATTTCTTAGACTTAATTTCTGATTGCATAGTTGTAACCAATAAACATAGATTTAAACAGATATGCTGAGTTTATCATTGATTCACCTCCCAACTCACAGTTTTTCCATAAATCAAACTTATCTCAAGCTCCATGTCCTTTTTTTGTCCCACCCATGACAATACTTTAACATTTAATAAAATTGTCAAAAATATCTATAAAAATAATTTAAAAATAGTAAAACGTTCAGTATCTTATTAAGAACATAGTTTAAATTTTGGTTGTTAATTTTTATGTATATTTACATTGTTACACATGTGTGAATACCAAAAAACATGGTCCAAGTGTCCCACCCGTGACAATGGAATGGCCCAGATATAGCACAAACTGGGACAGCAACCCTGGTCTTTTACAAAAAGTAATCTATCACTAAGTATTCCATTCATCGCCCTGGAATATTAATATCATACATTCTGCACACATATAATGTTTCTTACCATAAATATGAACAGTTGTTTTAACTGATCTCACAGATAGGCCACTTGTCACATTGCAGGTATACTCTCCTTTATCAATATCATGGACTTTATCAACAACAATAATACTGTAGAATAGATTGGGTTCATCGTTCCTTGGTATAATGCTTTTAGTTATGGTCCCTCTGTTGCTTGCCTAGACAGGAGAAAAATGTTTACATGGAAAAAAGCTATTAACACAGAACTTCTACCTCACAGGGTTGTTGTGAGGACAACATGGTGAAGGAGAGAGTCATCTATGCCACCTTGTGCTGCTTGAAGGAAAGGTGGGATATAAATATAATGATAAATAAATATAAAATAAAATAAACTGCCATTTGTAGTTTATTCAAGTAATGCTAATTTAACACTTTACAAAGCCCCATTGTGCTGTGTGTTTCACAATTTCAAACAAAGACTATTTCGCTGCAGTTCAGAAGACCAGGCAAATACCGCATTTTCCCGTGTATAAGACTAGGGTTTTTTCCTTTAAAATAATGTAAAAAATTAGGGGGCGTCTTATACACAGGGTAGTCTTATGGATGGAAAAATACGGTACTTCATATAGAAAATTAATTTCTGAAAGGGGCCCACGTATCTATAAAAGAGAAAGATACTATATAGTATTTGTTATTGATGTCTAGGTATTAATTACACTAGCATTAACCTCATCTGATACACTAGCAACCACTTCCAATATTTGTAAATTTTAATAGCTGCTTCTCTCCGGGAATAACAGGAAACTGCAATGCTCACAAACAGCACAAAGAAGATGATGGACTCATAATCTGAGCATGGTGGTAAAGGATATACCAAAGGGTAGCAGTCAGGGTGAGAGTTATTGGGAGACAGCAGCCAGTATATTGGGTTTGACTGTGGCTGTTCAGACCTTTGTGCAGCCACGAAGCTCAATAGTAAGGCTTGGCTATTCTCTCTCAATCTAAAAGGAGAGGATGGATAGAGAAATATAAAATGAGATGGTGATATCCTTGAAACATATGAATTGGCACCACACACAGAGGATCACATTCTTGTACTGTGGGCATCAGGTGCTTTTGGCATTAGAGGTAGAAACTACAGTACATATAGCTCCCTCCCTTCTGGCTAGTAACAACTTCCATCTAATTAACTGACAATCTGACACTCTTTTCTTAAGCTAAATCAATATTGTGGTAGGGATGGTCCTGTTGGAAGTTAACTATGAACTGTTACCTTCCTCTAGCCAAGGTGGTGTCCTCCAGATGTTGCTGGACTCACAATTCCCATCAGCCCTAGCCAGCATGACCAATGGTTAGGGGTGATAGGAGTTGTGCTCCAACAATATCTGTAGATTCAGTGGCTACTACAGTAACTATCATGACTTTAATATTCTTGCACGGAAATCAGATGGGTGAGCAGTTCCCACGTGTTTTTCACCAATGGCAAAGTTTAGCAAGGTTTACTTTGGATTCCTGACAAATACTTTTAAGTGGCAGCTGTTTGTGTGGATGCTCCAGAAATGAAAGCTCACAACTGCTGTTTAAAAATAACTGTTCACATAAAAAGTGAGATCTTGGACATATGAATTGTAATATTTTCCTTAAGGTTGAGTTGAAAAACTGTCTGTTACTTCAAGAAAGATGGCAAAAACGATGTTTTCTTTAAAAAGAATGCTCTTAGCTGGTAATAAGTACCAACATCATGAAATCTAATAAGTTTCATTCATTCATTCATTCATCGGTTGTTATGAAATCAACACAAATGCATTGTGTAAAGCTTGCTTGGTCATTCGAGCGGGAAACTGTAAAAAAAAACACACAAAAAAAGTTCAAGACACTAAGATCATCCCCAGTGCTATTTTTCTAGAAAAAGAGGTGCCAGAACTCCCCATGAACACCTCCTTCATTCTCTTAGAATGGCAATGGCACCCATCCAAGAGGTGCTAGAACTGAGTCCAGTGAGTTCCAGCTGAAAAAAGCCCTGATCACCCCAACGGAATGTAAAATATGGGAAGTGCCTCATTCTGTGGAATTCTATTTTTAGAACAGAGCAAGAGTACCCACCTCACCAGGATAACTCCATGCGATCTGCACTCTTGTGTTCCAGGCGGTAGTGATTGTACAGTTGAGGACAAGCTTGTCTCCTTTTAATAACTTGACTGGTCTTGAGGCATTTAACTGGACACTGCGGATTTCATTGTCTACACAAGACATCAAGAAAGAAAAGTGAATCCGATAATTAATCAATTAAATAACTGAAATTACTGACTGGGGAAACCAAAAGATACTTACTCATCCTGAATGTCAGGTATTTTGTGCTGTATTCATGGCCATTAATACTTGTTTCACAGCTGAGAAGGCCTATGAATTTATATGTTGCATTTGGTATTATAAAGCCCTTTGTACTATCCCAGATTATTGTCTTTCCATCAGGAATGATGTTATCTCCTGGCATCTAAAAATGAAATGAATTCATTACTTCTTTTTATTGCTAGGTGCTTCATCCCTGAAATTAATGAATGGTTAATTTATAAAAGAAATTTTAAAAGTTCCTGAACATAACTAAACATCTATATGAATATATTACTCAGAGGGCTTCCAATAGCACTTTTGTCTCTTAACATAAAAAAATGGTGTAGAATTTCACTATTTCATGGTTCCCCCCCCCAAAAAAAATTCATTATTCATAATTTTGCAATAGCAAAAGGGATTGCTCAGGCTTCCTGTTGACCAATATGGTTCTATCAGAGGATGTTCTTCATTTGCAGATGCATGATCATCACATACCAGAACACTATTTTTGCCTCTAAATTGGCAGTTGGGGGATTTTCTAATGTTGACAGCAGTCCATTCCAGACAAGAAATAAACCTCATAATATGGGAATTTGCAAACACACACACACACACACACACACAGAGAGAGAGAGAGAGAGAGAGAGAGAGAGAGAGAGAGAGAGAGAGAGAGTGTTTTGATATGAAAACATTTAAAGAAGGAAATCCAGCCTATTGTAATATATGGTGGCATGTATATTTGTCAGCATGTCTGTCACATCACAGCACGACTTTGAAGTCACAAATGAGCACACGCGTGGCTTAGTATGCCCTAATGTTCCAAATTCCAGTGGCTTCTCTATGTAGAGCTAACTACAGAGGTCGGCAAGACAGACACCTGCAAATGGCCTCAGAGATCAGCAATATCCACCACCTGCTCAACTGTCTGTAAACTAGGGGGTAGCCAACATTGTGCCCTCCAGAAACTGTGGATTACAACTCCCATCATCCTTAATGGTTGGTCAGCTGGGGCTGATGAAAGCTGTAGACTGTAACACCTAGAGGGCAACACATTGGCTATCCCTGTTGTAAACTGTTATCATCTCATGGCTTTGACTGTGCCAGAAATGAAAGCATCTTAGAATCATAGAGTTGGAAGGGACCCCTAGTCCAACTCCCTGCAAATCAGGAATCTCAATGCATGGTTCCCTATCTAATTTGAAACCATACTGGACCTTGCTTGGCTATGCAAATGTGCTAGCAGTTGCACCACTGGGCATGCTCATGCAAGATCTTAACTTATCCAGGCATGGCAGAGCTCAAGACTGTACCTATGCACAGGAGACCAAAGTGAAGAAGCAAAAAGACACCATCAATTGCGCAGGAAGAGTATGCCAGCTTCCCACAAAACAAGTGAGGTGCTAGAGTGGGAGGGCATTGAGGTCGAGTGCCTTCTAGCTGCCTCTCTGCCCAAGTGAGCACCTGTTGTGCGCATACCAGCTATGTATTGAGTCATGCCACCCACATGAGGAAGCAAGGTGGCAGCAGCAGAGGCTGCACACCAAGGCACCCACGGAGGTGAGTCACTTCTGAATCTCCAGGGCTCACAACAAAAGAAATTTTATGCTCATAATGTTAATGAGGGGGGAAACTATGGTATTATTTTCAGCAACAGGAGCAGAAAGTGAGTTCAATACGCTTATACAGTATCCAGAGTGCATGGGGCAAGGGGGCTAAAGATCTTGTTTACACACCTACCTCCCCTTTCACTGTAAATTTAAGAAATCTCTACTCATGTATGGAAACTAAAGATTGATTGCTGCTATACATAGTACAAGGGAACCTGTGACCTCCTTTTAAAAAGTCTAAAATCCATATACTATTGAAGCATAACAAAGATTTAAACATCAGATAGTATTCAGATACCACAAGTCATCTATTTAGAAGGCACTGAGGTGATGGAACCTGTCTTTACACTGGTTCCTTTGACTATTGCTGTTTTAAAAAGCAGCAAAACATTATTTTATTTTAGTTTTGTTTATTTCATAAAATTTATATACCACTTGACCGTTAAAAACCCCTCAAAGCGCTTCACAAAAAGAATAAAACCATAACATTATCAGTAAAAACCATAAAAGCAACTATTTACTGTAAGTCATTCAAAACATAAAGCCAACAATAAACTAACAACAGATTAAAGCATATAACCCTCATTCTACACGTCTGGGTAGGCTTGTCTAAACAAGAATGTTCATGTCAATAGCCAAGGTGTTCCAGAATATACGGTAGGTGCTAACACATTAAAAAAAAAAAAACAATTATCTCGGGAGTGGAGGAGCAATTGGGCTATAATGAAGGACGTTATACAAATTTAATTAATAATAATTATAATAGTGCAGCATCCAGCACTTAATCTGGTTGGGCAACACCAGTTGTGGGTCAACTATACTCCATGGTATGAAAAGAGGAGGATCTTGGCACCCATTGCTAAGGTGAAAATATATACACATAGGGGTGCTGGGACTGGTCACTGAGCTTGGAGCTTTTGATTTAGACACTTCTGAATCAAAACCTAGAAATCTGCACTGACTGTGACAGTGGAGACTGCTAAGTATACTATTTCTTCTTTCATAAATTCAGTGATCATGGATCACAAAGATCAGAGTTGCAAAGCAAGTCACCTCCCTTCATTCTGTTATTTCCCCAGACAGAAAAAAAAAGTTTTAATAGAATGAACAACAATCACAGCTAACACTAAAGTGACACAGTGGAATATAGGCTACTTCCTTATCTTTACAGCATCTCTGCTAAGAAGCCATAATAACAATTCAAATGATGGGAGGAGTGTGTCCTGCACATACAAATACTTAATGCCAATTTACAGCCTGCTGACTGACTTTCTAAAGTGTCTTGAATTCTAGAGAGCCTATTGTGGTTACTGCTGCTAGATATACCGTATTTTTTGCTCCATAAGACGCACTTTTTTCCTCCTGAAAAGTAAGGGGAAATACCTGTGCGTCTTATGGAGCGAATGATGGTCCCTGGAGCTGAATTGCCCAGGGGCCAAAAGCAGATTGTGCCTTTTATTTTACAAAGAGAAAGGGGAGTGTTGAAAGAACCCAGCTCAGCAGCTGATCAGCAAGAGATCGGGAGAGAGATAAGAGTCCCAGCTCCCTTTCAGCCACGCCCTCCTTTGTTGAATGTGCTGCAGAGGGAGGTTGTTTGTTTCCCCAGGACATGTGACTTGCTGATTAGATTATCTGTCTGCAAACAGTAGAAATGGCTCCCTTTCCTTAAGATTTTTTTCAGAAATGTGAGTTAAACCCCATAAAAATGGGGCTTTTCCTCTTTGCTTTTCCCCCTTTGCAAAAGGAGCTTTGCTTTTCCCCCTTTGCAAAAAAAGCTGCAAAACCTTTAGCTGATCCTAAAAAAAAAAAAAACCAGGGCTTTTCCCTTTGCAAAAAAAGCTACAAAACCTTTAGCTGATCCTCAAAAAACAAAATAAAACCCAGGGCTTTTCCCTTTGCAAAAAAGCTGCAAAACCTTTAGCTGATCCTAAAAAAGGCCTTTTGCCTTTGCAAAAACAGCTGCAAAACTTTTAGCTGATCCTTAAAAAAAACCAAAAACACAAAAAAACCACAAAAAAACACCCAGGGCTTTTAGAGGAGGAAAACCAGAAAAATATTTTTTTCCTTGTTTCCTCCTCTAAAAATGAGGTGCGCCCTATGGTCCGGTGCGTCCAATGGGGCGAAAAATACGGTAAACATTTCCCTTTTGATCCTTCAACTGATTCATCATTGCATATACAGACAATGACAATAAGAGGCATGCATAGCCCACTGTTTCAGGATATTCTGTTGAAGATAAAAAGTTTCCACCAAAGTCATGAATGTCTGCAGGAGGATTGGGAGGCATTCATTTTATAGCGCAATTGTTAATGCTGACTTAGCAATGGTGGTAGATGCATTGGGAGGAAAAGTTTCCTTTGACTTAATATGTACATCTTTAGGAACATTGGATCCATGAAGTGCAACATTATCTACCCTGACTAGAAGCAACTCTCCAGGGTTTCAGGCAGGGGAGATTCCAAGCCCTATCTAGGCCCTTCTGTATACAAGGCCTTCCTGAGCCTAGACCCTTCTCTATACAAGGCAGATTCTCTGCCACTGAGATACAGCCCTTTCCCTCTATCTATCTATCTATCTATCTAATCTAGGCTGGAGAACCTGTGGTGCTCCAGATTTTGTTATACTCCAAACACCCATGATCTCTGACCATTGGCAAGGCTGGCTGGGGCTGATGGAAATTGAACTGGAATGCAAACAGGATTTTAAGGATCCAGTACAATGTATGCGCTTTGGTCCTTCTCTCTACCTGCAAAGGGGGATACAAATTTGCATAAAGTTTGTATGTGCTTTGTGCCACATGCAAATTTATGCGAATCTGCATTTTGAGGGGGCAGAAGTCACACACAAGTAATAAGAGGCTTGAAAGACAGAAAGTAAACAGATGAAACATCACCATAACAGCATTTCCATATTAGGAAAGGTTTAGCCTATTCAATTTCTGTCTGTCACATAACTGTTAAGACACAAGAACCATATTTCTCCTCCAATGTCAGTCCCAAATCATGCAAAGTTCTCAGGTTTCACGAGCTGCAAAACAGTTATATTACTGCAGGTCTTTCCACCATCAGTACAGGAATAGGAATGATATTTCAAATGGGGGTGGGCGGAGAGATTTACAACAACCAAGATTCAGAAAAGATGCTGGTGCTTGGTTAAATTCAAGATTACATTGTTATATAGTACACAGCACATTCCTAATATAAGAGCATTTGTTGTGGTTATTTATTTATACTTCATAACTACAGCAATGTTATCAGCATTGGACAGTCTCCCTTTTCTTTTGTTTTCCTGAGCAAAAAGGGTTTGAGTCTGTCACACAAATATACCTACTTAAATGTTTATCTCAGCAGCAACAATCTACATCCCAAGTTGCTACCACAACCAACTTAACAGCCACGTTACAGCTGTATTTCTCTAAAAAAAAGAACCAACACAAACTGGCTCACAACAATGGATTGCATTGCAGGGTTGCCATATGCTTTGCAGGGTTTAAATAATCCACACTCTCTCAACTACAGAGTTTACTTGCAACACAGATGGACTAATGAAGGACTTTATTTGCATTAAAAAAATTAATGTTTACATTCTCAGAAAAAAATATTATGAGTTGTAGCCAATGCTCACTTGTAAACAGACAGAAATTAATAGGCAAGGTTAACTTAGATTTCAGTGGGTTTACTTGGAGTTTGTATGTGCTTTGTTGGATACAACCCAACATTTTTTGCATGAAATGACTTATCTGCTAAGCAAAGGATTGTTGCTCAGACAACTAAGAGGAATTCATGCTCTTGGTAGCTGAGGTTTAGAGCTATCTTTGCTGCTACTTTTTGCTTTGTGTGGACATCACAGTTACACTAAAATACTGCATTTCTCAATTGTTTTCTCTGGACAACAATCACTTCCTTACCAGAGCAAAGCAAAGAATGGCTTCAAAATAAACCAGGAAGTCCTTTTTCCATTGTCCAAATTGATAGAAAAAGTAGCCACATATGCACCAGAGAAATCCATGACTTCAGAATGGAAATTGTCTTAAGAAGGGACTTCCTGGTTTAGTATGAAGCCTTTTTTTTTTTTTGCCTTCCACAGTGCATGTGTCAGCCCAGTTTTGCCAAAGCATTCCATCAATCACAACTGTGATTTCATACATTGGCTAAAAATACTGCAAGGTGGGAATAGGGTCATTTGTCATGAAGCAATCACTATGTGCGCACATTTTGCTTCATAATTCTTGTTATATATTAGAGAATTACCGGGTAGCTTTAAAAAATAAATAAAGTTCATTGTCTAAGAAATTGGTTCCCAATTAGGGGTCCAGGGACCCCTGAGGGTCTGCAGAATGCACCCAGAAAGTCCGCAGCCCCATCCCTTGCCTCCCCCACCTATATTATTTTCATTTTTGCATGGTAATATCACAAATTTTATGGTCAGTTTTGAAATCACAATGCGATAACAATTTTGACCCGGCAATACGCAGCAATATATCGCTCCTCCCGTGAGGGAGAGCATCGTGATTTATGCTGAACATCATGATTTATGTTGAAAACCAGATATCACTCAACCCTAATCTGTTTTTTAGTATACCTAAAATCCTTTGCTTATAAGGGGCTACCTCAAATTTTGTTCAAAAAATTGCTTTGTGCAGGTAACTACCATAGAGTTATCAAAATTTTCAAAAGTAGGAGGTCCATGGCTTGGCTTTTGAAAAACAGGGTCCTCAGTAATTAGCTAATTGGAAACCACTGATCTAAGACCCACCCCCCACTGAATCTGGATCCAATACAGCAGTACCATCTGTATAAACACACCCTTTTGTTGGGGGTTGAGTCCCAAAACATCTCAAGGGCTACAACTTCGAAAGGATGCATGCAGGCCACCTGAAATCACTGGGTAAGCACTTCAGCACACTTAACATAATTTTAATAACTGAACCACCTATCTGTAAACTAAACCTCAATATATTTCATTGGCTTTTTACTTAGTTTACTGAGTTGAAAAACATTCAAACTTACTGTTCTTAATTTTTCTTAATTACCATACAGCTATGGAAAGCCCCCAGATATATATATATATTTGTGTGGTAAGGTGGTGAGTGCATTTTTTGTGACAAATTGAAAAGAAAATTTTTGAGGAGGGAAGGAGGGTTTAACGTGGGTATGTAAAATCAATTAAAAGAAAGTTATGGGTTGAAAATTGTTAGCTAATGTGCCGTGAGGTAAATACGCAGCTGTAGTTGATCCGAAAGTGGTCAGAATAAAAGAAGCAAGCTTATCCTGTTATTCAAAACAAGTACACAAAGCTTTATATATATATATATATATATATAGTCAAATAGCTTAAGCAACTCCCATGCTCTGCTCTGTGCATTCACAGTTTCACTTGCTGGACCACAAACAACTTGCTAGACTACAAAGAACACTATGAGAAGTATGTAATTTCTTAGGCATGTCTTCAGAAACTCTCTAGAACATGGCAAATATAAAAATGGCTCTCATACGTTGAGACTTGTGGGTAGTAGGTGTGATTGTATGTTATTCAACAGTGGATGTGTTGGGAAGAAAAATAAAATACACTTTTAAAATCTTTGTTATACATCCAGACTGATGACTCCATCAGAAGTGAGGGACTGAAGTACAGACAGTGGGAGGATGGAGACGTCATGGGTGCTAGACAGCATTCGGTCATAGGATGAAGTGGAAGCAGATGGAGCTGTGTCATGCGGTTACTTCAGCAGAAGGCTGACAGGAAAATGAATGCTAAGCCCAGACGACAAGATAACTTGCATTTGTTTAGTGTAATAAGAGTTCAAATTGATTCCAGTGCGTTTGCATTTGACTATTTCCCCCCAGGTCTTCTGTTAGAACTATATTCTGTAAACTGTTGCAGTTGGATTATTGTGAAACAAATGGACTCCTCCTCTGACTGGCTGAATGGCTGTTGTTCATTTATATCCTCCTCTAGAGGGATGTGGCAATCAAAAACACCCCATGAAATATCACCACACAAATTGGCTCTTGCTCGCCTCTTTTTGATGCCTTAATACAAGTTTCTGCTGTCCTCCTTAAGTCTGGCTACATTCTGCACAGCCAATTTTTTTGCTTCAATTTGACACTAGTTCTTTCAATGGAGGTAGAAACATTCACTATACTTGTATAAATAAAAACATTACTCAGCTGCATAAATGGGCCTTCCCCAGTCTGGTCCCCTCCTGATGTTTTGGCACTCAACACACGGGGATCAATGGAAGTTGTAGTCCAAAATATGTGGAGGGCACCAGGTTGGAGAAAGTTAGCATAAACACTGTATAACAGATGTAGGAAGCAATCCAGTTTTACTTAGCAAAATCCAAATACCATTTTTAATGTAACAGGAATATCTGGTACTGTAACTCTGCATGGGATGATAAGTTCTTCTCCATAAAAAACGCGTATCATATCTGGCAGGTCTCTGTTGAGCTTTACAAACGGACTGTGTGTGTCTGCAAGAAGAATAACAGAAAAATTAAGTCACAACGAATGACTTCAGTACACAAATGCAAACAAGACCATTATACAATAGAGAATCATGGACACTTACACCCATTGAATTGTGGTTCATGTTGTTAAATCAGTATGGGACATATCTGCCAGCCAGAAAAATGGGCTGGCTTGAGGAATTTAGGTCAGTGTGTGAAACTGTGTAGCTGGAGCTATGCATAGACCTGAACAAGCGACATATTCAGTGAGAAGCGTTTAATGGTTGCCAATTCTTCACCACACAAGGTCACAATAATTTATTTTGCACATTCTCTCCCCCCCCCTCACATCTGAGCAACTAGGAATCATTTCAATATATTGAAGCCAAAACCCTTACAGCCAAATGTTTTGAAATCCACCGTATGCATCTCCACTTAATTTCTTTCATTGAGTTTATCTACTTTGGGAACTATATTTGCAAAACAATTTTTTCCCTGAAAATCTGTATGTTTTGTGCTTTGATATCTTATTCATCTATCTTCTGCCATATAAAGTATCTCACAATGCAGTACTATACATGGGAAGCCTACCCAGTCATGTAATTTTATTATGTCTTTGAGGTTTAAAGCTACTGATTTTATTTTATTATTTTTTATAATTTTTATTGCATAGTTTTATTTTACAGGAAAATTCAAATTAACGAACAACAGAAGAATAACTTTGTTCCCACATAAATTTCCAGCTTGCATATCAAATGTAAGTAAATATCTTATCCAATGATTTATCGAACCAGCTCGAACCAATACAACATTTTAATAAAATTAAATACAATACTTATTGGTTGTTTGTGTCATATTTTCATCCTTCTGGACCCATTACCTTTTACCACATCCTTTTTTAATGGGGGAAAAAGAGAAAAGGAAAAAAAGGGGGGAAAGGAAAAAAAAAGAAGAAGAGAAAAGAAGAGAAAGAAAAAAAGAAAGAAGAAAAGAAGAAAAATAAAATAATAATACTAAAAAGAATAAGAAAAAAAATAAATATTATTTTAAAAAAGAAAAAAAAACTAAAACCTTTTTATCCAACTTCCTGGCCAATCCCTTTGCTTCAACTAGGTTTCAGTTTGAATGCTTACAACACAACACTTTCTCGTATGATTACTATCCAATGCATTCTGCGAAATTTGTTTACTCCACCGTCTTTCCCTTATCTTACTTCCCTTCCCTTATTTCTCAAATGCTGGCATACTAACAAAACTTTTGTTGTATTTTAGCACATAATTTTTGTAACTTTCCCATTTTCCAATAAATCTTTGCTTGGTATTTCCTCTAATACTATTTGTAAGTAGCTATCAGTAGCTTTAGAAATAGTAAAGCTACTGATTTTATTTCTATTTCAATAAATACAGTGGTACCTCGACTTACGACGATAATGCGTTCCGAAGGCGCCCTCATAGGTCGAAATTTTCGTAAGTCGAAAGGCACTATCTCCGAAGGGAAAAAAATTTCGTCGAGAAAGCTGCATTAAAAAACTCATAAGTCGAGGTATCGCGCCGCCGCTTTCCCTTCGTAAGTTGAAAAATTCGGAAGCGGCGGCCATTTTTTCCATTATGGAACTCATTTGGAAGTCGAAAACGTCGTACGTCGAGGAGCTTGTAAGTCGAGGTACCACTGTATGTCCATTTGTTTCTAAAGTTTTACTTTATCCATATTTTAATGAATATTTTCTATTGTTTTATGTAAACCACTTAGAAGTTTTGCTGACTTCAGTGGGGCTTACTCCCAGGTTAGTGGGTATAGGATTGCAGCCTTAGGTTGCTAATTGCTCTACAGCTATTGTGACTGCCAAGGACTTCTTTGTTTGTTTGTTTTAAGAAGAAGGAGGACAAAAAAATTGCTTAAGTATCAAAACAGACTAACAACATTTCCTTTGCAAGATGATCCAAGGAAAGACGAAAAGTTATCCTGCTTCTACAGTTGTAAAAGAAACACTTTTTTTTCTTTGCAGGGGCTACAGTTATAAAGGGGGGGTCACCAGCTCTTCATATCGCCAGTGAAATGCTACTTGTTACTACTCCCTTGAGACTCATTCATCCTTGTCACAAAATTAAAAGCTATTCTCCAAAACCAGCAAACTTTGCAGAGCAGTTTCCTGTATGTATAACCTGCAGGCCATTTTAAGTATGAGGAAGAGCTGCCCTAAAGATTGACCGTAGTGTCTGCAGACACAGTGTCACCACTGGCTGATGCCAATAATGTACTAGTGGGGGGAGGGGAGTCATCTTGAGCCTTGCATCCCTTTTAAAGAGAGCGACAGGAAACCAGTACAATATGTAAAGAACATTCTAACTTTAACGGATACATTCATGTCACCAGTTCCACACTTGAGGTGACAGTCATGGGCCACTGAATGGCATTGTCTTTCTCCAACAATACTAATAACTGTATATATTCAAAAGTAATTTTTCCTTCCGCTTACAAACCACAGCTACACATTTAAACACATTTAAACACAAACAACCTTCCAGATATAATAATCCCATGTTAATATATCTGTAGCCTTCTTTGCTATAAAAAATAATAAAAAGTAACAGAGTACTGAACTCAAAAACTTTGAAGGGAAGAAGAACGGAGGCAGTTTTGAAGGGATGCAACACATTTTTCTTTTCTTTTTATTCCCTGGATTTTTTCTAAAAAAAATTCCAACAGGAGTGAAATAAATTACACCAGCTCCAGATCTGCCAAACTTTGCCACCAGTTCTGGAATCAGATCAGGGGGTGGGAGTGTTTTGAATCCTGTAGAACTCCAGCCTTTGCCTACATACCTCCACCATGCATCGCTTTTGCCCTCCCCAGAATTGGAGCTCTGAGACTGGGCAGGCATGGGCTGTGCACCTTTCCATACTCTCACAGAAGAGGCATACAAGCAGGGGCATAGCAAGGGGGGGGGGGGTAGGGGGCGGACCGCCTCATTTTCCATAATGGAGGGGGTGACAAATTATCAAGGAATAATTACTGCCCTACTAGGGCAGTTCATTAAAAACTTTTAAATGCCTGCTCCAAAGGTCTTATCTTACTATACTAGGGATTATATAGCTATATATGAAATTTCATGCATATCGGTTAATATCTTGACCCTCCTCCACCAAAATAGGTGTTTACTTGGCTGTTTTCCTATGTCGTGAAGGCTGAAATTTCAGTTCAGTGGAGCACTTACTGTTCCCAACCCTAACCCTGTGGAAAGCCATCTAATTAGACTTTAATTTGATTTTGTGATGTTTTTAGGAGGTAATTTAATTATTGTTTGATTTTATACCAATGTTATGTATTTGATGTTAGCCACCCTCAGCCTGACTTTGATTGGGGAGGTCGGGATATAAATAAATTATTATTATTATTATTATTATTATTATTATTATTATTATTTGTTATTATTCTTTTGTAAGAAAATATGAAATAATGTAAAACCATTTTTGCAGGGGGGGGTCAATGGGGTGGGGGTGACAAGAAATTTACTGCACCGGGTACCACCTGACCTTCCTACGCCTCTGGGGGGGGTGACAAAACATTTTTTGCCCCCGGGTACCAATTTACCTTGCTACGCCCCTGCATACAAGGTCAGAACTCCCTCTCCAAGGGCAGACCCTTCTCTCCACCCGTAGACAGGCAGAACCAAAGAATCCTATGGCCCCTGAGACAACCTCCAAAGAACCATAAGTTTGCAGGCCGTTTATTAATTTTGTGTGTGTTTTTAGTACAGATAAACCACTTTCCCTCTTGCTCACAGGTTACTGACCCTCCCACTTCCCAGGTGAGTAAATTACTATACGTTGTTTACTAAGTCAGAGGGATAGGAGAAGAAGCAAAGAGGCAAGAAACTGAACTGTAAGAAACTGGAGATAAAAAGAAAGTAAATTGGGAGCATTTCGATGGATAATAGATCTTCTAATTAAGTAACTATTAGATTTTCAGGCTCTAGGCAGAGGGTTGTCATAGTCCCTATCATAAACTTCCAGGTATATCAGCCAATTCAGCACTCTTCTTGACATCATCAGGGAGTTCCACTCTTGTTGTGAGCCCAGGGTCCTGTTTGCAGCCTAAAGCCTTCCAAATGTTTTCCTACCTTTGATTAAAAGGAATATGCATCACATTTTCTAGGACAGCAGCTTTTTAATTTTTTGTCTGGAGGGTTTTCATAACCTTTATTTGATTTCACTTTCCTTTCCGTCTTAAAACATGGCTTTAAGGGATATAAAATACTAACCCCAGGGGTAAATTATTTCATTTAGAAGGAGATAGAACTCAATCTTGTACAGAAAAGAAAGGAAATTCTCCATGTTCAAACTTGGATGTTACAGTTAAGAACTCAGCCTTCTATATAATATTAACTAAAGAGTTATATTTTATATATATTAAGGTAAACAGTTATTGTACTGTATGAAAGAAGGAGGGATGTGGTTAAGTGCATGTATGTCAATAATTAAGCTAAGTCTGTGATATTTTGAAAGGGAAGTGTGGTAAGTTGAACAAGTACAGATGAGTTTAGACAAGCACCCTTGGGAACTTTGAGGGTGATTGGCTTTCCTGAGCCTTGCCACTCAGGATGACTGTTGAACTTGTGTGCAGGATACAGTGCATCTTTGAGGCTAACCTGCCTTAGCTTTCCAGTAGCACCTTAGAGACCAACTAAGTTTGTTCTTGGTATGAGCTTTCATGTGCATGCACACTTCTTCAGCTACCCACCTGTAACTTCTTCTTCGGCTACCCACCTGTTACTGCCTTAGCCTACCAGAGTTGTGGGACACCAGGAAGAGGTGGCTCAGGAAGGCCTATCTATTCACCTGAATGGGTGTGATTCAAGGAAAAGGGTAATAACAACTTATGCCCCTCCCACTGGGGAAAGGTGGCTCACCCAATTCAAGTTACAGGTGGGTAGCCGTGTTGGTCTGCCATAGTCAAAACAAAATAAAAAATTCCTTCCAGTAGCACCTTAGAGACCAACTAAGTTTGTTCTTGGTATGAGCTTTCGTGTGCATGCACACTTCTTCAGATACACTGAAACAGAAGTCACCCAATTCAAGTAATCCTATAAGTGAGTTAAGAGTTAGTTTCCTAAACCTAACCCTTAAAAGTTAGTTTCCAGCCACCATAATGAAATGAACGAAATGAAATGTGACCCTAGTTGAAACCCATTTATCGGGAGTATTGTCTCATTATTTCTAATTGTAAAACTGCTTGTAAAATAGAGCTGTTTCCTTAAGGCCATGTAAACTTTTGTTATAAAGATTTCAAAGTGGATTTGGTTCACATGAAAGGTGCAAAATTTATATTCCCTTTTAAAGTCTTCATTAATCAGATGGGCATGCTGTAGGCAGTCAATAATCTTTATTTTATGTTACTCATTAATCAAATATTAATATTCATTTTTATTTAGAGGCTGGGGGAGAGGACACACCAAAAATATATATAAGAGAAATATGCAAGTTAATCTATGAAACGTAGCCAACATCCATGATTCTGAAATGGTACACTATCACCCATGGAAAGAGAAATACATGAACACCCTCTTATGCACCCTGTGAAAGATCACATATTTCTCTTTCCCACTGGTGACAGTAGGAAAACCAAGCAGTCGCAATAATCAGGATTGTAGCCAAGCACTATAACAGGTTAATGGATGTGACTCAAGCACTAACCTGATAGTAAAAAATTAATTTTCTAAAAGCCAATTACAGTACATTGTTCTTTGACATTCCAGTGCTTTTTCTGGCAATGGGGTGGCATTTCACACCTTTTGCTTAAAAACGCACACACCTAGCAACAATAAGGATATTACTCAATATATATATTTGATACTGTAAGATACGGTTCATGCCATATTCTAATCATTTAATAGACACATTTCTGGTACGCTTCCTTTCAGATAAAGCATGCAAAATTCCACATGCCCCAAGTCTTTCCTGTTCTTTGTTTTTTCTTAGGCTGGTAGATAAAATGTTAACTCTATTTTGCATTTTGAACTGCATTCCCATGGTAGCCAAACGACATTTGACATAGGAGATCTGTGACTGAATCTCCCAATACCTTTTTTAAATCTGAAAACATCTGAAGGGGATCCAACTTGGTCTGGGGGCAATAGCACTGTGGAAGATGATATAGAACCCACACACACACAGTTTTGTTGATATAAATCATATGCGCCTATTTGTGCAACCTGAAGCTGTTAATAGACCAAGTGCAGGGGAAAGCAGGATGCCATTGCCCAAATTCATTTCAAGTCTGTTCTAGAGCAGGGGTGGCTAACCTTTTGCAGGCCAAGCACTGCACTTGATCCATGGCTAACCCTCCAACAGTCACATGTCAAAGTGGGTACAACCAAAATGTATAAGTGGGTGTGGTGAAGGTGTAAAGTAGGCATGGCAAATTTTATTTTGAAAAGGAAAAATGGGGGTGGGCAGAGGGGAATAAAAACCACAGCTTATCATAGGATCACACCACAGGGCCCATAGGAGTGGCTGATTCCCACCCCCCTTTATTTAAAATTGTAAAAAATTGTGGAGGACACAAAAGGCTGAGGCATCAAGGCATGACAGTGGAGGACCCATTGGAGCAGTGAATATACATAGAGAGAGATAGAAAGAGAGTCTTTGTGGGTCACAAAAAATCTTTTTGTTGGGCAGCTCACAGGTCAACCACCTGTTCAAAAAGCAAATAAAACCAGAAAAGGCTGGAAATCCGATTACAAATCTCCTGGTTCATGTCTGTTTTGGCCCCACAACTTCAAACACATTGCAATACAACAACCCCAAGTGCTTTCAGTGGACCCAGATGTTCAATTGATGATAACATGCTCATTTAGATGTAGATCCCTTTGCTTATTAATTTAATTTATTAATTTAGCATTTCAGAGAAGTATTTTTCTTAATAAGAAGGAAAAGATAATTGGGATCTTACCATTAATAAATACATATATTGTTGATACTGTCTTCTTCCTCACAGCACTTGAAGATGTATACTTGCAGCTATAATATCCTGTGTCACTTGCTTGAGCTTTGTTCAAAGTCAGGCTACTACAGAACTGTTTGCTGTTCCTTCCACAACTATATGGAATTATATTCAGTCGTTCACTGTCCTTGCTTAGACTTTCAGGCAGAGACCATGAATGAGCCACTTCCCCACTGCAGGTAAGAAAGCAAAAGCAAAAGCATAAACAAACAAAACAATTACCGGTATGTTTGGCTACCACTATATGGCACCAATTCCCAAGCCTTAATCATATGGCATCTAGCATACAGTATTAAGGGTGCTCCACCTTAATGTTCTCTAAAAGCAACATCATAAACAAAACAAAACGAAGAACTATTAAATAGTTCCTTTCCATGCAGAAGGCGCCATGTTCGATCCTCAGCATCTCCAGCTAAGACTAGGAGAGGCCTCTGTTGGAAATCTTGGAATCATAGAATTGTACAGTTGGAAAAGTCTCTGAGGGTCATTTAGTCCAACACCCTGCAATGCTGGAATCTCAACACTCAGTCCCCTATTCAATTTGAAAAGAACCACTGAAAATCAGTGCAGAGCCAGGCATAGGCAAACTCGGCCCTCCAAATGTTTTGGGACTACAATTCCCATCATCTCTGACCACTGGTCCTGTTAGCTAGGGATCATGGGAGTTGTAGTCCCAAAACATCTGGAGGGCTGAGTTTGCAGACAATACTGAGCTAAATAGACCAATGAGTCTGACTCAGTATAAGGAAACTTCCTATATTTCTTCCAACAATAATTCCTTCTTGCAACCAACTAGAAAGAAAAACCTATTAACCACAGACCAAATTCATAAAAGGTGCACCCCAGATGATTACCTGCACATGATGCTTAAAGTATCTCCTTCTTGTATGACATGCTGTGTTCCTGTTATATTTAGCTTTGGACCTTTCCAACTGGACCCCGAACTAGAGCCTAGAAAACAAGGAAAACCCAGATTATTAAAACTGGTGGAATAGCTGATGGGCTTTGTATCTATTCAAATTAATATGTTTTTAATCTAAGAGGGCTTCTGTGTTTTCACACAGAGCCAAATTAGCCGGGATGCCAAACATGCGATTGCTTGAATGGCTTTGTAAAAGTAAACTGCAGGCACAGTGGATCTGGACCTGGAAATTAGTAGCAATCAGCCACCTGATTAGTTATATTGTATATTCACCTGATACTCTATTGTTCTGATCATTTGATAGATGTGACAAAATTTGCCTCACTATGTGGTCAAATGTTACAGATTACTGTTAACTGTAATCTATACTTCAGTAAATCTACAATTTTTTGGCATTGTAATGACCCAGAATTTATTTATTTCTTCATTACAAAAATATACCACCTTTATCTTCCAAGGATCTAAGGTAGTGTACATGGTTCAAGAGATAATGCTATGCAGATTAATGTCAAAACATAAACATTCATTCACCTCAAGCAGCCACAGGTGAGAACTAGGACCTACAGGTGAGAACTAAATGCAAGGTGGGGACAGGGAGACAAAGTACCCTAGAAGGAACATGTGTCCCGCACCCGAGGCTCTACCCTTCTCTAACACCCCATGCACTATATATCTATATCTATATTCACACTGGTAAATACAATGCCATTACTGACAATACTTTTAAGTGTTCTCTTATGCAACTTTCTTTTTAAGAGGGCTTGTGGAGCAAACTTGTCAGCCATACTAACTCAACATTCATTATTTCATTATATTCTACATTCAGATTTATATATCCACATGATAAACTAATTTATTATGTATAGTAACTTGCAAAGTTACTCATTCAGGATGCAGCAGATATACATTTTTGAGACATGAAAAAAATTAAAGTCATGAAACTCTCAGATGTTAAGACAGCTTTGAAGAATATGTCAGACTGAAATGCACATGGGACAAAATCCTTAAGTTATTCAGTGTAGGGCTTGATTTTTTTTTTAAGTCCACTACAATCAATAGAGTGTTTAGATTCATTTTACACAGCTTCTAATCAGGCTGCTTATGGTTTAACCTGAATGTTTGCTTCAATAATGACTGCAGGAATTCACCCAAGAACAGCCTATCAGAAGGCAGCCCTGTTTAGGGAAGTTTTTAATCTGTGACATTTTGATGTATTTTAATATTTGTTGGAAGGCGCCCAGAGTGGCTCGGGGGACCTAGCCAGATGGGCAGGGTACAAATAATAAAATAATAAATAATAATAATATCACTCTCAAACAATAGGTAACGGGATTAATCTTCCTATGAAGGCAGAATCAGTGAGGTATCAAGAGAAGCGGCAGAAGGGTTGGAACGGAGCAGGGTAGGGATGGGACATAGAAAAGAGAAAAGCAAGAAGATAACATGTTGAGTACAAAGGAAGCTTCCCCTTCTGCTCACAAATCACTCTTAGACCTGGTTGGCAAGGAAAGCTAAACCATAGCTTAGCCATATTCAAGCTTTTCCTCTCTTCTCTCCTTCTTCAGCACGACCACAGGAGAATAGAAATATAATGCCATTGTTGACAAATAACTCTTAAGTGTTCTCCATTTAATTTATTCCTTAGCCACATGTTCCAGGAGGGTAAAGGGTGGATTGCAAGTTCCTCCACCCACCCCTCTGGCTTCTAAAGCAAGCAACTGGATGATACTACGCAATGCAGTCCACAAGAGGGAGAGCATCTATCTGGCCAATATCAGGCTGGCAGCGCCGGGTTTGAGACTACAAAGCTACTCTGGAGAAACCCCTTCTCGGTTTCACAACAGCAACTACCGGTAAGTCATAAGGCAAAATCAGAAGACTGAATCTGTGCCTTCTGCAAGTGATTCTCTCCCCCTTGCAGGCTGAGCTCAAGTCAAATTGCAGTATGGCAGGAGCACAACTACATCCAGTTAAGCTGATTGAGCACAGCTGCTATGGTTTGCAATGCAGATGTACCAACATTAGGACAGAGGCAGATTTAGGGTAGCATGACCTGTTTGGTTGCACTGGGTGCAAAGCCTTGGGGAGACACAGGAGCCGCCACAACTATTATGTAGAATGGAAGCCAAGAAGAGGGGGGTGCCAAATTTTGAGATTCCAAGGTTTGCCACTGATAAGGAAGGAGTAGACGTGTGTGAGAGGAGAAAGGCTTAGGACAGGAATATAAGTAGGCAAAAGCCATATGAAGTTGGGTGTGTAAGCAGGAGGAAGGGGGTGGTGTATGCTTGACAGTGAGAAGGACCTGAGAGTGACATGGAATTGCCAGAGAGATGGGGCTGGGAAAAGAGCACAGAGCGTGGGTGGAATATAGCAAATGAACAAGGCAAATGCTCATTTGAATATATTTATTTATTTTATTTATTCCATTTATAAATCACTTCCTATGAAACTTCTGTAAACAATTAACAATATAACAATATGCTGACATGTGTTTAAAGCTGCCCGGCATAATTTTGCCACAGTGTTGACTAAAGTGTTCACTTTTTAATTTAATGTTGTTGTATTTTTGTGATTAAAAGAAAATATGACATGAAAGAAGGGCCAATGGAACTGTGTGTGCTTTAGATAAATAGCCGATTTGGATTCCTGTGTAATGAAGGCAAAGCAGCTTCTAAAAGGGGAAGGTGCCTTTCTGTAAAGTGTGTTTGTGAGCCATAGCACAATCTTCTCAGGTATCTGAATGTGAGTTAATTATTCAGCCAAGGCTAAATAGTTTCTCCTTGGCAGATCTCTTTTGCATGGAGCACCACACACCATAAATACACCTCTGCTCAGGACTCTGCTAGGTGCCATTGATTTCCCCCATCCAATGGGTCAAGGCATTTTAAAGTTACTTTTACATCTTTGACTAACTAGAGCAAGATCCTTTGAAATTTGTCATGCAAATTACTACCACCATGGTTCCAGTTACAGGTGGGTAGCCGTGTTGGTCTGCCATAGTCAAAACAAAATCGAAAATTCTTTCTAGTAGCACCTTAGAGACCAACTGAGTTTGTTCCTGGTATGAGCTTTCGTGTGCATGCACACTTCTTCAGGGTATCTGAAGAAGTGTGCATGCACACGAAAGCTCATACCAGGAACAAACTCAGTTGGTCTCTAAGGTGCTACTAGAAAGAATTTTCGATTTTGTTGTTACTACCACCATGGTCACTTCCAGATAGCTTCTTTATTGGTCATTCATTCTGATTTGTTTGCCCAAGTTTGCAGGGAGGTTAGACAAGGCCAGTTGTTTACTGAGCATTCACTTGGATTTGTTGGACAATGTTGCAATTGTTATCCCACACATTCAAAGGTATTTCCCCATCACTTTCCTTATCACAAAAGGTCTGAGAAGCGAGTTTTGTTGCACAAGAGAATCAAATCAACTTTAACTGCACAACCTGAATCAGTACAGTATGACTGAATCCCACCCCCCCAAATACTGAAAGTCTGGAGGTGCCCATGTCCTTTAAAAACAGAGTCAAACACCTGTATTCACAGACACAGAAAGATATAGCCACACATATTTTAAATTATTTACACCTGAATCCTGTGTGTGTTTATTGAACTACGTTCAATAAAGCTTACTTCCATACAGTAGCAAGAGGCAGCTGTGTGCACCTGACCTGGCAGTAGAGTCAGAATAATAGCTTGAATTCACACACTTTAGTCTGAACATGGATGTTAAAATAAAACCTAATAAAATATTAAGTAGTTGCTTCCTTTTAGTTACTGTTCAGTAACAGTAACTAAAAGGAAAATTTGGAAATAAATACATCTGCTGGCTGGTTGTGATTAATTTTGCTACAATATATCAATTCAAGAAAGCCCTTAAAATGAGCTTTGATTCATTCTTAATCAATACAGAATTGACTTTAAAACATATACAGTACAAGCGTTCTCAACACATTAGAGGTTGAATTCAGCCTGAAACACTTCAGAGAGCTGTAGTTGCTTGCCCACCCTCCCACACATACTTATAGAAGAGTCAAGACTCAATCATACTCATTTATATCTGCATTAATTTGTGATCATGATCTTTCACTGAAGCTATCAACTCATTATCATTAGGAAACTAGGGGGAGGGCTTTGTTTTTTTATTATTATTATTAAAGATTTTCTTGATTTACAAAAGTGTGTGCAATGTATCTCTCGTATTTTTTCCATGTAACATTTTTACAAATCAGTTTTGGTTGTTGAGACATTAGGGAGAGAAGGGGGAAAGAGGTGGGTGGGATGGGGAGATGGGTGGGGTGGAGTGGCGATGTTTCTATTTTACATAATATATGTAGAGTTTGGTGTCAGCGTTGTTTGTGTAGGTTCTCTGTTGTTCGCTTGTGCTCCTTTGGTGGTGAGAGAGGTCGGGATTGGCGTAGGGTGTGATTGTTCATTTGTGGTTGGCTTTGGTGATCTTTGGTTTCCTGTGTGAGTGGGGTGGGTGGGTGTTTTTGATCAGGTTAGCCATATTGATTTGTATGCTGTTGGTAGATTTTTGTCATTGTCTTTTTGGGCTGTGTGTGTGATGAAGCGGAACCATACCGGGGTGAAGGTGTCTTCTTCTGTTTGTCCCCGTGTCAGTTTCAGGTTACTGGTTAGGGCTGTTTCCCATACCATTGGTCCATGTTTACTCCTGACAGGTCTTTCCAGTGTCTGGTTATGATGTTTCTAGCTGCTGAGAGTAGATAGATTGTGAGTTCCTTGTGTTGTAAGTGGGCATTATTGTCTTGGAAGATGTTTAGGAAGACCAATTCTGGGGTGGTTTCTAACACTTGCTTGGTTATTTTACATATTTCTCGTATGGTTGTTGTCCAGAATGATTGGATTTTGGGGCACTCCCATCACATGTGGAAGTATGTGCCTGTGGAGGTGCACCCTCTCCAGCATTTTGGTGAGGTTCCTGGTTCCTGGGCGTATGGGGGGGGCTTTGTAGCATTGATTTATTCTATCACAATTCACTGACGTAGACAATAGGTGGGAAGGGACTAACAAGTACAGTATGATCAGAACTTAGAAACATAGAGCAATCTACAGCCTTTTCTCCAACTAGGAGAAAAGGCTGTAGATTGTAGTCTCCAACCATGTAGTAAACAAAGCATAGTAAACAAAGCACTACCACCCCATTTCCCCAGATTGGTAGACGGTTACCAAAGAATGAATAACTCTCAGCTTCTGTGGTGCCATCAGAAAAAAAACTTGGGGGCAGAGGTCTAGGACCCTACTCAGGAAGGCTCCCAAATGCCATAAGGCTGGTTTACCACCTTTTGAAGTAAGTAAAGTGATACACATTACCATATAAATAGGCCCCCTAAATGATATACAGAGTTTAAAATCACACAACTGCACCACTGCTTAGCTTGCCTCATGGATGGACCTACAAAAACACGAATGTCTCGTGGCAGTTAAAGGTTTCTTGGTGTGCTTAGAAATTAGAATTCACACCATAAGCACACAACAAACAGCAACTCATTTCTACCTGGGAGGATTATCATATTTTGATTACTGCTTAGTAACCTGAAAAGATGGGTACATAACTATATGGTTGAAGCCACAGACTTCTGGCTCTTCACTTAATTGATGCACCATGTTACTGCCTCAGGCAACTATTCATCTCTCCATCGGGAAGCCCAGGTCAATTTTTTAAAAAAACCATTTAGAACAGACACCCTATTAATACACTGAGTAACCTTTACTGAAGTCATTAATGAGAATAATGTACAGTATTTATCTTTTTGAACAGCAGTAGACACAGAACTTAAAACCTAATGAATCTAACATTTCTTCAGTGGGAAATGAAGATATCTATTATAAATCATTTCCACAAAGTTCATTAAACATGCCTTACATTATTATTATTTTTACGATTACCTGCTAGCCAAAGTGAGCAATTCAATCAAACCAGTGCTACTGGAGTATGTATTATATACATTAAGAAATGCTTCTTACACAGGTAGGAGGGCGATCAACATCTCTTAATAGGAATCTCTAATTTCCACCATTCTAAGTTTCTTTTTCTCGCAACAAGGCTCATTTATTTTAAGTATCAGGGTGAGAACTGGTATACAGGAGTCAGTGGGAGTATACAGGAATGCTCAAAAGGTAATAAGCATCCCATTGAATGACTTAATAATGTGCAGTTAGTTGCATTCTTAGCGGATGTGATTTGCTCTTGCTGAATGGCAAGCTCACCCACTGAAGCTTGGAGGGGGGGGGGAGATGGATGGCAGGACTGCAACCTGGTTAAATAAAATGCAATCGATTAATCATATGAGGTTCTGTGGGTGACTTGAAAAAAAAATCTGTTGATTAAATCAGAGCCAGCCCAAGACACTTTGGCACCTTAGATGAGCCACAAAATGGCACCCCTTTCCTCACTAGGGAAGAGTGAAGATTGACAACAGGAACAAAGGGGAAATAAAAATCTGCACTGGGATCTGCTGCTCCTGTGGATCCTGTCACCTGAGGCAGTCACCTCACCTTGCCTCATGAGTGGCCAGCCCTGGATTAAATATATAGCCTGCATTTCAAGTGAGATTAGAATGCTGGGGAAGTGTGTTTGTGGTGATGGTATGAATGCAACTCATAAACACATATCCAAAGTGATGGGCAAGTATTTTGCCATTTTACATTGTTTTAACTGCTTTATTATACTTTTAGTGTTTATTTATTATTAATATGCTAACATGTTGTATATAATTAGCAATAGAAATGATGCAGGTATAGTCTATACTCTGGCACGGTGCTTCCTTTTAGGGAGAAATCCAAAATTCAAAGTCAGCTGGAGGTTTGGAATAAGCAAATCTCCAGCTGAAGTCTTTTGTCCCGGCTCAGCCACAGATACACTGTGTAAGTCTTCCATCCCAACTCAGCTGAGGCCAGAGTAAGTCCCATAAAGGGGATGTTCTAGGGGTGTGACAGGAGGAGATATACCCAACTCCAAACTCCTTTTGGCTCAGTCATGTGATCTAGCAACCCAGCAAAAGTTACATTGGCAAAATGGGAGTTTGGAATAGGGGTAAATTGCACTGGCAGTACTTAAGGTAAAGGTAAAGGCACCCCTGACCATTAGGTCCAGTCGCGGACAACTCTGGGTTTGCGGCACTCATCTCACTTTACTGGCCGAGGGAGCCGGCGTACAGCTTCCAGGTCATGTGGCCAGCATGACTAAGCCGCTTCTGGCAAACCAGAGCAGCGCACAGAAATGGCATTTACCTTCCCACCGTAGCAGTACCTATGTCAAATTTATATCACTTCAATTGGCATGGCTTCACTTCCCCCAAAGAATCCTAGGAATTCTTAAAAATATAGGAAGCTTAAGGAGGCTGCTTTATAGCTCAGTACTGTCAGTGGTTCCCAAACCTTTTCTCTCTCCCATGTATCACTTGAACGTTTCTGATTTTTCACCCTGTTGTAGCAATTGTAAGACACTGTACTAGGTCATGAATGATTTTAAATTGTATTTGTACAGACATGACGCAGACCGCTTGAATGAAGTTCATGGTCCACTGGTGGTCCACAGACTATGGCTTGGGAGCCTCTGATATACACTGACTGGCAGAAGATTTCTAGATTTCCGAGAGCAGGCATTCCCAGCTGTGTGTGGAGATGCTGGGAATCGGACATGGAACCTTCTGCATGGAAAGCAAATGCTCTACCACTGAGCTGAAGCACTTGATTGACAAAGTAATGCGAATTCTCAAGTGACACAGCGATCCCTAGACACGTGCACCCTCAATGAAAGAATAAGGAAGAGGAAATGACAGTCAACCCCACTGAATTATGTGGGGCAAATACACTCATCATTGTCTGACTTTCTCCAGATGAAGTGACAAAACATCCACAATTCTTAAAAATATTATTTGTAGGAATATTTCCTGTCTTCTCTATATTTCCTTAGTTTAAAGAAACAAACCTTTTCATTGTACTCTGAAAATGAGGTCTGTCAACCGAAGCCTTAGTTGTGCTTTAAATCCTCAGCTCCTTCAACCTCACTTTCTTTGCTATAGTTTGCCCATAAATACTTTAATCAATATGTATAGTATCCAGCACCTCACATAAAATGTGCAAAAGGGTCAAGGATGGTTTTGAAAGGTAGCTGATACTATACCAATACCTATGGTGTGAACACAGCAGTTAACCAGCAACTGCTGGTCTTTATAGCATGCAGTGCCACAGGAAGCTATTTGCTGTTGAGTATTTGCTGTCATTCAAGAGAGTGTACAAATTCAAACCCCAGATCTTGCCATTAATTAAAATTCTAAAGTAAACGGAACACTTATGAGTACCACCAGTTTTATTTCCTTTGGCCTGCTTATTGCATTTCCTAGCTACTGCAATTACAGAAAAGTCTTCCAAGTGTTAGGAGTACCATGCAGAGGATATTTGAGTGTTACACTGACTCCCATGCACACTTCCAGATCCAGCACAAACTGGTCTTATTTCCACCAATATTTTGTTCTCATACAATGGTCCTTACATGGTCTGTGTACTGTGTACTTGCCTCTCAAGTAGCAAACTTCTACATATAGTAAACCAGCCTGCTCATTTTGCTGAGAGGGCCCTGGACTTCTGCCCAAAAGTCCTGCCCTGATGGCACTACTGCTCTTATATCCAAATCTTTTAATGTGTGACCTTTGCTTCTCAAGATCCACCACCCTCTTCTGTTCCTCTGAATTAATCTGTGACTATATTACTACATAAATGAGGAAGCTACTTAAATAGTAAATATTCATTTTAAGGTACAGTAGAGCAGGGGTCAGCAAACTTTTTCAGCAGGGAGCCAGTTCACTGTCCCTCAGACCTTGTAGGGTGCCGGACTATTTTTTTTTGGGGGGGGGGGATGAACAAATTCCTATGCCACACAAATAACCCAGAGATGCATTTTAAATAAAAGGACACATTCTACTCATGTAAAAACACACTGGTTCCCAGACCGTTCATGGGCCGAATTTAGAAGGCAGTTGGGCCCGATCCAGCCCCCGGGCCTTAGTTTGCCTACCCATGCAGTAGAGCAACCCCAAGCAATCTGCCCTTCTGTTGTGTTAGGCAGATTTACTCTTCTATTTAGCAGCAAATGACCAAATCTCCATCTCTGATCTGCTTGCCTTGCACAGGAATCCACATTGGTTGCTGAACACAAACTTCCACTTGAGATGCCCTGACTAATGCTGTGGAGAGGAGTTGTAATATAGATAAGAGTACACAGACATTTGAAATACATAGGAAAAAACAAACCTGGTACTTGAAAAATGAAGTTTTTCAAATAACACTTGATGACACTAAGGCCAAAACTGGAAAATCTGAAAAAGTGTATCAGTGCCAACCCTATATAATATTGTTGGAAATAAGTCCACTGGAACTTGTTCTAAGGAAACATACAGATAATTGCAGCCTAAATCCTTTTTAACCCAAATTGTCTTCTTGAAAAGGTTTAAAATGTTGGTTTAACTCTTTGAAACACTCGATATATTGTCCTGAATGTAAGTTTTATTGCTTTATTTCGATTGTTCTTAGAATTGTGCAACCCACAGAAAACTTTCTGAACTTCTATAAATCTGCTCCAATGTCTCTATGAAGTTTGGATCCAAGAAAGGGAACTCAATACAAGTTCTTATGGACAACTTATTGTGATGCTCACAAACATGCAACTGTGCATGTTGTTATACATTGTCTCTAAACACAATGCCTGGCAGCAAGTCTGGATTGGCCACTAAATATATATTCAGTTCACAACCAATTGCATCTTCTTGATAAAACCGAATATCCATATTTCTAATGGCCACTAGTCACAGTGGTTATGTTCTGCCTCCTCTGTTGGAGGCAATATGCCTTTGAATGCTAGGAATCCCAAGTGGGGTGAGTGCTTTTGCACTCAGATCTTGCTTTCAGACTTTCCATAGGCAACTGTTTGCCCACGGTGTGAATGGGGTGCTGGACTATACAGGTCACTGGCCTGATCCAGTAGGTTCATGTGTTCTTAAACACTTATTTATCACATATTAAGATTTTGCTTGCTAATAATAATCTCAACTATGCAGGACACTACAGACTTAAGTGTGGTGCCTGTTTTATGTTCCGTTCACTCTTTGTTTCTATAAAACTGAATCATTTTAGCATACACACACACACACACACACACACGGATTTCAGCAACTTTTGTCAGTCACAGACATAGAATATCACTGTGTATGATCATCCACCCATTAACTGTCACAAGCATATTAAGAAGCCACAAGCTGCTTATTGTATAAAAATCAAGTAGAAGAAATGTTCACAAGATATGAGATTAAGGACAGTTTTTGTAAGTGATGCTTATTTGTGTTTCCAATACCTCTAACTCATACATAAATCCTACATCCTGTTTAAAATGATCTGATTCCTTTCCTACATTAATAGCCTTCACCAGCAACATGTTCCAAACTACAGCCATTTTCGTACATGACATTAAGTAGCATCTTTGAACTTTTCTTGCACCATTTATGCCATTGTGAATTCTGTCCATGCCAGATACAAATCAGAAGTGAGCAGTTTTTTCAGTTGAATGCACATCCTAGTCCAGTGTTTTTCAACCTTTTTTGGGCAAAGGCACACTTGTTTCATGAAAAAAATCACGAGGCACACCACCATTAGAAAATGTTAAAAAAATTAACTCTGTGCCTATATTGACTATATATAAAGTAATTTTCCCACGGCACACCAGGCAACATCTCGCGGCACACTAGTGTGCCGCGGAACAGTGGTTGAAAAACACTGTCCTAGTCAATGTAAGTTTTATTGAAGCAAAAGAACTGAAGAAACAATGTAATTGCGCGCGCGCACACACACACAAATATGACACTTGTGAAAACACCCCTACTATTGCACTGGCTTTCAGATAAGTGTGCACATGACTTTATCCCAGTTTCTTGGAAGCAAGCTCCATTTCAACCAGTGAAATTTGCTTCAGTTCAATACTTCCGTTGAACTGCGTTGCATATCTGAATACCGAAAAATACCATATAATTGCAACCACTCTCTTAATCGCTTTATTTGTAAGAAAACCCCTCTGATGTCAGTGCTCCCTGCTCCCAACAAAGCAGCCTGATTTCCAGCGGTGCTGTCAGCAGCATATTTCTATAATCCAAACCGAATCAGTAATGATGAGATCCCGCAGGTCAGTTTCTCAGCCACATCCCCAATCTCCACATAATTGCAAAATGCAATAGTTAAGTAGCCTACTTTAAAATGAAGATAGATTCAATGTTCTGTATAGGTTAACCGGGAGCTAGTCCTTTAGAGCACCCACGAACAGTTCCTCCCTTCAAGACACTAGGCTTAGAATTAAGAAAACACTTCGCTGGGTTGGCACAGAAGAGAAAAAAGGCGTCACCCTTTTAATTCAGCATCAAATCCCACGACAATCACATACATGCAGAAACTCCTGCGTGCATAAAATTCCAGCCCCGGTACTCCTTTTTATACACAACAGCCCATGCCTGGATCCCGCCAACCCTTAGCTTCCAGCATCATTCCCAGCCCATGTCAGGAAAGAAAACGAGTGTCACTTTCTACGGGAAGACCTTTGGATTCTCCAATCCCCGAGCCAGTTCTGCTTTGTTTTGTTCACCTGGCATTTTCCTACCAATAAAACGCTCTGGGACTCTGAGCGACACCAGGCATTTTAGGTCCGCGTCTTTGAAGGGCGGATGGTCCGAATGCGAATTCTTTTCCCAGCCGCAGTGCAAGGCTGGGACCATCAGAGCAGAAGTTAGTCTGCTCCTACTATATCCACAATAGGAGGGAGAGAAGGGAGGGGTAGGCATGCACTGACTAGTGGAATACTGGAGAGGGCTATTAATTTCTTTAAGAAAGGAGAACCCTTCGAAAAATCCACGTGGAAAGCCCAAGCAGCTGGTTGCAGAGAGGGGTGTGGAAGGGCCGCTCGCCCACTGGGAGGGGGTGGAACGCGCATCCGCATACAAATGGTGCGGTTGGGGAAAGCCCAAAGGAACCTTCGTGGAGAAGCCTCAGTGCCGAGAGGCTGACCTGATCGCATAGGACTGGAGCGTTCATTCCGCCCCTATTCCGCGTGGCCAATTTTGGAAGCGATTACTTTTTCCAGATTATAACTTCGCGGCGGCGGCGGGAATTGCGGAGCAGCCTGGTCTGACAATCAAAATCCAAGAAGCTGGTTCTGGGGGAAAGCCCTTATTCAGACGGAGGATGCCCTTCCTGACAGGTTTCCAACGCCCCGGTCTCGTTTCTGCGATGGCAATGACCCGTCGCTTAAAAACCAAGCGCATTTTAGAGAAGCGAGTGCAAGGTGTCGCAAGGTAAGCGCGCCCGCGCGCTGCGCTACAACAGCCTTGGAGGGAGCCGGAACAGGGACACGCTGGCTGGATCCTGGCAAGACCCCGAGGGCTCTTTCTCTTGTGCGTTGTCCTAAAGCCCGATTCCTCTCAGATCCCCGTCCGCAGGATCCAGAAAGGCGCAAAGGATGGAGCGGCGCCCGTGCGCCCAGGGCGGAGAAGGGACTTGCCGGCCCGCCGCCAGCAGAGCACTTACCTGCCAGAAGGAGCCAGCAGTTCAGCAGCCCGCCCAGCACGGCTCCAGAAAGCCCCCAACCAAACATGCCGCCCATCCGAAGCACGCCGATCGCTGCAAGGGGGAAACTAGCTGCTCCGAAGTGAGTCCTGCTCCCTATCTCGCCCAAGGTCCGGCTAGCCCCGGCGCCGCAGAATAGGAACTCTCCCTCCTCTCGCTCTCCCCTTCCCTCCTCCGCAGACGGAGCGGATCGAAAGCAAAAGGTAGTATCCGAAGGGCGCTCAGCTTGCCGGGCTCGGCCCTTTTATAACCTCCCCAGCCCACATCCTCCTTCCCAATCACGCCTCCACCCCCCACGTCACTTGCCCCCCCTGCTCGTCTTCTCTCCCCCCACCCCACCCCACCCCATTTACAACAATACCTTCGGCCGTCCCCGCTTCCTGCCTCGGGTGAGATAGTTAAGATTGGCCGGCAGATTTCTGAAGGGGAACGAGGAGCACGACTTCTCGCCTCTGGCACGCTTCGCTCCTGATCGGATTCCATTGCGCGGGGAGGGGGCGGGGAGGTGTTAAGCACCCACCCCGGTTGTAGTGCCAAACTGATCCCGCCGTGCGGGCGCCGGGTGGGTCGATAGAAAATCGCACAGATTTATTGGCAGTTCCGTCCAACAACTGCGCCACTCTTAAGCAGAGGACTTCGCAGAAAGTGGATATGGCTTTTTGTACAATGCTTCTGGGAATCGCCTTTAAAGACTGTCATTTTTCACAGTCTTCCCCGGATTTCCACAAAACTGGAAATGTTCAGGTTTTGTACGTAGGAATAATTGCGAGACGCACAACGCAGTGGAAGCCGGGGGATGAACCAGGTGAAAAAGTCCGTTTAAATTTGTTTGGGGAACTAGTTAAAAGCGTAAGAAAAGCCCTCTTGGAAACTGACCAAAAGTCAATCGACCCGAATAGCTTGCTCCTCACAGCGGCCATTCAGATGTCTCCAGGATACCCCATCAGCAGGTCCTCCCTAACGACTGCTGTGTCTTGCTTTGAAAAGTGGAGGTTCTATGTAAGCAGAGTGGTAGATCTTTTGCAGTTCTAGGGGGCAGGAAAACGGAAAGCACGCAAACGACATAAAACTGGAAGGTATCTGTCCTATCTTATCAACCGTTCCTCTTGAACTGCAAAGTATTGCCCAATCTGCGACCCAACTGAATCCGAGACCAAAACTTCTATTTATCTATCTCAAAAGACCGAGGTTCCTCAAGCGCCAAAGTGAGGCAACTATATCAGCATTTGAGGAAACTTCCTCCTCCAGGATGTTTAATCCCGGAGATCAATATCGCTCTCTGTGACTTCGTACCTAGGCGTGTGGTTCCCAATCGCTTCTGAGGCTAGGACAAGATCATCACGATCCTCTGTAGGCGGAGTCTGGGGTCCCCTCCTGCGAGCAGCTACCGCAGCCTTACGTTTGTGTTTGTAAGAATTCGTTCACGAACTCTTGTCAGGTTGGGCGCTGCAACATGAGACGGTTCAGAAGCGTCCCCGGGAGCAGCTAACACGACTAACAGCAACGCTTAGATTTAACTAGCTAAATGTCGATCATAGACAATGGGCAACTTGCAATCACAGTTACTGCCTCTGCCGTGCCTAATTATAGCTATAATCTGTTATAGGTTTATGAACTAGCAGGATAAATGCTATTCTAAGAAGTTTGTTTGGTGATACAAAAATACTCTTTCCTCCTTCATTATTTTATTGCAATGTGGGAAAGATAAAGGATAAATACAAAAGCAATTTGAGGGGAAATCTCTTCTATAAAGGGTGTTCAAAGTTTTCTTATTTTTTTGCTCATCTTTGAGCAAGGACATTTTTTAAAATGTGCTATGCTATAGTAACAGATGCTTATAATCTATGAACATATACCACTTTGAGGGTGCTTCCAGGCTATTACTGTTTTTGCATTGCATTCAAAATTAGGTCATGCAGTTATAGCTGATTTGGAGGGCTTGCACAACAAATGTGCTTCCCCCAATGACTGGACTTTTGCAGTATGAGAAGTGATGGGATAATGCACTGGAAAGCATGAGAACACTTGCTTCTATATGACATCATCTAGCCTCCCTACAAACTAAAAAGATAAATAAATAGCCAACTCTGTCTAGTCTCCTTGCAAAGAAATCAGAATGAATGCTCTATAAACAGGTGGCCTGGAAGCACCCTGAGTAGTGGGAAGCAGCTAAATGTGTTTGCAAAGCTACCGGTACCTAAACAAAACAGCACATGTAATTTATCCCATTGGCACTTTTATACTATTGGCATTGGATGATCAGATGTGACCTCTCAGTAGCTAATACTTTATTTGTTCCAATCACATGTCATCATGAGAAGTGTAAGCTATGCTCAGTTTCTAACAATGTAAAAACACAGAGAACAAAATGATCCATTCTAGAAGCACTTCCTGTGCTTTTGCGTAGCTCTTGTTCATTTCAGTAGGGTTTCCTCAGCAGAATTTCCTGATGTCTTGTACCCTTGATACTATGGATGATATTGAAGTAAGGGCTCATTCACACTTTGCTTGTCTTGTCTCGTGCCTAGAAAAAAATGTTATATGCAAAAGGTATTGGAAGAATCCTACCCTGAGTTCTGTTTTCTCAAGCTTGAGCAGCAGATTTTCACAGAAATTCTTCTGGTTATTCTAATTTTAGATTACTGCATTTGCATGCTATTTCAATATTGTTGTTGTTGTTCAGTCGTTCAGTCGTGTCTGACTCTTCGTGACCCCATGGACCAGAGCACGCCAGGCACGCCTATCCTTCACTGCCTCCCGCAGTTTGGCCAAACTCATGTTAGTAGCTTCGAGAACACTGTCCAACCATCTCATCCTCTGTTGTCCCCTTCTCCTTGTGCCCTCCATCTTTCCTAACATCAGGGTCTTTTCCAGGGAGTCTTCTCTTCTCATGAGGTGGCCAAAGTACTGGAGCCTCAACTTCAGGATCTGTCCTTCTAGTGAGCACTCAGGGCCGATTTCCTTGAGAATGGATAGGTTTGATCTTCTTGCAGTCCATGGGACTCTCAAGAGTCTCCTCCAGCACCACAATTCAAAAGCATCAATTCTTCGGCGATCAGCCTTCTTGATGGTCCAGTTCTCACTTCTGTACATTACTACTGGTCTACTCCCATACATTTCAATATTACCAGTTATTTACTTCAAGTACCGGGACTGCATGCTTTATTACAGGCATATTGGCCATGACCATGCTGAATTATGGATTTTGTGATCTTGAGGTGGCATATATGGCTAATTGTTCTAGTGATATAAGGATTGCTAAACTTGTTATTGTTGCAACAATACAGTGATGTGGCCTTGAAAGAGTAGTACAGTATTTTACAAAATTGCAAATATATTGAAAAAAATATAATTCTCTGCCCTGAAGAACACATGGCCACAACAATTGTACGTGAGCAAGATGTCTTTATGCAGATTTCTCAATATATATTATTAAATATTAGTTAATGTATTCCCACACAACACACCTGCTAGGTAAGCAAACATCATCATCCTAATTTACAGAGAAGGAAATGAAAGCACACGGAAATTAAGCAATTGGGCTAACATCACAGGAAGTTAGTGACAAAGCCAAAAACAGCCCAAATCTCCTGAGTCCCACAAAACCATATTGAATCAGGATTTTTTTTTTAATGATTCAGCTTTCCAGTTTTAAAAGCATTGGTTGGAGTGTTTCCTGAAGACGTGAAAAACTCTTATTAAAATGTAAAAAAACAAAAACCCTTCTCGTCATTGTAGGACTGGCTGATGGTCCTACATCTTAGATTCATATCCTGTCCTTGATACTGGCCAATAACAAATATCTCAGAGGAAAAGAACAAGAAGCTGCAGGGTTCATTTTTATTGATGTGAATGTTATATAAGGATCCTATTCTCTATTTTCAGAATTCCCAAACATTATTATTATTATTATGGAAAAGCTGGGAAAATGTGATTTCTATAAAGCCTTAATCTTACTTCTTTCCCATCACATAAGGAAATCCAAATGCTTTTCCTTGTTTTAATAATGAGAGATAAGGGCCCATTTCCCAAAAGGAATTAAAGATGGGAAGGAACAGCAGTAGAGGATAAGCCCTAATCAGATCTTTAGATGAATTTCCCAACCCAAAACTCTTACTTCACCAACCCTACTTCCTTTCAAGTTCCATGACTTCCCATGTGATAAAGATCCAGGAGTTGCTACAACTCTCTCACAGCTCACTGCTGAGGACCCAAGCCTACTGAAATTTCAGTTGAAACATCATCCACCACAAGAAACAGGTCCATGCTGAACAAGGAACAAGGAACAAGAAAAGGCTCATATTCAGAAACTGAAAAAGTTAGGAGAGCATAGAACAAGTCACATTCTTACCCACCTTTTCATGACATGTCGAATGAACCAGGAGGTAGCAGAACAGTTTCCCTCTAAGCAAACATATACCAGCTGTATCACAAATTCAGGTTTGTTACCAGCACCTGTTGATGTAGGACAAGCACATTATGAGGACCAAACTACTCCACTCACTTATTTTTCAAATAAAAAGCACCTGTGGTCCACCTGATAAATATTGCACTCTTGATGGAAACCTCACACCAGTTTCCTGATAAAAATAGTGCCCTTCCTTGCTGTTTGCAGTGAAGGGCATGCACCTTCAGGAACAAATAGCAAGAGGAGCTACAGGATATGTTCAGCAGCAAACTGGCATAGGGTCTGATGAATCTTAGTTGGCAATGCATTCTACAAGATGGTTACTACAACAAAAAACTCCCTGGTAGCCAGCCACTGGGCACCACGGATGAGCTGGAGTAGTACCGTATTTTTTGCTCCATAAGACGCACTTTTTCCCTCCTGAAAAGTAAGGGGAAATACCTGTGTGTCTTATGGAGCGAATGGTGGTCCCTGGAGCTGAATTGCCCAGGGGCCAAAAGCAGATTGTGCTTTTTATTTTACAAAGAGAAAGGGGAGTGTTGAAAGGACCCTGCTCAGCAGCTGATCAGCAAGAGATCGGGAGAGAGATAAGAGTCCCTGCTCCCTTTCAGCCACGCCCTCCTTTGTTGAATGTGCTGCAGAGGGAGGTTGTTTGTTTCCCCAGGACATGTGACTGGCTGATTAGATTATCTGTCTGCAAACAGTAGAAATGGCTCCCTTTCCTTAAGATTTTTTCAGAAATGTGAGTTAAACCCCATAAAAATGGGGCTTTTCCTCTTTGCTTTTCCCCCTTTGCAAAAGGAGCTTTGCTTTTCCCCCTTTGCAAAAAAAGCTGCAAAACCTTTAGCTGATCCTAAAAAAACAACAACCCAGGGCTTTTCCCTTTGCAAAAAAGCTGCAAAACCTTTAGCTGATCCTCAAAAAACAAAAAAACCCAGGGCTTTTCCCTTTGCAAAAAAGCTGCAAAACCTTTAGCTGATCCTAAAAAAAGGCCTTTTGCCTTTGCAAAAACAGCTGCAAAACTTTTAGCTGATCCTTAAAAAAAAAACCAAAAAAACACCACCCAGGTCTTTTAGAGGAGGAAAACCAGAAAAATATTTTTTCCCTTGTTTCCTCCTCTAAAAATGAGGTGCGCCCTATGGTCCGGTGCGTCCAATGGAGCGAAAAATACGGTAGTTCAGATGATGACCAGAACAAGCAGGGAATATACAGAAGATGGTACTCAAATCCCATGCCACTTAGGGTTTTAAATGTTAGCCCCAGTATCTTGATTTGAGTTCATACAGAGAAAAACAAAATTGATGTAAAATATTGTGCAGCAATCTGCACAAATAAAATAATAATAATAATAATAATAATAATAATAATAATAATAATAATAATAATAATAATTTGTACCCAGCCCATCTGGCTGGATTTCCCCTGCCACTCTGGGCGGCTTCCAACAAAAATCAGATACAAAAATATCACACATTAAAAACTTCCCTAAAAAGGGCTGCCTTCAGGTATTTTCTGAATGTCAGGTAGTTGTTTATCTCCTTGACCTGTGATGGGATCTCAGTGTCCGGGCTGAATGATGGGGGTGGAGACGCTCCTTCAGGTATACAGGACTGAGGCCGTTTATAAAATAGGTGTAATATAGTTAAAATGCTTATAGTTAAAATACAGCCAAAATCCTGACCTGGCTGTGACATTTTGCACCATTTTGCTGTGGCATGAATGCTTTTTAATGGCAACCTCACATGAAGCATCCTGCAGTAATTTAAACCAGAGGTAACATATGGATAACCACAGCAAATGTGTTAGGAATGGTCATAATTGGTAAATCAGCTGAAGCTAGTAAAAGGCCCCTCACTATTCAGTTCACTTCCACACTGAGCAGCAGTGCCAGATCACCAAGCAGATCCAATAAGGCTACATTTTTATCTTTCTCACAGTGCAAGTCACCCACTATGGCAATCAAGGCAATTTCAATATCACCACCCCAAACCAGGCCAAAAGCCAGACTGGATGGGATCTACATAATCAGTTTCATCCACAACCTCACAACCACACGTTCAAATAATAATAATAATAATAATAATAATAATAATAATAATAATAATAATAATAATAATAATAATTTATACCCCACCCATCTGGCTGAGTTTCCCCAGCCACTCTGGGCAGCTCCCAATCGAGTGTTAAAAACAAGACAGCATTAAATATTAAAAACTTGATTGGACTAGTTATTATTATTGGGGAGTAAATTTGCGAAAGATATCTCCGTTTGAAGTGTCGGTCTCTGCACTCTGGCTTCAAGAAAAATGGCGATGAAAAGTTTAAACCGAGGTGAAAAACAACTCCCACAAAAGGAAGAACATAGAGACAGGAACTGCAATTTGACACCCACTCCCTCCCCCTCCTCCACTATGTTGAACTTTGTTTTCGAACTTGTTTTGAATTCTGGATTAACGGATGAACAAAGGCTTACTGAGCTGAGACTGGAACTTCTTTATCGGAAAGTGAAAGTCTTGTGTGGGGATTTGAAAAGAAATTTACTACCCACAGAGGAGGCTTTTAAAAGTTTTGACACTTTGGAAGGAAACCTTGGCAAGGAGCTGAGAGGGTTGCTTGAAGGATGGAGAGAAATGACAGGGCGACTCCGGGAAAAGGATTCGTTTTTTGGGGGTGGCAGCCCCAAGACGATGACAAGATTTGTTATATCCAGACCCCGAGGTGTGAGCTCGGGGGCAAGGGACAAAGAATTAAGATATTTACAAGAAGAAGAAGAAGAATGGTTTAAAGAAACGGAGCAGCCGAAAGAAGATGAGTTGGATACCCTGAAGCTCGTTGCAAGGAGTGTTCTGAACTGTGCCTGGATCTGTGGTTACTTGGGAAAAGACGGTAATTGGGAATCTGGCTCTGGGGTCACTAGGAGAAAGACAATGGACAGAGGGGGAGTGGGGTGAAGTATTAAGTAAAATCTAAAATGGTTTGCTATGGTATTCTGAAACCAGAGTGTGAAGACTGTTAGTTCTATTTAGCTTTTTTGTTTTTAAATAAGAAAGGAGATATTTAAAGTTGTATGTTACTAGCAGCAGGTTAAAGGATAGAGGAGTAAGTATAGAATTTGATAAGAATAATTCATGAAGATTTATGATGATGTATTACTATGATGATGTATTATTAGCAAAACTAGTATAAGATGAAATATAGACTAAGTTGAGTAAGATGATTGCTGTATTATATATATATAACTGTGTTTAACTTTTAGAAGAAGTGGTTAAAAAATAGATCAAGGATATAAAACCGAAGGTGAAAAGGCAGGGGAAGTCAATGGTCAAGATTTAGAAATAGAAATTTTTTTTTCAGGAAAGATTTAAATAAGAAAACTTGGCAATGTTTGTATTTGTTTTATGAGTGTATTTGTTTTGTATTTGTATAAATGTAGGTGTGGGTGTGGGTATATGTTGTTATAAGAAAAAATGTCAATAAATTCTTATTTTAAAAAAAAAATATATTAAAAACTTCCCTTAACAGGGCTGCCTTCAGATGTCTTTTAAAAAATAGGATAGCTGCTTATTTCCTTGACATCTGATGGGAGGGCGTTCTACAGGGCAGGCGCCACTACCGAGAAGGCCCTCTGCCTGGTTCCCTGTAACCTCAATTCTCGCAATGAGGGAACCGCCAGAAGGCCCTCAGCGCTGGATCTCAGTGTCCGGCCTGAATGATGTGGGTGGAGACGCTCCTTCGGGTATACAGGACTGAGGCCGTTTAGGGCTTTAAAGATCAGCACCAACACTTTGAATTGTGCTCAGAAACATACTGGGAGCCAATGCAGATCTCTCAGGACTGGTGCTATGTGGTCCTGGCTGCCATTCCCAGTCACTAGTCTAGCTGCTGCATTCTGGATTAATTGCAGTTTCTGGGTCACCTTCAAGAGTAGCCCCACATAGAGCGTATTGCAGTAGTCCAAGCGCGAGATAACTAAAGCATGCACCACTCTGGTGAGACAGTCCGCGGGTAGGAAGGGTCTCAGCCTGTGTACCAGATGGAGCTGGTAGACAGCCACCCTGGACACAGAATTAACCTGCACCTCCATGGACAGCTGTGAGTCCAAAATGACTCCCAGGCTGTGCACCTGGTCCTTCAGGGGTACAGCTACCCCTATTCAGGACCAGGGAGTCCCCCACAACCACCCGCCCCGTCCCCCAAGAACAGTACTTATGTCTTGTCAGGATTCAACCTCAATCTGTTAGCCGCCATCCATCCCCCAACCGCCTCCAGGCACTCACACAGGACATTCACCACCTTCACTGGTTCTGATTTAAAAGAGAGGTAGAGCTGGGTGTCATCTGCATACTGATGAACACCCAGCCCAAACCCCCTGATGATCTCTCCCAGCGGTTTCATATAGATATTAAAAAGCATGGGGGAGAGGACGGACCCCTGAGGCACCCCACAAGTGAGAGTCCAGGGTCTGAACACTCATCCCCCAACACCACTTTCTGGACATGGCCCAGGAGAAAGGAAGAGAACCACTGTATAACAGTGCCTCAGCTCCTAGCCCCTCTAGACAGCCCAGAAGAATGTTATGGTCAACGGTGTCAAAGGCCGCTGAGAGATCCAGCAGAACCAGGAAACAGCTCTCACCTTTGTCCCTAGCCTGCCGGAGATCATTGACCAATGCGACCAAGGCAATTTCAGTCCCATTGTAAGGCCTGAATCCCGATTGGAAGGGATCCAAATGGTCCACATCCTCCAGGTGTGCTTGGAGTTGTTCAGCCACCACCCGCTCAATCACCTTGCCCAAGAATGGTAGATTTGAGACTGGGCGATAGTTGGCCATATTGGCCGGGTCTCAATATCTTTTTGTAAGAAGCGGTTTAATGACCGCCTCTTTCAGCGGGTCTGGGAAGGTTCCATCACAGAGGGAAGCATTCACCACCCCGCAGAGCCCATTGCCCAGCCCTTCCCTGCTCACTTTTATTAGCCAGGATGGGCAAGGATCAAGGAGACAGATGGTCTGTTTCACTCATCCATGCAGCCTGTGCACATCCTCGGAGGTAACAGATTGGAATTGATCCCATGTAACACGACTAGACAGGACTCTAGCACTCTCTCACTCCAGCCCTGCTCCCACGGTGGAGTCTACCTCTTCCTGAATCTGAGTGACTTTATCTGCAAAAAAACTTTGCAAAAGCATTGCAGGAGATCTTGGGGTGGGCTAAATTGTGAATCACCCAAAAGAGTCTCCTGCTGCTGTTTTCTGCAGATACAATAGATGCAGTGAAGAAGGTCCTTTTCGCCATCACCATTGCCACTTGGTAGGCTCGACGTTGAGCTCTAACCCGTGTCCAGTCTGATTCAGAATGAGTTTTCCACCACTGGTGCTCTAGCTGTCTCAACGATTGTTTCATTGCCCTCAGCTCCGGGGGAAACCATGGGGCTGTCCAGGCGCCATGCAATCTGAGAGGGCGCTTCAGAACCAGACAGCTAATAGCCCTGGTTAACTCCGCATTCCAGCGGGCCACCAGGGAATCAGCTGAAAGGCCATCAACATGGGATAAAGATCCCCTACCACTCTTGGGAAACTGATTGGATCCATTAAGTGGCGGGGTGGACCATCTGAATTGGTCCCCACCTCCCTGCAGAGGGAAGGGTCGCGGAGAAGTCCAGTTGCACCAGGAAGTGATCTGACCATAGCACTTCTTTTGACCTTGCCCAGATATGTAACGGAGGGATAATTAGGCCAGAAGGGTCTGAATAGGATGTTTTCAATAAAGTCTGTACCACTGCCTCTTATAGGTAAATACCCCTCTCTAAAAGAGGTATCTACTACTTCATATTTAGGTATACTGGATCCAGTACACTGGAAGTACTGATTCAACAAGCAAAGGTGGACAAGGTCACAGGTGGTCAATAAGGTGATTCCTTCTGTATCATGAAAATAAATAAAAACAGTATAAAACAAAACAAGGTGATCCAATAAAACAGTCTAACTGGAGTCTCCATAGATTCATAGAATTGTAGAGCTGGAAGGGACTTCATTGGTCGTCTAGTCCAAACTCCTGGTTCTGCCTGTATTTGAAATCTAACATCTGCATCTTCTCTCCAATACTCCAAATATTATCTAAATTCTACCATGTATTAATTTCTAACATTAACTAACTAGCAGTTATGGGTGTCCTTGCACCCCCAAACTCTGTTATCCTAGATCTAGATCTATAACAATAGACATGACCACCCACATGCACCCAGGTCTCAATTATGCATTCCAGGGTTAATGGGTTGATCTGACAATTAAGTTTTGAATAACAGCTGATTTCCTTTTCACTGAAGAACCAATGGGAAATGTGTAGGGCAAGCCCCTTGCCAGGGAACCACAAATAGAGGAAAGACCAAATTAAGTATTAGCTGTTAACTATCTATAATTGTGGCTATATGAAAACACAAGTAAAGCTTCCAGTCGCTTTCCTATGGCTGCACTGGAGGAGACACACATGAGTGTAAGACTCATACACTGAATGCTAAGCCATAGTTTACATTCAGACCAGGTCAGTGTGTGTTTACCCTTTGCCAAAAGATTGAAATATGCCCATTTGTAATGGGGATTGCAAGTATTTCCTCTGTATGATGAATTTCCAGTATATGTGGCTCATTAACTACTTAGTAGAAGAAGTGACATTCAGCCACTCAGACAGAAAAATAGTAATATTTGTATTTGATTTGTTATACTATTAGTTATTAGTTTTAGTTGTGTGTTGTCCCATTTAAAATTACAATAAAAATGTAACATATAGAAATAAGCCCATGTGTTCATGAAGAAAACAACAAACCAATTTTTCACCCAACTACTGTATGTTCATAAAGTGAGGGGTGGGGAGTTAACTACAGACAATCCTTGTTTTGCATGGGTTTATGTTCCAGACCTCTGCACATGTTGGTAGAGCACATGTAAGCCCACCCCACCCCTTTTTGTGCATCCTTATGATATTTTGGGGCTACTTCTGGGTTTGGCACCGTGCATGCATGCACAATCACACATCATTTGGACACGCCTAAATCAGTCTTGCCTGTATTACAAAAAGTAAATCCTATCAGCGGTTCTGGCTCATTATAGAAATCTCTGGGTTTTGAAATTAGTTGCTTAGAATCTGCTATTGAGTTAGTTATCCACGTATTAATATGATTTTATACTGGAAACTGAAATATCTATTTTAATCTTGCTGTTCCTTTCCCAATGTTTATCTTCATTCGAAAATATAAAGCAGAATCTTATGATAGCAGGAAGAGTTTAACTTATTATTGTGCATTCAGTTCAAAGTGGGAAGTAGAACTGAACTTTAATAAAGCAATCACGTTATTTCCACCAACTGAGTCAGAAAGCCCAGGAAAGCAAGATCATTATCCAAGACAGAAATGAGAGAAGTGTCTACTGACTTTTTCAGTTTTAGTCTGGTTTTTCTCCAAGCTTACATGACCTTTTATGAAGGAACAAAACTCTGTTCCGAGGGATAAAGATAAAATCAATCACAATGACATCACAATGAATAGTGGGGGGAAATATTTCTCCTATGGTGGCCATGTGTCCCACATTAACAGAGGACATTCCTCCATTTGAATGGTTTTCAGAGGACAGTTGTTTATTTGAAGGTGTCCTGTTTGTGTGTTTGTTTGACTGGCTGTCTGGTCCAAGTCCAGTTTAACAATAAAGTACCCTAAGAAGCAAGAGCAAGGGCCTGAAGTTGCCCACCAGTTGTTAGAACATAGACAGCAAGCTTAAGTAGAAAATGGTAATGGCTGAAGTAGTCCTTCAACACAGTTATATAGTGATAAATAAGCAGAGTCCTTCCTCCATGTACATTCATATAGGATTAGGTTGTTAGGTATACTTTCTTCAAGTCACTGCCCTCAATGGTAAAAGAGTAAAGCATTTTCAGAGGGGGGAAAAAGGATATAAAATGAATGCTGATGCTGCTTCCCGTTCCTTTTCCAGAATCAGAAAGCCAGGTTTCCCGGGGTGTGTCCTGATTAGCAATAAAAAGGGAAAAGCATGATCCAAGTTAATTTTCCAGCCCTAAAAGGAAATGGTGTTTCCTGTATTATACAAAACTGGTGCCAATAAGACTGACACAAGAATCTATTGTCTTTTTAACAAAGCTGTGGTAAGAAATGATGCCTGTGAAAATAGGCCACGGCAGGCAACAAGGAACTTTTTAGAGTGTGAGAGATTGACTGAGTGAGTGAGTGTGCGTGCGTGCACATGCACACAAGTTCCAAGGATCAAAAGTGGAGAATACACCTTAATCCTGCGTGGCGAATGTGGTGTCTTTCAGATATTGTTGGGATCACAACTCCTATCATCCTTGACCACTGGCTATGCCAGCTAGGGCTGATGAGAGCTGTGTTGTTGTTCAGTCGTTCAGTCGTGTCCGACTCTTCGTGACCCCATGGACCAGAGCACGCCAGGCACGCCTATCCTTCACTGCCTCTCGCAGTTTGGCCAAACTCATGTTAGTAGCTTCGAGAACACTGTCCAACCATCTCATCCTCTGTCGTCCCCTTCTCCTTGTGCCCTCCATCTTTCCCAACATCAGGGTCTTTTCTAGGGAGTCTTCTCTTCTCATGAGGTGGCCAAAGTACTGGAGCCTCAACTTCAGGATCTGTCCTTCTAGTGAGCACTCAGCGCTGATTTCTTTGAGAATGGATAGGTTTGATCTTCTTGCAGTCCATGGGACTCTCAAGAGTCTCCTCCAGCACCATAATTCAAAAGCATCAATTCTACGGCGATCAGCCTTCTTTATGGTCCAGCTCTCACTTCCGTACATTACTACTGGGAAAACCATAGCTTTAACTATACGGACCTTTGTCGGCAAGGTGATGTCTTTGCTTTTTAAGATGCTGTCTAGGTTTGTCATTGCTTTTCTCCCAAGAAGCAGGCGTCTTCTAATTTCGTGACTGCTGTCACCATCTGCAGTGATCATGGAACCCAAGAAGGTGAAATCTCTCACTGCCTCCATTTCTTCCCCTTCTATTTGCCAGGAGGTGATGGGACCAGTGGCCATGATCTTAGTTTTTTTGATGTTGAGCTTCAGACCATATTTTGCGCTCTCTTCTTTCACCCTCATTAAAAGGTTCTTTAATTCTTCCTCACTTTCTGCCATCAGGGTAGTATCATCAGCATATCTGAGGTTGTTGATATTTTTTCCGGCAATCTTAATTCCGGCTTGGGATTCATCCAGTCCAGCCTTTCGCATGATGAATTCTGCATATAAGTTAAATAAGCAGGGAGACAATATACAGCCTTGTCGTACTCCTTTCCCAATTTTGAACCAATCAGTTGTTCCATATCCAGTTCTAACTGTAGCTTCTTGTCCCACATAGAGATTTCTCAGGAGACAAATGAGGTGATCCGGCACTCCCATTTCTTTAAGAACTTGCCATAGTTTGCTGTGGTCGACACAGTCAAATGCTTTTGCATAGTCAATGAAGCATAGTCAATGAACATTATCTGGAGAGAGAGGATAATCTGCCCTAATCTAAAACTGAAGCAGCCACTAATATAGTCATACTCTCAATGCTCTAAAATAAACATTAACAGTACAATCCCATACATACTTGCTTAGAAATTAACCCTGTAAAGTTCTGAAACATACTCCCAGTTAAGTGTATACAGGCACCTCCCCGCTTGTGTGCAATGAGCATGCATACAACCACTGATACACACACTGTTTTTGATGCTGAAAGGGTATGGGGCAGGAGCAGAGCAGAGCAGGACAGGGGTGGAATGCGACAAAACAGGCTTGTGCATGTCCTGCTGATGCGTGCAGCGGCCAGGAACAGAACCCCTGTGAAAGCAGGAATTCCCTTGTATAAGACTGCAACCCAATTTCACCTTTGGGGTTTGATTTCACTGTCTAAGAACCATTTCCCACATTATAAGTGAAAAAATAACAGTTGGTTCTCTGATAAATGTATCTACATCAGGGCCGTCTCAAAGGGATCGTGCGCCCTGGCGCGACGATCCCTCGGCGCCCCCGGTGGGCCGCCTCTCCGCCCACCTCCCTCCCGCGCTGGCCGCCCCTTGGGAGGGGGGGTGGGCGAGCGGGGGATGGGGGCGTGGCGCTGCAAGCCGGCCACCCTCCGGCGCCCCAGCTGGAGCGCTGGGAAGGGCGCGCAAAGCCCCACGCTGCTACAGCGCCACGTCCATCATCCCCCGAGGGGCGGCCAGCGCGGGAGTGAGGTGGGCGAGCGGGGGATGAGGGGCGTGGCGCTGCAAGCCGGCCACCCTCCGGAGCCCCAGCTGGAGCGCTGGGAAGGGCGCGCAAAGCCCCGCGCTGCTCCAACGCCACGTCCATCATCCCCCGAGGGGCGGCCAGCGCGGGAGGGAGGCGGGCGAGCGGGGGATGAGGGGCGTGGCGCTGGAGCGGCGCGGAGCTTTGCGCGCCCTTCCCAGCGCTCCAGCTGGGGCTCCGGAGGGTGGCTGGCTTGCAGTGCCAGGCCCCTCATCCCCCGCCCCATAGGGGCGGGGGCAGGTTGGTGAGGGGGCGCCCGGTATGCCGGCGGGCTCGCGGGGGCGCCCCTGGGGGGCCTGGCGCCCTGGTGCACCGCGCCACCTGCCCCTATGAATGAGACGGCTCTGATCTACATGTTTCCAAACTCCTGTAACATTCACACTTTAGGTGAACATAATAGGCCAGATTGAAGGAATGGGTATCATCAGCAGAAGCCTACACAAAGACCTCTGCTAGTGCAACAGTGATCCCCGCAATGCTCCCCCCACATGCCCCCTCCCCGCTGGTTTAAGGGGGTCAGAACAACCTACAGAACAGTGTGCAGTGAAGGAGAGGAAGGATTGAAATGCTTGCACTGATAGACCCAGTGTGTGACAGCTGCGAAAAAGACAAATTCCACACTAGGGATCATTAGGAAAGGAATTGAAAATGAACTATTGATATCATAATGCCACTATACAAATCTACGGTGCAAACACATTTGGAAACCTGTGTACAGTACTGGTCGCCTCACCTCAGAAAAGATATTGTAGAAGTGGGGGAAAAGTTCAGAAAAGGGCAACCAAAATGATCAAGAGGATGGAGTGACTCTGTAGTGAAGAAAGGCTGAAGTGTTTGGGACTTTATAGTTTAGACTAGAAGAGGTATGAGGCAACATGATATAAGTTTACAAAATTATGCACGGCATGAAGTGGATAGAGAAAGCTCTTCTCTATCTCACTTAACATCAGGAATCACAAGACAGAGAAACCAGTAGGAGAACACTTCAATCTCCCAGCACATTCTATAAAAGATTTCAAAGTAGCTGTCTTAATACAAATAAATTTCAGAAATAGACTGGAAAGAGAAGTGGCTGAATTGCAACTTATCACCAAACCTAAAACCATGGAGAAACCTGGTCTGAACAAAGACATTGGATTCTTATCTCATTATACATGACAAAGCTATCTTAAGCTATCTCACCCCTTGCCTTTCCCTGCAAGACTAATTACAGCCGTTAAGAGTCGTCAACAGGTTTTCCACACCCATCAGCTGATCACCCATTCCCACCACCCTTCTGAGTAATACCCCTCCCCACTCCCTCACTATATTTAAGGATCTGGTGAGTTCTGTTTCAGTGTATCTGAAGAAGTGTGCATGCACACGAAAGCTCATACCAAGAACAAACTTAGTTGGTCTATAAGGTGCTACTGGAAAGAATTTTTTATTTTGTTTTAACATTAGAACTCATGGATATCCAAGAAGCAGAAAGTTGGAAAATTCAGGACAGATAAAAGAAAGCACTTCTTCACTCACTGCAAAGTTAAAATATGGAACTCGCTCCCATAGGAGGCAGTCATGACCAACAACTCAGATGGCTTTAAAAGATGACTGTATAAATTCATGGCAAAGACTACCATTGGCTACTAGCCACTTTGGGTACTCTCTGTCTCCACAGCTGGAGGCAGGAATGCTTCCAAATAACAGTTGCTGGAGACCATGAAGGTGAGAGAGCTCTTGCGCTCAGACCCTGCTTGAGGGTTTTGCACAGGCATCTGGTTTTTTCCTGCTGCTGCTGCTGCATCACACTGCTGACTCATGTCTAAAACCCCTTGATCCTTTTCACATGTACTACTGGCAAGCCAGGTGTCTCCCATCTTATACTGGTGCAGCTGGTTCTTCCTGTCTAAGTGTAGAACCTTACATTTGTCCCCATTGAAATTCATTTTGTTAGCTTGTGCTATCTGCATATTTGATTAGCATTCCCTCAACTCCTTAATCCAAGTCATTTATAAAAACACTGAAAAACAACAGACCCATGACATAATTCTGTTGCACTCTGCTTTTTACTTTTTTCCAGGATAACAAGGAGTCATTAGTGAAATACTTAATAATACTAATGGATTGTTTTAAACATGTGCCAAAAACAGAGATGTAGCCCTGAGCTGCTCAAACATGGCATTAAGGCTGCTGATATATTATTATTAAAGGTAAAGGTACCCCTGACCGTTAGGTCCAGTCGCGAACGACTCTGGGGTTGCGGCGCTCATCTCGCTCTATAGGCTGAGGGAGCTCTGGTGGGAAGGTAAACGGCGTCTGTCCGCAGACAGCTTCCAGGTCATGTGGCCAGCATGACTAAGCTGCTTCTGGTGAACCAGAGCAGCGCACGGAAACGCCGTTTACCTTCCCACCAGAGCGGTACCTATTTATCTACTTGCACTATGACGTGCTTTCGAACTGCTAGGTAGGCAGGAGCTGGGACTGAACAATGGGAGCTCACCCCATTGTGGGGATTCGAACCGCCGACCTTCTGATCGGCAAGCCTGGTTTAGACCACAGCACCACCCGCGTCCCATTATTATTATTATTATTATTATTAATTTCATTTCTATGCAGCTTTATATTTTAAAGAAAAAATATCATAGCGGTTTATAACACATTAAAAAATCAAATAAAACAATCCAAAATAAGACAAATTCAGGCTTCAAGGGAAATATTCCAGATCATTTTCTAAGTGACATTTTGCTTTCCCCATATTTATTTGCCTACTTAATTTAAATAGCTACCCCATAGCAGAATAACTCTAGGAAGCTAGGACCAGGACGATCAGGGCCCAAATCCCCACTCAGCCACAAAGGCCACCGGGCGACTCTGGGCCAGTCACAGGCTCTTAACCTACCTCACAGGGTTGCTGCAGGCACCAACTTGTGTGTGTGTGTGTGTGTGTGTGTGTGTGTGTGAACCATGTACTCCTTGGAGAAAAAGATGGGATATAAATGCATTAAATAAGCTCTTCTGCTTATCTGCTTAAGAAAGATGGGGACACACTTAAAGAAAATCTCCTATCTATATTCATAGATCTAGATCAGTGTTTTTCAACCACTGTTCCGCGGCACACTAGTGTGCCGCGAGATGTTGCCTGGTGTGCCGTGGGAAAAATTGAAAAATTACTTTATATATAGTCAATATAGGCACAGTGTTAAATTTTTTAACATTTTCTAATGGTGGTGTGCCTCGTGAATTTTTTCATGAAACAAGTGTGCCTTTGCCCAAAAAAGGTTGAAAAACACTGATCTAGATCATTCCCTGAAACAGAACTCCATAGAAAAAGAAATCAAAACCAACTATTATAACAACCCATACAAAAAAAGGTGAAATGGCAAATAAGTAAGTACCGTAAGTAAGTAAGTAAGTAAGTAAGTAAGTAAGTAAGTAAGTAAGTAACAACAACCCCTTTGGGTACAATTCACCATTTGGTGCATGGAACATACCATTTTGAACACAACAACAATCGCTCATTGTGGGTAACTGGTATATTCTAAGTTTGGTACAAAGGGAATCTTGGTGTCTAGTCCAATGTTTTAAGGCTAATAATCTAATAAATAAGTTTACAATATCATAGTAAAAAAATGCATGTTTCTAAGCTCCACATCCATGTAATTTAAAAAATGCAATATATTTACCTAATCATTTTTGTTATTTATGAGTTTACTGCTGGAATATGCTAATTAAGGTAATTTAACTGCTTGATTCATTGTGCACACCCTTATTTACTGTGTTATTCTAAATTGCAAGCCATTGTTAGATTAACCAGTTTTAGAAGTTTAATGTTGTATGTTGTACCTTGTGTTTGCTGGCCAATCTACAAGTAAACTATTATTTTCTTCTCTTATTTCCAAAATGCAATGCAAATGTGGGGAGAAGAATTACAGTTCCTCAGAATTGACAAGAACATTGTGTTAACAAAGTAGATTATTTGCTGGAAATGATTAAAAAATAAACACTACTACAGTTTAGAATGGGGGGAAATGTTGAATGCAGAAGAAATTAGGAATTTCAGTACTAAAAAAAATACCACTGGGCCACTGAGGTTGCACCATGCTAGTGAAGAGGTGTGGGATGATGAGTGGGTGCATTAAGTCCCTCTTCATGAGGCAGATACATTTTTTTAAAAAAAAATGAAGCAAAACTTCAGCCTCTGTTATAGTGAGTCATGAACCATGCGGCATTTGTATGGGCATGATGCAAAGAAAAACTCAGAAAAAGACATGCAGTTTCTCTTTCTCTCTAACTCAACCCCATCTGTGTTTTCTTTTTAAATGGTGCAATAGAAATAGAAATAGAAATAAATTTTATTACGGTCGAAGACCAGCTCTTAATGGTGCAATATAAGATTTACTTTAAAGCTTATGATCAGTACAGTTGGTGGAGAGGGAAAGCATAGGAGGCAGAGGAAAGATTTGTCAAGATGTTGTAGCCATGAAGCAAATGTCTATGCCAATTATGCAATTACATATGTATTTATTTACTGTATGCATTACTTTGCCATCCTTCATCCGAGGATCACAGGGTGGTTTACAATATAAAAACACAAAAATACACAACATAGTAACAAAAACAATAACATCCCCTGGCACCTATAGATATGCCTGCAAGCTGACCTCATGGTAGCAATATCTAGCTGAATTGTTCTGGAAATCTCCTTCATTTCACAACGTGTGCAACTTCTTGCCTGATAAGAGAGTTCTAGAGAACTTGGAAGCTTCTCACATTTGGGGGGCTTTTTGGTTGCAGAATCTAGAAGAAACAGATGTTGTAGAGTTAGCCAGGCTGTATAGATGTAGATCTGAACGGCATCTGGATATACCGGTATGTCACTTTAAGCTTTCTAAAGGAAGATATGTGTGGCAACCAGATCATTATTTGCTTTCATTTACAGTATTCTGCCCATAAGCAATGGATCTAAACTTTATGAAGGCATTTTGCAGTATGTGCAAAATGGTTTAGTTTAAAGTATTCTACTTTTCACATTAGGAGAAAAAATTTAAAAATACAGTGGGTGCAGTACTGGTAATGAATGTGATGTCATGGATACAACAGTGAAACCAAGAAGTGGAACCACATACAGTAAATTACAACAAAGACCAGTATGTATTTAGACTTGGGACTCCTATTTTAAGGCAGGAGTGCTACACTGGTTTCCTGTTGCTGAGAAAAATATCTTCACCCTTCAGAACCTTCCACTATGTTCTACATCCGAGTTCTATCTCATCTCACTGTCATTGTAAATTCATGGGAATATGTCATGCATTTTATTGGTACATCATAAACAGTAGGGACTGTGAAGTCACAGTACCCAGCAATATAACAAAGATACTGCACTGTATGCATGTTGCAGCAGTGGATCATTATTAATTTGGGTCTTCATGGGTCTTGAGAATTTTGATATACTGTTTCAAATATGTTTCAAAGGTTTCAGAACCATGTAATAATAGATTATATCCTTTCTGAGAATACTTGTTTAAATAGTTCTATTAGACAACAGTTCTCAAATCATAGGGTTCTCCTCTCATTGCTGAAGTAGAGAACCACCCAAAACATTGCCTAGTTTGGGCTTGTAAAAAGGATTGGCCATTTTACCTAGATTATTCTGATTAATGCTCTGACAAAACCCTATGCTCTCTTCATAGTCCAACATGTCTAGAAGAAATCTAACCCTAACTCACATATCCCTTTTAGGGAGATGCTAAAGATGGAAGTCTGTGAAATATGAGACTGGAAGATTAAGCTTGCAGTCATATACCTATTGACCTAACATAAAGTTCCACTAAACTCAGTTCTAACATGGTGGGAACATTGCTGGCAATAGCTTCCCAGCTGCCCACACTATTGGCAGGTACAGCTGTCGTCTCAGCAGTGACAGAGCCCACTGCACAACCTGGAGGAGAGACACTTTTGCCTGTTATACTAGGCAATTGCTGTTTCTTTAAAAGTATTATCTGGGTATTGGTGAAGATGTGTCAGTGAATATAGATGTGAATAGTTAGAACAACCCTCAGCATGTCTACATTTTTCTTCTTTCACATGCAAAATACAGTGGTACCCCGCAAGACGAATGCCTCGCTAGACGAAAAACTCGCAAAACGAAAGGGTTTTGCGAGTTTTTAGTTGACTCGCAAGACGAATTCGTCTATGCCTGTTTTTCGCAAGACGAATTCGTCTGGCGAGGTACCACTGTAAGCTGGCTTACCTTTTCGCTCTGGTCGGGAGGGGTGATGTCCGCGTCCGCCATTTTGGATCGACTGTGCATGCGGTCGATCCAAAATGGCAGACGCGGACAACATCCCTCCCGACCGCAGCGAAAAGGTAAGCTCCGCTGCCGGTCGGGAGGGGGCCGTGGGATCGTGCCCGATGTCGGGCATGATCCCACGGCCCTCTCCCTCCTTCCCGGAGCCCCGCCGCTGCGTTTTAAGACTGCAACGATCGTTGCAGTCTTAAAACTCGGCGGCGCGGAACTCCGGTGCCGGTCGGGAGGGGGCCGTGGGATCGTGCCCAATGTCGGGCATGATCCCACGGCCCCCTCCCTCCCTCCCGGAGCCGCGGAGCTGCGTTTTAAGACTGCAGCGATCGCTGCAGTCTTAAAACACAGCACCGCGGAGCTCCGCTGCCGGTCGGGAGGGGGCCGTGGGATCATGCCCGATGTCGGGCATCATCCCACGGCCCCCTCCCTCCCTCCCGGAGCCGCGGAGCTGCGTTTTAAGACTGCAGCGATCGCTGCAGTCTTAAAACACAGCACCGCGGAGCTCCGCTGCCGGTCGGGAGGGGGCCGTGGGATCATGCCCGATGTCGGGCATCATCCCACAGCCCCCTCCCTCCCTCCCGGAGCCGCGGAGCTGCGTTTTAAGACTGCAGCGATTGCTGCAGTCTTAAAACACAGCACCGCGGAGCTCCGGTGCCGGCCGGGAGGGGGCCGTGGGATCATGCCCGATGTCGGGCATCATCCCACGGCCCCCTCCCTCCCTCCCGGAGCCGCGGAGCTGCGTTTTAAGACTGCAGCGATCGCTGCAGTCTTAAAACACAGCACCGCGGAGCTCCGCTGCCGGTCGGGAGGGGGCCGTGGGATCATGCCCGATGTCGGGCATGATCCCACGGCCCCCTCCCTCCCTCCCGGAGCCGCGGCGCCGTGTTTTAAGACTGAAGCGAGCGAACAGCAGCGCTGCTGTTCGCTCACTGCAGTCTTAAAACGCGGCTTGGCTTGGCTCCGGTGCCGGTCGGGAGGGGCCCCCGGACTTTTTTTCCGATAGGAACGCATTAATTAAATTTTAATGCGTTCCTATGGGAAAAGGTGCCTCGCAAGACGAAATTTCCGCAAGACGAAGAGTCTTGCGGAACGAATTAATTTCGTCTTGCGAGGCACCACTGTACCCTTAAACAAAGATTAGATCATTTAAAGTATTCTCTCACATTGGTTTGTTTGTTTGTTTTTTAATCATCAGAAAGAGTCAAAACAAAAACACTGACCATATGTGTTTCAGGATGTGAGCTGAGAAATGAGAATAAATAAATGTGCAGTCTTGCACAACTTAACAGTGGTTTGCCTCAGCATGCTCTTTAAAAACAGTGGGATATCTAGTCTCAGCTTTTATCCAATAACATTTAGAAGATACCCCAAACACCCTTCCAGTAGACCTCAAAGAATCCACAGGAGACTAATAGCTGGCTCTTTATTTTCCAAAAATAAAAATAAAAAAGCACTGTCTTATTAAAGAAGAAAGGATGATAGCATTATGTAGTTTACTTTGGCTTTTTAGTGTGGCTTTTTAGTATGGGAAAGAACAAAATAGAAGTGACCCATGCACACTGATGTACAGAGAAGTATTATTTAAACATATTGTTTTAAAATGAGGACACGTTTACTGCCCTGTCTTGTTCTCTGTAATATAAGCAGAGATTTGAACCCTAAAAGCTCAAGATGCCCAGTCCTTTATCACTTACCTAATTTCCCACATCTACCATAATATACATCTTCTGCTATACGTGTCCATGTTAGAAGAACAAGACTCTACAGATATACTTCTATAACTACTGCATGCTATATACAATGGTACCTTGGTTTACGAACTTAATCCGTTCTGGAAGTCCGTTCTTTACCAAAGCATTCTTAAACCAAGGCGTGCTTTCCCATAGCAGTGGGGGACTCAATTTACAAATGGAACCCACTCAACATGTTCTTATTCCAAGGCAAAGTTCACAAACCAAAACACCTACTTCCGGGTTTGCAGCGTGCTTAATCCAAGTTGTTCATAAACTAAGCTGTTCTTAAACCAAGGTAATAATGTCTGAAAAGCAATAAATCTCCTAACTGGGTAGAAACAGTAAAATATTTTTCATTTGTAAAAAAACTGATGGCATTTGTCATGAAAGTTTTGTCTTCTATTTATCACATTCATGTCACTTCTGCTCACTCTTCTTCAGGCTCTATCAATTCTTATCTGTCCTCAACAGGACTTGTAACTTGTTTGCCTCATTATCCCTTCTTTTGGATAAATCACTCCACTTAAATGCACCAGAATGAACACCATCTTTACTCATGAATGCTGCATAACCTCTATATTCAACAGCATCTATCTATCAGAGAAATCATACGTGTTTTCTTAGACCAGGATGTAAGCTGCACTGTGTTCAATAAGGCTTACACTAATACACTTGTTTAGGATCCATGCCTAAACCCTTTTTCTTAAAGTAAGAGGCACACCAGTAGGCTCCATGTCCCACATTTCGATCAAAAGACAAAACCACAATTTTTCTAGTAATTATGGCATAGTGACTGGAACTCTGTTTACTACATTTCATATTTTTATCTCTTATGGAAGTATCCCAGTTTTAACATCCCCTCCAATAAATGAGTCAGCAAGACTCAAGTGTCTGTAGAACTATGATTATTTCTAAACTGCAATTCATTTAGTTTAGTTATTAGAATACTTCAAAATATACAATAGTTTTGAACATTAAAAGTTTTAAATATTTGAATCTGTGTTTCTTTCATTGCTGTTAAAGCCTTTGGCTCAGATACATTAAGGTATCTGGAATCATTTTGGAAATCAGGAATGAAACCCACAAAAATTATCAGCAACCACATTATTAGTTAATGTCTCTTAAATTGCTGTTATCAAATTATTAAATGTTACTTGTTAATGAAAGTTACTAGTCAAAATTATTGTACAAACATTTTCACAATGAAAATAAGTAGTGTATCTGAATAATTAAAAGTGATTGTGTGAATCTGAAGCAAATGCGCATTTACTAAGGGTATACATTGGCTCTGGGTGTACCACAAATTATGAGGCAAATGAATAATAATAATAATAATAATAATAATAATAATAATAATAATAATAATAATAATTTATTATTTATACCCCGCCCATCTGGCCGGGTCTTAGGGTGATTTGAGGGAAATTACCATGTTCCCAAATCAGATTGCAAAGTGTCTTGAGGCAGATCAAGGACTCCTTAAGCTTCTGAGTAGTTCTGTGGCTATGCTTCTAAAGAAAATACCCATGTCTGTTTTTTCCTCAGGAGAAATGAAATCAAGCTGATTTGGGAAACACCCTAAGAAATTGAGTAATATTTTGTTTTGACAGACAGATCCAGCTGTTAAATCACAATAATTATTTTCCCAGGGCACTCCCAACCATAGTGATCTGGGGGAGGAATGAAAAACTGACCTGGCTGTATGTCTTTTTCCATGCAAGTTCATGAAGAAGTCTCCATTGTATCTCCAAAAATCTATAGAGAGGAGGAACAGAAGCCCACCCCATAGCAACAACCCTTGGTGGTAAAAGAGTAATTGCCAAGGAGCGACATTTCCTCTACCCCATGTATCTAGGGGATGTGATTTCTACTGTAGCCACCCCAAAATGATAAAGTCTGCCCTTTGAGGAGAACAACTGAAGCTATCGGTCTGAAATTTGGCAAGCTTCATTCCCTCAGAAGAACATTGTACCCAATTCTGGCAGAAAATCAAATTGTTACAGACTTTTCCTTCCTTGTACACTGCTTCAAAGATATTTGTTGGGAAATAGTTTATAAATTTTAAATAAATAAATAAATAATCAAACTTTGTAAATTGCCCTGCATGAAAGCCCCTTGATGTTGTTGTTGTTGTTCAGTCGTTCAGTCGTGTCCGACTCTTTGTGACCCCATGGACCAGAGCACGCCAGGCACGCCTATCCTTCACCGCCTCCCGCAGTTTGGCCAAACTCATGTTAGTAGCTTCGAGAATACTGTCCAACCATCTCATCCTTTGTCGTCCCCTTCTCCTTGTGCCCTCCATCTTTCCCAACATCAGGGTCTTTTCCAGGGAGTCTTCTCTTCTCATGAGGTGGCCAAAGTACTGGAGCCTCAACTTCAGGATCTGTCCTTCTAGTGAGCACTCAGGGCCGATTTCCTTGAGAATGGATAGGTTTGATCTTCTTGCAGTCCATGGGACTCTCAAGAGTCTCCTCCAGCACCATAATTCAAAAGTATCAATTCTTCGGCGATCAGCCTTCTTGATGGTCCAGCTCTCACTTCCGTACATTACTACTGGGAAAACCATAGCTTTAACTATACGGACCTTTGGTTGTCTTTGTCCATGGAGTTTTCTTGGCAGGGATACTGGAGTGGGTTGCCAGTTCCTCCTCCAGGTGGATCACGTTTGGTCCAAACTCTCCACTATGACCTGTCCATCTTGGGTGGCCCTGCACGGCATAGCTCATAGCTTCCCTGAGTAATTCAAGCCCCTTCGCCACGACGGGATTCGAACCGCCGACCTTCTGATCGGCAAGCCCTAGGCTATGTGGTTTAGACTACAACGCCACCAGCATCACTATGTCATATTTAGTTTGGCCCTAAAATACTGTATTTCCTGTACTTTTCTATCTACACTTATTCTAGATCTAAATGTTTCTGATCTACAACATTTTTACATTCATAGAATACAATTAAAAGACCTGTATAATGTATTGTGGTGCTGAAACAGCAGCAGCATTATCAGCACACAGTTAGCATTGTCAAAGGTCAAGCACATTTAGCTACTGAGCACCCTCTGGCGATCATTTGCAAATATTACACTCCCAGTATTTTGGTTTCATGGTTTCAAGACAGGTGTCTTGGTGGAGTGAACTTCATTTGCTCCTGGTTCCTCTCTGATGCACGGAATCTGCTTTGTGCAAATATGCTGTGTGTGCGTAACCTTGTCTTAATGAAATCATTAACTTACAATCATTTACATACGATGTATTAGTCAGTGTTAGACTATGAACATAGATCAAGATTTAAATCCCCACTCAGCCACTAACTGCAACTCACCTTAGCCCAGTTGCTTTCTCTCTATCTAACCTACGTCACCTTATTGTGAGGATAAAATGAGGAGTAGATGTATGCCACTTCTTGAAGGAAGCTTCTTGAAAGGAGGGGTATAAATGTAACAATAAATAAGAAATAAATAAAATTTTTGATTGAAGAAAAAATGAATCCAGACTTATCATGCTTAGAACAGACTCATTGAAATCAATGGAATTGCCCCACTGATTTCAATGAATCTAATTTAAGCATAAATATGACTAAGTCTGCAACTCCACCTCTACTCTGCAACTGTATTTGAATTACCATTTCCAGTTCTAGCTGCCTCACCTCAAAAAGGATGTTGTAGAGTTGAAAAAGGTTTAAAAATGGAAACTAATGATAAAGCGGATGGAGAAACTCCCCTATGAACAAAGGATGAAGTGTTTGGAATATCTTAGTTTCAAGAAAAGGTGAGAAAGAGGTAACATGATAGAAGTTTTTAAAAATATGCATGGCACAGTTTTTTCCCCCTTCCTCTTTCATAACACTAAAACTTGTGGACGTCCAATGAAGCTGAATGTTGGACAATTCGGAACAGACAAAAGGAAGTACTTATTTACGCGGTGCAGAGTTAAACTATATAATTTGCCCTCACATGAGGTAGTGATGGCAACCAACTTGGATGGCTTTTAAACAGGATCACACAAATTCATGAACACTAAGCTACCAATGGCTATTAACCACAATGACTAATGTTCTACCCACCATTATGCTTCTGAATACCCGTTGCTGTAAACTGCAGGAAAGCAGAGTGGTTGGCCACTGTTAGAACAGGAAGCTGGACTAAATGAGCCACTGGCCTGATCCAGCAGGGCTATTATGTTCAGCATTCTTATCTGGGAATATGCCACAATGAATTCAATAAAGCTTGCATCCGAGCAGAAATGGTTAGCATTCCATTGCAAATCTGGATCGAATCCAATATGGCAGTAAATGAAGAATAAAGCTGCAAGTTGTTGAATGAGGTAAAAACACCAGAACTGCATAAGATGCTACAGGTAGCATCAATGAATAGTGACTGAATAGATTCAAATTACAAGAAAGGAGACTCCGACTAACCATTAGGAACACCTTTCTGACAGTAAGAGCTGTTTGACAAAGGAATGGACTACCTCAAAAGGTGGTGGAATCTTATTCACTGAAGGTTTATAAACAGAGCATGGATGACCATCTATCAGGGATTCTTCACTTGCGATTCCTGCATTGTAGGGGGTTGGATAGTATAAACCTTGGGGTCCCTTCCAACTCTACAATTCTATGAAAATGTAATTTAAAAAAAAGAAAAGACTATATGATGTATAATCAAACTATGTTATCACAGACTATGTTGTCAAAACTTACTTTTCTCATTATACTGTGAGGTATTCTGACATTAACATTTTATTTAACATTATAATTGTTAACACTAGAATTATTAATATATTGAAAGATGAAAAACCTGGTAACAGTAACTAAATGAAACAATCTGGTTTGGCAATATTTTAGCAGTAGCCTTTTTCACTCCAGTATTTTTTAAAATACTTTCACCAGTTTCAGGAAAGGGTGGGTTCGAGTAGGGGTTTCCTGAGGCTTTCAGAACACGATTTTAACGTAGCAGTGTGTTAAAAGGGGTCCCCAGAGAGTCTTGTTTTGGAACACACTGACGCCTACACATTATTATCTTTGCTACGTTCTGCAGTGTTGGGTGAAATTTATTTTTAATCGCTAGCAAAACATGCCTGTGTTTATCTAAAATTCAGAATAGGCTAAATAATTTAAAACAAAATCACTTTTCAAATAATTACACGTACAATGAGCACTGAAACATAAAAGTCTAGTGCAAGTTAACAATAAAGGGTTGGTTAAGGATCAAAGAAAATATGTTTATTTTATTTCATGAATGCAAATAAAAAGTACTTTCGCTTTAACAAGTTCATGAATGGCTGTTGACAAAGTCTTGGTATAAGAAATCTTTCCTCAACAGGATAAAGCTTTTTCCCGTAGAGGTTTATATATGTGGAACAGGGTGTTCACTGACATTATAAAGGTATAACTTTAATCACAATACACTTTTATTACTATTGTTATGTGACAACAACACCGTGAAGATGATCTCTTTTTATTAGGTTATGTATATTCATAGGTGAAGAACTTAAAACAAATTGATTATAAGCAGACCTATGGAAATGAATTAATCATTTCTATATGAATAGCTGTGCTAATCTGTTACGGCAAAAACAAAGCAAAGGGTTTATGACACCAGTTTTATTGAAAATCATGCCCTACATACTTAACAGTTTACTTAAGGTTGTGGTCCTATGTAAATAAGCCTCACTGAACACAGTGGACTTTTATCTTCGGAGTATGCTTTCATAAGGCTGAGTGACAAGCAATTTGAAACACTGAATAACAATTAATAACAGCAGTAGATCCAGAGGGAACCCTAGTCCTCAGCACTGCCCGTGACCACTGAATCTCATATTGAACTACTATCAAAACCAGATAATTCTCCCTGCCCAGTGGCCATTATTTTTGCTGAGATCATATTGTTATTATAAAGATATAGGAAAGATTATAAGAAAAATGTACCAGTATTTGAGACAATTTCTGAGAAAGATTTCAAAAACATACAGGCTCTGCCTGCTGAACACACGCATACCGAAAGATTCCTCAGGTGAGTTTCCAGCCCAAGTACAGAATCAAGGTTTGAAGTGACTTCAAAATCATCAAGCCCTTGAAGATGCAGGAAACCCACTGCTAGAACTTCTCTGAGGCAACCTCAGCTTAAAAACTTCTAATGAGAGAGTGCATCACTTTCAGAAGCAGTCTGCTTCACTGTCAAGCAGCTCATACCAAAAAGGGAAGGAGAAAAATCTGAAGATGCTGTGTGAAATTTTATTCATAAGCAAGCCCATCACATTTCAGCCAATATCAATTTTATATCTTGATAAAAAGAGAGAAAGGTAAGCAGAGGCGTACCTAGGCTCCCTTGCACTCTTGGTGAGGAGCCCTAAGGAGCCAGAGCACCTTGCTCAGCCACCCAGGGTAATATAATAATAATAATAATAATAATAATAATAATAATAATAATAATAATAATAATAATAATAATTTATACCCCACCCATCTGGCTGAGTTTCCCCAGCCACTCTGGGCAGCTCCCAATTGATTGTTAAAAACAAGACAGCATTAAATATTAAAAACTTCCATAAACAGGGCTGCCGTCAGATGTCTTTTAAAAAATAGGATAGCTGCTTATTTCCTTGACATCTGATGGGAGGGCGTTCTGCAGGGTGGGCGCCACTACCGAGAAGGCCCTCTGTCTGGTTCCCTGTAACCTCACTTCTCACAATGAGGGAAGTACCAGAAGGCCCTCAGCGATGGATCTCAGTGTCCGGGCTGAACAATGGGAGTGGAGACGCTCCTTCAGGTATACAGTACCGAGGCCGTTTAAGGGCTTTAAAGGGTCAGCACCAACAATTTGAATTGTGCTCGGAAACGTACTGGGAGCCAATGCAGATCTCTCAGGACTGGTGTTATATGATCCCAGTGGCCACTCCCAGTCACCAGTCCAGCTGCCGCATTCTGGAATAATTGCAGTTTCTGGGTCACCTTTAAAGGTAGCCCCACGTAGAGTGCATTGCAGTAGTCCAAGCGCGAGATAACTAAAGCATGCACCACTCTGGCGAGATAGTCCGCGGGCAGGTAGGGTCTCAGCCTGTGTACCAGATGGAGCTGGTAGACAGCCACCCTGGACACAGAATTAACCTGTGCCTCCATGGACAGCTGTGAGTCCAAAATGGCTCCCAGGCTGCACACCTGGTCCTTCAGGGGCACAGTTATCCCATTCAGGACCAGGGAGTCCCCCACACCCACCCACCCCTGTCCCCCAAGAACAGTACTTATGTCTTGTCAGGATTCAACCTCAATCTGTTAGCTGCCACCATGCACCCTCCAACTCACACAGGACATTCACTGCTTTCACTGATTCTGATTTAAAAGTGAGGTAGAGCTGGGTGTCATCTGCATACTGATGAACACTCAGCTCAAACCCCCTGATGATCTCTCTCAGTGGCTTCATATAGATATTAAAAAGCATGGGGGAGAGAACGGAACCCTGAGGCACCTCACAAGTGAGAGCCCAGGGGTCTGAACACTCATCCCCCAACACCACTTTCTGGCCACGGCCCAGGAGAAAGGAGCGGAACCACTGTATAACAGTGCCACCAGCTCCTAGCCCCTCTAGACAGCCCAGAAGAATGTTATGGTCAACGGTGTCAAAGACCGCTGAGAGATCCAACAGAACTAGGAAACTGCTCTCATCTTTGTCCCTAGCCCGCTGGAGATCATCGACCAGCATGACCAAGGCAATTTCAGTCCCATGGTGAAGCCTGAATCCCGATTGGAAGGGATCCAAATGGTCCACATCCTCCAGGCATGCTTGGAGTTGTTCAGCAACCACCTGCTCAATCACCTTGCCTAAGAATGGTAGATTTGAGACTGGGCGATAGTTGGCCATATTGGCCGGGTCTAAATATTTTTTTTTAAGAAGCGGTTTAATGACCACCTCTTTCAGCGGGTCTGGGAAGGTTCCCTCGCAGAGGGAAGCATTCACCACACTGCAGAGCCCATCACCCAGCCCTTCCTGGCTCGCTTTTATTAGCCAGGATAGGCAAGGATCAAGGAGAAAGGTGGTCAGTTTCACTCGTCCAAGCAGCCTGTCCACAACCTCGGAGGTAACAGATTGGAATTGATCCCATGTAACATGACTAGATAGGCCTCTAGCAGCACTCTCCCGCCCAGCCCTGCTCACAGTGCAGTCTACCTCATTCCGAATCGTACTGACTTTATCTGCAAAAAACAGATAGTGGAGCATGCCTAGGGAGCATGCAGACAGGCAGGCTCGTACCCACTCCAAGCCAGAGTGGAGAGGTGCGATTTTTGTGCCCTCCTGGGCCTGTGCCCTTGGCGTGGGCCAACCTAACCAACCCCTATGTATATGTATGCTGCTAAAAGTAACAAAGCAAACACTTAGCTTTTTTTACAATTTAAACAAATTGAAGCACATAATTTCTTCAAAGCTTAAAAACAATAGAAATCATTATGCATCCTTGTATACTTACTCAAAATGCAAAGCTTAAACAAACAACAGAGATATCTGATGACACGTGTCAATTAAAAATATTAACTAAAAGTACCCAACTCTATATACTATAAAAATAGTTGAGAAGAGGCATTGTTAACTACTGACAGGAAACGAAGTTCTTTCACTGAAGTACATAACTCCAAAGAAAAGAACAAGGGATTCTCTCAAAATATTTTGACTTTAAAAACTCTAGTTCCTCATTAACCTATTAGGGGCTAAACTTTTCCAGCTCAGTACTGTATTCAGTCCATTTCTGCATTTTGATATAAAATTGATATAGGCCAAAATATGTTGGGCTAGTTTATTAATAAAAATTCTTACAACACTGTGAGGTTTTTCTCCTTCCCTTTTTTTGGTCTATTTTGGATGTTGACTGTAGCTATTTTTTCCATTCTCCAACAGCTCATACCAAAAGGTATGACTACTTAATCTTTAGTCAAAATTCTCTTTGTTGTAATTTGAACCTGTTGGTTCAGTTCCTACCACCTGGATCAACAGAAAACAAATTCAATCCACCATCTAAGTAACCATTATTGTGCTTTGAGGTCCTTTTTTTTAAAGCTGCTCTTCTTCACTCCCCACCCCTGCTTTACTAATGCAGTCCTTGCACAAATATTCCCAACTCTGTATAAAAATTAATAAAATTAGCTTTCAACTAACATGCATATACCCTGAAGAGCAGAAGAGTGGTACCCTTGTGCAGAATTTAGATTGGGGCAGTAGGGACTGAATTCACACTGTCCTGTATAGATCAGAAAGGTACTGTTGCTGACAAACAAACCAAAACAGATAAAATCCAAAAAGCCATCCATATTAAAACCCACCAATAAATATTTTCACCTAGTGCCTAAAAAATATTACAGAAAGCACCAGAAAAACATGGGGAGACATTCCATAATCAAGATGCCAACAAAGCCTGTTCGCCTACTAGGGTTGCCATACATCCGGATTCTCACAGCCATATACGGAACCTCAGATGCCCAGGTGGAAATCAGGGGAAATGTCTGGGAAAATCCAGACTTATGGCAGCCCATGTTGGCAGTGCTGTTTTCCCATGAAAATAGCTGGAAAAGGTTTTGGTTTTTTTTGTGATTTTGCCCAAAAAGTTCAAACGGCCTGGATTTTCACTGTTTGAAATATGGCAACCCTACCTAAACTCCAGAAATGGAGACATCTGGAACCTCAGATGCCTGATTCACACAGGCTCATACTGTTATGAGATAGGATTTCAAATGATGAACATTACTGTAAATACATTGCCTTCATTCTGAGCTTCTTTTTTCACCACTGAAGGTGCAATTCTGTACCCATTTACCTAGAGATTGTCCCATTGAACTCAGTGGAACATACCTCTTAGTAGACATGTACAGGATTGCATCCTTAATTCCCCAGAATAGTTTCTAGTTCTGAAGATTGCAGACATTGCCATCTCAATTTGTGTAGCAAGTCAGGTTCAATCACAAAAGAGGTCAGGGCTCTCACACTTTTTTAAGGGCTGCCATACTTCTGGAATTTCCCGGACACAGATGGGATTCATCCATCCAAAATAGAGTCTCTGTGGAATTTTCAAAAATCAGTTAAAATGTCTGGCAACCCTGTCCTCTGTTGTATCTGGCGCAATTAGAGTGCAATTATATACTTATTTACTGAGAAGTAAGGGAACATTCCAAGCCCAAGATCCCCTGCAATATGCAGTTTTCATCCTGGCTCAGCAGATGCTAGGGTAAATCCTGGAAAAGGGGTAGGACAGAACAAGAGGCGATTTACCCCAGCAACACAGCAGAAAAACACGGAGAAAAAGTATGGTTTAAATCAAAGGCTTGGTTTCCCTCTCTTATGCTCAAGAACTCTAAGTTGGCAGTAGCCCCACTCCCAAATGGAGTTTCGAATAAGTGAGTTACAATGGAATAATTTGCCTTGGTGTAAATTATATTGGCTTTTATAGTTTGGATTGATCTGCCCATTGGACTATATTCAATGATGCTTTCTCCCAGACATGTGTGCCTATCCTTTTACATAAGAGTAAACCCCACTGAACACAGTGGGGCTTACTCCTGAGTAAACACAAATAGGATTTTTTTAAAAAAATGTTCTATGCTCTTTAAAGGAAGGATGAGAAATAAATTGTAAATTTCACAATTGGTTGAAACAAAGGAGCAAACATCTTATTCTATTTATGTCTAGAAGTTTATTCTAGTGTGGAAGTCTGCCTTTAAAGGAAAACCGAATCTTTACTACAAGGCTACATTCCTTTATGTTATGCAGCCTAAACATGAGGATGATGTCAATACTGTACGTGTAGTGGTGTCCAGTCAATATCCTACAAGAAAAACTTTGAAATGTAAATGTTTCATCTCCATAGTCATTTCCTCATCAACAAACTAAAACACTCAATAAATAAATATATTTAGTGACAAACCTGATTTTTTTTCTAGAAGTTTCACTAAACAGGAACATGCAGTTGTTTCTTTTTGTTCGTCCTAATCACATCGGTTGAAAAAAACAAAACACCACTTACCTATATCAAGTTATAAGAACCTTTGTAGTTACTATTTTCTTGAAAAATACAAACTAAAACATATAGACAAAAATGTTAATTTACTTCCTGCTTCATAGTTGTTTTTCTGGATCCTTCAAACGAATGAAATAGAATGAAGTATCTGAAGAAGTGTGCATGCACACGAAAGCTTATACCCAGAACAAACTTAGTTGGTCTCTAAGGTGCTACGGGACAAAAGAGTTCTGGCACCTCTTTTGCTAGAAAAATAGCATTGGGCCTAGGCATGGCCTTTAATATAGCAGAAGAAGGGGCTTTGTGCCAGAGGACACATGGGTGGGCTCTGTTCCCTCACCTGGCTAGTGGTGAGAGCGATAAGAATGGTGTGTGAGCAGAATCCAGAGAGGGAGAGCCATGCTTGTTTTCTGCTCTCATCCAACCAAGGCTGTGACTATGGGACAAGCAAGGCGTTGTGGGGTGTCAATGCTATGAGCCCCTGCATAGTAGGCTCAGGTTATGTGTGTAAATGAACCATATACTGTATCATAAAGATGCCACAGTCTCCACTGAACAGATTGAGGTGGCATGCAACTGTTTTTTGGCAGCCCATGTTTTAACGTTACTGAATTACGACGCTTAGGAGTGGCCAGTAGAAAGATCCGCTTTACTGATTTTAGAGTGTTGTTGTTGTTGTTGTTCAGTCGTGTCCGACTCTTCGTGACCCCATGGACCAGAGCACGCCAGGCACGCCTATCCTTCACTGCCTCTCGCAGATTTTAGAGTGTACCAGTACAGTATTGTGCAAAGCTAGTTACTGTACTCGCTTTTCATTGTGAAATCATCTCCAAGCAGGATTCAATACCAAAATGGTAACACAGCAAAATCGAACAATTAAAGCAAGCAAGCCAGACCGCGTAAACTTAAGCATCCACTTACAAAGCGCAGCTGAACCCTTTCTGAGGCGTTCCAAGGCTGCGCTGAGGTATTTTTTTGTCCCAGTTTGGGCTGGCGCCAACACGTTATTTTCTTGACCGCTTAGGCGTTTTTAAAGGGCTGTTACTCGTCTCTGAACCGCTGCTTTTGTTTTTCAGCTTTAAAAAAACAATTCCTTGTTTTACGATGCCTCACACTTTGCCTTTATTGCGTTTTACTGGAATTCTGGAATTAACTGGAATTCTGCTGTCGCGCTCCGTTCCGGGGCGCTTCAGACGGTTTTATTGTTATTATCATCTAGGAGCGTATTGAACCTTTGACGGTGAGGCAAGAACTGCGGGCAAAGGAGGGAAACACCGCGCGCCGCTCCCCTCACGCTTCCTCGACACGACGCCGAGTCTAGGAGCCGTACTCTCTTTCGGCGCCAGGGCAAGCCGTTACCTCGTCACTTCTCGCCCGCCTTTAACACTTTCTCGCGAGAGCCATCCCGTGCGCACGCACGCGCGACGTTACTGCCCTCGCTCGTAGCTGGCGGAAGGAAGAGGGAGCGGGTGACGGTGCAAAGATGGTAAGCGGCATTCAGTCAAAGAACGTGGTGGTGGGACCGGGTCACCCTGGGGGCGTCAGGCGAACTGGCGTCACGATAGCCGGGGTGGGGGACGACTCCCCGGGGGGGGGGTCCTCTCTCTATCTCCGCCTCACGAACATAGGAAGCTGCCTTAATGCCGAGTCAGACCCGTTGGTCCACCTAGCTCGGTATTGTCCGCACTGACTGGCAGCGGCTCCCCGGCATTTCAGGCTACGGTCCCTCCTAGGCCCACCTGGATGTGCCGGGGACTGAACTCGGGGCTTTCTGCGTGCGAAGGGGGTGCCCTCTTCACTCAGATACGACCTTCCCTCTCTGTCGAGTCGCGGCCGGGCTGAGGCGGGCCTTGGGATTCCTAATGAGAGATCCTTGCCCCCCCCCCCCCGCGCACACTTCGCATTGAAGCCCCCTCTCTTTCCCTCCCGACATCCCGCCTTCCGAATTCCCCGGGCGTCCAGACGTGTCCATGTCTTCACCGTGAAGAGGGAGATGGGAATTCATAGCCTGGACACTGCTATAAGTGGATGTGCCAGTGTCGGATTTACCTGTAAACTAAACAAGCTATAGCTTAGGGCCCCACTCTCTTGGGGCCCTCCAAAAAAAAAATTAAAGGAAAAAAAACAACTGGATGTACATTTCCAAAATGTAAGATAAAAAACAAAATAAAATCTACATACAGCAACAGTGTTTTGTGTTGTGTAGGCTCCTGTGATGTAAGTAGTGGGCCCCGCATATAGCATGTATTCAACACAAAAAAAACAGCAACAACTTGTTGTTGACAAAGGACAGCTGGACATATAAAGGGCCCCATTACTTCAGTAGCTTAGGGCCTCATCAAACCTAAATCCGGCCCTGGATGTGCCCTTTGAGATTTATTTATTTTTAAAAAAATTGTTCCAGTTTCTGTTATGCTTCTCTTTGTCCAGATTTCCCTTTTTATCAGTTACCCAGGAATCTCACTATTTGTATTTACTGGAGTAATGCTCTTGAGTAGGATTGTAGCCTTTTTCTTTATGTGTGGGCCTATGGGGGGCCGTTAATACAGTACAGAAATTTCCCACCAAGTCACTCCGTGCCAAAAAAGCCCCACTTGCTAACTTTCTGTATGGTTTTTCCTGAGATGGAGGTAAAGAGGTGTAAATTTTTTCTTCACTAGTCATAATTTCTGCATGGTAGGCTTTTGTCAAAAGCACAGAGGACGAAAAAAGATCAGCTGGTGGCAGATACACCTGGCATCCTCCTTTGTATTCACCATGAACTACAGGTGGTGAATTCTATACAATAGAGTACAGATATTGTCTCTTCTAGCACCAGGCTGTCAGTGAGGTATAGTGGACAATATAACAAACATCCATGTAATGTAAATTCATAGCAAAAAGAAATGGTAAACAGAACAGCCACAGGTAGAAATGTTCCAATTAAAGATAAAAAGGAATTGCATTGTGGGGTAAATGTTTTCACACACAATTTGTTGCTTGGGTTCACCAATGGTGTAATGGGTAGAAAGAGTTGTTACAATTGATGTAGAAAGTACAGGGCTGAAATGCACTGTCTACACCTGCCTTCATCATAACTTAAGGGATGGTGTAATATTTTTAGGGGGGGGAATTAACCCACTCCAGAGCAACAAAATACATTTCCTCTCTTATGGGCCTACTCTTCATTTCCCAATGTTGCTGGGTCACTGTCTACTGGCCATTCCCAAAGATTTTGCAGGCTTACTTTGCAAACATCTCACTTCCACAGGGAAGCAATAGAACAGTTGTGTCAGTGTCGCTGTCGGAGGGATTTCCTGCAGTTCAGTCCTTTTATTTACTTAATCTATCCAATTTCAGACCCTGTGCTGTAATAATTCAGCTCGCTTTTAATTTATGCTCTCCAAATATTTGCAAAATGGAGGTGTATGTTTGTGTAAAGGAAGCGCCTGGAGATTCCAGCCAGGATTGTGTGTGTTACAAAAAACTATACAGACTGATTGCAAGAGACACAAACAATGTACAATTAAAATAAACAAGAAAAGCTGATGGTGGGAAAGGAAACAGAAATGCTGCTTATACTTGCTGGAATCCTGACTTCTAGTCCAGTCTCCTGTCCGGTAGCCCATATTGCGTCAGTTTGCATGTCTGTTCATAAATCAGTCTGTTATGTATCCCCCTCACCTTTTTTGTGGATTTTTTCCCTGGTTTTTGTCTACTGTGGTGTGTTATTAATAGTAAATAACTGCTCACAACTGCATGTAAAGTTCCAAAAATGTGTTAGAGTCTGATCTCTTTCATAGAGAAGAAATTGATATGCTGGACAGAACAATGGAGAATAATAGTGTTCTCTCTGTGTTACAAATATTAACTAAGCTGATTTTAGGCCTACTATTTCTTTTGCTTTATTTTTCTTACCTCTGCAGAATTAACATTGTAATATGTTTATTTCTTAAGCATGTTCTTGAAATCAAGAGGCAAGCAGAGTACCCAATATAAAAGGCCTGACAGTGCTCACTTTTCTCTTCCCACCTGCTTTGTAAAATTGATGGAAAAACACTTTTTTTTCTAAACCAGGTGGGTAGACTGGCACCTGGGGATTAGTAGGAAAGTGCTTACATTTTCATTAGCAACTGTCTGGTTGACCTAGGCTTGCCATATTAGAATTGCTTTTGGAGAGTTTGGTCAGAAGACCACTTCAAGAGCAACAGAGTGAGATTTAGAACATGAAGAACAAAGCAGTGTTCAGCAAATTAGAATACTTAAATGCAAGACACCTGAGAGATTGTATTTGGCTCTTTTACATACCATGAGCAGCAAGTAAGTGTTATTGGGGACCACCATGATGAAGCCATTTATAGATAGTTTGAGAACAAATCACAGTGGATTATAATAATAATAATTTTATTAAATGCCCCGCCCATCTGGCTGGGTATATTCCTCAAACTGGAAATTGTGTCCATATTTGGTAGGTGAAGTAAATTCAGGAGTCGACACACATGTATTGCTTTATTTTCTACAGATCTTGTCTGCCTTCTAAAGTAGCCTAAATTTTGATTGGTGTGATCTCTAATTAACAAAGTTACTAAATTAGACCCCTTGGGTGGGATTCGTCTAAGAAGCCCCGTGCAAGGTCTTCTGCTTGCACAGAGGGATTTCGCCTCTCCATGCCCCCTAGAATTGGCTCTGGAAGAGTTGGGAGCACCCCCAGAACAGTGTGGTTGGGAATCATTCTGTCCAGCAAGCTGAAACGCTTGCACAGATGGAACATTTATAGTAGTGCAAAATTGAATCCCACTCCTTGAAAACAAATGTAACTAGCAGCAGTCATTTTGAAAGCATTCTTGAGTTGTACATTCCTAATAGTAACTTATCTCTGTTTCAGAATACCAGTGCGTTTGGATCTCAGCTGAAGGACTGTATTCCAGTTTCTGATTTTTCAGCTGCTGGAGCATTTGAAAGCTGTGATGTGATAAATAGAGGGTAAGCACTAGAAAGCCATTGAAATACATTGGTGAATTCCTTGTGCGCCCTGATGATGGAGATCCAAAGTGTGTTTGAAATGGTTTTTCTCTGCCTCCTTGGTCTGCTTTTCTTCAAGTGGGTTGTGTAGAGGTGGCTTGGTCAAGACTGTTGAGAGGAGAGAGGAAAAAGAAGCTCTCACTTCCCCACTCGCAAATGAATCCCATAAATCTGCAGCAGTACTTACCTGGGAAGGTGGTGAGCCCCAAATAGGCTATTTCCACCTCTTCTATCCATCTTGGATGAAAGGACTGCAGTAAGAAGAGAAGTCCCCACCCTGCACCTCTGACTTCAAAAGGAAAGGGAGCTCATATCTCCCACGTGGGCCGGGCAGTTCCTTAGATACAAAACATTTGTTTACTAAATATTTGCGTGAGATGATCTTCCAAAGTTACACCCAGTTATTTGTCTTCATAAATTTTATTGACAGTAGGAGCCTTAAATATAGATTCTTTCCACAGAATTGTGGAACTAAAACTGGATCCATCCAAGATTTTGTGTCCGTCTCCAGAGTGCTTCCTGCTTGCCCGAAGTGGAGGAGCCAGTTCAGCCTCTTGAACTGGGTGGAAAGCTCTTTGCCTTCCTTCCTCCAGAAGCAGACAGAGCTGCAGTTTCCAAGCAGCCTGTCTCATGGAATGAAGGGACCATGCGGATGTCAGAGCTCCTACATAGCGGGAACAGGTTGAACTTGGTTTGGCCTAGTTTGAAGGTGGAATTTAGAAACTGACCCCATTCCCCTGAGACTCTGGGCAGAATCATTTTCATAGGTTGGGCTTGACAAGAAGAGAACTCTCTTCTGTCAAAACAGACCAGTGGCAGCGTTATACATGCAGCGCTTCTGCATATATGTAGGCAATCATGCCACTAAATATGTGGGCAAGGCATTAGGACTAGTTAAAATAAACCATAGCTCGCTCTTTGAGATGTCTCATGAACTGACAGCCAACATGTTGAGTTACATATTTGCTATCAAATGTAATTGATAGGATAGACAATAACGTCTAAGTAATCTTTTTTTTTTTTTACATTATCCTTGTGATTTCCTCACATTTGCCATTAAACAAATCTGAATTTATATATTTAAACTTGCAATACTCCTTACAGTTTTGGCAATTTAAAATGTATACCCTGGCTCAGATCCCTGAAAAAGAATGCAAAAATCATTGCTAAGGTTGACACATAGTTGTACTCAGGTTGTGTGTGGTGACTATTCATTTTGTTTTGCCTATAAAATAAGAAAGGTAAAAAGTTTTATTATACATTAAACTAAAGCCAAAGTTGATAATAGCTCACTCTTTTGCACACGAACTGACCCAGACCCTGTGATCATCATCTGAGGCCCTTCTTCATGAGAGGACAGAGGGTGGCAAAGTGGGAACAGGCCTTTTCTGTGGTGGCTTGCCATTTGTTGAAAGCTCTCCCGAAGAGGCTCGCCTGGCACCTTCATTGTATATATTTAGGTGCCAGGCAAAAACCTTTCTGGCATTTTAAATGTGTTTATTGGATGTGGGGTGCTACTGGTTTGTTTTTGTTTTTATTATTATGTATTTTATTATTTATTTAGTGTCTCATTTTGTATCTTTATATTTTGAACTGCCCAGCAAGCCTTGAATGAAGGGTGGTATACAAATTAAATAAATAAAAAATGATAGTTAGCCCCACTGTAGATGGGGAGACTCACTTCCAAGAGAATATGCAAACAGGCATTAGACTTCACAGTATTTGTTTCCTGCACACAAATTGCTGGTATCATTACTTCCACCCTACCAAAGAAGAGAAAATAGTTCTTTTATGTATTCTATGCCATTAATTCCAGACTTTAGAACCACAAAACTTTTACCTGGAATTGCTATCCAAAATATTTTGTGAACGATACTTTGAGATAAAAGTTGCAGTATTAATACTGTACATTGTTTTTAAAGCTTTACAAATGTGAAGAGTGAACTTTTCCCTGTTCATCCTTTGGAACTATCAGAGAAAAATGTAAGTACACTTCATCTTTTCAGACTGTGGACTGTAAACAGTGCAAGTGGTATACAGTTGCCCCATATCTTACGCCCAGGGGTAATGTGTATATATGAAAACCATGTGCAGCCAAAACTGTTTTGCCATTGGATTTGCCCCACAGCTAGCCGTTGAGGGTAAGGTAGCTGGTGGGGGGAAGAGAAAGAGAGCACTCCTGTCAGTCCTAGAGCCAGGGCACTAAGTGGGCCTTGCCTGCGAAACAAGGACAAGAGCTTAAAATCTCTTTCTGTGCTGAATCTGCTTGGAGTTACTTGGCGGAAAAACAGCTCGATGGGCTCTTGGCCTTGCTTCTCAGGCAAGGCCTGCTTGGTGCGCTGGCTCTGGGAATGTTAGGGATGCCTTCATGGGTCAGTCCAACTTCCTGTGAGATTCCACAAGAGCATCCCTTTATTGCCCATGTATAGTTAAAATCATGCAAGTTAAATATGTGTATGATGTGGCCATACTATACACTTTTTTCAGTTAACAGTGGATAGAAAACTTAATTTTACAGGACAGATACTTTTCTAATACTTGGCACCAGCTGTGTTTTGGGGGCAAAACTAAAACCTAAGGCTGCGCTCCCAAAGCTACTTTCATAGGAGTAAGCCCAGTTGGGATTGGTGGGACTTCTGATTAATGTATGGGATTGTATTTTCAGTTGGCGGTCTTCCCTATCGGAAAGCTTTCAACTCATCTTGAAGGGGCAGATCCAAGCTGATTGAACAGTGCATGATGAGCAGTACAGAAGGGTGGCATAGGTGGCACAGAAATTATGTCCTTATTGTAGTTCATAAATTGATGTATGATGTACAGAGGGTCTTGAAAAGAGATTTGAAGGGGAAAAGAAATGCATGTTTGCAGCATGAGGAGCAAAATGTTAGCAGCCACAATGATGAATGTGGGAGAGAGAGAGATAATGGGATTGATAAGTGACTCAGTAAGGAAAGGAAGAAAGGAAAGTTGAAACAGAGAGATGTCATGAGGCAGAAGCATAGAGGCTAATTGCCTTTATCTTCAAATCTCTACAAAGGCTCAAACATGCATGAATATTTTCTTGTTCACATACTCTGTTCAGCAGTGGAGCCTGGAAGAGGGAAAAGAATCCTTTAAAATAGTTTTACTTGCCACCCTTTTTGTCAAGTGTAACTTATGGCAGGCAGGTTGTAAGGTCACATACATAACTGAGCTGAATGGAGTTATGAATATGGGTCAGTCTCCTCCTTCCCCATCCTGCCATTTCCCTGGAACAGCCCCTTTTCAGGACTTACCTCTGCCTCAGGCGGGATAGAGAATTTAGGCCAGCATATCTCCAGCTGAGCCAGGATGAGTCAGACCTGCTCATTCCAAACTCCTCTCGTTTCATCGGATCTTGGGTTTGGAATGCTCCCACAGTGGGCTTGGATAGTCAGATGGATGGATCACTCAAGCATCTATAAGATGGCAAATAAACACACCTCTTCCTCTCTCACACACCCTTCTGTAATTAGTCAGATGTTGGCATTCCTTCAGTACTGAAAGTAATTCATTTAACATTAACACAAATGGGATTTGGGTTATTTGGCAGTATTTTACTTTCACCACAAGGTGGAGTCAAATGTACTCCGCTTGCCAGAAACAGCATGTTGTGATGGATTGATAACGGTGCGTATAAATTCCAGCTGGGGGTTGGAATTTTCTTTTCTTTAAGTGAATGGAAGTATTTAAAGTAAGCTAGGAAAATTTATGTGAAGCATTATAAACATTTTTTAACAAAGGAGGTCACATTTCCCTAATTGTTCTAGAACACAAGTATATTCTCAACACTTTGTTTTGTAGTTTTCATTGAATCAAGATAAGATGAATTTTTCTACTCTGAGAAATATTCAAGGGCTGCATGCACCGCTGAAGCTGCAAATGGAATTCAAAGCAGTGAAGCAGGTATGCTTTTTCATTTGTTTTCAGTAATTTGTTTTGCCCAGCATAATGTTTTAAAAGCATCTGATAAAATAGCATTAGCTTCTTACTGAATTTAATGATTAATACTTAAAACCACTGTAACATCAGTGATTCGTTTGAGAAAGCCCAGGAGTTGAACCTTTTGAACCTGGGGGAGTGGAGATAAAGGGGAAGATCTGAGTCATTTTCTTCATAATCATCTTGTCACGCAAGACTGTCACCTGATTAAATTAATCTTGCACCACAATCCTGTGTATGTTTACTTGGATGTAAGCCCCACAGAATTCAAAGAGGCTTATTTTCAAGTAAGAACACATAGGATTGCACCACTAGTTAATTAACCATATCAGTTTATTCAATTAAGTCTACATAAATAGGTATATAAAATAGCACCATTGAACTCAATAGGTCTTTTTTCTCTGTAGACGCATACCATAAGATTGCACTAGTAATCAAGCAAGGCTTCATGTTGCAACTATAGCAGGCCTGGATAGCTGCATGGTGCTGATAATACCAGTGTTGTGGGTTTGATCCCCATATGGGACAACTGCATATTCCTGCATTGCAGGGAGTTGGATTAGATGATCCTCAAGGTCCCTTTATTTGGGTAGTAATTACACAGTTTATTTGTTGAACGATACATCCCTGACCAACTGTTGTACTTTATAGGCCCAGCGTCTTCCTTTCCTTAATAGTTCTAACTTGTCCCTGGATATCTTGAAAGGCAACTATGACTGCATTGGTTTTGAGGATATTCTGAACGGTAAGGAAATTTCCAAAAAAAATGGGAGAAATCTAGTATTTTAAAACTGCAGGGAAGAAAATTGATTGTAAAGATCACAAGACATCTCTAAACCTCAAACCCTATTCAAAGGTTGCTGCATCAATATGAAAACCACTTATCACATGGTGGGGTACCACAGTGTAGCTATGTGCTACACATGACTGTTGCAACTGCGTTACTGGGAAGCAACTGTATTTTTTTTATATCCCACCATACTTTTTTCATGGAATTCCAAGACCACGTATATGTGGCTTCCAGTCTAAGCATTAAGCATACCCAGACCTACCTAGCTTCAGCAAAATGGTGGCCTGATGTGCCTTCACACCATACCCTGGGATCCTCATGACCTGCCTGTAGCCTTCCCATAGGTAGCAGTGTCTGGTTGGTTGCTGTGAGGGAATGGGAGACACTCAATAGGCCTTTCGTCTGATACAGCAGGGGGCTTTTCTTACAAGGGTGGGCCCAAGCAAGTGCCTATGCAGAATTTAAAGAGCGGAGACAACTAGTTTTCAGGAGTACAACCCAGGGCTCGAATGAGATCTCCACTGTAGATAAAAGGTTTAGTTAGAATTTATCTCCTGTTGCCCAGGGGGAAAACACTGGCCTCTGTCCAGGCCCTCTTTCCCAACCCTCCTACGTGAACAGTTAATTAAGAGCTGTGCTGCTCTGTTTTCAGTCAGTGTGGGGTGCAGGCAGTTGAGTGGAGCAAATAACGAGCCTTCTGCTGCACTTAGTTAAAAGTTGTATCTTGCATGATGATACTTGTTCTTTCAAAGTTGTGGATTACTAAAATATTAAACCTGTTTTCCAGACCCGGCACAGAGTGAAGTAATGGGAGATCCTCATCTGTTGGTCGAACACAAACTTGGTTTATTATAATGCACACATACTCCATTCTTCCGTTCATGAAAACGTTTCTTACCTGTGTCCCTGTAGGTTCAAGTAAACCATATTAAACGATAGTCGTACAGCGCTTGTTTTGATACACACAGTCTCTCACCTACCTTGATAAAAAGGCACATTAAATGCTAAAATATATTACTTTTGTTCTGTGTTTACTGTCAGTACAAATGTCTTGTAATTGGGTATTTTTTAAAAATTGGGAAATACATCTCTATTCAGGGCAATTACTGTTTCATGTCTGCAACTGTGGAACTGTAGACATTTAAAAGTCTATAAAAAAGGACATTTTAGATTGAATGTTCTTGTAAATGAACCTTTTGCCATATATAACCCAGGTATTTGCTGTTTAATCTTTCTTTCCTTGTGCTTGATGACTTGATATGCCATCTTTTAAAAACAATGAATAAAATTTTCTATAAATGCTGTGACTTTTCAAAATATTTAGTCATATCGACGAAGTTCCTCACCTCAGGCAGCACCTGCTTCCATTACCGAGCCATTCCCTTTCACCTTAGCATAGATCTGTTTCCTCTGTTCACGACCAGAATTTATACTGGCATAACTAGCTGGGATCCTCTACTTCCAACACCACTGCCCTGGCAGCTGAAATGCCACCCACCCTTCACAGATGGCACCCTTCCTCACTCATGTACAGAACACACAGGTCAACATACAGTGTTGACATCAATGTTGAGGTGCTGTCCTTTAGTCCTTATGCACACAATAGGCAAGCAAGCTGCCAGGCAAACCAATCAGCACCAGACTCAGTGTGCTCCATTACAGAAGAGCTGTAGCTTAGCGGTAGAACATTTGCTTTGCGTGCAGAAGGTGCCTGGTTCAGTCCCTGCCATCTCCAGGCAGAGATGAGAGAGAGCCACTGACAGACAGTGTAGGCAGCTTCCTTCTCCCTTAATTCCAGTGCCCAACAAAGTGGTGTTACTGGTTATACTTCTAAAGCAGCAACTGGTGTTTGTTGCAGGACCATTGTTTCCACTGCATCTTGTTTATAACGCACCCGTTTATCTACTCAAGTCTTCCCCATTTTTCCTAGGAGTCCAATTCATATGTAGTGTGCCTAGAGTATTAGATTAGAATTGTGAAGCCAGGTTTGATCCCCGTTCAACCACCACATTCACTGAATGGCCTTGAGTCAGTCATTCTGCTCTCAGCCTAACCTCCCTTCAATACAAAAGGTGGGTACTGTACTGGGCATGCCAACTTTGGCTCCTTGGAGGAAATGTAATATACCAGCTAACAGTCCTATACCCAGTCAGTGGTTGCCCTAGAGCAGAGCTTTCCAAACTCTTGTTTCGCGACACGTTAGTGTGTTGGCTGCAGTGTGCAGGTGCGTCGTGCAAATGCTCCCCGCGCTCCTCCTGGGGCTGGAAAAGGGTTAGCTTAACCTCTGGTTTGCTAGTAAAACTGAATTCCTGTCTCATGAAATGATGCATATCTAACAAGTTTGGAAAGCTCTGCCCCTAGAGCATGCTGCTCTGTAATAACCGCATTCTCTCATCCTAAAGCTGTAATAATCAAGGGTTGTTGTAAGGAAAAACAGCAATATGACACAGCCCTTGAAAGCCAAGGGGAACCTTGGGACCAAATGGCAAAATGGGTGGACACCAGTGTACAGTAGGCTATACAAGTCAGGTTTTCCCACAAACATCCACCCTCCATTTGGTTAAGCAAGACCCATTATCCCAATTCAAGGATTCCCTCCTGCGAAACCAAAGCACTGGTGTGGAGTCTCAATGACTGAGTAGAGAAGCTTGGAGGGGTGTGTGGCTGTATTCCTCCCTCAGGCCTGAGGATTGCCACCCATGATTTATGTGGTGATGCCATGTTTCATGACTACCTTCTGTCCTTTTTGCTTAACAAAGCTTCAAAGTTTGGAATAAATGTTCCTCATGGGGACAACTTTGCCTCAGTGAAGGAGATGAATTCTTATCTTGGTTGGAAGCAGTCAGTATGCATTCCTAAATACTTGTGATGCTTTTGGACTTACCCAGTTTTAGCGTTTGAGCTGCCAGTTACTGGACGATCCTCTAGCCTCATGAAAGTGCAACACGTTTTATGGGGTAGCCCGCAGGAAAGATAGAAGATTGAAAAGCTGTAGGATTTCATGTTCTTGAATTGCTTATTCATGACATGGAAATTTGAGCTAGTAAATTCCCAAGACTTCTCTCCCCCCCCCCCCCCTTATAATATCTCACTGCAGTGAGGGAACTTCTCTTGGAGAAAATATTTCATTGTACGCTGGGAAGTACGAAATTTTTTTTTGCCTCATGTTAGCTTCATCTCAGGAAAAGTTGTATACTGGAACTTGGGTGCTATTTGCAACACCCTTGCATTATGTCCTGTGGGCTAGTGGTTGCCAAAGCAAGATCATTTTAAAATGACAGCAGGGCTGTTGAGTCGATGAAAATGCACCTCCCCTGCAAACGGTGTAACATGTAAAAACTGGTTTGCCACTGTGATGCTGTGCTAGATAGGCCAGCAGGCTGTTTGTTACTATGTTATGGTTCAGCTTCATGGCACTAAAAGATTTTAGTAAAAACAACCAGCTTACGAGTTCAGGTTCGGTTGTAATCTTTGCTTTGTACACAGCACCTGCATGTGATAAGTAAGAACATACTGGTCTGTGATTCTAACGTGATCTTTGACCCTAAACAAGTTGCTCTTTGCTTGTCCATTTCAAAACCATACAATTAAATGTCCTTACTTGACTTCTGAGACGTAAATTCTAAAAATGGATTTACTAGCATGTAAATTAATGTATAATATAATCATTTCCCTCTTAATCTACACTTCAGTCCTTCACATACTAGTTCTGCTTAAACTGACTCATTTTTCGATAAACTTGTTCTAGCATAAGCAGCTTGATTTGGCATGTTTCTTTCTAGTGACTGGACTTTACGTGAAATAATTGTTTTAAGAAGCACTGATACAGATGTCAATTCCAAAAAGGTTTTATTTATCTCAATGTTTTCATTCATTATACATTATACACACAAATAAAAGTCGGTCAAGGAAAGTAGTGCAAATATTGTCATGATTATTGCAAAACACACTCCCAAGGCAGCTCAGTCTTAGAGCCAGAATCAGTGCAAAGATTAACTTGGGCAACCACTGTATAAAAACTTCCAGTTCCATAAAGTTTTGAGTGTCTGCACACTACAGATAGATTGGTTTAAGGCTGCATTCTTATGCACCTATACCTGAGAATAAGTCTCACTGAAGCCTTACTTCTGAGTAGACAAATATACATAGGCTTGCTAAATCATTTGGTTTCCTTAGGAATTCCTGGGGGCTAGTTTTATGAAGGACAATACTGATCTGAATATGCTCAGCATACTTTAATTCCCAAGATTCTTTGCAGTAAGCTACTACAATTATGTGGGTGGCGCTGTGGTCTAAACCACAGCCTAGGGCTTGCCGATCAGAAGGTTGGCAGTTCGAATCACTGCGACGGGGTGAGCTCCCGTTGCTCGGTCCCAACTCCTGCCCACCTAGCAGTTTGAAAGCACGTCAAAGTGCAAGTAGATAAATAGGTACCGCTCCGGCGGGAAGGTAAACGGCGTTTCCGTGCATTGCTCTGGTTCGCCAGAAGCGGCTTAGTCATGCTGGCCACATGACTCGGAAGCTGTCTGCGGACAAACGCCGGCTCCTTTGGCCTATAGAGCGAGATGAGTGCCGCAACCCCAGAGTTTTTACTTTTTACCTTGACCTTTTACTACAATTACACTAGTTTAAAAGCAATCGCTTGTTCTTAAGCTCTTCTTTTTATAACCCCCCCCCCCCAATAAGCACACATTTTCTGATCTTTAAGCAAATGATCAGTTCCTTCTCTAGATGCATTAGCAGTAGCCTCCTGCCAACCTGGTGCTTTCTAGATGATTCAAGCTACAACTCCCACCAGCCTCAGCCAGCATGGCTAGTGGTCAGGGATGATGGGAGCTGGAATACAAAGCACCTGGGGGCACCAGGTTGGAAAAAAGCCATTTTAAAGTTACTCAGATTAGATACTTACTTGTTCACTCTGTGCGCTATCAGATCAAGATAACAGAACCCATGAACTTTCACTTTGAGACTCCTTGGGTGGAGGGCGGCTTTTGCTAACAGCAGTAAGACAACCTCTCACAAAAGGAGGAAAGTGAAAGTTCTCTGGTCAGTGAATTGCTATTACCATTTTCCCCCAAGCAGCTATTAACTTTGACAAAGCAGCTTTGCCCTGAGTAATTAGTGCCAGAAGTTATTACAGAGCCTGTCTTAAGCCACAACAGTCAGCTTCAGTGCAGTATCTCTCAAGCAAGCTTGCAGTCTTATTGCTGCTGGTGGTTTGGAGAAAACACAGCCCTTCCTTTTGTTGCATAGCTGTCTGTGGCAGCTTTTGCCAACCTGCCCTCCACATGTGAGGGAGCTGGGGATGAAGAGTTGTAGTCCAAAAACATCTACAGGACACCAAGTGGACAAAGGCTGGCCGATAACCTTTAGTAAAAGGGCAATCTAAAACCAGTCGTTAAAAGGTTGCCCTAAAGCAAGGCGGTCCAACATCTGAGACCAAGTGGGCCACAAGGGCACTTGCGACACGCTTCCAAAGCTCCCCAAATGCTATTTACAGTGTAGTCAATTATGACCCCAAACAATCAGCAACCCTCACGATCAGGGTGGGGTGTAGCAGATATTACATAGGAGATAACATCAATCAGTCTCTGGACTTTTAAAAAATGGAACTTGCTAAGTAAGGCTGCAGTCTGAATGAAGGAAGAGGGTAGGAAAATATGTTATTATTACTAATTGGATTTATAGCCAAGCTTTCAACCCAAAGGTCCCCCAAATTAATGAATGTTAGTTCATTAAAATAAAGCACAGCAATATCATGGACACAAACAACCCCTAAAGAACATAAAATATCATTTCAACAGCACACATTGTGTAAACCACCAGCATGGATGAGTCCCCAGATATTTTTCCCTCACAGGGAGATAAGCAACTGGGGGAAATAAATTCTGAGTGGACAAAGTGCAGGAAAGAGAAGTGTTGCCCACCCCACCCTCTGCTGTTCTCTCACTCCTGATGGCAGTCAGGGTTCATTTAAAACCCTTTCAGAGACTTATCACAACATTCCTATAAACACCTAATTTGATCTATGGGGGAGAGGGGTGTGTGGATCAAACTGAGACTGAGAGGGAGCGTTAGAAGTCACTAAGGAACTCTCATAAAACCATCAGCATGAAAGCAGCTCAGCACTTCATGATACTGCAAAGCAATATATGGCAAGAGGGGAAATAACATCCTAAATGTTAGCAATATGAAAAACTCGCCAGGTGTTGCTAACAACATATTTTATGCTGGGGGGGGGGCGGCGGAGGGGAGACGCCATTGAATGGCATTCTCTATACATACTGTCATTATAAAGCATATAAACCCAAGTGGCAGAAGCTGTTTTATCATCTCAATCCCTAATATTAATTTGCTCTGTGGCCCTGAGACACAGAGGTTGCCCACCCAGAGGTGGAAAGTGAAGTTGGCAAAGAGTACCTGCCTCAGAGCAGCATAGAGAAGATTAATGACTTACATATTTGCCAAGCGCTCTGAAAGATGAAAAGTGCGATGCAAGTACAAAATTACACTTTACAGCACATTAACTGTGAACTAATTAGATGCACAGCTCTGGTTCCATCAAAAGGAGCTCAAAAGAGTTGTAAAAAGAAATGAGGAAGATTCTCCAGGCCAGAGGGGAGAAAAATGTTAAAGTGCTCAAGGAGAGACAAAATTAAGATTCTTGATTTTGAAAACGTTATTGACAAGGCTTTCTTTCCAGTAAGAAGATGAGAAAGGTTTTTTTGGGGGTGGGTGGGTTAGGGCCATCTCCGCTTAGGGGGAAACTGTCCACCATTGGAATGTGGTCCAAAAGTGGGGGGGGGAGCACTTTTCTCTCTCTCTCTTGCCTTCTCTTCATTCAACCACCATTCATCTTCTCACTCACACAAACAATGCATTATAATTCCTTCACTTGCAAACACTCTTGGCTGACACACACACACACACACAGGCTTCCACCTCCCCATTCACCCCCATCTAGCCAACCAGCCTGGTTCTGCTCCTGCCTTTCTCTGTGTTGTAACTATTTCACTGGCTGAACCACCCTGGCCATCACTGGAGAGTGCAATCAGCACTACCAGAGGTTTGAAAAGTGGCCAGCATTCCTACACACACAACCAAACCACAGAGTGTGGGCCAAGAATGGAGTTCCAAAGCACCACTCTGTATCTATGGCACACTATGCTGCCTGACCCACACACAAGCAAGAATGCCCGCCTGCTGTCCCCCCACCCCCCTACCCCGTAATGGTGGTGGCCAGCAGGTATGGCAGAGTCTGGGGTTCCACATCGAGGAAGTGGAAGGGCCATGTGAGACCCAGGCAGGTAGCCCACTTGTGCCTTAGAAAGCGTGCTCAGGATGGCAGCTTTAAATCCAGTTATTTCAAAAGAGTTTTAAGCACACCTAATCCTGTGTTGAACTGCAGCCCAAAACATTACATAATGTCTACCCTGCAGGCAGCTACATTTTCCATTGCAGGCTTCACAGGTTCAACATGCTTATCCTGAACTGCAAGGTTTTGCTCTTCGTTTTCACGTGAACAGACCCTATCAAATGAATCAATTGAAACACTACCTAATAATTTAACAAGTCAGTCCTTAAACAAAATATACAATTACATTAGGGTCTTTTTTTCTTTTTTAGTTTACAACATATCCTCTTTTATCCACCGTAGAAAGTGCTGTTTTGGGGGGGGGGGCGGCATACAGTAAACATTACTGATTATTCCTCACTTTTGTATACCTAAGTGCATTGGTAGGCCAGGCTAATGAGGGATTTGGTTCACATTTAAAGGCAAATCTTCCTAACACCTGAAAATATATGAACCAAATACAGTCATCCTTTGAAATTCAGACTTCTTTGAATTTTGCAATGCAGTTCTCTAACCAAGCAATTCATACAAACTAGGTAAAGTGCACATAAAAATGCATTATAATAGTGGGTACTACTTGCAAAAATGACAACATTGCATACAAAAATGTGCATGTAGGAGAAATTTGTACTAAAATGCTGATTTTTCTTTCTTCTGAGCTTTTTTTAAAATGAAAGAATTTGCAAACTGATGTTGAAATTGAAAGACTCGCCCATTCTTAGGCCCAATAGAACAATTTAAGGAAAATAACGCAAGATAAATCACAGCGGCATTTTATACAATTGTATGCATCATAAAATAGGTTAACTTATGGAAGTTCATGGAATTGGCTGCCCCCTCCTCTCCTCTGCCATCGTGAAAGCCTCTCCAGAGGTTTGCTGGCCCTTCCTGAACAATGTGGAACAGGATGTGGGGAGCTGTTGGGTGGAAGAACAGAATGGAATCTTTCCTGCCATAAAATTCTTTGATCCAAGCCCAATTCCAGTTGATTCTCCAGCTCTCCCAATAGCTCTTAGCATCCCATCCTACATGATTCGGGAGGGAGACATAACCTTCCAGAGTGGCTTTTTTCAGGGGGAGAGATTCAGGTGGCTACAGAGGTGGAACAGGAGATGGGAGCCTTTTTCCATTACTGTATGTTCCTTAAGTTAACTTACCTTAGATTCCAAGCCAAAGATTGCCAATCATTATTATAGACTGTTTGCATTCAAGGCACCTGCCTGTCCTCTGAGTAAAGAAGAATCAGGTTTGTTCAGAATTATTTAAAAAAATAATTGGCTCAGTTTCTGTATTTTCTTAAGCATGTCTGGCCACAGGGCTTGCTTGCAGATATGGTCACACAAAAATTGGGGAAGCTATGTAGGACCTCCACAGCTTATCCACACAACTGCTCAAACAGGGTTTGTTGAAAGCACTTCACCCATCCTGTGATTCTTACTCTCTCTGCAACACAAACACGACCTTCCTGTTGCAAGAGTAGATAATTCTATTTACATATCAATATACAGTCGTACCTTGGTTTTCAAACGCCTTGGTACTTGTATGTTTTGCCTCCCGAACGATCGAAACCCGGAAGTGAGTATCCCAGTTTTCAAACTTTTTTTGGAAGCCAAACCTCTGGTGTGGCTTCCGCTATTGTTTCTGGTGCACCTACGCAATCGGAAGCCGAGCCTTGGTTTCCAAATGTTTCGAAAGTCGAATGGACTTCCAGAATGCATTGTGTTCAAAAACCAAGGTGCAACTGTATAATAGTTCAATCCTGTAGGTAAGTCATACTGAACCCAATGGGGCTTATTTCTGAATAGTCACATATAAGATTGCACTGCATGCAAATTAAGTGCATTATTTCCTTGCTGAGGGAGTAGCGTCGCTGCTGCCCATCTTTCCACTTCCTGCAAGTAGGTATGCATCACAGACATGCTGGTGTACACAAGAAAGTCTGATTAATACAGGAGCCGCTGAATTCTGAAACTCAAAAGGCCAGGGCATTTCAAAATGATGAAAGAACAGAAATGTGTCCAAACACGGTGATGCCTTGCCCTTTCCAGTAAGCAGGAGCGACAACCAACCTGAGTTCAGGTGAGCAGCAGCACCACACTATCTGCTACTGATTGCACTGAAACATTAACAGCCATGCACAGGTGAACCAAGATATCAAGGGCCTGATCCCAGTTCTGATATCACTCCTGTTTCAGCACTGGCCAATTGCCTACTGCCTTTGAAACAGCACAACCAAGACAGTGCTTTGGGTGCTTCCAGACAATCTGTTTACTGAGCATTCATTCCTGATCTGTTTGCTACATTGGCTATTTAGTGAGCATTCACCCTGATTTGTTTGTGGAGAGGCTAGACAACGTTGTGTCCAGTCCATTTCCCCATCACTTTCCTTACTGCAAAAAGCCTGTTGTTTTGAGAAAGGTTTGTTTTGAGAAAGCAGGACCTCCCAATCAACTGTCATTGCGAATTTGCCAGTTTGTGATTGAATCCCGCCCCAGAATAGCAACAGACTGAAAACACCATTCACGACTCTCTTCCCTGCTACCGCTTTGTGCAGCATCCTATGTACCATCAAGGACAGCAGCAAACCTGGGGTGGTCAATTCTTGTAGAGATCTAACAACGGACACATCAGATCCTTCTTTAGCAGTGCCAATAGAGTCAACAGGTATGGCCATGATAGAAGAACAGGAGAGGAGGGCTAGCCATTAGACAAATTCTCTGTTCAGCTGTCAGCATTCTCCCCAAGGGAGTCTTCTTCATTTATAAGTAGTGCAAAGTGATATTCATGCCAAGTGGCATAGAGAAACCAGCTGGGAGAAAGAGATAAGACGTTTTAAAGAGGAGATACGGAACACACTGTACTAAGTCAACTGAAAATGTACAGAAATCATAAAGCTGTCATACACTGCAATGAAAAAGGTCCATGTGGCGTATTCAGTAAGGTGACAATACCTCCCTGTATGCAACCTGAAATGGATAGTCTTCTTAACCTTTTGAAGGAAACACCTGTCATGCCAGCTTTAGATTAAGAGCAAAGGCAGGTGGAATGTTCTAAGAGCAGTTAAGGGTGAAATAGCTTCTCCTTTATCCCAGGACTTGTGTAGAAAAACAACACTTCTGCAAATTTTCAGCATGGTTCAGTTTGAACTGGGAAAAAGCTGTCCAAGAAGAATTCCTATTGGTGAAAATCCATGACATTTACCTGTGCACCCCCCCCCCCCCACCTTGCCAATCTCTAGAACGTAAAACACAAAGGAAAGCAAAGGATGGACAACTGAACCAGCATTTTACTTGTTAGTACAGTTGTACCTTGGAAGCCGAACGCCTTGGCTCCCGAACTAATCGGCTCCCAAACGATCGAAACCCGGAAGTAAGTGTTCCGGTTTTCGAACGATTTTTGGAAGCCAAACATCCGGCGCAGCTTCCGATTGGCAGCAAGACACTCCTGCAGCCAATGGGAAGCTGTGCTTTGGTTTTCAAATGGTTCCAGGAGTCAAACGGACTCCCGGAATGCATTCTGTTCGAAAACCAAGGTACCACTGTATACATGTTTAAGGCAAGTTCCATACTGCAGGGAGAGGGACGCGCTGTGACCACTATTTTAAATGTTATGTCTGTGTCCACCCTAACACTGTAGGTATGTGGCAAAGTCAAGGCACTGTTGGGAAATCAGAATAGCAGGAAATATTTAGCCTGAGTTTCGCATTCTTTTTCACTAATTTCCAGCAAATACTCTTGTTCTGACGGATAGACTTTTATCAGCAATACACCCCTTCCTAACCATTCTTTTACTGATCTACATTGCATTTGTACTCAGCCCATCTTCCAAGTAGCTCAGATGGGATTCCCTTTTAACCCTCACAAACACCCTGGAATGACGTTTTGTCTGGGAGAAGTCTTGTACTGAGAAAAAAAATGTGGTGTTGGTTGGTCTCCTTTGTTCAAGTCAAAGGGTGGTATTCAACTACTGAGAGTAGACCTTCTGAAATGGATGAGTCTCACTTAGTCATGTTCATTTCAATGGGCCAACTGTTTAAAGGCTAGTCTATTAAGCAGAGGCTTGACAGCCATCTGTCAGCAATGCTTTGATGGTGTTTCCTGCTTGGCAGGGGGTTGGACTGGATGGCCCTTGTGGTCTCTTCCAACTCTATGATTCTATGATTCTATGAACACCACCTAAATACTTTACCAGTACTTTATGGTACTCAATACACTGGTACCTTGGTTCTCGAACGGCTTAGTTGTCAAACAAATCAGCTCCCAAACGCCGCGAACCTGGAAGTAAGTGTTCTGGCTTGCGAACGTTTTTCGGAAGCCAAACATCTGACACGGCTTCTGCTTGAGTGCAGGAAGCTCCTGCAGCCAATCAGAAGCCGCGCCTTGGTTTTCGAATGGTTCAGGGAGTTGAACGGGATTCCCGAAACAGATTAAGTTTGAGAGCCAAGGGAACACTGTACTTAATTATTTAACTGATATTTCATTAGAAGAATTTCATTCATTAAAAGATAAGAGTGAGAAATAAAAAAATAAAGAAAAAAAGTCAGTGAGAATGAAAAAAATAAAGAAAAAATACTGTTACCAGATCTCAATACTTGACAATATACGAGGTAGTGATGCTGGAGATTTTTATAATGCACTTAAGGATGCACTGGCAGAGGGGTAGTATCTCAATAGAGGAGCACTTGTTTCATATGCAGCTCTCTGGGTGATGCTGGGCCAGTCGCTGTCTCTAACTCTAAACCTACCTCGCAGGGTTATTGAAAGGGGGAGGGGGAGAACCACGTAGACCACCTGGAGTTCCTTGGAGGAAGAGGTGGGATATAAATGCAATGTAATAATTAGCTTTGCTTTTGGCATTAACCAGAGGAGTAATATGTATACAACCTCAGTGTGCTCAGTGGAATTATGCAAAGGCCAGCTGAGAAGAGGAAGGAGAAGCCTGGGAACCAGCCCACAGTCACAGCATAAAGACTATTGAACGTGACAAGTGCAAGAGTCCCCATCACGACCTCTAAGCAGGCGATGCAAGCAAATATAGCTCCTGTCAAAACGAGAAAACACAAAAAATTAAAATAAAACACTTGTGCTTTTCTCCATTTATTTTAAACATTTCTCAGCTGCCTTTTCTCAGAAGATTCCAGGGTGGCATTCAAGAGTGTTACTAAGCTATTCATGCAACTTATTAATAGGGTTAAGCTTTTTTTTTTTTTTTAAAGCCCCAAATAATAAATAACAATGTAAAATAAAACTGACAAATTCACCCAACACCTCCTAACTGCTTTTGTAATTTATGACATGACAACTGCGACTTATCCTTTCGCAACTTCAACTCACCTTGTTCATTAGGAAGAACTAATTTGGACAACATGGATCGAAGGACTGGAATGGGCATAGCAAGTAGCAGGGAAGGCACTCTCACTGCAAAACACACAAGCCAGCAATATTATGAATAGGAGACTGAAACAGATGAAGCTGTACTGTAAAATACAACAAAGCAAAAGGAAACAGCCGAGATATTTTGATAGTCATATAGGGTTGTCTCCAAATGAGTCATACTCAGAGAAGATCCACTAAAATAGATGCACTTAAGTTACTCAAGTCTATTTCAATGGGCTTTCAATGGTTTGGTAAGGATCAATGTGAACCTAACCTGAAACAAAATGCAAACCGAAATGCAAATGTATTTTAAAATCCATACTTTTCTGAATTTTGTGGTGCAGTTCTCCAACCAAGGAATGTGTATAAAAATGCATATATTTGGGGAAAGTGTGCATAAAATTGCATATATTCTTGAAAATAATGTAGCCCAGAAATTACTCCTCACGGTTGTGAGCACCACCTGTTTTCAAAACGTCTACATAACCAGCATTCTTACCAAAAGTTCTGAATTTTCACTGGTCTGGTACTGAACTCACCTAAAAACATCAGCAACGTAGTGTTGGCAAAGGCAGCCATGACAGCTCCTCCTATGTAAGAGAAGATCCCGAGGTAAACAAGGTAAAAGTCCTTTAGGTACTTGACAAGGACAAGGATTCCTAGAAAGCCAATCAAAGAGACAACAGTAGATGCAGCCGAGCCATATCCTATGTAGATGGCATTCCAGCAGAGCGGGGCATTCAGTTCATAGATGGTGTAAAGAGAAAGCGCGCCAATCATTGTGAACAAGTAAGTCATGAATGTACAAAGCAACAATGTGATCAGAGTTCGCTTCCTACCAGAAGAATTCCGAAATAAGTCATAAACTCCAGAAAAGGTTTCCTTGAGCTTTTCTTTCAGAGACTTTGGCTCAACATCACATACCCGGACCGTGTCATCCAAGAAACATGTAACATACAGAATGTTGACCACCTGAAGCAGTGACATCACCACGTATGTCCAGGTAAAGCCCAAAGCTTTTAAAATGTAGCCTGAAGACAGTCCTCCCAATCCAGAGGCTACTCCAAGGATGAAGTCGATCACTGCTATTCGGATGGTATTCTGCTTCTCATTCTCACAAAGGTCAGCTATGTAGGAAAAGGCACCGCCGAGGAAGGTTGCTAAGCTTCCAAACAGCCCAGTAATGGAGGCCGAAATGAATAGGAGAGAGAGGGGCAGGGAGAAATAGGATATAGCGCAAAGGAAGATGCTGCTCACGAGAGACCCCACCATAGGAAGAACCAGCGATACTTTGCGCCCCCAGCGTTCTCCATTTGCTACGACGACAAAGGCCACCAAAATGCTGAGGGCACCCCCGCACAGGTCTGTTTTCAAGATAAAAATAGAGATTTTTTCTTGGACTTCCTGAAAGAAGAAAATAAACAGATTTAATATAAAGCAGCAGGGAGCTACTTTCAATCCGTAAATGCAAATCTGTGTAATAACCGATTGTTAATGGCTTGCGATAACATGGAGGCAAGCATGGAACCAGTGTGTTGCGGAGGGCCCTCCCTGCTGAAATACCAAGGTGCCGTCAGTATGGGCATTCCACTGGCTCTTGAAGACACACCTGTTCAAGTGGGCATGCTCTTGAACTTGATCCTACTGTTCCCCCCCCCCCCGTTGTTTTAATTGTCATGCTTTCTAACTGGCTTGTGGCATATTTTAATTAAAGGGGTTTTAATGCTACGGTGGAATTGTTAGCGTATTTTACTTACGTATGGATTTTATAATTGGTTTTATAGTTGCAAACCACTCTGAAGCCATTTTGGTATAGGAGCAGTACATAAATTATTATTATTATTTAAAACATCATCGCCTTTCCCTCTTCCACATCTCAACATGCATTCATGTAGGAGACTGTGTGAAAAGGGAAAGCCAAATTTTGATCAGCCAGAGCAACCACGGACACAAACAAGCCTTGAAGCACCTTTTTAGGTCACATTCACACAATACATTTCCAACACATTTCAAACAAGGTTTTCCCGGAACAATCATGGGAACTGTAGTTCACCCGCACAGAGCTACAATTCCCAGCACGCTTAACAAGCTACAGTTCCCAGGATTCTTTGGAGGGAGGTGTGTGCTTTAAATGGTGTGGATATTATTTTAACACATTTACCGCGGCATAAGCTTTTGTGGAATGGATTCTACATCACCCAGTGCGTGAAATGCCAGTCGAAGCCATACCTGTATTTACAGACGGGAGAATTATAAATCACCGCGTTGAAATGCCACAAAATGCAAGGTGCCCATTACATTTCTGTGCAAAGCTCAAATGTATCAAGCTCACAGAGAAAGCACCGACAAGCAAAGAAAGCACAGAGGTTATCTCGCACACACTTGAACTTTGACTAGAAGTGTCGCAGACTATGCCTCTTGCATTTTGTGACCTTTTGGCCCTTCTGTAAACGATTCTCTCGCCTTGCGAGTGGCAGAAAAACACTTGCCAACTGAAGATACACTTGATGTGTCTGTTCTGAGATACAGGGTAGGACCTTGGGGCAGATGTCCAGGCCCGCACCGCCCCGCCCCCCCGCCACTCAACAGACTCAACAGGGGGCCCCACCCGAAACCGCAGGACTGTTGTTTCCTACGATCGTGTTGTTGTTTTTCTGTCTGAAGACTTTTTTTTAAACACAAAAGGACCTTTAACTTCTTCTGGGCAAGATGATAACATGGCAATGCTCTGTCTAGATGGGGTAGCGGGGAGGAGAGGCAGAAGGCTCAACACTAAGCAAATGTTGCAAGAATCCCAGCTGGTACAAGATGCTTGGCATTGTGTGCAATCCAGAGGAAAAAACCATGGGCCTTGAATGCACTTATTTAAAGAAGTCAATAGGACTTTGCCACATCAGCTTGGGTTGCACACAGCCATGTTTCCACATGAGGTATATGCTGATCACGCCAGATAATGAGGGAGAGTCACCAAAACATAAGCTGTATGTATATGAATTAAACACAACACTCTGCTACTTTAGTCAGGCGCACAAGAAAGTAAATGAGAAGCACCTGGATTAAAAGCAGCTTAGTTTCAGCAAAGCCAATGAAGCATTGCACTGTGACGCTAGCTGAAGATTTGGCCCACAAGTCTTAAATCTGAAGGTACGTTTCATTCTAGGGCACAGTTTGTGAAGCAAATAAATAGAACTTACAACAGAAATTTAAACAGGGAGGAGTTCTCGACCTATATAAAGATTAAATTAAGGGATAGAGCATTGTGAGGCAAAACAAGATGTAAGGAATGGAGCACTGCTGGCAAACCCTAATATTAACGCAAGCATTTTCCACAATCTGCAACCAATCTAGAAAGCAGAATGCCTGCATTGCACATTAAACAGTGTACAGTGGTACCTTAGTTGTCAAACAAATCGGCTCTCGAATGCCGCAAACCTAGAAGGAAGTGTTCCGGTTTGCGAATGTTTTTTGGAAGCTGAACGTCCAACGTGTCTCCCGATTGAGTGCAGGAAGCTCCTGCAGCCAAATGGAAGCTGCATCTTGGTTTTCGAACAGACTCCCGGAACGGATTAAGTTCAAGAACCAAGGTACCACTGTATCAGTGTGAGATCCCCCACTTTAGCTATAAAGATATTTGTTCAAGCAGTCCAGTCATCAGGAAAGCACCACAGTCTGGTCTAATGAATTCTGAGCTTCTTTGTAATTAAATATGAATCCAGTTCTAACACAGTACAAAATGTATTTGAATGCAAATGCTAGGATGCCTTCTTGAAAATACCCTTAAAATCCTTGATCCTGAACCATCCCTAAAATGAGTGACCAACACTGACCATATTCAAGTTCCTAAGGCAATCAGTGACTGGAGATATAAAACTTCTCTGCTTTTAAACTTCAGCCCGCCTTGGGTGGGGTAGCCCTCCTCCTGAAAAATCAGGTTGAGGTCTGGCAGTACTCCTGGATGAAGATGTCCCAAGAGGGACTTCCGGCGGCGACGCCATCGCGGAGCGGTCGTGGGTTGCCTCGGCTGCGAGGCGACCCAGTCCGTCCCGGGGGTTGGAGCCCCGCTACCGCAAAGCGGGGCTCCGGTGGGGTGCGGGAAGAGCGTCCCGCACCCCGGGCTCCCCGGCTGTGCCCACTATGGCTCTGAACCCTTCCCTCGCTCCCCCTGTAAAGGGGGAGTGGGGGTGAAGGGACAACGGAGCCGGGCTATAGGGGACATGCCCCAACCGGGACGCGGAGCGGCGGTTACCCCCGCGACGAGCGTTAAAGTTCTACCTGTTATGTTTGGAGCTAAAGAAACCCGGTGGTCGTGAGTATCTGATTGGACTAGTTTCTGTGCTTTTTTAACGATCCGGGGGACATTTGGAAAGGAAGCCTGCCTCCCTCCCTTCGGGGGAAAGAAAATAACCAGTTTAAGAGGCTGCTGTTACAGAGATGGTTACAAAGTATTTGAATTTTGATAAGTGAGACTCTTTTGATCTCCCTTTGGGGAGTAAGTCTGTGGAAAATATCCCCTTTTAAAGTTTTGGTCTTTGCGCCCTGGTTTCAGGGAAAATGGCTACGAAAAGCTGGAGCTGAAGTGGAAAATCACTGGCACAAAAGGGAGAACATAGAAATAGAAACTGAAATCTGATACCTATCCCCCTTCCCAACATGTTGGATTTTGTTTTTGAACTCGTTTTGAACTCTGGATTAACGGATGAACAAAGATTTGTTATCTTGAAGCTGGAACTGCTTGATCAGAAGTTGAAGGTTTTGAGTGGGGACATGAAATTTTTTTTACTTCCCACAGAGGAGGCCTTCCAAGTTTTTTACACCATGGAAGAGAACCTTGGCAAAGAGCTGAAGGGGATGATTGAAGATTGGAGAGAGATGGTTTGGCGACTCCGGGAAAAAGGAACGTCCTTTGGGGGTGGCAGCCCCGGGACGGCAAGAACTGTTATATCCAGCCCCCGAAGTGAGAGCTCGGGAGTGAGGGACAAAGAACTAAGATATCTACAAATACAACAAGAAGGTAACATTGAATCGGAGAAGCTGAAAGAAGATGAACTGCGTACCCTGACGCTCGAGGCAAGGTCTATTGGGAACTGTGTCTGGATCTGTGGACGTATAAGAAAAGAGGACAATTGGAGGATTGGTTCTGGTGATAGATGGAAATGGACAATGGACAGAGGGGGAATAGGGTGAAGTATTAAATGTAAAATTTAAATGGTTTGTTATGGTAATCTGAAATCGGAGGGTTAAGACTTTAAGTTTTATTTTATTTTTAACAAGAAAAGGGATATTTTGAATTTTATGTTATTAGCAGCAGGTTAAGGGATAGAAGAAGTTCGTATAGATTTGATATAAGAATAATGTGTTAAGATCTAAAGATTTGTTATTAACTATTATGGATTAAGATAATTGTTTAGATTTGAATTTTCTTTAAATGAATTTAATTTTTAGTGAGATGATGTTACTAAAGTAGATTCTGGATTTAAAACCGAAGGTGAAAAGGCAGGGGAAGTCAACCGTCAAGATTTGGAACTAGAAATTTTTATTTATGTATGTAAACAAGAAGAAGAATCCTGGCTATGTTTGTATTTGTTTTATATTTGTAGGTGTGGGTGTGGGTTTATGTTTTGTTATGAAAATGCCAATAAATTCTTTAAAAAAAAAAAAAAGAAGATGTCCCAAGAGTACTGTGGCCAGGGGTGCTTTTGTCCAGCTTAGGCTGGTGCACCATCAGCAACCATTCTTGAAAAGCTGACAATTCATTGACTGTGTCATTTAACTCAAAAGAGGGTCTTGTGTATCCTTGGCTCAAGTGACGTTTCCTTTGCAACGCTCTCTCCCAGTGGGCACAACCCAAATGTATGCATTTTAAATTTTCCATTAAAGCCTGTGGAATTTAAGAGCATATAATTAAATCTCTCGCAGCGATATATAGACTAGCAGTCCAATCCTACAGATGTTTACTCAAGCGTTTACCCAGTGTAAACTCAGATGTTTACACCGAACCCATCGAGTTCAGTGGAGATTACTCCCAAGAAAATGAGGGTAGGAGCTTTCTGGATAGAAATCAGTAGACTTGTGCTGTCCATTTAACTATGCCTGCTATGCACCCGAGGAGAACTTTGAGCTTACCTTTTGCTTCAAGAAAGTTGGGTCGCTTTGGTTCACATGGCAATGAGAAGCATTGTCATTATCGAAGGTGGAATTGGTGGTCTCCTCCCAGAGCTTCCGATATACATACTGCTGCATCAACGGCATGGAATATAAAAACATGAACAAGGCAACCACAGGTTCCACTACCATAAATTTCTTCATGATTGAATCTGAGTTTTAATTCTGTTTCAGAAAGAAAAGAATGTATTAGTCTTCTTGAAAGGACCAACACCTGCACACCTGCAGCCCCACAACAAGTGATGAGTCAAGCAATAAAAAACACTGCAACCCTGATGGTTTGGTGTGCTGTTAACAGAAGGGGTGGATCCTCTGGCATTCCTTGTTAAATTATGCAAGAGCCATTTAACCTGCTCTGACTCACATTTGCTCTAACCTATCCTGCCAAGATGGGGTTTTCAAATTAGTTTAGCACAAGGGAATTATATTTTTTAATAACTTCTACTGGGTTTAGGATATATGGAATGTAGTACCTCTGGTGGCAGACACATCACGCTCCTTCCGGGGTAGTTTATCACCTTTGGTCCCCACCCTGCACTCAGCTCTCACCTGTGGCTTCTGGAAGTTGTCAGCATGCAATAGGGGTCGCTCCCCAGGAAATGGCTTCGACTGGCCGGCTAATCCAGATGAGGGCAGCTGATGGCTTTCAAACCCTCGGTGAGTTATGGACTTCCTTTACATGTGAAGATAGGCTCCAGCGGATTGAGCAGACAAGAGTAATAGTGGGTCCAACAGTCAAGAAGGTAGGTGGTTTCTGCTCATGCTGTAGGGGGAAGTGAGGGGGCAGATGGGGCTCATCAACCTGGGAAGGTACCCTAGCTAGGATAAGGAAAACTCTGGCCCTAAACTTCCACTGCCTTGTGCGGTATCTTCGGGGAAAAGAAAAGGAGTCCCTAAGATGGTTGGATGGCGCCTTGTACACCTCCTTCTTGCAACTCCTGCAGCCAAACTGGGGCCAAACTGCTTTCCTTTGGGACACATCAGTGAGGACGAGAGGAGGGTCTTGTTGTCTGGGTAGCCCAGGACCTCCGTACACACTGCCCAGGCTTTTGCCCCAGGGAGGTCACTTTGGTGCAGCTAATGCAACAGTTTGACTTCACCCCTGGAGGTGCACTCCATTGTCTCTCAAGACAGACGGATGCCAACAACCTACTGGGTCATTTTATCCATTTTCCTGCTTTGCAGTTTCGGTTTCTGTTTTTCTGTCTTGAGAAACATAATTAGACAATGCAACCAGTGCTTTTTTTCTGGCAGTACACAATGGTAGATAGTACCGCCACCTTTTTTTTTGCAAGGGAAGGAGGCTGGAGGCCTCTTGGACCCCGTCAGAGCACCGCGCCTCCTTCCCTAAGCTGGGAAAATGCTACCTGGGCTTGGGGAAGGAGGCGTGAGCCCATGTCCCAGCAGAATCGTGGATGGTATGACCCTGTGGCGGTAATAGGCAGGCACAGTCAGGTACTAAGAGTACAGAACAAGGTGGAAAGTTGCAGCAAGTCCTTTAATTATCATGCATCATGTAATAACTACATACCAATGTTTTAATGAAGTTCCAGTATAACATGCAACTGTTTTACATGTATTTGTTTTTCCTGGCTCCCAATGAAGTTTTGCGTTCAGGGCAACTGCCCAGAGTATCAGCACCTCCCCCCCCCGAAATAAAGCACTTTAATAACAACTGCAGTACTGGTTGAGTGACCTGGTTAAAAGAGGGGGCAGGGCTCCTGAATCTTTAAAAGTTGTGTTTCAGCATGTGTGCCTTTTATGAGAAATTATGGCCTTTTCCAGATGGCCTGTTTATTCAGCATTCATCCTGATTTGCTTGCAGGACAGTTAAAAGACAATGAATTATAAGACAGTGGAGAACTCATACAGCTACTGTCACCCCAGGAAGAGTTACCCTGTCTGGTCTTTAACTGTAATAAAGATTGATTGAGGGTTTTTTGTTATCTATCACAGCTTCCCAATGAATTTGGTGTGGGCTAGAGACTTGTTTCAGGGCACAAAAGCCCAGTTCCTCATTCATATTTATAGCAGCAGTTACTGGTGTGTACGTGTCGTGTGTGCACATACATTCTACTCTTGAGAGGGTCTTTCAGAAAAATAAAGTGTTGGGCCAAACACAATGCCAGCACTTCTCATAGAAGGCAGCCGTCCAGCAGCAAATGTGTATGTTTTTTCCTCCCTCTAGTTTCTTATTCCTCTGGATCGGCCTGAGAGACACAATTTAACGTGCATTGTATGAAGACAAAACTTTGGGATACATGCCGATGATGCATTTTCCAAAAAGTTTATTCCAAAGCAGGAATTATGCTAATACCAAGATTATACTCCACTGGAAAAAGCACAGGTTCTTACAGTCTAAGGCCCAGAACTGCTTAACAGTACTGTACTGGTCCACACTCAAAGACATGTTACTATTTCTGCCTCAAGTGTCTTAGAGTCACCCAATCAGCTAGAAAGGGGAGCTTTTAAGCCACAGTATGCTCCAAAGCTAAGCATGTCTCCTCCTTTGGAGGTCTTTAAGCAGAGGCTTGACAGCCATCTGTCAGGAATGCTTTGATGGTGTTTCCTGCTTGGCAGGGGGTTGGACTGGATGGCCCTTGTGGTCTCTTCCAACTCTATGATTCTATGATTCAGGACCACTGAAAACACTAGGTGCTTCAGTTTCAGAAGAATGGTGTGCAACTTCTGTTATGTACATTGGAACTTCTAGGGAAACACAAGTCACTCTGAAAGATATTGGACCACTCCAAATCATTTGCCCACGTATGTGCACAGACTATGGCAGATCTAGCTAAAGGGCAACGCCTGCACATTTGCATTAATTGTTGCAATATGTCCCTAATTATTATTATTGTATTGGAATACAATAATAAGGAATACAATAATAACTATAAGATTAATGCGTAATCTTAGAATGTTGTACAACCTTAGAAGGGGCGTGGCTGTGACAATCCTTTCTGGAACTCCTTTCTGGAAAACAAACCTGGGAATATGCATTTTTTAAAATGACTATCACTGTTTTAAATAAACAAAGCTTGGTCAGCTTCATTCGGACTTAATCCAGGAAAACAAGGAAGGTGAAGTAAAGCTCAACTGGTTCTTAAGGTCATGCATCATAGCTGTCAACTTTTCCCTTTTCTTGCGAGGAATCCTATTCGGAATAAGGGAATTCCCCTTAAAAAAAGGGAAAAGTTGACAGCTATGTCATGCATATCTCTCACATGACACTGCAAACAAAACAAAACCCACTAAAACAAAAATCGCACACGTCAGTTATTTAGCCTTTGCGCAACTGTCTGCTTGGCGGCTCGAAAAACCTCAAATGCCTGCCTTTTTGAGCCACAGGTCATCAAACTGCAGAGCGGCACCCGTTCACCTGCAGCAACCTTGCAAGTCACCCCCTGCGCGTCAGATTATCAGAAACTTGTGCCTACTGTATTTGTTTTCCCCTCCCCTCCAGTCAGTTGTAAGTGGGGCGGAGGGGGAATTTTATGTTATCCCCCACCCCCGCAAGCATCTTGTCGCCTGTAGCCTAGTTTATATTGCAAAGTGGCTCGGCCTCAGCTGCCACGCAAACAAACGAACAGCCGCGCGCTCTGTGAAAGCAAGAAGATGCGCAGGCCTTTGCAGTGCTTTTTTCCGGGGGGACGCAGGGGTACACACACCCCTAAACATTTTGTGAATCTAAGTTTGGCCTCACTGAGGGGCAGTATTTCAATATGAATAGGAAAATGAGGTTACACCTAAACATTTTTTTAGGGGGGGAAAGCACTGCGGTATTTGAAAGCAAATAATGTGGCGCAGGTAAGCAGCTCCCCGAATTTCTCCCCGTGACCCGGAACCTTTGTGCACGCGTTTGCCCCTCCGCTACCGATATCGCGCGCGCAGGCAGCACCGGGGAATGACGGCGGCGCTCGCGCAGGCGCGGGCGCGCGCAAATTGCGCTCCAGCGCCGCCCTACTCGCCATTCGCTTACCTCCGACCGCACGCAGCCCCACCTCTCCCGCTTCCCCAGCTCCTACTACGCCTCCATGGCCTGTTGCAGACGAAGGAGCGCCGCCTCTCCATTAGGGAGACAAGTGCTACCTGCCCTCGGCTCCCCGCGCGCTCCTCACCCGGGCTCATGCGAGGCCCTGTTTATTGGCTCCCAATACTTGAGAGAGGAGCCCTCACGCAAGGACAGCGGCGATTGGCCCGCGGACGCGTCACTCGAATACGCAGGAGCCCGCCTCTCCGGCGGAGCGCCCGGGTCTTGTTGTTCCGCGCATGCCCGGTCTGTGGAGGCGGCAGCGCTGCTTTGGCAGAGTCTGGGCTTGGCTTGTTTGTGGCGGCGAGAGTCCAAAGGCTGCGCGAGGACGACCCGGGGGATCTTATCGCATGGGCGCTCCTGGCGTTATGCAATAGATAGGCTGTCTCTCCAACCTCGTTTCCACAGTCGCTAAGTCCTACCCGCTGCGCTTTTCAGAAGGAGAGGGAATAGATAGTTGCCCCGAAGTAACCTCAGATAGTATCAGAAGATGACAGTGAACTGTCGCAAGGCAGTTCGCAATCATACGGTAAAAATAGCTAAAGTAGGGGGTTGTTTTTTAAATAGTGATCTCTGTATTATAATTATTATTATTATTATTATTAAATTTGCGCACTTCATCTGTAGGTCACAGGGCAGTTCACAAGATAAAAACACAAAATACAAACTCAAAACAACACACACACAAACCAATAACTCCTCCTCCTTGTAACCTGGTGTTAAGCTGGATAGCTCACCTTATATGTAGGTACCAAAAACTTGAACTCTGCCCTCTAGAAGATTGACAGCCAGTATAGATCTCACAGACAATATTATTATTTTGGAATGCCTTCCCATCATATGGCAAAACAGAAAAACAACTATTTGCCTTTTAGAAGACATTCGAAGGTAGCCCTATTCAGGGAAGTTTTTAATGGTTGATGTTTTACTGTGTTTTAATACTGCATTCTGTTAGGACCCATCCAGAGGGGCTGTGGCAACCCAGTCAGATGGGCGGCATATAAATAATAAAATTATTACTATGTTTTATACTGGCAGAAGTCCCGTCCCCCCCGCAGCCTGCCAGTGGAAGTGTCCAAAGTGCATTCAAGTAATCCAACCTTAAAGCTATGACTTTATGCACTACTGTGGTCAAGCTATCAATCCAGAAAAGGCTGTAGCTGTCTTACCAAGCAAAGCTTGGTAAAGACACTCCTTGTCTGCCTTAGGCCTCTAGCCATTTCTAGAATGACAAGCATGAGATTAATACAAATACATTTCACATGCTCATGCAAGCTGAAACAAAGACAACTTTGTGGTGTCTCAAAGGCGGTTTATATTTATCCCATAGAATTTCCAATCTGTTTATTTTTTGGAAGTAGCAACTCGACATGATCCAAAAATCCTCATTTGTTTTAGAAGGAAAATCCTCAGAATAAGTTACTAGAGGCATAGCTGGGTTAGTAAAAACAAAAGAGAGACTTGTGGCACCTTAAAAACTCAGATTCATTATGGCATAATAAGAGGTGCATATTCAGCATATGGGAGAAGCTATACAATGAAGATGCTAGATGCATCTCTATGGATCTTCTCTCATTTTATAGCTGTTTCTATATTACTGATCTATAACAACAACAACAAAATCTCAACAACAGCTCTATTTAAAAAAAAAAGATCTGCACGTATGTAGTTCCATGTGTTAAACTGATTTAAATCACAGCATTATCATGGCTACAGGAATACAACTGGGTTTGCTTCTGCTGCGTTGATGGTAAAAACATATTTAACTTGGGGAATGAGCATCATTTTCTTCTAGAAAGGATAATACATATTTAAAGTAGAAATAATGAAATGAGCATTTTGGTGGATTTGTATGTGTGGGACTGGCTGATGACTAAAATCTTTTTAAGAGAGAAAATGTGGCAACCAGCATCAGCCCATGGTGACCCTGGTACCAGTGGCGTAGCGAGGTGGAGGCGATGGGGGCCCGCGTGCGTCATGCGTCGTACGCAGCTACGTTGCGCATGCGCGCTGCAGAGCACCGCGCGCCGCCACCGGGCCCCCGGGTTTGCTGCACCGGGTGACCGAGCAGCTTCCTCCACCACTGCCTGGTACTGTTGCAGGCCTTGCTTGTCACTTAGCTCATCATCTGCAGCTCTCCAGCAGATCATTTCGTGGGTCCTGGAATTTGTCCTAGCCCTACCTGCACCACACTGAAAAGAGTGCTAAAAATGTGTTTAGAGGAGAGGGAGAAAGCTTTCCTGCTGAGTGCCACTTTGCTTGCTCCTGCTGTTTCATCTGTTTTGAGATTTACAGGTGGCCATTTTTCCATAGCTGCTTGCTAATTATTCTGCTGCTATTCAGCCATTTGAAGTTGGTTCGTCACACTCTTTTTCCCATTGCAATACCTGTGTTTACTTTAAAGTGTTCTTCCTGAGAACTGTATTATTGTACTATTGCGTGCCCATCAGTTCCTTTGTTTGTGAGTGTGGTTGCCTTTGCAAAATACAGGCTTCCTTTTGCCATGCAACAGCACAGATATACTGCCTGGCAAATTGCTAATGAAACTCAGAGGTAAAGGCTGCTACTCAAAGACAGAAGTCCATTTGCAGGAGTATAGCATACAAGTCTTGAAATATACCAGAGGCAGCTACCTGGGTTGTGTCCATAAAGCCTTGTCATCTTGCATTTTTGTGCATGCTGATACCAGCACTTCACTAAACCTGAAGAATAGGTCTTGTGACCTATTCATGCTTGTCTCCTGTTTTTGTTTTGCTCTGTTATAAAAACCACTGTCGGTAAGCAGAATCCGATTCAGTGATTGATGGCTTGCGTGCTTTACATCTCGTATGGTACTTTGTGCATATTGCTTCTCACTTCCTTTGTGGTTGGTAAGAGGTTCCAGGAGCAGATACCACGGGTTCTGCTTCCTTGCAGGATGACAGCACTGAAATCTTACGCCTTTGGTCCTCAAAATGGCACCCATGATATTATTATGGAAAGCCCCTCCCACGAGGTGCAGCTGGCACAAGCACTTTGCAACTTGTTTAAGACACACCTTGCCTTGGTCTTTGGAAGAGAAGTATGCATTTATACTTGTCCTCCTTGCAAATGTTAGCAGTAAGGCATTTTATTCTTTTATTGTTGTTGCTTTATGCTTTATTATGGATTACTTTTGCAGTTGTCTTGGTAACAGTGTAGCCTGGCTTGGGACCTTAGAAATCAATCAAAGAAACATTGCTGCTATTTCATGACATTCAAAGTAATAACAACAACAACAACAACAACAATAATAATGTATTATTTATACCCTGCCCATCTGGCTGGGTTTCCCCAGCCACTCTGGGCAGCTTCCAACAGAACATTAAAATGCAATAATCTATTAAACATTAAAAGCCTCCCTAAACAGGGCTGCCTTCAGATGTCTTCTAAAGGTCTGGTAGTTGTTTTTCTCTTTGACATCTGGTGGGAGGGCGTTCCACAGGGCGGGTGCCACTACCGAGAAGGCCCTCTGCCTGGTTCCCTGTAACTTGGCTTCTCGTAGTGAGGGAACCGCCAGAAGGCCCTCAGCACTGGACCTCAGTGTCCAGGCAGAATGATGGCAGTGGAGATGCTCCTTCAGGCATACTGGATCGAAGCCATTTAGGGGTTAAAGGTCAGCACCAACACTTTGAATTGTGCTTGGAAACGTACTGGGAGCCAATGTAGGTCTTTCAAGACCGGTGTTATGTGGTCTCGGTGACCGCTCCCAGTCGCTTGGCGGCCGCTCCCACTAGTGTCTAGCTGCCGCATTCTGGATTAGTTGTAGTTTCCGGGTCACCTTCAAAGGTAGCCCCACGTAGAGCACATTGCAGTAATCCAAACGAGAGATAACTAGAGCATGCACCACTCTGGCGAGACAGACCACGGGCAGGTAGGGTCTCAGCCTGCGTACCAGATGGAGCTGGTAAACTGCTGCCCTGGATACAGAATTAACCTGCGCCTCCATGGACAGCTGTGAGTACAGAATGACTCTCAGGCTACGCACCTGGTCCTCCAGGGGCACAGTTACCCCATTCAGGACCAGGGAGTCCTCCACACCTGCCCACCTCCTGTCCCCCCAAAACAGTACTTCTGTCTTGTCAGGATTCAACCTCAATCTGTTAGCTGCCATCCATCCTCCAACTGCCTCCAGACACTCACACAGGACCTTCACTGGTTCTGATTTGAAAGAGAGGTAGAGCTGGGTATCATCCGCATACAGATGAACACCCAGTCCAAACCCCCTGATGGTCTTTCCCAGCGGCTGAATATAGATGTTGAAAAGCATGGGGGAGAGGACAGAACCCTGAGGTACCCCACAAGTGAGAGCCCAGAACACTCATCCCTCACCACCACTTTCTGAACACGACTCAGGAGGAAGGAGCGGAACCACTGTATAACAGTGCCCCCAGCTCCCAACCCCTCTAGACGGTCCAGAAGGATGTTATGGCCGATGGTGTCAAAAGCTGCTGAGAGATCCAGCAGAACTAGGAAACAGCTCTCACCTTTGTCCCTAGCCCGCCGGAGATCCTCAACCAGTGCGACCAAGGCAGTTTCAGTCCCATGATGAGGTCTGAAGCCCGACTGGAAGGGATCCAAATGGTTCGCTTCTTCCAAGCGTGCCTGGAGTTGTTCAGCAAGTAAGCCACCTGAGGTTGTGGTCCCACTCTGCCTAGTGGTAGGGCTGGCCCTGTCTATCTCACTGGGTTGCTTTGAAGATTTAATGGGGTAACCCCAAGTATGCTGCACTAAACTTATTGGAGGAGATACAGGTGAGATAGAAAATTCAGTTCAAGGGAGACAAACCTTCTGATGAGTTGGGCAGAACTCAGAATGAGATAGCAGTGCTGTTTCCCCTTCTGAAGTAACTCCTTGCAACCTGCTTCTCTTTAATTTACAGTACTTTTTTTTTTTTACAAGCAGTTCTGTCTTTCATTTCCCCATTTCCAGTCACCACCTCATCTGCAGTATTTTCTGACCTGTCAGCTCCTTGTGATGCAGTGGAACTCTCCTAAAGAACAAGGCACTTATTTTTCATTGGTGTTTTTGATAATTTTATCTAACAGGTCTTGGGGGGGGGGACGACAGAGGCTAGACTGCTATCACATGACTCTTACTCATATGATCATATGAGGGCAAGCTACCTCCATTCCCCCTCAACCTTTGTCTCTCTTGCAGAGGTAAGCAAATAAATGCTTTCCCTCTTTGTATTTCTGCACTAGGTTAGTAGAATTACTGGTTGTCTGCATAAGCAGGACTCTGGAGCAGATGTTCAGTGCCCCACACAGCAGAACAAGAAGGAGGGCTCCCAAATGTATCAGGACTGACTTACCACATTTTGGCGTTGAATCATTCACATAATGATTCCGAGCACATTTCAAACTGTTGGTGCTGGTCTTTAAAGCCCTAAACGGCCTTGGCCCAGTATACCTGAAGGAGCATCTCCACCCCCATCGTTCTGCCCAGACACTGAGGCCCAGCTCTGAGGGCCTTCTGGCAGTTCCCTCACTGCGAGAAGTGAAGTTACAGGGAACCAGGCAGAGGGCCTTCTCGGTAGTGGCGCCCGACCTGTGGAAAACCTTCCCATCAGATGTCAAAGGAAAAAACCAACTACCAGACTTTTAGGAGACATCTGAAGGCAGTCCTGTTTAGAGAAGCTTTTAATATCTGAAGGGCTATTGTATTTTAATATTTTGTTGGAAACCGGCCAAAGTAGCTGGGGAAACGGAGCCAGATGGGCGGGGTATTATTATTGTTATTATTATTATTATTATTATTATTATTATTATTATTATTATTAGCATCTTAGGGGTGTGTGAAAGCAGAGAGGAAGTTGGACAGTTCTCACAATGGAGGGATGTGGGAGGAAAGTCCCCAAGGATGTGTACTGGGACTGGTGTCTTTATGCTAGTTCACAAATGATCATGAGTCAGGGAGCAAGCAGTGACTTAGCCACGTTTGCAGAAGAGACCAAATGTTCAGGACAGTAAAAACAAAAACAGGATTGCGAGGAGCCCCAGAATGACCTCTCCGAACTGAATCTCCTTGGAAATGTGCTATCTCTCTCTCTCTCTCTCTCTCTCTCTCTCTCTCTCTCTCTCTGTGTGTGTGTGTGTGTGTGTGTGTCAAGGCAGAACCGCAAACCACTGAGTAGGCTGAATTTGTACAACGAAAGGGGGGGGAAAAGGAAGTGGAAATCAAATGTGGCAAGCAAGACAAACCACTTACATTGGTTGGAGGAGGAAGAGAAATAGAGCACAGATTCACAAGTTCATTTTGGCCACCCACTTTCCTCCATGACGTCATCTTTGGCCATGTGTGCATACTTACAGTTGAAAGTGCTGTGTGAACTAGTTGTCCATAGATGTACCTTTTTTCTTGTTTCTGCAATCTTAACAATATTCATCACACCTTTCTGATAATGAGAGTTACTGCAAAGTGTATCAGAGTGCTGATGAGAACACACTGGTGAAGTGCATGTGTGAAACAGCTGTTAGATGTGCCTGCAGAGACCTCCCCATGGCACCCAAGGTCTCCCCCTGCCCCCCCCCCCCAAAATCAGGCTTGAAAAAAGCATTCTCTTCTATTCAATTGAATATGTCACAGGATATGTGTGGCATTTAGTAGTTTTTCCACCTTGCAAATGGGCTCACAGCCCAAAAAGGTTGGAGATCCTGCCTTATAGTATCGTAGTTAATTATAATCATATATATGGCCCACATGTCTGTGAGTCTGTCTGAACCACTGGGAGGCAATAGACTGAGAGGAAAGGTAATGGGGCAACATGGAGTCCTCAACATAGGGGTTTATGATTGCTTTAAGAAGTCAACCATGCCTGTGTTGCATAAGCCACCAATATACTGTTACACACCACCCCCAATCTCCACGGCGGTGCAGGATTCCAGGAATTTCCAAGCACGCTTTACTCTGAGTCTGTGTTTCCTTTGGAAAACGAGGCACAACAGAGACTGTGGTTTTAGGATATATGGTTTATTTACACATATATACAACCTGAGCCTATGATGGCGGGGCTTACAGCATTATGCTCCAAGAGGGTTCTGTTCTCTTATTTCTGAAAACTTGGATTCAAACTGACATCCCACGTTGTGCCCTGACGACCATTTTCTCCAGCCTGTTGCCGCTTGCAAACTCCAACTAATTTTCCTCCAGTTTACAGCATCCCCAACTGCAATCCTGAAACTCCTTCCTGGAAACTCTTACATTTTCTCTTGCTAACTACCCATAGCTCAGAGCGGGGCTCCACCCATTTGCTGGCTGACACATAGTCTTAGTTTTCCTTATGGCTTTTTAAATGGGTCACCACCCTTCCCTTCATCCTCTTGTAATGGCCGATATCTCCAGGCGATTATTTCCTCAGGAATGCAGCCTGCCTTATATATTAACATGGCTTATATTTTTACATTTGTTTGGTCCAGGGGTTAAAAGATCTGGCACACAAAAACTCCTAACAATACCAATTCTCGTCTTCTCAAACCTATTTGCTTGCCTAGCAACCACTGTTATCACCACACTTTAAGGCAGGCATGTCCAAAGTCTGTTTCAGGGGCCTAATCCGGCCCACCGGTCAATTTAATCTGGCCCCCGTGGCAGTATATGTCCTGGGGTAATTCCCCCCCCAAAAAAAAAGCTCAACAACTTTGGCCGGCCCTCACGCATGTTCACTTCATCAAATCTGGCCCTCTTTGAAAAAAGTTTCGGAACCCCTGCTTTAAGGGAATGGGCAAAGACGCATACCTAACAGGACTCAAAGCAAAGGATCAAAAACAAATGGGAGCGTACAGACATGACCCACAGCCAACGTATTTCCATACACATTTCCATAATATTTGGTGGATCTTTTAGTAGCATTTACAAAGCATGTGAAGAATTGATGAAATGCACACAAAAGTAAAATTTGTGGGTGTCTTGCTTAGAATCATATTTGTGCTTAGGGTTGCGAAATGTGTTCTTGGAAGACAAAAGAGCTGACTGATGCCAGATGAGGTGACTTAACTTGCTCACAACCCCATTACACATTCCCTTTTCAATAGTGAGCATGTCACTACAATGTGAAACAGCATTTGGCTCCCAGCAGGGGGGATGGGTTGCAGGTGGAGGGAGAAACCCCTTGTTTCAGCAAGGTGAAGACTAATGGATGCTTTCAAATCCCCCAGGAACACATCAAGCACCAATTAGGTAATGCATGCAACTACAATATTGTCTCCATTATAGTTTCAATTTACTTGTCACAAGTTCTCTTAACAGCTGGTGTCTTGTTAGGGAGCTACTCCTGTACAGTCATTGGGGGAGGGGGGATCACAGTGACATATTGTTTGGAGACTGCTGGCAGGTTATTGCCAGCTTGTGTCAGCAGCTTCAGTTCCACTCCGAACAGTGAAAAGAAAGCACAGCAACTGAATCAATGCGCGTAGAAACTGGCTACCCAACAAATTCTCTTATATGCATTTTTGTGTGTGGTAAAAATAAAAAATAAAATAATCACTCCAATAGCAATGCATGGATTATTTGGAGAGTTGAAGAGTGAAATAGGGCCTAGCAAGAGCAGAGAGCAAGCAGAGGTGGTCTGAAATTTAGGGGGGGAGGTGATCTGAGGGTGAGGGGAGGAAATCTGGAAGGTGTTCCGAGAGTAAGCACTTGTTGTTGTTTTTTACACTGGGATTTTTAGGAGTTGTTGGAGTTCCTGGCTTTACTCATTTTTGCATTTGCACACAGTTCCTAGGAACTGAACCCTCACATAAGTTGTGGGTTTACTGTACTGTACTATACTATACAGTAACATATCAATATAAACAGTAAACTCATTCTCTGAGCACAGTCTGGATCCAAAATGGCACCACCTCTGCACACAAGAGAGAGGTGTCAGCAGGCTAGAAGTTGGGGACCCACAATATTAGCAACGCGGATGGCGCTGTGGGTTAAACCACAGAGCCTAGGGCTTGCCGATCAGATGGTCGGCAGTTCGAATCCCTGCGATGGGGTGAGTTCCCGTTGCTCGGTCCCTGCTCCTGCCAACCTAGGAGTTAGAAAGCACGTCAAAGTGCAAGTAGATAAATAGGTACCGCTCCGGCGGGAAGGTAAACGGCGTTTCCGTGCGCTGCTCTGGTTCGCCAGAAATGTCTTAGTCATGCTGGCCACATGACCCGGAAGCTGTATGCCGGCTCCCTTGGCCAATAAAGCGAGATGAGCACCACAACCCCAGAGTCGTCCGTGACTGGACGTAATGGTCAGGGGTCCCTTTACCTTTTACACAATATATTTATGGGGGGGGGGGATAAGGCTCTTACGTTCTTACATGGCTCCTCATATAGAATAACAGTCCTCTGTGTAGTCACAAATGCTTGCCATATACATTCAAATCTCGAAAAGTAATCACTAGCCACAGATGCTGTGCATTTCTTAAATGCTAGTGTACACTTCAGACTAAGCCTGCCAGCTATTTTCCTTGAGCCTTCTTTGTTTATACACTTGGTTAAGCTTTAAATGTGTAGCTACACATTAAGCTTTTAATATCCATAATTTACAAGACCAGTCTCCCCAGCCAAGAATACATTGTGATCTATTAAGAAATGGATTCTAATTGCCACTTTCGTCTCAGAAGCGCTCCAAAACAGACAGAGCAACAAACAGCTCTTCATCATGTGTCTATTAAAGCCATTGCATCACTGAAACTTATTAATTTGTACCAAGGTATGTTTAACTCAGAAGCAAGTCACATTGCATTCATAGGGACTTCCTATCCAGTAAACGTTCTAGTTTGGGTTTTATGTTTTACTCTTTAGATTCTTCTTAATGTCTTTAGGCTCTGCCCTTCACCATGAGGAAGAAGACGTGCATGTTTTGATTTGAATGTCATCTGTTTTCCCGCAGTGATCCGAGTATAACTGGTGAAACTGCTAACATTTGAAGCGTGCCTAAGTGGGTGAATTAAATTTCTATTAGACGCACTCCTTTTCCCCTTGCCCTTCAGGCGCAGGCTGGGAGCTGTGTTGCAACACATGGCATATGGAACTGTCATTTAGGATGGACTGGTTTGTCATTAAAGGCCGTGCCAGTTGAACATCTTTAGGGTTTTTTTTTAAGTGCTGGAAACATTTGATTTCCTTATCGTAATGCCCCATGCCATCCTTTCCTTTCAAGGCTGGATGTAGCTTTCTCTAGCAATCTTCAGGCAAGCCTGGGCAGGGATGAAATGGAGAAAGCCCTCTGTATCCTTTGCCTGTTCTTCCTTTGAAGCTTCCATCCCGCCCAATACAGACGCTTTCATCCAAGCTTCTCTCAGTGCAGTTGTCAGCTATCATTTGCACACTAGAGCTTGACAGGGTGATAGCAAAAGAGATTCATGGCCCCTTTTATTTTCAGACAGAATAATCTGTCAGCTTGCCTGCTTAGGGAAGGGGCTCTTTCTTTCTTTCTTTCTTTCTTTCTTCTTTCTTTTCTTTCTTTCTTTCTTTCTTTCTACCCCACCTTTCCCCCTGATGGGGCTCAAGGCTGGATACATGGGGTTCTTCCTTCCTTCTGGCAGTTCTCACATTGCGAGAAGTGCAGCTACAAGGAACCAGGCAGAGGGCCTTCTCTGTTGTGGCACCCACCCTATGGAATGCCCTCCCATCAGGTGTTTAGGAGATAAGCAATTATATACCGGTAACATTTAGGAAACATCTGAAGGCAGCCCTGTATGGGGAAGTTTTATAAGAGTGACGGGGGCAATTCAATCAGGTGGACAGGGTACAAATTAACAACAACAATGCCTCTTCTTCCTGCTATGTTCACCTAAAGGAGAACAGCAGCAAAGCTTTACAGGGACATCATTAGGTAAGGGGCATAGGCCCACAACACAAATGTGTGTTTGCTAATTTTTATTCTGGAGATCCAGGGCAGTGTAATGGTTAGAGTGCTGGACTAGGAATATGCTCTATGAAATAGGCCACCCTGACCATTAGGCAAAATGAGGCCGCAGCTTCAGGTATCTGATTTTGGGGTGTCATGAAAGGAAAACATGTTATTTTATTTATTGTAATTTTTTATAGCCAGGAAGAGGGGAAAGGTGCGTCATACGTGTGGAGGAAAAACTTAAAACACAATGCAGAGTTCCCAAAAAATAGACCAGAGGCAATTGTACTTCATTCAGCAGAGCTTTACTTGCTACTGAAGGCAAATAAGCATAATAATCACAAATCCAGTACGTTTAGGATTGGCACAGTCCATAAAAATCCAGTTGCAGCACTTATAAAAACATAAACTTTAACAAGACTAAACCTTAATGCTAAGCATACTATATACAGAACACCACACCAGAAGGAAGAGAGATAGAAAGATAAATTAAAACCTAGGCTCCTTCTGACCTATATTTATAGTCAGCATGACCTTAATTGGAAGAGATAAGGGAACCATTTCAAGCCAACTGTACTCAGCTTCTTTGAAGGTATAACCCAAACAACCATGACCCTTCTGCCTGCTTCTCTCACACAGAGAAGCTTCTAGTAGCTTCTTGGATCCTCTTGTATTAACCAGAATAGGAAAGATCTCTACACATCAGATCAATACTTTCTGCACTAAGAAATGCAAACCAACAAGGTGCCTGTCGGATTTTCTACTTCAGGTGCCAAAGTCACTGAGGTACTATGTATTTTGACTGGCGGGGGTGGGGTGGGGGACATGTCTGAAAAAACCAGATTCTGCTCTTTTCCCTAGAATGCAAAGTATCTACCCTGTTGTGCTCCGTTATTCAGGTGTTCTTGAAATAAAAGTAGGAAAGCCTGTGGGCCTTGTTGCCAGCAAATCGGAAATAGGCTTATTTGTTTGTTTTTAAATCACTTTGGGGGACAGCTTAAATTTTTTTTATGTGATGAATGAATGCTATGGCTTATTAGCAATTGGTGGTTCAGTTGATTCCAGGCCCATTTCAAGGTGCTGGTAATTCCTTTTTAAGGTCTATATGGCCTGGGCCCAAGTTACCTCAGAGACCACCTCCCTCTCTTTATTGGTCACTTGTCTGTCAGATGAGGAGGTGATTGGCCATTTCACCTGCCACTCAGGGCATTTTTTTCCAGCCAGCACTCAGTTCCTGCATCTCTCAGGTGGGTGCCATTGCCATTCCAAGAGAACAAGAGAGGCCGTCATGGGTGAGTTCCAGTAATTCTTTTTTCCCCCTAAAAAAAAAAAAAATAGCACTGAGCTTAACTTTACAAATATTTACCTCAGTGGGGGACCCAGTGGTCATATTCCATATTAAGTGTTTGTGTGGGACCACAGCTTTAGAGAAATAAGATCAAACTGTGTGTGGGTAAGGAGTTGTCAGTGGTGGGGAATCTGTCAGTTTTGGGTTTCTCTCCATTTCTTAATTTCAGGCTGCCTCCTTACGGCACCACATTACTGTGACTTTAATCCTAATATGTGCATGATGCCATTTTGCGTAATATATGTGTTTTTAAAGGAATTTTCTGCCATATAATGTACTCTGTGCATTGTTTTCCTCAACATAATAATAATAATAATAATAATAATAATAATAATAATAATAATAATTTGTATACTGCCCTTCACCCAAAGATCACACGGTGGTTCATAACATTAAAAATACAAAATGAGAACACAAAATACATAATAAAACAAAAACAAACCAAGAACAACCCCCCTCACAAAATAATTCATTTCTATGTACCCTTTGGAACTCCCTCCCATTAGACATCAGAAAGCAAACACCTATGTTGCCTTTCCAGCACCTTTTGGAGACTCCCCCCCCCCAAGTGTTTTACGTGGAAATTTTTATCTCAGTTTGTGTTGTATTTGAAATTGTTATCATATATGCTCTCATCGCTGATGTTTTTATTGCTAAACTGCTTCAAGATGTGTTATAGGAAGCAATTCATAAATGGAAATAAATAATTCAGTTACACATTTTTTTGGTTGGAGAATTGCATTGCAAAATCTCAGAGAACAGTGAATTTTGAGTGACAGCTTTTTTTGACTGTGTATTGGTTTGGGAAGTGCAGATTAGCTGAACAAATCTCTCCCCCATCCTTGATGGTGCCACCCACCCACCTTGTTAAAAAAGAAGCCTGCTGATCTCCATCTTTTGCCACATTTTGCTGGGAAAGTACATCTGTTTTAAAATGCACTTCAATGTGATCAATTCTCACTTTAATGGTAGAATCATAGAGTTAGAAGGGACACTGAGGATCATCTAGTCCAACCCCCTGCAATGCAGGAATATGCAGGTGTCTCATACAGGGATTGAACCTGCAACCTTGGCATTATCAACACCATGCTCTAACCAACTGAGCGATCCAATGGTTATTTTACTGGTACATTTTACCCAACTGTTGTTTGTTTTTGTGCTGCTTTTAATCTTATGATTGGATTTCTAAGTATTTTCACGGCGCCTTTTGAACGTTCTTCCTTTGTGAGTCGCCTTGAGGATTTCAGCAGAAAGGCCACAGCTACACCTGGCAAACAAATATAGGAGGACGACACGTGCTTCCAAATTATGCAGGATGCCTCATCAGGCAGAATTATTTAGCAGGATCACTAATCACATTTGCCCCGCAAAATGTGTAAATTATTCAGAGACATTATTCCACCGCTGCTTCATAAACATTTTATAGCTCCACCTCAGGCCTTTGCCTTCACATTTGCATAGATTCCACTGGAGAAAATTGGAATTGTGGGCCACCAAGCCATTAGCAGCTTGATTGTAAAATATGTTCTCTGGGATTTCTGACTGGCCTTCCTCCTATATGCTTTTAATAACTCTGCTGGGGTGGTGAAAGCAGGGCCAGATGTGTTCTTGGGGGTGGAAATGAGCTAATGTGCGATGTGATGTAACTCTCGTTCCTTCCCGAATTGAGATTCTTCTGGAAAAAAGAAAAAAGGAATTGCGAGCCGCATTTAGACGAGCCGTTTTTCGTAAACATCCCCAGATTCTGCATGGAACACAAAGGACATGAATCACATCACAGCAGGCGCTGTAGCTGGGGAAGTGGCCCTTAGGAAGATTGCTTCCGTAACTTGGGCTTCATAATGAATGAGAACGGCTCTAAGAGAATCTGTAGGAAACTGATAGTGGCTTATTTAGCTCTGGTCTCACTGAAAAGGAGAAAAAAAATGTGGAGTGGAGGGGCAGAGAAGCTGTGATTTGATCTGGAGCATTCCCTTGGCTTAAAAGAAGAAAAAAGTGTGATTCTTCAAGCCACATTTGGATCCTGTTCTTGTTTTTATGCTCCATCCCGTACACCCCAAATTCCTTGTACAGCAAGGGTGACAGGGTATTTTTTTTTTTTTTAAAGGTTTACAGTGTTTGCATAAGAGCAGAGAAAGCAGTATATGGCTGCTTTGGGAACCAGAAATGAAAACCAGAGCTTGAAAATTATTGAGGAAAGAACGCAGCATCACAATCCCAGCAAACTGATTCACTTCAGAGATCACATGGAAGATTTTGTGTAAATATGTTCAGAAAGTGTCTGGAGCTGCAGATGCCCAAGGCCTTTGGAGTAATAAAAACAGTAATACATCCATAGATAAGTAGTTCCTGTAAACAATGCTGATTATTTTTTTACCTTACTTAAGACAACAGCGACACATTTTTTTACCTTCACAGACCCAGGAAATAATTATGGTAAGAGGCCAGGTCCAATGTGCAATTTTAAAAGCAGCTGGGGTGCCAACTTGAATAAAATATTTGGGGGGGGGAGGTAAGCCCCGCCCTGCATAAATGATTACAAGATATAGCACACACACACCATTTGAATGTCAGTGCCCATCAACTTGGGGGGTGGCTCCCTCAAATATTTTTTTTGGGGGGTGAAGGGACCTTTGTCCCTAGGAGTTGGCTCCTATTTACCCTACAAAATGGGTTTTTAGCCTATGGCAGGGACACCAAATTAACCATACAGAAGTTTGAGCAACACCTACCTATATTTGCCCATAGCTCATTCTTCCAGGTTTCCAGGGCTTTTTTCCAGCCGGAACTCACCAGAACAGTTCTGGCAGCTCTCAGGTGGATGCCATTACCTTTATAAGAGAACAAGGGAGGTGTTCATGGTGAGTTCCAGCACCTTTTCCCCCCCGTAGAAAAATAGCACTGCAGGTTTTTCTCTTGCTGGGATTATGAGAATGGAAACGGAGAAGACCAGGAAACAAAGGGTAATGCTTACAGCTGGCAGGAAATAATGACCTTGAGAAAAGAACAAGGTAAGAGCAGAACAGCACTGAAACCCCATCCCTTCATTCACTGGAAGGCCTGCTCTCATTTCTGAGATATTACTAGATACCGTGCACATTCTCTAGTCTCTTTCTTGTAAGATCTTGAAAGCTGGAGTTTGTGAAAGTGACAGTGCTTAGGATTCTGCACTTGCTGGTGGAATCTACGCAATCCTCATTACGCAGCGTTACATCAGAGAAGCAGAGAGATTGAGGCTATCAATTTGCTCAGAATTGTTTGTGCACGTGCATATTTGTAATTTTATTTTTATTACATTTCTTCCAATGAGCCCAAGATGGCACACATGGTTCTCTGCTTTTTATCGACATGAGGGTAAGTTAAGCTGAGAGTCGGTGATGGGGCCAAGGTTACACAATGAGCTTCATGGCTGAGTGGAGATTCGGATCCTGGTCTCTTGGGTCTTAGTTTGATACTCTTAACAACTCTTGGGTCTTAGTTTGATACTCAGTATGGTTGCCATATTTTGAATAGAAAAAAACAGGGCACAATTGCCAACTTCTACTTTTAACTATGTATCATTATGACGACTCTACCCATAAAAATGAGGACGTGTCCTGGAAAAAGAGGACCTATGGCAATCAGCTGGAGAACCTTGAGTTAGGATGCTTCCAGGCGGTTGTAGTTTTGGATTAATACTCCTTATACAATATAGAATCATGGAGTCTTAAGATTGTAGAGTCGGAAGGTACTACGAGGGTCATCTAGTCCAACCTCCTGCAATGCAGAAAATTTTTGCCCAACATGAGTCTCGAACCCACAACCCTGAGCATAAGAGTTTCATGCTCTACCAACAAGCAAGCATTTTGCAGTATCCAGATGATGTCATTGGCATCAAAATGGCAACTCATATACCCGCCTAACACTTTTTTGGGGAGGGGGCAGAGGAATCCAGAAAGGTTAAAACAAAAATCCCTGATGCCCGTGCCTGTTTGCAACATTTGACTTGATCCATTTGCAGTATTAACCCCCATTTGCAAGTGCCCTCATTAGAACTCTTCTCTGGGGGATAGAAACAGCCTGGCCCCCTCTTTTCTGTTCCCTTTCCCTATTGCAAAAGCAGCTCCTCCTGACCAAGGCTGTACAAATTCCCTGGATCCTGTGCAGTTCTCCCATGTAGAGCAGACAGTAGGGAGGATCAAGCTTTGCATCAGCATATTTCCTTCCCACCCTTTGTGCCACAGTTCTAGCAGTTCAGCTTTTCACATTCTTCATCACCTTTGATGAAGTGTCTTCCATTTCCCTCTGATTTTCTGTTACAAACTTCCAGATTTAATCCCTTGCGCCTAAACTTCCTTTGATGATGCTACTTCTTTGATTCAGCGAGATGCATTGTTCTTTCTGACTGTCAACAATGCAACACCCAAAAATTCATTTTGAAAAGGTTCCAAGTGAGTTTCTGAGAAGTTACTCGACAAACAAACTTTCGGATAAAATAAGACACGTTGACTGCTATTTCTCTCTTCCTTCCGAAGACATTTCACAACCCATTCCGTGGGATTCCTACATTTTCCTCCAGTTCTCCAGGAATATCTTATCTCTGGTCCACATCCCTTATAGAACTTGGGCTTGTTTGGATAACGGCTTTGCATTTTTATGCTGTGTGACGTATGCTATGTACCAGAAGCTGAAAAGGGCTACCTGCTGTTCTGCATGTTACGTGCATGCTGTGCCGGAGGAAAGAGAATATAGGAAGTCCTTCCTCCTGGCTCAGGGCAGCAGAACACTGCTGGATTCCTCCCCAGTATTTCTCTAGGCCTGACCACTCTGCCTGCTTGCACATACAGTAACACATGCACAGTGGTGGACAGCACGTATCCCCTGAAGTACACGCACAGGATGTGTTGGCCTAGCCAAGGCAATGTTTGTTATGTAAACAGGGGGTGGGGAGAGAAAGAGAACAGCGGTGTCGACTATGACTGCATTTTAACAGGCGTCCATGACATTATGCTTCCCAGAATCTGCCTGTCAGAGGTTAATGCCCTTGCAAGGTTTTTGGACACCTCTAGATCTTAGCACTTTTCCTGGAGAACATGTTCCTGATCTAAGGCTTGATTTGGGGGGCAGAGTTATAAGGTGGTAAGGGTTGCTGCCAACCACCTAGCATTTCCTTGGCCCAACATTAAGATTATGTCCAACCAGGATTAGATCACAAAAGTCCTATTTTGTCAAGCTTTGCCCATGATCCACCATATTCTGCCTGTTTGTTCAACCATAAAATGCCAGATTTTTTGTCCTAGCTGCTCTGGCCCTTAGCCTCCAACTCTTTTTCATTATTTTGTGCATAGACCATCTTAGAACAAAGTTCTGGCAGCTTACAAAATAGCAATAAAATGGTAGCAGTAAAAAATAATGCATTCTGGAATACAAGGGGAGGAGAATAGTAAAACAGAGTTAAAAGCTCTGACAATTTGCTACCAAATTTAAGGTTTGTTTTAAAAAACAAATTGCTAGTTTACAAAGCCCGAAACAACTTGGAACCAGATTAGCATGAGAGGTTTTTCCTATGGTCACATAACAGGAAGTGATGTTATAGGAAGGAGCGGAGCTAAAAACCTCTCATAGTTCCAGTTACAGGTGGGTAGCCGTGTTGGTCTGCCATAGTCAAAACAAAATCGAAAATTCTTTCTAGTAGCACCTTAGAGACCAACTGAGTTTGTTCCTGGTATGAGCTTTCGTGTGCATGCACACTTCTTGAAGAAGTGTGCATGCACACGAAAGCTCATACCAGGAACAAACTCAGTTGGTCTCTAAGGTGCTACTAGAAAGAATTTTCAACCTCTCATAGGTTCACAGATTTCCATGTGGCCATTAGTGTCCAATGGGAATTTCTTATGAAGAGGAATTCAAACATTTTAAATAAGTAAAAGTTAAAACAAGTTATTGTAAAAGCCTGTGGATATTTACCTGTTGCTGTAAAGAAAACAACATGGGCTCCATATGGCCCTCTCCAAGGAGGGCATTCCATTACTGGAGGCAGTATGTGTTATGTATTAAGTTTAACTGCAGTACTCATTCTGGCCACCGTGGCTGCAGTTCTCAATCTGCTCACAGTGGCTGTGGTTTCCACTCAGGTCCCCCCAACATGTAAATGAAGAATTGAGAGTGCCGTTCACGGATTGGGCAGCTAGAGGGAGTTTGTTACTGTTGCATGTTACTGAGTACTATATAAGCCAGGTGGCTAAGCTGTTGTTCAGTCCAGGACTCAGAGCTCTTTCTCTTGTTAGGAGAAAGGGCTTCTAACAAATCCCACTTTCCAAAGAAATCCAGGAATTGCAGCTCTGTAGGATATGCTTTAAATGTATAGTACAGAGGCGACGTATGACTGCCCCAAACCTTTTGCAGGCACAAACAGTTTTGAAAATTAGATCACGTCTAACTGCTGTCAGTACCATCACAATAAAAAGGAAGTCTGGCACAATAAAAAGGAAGTCTGGGGGAGCTGTCAGATACTTTGGATATGTCACATTTTTACATGGCTAGACCTGGAAAGCACTTGGAAGCCATTCAGAGGTATTAGCCAAATGGGTACCACTCAACCTCACTATTTGCTTCCCCAGCCCTGTGGAACGCCGTCCCACCAGATGTCAAAGAAAAAAACAACTACCAGACCTTTAGAAGACATCTGAAGGTAGCCCTGTTTAGGGAGGCTTTTAATATTTAATAGATTATTGCATTTTAATGTTCTGTTGGAAGCCGCCCAGAGTGGCTGGGGAAACCCAGCCAGATGGGTGGGGTATAAATAATAATAATTATTATTATTATTATTATTATTTCACCACCTTTTTGTTGTCATGCTGCTAAACCCAGAGCCTTCCATGGACCTGAATCCCCTTTGTCAAAAGGCACGAAGTGTTATCTTCAGTTGTCAAATACATATTCCAAATATGTCCACCCTCCTAGGTCTCCCAGATGCTGATAGACCACAAGCCCCATCATCCCCATTGAGCTTGGCCAATGGCCAGGGATAATAGTCCAAAAACATCTGGGGGTTACGTTGATACAGAGACAAAAGAAAGCTGGTAAACCTTTGGACCAGAAAGATGATGAAATGCAAGATGCACTGTCAATACTTTCTAGGCCATCTTCAAACGTATATTACATAAGTGCATTTACTATGGTCATTATGTGCATCTTGTCTACTTCTGAGCTTTGCATAAACATTTCACAGACAGTAGCTCTTCATAGCTTTTTGGCCCACTCATTGCATTCTCTTTCTCTCTTTGTATTATGAACATAACAGTTCTGCATCTGACAGTGTGCTGCAGTCAATCTGTTCATCTTTCAAGGTGCCATAAAATCATTTTTTATCTGGACAATAGTATCTTGCTGTTAAGCGCCATCTTTTGAAAACCCAATGTAAGTGCAACTTGGTTACCTTTTGAAATCTCAATGGCCTATTTTTGTCTCTGCTAATAAAAAGAAAATGATGGAAACAGAGATTAAGGCTTTTGCTTTCTCTTAATGTTGTTGGTTCATCTTTGCTTGTGAAATGCTTTTCATAATGTTAGGAAACAATGCACTCTGATAAGAATTCCTTCTAAAAAAAAAAGGGACGGCAAACCATATTAATTCCACATTTAATAGTTTGTAAACCTAGATTCGTTCAGTGCTTAGCCTTACAAATGTGTTTGTTAAAGCTGCTTTGCTTTTGAAGAAGCTAACACTTCTCTCCAGCCTGAATGTCCTCAGTCCCTGATGTATGTTAGACCCAAGTGGATAGCTCAGTTGGTTAGAGTTTGGTGCTGATAACTCCCAGGTTGCAGGTTTGATCCCTGTATGGGACACCTGCATATTCCTGCACTGCAGTGGGTTGGACTAGATGATCCTTAGGGTCCCTTCCAACTCTGCAATCTATGATTCTATGTCTTGGTTGGAGGTACCAGAATCCACAACACATGGCACAACAGTGCAGTCTGGTTTATAGGGCTAACCAGTGTGGCATACAACTTCCATCATCCCTGCAACATGGCTAGTGGTCAGGGATGATGGGAGTTGTAATCCCAACAACATCTGGATGGCAGCTAATTGGCTACTCCTGCTTTTGAGATATGTGCAGATTAATGCCCTTTAAATAACCAACCCACATCTCTGTTCCCATTTACAATTGAATTTTATTCAGCTTCACTATATTTTAATATGGTGTGGGGAATCCATAGGCTGTTTACCACATGAAGAGATATGACTCATTTTCAGGAACGTGAAGCAATTTTCATTTAAAATTTCATTAGGAAAGCCCAATTAAATATGTCTAGATGCTATTCTCCTGTAAAAAATTAATATTCAGAATACAGACTAGCTCCTTTTCTGAAAATGACTAATGCCAATTAAGTAGATGAAGTGGGGGCAATCATACCATTACATCTGAACAAGAAAGCCTTGAGGGCTGACATATCAACAATCACTTCTCATGTATGGAGCAGGTGTCACTAATTGTGAACCCCATATATGGCTAATATAACCTATCAAAAATGGTTGCTTTTTGTTGTTTATTGCTTGGAGACTTCTAAAAACCTCCAGGGGGCACCTGACAGATAGCTAGCTCCAATCAATTTTGCAATTTTGCAGGGTCTCATGTTTCATTCAGAGACTGCTCAAGACATTTTGATGCTTGAGGCAGAAGATTCAAATACAGTAGTACTCCCTCAAATGATGGTTATCATAACCATCATCAAAAAACTGACAATCTGATGTCCTTTAATGGTACCCAGAATTTAGCACCTGAGGTGGGATAACTCCAGTTGCCTAATTCAGTAGAGTTAGCCCTCCTTGCATTGGATTGTTTATAGATCCAAAGAGCAAGAGTGAAAATAGTTATTATATGTGAGGTCTATGACTGGATCTTCCCATGTAATTTTCTTCTTCTTCTAAAAACAGCTGAATGCATTGAGGAATGGGTATCTAACCCTTTCTACCTACAGCATGCAGGCCATCTCTGAGCCCTGCAGGTGCTTTTAAATGAATAAAATTATATGGCAGCAGGAATGGATACCTGAGCCCTCCAGGTGTGGCTGGGTTCCAACTCCCATCTGCCCCTGCCAGCTTGCTCAGTGGTCATGGGTGATGTGAGCTGTAGTCCAACAACATCTGGAGGTCCACAGGTTTCCAACCCATGTTGGGGAGAACAAATGGCAAGTGTTTTTATTGACTTCCAATAAAGTCAGCATTTTCGGGCTACTGAGTGTGCTGTTTTAGAGTGCTTCCCTAATGATCCTTTTTTGTACTTTAGCAAATCTTGGGGGTTTCCCTGAACCTGCTGGTCGTTCTCTTTTCTGGGTGGATGATGCTGTTTGGCTACATAATTAAAGGCACTCACCTCTGAACATCAGAAATAGAGGGAGTGTCGGTCTAAAGCATCTACATATACTTTTTCACTCTCCAAATTTCCTGCTCTTGAGGCAGATTCTGGCAAAATTACATAGAGACATACTTCAACTCCTGTGTAAAATCCCTATACTGTATGCAGTTTTATTCTCTTGCAGGATCATCTTCAGAATGAACGTGTACTCAAGCACCACATTCCAAATAAAAAGTAGCTGTGTTTCTTTTTGCAGCAAGAACAGATTCTTGTGGCACCTTGCACCTTAAAGACCAACAAAATTGCTTTAGCATGATATTTATGCCACAATAGGTTTACAGGTCTTTAAGTTGCCACGTGGCTCGCTGTTTCAAGCAGTATATTGGATGAAACCCAGTTTCTCTATAATCTAATGGTAGAACCCCACCACAACCAACAGCAAGAAAACTCCATGAGGCACTATTAACATACCAAATATCTTTGATTCTTTTCCTGGGTGCCCCAAGCTAGCTTTTGCCTTTTCTGCTGATTCTGCAGCAAAGCAGGAGGTGTGCAAAAGAATGGCTTGATTGGCAGTGGAAGGGGCTAGCACTCCAACATCAGCCAAAGATTGTTGCTGAGGATCAGCCAAACCTCCAGTAGGGATCCAAGGAAGGAGAGTACCAGGGGCAGCAAGCCAAACTGACAGAGTGGCAGCTTATCAAATGCTGGCAAAAGACATGGGAAATTAGTCATGGATGTTGAGCTGGAAGCCCCTGCTATGCTGAAGCAGACAAAAAAAAAAAAAAAAAAAAAAAGCACATGGCTGTCCTGGCCTCCTCCTGCATCTCATTTTGACTCCTTCCCTGAAAATGCTAACGACAGGCTTATTACTCATTATTATATAGAGTGTCAGTAAATGGCCTTTTCTGTTTAGCTTTTTAAAAAAGGGAAAAATGAGCCATAATATAAAGCAATACAAGTGCAAAATGGTTTCTAATAAGCATGTACAACAATCTCTTATAAATAGTAAGGTGGTGCAAATGGCTTTTTCAAGTATGAAATGTGACACTTGTTATATGAATAATATTTCCAAAATGATGTCTAAAAGATTTTTTAAAATGATTTATTGTGGGGTTCTTTTTCTTTTTTTACAATACAAAATATGTTTACAGAATTCACTGTTTTGTTCCATGGTTGCAAACTCACTAGGAGAAAGCAATATCGCACATTTATAGGAGTGGGCAAATTTGTCAATTTCTCCTAATATGTACATTTTGTATGGAATATGCACTTCTTTGCAAGCCATTTCCTCTAATACAATGCACATCTGTATGCTATTTTCACCTGTATATGTACTTTTATGCACACTGCACATAGCATTTGCATTTCTTTATACATTACTTGGCTGAAGAACTGCACTGCAACATTCAGAGGTGGGTAATTTTCAAATGATGGCTGCCTTTTGGTTCACATATGTTCAGACAGTGCAAATTTGCCTTTATTGTGAACCAAATCAACTTTATCACCATTCCTACCTCTTAAGTAACATAACAACCATAATAAAATATACTGACACCAGAAATAGCAGCATAGAAAAGTCACGGGGGGAATATTTCAGCCTCCCAAGACACTGCAACTACCCTTCAGGAGGCCACCCTTGAACAAAGGAACTTCAGGGGGAGACTGCAATGTGAAAACCATGTAATACATTAAATGGTTCAGTGCTACATTTGCTACTTGGCTTACCAATGCTATGTCTGTGTTGTCAACTCCTGTTTGTTTTGAATGGCCACTGCTAATAAGGTAATTATAATGGTCTGTGTTTTCTGAATACTCTTCCCTTCTTCCCTCAGTGTTTACAATCTTCCTCCTCCTCCTCCAAACATCTCTCTCTCTCTCTCTCTCTCTCTCTCTCTCTCTCTCTCTCACACACACACACACACACACACACAGTATGTGTGTGTGTGCGCGTGCGCGCACGTTCACGCACATAAACATGTACTTGCAACTTATGATAAGACTTCATGCATCTGATAGACAGTAGTATACGAAAGCTTACATCATAAATTTGTTAGTCTGTAAACGTGTCACAGGGCTCTGTTGTTTTTGCTGCAAGAGACTAACACAGCTACCTTTCTGGAAATTGACCTATTACATCTCTTAACAGCAGCCTGATCTGCAGAAATCAAGAGCTGAAGGTTTTCACAGCATGATGACAAGCATTATTACCTGCAGATCAAGCGGCTCTTCTGAGGCACAGAAACCCAGATCCTAAAAGGTGGGTAACTCTATTTTCTTAATAATGAAACAAGGAAAAGTTAGCTTGTTTTGTGGTGGGAGGGCAAAGGAGATCATGGGTGATCCTACTAACCTCCTGACTGGCATCTACATAGTACGTGATAGGCAAATGCATTTCCCCTAGTTTGATACACTAATAGCAACTTTTCACCTGTAGTCAACTAGAATTCACAAGGGGTCTTGATTTAGATCAGGACCATGGTAAGGACTAATTAAATCCCCTTTCCCCTCACATTGTGATTGTTCTAATCTGGATTTGCTTTAGAAAACTGAACCCAAGCACACACAGCAAGCTACAAATTTTAATGTAAAAATCCAGGTAAAAATGGAAGGTTATATTCCATGATACTGTTGGAGATTCATTCCCCGTGTGCAGTCATGACTGGGTATGTGTTTTGATTCCACAGAGTGGGGAGTGGGAAGTTACGAAGACAGGATGTTTGTCTTACTGTTTTTCCCTGAAGTAGGACTGTTGTCCATTGTTCTTTCTCTTTGCTGTCTGATGCTAGAGAGGGAGTCATGTTGAAGTGCTCTGACTGTGTATATATGTAATAAAGTAGGTTAGCCAACATGCTGGTTGCTGTGGTCTGTTACGCAACTGCGCAAAACTCTGCGGATGCCTAAGAGTGTGTTGATGTACTCCCACATCAATCACTATGATGTCCGGGGGCTGAAGAAACTGAGAAGCTCCCGAATGATCGCCCAGGAAGAAGGGAACATGCCAGTCGGGCATGTGTCTCTGCCAGGGTCCTACTTGTGAGTAGGCCATTTCCTGACAGATACAAACCTTGAATATGAAACTTCTCATGTTGAAATAGGAAATATAACTAGTTTAGATACCTGAACTCTGGTTTCTTGTCAATAAAGGTGTGGAATTTAACTTAACCCTGGTAAAGAAAATTTATTCAGATTTGATTTGTGGATTTTTTTTTACAGGGGAGTGTCATTATTCCATATCTATTGCTTGTTGAAGAATGTTTAGTTTTTAGTGTTCTTCTAAGCTGCAAGAATTTTTTTATTATTAAAATCAAGTAAAATTCCACATATTAACTTTATCACCTAAAAATTTCATTGAAATTGCTCAGCATTCCCCTTCCACTGGTGGCCCATCTCTGAACCAGGAGAGAGCTCTTTGTTGGCCAGATAGCATTAATTTTAATTTGGTTTCCCATCCATGTCCTGTATAAATTGAGATGACAAGATTAAATTAAGAAGTCTGCTCTGGCATTGGCACATTTGCTAACTGGTGGAAAAAGCCCTCCTCTGCTAATAAATCATGTGGATTCTAAGGAGAAATTTCAACACACATTTTAGTAACTTCATCAGTGCTGCTTTTAATCGGTAGTTAAGCACTGCAGAACGAAGGTGTCCCCCCCCCTTTTGCCAAAGCTCTGCTTCCTAAACATAAGAGCTGCTAGATCAGGCCCATGACCCATCTAGCCCAGCATCCTGATTCCACAGTAGCCAACCAGATGCAAAACCACAAGTAGGACTCAAGCACAATAGCAACTGTTACTCAGAAGCATGACTGTCTCCGACTGTGGAGGCAAAGCACAGCCATTGTGGCCAGCAGGCATTGAATTTGTCCAATCCTCCTTTTTAAGCCACCAAAGTTGGTGGCCATCGCTGCTGTTAGGCATAGGTCATCAATAAAACAACAAATCACCCAATGCCTGTGAAGTTAACCATTTATTCAAAGAAACAAAACAGCTCAATCCTAGGGTCACAGCAACCCTTCCAAGCAGGTCTTGCCCCACTGAAGCAGTTGCGAGGACTGAAGGTCTCCACCTTCCCACCGCTCTCTTAAGGCTCCTCCCCCACTTCTTTCCCCAGTAGCCTAAAGCTCTGTCATCTTGTCTCTCTTTGCTCTGCCTTTTTCATTCCTCTCCGTGTTCTGGGAAATCAAGGGGTAGGGGAGGTGGCCGCAGCAGGAGGGGGAAACTCAGCAGTCTGCCTCGTCTCTATCTCCTGGCCCCACTCCTCTATTGCTTCTGATTCTGGACTGCTCTCTGCCACAGCCTTTTAACAATATACAGACGAGAAAAACTGGGAAGCTGAATTGGGGATAGGTGAAGTAGAGTTGGGTCTCAGTTTACTTGGGTCTCAGTTTAGTAAGAAGAGGGGAGAACTTCTGGAAAGAGAAGAATCCCAAACCAGTTTGGATGGGTGTGGTGATCCCCTGGTCTTTTATACTACTAGAGGAGTCCCAGGCGTATTATTTATAGAAGATGGGAAACTGACAGAAAGTACCACCTTATTTAAGAACCTAAGTATTAAGACCTAAGCTGTAACGACTATACAATTAAGTTTAAGGAACTGACGTAAAAAAAGAAGTTGTATGTTGATTAGAAGTCTGTAACACACACTGAATTTACCATATTTATAGTTTACTTTTTCCGCAAATAATTATATCTCCTGACACATCTTTTGTTTTACCAGTTTTGTTGGCAAATAAATCATTTTTTCCTGTTTAACTTCCCTAAGTCTCCAAGTACTCCAAGTTTCTCTTCAGAAAAACTAAAATTAGCCAAGAGGGGACTCACCAAAGGGCATCCCTGGAAACCTAATGGGTGGGCAAGATCTGCCTGAGTGTTAATACTTTAAGTCCCCCTCCCCTATCCTAGACTCAGATTGTATATATGTGTAAATAAAACCCTATATCCTAAAGACACCACAGTCTCCATTGACCTTCATTCCAAGGAAACTGAGCCCTGGGGAAGTTCTCACTGCTTGGAGACTGGAGTGCAGGCAACAACAGCAAGCAGGAGAAGCATGGAATGGCATGGCATGATCAGGGAGGGGACAGTGAGGAGAAGCCACAACTGTCTGATCTCCTGCTGCAACTGGGTGCTTTAAATGTCTATGACTCTTCCTTTGCATGGAATCAGGCAACCTGACTTAGTACGCCACAGCCTGTTACTCTGGCACTCCCTTTCAAAGCATTTATTGTTTAACCAGGTTTTTTTTTTCAGTTGGAACTCGCCAGAACTCAGTTCCGGCTCCTCTCAGGTGTGAGCCATTGTCATTATAAGAGAAGAAGGCAGCCATTCATGTTGAGTTCCGGCATCTCTTTTTCTAGAAAAATAGCACTGTAAAAAACGTTTCTCAGTAGGGATGCTTGAGTATTTTGTTCAATCTGCATTTTTAAGCAAGTCAGCCTGATTTGCATTTCCTGAACTAATATGTAGATTGGAATGCAGTGATCCTTCAGTTTTACACTTCACTGGATTTTGCGATATCATTCTCAGTTCACCAAACAAAGCAAGATGCACATTTCAGTTTACGAAAAGGTCTTTTCAGATAAAACACAATGTGTATGTGATAAAAAGAAGGCACTGAATGGTGCAGAAACGGGATGGAGCAGACTTGTGAATGAACGCATGCAAAACTGACAGGAACTGAAAATAGATTGATCCTTCCATCCCTAGTTCAGTGATCACCTTTTTGACAAAGCTTTCAAAACAGCCAACAAAGCTATGCAAGAAAATTGTTTTAAAAGGTTAAAGCAGCAAGAAAAACAAGAAGCAATGAGATTAAAGTGATCCAGCCCAAAACTATTTTCACCTGGGTTTGAAAGACAACAAAGCAAATGCCAGCTGTATGTCCCTAGGGAGGGTACATCCCACAAGCAAGGTGCCATCACAGAAAAAGGCCCTTTTCTGATTCCCCACCTGGTTCACTTCTGAAGGCAATGGTTCCTGGAGCAGAATCTCTCATGCACATCTTAATGACGGGGCGGGTCACCATGAAACACCTCTGATCCTAAAAAGATGACCTGGATAGCTCAGCTGATTAGAGCATGGTGCTGATAACGCCAAAGTTGGAGATTTGATTCCTGTATGGGACAGCTGCATATTCCTGCATTGCAGGGGATTGGGAAAGATGATCCTAAGGGTCCCTTCCAACTCTGTGATATGATCTTGGCAATGTTACAGTAAGGTAATACAATATGTTATGACCCTGACGTTGTGGCTAGCATACCCCTGCCATTGTAAGCACTGGCTTACCCACTCAGCAAGTCTTAGGACTGGGCCATTAAGTTTCCATTTGCAAGACAGCCTGAGTTCTCCACTTCAATGATCTCCTGCATTCAGGATGGACTGATTAAAAGGAACAACAACACCGAGTCCTGTGCACTCACCCAGAACAGTATCCACTTCTTTCATTCTACCAGGAGTAAAAGCATTAGCATTTTATCTTAGCTGATGATGGGGCCTACTGCTGCATCCCTTACTCATAGCTTGTAGTAATTATTTAATTACTCACATGAATAGTTCTATTTAGGCACTTGCAAAATTAGCAAGTATAACCAAATGCCAGCCTCATGAGTGAGCTGACATTTGTATGTAACCACTCATGTTGCTGTAGCAGCACTCTATGAAGGTTAGAATCCCCTGTTCCCAATGGAAAGAGCATCTTCTCTCACTCACTGATGTTGGCAGAGAGGCATTGCCCCAAATAGCCTTGTTAGCTGTCGTTATTCAGACACCCATATAATCAGGCAAACAAGTTACATGGCTCCAGCAAACCACTGCTGTGATAAAAGACAGCATGGAGTGAAAAAAACGAATCTCCAAGCAATCACTTTTTAAAGCAAAACTGTTTGCTGTCACTCTCAGTTCCAGCAGCACTAATTTCAAAGCAGCCGGGCCCATCATGCTGCTCCATTTAATAAAGTCATATGATTTCATGGGTTTCTCGGGCACAATTCCTTAAGCATACAGGGCATTTCTTATAGCTGAATTTGAATGACAATTTGTCTGATAGATGAGTTCATGTTCTGCAGCAATAGAGTCCTGAAAGATCCCGGATTTGCATTATATGAGGTGTAAATTTGTTCTAGGTCCTTTATTTCCCCTTCTCCTTACACTACCCCCTTATCATATGTCAGAAGAAAGAATCAGGTGGTTCTTCATTTGGAGCCAGAGGCTGCGTACATGCTATACTTTCAAAGCACATTTGAAGCTCATTTCCTTCAAAGTATTCTGGGCACTCTACTTTATCCCCACCTCCCCCAGAGTTACAATTCCCAGCAACCCTTAATAAACTACAGTGTCCAGAATCCTTTGAGGGAAAGAATGTGTTTTGAATGCGCTTTAAAGGTATACATGGGCATAGCCAGGATTTCTGTTTGTGGGGGTGGGGGTGGGGACCGACATGATTGGTCAGTTAGTTAACTATTTATATTGCTTTACTTGATCTAGAGGTACTGCTTTCAGAATTAAGTATGACAAAGTTTTCCCTTTGTGGTTCAAGCCATTTGGTCCACTAAGGCTTTATCAGGGCTTTCCAACCGCCTCTATAATTTCCCTATAGCAGATTTGCTATAGCAGAATAAATATTAACCTGGAAGGAAGGGGTCTCACTCTAGACTTGCATGCGATTTTCCACACTGAATATATCAAACTGTGTTGTCCAACAGAAGCAGTCTCCATCTGAATTTGCTTTGACAGTTACTTTGGGGGCTGCTACACACACACACCATTCTAAAGGAACAAAGCCTTCTTTTCAGCATTTACATAGCATTTGATTAGGTGTGATGAGAGCACTGATTGCCCTCTGGAGTGCAAAGCTGAACTTGGTGATCAAAAGCATTAATGCCGTAGATGATAATCGGTTGCTAAAGTGCTGTGCTGGAGAGGTGACTCTCAGCCTCAAAGGCAGCACAGGGCTCTCTCTCTCTCTCTCTATATATATAATATATACACAGGTTTGGTGGGCTTGGAGGTATTTTGGATCAGTTCGAGAACAAAGAGCCACTCTGTGATGATTTGGCTAAGTAAGGGATTTTGACCGGGATCCTTTATAGCAAGGAGCAATTGCATTCCCCGTAGAGCCCCATCATTAAAGATTCAGTGATGCTTTCAGGGGTGACTGGCGCTCCTGCCACCAGCTAAAGATTAATGACTTGTGTGTAGGATGGCTTAAACAGATGCTTTTGTTACCTAGGCAATACCCCAGCTGGATGGAATGTATCTTGCAAGCTCTGTCTGCTAGGATGAGATTTTGAGACCCAAGGCTGGTCCTGAGATAATGTCCCTTTCCATTCAATATAGTTGATTCCGCAAATTTTGGGACTTCAGGCTGATGCATTAGCAGAAGTGAGACCTTTCCTGACAAACTCAGCATCAATGGAAAAAGGTCCTCCCACAACAGGTGCATAGAAAGTTATTTCTGTGGCGGGTAAATCAATGCAACTACAGAGGGCCATGTTTTGGAATATACCACCTACAAATTAATGGGAGTAGACATATATATTACATGCTGTGATTCCATGGGATTTCTGAAGAAAACCTGTCATATCAAGTAAAGTTCAGCTTCCTGAGGATCTCAGATTTCATTATTTTAAAGCAAGTCTCCAGCTCTCATGAATACAGGTATACTTGAAAGCCACCAAAATCTTAGAACCCAGAAGCATGGTCAAATAAGATCTTCAGAGAATGGGACCAAGGCTTCAGTGCCTGGCACAAGTTGCTCCTTGAAACATTAAAATAAATTATACTAAGTAATTTTTACATTGCAAAATAAAGTATGCAACACAAGAGAAATTATGAAAAAAACCCCAAACTTCCCTGAGTTATACAAATCAAAGAATATTTTTAAAAGCATTGCTTGTTTTATTGCTTTTTGCTTTGAAAGCTACTTTGTTTCATTTTTAAAATAGAAAACCTACTGTGCTCAGGTCCTGCTTTCAGACTTCCCATGTGAGAAGAGAATGGAGAGCTAGATGGGACTTTGACCTAATACAGTAGGGCTCTTCTCCTATTCTATTCTACTGGATTAAGGCAGCAGTTTAACATTTAATCAACTGTTCAGCTGTAAATGCCAGTTTGTTTCAATGCTGCAAGAAATCCAGATGTTTGAGCTGTCACTGGAATACCAGGCCACAATAGAGGAGGCCTGCTTACAAAATCTGAAATGCTTCTTTCTTGTTGCAGAAACTCCTGCCTACAGGCTTGCTATTAAAAAGCTGTTTGGGGTATTCAACTTTAGTGATAAACAAAACAAAAAAAAAAGGCATTTAGTTCCATTCAGTTCTGTGTGCTTTGCTCTAAGTCATAATTTTTCTTTGCATAACTCCCCTAACAATCATGAGATTCTTTGCCCCAAATCAAGTCACTAGATGAGTAGGCATGCCACTTACTACTAGAGGGGCAGCCATACTACAAGCAAAATTATTATTATTTCTATTTATATAGCCACCTATCAATAAATATTCCCTGGGTAGCCTATAGCAAGATACTGCATTAAAAATGCAATGTTGTTGTTGTTCAGTCGTGTCCGACTCTTCGCGACCCAATGGACCAGAGCACGCCAGGCACCCCTATCTTCCACTGCCTCCCGCAGTTTGGCCAAACTCATGCCAGTCGCTTCGAGAACACTGTCCAACCATCTCATCCTCTGTCGTCCCCTTTTCCTTGTGCCCTCCATATTTCCCAACATCAGGGTCTTTTCCAGGGAGTCTTCTCTTCTCATGAGGTGGCCAAAGTACTGGAGCCTCAACTTCAGGATCTGCCCTTCCAGTGAGCACTCAGGGCTGATTTCTTTAAGGATGGATAAGTTTGATCTTTTTGCAGTCCATGGGACTCTCAAGAGTGTCCTCCAGCACCATAATTCAAAAGCATCAATTCTTCGGCGATCAGTCTTCTTTATGGTCCAGCTCTCACTTCCATACATTACTACTGGGAAAACCATAGCTTTAACTATACGGACCTTTGTTGGCAAGGTGATGTCTCTGCTTTTTAAGATGCTGTCTAGGTTTGTCATTGCTTTCCTCCCAAGAAGCAGGCATCTTTTAATTTCGTGACTGCTGTCACCATCTGCAGTGATCATGGAGCCCAAGAAAGTAAAAAAGTAAAAATAAAATGCAATATACATTAGTAATTAAAAACAATTGAGAAAGAATAAAGAGGAGAAAAACTTCAATGTATAGTGGCAGCATAAAATAGTTTGCAACCATTAACACTGGTAGGGCAGAAGGCAGGGAGACTAACTGTAGGTGGTGCTAGAGCCAATGATAGGCAGAGCCAACTAATTATAGCTTTTGTCCCCACCCACCTTCCTGAAGAATTATACAAGTAGGAAATCACTGAAATTAAGGAGGAGGAACTGACAGGCAGCACCACCTGCTGGACTGAATGTAAATAAAAAGGCAGCCAGGTGGGGGCTGGCTGAGGGCAGCCTGGGGTTGGTGGGGCAGTGCCCTATTTGGCCTAATGTACCAGGCAGGCAGCACTAGCCTGAAGGTCCATCAGAGCTCAGATGATACATTTTATAAGTCAGGTATCCTGATTTTAAAGACATTTCCTAGAAGAAAGTTCCATTGATGGAGTGGGGGTTGTTAAGGAATGCAGTTAATGGGTTAACTCTTCACAAGTCAGCAGAGATGGCTCATTCACCACAATGCACCTGCAGGCATATTGTGACTATCTTATGTGCTACTGGGCAGATTTGGTGAGTAACTTTGTGTTTAAAAGGTCTCATGTTAGACCTACTGTGTGGCTTGTGTTAGGAGATTGTAGGAATCCTTGAAGACTATCTGCTGGAAATGTGGATTCCAGTGAAGCCATTTTGAAAAAGTTCTCTGAGAAAGAAGTTGGAAAATTGCCAGACTTTCGAACTCAGAGAACCCTAGCAGTCACAGGACTTTGCAAGCAACTCAGCTTAGGACATCTCTGTGGACTTTAACACAGTAAGGACTTTGAAGCAAAGAACACCCTCTGGGCTCAGAGACAGAAGATTACTTGTAACATCAATTATTTGCATGTATATATAGTGGTGTATGTTGGTGTTGGCCTAGTATAGACAACTCTGCAAAAGTCTGCTTTCTGTGATGAGCTTTTGGGATGCATACACCCAACACCCCATCAAGGGTGTGACTTCTTAATATAATTTAACAAACTGCTCAATAAATTGTGTATTGGGTAGCTACAACACAGCCCATTGCAGATGTTCACATTTCCCTTTGCCAGCCTTGAAATGGGGAAAGGAAAGGGTTCAAAAAGCTTCAACACTATGCTACTATAGAATCATAGAACTGTAAGAGTTGGAAATGACCCTAAGGGCAATCTAGTCTGCAATGCAAGAATCTCAACTAAAGCACCCAAGACCATCCAACCTCTGCTTAAAAACCTCCAATTAAGGAGAGTCCACAACCTCTGGAGAGAGACCGTTCCACTGTCCAACAGCTCTTACTGTCAGAAAGTTATTCCTGGTGTTTAGTCGGAATCTCCTTTATTGTAACTTGGTTCGAGTCCTACCCTCCAGAGCAGGAGAAAACATAGCGACTGACAGAAAATCATAGTTTGGATCCCGTCTTCGCGTCCTGGAAGTTCACAAGGCAGCCATTCTTCCCTCATTTCCTTTTGCAACCGAAGCCCAAGCTCATCGGAGGCCTTGAACCAGCAACACAACTCCTTCTATCCTGCGCCATCGCCAAGTTCATGGGTGGACTCCGTCTCCAACTTCGAGGGGACGAGGCAGCGGCTGCCCGCGCGACGGTGCCTTCTTTGCGCCGGCAGAGGGCGCCGCGGCTCATGGTTTGGCCGCCGCAGTGGGAACGGCAGAGCGGGCTGAAAACGGAGGCGCTCGGAGGCAGCGGGCGCCGCTGGGTGGCCGCTCCCTGCGCTGCGTATATAGCTCCGCATCCCTTTGCGCGCGGCTCCCCTTCTTTCCGGCGCTGTCATTAGTCGGGGCGGGGGAGCCGGAGCTGCGCGAGTGCCGTGGCTCGGAGTGCGAGGACTGGCGAGGGGGCGAGGCGGCTCTTTGTCCTGCCAAGGGAGGAACAGGAGGCAGCTCCTTCGCGGAACCAGGTAGGTCCCTTCTCCAGCATCCTTTCCTTCCTCGCGCGCACTTTGGGTACCAACCCGCCAGAGATGCTTGCTGCAGCATCCTTTCAGGGAGGTGATGCTCAGCAGCCGCGCGTTGGACTTAACAGCGGGGTGGGTTGCGGGCAGAGGACGGGGCGGCTTCGGGGGTCCCTGTGCCCACTTGCGCGGAGTGCGGCGGGGGGGGGGAGATGTTAGGAAAGGCTGTGATGGGTCAGGTTCACTCGAATGCTCTGGACGGTCTGCCGGCTTCCCCCACAGAAACCTCCCCCGCCCGCCCCCGCGGCAGCCTCTCAACATTATTTCCTCCTGCGCAAGTTTTTAAGCCTGCTGGCCCTCTTTTCCCTCTTTCTTCTCCCCAGTCACCTGCTCCTAACACGAGGAGGTGGCTTCAGGACTCCAAAGCGGCTGGTTCTCAGCGTAGGACCCAAACAAGCCCTCTCCTCTTCCCATCACTCCCTCCCTTCCTCTCCGAACATATACACTCCCGGGCAGGCAAATACTAAATTAGCCGAATAGACATAACAACAGCAGCAGCACCAAAACAACCTCACGCCTGGCTTTTTTTTTTTTTTGCGGGCAGATTGACTCTGGCAGTGATCACCCGTCCCCGACTCCGCTCCCCTTTCCCCGACAGCTGTTCAGATGGGATAGGAAAGAGGATGTGCCTTGCTTTCTTTCACGCCGGCATATTATCTGCTCACCCACCCACCGACCCCAATATTAGGGGGTAAAATAGACTCTTCCCCGTCTCATTCTCTCCCCCCCCCCTCCATGTTGCCGGCAATAACAGGCAGCCTCTTTCGGTATCTTCCTAGCAGGAGAACAAAAAGTGGTCGGTGGGCTCTGCCTCGTGGAAGCGCTGCGTTCAGTTTCCTTCTTAGCTTGGACAGCCCCCTGCGCCCAACGATCCGCCTAGGCAGCGTGGAGGTGCTGGTAAATCCAACCACCATAGATGGTGGCATTGTCTGCGTAGGATATTTAACTTGAAGTGCTGCTGTGTATCTGAGCTGACTGGCAGAGATAGCCAACGTGGTGCCCCCTCTATATAGATGTTGGACCATCCAACATGACTAATGGTCAGCGAAAATGGGAGTGGGAATTCAGCAACATCTGGAGGGTGCCTGTTCTAAGGCTTTGCTCCTCCCGATTATATACAGGACTACCTATGGCTTGTAAATTGGTTTATGATATTTAATGCAGTCTATTGTTGACATGGGTCACTATTCCTGTTTTTGATGGAGAACTGCAGTTGAGTGCATTATCCACATGATGAAAAAGATGCTTAATAAGTGACATTTTTTGAGAGAGAGTGACAGAGAGAATAATCTATTGTATAGGAAAATGTATTTATCCTGCATTGATGTAGAATTCCCTGTGCACATTCAACCTTATTCATATGAACTCAGTAGATGGCTTAGGCAAGCGACTATCTCTGGCTTCAGCATTCAACTCCATCTGCCATATGGGGGGGGGGGATGCTAATATGCCCTGACCTATCTTAAAGGGTTGTTGTCAGGATTACTGAGATGATGTCACACAAAGTGCTTTGAATACTTAAGTGCTATATAAATGCTAATTATTATGATTGAAAATGCTGGAAAGATGAAAATACCTGATAACTACCTGTGAGTATTCTACCCTGCTGCCGCCACCATTGTGAGAGCCACAGATTGGGACAGCTGCTCCATGCAGCTGCTGCCCAGTCTTGGGAAGGGAAAGAATAAATTGTGCTCTACATTCTGTACACACACTTTTTAAAGAGAGAGAAATACATGGGGATTATCTCAGTGTAAGAATGATCTAATGTATGAGAGCAGTCCATGGAACACAGAAGTAAAACCAAGTCTAAAATGGCAATCCCACAAACTCTTGCCTGAGAGTCCCATTGAATTCAGTGGGCATTACCTCTGAGTAGATCTGCATGTAACTCTCTTGCCGCTAGACTACATCGTCTTCATTTTTGAGAGTATTGCTGCCACTAATGTAATCTTGAAAACAACTCTGCTCAGTAGTTATTAACATTTAATGGGTGTGGAATTGAGATGGGGAGATAGCAACTGGCTGAGGGCTAAAACAGGACTTAATTCCAAGTCTCTCAGCTTCGGTTTAAGGTAGAATCCCATAAATAAAATGTTTTAAGAACTGTTTGTTTTTGTTCCCTTAAGCCTAAACTTTGTTCAGGGGTATGAAGTTGGCTGGGCATAAAGGCAGGGTTTCTTTTGTTTTGAAACTTCAATTCGTAATATTTCTGAAGGCTAGTTTTGTGTGTGTGTGTGTGTGTACACATCCCCCCACTTGATTTCTCTTGAGAAATTTCATGCTTGAGAAGAAGCTGGAGCTGATGAGTAGAGCATACATTTTTCATGTTCATGGTCCCCAATTTCAATCTCAGGCATCTCCAGGTAGGGCTGGGAGAGAACCCTGCCTGAAACCCTGGAGAGCTGCTGCCTGTCAGAGTAGACAGAACTCAGCTAGATGGACCATTGATCTAATTCCATATAAGGTAGCTTTGTACATTCCTTGATTACTGTATGCAGGGGCTGGCAGCTAATTGTGTGAATGAATGCCACCAGTACAGTTGTGTTGGATGCTATATCAAAGAGCTGCCTGTGGAATTCTAAAGCATACCAGCATGAGTAGATAAATAGGTACCACTGCAGCGGGAAGGTAAATGGCGTTTCTGTGCACTTTGGCTTCTGTCACTGTGTCCCGTTGCACCAGAAGTGGTTTAGCCATGCTGGCCACATGACCCGGAAAGCTGTCTGTGGACAAACGCCGGCTCTCTCTGCCTGAAGCGAGATGAGCGCCCAACCCATAGTCGTCTTTGATGGACTAAACCATCCAAGGGTCCTTTATGTTACCTTACCCTATTAGATGGTACATGCAAGCTATCGGTAGATGTTGAAATGAGCCAACCCCGATATTGAAATGATTCCAATCATTGTCACACATGGCATGCTTTTAATATCCCCTGTGCTATTTGTGGGGTTGTGATGTTGTATAGGCTTTGCACAGTCTCTCACATGAGCATATAATGTGTTAGCTGTATTCAGAGGAGTAGTCCAGCGTTGCAGGGGGAGTTGAAGACCCACTGGGATAGCTCAGTTGGTAGAGTATGAGACTCCTAATCTCAGGGTCATGGGTTCAAGCCCCACATTGGGCGAAAAGATTCCTGCATTGCAGGGGGTTGGACTAGATGATCCTCATGGTCCCTTCCAACTCTACAGTCCTATGGTTCTACTATTTGTGCAGCAGGATCCCTGTCTCTAGAGTCCTAGAGCCACCCAATCAGCATGAAAGGGGAGCTTTTTAGACACTTCTCACCCTTTATGCTGGCTGGAGCCAATGAAAAAGAAATGAGGTGAGTCCGCCATTGAGGATTGGCTGCTAAGGTCACTCTAGAGAAGGTATGCGGGATAAACACCAAGGAAGAGTTGTTTTGTATCTCCAAAGTTAATCATTTTGCTACTCTGAAAATGCTAGGTTCTTCAGTTTCAGGAGAATGGTGTGCCAGTTCTGTTACATACAATGAAACTTCAAGGAAAACTCAATTTAAGGCAGTCCAAAAAAAGATATTGAAGTGTTCCAAATCTTTTGTCCACATACATGCACAGAAAGTAGATCTAGCTGAAAGGCAGCACACTGGGACCTGCATTTATTGTTGCAATGCATCCTTTATTATTATTATTATTATTATTATTATTATTATTATTATTATTATACTATCTTAGATTATCCTTATGGCCCTTTCCAACTCTACAATTCTACGACTTACTTCAGTGTAAATATGCAAACCTTTTACTAGTACCATATTGTTTATAAAACCAGGCACTTAGCAACTTTTATCACTGGAAGCAAAATCTACAGCTTTAAGGGGGGGAATTACATTTATACCCCACCCTTTTCTCCAGGATGCTCAAGGTGCCATACATGGTTGTCCCCCTCCTCATTTAAACCCTGCAACATCCCTGTGGGATAGGTTAGACTGAGGGGCAGTGTGACTGGCCCAGATCACCCATTGTGTTTCATGGCTGAGTGGGGAGTCAAACCCTGGTCTGCCAGGTTCCATTATTAATTGATTAATTATTTAATTTTATATACCATCCTTCATCAAGAGTTCACAGGGTGGTTTATGTGGGATGTAAAACACAGGAGCAGTCAAACACAACATTGCTAGAGTTGACATGAAGGGGGGTCTCAGTCTGCCAGCCGGAACTTCCTGTTTATTCTGGGCTGGGATGGGCTTCCTCTGTGTAACTGGAGATGGGTGTGGCCTCACCTGTGCAGGTAAAGACAAAAGCACAGGGGCCAGACTCCATCTTTCTCTCTTTCCGACTGTCTTTCAACCGAGCAACATGTGCTTAGGCAAGCTGCTCTCTTGGCTTCCAGCCAAGAGAGGAAAAGGGGCTATCTCTCTTAAGGAATAGTCTCCTAATGATGTATATACTATTTTCTAAGCTGAGTCTGCCTTCTGGGATCCGATTGTGAACAGATGATATCTTGTAAGTAAACTCTTTATATGCTTTTATAGAAGACTGTGTCGTGTCTTATTTTAAGAGGGATTAAAGGGGGAAATACCAGGACATTTATTATAGAGGTTCTAGCGAACCTGAGCAAGCTTTCCACTGTGTGTGACTTTAAAAAGGGGAATGTAAAACTCTGCTAAGTTCTGGGACTTGTTAACACAAGTTGGAATAGGATATAATAAACAATGTATCATCTCCTGCATCCCTAAACATTCCCACTGTTTACAACATAAAACACAAAAATATGTAATATAATAACAATAAAAGGGTGTGGGAAAGGCAATACCGCCGCCGCCACTCTGCTTTAAAGGGATACAGATTAACAGTTAGGTTCCTGATTAAAGAGGAATGTTTTTGCCTGGTGCCTAAATATATGTATTGAAGGTGTCAGGTGAGCTTCCCTGCAGAGAGCATTCCAGAAATGGGGAGCCACCACAGAAAAGGTCCCTTTTTGTGTTGCCACCCTCTGGGGCTCCATTGAGGGGGTACTTTGACCACTGCGCCACACTGTCTAGGGAATAATTCCCATAGAGCACAATGGAACATGCTTAGAAGAAACCACATGTAGGCTTGCACTGAAATTGGCAATGTCAGAGACAGCGCTCTGGTGATAAGGGAGATCTGGTCTGTCTCTGACTTGCTCAACTCACTGCTGCTGGATCCTTCAATGCACTGGCCCAACTGATGTCAGAGCTCTAGGGATGGAAGAGGTCATGTTGAGAATCTGCTGGGGGAGGATCAGGAAGATACTTGGATCTGAAAGTTCCAAAGCCGTCCTGGTTCCCAAACTGGGGAGAAATATAGGTGACCCCAGGAGCTCATTGATACCTCTCTCTTGAATTTTCCATGCATTGTTCCCAATAGGAAGAAAATGGCTAGTGAATAAATATGGAGGAATGCAAGACTGTTTCTCCACTCTCACTTCAGCTCAAGCTCAGCCGAACCACCTTCAGATTCCTACCACCACCACCACTTGAGGGTTGCAGCCTAACATAGCCACCCTGCTGTGATTCTTCCTTGTGGATGATTCAGATAGAATCCAGAGTGCTGTTGTGGACTCTGTTTGCACCTTCAGTCCTAGCACATGTGACAGAGTAATAAACAGGGGCTTTAAAGTAACTGCAGATCACAGTTCTCCCCTCACCAGTGATTAAAGGGGAAGCATCTTGCCCTCGTTTGTGTGCTTCTAAGTTAGATGCTATGCACTTCAGCACCTCCCATTCTTGAAACTGAAAACCCCTTGGTTGTTTTACCTAGTTTTCATTATAGAGGCTATAGCACCCCAATTAATAAACTGAAGTGTGTGTGTGAGAGAGAGTGTGTAAAACAAGATTTTAGCACAATATTATTGTAATTTTTTAATCTCACAGAAAATAATTAACGGGAAACGTTGCAAGCTGAATCTTAGATCATGCATTGATCAAAGTAGCAGTGTATCAAATTGGAGCAGTGCAAGCTCACAGACTACTAATTACATGGCAGCAAAGTTAAAGTCCTTGTTCAAGCAGTTCCCTTTGAAGTCAGGAAGGGGAACGTGATGTTTAAGAAACGGAAGCCTCGGGGTCCCTATTCTTAAGTGTCTCTCTGAACTGGATGCTTAGTGTGAAACCTACGGGAGGGCAAAGGCGCCTTTAAACCTCCTTCATGAATCTCTCGTTATGGGAATGGCCAAGAGCTGGATCATTTCTACATAAATGAGCGCAGACTTAGATTATAATTTCCACCCAGGCAGTTACAACACAAGAACTTGACAAGTGCAAGACCAGCCAGTTTTGAGTGCTCAGCATTTATTTGTGTGTGCGTGCTAGCATCACAGCAAATACACTTTCTTTTTGCTCAATCCATTATGCAATAGCCTTTCTTGTCTCCAGAATCTGAGGCAAGCTATGAGCCAGATATTACGTAACAAATCAAAGCAGCTTCCTCTGACCCCAGGGGATGTTTTGGCAGCTAGGAGCAGCAGGAGCCTAGAGATGCAGGGCAGGCTGGGGAGGGAAGTTCATAGGGGAGCTACAAAGCAGACTCAGCAGATTCTCCTTGCAGGAGGGAAGTGCTGGCTGGGTGCAGTTTGTCTTGGTGGAATGAAGCACATTGGAAGACTGGTGTGGCCATCTACACATTGCCGGAAAAGAGGGAATGCATCACATAAAAAGGGGGGGGGGAGGACTCAGACTTGCATAAGATTGGCAGGTGGTAATTTATTTATCTTTTTATGATTCCTTTTAATTGAAACTTTTCAACATACAGTATAATAAAAAAACAAATCAAACTAATCTAAATATAAGAAAAAAGCAACAACGAAAAGAGATAAAGAAAGAAAAAGGGGGCAAATAAAAATAAAATACAAAGCCCTCTCCCAAAGGTAGATCTTAACCCTTGTCTCACACAGAATAGAGTGGACTCCCCTTCCAGCTCTCACCTGGGAGCTTCCCTTTCTTCTCCCAGCCTCCCACTCCATCCAGTTCCCCATTCCTGTCCTAAGGGTATGAATCATTGTTTAGGGTTTAGGTTGTATTGAGGTTTGTTTAGGTCGTGAGGGTTTGGAGCTTGGCTGTAACTTTGTGGTGGGACCATAGCTCAGTTGAAGAGCATATTGCATACAGGTCTCGGGTTCAGTCCCTAGCATCTCCAGTTAACAGGATGTGATACCAAGTGGTGACAAAGAATTGTGCCTGAGATTTTGGAGAGCTGCTGACATTCAGAGTAGGCAATGCTGAGCCACATGGACAGACCATACGACCTCTCTTTCCTAGGGTTCTCTGTGGAAAGAATAGCCACACAGTCCTCAAAGCCATCCCTTAAAACATGGACCAATGTGCATTCTAGTGCAGGAGAAAGGGAACTCGGAGCCCCTAATCAATTAAAGGCAAAATGGCATAGCATAGCCTCTGTTCAGTAATTTAAAATATATGCCTGGTGGGATGCTTCTGTGCTGGAACTGTATAATGAGAGCAGGAGAGCGCACTGTCTCCACAGGACAAGTTCATGAAAATAAAATACATCAGAATTCAAAAGGGAGATGCATTATAGGACAGAGTGCCCAGCAACACGTAGCCCACTTAATATTTCACTCTCAGTCAGCAGTTTAACATTTGCAAGCACGAGCCTGAGAGCACTTGCCTGACCACTTTACATTGTGATACTAGGATATATTCATTATTATTATTTACTGCATTTATACCCAAATCTTATCCCATCTAGAACTCAGTGTAGCTCCCAGGAAATTTACTTCCCACCCAGTATTAACCAGATCCTGACCTAGTGGTACTTCATCAACATCATCATCATGTCATAGAATCGTAGAATTGTAAAGTTGGAAGGAATCCCAGGGGTCATCTAGTTCAGGCATAGGCAAACTCAGCCCTCCAGATGTTTTGGGACTATAATTCCCATTGTCCCTGACCACTGGTTCTGTTAGCTAGGGATCATGGGAGTTGTAGGCAAGAAACATCTGGAGGGCCGAGTTTACCTATGCCTGATCTAGTTCATCCCGCTGCAATGCAGGAATCTCAACCCTGAAAATGCCCTTAGGGCAGGGTTATCTAATGTGGTGCCCTAGCTCTTTTGGACTCCAACTCCCATCAGCCTCAGCCTACATAGGCTGTATTCAGAGAGTGATGGGAGTTGCAGCCCACATCATCTGCTGTCCTTGGCTTAGGGGCATAGGGACATAGGAAGCTGCCTTATACTGGGTCAGACAATTGATCAGTCTAGCTCAGTATCGCCTACACTGACTGGCAGCAGCTCTCGGGGGTTTTCAGACAAGGACTTTTCCCCAGTCCTACCTGGAGATGCTTAGGGGACCTAAGGACACTATGTCAGATTCATAGAGGATAGGTCTATCAATGCCTACTAGTCATAATGGCTTTATGTACTATTTCCAATATGAGGTTCTTTGTTCTGTTCTACCTCCATTGGTGGAGGGAGTAAGACTCTGAATACCAGTTTCTGGGGAGCACAAGTGGGGAGAGTGCCGATCAGAACATGATTGCTTGTTGAAAAGGTAGCAGAGTGCAGACTTACCTGTTTGGGAATATGCTGCAAGAAAAGATTAGCATCTTGGTCTTTCTCTAAAGTCCTTGATTAAAGGCAGAACAGTGAATATCTAGGATGCGGCAGGTACATGAGTGCCCTCTTGCTTTCCTTAGGCTTTCGTGCATTGCTTTGTAAGACATGTTTGTTGTGGGCCAAAAGCTTATCAGCAAAATATGCTTTCCGTTTAGAGAATGCCATTCCCACAGTGCCAATTGATTTGTGTTGCAGACAGAGAGAGACTGGTACTGCTGCATGTAATTAGAACTTGCCTGCAACATCATCAACAAAAAGAGATGATAGGAGAAAAATAATGTCATTTTTTAATGTATTGGGTCATGGCACTCTCCTCATACAAGGATTTGGGTCAAGAGTTTAGTACTACTTCTGTATCTTTGTGTAATTAGCTGATAAAACGACCAAAAGATTAATGGCTTTTTGCTGCTGTTGCAGCTAAGGACAGATACTACAAACAGACATGTGATAACACTGTAACAGTCAATCCAGTTAATTATTGCTGGATTACAGTAGAAATCCTATCGATGTACTGATGAGACTCACATTAGGCTCAACAAATTAAGCATGATGATAATTATGCTTGAAATATTGCAATGAAATGATAAGAGTCTGGGTTGTGATTCCAAAGTATTACTGATGTTGTTAGTTACTCAAAAGCAGGACTTGCTTTCTTCTCCCCCCCACCTCTTTCTAAGCCATGGATGTTTGTTCAGGTAGTGTTGGCTGCAGTGCTGAAAATGTCAATTATTTAATAGTTCAATAACATTCTGTATTGTGTTGTTGCTGGTGGCTGTGCAGAAAGCTTTAGTGTCTGCAGAATGCATTTCATATTGCTCTTACAAGCTTAAAGGTAGAACTGTTTGCTGAGAATTAATACGGTCTATTATTCTTTTGGAGATTCTCATGCATGGTTGCATGTAGTCTCTTGATTTGCAGAGCAGATCTGACTGGAACACTATTCCAGCACTGGCATTCAAAGAGGAATAAATAGAACATGACACCTAAACCCCCTCCCCTTTCTAAAACCAATTTTGATAGGGGTTGGGGTGTCCTGCTTTACAGAGGACAGTCCTCTATTTGAAGGAGTCCTCTATCTAAAGACTTATCCAGTTTAAACCAAAATAAACCCAAGAAGGGAGAGCAAGAGGGATCTTAGCACTGCTTATCAAGAGGTAGCACCCGGATAGCAGACTGAACAGGAAAACAGAACACCTGGTCATCATATTCCTCATGGTGAAATGGATTGTATTTGTTTTTAACGTATAGTAATGAGTTCTAAAATTGCACCTATACATATACACTAGCATATGAAAAAGTATGCAAATGTGTGCTTCATTTGCTCACTTTTTTGGTGATGCCCAAGTGGTCACCCTGGTCTTACGTTACTACAATTACAGATTTGTCTCCTTAGGACAGTAATGTATTTTTTAAATGAAAAGGTTCCTTGGTTACAATACAGGCAGCTGCTCTGTAACAGATTAGCCTCCCGTTTTACAGCTTGGATGCCCATCTGAAAGAATAATGCTTATCAGTGCTTGTATCTCCTCTCTGAGAGCCAGTTTGGTGTAGTGGTTAAGAGCGGCAGACTCGTAATCTGGGGAACCGGGTTCGTGTCTGCACTCCTCCACATGCAGCTGCTGGGTGACCTTGGGCTAGTCACACTTCTTTGAAGTCTCTCAGCCCCACTCACCTCACAGAGTGTTTGTTGTGGGGGAGGAAGGGAAAGGAGAATGTTAGCCGCTTTGAGACTCCTTCGGGTAGTGAAAAGCGGGATATCAAATCCAAACTCTTCTTCTTCTTCTTCTACTCAATATATGGTCCATGAGCTGAAACCCAGTAGCTGAGACCATACCTTCAGTCTCTTAAGTCCTGCCAATGGGCTTTTTGTTCTATGGGAGAACTTTTCTGGATGCATCCTCCTTGCTCTTTGGCTCAGACTGGTAGTTTCAGGTTTCCATAGGTCTTCCAGGCTTGAAGGCACAGATTAGAACAGAACAGAGGAACAGGATGATCACATGACCAGTTTCCCTGCTCAGTCTCTTGCACTTGATAAGCAACGCTGAGATCCATCTCATTTTCCCATTCTTCATCAGGATTTTGGAAAGGCACTTGAGTGGTTTAGGTTCAAATCCAGTAGTCATCAGCAGGGTGGTGCAGGGAGGACGGTGTTGTTCACCTGAATCCCCAATGTTACTAGTGTTTACCCAGAGCGGTGAGGTGGCAGAGAGCTCAGTGTGGCATGGGCGCAGTACTGGAACCAATCTAAAGTGCCTCCCTGTGTCCGCGCACTGCACCAAGCTCCTTTCTCTATGTTGGTAAACAACAGCGATGCTCAGTGCTGGGAAGCCAAGTGAGCAATGATGCCTTGCCTGCAACATCTCACCACTACTGTTCAAATCCCAGTTCCTTCCATACCAGATTGAATCCTGCCCAATAGAAGAAGCGGTTCAAAAATCGCTTGAAAGTGAAATGGGTGCATCCCTTTGCATCTTAAATGTGTTATAATAATTTTAATAATAATAATAATTTATTATTTATACCCCGCCCAACTTACTGAGTTTTCCCAGCCACTCTGGGCAGCTCTCAACAGAATACAGTATTAAAAACAAAATAAAACACCAAACATTCAAAACTTCCCTAAACAGGGCTGCCTTCACATGTCTTCTAAAAGTCAGATAGTTGTTTATTTCCTTGGCATCTGATGGGAGGGCATTCCACAGGGCGGGTGCCACTACCGAGAAGGCCCTCTGTCTGGTTCCCTGCAACCTCACTTCTCGCAGTGAGGGAATTGCAAGAAGGCCCTCGGAACTGGACTTCAGTGTCCAGGCTGAACAATGGGGGTGGAGACATTCCTTTAGGTATATTGGGCCGTGGCTGTTTAGGGCTTTAAAGGTCATGTAAACAATAGGTTGCCAATCCTTTGACCAACTTTAAAAAGCCTGCTTTTAGACTACCTCTCTCTGTAAGTGAGCCAGCACTGCAGATTCTCTGTAGGATTCTGTATTTACAGACAAGATTCAGGGCTGTGATGTTACAAGTTGTTCCGGAAAGGAGTATTTCCCTAGATTAGAAAGTCACATCTGACCTTGGCTGAGATGATGCATAATGCACGAGAACATTTTGAGTCTATTTTTCACAATTAATCACGAATAAGCCAATTCCAGGGTGGGACCAAAAAGAAAGAAAGAATGTCAGATTGCATTTGTTTGCAAATGCATTGGCTTCATGTTGTTAGCATGATTTGTGTGTCAGCTTAAAGAGAAAAAAAAATCTTTACCAGTATTTATCTCTGCATTTAAAAGTGAAATGTGTATAGGAAATTGATCCTCTTTTAGGACATGTTAATTGATTAGTATAATCTGCCTTTTACCTGCAGTTTGTGGGCATGCTTCCTATCCCCATTCTTCTCTGATCTTGTAAACTATTGTCTGTATTTCATTTAAAGCCTGTCTTTTCCTCCACATGAAGCTTCAGATCTCTCACACACCTTCAATAACACTCTCATCCCCCAATCATCTTCCTTAATATTGCTCAGGGAAGATTTCAAAGATCACTCTCTTCCACAATTGCAAAGGAGGATGAATCAAAAACACTTCCTACAGATATTCCTGGTCAGCTGAACAAATACTTCAGCAAAATCATGCTCCCCACACCCCCACTGTATCCCAGACAGAGATGAGATTTGTATCTTACCACTTCAACTACTTACTTGAGTAAGACAGAATTGTTATTTTGCAGGTCATGCAAAATATTATTATCATTTTGTCATTGCCGCAATTATTTAGGTGAACAAATAGCACCCCCCAACAGCTGAGGAGAGTTCCCTGCAAACCATAAATCCACCACTCAGTCCCCTCAAGATAATTATTTTTGAATTTGCTCCAATTTTATGATTCCCTTGGTCATCAGCAACATAGCTTTGCAGCCATAATTAGATCTATAAACCACTTTCCTTTCTTTTAACCAAATATGAACTGCTCTGGATGCTGCTTTTTAAAAAAACAACCTCTCAGCTTAAGAAAAGCTTTGTTCTGGACTGCTTCATTTATGTATTACCTGCAGTAGAAGCAGCAAAATAAATAAATAAATAAATAAATAAATAAATAAATAAATAAGATATATACTGATAATTAACTCCTTTAATGATGTTAATACTGGAAAGTTAAGCTGCTCTCACTTCTTTTATCTTCAGTGTTTTTCTCTTAATGGGATTTCCTTTCTGCTGCCAGAAGACATTGAGCCATATTTTGAAAATTCCTGAATAGCAAGCCTTTTGCACCTGTCTTCATTGCCTAGCCCTTTGAAACCAATATACGTGTATTATGTTTTTATTCACCTCTAATCTTCAAAGCTAACCTGAATTTAGTTATATAAAGAATAGGAGCCATATCCTCTGGCATTCCATTGTTCCTTTCTCCTAAGCTGTGAGGGATCCAAACCCCTCTAAGCATTAAGTGTGTCTGGCAGTGAAGCTGCTGGGATTTGTCACTGAAGGTCTTTTTAATAGTTTGTCTAAAGGAAATCCCATTGTGCACATTTTTCCTTGTATGTCCTAGTCCAATGGACTCCAACCTTTGCAGATCCAGGATGCAGTGGCAAAATGGTGAATTCCATATTAGGGATCATACGAAAGGGACTGAGAATAAAACTGTTGCTATAATAATGTTATACTTATTGATAGTGAAATCTTAATGCACACTTAATGCTTAAGAGGGGTTTGGATCCCTAGAAGGAGGCTGCCCAGAGTAGCTGGGGGGGGGACCCAGCCAGATGGGCGGGGTACAAATAATAATTTATTTATTTATTTATTTATGTATTTATTTATTATTAGTGAAACCACCCTTGGAAGCATACAGCTCTGGTCATCTCACTTTGAAAAGTATATTGTGGAGGTGGACAAAGGTTCAGAAAAGAGCAAACAGATGCCTGTAGGATACCCAACTTGCTCCTTGCAACATTATATCAGTGTTCCCCCCCGGAGGTACTCAAGGGTACACAGTACCAGGACACCCCCCCACACACACACCTTGTTAAAAGTGTGGTACTTACTTTAACAACTTCATGGTGAGTACCAACAACTTTTTTCTTTTTTAAAAAGCACTAAATAATTTTTACATGCTATCCACTCTACTGTACTGGCTCTCAGTTTTGTCTGAGATTGAACATAAGAAGAGCCTGTCAGATCAGGCCAGTGGCCCATCTAGTCCAGCATCCTGTTTTCACATTGGCTACCCAGATACCTCTGGGGAAACCAACAAGCAGGACTTGGGCGCAAGACCACTCTCCTCTATTGTGGCTTCCAGTAGCTGGTACTCAGAAGCTCTACTGCTTTGGACTGTGGAGGCAGAGCATAGCCATCATGGTAGCCATTGATAGCCTTTTGTCCAATTCTCTTTTAAAGACATCCCATTTGGTGGCCATCATCACTGCCTCCTGTGGGGGAGAGTTCCATAGTTTAACGATGCACTACATGAGGAAGGACTTTCTTTTATCCATTCTGAATCTTCCAACACTCAGCTTCACTGGCTGTCCATGAGTTCCAGTGTTCTGAGAGAGGGAGAAGAACTTTTCTCCAATGTTATATTTCACTTTGTCCTCCTTCCCCACTCTCCAAAGTATGGTTGTGATGCCGTGGGTACCAGTCTTGCCATTTGAAAGCCAGCACCCCATCATTACCTGAGTAACCAAAAAGCATGAATCAAAGGCAACCTTCTTCCGTGTGCATTCTTCCAAGGGTGGTTTATAGGAGCCTCCTCACAATCCTAATTTGTATCTTTTATTATGAATTCATTAAACTGTACTGATGTATTTAATAGAGGTGATGATTACTGTTTCTCAGACCATTCATCTTATAACTGTTGAGCATTTAACTACCCTTTTGGGTAATAATACACAACAATTGCAAGAAGCTTTTGACTGCCCCAAAGGTTGGGGTTGGGCATATAAAGAGATGCGATGCTATTCTGCTCACAGACTACCATTTTAAAAGAACATTGTTGCTAATACAACAGCAGGTGCATTGAATGGGACTGTTGCTTAGGTTCTTATTTACAGTTTTCACCTTTCTTTTGAGCCAGCTGTCTTCAATACACTCAAACCTACTCCTGAGGCAGTTTTCCTCCCCACCCCCATTCTAAAAATAATTCACAATCGTGCATTATATACTCTGCAATTTAGATTTTTTAAAATGTAAGTTTGGCTATCATGTAAAAAGATAATGGATGGTACTAACATGTTTTGTTTTTGTTTTTTAATGTAGAAGCAAAACTTCTACAGCAAGGGCAAAAAATATTTTCAGGATTTGTTAACAGAGAAGGAAAGAGTGGCCATTCAACAAGATGTTTCCCTTGACTCGCTGATCAGTGTCAATACTAGGCATAGTTAATAATAATAATAATAATTAAGCTACCTTGAAGAATGTAGTAGGGTGGATATATAAATGTAGTAAATAAATACATAAACATAAACTCTATTCTTTACAGGGATGGGGAATCTGTGACCAGCCAGGTGTTGCAAGAATACAACCTCCATCATTACTGACCATTGACCATGCTGGCTGGGGCTGATGGGAGTTGAAGTTCAACAACATCTGAAGAGCCACAGGTTCACCAGCCTTATTCTGAGATTAAAGCAGGTGTTCCTTGTATATATGAGAGGAGTAGTAGCAGTGCAAACTGGGAATGGGTGGAGCCTGGCTGCAGAAGGGCCAGGAATGCACCTCACCTCTGGTCTACTTTGAGCCTCCAACCACCCCACTTTTTAATTTTGATGGACTAGTCTAGAGAGGTTTCGAGGGTTGGTCCAGGTAAATGAGCTTCCTCTGAATCAAAAAAAGTGGACTGTTGTTGTTTTATTTTAAATTGTTAAGCTGTTGGATGTGTGAGTTAGGTGTGGGACCATGCACAAGAACAAAGAAAGAATAGAGGACATTTCACAGATGTGGGGTTCATGGACAAAGAAGGTCATCTCTCCAGTCATGGCTACATAAAATAGAGCACACGGTTTGTAAGCTCATGTAGATTCATACATAATGCTGAGCCAAGGTTTGAATTTAGAAATCATGGTTTGCAATTATGTCTATATACAGCCCAGGGATTGCAGGGGGTTGTTTGGACTAGATGACCCTTTGGGTCCCTTCCCACTCTACCGTTCTATGATTCTGTGTATTGCAACCCCCATGAAGGCTGTTGCAAAATGAAAGCACAGCTTCCCCCACACATGAGCAACCACATTGCAATTTCATTTTGCTATCACAGTAGAATCTGATATAAACACAAGTCTCCCCAGAAGCTATAAATTGCACAGCAATTGCCTCACTACAGCTCAGTGTTGTTAAGTTTCACAGACCATTTTCAAAATCAGATCCCACTTATTATTTTATCTGGAAAGCACCTAAATCATCAGTGTTCATATAGATATCACATAAAGCCATATCATGGGAGAGGTCCAATGAGCTTATTTTAGTCATTTTGTTGTAATTCAGATTTTCCATTTGGGTTCATATGAATCAAAAGCAGAACCAATCATTTTTACTTGGCATTCTGGTAGCAGAGATTCAACTTTCTCATGACTTAGCAGTTTTGAGATGGCTAGTCCCATGTTGGTCATCTTTATGCTGTGAGTTGAATGGGAGTCAAGGCATTAAACATGTACCCCACTGCAGGGTCGATAGATGCCACACTATAGTTATTCATTATCCAGTCTGCCTTAAGGTCAAAGTCCCACCTGGAAGCATAAAAATGCATGATCAAGACACTAGATTTTATATCCCAGAGTGGCTAGCTCTGTGGTTACTGCTGGTTTAAGATCATGAATTATGGGAAACAACAATAATCAATATGATGAGTTAAGGCATTCCACACAACTGTCAGAAAAGGAGGAACTGGAAGTCCTCTAGAGGTGGAAACTAACTTGTATTTTTCTTTTGCAATGTACATCACTGAAAATGATGCAAACCATCAAGCCCTGTCAGTTTTCCTGCAAAGGAATTAGGTGTATTTCAGACCTGTAATGATTTCATATTGAGATAACTCACTCTATACTGTTTGCATGATCCACTTAAAGAACACTTGGTCATATCTTGATTCCCCCCCCCCCCAGACTCCTTGAGCAAAGAGTGTACCTGCTCACTTTCACTGCAGGTAAAGTTCATCTGCATCAATAGTCTCCCTCAGTGTTTTCAGACCTGCTTTTTAGTCCGAATATGCATTTCCTCCCTTCTTCTTTTCATTTTTTTTGGTATAGTGGTCATGCTGCTGTTGTGATCCACCTTATATCAGACCTAATTGTGGTTTCTGGCCCACGGTCTTCATATACTTATTTTTTCCCCTGAAATTAGTCTGTGAGCCTCTTAGGCATGGCTAAGGAATTGATGTGCCTCCTGAGAGTGTTGGACCACAGCTCCCACCAGGCCCAGGAATTATGGGAATTGCAATCCAGCAATATCTGGGGGGCTGTAGGTTCCCTGTCCTCATCTTAGCAAAATAAAAAATTCCTTCCTGTAGCACCTTAGAGACCAACTAAGTTTGTTATTGGTATGAGCTTTCGTGTGCATGCACACTTGAAGCCTAGACTGTCTCTTTAAGCATTGTTGACTATGACAGTATGAACATAAGATGGACTATAAACTCCTGTCAATGACAAGATGAAACAAAGTAAAGCAAAAAGTGAAACCAACCCATTTGACATGCTGAAAATATATATACTGAGCTTGTTCCAAGTATATATTTCTAGGATAATAGCAGGTCAATTTATATCTCGATTTTCCATTACTGTGCAAGATTACTAACAAAAGAGGGAAATACTGTTATTTTACCCTGGGGGCGGGGAGGGAAAACTGTGTTCTGTAAGTCCTGAATGGCTTTGGATAGTAGTAGTTTGCCCACCTAAAAAGAAGAAAAAGTGCAACCATCTGTTTCATTTTGTGAAAGTCTTGCTTTTCTGAAACAAAAACCAAGGAGGCCTAGCCTTTAAAGCTCAGATATGAACATAACCACTGACCAGTGTAAATTTTTAAGCTCTTGAGCTGTTGACATTTCACCACTGTAGCCACTAGCTCTTCCAATTTTAAAACTAGTGCCAGTTCATGATGTTCTGTAAAGCTCCCAGCCATTCAGTGCAAAGCATTTTCTCTTTCTCTCATACTCATGAGATAGTGCTCAGACTGACTCCTGCTCCTTACAGGTTCCTTCATTCACTGTAAGGTCAACTGCTCTCTTATAGCAAAGTGTGAGTGCATATCTTCATTACATATCTTTAGGCGCCAGGTGAAAACATTACTTTTCTCCCAGGCCTTTGGCTAATTAAACACACTATGGCCTTTTAAAGGGGGTTGGGGTTGCATTGCTTTGTTTGTTTCTTTGTTATGCATTTTTGTGTTTTTATATTGTTAATGATGAAGGGAGGTATAGAAATTAAATCAATAAATATATGTAGAAGCAGTGGTGTCTTAGGGCAGCCCAACAATCTAGAGCAATGTTCTCAGGATGATGGGAATTATAGTCCACCAATGTCTCAAGGACTACAGCTCCCCCTTCTCTGGTTTAGAGCATTTTGGGGGGTGCATGGTGTGGTCATCTCCAGCGGTCTTCACCCACTGATCCCCTTTAGGTACCCAGTTGGTGATGAGCAAATAGTATATTCATCTGGTTTCCATGTGTGCCTTTAAGCTCCTATGAATTAACCACACTTCTTCAAGACGTTTGGTCATGAACAAGGCATGGGGTCTCAGCATTGCCACCCAACTGGCTTGCCAACCTTGTGGGCATTTTATTGCAGTTTCCTTGTATGCTATCCAACTGCTCCATATATTGCTGAATCCTTAGCTTTCTCTCTTGGCTTATAACTTCTTAGGAACCAGATCTTATATATACCATAGCTTAGGTGTGCTGGTCTACCTCTTGCAACTTGGCTCTAAAAATCCTGAAATTATTTGCACCTGTCTAGCCACTATAGCCATTTTGGCACCTTGTATAATCATTTTAAACCTGTACAAAAGGAATGTAAAACACTTAAAACAATCTACTACTTCGTGTTCTTGTAGCACACAGGTGTTGAGACCCAAGAGAGCCAAACACATCCTTTTAAAGTACTGTACTGTATCTTGTTGTCTTTCCTGTTTCCCAGTCAAGACTGAAAAACAAAAAACAAAAAAAAACCACACTGCAAACATCCAGAATACATCTTCAAAGGGAAAACACTTCATAGCTTCAGAGAGGCCCATTGCGTGAGCTATGGATTATGCAGCCAAACTTTGCCTAGAAAGGATCAATCTCTAGATGAGATTCTTTGATTTGTTAACAGTTCAGCTCCAGATTGTTCTAAGGCAGGGGTGTCCAATAGGTTGATCATGATCTACTGGTAGATCCCTGGGAGGTTTTGGGAGATCATGGTCATTCACTGGGTCCCTTTCCTTAGCGTTGGTAAAATAGAATCTGGCCCCGCCCCATCCTCCATTGTTGCATGATCTGCAGAACGGAAGATGGCGTTTACTCACTGAGGTTGTTTGTTTCCCAGCAATCTGTTGGTTAGCGGCTGTTCCCCTTAGGGCTTTCCTCCTCCCTAAAAACACTCAACAACTTTGACCTGAACACCCCCCCCAAAGGGGGTAGATCACTGCTTGTTTTTTATTCTGTGAGTAGATTGCAGTCTCTTGGGAGTTGGCCACCCCAATTCTAAGGAAAAGACCTCCCAACTAATTATTCCTTCCACCTCTAAATCCTGAAATATTTTGAAGCAACTTGCATTTTATAAAGTCTGCATTGATAATGTCTGAACTTGAATATTGGAATGGCAGTTCGCAAACTCTTGAGAGCAAAGCATTCCTCCCCCCCCAATAATTTTTATTGATTTTAATATAAACATATAATTACATATAATTACATCTAGTAATTACATAAAGCAACTTATATTCTGTAACTAATAACGACTTCCAATCTTCCATATTTTGTCTTCTTTAAATCAATCTTTAAATTTCACATTCTTGTCCAATTTCCATAATATATTGACTAATCTTTCAAGCTTATACTTCTAATGTTCACAAAATATACACAAATTGTTTCCTTTTCCAAACATCTCCTAATTACCTTTACGTTCTATTTCCATTTACTGAATTTCCCTTCCCGTTATGAGGTTTAGTTCCATATTAATCTACTAAACACATCTTGTCTATGTATGTCATATAGTTTCCCCATTCTTTTCGAAAAGTTTCGTCGCCCTGTTGCCTGATTTTTGATGTCAATTTAGCAATTTCCATGTATTCCATAATCTTTTGTTGCCATTGCTCAACTGTTGGGATCTGTTGAGATTTCCAAACCTGTGCCAACAACAGTCTTGCCCCAGTCGTTGCATACATAAAGAATTTTCTGTCATTTTTTATTATATCATCACTCAGCCTTCCTAAAAGAAAGGCCTCTGGTGTTTTCCTGAAGGTATATCTCAAGATTTTCTTTAGTTCATTGTAAATTTTTTCCCAATAGGCTTTGACCATATCGCATGCCCACCACTGATGAAAAAAGCTGCCTTCTTTCGGGCTATCTATTATGTTGTTATTTTCTACCAATTTGTTAACAATATTTTGAGTCCGTTTCCTCTTTAACTGCCAAGATAACCATTTGCCTGTTTTATTGGCTGACTCAAAATTCTTTTGTTTTAATAGTTTGATCCTCCACTCAACTTCTTGATTTATCATCGCTCTGTTTGTTAGAGAGAGCAAAGCATTCCAATGTAGAGGTGCCATCTCTTCGCCTCTCAGGCTTCTTCAGCGTATGGTAGCTTCCAGTGTGCATTTGGTTTGGTAAATGTGAACTAGGTGGGTTCCTTTTAAAATGCAAACTAAAATTAATCTCCTCCCCAACTTTAGTGGTATGTACAGGTCCTCTTGTATGGAATGTTCCTGTCCCCTTCCCTGAATGTTCAACTCTAATTTTTTTAACCTCCCACTGGAGGTTGTGGACTCTCCTTCCTTGGAGGTTTTTAAACAGAGGTTGGATGGCCATCTGTCATGGATGCTTTAACTTAGATTCCTGCACCGCAGAGGGTTGGACTAGATGACCCTTGGGGTTCCTTCCAACTCTACAATTCTATGATTCTAAAAAGGAGCAAGCCATTAACTCAGGCAGTATTTAGGCCAATTAGTATTAAACATAGGAACGTAAGAAGACACCTGGTGGGTCAGACCAATGACCCATTTAATCCAGCATCCTGTTCTCACAGTGGCCAACCTGTGTGAAACCCACAAGCAGGGTTCAAACACAAGAGCACTCTCCTCTCCTGTGGTTTCCTGCAACTGGGATTGAGAAGCATTACTGCCTCCAACCATGGAGGCGGAGCATAGCCATCATAGGCAGCAGCAATCATTAGCCACTGAAATCTGTGTCTGGCTTCTGGCAAATGAGCACAAAGGCACTAAAATAACTGATACGAGGATGGAGGGAGGTAACAGGAATACCATCTTCCCCATTCTGGTGCAGTTCAAACTGGACTGAGCTGCCATTTGCTCAGGAGAGGGAGAAATATATGCCTTAAAATATCCTAGAGTTATCTCTCCAGCACTTTTAATAAACACTTCTGTCATTTACCAAGTAGCATCTTGTATACTCATAAATTTGCATACCACCATGAACTGTTAAAAACTCATTATAGATAACAGGGCTTTCTTTTCCACTTTATATATGTGCATATTGTGACACTCATTTTCAAAGGTAAATTATGTATGAGGATGTCAAGTGAAAATGGGGTCTATTGCTGTTCCAGGGTCTGCGCTTTAGATGTTCACAATAAAATTACAGCAAGGGAGTTGGTATTCTGATCGCATTTTGACAGAAAACAGCATGTCTGTTTGCTGGGTTGAGAAATGTTTCTTTCTGGAGAGAAGATCTGTAGTGTGTTTCTCTCTCTCTCTCTCTCTCTCTCTCTCTCTCTCTCGTGTGTGTGTGTGTGTGTGTGTGTGAGAGAGAGAGAGAGAGAGAGAGAGAGTTTTGAAAATATTTTCAAAGTTGAGATTTTGGAGATCCCTGATTTTGGATGCTTGCCAGTTCTTGCCAGTTGATGAAACCATTTCAGTTCAGGCACTCTGTGTTCGTTTGCAGATGGTTGGACACATATTGCTCCTGTTGTGTCTGATTTGCAAGGCCAGCTGTTTCTCCTCCTACATCTTCCTTTGTGGCATTGGTTAAACCAGGTTTTTCATACATTTCTGCTGTGTTGTTGCTGGCTCGACTACTGAGGATTGTTTACATTTGTACAGGAGAAATGCCAACTCCTTCCAAAGGAAAACTAATGCTGATTCTGTATGATATCCGAAGGTACCGGAATGTACGTTAGGACATTTCCCCACCTGCTTGTTTATTAAAGTCAGCAAGGGAATGTCTTACAGGAAGGATTGACAAAGGGACGCCCCTGAGATGGGGGCCACCTAGAGTCAGGATTGTCACTTCAGAGACACGAGAGGTGGTGGTGGTGGTGGTGGGGTTGTGGTAATAAGAACAGCCAGAAGGACAGAGTTTTGACACTTGGTCCTCCACCCTCACTCTAGTCTCAAAGTGGCACTCCAAGAAAGCCATGGTGTTCAAACATGTGTTAGGAGAGAACTAAATAACTTATCCGTCGAATGCCTTTGGCTAATTCTGCCGCCATATTCTCCTGTGTGATTGTGAGTAGTGATGGGTGGATCAACGTATTTCGGTTGCATGCTTGTTTCACGTACTTACAAAACCAGCTCTGTTTCATTCTGCAAATCTTTTAACTTGCAAGATGATCCGAGGGCCCCCCTTTTCTTCCTTTTATCATTTTGTAGTTGCTTCGAACAGCTTCATGGCCCTCAAAGTAACAAGTCAAAGCACTGCTCCCGGGAAGAAGCTGTATGTCGTACCATGCAGTCCATTTCTGGGGAATTGTATAGAGAAAAACATGGCCACTTGCTCATACCAGGGTGGGGGTAGCCATACCCCCCCCCCCCAGAACATAATTATATGGCTACTAGGGACATCGTATGGAAAAAGTTGACTGACCCCAAAGGTACAATTGCTTTGAACAATTCCCTGGAAAGGGACTGCATGTTACAATATCCAGTTGCTTGCTGAGAGTATTTTAAAACAGATTTATTTTACTTTGTATCCATGGGGTAGCTCTATGCAGCTGTAAAATGTTAAAGGGAGAAAGAGGCAGCCTTTAGGATCTTTGGGCAGATACAACACAATGCATTTAAAGCACATTCAACTCACGTGGCTTCCCCTAACGAATCAGAGGTGGATTTAGGGCAGCACAACTGGTTCTATCACACTGGGTGCTGAGCCTAGGGGACTATGGCATAGTGAATTATTATTATTATTATTATTATTATTATTATTATTATTATTATTATTAATTGAATTTATATACCACCCTATACCCAGAGGTCTCAGGGCAGTTCACAGGGCAGGGGGTGCCAGAAACTGGCCTTGCACAGGGCGCTGCTGAAATTTGAAAGACCAAAGTCCACCCCTGAAATGAATCCTGCAAACCACAGGAGCCAATTCCTAGGGGCCAAGGTCACTTTGGCCCTCTAAAAAGATATTTGAGAAGGCCGGCTCCCCAAAAAGTTGGTGGGCATTGTCATTTAAATGGTTTGCATGCACCACATCTTGTGATGAATTATGTGGGACATGGCTTACCCCTCCCAATGTTTTATTCAAGTTGGCACCCCGAGAACTGTAGTTTGTTAAGGGTGCTGGGAACTGTAGCTCTTTTAGGGGGGGGGCTGCAGTTCCTAGCATTCCTATGATGGGGCCTGAAGGGATCCAAATGGTCCGCATCCTCCAGGCGTGCCTGGAGTTGTTCAGCGACCACCCGCTCAATCACCTTGCCCAAGAATGGAAGATTTTGGTTGAACAGTTGCTCTAACTCCACTTAAAGCAATCCTGTGGTCTTCCAGATGTTGCTGGGACTCCAACTCCCATCAGACCCAGCCAACATGCCCAATAGTCAGGAATGATGGGAATTGTAGTCCAGGTGCAACTGGAAGGCCACACCTTCCTAATCCCTGATTTCAGAAAAACAAGGATGGGACAATAATTAATTGGTTTAAATTACATGAAAGTGAAGTTTATTTGATACCTGGGAGAAATGCCCCAGGACAAAGAAGGGTTTGGCAGAAGATAGAACAGAAGTCTGTCAATGACTATGAATCATGGTGGTTTTTATGGAATTTGCATATCCAGAGGCAGAGCGCCACCATGACATTTGCTGGGGAGAATAGATTAAGGCTGTTGCCTTCATACCCTTTTATGACTTTCTCAGATGCATTTGGTTGGCTGCTATGGAAAACATAATACAACTCTTTGGTCTGATCTAGCAGGCTCTTCTCATATTCATTGCAGCGCCTGGAAAGTTTGTGGATGTTATTTCTTGGAGGTTTTCAAAGGCTTCTCAGGTAGTCAGGGCTGAATCCTTATGGGCTTTTGTAGAAACCCTTCCCACCTCTAAAAGGAATCATCTTAAAAACAAGTAAAGATGGTGTGCAGAATGCTTACCTCTGAAGACTACCACCATGTCAACAAGTTGCATTCTTTAGAGTCAGCAGGAAGACAACAAATGACACAAACACTGAGCATGCAGGTTGTTGCTCAAAGTGACAGTTATGCATTCATTGCTGGCTTTGCAGTTCAAACTGTAAATTTGACTACTGTTTTAAGATCTGAAGACTCTCTTAGGTATACTGGCAGTGCATGTCATCATTTGGTGGATGTGTGCCATGCTTGTATGAAGGAGAGTTTGGTGGTCAAATCCAAACTTCGGAATAGCCTCCTTAGAGAGGCTTCACTGGTGTCAATAGTGTGTATGTACATATATTAATTTATGTAACACTCTACATGAAACAAACCCAAATGGTGTTTACAAAAATTGAACAGGGAAGACAATACAAGTCAAAAAACAAAGTTAAGAATATGAAACCAAGAATAATTAAAAGCCACTGAAATAAGGTGGAAGGTTATGTGAAGAGGCTTGGTGGGAGGGGAAGAAAAACATTCAACAAGTGTCAAAAACATAATATTGGAGCTATCTTCATATTTAGAGGAAGAAAATTCCCAAGGAACAGTGCCACAATACTAAAAGAATGTGCAAGAGTTGCATTACAATGTCGGGGGATATTTTCTTGTTTGCCCAGGCATTCTTCAGTCATCTTGGTCTATATTCTGTTTGGTTTCTGTTGTTGTTTTATGGTGAATTATGTTTTGGTCTTCTTAACTGGTGGTGTTGTTATTGTACACCACAGTGGAATATAGGTTGCCTTAGAAGTTTTCTTTGAATGAATGAATGAATGAATGAATGGGTATTGCACTTGCATTAAAATTCAGTGAGTGGGAAATACCATGCATGCACATTGAACATTCACTCTTTGGTGCCTCTTCAGTTCCCATGTGGCTGAAGGCATGCAGGGTTTACCATTAGTGTAGCATTTGGCTAAAATGAGCATTGTGGTGTGTCCATGAAACCCTGCTGTACTGAACTCTAGGATGACATGCTTCCTGGCCCATGTGGTTATAGTGTAAGTCCAGTTATCTTCTTTCAGTCTTGTTTATGTCATTGCCTCTGCCAGTGGCCAATGAAAACATTAGCTAACTAATCTTATAATAGCTTTGCAGGCAGGCGCTCTCATTACAGCCAGCAATGGAATTTGATTTTGCTTTAACAAAGCGGACAAATGCCCAGAGATTAGTCTTGCAGAGACACATGATAGAGTTTTATACTTGCTCTGTATATGACAATCAGCTAAATTTACCAAAAGGACAACAGAGTGCAGTAGCGGACTCTATAAGAAGAACATGATATTCTTTGCTTTGTAAGAATGTCTTACTTTTTATATACACCTATGTGATAAATTTGTCTGGCGATAAGTGCTACTGAATGCATACTTCCTTGTTTGGCCTGCCCTGAGAAACACAGGGACTTGAGCTGAGAGCAAACAAACCAGACATGGTCCTCAGGGATTGGCTGAGGTCAGTCGATATCGTTTTTTTCAGACCCTGAGTATAGTGAAATGGATGCTGTAGGGGTTTTCAGTGATTGCTCATGAGTAACCAGCCTGACGCCGAGGTTTCTAAAACTAGGTTTCTTTATTGTGCAGATATGTACAGTGCAGCTACAAAAGTACGTCTAGCTCATCCTTCGGCAGAGTCTGGGAATGACTCTTTCCGGTTCTTTGCCCAGCATAAAAGCCGCGGGATGCGGAACCCCCGCCTCCCCCCTCTGCGTCCTCCCCCCCTGCGCAAGTGGGGAGACAGAAGAGGCGCCTCACCTCCAGTCCCTGCTTGAAGCGAGGGCTCTCCTTCCCTGTCAGAGCCCTGACTCCTACTTCCCCTTCCCGTCTCTCCCTCCCCACTAGAGGGATCACTGCCTCCCTCACTGGAGGAAGATGAATTGCTGAGCAGGTGGGGAGGGGGCTCGCGATAGTGAGAAAGCCCTGGCAACCCTTTGCTGTGAGGTGAGGGCAGCACCCTGACAGATGCAAACAGAGCTTAATGGACAATGCAAAAAGGAGTGGAGAGATTGGAGAATCAATTCCAGAAGTTCGGCACTTTGCGTCCAACAATGGAGCATTCAACAAGGGAGCTGGGCAGCAGGATTCATAAAGAGGGTCAAAAGCAGGCACATACATGTAGTGAGTGAGAAATTCTGTTCATGCACCTTCCCTGATATACTCCTGCTCATTCATAAGAATGACACTGAGCCAGGGGTGCTAACTTGAATGAAATATTGTGGAGACCCAGATAATCCCTGCCCCGCAGAATCAATCACATGACATGGTGCATGCACACCATTGAATGGCAATGCCCATCTATTTTGTGGAGACCCAGCCCCCTCAAATATTTTATTGCGGGACTTGAAGCCCCTATGGCCCCTAGGAGTTGGATCCTATGCACCGAGCTATCCAGTCAGCACACTACTTCTCATAGAAGATAAAATGTGTTTTGTTTCGTTTTAACAGATGACAACAAAACCAAAGAATGTAGGTTAGATCAGCATCTGTCTGCATCTGATTACTTTGGACTTGTGCCACTGTATATAGAAAACCTTTGAAACCTAATTGATGAGCTTTCGTCTGTATGGAGAATTGAAAATTTTCATTGATGGATTTTGTGTGTGTGTGAGTGAGTGTGAAAAAGAAAGCAGGGGGGGAGGGAGAGAGATTTGTTGAAATGTTTTTTTTAAAAAGAATGTTGTTGGCTCTCTCTCAAGAGACACAATTTTTATTTATAATGAATATCTGAAATAAAATCCCCAACTAAAAACACGTATCAGGACTATGATGATGATAAAGATCTCTCTGGAAGGCAGAGGTATTAACCTTCCAGTGTAGCCTACTGTATGTGCCCTTTTGTATGAGAGCTGGAGGCTTGAAGGTGAAGTCCTGTCAGAAGTCAAAAGTTCATGGTACCCAGGGCACCTGTGGAACCCTGGAGAGCTCCAAAGGTCCTAATATGGCTGCTTTGCAAAGTGTTGCCTCTGCCAGTGGCTAGTTCCAGTTGAAGCCTTATATACTGGACTGTAGTGCACTAAGTCCCACCTCCCCAGAAGAGCTTCCTGCCTCTTAAATCTTATCCTGAGTCTTTGGCTCTTGCAGAGCTGGGGAGAAAAGATTAGTGTGGGGAGACTCCTCCTCCGAATCAAGCAGCATCCTAAAGATGATCTTGGCAGTTTTTCCCTCCTCCTCCACTGAGACTGTCATACAGTGCATGGTTTCTGTGTGGTGGGCAATAACAATAAGCACGCGCGCGCACACACACACACACACACACACACACACATATATATATACACACACACACACACTTTGCTGTGTGTTGTGGAATGAATACAAGGAGGGCCAGAAATGGAGCATAACAATGTTAGAGAGGACATTATTATTATTATTAATTGCTTGTAAAAGGCAAATCATTACAAACCTGATTATATGTTATTGTTAGTGGGGAAATAGATGACAACTACAGGAGCATTTCTGTAGTTTGCCTTCCCCAATGTTTAATATTCTGTCATAACAAATTAAGCAAGATGGCTTTGAACTTGAGTGTTGTGTAACACATACAGAATTGTGCCATAAAATGTAGTAAATAAAACATAATGAAAAATAACCATGTATCTAGTTGTCAGGTGAGGAGTGTGTCTCCCAGGAATTGGTGGAAGATGTGGCTGTAATTAATGACCTCTGAGGATGAAGAGCAGGTTAATTAAATTTTCAGTTGGCACTAAATCAGGAGATAGTGCATGAACATTAGTAATTCAAGAATACTTGCCTCCCCAACAGATGTATTTATGTTGAAGGGAGAGTGGGAAGTGTGTAAATAAATAGCTTTCTTTGCAACAGTACTTAGTGTTCTGCCACACAGAGAGCAAAACCCAGGTATACAGTGTAGGTGGAACATTATACTTACATTGCTGCAAGTGCTTTTCAATGCAAGTGTGGTTTCCAGCACATGCTATTTTTTATTTACAGTTTTGGGCTTTCTGTTTAACAGATCTTATCCCTCTCACAATCCCATTATCACTGCCCATTTCCCACCCTATCTTCCCAGTGACCCCAAATACCCCCGTTATTCAGACATGATACACACAACAAATATAGGAGAAAAATGCACATCTGTGTATATGTGTGAAGGTAAGATCAATGCTTGAATGTGGAGACAGCATGCATCTGATATATTTATAGCTGTTTTTTGGTACTTGTATATTGATCAACTGATGCATTCTTGTGAGTCTTATTTGGAGAAGGAGCGTGTAAATAAATTGGAAGGTGAAGTTGCATCATTTATGATAGCATATCATTAAGACTCACACAGCTCAAGAAAGAAAGCTCAGATACATAAAACTTCTCAGGTGCATCTTGACCGAATGCCATCTTTTCCTTTACTGCTAGGTCCCAGTTGTGCAGAGTACCTGCACTTAATTATTTTCATTTAGTTGCATTTCTCTACAATGTCTTATCTTAAATTAATTGGGGAGATAACCAATGGTTTAAAAAGACATTTTTGATAACTTTCAACCAGGCTGAGACCTAAATCTGCTGAGATATCCATCCCTGACCAGCTTAGCTCCAGCCACCAAGAGCCAGATCAAATTTTAAAAAGGGGTTTAGAACACTTCTTTTTTTAAAATAATAATTTATTATTTTTTCCATATAGAAAGTTACATTTGTTACTCAATAGTTATATTCCAATTCAACAAACTAGTGACTGCCTCATCACCCAATGTTGATGTTTATAACCCAATTTATATTTTAAGGTTCCTTCTTATCTAATTTCATCCTCTCCAAAATATTTCTTGATATATTCTGCTATTTTCTTACACTTCAAACCCCACTGTGATCTTTGCATGTGCGAAAAAACTTTTTTATATAGACTAGAAAGGGTTTCCAGTCTTCTTTAAAAGATTCTATATTTGTATCTTTTATCAATGCCGTCAATTTTGCCATCTCTTGCATATTCCAAGATTTTCATCAGCGATTCTTCGTTTGAGGGTGTTCTCTCCTCCTTCCATTTCTGTGCATGGAGAATTATTGCCACTGTAGCCACATACATAAATACTGTTGAGGCTTTCTGTGGGATTTCACTGTTTTAGAACACTTCTGACAGATTGTGGAAGCACTGTAATTCAGTGGCAGAGCATCTGCTTTGAATGCGGAAGGTCCTAGATTGGCATCTCCAGAGAGGGCTAAGAAACACCTCCGTTGGAAACCCCTGTGAGCTGCTGCCAGTCAGTGAACACAATACTAAGCTAGATGAGTCAGTGGTCTATATAAGCCCAGGGTTGGCAAGGTTTACCTCACCTGGGCCGGTTCGCTCCAACGAAGATCCCTCTGTTGTCCGGATTCTGCACACACCCGCAATTTCCGGTGTCTGCGTCTGCGCAGGTGCAATTTCCAGCACCATGGAAGCGAGTCCCTGTGCCGCGCTGCACTGGGGACTCACTGAGTGGGCAACTCGGTTCAGGGGTGGCTTGTGGGCCGGTTAAGCAACCCCGTGGGCCGCTTGTGGCCCATGGGCCTTAGGTTCCCAACCCCTGATAGAAGCAGCTTACTATGTCCTCAAGAATTCCTACAAGAAGTCCCTACTTCACAGCTGTAGGGTTATTTCCCTATGGGAAGCCATTCTATTCCTCCCCCACACCTTTGTATCCTATCCCCATTCATTAAAGATGCCCCAGTAATCATGGTGGATTTACATAAAGGCAACAGACATCACAAGGTTTCATTTCAGAATAAATCTTGCTAATCAATACTCTACTCTACTCTCAGATTACCCCACTCAATATCTCTCTGTGCCAGAGGACATTAACTTACATATTTACCTACTCTGCCGTTCGTTATAGGTCATGTACGTGACAATGAAACTGATGGTTTTTATTTGCTCGTACATGGGTTTTCACCATTGCAAAGAGCATTCAGGAGGTTTGGGAAAGGGCAACTGAAATAATCAGAGGATGGAGTGACTCCTGGATGAGGAAATGTTGTAGCATTTGGTTTTTTTTTAAATTCAGAGAAAAGGCAAGGAAGAGAGGACATGATAGAAGATTATAAAATTATGTCTGGCATGGAGAAAGTGGATAGAGAAAGGTTTTTCCTCCCTCCCTCATGACACTGGAACACATGGGCATCCAATGAAGCTGAATGTTGAAAGATTCAGGACAGATAAAAGAAAGCATTTCTTCATACAGTGCATAGTTAAACTATGGAATTTTACTGCAAAATAAAGGGGAAGGAGACCCCCCCCCCAAAGCCCATGAAAACTGAGCTTAGTCAGTGGCTGCAGAATGCTGAGGAAAACATGGAAAACCCAGGGATAATAGGGAAAACCCAGCGGAATGTCTGGAACAGCAGCACTCCACAATGGCCACAATCTTTTGCAGGACTCGCTTGTTCAACCTAATGCCAATTGACATGCTGTTGCACTCAATGCTGCTGTAGAAAGCCAGGGTGGGATTAAGGCAGCAGAAATCCTCATGAAGTATTAAGCTTTAATAGGAAGGCAGGAACCTGACGTACCATTTCAGGCCCCTGAAGCAGAGCATTGCATTATTATTCCTTTGGAAATACATCTGAAAATGAATCTATACTTGGTTATGCAAATTAACGGAGCATTGGGGCTTCACCATGTGGAGCTTCAAAATGAAGATTTGGAGAGGTGGTTTTTTTTAAAGCACTCACATAACCACCATGCAAAACATCCTCTGCAGCTGCTCGCTTTTGTGGAGCAGTGGTTCATTCATGGATGGTTCTGCATGCATCTATTGAATCATAATTGTTATTCTGCACAGAAATATCCAGCTGATTGATTTGCAGTAGAAAGAACAGTACTGTGATGTGGAGAGTAGGCTCCAGGTTTTTCCTATAGTGACATTCTGCTTAGGAAGGGACGCTCCCAGAGTGCAGGCCTGAAAAGCTCAGCTGCTGAAGATCTTTGTTAATTGCTAGTCTCTCGAGGCTTTATTGCCAAGTGATCTACTGGTAAAGTGCTCCCAGAGCAACCAAGCCCAGAGAACAAAACATTTGATTTGCCACCAGTGTAAAACTCTTGCTTCAGTCAAGCCACCTTTGCTATATAGCTTGCTTTTATTGTTCTATGCATTCACTTCTCTTGATATTTCATCTAAATGTATAGGGCTCCATGGTAAAAAGTGGAGAAAGTTGCTTACAGAAGCTGAAGCAATGTTTATTATTATTATCAGGGCAGCTTTAGCTTTAGCTAGTGTGGTGTAGTGGTTAAGAGCGGTAGACTCCTAATCTGGTGAACCGGGTTCGCATCTCCGCTCCTCCACATGCAGCTGCTGGGTGACCTTGGGCTAGTCACACTTCTTTGAAGTCTCTCAGCCCCAGTCACCTCACAGAGTGTTTGTTGTGGGGGAGGAAGGGAAAGGAGAATGTTAGCCGCTTTGAGACTCCTTCGGGTAGTGAAAAGCGGGATATCAAATCCAAACCCTTCTTCTTTCTCCAGGTAGGAGGATTTGATGCTTAATTAGCAAGGGAATGGGATTCTGGTTTCTAGGACATACTGTATGAACATGCAATCTATATTTGGTTTAATAAACAAATGGCAGTCAGTGAAATTGGCGGCACTAGCAGGAGCCAACACTACTGTTTCCCTTTTGTTTTTTGATGAGGGGGGAAAACAGGAGCTGGTAACATTCGGGGGAGGTTTTTTTTAAGCTCACACATCTACAAAATAATATTGTATTTTAAGCAAGTGTAATATTAAGGCTGCTGAAAGAAGCCTGCAGGCTAGAACTTTTACAAGGCTACTGGATAACCATGGTCTAAATTAAAAAGATAGCTTTCCAGGCTTTTTACGGTTTGAATATTTGTGCTATTAATATTTGGATAGTATTTATGGCAAATCTTGAAATTTGCGACCCAATCTGTACAGGAAAAGAAAGCTGTCATGGGATTCTGCAGCCTACCTGGATAGTTGAAGCCAGAGTGTTCAGATGAGGAAAAGAATCCCCTGCTTACTTGTGTGCCTAGTCGTTGTCAGAACCTGCCATCTACCAGGTGGGAGTTTTCTTGAAAGAGGAAAGGAAGACTCCCAGACCATGCTCCCCCTAACTGGCTCCTCATAGTTGAGGACTCAGTAATGTCCAGGCCTTGGAACCTGCTGAACTTGCCACAATGCTGGGCTCTTTCTGTGCTACAGAACATCCATGACCACCTCCTGGAACTCAAGAAGATGGCAATGATCTCAGATGAATCCCAGCATGAGATGGTAAACATGATGCCTCTCTTCACCCAACCTAGCTCCTAAGGGTAAAAACTGACTAAAGTGTTTCCAATGCCAGGGCCTTCTATGATGGACCAGGAAAGGTAGCACTGCAAGGTCTGCCATAAGACCTTGTAGGTGATTGTCTGCTGCTGCTGCTGCTGCTGCTGCTGCTGCTGCTGCTGCAACTGCAACATTCTTCTCTGTTCCTTAGACTATGCCTCAGATCCTCTGTTGGGCAGCTCCTCTGTTGTTTCAGCAATCCTGTTCAGGACTTTGATTCCAATGCTGGCTTGCCTTCCTAGATGGAAGCCCTCCACCCCAATCTCACTGTCAACCCTGTGACTCTGGGCCTACCTTTTTCTGCATATCCTCCAATATGTTGAGGTGAAAGACTGGGAAGTGTGTTTTCTGGGGCTGTGCTCCTGCTTGAGTCATGTGGGAGTCAAAATGGTTGTGGTGCTCACACGCGAAAAAAGGGATGTCCCAGTTTGCTGGGACAGTTGAGGGGTACATTCCTGTGCCAGGGAAATGTGACCCTTTCAGCTCCCCACCTACACTTGAAAACTCAATGAAAGCATGAGAAGGAAGTGTGATTGAACGTGGGACATTCATAGTGGCTGCTGCAGAGATAAGAGGGAATGGGGAACTCTGCTTCTCTTAACCCATTTGGACTGGATTTTTACTAATAACATGCAAATCTGATTTGCATAATCTGACTTGCATGTACTCACTTAATATAGTCAGTAACTAATGGACCATTTCTTAGTAGTAAATCAATAGGGCCATACAAGGTATAAGAACATCAGCAATACCCAGAGCTTGACTTTCACTTAGTTTTCCAGAAATTGGAAATCTGGGTATTGCTGATGTCTTTACAAATCCTTTATGGCTCTATTGATTGAATACAAAGAAATTGCGCAAGGTTTGTGCACACTTTCTTCTCTGTGGCAGTATTGGAGAGCTCACCTAATTAATTTTGGTTCCATCCTCATGGCAGTAAGGTAGCATTTACCAGCATGTCTCATTGCACTCTTAAGTCTGAACAAAGGAGAAGTCATCTTCAAAAATCCATTGCAATTTGCTCTTAGGTCAATCCCTGCCTGTACTGTGAGTGGCATGGGGATTATAGCACTTCGCAAGCTATTCATTGCTTTGCACAGTTAGGTCTAGCAGTCATCAAGCCAGGAGTTTTGTAGCTCAAGAACTGACGCCCTACTGTCTGTTCCACTGGAACAGCAGGTTGGAGAAGAGAACTGAAAGCAGTTCAAAAGGGCACACTGTTGTTGTTGTTGTTCAGTCGTTCAGTCGTGTCCGACTCTTCGTGACCCCATGGACCAGAGCACGCCAGGCACGCCTATCCTTCACTGCCTCTCGCAGTTTGGCCAAACTCATGTTAGTAGCTTCGAGAACACTGTCCAACCATCTCATCCTCTGTCGTCCCCTTCTCCTTGTGCCCTCCATCTTTCCCAGCATCAGGGTCTTTTCCAGGGAGTCTTCTCTTCTCATGAGGTGGCCAAAGTACTGGAGCCTCAACTTCAGGATCTGTCCTTCTAGTGAGTACTCAGGGCTGATTTCTTTGAGAATGGATAGGTTTGATCTTCTTGCAGTCCATGGGACTCTCAAGAGTCTCCTCCAGCACCATAATTCAAAAAAGGGCACACTAGCAATATACAAAACCTGATCTCCTGCTCTTCAGATTCAAGTGGTACTAGATAGCCATCCCATAGCACACAATAAAGCTCCCAGATTTGCTGCAGTGATTTGGATAATGTTGCTGAGGCTACATATCTCTCCCTGCATGATCCAGGTACTTGCTGGCACTAGAACTTGAGCGTCTGACATTCAGTATGCAGTCAGAATGGAGTGATTGTTCATTCTATCATTGGTTGCTAAATAATGTGCAGAGCACCGTTTTCTGCTGGGGATCATGGGGTTTGTAATCACTCCACTGTGGGGTATTTCCTCATTGGTGGGTCAATTATGCGAAGAGTATCATTTTCCGCTGGAGACCATGGGGCTTGTAGTCAATCTCCTATGGAGTATTCTGCTACCTGCCACCGCTTCTCCTTCTCCAAGGGAATCCCCCCCCCACTCTGGGGAGAGGAGAAGATAATTGGGGCATCAGGGAAGTGGGCTGAGGTCCCTCCTGATCTCCTTCCTTGCAAAAGAAGGAGAGAAGTAGCAGGGAAGAAGGACAGACCTGCCCCATCTGGGTTTTGAGAGCATCCCTTGCTTGCAGAGTTCAGGTGGGTTTGAAAGGCAAGCAAGAGTGGCATTGTGCCATCCCTAACATGTAATAGAATTGCTAATGGCTGAGACCATTTGTGGGTAAGACATTACTGTACTGTTTGTCCTCTGTGCTAATCAAGGTGTTGGGACTAGAGCAAAGAGGACAATTGCTAGGAATGAATGAAAGAATGTCTGTATCAAGAGCAGAATGAATCTGTCTAGCAATATTCCAGCAGGGACCCTTGCAGGCAAAACATCTGATTGTGCCGTAAGAGCAGTTTGTTTTACTCTTGAATCTGGTGAAGTGTGAAGTGTAGGTTGTGGTAAAATTCAAATGTTTTCACATCAATCACTTGGAATCTAATTGTCTTTGGTGCTACATGTTCTGCTTAGTACTGCCTTTAGCAAATAAATAGAAGAAGAGAGAGAGAAGCCTTAGGGGAAGCCTGTTCTCCCTCCCCCCGCCCCGGAAACTCAGAGGTTGTTCATTTTGCTTAAACCATTAATTCTGCTCAGCTGTGTGTGTATATAATCCATCAATTTCATAGCCTGTCAGATATCTATTGCTACCTGAAGAAACATAACCACATTGTGGTTTTGTGCTCTGAATGCTTTCTTAACAACAGCTATCCCTGATATTTCTCTCTGTGTCTCCAAATATGTATAATAAATGAGTGTATATTTTATTATTAAGCAGGCAGGTTAAAAAAAAACCGCGAACACCTTGCATTCATGCATCAAAATAGCTTTGATTGCTAACTCTTTTTTTTGTCTTTTTTTGTGTGTGCATATCATTTTCTCATACATTTTCTCAGATCTGAAAGGCATTTAGGATGAACTTTGTAGAGCAGGGGAACCTAGTGCATAGTACAATGAGGTGTGCTAGTACATGCTGGAAAAAATAAATTGAACATAGCCTTATCAGCCCTGTTTCAGAGCTGATTGTAGACAATCACCAGCCTCAAATAACCAAAATGCTTAAGCCCTATTAATGCACGAAGGGGTTAATGCCATAGAGTAAGTTGTCCTGCCAGGCTTAGCTAGGTCACATCCACTCACCTTTGTTGTTGTTCAGTCGTTCAGTCGTGTCCGACTCTTCGTGACCCCATGGACCAGAGCACGCCAGGCACGCCTATCATTCACTGCCTCCCGCAGTTTGGCCAAACTCATGTTAGTAGCTTCGAGAATACTGTCCAACCATCTCATCCTCTGTCGTCCCCTTCTCCTTGTGCCCTCCATCTTTCCCAACATCAGGGTCTTTTCCAGGGAGTCTTCTCTTCTCATGAGGTGGCCAAAGTACTGGAGCCTCAACTTCAGGATCTGTCCTTCTAGTGAGCACTCAGGGCCGATTTCCTTGAGAATGGATAGGTTTGATCTTCTTGCAGTCCATGGGACTCTCAAGAGTCTCCTCCAGCACCATAATTCAAAAGCATCAATTCTTCGGCGATCAGCCTTCTTGATGGTCCAGCTCTCACTTCCGTACATTACTACTGGGAAAACCATAGCTTTAACTATACGGACCTTTGTTGGCAAGGTGATGTCTTTGCTTTTTAAGATGCTGTCTAGGTTTGTCATTGCTTTTCTCCCAAGAAGCAGGCGTCTTCTAATTTCGTGACTGCTGTCACCATCTGCAGTGATCATGGAACCCAAGAAAGTGAAATCTCTCACTGCCTCCATTTCTTCCCCTTCTATTTGCCAGGAGGTGATGGGACCAGTGGCCATGATCTTAATTTTTTTGATGTTGAGCTTCAGACCATATTTTGCGCTTTCCTCTTTCACCCTCATTAAAAGGTTCTTCAATTCCTCCTCACTTTCTGCCATCAAGGTTGTATCATCAGCATATCTGAGGTTGTTGATATTTTTTCCGGCAATCTTAATTCCGATTTGGGATTCATCCAGCCCAGCCTTTCGCATGATGAATTCTGCATATAAGTTAAATAAGCAGGGAGACAATATACAGCCTTGTCGTACTCCTTTCCCAATTTTGAACCAATCAGTTATTCCATATCCAGTTCTAACTGTAGCTTCTTGTCCCAAATAGAGATTTCTCAGGAGACAAATGAGGTGATCCGGCACTCCCATTTCTTTAAGAACTTTCCATAGTTTGCTGTGGTCGACACAGTCAAATGCTTTTGCGTAGTCAATGAAGCAGAAGTAGATGTTTTTCTGGAACTCTCTAGCTTTCTCCATAATCCAGCGCATGTTTGCAATTTGGTCTCTGGTTCCTCTGCCCCTTCGAAATCCAGCTTGCACTTCTGGGAGTTCTCGGTCCACGTACTGCTTAAGCCTGCCTTGTAGAATTTTAAGCATAACCTTGCTAGAGTGTGAAATGAGTGCAATTGTGCGGTAGTTAGAGCATTCTTTGGCACTGCCCTTCTTTGGGATTGGGATGTAAACTGATCTTCTCCAATCCTCTGGCCACTGCTGAGTTTTCCAAACTTGTTGGCATATTGAGTGTAGCACCTTAACAGCATCATCTTTTAGGATTTTAAATAGTTCAGCTGGAATATCATCACTTCCACTGGCCTTGTTGTTACTCACCTTAGGAGGAAGCAAGTCAAACCTATTGTTCCTTCAGTCTACCATGTGAATTCTGGAATGCAAAGAGATATGAGCTGTTTGCTCCAAGCTCAGTCTGCATTGCCCCACCGCGCCCCGCCCCGCCCCACCCCAAGCCATCTTTATGTTGGGAACTTTCACCACTTTGGAACTAACCTATTTTTTGCTGCCTGTGTTTTCCGACTGCTGTATAGAAAAGCACATGAACCTGACCTTTAAGGAGTTCGTAAGTAAACTATTTTAAACTTTCCAAATGCCTTGTTTTTTTCTATGCTAGGGAAAGAGTAGAGCTTTGGAAGAAACTTAAAAGGGGACATTTTAAAGGTCTAACAGCTTATATTTCCACGCTTTACTTCATTACATGTTTTGTGATTTTAGATCTCTGCCGGGGTTCTTTTACCAAAGCGTACTTGCCACAAACCTGGAAATTGACATCCATTGAATTCTACTTCTATACCTATTTTTTCCTTGCCAAGCAACAAAGATTGCATGCATGGAGGATGCTGCCCTGTCTGGCAACTGTTGCATCTAGGGATGTAAGAAGGCATAATTTCCCATTCTGTCCTGTGTTCATCACACACAGCACTGTTTCTGTACCACAGCAGTTTATCTGCCACCCAAACTCCACATTATTTGTCTTGTTGTCTGCTGTGGTGAAATTAAGTAACTTCTGCAATTTATGTAATTAATTATGAAAATTACATTGTTATTAAATTGCTCAACCCTATTCATTTCAGTGCAAATGAAATGCAATTCCAATTGGGAGGGACAGTAATCAATTATCTACTGTTTGAGGACCGAAAGCAACAGTGGCTACTGATCCTAGTAGGTATATACGCAAACATTTGTGATAGCAGTTGGTAGTGGGGTAATGGAGGTAACTCATGTGGCAACGACCTGTATCTACAGATACCATTTGAGGCAACTGGTTCCCAGAGGCAGTTGCAAGAAGACCTATTTGGTTGTGTAGAAATGTAGATGCTGTATAATGAGAGGGAAAGAAAACTTTGAAAGTTTAAAAGTGACAGTGTCTTGCGGAGATACTTTTGCAAAGAGTTTTATTACACACTCTGCAGTAATTAAGGTTATTTCCATAGCAACCTTATCAGTTCAGCAGCAGAATGTTGAGATTTTGTGTGCACAATAGTGAGAGTGTTTTTCTAATTTTAGCACATTCATTGTGGGTCCCTATTCAGTGAAAACTTGGCATCTTCGTGCACTTGTGAGATGATGAAATAAAACTCTGTTTTGTTGCAGGGGGTTCCCTTCTTATACTGCAGTAGTTAAGATCGAAATCTCATGCTTTTTCCAAAGTGTTTTCAAGTGTCATTAAGTTAGTGATCTCTCAGGTGGACAAAGAGCTTTGTGTTTAAAGTTGGTTGCAGTGCTCAAATTTACCTTGTGATTTCTGCTAGAGAAAGGCCCTTCTTTTCCAGTTTCTCATAATTTGGGGAAAATGCCGCTCCTGCCCTTTAGCAGGGGTGAATTTTCCACACGCCCTTTCTGGGGAGAATACATGTTGATCTCTTCCACTAAGGATCATCACATGGGCACGAGTGCCCAATAGGAGAGGAGCATTCCAACTGCTGTTTAAGTCTGCTCTGCTCTGCACTCTCTACTTCCCTCTTCTATTTTTCAGTGCCCTCCCTCCCTCTACAGTGTGGTGTTTTATTAGTTGCTCTTTCTTGGGGGCTGAGTAGGAATTTTGTGGGATGCCATGGAATGCAGCTATTTACATGCCCATGGGAGTGGAAGGCTGCGTCTCTCTTATATGCCAATTCAAACCCACCTGCCAGTACTTAACATAACATGGCAGATCTTATGTTGTTATATTTGAACTTGTTGCCTTGTTGTTACCCAACTCATGCTGAGTTGATATATCCACATCCCCTTACTTTCCGTTACTTGACTCTCAACCTTTAACTGTTCTTAAATTGTACATATTATTGGAGAGATGGATTCCCCATCACCAGACACCTTCATTGTTTAACTAACTGGGTCATCCTTTTGTCTGAAAAGAGTTGGGTGCATTATCAGTGTCTTAAAGAAGTGCCCCTTTTAAAATAAAATAAAAATACAGAAATATGGTAAGATGGGAGTACAAACCAATGTAGCATGCACGGAATAGCATCTGCAGCATAATTTTTGTTGCTAAGGAATTCTGGAGATACAAGAATAGCTAATGTATTCATAAAAAGCCATGAAATGTAGTGAATTGTAAATAATGTATGGTCTTCAGTGAGTGGAAAGCAAAGTACCTTAAAAGTATGGAGGACTCAAATGGACAGTTATTTCATTTTGCTGCAAATATTTTTTTGGGGATGTGACAGTACAATTCAGCAGCAGGATGTAAAAAGCTTTAATTTGTCTTTTAATAGGGTGCCTTAGTTAATTTGGTTGCCATGGTCTCTAGAGATTCTGTTGTCATTCTCTCTCGTGAAATTCCTTGGACAAGATAAAATAAATGTTTTGACTTACTTGTGTTTATCAATAGTATGGTTTGTCACTTACTACCATGGTTTAAACTTAAGCCTGCTGCTAGGAATCGGTTGATGTGTGAATTGTAATAAATGTAAATGTTAAATAAGGTTAATTGAATCTGGAGCCTTTATGTCTTTTGACCATGGAAACTTTAGATTTGTCAGCATTTCAGCCATGTTTTAAGGTAAAAATTATTCTGTACACATGGCATTGCTATGTAGCTGATTATGGCGTAAAATTCTATTACTAGTGTTCCAACCTAAAAGTGCAGAGGTGGGGGTGGGGAGAAGTTGCTTAAATGTGGAAAGGGCAGCATAATCTCATCTCAATGGTCTCAGGCATCTCCACACCATGGACTGGTTCACACATGCTTCCTAATCATTTGACCAATACAGCATCTAGTAATAACTCACATGTATGTGTGGGACATCAGAGACCATAGGTAGAACTTTTGTATTGTCCCCTCTCAGGCATTAAAAAAATGAACTGTGTTGGTTGGTACAGAGTCATCTACACTAACCACAGTTCCTCCACTCCACCTTGCTGCATTCCACTGTACCCGAGGGAAACTTGTAAACTTACAAAAATTCCAGCAAAGCAGACAGGACCATGGATAGCTCCAAGTAGAACTAGCTGAAACCAACTCTTCAGTACAGGAGGCTAGGACATTACTCCAACAAAAATATGAAGCCAACTAGGTTTTAAGGGAGCTAGAGGGAGTATAAAAAAGGTAAAGGACCCCTGACAGTTAAGTCCAGTTGTGAACAACTCTGCGGTTGCGGCACTCATCTCGCTTTACTGGCCGAGGGAGCCGACATTTATCCGCAGACAGTTTTTCCGGGTCATGTGGCCAGCATGACTAAGCTGCTTCTGGCAAAACCAGAGCAGCACACGGAAACGCTGTTTGCTTTCCCACCACAGCGGTACCTATTTATCTACTTGCAGTTTGACGTGCTTTCGAACTGCTAGGTTGGCAGGAGCAGGGACCGAGCAATGGGAGCTCACCCTGTCGTGGGGATTTGAACCACTGACCTTCTGATTGGCAAGCCCTAGGCTCAGTGGTTTAGACCACAGTGCCACCCGTGTCCCTTAGAGGGAGGGTAGGTGGGGTCAAAAAAAGAGAAAAGGAAGGAAGAGTGAGCAGTAGGCTGTGTTGGCCTCTGGGTTTCTTCTCTCACAGAGATCCCTGGCTGTGAAGTTTATTTGGGGATGCCTCCTGCACACAGTTCCCCCCTTCTGTCCCCAGATCATTCTCTGGTCATATGGGTCTGATTTCTGGTTCCCAGCAGTTCATTCCTTCCCCAGAAGTCTCCTCTACCTCACCTTGCATGCTGATACTTACCTATTCTCTGTAGCTCTGGTTTGGCTACATACTTATCATAGCTCAGCAGCTAAATTTGGTATTGGTTTATATCAGGGATGGGGAACATGTGGCTCTCCAGATGTTGGACTCCAACCCACATGATACCCACATGCCTACCAAGGAATGAGGGGAGTAGAAACAAATCAAAAATGAAAACAGAACTGGAAGAGAGAGAATATGATTCTGCGATTCTGTACTTCTTTTTCACATCTTAAAGAACATAAGAGTCTGCTGGATCAGGCCAATGACACATCTAATCCAGCATCCTATTCTCACAGTGGCCATGCAGATGTCTACAGGGAACTCTCAAGCAGAACCCAAGCACAATAGTACTCTCTCCTCCTGTGGTTTTCAGCAACTAGTATTCAAATGCATTACTGCCTCTGACTGTGGAAGCAGAGCATAGCTACCCTGGCTTGCAGTCACCAAAAGCCTTATCCTCCATGAATTTGTTGAATCCTCCTTTAAATCCATCCCCGTTGGTAGCTGTCACTGCCTTACAGGGAGGGGGAATTCCACATGTTAACTATGCACTGCATGAAGAAGTCCTTTCTTTTATCCACCCTGAATTTTGCAACATTCAGCTTCTTTGGGTGCCCACAGATTCTAGTGTTATATGGGAGGGAGAAAAACTCTCCCCTATCCACTTTCTCCATGCCATGCATAATTTTATAAACTTCTATCATGTGAAACAAAGCAAAACAAAAGAGGCCAGCTGAATTTTTAATGGAAAGGAGTTCCAAGCATAAAGAGCCAAAAGGGAGGATGTACTGATGAGAAATAGCTCAAGGGAGCAAAGGTTTAATAAGATTAGTGTTAGAAAAGGCTGAAATGGAATTTGAGGTGCAAGAAAGTGAGACAAATTCGTGATGGCTGGCTGATAGTCATTGTGGCGCTGCTACTTACCACAAGTATCATAGGAAGTACAGGTATGCTGTGGAATGCCAGTTGCTGTGGAGCATGTGTGGAGAGTTTTGTTGTTCTCAGAACCTGCTTAAGGGGTTCTCATGGGGATCTGTGAGAAGAGGATGCTGGGTTAGACAAGGCTTTGGTCTGATTAGGGAGGGCTCTTCTTATTTTTTAAGTTCAAGTAAAAGTTTACTAAGATCAGGGGCACCATCTGGAGGGCCCAAGCCCCCCCTCCATTTTTAAGGAGCAAGTCAGCCCCCAAGTGTTCTGCAGCCTACGGTGGGCCCTGCCAGTCTTTCCCAGATCTTCCCATGCCTTCCCACAGCTGTGGCGGACCTTACCAGGCCTCCCAGTGGCCATGGCAGGCCTTGTTGGCCCCATCTGGCCTATCTGTGGCCATAGCAGGCCTCACAGGGCCTTCCTGCAGCCACAGCGGGCTCCCTGTGACCACAACGGACCCTTCTGGCCTCCATGTGGTCACAGCGGGCCTCACAGCCTCCTCCGGCCAAGTGACATCACACATGCACACTGCCCCCTCCCCCAAGTTGTGTGGAACCCAGTGCCTGTGACTAAGGTTGTGATTCTAGAAGAGGGAAGTTTGTTCTCTTGAGACTGCATGGTCTTGGTTGCATAACATGACAAATGTGACAAAATGCACATTTATTATCTATGGGGGCTTACTTCCTCTGGAGCTCATGTACTTAGTGTAATTAACTTGTCTGGCTAGTGAAGATTAATATATGTGCCTGAAAAGTCTCTCTTTCTACATGGTAGAGAGAATCTGATGAAGAAGGCTGAGCACCAACACAGCCCTACAATAAGCAGGTGTCTCTGATTCATTTGGTGTTGTGCCCACTTGCGATACAATAGGACTTGGGGAATTTTGGCACTTCTCTTGGCTTCTTTTATGTGCAAAGCTTTCTGTCAGTTGAGATTAATATGTTGTGCTTTTTAGTTTCCTTCCCTCCTTATGGAACAGTGTTCCACAAAAACCTCCTTAATGTGTCATGAGCAACAACGCTTTGGGTGCACGGTGTCCAAAAACTACTTGTTATAAATCATAGTGGTTCCTTTCTTACATGGGACAGGGACAAAACTGGTGCATTTGATTCATGGTTTAATAAAATCCAGCAAATAGCAATCAAATAATTTTGCTTGTCCTTTAAAAAATTAGGAAAAATACAAAACAGGCAATAGGCAGTGTTCATTTCACATTTCAAGTTATAAATAGCATGAGAAAATCTAAGATGAGCAAAGATTGCTATTCCAGAGCTATTTGTGTGTTTTGTTTTGTTTTCTTTCCCCCTTCTTTTAATATTACAGAACAACACTGAACTCAGAAGCAACTGTCTTCTATGCACTGTTTTCGTTTAGACTACACATGTAACCCCCCCCCCAAAGTCATCTGCAACAAACTGGCTACATATGTTTAATTGAGGTTGAACTGTTGCCCATGCAAAACAACCAGAAAAAAATAAGCAAATACTTGTTTTGCTACTTTGCCACTACCTGCAATTAAGCTGCTGTTAATAATCTCCTCTAATTTTTGTCTTAAATGTATTTTTGAAAGACTACTTGCAAGTGCTCCAGAGATTAAGAGGCTGGAGAAATGCCATCATATTATGTAGTCTGTTTTATGTACATAATGCATTCTGGATAGAATTGAGAAAAATAGTGGGCAGAGTGGGTGGGGAAGGAAGCCAAGGCTGTAAACCGTTAAACTCAGGAGGAATTGAATGGGGGAAGAGAAAACCCATGAAAACAGAAAGAAGAGAACAAACGAAATTTGCTTGTCACTAGTGCTCTGGTCCATGGGGTCACGAAGAGTCAGACACGACTGAACGACTGAACAACAACAGTTTTGAAAATGTTGTATCATTGGAATTCCATTGGGTAGTATGCAACAAAGTTTTACATGGAGCAGACCCATTGAAATTAATGAGCATGGCTAAGTTAAGGTACCATTCATTTCAGGGGGTCTACTCTAAGTAAAACTTAGTTGAATACCCCCTATGCAGTCTTATGAGGGATCTGAGAGCCTTAGGGTGCCTTATTCTGAGACCTGCAAGAAAGACCCTTGTAATTGCTTCCTCCTCTTCTGATTTTCAGGCTGCAAGTGCCATTGATTATGTATTCAAAACAAGACAAGTCCCACACAAGAGGGAGGGAGATGTCAGCAGGCAGGGGGGACCCTAAGGTTGAAAGAACTACAAAGAGCACCTTAGGGAACAAAAAAGCCTAAGGGTGGGGAACCCAAAAAATGAGGACTTGAGAGTACTCAGTCACTATTGCTTGTTATGGTGGGAGATGTAAAACTCTGGAAAAGGGGAAAGGAGTGGAGTAGCTGGATTCCTGAACTGCACTAGCCCACACTGTAGCAGTAGCATTTTGTTGCAGGTCCCAGTTGTAAATAATAGATTTTGATGTTGCTATCTCTAGCTCTTCAGTCAAGATAACCAACATAGGAACATAGGAAACTGCCATATCCATCTAGCGTAGCACTATCTACACCACTGTTTCCCAAACTTGGGTCTCCAGCTGTTTTTGGACTACAATTCCCATCATCCCTGGCCACTGGTCCTGCTAGCTAGGGATAATGGGAGTTGCAGTCCAAAAACAGCTGGAGAACCAAGTTTGGGAAATACTGGTCTACACTGCCTGGTAGTGGCCAGCCCTGCCTGGAGATGTCAGGGATTGAACCTTCCACAAGTGGGGTAGATGGTCTGTCTCTGAGCTATCACCTTTCTGCTGAAGGCAGCTATGGGCTGTTGTATGCTGTTTTTACATCTTACTAGCATTTTTGCCTCTTGTGTACACTTACTACACAAAAGCAGTTCTCCTGTGATTAAATGGCAGCTCTTTTTCATAGCCTCCAATTCTGCTTCTGAGTGGCCCAATAATATAACAAACCTTAATCACCAGTCCCAAGATTTTGCTACACTTTTAATGCATCCATGAAAGTGTTAGCAGGACTTGCAGCCTCATTATTTTGGAGTTTATGTGACTTGATTTGCTTTACCCAGTCAGTCTGAGCGAGTTGGAGCTGTTAACGCATAGATATATTTTTTCCCCTGTCTCTGTGTGAGATTCTTTTGCTCACTGCACACACACACACACACACACACAAAGAAAATGGCTGGGTACATTTAAGGTTTATAGGATTGTGGAGGATCTACTGAAGATTAAAGAGGACAGGAAAGTCAAATGAACACTGTTAACTTTTGCTTGATAAAGGGATTTGTATAGCAGTCTGCTGCAAAAGATAAGACAAATGGGATAGCAGATGACCAGCTGAAAATTTTGAGAGTGATATTCATTGCTACATGTAAGAATAGAGAATATGATCTTGATTCACTTTCATTTTAGCTCTTTATAATAAATTCAATTTATTTAGTATCAGACCGAATAGAGCAAGAAAGCCACTGCCTCCGGCAAATAATTTCTCTCTAACAATTTTCCTTGTTAAGGCACTATGTATAAAAAAGCTTTTATAGGTCAATTGATATAAGGCTGCTCCTTCATTTTAGACCTTTATTATCCCATTGATTTGATGCTTAAGATGAAATGAAAGGGAAATACCATCTCACTGAATATAGTACCTTTCATCCCAGTTGTTCCTCTAGTACAGGGATAGGAAATCTGGGGTTCTCCAGATTTCATTGTTCTCCAAACCTCATCAGCCCCAACCAAGCATGGGCATTACTAAGGGATGGTGGAAAGTGAAAAACTCACTATCCTGCTCTGGTGCTTCTCAAACAATGAAAGGCATCTTTTCGTTATCAACTGAGATTTCATGAGGCACAGCCTCCACTGGAGATGCAACCCATGCCAAACAGAAGACAGCCATTTGAGAATGAAAGTGGTACTAGATACCCGTTTGATTGGAATGGTTAAGAACTCTGAACTAACATAATTAGGGCAACAGGCTTATTCTGAGATTCACACACACACACACACACACACACACAGTGGTACCTCTGGTTACAAACTGAATCCGTTCTGGAGGTCCATTTGTAACCGGAAACTGTTCTTATCCTGAGGTGCGCTTTTGCTAATGGCGCTTCCCGCTGCACGTGCACCTCTGGTTCTCTACCGGGAGCAGCTACTTCCGGGTTAGCGGAGGTCATAACGTGAAGTGTGCATAACCAGAGGCGTTCGTAAACATAGGTAGCTGTGTGTGTGTGTGTGTGTGTGTGCATTCTTTTGAATTACCTGTTTTTAACAGTCTAGGTAAATCCAAGGTAGAGTAGTCAAGTAAGAAATAAAAACCTTGAGCAGACTCTTTGAGTTGTAACTAAGTTTTACTTAGAGTAGACCTGTTGAAATCAATGTACTTGCTCATTAATTTCTGTGTCTACTCTTAGTAGGGTTAGCATTTGACACAACCCTTTCATTTTGCTTTTAGATTATCACAGCACACCACTCTTAGCCAAGTAGACAGATATATAGCTTTCCCAATACTAAGGTTTTAGAACAAGTGTTAGCCACAGCTAATATTGCCCAGTTCTGAGGTTTTAGAACAGGTATTACCCACAGTGCTCTCAAACATGTTGATTCCTGTGCCATAAATTCACAGCCCAGGGGCTGCTTTTCATGTTGTTCTCCTATTTCATCTAAGTACAGAGATGTCTGCAGCAGGGGGAAACAGCTGGCAACATTTAATAATAGCAGGCAAGTGGCAACAGAGGCAAAATATTCAGGACCTGGGACAGCTCCAGTGTACTGGAGGCTTCAGAGTGCTGAACCCTGAAAAGGCTGGTGACTTCCTAAGCTCAGCCTGACAACTGGGAATCAGAAGGATTTTAAAAGAGCAATGTTTTGGCATAGAGTTGTGCATTTTAATGTCACAGAGTGGACCTGTAGATCTTCCCTGCCATCAAATGTTGGGACTTAAAACAGAACATAAGCCTAAAGTTTAATCCCCCCATACAGTGCTGACAATTTGGAGGTACCCCTCAATTTCCTAATGTGATTTCTTTTCTCATCAGTTCGTGGAGAATGGTTGGGAACTAATGCAGGAGAAAATTTTGGCACAGCACTGGTTACTCTCTGTCAGCCTAACCAACCTTACAGGTTGTTGTGCAAACAGCAGGGGTTGAGGGAAAATGTGCTGTTGGGAGCTCTTTGGAGGAAGCTTATGAAAACACAACAGTGCAATTGCAGTTATACAAAACAAGTATAAGTACCACTACTAAAAATATTCCACTTTTAAAAACATTGCTTGGAATTGGCTGCAAGGGTCATCCAATAAATCTGCTAAAAACAAATCAAAACTCCATTCAGATTCGTTTCCCAAACTGTAAACCGGTCAGTTTGAGTTAATAATGTGATGCCACGCTATTTAGAAATGAGCTCTCGTGAAAAATCAATTAAAATAATTCAAGGAAATTAAAGTGCTGACAAGTTAATAACAACTCTTCAGGTTGTTAAATAGGATTGGCATGGATTAGCATCAGGAGGTAGGCAAGAATTTTCCATTTTACCAACTGCAATGACAGCTTTGTGGATTGAACCACATCCAAGCATTCAGATATGGTCTATTACAACCACCAGTGAGTGAGTGATGTTTAATCCCATAAGACATATTTCTGTTGAGGACTGTTACTTTCTTTATCATCATGTGAGCTCGGTCACAGATATTACAGATTGCATTTTATCTTGGCTTGTGTCTGTTTGAGCCCTCAGCAGTTATCCAGTTTATCCAACTTCCATTTGTTCTGGTTTAATCCATTTAACTCCATAGATTATTATTTTTTATACGGTGATTATTTAATATCCATCCCGGTGTGAAGAAAACATGTTTATAGAAGTTTGAGTTGCTTGTTCTTAGATTTATTTCATTTCTCTTCTAAAATGATTAAGATCACTGGACTTCAACTGGTGGGGATTGCAGCCTGATCCAAGTTAGGTTGCAACAGGAGTGCTGCCACTGTGCAACTATATGGTAAAAGATTAAGAAATGGGCCCCCAAATTATTTTGTTTGTTTGTTAAAAGCGGGCCCTGGGTCCAAAAAGGTTGAAGATACCTGATTTAGAACAATAATATGCAGACATTTTGAATTCTAACTTGTTCCTGTGATATAAAGCAAAGCTAATACAGTAAATTTAGGCAGATTTTGACATTGCCAATGACTAGCTGGAACCCCCTTGGTGGAAGAATGTGTGGCTGTTGCCAGGAAGAGAATATAATTGGATGGAGCACCAGAATAAATTACCTTTATTCTATATCCCTTCCAGCTCTATGAGTTGACATGTCTGGGACTAATTTGACATAAATCTGAGAGGACACCTCCCAAAGTAAAGTTCACTGCAACTCTAGCCACCATAGACATGGAATTACCCCATTCTAAAATGACATTCCATAATCCAGAACAGCTGCATCTGCCTTGTCCTTCAAACGCTTACTTTAGAGACAGGGAGAAAAACACACATTTGCTTTGATTTCCGTGTCCTCATGTTCTCCTGTTCCATTAGAGCTAGTGTGGTGCAGTGACTAGGCTAGGACGTGAGAGATCAGGGTTCAGATTCCTAGCTGGCCATGAAGCTTTCTTTGTGTGACTGAGGGCCAGTCACTGTCTCTGACTGATCCATCGCTCAAGGGAGTATAATGCACACTGCCCTGAGCTCCTGGGAAGAAGTGGGGGATATGGCTAAGAGTAGGCAGATAAGTCCATGTCACTTTTACATGTGTGAACTATAAAGTCTGTTCTATCACGTTTCCATATTAAACGTATTTTCCCCACCCTAAAAAAATCTGCATATAATTCTTATTATAAAATCCTGCTCTATGCAGGAGCCCATCTAGATTCTCAATCTATTTTTTTTAATGTCTAGAGGAGTCCAGAAAATTAATCTACTTACACTGGATTGAGTTTGGCCAGAGCGACCCATAATTAGTGACATCACAACTGAGAACCTGCTCTGTCTTCTAGAAGGTTTTAGCTTATCAAGTTAAGGAATGGGGAACATGTGGTCCTACTGATGTTGCTGGACTCTAACTCCCATCATCCCAGACCATTGGAATGGCTGGATAGGGCTAATGGGAGCTAAAGGACCAACAAGTTTCCCATTCCTGAAGTACCCAGAGCAGGACCACCCCCATAAATCATGAAGGGAACCCAAAGGTTCTTGAGATAAGCCAAGCTCTGATTCCCAAAGGTGAAGTGAACTGCCTGAAGAATGGCAAAAAGAGACTTGCTGGATTATCTATTTATATACAGCACACATTTTGAGGAAGTGGGGTGGGGTGGGATGCAAGTCAATATTTCTGTTCACATTGCAGAATGAGCAATGTAAGGGCAGCCTGCCAGCATTTGACACAGCTGCTTCCAGGGAGGAAAACTGCTCAATGTTGTTGTTTTTGTTTAGGTCAAAAGAGAATGTAGTTAATTGACTTATGGCAATGAACTTGTCATTCACAGGGCATCAGAACTATAGGCCTACAAAGTGAGTGTGTATTAATTCTCTGCCAGTAGAAAATAATGGAAAAGTGCCTGGCTTGATTTTACACAACTTGCCCCTCTCTATAATTTGCTTATGTGGAGGAATATGTGAGGAATATTCAGCATTTAAGAGGTTTGCTCCTAAAGCCAGTTACTCTAGAACAGCATCTTCACAGCCAGTGAGGTTATGGTGGGTAAACCAGGAATAGGAACCAGTGTCACTTCACATATTGTTGGACTTCTCCTCTCACCAGTTTAAGCTGGCATGGCCAGTGAGTCAGCTTTGGAATCTGAGTTTGGTAGATTCTGCCCCCCCCCCCCCCGTTACTCTCCAAAGAGCTCTACCTGCACCCCCTCCCCATCCAGGCATTTTCTTTATGTGACAAGCTTGGAGAAAAAGGTTTCATTTTCAGCGGACACATGGATTGGAGGTTTTTCCAATCTCCTGAGCACCCTGAATACTTCAAAGAACCATGCTTCAGTTTCAGGCACTTGGGGGGTATCCCATTTCTGTTCAGACAAGCCCGAATCTTCCTGAAGCATCCAAATCCAATGTGTATGCCTAATAGAAAAAAATCGTAGGGATATTGATGCTTGTATTCCTGTCTGGTGTAAGATGGGGATGTATTTATAGGTCACTTCACAGCATGGGGTGTGTGATACCAAAGATACTTCTGAAAGAAAAAACTGACCTTTCCATGCTGGACCTCTTAGCTGAACTAACAGACCATGAATGCTGATTATAGTGACTCTCAATTGCTTATAATTCTTGAATCTTTGGCAAAATGCATGTCAAGCATCTACCCATAGAGACTCGGTCTTTGCTCGCTGCTAGCTGAAACATCAGAAGTGAATGTTTAATCTTGGGCACTGAACCCAGGGAAGAGAAACCTGTGGCTCTCCAAATGTTGTCATCCTCTAGCCTCCATCACATACCTGTCAACTGCTGTGCTTTGAGTGGGATGTCCCAGAATTACAGAAGTTGTCCTGTTCTCTGGTTGGATCCCAGGATGTTTTGTTTGGCTCTCGTGAGTATGCAACCCCAAAAACCTCACATCCTGTTTTTCCTCTGCAGGATGTTGGAGGGCATGCCACCAGCCTAGGCTGGCAGGACCAATGATCAGGGATGATGTGTGTTGTACATCTGGAGAGCAAGAGGTTCCCCATCACTGCTCTAAACCAACTCTTATTATGTGCATAAGTGATAAAGAATTTGATAGTATGTACTTCTGAATTATGGTATTTTGAGATAGCAGCTAATAGCTTATGGATTGGTTAGTGTCAAACATCAGTGTAGGTGAACCTTAATCAGATTCCTTTCCTGAAGAGGCAGGCCAGAGCTGTTGAATTTTGCTGCATCTTCCAAGAGTTCCCCATTTCTTTCCCTTACAATTAGAAATAACTGATGTGAGCACGCGCACGCACGCGCGCACACACACACACGAGTGGCTGGGGAAACCCAGCCAGTTCAGTGGGGTATAAATAATAAAATTATTATTATTATTATTATTATTATTATTAAACATCTCCCAACATTCTGTCTAGTGATGGTGGCAAGCTTCATAATTACTTCTGCCACGGGACTGTGGCACATTGTCTGCCACAATTCAAAGACCAGAAAAACAGACAGTATTACAAAATGGTGCAGGTATGCCCTCCCCTATCAATAGGGAAAAGATATCAACATCAGCCACTCTCATGCTTAGTCAGAGAGAGAGGCTCTTTGATCCTCTCTTCTGTTCACTACAGATGGGAGGTTGGTTGTCCAATCATGGCCACCAATGAAATGTGGGCATGATTTAGTGGGTGGGTCCAATGTAGGAGAGGCTGAGCCAGTTTACTCAGGAACTGAGCAGGAAACGCAAACACTCTTGTTGAGCTTTCTGGATTTTTGAGGGGATATTACCGAGATCTTTCACAGGCATCATAGCTTGTGAGCACACTACAACCTACAGGTGCCATGTTGGTGACACCCGAAAGATGGCATCCATTGGTATTTATTAAATAGTGGGTGGACATAGCAGACGACACAGTGATTCTCCAAGCAGCTCTCTTTATTCTCAGGCTGGAACAGAACTGAACTGAAGGGCTGAGCCAGCCTGCTTATATAGTACTCAGTAACATGCAACAGTAACAACTCTCTCTCTAGCTACCCAATCCATGAGCGGCACTCTCAATCCTTCATTTGCATGTGCGGACCTGAGTGAGAACTGCAGCCACGGTAGGCAGAGTGAAACTATATACACAACACCGCTAGTGGCCTAGGGTGAGAACTTCAATACATAACAGTATTTATTAGCTTTCCTTCAGGCGAGCATGCTTAGAATTACAATGTTGTATTTTAATTTTTTTTGCTTCCGTAAAGTGAAAGTATGGTGCACCAGTTATCTCCCACAGTGGCAAATTTTTGTGGACTGTGTGGGAAAGTTTTGCCCTCACTCTTTATGAATATTGCAAGGACATGCTGGTTTAATTTAAGACCTGAACAAAGTCTCTACAACCACAGTATCTTAGCGTACATAACATCTTCCCTGAACTTGGCAGGTAATTATTGGTATAACTAAATAGATAATTACATATTTCAAACTACAAGGCAACAGAGAGCACATTTCTTTCTCTGCAGCTAGCTAAGCAATGCTCTTAAAAAAAAAAGACTCACTGTGTCTCACTGAAACTTGGCAATGGTCTGTTTTGTGTCATTTTAATTAGCTGTTGTTGTGTGAAATATGGGAACTGGGAAATGGTTATAAATACTGAAATCCCAGATCACATAGTAGGTACATCGCTCAGTCATGCCTCATTCCTAATATTAGTTCAAATGTTTCTGGCGTTGTATTAGAGGAAATTGATTATAATGAGAGAAAGAAACCAGAAGGGAAATAAAAAGCAGTGTGACCCAAAGGTTTACAATATAGATAAATGCTGTATGATAGAATGGTGGTCTTTGATGCATCTAATTTAAAGAATGCCTTTCCACCTGTCTATTCTATTAGTGTTTTTAGAAAACTAGGAACTGTGTGTCTGTGTCTCGGTGTTCTTTTTTTCTTGTAAGTGATTTCATTTTTTAAAAGGACATTTTTGTTATTCACCATGCCACCAAAAATTAATCTTCACCTTTGGTAATATAAACACTGCACAGTTTCTTATTATTCCTGTTTTCCACCTACCAAGGCCCCTCTGTTTTGTTTAAGGATGGAGGGAGGCATGAATGACAGCTGCTTTTTATATTTACAGAAATGGGAAATCAGCCACTATATGCTTCTCCTTACCCATCAGGCCTTGGTGCAACCTGAAACTTGCATAGCACCCAACAAGGTTCATTGAGATCCAAGGGATGTGGGTGGCGCTGTGGTCTAAACCACAGAGCATAGGGCTTGCCAATCAGAAGGTCGGCGGTTCAAATCCCCGCAACGGGGTGAACTCCCATTGCTCTGTCCCTGCTCCTGCCAGCCTAGCAGTTTGAAAGCACGAAGTGCAAGTAGATAAATAGGTACCGCTCCGGCAGGAAGGTAAACAGCGTTTCTGTGCACTGCTCTGGTTCACCAGAAGTGGCTTAGTCATGCTGGCCACATGATCCAGAAGTTGTATGCCAGCTCCCTTGGCCAATAAAGCGAGATGAGCGCCGCAACCCCAGAGTCATCCGTAACTGGACCTAATGGTCAGGGGTCCCTTTGCCTTTACACAAACAAAGGCTTGTCCTGGGGTAGAGGAAGAATGAGAAAAGGCTCTCCTATAAGTTTGTTCTTAGTCCAAGGCACTGGTTAGCTTCTGTTCCTTGGACAAACTAGAGTGTGATGGAATGCTGGGCCACGGCTTTTATAGAGAGAGAGCAGGGAAAAAACATAAGACAGGCCTTGCTGGATCACACCAAAGGCTCATTTCATCCAGCATCCTGTTCTCACAGTGGCCAAGCAGGTGCCTCTGGGAAGCCTGGAAGCAGGATCTGTAATAATAAAAATCTATTACTGTTGTTGGGAGAGCTGTAGCATAACATCATGCTTGAAATAACTTAGCGAGTCTGCCTTTCTTCTGGAGCAGCAATATTTCAGAGGACAAAGAGGAGTGAAATGCAGGAAGAGTAATGGAGCAGGTAGGTTGCCAGGTGAATTATTGGCAATGCAGGAAAGAAGCAGAGAAGAGGAATGGACACAGGCTGAGAAGCACAGACCTGCTGTCTTGCTTATTTGGACAGACATTATTTCCTACAGGGAGCATCTGCGCTATGAGAATCTTACAGAAGAGACAGAAAAGAACATGTCGGGACCTGCGTTAAGTAGAGTACCAAAGACTTTTTTATTTTTATTTTTTAAAGAAACATTTCCTATACAATTTCTGAAGGTACCAGGAAACCAGAGCCAAACATACAGTTAGTTTTTTAATGCATCAGAATCTCTTCACTTTAAGTATGAAAAATTCAATTTAAGTCTCTTCAGAAGCATCTTAGTGCAGCAGTTTTAATGCAGCTTTTAATGGTGAAAAGGAAACACCCTAATTGCTCAGGGAGGGCAGAAATCTTTTTAAAACAACAGCAACTAAAGTAACAGGTTAAAATACAAATTTTTATCAAACTAAAGTACAGGCAACTCCTCATTTACCTGGGTGTTACGTTCCAAGGCACTGCACATTTAAGTGAAATTGCATTTATTGCGAACACCATTGAAAAAGCCTGCAAACACCCTCTAAGCCTCTGGAAACCCTTTGAAAACCCTTTAAAAAACAAAAAGCCACCAAACTCCACCACAATAGCTCCCTCCAAACCTTCTTGCTCAAACTCCAACTCCCCGCAGGCCTCAAAGGTTGGTGAAAAGGCTCATGGAATTGCTAGGCCCTATATTTTTACCATTTTTGCACTCTTTTAGGGCCAGTTTTGCCCTTGTTATGTTACTTCTAGGTTTGTGGTGATGCACAGTTGCACATGCCTCAAATGCTTATAAATGTGGGGTTGCCTGTATGCAATACTCAGATTAGCCCTCATTGCCAAAAAACTAGCCCAGTCTTACATTTTTTGTGGGAAACCCTAAGATTTCAATGAGTTTCCAGAACTCTTTTGTGTAGCTGCTGTTACCATCCAGTGGGCCCTACAAATGCCAGGCTACCACATCACCCAGTGGCCTGGCGATCATGTCCAACACAAGCTGGGGTATGTATTCCAAACTGGCACATGGGCTAGTGCATCCTACTGTATCATCTTGGATAAGAATCATTCATCTTTCTAGTCCACATTGGGTTTTTTTGTACATACAATTTTAAACATTTTTGCTTTTATCTGATTAGAGGCATAATATTCACAAAGAGCTAATTTATAACTGATTTTCTCTCATGAAACAAACCATATTATGTAGTTGAAATTTTTTGGGCACAAGGTGAAGTCCAACTGTTAAAAAATTGAATTTGTCAGCAGAAAATAAACAGAATATAAAATGTGGCATTCACCTCTAGTCTCCAGAGTAAGCTAATACTCCAGCAAATTTGCTGCCTTGTTTGTATATGCGGCTTACTTGAGAGTAAATTCTACTTGGTGGAACCTACTTCAGAGTAAGTATGTGAAAGTAGAAGACTGTGCTGCAGATCATATATGTACAAAAATGTACATAAATCTTGTAACAACTTACCAGTGTTTTTAATGATTTGCAATCATTACCGTGAATAAACTAAGATTAATTATTCAGGAAATAATAGGAAAACCTCTGTCCAAGTCAAATAAACAGGCCAGATTAAGATTCTGCACTCACATATAGGTGTAAATGTGGATTTAGTGGCATCAGTTAAATTATTCTTGATATTCACTTGCATAAATGCAATCTCAATCAGAGAGGTCTGTTTCTAATCAAGCTTAATAGTTCCCCAGTGAACCTTTATAATCTCTTAAACTCTACTCTGCTGTAGGGAATCAACTGCATTATCAAAATCACAAAAGTTCTCAGAATATATTAATATAGTCCTATCTAATAGCTTCTTGCACTGTCTAAATAAAATACTTAAAAGATGACACTCCAATAAGAAATTGGGGCATTCCCCCACCTCTTGCTGACTCGAACCCTCCCCCCTACACTATCCTGCCAGCACCACTCACTCATCCACACATCCCTCCCAATACACTTTTTGTTGTAAACAATCTTGTTCTTCACTCTTGTATAGGTTTCTGTGCGTACGTTCCCCTAACATTCCTACTTTTATACGCATTATGGGTGACTTGGAGAACTGCACTGCAAAATTTGGAGAAGCATTACTCTCAAAGCATCATATAGTTTCAGGAAGTACAAATTAGGTAGGTTTTCATTAAAATGTGTATTGAACCAAACCCACCCCCATCCCTAGTATGTACACCAACCCACACCCACACTCACACTCCTGACAAAGACTAAAAAAACCAGACCTGTTAGCTGATGAATATTTTTCCAGCTCCTAACCAATTAATTAACCAATTAAGTTGACATATGTTTACCTACTGCAAGGACTGGATGTATTTCTATTTCAAGGGAGCAGCAGTGCCTAACACATCGCACCAGGGAGGATTGTAGGGTGTGCTGTCGAGTCTTTCCCCCACTGTCACAAAACCAGCAGAGTAACAGCAAGACTAATTGGACAAGGAAAGAGCCTGCCTTTGAATGAGAAGTTACTTTCAAGGTTCATCCACGCTGAACTTTTGCCACACACTTTCTAGGTACAGATCTACACTGTGCTCTTTCCCTGCCCCCCCCCCGGCCCCCTTGCTTTCCCCAATAAGTTTCATGCCTTGCTGTGCTGCTTTCCTTTGCTCATGCTCACTTAGTGAATGTGGTACATCATCTACCACAATGATAAAAAGTAATACTTAGGACTGAACTATGCTAAATTGCAGGGATATTTACCCCGAGGTATTGTTGTTGTTAATCCATGGATGCTACAATCTGGACTGGAAGCTTGTGCATGGTAGTGGGTGGGACTTGGCCAGTGTGGTGTAGTGGTTAAGAGTGGTAGACTCGTAATCTGGTGAACCGGGTTCGCTTCCCCGCTCCTCCACATGCAGCTGCTGGGTGACCTTGGGCTAGCCACACTTCTCTGAAGTCTCTCAGCCCCACTCACCTCACAGAGTGTTTGTTGTGGGGGAGGAAGGGGAAGGAGAATGTTAGCCGCTTTGAGACTCCTTCAGGTAGTGATAAAGCGGGATATCAAATCCAAACTCCTCCTCCTCTTCTTCTTGAAGTCACCTGGAAGCAGCAATGTGGCCAATAAGAGGTCAGCACCACCGTACCACTCTGCCGACCTCTACTGGTCCTTCCTAGGTACACTGTGGTTTGTCCACTCGCTTCCCACTGTAGCCTCTCAGACGTGATCAGCAGGTTTAGGATTAGGGTCTGGAGGACAGTCTGCAGCTCTGTTGAATTTGGGACAAGGGGAGATTCAAGTGCATTCAGCATGCACATGCAAACACACATGCCATAGCGCTGGGTGATATGTGAATATATCATCCAAAACCGGTTTGAAGTCCATATCATGATACTGGTTTCATAATTTTTGACCTGGCAATATAGTGTGAATCATGATGTTTGTGTGTGTGCCATGCAAAAATTATAATGTGGGGAAAAACTGTGAAGCCAGCCAATGCCTCTACATAGCTCTATCCTTATTTCAGGTATTGTGGTATTTCAGTATATCACAATGTTTAGCTGGTGATACATCACAATGTTGAAAGTCAGATACTGCCCAGCCCTAGCACACAAATGCACACACGTAAGAAGAACTTACGCATGGGACTATTTGGATTCTTGTGCCTATTGTAATTTGTAGTATAGAAGCTAGTGTTGAACATAGACTAAGGAGAAAGGGGTTGCCTCTCTGCTCAACTCCAATGCTTACTAGGTAACTTCACCTGCCTCTGAGCCTAACCTATCTTTGATTATTATTGTGTGAATAAAGAGTTGGTGGACCACATTGCCTTGAGCTTCTTGGAAGGTAATAATGAAACAGTGTGGCGCTGTAGTCTAAACCACTGAGCCTAGGGTTTGCCAATTGAAAGGTCGGCAGTTCGAATCCCCGTGATGGGGTGAGCTCTCGTTGTTCGGTCCTAGCTCCTGCCCATCTAGCAGTTCGAAAGCACGTCAAAGTGCAAGTAGATAAATAGGTACCGCTCCAGCAGGAAGGTAAACGGCGTTTCCGTGCACTGCTCTGGTTCGCCAGAAGCAGCTTAGTCATGCTGGCCACATAACCCAGAAGCTGTCTGCGGTCAAACTCCGGCTCCCTCATCCTGTAAAGCAAGATGATCACTGCAACCCCAGAGTCGTCCGTGACTGGACCTAACGGTCAGGGGTACCTTTACCTTTACCTATGACTCTAAATCTCCAATAATTTTTACACCAGTAAAGAAGGAAGATAATTACTCCTTGAAAAGTAAGAAGAAGCATCCTATTGCCCTGCTGGAAAACCCCAAACTGAGCTGTGAAAATGCTTCATATTAGGATTGTTACTGTATTGAACCCTTTCCTGCTTTCATCTGTAAGGTGGTTTTAGAGCTCCTGGATTCAGTTTCCTTTCTTTATAGACTTTCTCTCATATACACACACATACATATATATGCTAGCCAACCAGTTCTCATTGTTTCAGAGAGACTGTTGTTTCCTTTGGCGTTAATAAATCTAAAGCTTCAGCTAAGACATTTCTATAGCGTAGTTTGCTTTTTTTTTTTTTATAAGAATTTATTGACATTTTTACTTATAACAACATACAACCTTAACCACACCTACATTTATACACATACAAAACAAATACAATTACACATCTAATACAAAAATTGCCATGATTTTCCTTCTTAATTAGACATCTCAAAAAAAAAAAAAAAATTCTTTTTCCAATCTTGACAGTTGACTTCCCCTGCCTTTTCACCTTCGAGTTTATATCCATAATCTACTTTTTAACCTCTTCATTTAAAAAATTAAACTTAATTATATATATAAAGTAAAACATTCATCTTAATCTTCATCTTAATCTTAATCGTCTTAATCTATAAACTTAAACCACTTAAATTGACTTTATTTATACTACATCCTCATAAATCCTCACAACTATAGCGTAGTTTGCTTTTGATCCACATAAAAAGATAGCGGCTGACAGAACGGCGGTGGATGTGCTCATTCCTCAGCTGGCTTTTGACACTGCCTCCCTGGTTTTGTTCTGCTCCCAATTTACAGTATAATCAGGAAACAGTGAAGGGGAACGCTAAGAAGGGGAGTATGCGGTGCATCCACAGTGAAAACACTCTGCTAAACTCCATTGCCTTTTCTGCTGCCTTCCTCATCTCTTACTTTTCCCCTATTCACATACAACTTCTTCTCGACCCCCTTCTGCAGAAAGGGTGGTAATTAGTTTCAGAAAGCAAAGGTCTGCCAGAGAGGCTGCTATTGCTGGAACGAGGAATTTAGCAGACACCCGTCTGTTATAGATTGGGCAGGGAAAAATAGTCACAATGGCTACATGCTACCTACTTCCAGGATCAGAGGCCGTGAGCTATTGCTTAAAGGCCAACCCCATGAGCATTTCATTGGCCACTGTGAGAAAATGGACCTTAGAGCCCTTTAGGTCTAACCCAGCAGGGCTCTTTTTTTGTTCTTAAAATATCCGCAGTGGTCACCTGCACACTGAACCTCATGGGTGGTCTAATAAGAAGGGAGAGATTTCCACTGTACTCTGAAATATTTTCTAATGTAAGGATTGCACAAAAATGTGAGTGGAACCACCTCACTCGTTGCTCATGGTACCATGGCTGAGGGTACATTGAGGTTGGTCAGGCAGTGCCCCATTTGCCCCAATGGATGGCATGCACTGTTTACACACCCATGCTCTGTATCTGCATTTGAGTTTGGAAGATCAATTTCAATTTTGCTATCTGCTTATAAAAGCAGTTCATTGTAAAGCTGATTTCTTACCCCTAAAACCCTACAGTAAGCAAAGTATAACTGAATAAATAAGCAACAGCTGACCCCCTTTATTACCGCTCTTCAGTTTATTTTCTGTTGCTCATTTCTGCATCAGTCCCTTGGTAATCAGTGATACTGTCATTATACAGCTTAAAGTTTTTATATCTTTCTGCTGAAAGCATCAGTGTGTCTTAAGGAAACAAAATGATCATTGCATTCATCAGTTGAAATGGAACAAAATGCCCACTTATTTTCAAGCTGCCATTCTCAATTTAGGGGACGATTCTGCTGAATCAAGAGTGCCCCCTGGGTTCCTTTTGTTTAAAGAATTATAATGAGAATTCTAGTAATAAATATTACAATTGCTTTGCAATAGTGAAAGTAGCTCCTCACCTCCCTCTCTTGCCTTCATCTTGGGTCTTGGATAGAGGTCACATCTACACCATACATTTAAAGTACATTGCTTCCCCCAAAGAATCCTGGGAATTGTAGTTTATCCCTAACAAAGCTGCATTCCACACACTCTACACAAACTACAGTTCCCAGAATTCTTTGGGAGAAGCCATGTGCTTTAAATGTGCTGTGTAAACCAGAGTTCTTTCCCAATCATCTTTGTCTGATTTCCTTTATCTGTAGATTTCAGAGGCTGTTTGTTTATCTAAAGGGGAACAGAGCTACAGTATGGTGCAGTTCACTGGGATTTGTTGCACATCACTGCTTTTTAAGTGAGGAATTTGTTCTGAAACTGACCTAGGGACTAATTGATACTGAAATTATCCTAGGGACTAATATGTACTGGTGAGTTATAATGTTATAAATGTGTTATAAAAATGTGACACCGGGGGCACTGCACAGCAGTCAATGGAAAATTGCATTGAGAGCTTTTAATGTTTTATTTTTCTTAGTTTTTTTAAAATCATTGTAGATCCAGCCAGGGCCGGTGAGTCCATTTAGGCGAATTAGGCAATTGCCTAGGGCGCCAAAATGGAGGGGACGCTGGCCAGGCTTGGGCGGGATGCGCTAGCAGCAGCTTCTCCGCTGTAGCGGAGAGGTGCTGCTTGCCCCCTACACCACCACCCCCGGTTCCCACTAAAGCAGGCTTTGGTGGTGGGCGGGCGGGGGGATGGGTGAGCAGCAGCTCTCCGCTACAGCGGAGAAACTGCTGCTTGCCTCTCCACCCCCACCTCCCGCTAAAGCAGGCTTTGGCGGGGGGCGGGGGCGCCAGAAGGTGGTTCGCCTAGGGCACAAGGAGTCCTAGCACCGGTCCTGGATCCAGCACTAGCCTATTCAGACACTTCTCCGGTTAAAGACTAGTGCTAAAGCATGGCCTCGTGTGCTTTTAAAAAAGTTTTGAAAAAAATATTTAGGTTTTAAATTGTGGAGGCTTAATTTATGTTTTCAATTTTGTATATTGTATATTTTATCATTGTAAGCTTCTTTGAGACCTACATGGTAGACAGTGGGATATCAATTTTTAAATAAATAAAATGAAAGGCGGTTATCAGAAGCTTTTGCTTTCACAGTTCTCTGTAGCTTTTGCTTTCACAGTTCTCTGTAGTGTCCAAGTTTGGGATACTCTGCTTTGTTCTTACTATTGTTAATTAAAACAAACCAGGGTCAAATCACGTTTGGCTATCCTGATTTGCTGACTCACTACAGTTTCGCATTACATTTGAACTAGGCCAGTGTTTGAAAAGTACAGGTTCTGCAGGTTTATGTAGCACAGAGATTAGAGTCTGAAATTCTGTGTATCCTTAGGCTGAAACAAAACTGTTTCTCTAGACTATTCATCTGTCTCTGTTTGGACTCTTTGTTTAGGCTTGAATCCAGGAACAGAGCAATCGGAGGCCTCCAGTAATTGTAGCTCATCCTTAAGGTCAACACAGACAATTGCCTATTGCTATTGGTGCCTATTTCTGGTACATCATGTCCTTACAGTAAAACTGGCAAATGACACCAACATGTTGGTCCTGCTTCATTGGACTGATTAAATGCTTTAAGTAGTTTGATACCATTAATACACTCCCCAGGCCTTGTCAGCTGCAAGAATGATTATTGCTGTAGGGAGTTCAGAAATTGTACGGCAGGAAATTATAATAATAGGGGAAAGAAAATTGTTTTACGATAGATGCACTAATGTATCTCTGTGTTCTGCATAATACTGTAAGGTTGTGTACACACTATACTTTTCTTGCTCTAAGAATTCTGGGCGTTGTAGGTTGTTAAAGGTTGCTGAGAACTGTAATTCTCTTGAGGGGTAAACTACAGGGCCCAGAATTCTTTGAGGGGGCAAATGTGCTTCATATGTGCTTTAAAGGTATACAACAGAAATCATTGTCTTTAAGAACACATGTGGAGTCTTTGCATAATACTGCAATACAAAATATTAAAGGTATATTCTCCAGTGGGGCAAGGGGAAATGTAAAAGAAACCTAGATTTTTGCAATCTGAATACTTTGTGCAAATTAAATACATTTGCAAAAGGCACGATTCAGGCAAAGGAAAGCACTTTTAGCATTTTATGCTAAAGCATTTTCAAAGCATTTTATGTTTTGAAGTCAATGGATTTTACAAGTGTTTAACCTTTTCTGGATCCTGTCCAAATAATGTAATTAATACTGCTTCCAAGGGTTGATTTGCACAACTAGATTGGTATTGTAAGATGGAATAGATATGTGCTATGTTTAATGACAGGGTCATGTAATTGCTCCATCGTGCATATTGACCTCACCACTGCAGAGTAGCCTGTTGTGACTTGGACCATGGACACTGATAGTAAATTTGGATTGTGTTGTGTGATGTGATAAAGCGATTGCATGAGCCCTTTTCTGAATCAGCCAAAAATAAGCTCATTAGGACTATTAAGATGTACCTACAGGTTGACTGCAAAATGTGAAAGGGAATACCCCTCGTACCATTTTAAAGTTATCTCTCCAGCCAAGGTGTCTAGGAATTAGCTATATTGATTTTACTAATTTAAAAGCTTAGCTTTTCAGAATACCATGCATTATCCTCCAAACCAGAATCTAGGATTTACAAAGCAGTGATTATCGGTTATTTATTATAAAATGAACCTTTGCATTAACTTTTTTTTGCTACATGTCAAGTGTGATAATTCTCCACATTTCCTTGATTGTAAATAAGAAAGTGAATGTGGATTGCTAAAAAAAACAACAGTCAAAAGTGTCATGCTGGGGGGGGGGGTAAGAGCAGTGGAGGTGATCCTGTATTACAAAATGATTATTTCTTACATTACATTATCTCTCTAATACAGCTTGGCCGGGGGGGCTCCCCTTTTCCATGATCTGTTGAGGGATATATAACAGTGGTAGGCAGGACAGGAGACGAATCTGGATGGTGAACCCCCTTTCTCCTTTCTGCCACCCCTCCTGCCCACTTGTCCCATGTCAAATTAGACTGAGGGAGACCTGAAATTTAGCTGAGGGTCACAACTTGCTTACCTTGAGCTAGAACAACGTGCACACAAGCAGGTTTCCTGGCATGCATTTTCTACCAGCAATCATGGGAGCAAAAACATATTAGGTGTATAAGATAATTGGATAAAACACCTATCTAGCCCAGCATCCAGTTTCATGCAGTGGCCAGCCAGGTGCCAATGGGAATCCCACAAGTAGAAGATCAAGGAAACCTCACCTGGTGGGATGGAGCTGCAGCAATAACCTCCTGGCAGCAGAATTGCTACCTCTGATGTAGAGCTTGAGTGGCAAGGTGGCAGTGAGGTTGGGGCTGCCAACAGAGCCAGGCTCGATTCCTACCGTCTAAAACTTGCCACCACCTCAACCCTCCCCCTCAATAACCCAGTAAGCAGCAATGGCCCTTCTGCTTCCTGTTCTCACAGTGAGGCATGGGGGGATGCTTGGGAGAAGCCCGCAAGGAGGACCTGAGCACAAGAGCATTCTCCGACCCTGCCGTTTCCAGAAACTGGTACTCAGAAGTCTATTACCGCCTCTGATAGAGGGGCCAGGAAACAGGCAGTGGATTCAGCCTTGTCTCTTGTAATGAAGCAGAGAATTGGTGCTGACAGAACTGACATCATTGGTCACCTTAATTGCATGCTTAACTGGACCATGGAAATTGTTGACACTGGTTTGTGTGGGACTCTTCCACATAAGTATGCGTAGGAGGATCACAGGCGCATACTTTAAACTTTTTTACATTTCATTTGGTGAACCAAATTAGCAGGGATCAGCACTGTCACAGTGAAGCCCCCTAGCTGACAGCCTGAACTCCCTTATTCCCATGGAGTTATTCTGGGTACAGTAGAGTAGACTAATGGACAAATGCTAATAATGTACCTAGAAAACCAGCAAAGACTTGCAGTATATGAAACATGCTGAGCAAACGCGGTGTGGTTTTGTCCCCCTCCCCACAGTTATGCATGATGAGTGGCAGGTCCACAAATTTAGACCAATTGCTTTGTGGAAATGTATGCACATTTAAAACGGGCTCCCGCATTCCTTGTTTACCTGGTAAATACGCACAAGGCTCATCCCCAAAGTGAGCGAGCTTTGTCTTGGTCAGCATAGAAACCCCTCTGTGCCACATTGTTGGCCACAGTGATGGTGCAGGCGTGTGCTTTTGAATAGAAAGATGATAAAAAGATAACAAAACCCAGAAAAGGTGATTGGATTCTGCCTGTGGCGAGTTGCGTTTGCTTGCTTTGCTACAGCTTTGTTATGGTTGATTACAACATAACCCTCTTTGCCTAATAGAGTTCTGAAATTGCTGCAAAAATAATCGCTGGGCTTTGTTAAATCTGAAATAATGTCCACCTGGTTGAAAGACATGTAATGCCAAATTATAGGCCAGATGCAGTGTTTGCAGGAGGGGTGTGGGTTTGAAACAGAAAGTGTGTCACAGCTTGAGCTTCAAACAGTGCTGTTTGCCATTCTGTTCCTCTCCCACCGTCAGAAGGAGACTCCCTGGTGGATTAGCCACATAACTGTGCTAATGTTCCAGAATCCCCAGTCCCGCTTTTTGCAGGATGGAGGGCCATGACAAACGCCATATGCTCAGCTATGTTTGTCTTTGTCTTTGTCTTTGCTTTGTTAGTTATACTTGCATGAAGCATGTAAGGCAAGGGCATAAGATCACCGTGGAACGAGGTGAAGAAAGGGGAGTGGGGGAGAGATCTTCTGGTCCGCCTCTGAAAAGCGTGTTGGCTTCATGGATAAAATAATAAATGCCACCCCTGGGGCAAGAAGGGCTGCAGGCACACAATACGTTTAAACCACATCACTTCATCCAGAGAATCCTGGGAACTGTACGAAGCTATGACTCCTAGCACCCTTGACAAACTAGCACCTAGGATTCCTTGGGGAAAGCCATATGCTTTAAAAAATATTCTGTGTACGTCAGGACTGCCATGCGTCTGGGCAGAATGGGGTCCCCGATCCCCACAGCTAAAAAAGCTAAAAAAGCTCAACAACTTTGTCCTGATTTTCACTATTGGGAATATGGCAAACCTAGTGTATGTAACAAAATAGAAAATTCTTTTCAGTAGCACCTTAGAGACCAACTGTGTTTGTTCTTGGTATGAGCTTTCGTGTGCATGCACACTTCTTCAGATGCATGCACACGAAAGCTCATACCAAGAACAAACACAGTTGGTCTCTAAGGTGCTACTGAAAAGAATTTTCTATTTTGTTTCGACTATGGCAGACCAACACGGCTACCCACCTGTAACTAGTGTATGTACTCATTGTGGTGTTGCAGGAGTGAACAGCTACAGAGCTTTTTTCAGAGCAGGAGTAATTACGTCATCTGCAGGAGCATCAGCCTAACTGACAGGCCCTCCTTCCTCTGGCAACTGCGGTCAAGAGGTTCTCGGCTCCTTTTCTTTGACTGGATTTCTGCTTCAGACTGTTTAAATCACAGCAGTTCTTTGCCAGATTGTTTGCATTTCTAACTCTGGAGCTTTATGCTGCATTTCAGCTGGTTGAAAAGTCTTTGTTTAAAGCTCAGGGTGCTTTGGAAGTTGAACCTATGCAATCAAAATTTATACACCAATAAGTTCAGCAAATCTTGGTTCAGAGGATTGCAGTCATGTTGCAAAAAGTTTAGTCTTGAGGTTGCCACAGGACTCCTCCTGGGAAGACAAACCCTTCTTCCTCGTTTTTTGTAGTGAAATGTATTTACACATCTGCTACCATTTATTGGTTCTCATTGAGAGCATGGCTATGGGCCTGTGGTTGGGGGGCCATGGCTATGGGAGCTATAATGATGCCCTTCAAAAATTATCACTACACTGCTGTAAGAAGCTAAAGAAAACCATTTCAGCTTCAAGATTGTCAGCTTCCAAGCAACATGTTGTTCCTGGGTTTGTTTTTGTTAAGGTTATTTTTTAAAGAGGTAGCCAGTCCAGAACATCTGAACCTCACAGTCCACCAAATGTGGTGCTTTCCCCTGAAGATCTGTTGTTGGAATGCAAACAAAACCAACAACCCCACGGTCTGAATTAAAAGTAATACAAGAAACAAAAACCACACAGTAAGGAATTTTGTTGCCCAAAGTGCCATACAGCACATTTAAAGCTTTGCGTTACCTATTTGCACAGGACAGCACAAATCATAGCTATCTGACATTTCTTTAGGTGCTGAACCAGCATGATTTTAGCTGACTGTCTCCTCTGGCCATCTGGTGAAATGGCATGGAAGGATTTTGCAGGGGCTAATTATTTCCCAGAGATTAATACCATTGGCGGGTTCTCTGTGGCACAGTGCATTTGTGGGGTGCAGTGCTGTTAGGGAGAAAAAATTAATTGTGATGGCTGTGATGCTGTGTCCTGGCGTGCTGCCATGACATCACCATCTGTGTACAACATTTTTAGATCACACACTTGACACACGTCTCTGAGGATGTCTTTACAAATCTAGAGCTAGGATCTTCAGATACTGTTTTACACACTGCCAACGGCTTGGCTCCTTTTCAGAATTTAACAACCTGTTTAACAACCTGAAGGAACACAAGAAGAACCAGACCATTGTTCTGCCTCAGTTAGCTCAGCATTGTCTGCCTTGACTGGCACTGGCTCTTCAGGGGGTCCTCTTCTACCCCTATCTGGAGATGCCAGAGATTGAACCCAGGACCTCCCTGCATGCCAAGCAATTTCTCTGCAGCTCAGCTGATCAGTGCAGGGATATGTGTGGCTGCTGTCAGGGCTGGAGTCAAGCTCAGGTCAGTAATAAAGGCAACAACTCACTGGTGCCAGTGAAGTTAACTCTTTATTCAGGGAAACAAAAATACAGCTCAGCCTAGTGGTCTCAGCAACCCAGTAGGTCTTGCCGTATGGAGCAGTTGCCAGGACTGAGGGTCCCCACCTTCCACCCCTCTATAAGGCTTTTTTGGAAGCAACCTTGGGAGCTTTCCTGCTACTGGGAGCCCTGTCTTATCAGGGTTCCCATTCACAAAGAATATTTTAAGCATGTTCAGATTATCAGACTTAAAATCCCAATTCAGGTATTTGCACTCAAGGGGCAAAGATAAGAAGTGGATCTTGGGGCCAGGGCTTGTATGTACCCCTATATGTTCATTTCCAGTTTAAGGCTTCAGGCATTTCACATAATTCCTGAACAGGGCAACATCCTGAACCTAAACTGGATTCAATGGGACTTGCTAGTAACTGTGCTTAGTATTACAGCCTTCTTCTTAAAGTATCGGCAATGCATTTCTTTTGATTTGGGCTGGTTGTTCCCACTTCAAGGTCTTTAGATACCTAAGGTTTTTACAAAGCAGTCAGGTATAGCAAACTCCTGCAGTTTTCTTCTCTGTTAAAACAGATGCCCTGTCTAACTTAGTGTAAAAATGGGACATTCACACAGAGAAGCTGACCACCAGTAACCTATATTATACCTTTGACAAAATAAAGATCTGCTCTATTGAAGATTGTGAAGAACTGGAGATGGAAGGAGAACAATCAGGTACTTTGGGAGAGAAGATGCACAAACTGTCCACTGAGTCCTTGGCTTTGTAGGGACTTGGGCCAAGTTCCACTTGGTTAGATTGCAGACTGTCATGGGCTGGTTGGATACAGAGGAATGGTGGAAGGAACTGGCTGAGGATTGCACCCTGAGCCTTGTGGAGTCAGGTCCAGGCTGCCACCTGACCCAGCACTGGTGGCAGCTACAAGCAGTGGTCCAAATGGGAGCCTCAGCGATCACCTTCTCCCGCTGGAAACAAACCAGAAGTGCTCTTTTTGCATGTGGCAAAAAGAAGTGCTAGGCTGCTCCCTAGTGGGCTGCCCCCTTACCTGTTTGTGATTGGCTAGGCAGATAGCCAATCAGGATTTTCAAAAAATTATTTACCCTCTTCTAACGCCCATCTGTGCCCCCCCTAGCCTCGTGTTATGGCCCCCCATTTACATACTTTTCACCCATGGCACCCTTGAAATATCCTGGGGCCCCTGGTTGGGAAGCACTGCTCTAACCTGCAGTCTTTGTCGCTGATCCAATGAGCAGCTGTGCATAGAGGTGTGGATTCATAATTCTAGCCCCTGCAACTGCTGATGGTCACATAACAAGAGTGTGTTGCCTTGTGAATATGAAGGTTTTTCTCCAATGGTACTCTTACTCAGAGTAGACTCACTGAAATTAATGGACAAGAATAACTTATTCCATCAGTTTCAATGGCTCAGCTGTAACTTGGTTGAATACAGCCTACAGTACTTTTCACAAATTTCATTGCTGAGCTGCAAAGATATTATCTCTGATTTGTGTCCCATCACAGAATAATAAAAGAATTTTCAGAACTGTTGCTTGGGGAATATGTGAAATGTTTCTTGAGATCACAGCCATTCCATGCCGACTCTTCTATTCATTTGCATTTGTCTTCTTTGTTCTGGAAAAAAAATTACCATATAATAATGAATTCAATTTGCAGAAAAGGGAAGAGTTGGGTTTCTGTTTCCTTTTTGGTGGGGGAGGGGGGCAGTGGTTTCTGACATGAAGATAACGCTTCTGGTTCTAAAAGATAAGACTGGCTGATGAGCAATGGCTTTTTTTGACCCTCTTGATTCATAAATGCCTGCTCGAAAGATGTTAAGCTCTGTAATTGACAAGGCTGTGTCAGAATAGTGGAGACAGTAAGTTAAATGATTACATCCTTAATCTCTAACAGCTAAACAGATCAGACATGTTATGTAAAAAAATAGTTTTCTTTTTGGCAGCGCAGTGGTTGGCTCGTCTAGAAAGTTCTGGTGCCAACAAGGTTAGGTAGAGGACATGTCTCTCTGGAGGCCATGGTGCATGCAAGCAGACATGTTTACCATCACAACATAACAAAGGTAGCTTTGTATATGGCAAGGAGTTTAGAGTCTGTTGTGCCGGTTGTTTCACTTAATGGCATAGCACTGCCTAACAACAACATCTCTGAGTGGGATTAATTAATGAGTGGAAAGGAGGCCTAGCAAGAAGTGAGAAGGAATTTGGCACACGGCTGGTGTAGTGTTGTGGCCAAGAGGGTGAACTGAGAAGTCCCCGGTTCACATCTCACTGAAGACCTGAACTCATTAGGTAGCCTTGGAGAAGTGCCTCTAACTGCTGTGTGTGTGTGTGTGTGTGTGTGTGTGCGCGCGTGTGTGTGTGTGTGTGTGTGCGTGCGTGCGCGCACGTGCATTTGTACTAGCCATTACAGAGTTGTCGTCAGGCACAATGACAGGTGTCTTTGGCTCCCTCAGTATTTGTTGGAAGGGGGCCAGGTCCCCTCAATGTTGAGGGGGCAGAAGAGGTTGAGCGTGGCACAGTGCTCGGCTCCTTCAGAGTGCTCAGCCTCCTCCCAACGATGTGACGACACATGGGTTTGCCATCACACACACATGATGCATGATGCACATGATGTCACATACATGTGTTGTGTGCATGACATCACACATGCATGATGTGCACCTGGCCCCCTCAATGTTGGGGGCAACTCGGTGCCTCTGGTTGTCATCCAGATCACTGATATAAAGTATGTGAAGTGCCCTGAAACAAGCGATAATGCGAAATCTTTATGATCGTTGTTCTTGCCTGAGTAATTATACATTTTCCTAAGGTTCCTCATAATATCCTTGTTGTTTAGTCTTTTAGTCGTGTCCGACTCTTCATGACTCCATGGACCAGAGCACGCCAGGCACTCCTGTCTTCCACTGCCTCCCACAGTTTGGTCAGACTCATGTTCGTAGCTTCAAGAACACTGTCCAACCATCTCATCCTCTGTCGTCCCCTTCTCTTTGTGCCCTCCATCTTTCCCAACATCAGGGTCTTTCCCAGGGAGTCTTCTCTTCTCATGAGGTGGCCAAAGTATTGGAGCCTCAGCTTCAGGATCTGCCCTTCCAGTGAGCACTCAGGGCTGATTTCCTTTAGAATGGATAGGTTTGATCTTCTTGCAGTCCATGGGACTCTCAAGAGTCTCCTCCAGCACCATAATTCAAAGGCATCAATTCTTTGGCGATCAGCCTTCTTTATGATCCAGCTCTCACTTCCATACATCACTACTGGGAAAACCATAGCTTTAACTATACGGACCTTTGTCAGCAAGGTGATGTCTCTGCTTTTTAAGATGCTTTCTAGGTTTGTCATTGCTTTTCTCCCAAGAAGCAGGCATCTTTTAATTTCGTGGCTGCTGTCACCATCTGCAGTGATCATGGAACCCAATAAAGTAAAATCTTTTGTACTATACATACAATTTACTTAATGCCATTTCAAAATACTTGAGAGTAATTTGATGGCAGCTTGGTAGGAATTTATGGTATCTTGCTCTGGTGAGAGTGTTGAAAATAGTTATTGCATGCTAACAATATTATTTTTTAAAGTTTGCATTCCACATCCTATTTCTGCCAATGGGCAAACCTCCATTTATTTGCATGGACTTGGAATGGGCCTGGATGAATTTTAACACTGTGCTACTAATCCCATCTCCTTACTTGCTTCTCTCCTTCTCCAGTTCTAAATCTTTGAATTGGGTATTTAGGTCACATGAGATGGATATTCTTGTCACTTATTTTAATGCCTAGCTGCCCTATGAGCAAGTAAAAGGAACTAAGGCAAGGCAAGGAATGGATATGCAAAGCATGAGTGTGGCTGATGTTATATTTGATTATCGTAAATAATTTACAATGTAATCCAAACCCAAGATCTGAGTTTGGTATAGGTAGACCAGCTGAACTGGGACTCAGATGGGATTATGCTGGTGTAACTCCTTCATCCTGACTTAGTTGGGGAATACATGAACATAACTCCCATAACTGAACATAACTCCCATAACTTATACCTATTCCAACCCTCTTTCATCTCAGTCATGTGACTTGTCAACCCGCCCAACTTGCACCAACAAAAAGGTGTCGTGGAAGTCAGATGCTGGATAGCTCAGTCGGTAGAGAATAGGACTCTTAATCTCAGGGTTGTGTGTTCAAGCCCCATGCTGGGGAAAAGATTCCTGCATTGCAGGGGGCTGGACTAGATGACCCTTATGGTCCCTTCCAATTCTACGATTCTTTGAACCTGGTGATCATCAATGAATATTGCGAGAGTGAATTCCATAGTTCAACTATGTGTTGCTGTGTGAAGAACTTCCTTTCGTTGGTCAAAAAAATTCCAACATTCAGCTTCATTGGATGTCAGGATGCTGTCAGCAGCCCCTGGCTGGCTGCCCAGGAAAGAATAAAGACAAGGAAGTTTCTTACCACCCTTTTTTATTTCAATCTTTACACAGAGAGGCTATAGAACCCAGCCTCCTGGATAATGGTGTTTTCCCGAATGAATCTCCACCCCCCGTCTCTCCCACTTCCTCATTTGTCATTCTCATAATCATCTCTACGGGTGCTGCTACATACCCTCTGTCTTTGAGCTCTTTGCTCTCTTACTTTTAAGGCTCACCGGGTTCTGGGAGATGGAGGGGCTGGAATGCTTTCTAATGACATCATGTCAGTTGGGTGTTGTTCTGGCTCTCCCATGATTTTCCAACTTCCCCCCTCATCTGCCTCTGAGCTATGACCTCCCTCATACCCCTGTTGTAAATTTATACTGTTTTCCTCTTCCTCTTCCTCTTCCCTGGAAGGGTCAGGATGGGGAAGCGGTCTCCACCAATGTCCACCATTCCTCCTCTGCCCAGTCTCTGACATCAGATAGCCTTGGATTGAAAAACTTTGCTTTCTCCATACAATGTGTAATCTAGTTGCACAGAGTTGCATAACTTAGTGGAAGCAGACGTCTACTCATGCAATGGATTTCTGCTCCCTCTGTCGCTAGGCAGCTCCCAACATGAAATCTTCTCCAGAGGATTCTCCAGCCCTCCAAAGCAAATTTTGGGGGTGCAGGAGGATTGTAGGGGGAGGGAAATAAATCAGTTCCTGGAGAACAGGCACCACTGGATTTCACCCTATATTTTTAAGTAGTGCCTTGACACATATAAGTGAATAACACAGAAGAAATGGCTGCACATACACAGGGTCAGTGCAAGAATGTGGTGCAAGACACATTCTGGACAGAGTAGCCTCTGTGGTGCAAAGGCAATATGTTTCTAATGAGCTCTTCACGCCAGCTAAATTTGTTCTTGCTGTTTTGAAAGCTAAGCTTGCGTGGCAGATTCTGGTTAATAAAGAGAATGCAGTGCAGGAGATAGACTTGATATTACCTCAAGTTCAGACTCTATAATTTTCCCAAGGGTTAAGATAAAAGACTTCTGCATTACTTGTCCTGGGAATACAGCACCACAAAGTAAGGTGGGAAGAAAAGAAGATGAAAGCTCAAACACAATTAGATATACATGTACTACAGAGGAAGCAATTAAAACCCATGGAAAGAAGACTTTACAAGATTTCAGGAACACATAAAATGCCCTCCACCACTAGTAACGTCCGGAGTATGCGTTTCTTCCTCCACCGCTAGTAACATCCGGAGTATGCGTTTCTTCCTTTATAGCAATGTGTTCTTAGTTATTTGCCTTAGAAAAATATTATATCCAACCTCCTTTGCTTACATTATGGTAACGAAAGCCCCGTTCCTTTAAAAAAATGTTATCAGTGGCATAAGCTCACACTTGAGTTGCTAGATCTGAGCACAAAATTATCACATTTTGCGCCATTGTTATTGGTTTGTATTCAGTGCCCAGTGCTTGTGATCACATAATGAGAATTCTCTGCCTCTTCTTGACCACAGCAGCCTCTTCTGATTTTGGGAAAAACTTCTGGAAAGACTTGACATGCTGTGGAATGGAGGAACTGGGAGAAATCAATCAGAGGCAGGTTGTGTTAATCTGGTGATTGAATCAATGTTAGTGCATGCTGTGCTCAAAGTCAGTCAATGCGCCAACATTCACTCAAGTCCAATCAAGGTTCAGTTTTGCTCAGTTGCAACCCAGTAGAGTAGGGAGTGAAGCTCGCATGAAAGGAAAAAAACACAGTCGACTAAACATAACTGAAACAAATCACTTGGTTCATTGATATACAGAGCATGATATGAAACTTCTATATCAATGATATAGAAGTTCAATGGCTATGTTGGGAAACACTTAACAGACTGTGGTTTTTTCCTATTGTGTAGAGTTTTCTCTGGGTTGCTACTGATCAAAAGCGAAACTTGTTTGGAATCCAATGAATGTTGATGCATTTGCTGTTTTTTGGCATGGTTCGCACTAATGTTGATTTGATCACCAGATTAACAGCTTGCATGAATGGAAGCAATTGCCCCTTCCTTCCTAGCAGGAAGAAGGGAAGAGAAAGAAGAAAAGAAAAAGAGGGTGTTTGTATTGGCTTGGGTTATTTTTATAACATGCATTGAGATTTGGTGCCTGTAACGTGCTCTGGTCTATGGGGTCACGAAGAGTCGGACATGACTGAACGACTGAACAACAACAAAAAGTTCTCAGTGTATACTCCTAAAAAATCCACAGTGCATGAGAGGCTCTTTTTCAGTTCAGTTCCTGCTTGCATGGGCTCAGCATCTCTTACAACAAACATGCCCTTTCAGACATGTCCACATTGTACTGGATTCTAGGACTGAACACTGTCTCTCCTTTCCATTCTGAACAAAGGAGAGGTAAAAAGAATTTCTCTCCATGAATGAGTGAGTGCAATGCTGGGTGATGTAGGCACCTTTTTCCATTGATGGGAGGGCTGAGTTGGGGGTGGGGGCAGCGGACAAGCCCATACCTTTTCGTGATCCTCTCCCCCCCCCCTTAGATATGGCAGCCATTTTGTGTCATGCCACACCCTTCGTCATAGCCATTTTGTGAATAGTGTCCATAGCACTTCCTCAAAATTCCAAATGTGTCTAGTGACCCCAAAATGTTGGCAGCTCCTAGAATCATAGAATCATAGAGTTGGAAGAGACCACAAGGGCCATCCAGTCCAACCCCCTGCCAAACATTCCTGACAGATGGCTTTGATGGTGTTTCCTGCTTGACAGGGGGTTGGACTGGATGGCCCTTGTGGTCTCTTCCAATTCTATGATTCTATGATTCTAAGCTTGAGGCACTGCCAGTGGGTAGTTCCCAAGTCCAGATGGATGGGAGGTAGCCTGCTCTTGAAGGGGTTACACTCCCTCTGGAGGAGTGGGCACACAGCTTGAGGGTCCTTCTGAATCCTTTGCTGTCTCTTGAGGTTCAGGTGACCTTAGTGGTGCAGAGTGCCTTCCATCAGCTGCACCCCAGTGGCTCAGCTGTGCCCCTATCTGGACAGGCTCCAGGATCCAAAGTTCCATATTCAGTTATCAGTATTGAGCTTCAGCAGGCAACAAGCATTCTATAGACTGGCATATCTTGCCAGAACAGTAAATTTTTTTTATTTTCTTGATTTGTCCCTGACTCAACCGTAGCTGGTGAAAATTATTAAGGGCTGGCCTGGTATGTTCATACCTCGCAGCCCCAATTAACCATTTTACTACTCTGTTCTGGACTAAATGATGTTTCTGGACCATTTTCAAGGGCAGCCTAACAGATAATGTACTGCAGTAATTCAGATGGAAGGTTACTTGTTTGTGTGCTCAGCGAAAGCAAGAGTATCCCCATCCAGGTACGGTTGTGGCTGCTGTGTCAGCCTCAGTTTCGGAGGCCAGCTGAACCTCTAGTGACAAAAATATACCTTGACATGTAATAAATTACTAGTTTAACACTGCAAATTTGCACTGGGTCTTACTACTATTTGAAGAGGCATTAAAAGGTGTTTTTTTTCCTGAAGAAAAGAGTTGATTTAGTATGCTACCCTTCACATTTCTGATTAGAGATCCGTTTTCATTTTAAACACTCCTTTGCCAGCAAATGTTACTGCAGAAATACTCTATGAGATAAGTGAAGAAGAATTAGCCAACAATTAGGATTCATCATTGTTTTGCATTGAGTCAGATCATCTGGGCCTGTTGCCTAATCCTTTTCCTTTAGTCTTTCCCTAAATGTGCTTGAATTGATGTTGGCACCTCAGAATCAGCGTACATGAGAAAAGTCATTGAAAGTAATGAAAGGAAATAGCTTGTCTGAGTAGAACACACTTCCCTCCATCAATTCTTATTGTGTTGCCTTGTGCATTTCTGCTGTTGCTTCTGCCTTGCTTACCTCACTTGGCTTCATTTAAACTGGAGAGCCAGAATTGAATCTGGGACCTCCTGTATGCCAGACTTGTGGTTTAGCACTGAGCTATGCCCCATCACTATAAAGATCATATAAAGATTGTATTTAGTTGGAAAGTTTTTGAAATATATCTTTATACTACTTGCCATTACAATTAAGTCTCAAAGCAGTTTGCAAAGGCTGGGTACTTCTCCTCCTCCTCCTCCTCCTCCTCCTCCTCCTCCTCCTCATTGCTGTATATTATTCATTTGTATACAGCCTTTCATCTGCAGATCTCAATGTGATTTGCGACATAAAAATACAATAAGAAGCCACAAAACATGAGAACAACAAGAACAAAAAAAAATAACTCCCTCCCCCCATTACCAACTTAAAACACAGTTATGTCATTAATTTTCTCAATTCGGTTTGAAGCTGGTTTGGAGGGAAACCAGTCTGTATCGTTTTGGATCCAAAATTATGAACATAGAGTTGCATCTCTATTATGTGATATTGGCTAAGTATTTCTCTCTCTTTCTCTCTTACAGGTTCTATGGACTGTCATTCAGAGGAACCCTAATGGATGTCTCTTGCATTTTTTAAAACCCATCTCTCTTTTCGTGGGGGATTCTTGAATCAACACTGTCCCTATAATGACTGAAACGTCTGAAGGATGTGATTGACAAGAGGCTTGTGCAGTCTGCAAAGGATTCCCCCCCCCACTGATCAGTTTTGTACCTTGACTCCCCCAAAGAGAAGCATGCTCAGTGGCCCACACGGTTAGAGAAGAGTTGCCTCTCACTTGGGCGGTGAGAGAACTTGCGTTTTGAAGTCTGAAGATGAGTGCCCCGCTGGTTCCCAATAAGTCATGTTACAATTTATTGCAGGACAACAGAAATGAGATGAAGAATAACAATGAACGTATGGTGACTGTTGGAGACACGAATGCCAACCAAATCACACCAGAGGTTAGAACCTCTCGAGGGGAGTTAAGGACAAATGATCTGTCAGGAGAAACTAGATGCCGGAATACAGGTGAGACAGAAAATAACACACAGTTAGATTCAGAGAGGAACAGATTTCAGGGCACTACTACTGGCCTATCAGAGTTTAGGCTGCATTCCACCAACAGCAGGGAATTGCATAAGGATTACAGGACTGATGGGCTGAAGGACACTTCAAAACTACTCCCTATTAGCCGGGGACATAGTTTGTCCAATCTGAGGATTAATACAAATGAGACCTTTTCAGTGGTTCTTTCAAAAAGCGATGCTGATCTCATTCAGCACGTCTCAAAGGAAAGAGCACCTAGAACGATTGAGCCAGAAGGGATAAAGCGCCTTTCCTTGGGGAGATCAAGGAAACTGATGGCTAAAACAGAAGCTTTTGGGAAAGAATTTGTAGGTCGCGTATCAGGCAAGCGGTTGCTTTCCGCATCCTTGGATTCCATTGACACCTCTCACCATTTGATTGGGGACACTGAGAGATCTCGGAAAACATCCACAGACCACTTTTTAGGCGTGGTGTTTTGTCCAACTGATAGCGCCTCCGAGGGAAACATTGTCCGTTATTCTAAGCCACCATCTACCTCAGAAACTAAGAAAACACATGTTGCAGCAACACAACCAGGTGCGGACAACCTTGCAAATTTCAACAAACAAAGCACACCACACCCTGCTCACATAGATCTACATTTAACTGTAAAATCCACTGAAATTTGGAGTAGATCAGAAGCACAAGTAGACCACCAGGGTGATAAGAGAGGAAAGGCGGAGTTGAAAAGCCCTCTGTATTCTCAGTCTAAGGGTATGTGTCAGCAAAAAATCGACAGGAGTACACCAGTTGAATTTCTTGGATATCAGATGGAGGAAAATAATGTTGCAGGGCAGAATAAAAAGGATTATGGGTCTGAAGTATACAAGGAGAAATCACATCAGTTGCAGGAAGCTTGTCGCAAAGGAGAGAATCCATATTTAAATGAGGACTTTGACTCTGCCAGTGACAGACTGGTAAGTAATAGTAATAACTCCCCAGGTTTAAGAAAGGGAGGTAGTCTTAGTGACAGCAGGTTGATGAACCAAGTGAGTGAGTGTATAGGTGAAAAAGAAGAGGACAGCAAACATAGTGGCAAGCTGACACCTACAAGAAATAAAAACCTACACGATACTGATGCAAGTTGCATTCAAGCAGCTGGTGGGCATATGCCTTTTATGCATAACACAAATCTGCCAGACTGGAAACTTCTAAACAGTAATGAAAGCAAACTAGTCAAAGGGAATAGTGATGTTGCGATGATCACCTCTGATCAACCAAACGCGTTTAGTGCAGAGAATGCGTCAGATAATCATTCTGACATCCAGGGCTGTGGTTTAGATGCTACAAGTGTTTCAGTTCTGACCAAGAAGACGGTCATTATAAAGAGAAATCTTTCAAGCGACACACCGGAGAGCTGTAAAATATCAGGAAGAACGGATACCTTTTTATGTGCCCCGACGCCTTTGCGCCCTGTGGCGGCTGTGAATGTCAGTAATCACACCACAGCATCAAGCAGTGGCTTGAAGGATCTCTATACACTTCATGTTGACAAGCTGCCATCCTCTGCGGTCCTACCTCCCATTGACGACACACAGTTGCTAAGGCTATCCCCTAAAGTGCCTAACAAGACTCCCTGTAACAGTGGCATCCCCAAACCCATCCTCATCCATGCTAAGGGCTCCCATCTGGCCAAGGACGATGGGGAGAGCAACGGCATAGAGAAGCCAGAAGACAAGCCTGAGATAAAACCAGACATCCCCAAGCCCAAACATGTGAGGCCTAAGATCATCACTTACATCAGAAGAAATCCCCAGGCAATAAGCCACCTTGACCACGCATTTGCCCCAGCTGGATTACCCTATGTGGCACCTCCTTGCAGCATGCCAATGGCCACAGAGCAGAAGGCTTTGAGCGATGGAGATATTAAACCAGGCACCGTTCTCTATGACAAGTTTAAACCTGACTTGCAGAAGCCTCGGATTTACAGTTCTGGACTCGTGGTGTCTGGCATTAAATCCCCAAGCCATCATTTTGGTCAAATGGGTGAAAAATTTATCCAGGAGGTAAGGCACACAGGATGGTTTTTGTATGTAGCCCCTGGTTGTTGCAATGTAGCACAAAGTGCATAAACACATGGGGGTCATTTGTCAGGAGCTGGAATAAGATGTAGGTCAGTGATGAACAACACGGTGTCAGTAAAGTTAACTCTTAATTCAAAGAAACCAAAACAGCACAGGGCCAGTGATCCCAGCAACTCTTCCCAGTAGGTCAGGGGGCGGCAACCTAAGGCCCATGGGCCACAAGTGGTCCACAGGGTTGTTTAACTGGCCCCCGAGCCGCCCCTGAACCGAGCTGCCTGCTTGCGCGCTGTGCTAAAGCAGCATGACGCGGGGACTCGTTTCCGTGGCGCGGGAAATCACATCTGCACATGCACAGATGCCGGAAAACGAATCTGCAAAGACGCAGATGCCAGAAATCACAGGCGGGGGTGCAATCCGGCCCACAGAAAGATCTCTGCTGGAGTCAACCGGCCCAGGCAAGGTAAACCTTGCCGACCCCTGCAGTAGGCCTTGCCCAAATGAGGTTGGGAAGTTCTGAGAAGTTCTGTACAAACATTCGATCCTGTTCAGTAGAGGAGGAACCACAGGGTCAGACATTGGGTGTATTATTGTGATATGCTCTGTATTGTTGGCCCCAGTTAGTAACCTAGCAGCTGCATTTTGGAAGTCTTTCAGGGACAGCCCCATCTAAAACACATTGCAGTAGTCATAAGGAGTCATAGCATTGGGCCACAAACATGGCAAGTTTAGAATATTTTTTTAAAATCTTTTTAAAAAATCCTTTCACAAATACGACTTTAAAAGAGCATTTGCTCCACATAAATGTTCAGTTTTTATTTTCTGCTAAACAATATGTATTCCCTTTTTGCTGTGCCATCTGAAAAAAATAAAAAGCACTCACCCCTCCCACCTTGCATAGATAAACCAAGTTGGTTAAAAATGCATTAACCAGGTATTTGCAGAATTCTTTCCTTTTAAAAAAGCATTTATTATTGCTGAATGGACATGTCCTATTAAAGCACAGTGTATATAATGAAGTCTCCAATTAACATGAGAAGTAGCTGGGACTCATTGTAGCTGTCCAGTTGCTGTGCTATTTATTTATTTTAATGGGAAGAGGTTTTACCAAAGTGAAATAGGCTAGTTTCATTAATGACTTCTGGAGAAAAAGCATACCTTTATAAAAATGTAAGGAAGTAACATGCTGAAATACATTGCAATGGTTAAAAACAGCATTTCAGATAGTTTATAGAAGTGCTAACTTTATTTACATATAATTAACTTTCAGAAGGCTGAAATTAATTGGCGTACTATGTGAGCAGGAAGTAAAGATTATGCAGATGTGAAGCCTAGATCCCGTGTTCCATATGCTTTCCTACATATTTTACACCAAGATTACAGGGATGGAAAAAAAAAAAACCAAATGATTTTCATTCATGGAAGCGTGATACTACTCTTGGAGCACTGTAGCCACAAGGATCAAAGGATTTATAGCTGTCATTAAATTGCATTGTGTAAATGTATATAAATAATTGAAAGTGCAGTGACATGACACAAGAATGTGTTGTAAATTAGCAGCAAAGTTAATCAAGCAGCCTAGGTAGTTCTGCATATTCAGCTTTTGGCAATTTTTATGATTAATTTCTAAAATAAATCTGGCTCTGCCTTCCAAGCTGTTTTGTTTTGTTTTGTTTTAAAAAAATCAAAATCTTAAAAGCAAAGTGCAAAATAACGGCTGGATGCTAGTTTGTAGCTTAAATCACTAACTGGATTCCCCTTCAACGATGCTTTAAATTGTGTGTTGGCAAACTGAAGAACCGTTCAGTACCTTTCTTAATCCTGAATATTCCTCAGCACTGTTGTTTTTACGCAATGCCTGATCGCAGCTGCATTTGTCTGTTTTGCTTGTTTGCTTTCTTAAAATTGCTACCCTGCCCTTTTCGCACATGTTCAAAAGCAACCTTGCAAAAACCTGCTGGGGCTCTTGTCTTCCAGGAGCTGCCTGCAGGACGCTTCCAGGTGTAACCATTCGCCAGGATTATAGGAAAGTCAGAGCTGGGTTGACAAGGTGAACCAGCATGTTCGCTGTCATCTCTCTCTCTCTTTCTCTCTGTCCCATATGGCAGCCACATGCCAGCATCTACTGAAATAGAGTAGAAATATCGGAGATTATATGGTGCAGTTTATATTTCCCCGGGCAAGTTCCAAAGCTATGCAGGATTCCGCCCTGCAGTGGTGGCCTTTGTTAATTTAACCGACAAATTCAAGTTGCCCAATGAAAGCTGATTTGGAGTTCTTGCACAACAAACCCGCTCCCCCCAAATGGGGACCTCCTGCAATAAGAAAAATGATGGGGGAAATGCAGCAAAAAGTACTTTAAAGCAACCTTGTCGAGCATCTCTGCCAACAAATCAAAGTGAATGCTCCTTAAATAGCCAATATTGCCTAATCGCCTTGCTAAGAAATCAGGATTGATGCTTAAGAGCTGGTCACCCAGAAGTGCCCTTAGTGAGCAATTTCCCTTTGGGGGAAATAGAGCAACTGCTGAGCAGGCAGAGTTATTTTCTGCAGGGGGACATTTTTCAGCCTGTGGACCGCTTTCCCTTCTGGGCAATCTCCCAGGGGCCACATGCAGTGGCGGAGCTTCATGCTCCAGCACCGGGGGGTGGAGAGCAGGCAGGGGCGGGGCTGGTGCGTGTCCCAGGGGCGTGATGCACTGCCTGCAGGTGCGTGGCGCATGTCCTGGGGGCGTGGCACACAGCGCAGGCGGGGAGGCAGCCGCGATGGCACCCCACCTGGATCGCGCTGCCGGGGGCGATGTGCTCCCCCCGCACTCCTTTTCTTCCGCCAGTGGCCACATGCCATTGGTTGGTGGGGCCGGTGGCAAAAGTGAGTGTAGTGATGAATGTGAATGTTATTATTATTTATTAATTTGTGAACTGCCTTCCACAGGCAATTTGCAGACTTACCGGTAGCCTTAAAAACAGCTAAAATAAGGTAAAAAAAAAAACCCCACCAAACTCTACAGGAACAACTGAGTATAGGTTTTAAAAAGAAACAAAATAAACTCCTATGGCAGCGGCCATTCAACGTCTGTCAAAACAAAAACGCTTCCAATTGCTTCAAGAAAGATCAGCGAGTTCAGTGACACATTTCAGTCAGACAAAAACACTTGAGTGTATAAAACAATGCTGGTCCGACCTGGGGAAAGAGGCTGCATCCTAGGGGAAACCCCAAGGGCCCAAGATTCCCTACCCCTACATTTTTTTTGGGGGGGAGCAGTATTTACACAGAAGGGGATCAATTTAATTACATGAATTTGATGCCACTACTAAAATCATGTTGATAAATACATTGAGTACTTAGTATTAATCACTTTAAAAAGATCAATTGGTGTCAGTGGGAGAGATTTTGACTGCAATTCTATACATACTTACCTGGAAGTAAGTCCCATTGAACTCAATGGAGCTTGCTTATGAGCGGATATATATAAAATTGCACCGTTAGGCTGCATGTTTAATTATCCCACTGAAACCAATGAAGTGTGAATGTGTCACACTTTGGCCAGATTGTGCCCAGTGCTTCCCCCCCCATTCTTTTTTTTTAGTAAAAAGGGTCCCAGTGCTCACCATGAAGTTGTTACAGTAACTGCCACACTTTTAACATGGGGAGGGGAAGATGCCAGTACTGTGTACCCTTGAGTACCCCCAGAAAAAGCACAACTTGTGCCCACTACTTGGAGGTAGGCATAACTGAAAGCAATGATTTATTTAGAAATAAAATTTAGAATGCAGCACAATTTCTAAATGGTAAACAGCAAATGACAATACAATCACCCGTATGAAACTTATAACACTAAAAACAGAATAAAACTCTGCAAACGTTATCAAATCCAGCATTAAGAGCTGGCAAAAGCTTCAGCAAACAAGATATGTCTTCAGAATATATCTAAAACACATAACAGATGACACTTCCTGCACAGCACAGGGAAGATAGTTCCAAGTATAAGCACAGCAATGGAAAATGCTCATTTCCAATGAATTTGTGATAGTAGGATTACATATGTGAATCATGGCCTGCATATAAAGCATTGCAGGGCCAGTATCTTATTGTGGAAATTGCATATTTTTTCATTGCTTGGTTGGGGCAGGGGCAGGCGCAGGGAGAGATCCATTAATCACTCACGCAACCACCACCACCACCACAAATTCATTCAGGATAACATACATAAATTTAGGAAGATTAATTCTTTTGTCTACATTGATACATTTATATTTAAATTGTTACTAGATACCACCTTTTAATTCATTTCTCATTAATCAAAGCATCTGAGTGTCCAATACATTAGTGTCCAGTTACTTTCCCTGCTAAATGCTTTCCAATTCCTCTCTGTAAAACGAAAGGCAACAAGCACATATAAGAGCAGACTTCCCTAGCTTACTGTCTAATATAGAACAAAGGTGTTTAAAATGCCCTGCTGAGCGGTGGAATCCTGTACATACGGAACTGCTCAGAAATAAGCCTGTGGCGCTTCCTCCCACACAAATGTGTGTAGGATTGTAGCAATTCCCTTTGCATCAGGACATTTTTTCCAAGCTGGAACTCACCAGAACTCAGTTTCAGCACCCCTGAGGTGGGCACCATTGCCATTCTAAGAGAACGAGGGAGGTGCTTTGCCTGTTTGTTCACAAGGAAGCCCCACTCAATGGGACTTACTCTCAGTCCTAAGTAAGTGTTACATGAGTGCAGATTTAGTCAGAAATTCTATATCCAATTGAACTTAATGAGACTTGGTTGTTGTTATTAACATGCCCTCCAGCATTCCTCAGATGAAAACAGGGACATTTCTCACTCCCGCACCAACTGACCCCCCCATCTTTGTCCCCCCCCCCCTGCAGAGCATTTCCTATTAGAAGAAAGGCAATGGGACACAGCACACACACCTCCACCATTCTGAGAAAGCCCCTTAATCCTGATTTTATTTTATTCTTTGGTAAATTTGCCAAAAGAAAAACGCTCAGCAATAAATACATTTTAGAAAGGGACAGGATTAGACGCGGATTCACAAAGCATTTCTTTTTTAAACAATAAAATACTTCTTGTGCCCCTCTCCGCTCCCCCTTTCTTCCACCCAGGGCGGTTTTACTATCTCCCTGCCCCTCAGAGCTGGCACATCACACAGGACTGAGCCTTGGCAACGGCCATTCCTCCTCCTTGCCTACTCTCCAGCACCTGCTACAAGCTAACCACAGGAGGAGGCCAGCAGTGGCAGCCATGGAGAGGCAATGGGTTACTCCCTCACTGCTGCTGCCCCTTGTCTTCACTTGGCAGTGCTGGCGGGCAAAATAGGGCATTCTGGGGTCAAATCAGAAACTGGGACAGCTTTTGGGTTTCCACAACTGCCCCTGGAAGATCGGGACACCAAGAGAGTACAGTGGTACCTCGGAAGTCGAATGGAATCTGTTCCAGAAGTCCGTTCGACTTCCAAAACATTTGGAAACCAAGGCGTAGCTTCTCATTGGCTACAGGAAGTTCCTGCAGCCAATCGGAAGCTGTAGAAGCCGTGTCAGACATTCGGGTTGCAAAGAACGTTTGCAAACCGGAACACTCACTTTCTGGGTTTGCAGCATTCAGGACCCAAAGCGTTAGTCTTGCAAGGTGTTCGACTTCCAAGGTACCACAGTACTGTATATATTAATCACCTTTTACATGTGTCTCAAGGTGTTTTGCAGACATACCGTAAAAGCTGAAATAATTTTTTTTCCAAGTACAAAAACAAAAGACCATAGGATTGCACCTTTCTGTGTATTCAGCCTTACCAAATAATTTTCAATCAATGGAATGCCACCATTTGATGTTCTGTTGTGAAAGGTAGTCTATCACTTTTATTCAGAGGTTGCTGCATTTTCCACCTCTATATACCAAACCAATGATCATGCTGGAAAGCAGCGATCTCAGTTCTTATAAGCAGTTCTGCAAACGCCATATCTTTTGTTTCTCAAGATACCTTTCTTGCCGTAACTTTTTTTGTATTTATATTTGTGCAGGTTGGGGAAAGACCTGTGAAAGGAGAATTTTGTCCTCCACCATACACTCACTATGAGGTGCCTCCAAGCTTTTATCGCTCTGCAATGATACTTAAGCCTCAGTTAGGACTGGGAGCAGTTTCCAGATTACCGTCTGCAAAAAGCAGGATTTTGATTACAAGCCAGAGGTCTTCAGCAAGCTGCATCCATCCTCAAGGGCCAATAGCCAGTTCTCCTCCGCTTTTCCATCCAGATAATTCAGGTATCTATCTTCACTGTCTGACTTTTTATTACAGTGGTCAGTTTATTGTCTTTTTTAAAAAGCGGGATAGGGGGGTGGGGAGATATCAAAATGAACAGAGCTGGGGCCTGTTGCTAGCATGGTCTAATCATAGCGATTAAGTCTAATAACAGTGATTAAGGTTATTTGCTCAATTTGCGTATAAAACTTCTATCTTGCACATTAATTAATGGATCCACTTCCAGTGTGGGAAGTTTACCCATACAGTCAAATGGTTACTGCAGAGAAGTGCCCTCACTTAAGGGCAAAAATTGTCAGGAATACACAGTGATCTTACTAATAATTTTTTTATAAAATATGTGCCAAAATGAACAATATTTGTAAACAGGTTGTGAAGTTATCCAGTGGCCATGGGTACCTGAGTCTTCACTCGAAACTAAGTTAATTGTAGAATTACTTTGACGCATGCCATCATATTTATTATTAACGCAAAATTCAGCTTTGTGTTAGTTTTTTTAAGTAAACATGAAAACTATGCCAAATGTATACCAATTTTGGAACTGAGGGCAAAGAATGTTAACCCAGAATCCCTGCCTCTGAAAAGGTTTTCTCTTTTTTGCATGTATTTGGGATAATAATAGCTGCACTGTCCTGCTGCTTCAGCAAATAGGACTTCTTTACTATGTGATCCCAACCATTCAGGAACTTCATAGTGAACCTGATGATATCATAAGGCTGAATAGTTTGCAATTCCAGAATTACCTGGAAAAGGGCATGCAGGACTTAAATCTGATTTACATTTAAAGATTTTTAAAGGATTTTTTGAGGATGGAAGCCTCTTTGTTGCCAAGATTTCCACAACCTTCAAAACAAAATGAAATTAAATAAAGCAGCAGCAGCAGCAGCAGCAAATTTCACCCTCCGTTTGGAGACACTGTGCATTTCTATAATAATGTGTCTAACTCCAGGGGCGTAGCAAGGGGCGCCGCTCCGTGCACATGACGTCATGATGCATGCGCACGGAGCGAGGCCTCCGCCCGGGCCAGTGAGGAGGGGCATCTCGCTTGTGGCTGGCGTGATGCCCCTCCTCGCTGGCCCGCCCCTCTCCATTCCCCAGCTTGGAGCTCCCGACTCTGCTCAGGCCGGGAGCCTGGCAGCGAAAAAAGCCGCTGAAAGGGAGAAAGCCCCCTTTCAGCGGCTTTTTCCGCCGCTGGCTGGTGGTGCTAATCGCGGGGGGTGGGGCCCTGCCCCAAGTGTCACCCCTCCAGGGCGCTACCCAGAGCGGCACGCCCCCCCTTGCTCTGCCGCTGTCTGACTCCACTCTGAGAGCAAGATCAAGTTCCATCAATATGTCCAGTACTGGAGGACTGCACTGTATTGTAAATAATTATAAAAGCATTATACATATTTTTTTGCCTATACTGAAGGTTGATCTCACCATCTTTGGGAGCTCTGTGTTTGATTGATTTCTGAAAGTTTTCTCTCCCAGTCATACCAAGAGATGCCATGGAATGAATAAGGGACCAGACTTTCTGTATGCAAAGCAGTGCTTTACCACTTAGCTATTGTTGTTCATACTCTCTGGGAAACAGGTCACTTTATTTGATAAGGTTGTCAGTCTTTTAGGATTGCGTTGCTCTGGCTGAATGTGTTAAGTGCTGGCTAGCTACAAATAACTTAAGCAAATGCCCTTTTGTTGGTTGCATTTTCATGTATGACGTTTCAGTCTGAAGATGGAGGGGAGCAAATGATTTATTTAGGTTGCAAGCCTATGCATACATACCTGAGAGAAAAGCTCCTCCAGTGGGGTTTCTGAGTAAACATGCCTAGGATTTATCTGTTAGGAGAGATTGGTCCATGCCAAGAATCAAATACAATGTTCATCAATTAGATTTATATCCCATTTTCCTCCACAAAGATCAAGGTTTGTTAAGGGCGCTGGGAAGTGTAGCTCTGTGATGAGTCTCCTAACAATTCTCATCATGTTAACAAACTACAGTTCCCAGGATTCTTTGGGGCCAACTTTAACTATGAAAGTGACATAAAAGTGCTTTAAATGTATGGTGTGGTTGCGACCTGTGACAGAGGACAAATCCCAGAGATTCCTGGGGAAATAAAAATGTCTTTGCCCACTGTCTGGATAGGCTTGCTTAAACAGAAGCAGTTTTTGCTGGGTGCCAAAAACAGGGCAGTGCCTAGTATCAATGGGCAGGGAGTTCCAAAGTGGAGGTGCAGAAGGATCAGTCCAGATGTAAGTCAGAAGAAAACAGCTCTATGACTGGAAGCGTCTCAGATGAGCTGGAAAAACCTGCTGCATAACAACAGAACCAAACTAACAAAGAACCATAGAATTGTAGAGTTGGGAGGCACCACAAGGGTCATCTGGTTCAGCCCCCTGCAATTCAGGAATCTTTTACCCAATGTAGGGCTTAAACCCAAAACCCTGGAATTAAGAGTCTCATGGTCTACCGACTGAGCTATCCAGCCTGTGCCCAGAATATTCTGTTTGTGACTACTTGATTGCCTCCAAGTAGTTACCGGTGATTATAGTCCCAGTCCTGCTTCCAAGACTGAAGAATTTACCTTAAGCAGGGTGCTTTACCAACAAGATTAGTAGGCAAAATTACCAATTATATCCACCTTTAGCCTGATCTTGACTTTCAGCTCTAAGCCTCAGTATCTAGACATTTGCAGTGTATGCTGAGCCAGAAACACAGTTTTTAAAAAGACTGCAATACCTGGGGCAGACCCAATGTGCCGCCAGAAAGTTTTATCTTCACTTGATGCAGAAAGCTCTTAATTCTTGCACAGCGTGGCATACAGCGGCTCTCAAGGAAAGCTAAGCGTGTTTGCCCTCAGAGCAGCTGATGCTGATATCCCAGTGCCTCCGTTTTCAGAGAGCCACCAAAGCAAGACATTAAAAAGGTTTATTGGTTTCAAGCTGCTGTAGCCTTTGTTGGATGACTGATTTTTTATAATGTGGTACGGTAGGGGGGAGGGAAAAGAGATAATGGCATCTTAGTCAGTGGTCAGCATTTAAATAGATGCCCTGGATCACCCCTGAAAGTAGAAATGTGAAGGAGTGCTCAGTTGAAGCATCTTTACCTTTAAATGAATAAACCAAGACAAATTTCAGAGGTAGGGAGGTAATTCTCTCTAATACAAATGTGCATACCCAAGTAACATGCTCCACTCCACTTGCCCTGGTCTAGGAAGAGAAATTTTCCCAATAAATATATAGATATGGGTACACCCAATCCCCAACCCCAACCCCCTACTTCTGCATTATGATGCTCATCCAAACTCCCTGAATTAATGAAACTAAATAATTTAAACAGATGCCATGGGAGACTGCTGTTCTACTTGCAGTTTCAGAGGCAGTATACCTCTGAATACCAGACAGTTGCTGGGAAATGCGGTTTTATGCAGAATTCACAATTATCTGAGTTTCACAATACTGCTCACCACCCTCCCCGCCCCCCAGGATAAAAATGTGTATATTAGGGGAAAGTGGGTATAAAATGTGCATATTAATGAAAATATAAAAATGCATTTTATTAAAATAAATTGCATGCAAGTATGTGTATTAGGCCAAACTGTATACAAGTTGGACTTACAGTAGTTTAAATATGCACTAATATGCACCTTTTAAAAATGCACTCATGTGCGGTCCTATCCAGAATCAGTGGACTCCCCAAGTCCCGGACCTGGGAGCCACTCAGCTACAAACTTGATTTATCCATCTCTAGCTGTTACTGCTGAAACTCAGTCCTTTCCCATGGAGGTGCCATCATCATGTCTACTTCAACCCTTCATCATCTCCCTGCATGATTTGCTGTATTTGCTGTGCCATGGTAAACGCATCCTCTACGGCGGTTTTCAGGTGTCCTTATAACTCCAGGGTTACATCTGTCTTTTGTCAGCCAATCTCTACTTGGAAACACTTTAAAGTCCTCTAACGGTGGACTTATGCAAAAGCATCAAAGAGACTGATTCTTGTAGAGCACAGACAATGTTTAATTCTGAAACTGCCTTCAGGCAGCTGCGAAACGGAGTATTTCTTCTTGCTTATTTTGACAGATCAACTGAAATTAATACCGGAGATTAAAATATCATTGTCTGGATCTCTGATCATTGAAGAAAAGTTGCTAGTAGCTGTAGTCAGTCACCCCACTGCTGTTCAGTGAATGACAACAAACTTTGAATGAAACCACCATGTTTGCATGGAAGCACTTGCCCATGGGAGGTGTGACGAGCCCTTTCAGTATCCCACCGCTGCCACCAATTAATTGTGACGAGCCCTTTCAGTGTCCCACCAAGAGCCCTCACAACTGTAAAACGTTTCCCCTGACTGTGTCTCTCCCTAGGGTTCACCGACGACTAAAATGAAATCCCCACAATGAATGTTATGAGAGAAGTCCTCGGGGTACCTCAGTGCTTTACGTTCGAAATGACTCTTGCCACCTTGGGATTCTCCCACCCTGGGTTCCCAAACTGCTGCAGCTTGCCCTTTCCTTCTGGCAACTGCGTGGCACCTTTGGCTTCCCTGCCCAGTCCTCTGTGTGTTAGGGAATTAAGCCACCCGTCCCCTTTTCCTCAGGAAACCTCTAGTGCTTTTCCCCTCAGCCACACCTCTTGAGGCACTGACGCACTGCCACAGTCAGCGAACGTTTAAACACTTTTAACTTTATTAAGGTAACTGGAAAACATGGATGTCTTGAGTTGTTACTGGTACAAATCTTCTTATATAATTCAGCTCAGTTATAATCTTTACTGCATCCCGTTAGCAATGGTAAAGACCTTTCCTCCCATTCCCCAAAGCCTAACCTCGCAGTTTTTCTTTCTAAACCTCCACACCCAACTGCCAAACCCCCAACTGCCTTTCCAGGTTGTTCCCCCTCCTTTTAGAATGCCCAGTAGCTCCGCCTCCCAGGGAACACCTACCTAACATGGGAGTGATAGGTTAACCCATGATGTTGTTGTTGTTGTTCAGTCGTTCAGTCGTGTCCGACTCTTCGTGACCCCATGGACCAGAGCACGCCAGGCACGCCTATGATGAACCAGGCCTTATTCCGCCACATTCAACCCATGATGAACCAGGCCTTATTCCGCCACATTAGGCAGTGAAGCAAGTCAGAACCAGGAGTCAAGAGCAAACAACAATCAGAAGCTAAGGGTAGGAGTCAGAATTGAAGAACAAGGCAAGACACTCCAGAGCTCAAGCAAAGCACCACTGAGACTAGGAACCTACCCGCCATCCTGGCGGGTGAAGCCAGACCAGAGCACTGAAAGAGTGTGGTTGTACATTTCACCACATGGGGCATTGGCCAATAGGTCCTGACACACTATAATGAAGTAGCAGGAATCAAAAAACAGATTCTGTTATCTCGGCTGTGAGGTCGACTGTCTGTAAGCCATTCAGTTTAGGCCCTGCCTGAAGGCGAGTTAAAGCATTACACTTTTAGTAGTAGTAGTAGTAGTAAATTTATTATTTATACCCTGCCCATCTGGCTGGGCTTCCCCAGCCACTCTGGGCGGCTTCCAACAAAATATTAAAATACAATAATCCATCAAACAATAAAAGCTTCCCTAAACAGGGCTGCCTTCAGATGTCTTCTAAAAGTCTGGTAGTTGTTGTTCTCTTTGACATCTGGTAGGAGGGCATTCCACAGGGTGGGTGCCACCACCGAGAAGGCCCTCTGCCTGGTTCAACAATTGCTCCACCTTGATGGTGTTCCTGGTGTAACATTTAAAAACTCTTTATGGTGTTATAAGGACAGCTCCTTATCCTTGGGTGTGGTGGTGCTTGCATACGGATGCTCCATGACTTTGGAAACTGGGAAAGTCTGGCCAACTCTGAAATGTTTCACCCACTACGGGGATTGTTATTTGGCACAATGGGGAAAGTCCTTTTTAGTATGCTGCATGAAAAAGGTTGTGATGTTTAAATACGGCTATCCTGTATCTAAAGCAAGCTTTCCTGTGCTGAAAGCCTTCCTTTTAGAACCTATGATTTTCTGGAAATCCTTCAAAATGGAGATTATACCCCTGTTGAGCAAGTAATTAGGAAATTCTAAATAATAAAGACATCAGACAGAAGGTGGATGTGCTATAACTCTTCTTTAGAAGACAGTATTAAATTTTACCATTACACTTAATTTGCTGCTGAAAAATGTATTTCCCTGCAGGAGGATGGCACCCCGCCATTAAGTTTCTTTCACATTTGCTCTGACAGCCTAGCTGTAATGTCAGTGCCCCCCATTGAATATAATCCTATCTGTGTTACGCTTGGATTTTCTATCAGTAGTCCCAGTTAGTGCTGATTATCATAAATACGGTCATGTACTAGATTCTCCATCCCATCAGAGCAAGGAAGCCGACTTGAGTGGCCTGACCACAGCCAGTCCCACAGCACAAGGACGCTGGCTCCTGAAAACAAAAGGGTTGTCCCAGCCACTGGAGTGATGGCAAAGGAAGCTATGGCACCAAGGAGAAGGAATATCACAACTCGGCCACCTAAGGCAATGGAGAAGCAGTGGTCTCATGAGAGGCCAGGAGGCCTAAGAGAGCATACCACACAATATATTAAGGAAGGGGCATTGGCTGGAGTTATTTGCAGCCAGTATTTCTGAATCCATTCAGAGTAAAGCAGGGGAGAGAAAGATCAGTGTGACTTTCTAACCTTCTTCCCTGCACGGCTGAGGCCCCTACAAAGCACCCACCTGAGGTATGTGGGGAATCTGTAACCATTAACATCATTTTTTTTTCATTTTCATGTTTAAAACCTACGAAAACCAACCAAAGTTATTGTAGTACCTTATATGTTTCTGCTGGAATAGCTCAGTCGGCAGAGCATAAAACTCTCAGGGTCGTAGGTTCAAGCCCCACATTGGGTGAAAGATTCTTGCATTGCAGGGGGTTGGACTAGAGGACCCTTGTGGTCCATTCCAACTCTACTGAAAAACGCCTGCTCAGCTCTAGTCTAGTGCTTTTAACTCCACTGGTGGTGTGTGTGTGTGTGTGTGTGTGTGTGTTTAAAAGATGCCAGCTTGAAAAAGGCCAAAAGAATGGCCCACTTTAGATCCTAAGGCTGTTCATTTCCAATAAACACAGCACTGTAATGCAATTCCTGCTTCCCGCGTTTTCGTATAACATTATTAATTTCTACCCCCAGTTGATCTCAAAAAGGGCCCGAATCCAAACGCTACGAAATCAAACCTTCCAAAGCCATGTCAGTCTGGACTTCGCCCTCCTGGTTATTCCCGCTTGCCGGCCGCTAAACTAGCAGCCTTTGGCTTTGTCAGGAGCTCCAGTGTCTCGTCAGTCTCAAGCAACCAATCGAATGACAGCGTCCAGAGTGATCAAAGCAGGACAGCCAATCGTAAGTCAGGGAACATTATTCCCACTCTAGATATAAGCAAGGTTCATTGCAAGGGGGGGGGGGCAGGAGAGAAGAGGATGAAAGAGAAAATTTAATCCCTGTTTCTAATGGTTGTTTTTTCCCCCTCCCCTCAATGCACATTTTTTTGCTGGTATGGAATCTTCTTTGCCTACTTTTGAATGTTATGAAAATAATGATGGATGAATAATTTCGGATGACAAATTGCTTGGATAGGTTTTACTGCTTAAAAAAAAGGCATCTTGCGCAGTTCTGCATTTTCTTTTTTTTTACCTGTTTGATGAATTATCCCTCTTACAAGCTGATGTAAGTAAATAAGTGCAAGTAGGTGTCCTGCATCAGCACACAGCAGTTATGAAATACACGCACTTCGGGGGAAGATTATGTGAAGTAAGCAGTCTATTCTTTCTCGTTTGCTCTTGTTCTGTATCTCTCTTCAACGGGGTGAGCCAATCTTGGTTCAAGAAGCTCATGAAACCATGCTAGGGATTTTAAAAAGGATCAGAATTTTGCTGTTCCTCTTCTCCCCCTTAGCTATGGTCTCCTTTTCAGCTGTGGGGAAGGGGGGGGGGGAATCCTTGGCTGAAATGTCACCTCAAATCCTATTTTCTGTTGCTAATGTTAATTTTATTAAGTACGAAATAACTGCACGATGCAAACCGTTCTCCTTATGGGATGTATATGCATGTGCCGTGCGCCAGAAGGACAAGCTGGGATTGGAGGATTTTAATTTTTTTCCTAATGCCAGTTCCTCTCTTTGAAGACCAGCTTCAGCGTGAACCGTGTCAATTTCAAAGCAACTGTTATCACTCTCGAAGTGGTTCAAATCGAGGGTGCCAGCTTCCGTGAAGTGCCAGAGGCTTTTGGATGCTGTAGAGTCCTAAATCTTTCAGTGTTTATGCTAATCTTAAAATAATTACAATAAATAAAACAAAACCAGGCTACAGCTGATCCTAACGACTTCCTTACGCTTGCATAGTAGGTTCAGTAAACCGGAGGAACAGCAGCGTGGGATATTGAGCTTAGCAGCTGCAACTACAAAGATAATGTTATATATGTAGATGCCTTGATCATGGTGCTCGGTCGTACACTGTAGGATGCATGGGGAAAGGTTTAAAGAGACAGGGCGGAGAATGTACACCCACAGCACAGAGACAACAGAAATGAGATATCCTAAGCTCAGAGTAGAATTGCAAAGAGGGACGAACACTTGCATCCCCAGTGGCGAAAAATATTTTACAGGAAATAAATTGTTAACCATTCTTTATCATTATTAAATTTATTAAATTTGTACGCTGCCCTTCATCCGATCACAGGGCGGTTGACAACATAGAAATGCAAAATGAGAACACAAAATGCATAATAAAAACTAGAACAAACCGATAGCCCCCCTCTCAAAAACACATTTAGGAGGACATAGAATGTTAATCATCCAAAGGCCCGGTTGAAGAGAAAGGTTTTTGCTTGGTGCCTAAAGCTATTTAATGAAGGTGTCAGGTGAGCCTCCCAGGAAAGAGCATTTCTCCAATGGGGAGCCACCACAGAAAAGGCCCATTCTCGTGTTGCCATCCTCTTGTGAAGAAGGCACATGAAGAAGGGCCTCAGATGATGATTGCAGGATCTGGGTCACTTCATAGGAGGAGAAGTAAACCTTGAGGTATTGCTGTCCTGAGCCATTTAAGGCTTTATAAGTCAAAACCAGCACTTGGAAGTGGGCCCGGAAACTGATTGGCAGCCAGTGTAATTGGGTCAGGATTAGCATTATATGCTCAAACTGGCTTGCCCTGGTGAGCAAGCTGGCTGCTGAATTCTGCACCAGCTGAACTTTCCGAACTGTTTTTAGAGGCAGCCCCATGGATGACACATTGCAGTAATCTGACCTAGAGATTACCAGGATTTAGGCAATCCTTGTCCAGATCCCTGCCACTGAGGCCACCTGTGCCTCAAGCAACAGCAAAGGATCCAGAAGTACTTACCCACTCTTACACAACAATACATTCAGAATTATCCAAAAATGGCTTGCAAGTGGGAAAAGATTGTGTCTTAAGACAGCTGGCATTGGTAAAGGGCTGCTTGAGAGGCCCTCCCATCATTTACAGTACAGTACAATCCAACACGTTTGCTTAGAATAAAGTCCCATTGAATTCAGTTGATCAGCTGGGAAAACACAGTCGGTATCATAATTCTGTGACACCAAAAGGTTTTCATGACCCCTCAAGACCCCTGAAATGTGGGGTCACAAAAATTGGGTCACACTCACTTTTACACTTCTCTCAACCCCTGAGCACTGAGCATGGATCAAAAAGAAGTCCAAAAAGAAGGAAAGAAAGATGCGCCATCCCTGGGATATAGGATTACAGACTTTTAAAAAATAAATAAATGATTTTTTGTTGACATACCGAGGAGAAGAAGAAAAGGATAGAATTACAGTGGTACTTCTGGTTGTGAACGGGATCTGTTCCAGAGGCCCGTTCGCAACATGAAAAGCCCGCAACCTGAAGCACTGTATCTGCGCAGGTGCGCGGTGTGATTTGGTGCTTGTGCGCATGCGCGAAGCGCGATTTAGCGCTACTGCGCATGTGTGAGCAGCGAAACCCGGAAGTAACCCTTTCCGGTACTTCCGGGTCGCCGCAGGACGCAACCTGAAAAAACGTAACATGAAGCAAACGTAACATGAGGTGTGACTGTACAGACATTAAGTGAGTGATTCTAGCTCCACCCGTCCCCAGCTTTCTGCTAGTGACACTTCCACCTGCCCACCTGTTTGGCAAGTGGAAGGGAAGGCTCTGAGCCAGCAGAGTGATACAGTGGTACCTCAAGTTACATACGCTTCAGGTTACAAACTCCGCTAACCCAGAAATAACGCTTCAGGTTAAGAACTGCTTCAGGATAAGAACAGAAATCGTGCTCCGGCGGCGCAGTGGCAGCAGGAGGTCCCATTAGCTAAAGTGGTGCTTCAGGTTAAGAACAGTTTCAGGTTAAGAACAGACCTCCGGAACGAATTAAGTACTTAACCAGAGGTACCACTGTACTGTACTGGCATCCTTTAATATGCAGAAACTGCCGTGAGCAGGACAGAAAGCTTTCATGTTTAGGGTTTACTGCTACATTTGTTTAGGTTGTGATTTCTAGGCTTTGGTTATACAGTATTGTGATTTGCAGCAAAGCTGACTTTAGGATTTTACTGAGCTTTTATTGTTGTATTGTATTAGGTAATTTTTTTTTTATTATTGTGCTTTTTATTTTATGCCACTTTGGGTGTTTCTAAGTAGAAAAGTGGCTAATAAATCAATTGCCTTTCCCACTTTTCTCAGGAAGCTTTTGTTCTAAAGAAGATGATGCCTAGCAATTGTCTATCCGTTGCATGCTGCTAGATATTTATTGATTTAGGGCAAAACTAAATATTGCATTATTCTCACTTTTTGTGGGGTTTTTTATGTTTAAACTGGCCACTTGTAAGCTAAAGAAAAATCAGCTGCAGCGCTGAAAATGCCCCCATTAGCCCCTGAAGGTGTTTTTTTGCAGATGCGAAAAGTGAGCAAGGGAAGATTTTCTGGATCTGACCCCAGCTGCTTTTACTTCACAATGAGTAACTGCTGCTTCTGGATGAAGCACAAGGGTACCCCCACACAAAGTGCACTTCAGTAAACCGACTTTGAAGTTGCCAGCGCCATTATGGCATAAGGGACGTGGGTGGCGCTGTGGGTTAAACCACAGAGCCTAGGGCTTGCTGATCAGAAGGTTGGCGGTTCGCATCCCCACAACGGGATGAGCTCCCGTTGCTCGGTCCCAGCTCCTGCCCACCTAGCAGTTTGAAAGCACGTCAAAGTGCAAGTAGATAAATAGGTGCCGCTCCGGCAGGAAGGTAAACAGCGTTTCCGTGCGCTGCTCTGGTTCACCAGAAGTGGCTTAGTCATGCTGGCCACGTGACCCGGAAGCTGTATGCCGGCTCCCTCGGCCAGTAACGCAAGATGAGAGCCGCAACCCCAGAGTTGGACATGACTGGACCTAATGGTCAGGGGTCCCTTTACCTTTATTCATGGGCTAGAGTAGAGAAATGAGCCCTACACCACAAAAGCTTATGCCACAATACATTTGTTAGTCTTTAAAATGCAAGAATAAACTCTTTTGAGAAAGCTCAGTTTGGGCTCTGTAACCTCCTTAAGGGTGCTGGATGATCTGATGTGGAAAGCAAATACTGTGCTCTTGGAACATGCCATGGCTTAGGGAAATAGGGAAAGCATCGCAGTAACAAGAGCATGCGAGCTCTTGTTTCTTTTGCTTGGAAAAGAAAACCGTGGCAACTTGGAAGGGCCTGACATCCTGTTTAAATCAGGCCGTCTGTTCATATTTCAGGAATCCTTCTGCACACTTAGGATTCTAATGCATGCAGGAGATTTTCCTCTCACATGCCAAATTTGTGGCAGGGCCAAAAATAGACCTTGGCAGTTCAGGTGTCTCTAGAGACTGCTATTGCCTCACCTCCCTGCTAGACTGATTTTTCTGAACAGGGAATGTATGTCAGGGAATTGTGGAACAAAACCCACATCTTTTGCACACCTAAAAATACTTTCCTGTCAGAACTACAGCATGGCCTTGGCTTTTTTGTATTCTGATAGCGATGCATCTTGCATACGACTGTGTATATTATATAAGTGCATCAAATAACACCATATGTGATATTAGCATATTAGTGAACTGAATTCTTTTTCAAATCACTTGGCTTTAATTGAATAAGGCCAATGAAAACAACAACAGAGGGGTAAGGCAATAGAATGCATGACAATAAATGTGTTCTAAACCACAGAGCCTAGGGCTTGCCGATCAGAAGGTCGGTGGTTCAAATCCCTGTGATGGGGTGAACTCCCATTGTTTGGTCCCAGCTCCTGCCAACCTAGCAGTTCAATAGCACGCCAAAAAGTGCAAGTAGATAAATAGGTCTGGCGGGAAAGTAAACGGCATTTCCATGCGCTGCTCTGGTTTCGGTGTTCCGTTGTGCCAGAAGTGGCTTAGTCATGCTGGCCACATGACCAGGAAAAACTGTCTGTGGACAAACGTCAGCTCCCTCGGCCTATAAAGCAAGGTGAGTACCGCAACCCCAGAGTCGTCCACGACTAGACCTAATGGTCAAGTGTCCCTTTACCTTTTAAAATAAAACATATATTGTTTAATTGCTGCTCTTGAATAATTGCGTAATGGAGAGGTTCTCATTCACATTGACTTCTGCTCTTTGTGCCTTACAGAAAATCTTAATCTTAATATTCAGCGCACTAGTCATTCTAACGCCTTCACCTCTGAGTTGCTAATGGCACCGTTATTTAAAATTTGGGGATAGCTAAAGATGCATTTGGATGAGTTTGATGCAATGAAACCAGTTACTGTCTGATCTATTGCCTGTCTGCTTGTTTTTATTTATTATTTATTGGCATTTATAGCCTGCCCTTTATCATGCAGTCCCAGGGTGGATTACAAACAAGTAAGGCAGGCAATACATACACATTACTAGGCCAAAACCAAATCAACAGCAACCAGCAACAGCATCAACACTATAAATGAAAGGGAGATTCTGATCTTGTCCCCCACCTCAAGGCCTGTGCAAAAAGATGCATCTTGTCCTGATGTCAAAATGCTCTTTGAAGAGAAGTGCATTCCACAATCTGGGGCCATCACAATGTTAGGCCCTGTTATGCTCTGCTGCTCCACAAACTTCATAAGACAGCACAACTTATCAGCAAGACTTCTCCTGCAGATCTTAACACCTGGGCAAGTCTTCATGGGAAGGGGCATTCCTTCCGATATTTGGATCCCAAGGCATTTAGGGCTTTGTATGTCAATGTAAGCACCAGCTGTGATTTCAGTAGTACCGGTAATTTCTGTTTGATGTTTTACATTTTCTTTAATGTGATGGTTATTTTTTAACATTACTTTTAGATATATATTTTTATTCTATTACATTCAAAAAGAAAGAAAAGTGTGAATAAGAAGAGAGGGGAAGAAGAAAGCTTACAAAGTTTTTACTATGTTAACAAAAAAGAATTATACAGAGAAGCAATTTTTTGTCACTTTTTAATGCCAATATATTGCAACCTGTTTCAAGTTCAGTTTTATGTTGAAATCCACCCCAGAGTCACTAAATGATAAAGGGTGGGTTTATAAATGGAATATATAAAATTGATAATCAAGCAACAAAATGGCAAATGCTAATTCCAGTAGAATTTTTATTCCTTATCCCTTCTGTGCGATGCTGGCAAAATGTAACTTCACTCACTAAAGCACTCAGGTATATAAAGAATCCAAAAAATATCAGTGGTGTGTAGACTTTGCCTTGCTTTTTTTTAGGAATATATGACGGACAATTTAATATATTCTTGTAAACAGGTTAATACATAAAAGCTTTTGCAATCTAGAGTGGAAAGAGAGGTGAACAAAGTCAGTTGCCTCTGAATGTATCCGCCTGGCTGTATGCAGTTAAACATCTGGGGCTGTGTGAATGCAATTTTTGTTTAAGCTAATCAGCAGTTCAGCAGCATGAGCTAGATTCAGCCCCTTCCCACTTCCCCGTCACCTTTTGCTTTTGTTCAATACGGACCTCATGTTAAGGAAACCCTATACTAATGAAAGGTAAGGATACAATCTTCCTTCTCTCACAGAGACCACCCATACTGATTCAAGGGTAATTTGTTATCTTCTGATGGATTGCCCACCTGCATATATATCTATGGTGGATGATTAATCAGCGTTTATATTGGTATGATAAATTACTCCCCCCTCAATGATCCATATTGTATATATGACAGCGAGGTCAAAGTATTTCTAAGTAAAAGAGAAAGGCAACCAAAATGATCAGTGGGCGGGAGGGGGGACCACTTTGCCAATGCAGAAAAGCTGTAGCACTTGAGGATTTTTAGATTTTAGTACAAGAATAACATATATATATTTTTAAAAAGTATTAGATATATTCATGGAAGTAGATATAGGTCAGGGCTGAGGAACATGTAGTCTTCTGGATGGTGCTGGACTGTAAATCCCACTTAAAATACAATGTCCTAGACCAGATTTTTTGAGAGGCACCTAAATTCATGTGAACCAATGAGACCCCTCTTTCATCTGTGGACCCCCTTCCCTCCAGCACAGGAACGCAGATGGAAAAACAGATATTGCCTGAGGAAGAACACTCGATACATAAATAAAATTGTAGTGCTGCTTTTATGCCTTCCCCCAGGTGTTGAGTTAGACACAGCCAGTACTGCATATCCAATGATTTGGCCCTGTGGATTTTTAGCCTGCAGTAAATGTTTAAATGCATTGTCATGGAAGAAAACAAACTGTTAATAATATAGCTTTTTCATGCAAGCATGATTTTCATAATTGGGAAAAATGTGAAAGCAATTCCAATTTCAAAAAAGTAGGTAACATCGCTGCAGATCCTGTGTGCTTAACTGTGCAATTAATATATCTCAGGTACTCCCCCCCCATTTATGTAGCAGATACCATAGATCAGGGATAGCTATGGACCTGAGGGCAGTATTTGTTCTTGGTCCACCATCCAGAGGCCACATGCCAGCAGAGGCCAGCCAAGAGATATAAAAAAGCATGGCCAAAGTAGATGTGGTCACACCTCCCTCTCCCCCCCCCCCTTACATGCTCTCTTCAGAGGTGAGCAGAGCACACTCATCCCTTTCTGTTTTTCATGAAATGGTTTACTTACAAGGTTTCATGGGCAGCAAAACTTAGTTTATTTCTAAAGTGGTGAAAGTTCCTAAATTGTTGGTATAGGAACTTCTCCGGTAGACTGGGGGTGAACAAAGGCTTGATTACCTGTTTTCTCCCAAGCTGAGGGGAAGTGGGCATAGCTAAGCCTGGCAGGACAGTTTACTCTATGGTATTAACCCCTTCTTGTGTTAATTAGACTTAAGCATGTTGGTTAAATGAGGCTGGGTTATCCCACATTATTTTCATGAAAACATGCATTTTAATGGCTTTGCCATAGAATATGTGCTTTGATGTGCATTTCTTGGCTGAGAGAACTGCAAAATTCAGAAAGATGTGGATTTTGAAGGATGGCTGTGCTTTGTTTTACATATTGGTTTGTTTATTTATGTTATTGTTACATCTATTGGGTAGGTTCACCTTGAAATGTGAACTGAATCTAATTTATCCCCTATCCATAAACTCTACCTTTCAGTTTCCCTTCATGTACAAATCAAATGACTTTCTGATATAATGATGATGATGATGATGATGATGATGATGATGATGATGCCATATTGTGAGTTCATATATGTTGAGAGCAAAGCCCGTAACCTTGCAGTCTCTAGTCACTGGGTCTCATACTGTTCAAAATGGGTTAGTTGTGCCTTATATACTGGCAGTATAAAGCATGGAAGGCGAACAGAAAAGTGATGATTTGAAGAACATGCAGTGCTGTCGAAAAAAGAATATTAAAAAATCAGATTAGATTGTGAAAAGAGGGATAATTTAGCATGGGGGCGGGAGGCTTTAAAGCAGCACTGATCTTTGATCCCGTTACGATTTTGCCAAGGAAACCACAGCAAAAATACAGCAAAAAGAAAAAGAAAAAAGACCAAGCTCTTTCCCAAACTGGGGGTTAAGCTGGGATCTTCCCCATGATCATTTTGCAACTTTGGCCTGAGCAAGATGAAATTTAGGTCAGCTCTGTATGCTCCCCAGGTGGTCTGAAGGCGACCAGCATGAAAATGGAAGAAGCAAACTGCCACAAGTCAGTTAGCTGTGAATGGGAAATTGAGAGATGGCCGCTTAAACAATTACTCCTTCAGGCTTGCTGTTTGACGGTCTCTGGGGACTCACCCCAGACTGCATGTTGCAATAAACATCTCGCCTCTTGCGAGCACTGTGCGTTGTGCACGAGGCACACAGTCTTTTGATTTTTGGTTTCTCCATTTAATGTAGGTTTTAATATCAAAGTGGTAGAAAAGTGACATGTCTATGCCCACTGACAAACTCAAAAGTGAATATAATGGGAGGGAAATTGCATGTAATTTCCCTCCTGGGTGGCAGTTATCAGAAAGTGTTGGGAACTGACACATGAGACACCCAAAGTACCTGTAGCACCGCCTTCAGTTGCTAACAACCATTTACGCTGCTCCCTTGGATACAGTGATGGAAAAAATGCAAGTTGCCTTCCATGTAGTTAGCCTTAAGGCGTACCTGTGGTGTCAGTATCATTAGAAGAGAATTTTGCGGTGGTTAGGCTTGTGTGCAAATCACAATCCAAACATGACCCCATTTTCGTGATATGCAAGAATGAGAAAATTAACCCAGGCTACCTAGTGTGAACAGCCTTGGAGATTTTTAATTTGCACAGTGTGACTCTTTGCACGTGACGGTTTACATGTTCTCAACTCGCAATTGAGAGGGAAAGGGGGGTAGTGCACAGTTTTATATAAACAAATTCCCCAGTGTCTAAGTACAAGTTTAGATTTGAAGAGAGTACTATCAGCTCTTTTGTGCACAGATTAGTAACTTAAATTAGAGATTTATATTCTAGCATTTGGTAAGTATTCAGTCTGTAGGAACGAAGAGCGGAACCAGATCTATGGTTTAGTTTGTGTGTGTGAAAGCAGTTGTCTTTGTTGTGCATACAAGGGGCAGTAGCAAAGAGCAGTGTGCAGTTTAAAGCTCATTTAGCATATTCCAAGGTGCCAAAACTGTGCTTGGCCACTGAGTGCAGCTCCCAAGTGAAAAGAACCTGCATAACACATTTAGGAAGCCAATGGGCATCCAGATGTCCAATTCCCATCAGCTCCAGCCAGAATGGACTGTAGTCGGGGATAATAGGGTTGTAGTCTAAAGCATCTTAGAGGGCCACAACCATACTATATAATGTTAACTCTTACTAGATCAGGCATAGGCAAACTTGGCCTTCCAGTTGTTTTGGGACTACAACTCCCACCATCCCTAGCTAACAGGACCAGTGGTCAGGGATGATGGGAATTGTAGTCTCAAAACATCTGGAGGGCCGAATTTGCCTATGCCTGTACTAGATGATGATGATGATGATAACAACAGCAACAACAACAACAACAATTTATTATTTGTACCCCAGCCACTCTGGGCGGCTTCCAACAAACATTAGCAGTCAAGTTATAAATACTTTCTTTCCAATATGATGGGCTGCTATGGGGGAAGTCCAAAGTGTGGTGACCTTCCTTCTACTTCTTCCTTCTGCATTTTGTTCTTTAGTCGTCTTAGTCGTGTTCGACTCTCTGTGACCCCATGAACCAGAGCATGCCTTGGAAACTTTCACTTTCTTATCAAAGCTTCTCCTTCTTTATGTCCATGGAGTTTTCTTGGCAATTTACTGGAGTGGTTTGCCAGTTCCTTCTCCAGGTGGATCACATTTAGTCTATACTCTTGGCTATGACCTGTCCATCTTGGCTGGCCCTGCATGGCATAGCTCATAGCTTCATGGAGTTATTCAAGCCCCTTCGCCACGACAAGGCAGTGATCCATGAAGGGGATAAACATAGGAATAATGAATGCATGGGGGTGGCAAGCTCCACCCCAACCTACAAGCATTTATTATTACATCTGTAGAGTTGCCCAGCGTTAGGGTCTTCGTGAAATTTCTAATGAATGTGCATGAGTCATGGGTGGCATCTACTTCCCTAGGCATGTTAATTACATTGAGTAGTAGCCACAATTAGTCATACTCAGAGTAAACCCATTGGAATTAATGCCCACAACTAATTTAGATCTGTTAATTTCAGTGGGCCTACTTTAGGTAGAATACCTTTGGATACAACCCTGTTCCTGCTTTGAATGCTTCAGTGGGGCTATCTGCATTCCCACCCATCCATTTGCTTCTTTCACATGTTACATACACATAAATCAGGAGCAAACTGAGAAAGATGGTCTAAAGCAGCCCCAAATCTATATCATCACAGTGTGCAGTACAGTTTTTGCAGTAGATCCAGAAAGGAAATGAGTTTAAGACCTTGGTGGTGTGAGCTGAGTCCTCCTTTCATAAATCATTACTCATACGAACTCCTGAACTACTTTTAGTTTGCATTAAAAATGCACCCGACATGTGTCCTCCTTACTGCTGAGTGACCAGCCGAACATGAGCTTGCGGGCTTTGCCCTCCAGTGAAGATTTAATAACAATCACCACAAGCATTAATTTGTACACTGCACCCTGCTGAAGAAAAGTGGATATGCAGCAACTCCGTTTTCTTCACAGCAAGGACAAAGCCTTCTTTACTCGGCAAATGTAATTACTTCCTTGCTTTTTCACTTTTTTGTAATAAGTAATGAGATTCTTATTTTCTGTTGCTCTTTTGCAATGAGTATTTTCCTGTAAGCAGCTTATCTCTCACTGAAAGTCTTGTATTGAGTCAACAGTACAGACCCAGTATTAGTGCAAAGATGGACAGTGCTGTTATATAGTTTGATTGAAGGTGCTTACTCCAATGAAAGGACAACTGTGAGCCTGAATATTATTTTTAGAAACTTGGAAGTGCCTTGAGGGTAAATTATTCTTCCTCTCTTGATAGTTCCGATGTTGACTGAGTGCATTATATATAAAGGCCAAGTGTCTAAGGAATTTTAACTTTTCCACAATTGTGCTCTTTGTCAAATCTTTTTTTTTACTTGCAAAGCAGACTTGAAAAGTAGACTTCCAAATTCTCATATTGTATGTGAAACCAATGTTAATGGAAGGTAGTACTATAGCTGTTTTGAACAAACTCACATTGTTCTAGGTGCATTTTGTGACAGGGAATTTCATTAGCACCAGAAGTTTCTGTGTTCTGGATGCAGTACTGCACCTAAGGTTTCAGATTAAAACTGCAGAGTGGAAGGAAAGGAGGACCTTTTTCTGTCTCCCTACTTCCAGCTACTCTGTGAAGACTGGAGGAGAGACCCTCTTAAGAATATTAGGGGGGGTGGGCAGGGGAAGGACTAGACCATGTGAAAAGTGAGCATAATATTTTAGCTGCAGTTCATTCATTTTCAATTTTGTGTTATTATTGTTATTTAAAAAATGGGCCTAGACATTCCATTATTGTGCCCATGACCTAGGTTTAAGGTGCCATTTAGCTCCTAGCTTTTATATCTCAGTTTCTAACACTGGTTTTGAGTTCTTTTAAATCAGGGATGAGGGACCTGTGCCCTTCCAAATGTGGTTAGAAACCAGCTCCCCATCAGCCCCAGCCAACATGGCCAATGGATGGGAGTCAGAGTCCACAACATCTGGAGGGACATACATTCTCCATTCCTGCCCTAAATGATTTGTCCTTGTAGTCAAATTTATGTCTTCCAGTCTATTGGCACGGAAGATAACTGCATCAGACAACTTTTGTAAATGTGGTCTTCCATTACTGGCAAATAAGGTCTGGTTGAGAGGGCCCTTGGAATGGAGCTCACTGGAGGATCTCCAGGTAGGGCTGGGAATGTTCCATCTGAAATAAGCGGGCGGCTGGTGAGTTCTGGTGTTCTGAATACGATATAATGGCTTGGTAAAACTCTGTTCCTCCCAAAGAGCTGCTAGATATCTCTCTCCAAAAAGGTGTCATTGAGCCTGGAGCAAGAGTAAACATCGCCTGTGATTTACAGGGTGTTAGACATGGTATCCACAATTGGGCTTCCCTTTCGCTATGTTTCTTCACTGTGGCTTTTACAACAGGTGTGCTAGAGATGAGCCCATATCCCCAACCGGCCCATTCATCCCTAGTCACTGACCTTGACAAACCATCTGTGCTTTCTTTTACATCCCACTCCCCAACACCTTCATGTGATTCATGGCAGAGAAACGAACTAGTTTATTTTCACTCACAACTACAAAATCTCTTCATAGTGTGACGAGAGAGGAGAGAAATAAATTCCATTGCAAATTGGTAGCTTCGGGCTTGAATACAGATTTGATTTAAATATTTTACAATATGCAGGCTTGTTTGTGTTTTTGTGTAGCACCTCAAGTTCCTGTCCCACATTTATTTCCTTGGTTTCTCACACCTCAGGACATGTATGGATTCAAATCACCCAATGGAATGACACACAGTGTAGAATAACTAAAACTAAGCACTACCAATGCAAAATATCACCCCTAATTTTGCACAAGCAGTGACTATTTTAGGTATGTCTGATATGTGCATAACCGTGCATGTGTGCATTGCGCCAAATCTTGAAGTGACCCACAAACGTCACAAAAGGGTGGAATGAGGTGCGGTGGGGTAAATTAGGAGTGCCCTGTATTCAGTTTGTGGCCTTGGGCTAGGGTGGCCCAGAGACACAGATTTGCAAATAATTTACATGTGCTAACTTATGTGTATCTATGCCAATTTCAAATGTAACTGTTAAAGTTGTTGATGGGCAGCTTCAAGGGCTTCCAAATATAGGACTGTCCACTGTAAAGCAGGACATATGGCCACATTATCTTGTTTCCATCGGTCTTGTTTCCAACAGCAACCAGCCAAATGGCTCTTGGAAGTTTACAAATGGGGCATGAAGGCAACAGGGTTTCCTGTGTGGCTTATCTCTAACACCTGGTGTTCAAAGAAAGAGGCAGCGTGGCTGGCTGTTTGTGCTATTGTGCTCAGGTTCTGCATCTCTTGTAGCAAGTGCTCAGACAGGACGGCTGAATCAGGCCCATCTTAGCCCAGCATTCTGGAGGAGGGGAAGGGATGACACCTTGAATAAAATATTGGTGGGGGCAGGTAAGCCCCAACCATGTAATCAATCGCATGACGCGGCACACACATACCATTTGATTGGCAATGCCTATTAACTTTACGGGGGCTTGGCCCCCTCAAATATTTTATTGGGGGGCCAAATGGACCTTGGTCCTTAGGAGTTGGCTCCTATGGGCCATGCCTGTGGGGAACCTGCAAGCAGGTCCTGAGCACAACAGTTCTTGTCACAAGCGCAAGAGTCATCTCGTGTTGATTTGTGTGCATGGAACATGGGCATGTGTGCAATATCAGTTTCTGTACTATTTATTTATTTATTTATTTATTTAAAGCTAGGATTTTATTTAGAGCTTTTTTTCAGTCCAAAGGTTCTGTCCAAATGAGGGGGGTGGTAGCAATGAAATAGGGAGTTAAACTACTTCCTCTCTTTTGTATTTTTTTTTTTTGGGGGGGGAGGTTGACAGCAGTTTTCAGGGAGGGAGTTTATGATTCCTTTCCAGCTCCCACTCTCTCTCTCACACACACACACACCTTCTAGAATTTGGAAGAACTGCCTAGTCAGAATTAGAAGGAAAAACTGGCCCATGAAAACTTTTACATCTCTTGGCTTTCATATTGACCTCAAACAACTATCTACATGTTGCCTGAAATAATTTTAAAGGTCAGGCCTCAAGAGGCATGCACTTATTGAATTGGAAATTGTATTTGTAATATAGCTGTGTACTATGAAAGGTTAAGACAATAATGACATAAAGTCAATTTTGAAGAACAGAATACAAGCGCACAAAGGCTGTTTGTATATTAAACATTCCCATCACTACCCCGGGAATCCCAAGTACATTTGCTCTGAAATAAATCTTATAGATTTCAGTTAAGTCTACTTAAGTCTACAGAATCTGCATAGTATTGTGGCCCAAGACACAAATAATTGACAATTAAGCACAGTAATATATTTGATGAATTGTAGCTGTATAAACGGTTTCATTTATACTTTCCTTTCTGCTCAGCTCATTAAGTTTGATCGCAGCATCCATCTCTAATTATGGGGTGTGGAACTTGCGGGGGAACTTATGGAGCACACTACAACTCCCAACATCTGTGTGTTGTGCTCCTCCTTCATGAATGACTTCCCTGCATGAAAAAAAGTGACTTGTGAAGGAGCCGCTCTCGTGGAAGTCACACACGAAGGAGAGGAGCAGCACTGCACAAGATCGGATACTCCCACTAAGATCTCATTGTGTGTGGTGCTTCTTCAGGGAATAGGAAGGAGAGGAGAGGTGCGGCAAGGAGGGCAGGCCTTGCGGGAAAGGCAGCTCCAGCCTTCTCCCATGAAGATGCAGCCACACGGTAGGGCTCTTACCTTTTCATGGTTTCTCCTCCTTCTCACTCATGCCCTCTTCTTCTTCCTGCTTCACGTCCCAGCACACACCCTGTAGCAATCTGGGGCTGTCTCAATCCAGCTCAAACAAGGCCCTCTGAATAGGCCTGATTTTGCTTGGGATTTGGGCCCTGGCCAAATCTGGTTCTCAGCCCTAGCAGCAACTCCATACACAACTGCCAGCAAGCAGCAGCTAGGCATGAAGCCAGCAGTGGCACAGAGAGGGGCTATAGCCCCTCTTCCAGAGAAGCCTGTCAGGGTGAATAGAAGCCAAATTCTGGACTCCAAATCCCATCAACCCCAACCAGCAAGCTAGATAGTCTGGGATGATGGGAGCTGTAGTCCAGCTACATCTTGAGGACCAAATATTAGCACCCCCCCCCCTTGAGTGTTAGCCTTTTCAGCAGGAAAACAAAGGTTTTGGTTTTTAATACTTCTGAAATTTTGTTTGTTTGTTTGTTTTAAATCAGCTGCATTGTTTGTATTAGCAGTTGTGTTCATATTCTTTGTGAGCCAATTCGGGGTCTTTATTTTGGCTGAAAGGGGGCATCTATAAAAGCAGTAATGTAGCATCACAGAGTCTCTATACCCTGACATTGCAGACAACAAAAGTATTAGCTTACACACTGGAGTGGGAGAAGGTACTCTAGGGCACATGGGGGCCATAGCCAGACTACGGTTGTGCCCTCTGAGATGCCCGGCAGACAGGTCTCCTTGGGACCCTGGAGCAGGACCGGTGCTAGGGCTTCTTGCGCCCTAGGCAAACCACCTTCTGGCGCCCCCTGCCCCCGCCAAAGCCTGCTTAACGGGAGGTGGGGGTGGTGGAGAGGCAAGCAGCAGTTTCTCTGCTGTAGCAGAGAAGCTGCTGCTCGCCCGTCCCGCCGCCCACCCCCCGCCAAAGCCTGCTTTAGCGGGAGGTGGGGGTGGAGAGGTAGCAGTTTCTCCACTGTAGCAGAGAAGCTGCTGCTCGCCCGCCCCGCCCCCGCCCCCACCCCCGCCAAAGCCTGCTTTAGTGGGAGCCGGGGTGGTGGTGTAGGGGGCAAGTAGCACCTCTCTGCTACAGCGGAGAAGCTGCTGCTAGCCCGTCCCGTCCCCCTGCCCAAGCCTGGCCAGCGCCCCCTCCATTTTGGCGCCCTAGGCAATTGCCTAGTTCGCCTATATGGACGCGCTGGCCCTGCCCTGGAGAACTCTCTGTTTGTGTCAATGGCTAAGCTGGCAGTAGAAAGTGAAGTTACAGGTAGGTAGCCATGTTGGTCTGTCATAGTCAAAACAAAATAAAAAATAAAAAAATTCCTTCCAGTAGCACCTTAGAGACCAACTAAGTTTGTTCTTCGTATGAGCTTTCGTGTGCATGCGGAAGCTCATACCAAGAACAAACTTAGTTGGTCTCTAAGGTGCTACTGGAAGGAATTTTTTTATTTTTTATTTTGTTTTGAATAGAAAGTGAAATTACATTTAGAAGCTGCTTCATTGTTGGAAGGCAAATAGCATTGCCCAGAGTGTTTGGAGAGGTGCATAGACATTTTGAGACCCTCTTCTGGGAATCAGCTGATCTCTTACATTTTATTCTTATTCTTATTATGTATTTTGAGTTTTTATATTGTAATCTTATGTTGTGAACCACCCTGAGATCTACGGGTATAGGGCGGTATAGAAATTTAATTCAACAACAACAACAACAACCATATACAAAGGAGAAGCATTGGAAACTGCTGCAGTGCCATTCTGCAGAAGTAATTGCCAAAGCTGATGCCCACAGGAGAAGTATGCATTTGAACAGGTGCTTTTGAATTCAAGAACCAGGTGGGTTATTTGCAGACAACAATTTATTCAGTAATAAAAACAAATTATCTGGAAATTATATTGTTAATAATCTTGTGTTTAACTGTAACTGTTTTCGGTTTCTGGTGAAACTCATAGAAAGGTTCGCATTCTTATACTTGAAACATGCACAGGAGCAGTTTGCAAAATGCCAGTGGATATATTTCCATTCTCACCCATCTGTTCCATACAGATGATTGAGAAAGGGTGCAATTCATTCCCTTCGAAGTCATCTGCAAAGCCTGCCTTGATTTCAAAAGAGCTTGATTGCATCCTTATTGTTTTCATTCAGTCGTAAACAAGTAGGCTTAGGGGCAGATTGCAGAAATGGAGCATTTCTTGTTGGTGGAAAAATCTCCAGAAGCTAAATTCTGGAGGCGGGGAGAGCATGACTGCTCGCATTCAGATTTTGAGTCATGATTTATGTAGGTCATGTGCTGCCTTGTTGAAACATAAATGTCTTGTAAGAGCACTTGAAAAATCATAGCCTGGGGGGGGGGCATGGCAAAGGAAGTTGGGATGCTGCCTTATACAAAGTCAGACCATTGGTCCATCTACCTTAGTATTGACTGCACTGACTGGCAGTGGCTCTCCAGCAATTCAGACAATGGTCTCTGGCCCCAGCCTTATCTGGAGGTGCCAGGGATTGAACGTGGAACCTTTTGCATGCAAAGCAAATGCTCTACCACTGAGCTATGGCCTTTCCCCTCAAATACACCTGAAACTCTCAGATACCTATATTAAGAGCAGCTATTATTGACCAGGTGCCCTCTGTATGTTTTGGACTACTCCTTCCATAATCCCTGTCTATTAGCCATGCTGGCTGGGACTGATGGGAGTATGGTCTTTTATTTTAATAATAATAACCACCCACCATTCGAAAATACAGAATGCAAGGTTAAAACAACAAGAATACGTTAAATCTGCCTGTAAAACCAACTGGAGCAGTATCTAACTTTACTACCCAGAAAATGCCTGATGAAATAACTTGCCTTAAGGAAGCACCGAAAAGAACAAATTGTTGCTACCCTCCTAATTTCCAGGGGACTATATGCCAAATTGTGGATTGTGGTCCAATACATCTAGAGGGCACCTGGTTGGGGGAGTTTGATTGAGAAAGAATGTGATGTTCAACTCAGGCTGTAGATGCACTTTACATTTAAAGCAGTCTTTTACCACTTTAAGCAGCCATGGCTTAGCCTCAAAGAATCCTGGGAGCTGTGGTTTGTTAAGGGTGCTGAGAATTGTGAGGATATCACTATTCCCTCTCACAAAGTTACAGTTCCCAGAGTTCCCTGGGAAAAGGGATTGATTGTTAAACCACTCTGAGAATTCTAACTCTGTGATAGGAATGGGGTCTGTTAACAACTCTGAGCACCCTGAAACTACAGTTCCCAAGATTTTATTTAAAGGGGGGAGTCATTACTGTATTGGGATATGAGACTGCTTTAAATGTATAGTTCAGAATAGACACATTAATGGACCTAACTTAGTCCTGTTCATTAACTTAAATGGGATTACTCTGAGTAAAACTTCAGTGTCTCTGTGATCATTAAAGCAGGGGGTTTTCAAAGCAGATTTTCCCTGTCAGATTTTCCCACCCATACAAAAAGTGCAGAGAACACAAAGCGTACTTTGCTTCTTGCTTACCTCCTGCATCAATGTCAGTCCTTCCCTAAAAGTAGTTCTTAGCGACTGTTCAGTGATAATTTGTTCCTGAATCTGCCTTAGCTCAGTGAATAGCAGGCACAAAAGGAGTATATGTACAAGGATGCAACCAATTGTTACCTGAAGATGGAAGAGAAGAAGGGGAGGTTCCAGCCCCCCCAAAGAGGGTGTTTGTGGTTAATTTGGACTATTTCTAAGTACAGAAACTGAGGGCATTCTGCCTTGACATAATTTGTGTACATGCTGTCCCTGAAATGGCCTGCCATACAAGTGCTTAATAATTGTCTAACTCCCCCTTTTCAAACTGCACACTATTAGCTAACAAAATGCATAACATTTTTCAGACTTCACGTTTTCTGCTAACTGCACACTAAACACACACATACCTTGGAGTAACTTATATTAAGGTTAATTAGTGCATTGTTGAAGTATTCCGAAATATGGAAGAGTACCAGAAAACCAGAAATTTTAAGTTAGATCACTGTGATGATTTCTGGCAGTTTGCAGAAAGGCATGCCTGCTTGCTAACTGGTTTCTTGTTTACAACATTCAGTTTCATCTCTTTTAAAAAACGTGAGTCAACTCTGCATACTGTGAGGGAAAATAAAACATACAATTTGCTACAGGTGGTGGCAGAGTTCTGTTGCTTGGCAACCTTAAATGTTGCATGGTAGATTTCTCAAACTCACTGTTCAGGCCTATAAATACCCAGCAAAGGGGGCTGGGGTGGGGAAACACCTAGTATTGATTTATCTCCTTGGTAGGGTTTCTTTCTGGGGGTTGGAAAACCACCTTCTATAAACATATCTCCTTGATAGGTTTTTTTAAAGGGCTTGTTTTTGTGCAACGCCTTGTAACAAAATGTTTCATCATGCACCATGCATTGTTTGTTTATTATCATTTGTTTGTTTGTTTGTTTGTTTACTTATTCAAAACATTAAATATATACCTTGTGATTTGTTTCATTTCTAGGCGGTGTGCTTAATAACAATTCACATAAAATGGGACAATCAAACGAAAAGTATTTATCATAAAACCAAACGCTACCCTAAAAATTCCCACTGGAACAAGTCTTGGTCATGCACCAGAAATTCAGCAAGGGAGGGTGCCTGTCTAATCTCACTTGGGAGGGAGAATCACAGCTAGCTATACCCTTTAGTAGGATATTCCATTTCACCAACATGGTGGTTCTCTCCCCACCCCCAAGCCCCATCACTCAGGATTTCATGCCCATTCAGTGTATTTAGTCTTCATCAAGCCGTTTATGACTTTCTGGACTTCTTCGAACTTTGAGGCTCCCCAAGCCTTCTGATGTCTTCCCCTGCTGTGCCAGGATGGTTCCATTGTAGTCCACACTCTGAGAAGAGTTAGCTTTTTAGTATACAGGCAGCTCCCCTCTTACGCAGATTTACATTCTTGGCCCCTGTGCACATAAGTGAATTTGTAAAGTGGGTAGCACCTTTTAAACACCCTCTCTGCCATTCTCTCTTCAATCCATACCAAAAAATACCCACAATTGGAATTGAAGCTCTGAGGCCGGCTGGAGGATGCACAGGAAAGCTACCTTGTGCACCAGCTGCGCCTCTGGTCTCTTCAGGGCTTCCTCTGCCCTCTCTGATGTCCTCTTCGGGCTCCGGGGAGGGTCTTGCCACAAGGACCCTCTAATTCTCTCTCACCATCCAGGTTTCAATTGAATTATTTATTTATGTCTGGCACCACACATATACCTGGTTGTGTGTGGGGAATATATACAGGTGTATAGAATAGCATCTGAGGTACACTCAGCTTTTGTGATTGTTGCCATTGACGTGCATACAATTTTTGCACTGAAAGATGTCTCTGAGCTTCATAACTCTTTGACTGGAAAATTGTAAACCTCAGTGATCCATAATACTTCAAATAATGATGCGAGAAGTGTGATGCCCCCAAATTCTTCTCTGCTTTGGATTTTAACCTGAGCCCATGGAAAACTGAACTCTCTTGTCCCACTCACCTTGTTTGCTTGCTTCAAATCTGCCTCCCATTCCCCAACTTATCCTATGACACTTATGACCTATGACTGGTAAATACAGATTTGAAGAACTTAAGGCCCACTGGCCAATTGTGGCCCTCCTTAGCATCACAGACTTCAATCCAAGCTAGAGATCCAAGGAATCTTTTAAGGCTGAGTCATCTGATGTCAAGTGATTGATGGGTATGAGGCCCCACCCACCTGTCAAAATGCCCTGCTGGGGGTCTAGGATTCTATTTCCCACTCCTAAAACAAGTAGGCAAATAAACAGGTGGCTCCTTCTTACACGGCTGCCTAACTTGCTTGCCACCTGGACACTTTGTCGGTGGGGCTGAGGTGCTTCAACGGCTGGGGCTCCCCTTGTGCTGATAGATGTTGTTGGGAGGGGAACTAAATTTGACTGGCAAGCCAGCATGGAGAGCAGAGATACCCCCCCTTTCTCCCAGTCTAAATCTCTCACCCTCATGCTGACTTTTACATTGTGGAGGGAGAAATACACGCATTTGTCGTGCAAGAAGGATTAAGCACCCTCCTCCAGTCCCCTAATCAAATTAACAGCCCCTCAGCTTTATTTAGTTTTTAAAAATGGTCAGGAGATCAATAACGGGTCTCCCAGCACAACACACAGTTTGTCTTTAAGTTAATATATTTTGCAGCTTGAAATTGGATTACTAATGACCTACCTCACAAAGCTTGACTTGAGATAGAGTGTATGAAATCAAGACCGAGAAAAGGCTTTGAGCACTAAATAAACTATTGTTAAATTCACTTGATAACAAAATGTAGAGCTGAGTGTCACCATTATCTGATGGCATCCGTCTCCCAGAGGCTTCATATAAATATTAAACAAGGTAGAATGACAAGTGGACCTTATCAGACTGTTCCCAAGGCAGTTCTTAGTTACTGGGCCAATTTCAAGGTGTTACGGTTAGTATATAAAGCCCTTAACAACTTGGGACCAGTTTACAAGATCACCTTATGCCCACTTCACCTGTTCGATTGGCAAAATTGGCACTACTACAAGTGCCACATAATACCCATTTCACATTTGTCACAACTTGATCGTTTAGTGTGGCAGCACTTACACTTTGGAACTCCCTGCCTATTGAGATCAAGCAGGCCCCTTCACTGTACTCTTCGGCAGCTGCTAAAAAACATTCTTGTTTGGACAAGACTACCCAGATGCTTAAAAAGTTGAGGTAATTTTAATCTGGTTTAGTAATTTAATTTAAAGCATGGTTGCAAATTCATCTTGATTTTAATGTTTTATCTTTTGTAAAGCACTTTGAGGGGCCATTTCTTGTTTCTGTTTTTACAATCAAGCGGTGTATAAATTTTATGAAATAAATTAATAGTTCCCATGAGCTTTTAGATCTATATTTTGAATGCAATTAAAGAAAAAGTGATCCAGGGACTTCTGGGTCTAGCAGTCTAGCAGTCTTTTGGCCCAACCAGCACATTCTTAGGTGACATTTACAGTCTGACAGTAAACACTGCTCTCCACTTCCCCATGACAGGGCATTAAAAATATTTCTCCAGTGCTTAGTTTCAAATATATTACTGAACTTTATTTTTGTGATGTGTGAAAAATCTGTACCACCAACATTAAGAAAAATAATGGGTGAACAGATGAGTTTTAAGCAGTCACCTAAATACCAGTACTGTAGTGCCTGCCTGATGTTCATTAGAGTGCATTCTAACGGGCAGGTGCCAACACACTAAAGACCCTGGTCTTAGTAGACATAAGACAAAATTCTTGGGCACATGACACTACTAAGAGTTTATTTCCCAAGGATCAAAGTTACCAGGCAGGGGTATACAAGGCAAGGTGTTCCCAAAGGTACGTCTTTGCATTGTATTGGATATCAGGGACTGCTTGGGGTAGCATTTAAAAACTTTTTAAAAATAAATGCATTTTGACTTTCTTTTTTTAGAAAAGAAAAAAACAAGGCCAAGCAAATGCCTAGTTAACATTGGCTGTTTGAACTTTTGCCTTCAAGCTTAACTTCTGGGGTTTTGACACTTGGCTTCCCTAGACTTTCAGTTAGTGGATGCAAGGTTTTGAAATATTCATTTCACATTTGGATATCTTTGATCTACATTTTCTTTTAAGCAACAGCGAATGCCAGCTTTCTAGTCTTAATTAAGGATGTATGGGCAGAGATCATCTGTGTTAACAAGGCATATAGTCTGCTTGTCAGATTACAGTTGAATTCAGCAGAAAGGTTTTGCCATTTAATTCTATCAAATATGCAAGTTAAAAACATTCAAAAGATAGAAGGTTAAAGGAGAAGCTTCCCAGCGTGAACTGCACAATCCACAAAAAAGTATTTCTTCCTTAATTACCGTGCACCAGAGAGCACATTAGAGCCTTCCATTTTCTTCCCCTAGTTGGGGGCCATTTACAGAGCTCTGCATTCAGCTTCCGTTGCTTCAGTTCCAGCTTCAGTTGCTGGAACTAAATACAGTTGTCAGTAATTACCTAATTCAGAATATGAATTGGTCTGTCTTGTGATGCTTAGATGTATTATGAGTTAAGCATCACTTCCTGAAAATAAGTTGTTCTCCGGCTCAGCATGCAAAATAAGATTCTGCACGTGTCTGGTGGCTGGCACTCAGGCTAGCTAGGGCATCTTGCAGCAGACACACCCCCAGATTCATAATCTCAATATAGCTCTGGTTGAAACGCTAATTGGTGGTTCTGAAGCTACAGCCCCCTTCGCACATTAAATGTGTACAGGAGCAAGGCCTGCTGAAAGGGGTTGCAGGGAGCTCATACCTTTAGCCTAGTCTCTGATGCGGCAGAGCTCATCCTGTCTCCTACCCAACATTGCCCAGGAGCTGGAGGAAGGTTGGAATGTGCTAAGCTTGCCAAAGAAGCAACTGGCACACTCTAGAAGGGGCTGGGAAGGGATGTGAAGGCAGGTGCTAGGCAAGCATGCAGGGGCCCCAGTCTACCTCTATGGCCGCATTTGCACCATACATTTAAGAACATAAGAATATGTTTTGTGGATCTTTTGTTCTGGGTCTACTGCTTATTTTTTTAGTTCTGCAAATAATGTTTTATAGAAGGTGATTGTTTTACTGATAATTTGTAAATGGGTCCAGATGGGACTTCAGTCAGATCTAGCAGGAACTCTTATTACTTTCGTTGATGAGCACCTCCTCTGTTTGGGTCAAGTTCCTCAATTGAGTTTTGATTCCATCCTTCCTTTAAGCCATTCATTGCACTCGGGTGGGTATGTTGTTTAGGGAGGACGAGCCGTCATTGCAACTATTTCCAGGTGACCACATGATAAGGTACATGTGTGTGGAACCATCAATGCATATGTGTTTATTTTATGAATTAAAAGGAGAACTCTGGGGGAGGAGTGTTCTTTCCTCCGTTTCTTATAGAAAGCTTGTAATTACTGAACCAGTTTTTCTGTATGAAGCTGAGAAGAATTCATCCATAAACTAAACGTGATGCTAAAAATTCTAGTTAGTATGCAAGGGATTGAGTGGGAGAACTTTGAAATGGCTCAGAAATATGCTTTGGCAAATATGCTCCATTTTCCCCCTTTATTTCAAAATTTCCACCCGAGTTGGTATGTTGTGACTTCAGCCAGAATATTGTTAACAAACAGAATTGTGGATTTCAGTTCATCCGCATAGGTCTCCCCAGGGAACTGTCAATTTTACCAGGGTGTCTGTATAAATAGTGGGAATTATGAAAATGCAACTGCACTGCTGCATTTAGAATGAGACAGGTGAGGAGAATGAGGAGGGGAGAGCCTGTAGGCCCTGTGGGCAGCCAGAGCTTGCTTTGCCACTCTCTGGGAGGGGGAGGGACACTGCCCCGCTTTTCACATGGTGGTGCTCTGACTCCTGCCCAAATATGCTGACAGAGGATCTTACTTGTAAGAAATACAATGTTGCACACCATCTCAATCTTTGAGGGGTGCGAAATTTCAGGTGTTCCAGGCACTTTCCCCGTGTTTGGTTTCCTTGCCATGAGGGTTAGTGGAGACGGTGGTGTCTTTATTATATATGGTTTATTTACATATATATGCAACCTGAGCCTAAGACGGAAGAGCTCACAGCATTAACATCCCAAAATGTCTTGCTTCTTCCATAGTCACAGCCTTAGATTCCAGCAGAAATCAGGCATGGCTCTGTCTCTCTAGCTTCCACCTACAGCCTGCTCCCAGCTCACATACACTCTGGCTTTTGTCCTTCTAAGTGCCAACCAGGTGTGGAGGGGGAAAGGCCCACTCATTTGCCCAGATGGCATCATCACTCCTTTTGTTATACTAATGGTGGTCTTTAGGTGGCAACTATGGTCATTCTCTCAAAGAAACTTGCATGACAAAGGACTTGTATACGCTTCTGCTTGTCTCATGCCTAAACACAGGTCTGAGTGGTTTTCTGCTCTTTACCTGCTCTTCAGCTTGAGAGTTGGAACAAACGTGCTGTTTGCTCTGATTGAGCACTAAAGAACAGTTTTCCCTGGGAGGACAAAAAGGAAGTGTGGATAAGCCTTATATTTCCATTATATTTTAACCCTTGCCAGATGGATCCAGGACCTCGGGAATTAGAAGGGACCTGGGCAACATGCAGGTTAACTCCCCAAAACTCACAACAGTATCTTTATTCAGTTGAATAACAGTACAGGCTTAGCAGTAGACACAGTGCTCAGGAGACATGATTCAGGGGTTCAGGAGCTAGGTGCAACAGTTCAGAACTAGATGCAAGCAACAGAGATTACCTAGCATTTCCCCACCCCTCCTGCCAAGCTTTTAAAGATGAGGTATGGCATGCTCATTTACAAGACTCTCTCACATTGTGGGAATGTCAAACCTGGAAGCACACACTTTGTTGGGGCGCATGGGTCTGTTCCCATCTGGGAAGGCTGCACCCTCATGTTCAGCCTTCTGTTCAGTGGCTGCCACTTCCTGTTCACTCTTTGCCATCAGCTGAGCAAAGCTCTTCCAGCCTCCACTGAGGCTCTCTGGCCTGCAGGAACGTGGGGAGGGCCAGCATCCCTCCTTCCCCTCCCAAAGTGACTGATGTCAAGGTGAAAAAGGGAGAGCCCAGTCTCCTCCAAACCATGTTCTCACAGTTCAGCACCTGCCATTTGATCCTCCTCCTCCGTCTGGACCTGCCAATCTGATCCTGACCCTGACAGTATTGTTGGACTCACAATGACTGGGCCCAGGGTTAAAGAAAAGCAGGGTTATCCAACCAGGTGCCCTCCAGATGTTATTGGACTCCCATCAGCCCCAGACGGTGTTGCCAGTGGCGAGAGATGATGGGAGTTGTAGTCCAACAAATATCTGGTGGGCGCCTGGCTCAGTAAGGCTGCTATAAGTGTCTCCTATGGTCACACAACACTGGAAGTTTTCTTTAATTACACTATTATTATTTGGTTGTGTCTAAAGGTCTTTAAGAGACTTTCACACTGAAGGTTGCAGGGATATTATTAAAGCATCATGGCAGAAATGCATCATTGATATTATCCCATGATCTGAATTCCAGGAAGGATATTTTTTAAAATCTCAAGTTTCTCAAATAGCACAAAAGAAAACAAATAAGATACGGTTGAATTATGATCATAATCTTAAACTAAATTGAATCCCATCTCAACGTGGCAGTAATCTCTTCCATAACTTACTTTGTGAGGCTTACTAGTGAAGGATGACCCCATTTTATTGACCCAGTTATATTCTTATTATATTGAGTGACTTGCAGTTCCCACAACAGGAGAATTGGAGGTTAAGGAAAGCTTATTGCCTTAGAAAGGCTCACGAGCTCTGTGCCTGCCTTTTGATGTGAGCATGTTTCATTTTCTTTTTAATGCTTATATTAAGCTGCTAATAAATTCTCTCATGTCGAGGCGAGGTATTTGGTTAGATTGGGATTTTCCTCGAATGTTTTCACCGCAAAGGTTTGTGACAATAGAATCAGGAGCAAGAAAGCAGTCTGCTGCTAATTTTTAAAAAGTATAACATGTTTAAACGTATTTTAAATGCATTACGGTGAATAATTTGGTCAGAAAGGTAAAACCTGCTGTCTTGGGTTGTTTGTTACATACGCTGTCAAGTCTCCACAACAATCTGGCAAAGAAACTTAGCAGTCTTGCTTCTCTCCAGGTAACTGCTGGCTCTCTCTGTTTTTGCACTTCTCTAGCAATAGAAATCTGTGAATTAGAAACAGCACAGTTTGATATCTCTTCTTAAGTATTCCGTTAAATATGTGAGATAACGAAATGATAGTAGAAATTTCAAAGAACTTCAACTAGAGATTCCCAGTTACTATGTGAATGAATGATTGCTGATAATCTGGTTCACAGCTGAACGGCGATTTGTCAACTACTGCAGGCTAATCATTTTGTAGGAAGGAGGTAGTTGTCTTGGGCTGCTTCCAGAGTACCATATAAGCCATACCTTAAGAACTTTCACTCTGAATCCTACGAGGGTAATCCTACGAGGGTAAAAAGCTATGAAGTTGCCTTATCAGATCATTGAACTATCCAGCCTAGTATTGTCAACACTGACTGGCAGCAGCTTCCTAGGATTTCAGACAGGGAGTATCTTCCAGCCCCACTGAAGATGCTCAGTCCCCCCCCCACCTCCCCATTCTAAACAAAAGGCATTAAATGCTGAGCTTCCTTCAGAGACAGAGAGGAAGTTATTCCTCACTTGTTCAAAGGCTCTTTCTTGAAAGCTGTTCCCAAAGATGATGGTGGGAAGAGAAACAACATCTGGAAACAGGATCATTAATGTGAAACCTGCACCCCCATCCCCAAAGAGAGCAGGGATTTCCCATCATTGAGCAGCTACCCTTTTTGTATCCATTTGCTTAATCAATACGTATTGACAGCACTTAGGTTCACATTTCCATGATCTAATTGGAGAATTAGATTTACTCTGTGGGGCATCCACCTGTTTTTAGTTCTCGCTATGAAACCTTTGAGCATGTCAGGTTTCTACCATGCAGTTTTTCCAATCAAGGCATGATGACAGTAGTTTTATTCAATAATAACTGTACTGCAACAATTAGGCCAAACAGAGCTCTGAGCAGAATTATGAAAATCCCATGTTCCTAATGCTTCTAGAGCCACTTAAAGATGAAATGAGAGATTTTCATTATAAAAATCTTTATTTTGATTTTCCAGTTTAAACCAGGGGTGCAAAATCTGTAAATCCCTCTTTCCTCAGAACTCTGGGAATTGTAGCTCTGAGACAGTTTGAATAACAAAATAAGTCTGAACAAAAAAAAAAAAATCCTTCCAGTAGCACCTTAGAGACCAACTAAGTTTGTTCTTGGTATGAGCTTTCGTGTGCATGTGTATCTGAAGAAGTGTGCATGCACACAAAAGCTCATACCAAGAACAAACTTAGTTGGTCTCTAAGGTGCTACTGGAAGGAATTTTTTTATTTTTTATTTTGTTTTGTTTTGACTATGGCAGACCAACACGGCTACCTAGCTGTAACTGCAAATAAGACTGGTTCATGTGATGCAAAATTCCTATAAAGGAAACAATTTCTATGTAGGAATTAGACTGCAACCCGGAATACCGGATCATAAATGGCAACTGTACTCACATTTATTTGCTGTACCCAGGTACATGTTCTGGAAAGCAGTGATTTGTCTATAGTCCACTGTGAGAGTCTGGCAAAACACAGCCCATTTCACAAAAGAAACCTTTCAGCAACCATTCTATTTTTCTACCTACACATTTTTTTTCCATAGGTTCCTTCCTGGCAGGTAACCAAGTTTACTTGCCTACCAATAACTTATTCTTCTTGTGCTGTATGTTTATATTCAGGTTGCTAGGACGATTATTTCCTAGTTACATGCTTAACTAGGAAGAAAATGCTTATAAAGTGCTATGAGGTGCATGTAGCAGCAGGATGCTTCTGAGCTAGGAGCGAGAGGCTGAAATAATGATAGCGGCTACAGCTTTGGATGGAATTTTTATGCACGAGATACTTGGGATTCTAATATACACACTGTTTTATGTTGTGCCTTTATTTTCATTAATGTTTGAAAATGCTTCTGCGGACAGTAAGAAAAGCATTCAGTTGAAGAAATGTAAGTGGCATGTATATATTCATTATGAAGTAGATGTTTTGCAAATCTTTAAACTCCCCCTCACTCCATCTGTTACATTTTAAAAGTCTGCCTACAATTGCACAAAAATCCAAGTGAATGAAGCTTTACATTCTAAACTTCTTAGAAGCGTATCACAGAATCATAGAGTTGGAAGAGATGCTGAGGCTCATCTGTTCCAACCCCCTGCGATGCAGGAATATGCAGCTGTTTGTCCAGGGATCAAACTTGCGACCTTGGCATTATCAGAACCATGCTCTAACCATATGATAAAATAGAAATTAAGTGTTGCCTTAGCTGGCGGGTAGCCTTCCAGAATTGTGCCTTCCAGATGTTTTAGTTGGACTACAATTCTCAGCAACCCTGACTGTTCACCATGTTGGCTGGGGCTGATGGGAGTTGGATTCCAACAACATATGGAAAGCACCACATGGCTACCCCTGTCTTAGCTGATAGCTATGTAATTATGAGGGTTGCACAAGCTGCATTCAGTTTAAGATCAGGGAAGCTGAAAGTATAATCCTATCAGTGTTCACTCAGGTGTCACACTAATTTCAATGGGACTTACTTCCAAATAAAAGTGTGCTATGGGGCTTACACCTGTGTAACGATTATTATTTACTGAACTTTCTTTTTAAAAAACTGAACATTAAAATATAAAAGCAGTATTTAAAAGGAGGGGAGAAGCAAAACCTTAGGGAGCTGGGTATGTTTAGCCTGGAGAAGAGAAGGTTAAGGGGTGATATGATAGCCATGTTCAAATATATAAAAGGATGTCATATAGAGGAGGGTGAAAGGTTGTTTTCTGCTGCTCCAGAGAAGCGGACACGGAGCAATGGATTCAAACTACAAGAAAGAAGATTTCACCTAAACATTAGGAAGAACTTCCTGACAGTGAGAGCTGTTCGGCAGTGGAATTTGCTACCAAGGAGTGTGGTGGAGTCTCCTTCTTTGGAGGTCTTTAAGCAGAGGCTTGACAGCCATCTGTCAGGAATGCTTTGATGGTGTTTCCTGCTTGGCAGGGGTTGGACTGGATAGCCCTTGTGGTCTCTTCCAACTCTATGATTCTATGATTCATATAAAAAGGAAAACAGTTTAACAACTGATCCCATATGATGGGAATGCTAGTTGTGGACAGAACAATACTATTACTAACACTAAACTGGGTAGAAAAAATATTTTTGATATATTAAGTGGTATATAAAAGCTTTTTAAATGAACATTTAAAATAAAAACATGCAAAAGATTGGGCTGCCAATATTTTTTAGGCCCTGAGAGCATATGCCTTTAGGTGACTGAACTTTCTGTTCCCAAGTTTTTCGCTTAAAGTTTACTCAGATTTACCTTGAACTTTGCAGTATCAAAGATGGAAGAGAGAAGCAAGAAATCTGAAATCAGAGAACATGACATTCCTGCTGAAACATGTTGTTAAACTGTGTCTTCCATGGAAACCACATTCCATTGAAGACAGAGCGGCAAAACTCAGCAGTAAGGTAGTAAGGTGACTTGAAGGCCAGAAACTTAATATTGGCAGGCTGAAATTCCTGCCTCTGGAACTACTGACGCAAATTATAGCCTGATGGAATAACTGGCTCATGACATCAGGGTCTGACACTGTAGCCGCTGCATAATAGCTGGGTACAGAAATGACTATAGTTGTTTCCAAGAATAGGTCAATGGAATGGTCACATTTTCCTTTCTCACTGGGAAATTCACACATTTCCTTAGTAACTAATGTTGAAGGGTAATAAATGGTTAAACATAACTGCTTTGGGTAGACTTATTAGGCAAAGGTTAGTGATAGGGTTGCTATTTTACAGGAATCTTACCTTTGAGTGTCTGCAGATTGATAGACTTGTGCATTTCAATTCTTGCTTCAAAAAATAAGCTTTAAGGATCACTACTGTATCTCTGGCCTTGGCTAAATTTCCAGGTTGTTGGTAAGGGTTTCTAAGCATATCAAGAGGCCAACAGCAAAGAGGACTGTAACTAAGCAGGAAGATATTATAGCCACATCTATTGTTTGGAAACATATTCACTCATTACGATGTGCGTCCCTGGCCCAGCAGAAGCTCCAGTTGGCTGAAGGGAGAGAGGCATAGCTGTCAACTTTTCCCTTTTTTAAAGGGAAATTCCCTTATTCCGAATGGGATTCCTCGCAAGAAAAGCTATGGAGAGAGGTGATTTTTGCTGATTCCCACTTTCTCCTATTGCAGGGCTGAGAAGCGTTTTGAGCCTGAGGGCTATATTCTCTCATGACCAGCTTTCTGGAGGCTGCATGTCAGGGGCGAGCAGAGCCAGAGGCAAAAGTGGGTGGAGCAAGAGAATGGATATTACTCTTACCCTTGCACAGTAGACTATATTCCAGCTGTGTGAAAGTCAGAGGTACACACACACACACAATCCCCACCTCCATCCAGACAATAGAGGCCTTATCACAGTTCAAGTAATTCAGAGTACTGACAGCCCTGGAGAGATGCATTTGGCTCCCAGGTCTGAAGTTTCCCACCTCTGCCCTATAGCACCTTATGCCCCTGCCCCTGCCCCTGCCCCTGCTTCCACTCCAGAGGGTTGGGAAACAGTCCAGAACAGTGTTGAAGATAATGATGGAGGTTTCCAAAGGGACAGGGAATCAGGTGCTAATCACGATTCTCCTGCTGGTGCCTTGGCTGGGTAAGAGCCTTTGTTGCATTTAATTCTAAAATGTATTCATTACAGGGTCAACAATAGTAGTACACAGAGATGTAATAAAATAATAAATGATAAGACAAAAGAATACAATAACATACTCCCCACTTCATCAGAGTTTTTCATTCCTGTTGATTGCTCTCTTTCCCTCGCAGTTTAATTACTAGGGAGTCAGGAGACTGTAGCCTCTGACTCTGTTCTCTTTGTAGTTAACAGCTATTGACATTCCTAGCATCCCTGAATGGGCCTAGTCTCTGTTTATGAAACACAGCGACACAATTTTCAGGCGTTTGCATGTCAGTAGGGATATTGGAAACGAAACCTGATAAACACTGTGACGCATTGAATCAAATGAGGGAATTTGTTTGAATAGGGGCTCCTAATTTTGCAGCTGAGGACAAATCAATATTACAGTTGCTGATAGCAAATTTTTGTTAATTAACCAGTGGGAATTTTCTTTACAGCAAAGAATGTTGATTGCCAGCCACTTCAAATGTGAGCTAGGTATTGTCGGATTAGCACATATACTGCATGCAATTTGGGGCGGGGAGGGTGTATGATACATATAATGCATTTTCTTCGATGTTCCCATGCATCTTCTGCAGTTTGGAGGCTGGGCCCAATGAGGAGAGGGCAAAGCTGAGTTGTGCTTTGCCTCTTAAGGACATAGGAACCTGCCTTATATAGAGTCTGACCATCGCACCTTATAGCTCAATATTGTCTGCACTGACTGCCAGCTGCTCTCCAGGGTTTCTATCAGGAGTCTTTCCAAGCCCTACCTGGAGATGCCTGGGTTTGAACCTGGGACTGATGGCATGCAGAGCATGTGGTCTAAAACCAATCCCTTCCACTGACCTATGCCTCTCTTCCCTGTACTCTAGGGGCAGGGAACCTGTGACCCTCCAGGTATTGCTGGACTACTAGTTAAACACAGTAAGAGGCACAGTGAGACTTAGCTTTGAAGGGGCTTGCTTTCTCCTCCAGGAAGTGTTTTGCTCTCCTCTTCAAACCATTGGCAAGAGCTCAGCCCAACCCAGAAGAGCCTGCTGACTGGCAAGTTCTATTGGCTAGCCTGGAGCATAAATCAGCCAGATTTGGAGGGCAGGCTCAACTTCCGATGTGCCTAGCAAGCTAGGCTGCACAAGATAAGCAAGTTAGGGTGAGCACACAAAGGAGGAGACGTTAATGCCGATTTAATTTTCTTCATGACTTTGAAAACAGGACAGAAGGCATCCTGTTTGAAGTCCAAATGGGTCAGGGGACGCTGTTGTTCAAAAACAAGACAATCCAGGTTTTTTTAAGGAATGGGTGGCAACCCGAACTACAACTCCCATCATCCTTGCCCGTTGGTGATGATGGCTGGCACTGATGTGAGACTGAATTCAGCAGCATTTAGAGAGCTGCAGCTTCTGCATCTCTGCTTTATACTTTCCAGATCCCCTCCCCCTCCATCTTTGCTGAAGTTTATAAAGCAACAGGCACTGGCTCTTCCGCTGAGATGTGCTGGGTAATCAGTCTCTTTGAACAGCTGAAACCGAAACTATTCCTCCTCGTAAGCATTTGCCTTTTACCTTTACCTTCATTAAAATTTATCTCTGCCATCTTATTGCGCAACCGCCCTGCTTGATTAGATCCTTCTGGAATTCCTCAGTCCTCACTTGTATTCTCTGACCCAAATTATTTTTGTGTCATCAGCACATTCTATCTCAATCGTTCCTATTTTATACTCAAGATTATTGCGGAATTCATTGGACAACTCTAATATTCAGAGCACCCACATATTCACTTCTTTTCATCATGGCAAAAGACCATTTAATCCCCCCTGGTGTTTCTTTTCTCAGTTTTTAATCCACAAGAGGCCTCTCCATTTCAGTGTAAAATTACTTGTTTTCATTAATACTCCCCTGCGTGTGAACTCCTCAATAGCTTTATGCAAATCCAAGTAAATTACATGCCTTCATAACCCATTTTTGAAAGTTCTTCTACTATTGGTGTTCTCTCTAGCTTTTGATGTAAAGTTTGCTCTGCCATTCTTCAGGCCTACACTGGAAGTTTATTTAATCAAATCATTTGTTGAACTTTCTTAATTACCCTCCTAGACTGTAGTGGAAGATGTTGCTTATCTAGCTCTTTGTAGTGTTTTTATTTTTTCTTTTCTTTTAGTGTTTTGCCTTTGGTTTATTTATACTTTGATCTGTTTGAGGTTGTGGGGACCCTGGAGATCTTGAATGTGTTTTAGTAACTTATGGGGGAAAGCCTAGAATATTTCACCCTATCTCTAAATGTGGTTTTAAAAGTGCATCCTGGTATTCGAAATCCCCCATGCGCCAGGTGTGTTTTCCAACTTGTGCGGGTCCAATTGTGACCACATGGAGATCTCTGGATGCCAGGTTGGTGACTGGATGTCCCTCCAGCTTTCTTAAGCAGGTAAATACAGGAGCTGATTTATTGCATTTATATCCTACTTTTTTCTTCAAGGAGTCCATCCTTCACCCCCCTCCCAAGTTAATTTCTACAACAACCCTGTGAGGTAGGTTAAGAGGCTGTGACTTGACTGCAAGGTCACCCAGTGAGCTGCATGACTGAGTGGGGATTTGAACCCTGATCTCCCAGGTCCTAGTCTGACACTCTAGCCACTACACCACACTGGCTTCCTAGAGTATTTCTGCTATGTGGTAGCTCTATAAATTAAGTCAGTGAATAAATATGGGGAAAGCAGAATGTCCCTTAGAGAAGGATCTTAAATGGATTGTTTTATTGGATGTTTTAATGTGTTGTCAACTGCTTGGATTTTTTTTCTTTAAAATATACAGTGGTACAGAAATGAAAAGAATAATAATAATAATATTAAGTCTCGTTGAAAGAAGAATATGGTGCCTAAATTTTCCATGTAACCTAGGTTTAAGGTGCCGTTTGGCAATTAGCTTATCTGATTTTCTAACACTGGTAAGCCTAAGCCTATAACAAGGACCACACACTCAAAATAGGAATGGCAAGAAATTAAATGGTTTGTTGAAATGCAGTGGCAGCAAAGGACAATAGAGGAATAATAATGGTGGCAGCTCATCTCTAGGCTTTCTTGGATGAAAGTGATTATTCAGATACTTTCCAAACTCAGGTCAGGCTGGGTTTTGGTCACTTGGGTGGATGACCTGCACCAGGAACTAGATAATGGGGAATGTATCCCTGTTGGTTCTGCTGTACTGTTCAGCAGCTTTAATACCACCATCAGCTATGGTTTCCTCCTGGGACTCTTGCTGCTATGGGACTTGCAGGAACTATTTTTGGTGACTCCAGTCCTATCTACTTAAATGTTCCCAGAAGATGGTGCTGGGTAACTACTGTTTGTGCTCCTCAGGCTACTGTTTTGTCCCTTGTTCTGTATTTAACACCTACATAAAATTGCTAGGAGGAGATGTCATCCAGAGTTTTGGAATATGGTGCTATTAATATGGCGATGGCGCTGAGTTCTCTCTCATTTGCAGCTGGTAGTCAATAAAGCTATGGAGATCTTGAACCAGTGTCTGGGCACAGTTATGGATTAGATGTAGGCTAACAATCTCAGGTTTTCTCAAGTCAGAAGTATTCATTTGAAATGGTGATCGGGGATTGGAAATACTGCCTGCTGCTCTGTCCCTGAAGAACCAGTTTGGGGGAGGGGTGATCCTGAATCCAATGTTGCTTATGGATGGCCAGGTGACTGTTGTAGTTAGGAATAACTTTTGTTAGTTTCAGTTGTGGCACCAACTGCATCTTTCCCCAGAGAAAACAGTTCTGGCCACTGTTCCAAGGATGGAGAAGCTGTTGTTGGTTTCCCACCAGTCCTGGCCATTATGATCAGAGGTGGTGGGAAATGCAACCCAACAGCATTTGAGGGCGCCACAGGTTCCCCATCACACCAACATTAGATTACATCCATATCATTCACAGTGCACTTATCTGCATGTGGAACCTGGATTGCATGGGATACTGCCCCTTAGCCAGTCAGTGTCTCTGCAGACAAAGGTTATACAGAGCAAAACATTTGCACCACTGCTCCTATCCATTTTAGATCCTCAAGACTACCCTAAGGTTTGCTGAATCCAGCAGTTCTTTGGGCCTGCAGGGCCAGATTAACATCCTATACACCTTAATGTATAAACTATTTTTTTATTCATGAAGAATTATCCCCTCTGATTTTGATGGATATTGTCTTCCTTTGCTGACATTCTTCAGCTATTCCTATTCAGCATCCTCATTTAACCTCTGAAGATGTTTCAGTATCCAGCATCTTACATTATCTTACAAAAAAGCCCTAATGAGCATGAAAATAGTAAATGAAAGCACAGACATAATGAAATTCCAATGCTCTTCCAGCTGCCGTCTGTCTTTCATTATTATTATTATTATTATCATCATCATCATCATTTTCATCTTCTTATTTTTCAGTAACTCTGAACTTGCCAATTCTTGATTTATCTGTGCACAGTGGGAAGGTAATTCTGTCGTTTGCTGTGAACTCCTTTTCAAAATAAAATAAAAATAAAATGAATATAATTAAAGCTAATGCACATATGGTAACAGAATGAATAATACATGTAAAGTAAATACTTGGCAAAATTCAATAAATAATTACCCAGCGGAACATGTGCATTAGAGGAGGCTGCTTTATACTGAGTCAGACTGTTCTCTCATTTAGAAGGCTGGTCAGCTGGGTGATTTCAAGGAGTTTTTATCATAAGCATGGAAAACAATCTGTATGGGGAAACTCAGTACAGTCATACCTTGGAAGTTGAATGGAATCCATTCCAGATGGCCATTTGCCTTCCAAAGCATTCAACTTCCAAAGTATGGCTTCTGATTGGCGGCAGGAGCGTCCTGCAGCCAATCAGAAGCTGCGCCAGACGTTCGGATTCCGAAAATCATTCAAAAACTGGAACAACCACTTCTAGGTTTTGATTGGCTTCCATTCGGCTTCTGAGGTTCCACTGCACACATATATGATGTATGAAGAGGTTGACTTTCCTCCTATGTATCTACCAGAGGTATGCATGTATCTGTTTCGTAAGAGCCGAAATGGTTTTGGAGCTGCTCCTTGTCTTTCCAGTCCAACTTGCTATTCAGAACCCAATGTGTTCTTTTGAAAACAAAGTGCAGTTTCCCCTCCCCACCACAACAGGGAATCTAAAAACAGCTATACCTTTCCCCCTTTTCCCATGGGAAACGGAATCAAATTGGAGGCATGTTCAACCGTTCTGAGGGGGGGGGGTGAAGCCTGTTGAATTTCAGAATGAAAGCTGCAGTGGTTCTCTCACTAGGGCAGACTTTATAATTTTGGGGGTATCATAGGGGGTTGGATGGTGGAAGAAAGACCATAGATTCCCAGAAAATGCTAGGGCGGTGGAAAATTTCACTCCCTCAACTCAGGAGCCCCTTACTCTTAAGGACTGGGTTTCTGTTTTTGAGTGATAGCCTCTCCACCCTTGTGGAGAGAGAGATTTCAATATATAACAGAAGGATATAAATGTTAATCTAGATAGATAGATGGGTTTTTTAATCTCAAATTGTAGTCTTCCATTCAAGTAAATGGCACTGCAGGGTGTGAATTGCACCCATAATAGCTGGTTGCTTTGTTTACAGCTGAACTCCCTACTCCCTTTCAGATGAAAGGGAAAGATGTTACTGTTCCTTTAGGACCAAAATGAAGTTACTTTAATAATAATAATAATAATAATAATAATAATAATAATAATAATAATAATAATTTTATTATTTATACCCCACCCATCTGTCTGGGTTTCCCCAGCCACTCTGGGCGGCTCACAGCTTATTTCAGAACATACTAAAACATCAAACATTAAAAACTTCCTGATACAGGGCTGCCTTCAGATGTCTTCTAAAAGTCAGATAGGTGTTTATTTCTTTGACATCTGATGGGAGGGCCACTACCAAGAAGGCCCTCTGTCTGGTTCCCTGTAACCTCGCTTCTTGCAGTGAGAGAACCTCCAGAAGACCCTCGCTGGAAGACCTCAGTGTCCGGGCTGAGCGACGGGGGAGGAGACGCTTCTCCAAGTTATTGATAAAACACATCCACAGAAAGTTTGCTTGGCAGCTTTTGCTTTGTAGTAAAGCCCTGGAAGTTGGAGGTTGAAACCTGCTTCCCATACCAATGTGTTTTGTTTCCAGTTCTCTTGAATTTTATTTATTTATTATGTATCTTCAAAGAGAGGATTTTGAACTTCTGAACCGGCTTGCTGTAGATAAAAAGTGTTACCACTGTCAGGTGACAGCCACTTCAAATCTGACTCACCAGCCATCACACATTCTGATTTACTTGAGGTTCACAGGAGTTTCTTTACATCTAAATCTGTAATGCAAGGGATGGCAACCTTGTATTGTTGGATTACAACTTCTATCACCCTGACCAATTCCAAATCTTTCTTGCTTAGCACCATTGCCAGCCATTCAACTCTACAATAAAAAGCGGAACATGACAGAGAACACAAATGAAATAAATTAATTACATAGTCAGTTGCAATATCCAATACATATCCGTTCACTTTTAATAATAACAAAAACATATTACAAAAACATCAGGAAGATCCATTTATACTTCTAACTCAACAAACAACATAGTTGATAGTCTCCCTACTACCTGTCATTATTAACCCACCTCTTCTGCTTTATTGCCATGTTAACATTTTTCCATGTAGCTGCGTTTGTGGCTGCCAGCTAAAGGAGACTTTTGGACTGAACAAAAATATAAACTCATTAGTGTTATTCAGAAGCACGGCAAAGGTTTTATAGCCGACTGGCCGCAGTCCTTAACTTTGAGCACTGTCTATTTCCATGCACCGGCCACAATTGTGCTTCTGCTCCCATACGGCAGGCCTTTTCGCTGCATTTCCCGAGGACAATCGTGCTGATATCCCACCTAAGGACTTGTCACCTTGCATCTGTCTTCTAACTGGCTTTTGGAAAGCAGCGTAATAGATGTGCCTCTCTTATTCCGCTCCCTGAGCTCCTCATTATTAGTAAAAATGCCACCAAATTGGAAAGAATTCAGAGAAGAGCTTCAGAACTGATTAAGAAGCTGGAAGGATTAACTTGAAGTATACAGGGAGATGAAAAGCCCTAAATATGTTTGGCTCAACTAAAAAGCGGTGGGGGGGGGGACACAAGGAAGGGGTGGGGTGGGAGAGCATAATGATTGCCTGCTAGCATTTGATGGCTATAAATATCAGTGAGGCAGGAATGATTTAGAGAGGTGCCAGGTGGTATTAACTATGTTTAGTGGTTTTACAGGATAAAACGTAAAAGGAAGTGTAGATTGAATATCAGGGAAAGAAAAGCTTGGAGAAATAGAAGCATCAGTGGGAGTTGTAGGGCAGCAACATAGGGAAAGTTCCAGCCTGCCCCCCACCCCCCACAATTTTAAAGGTCGTTGTCTTATTCAGAGTACACTTACCTGCACTGGAGGCTAGTCCATTAGGGAAAATGGGGCACGGCTCAGTCAACCTCAGTCTGCCCTTAGCCAATCCCTCATCTGATTGCCTTTTCACTTGCAACTAATCAGAGGGTTGAGCTCTGACTCCATCTACTGTTGGTCTCCCTGACTTCTGCCATAGCTGTCCCAACAGGCACTAGATGAATTGCTGGATGAATAGCTCAGTTGGTAGAGCATGAGACTCTTAATGTCAGGGTCATGGGGGTTTCAAGCCCCATGTTGGGCAAATACTGTTGTGTGCAGATTTTTTGTGTATTAAATACATTGAACACTTGAACATTTATTTACATTGGTTCATACTCAGGTTTTACTCAGAGTAAACTCAATGAACTTAATGAGCATGACTATGTTAGGCCCATTTATTTCAATGGGTCTACTCTTAGTAAAACTTGGTTGAATGCCACCCATTAGTATTAAACTTTTCTTGTCCATTGCATAGAAAACTGTTGGCATTAAAAGTCTTCCATTTACCGTATTTTCCGGTGTATAAGACAACCCCCAACTTTTCCAGTTAAATATAGAGTTTGATATATACTCGACCACAGATTCTCCATCCGGCGTATAAGACAACCCCCAACTTTTGAGAAGATTTTCCTGGATTAAAAAGTAGTCTTATACGCCAGAATATACAGTAATTTCTATAAGTCTTGCAACTCTATTCCTGTGAATTTCTGTTTCACTTTCCTCTTTTTATTTATGCCTCTTCGTGGTGGGTACATTTCTATTTGCTGCCACAGCATGCTATTCCTAACTGCTGGGCTGCAGACGATGGGATTGACATGTTCTAGTTACCACTAAACTACAATTTTATCAGCTTTTATATTAGCGTTGACCGAAAAGCAGGCATCCATCTTAATCTTTTCATCATTTCTCCCCCCCCCCGTTCAAATCAGCGTACTCCTTTGCATTTTTAGAAGATGTGCTTCACTGATTCCAGATGTTTCCGTGCATTCTGCAAATCACATAATGATAGTCATGCATCATTTATTTTGCATAACATTGCAGCTCTTCAGGGTGAATGTCTGGATGTGTGCTTCTAATGTATACTCTTTACCTCTGGAGATTATCGGAAACCAATTTCCTGACAACAAAGAAGAAGGGGGACTCATTCTGGTTTGCACATTTCCATTTGCTGGGTTTACCCTTGAGAAATCCTTCACACACTTTAAACAGCAGTGTTAAACAAAGTCAGTGAGCTATCAAAAATGGGATAGCAGCAAACTTGTGCTCTCTGCTCATTAGTGTGAATCGTGGCTTTCCAAGCAGAATTATGGATCTTTAAATATTTTAGATGGTGGGTTAAAAAAGAAAAGAAAAGAAAAGAATGGATTTTAAGTCCTGATATTACTAGTTAGGATTTTTTTGTGATACATAAATATAGATGGGATAAATTTGAAATGGGCAAATGTTCATTGTTTTAAATTGGGGGGGGTATGGAGGGTGCCCTGTAAACCTAGAGATTACACTGCAGTGACTAAAGTTCCTGAGAAGTTCCTGGTTGGAAGCAACTCCACTTTCAGGAAGGTTTACAAAACTTGGGGCTTTTTAGTTAAGAAAAAAGGCAAGTAAAGGGGGAAATGACAGGTGTGCATAAAATTGTGCATCATTTGGAGAAAGTGTATAAGTTGAAGTCCCCCCCCCCCCTTTCTGTCATAATACTAGGAGCAGGTCCATTCAATTTAGCTGAATGAGGATTCAGGACAGAGGAAATGAAATACTTGTTCACACAAGATGTAGTTAGTTTATGGAATTTGCTGCCACAAGATGTAGTGATGGCCACCAACTTAGAAGGCTTTAAAGGAGGATCAAATATATTTGTGGATAAAGCTGTCAGTGGTGACTGGCTGTCAGGGCTGCAGTCAGATGCATCTTATCACAAAGTAGCAGAGCCAGTTGTCAGTGAAACTAACTTTTTTATTCAGGGAAACGAACCTACAACTCAGCAACACTTTACAGCAGATCCTGCCCCTATGGAGCAGTTGCCAGGACTGATGGTCCCTGCCTTCCACCCTCTTTACGGCTCCTCCTCTCCCGGATGTTTCCCAACCAGTCTCAAAATGCGTCTGCACACACCTTTGACTTCTGTTCTGCTCTCCTCATTACTCTGCACATTCTGGGAGACCAGGGCAGATGAGAGCTGGTCACAGCAGGAGAGGGAGGCCCCCTGGATTCTTCAGTAGCTTCTTCACCTCCCTTTTCTGCTTCAGCCTCGGCGTCTGAACTGCTCCCTGTCACAGGCTCTTCCTGCTCACTAAACCCCGTTGCCCCTTCAGCATCCAGCCCCTCTTCCCAATCTTCTCCCTCTGACCGCTCCTCTGTGTCCCACCACCAGTCCCCTGGCTTTGAGCCTTCCTCCTTTGGGGCCTCCCTTGGGGGTTCCGCAGCTGGTGCCTCCCACCACTCCTCTTTGTCCAGCAAGTCCCTGACACCAACTATGGTGACTATATTTTACCTCCACTGTTGGAGGCAGTATGCCTCTGAATAGCAGTTGCTTGGAATCACAAGTAGAGGGAGTACTGTTGCACTCAGCTCCTGCTTGCAGGCCTCCTCTAGGCATCTGGTTGGGCACTATGAAAACATGATGCTGGACTAGATGGTTCTTCAGTCTGATCCAGCAAGGCTATCCTTGTGTTCTTAGAAATGTCCCCATAGCTTTTAACTCATTCCAGCTAGATCCTCACTGCTGCTGTTTGACCGGTCCATCTCCTTAGCCTATGGCAGGAGACTTGGAAGCCACACTCACTTTTCCCCTTCAGTGTTTTGGAGCACGTGGCATTCTATTGCTCTGGAAAGTTGCCGATAAATTGAAAATGTGGGCAGCTTCCCAATTGCTTCTCAACTGCTACCTCTGCCACCAGGTGAGCCCACAGCTGGGGGTGTGAGTAAGTGGGGAGGCCACTACCAGCATGGAGGTTCACATCTAACCTGAAGGCAGCCCTGCATTTGGTATCTTTTTACACATGCAAAAGGCAACCCACCGGACATACAGTCACCTGGGATGGTGGCTCCCTGGCAATTTTACTTGTGTGGAAGGCATGCTTGTTTATGTTTTAGGTATACATTTAAAACTCATTAAGTGGATACTTAAAAAATGTATTGTGTGAAATGGCTCTAGCTAGCCTAGTCTTAGGCAAACCAATACTTTCTCTTTCCTTTCTTTGATGTGGTATAACAATACTATCCTGCCCTGCAGAGCTATTGAGGAACGACTGGCAAAATGTGTGCCGACTAGTGCTTTGTATACTTGAAATGCCATACGTTTTTCAGCTGTCACAGCCTTTCATGGCTGCAAGAAGTTCTCTTAGTTCTAAATATAAAACATTTTTTTACTTTCATTCAGCACTGTCTCAGAATGTAGTACAGACAGGTCCAAGTATAGACATTCTCTTCCACTTTCTATCTTGCTAATCTATATCTTTCTTGCCATTAATGTAGAGGTGTTATGCTGAAGAACCTTTCAAGGCATTATTCCTTTGCCCCAAGTCAATGAACTGTGGTATAGTTCACTGAATGTTTTATGACACTAAGTTCCCCCACTCTAAAGCTATAATTTTTAAAGCAAATGCTTCAGGGTCCCATAGAACATCATTTTGTAATCCTTACATTATAATTTCATACTGACACTTAATAATTTTTTGATGGATTGCACTCAGCATTCGATTAATAATAGACTACTGCACAGCAGTTTCCCAGGACACTTCAACCACCACATTAGAGATCCCCACACAGATTGCAATAAGTCCTACTGGTCTTCATGGTTGCAGAGATATTGCAGGCATCTTGCAGAAAGTGTTGTCGTCAACACATACCTTTCTTTCCTCTCTCTCATTCCTGCCCTCCTGTTGCATAGGGCGCTTCCCAAAAAGACGGTTAGTATTTTTTGCATCAGGGAGTCCAGTAGTTTAAGTTGATTAAAGTGCTCTGTCATCCTAGTGAAATAATAATTGTATTTTATTAGTAGGAGAAATCAATAAGAAATAGAGAGTAGAAGGCATAATAAGCCGTATATTTTATTTTTTTTTTAAATTATAACCAAGAAATTTAGCTTGCAGTATTTTGCTTTCACTCTGAAAAGAAAACACTGTGTCCTTCCAAAAGAAAATCTTTCCTTCCTCTGTAAAACAGACTGTCTGATTACACATCCTTGGCTGATAACCACAAACCCTTACAGGAGAAGACCCATCAAAGTAAGTGATCCTGAAAGAGAGCATTTTAGGATCACTGCCAAGGATAGTTCTCATGCACCTAAGTGCTTATCAACATGTGTAATATTTATTTATTTATTGGTTAAGGTGAATAAAGAGTTTGCTGTTTTCTTTTATCGCACCCACGTCTTAACAGCAGAAAGTGTTTCTTCAATGCTTCCATTCATGGGAATTTGCTCTGGCATAATGGAAGCTGCCTACACCTGCACAATGTTCTTTTCAAAATACTGTTGAGTCATTATAATTGCATTTTCATCCATTCATTTTATTTTTGCTTTGAGGAGAATTAGTATGCATTTGTAAGCAGGCTATCTTAAAAGGGGGACGACGACAAAAACCCACTGTGGTAATTGCATGTGTGTTTATTCTAACAGGGCAGTCCTATGTACATTTTCCTGTGAGTAAGAACCACTGAACTATGAGACTTCTCCAGGAACATTCATGGGATCAAGTTTTAATGGGGAAACAGAAAGGGTGGGAAGAATTTAAAATGTTGCGCCTTTTTGGGATTTAAAGAAGGTTGGGAGAGAAAGGATCCTCTAACAGTTAACTTGATGGTCTGGGTGAAAGGTTTTACTGAAAATTGGAATCCTGTGTTGTTTGTTGAAACCCTCCTATGAGGAAATGTTACAGCTTTTTGTTGGGACTTTTTAGTTTAGAGAGAAGGTGAGAAAGGAGTGACCAAACAGAAGTTTATAAAATCATGCATTTCATGGTGACAGTAGATAGAGAACAGTTTTCCTCCTTCTCTCATAACACCCAGACCTTACCGACGTCCCATGATGCTGAATGTTGGAAGATTCAGGAAAGATAAAAGAAAATAATTATTTGTCTAGTTAAACTATGGAACCCACTCCCATGGGAGGCAGTGATGGCCACCAACTTGGATGGCTTCAAAAGAGGATGAGACAGATTCATGGGGGTTAAGACTATCAGTGGCTACCAGCCACAATGGGTATGTATTACCTCCACAGTCAGAGGCAGTAATGCTCCTGAATACCAGTTGCTGGAAACCAGTTGCTGGATAGGGGTTAATGGGAGTTGGGAATCTGACGTCTGATGGGCCACAAGTTTCCCATTACTATCCAATCATAAAGACTCATTGATTTCCATAGGATGTAAGACCTGTTTAGCCATACATTTGGGTGAAGTGGGTTGATCAAGACGGCCCTCGTGGTCCCTTCCAACTCTATGATTACATGCTCAAGGCCACGCCTGCTCTCCCCACCTGTGAATCCTAGAGCGGCATTTGCACACAACCTACAGCCTTTCATTTTCCAATGTCTGAATCTGTGCATACGGGAGCTTACACGCTTTTGGGTGTAGTGGCATAGATGATGTGCAAGCACCCCCATGGTGGCTGGGGGTGAAGTGAGCAGGCACAACCACTAATCTGGTCTCTCCACACCTTCATTTGTACCCAGATATCACTTTAAACAGTGTCCAGAGCTCCTCGCTTTATCTATGTTTTTTAGTAACAATTTTCCTCATAGCTTATGCACCTGAGCATTTTCAGAATTCCAGCCACATGGTGTCACTACTTAGGATGCTCACTCAGCACCAGTCACAATCTATCAAACTCAGTGGTGCAGGGCAAACTTTTAAATCCCAATGGAGCTTCTTTTATCCCCAGCTGCAGAGTTCTCCTCAACCATAGCAGAGTTTCTGAACAACTTTGGGTGACCAAAGAAATGATATGGAAAGCAGTTAGGAGTGGGCTCTGCCAGCTGTTATTTAAACCTGTGGCCTGAGGTGCCATTTGACAAGTTTAAGACACAGCCAGGAGTTAACTATAAGTATACCAGTATGCAAGTCCATTTTTCACCATCCTGGAGGGAGGGATGAGTACTGCACTCTCATACTTGCTGGAAGCAGGCTTCACTTAAATCAGTGAGACTTGCTTTCAGGTAATGATGCTCAGGATGTTGGGATGCTGAGTTTCTCCATGCTGTTGTCCTGTCAAAAATTGCACACACATGTCCCGGCCTGCTGTTTACCCTCCTATTAGTCCCTTTGCTCCCCTTGGTCCTTTTTGCTACTGTGCTAAGTTAAACCAAGTTTTGACTTAGAATGTCATCCAGGTGGGACATTTAATAGCCCTCTCTCCTCACTAGCCATGAGCTGCAGCCAATAACAAACCTTGGTTTGGTTTGTTAGCTCCTGGTTGGCTACAACCTTGGCTTAGTTCACCACAGTGCAGTAGCCAAAGAAGAACAAAAACTGGGAGAAGTAAATTGCCTGCAAACTCCTCTCCAGAAACCCTTATGTTTACATGGTCTCACTGAGCCACAGTTTAGTCCTAATTGTGGGAAGATGGGTGTGTTGCACACCTTTGCATGTTGCGCGCACACAGCAAACTGTAGGTGTGCACATCTCTCACATGATGCTAATTTGCAATGTCCATTTTCTTCTTAGGTTTTGGGTGCTGCTGTCTGGCTCTCCTGCACGGGATCCAGGCTGTCAGTAGCTTAGGAAAATGCACTCCTTTTTTATCAGAACAACTGAAGGGAAGGGTATTACTTTTTTCCAAGCTTGATTTTATCTATACCTACACTTATCTTTCGGTTCCTCTTAAATCTCCTTACCTAAGGCTTAGTTATGGCATTGTTTTACATCACTCTGTTATCATTTTATATCAGTCTATTGGAATTTATTATCATAATTTGAAATTCTTGTGCTGAATACAGTGCATTCAATCTTCTCATATTGTTCATTGAAGTCTACTAAAATATATTCCGTGTGTGTGTGTGTGTGTGTGTGTGTGTGTGTCTGTCTATTATCTAGAATGCCAGATGGAAACCCAAAGGCAGAACAAGAACCTCTGTTAGTTTAACTGGATTCTGAACAATCCATCCTTCAAAGAACAGACAGTGTTCAGGTGATTGCCTCTTGGGAGAATAAGCCAAAATATGTATGAGTACCGTATTTTCCGGCGTATAAGATGACTGGACGTATAAGACGACCCCCAACTTTTCCAGTTAAAATATAGAGTTTTGAGATATACTCAACCGCAGATTCTCCATCCGGCATATAAGACGACCCCCAACTTTTGAGAAGATTTTCTTGGATTAAAAAGTAGTCTTATATGCCAGAATATACAGTATCATGAAATTGCATGCAGTCATTTTGCTTCTCCTTTTGCCAAAGTGGAAAAGCAAGACATGAAGCCACAGTTCTTGTCCCCAATTCAGGAACTATGGTTAATGGTTTTCAAACAAGCCAGGTTAGGGAAGCCAACTTTAAGCCATAGTTTCAAATTTTGGCTTGATTTGAAGCCATTAATTTTATGCAGTGTAACATCATGGTACTGTCCAAATATTGGTTGTCCCACAAGCCCCAGCCAGTATGGTTAATGGCCAGGGATGATGGGAATTGTACTTCAGCAACATTTGGCGGACATCGTGACAACTGCTTCTGAACTATAGTTTCCTGGTTGGGGTTGCAATTCTAGCCCCACTTATTTGGGAGTAAGCCCCATTCAACTCAGGGGGACTTAACTTCTGGATGGACAAGGTTAGGAGTGCACCGTGGTTCCCCTGCTCACACAAAGGAAAGCACAGCTTATGCAAATCTCAGCCTGCTGAACTGCGATTTGATCACCTGAACATGATTCCTCAATATTTTATAGACAAGTAACCATCTATTTTTGCCCTAACTGTGATAGGATTGATTTCCAAAGCTCCATGGGCTTTTCAAAGCAAAACGTTTATTCAAATGCCAAGGGGCTGAATTGTGCCTTAAGGATCCTGAAGGAACTGTTTGCTGAGCTGCCGTTGCCCGTGTCAAATCCATCCATGTGCGGTTTCTGCCACCAAGATTATTGTCCCAGATTGCTTTTCTAACCTTGTCACCCTTCTCTTAGAGTCCCTTCAATTGGTTTCCCTTTCAAGTCACTCTCAGATGCCCTGCGGCTGACCTAAACTTTAAGGCCTCTCCTACTTAAGCTACTATCAGACTGTGCCATCAGGCCTGCCATATTAACTCCACTTCTAATTCCAGCATTTACTGCCCATTAGTTTCCCGCAAAGTGGCTCCCCCACCCTAAATTGCTCTGGCTTAGGTTTGAAACAAATCCCTTAGAAAAGGCATTATAAAAATGCACACACCAAATCTTCTCCTGTGTGTTGCCTTTTGGTCTGACAGCTTTAACTTATTTTTTATCTTTATTCAACTGCTACCCTTATTTGTATGAAATCCATCCGAGATAGCTGGATTAAAGAACAGAGGAAAAACTTTTGCCAAACTGTGCTCTTTCCTTCTTTGCCTTTTGTCATATCCAGCCCTCAATGTGATTTGTATCAAATTCTTTAGAGAGAGAATCTTCATCATCTTCCCCTGTTATTGTGTTTAATATTACTCTCAAATGTGGTACAAGCGGAAGATTACTTCCTACATATTAAGTGTAGAAATTCCATTTAAAAAGTTGACAGGCTCGGCAACGTCTTAGGGAGACACGAATCCCCAATTTTCAATAAATGAACCTGACACTGTTGAAACCATGAGCTGATCCACATTAGGTTTTTTTTGTTCTAAAAAAGCAATACTACCATTTATTGCCTTCTTGTTATGCACATGGTACTCAGCCCCAACTTCGGTCCTTTTGTTCTGGGATCTCTCAAACTTTATACCAACTTTTCTGAGTGGCTGCATTTTGCTACTTCTCTTCACCTCCTGTGCACCAGCTGTATGCTATTATCATTGAGATTGACAGTAGTAGTTTTGTTCCTGCAGAACCGGTATGCCACCCCCCTTTCTCCCACCATTCTCCCCTGCCCAATAAGACCATAAGGAGAGCCTGATGGAGCAGGTCAATGGCCCATCTAGCCCAGCATCCTGTTCTCACAGTAGCCAACCTGATGCCTATGGGAAACCTGCAGGCAGGATTCAAACCCAAGAACACTCTCCCCTCCTGTGATTTCCAGCAACTGCTTTTCAGAAGCATTGCTACTTCCAACCGTGCCATGATGTGCACAGCCACCATGGCTGGTAGCCATCGATAGCCCTCTCCTCTGGTAGCACTTCCCTGACATGGTAGAAGCCAGCAGATAACAGAGTTCCAAATCCAATGGGTTCAAAGCAGCAGAGAGGGCAGATAAGCCCAGTTGGGGAATTGGGGGGGGGTGTAATTGTAACGGGGCTCCATCTTTGCCTCTTGAGCAGCTCTACCAGTTTCACAGGTGCTTATTTACTATTGGCAGACAGTAGCTGGCTCTCTTAAAATTTTGTCTGCTGCTACTGCCTGAGGCGATGGCCATAATAGCAGGTGCCACTGTTCACCTCAGAAGGCTGGGATACTGCAGGCATTCTGAGGAAATGCATTCCGGTTGGTGAGGGAGGGAAACGTCAATTCCCTGGAGCCTCCTTGGCCTCCCCTAAGATGACCCTTCATAATGACACTCAGGTAAGCTGCAGCAAAAAAAGAAAAAGAAATCATAAAGTGTTTTTTTTTTAAAAAAATAAAAAATAAAACCTCCACCACTTGCCAACAGAAGTATCCAAGCCCCCTGAAACCTATCAAAAAGTTTCACTCCCTCAGAAATCACCTAGCTTTTGAATTATGGTGCTGGAGGAGACTCTTGAGAGTCCCATGGACTGCAAGAAGATCAAATATCCATTCTGAAGGAAATCAACCCTGAGTGCTCACTGGAAGGACAGATCCTGAAGCTGAGGCTCCAATACTTTGGCCACCTCATGAGAAGAGAAGATTCCCTGGAAAAGACCCTGATGTTGGGAAAGATGGAGGGCACAAGGAGAAGGGGACGACAGAGGATGAGATGGTTGGACAGTGTTCTTGAAGCTACCAACATGAGTCTGACCAAACTGCGGGAGGCAGTGGAAGACAGGAGTGCCTGGCGTGCTCTGGTCCATGGGGTCACAAAGAGTTGGACACGACTAAATGACTGAACAACAACAACAACAAAAATAATTGATCTGAAAGCTCAAAACAGGCTGAGGGCAGTATGACACAACTACCACCTGGGTATATACACCTAACATGTGGCATGTGCAGGTCTAGGGGAGTGTGACCAGTTTGACCGCTGGGTGCAGAGCTCCTTGGGCGCTGCAGGAGGTGCTGCACCCTCCAACGGAAGGTGAGAGGCAGGGGGAGGGTGGAATTTGGTGTTGCACAGGTTGCCAATGAAATTTGAGACACCAAGGCCCGCCACTGAGAGTCTGGTTTGCAACCATGAGCTTACATTTAGGGAAAAGAAAAGCCACCTTGCAGGCAATGCACTAATTGAGCTTATATTTACACAGCCATTTGTCCCGACAAGCAATATTAACAACTGCTTTGCAAATAATTATAAATCCTAATTTATTAACAGTGTGCGTTAGCTGAGAATATGATGCTTGAGCAAAAGTGATGAATGTCAAAGCAGGAAGTAAATGAGTATCAAGTATATATATTTTTAAGAAAACTGAAAGTAGCAATTGTTTCACTTCAATGGAGCCTTGTTCAAGTGACATATAAAACACCAGGCTTATTATTTTTAAAGGGGGGGAGGGGAACATAACTATGATGGAATTTAATGACACGAATGTAGACCTAATAAGGATTAGTGAAAAACCACTTAAGAGGAAAGATTAAGGGAATTTAACACATTCACATCTTTCGAAAAAAGGCACAAGAGGATAATATAGAAATCCTCTAATGTAATACTGTGAAGAGGGTATGTATTAGGGGGTGGTAATGCTTAAAATATGTATGTTATAGTGAAGAACATTAGGGAAATGTATTGGATTAGAAGTGCCATTCTCTGGAGAACTAAGGGAGCAATCCTATGACAAGATTTGCCAGATGAGAATTTTAGGATGCAGCAGATCTCTTGCTTACCCTGACTTCCTTTTCTTTCTAGGCACAGGTCTGGACTTCAAAACTCCATCTCTGAGTGGTTTGTTGTTGTTGTTGTTTTGTGCACAGACCTGTGCCTGGAAAAGTGTGATGCCCTAATTCCCCAACCCCAGCTCAGCTGAGCCAAATCTGGTTGAGCTGAGGTCAGTGTAAGTGCCCCCAAAGTTGTGTTATGGGGACATAGCAGGGGCAGGATGAGATTGGGTGAATTTAGGCTGGATTCTAAGCCTGTTCAGCTCGGTCACATGACCTGGCAACCCAGCATAGAGCACTACTTTCCCCTCTTCCAGGTTTAAGCAGAGCAGAGATTTTCTTTCCCCTCTTCCAGGTTTAAGCAGAGCAGCTGCCTGCTGCTGAATGGCATTTGGATCTGGTGTAACTTGTTACGGGCTAAGCTTATACTGGCATGCTTTATGCCAACCTCTTGTGCATAGGATTACTTCCTAGATGCCACAAAGTTGTTGGCAGCTAATGTGTATTTAAGGACGGGCAATGTTAAAGAATGGAAAACACTGGTAGGCAGAAAGGGTATCTCTGATTTTATTTAGGGAAGTGAAAACAAAATTCTAACTAGGAAAGGACTCTTTGGGTTGTGGTAGCTAGCTCAATGAAAACGTCTTTTTCACAGCAACCGCATGTTGGGTCTAAGTCCACGTTGAGGGTCATTAGGAAAGGGAAAGGAAATGGACAGTGTCATAATGCCTTCATACAAATCTATGGTACCACCATACTTGGAATAATACTGTGTACTATTCTAGGCATGTGAGCTCAAATAGGATATTGTAGAGTGGGAGTAGATGCAGAACAGGGCAATTGGAGCAACTCACCTATAGGAAAAGGTGAGTAATGAAGCTGAGTGATGGGAGATTCAGGATGGACATAAGTCAATTTTGTGGAATTTGCTACCATAAGATGTAGTGATAAATACCAACTTGGCTTTAAAGGGGGATTCATGGGAAATGCTATAAATGCTACTAGTTCTGGTGGATATATGATGTCTCTCACATCTGAGACACCATGTCTCAGAATGCCAATTGCAGAAGAGCAAGGTTGCCCACAGGAAAAAGAATGCTGGACTATATTTTTATTTGTTCTGATGTTTCTTTATAATTTTCCTAGGTTTCCCCTCTTCTACTCTATGGGGCATCAGATGTGAGTAGAAATTAGGGAAGTAGGGAATGGGGGTCATTTGAGTGACAGCAGAATAAAGAGTCCAGTAGCAGAAACAGAATGGCCCAAACACACTGTTTATTTTTAATTTAAGCCTGAAATCCTAACTCCATTGACAGTAGTATTTCCTTCCAAGTTTACATGAATAAGATTAGGCTGCACATGTTTCCTAATGTCCATCCAGTGCCTTTAATGCTAAGAGCTCTATATGAATCCTCCACAGCTGAAAAATGAAACTGTGCAGAGGAAAGCTAAATAATTTACACATCTTGAATATTGGAGCGGTAAGTTATTCCTTAAAGGCCTGCATTTCATAACTTCTTTTTCATGCCTGAATTAACTTCTTCTCATAAAACCAAGAGGCTGCCACAACGCACGCAACCCATTTAAGTCTGGAGTGATTTTAAACAATTTAGAGTGGTGTGTCAGCAGCCTGGGTGTACCTACCCAGCATCTCTCTCTCTCTCCTCTCTCTCTCTCTCTCTCTCTCTCTCACACACACACACACACACATGTTGGGCCAGTTTATGTCATCAGGCTATAGGCTGAAAGTTTGAATATTCCAAACACACACAAAAGTTGTTTTTTCACATAGAGGAACAGATAAAGGAGTGGCAGGTGGCGACCATTTTAGGCACATCCAATTGACACATGGGTTCCTTTGGACCTGAAGAAGGCAGAATGGGGGTGGAGCAGGATATAATGGGGTTGAATGTGATTGAATGGAACCTCATGAAGGGAACACCACAAGAATGATTGCCGCCTGTACTGTGGTTCAATTGAGGTTTTGTGAGCCACTTTGGGCATGATTTTGTGGGAAAGTGGCATACAAATAATGATGATGATGATGATGATGATGATGAAATGCCACTCTGTGAGCAGAGGCTGGTGGAGCCCAATTTATCTGGGCAGAGGGTCACCCCCATAAAATCCAGCCCAGTGCAAGGGGTATGGGTGGGTCTGGACTGCAACCTCATCCTGCTTTTTAAAAAGTGATCCATACACCCACAACATACCATTGTACCACCATGTAGCTAGAAATTGTACCTGTCAAAAATAGGAAAATCTCTAAATGTTCAGTTTGCAGGGATTCATGGTGTTGCTGCCTCTGTTTTTAAATAACTTAATTTGATTTATTATGCTGGCCTGAGCAGTGTTTTAGACTGCCGATTCAGTTTTTATTTGGTAACTGTAAAAATATTACTTTAGTTGTATATTATGTTTTTTTAAATCATTATATGAGCTATCTTGGGGTGGCTTAACCTGAAAGGGTCATGGAAATATGAGAAATCACACTGTTGTTATCATATATCGTAAGTTTATGAGGGTTTGCTCCTGTGACAGTTCTGTATGTAGAAATCTCATTGAATCCCCGGTAAGTACAACTCTTGGAGTACTACTTTTAGGTTTTTGCTTTTTCCTTAAAGGTGCTGACTGTCATCCCCTCCTCTCCCCCTGCCAGATTTATCCATATTACAGACAGCAGTTGACCCATTTTTGGAAAGTAATGGGGTAGGAAATAAGTGGGAGGAGAAGCTTCAATAACGTTAAAACAGTCTTTAGAGTAGACATGCCATATAATTCTGTTTGGAGCAATAGTAACTATTAATACCGATGTAATGCATACTCCCAGTTCATCTTTTCTGTGTCAGTGTGTCCCCAAAGATTACCAGGCAATCTTTCTGACAAATAAAGTCATTTCTAGGTTAAACTTTTCTCTTACTCTCTTTTCCTTCATCTGTGGCTTCCCCATTCATTGTGAAAAGTCTCTGTTGTCTCCTAACACCCTAAATACCGTAGTTTCAGTCATACTGCATGTTGCAGTTTCTGCTCTTATGTGCATTCCTGTAGACCAGCATTTGCCAACCTGGGCTATAACTTCCACTATCCCCAGTTAGCTCCCCTTATGATTTAGAACCTCCACAGGCCAGGTCAGTGGGTGGGGTGACACAGGGGGCAGGGCCAGTGGGCCCACTCTCTCCTTCACACACTTGGGTTTGCATGGCAAGCCCACCAGTGGGCCTCTTGTGCAGTCCCTATGTAGGAATCAATACAGACCCACGCTTTATTTAATCTTCCTTGTTGCTTACATTGGGTGCTGTGAACTTACCTTTGAATATCACTTCTTCAGTGGGACACAGTACAGTAAACTGTGTGGATTAGTCAGTGGGATTGATTAGAATTACTATAACAGATAACCACCCAGCATTCTTAACTTCCTTATTTAATATAGAAGATGGTCAAAGGCTTGAAGGATCCTAGATATATGGAACAATAGGCTCAGCCACTCAACAGTTTGGGCAATTGGTAAGTACTGTGAAACTAATAAGGTCAGTGAGGATATCAGTTTACACTGATAGTTGATAGAAGTGTTTTGTGTACCATTCACGCTATATAAACTAAAATAGAACATGATTACACACTCACAAAAAATACCAACCTACATACACACAAAGAGAAAGAATTTAATATTTCACATTCCTAAGTCTGAAATAGTCTTCTTTGCATGTGAGTGTGCCTATTTCTAGAGGTGTTGTGAGAAATCTGGAAGACGTCTCAAGAAACAATGTACCCTTGCTAGGGGAATCAGGTTAGGATACAAGTTTCACTTCAGATGGGCCATCTGTCCCATGAACTTCTGGAGCTGACTGTGGCTCAGATCATCAGCTTCTTATAGCAAAATTCCAGCTTAAACTGAAGAAAGTAGGAAAAACCACTGAGCCAGTAAGACACAATCTAAATCAAATCCCTTATGAATACACAGTGGAAGTGAGGAACAGGTTTAAGGATTTAGATCTGGTGGACAGAGTGTCTGAAGAACTATGGATGGAGGCTCGTAACATCATACAGGAGGCAGCAACGAAAACCATCCCAATGAAAAGGAAATGCAAGAAAGCAAAGTGGCTGTCCAATGAGGCTTTACAAATAGCGGGGGAGAGAAGCCAAGTAAAATGCGAGGGAGATAGTAAAAGATACAGGAAATTGATTGCAGATTTCCAAAAAATAGCAAGGAGAGACAAGAGGGCCTTCTTAAACGAGCAGTGCAAAGAAATAGAAGAAAACAACAAAATGGGAAAAAACCAGAGATCTCTTCAAGAAAATTGGAGATATGAAAGGAACATTTCGTACAAAGATTACCATAGTAAAGGACAAAAGTGGAAAGAACCTAAAAGAAGAAGAAAACTTCAAAAAGAGGTGGCAAGAATACACAGAGGAATTATACCAGAAAGATATGGAGGTCTCGTACACCCTGGGTAGTATGGTTGCTGACCTTGAGCCAGACATCCTGGAGAGTGAAGTCAAATGGGCCTTAGAAAGCATTGCTAATAACAAAGCCAGTGGAAGTGATGATATTCCAGCTGAACTATTTAAAATTTTAAAAGATGATGCTGTTAAGGTGCTACACTCAATATGCCAGCAAATTTGGAAAACTCAGCAGTGGCCAGAGGATTGGAGAAGGTCAGTCTACATCCCAATCCCAAAGAAGGGCAGTGCCAAAGAATGCTCCAACTACCGTACAATTGCGCTCATTTCACACGCTAGCAAGGTTATGCTTAAAATTCTACAAAGCAGGCTTAAGCAGTATGTGGACTGATAACTCCCAGAAGTGCAAGCTGGATTTTGAAGGGGCGGAGAAAGCAGAGACCGAATTGCAAACGTGCGCTGGATTATGGAGAAAGCTAAAGAGTTCCAGAAAACATCTACTTCTGCTTCATTGACTACGCAAAAGCATTTGACTGTGTCGACCACAGCAAACTATGAGAAATTATTAAAGAAATGGGAGTGCCGGATCACCTCATTTGTCTCCTTAGAAATCTCTATGTGGGACAAGAAGCTACAGTTAGAACTGGATATGAAACAACTGATTGGTTCAAAATTGGGAAAGGAGTACGACAAGGCTGTATATTGTCTCCCTGCTTATTTAACTTATATGCAGAATTCATCATGCGAAAGGCTGGACTGGATGAATCCCAAATTGGAATTAAGATTGCCAGAAGAAATATCAACAACCTCAGATATGCTGATGATACAACCTTGATGGCAGAAAGTGAGGAGGAATTAAAGAACCTTTTAATGAAGGTGAAAGAGGAGAGCGCAAAATATGGCCTGAAGCTTGGCATAAAAAAAAACTAAGATCACGGCCACTGGTCCCATCACCTCCTGGCAAATAGAAGGGGAAGAAATGGAGGCAGTGAGAGATTTCACTTTCTTGGGCTCCATCATCACTGCAGATGGTGACAGCAGTCACAAAATAAAAAGACGCCTGCTTCTTGGGAGAAAAGCAATGACAAACCTAGACAGCATCTTAAAAAGCAGAGACATCACCTTGACGACAAAGGTCCGTGTAGTTAAAGCTATGGTTTTCCCAGTAGTGATGTATGGAAGTGAGAGCTGGACCATAAAAAAGGCTGATCGCCAAAGAATTGATGCTTTTGAATTATGGTGCTGGAGGAGACTCTTGAGAGTCCCATGGACTGCAAGAAGATCAAACCTATCTATTCTTAAGGAAATCAGCCGTGAGAGCTCACTGGAAGGACAGATCCTGAAGCTGTGGCTCCAATACATTGGCCACCTCATGAGAAGAGAAGACTCCCTGGAAAAGACCCTGAAGTTGGAAAAGATTGAGGGCACAAGGAGAAGGGGACGACAGAGGAAGAGATGGTTGGACAGTGTTCTCGAAGCTACCAACATAAGTCTGACCAAACTGCGGGAGGCAGTGGAAGACAGGAGTGCCTGGCGTGCTCTGATCCATGGGGTCACGAAGAGTTGGACACGGCTAAATGATTAAACTACAAACAACAAGGGTCATCTAGTCCAACCCCCTGCAATGCAGGAATCTCACCCAATATGAGGCTTAAACCCATGACCCTGATATTAAGTGTTTCATACTCTGCCGACTGAGTTATGCATGCCTCATACATTATTTTTACTTGTTTGTGAACCACACCATTGCAGGCTCATGTAATGAAGACCAAGTCTGTAATCCTGTTAATACTTACCTGCATGCCCCCAGATCATCAAATAAACAGCAGATCAGGTAGTTAGTTGTGAACCACTCTGAGATCAGTGGATGAGGGGCCGCATATAAATTGTAACAATAACAACAACAAATTTCATTGCTAGCAAGGGCCAATTTGTAAAATAACAGTCTCTTATCAAATTGGAGCACTGCTGCTTTGATTCACAGAACATGTGTAACTGTAGCAGCAGGGAACTTTTACAATAATTGTCAAAATGTTGCACCATAACACATCGTAATGTGTGTCTTTCTTTTCCCCTGCTAATATAAGCAAGAAAAACCCAACAACCATCAAACACATTTTGTAACTCTTTTCCTGAGGTAATGTAATTTTGTAATTCTCTTTAAAGTCCCACTGCAAGCATTTGAATTAAGATAGTATTTCAGTTGTCATACTTTGGGAATCAAATATTTTACTTATCCCTTTGAAAATGCTAATGCTTACACAGTAATAATGCATTTTTCTCTGAATCTTTATTTTGCAGAAGGCATGTGAAAACCCATTATAAATTTCTCTAGTGTCATTTGAATTTTTGTTTCAGAAACAGGGAGCAAAGTAATGCAGGACTCAAACAAATACGTCCTAAATGAAGTGGAAATTCTAAGCTTTAAGATTTCTGTCTCACTTTTCCTTCAAAGAGCTCAAGGTGTCATATATGACTTCCCCTTTAAACAAGGTGGGAGATGGGTAAGGTAGAGATATGAATGAACCTTTTGCTTTTGCACAGTAATAATAATAATAATAATATTTATTATTTGTACCCCGCCCATCTGGCTGGATTTCCCCAGCCACTCTGGGTGGCTTCCAACAGAAACCAAATACACAGTGCTCCTTTGATCTTCCATTTGCCAGAAAGCCTCTAATTAACAGCTATTTCCCATTTGGTCTGAACCTCAGGACCCTTTTCCTTGACAACTATAATTTCTACACTCACTTTTGTTGGGAAAGTTCCACCAAACCCAATACCTCAAGCCTGGAGTGGTGCAGCCCAGACCCAGGTTTATTGTCTTGTTGCCGTTTGAGATAATGGAGCCTATGTGCTGCGACTGAGCAACAAATCATTTCCTTTAATTGTGGCTATTAGTGGAAACATACCAATGGGAATGGCCAATGGCAATTAGACACACTGTGGGCCAAAGTAGATGTGACGTTAATTATATGATTGCAATTATATATTCTAATTGTATGATTGCTCTGAACAGTATTGGGCCTGCGGAGAAGGGAAAGGAGAGGGTGTCCTCAATCCTGCCCCACAATGAAATGGGATTCTTAAGTCTATAACAGCAGGGACCAAGAGTGGCCTTAAGCCAAGTGGAGAACATTTAGCCCTCCAGATGTTGCTGAACCACAACTCCCATCAGCCTCAGCAAGCATTGCCAGTGGACAGGGATGGTGGGAGTTGAAGTTTTAGCAACATCTGGAAGATCAGAAATTCTCCACACCTGCCCTAAGTCCACTGGTGTAAGAGCGGGCTGAGAATGCCCTGAGGGTTGTGATTTTGTGGATAATACCAGTGTCTGAATTTAAGGCTCCCACTACCATTTACCTCCCCTCTCAGACTGGAATCCCCTTCCCTGGCTTACTCCTTCCCAACTCTTGGAAGATAACGGTTTCTCCGTCACCCATTTCTTCTTAAATGGCTGTTTTCTGCTTATCCACAAAATATTCAGTACATTCTTCATGATTTCCACTTGCAGCACTACTGAAATGTTACATCAAAAGGCATCCTTCAGTGTAGCTCTTTTAACATTGCTGTTCTGCTCTCTGTCCCAAGGCTTTTATGTTTCTCTGATTCCAACAAATATCTTCCCAATACATAGAATGTCCAAGAATATATGTAGCAGAACAGCCTTTGTGGTACTGCTTTCCAAGCATTTATCTAATGTTTTCCCTCCCAGGCTAATGAAAAATGGTTTGGGAGAAATAAAGTGCTAATATTAACAAGCAACTGTTACAATCTGTATATTTCAGCACCCTTTCCTAACACTAAATTAGAGCATTTGGCACTCTCAGGAGTTAGAGCCTGGAGGCAGACAAACAAGAAGTTCAGCAGAAGTTCATACAGGGTCTGCAGAAATCTGAAACCAAGAAATAATTTCCCCAAACTAATGAGACATGCCAGAATCAACAGTTATATAAGGTTAGATGGGTTCCTATTGGCTCTTTGTGTCACCAGAGTTCCTCTGGCCAGAAAGTTGCTGTAATCATCCAGTAATGGTGCTGTCAGGTTAACAGGAAAAAAGGATTTAGATCCCATTGCCAGATTCCCTGATTTAAGACTCTGCCCCCAAAATGTCTTACATTAGACTTCCGGCGGCTACGCCATTGCGGGTGGTCGTGGGCTGCTTCAGCTGCGAAGCGCCCAGTCCATCCCGGGGGTTAGGAGCCCCGCTACCGCAAAGCGGGACTCCGGTTGGGGTGCGGGAAGAGCGTCCCGCACCCTGGGCTCCCCGGCTGTGCCCGTTGTGGCTCCGAACCCTTCCCTCGCCCCCCCTGTAAAGGGGGAGTGGGGGTGAAGGGACGACGGAGCTGGGCTTTAGGGGACATGCCCCAACCGGGATGTAAATGCGGCGACAAATCCCGAAATGAGCGTTGAAGTTCTACCTGTGATGCATGGATATGAAGAACCTGGAGGTTGTGAGTACTTGATTGGACTAGTTATTATGCTCTTTAGACGACCCGGGGGAAAGAGAAAGGCAGCCTGCCTCCCTCCCTCCGGATGAAAGAAGGTAACCAGTTTGAGTGACTGCTGCTTTAGAACTGGATACAAAGTATTTGAACTATGATAAGTGAGACTGTTACAATTTCCCTTTGGGGAGTAAATTTGTGAAAGATATCTCCGTTTGAAGTGTCGGTCTTTGCACTCTGGCTTCAAGAAAAATGGCGACGAAAAGTTTAAACCGAGGTGAAAAACAACTTCTACAAAAGGAAGAACATAGAGACAGGAACTGTAATCTGACACTCACTTCCTCCCCCTCTTCCACTATGCTGAACTTTGTCTTCGAACTTGTTTTGAACTTTGGATTAACGGATGAACAAAGGCTCACTGAGCTGAGATTGGAACTTCTTTATCGGAAGGTGAAAGTCTTGTGTGGGGATTTGAAAAGAAATTTATTACCCACAGAGGAGGCTTTTAAATATTTTAATACTTTGGAAGGAAACCTGGGCAAGGAGCTGAGAGGGTTGCTTGAAGAATGGAGAAAAATGACAGGGCTACTCCAGAAAAAGAATTCGTTTTTTGGGGGTGGCAGCCCCAAGACGATGACAAAATTTGTTATATCCAGACCCCGAGGTGTGAGCTCGGGGGCAAGGGACAAAGAATTAAGATATCTACAAGAAGAAGAAGAAGAAGAATGGTTTAAAGAAATGGAGCAGCCGAAAGAAAATGAGTTGGATACCCTGAAGCTCGCTGCAAGGAGTGTTCTGAACTGTGCCTGGATCTGTGGTTATTTGGGAAAAGACGGTAACTGGGAATCTGGCTCTGGTGTCACCAGGAAAAAGACATTGGACAGAGGGGGAGTGGGGTGAGGTACTAAGCAAAATCTAGAATGGTTTGTTATGGTATTCTGAAATCGGAGGGCGAAGACCGTTAGTTCTATTTAGTTTTTTTGTTATTAAATAAGAAAGGAGATATTTGAAGATTTATGTTATTAGCAGCAGGTTAAAGGATAGAGGAGTAAGAATTTGATAAGAATAATTTATGAAGATTTATGATGATGTATTATCATGATGATGTATTATTAGTAAAATTTTAAATATATAACTGTGTTTAACTTTCAGAAGAAGTGGTTAAAAAATAGATTAAGGATATAAAACCGAAGGTGAAAAGGCAGGGGAAGTCAATGGTCAAGATTTGGAAATAGAATTTTTTTTTTTTTAGGAAAGATTCAAATAAGAAAACTTGGCAATGTTTATATTTGTTTTATGAGTGTATTTGTTTTGTATTTGTTTAAATGTAGGTGTGGGTGTGGGTATATGTTGTTATAAGAAAAAATGTCAATAAATTCTTATAAAAAAAAAATGTCTTACATTAAGTTATAGACACCTATGTAAAAGAAACTTTGTTTAACTATGGACTTGTGAAATGCCCACATTGCTTTAATGCTGGAAAAGTCAAATTCAAAGATGGCTGGTAAGTGGCAAAATCTTCTTAGTGATAAGAGAAATTCAAATTAATGGTGTGGTATGGTATGTGGTTTTTATATACTGCTTTCTAGCCCAAAGGCCCACCAGAATTAATAAACCCTGAAATCTTAAATGAGGTTGAAATTTTGGGGCACTGGTGACAGATGAATAGCTCTGCTGAATCAGCCCTGTCTGTTTTCTCACAGTGGCTAAGCAGATGCCATTGGGAATCCCACAACCAGGACATGAGCACAATAGCTCTCTCCACTTCTGTTCCCTGGAGATTAGTATTCAGAGGCATTACTACCTCTGACACAGGATGTAATACAGTCATCGTGATGGGTAGCCTTTGATAGTCTTGTCCTCCATGAACTTGCCCAGACCTGTTTTAAAGCCATGCAAATCAGTGGTTATCCCCATAACACACTATGAGCTACATGTGCTTAATTTTGTCTGTCCTGAATTGTCTCAACATTCAGATTTATTAGGTTGTAATAGCAGAATTTATTTGGTTGCTACTAACATGAGTTTGACCAAACCACGGGAGGCAGTAGAAGACAGGAGTGCCTGGCGTGCTCTGGTCCATGGAGTCACAAAGAGTCAGACACAACTAAACGACTAAACAACAACAAAAGCAGAAAGAAATCTCTCTGTGTTTATTTTTTCCACACTGCATTGTTTTCTATATCTCCATAACATGCCTCTTTATTACTCACCTTTTTCCTATCTCTGCACAGGTAGCATACAGCTATTACGATAATACCGGTATTATCTTCAGTGAATCTGTCTAATCCCTTTTGAAAGCTGCCTGTGTTGGTGGCCTTCACTACATCACATGGTCATAAATTCCATAGCACTGAATTTATATTAAATAATTTTTAATTGTTGGTGAGAGGTGTCACGCTCCTCAAATATTTTTTTGCATTTCTCGTTTGCTTGCACTTTGGGTTGTGTTTGCGTGTGACTTGGTATTCCTCTTTTGTTCTTTTTATTTTGACAAGGCTTCCATTACCTGAAGGAATCCTCCTTGCTCCTAATGGTTTTGTTTATTCTGCTGGCGGACCACGTTTGCATTCTCTTGGATTTGGGGATGCACCTTCCCTGATCTGTGCTCATAGAATGATAAAATTGTAGAGTTGGAAGTGACCCTGGGGGTCATCTAGTCCAACCTCCTGCAATGCAGATATCTCAACTAAAACATCCATGACAGATGGCCATGCAACTTCTGCTTGAAAACCTCCAAGGAAGGACAGCCGGTCCCGATCGAGTCCCTTCCACTGTTGAACAACTCTTAACGTCAGAAAGTTCTTCCTTTCTTGTAACTTGAAGCAATTGCTTTGAGTCCTGCCCTCCAAAGCAGGGGAAATAAAGCCTGCTACATCTTCCATCTGACAGCCCTTTAGATATTTGAAGATGCCTATATTTCTGCTCTCAGTCTCCTATTTTTAGGCCAAACATACCCAACTATCTTCAACTATCTTGACTGTTCTTCATAAGGCTTGGTTTCCAGTCCTTCCTTCCTTCCTTCCTTCCTTCCTTCCTTCCTTCCTTCCTTCCTTCCTTCCCATAAATATATTCTAACAATACTGGTAGGTGCAATCATTGCTGATTGTGATAGTCTCACTTATTTCAGTTTATAATGAATTTAGATAACAAAATATAGCTAGCCTACTGTAGCAGCTTGTAGATTGCTCCTGCACAATAAATGCTAAGTTGATTTCTTTCTGGGGAGTTGATATTCATCATTAGGAAAAAAAGATTGAAACCCATATTCTGTTTGCACTTTGGAGCTGGGTTACATTTCCTCTAGAAAATGTCTACCTGCTCAGTGTAATGCTCTAACTGATAAAATAACCTCCAGTAATATTATTCACAAATGCAATGATACTTAAAAAAAAAGGTAATGACGGACTGTGAATGTGGCACAAATATATATTTTGTGCCTCTGCTAAAACAACATATAAATGTATAAAAATCAATGTGCTTGGTTGTTTTATGGTCATATATTTTATATATGAGATGTAATTGAGATTGTGTGTGTGTGTGTGTGTGTATTTCAAAGAATTCACCCCAACATTGTGTTTAAGAAGCATAAGTGATTTTTTGTGCTTGTTAATCTTAACATCTGCTATAATTAAAAATTATTATGTGAACTTGTTTTTTCATACAAGTATGGCATTAAACCGAAAGCAATAAAAATGCTAAATTAAACTTGATGTCTTCATGCATTGAGAAGAACTTATCATTTCTGAAAAGAAAATTGATTTAAATGTTCACATTTTCCTTTGAATTAAATTAAAATAATTTTGCCAATCCTGGCTATTTTACATGAAGGGAAAGGGAAGAGCCCACCATCCTGTTTCCAGTCTGTTGTATGTGTTCATCCTTTAATCAGTTCTGTCCCGATTCCATGCTAATCTCCACATTTTTAAAAACACACACATGAAAACCGTTGCATTTTATATATATATATATTGTTTCAAAATACACATTTTTAAACATATTTTGAGCTGGGAACTGTACCGGGACATTTCAGAAGGGCAGAAGGTGCTGAATAACTGCATTCCTATCTTTAATTTAGCCCAGAAAGAGCAGGATTAAGAATTTGAACCTTTCTGCACTTGCCATTTATAATGGTATATTTGCTGGTGGGGGGTGTTTTCAGATGTTTTGGTGTACTGCTGCATGACATCATTATTCAGCTAGTATTCTGGAGTAATGTACTTTTAAAAAGCTTTTTCTTCTACCACAAAAAATCCAACTTTTGTGAAAGTTTCAGAATGGATCCACAATATTTTAATTTGTGTTGCTGACCTCCCCACCTTCTGCCCTACTGATCTCAGTAGCAACAGAAACCACTGTGTTCTCAATTCTCAGTTACCATCTCTGAAATCATAGGCTTGGAGCCAGAGTCTCTTGTGCTGGCAGAAGCCACTTATGTCCACACAAGGGCGGGATCTCTGCTTTCTGTGAATCTCTCCTCCTCCTGCATTTCATGCTGTATTCCAAACCATTTTGAGGGTCCTCTGGTCAGGAGGGACTGCCATAGGGACAAGGAGATGGAAGAGCCTTGTTGTGCAAACAGAATTCCATGCACACGTGTCTTGATCCAAGCCACTGGTTCTTGCTATTAGCTGCTACAGCGAGGAATTAATTGGTGTCTTCTTCTTTCAGATTGGTGGCTACTTTTTACCCCAATGCAATTTTCCTGCAAATATCATAGGGACTTTACAACCAGAGCTAAACTGCACCCTTGTGACTGTGGTGAGAACCTTAACATTGCGATATGCACACCTCAGCCTTCGGACAATGAGATTCCAGGGCTCTTAGTGCATACCTTGTGTTCAGTTTCCTTGGAAGGAAAGTCACTGGAGGCTTGTGATGTCTTTGTGATATATGATTTTGTTTACACATATATACATGGGCTGAGTGTAGGTTAGAAAATTCATGGTTAGGTTTCTACAGGGACTGCCAATGCCACTGTTTTGAATTCTTACAGCGAGCAAAACAAGCCGTTATGTGTTTCCAGCTCAGTTCCAAGAAAAAACTGAGTCCTGATTCCTTCCAGAATAGCTCCCCCCCCCCCCGCCGGCTGCTGGATCACATCATTGGCCCATCAAGTCTAGCATCCTGTTATCACAATGGCCCACCAAATGCTTGTGGGGAGTCCACAAGCAGGCCCTAAGAAGAATAGCTATCTGTCCTCCAGCAGTTTCCAGCAACCGATATTCAGAAGCATACTCATTCATTGAGAGATATCTGCTTCAGAAAGTAGGGTCTTCGATCACTCTGCAAGGACCATCAGGGTAATGCCTGGCAGTTCTGCTTGTTCCATTAGCCCTCCCCTGACCAAACCTCAGTCTTAAAACCAAGAACCGTGGGGCTGTAGAAGACAGTGCAACCCCCCCCCTTTAAAGTGGTATGAGTGTGTATATTTACATCTACATATATATTTTTAACATGTCTTGGGAATGTATCGGCTCTTTGGGCCTTTTGAGTGAGTGTAGCTATAACTAAGACAATTGCATTGATGAAACCAGGTACAGTATAGAGACTTTGGGGACTTAGCAGAACTCCTGCAATTCTGTTCCCTTTGAGAAAGAGCCAGGTGGAAGGGTGTTATTTCCTGGTTGCCAGGGTCAAGATGCTGCCAGCTAACCGCTGGAGCTATTAAACGGGGTAAGATTGGACTGTCTGCATATTATCAGTCTTTAAGGCATAAGCAGAACCTGATGCAAAATTGTTGTAAATGGTCTACACATTCTGGCCAAATAGCCCTGGTAAGAAGTTGCTGACCTGTTTTGTATTTCTCTAGGAGTCTCCAGGCCGCAAACTGTGAACTGAAAGAATTATTGCTTCTCAGGAAATGAACTTGTTAAGTGTCACTGGCTTCTAAGTGATAAGATGCTGCAATAAACTAGCCTTTATCAGTCCAGCAAGAGCAGACAAAGGCAGAGTTAAATGTGTCTCACCCTTGAAATCAATGAGACTGATTTCCACATAATCTGATTAGTCCTGGCGTGTGTGTAACTTACTAGTTCCTGTATAGCTGATAACAATGAAATGTCTTAACACAGTTAGAAATGTTTTAGAAGTGTGTGCAACAAACAAAAGCATGACAATGAGATAGATAAGAATTAGAGAAATTTGGTCAGTGCAAACCATTGTTCAAAATGTCACGTTAATTCATTAGAATAAGGCCCCAATCCTTACTTTGAAGTAAGTTCTTTTTTAAATCCTCCAAGTCAACATGCACAGAATCAGGATGTATGTTAGGCACTTAATTCTAATGAATGTGCAATGTCGCACTTAATTTGACATAACACTTAATGATGTAGAACACATCTGTAATAAATAAGGGAGATGATAGGTTGCAGTCTGTGCATTCTTACTTGAGAGTAAGGCCCACTGTACTCATTGGTACTTCCTTCTGAGTAGCCATGTATAGGATCACACTGTTAATTTGTTGACTATTTTGAACTGACTTTAGCCCTGTGTGTGAAGGCTGAGACTGAGTAGGGAGGTTTGTTTGTCTATGGACAACTTGTGTGTCAGACTCATAGTTTGTTAAAGAAACTGTGGCTTAGCATTATCTGCGATCCGAGCCAAAGTCTGGAGCTGAGTGGCTTTGTTTCAGACCAGCCACCTCTGATCCATTTATTTACTCATTTTACATATATGCATTCCGTCTTTCTTGCCATTCGAAGTGGCTTGTGGCAAGAATTCACGGCCAATTGAAACAGGGATCAAAAGCAACACAGTAAGATAGGCTAGGTATTTTTCTAGACAGACCAATATGAATGACTATGACAAAACATTTGCTTTGCATGCAAAAAGTCCCAGGTTCAACCCCTGGCAGGTGCAGGTTAGACTGAGAAAGACTCATATTTGAAATCCTGGAATGCTGCTACTGGTTAGAACTGTATATAGATCAGGGTTTCCCAAACTTGGGTCTGTAGCTGGTTTTGGACTACAACACCCATCATCCCTAGCTAGCAAGGCCAGTGATCAGGGATGATGGTAGTCCCAAAACAGCTGCAGACCCAAGTTTGGGGAACTCTGGACTGAGCTAGATGCTCCAGTGATATCTCTCAGTACAATACAACTTTCATTGTTTCTATGGAGAGGCAATGGTGGATCTCTCTCAAAACCAGTTTTGAGAAGGACTGCTGAGAAGGAGCAGTGGTTTTCATCTCTCTAGAAGCAAGTATTGGGAGAAGGAGCCCATCTTAACTATATTATTAGGTAGGGAGATTGGAAGCCTTGCTGGGGAGAGGCGTTCTCCAAGAGATCCACTGCCAAAGTAATTGCTGCTGCCGCTGCTGCCATGACTACTGCTAGCTCTTTTCTGGTGGTTTCAAGGGGAAATAAAGCTGCAGTCATGTCTTTACATTCCATGTTTATAGCTGATTCATCCAAATAGCTGGTGATTTTGACCATGGGTTCTTTTGTGCTCCATCCCTCATGCTGGGGGAAAAAAACCAGTATTCAAAACATAATTGTAGATTTTGTTTCTCTTATATTTTGAAATTAATATACATAACTGTTTAGAAATCACCCTTGCATCTCTATTGAATTCTTATGATGTCAAATCCCACTCATGCAGTGGAGGGGAAAGAGGCAGGGAAATGCCTAGTGGTTAGACACTAGTTCTTGTAGGAGGACTGGGGAAACTCAAGTTCAAATCCCCACTTGGACGTGAAACTCAGTCAATGTCCTTAAGCTGTCATTATATAGCCTAACCTACTTCACAGGGTTGTTGTGAGAATATAATAGGAGGGGGAGGAGAAGCGCGTATGCTGCTCTGAACTCCTTGGAGAAAAGGTGGGAAATAAGTGGAATAAAGAGAACAATAGATTGGCAAGTCCTGCAATCCATCATTCCCTGATCCTTTATATTGCAGAAACAGAAGTAAGCCATGTTTCAAAACAGTAAAAATGTACCTCTTCATTCTGGACTCGAGAATAGTGTAGGCACAGCAATAGAAATAATGGGCATCATACCAAACGGTACATTTTCCAGAAGCTCAGCCAGTTGTGTGTTTTTTAATATTTAGTTCAGCAGATGAAACACTTTTTACTACCTTCTGTTTAACAAAAATACTTCACGACAGTGCAGTCTTTCAGTCTTAGCATGTGGTCTGTCATTGAGTGTTGGCAGAATTGCTGGTGACATTCAACCGATGAATCATATAATGAAGCACCAGCTGAATTATTATTTCAGGAAAGATTATTAGGGATGGCACAGCTGAATAGCTGATCTGAACCTGACCGGCAAGGGCATCAGTGATGGGTTTTATTTTATTATTTATTATTTATTTTATTAATATATAAAGAAGAAAGCATGGCTGTATAATGGGCCATCAAATTCTGTCTGCTGAAATGTTAAAATGAAGGTGAAATGGAAATAAACCACAGTTTTGCAACCATAGAATTGTAGAGTTGAAAGGGTCACCTAGTCCAACCCCCTGCAGGAATCAATAAGCAATTAAGCAATAGAGAGGCTTAAATTAGTAATTTCTGAGAATCATACTTTGGCCGCTGCTGCTGCTGCTGCTGCTGCTGCTGCTGACAGCTTTACACATTGATTTCAGGTGGATTCAAAACATTAAAGAAGAGCACCATAAACATTTAAGCAAATTATTGTGCTTTCGGTTTTTATTTCATTAATTCCTAGTTGTAATAACAATGGTTTAACCCCTAAATCCCCATCCCCTAATGAATTGAAGCCTAATACAATCCTATGCATTTCTGCTTGGAAGAAAGCACCATGGAGCTTCGTTCTGAGTAACTGTGTTTGGGATTGTGCTATGTATTTGTGACCAGATCACTTTGATGAATCCTTCACTGTTTTATCTTGGTTCAATGCTTTAATTTATATAGTTTTTGTAACTTTTTAAATGTGTGTTGAGTGTTTTCTGAAGGTTATTTCTGGTAAGCCACATTGTGGAAAGCCCTGAGGGCCTTGTGTGGCAAGCTCAAATTTCAAAGTTAAACACATGGGTTCGATAGTTTGCTAAGCCTCAGTGGAACTGAGAATGATTTATCACAGTTTCTTGCTGTTTGGAACAAGGGTAGTTTTCCTTTGTACCTCTAGCCTCTTTCTAGGTTCTTTTCTGCCACCGAGAAAATTGAACAGGTTTGTTCTTCCTGACAAACCCCTAAGCACACCTAGTAGCCAGGTCCACCAGCCTATCAAATTCTCTTTAACATCCTCACTTTCTCCTGATTGGCCAGTCCTCCTCCCTGCCATGATTGGCTCAGGGTCTCCAGGCTGATGACCCAGTGGTCTGTCCATCACATATGCACCCCAAAAGACCCTGACATGCCCCCCAACTGTCACCTTTTTGGCTTACCACCCTTGAAACAATGAGGGGTGGGGGCATATGACTTTGGACTTCTCACTCTGGCCAAGAACCTTCCTCTCCACCTACAGGGAGAGGTCCACAGTATCTAACCACCTCCCAGCTGCCCTTCCCAGTAGCTTAGGATGTCTCCCTTGTTACTCTTATTACTGCACATCCTGACAGTTCAATTTTAAATGCAGTTGAACAGTTTTCCTTTGCCTGTGATAGGATTACTTTGGAGTTGGCACTTTGAGGGTTCTGTATTTGCTGGTTGGAATGCCTTTAAGGTATTTTGCAACCTGTCAGAATTATGACAGCGATCCTAATGGCAGATCTGTGAGAGAATGTTCTTTGTCCTTAACTGTCTGTATGTCGAAGGAAGGGAGAGAAAAGATACAGTGTGCTCTTTAACTATTTAAGAATAAGTGCCACAAATCTGGTGATCCTCTACTGTAGCAATCTCTGCACTGCTTCCTTAAGCATGGGGCACGTAATTCTTCAAATCTAGTCCAGACTACACAATATTGTACCAACATGTGCACTGGGTTATGTGCTACTTTTTAATTGTGTTTCTTCAAAGTGCTGAGTGCTTAATTTATTTTTAAATGTTTTTGATCCGTTCTCAAGAGTCTGTCTTCAAAAGAGACCTCCATTACTCAAACTGTAACCATAAAAAAGAGGCCAAATGACTTGAATTCCTATTATTAATTCATATTTCATTAATGTAGCTTCACAAAATACATTTTTTCCCTTACAAATGTCTTAAGAAAGACTGGAGGGATTTACTAACTAGAAGATGGAAACTGACATACTAGAGGGAATGTGTTAAACTGGAAGGGGAGGGGGGGAAACCTAAATTCCCAAAATTAAAAGGTCTTCTTGGGGAAAGTAGGCCATTTGGCGTACAAGATGAAAAGATATATAATGAATCACCAGCAGCAACCGCCTTTGTGTGTAATTTTCATTCGTGGTGTGTTATCTACGCACTCTTCATGCTGGATTGCTAAATAGCATGAAAACTACTCCCCAGTGCAGATGATAGACAATGACTCTATGCCAAGGGGCCATCAGCCAGTAAAGGTCAGGAGGGCTAAGATTCAGCAGGCGGGGTGTAGAGAGACCAAGAATAGTTACAGAAAATTTCCCCATCTTAAGTTTCATTCTTGATTTTTTTGGCTTCATGGCTACAATGGGCTCTCCCCAGTTCCAGTTTGACACTCTAATCACTACACAACCTTGTCTCTCCTACAGCTTTGAAGAAGGGATGACACTCAATGCTTGAATAACTATAATTCATCTCCCCATGACCACCATATCTGGGGGAATCTCTCACTGGTTGTCTTGGGGCTATTCTCATAATAGCATTGGGGCTGCTTAAGCATAAGCTGTTTCCTGGAAAGAAGGTTTGACTGTTAAACTACTCTGGAAATTGCAGCTCTGTGAGGTGAAGAAGGGCCTCGTAACAGCTCTTAGCATCCTTAACAAACTACAGTTCCCAGGATTCTTTGGAGCATGACTGCATATACACTATACCTTTAAAGGACATTCTTTATCTCAAGGAATTCCGGGCACTGCAGTTTACGCCTCACAGACGTATCATTTTCAGCAACTCTGCACAAACCTCAGTGCCCAGAATGTTTTGAGGGGGGGGGAATGTGCTTTAAAAGTATAGTGTGTACACAACCATGCTTAAAGTGGAATAACAGTGCTTTAAATGTATAGTATGGAAGTTCCCTTCCTTCAGATGTTTGCACTGTACGCAGGGGTGGTGCGTCCCATTTCGCCTCTTGAGGTGAAACAGCAATGTCCCGCTTCTCTGCTGCCATGCCCCCTTGCTGCTAGAAAAGACAGAAGCGCCACTCCTGTCTTTTCATACCATGCGCTCTATGAGATCTCACAAGGTTTCTGCAAGATCTCATGAGATGTTGGTGGAAACTGTTGCCACTGCAGGCACCACTTCTCCACTGGCAGCAAAGGTGATGAGGTGGGTGGTGGGGTGAGGCTGGCACTGCTTCTTGAGTGTCTACCACTCAAGGCAGGTGCCTCCCTCCATCCCATCAGTGGGTCTGGCCTGGCTGTACATTTGGACACCAGGACGGCAGATGAGGGGCTCATTGGCACAACCCCACTTCCCATTCACATGAACCCATACATCTTGAGTTTAAACGCTCTATTTAAAAGGTGCAGACAGATCTGAAATCCCAGCAAACATTCTGCCATAAAAATATCTGTATTTTAGTCCCAGAGTTTGGCACCAAAGTAAAATGAGACCAATGTATATGTATGTTTAGAAAGTTCTAGAAGCTGAGTTTTGAACAGTGACCTGCCATCAATATTTTGAAAAAAGAAAAACCTAGACATTGTTTAGAAACCAAACCGGCTTTCTTTAAGTGTCATGGGAATTGAGGATTGTTATGTTGAGATTACACAGAGCAACAGTCAATTCCCCATTGAAATGATTGTTCAGCCATGTGACTCCCTGCTTCTTTTTTCTCTTCGCTTTAAAGGTTAAGGTTGTTTTTAAACTCGTCCTTACAGTACATTCTCTATAATCATGGGAATAAATAGCCTTAGCCTATCCTTGTGTTTATGCGATTTTGAAGAGTGCTTTTTATTTGAAGGGTTTTTGTGTGTGTGTGTGGTGAAGAAAGCCAGGCAGCAGGTGAAATAAGTTCAGAAACAATGTTGATGTCACTTTGGATTACTGCTTCCAGCTCAGCCTTTGCGCTGGCACAAGCAGTTAAAAAAAAATAGAACTCTAAAGTATTTGGAGCTGAAATGCTTGCGGCAGGGTCAAGACTGCCAGCCAAATATCAGGGAAAGGGTGTGGTGTGGCAAGCATTTGTGGGGTGTGTGTGTTGGCACTGGTGGAGGAAAGGGATGCAGGGGGTGCGGCCTGCTCCGGGTGCCTTCCCTGGGAGGGCAACATCGCTGCACTCGCCGCATCCCCGGACACTAGCCACAGGAAGCTAGTAGCACTCCTTCCTCAATGCTTGCTGCGTGGGCAGCGAGAAGATAAAGGTGCCCCTCCACTGACACTCACCACACGGGCAGCGAGAAGCTGGCAGCGCCCCTCCCTGATGCTCGCCACACGGGCGGCGGGAGGTTAGCGGCGCCTCTCCCCCAACGCTCGCCACTCGGGCGGCTAAGGAGGCTAGCTCTGCCCCTGCACCACTCCGGGTGCCGGAGCAGGTAGCTCCGCATCTGTCTGTTGGCACCAGTGGAGAGTACTTTTCAAGCATGCAGTTTGCAGTTTGCAAGGAGGAAAGTAATAAATGGAGACGTTTCCAGAGTTAAGAGAAGCAATTCTATCCATTGATAATTATGAAAGGACTGGAATTCTTTAATTGTATGACCCATCCCAAACTGTGATGCATGGATAACAGCACGGTCATAGGCATGTATGTGCAAAAGTGCCAGTGAGTTCAGTGAGCCTGAATCCTAAACAAAGTAACTGGCGAGTTACAACCTAAGGAAAGTCCTGCTAGTTCAGGCTAAAGGGTTATCTGGTCCAGCATCCTGTTATCACAGAGGCCAACCGGATGCATATGGGAAGCTCACAAACAGCACACTCATTCAACAGTACTCTCTTGCTTCTGTTGCCCAGCAAATAATATTCCGGTACATAGAGGGCCAGCCCAAGACGTTTTGGCATCTGAGGTGAACCACACAATGGTGCCTGCCTTCCTTCCAGGGAAGAAGGGGTGAGTGAAGATCACTGGGCACTGACCAAAACACAATCTAAGTAAGGTCAGGTTCAGAGATGGTGAAATGTGATAAATTGATATGTATGCTAAATTTGTGGAGATGTTAGTTTCTTGAATAAGCTCTGAGTTCAGTTTAACCTGGGGCAAAGCACTTTAGGGGATTTTAAAAAATAATAATTACCACTGTAATGGGATAACTCTGATTGGATCCTGAATAAGTTGTGATTGAATCCTAACGCAGGCCTGCACAGCTTATTATCAGTATGAATAAGCTGTGATTTCCCCCACATAGTGTGTTTTAAATCGAAATCTTTTCATCCGCTGTGCTAAATATAACATCTAGGATTATTATTAGCATAAACAATGCAGCAATATTTTAGTAATATCAGTTGGGGGGGTGTTCCATGCTGAAGATTACTGATAAGCAGTGGCGGAGTAAGGCTCCGCGGTACCCGGGGCGGCAAAGGAAACGCCCCGGGGACGGGGCGTCGTGACATCACATTGTGACGTCATGACGCTCCGCCCCCAGGGCGTTTCCGGGGGTGCCGGCGCCGCTTCTGCAGCCCTCTTTTAAGCCGAAGAGCTCGCTTTTAAGCTCTCCGGCTCAAAAGGAGGCTGTGGAAGCGGCAATCCGATGACAGAGTGCGCCTGCGCGTGCAGGCGCACTCCGTCGTCGGGCCGTGCGCTGCCGCTCCCAGGGTGACGGAGGGAGCGGCAGCGCGTGGGAATGGTGGGAGGGGCTGCCTCTTGTCACCCCCACGTGCCGCCGTTCGCTCCGTTGTCCCAGGAGCAGCAGCACCGCACACACCGTGCGCTGCTGCTCCCGGGGGGACGGAGCCAGCAGCAGCGCGTGGGGCTGACAAGCGCCGGCCCCTCCTACCACTCCCCACGCTGCCGGTCACCCCGGGAGCAGCAGCGCTGCACGGACGGGGTGCTCCCTCGGCCGTGCGCTGTTGCTCCTGGGGTGACGGAGGGAGCGGCAGCGCTTGGGAATGGCGGGAGGGGCTGCCGCTTGTCACCCCATGCGCCGCCGCTCGCTCCAGTCGCCCCGGGAGCAACAGCGCACGGCCGAGGGAGCACCCCGTCCGTGCAGCGCTGCTGCTCCCGGGGTGACCGGCGTTGCCTGGGGAGTGGCGGGAGGGGCGCCGCTTGTCGCCCCCACCCGCCGCTTCTCGCCCCTGTCGCCTGGGGGCGTACCGCCCCCACCGCACCCCCCTAGCGACGCCCCTGCTGATAAGTCCTACTGAACCAGCAGCTTTCCCTGCTTGTTATAAAGAGGATTCTGAGGTGTTGATCTGCTGTGTCAAATGTCGGACAAGAGACATAAGGAAATACTAAACATGCACCTCAGAGTCTTACACATTCATGATAAGTTTCCAAGAAATTATTCCAGATCTTATGATGGGAAATCTCAATGAGTGAGTTGTACAAATTGTAATAAGAAAAAATCTGCCCTTATTCCCTTATGGGGTACACAAGAGCCCTTGCAAAGTCCTTTGCAGGTTCTCCATTGGTAGGAGTAAAAAACAGAGGCCAACCAGAGAAGATTGAGAGGCAAAGCAGCTAGTAAGCTTGATCTTTATTGAAGCTGTTGCAACAGTGGTGATTTTCAGGGGAAAAGATCCAGAACAATGCCGACATGCTCTTGTAAAGACATTTTAAAATCCCTCCTGGCGTCTAGCCCACCCCGAGAAACATCATCCAATCAACAGAAGAGATGTAACCCAAGACCACTACCCCCCCCCATACATCAGAGCTACATCACAAATTGGGGAGGGTAAGAGGAGGTAACTTGGGAATTTTCCACACCTGTGCCATCTCTCCTTGACCCCTCCCAGACACACATTTCTGCAAAACAAAAGGTTTCCTCCCTGGCTGGTAGGGTTAATGGCTGTCCATCATGAGGGAAATGGCCCATCCTCAGGCAGAGACTTCTCACCTCCTCCCTGCAGATGAAAAAACTTGGCCAGCTAAGAGTCAAAATGAAGTGAGGCCTGTCTTTCTGTGCTGTTTTAAGACATGTGGCCTTATTTGTTTGGTAAATTAATGACAATTATATATATATATATGAAAGACCTTGAAATTCTTACAACAAAATTATCCCCCCAATCTTTTCCCTGCTTGCTGCATGTTCTCCTGCTTAATGTGCTATATTATTGGATTACCGGTAGTCATCCTCTGCCTGGTGCCCTCTAGATGTTGTTGGTTTACAGCTCCTATCATCAACATTGGCCATGCTGGCTGAGACTGATGGGAGTTGTGGTCCAAAATATTTGGAGGGTACCAGGTGGAGTAAGGGTGCACTTGATATACGGTAAACCAGGGGTGATGAACCTCTTTGTCCCAGCAGTCCAGATCTACACTCCACTTTGACACTTTGACAAGTAGGTGAAAGCACTCACATGTCAATCATCAGGTGATTGACAGGTGGGTTATCCCACTCACCTGTCAAGGTTGGCCCTCAGGAGTGGGGAGGGGAAATACTGCCCAAGGAAGATGGAACTCAGTGGAATTCAGTCCTTCTCTGTGCAACCATGTTCCAACTCTGATGTCACATACAACCCTTGCAAGGGCAATCAGCTTGCAGAAGGAAGTAAAAATATCTCTGTGTTGCTTCCTGGCGTGTGAAATATTTTTGCTTAGCTAAGCATAAATATTTGTCGTTACATAATAGTAAGAGCTGTTTGACAGTGGAACAGTCTTCCATGGGAGATTTAGACTCTCCTTCCTTGGAGGTTTTTAAATAGAGGTTGGATGGCCAGCTATCATGGATGCTTTCATTTTGATTCCTGTGTTGCAGGGGGTTGGACTAGATGACCCTTGTAGATTTCCAAATCTACAATTCTATAATTTAAGCTTTTTTCTATGTTGGAACTGTTGGAGCAGAATTCCAGGCCCTCTCCTCTTTATTTATTTATATTCCTACAAGGAGCTCAAGGCAGGATACACTATCTGCTCATATCTCTACCTCAAATGTTTCAACTCTGTGAGGTACAATTGGGCAATGAAATAGCAACTGGCCCAAGATCACCCAATGACCTCCATGGCTGAGCAAAGATTTGAACCTGGGTCTTCCGCATTCTAGTCAGACACTCTAACCACAATGCCACACTGGTTCTCTGACCTCTATATAAATTTCAAGTGTTTGAATGAAGTTCAAATCGATTAAACACTTCAAGGTAATCTGGAGGCAGTGGGCTATGTGAGAGAAGATTTCTGTTCCTTTTTTGGGGCTTTTTGGGCTTTTGCTTGTGTCCTGCTGATAGGCTTCTCATATCTGCCTGCTTGGCCACTGTGAGAATTGGGCGCTGGACTGTAAACTTTGGTCTGATGCAGCAGGGCTCATCTTACATTCTTATGCTTATATGTCAGCCAATCTCTCTCTTAAAAAAAACCCCAAAACAAACAAACAAACCCAGGACGTTTACCTTTTCCCAGATCACAGGCTGTAAGTTTTCTAATACTTCTATAAGTGACAATTCTCCTTGTTTCTGTGTCACAGCAACATTCCACTCCAATTTTTTTAATGTGCTTGATCTGTGTGTTCAAGCTTTAAGCTTGTTAAATACTGCTGTTATTGTTGACAAATGCTTACCTGTTTCAAAGCTTCAACACTACTGCTTGCTGATGCTCAAAGAATGCCCTGAATTTTGGGGTGGGTGGGTTTAAAGGATTAAAGCAATCAAACAAAGATCAAAGAGGTCTCAATAATGAGTCACACTAGACAAGAAGGTGGTTAAGATCAAAGGAAGTGTTTCATCTTTCCTCCTCAGCTGCAGCCTTACCTACACTCCTGCATTTGTTTGTGTGTCTATGTATGCATGTGGGTTTTTTTTAAAACGACTAACTATAATGTACAGTTAAGGATTTCAAAATAGCAAAAGACCTCCATGCTTACATCATTTTTGAGGCTGAAAAGTAAAGAGCTATGCATAAAGGTTGCTTGGGAGATATTTTTGTCTTGCAATGTCTCTTTCTCTTTCCCATCCCTTTCCAACTCATCATTTGATAACGTTTGTGTACGTCTACAGGCCAGTGAATGTGCCAAATACCAGGCATTTTGCTTTTTTAAAAGGGAAAAAAATCACTTATTGAGTTGATATATTGATTTGCTTGAAATAGTACTTGTGGATATTGTGGAGGTGTAATCCTGGGAAATGTAAAGGACGCAGCTGCAAAAGTAATTGTTCTGGTGATTGCGGCAGGTAATGAAAAAGGAGGTGATGCCCTGGGCACTCTCTCATTCTCCTCCCCCTCTCTCAATCTTCTCAATCTCTCTCTCTCTCTCTCTCTCTCTCTCTCTCTCTCTCTCTCTCTCTCTCTGGTGTGTGTGTGTGTGTGAATGTTGCAAAGCTTTTATAGTTTTGTGGAGGCAGAGTGCTCCGCAATGTAAAGAGAGAGGGAGAAGCAAGAATGACAGAAGTTAGGCTATGAGATTAATGGGGCAATCTCATCCCTTGCATTTCTTATGTTCCCTGTTTTTATGCTATTCAGCTGGGGAGGGGCTGGCAGCTCCTTTGTGTGCAGCTTGGCATGTGCGAGGGCCCAAGTTCAATCCCTGGGATCTTCATTTCAAAAGGGAGCATGCCTGGGGGGAACTGCTGCCTGAGAACTTGAAGAGCCTTTGAGAATTGGAACAGGCAGTTTGGGTCTTGGTTGACTTGGGATGAGGTAGCTTCTTCTACCGTGAAGTTCACAGTTCATTGCCGTGCACTGATTTTCCCACCGAATGGCTTGCTTTGTATAACGACGAGGGCATGTGGCACCGCAAAGGAGGCTCACAGTTTTCTGCTGATACTGACAGAAGTCAGGTTATGGTGAATAGGGTAGCTGAAGCCAAAGACAATATCATTATCACCACTAAGTTCATAGAGTCACAGAGTTGGAAGGGACCTCAAAAGTTGTCTTGTCCAACCCCCTACTGAATACCTGAAATCCACTTCTACAGCATCCCATTGTCTTAAGAATTTAAGAGAGTTATCTAGATAAAGGGTTCAATTCCAGGTGGAATCCTGAACCTTGGCAGGACGTTATTTTGAAACCCCTGCCTGCGCAGAAAAGACAGAGACCAGACCAGAGATCTAATGGAAAGCAAGGCGGCTAGTAAGCTTGATCCTTATTGTTCTGTTGCAACAGGGTCCTTCCTCTCACACAGGAGAAAAAGAAGGAACCTCAAACAAAGGCGTGCCTGCTCTTATATAGAAATTTGAAATTGCCCACTCTGCAGTTCAAGCCCACCCCCCAGAAGCATCATACATACATCACCAGAGGGGTGTATCCCAGGACCACCTCCCAGATACATCATGGTTACATCATGAAAGGGGAGGTCTGGTGGCAGTAATCTGAGCATCCTGGACCCTGCCCCCTGCCTCCTCTTGCCCTCCACCAAACACCCACTAAGTGAAACAAAAGAGATATTTACATTTCCCTATTTCCCAGCCAAGTTAATCACACCTTTTGTCTTCATCTGGGTTTGTTATCTCTGGAATGGCTACCTATCTGTCACTCAGGTATCAGAATGCCAGAGATTATCACTCAGGCAGAGGGCTGCTGAGTAGCTGGAGGGGCAACCCCCCCCCCCTTGTTCCTGAGACAAAGAAATACTTGGTCAGTTGGGAGTCAAAATGGTTTCAGGGCTGTTTTCCTGTGCTGCTTCTGTTTTCCTGTGCTGCTTCACACATGTGGCCTTGTTTGCTTGGCACACTTATGAACATTTAATATATATATAAAAGACCTTGATATTCTTATTACACCATCCAGTCCCTGCTCAAGATCCAGTGCTGGTGAGAAGATTATGAATAATATAAAGGCAATAAGAAGTAAATCTTAACTCAAAACACTATGCAGCCTGGCACCCTTTTATTTTGTCTGCAGTACATTGAAATCTGACTCTAAGAGACATCCACCATACTAGTACAAAACCATTTGGTTGACCTGATTTTCTTTTCTTCTAGTTATGTTGTGGCCTTTGAATAGCTAGGGAAATACCAACGGCAGTTTCCTCTTTCTACCTGTAATGGCTAATGATGTGTTATCAGTTGTAATAAATAATACTGCATTATCTTTTTTGATTTTTCGACGTTGGTTATATGTTTTATATCTTTATAGTTTCAATACATGATGTTGTAAAAGCAAAAACAACCAGTGCTCGCTCCCAATTTTGGAGGGTCCCCCATCAGGAATACCTTCCTTCAGTAGGTCTACTGCATCACTGCCAAATATCATAAGGGCTGTCACATGGAAGATGGAACAAGTATGTTTTCTCCTGCTGTGGAGGGTAGGACTCAAACCAATGGCTTTAAGTTACAAGAAAGGAGATCTCTACTAAACACCAGGAAGAACTTTCTGAAAGTAAGAGCTGTTTGACAGTGGAACCCACTCCCTCGGGAGGTTGTGGACTGTCCTTCCTTGGGGGGTTTTAAGCGGAGCTTGCATGGCCATCTGTCATGGATGCTTTAGCTGAGATTCTTGCATTGCAGGGGGCTGGCTAGATGACCCCTGGGGTCCCTTTCAACTCAACAATTGTATGATTCTATGAACTTTTAATTTGCATTTACGGTAACTTGTGCGTGTTCAGCTTTATGCCCTTGGCAATTTTTAAAAACTTAAAAGAGGGCAAAAAGAGGGCGGACATCCGGGAAAAAAGGACTTTGGCAATTCTGCTCGCCATTGAACCCAGTGTGTTTTGACTGTGCACGATTTTGATTCCCTGAACGTAACCTCCACAAAAGTTGTCGCTTTACTCTACTGTTCTACCTTTTCACTGCTGGGCCAGAGCAAGAGGCAGGTGAAACAGCAGGTTGCTATTAGTGAAAGGAAGAACAGGTCCAAGGGGGTGGGTCTTAAGACTGGGTGACAGGGATGCATGTCAGGAGCAGGTAAAAATAAATCACATAGAGTAAGTGAAGTTAGCTCTTTATTAGAAGAAACAAAGCCTGCTCAGGAATCCCAGGCCTAATGAGCACAACAACTATTTTCGGTAGAGATTGCCCCTATGAGGCAGTTGCAGAGGCTAAAGGTCCCTGCCTTCCCACAATTCACTTAAGTCCCACCCCCGAGTTTTGCCCCAGAAATTGGAGATTCTGCTGGTGTACCTGTCTCTGCTCCTCCCTCTTCATACCTCTTTTGGTTCTGGGAGACCAGTAGGGAAAGGAGTTTGTTGCAGCAGGTGGGGGAGACACCCTGACTTCTTCACCAGCCTGTCTCATCTGCCTCATAGGGGCAATCTCTACCGAAAATAGTTGTTGTGCTCATTAGGCCTGGGATTCCTGAGCAGGCTTTGTTTCTTCTAATAAAGAGCTAACTTCACTTACTCTATGTGCCTCTTGTTTCCTTCTTCTCCAACCTCTGCTTCCTCTGTTGGCTCTGTTTTTGAACTGCTATCTGCCACAGACTCTCCCTGCTCACTAAACCCTGTTATCTCTTCACCTTCCAACACCTCCTCCACCCATTCTTCTCCCTCTTCTCCTTCTGACCACTCATCATCACCCCACCACCAATTCCCAGGTCCTGAGCCGTCTTCCCTTGGGGGTTCTTCAACTGGTGCCTCCTGCCATGCCTCTGTGTGCAGCCAATCCATGACAGCGGGGTGTAAACTCTTGGCAGGTGCTTGACCATGACGAGCTTTGAACCAGAGACTTACCTTTTTAGCAACACTACACCAGTTTTCAAGAGTACTGGAGTGTGTACTTTTTACCTGTCTGACAAGTGCCAAGGCACCATTAAGCTGAGCATCAGTGTGGAATATGTCACCCTGCACCAGAACTTCTGGTGTCTGTCTAATTAAGATGACAATCTCACAGCACAGAGAAGCAGAGCAAACTGACACCTCAGATGTCATAACATGGAGGCCTCCAGTTCCAGCTGCAATTCTACATTTATCTTCATCTTCCTGACATCTTGCTCTGGCTTTAATGATAAGATGTGGCCTTTCATCCTTTCATGGCGACAACAATTTGACCATTGTGGCAGAAAGGCTTCATTCCCTTAACTTAACTGGTAATATTTCCCAGACTACATTCTTTGCAGGGGTTCGTGCTACTTTCCTTCTCCATGACCATTTAAGTCAGTACAGTAGTAGCTCTTGTTCGGAACAAGGCATTGCTGATTGCAAGGAGAGTGAATGGCAGCCTGTTGCCTCAAATAACCTTTGGTTTGATCCTTGTTTCTGATTTCATCCTTCCCCTGAAGCTTATTTAATTGGGGTGTGTGTGTGTGTGTGTGTCTCAGGCAAAGTAGTCGTGCCATCATCCTCAAGCCACTCTTTGGAGAAGTGCAGGTACTGTAGATGCATGTAAAACTCAACACAATATTGAATTGCAAAGTAATCCAAACTCTGTTTAGCTTTTCCGATTTTTATCTGCTCTGCTGTACATAATATTCAACTTGCATTTGTTACTTACTTTGATGTGGGGATTAAAGAGAACAACATTTATTGTATTGCAGAAATACAATTTGTTCGTACTGAGCCCAAAAGGCGGGGCACTTGTCATCAGCTACAAAAAGCAGCTTCCGATTTCAATGTGGTCTAAAACAGGTGTGGAAGTGTTCACTCATTCAAAGTGAGGAGAGGGAGCACATACACACACACACAGTTATTCTTTACCAGTCCTGTGAAATCATCACATCGCCAATCTGATTGGTTTATGGGACAGTTGTGTGGCATCATAGCACTGACTACCTGATCCCTCATTGGCTGGGATCATGAATGGACCCCTATTTATGGTGTGGAACCAGCTTTTGATGAGGTAGCAAACAAGTAGTGAAACACGGTAAAAAGGAGGGGAGCAAAAGCGGAGGTATTTCCATTAAAGAGATTCAGTGGGATAGGTTTGGAAATGATGGGAATTTGCCCTGAAGGGCAATAGGATGCCAATGAAATTCCAAAAGACTGGCATGAAGTACTCTTCTTATCTCGCAACAACACAGGCTTCCTTTTATATTATGTAGTCAGTATGTAGTCTGGCTTTCCTAGATGGCTGGAAAATGATCAAATAGCACTTATGAAATGTGGCATTTCCGACAACCACAATAAGCATCAGCCTGTTCCACCACTGTGGCCGCCACCCTGTTCTCTTTCATCATGTTTTGGTGCTGTTGATCAACAAACATGTACCTGCCACTTGCAATCCCAATCAAGCCATTCACTCAAAAATGGTCTGTTCTTTGTGTGCCTTTCTTGCGGTGGCATCCATTGATTTTAATGATGTGACCTTTACATTGTAACTTCAGGTGTTGTTCTTCTTTGTTTCTATTAGAGTTTCAAAAATAGCTCTGTAGAATAAAACACCATTTTTTTGCTATTTTGATAGGAAAGCACTACATGCTGTAAAAGAATTGGTCCTTGAATACCTGAGATTATAGGGTAAATTCTCTCACACGCTCACTCACTCTCTGCAGGATAAATTTCAAACCTCGGAAATTGTGTTTCATAATGAAAACAACTTTGGTAGCATGGTAGATTTGTTCTTTTAGTCAGCCATGTTATTCTAGGAAGAGGGATGTTGTATGATCACATTGAGAAGACAGGATGATGGGGAAATTCTGTTTTTTTAATGAGCCATGAGGTCCCATAAATTGCTGTCGGTAAGTCATGCTTCAACTCTGTTCCCTTTCATGCATAATCTGCAAATGAAAATGGCCCAGTATATTCTTTATGATACAGAACAAACGCATAAAGTTTAGCCACCCTGCAAAATGCTATTGAAGGGGATATAGATCCATCCGTCAATCAGTTAATAGAATAAAAATAAAAGCTAACTATCTGCAGTCTACCAGTATTAAGCTAAAATCCTAAAATAAATAGCTTTATGTCATGCCATTGCACAATTGGCCATGCTCATTAGAGATGTCTGTCCTTTTTCTAAAACATCAAAGACTGCTTGTTATTGGAGTCACGTCTCATGCTTTGAAGCCCCATTGATCCGGTCCCATATGGCAAACCTTATATTCGTGCAATTTGAATGCTGATATTTTGGTCGCTAATCCTTCACCACACTAAGCAAAGGAGCAAATCTGCTGGTGCATCTACACATGTGCTTGAATCGGCATGTCTGCTTAAGTGCTACACCAGGTATTAAATCATTAAAAAACAATTCTGGCAGCTCTGTGCTTGTGCCCATCTGATTATCTTCCTTTCAACATGACCCTTCCATTTTCTAACTACTTGCCCTAAAGGAAAGTCACTTCAAGAGATGTCTATCAATTAGCATGTGCAGCAATATCTGCTCTACTACCCAATCCCTTATCAAATTTATTATGTTAGCTAGAAATGCTATTTGTGGGGTGTGGGGGAAACCCCAGTCTTTCAATTCACATGTAATTCAATCCATGAGAGCACCAGTATTTCTGGCCATTATGAAATATACATAGGTGCCACAATAAATGTTCTTAGAAATGTATGCATTCCCCCCCTTGTGTTTGTTCTTTACAATTTACAGTGCAATTATGCTATACGTGTTTACAGAGTCAAATCCCACTATGTTCAGTGTGGCTTATGCTAATGTACATGTGCCTAGGACTGCAACCTTAACCTATCAAGGTTGCATAGGTTATAACAAGGAAATGAAGCATTCAGTATTAAACCTCAATAGATCAAAGAGCAGGCCTTTGACCCTTGTTGTGAATCCCCTCCTCCCCATATATTGACATCTTCTCTGAGATAAATCCAAAGATGATCCTACTGTTGCTGATAGATTGTAGAGTTGGTCTCTTTTTCACACCCTTTCAAAATATTTTTGCAGAATTCAAATGGTAACAACTAGAGATTTGAGAAATATAAAATGAAAGAGCCCTATTTGTATTTATTCTGTGTTTAATAAATATGCATTAAAAGGAATCTGAATTAACTGATTGGAAAAAAAATTCATTTCTTTTTTTAAAATTCAGATTTACATACACTCTTCGCATTCCAGGCACAGGCAGCTGTGTCTTTTAAGAATTGGCAAACTGGAACTCTGTTCCCAGATTACTGTACAGCGAGAGTAGATACTGCGTGTTTTGTAATATTCTAATCTGTTTCTGATTTGCTCTGCGCTCTCTGCACTTCGATCTGTGTGCCAGGTTCCAAGCTGCTCTGTATGAAAAGAAGCTATGTGTTCCCTATTCACCATCATGGGGAATCTAAAAATGACAAGAACTTTTTTATCCTTTTGGCCAGATGAAATTTACTGACAAAGGAGCCCCGCCCAAAGAGATAAGCCTGCCAAATTGTAAGAAGATAATCCAGGGGTTTAGATGCAGTGCATCTTTAAAGGTTTTTTATTTACCCAAAGGAAAAGTCTGTAACTTTTTGATATTCTGCAATATTTGGATGCAAATTTCACACGTGTTCATCGCATCGAAATTTCAGAACGATAGCTATAATGGTTCTCCTTCAAGGACAGACTTACCATTTTGGGTACAACAGGAATTCTAGCAGGGGGGAGTTGATGGGAAAAAAGGTCATGAATCTCCAGGGAAGACCGATCCATGGCCCTGTCATTGGTGGGGGGTCGGCAGAAAGTGCATGAGCTCCTCCTCCACCAGCACCCATTTATTAAAACAACGACAACAAAATGTAATCCAAAATACAAATGAACTTTTCCCCTAAATGAGCTAATTTTAATGGCTTTTTACAGAAGGAAAACATTACAAATAATTGAAAATCCAACAAAAGAAAGGAAGTATCTCCAAAACATTTCTTGTTTTCATCCCTTGTGGCAGTTTGAATTACACAAGGTGTCCCATAGAATACTAACAATTTGCATCTTTCACTAAGCCTGTTTAGTCAAGACTGGAACTTTGAGCCTTTCCTCTCCCCCCTCCCTTTTCAAACTTGATTTGATCTACAGTATTTGTCAATGAAATAACAAAGCAATTAGACAGTCTAGGTTTGGAAAATGTTGTCAGGATAATGGCTGACCTCTAGTGGCCAGAGAAAAGAATTAATAGTTAATTGATAAGGCCTGAGGGTGATAAACTAAAAATAATATTATACTATATGATATGCTTTTTGGTGCGTTTTTTAAAGGGAGCTCAATGAATTTAATTGAAAGTATTAGAGTGTATTTTCTATCACAATTGGCTGTACACACTAATTAACACCTTAGAGAAGATGAATCAATAAAGTGTGAGCCGTAGTGATTCCATGCTAATAAAAGGGCTTTAGCAGTGAACGTTGCCAGTTCGTGAATGATAGTTACCAAAGCAGGGTCTGGGATTAGGCCTTTTGGTTAAGTAGATGGAACCCAAAACATCTCTGATGGGATAGATCCCAGCAGATTTTGACAAATCTGAGGGCAAAGCCCACTGACTTTAGGGTGGGGCTGTGACCAGTATGGGAGTGGAACTAAGCAAAAAAAACTTTCTTCTTCGTAGCCAAGTAAAATTGTCTTCCATGAACACGATCTTAGCAGCGATTCCATAAGTGGCTGTGGAGGCCAATTCTGGATCCACACATCCTTCCACAGTGGGGACATAGGTTTCCGGGCGGGAGTTGGTCATGGTGAGGTTTGCCAAATGTGCCTTCCTATTAGCACATTTCTCCCTTTCGCCCTGTGTTCAAGCATCTTCAAAGTCCACAATATCTTTGGTAAAGGTTGTTCTCCAATTGGAGTGCTCGTGGGCCAGTGTTTCCCAGTTGTTGATGTTTATAGTACTTTTTTATTATTTGCCTTGAGAGTGTCTTTAAACCTCTTTTGTTGACCACCAGCATTACACTTTCCATTTTTAAGTTTGGAATACAGTAGTTGCTTATGTTTAGAAGACAATAATCAGGCATCTGAACAACATGACCAGTCCAACAAAGTTGATGTTAAGAATCATTGCTTTGACACTGGTGATCTTTGCTTCTTCTACTACACTAGCATTAGTTTGCCTGTCTTCCCAGGTGATGTGTAAAAAAAATTCAGAGACACCGTTGATGGAATATTTCAAGGAGTTGGACATGGCGTTTATAAGTGGTCTGTGTTTCACAAGCATACAGTAAGGTTGGTAGTACAATAGCTTTGTAAACAAGCATTTTGGTTTCCCTGTGAAAGTCCTGGTTCTCAAACACTCTGCACTTCAATTGGGAGAAAGCTGCACTTGCAGAGCTCAGGCGATGTCCGGATTTCGGCATCAGTGTCAGCCCTTGTGCAAAGATAATGGCCCAGGTAGGAGAAGAGATAGACACTTTCCAATGTTACACCATTGAGTTGGATTTGTGGCACTGCAGAGGGGTTGTTTTGTGCTTGTTGATGCAGCACTTTGGTTTTTGGATGTTGAGTGATAGGCCAAGCTTTTCATAAGCTCTGCAAAGATATTTAGGATGGTTTGTAGGTCATCCTCTGAGTGCACACTATGTTGTCATCAGCAAACTGAAGCTCTATGATGGAAGTTATGGTAACTTTACTCTTTGCTTTCAGCCTACTTAATCTGTCATTCTCATCAAACCAGTTCTTGGTTTGGTATTCAACAGTTTGTTCACAGGCTGCAATAATGGATGTTTTTAGCTTGGTCCAGTGTTCACCAGTGTTATTGGGGAACTCCCAAAGCAGATGGTCCTTAAGAGATGTTTGGAAGCAATCCCACTTAATAGAATCTTGAAGGGATTGAGTGTTATTTTGTGCCTTGGTTTCCTTCCTTGAAGCCTGCATTGAGGTATAATCTTGATAGCCATCGTGGAACATATTAATTGGTGATCTGTCCAGCAGCCCTCAGCACTCGTCATAGCTCTGGTAAGGAACACATCACGGCAATCTTCAGCTCGGAAAATTACATAGTCTAAGATGTGCCAGTGGTTCGACCAAGGGTACCTGCATGATGTTTTAAAAGTATTTTGTTGTTGTTGAAAAAGAGTGTTGGTAATAGCAAGGTTGTGCACTGCACATATAGTCAAAAGTAAGATTCCATTCTGGTTGCTTTGCCAGTTCCTTCTTTCCCAATAGTCCCAGACCACAAATCAAAATCTCACCCAACTCTTGCATTAAAATCATCCAAGAGGATAAAAACTTTATATTCACCAAAAAATGTGCAGCTTAAAATTATCCAAGGGGAAACAAAGAACTTTGCCTTAGAACTTTGCCACAATTGTGAAGTTCTGTGTGAATAGAGCTGCACATGAACAGGAGTTCCCCCTTTTTATAAATGTCAGGGGAAGCGCCCCATCTCACATCCCTGTTATATACACTGAGTTTCCTCAAAGCCAGAAGTGGCATAGACAAACACAATCTGACTTTTTCTCTTTTTTTCTTTTACTCACTTCTCCCCTTCTAGGCACTGTGCTCAACCCATTACCTCTACTTGGGGAAACACCATAGCTCAGTGGCAGAGCCTCTGCCACTGAAGGTCCCAGGTTCAATCCCCGGTATCTCCAAGTAAGTTTGGGAGAGATTACTGCTTTAAATCCTGAAGAGCCACTGTCAGTCACTGTAGCTGCTTGGACCATTGGTCAGACTCAGTATAAGGCAGCTTCCTATGTTCCTGTGAAACATATATGCCTGCCAGCTTCCTCTTCCTCCTTAGTCTCAGGGTTGCCCCCTGTAGAACTCAGCAGGGAGGAAGATGGAGAAAACAATTCTGCCTCTGGTGCCACCTAGTGTGGGGCTTCCTGCCCTATCAGCCCCAAGGAAGAGCAGCCACCACTGGGCTCCAGTGTGTCAACCACACAGAGACTACGTTTGCCTGGTGCATTTCAGTGTTTGGGAAAGTTCCGCATATATAAATGGGGAAATGAGATGGGGCGCTTCCCCCGAAAACAAAGAGTTCTCCTGGAGCTCCACTTATCCCCCAGAGCCCCTGCAGAACTTTGTGTGAGGGTAACTGCGACAAACCACTCCGTCAGTGTTTTCTTTTTTAAAGTCATGAAGCATTTATGGTAACAGTTTCACACAGTAGTTAAGCAGAGGATAAATTGCTCACACACTAACGGAAAGCAATACAGAAAAGAACAGCTGGAAAAGTAAATACTGTGGACATCTGGCTGAGCCTTCCTGGGACTCAGGAACTAGAGCGCCTTGAAACATTCTTGATGAAACCCCAATTGCTTTTTGCTAAAATTGGAAACTTTTCCAGATGTAGCAGAAGCTGCTGCAGCAGTCAAATCTTTATCTAGCTATTCCTGCATTCCCTAGGATACAAAAAGATTTGCTGAAAATGCGAAAGTATTTGGCTAGCAGTTGTCATGTCTGCATAATTGCTGTTGCAAAGTGGGTTTATTGTGGCATGCCTTCTCACCACCTGGGGTGGGGAACCCGTGTTTGCCCCCGATATTGTTGGAATACAGTTCCCATCATCCTTGACCCTTGGCCATGCTGGCTGGGGCTGATGGAGGATGCAGTCTGAGGGACAGTGGACCGGACCCCTACTGAAAAAGCTTGCTGACCCCTGCACTAGTGGGTCACAGCTGGATCCAAGGTAGATTGCAACAGGAGTATCACCACCCTGCAAATCATGGAACTGTAGGGTTAGAAGGGGCCCTGGAAATCATCTAGCCTACCCCCTGCAATGCAGGAATATGCAGCTGTCCCATACGGGGCTCAAACCTGCAACCTTGGCATTTTCAGCATCATGCTGTAACCAAACAAGTTAACCAGCTGATCATAATATATGGCAGCAGGTTAATAAAGGGGTCCCCAAATGCATGTTTGGCTTAAAAGTGGGTCCTGTAAAGGTTGAAGATACATGCATTAAAGGTTTCTTGGAGCTTTGGAGCATGGCGGGAGTATAGTGGAGATGCATTGCAGTTAAAAGTTGGGAGCCAATTCAAATTTCACCTCTGCCATGAATTCAGCCATGAATTCACTAGGTAATCTTAAATATGCTGTTATTTTCTCAACCCCCATCCATATAAGGTTGTCGTAAGCCAGGGCTGAGACACCTGTGGCCCTCCATATGTTGCATTCCAACTTGCATCAGTGCCAGCCAGCATGGCCCATGGTCAGGGAGGATAGAAGCTGGATAACATATGGAATGCCGCATTTAAAAAACACAACTTACCCCAACGAATATCCTGGGAACTGTAGTTTAAAAGTGCTGGGAATTGTAGCACTGTGAGGGCAAACTACAGTTGCCAGGATGAGGAGGGTGCTATGTGCTTTAAATACACATGATGTGTACACAACCAGTATGTGTCAAATGCTCTGAACAGGAGGGAGTACTTCCAGGTTTATGGGGTGGCTTTTCTGCAAGTCTGTAAAATGTATAGGTAAAGGGTAAAGGGACCCCTGACCATTAGGTCCAGTCGCAGACGACTCTGGGGTTGCGGCGCTCATCTCGCTTTAGTTGCTGAAGGAGCCAGCGTACAGCTTCCGGATCATGTGGGCAGCATGACTAAGCCACTTCTGGCGAACCAGAGCAGCGCACGGAAACGCCGTTTGCCTTCCCGCCGGAGTGGTACCTATCTTTCTACTTGCACCTTGACGTGCTTTCGAACTGCTAGGTGGGCAGGAAAATGTATAAAATGTACTTTAAAGGCACAGCCTCCATAAAAGAAGCACAAGCATACACACACACACACACACACACACACAACCCCCCAAAAAACCTGGCAAATAGTTACCTAGTAGCATTTGATTAATATTTTACAAAACAATTTATTCCTTTCCTATCTAAATTCATGAATTACTCATTGCACTGCACATCTTCTCCCCTCCAGGCAGACAGCAGTAGTTGCCACAAACTGTTTAAGAAATGAAAGCTGTTCCAAGATAAAGGTGGATTTCATTAATTAATTACTACTGTAATACTATACCTCAAGCAATAGCAGTGTAGGTGGAGGTACTCTAACCTGAGACTGTGCACAACATCAAGAGTGGGGTAAAGATCTCTTCTTATCTAGACTGCTTCTGATTGTTGTGATTATTTGTGTATTTTCCTAGCAATTTAAGACATGGCTGTCAAATAACTGTGCAAAGACTTCTTAGCACTTCATACAACTGATAGGATTGGGTTTCTCAGTTTTGGAAAAATCAGAGTAGGCAGACACCAAATTGACTTTCCATCAGACTCTCCTGTTCTAAGGATTAGTGGAACAATAGCGCAGGAGCCAGTGTCAAGCAGAACGTCTGACACGGATACGGGAGACCTGGGTTCAAATCGCCACTCGGATGTGAAGCTCTAGCCCTGATCTACCTCACAAGGTTGTTGTGGTTATGAAACCAGATGACTCCCTTTGCTGTGCCTTGGGCTTGTTAGGAGAATACACAGGAGAAAAACTGCATTTTTGAAGGAAAGCTTCTGAATCAGACTGGCTGACATGTGTGTGCTTGTTACTGCACTAGCAGGAGCAATGAGAGTGAGGAAGAAGCTGTGGTGAGGGGGGAAATGGGGCCAATAGCATCAAATCTTTGGTACATGAGCATTTAAATTGCAGTCATAGTGCTTTAAATGTATGGTTTGAATGTGGCCTGAGTTTGAATCCCCGTTCAATCATGGGTAGCTCAGTTGGTCAGAGCATGGTGTTAATAATGCCAAGGTCGCAGGTTCAATCTCCATATGGGATGGCTGCATATTCTTGCATTGCAACGGGCTTGGATTAGATGATCCTCACAGTCACTTCCAACTCCTCAGTTCTATGCTACTCATTTGCGTGTCGAGGTCCTCAAGCCACCCCCCCCCCAAAGAATTCACACTTGAGACATGAATTTTGTTTGGGGTTTTGGCAATAATTTAGGCCACAACTTTATTCAAATACAAATTCTGTGAGTGGTTGCGTAGGCATTGGTTCAGACTAGCTGTCAGCGTCGGGAGAATGCCAACTGGGGAGAGTTAAGGAGGCTGGGGGCAAAGCCTCCCTCTCCCCAGAGGTCCCAAGGGCTCTGAGACGGCCCTATCCCCCTACCTGGGGTTCGGACAAAGTATATAGAGCCCCTGGATTCCTTTAACGGAATTCCCTGCACACCATTATCATCATCATTCTGGAGGTGGGCACCACCCATCCAGTAATCAACACAATAACCAATGCCTAACTGCCAACCTTACAAGTTGTGACTAGTTGCTACTGCAGTAGGCGAAAACCAGATGGCAACAGCCAATCAGCCAAATGGAAAAATTCCTACTGGGCCCCTACCCCAAAAGCAGACGACCCCATGACAGGCAGTTGCAAGGTCAAAGCAGAGGCCTATGAAAAGAGGGGGGGAGGGGGGTGATCCGAAGCACGCAGCCAAGAGAAAGATCACCCTGCGTGCAGAGCCATATAAAGGACGCTGGGCTGTCCATCACAAATTGCAACATTTATCTTTGCCCAGCAACACCTCCTGACCCTATTGCAACTAAAGCCGGCTAGCGGCCCCACCCAACTGACCAGGAAGGTGTCTTGCCAGGCCCGACCGCAACACATGCTCTAACTAAAGGTAGAACCCGATTTGCCAGCAACCTTTTCTTCACCTAGTCTATCTCCAATGGTTCTTTTGAGGATAATATGGGAGCTCCTTGGAGGAATGGCACAATGCACATAAAATGAATAAAAGTGCCTGTTTTTTTAATATTTGCCCTGTTACCTTTAGCAATACTACAAGCTCAAATGCTTCCAGAGGCCTATATTGTATTGGGGTCTCATATGGTTTATCATAGGATGACTGTATCTATTAATCCAGATATGCTCAATTCAGAAACTTTATCTACACCAGAGCCTTCATACAAACAGTGTCTGAGCACTGGGGCATCACTGCTGTGTTTTGTAGCAGGCAAAATTTTGTTTTATCCTTTCTTGATTCCTGGGTTTGGCATAGTTAATTAAACACAGCTCTTGATATAAAAGGAAAGGGCTTTTAAAAAGGTTAAAAATAGAACAATTTGTACTTCTTTAGCAGTTCTTTATGCTTTCTATTCCACCACCCTTGATCGCACCCACAATTTCTTGCATTGTTGTGAAAGGCGACTGTGAGATTGCACAAAATCAGAAACTTTTCTGCTTGAATAGTCCCGTGCGCTTAATATATTAATACGTTTTTCATTGATAATCTCCTCAAGGTCTTAAGTGCTAGACAGTCAATAGTCTTCTCAAGGACTTAACTACTGAAATTTTTATAGAGCTGAAATTAATAGGATATTTCTACTTAATACCATACCACATTTTTTACATGCGATAAATGGGCAAATGCATTTATCAGCCAATGTCCTAATTAAGAAAAATAGCTTGAATAAGGAGCCATGTAATTATACAGGCGCCTCTTCATAATGTTAGTACCTTGTTTTCCAAAGGCGATAGATTAAGAAACTAAATTACTTACTGGAGAAACTGAATTGCTTTTTAACTAATAAATGCAAAAACAACCCAGCAAAAAAAACCTTCCTAAAATCTCAGCCCCGGCAAGCACCCTTAACTACCATTAGATTGAGCTAATAACTGGACTGATTTATTAATTCCTAATCTATATTTTAATATTAATATTATCATGAAAGCAATGAATCCAGGGGCCACAGTCCAGCACAGAGTTAGGCATGATTAATGCCATTATTTTTAATGGGCTTATAACACATGGCAGCTCAGTGTTGGATTGAGGCCACTATGTTTTGAATGGATCAAATGAAATTATTTCCCCACAAAATGCATGGAATCTGAAGTTCTAAAGCTTGCATTGTAACATATTGCAGCTCCCCTGAATCTTGAATGCAGATTCTAGAAAAGCATTTCATGATAGAGGTAGGTCTCTCACCTACCTTAAATCAAGGGTGGGGACTCCTCAACTTTGAGAGGTGAGTGGAACCATCCGCCAGTCAAATTTAGCCTGCAGAGGTGGAGGAGGTTGAGCAGTGGGCTTGCTCAACCCTGTGTGCAGTGCATCCCAAACATTAGATGCTTGATTGCTACATTAGCCAGAAGGGAATTTAAAATCAGCCTAACCAAGCAGCTAAAGCATCCCAGCTTGGCTCTCATTCAGCTAAAGCTTAAATGATAGCCAGCTCACCATCTGTCTATCTGATCCACTCATGCCACAGAAATTCCAGCAGCACTATAGCTGCTCTGTTTTGTTCTGGCTAGATAAATTACATTAATATTCGTAGGTTTTACTGACAGAGTGGAGCAGGTCTGTAAAGGCATCCTGCAGTTGGGGACAGATCTGTATCTCCTCTCCACATTCCCCACAGGGCAAAGCATCACCCAGCAGGATTGAAGACTCCTCTGATGAGCTGATGAGCAGAGACTTTCAGTCCTGCTCTCTTTGGGGACCTGCTTCACCAGTGCATTCTCTGCAGGGAACATGCTGGTGAAGCAGCACCAAGCAGGATTCTCTCTGCTGATCAGGGGATGCATCAATTCTGCTCCCTGCAGGGATGTGAGCTGGATTTAACCACCACCCATCAGTTGATGAGCAGGAGTTTAAATCCTGCTGCTTTGGCCATGTGCTATTTCCTTCCAGGTGCTGTGAACACATAGCACCCATCAGCTGACATCAGCTGCCCATCAGATTGGTGTCCGCTGATTGACAGGTAGGTCTGACTTTGGGATCTTGCAGATCAAACTCACACCCTGGTGGGCCAAGATTAGCCCATAGGTCAGAGGTTCCACACCCCTGGCCCTACAGATATGAAGGGTTGTAGCTCAGTGATTCAGCAACAGGCTTTTGTGAAGAAGGACCCAGGTTCGATCCTTGGCATCTCCAGATAGAGCTGGGAAAGAACTCCATCTGAGCCTCTGGAAAGCCACTGCTGGAGGGTGTAGACTGGGGTGGGGAAACTTTTGCAGCCAGTGTGGGATGGGTCTTCCCCTCCCCCAACCCCCCCCTCGAGCCATTTTGACAGGTGGTTGTGACCATGCACCCTGTAAATCACCAAAGGTCACAGTTATATCAGGTGAAATGTTTTCCTTTGCCTGGGCAGTTTGAAATCAAATTACATGGGCAAAAGCACAGCAGGTTGCAGGCAGCTCTCATCAGCTGCTTGGTGGTACCCCACTTTATACACCATTACCTGCCCCACACCTGGAATCATATAGTACATGGCATCAGGAATAGGGCAGGTGGGTGTGGCAAGGTGCAGTGGACTAATGGTAAGTAAGGTAAGTAAGTAAGTAAGTAAGTAAGTAAGTAAGTAAGTAAGTAAGTAAGTAAGTACTACTGGCCCAATTAAGACCCATGAAGTTTCCTGCCGTTGGTGTACGTAATACTAAATTAGACAGGCAGCATCCTATTTTCTTACAGATAAGGCAGGTAAGTGGCCAAGCAGAAATGAAGCTAAGAAATGTAGTTCCTAAGGAGCCAGGCTGAGATTCAGATATTACTAGGAAATCAGTAACAAGGCCCTTAGTCCAGGGGAGTTTGTCCACACAAAGAAATCCCAACTTCCCTGCTTACACAGGATACATTTAAAATATGTTGTCTCTGCCAAAGAATCCAGGGAACTGCAGTTTGTTAAGGGTCTTGGAATTATAGCTCTGTGAGGGGATGAACAACAGTTCTCATGATTCTTTGCTGGAGTGGAATGTGCTTTTAAATGTATGGTGTAAAGATAAAGGACCCCTGGACAGTTAAGTCCAGTCGAATTTAACTATGGGGTTGCAGCGCTCAACTCCGCTTTCAATCCGAGGGAGCTGCCGTTTCTCCGCAGACAGCTTTCTGGGTCATGTGGCCAGCATGACTAAACCACTTCTGGCACAGCAGGACACCGTGACGAAAGCCAGAGCGCACGGAAATTCCATTTCCCTTCACACCGCAGTGGTACCTATTTATCTACTCGTGCTGGTGTGCTTTGAAACTGCTAGGTTGGCAGGAGCTGGGACAGAGCAACAAGAGCTCACCCCACCACACGGATTTGACCTGCTGACCTTGCGATCGGCAAGCCCAAGAGGCTTGGTGGTTTAGACCACAGCGCCACCTGTGTCCTTGTATGGTGTGTATGCAGTCACAGAAAGAGATATGGAGCATCCCTGGAAAAAGCAGCTAGAATTTGCTATCTTTATTCAAAGCTGGGCAGTAGCCATGCAGACTGTGTGGCCCACACTGGTTCCACAGTGGCCTTTGTTAGTTCTGTAGGTTTTCTGTCAGGGTGCTGCACAATAGGGGTTGGAAATGCTGAACATGCAGCATCCCCTCAATCGGAGCTGTGCCTCTACATGCCTTTAGGGGAAGAATGATTCTTTAATGATGTTCTTTAAAGGCAACAGCAGGAAAGGGTATTTGTTGGGGATATACAATTTCAACAAATGGCTTTCCTTGCAGTAATCGTGTGTGCTCTGGTTGGGGAGGAGCTCCTTAAGGAGGAGATGTGGCACCTATAATATCTTTTCATGAGCACATCTCTCCTATTAAAACCAGGATTACACCATCGAAGTAGGCACCTTGCCATACGAAGCAGATGGCTGCTGATGTATAGCGTGTTGGAGAACTGACATATGCAGGAATTTGGGTCCCATCCAGGAATGTCAAAATGACAGCCAAAGCAGTTTCTGTGCTTTGATTGCTCTCATACACTTTTGAAATTGAGTTACTTGGAGAGTTTCAGAACTGGCTCTTTTTTGGGGGATGGAGTGCGGCATTTCAGTGCACCTGCTTTGCTCCTTGCTCTATACCAGGGTGGGCTGCAGTTTAACTCCTGCTTTGAGAGCCATCATTTCTTGGGGAATGTTATCACAAGACTTGCTACGTTGCCCCTAGTTGTCACGAACTGGCTGGATTCAGAGGGGTGATGCGGGACATCAGCTGGGGAGCCCCAAGGGAAGAAGGCTCAGAGTCAGGATTTTGGTGGTGGGACAACAATGAGTGGTCAGAGGGAGAAGACTGGGAGGAGGAGGAGGCGTCGGAAGCTGAAGAGACAACAGGGTTTAGTGAGCAGAAAAAGTCTCTCGCAGAGGGCAGTCCAGTCTCAGAGGCAGGAGAGGAGAAGGAGGCAGGAGACAGAGATGAAGCAGGCTGCTGAAGAAGCCAGGGAATCTCCCCTTCCTGTTGTGACTAGCTCCCCTCCCTCTTGGGCTCCCAGAACCAGAAGAGGTATGTAGAGAGTGGAGCAATGAGAGGCAAGACGACGGAGCCTTAGGCTACTGGGAAAGGAACCTCAGGGAGCGGTGGGACTCAGTCCTTGCAACTGCCTCATTATGGCAAGACCTATTGGGGAGAGTTGCTGTGACCACTAGGCCTGTGAGCTGTTTTCTTTTCTTGAATAAAGAGTTAACTGACTCCAGGTGTTTTATTGCTGATGTTCACTGACTCCTGCTCTTGACACTGGTGTAGCTGAGAATCTATAGGTCTCACTCTGACAGCACTTTCTTGCCTTCTTTCCAGTAATATCCACTATCCAAGTTGCTGAAAGTACTGTACTGTACAGGATAAACAATTCCCCAACATTTTTATATGGGGGTGGATTTTCATAAGGGAGGGGTGACTGGCTTTATGGTATATGCCTTATTTGCTGGTTTTACTTCTGTTCCTACAACCTGGAATCCATTAAAATGATGGGCTTATGTTGCTTTTTGGAAAGGTACATTGTTTTGAATATCCTTAAAGTAGAATAGTTAGAAATAGGGTAGAAATATAAAAGATGAATATGAAAATATATTCTCCCCCAGTAGTAGGAAAACATCTGTTGTATGCACTGAGATTAATGCCATTGTCTTACCGTTAATAATAAACACTGGCTCATTTTATTAAGAGGTGGTGGGTTTAAGCTAGCTTGCCTGAACACAAAAATACAAGAACCTTTTGCTTAAATTTGATACAATGTGTTGCACACTCTTGCTTTAGAACAGGGGTCTGCAACCTTTTTCAGCCATAGGCTGGTCCACCGTCCCTCAGACCATGTGGTGCACCGGACTATATTTTGAGGGGGGAAATGAATGAATTCCTATGCCCCATAAATAACCCAGAGATGCATTTTAAATAAAAGGACACATTCTACTCATGTAAAAACACGCTGATTCCTGGACCATCCGCGGGCCGCATTGAGAAGGCAATTGGGCCGCATCCGTCCCATGGGCTGTAGGTTGCAATTTTGATGTCAGTATTTTACGTATTTTATTCCTGCGTTCCTCTTACGGTGGACTTAATTTTATAAAATCATGAAATAATCTTGAAAACATTGCACTCTTCTGAGAAATTCTGCAGAGGCCTCATCTGTATGCTTATCAGACCTCCAGGATGCTGCGCAGGTGTTTGCTTGAAAATGTACATCCGTTTGCAATAATCATAAAGTGTGAACTCTGACTTGAAGAAATCAGTCACTGATATTAGCTGCCTGCGGAATAAAATGATCAGTCGGCTTTATCTCCCTTTCTGGGTCTGTGTTTCCAGAAAAAGATAGATTGGGCTGTTACAATTTCTTACTACTCTTTTTGTCCAAATCTAAAAACCCCTCTGCACTCCACCACACACATGGAACCCTTGCAAGCATTCCAGCCCATTCATTTCAGTGATGGGAATCAACTTTTGCAAGTTGAAACTTTCATTTAGTAGCAGGGTGCGGTGCCACCATTCACCTGACCTGCAGTCTGTTGTGTTACAGCTACTTCTCGGGAGATTAGAGGGTGTTTCAAGCTGCATGTATTGCAAACCATATTGCCAGGAATTATGGGATACAAAGCTACTTCTTTTTCTATTTAATACTATGCTGCAGACTCTGTTCATCCCCCCAAACAGGGAAATTTGCATGAACTATTTCCGTTACAATATTGGCATAGGATTTGTGTCTTTTAGTTTTAAGCTGTATCGTGTTATTATTCTGAGCAACAGAAACTTAATTCATTATTGTTGTAACACCCCACTCTGCCCACTCACCCCGTTAGCCCCCATTTCATTTTATATTGTTGTGATCCTTGGAAAAGTCATTTATGGAACTGATGCAATGTTTCCTGACTGAGTTGCTACTGTTTACAACATAGGTTTCACCCTCAAACAAATTTTGCCAGTTTGATTTTAAGCAGGACAAAATTTGGGAGACTGGGATTATGAGCCTGCATGGTATAGTTGTTAGACTAGCTCCTAATTCAGATTGTGTTGAAAGCTATAGAGAACCATATAATTGTAGAGTTGGGACAGACCCTGGGGGTCGTCCTGTCCAACCCCCTGCAATGTAGGAATCTAATGTGGGGCTCGAACCCATGACTCTGACATTAAGAGTCTTGTGCTCTACTGCTTGAACTATCTTGGGATAAAGGTTACAGGTTGGTAGCCAGCCGTGTTGGTCTGCCATAGTCAAAACAAAATAAAAAATAAAAAAAATCCTTCCAGTAGCACCTTAGAGACCAACTAAGTTTGTTCTTGGTATGAGCTTTCGTGTGCATGCACACTTCTTCAGATACACTGAAACAGAAGTCACGAGACCCTTATATATAGTGAGAGAGTGGGGAGGGTTATTACTCAAAAGGGTGGTGGGAATGGGTGATTGGTTGATGGGTGTGGAAAACCTGTTGACGACTGTTAACGACTGCAATTAGTCTTAAAGAAAAAAGCAAGGGGTGAGATGGCTAAAGATAGCTTTGTCATGTATAATGAGATAAGAATTCAATGTCTTTGTTCAGACCAGGTCTCTCCGTGGTTTTGAGTTTGGTAATGAGTTGCAATTCAGCAACTTCTCTTTCCAGTCTATTTCTGAAATTCCTTTGTATTAAGACAGCTACTTTGAGATCTTGTATAGAATGTCCTGGGAGATTGAAGTGTTTTCCTACTGGTTTCTCTGTCTTGTGATTCCTGATATCTGATTTATGTCCATTTATCCTTTGGTGTGGGGTTTGGCCTGTTTGTCCAATATAGAGAGCTGAAGGATACTGTTGGCATTTGATTGCATACACTATGTTAGAAGATGAGCAATTAAATAGTCCTGAGATGGTATGTTTGATGTTGTTGGGGCCAGTAATGGTGTTGTCCGAGTTTATGTGGCAGCAAAGTTGGCATCTCAGTTTATTGCAGGCTCTGGTACCAGTGTTCATGTTGAGTCCTGTTGTTGTATTATTGTGGGTGAGGAGTTGTTTAAGATCGTCTGTTGTTGTTGTTGTTCAGTCGTTCAGTCGTGTCCGACTCTTCGTGACCCCATGGACCAGAGCACGCCAGGCACGCCTATCCTTCACTGCCTCCCGCAGTTTGGCCAAACTCACGTTAGTAGCTACAGATCGTCTGTAGGCGATAGTAAAGAATAGAATAGAATAAATCTTTATTGCCATTTTCCCCTTGCGGGAACAACGAAATTCCTCGAGACCCCTGACCGTTAGGTCCAGTCGCGAACGACTCTGGGGTTGCAGTGCTCATCTTGCTTTAGTGGCCAAGAGAGACAGCTTCTGGGTCATGTGGCCAGCATGACTAAGCCGCTTCTGGCAAACCAGAGCAGCGCATGGAAACGCCGTTTACCTTCCCCCCGGAGCGGTACCTAGTTATCTACTTGCACTTTGACGTGCTTTCAAACTGCTAGGTGGGCAGGAGCTGCAACCGAACAACGGAGCTCACCCCATCGCAGGGATTCGAACCGCCGACCTTCTGATCAGCAAACCCTAGGCTCAGTGGTTTAGACCACAGCACCACCCACTTGGGATACCAGAGTTTAAATTCCAGCCATGAAGCTCACTGGGTGACTTTGGGCCAATCACTGTCTCTCAGCCTTACCTACCTCAGAGGATTGTTGTTGTTATGATGAAATGGGGAGAGGAAGAACCATGTAAGCCACACATTGAGTTCTTGGAGGAAACATGGCGTGTATATGTAATAATGAATAAAACAAATGTACAAACCATTTAGCTGCCATATTCAGTTGTGCATTCTCCTCAGTGAGGAAAGGTTGCAGCATCTGGGACCTTTTCATTTAGAGAAAAGACAACTACAGTAAGAGGTGACATGACACATTATAATAGAATGGCATGGAGAAAAAACTTTTCTTTGTGCATTTTCTCCCTCTCAGGACAATACAGTTTGGATATCCAACAAAGATGAAATTTGGAAGATTTGGGGCAAGTAAAGGAAAGTAAATCTTCACAGTACATAGTTAGATGCTGGAACTCACTCCCACTAGAGGCAGTAAGGGCCACCAGCCCAGATGGCTTTAAAAGAGGATTAGATGACTTCATGGAGGAGAGAGCTATTTAAGTCTACTAGCCACAGTGGTTCTACTCAGCTTCCATAGTCAAAGGTATTGTTGCTTCTGAAATGCCAGCAGCTGGGAACACAGGAAGGGAGAGTCCTTTGTCCTCAGACCCTTCTTTCAGGTTTCCCAAAGGCATCTGGTTGGACATTGCTGAGAACAGGATGCTGGACTAAGATGGGTCATTGGCCTGATCCAGCAAGCTCTTCTTTTGTTCTTTATGTTCTTACCCGACAATTTCAAAAACCTTCTTTGTCAGATACGGAATTGTTTTTAAAGTTTCCTCTCTTCTGAGAGTATTTTCCTTGACTCGTGTTGTTTGTCTGCAGAACCAAAATGTATGCACTAACAAGATCAGTTTGCATATAATGGCCATTTTCTAGTACAATATTGCTTGGTACACAAGCAGGTCGTATTCGGGGCTGCCTTTCCGCTTTCCTACGATAATGCTACAATTAGTCACTACATCTGCTGTATTTCAAATGCTCACAGTATTTATTCTAAGCTGCATTTCATACTAAATAACTTTAAAGGCACTCCCCCCCCCCCCCCGTTGGTAATGAAAGAGCCTTCTCAGAAGAGATTATGTAACTTCCCCTGACACCTCATACTTCAAACAGAAGAATGACTTCCACACTGGAAGCCAGCCAGATTTGTAAATTGAAGTGTTCTCTGTATAATAAATTTCACATAAGAGAATAACAGATAAGCACATGAATTTTCAATAAAAAAGACATTTCACATATTCTACTGGGCAAATAATAATAAAACATTTTCTTCTTGAAGGCAACTTCTTCTTTAATTTGAATTTTAAGCTAAATTGGCCAGAGAGAGAGGGAGAGAGAGAGAGAGAGAGGGAGAGAGAGAGATTCCATAGGCAAGCTATCCAAATGAGCTTAGTAATCACAACACCATGAATAATAAATAGCATTAAGATTATGTGGATAGTTCATTTGAAATTAGATTTATTTACTTATTTTGTTAACAATGTTAACAAATATAAATTCTAAGACTGTTTGTAGCAGTAAAATGTAACTTAAGAAAACAGTGCATTGAGGCAAGATCAATTAAAAGCACATCTAAATAAACAAATAAATAAATAAATGTAGTGTTATATGACACTTTTGTCACATCAGCAGAAGTGGGTGCAAATTTGCATAAGACAATACATGGGCTATGCTAACTTCATTCAGAGTAAAATGAGGGGGGAGGGGAGATTTTGGAGAAGAATTACCACAGTAGAACACCTCTGGGAACAAATTTGGGATAAACTACCACCTCAATAGGGATGCAGGTGGCGCTGTGGGTTAAACCACAGAGCCTAGGGCTTGCCGATCAGAAGGTCGGTGGTTCAAATCCCCGCAACAGGGTGAGCTCCCGTTGCTCGGTCCCTGCTCCTGCCAACATAGCAATTCAAAAGTACATCAAAGTGCAAGTAGATAAATAGGTACCACTCCTGCGGGAAGGTAAACGGCATTTCCATGCGCTGCTCTGGTTTGCCAGAAGCGGCTTAGTCATGCTCGCCACATGACCCAGAAACTGTCTGCAGACAAACGCCGGCTCCCTCGGCCTATAGAGCAAGATGAGCGCTGCAACCCCAGAGGCGTCCGCAACTGGACCTAATGGTCAGGGGTCCCTTTAACTTTACCATCTCAATTAGAACTCGAGAAAATGTTTTAAAGATAGCACATTGCTGGTACATGTGCCCAGCCAGGTTATATAGAATTAACACATACAATCTTTGCTGGCAGTAATGCAGTTTACCTAGCTCTCTAGTACACATGTAGTGTGTAAAAGCACACTAATCCTATATGCTGCAGTACTTGACTGGTGTTTTGTGTCAGGCTTGGTTTGTGGAACGTGGCGTGCATAGTACATAGAGGCCCGCCATAGAATCTAAGCGGTAACTTGAGTCTTAATTACTGTTTGCTAATTTGTGATCTGTTCTTTGCAATTCTGCACCAAAACATCTTTGCTTACATAGAATGATAATCATTCCTGCTCATAGGCCTGTGGTTTTCCTGTTCTCTTTTGACTACAGCAGGTTGCTTTTCTTTTGAATTTTTAATGTTGCTTTATTATTTGAGAAAAGGCCCAATATGTTTGTAGGAATCCATTCTGATTTCGGAAGTGCTGCTTTCAGCTGGGACCCACACACGTAAACAGCAAACTTTGTGATGATGTGTGTAGTTATAGCCAAGACACACACCTCTCTCACACACCTGCCTCGGCTGGAAATGTGCTTTCTTTCTTTCTTTAAAATGGATATATATTTATAATAAAATTTAAAGTTTGCAGAGCCAAACCGAGGCAATGTTTTCCTGCAACCAAATCCACATGTGTGGATAGGGTGACTACTTCTTTAAAAGGTGCAGGCATATAAATAGCATTGCATTGTGTTCTTTTTAATATGATGAGAGTAAGCACAATACGGTAGTTTTCCTGTGGAATTCTGTACAGTATATATCACTTGCCTTTTACCTCCCCCCCCCTCAATTCTGTTGCAAGCACTGAAGCCACAAAACACTGTAATATCTCAGTCTACTTAAGCATCCCATTTACTCCCAATGCTTGCCTTTTTAGAAAATGTTTTTAAAGCACTGATTTCCATGCATATGCGAAGAGCACAGCAGGGATTATTTTCTGGGGTGGGAAATGGCTGAAAAGAATATACAGGGGTTGCAAAGCCTGATAATTTGTGATTAGATATGGGAATGTGATCAAAATGGATGTGCTGATTGAAAGAGATTGTACTGGAAAACGATACTAAAAAAACAAAACAATGCAAGGCTCTATTCTGAGAGAATGGCAGTTTGCACTTGTTTACTAGTAATATAGTAGGAAACTGAAATCACAGACAGAGAAATGGATACGTTTCCCTTTCTTGCAGCAAACACAAGCCAGTTTGCTTTTCAATCAAAAGCACAGCTACAATTCTACTCAAAGAGGCCCTTCCCTAGGCAAGATGAGGATACAGAAATGCTTGCACATTCTCAATGGAACTACAGCAGTCTTCCCTCAAACTGGTACCTTCCAGGTGTTTTGGACATGGGCGTACCTAAGTGGGGGCAGGAGGGGGCATCTGCCCCCCCCAGAAGCAAAAAATAATAATTATTAAATGGTTATTGGCAGCCTAAAAGGAAAAAAAAGGCTCTCCTAAAAAGCTCAACTACCGGTCTTTCTCCCCCTCCCAAAATCTAAATAACAATTGAGCTCTGCCGACCAGCAGCCGGCCACTGCGTGTGTGTGTGTGTGTGTGTGTGTGTGTGTGTTGCGCCGGCTGATCATTGCAAAGGAGCTTTGGAAACAGTTCCCTTGCATGGTGAGTTGTGATGGCTGAGGATCCTAGGAAACTGAGTTTTTCAGCCATTTGGGGGCTTTCTGTTTGGGGGGGGAAGTTTTTCTGTTTTTTGAAGCTGTTTTTGTTTGCTGTTTACATAATATGGTCAGTAATCTAAAAACGAACTGAACCCCTAAAAAACGGGGCATTCCTCATCCCCAAAAAAGGTCAACAACTTTGAGCTGAACCCAAAACACGGGAGTAGATTACTGCTGAAAGTAGATCACAGTGTCTTGGGAGTTGGCCACCCCTGGTAAATTCAAGCAAATAATTGTAATAACTACTATAATAAAGCACTGCTATAATTATATATAATTTCCCCAAAATTTTGGTTTCATTCGCCTTTCCATGCTGAAATGTCACAACCTGAATGACCATGGTTTGCCCCCCCCCCCCTAGTTTTGATCATGGGTGCGCCCCTGGTTTTGGACATAATAAAGCATCACAAATACAGCATAAATAAATAAAAAATTAGCAAACCACCCATAAAACAATTGCAATGTATAAAACACTATCAACAAAGTAGCAACTAAAAAAAAGCTAAACATCTCAATTACAGCAAAAGTCATATTATGTGATTAACAAATCAATAGGGCATGTATAATCTATAAAACAACATTAACAAAATAGCTAATAATAATAAGCTAAGTCCTGTCAAGTTCATCCTCTCTCTCCACACCCCCAGGATTCATAATCTTTCACTCTGTTCAGTTCATTGAAAGACACATAAATACATATAATGCCCATTGTTATGCCAACGCAGATGCTGTGCTGGCGGATGTCCTTGGGCAGTGGGCTCTCAGGCCCCCTTACCAGTGGTAAGGTTAAATACTTTCTTCCCTGGCACTAGCACTCTGATCAAAGTTGGAGCCTGTCCTCCTTCTCCCATGACTGCTTTAAAAAAAGTAGATCTGTTCACCAAGTAGAATAAAAATGAAGTCTTTAGTAAATAAGCCTTTTACCATTCCACTTTGTATATACGGTAGCTCCATACATTTGAAGTGCATTCGAAGCATGCACACCCCCTCAGGAATCCTGGGAACTGTAGTTTGCACCCTTAAACTATAGTCTCGAGGATTAAATGTATGATATGTATGTATGTATGTAGCCTTCCCACTGAGTTGATTGAAAATGATGCAGTACATCCACCCCAAAGCAAGTACAATTTAACTTCATAATTACCCAAGTATTTTGGAGCAGCAAACTTTTTTATTTTTATTTTTGGTGAAGGATTGAAACTGCAAATACAGATCTAGCAATTTGCATCTATTTTTTATGAAGTTCTAATTAGTGTGGCTTTGGCTTCCCGCAGGTTCAAACTTTGGAAATGAGGAGCAACCCATTCCTAAGGCAGCTGAGCCTTCTAAAGAAACACTCAAGGGGGCCAGTAGGACTCCACCACAGGCATCAAACAACGCAGCAGCTGCCCGTAGGAGTTTACTTCCAGCGCCGAAGACTGCCGCAACACCTGCTGGTGAGCTTTTCAAGCATGCATATCAGAGTCTGTATAGTGTACATACAAATATACGTGCATGTTCCTAAAATGTGTATTATGGCTTGGTCCTCCTTCCACCTGCAGGCCACCAGGCTCTGCCCTGAGATATGGGTGGTGACCAAATCCATTCTCATTTTGTAAACAGCTGCTGCCGTTCAATGCAGCCAGTGTGGTGTAGTGCTTAAGAGCGGTAGACTCGTAATCTGGTGAACCGGGTTCGTGTCTCCGCTCCTCCACATGCAGCTGCTGGGTGACCTTGGGCTAGTCACACTTCTTTGAAGTCTCTCAGCCCCACTCACCTCACAGAGTGTTTGTTGTGGGGGAGGAAGGGAAAGGAGAATGTTAGCCACTTTGAGACTCCTTTGGGAAGTGAAAAGACTCCTTTGGGAAGTGAAAAGCGGGATATCAAATCCAAACTCTTCTTCCTGTCCTCCTGAATGCATGGTCCTTTTTGGATGTATTAATTTCCCGGAAAATTCCCTGTGAAGCATTCGCACCAGTCTATCTTCTGGTTGTCATTCACACCAGTCTACCATCTGGCCATTGGTCATTTTGCTTTCCCTTTAGGTTATTATTATCGATTTAATGCATTTATATCCCACTTTTCCTCCAAGGAGCTCAAGGTGATATACATAGTTCTCCTCTTCCTTGTCTTATATTCACAACTACCCTGTGAGGTTGTTTAGGCTGAGAATGAGTGACTGGCCTAAGGTGAACTTCTCGGCTGAGTAGGGATTTGAACCCTGGTCTCCCAGGTCCTAGTCTGACGCTCTAACCACACTAGCTCAGATATAAATAGGGCTAATATATGGCTCGCATCCACCAATCCTTTTAATAATGAAAACCAGCCATTTATTTCTATGTTTCCCTAATTTACTGGTATTTAACAGTAGTGTAATTAGCATTGTGAGGAATGCCCATAGCTCAATGGTAGAGCATCTGCTTTGTGTGCTGATGGTCCCAGGTTCAATCCCCATCATCTCCTGGTAGAACTGGGAATGGTCCCGTTGCTAGATCAGGCCAGTGGCCCAACTAGTCCAGCATCCCTTCCTCACAGTGGCCAACCAGATACCTGTGGGAAACCCTCGAGCAGGATCTGTGCACAAGAGCGCTCTCTCCTCCTGCGGCTTCTAACAACTGGCATTCAGAAGCGTTGCTGCTTCTGACCAAGGAGGCAGAGCTTAGCCATCATAGCAAGCCATGGATAGCTCTCTCCTCCGCGAAGTTGCCCAAGCCTCTTTCAAAGCCATCCAGGTTGGTGGCCATCACTGCCTCCTGTGGAAGCAAGTTCCATAGTTTCACTAAGTGCTGCGTGAAGAAGTTCTTTGAATAATAATAATAATAATAATAATAATAATAATAATAATATTTATTATTTGTACCCCGCCCATCTGGCTGGATTTCCCCAGCCACTCTGGGCGGCTTCCAACAGAAATCAAATACAAAAATATATTCCAACATCCAACATCCACCACTGTTGTGGTGTTATGAGAGAGGGAGAAAAAGTTACTTGTCTTCTTCTAAACTAAGACGTCCCAAACACTGCAACCTCTTGATCATTTGGGTTGCCCTTTTCTGAACCTTTCTCAACTCTCCAATATAATTTTTGAGGCAAGGCGACCAGAACTATATACAGTATTCCAAATGTATTCATGCCATAGATTTGTATAGAGGCATTAGGATGTTGGCAGCTTTATTTTCATTTCCTGCCTGAAACTGGAGAGCTGCTGCCAGTCCGTGTAGACAATACTGATTGCTGGAAGCAATATCAACAACCTCAGATATGCTGATGGCACAACATTGATGGCAGAAAGTGAGGAGGAATTAAAGAACCTTTTTAATGAAGGTGAAAGAGGAGAGTGCAAAATATGGTCTGAAGCTCAACATCAAAAAAACTAAGATCATGGCCACTGGTTCCATCACCTCTTGGCAAATAGAAGGGGAAGAAATGGAGGCAGTGAGAGATTTTACTTTCTTGGGTTCCATGATCACTGCAGATGGTGACAGCAGTCGCGAAATTAAAAGACGCCTTCTTCTTGGGAGAAAAGCAATGACAAACCTAGACAGCATCTTAAAAAGCAGAGACATCACCTTGCCATCAAAGGTCCGTATAGTTAAAGCTATGGTTTTCCCAGTAGTGATGTATGGAAGTGGGAGCTGGAACATAAAGAAGGCTGATCGAGAAAAAATTGATGCTTTTGGATTATGGTGCTGGAGGAGACTCTTGAGAATCCCATGGACTGCAAGAAGATCAAACCTATCCATTCTTAAGGAAATCAGCCCTGAGTGTTCACTGGAAGCACAGATCCTGAAGCTGAGGCTCCAATACTTTGGCCACCTCATGAGAAGATGTTGGGAAAGATGGAGGGCACAAGGAGAAGGGGATGACAGAGGTCGAGATAGTTGGACAGTGTTCTCGAAGCTACCAACATGAGTCTGACGAAACTGCGGGAGGCAGTGGAAGACAGGAGTGCCTGGCGTGCTCTGGTCCATGGGGTCACGAAGAGTCGGACACAACTAAACAACAACAACAATGGAGTAGTGGTCCTCCTCAATTCAAGTCAGCTTCGCCTGATGCTGTTTTATCTCTCTTATACATGCTCTATCACGCTTATTCCTGTCAATTTTTCACAAAGAAAGAAAGCACAAGTAGGTGGTTTGGGAATCATTATTTTTTATTAAATTAGGAGAGAAAGGGTAAAAAGGCTGAAGATGAGCTGGAGAAAGGAGGAAGACAGCATAGTGTTTCTTTCACAGTAGAGCTCTCTGGTCCAAGACAACAAATGTTGTCTAACCACTGCTATTTATTTTCATGTCAGATCTGATATTTAATTGTGACACTTATCTAAGCACAGGTTAAAAAGCCAAGTGTGCAGCCAGCAGTGACATGAAGCCTGTTGTTGAAAGGAGAGGATGTTTTGAATTCTTCTGGATAGATGATGTATTGCATTAGAGAAATGGCTGGTTATACCAGGATTTGGCTTTGGGCAAACATGCATTGTCACTATAGCTTTAACTCCACCAGTAGGCATCGGGGGCAATAATGGAACAAGGCAAAGCAGGGGACAAAGGAAGACCTCACTTCAAAATATTTCAAGAACTCATTAAGGACTAATCTGCCCCTTCTTCCTTTTGGCCCCTGCTGGCTGCCCTTGCAGCTGTCAGCCACTGACAACAGTCCTGTCAAGAAAAAAAATGATAAATACCAGTTCTGGGGGAGATGTTAAGTGAGGCTGCCAGCCTCATTTTTCTGAAAGTCATAAATGCTAATAAAAAAAAACTTGCCAACATTCTTCTGATGGAAATCACAAATCAAGCAGCCCCCAGTAAGAAGCAGGTGAAGCCTGGAAATAAGGAGCTAGAATAAGCTCCACGCTCTTAGTACCTAAAAAATACATAGCTTTAGAAAAATATGAAACTATAAACTGGGGATAGGAGAGAAAATCGATTCAGTTCACATTCAAAGGGCAACCTACCTAATTCGCAGTTTCCAAAACAACTGAACCAAAATACACCAATCCTTCAAAATTCTCACTGCTCTGAATTTTGCAATGCAGTTGCAAAATGCCCAGTGATCTGCTAGGATAAAGTGTGCATACAAAATCAAGTATTGGGAAAAATAACATACAAAATGCATTATATCAGGGAAGATTTTAATTTGCAAAAATGTGTATATTGGGACTAAATTGTACTAAAAAATGGTGAACTTTTATGAAGACCTTAAAAAAAAAAAGAACACCTCAAACTGATGTGGGAATGTGGAGAACTTCAGACTGGAAAAATGAGAAACTAAGAGAAACTGAAACTGACATCCCTACCATAGACCTGCATTTATTTCTTTAAAAAATGTAATGCAGGAATATCTTTCATGCTGCAAAAGGAGGTTCAGATACCCACCACATGTTAAAAAAAAAAGACACAAGGAGGGCACATGGACTAGCCTCTCTGAGTCATGCAAAGCCAGCCTCCATGCAGTCAGCTGGCGTGTGTTTCTGTGTGCACTGAGAGGTCTTCCACACGAGGGGGGACCCTGGCCCAACCAGTCCTGCCTCATATGAAGGAGCATACATCAGCAAATTTGCAGAGCCCTTCACACCTTGGCCAACCATAGAGATGGAGAAGAGGAATGGTTGCTGCAGATGTCATTGGTGAAGTTGGGGCTGGTCTGAAGCAACTCCACAACCCTTTTCATGCATTCTTTCAATGCATGGGGAGAGTCATCAGAACACCACCACCACCCTAGAATGTACCTAGCTCAGGCTCAGCAAATCAGCACGGCTCTGTACAATTGTTTTGGATTATCTGGCCTTGTAAGTGATGATGGGGAGTTGGCTGCATTCAGCTGTCTCCATCTTAACCAGTATGGCCTACTCTGACTGGCAGAGGTTTTTGCCAACTAGATGCTACCTTGAGATTGTGCAAACAATTTAACCTGATACTTCCTGCCTCTGGGCTCTGATCCATCAGCTGCATGGGAGAGCATATGAGCTGTGAAAGGCACTGAGGTCAGGTTGAGATCTTTCTCCTCCCATTTCCTAGAGAAAAAGATTGATCAAATCAGTCTAAAGATGAGGTAGAATAGCTTCTTCTAATTACTATTTTTGAAGTGTTTTCTGATGAAAAAAATTAATAGGGAGAACAAAAGAAGATGATTCATGATGTATCAGTTTATTTGCACATCTTGGCCAATATTGTCTGCTCTGACTGGCAGCAGCTCTCTGGGATCTCAGGCAGAAATCTTCCCTTGCTACCTGATCCTTTTTAAGCTGGAGATTCCAGGGACTGAATCGTTGTCACTGAGCTGTGATCGCTCCCTCACAACACCTGAGGGCATATCCAGATGAATGAATCCTGCTTTTTATTGATTTAAGAAGCCAATGCTGAAGTAGAGACAAATGGATGCATTTATGTTGTCATATCACTAGCCTCAGTCCATTACATTTGTGAATACACCGTGACCACCCTCATTGTGTGAAAGGGGTGTTTATTATTTATTGTATTTATTTATGCAATTTAAAGACTACCCTATAACTGGATATCTGGATGACACGCGAAGGATTAAAAGAACATTACAATGAGACAGAATCAATACCGTACCATTATAAAATCACAAATCATGTTAAAGCAGAAGACAGGAAAAGAAGCTTTGCAGCAACTAATTGATTTGAAATGGAGGGCCAAGGAGTAAAATCCACAGATTTAAAACCAGGGGTGTATTGAGTTCCAAGCTAACAAGGCTAAAGGCCAGGACTGTTTTGCACCTAGCCTCTAATGTCTTGATCAGGTGCTTCATGCAGTGCACACACCACCAGTCAGCTGTTGGGTGGGACAGCACCTACAGAGGGCAAGGAAGAGGCAGCAGAGGCAAGCAATGTGGAGGCACCTCAATCTATCAGCTGTGAGACAACTGTGGGGAAGGGAGACGAGAGCCAGCCAATGAGAGTGCTGGTGGTCACCTCAGCTAGCCAATCAGTGTGGGAATGTTTAGGGATGCAGGAGAGGATATATTGTTTAAGATACCCTATTCCAACTTGTGTTTACAAGTTCAACAATATTCCCCTTTTTAAATACACACAGCGGATTAGCTTGCTCAGGTTCGCTAGAACCTCCAATAAAAGTCCTGGTATTTCCCCCTTTTTAATCCCTCTCAAAATAAGACACTACACAGTCTTCTATAAAAGCATAAAGAGAGTTTTCTTACACATCTCTTCACAAAAGGATCCCAGAAGGCAGACTTAAACTTCAGTAAACGTTACATGTATTCAGGAGACTGTCCCATAAGGGAAAAACAGATCCTTTGTCCTCTCTTGGCTGGAAGCCAAGGGAGCATCTTTGCCCTAACTAGATGCTGCTCTGTTGAGTAGCCGATCCAAAAGAGGAAGATGGAGTCTGGCCCCTGTGGTTTTGTGTTACCCTGCCCAGGTGAGACCACACCCATCTCCAGTTACACAGAGGAAGTCCATCCCAGCCCAGGAGAAACAGCGAGTTCCGACTGGCTGGCCTAGAGTTCCCCTTCTATGTCCACTCTAGCAATGTTGTGTTTGACTGCTCCTGTGCTTTACATCCCGCAATCAGCTCTGTGGGAAGAAGCCAAGCCAGTTTCAGCTCAGCACAAGCAGCAAGTATGGGTGAGCGCCTCAAGCTGCCCATCACTCCATTAGTTCTTCTGCCCAGCAGAGAGGGGAGGATTCCTGGAGCTTGTCATCACTGTGATTCTCTGGTAGGAAAGAGTGGACTGGCAGACCCCACATCACATTCCCACAAAATGTCATCTCTTGGACTATACTAATTTTATGGTGGAGACAGATGTAATCTAAAAAGAGGACCCGCCCTGAGGACCAACTTTCTTCCACCTTCACAAGCTGAGCTCCACACACAGTAGTGGACAGCGTGGTAAGGGAGAGGCGCTCACCTGCCCCCCCGGCAGGTGAGTCACTGCTGCTTTCCAGTAGGGGGAGGGGCAAGGTGGCAGGGAGGGCAGCACCATGCAAATGCACTGGTAGGAGCACTGGATTGGCTCGGCCAGTGAATTTGCACTGCACCAACCTGGCCGCTGGGAGGGCGTTCCACAGGGCAGACACCGCTACTGAGAAAGTCCTCTGCCTGGCTCCTTGTAACTTTACTTCTCACAGTAATGCCACTTCTCACAGTAAGGGAACTGCCAGAAGGCCCTCAGAGCTGGATCTCAGGGTCCAGGCTGAACAACGGGGGTCTCCTGAAGTACAAGAAAACTTGAGGATAAAACATTATGGGAAGAAAGGGAGCCCCCATAACAGCTCAATGAAGACTGAGCACCCTCAGAGGTCACGGAATGCTGACTGCTGAGGGGGAAACAGGATGGAATGGAGTATTCTTGAATGGGACATGGGTAGCTGTTGGGAATCCTGAACAGGAACACACCACACTGCATTTTTTTTTGCAAGTCCCAGTTGTTACAGATAATAATAAATAAATATTAAAAGTGCAGAATTGTGGTGACTATGACCAGTGCTTGCCACAAATGAACAGAAATGGATTTTGAGAGATTGACTCCAGAAAGGAAAAAGTATGTTTGAGCTGGGCCAATGCTCCAAAATGTTACATCTCTCTTCCCTCATTACTCCCCATGGTGTATGGAATGAATAGCAGTGGGTGAACTGCCTTCCATGCCATTTAGCTTCAAATAGGAAACATCTGAAAGGAAGGGTTTCACCACAGCGTTTGAAATGCATGCATATCGGAGGAAAGTGCATCATTGTAACAAGGTGTAAGTAGGGAATTCATTTGCAAAGGAACAGCTTCAAACATCCTAATGAGAGGAATGCAAAGCCCCATTTGAAATATTTCATGTGTTGGGTTTTCCTGGAAGAGGGCTGTCCCTCCCATACAATCTCATTTAAAGGGGAAATATAAATCCCGGGTAGATAGCAGATCTAGTATTTTCATGAGATCTGCTTGTCATCTAAATTAGGCAACGGGGTACCGATAATCTTTAATTAACACAACTAGTATCTCACCATTTTGCTGCACCACAGCAATTCAGACCGTCAGAAACACAACAAAAGAGAGAGAGAGAAGACAAGCGCCTAGCATGGGACAACAACATTAGAAAATAATTGCCATGCAAATTGCGTTGATGACAGGAGTTGATTGCTTTTCTTCCACTCTATGAAATGAGTAAATTTAATTAGATTTCACTGTATTACACCATCCACTTATGCATATTTGGAACTTTCTCAATTTTGCATACTTTGCTGGCATGTCAAAGATTAAACAGAAACAGATTAGAGAGGAAGAGGAGGGAGGGAAGATAAGAGATGGGGGGGGCAGGGATGAGAAAACATGGGACTTGTCCTTTCATACTCTAGTGAAATAATTGTGCTGCATGAGGAAATGTTGTGAGAAATGTTTTATTTATAGAAAGTTGGTAGTTTTCAAGAGAGAAGGCAAAATATTGGTCAAGAGCTTTGGAAACTAAGGTACTCTTACTTGCTTATTTAAAATATGCTATTTCAGAAAATGATCTCCATTTCAGAAAATGATCTAGATGTGGGAACTAGTCTTGTCACTGGTGCAAAGGTAATGGTCACAAATAATTGGAAAAAGAACATACTTCCCATTGAATCTGAATGGATCAAAATGTTTTGTTCCATTGTGTCAATGATCAAATCAACCTACTATAAGAGAATATGTCTAAATCCACCCAATAGGCTTATGGAGAGAGGAGTGTTTTTTTAAAAAAATAAAGCTCAGGAATAATGTTTAATGACAATTATCTGCATTGCCAAATCATGCCCTGAATTGGATCAGAGGAGAGGTTTGCACCACATTAGAATCTTTTAAAGAATAAAATCATTTTCAACCCTAACCCTGTCTACTCGGATGTAAATCCAAAGAGGATTGCAGCCTTAGCAAGAGGAGCAAAAGCTGGGCCAATGATCCATTGCCTCCTCCCAACTTTCCAGTGGCTCTCTTGGGCAAGAAGAAGTGTATCTGAAGAAGTGTGCATGCACACGAAAGCTCATACCAAGAACAAACTTAGTTGGTCTCTAAGGTGCTACTGGAAGGAATTTTTTTTATTTTGCTTGGACAAAAGAAGAGTAAGTCAGCTGCCCACAATTGCCACTTGCCAACTCCCACAGAGAGACATTGCCTTTTTGCAAGCATGTGATGTAAAACTTAAAATCAGGTCTAGTTTGACTCTTATGTACATATATAGAAAAGAAAGACAGAAAAGTACAGGAAAATAAGTCACTTTTGGTTGGTAAAGGACAAAAATAATTACTAGCAAAAAAGTCAAAGTCAAGAAATAGAAAGGAACAAAAAATGAATGTTCCTAGGCTGACAAATATACAGTTCGGTCCTTGTTTGCTTACTTATTCATGTTATTTCCATCTTGTCGAGTAATTCTCTAGTGAGAACTGGATTGTTCTTTTCTCATAACCTTTTCATATTTCTAGCTTATCTCATATTGTCTCAAATAGTGTGTGCAGTAATGGCTCATTACTTAGGAAGGGCATGACTGCTCGCGAGCATTGGGGTGATGGTAGGAAGGCAAAAAACTTAAAATTATTTATCTTTCTCTGCAGAAGGCAGAACAAGTCCGTCTGTCCCCCATTAGTAGGTAGCTTGAAAACTCCATTAATAATGTTTCTGAGGATGATTTCATTCAAACTTATATCAAGTAGCCGCAGTGCCCCCTTTTTGACATATCAGCCTACTATACCAATATGCATAAGCTCCCATAAAAAACCAAAGAAGAGGTCTCTGCTGGATCGGGTCAAAGGTCCATCTAGTCCAGCCTCCTGCTCTCACTATTAACCTTCAGACATCTTTTGAATACCCTTCTAATGGCAACACACTCATTCAGCTGTTCATTTCCCTTTTTTAGATGAGCCAATTATTACTGTGATTGATTTGTGGTCTACGTTGCACCCAGCTTTGACAATTTTTATGTGATTGGGTGGTATTTAGAAACTTTTGTAAATTAAACAACTAAATAAAATGTTATAAACTCTTTAGCTGCAACCTTGCAGAAAATTTGGCTGCTGAAATTCCACCGAATCCAACTTCTAACGGTCCTCAGGATGGCAGCTTGGATTTAACCAGAATTCACATTTTGACATGCAGAGTACAGGTAGTGGGTTATACTGCACCATGTGCTCTTTCAGACATTATGAAAGTTTTGAGAAGCCAGCAGCAGCAGCAGCAGCAGCAGCAGCAGTTGTTGTTGTTGTTGTTGTTGTTGTTATACCACCCTATACCTAGAAGTCTCAGGGCGGTTCACAGAATAAAATATTTAATGAAATAAGTTAATTATCCAAATGCAGAATTGCAAAATATATATATATATATGTGCTTGTTTCTCTCCTACCGCTTCTAACTACAAAGCACTAGAGCCACAGATTTCATTATTAGTATTCTCTTTATTTGAAGTCACTGAAGATACATATCACATTGATGGTGAGTTTTTAACATATTGTGACAGTAGCTTAGTTTTCCAGGTTCATACACCCGGCAGTAAAATACGACTGATCTATTTGTCATTTTTCCCTGTACACGCACAAGAAGGATGTAAAAATGTATTATTTGAGCATCATTTATCTTTCATCTGAAATGATTGCCCAATTTGACCTTGGTCCCCGCCCCCCCATTACTGCCCATTGTTATGTAGCCTGAAAGTAAGTGGGTTTTAAATGCCAAAGGTAAACAACAGAAAACGTGTCCTTAAAAATGCTCAATGACTTGTCAACCTGTTTCTAAACCTCTCTACCTAGAAGTAATGTGGAATCTATTCCACAGATTCCACATTTGCTAAAGCCCTCTTCATGCACCATACCTGTGTTTATGAGTGTGTGTGTGTGTGTGTGTGTGCACATGGGAACGCAGGTGTTGGTGCAATCATATCTAATAGTCCTGCTGCAACTTCCACATGACCTGCTGCACTTCCCTTCCCTGTCACATGTACAATTGAACATGCATATGGCACATGAAAAGTGTTAATGTAATCGCAGTCAGGCAGAAAATGCGGGCCCTTTCACACTTTGTGCTTCCCATTCAGTCACATGCAAAACAAACATCAGTTGTCTTAACCTTTTCAACAGGCTCAAAGAAAGAAGTACAGAAAGATCAAGAGGCCAACAGACCCACAGTTTCATCCCCTAAGAGACTGGTTGTAACATCCACCAAGCTCCACTCACCAGGTATGTATAAACCAAACACACTTGTTTTTAAGGACTGTTTGAACTTTGCCAGTATTTAACATGCATAAATATTGTGTGTCGGCAAAAACTTGTGCCATTGAAAGGAAGCATACACCAAAAGCTGTTCTATTCGAAACAAGTCAATGCTATTTTCAAACCAAATTTCAGCAGGCACATAGACACCTGCTGGTACTGCACTGATGACCCATGAGTTTGGTAGTCCTGGTCAGGTAAGTGAGTCCCTCCCAACTTATGAAACCCAGAGAATGCAGTTCTGAACTTCTGACATCTCATTAGTAAAAGGAGTGGGAATCAAATTATCAAGAGGTGAACTTGCTTGGATACCCTTCTTACTTTTCTGCTGGTGGTGTGAGAAGGAGGTTGTTGATGTGCTGGTTCACTTCTGGTTTTGACTCTCAGGTCAGTAAGGAAAGTTAAAATGGCTGCGCTTTCAGTCTGAATTTCCATGGAGTTGGCATCTCAGCATGAAATATTACTGTTGATTTGGTTCTCTGATGGAATGGGAGAGAGGAAGAGGGTTCTTTACACTGATTTGTACATGAACAGAAAATCTATAGATGATAAATGGCCATCTGTCAGGGATTCTTTAGCTGTGATTCCTGCATTGCCGAGGGTTGGACTAGACAGGGGTGTCAACCTGAATAAAATATTGGGGGAGGCAGGTACCGGTAAGTCCCTCCCCATGTTATAAATAATAGATCACAAGACCATTTGAATGGCAATGCCCATCAAATTTAGGGGGACCTCAGCCCCTAGGAGTTGGCTCCTATGGGACTAGATGACCCTTGGGGTCCCTTCCAACTCTAGAATTCTATGATTCTTTGAAATAATAAACTTCAAACTTGCAGCTTGTGCAGCAGGCAAACTCTGTTATGCCACTTGGCAAAGTAAATTATGTCTGGTTAAGTCTTTGAATGGAAGAAGCCATTGTTGTTAACTGTTTAAAATAAGGCAAACTATTTGAAACACATGATTATACATAAACAATCAACAACACTTAACAGTGGTGGCGGCGGCGGCAGCAACAAACCCCTCATAGCAGTAATGGGTCATTACATTCCTACAAAATTTCAGTTATTTCTACAGATACCTTCAGAGGACAAATATAATCCTGATATATTGGCACCTGTGTGTCAGATACATGACTGCACCTAGCATTTTCCTTCTGCTCAGTGTCAACAGACCCACCGCTGAATTGCGGAAATTGTATTCTAAATCACTCCATAATTGGAAAGCCAATAGGTGGGGAGGGGTGGGCCAGAGCAGCTGTCTCCACAGGAAGAAGAGAGGCAAATGCACTAAGCTTTGTGCATACGTGATTCTGCTGGGCTGCAATGTTTAGCTACTAATCAGTTAGATTAATTGAGTGGAACATTTCTGATAGGTTATAAAAAATGACCCCAATAAATCAAATTTAAATTACATTTTTATATAAGAGCTTACAAAAGCCATCGGGGTGTGGGGGGTGTAGGCACTATCAAAGAAAAGCTATACCTCTTTCTTTCTCGCACTGGAGGCAGTGCTCTGCTAAGGACTAGATGAGGTGTAACACTGATTGCATGTAGGCAATTAATGTGCATGTTATTTTTTTTAAAAAATGTACATTGCTACTGTATGGATCAGGATCAGGACCGTGTTATGTGGGTGAGGGTTGTGTTTTCCCGACAAAAATCTCTCTCTCTCTCTCACTCACTCACACACACACACACACACACAAATGTAAACACCCCTACTATTAGTTCTGCAAGGGAAGATTCCATTGAATTGATTATTATTGATTTTATTGGAATTTGCAGTGATTTTGTTGTGTTTTTAGTTATTTTTTATTGGGCCATGCAGCAAGTTTTAAAGAAACCTCTCCTTGTGCAGTCTGATAGCTGTGTGTATGCAAACACAATCACACACACGCACACACATCCTGTAGTGGCTATTAATTTTTCATTTTTAAAAAAGAAACATGCAAGTTGATTGCTTATTTGTAAACTGCTTTGAGGTCTTTTATTTAATTATTTGGTGCATACATTTTAATAGGTGTTTTTTAAATGTAGTTTGATCCTATGATAATCCAAAATGCAGAATATATGTGCATAATCTAAAACAACAACAACCCAGAAAGTATATCCTTTTATTCAGAGCTATTTTTATTCAAATGCAAAACCTAAACTGACTTTTATCAGTTAAAATTTAGACAATTAACAAATCAAAAGTTTATTTTGACAGCCCTTTGGGGGTTGCAAAATTTGACATGGAGTACCAGAAAATGTTTAATACTGCAAATATTTTTATTAGCCTTTTCAATAGCACTTAGCGGCCATAAGCCATTATCAAATTTCACATGCTTCAGTGCCATTTATCTCAGCAGGACTCAGGCATCCATAACCTTGCCCTAGATTTTGACTTATTACTTAAAATTAATAGGATTTTTTTGAACCCACAGTCTCACCTGACCCCAAAAGACACTTTTTGAAATAGAATTGCATCCTTTCGTAGGCTTGAACCCTTTGTTTAGCTTTCCCCCCATCTTTCAAAAAAGTGAAAACAAATTATCCTCAATTTAGTGGGAGTTAAAATGATTTCAAGGAGACATCCATTCAGTCTTTTAAGAAATGGTACTTGAATGTTTATAATAACCTTCATTCATTGTGTTTCTCCTTATGTGTTCATGCAGTAAGCTGAAGGTTATATGGGTTTACATATGTATCTTTACATATCTGCTGCATTGTGCTGGATTAAGATTCTCTCAGGCTTAGAGCCCCTTCATGGATCACTGCCTTGTCGTGGCGAAGGGGCTTGAATTACTCAGGGAAGCTATGAGCTATGCCGTGCAGGGCCACCCAAGATGGACAGGTCATAGTGGAGAGTTTGGACCAAACGTGATCCACCTGGAGGAGGAACTGGCAACCCACTCCAGTATCCCTGCCAAGAAAACTCCATGGACAAAGACCTTCTCATCCTTTGGAGAAGGGGACGACAAAGGATGAGATGGTTGGACAGTATTCTCGAAGCTACTAACATGAGTTTGGCCAAACTGCGGGAGGCAGTGAAGGATAGGCGTGCCTGGCGTGCTCTGGTCCATGGGGTCACGAAGAGTCGGACACGACTGAACGACTGAACAACAACAACAGGCTTAGAGTAGACTAGCCTTTCCCAACCTGGTGCCCTCCAGACATTTTGCATTATAACTCCTATCTTCAAAATCACACAAGAAGAGCCTGCTGAATCAGGCCAATGGCTCATCTAGTCCTGCACCCTCTTCGCACAGTAGCCAGATGAATGCCTTTGAGAAGCCCAGAAGTAGGACTGGAACACAACATCACTCTCTCCCCACCTGTGACTCCCAGCACCTAGTATTCAGAGACTTACTGCCCCAAACAGTGGAGGAAGAATCTAGCAATCTTGACTAGTGTCCACTTATCCTCCACGAATTTGTCTAATCCTCTTTTAGAGCAATCCAGATTGGTGGCCATCACTACCTTTTGTGGGAGTGAGTTCCATGGTTTAACTGTGTGTTTAGTGAAGAAGCACTTTCTTTTGTCTGGGATAGAATTGAAGAGTTTGAAGGGACCCAAGGGTCATCTTGTCCAACCCCCTGCAGTGCAGGAATCTCAGCTACAGCATCCAGGACAGATGGCCATCCAACCTCTGCTTAAAAACCTCCATGGAAAAAGAGTCCACAACCTCCCAAGGGAGACTGTTCCACTGTCGAGCAGCTCTTACTGTCAGAAAGATTTTTTCTGTATGTTTAGTCAGAATCGCATTTGGATGAGTCTAGGTGATGCTTCATCCTGGCACTCATTTAGCTGGCCAGATACCACCATCTTGATCACCTTGTCCAAGAATGAGATGTTCGTTACCAGGCAGTAGTTATCTAAAACCTCAGGGTATTAGGAGGGCCTTTCAGAATGTGTCCCAACACCACCTTAACTGTATTGAAGTCCCATTGTGTTTAAATAAATAAATGTGTCTATTCAAAGCATGACAAAGCCTGGATCCGACCACCGGAAAGGCTTTTCAGTGTTTTCTTTAATGTGCAGTAATCCTCTCCGGTAGACTTACCACTTGTATTATTTTATCCTAAAAATCCAAACCTTGCTGTTCAAGTGACTGAAAATATTTTAAAAACAGTCATGTCTGTACCCATTAATATGTTTCAGTCTGCTTCTCCGTAACACCCAGAATTTCACAGCTGTTAAAGGAGTGTGGCAGAAAGGAATTCGGAATTAGTCCCGGCATCAGGAGTGCATTTCCTGCCCTCTATGTGAAAACCGCAGAATGGGGACAGAATATGCATACTGAGTTGTTCTTTTAGCCCCAGGTGAATAGAGGAGTTCAGGTTTATCCCTAAGGACAAAAACCACTGTTTAAATTACAAGGACATTTCAGAGTATTTGGAAGGACAACTTAAAGGCTCACACTTCAAATACTTGTAAGGCTGTGGGGAATTGGCGAAGACGATGGACAAAATTTCAGGGAATTTCCCTTAATTAAATCCAAGCCAATTTAGCTGTGGAGTCCTCGAGGAAGTCACTGTGAAGCAGCCTCACTGACCTTGCTATTGTACAACTTTTGTTGTCAAGTGAATTCTAAGCATTTCAGAGACAAAACATGCGTCTCTCCAAGCCCTGCTGTGGTTTCTTTTATCCATAATCATAGGGAAGATGGGCAGCTTGATCCTAGAGGGATTCAGCAGCAGGTACAGCAGAGATTTGGAGCAGCTATAAGTAATATCCAAAGTATGGCAAAGGCAGCATAGAAATAATTGGCCCGTATACTAACGCAAACCACCCTGACCTCCCACCTAACTCTCTGAACAGAAAACAATTTCTTAAATGCAAAAAATCCACTATGGCAGCTTTGAACTGGCAATCCAAATCTACTGCGCCCTCGGCTTAAGTCCTTTACAAAAATATGCCCATTACTCTGGTCACTTTCACATGTAGTAGCAAGCCAAGCAACTCACCTTAATAAACCATACCATGCAGGAAACCCAGTCATTGCCACACACTGTCCTTTTCCTGACATTATTATTATTATTATTATTATTATTATTATTATTATTATTATTATTATTATTAAAATTTGTATGCCACCCTTCATCCATAGATCTCAAGGCAGTTCACAGCATAAAAAAACAAAAAACAAAAACAAATGCAGTAGACATGAGTAGATAAAACAAAGCACTGGAACATGATGACTAAACTCAGGACTGTGGTTTGTTTAACCTTAACAAGCCAGGATCGCTAGCTAGCCCTAAGCCATATACCTGCTTGTGGGCTTGCAAATCCTGGCTTCTTAGGGTGAAACAAACCACAGTTGGATAACAAATCTATCTAAGGATAACAAATCCATCTGAGATATGAAGCAAGAGCAATCTGGCTATATGCATGAGTACATAGATCATGCACAGTATGTTTTATTAAGCCACACCTCTTGGCTTAGTGTTATGTGCAAACACAGCCACTGCCTCCCCATTTTGCCCCATTTGTTCTTTCTGTCTGGAACTCTTGCTTGGCACATCTGTGCTGCACAATGGCAATGCAATGGCATTGTAGGTAGCAGCTGCAACACAGGCAGTAGTATCCTCCTCTAACAAACATACTGGGATGCTGGCACCTGGTTGTGTCATCTGCTTCCTCCATGCAGCAGCTCATTGGATGAGACTTTAGCAAATGCACAAAATTTTACGCACAAGATAAACATCCCTGTTGTTTTGATTACAGTATTTACATCAGGTTCAAGCACCGATACACATTACATCAGGAAATACAAATTCACTGAGAACCAGCATCTGATCAGGCACACATATGTGTCAAGGTGCATAGTAGCCAAAGCTAGCCAAGTTCTTTTAGCACCTGAGGTAGAAAATCCCACAAGTGCCTCTCCCTGGGACTGAAAATACAGTAAGAATAAATTTTAAAACAAGCAATTTGCTGCCCTCCCATAGCTCCCAAAATCAGCCGGCTGATGTGGCTCCCTGACTCAACATGATGCTTGGGCCAGCTCAATAAGCTCTGCAGAGTTTATGGTTGATAAAGAGGATGGCAAAGAAAATGTGAAATTAAGCACAGAGATTTGCAAAAACTGCACTGAAAAAACATCTGTCTGTAGCATCTTCAGCTGAATATTATTTAAAAGGTTGCATTCATTGTGCAAAGCTGTAATGTTTAGATCAACCCTGAAGGAATGGTATGATGCCTTGCAATGTTGCAAAAATCTTCATCCACTGATCTCTCTGAAGATCTGCTGTGGAATCCATAGCTGTATATAGCCTTAAGCCTAGAGATGTCAGAGACTGTGTTGACAACAGAAATAGGAGTGGGAATTGCCTATGTTCACTTATTTGTCCCATATCTGGAATTGAAACCAATTCATCAAATGTATTTGGAATTTGCTGTTGTTGATCAGTCCACAAATGATATATACAAATGTGTAATTGATGACTACCCTCCCCCTTTGCAGTTTGTTTCCTCTGCATTGAGATGAATCATGTGGAATTACATAATTAATTAATTAATTATGTGAAATTTAACCATAGCAGACAGTGGGGCAAAAATGTAGTTTTCGTAAAGGTGAACTGCAGCAGAACAGAAACAACACTGCATACAGCAAATATAGAACAGAACAGAACAGAAATCTATGCCTTTACACATCTCTAGTCAAGCATTGGTGTTTTAAAATGTCACTGGGAAGAAGATTTTCCATTCCTTAGACTGTTTTCTCATCCACCCTTTCTGGATAAATTTGTCGCAAGTGCTCTTCAGCACCTGCAGTTTGTAAGAGGCTTGTGGCAGATCATTGGGCCACAAGAGATTCTGTTTGAAGACTGAGGTCAGCTGTGTAAAAACAATTGTGTAGAAAGGTGGTAGAAATATCTAGGGCAGCTGGGAGGTCTAGCTGGAATTACTGCCAAACTGTGTCCTGTTTCACAATAATTGTGTTTCTTGGCCTGTCAGACTGCATAGTGTGACTTGTATGTATTAGCTGGATCTCTTTTGAAAAAGAAATAAAACCCAAGTGGTTTTATCTTGCTATGTTGCTAGAAATGAGGTCAGTGAATTCCTTGAGATTTGAAGCCTTGTGATAAAATTCTATTTATTCTTCTGGACAGTTGTGTGAAACACAAACCCACGCATTTGCAGCCTCCATTGAAGCTTCAGCATCAGTATGCTAAAGGGTTATTTAATTATTTCAGGCTTGACTTCACCCCCACCCCTTTATTTTCTGTGGAAATGTCATTGCATGGCTTTTGTGGTGTCCATTGGGGTAACTAATAGCAAAATTCCTCAAAATCATGATAAAACATGTCTTGATAAACAATGGCTTATCATGACAGGAATAAGCTGAGGTAAGCCTCAGACTTGTCCTCTTCCAGCACAAACATGAGGAGGACTACAGAAGCCACCTTCTCTTTTTTTATTTAACCACAGCTTTTCATTTTGTCGGAATGTGGAAAAACTGCAGTCCATCTGAACTATGGTTTGTTAAAACAAGCCAACTTCAAACCACAGTTTAAGAAGTTCACTTGTTTCGACAGACCACAGTTAAGGTAAACTATGGTTAATAAAAAAATGTGTAGTGTATGATGGGATAGTGGGGCTTACCTGACCTCCCAATCAAAACAAAATAAAAAATAAAAAAAAATTCTTTCCAGTAGCACTTTAGAGGCCAACTAAGTTTGTTCTTCGTATAAGCTTTCGTGTGCAAACTTAGTTGGTCACTAAGGTGCTACTGGAAGGATTTTTTAATTTTTTATTTTGTTTTGACTATAGCAGACCAACACGGCTACCTACCTGTAACTGACCTCCCAGGAAACTGATAGAAACCTTCCGCTGTGAGACCTTTGAAATACATAACTCTTTTCATAGATCAGTCTTCCCCAACCTGGTGCTTGAGGAGGAGCTATGCAATGACAACCTGGATGGGAGACAACTCTGACAGGTAGGTTATCACCACTTGCCTATCTCATAAAGGAACAACTGGTGCAGCGGCTTCCAAATAGTCTGCACCAACCTGTTACCCTCAATATGTTTTTGGACTGCAACTCCCACCATCCCTAGATATTGGCCATTGTGTCTGGGACTGATGGGAGTTGTGGTCGAAAACATCTTGAGGGTACCAGGTTGGGGCAGACTGATGCACAGACTGTTCCCTTTTTTCTGATTCCCTTGTGAGATAGGCAAGACAGTGATGATAACCCACCCACAGTTGTCATTGCATTTCTCCCCCACCACCACCACCACTCCATGGGTAATAAGCAGAACCTTTAAAAAATGTGTGTGTGTGTGTGTGTGTGTGTGTGTGAGATAGTTAAGCATTGCACTTTCACAGTGACATCTTTCATGCCACATAAGGAGAATTCTTGTGGGGCGACTTAGCTGTCACTTGTTAGTGAAAGGATGGCAGGATGGCTGTGTCTTGCCTGTGTAGCGTAGTTGATTTAAAACATGAATGCATGGATATTTTAAGTTCTACTCTCGAATAATAACCTGAGAAAAAGCACATTCCTTATTCAGCGTCTCTTAGGCATCCCGGAGCCGAGTTTTCTTTCCCAGTGCTAGCTCTATGAAATTATCCATGGCATTGCAAGACAGCTTGAATCCTTTTGTTCTTATATAGCTTCAGATGTATCAAATAGATTCTGCGGCTCAAAAGAGACCATGCAAAAATACTGTCACGGGCCAAAGCGTCCTGTGAACTGTATCTTGTTAAGGATGCTGAGAGCTGTTGGGAGACCCCCCCCCCACTACCCTCACAGAGCTACAGTTCCCAGAGTTCCCTGGGAAGAAAGATTAACTGTTAAAGCACTCTGCGAATTGCAGCTCTGCAAGAGAAATAGGGGTCTCATAACAACTCACAGCATCCTTAACAAACTACAGCTCCCAAGTTTCTTTGCTGGAAGCCATGACTGTTTATTAAAAAAGTGGTATTCTACTGCTTTTAATGTATATTGCACATGAGGGTTGGGTTGGAGACAATCGTTCCCCCCTCTAGAGCCAGCCCAAGGCATTTTGCTGCCTGAGGTGAAGGACAAAATGGCTCCAGGGCCGGCCCACCCATGAGACAAAGTGAGGCAACCACCTCAGGTGACAAGATCCACAGGGGCAGTGAATCCCAATGTAGATTCTTATTATCCCTTTGTTCCTGGTGTCAATCTTCATGCCTCCCCTCTTTCCCTTGTGGGGAAGCGGTGCCATTTTGTGGGTCACTTCGGGTGCCAGAATGTCTTGGGCTGACCCTGGGTGGCTCTCTCCTACTATTCCATATTCATACCTCAACTGGACTAACAGTAGAATCTTACTTCAACAATGGTAACAGGATAGCATCTTCCACCACACCTGAAGGTAGCAGGTTACCTTAGTGGGGGGAGGGCAGGCCGAGTCATGTGGTACACAGAGCTCTGACTTCTTTTGATATATACCCATTTATATTTGGTTTTTTTTTTTATCAAAGTGGTTTACAGCCTGCCTTAAAGCATTAAATGCAACATTACCGAATATCAAAATAAAATGCTAGAAAGGAAAGTCAAGTATGAAACGCACATTTAAACCAGCGTAATTAACAGGAAAACAAAATGTTCTCTTACAAATAAGAATCAAATACAAAAATACCACAAAACTCCACATCTACAGCATCATTGGCAACTAAACAAAATAACTGATATGGAAGCTGCAACCTCACTTCCCTCCCCCGCCAAGTAATATCTCCCAAATTTGTCCTTAGCAGTCTTCCATATAACATACCTCACTCTCAAGCCTTCCCACCAGAAAATGTTGGTTTGTCTAACTACACGTATAAAACAAAATAAAATAAAAAAATTCCTTCCAGTAGCACCTTAGAGACCAACTAAGTTTGTTCTTGGTATGAGCTTTCGTGTGCATGCACACTTCTTCAGATATCTAAAGAAGTGTGCATGCACATGAAAGCTCATACCAAGAACAAACTTAGTTGGTCTCTAGCGTGCTACTGGAAGGGTATCTGAAGAAGTGTGCATGCACACGAAAGCTCATACCAAGAACAAACTTAGTTGGTCTCTAAGGTGCTACTGGAAGGAATTTTTTATTTTGTTTTGACTATGGCAGACCAGCACGGTTACCTACCTGTAACGTATAAAACAGTAATCTGAGAGTATCGAACACTATTCACTAACAACTAGAAGATCTATAAAACTATTAAGTCATATGCTTACAGCTATGCCATGCCATACTGGAACCCTCCTCATGAGAATAAAGTTTTGTTTTTATGGGCTGATGCTTTTATTTTGTACTGTGAGCAAATTCTTTAAAACAAAAACAAAAAACCATAGAGGCAAGTCTCAAGAGCCTTATAACTGTGAAAAGCTGTGTCCATACATATAAAGTAACTGATTACAGCCTTGGGTATTCTTTATTGCTTCTTGCAGGACACCCTAAACAAAGGTCACCCGTTCCAAGAAATGGATTTTCCACCAAGCCTGACTTGCAGACTCGAGAGGCTGAGCGGCAGCTCATCCAGCAAATGAAGGAGAAGTGTGATGAACAGGCCAGGAAATTCAGCTGCATCCAGGAGGAACTTAAGAGAACCGGCTGCGGCTTCGATGTCTTTGTTATCACAACACAGCATTTCTTTCAGAAAGTAAGGTTTCTTTTTGCTGTCCACATTCCAAATGTTCTTGGTGGTACCTAAACTCATGCAATATTATTTCCCACTTTTCCAGTGACTTCTGGTTATCGTAGGTGGTAGAGGGGTGTCATGTCGATCCTGATGCAAAACCTAGGCTTTGCCAGCCTCGTTTTGTCAGAGGGAGGAAAGTGTGGAGATAGTGTTTAAACAAGGAACAATATCAAGCAGGGCAACCTCAGCCGTTGCTATCTATCTTGCACCAGAATTGCAGTCTTCAGTACAAGGGAGGTACATGCCACAGTGTCAACAATTTGTGTGGAAATGATGGCGCTTATTGGTTACCTTGTTTGAAGCAGGAGAAAATGCAAGTTGGTAGCTGTGTCTGCAGTCTTTGTTGCTTTGTTGCTTTGCATTAGAAATGCTAGAGCCCAAGATTACCAGCAAAGAAGATACATGTGTCCCCTATACAGAGGAGAGAAACAGATTTGGAGAGGGGGCAAAGGAATGTGGGGCAGGGTGGAGCTGGGGGAAGTCCCATTGTGCTAGTGGGAGTCATTGCACTGGTTCTGCTACTGTAGCAGCTTAATTTAATCTGCCCAATGTTTTTGACAATGCCATATCTGGGATAGTAGAACACCATCTCCCTTTTATAATTGTGCACTTAAGACTGTTATATTGCAATACTTACATGTTATATAGACATGTAGATGAGTCCTCCCCAATCTCATGCCCACTGAATGTTTTGGACTACAACTCCCATCTGCCTCAGGCAGCATGGCCAGTGGTCAGTCATAATGGGATTTGTAGTCCAAAACATCTGGACTGCAATATAGAACAATTGCCTTTAATACTCCTGGGTGAGAAGTGCTGCCCTGGGTTTCTGTAATGGAAATGATCCACATGTTACACAATTCCGATAGGTAGAAGCGAAATGTGAATCATCTCCATAAGAAGAAACCTAGGGCAGCACTTCTGACCCGGAAGTATATGGAAAGAGTTTTGCTTTAGTTCATGCATTTTTGAGACTCAAAAACTGAAAGCAAGAACAAGACTGTAAACGTTTTATTTCTATAAGCAGGCAAAAAAAAAAAAAGCTAGACAACTTTATGGGCACCCTAGAACTTACTTGCTTGCTTGCTTGCTTGCTTGCTTGCTTGCTTACTTATTTTCAGGTGGGTTCAATGAATTAAGGTAAGAATAGTATCTAATCTGTCCCATGCAGGTGCAGATAACTTGAAAGCACTGAGGTCGTAGATATCCAGATCCCAGTTTGGGTTATTGGGAAAGGGAAGGACCACATCAATAAGCTGTAGGGCAGGTGTGGGACCTTTGTTGCTCTGGTTGCTGCTGAACTACAGCTCCCGTCATCCTTGGCCATTGACCATGCTTGCTGGGATTGATGGGAGTTGTAGTTCAGCAACATCTGGAAGGCCAAATGTTTCCCACACTTGCTCTAAGGCCAGGTAAGATGGGAAAGAAGCCAGCAACAGGCTTGGGTTTCCCCAGAGCTACTTCCTACCACGGAACTGGGACTTAAATGTTTTATCTAAAAAACACCAGAATGGTTTGGCTCATTCTGGCTATACATAGTCGTTGAACCACACATACATCAGTGATGTACTGTGCTAAAAGGGAATGAGATCAGTCAAGTAAACAAATGCTCCATAGCTGGATCCCCATACAAAGCAGAAGAATTAGGGTGGTGCATATTATAGTCTTAATTTGTCACTTCCTTTAGAATCCATTTATAAGCGGCATGCCAACTTTATTGTTTGCATTTGATTTATGGCAGTGATGTAAGTACTTCAAAAGAGGAAAGCAGAGGAAATGGCTGTGAAACGAAACAAAGCGCTAAAATTCTGAGTGATCTATATGTGCAGATTCCTTGGCCAGCCACATAACAAATTATACAAACGGGGATCTTGCTATTACCTTGTGCATTGAAACTGGGGGGGAATGAAAGCAGTGGTTTGGCACAGGCAGTTAGTCACTTATACAGTGAGTGATTACCACGCTCATGGACTGCTGCCTGTTAATTAGTTATTAATTAACAAACTAATGAGCAAGGGTCAAACTTTGACCTTGGATAGGCATATGTAGGAACTATTGACATATTGTTGGGAACATTGCATTTGATGGGAAAGTGGAGACTGCTTTGTGCGCTGGCCTTGGTGCTGAAAACACTGGCTCTGGCTGGACGGTTGTCTCCCAAGCATTAAAATGAATTGGTCATTTCATGTAGCAAGACACTGAGAAATCTCTAATATCAGTTACTGCCAACCTAGGGCAAGTTATACCAGTCAAATAATCAATGAAGAAATACTCTGGCCCAATTTCAAGCAACAAAATTAAATCTGAAATCTCTGTGTTACAAGGGGCAATAGTGACATCTGCTGGGGAAATAACATAAAATAGCATGATAGGTAAAGCAGAGGGTTGTTACTACATTGGTTCTAAGAGAATAATTTGGTGCATTTAACTGATCGGTTTTAACGAGAGTTGAATAAAAGGAAACTTTCAAGCTTCACAGGACTTTTCTTTATTTCAAAATGAAAGGTAAGATCCAATGGATTCAAAATTTCAATTCTGGTTATTGTTGCAGGTTTTTACTTCCACTATACAGAACACTTTCCAACCTTTTAATATCATTCAAATGTCATTGCCATCACCTGTGAGTGTGCACATGATAGTGCTTGGAAAGTTGATTTAAAAAAGGAGTTAGTTCTAGTTTACCACCTCTATAAAGGAATTAATTCCGTTCCAGTTCAATTCATAATTCATTCACATAGTCCAAGTTTTTTGGGGTTTTTTCAGTTCAATTCATAATTCATTCACATAGTCCAAGTTTTTTCATTTTTTTTTTCAGGCTTCAGAATTTTGCAAACTGCTCTGTCAAAATAAACAATATACCTAAAAAGACTACATCAAAACACACACAGAATGTTGTGAATATACATAACTAACACATATTTAAAGCTCTGGTAGCTAGGGAGTATCTTGAAACAGCAAAAAATGAGCCATCTGAGTTTTGCACTTAAAAATGGAGGTTATACATCCAAAAGAAATACAGATACTAATAAGACTGCAACTTTATTATTAATATATTTTCTCTCCAATATTCGATCTTGCCTGAACAAGACAAAATATTTTATAACACATTTCTAGCTGTATTGTCATGTGCACTAATTAAATAGACAAGTAGTTCAGCTAAGGGTTGGAGGCCAGAACCTCACAGCCCTGAAAGAAGCTCAGTATGAATATGGTTGAGCAATAAAGCATTAAATCTATTGTTCGGCCTTAGAGCATGACAGTATGAATCCATGTATGTTTTGCCTCTCAAGAGCCCAAGGGCTTGATCTAGTAAACCCAGGAGCAGATACAGAAGCTGAGGGCTTATCCACACTTACCTTTCCTCCATCCTTTCCTGGCATGGATTGCAATTTAAAGCTGGGTGTCTTAGTGCCCCCCCTTTTTTTTTGCTCCGGAGCTTTCCCCACAAAAACCTATTCTTTAGTGTTCAGTGTTTGCTCTGATTCAGCTTTAAATATTGGGTTTTCGCGGGGGAAGTTTGGGGGAGGAGTGTGGATAAACTTGGTAATTATCCTACAACTTTGCCTGGTTAAGTATTGGGAAAGGAGAATGTAGAATTTGCTCTTGTGTTTGGCAGGCAAAGAAAAACATCTAGACTGGCCAGGTGAAATTGCTAGCACTTGGACCTCCTGCCTTGGCCTTATCAGAAGAGCAATACCTACTGGCCTTCAAACTCCTTCTTCATGGTTCTTAGTTTTCCATCTTCTCCCTTTGCCTCCAGGCCTAGATTCAGAAATGGCTGCCCACAGAGTCCTGATGAAGTCCTGACACTGGCATACATTTAGGCATGCAATCTGAATGAATGGAAATATCAAAATATCACACAAACACACAAACGTTTTCTTGGCTCTAATTATGGGGTTAGCAGTATGGCCCGAAAGCAGAAGTGTCATGCTTAGTATGTGTTAAGTGTGTGTGAATATAATTCCTTTTCTCGCCAGCATCCCACCATCCAGGTCCTTGTTGTGTCCAATTTCAGTCCTGGACTTTTCCATGCAGGTAAGGACACATATGACCTGACTGTAAATTTCTGGAGTTTTGAAAGCCAGCAAGTATAGATTTGACCTGTAGGCTTGTGGCCATAGCTGTCAACTTTTCCCTTTTTTAAGGGAAATTCTCTTATTCCGAATAGGATTCCTTGCAAGAAAAGGGAAAAGTTGACAGCTATGCTTGTGGCCTTCTCCTGCTGTGTACAGGCAGTTGCTGCTGCTGGCATAGCAGGCATTATATAAGAGGCATGGATGGATTCAGTTCAAAGACAGGCTGGAATCATAGACAGGCTTGTTTACATGTGTATACTTGGAGACGATCAGTCTACATCCCAATCCCAAAGAAGGGCAGTTTCAAAGAATGCTCCAACTACCGCACAATTGCACTCATTTCACACGCTAGCAAGGTTATGCTTAAAATTCTACAAGGCAGGCTTAAGCAGTATGTGGACCGAGAACTCCCAGAAGTGCAAGCTGGATTTCGAAGGGGCAGAGGAACCAGAGACCAAATTGCAAACATGCGCTGGATTATGGAGAAAGCTAGAGAGTTCCAGAAAAACATCTACTTCTGCTTCATTGACTACGCAAAAGCATTTGACTGTGTCGACCACAGCAAACTATGGCAAGTTCTTAAAGAAATGGGAGTGCCGGATCACCTCATTTGTCTCCTGAGAAATCTCTATGGGGGACAAGAAGCTACAGTTAGAACTGGATATGGAACAACTGATTGGTTCAAAATTGGGAAAGGAGTACGACAAGGCTGTATATTGTCTCCCTGCTTATTTAACTTATATGCAGAATTCATCATGCGAAAGGCTGGACTGGATGAATCCCAAACCGGAATTAAGATTGCCGGAAAAAATATCAACAACCTCAGATATGCTGATGATACTACCTTGATGGCAGAAAGTGAGGAGGAATTAAAGAACCTTTTAATGAGGGTGAAAGAGGAAAGCGCAAGATATGGTCTGAAGCTCAACATCAAAAAAACTAAGATCATGGCCACTGGTCCCATCACCTCCTGGCAAATAGAAGGGGAAGAAATGGAGGCAGTGAGAGATTTCACTTTCTTGGGTTCCATGATCACTGCAGATGGTGACAGCAGTCACGAAATTAGAAGACGCCTGCTTCTTGGGAGAAAAGCAATGACAAACCTAGACAGCATCTTAAAAAGCAAAGACATCACCTTGCCGACAAAGGTCCGTATAGTTAAAGCTATGGTCTTCCCGGTAGTAATGTACGGAAGTGAGAGCTGGACCATCAAGAAGGCTGATCGCCGAAGAATTGATGCTTTTGAATTATGGTGCTGGAGGAGACTCTTGAGAGTCCCATGGACTGCAAGACGATCAAACCTATCCATTCTCAAAGAAATCAGCCCTGACTGCTCACTAGAAGGACAGATCCTGAAGCTGAGGCTCCAGTACTTTGGCCACCTCATGAGAAGAGAAGACTCCCTAGAAAAGACCCTGATGTTGGGAAAGATGGAGGGCACAAGGAGAAGGGGACGACAGAGGATGAGATGGTTGGACAGTGTTCTCGAAGCTACTAACATGTGTTTGGCCAAACTGCGAGAGGCAGTGAAGGATAGGCGTGCTTGGCGTGCTCTGGTCCATGGGGTCACGAAGAGTCGGACACGACTGAACAACTGAACAACAACACTTGGGGCTCTGAAACAGATGGGAATCTGAAAACATTAGAATCATAGAATCATAGAGTTGGAAGAGACCACAAGGGCCATCCAGTCCAACCCCCTGCCAAGCAGGAAACACCATCAAAGCATTCCTGACAGATGGCTGTCAATATTACACCCTTTTACCATCACAGAATGCAAAATGGGTCCGCAAGGAAGATGGAAGAGAGCTAACACACCCTAAGCCATACAATGTCTATGTCACAGCATCCTTTTTTTTCTCCTCCACCTCTCTGAACACCTGGTGGTCAATTCCACATTGGAGATAATTAGCCCTTAATTAGCACTGATTACATTTTTACCTTTTCAACTTGCAAGCTGTGGAAGCTGCTAACTTGTCCAATTAGGCTGAACAGAGGCACCCGCCTGCTGGCTCAGAGAAAGGACGCACGCACGCACGCACGCACGCACACACACACACTTTTTGCAAAGCAATTTACTTGCTGATTCAATCCAAATATGGCAGCAGAGGAGCAGGTGCTAGGATTTGGTCATCATATGTATTCCTCATCTGGTCTTGCACAGTTTCTGCACTGAGCGAAATGCTAGCTTCAGATTCCAGGAAAATGCTGTTCCATGTGCTAAATCATGTAATACATGTGTAAAAGAATGGTTCCCCCATTTCTTCTCAATTAAGCCCCTTCTGTGCTCTTCATTTAAAGCAGGCATCCCCAAACACGGCCCTCCAGATTTTTTGGGACCAGGGCTGTCTCGTCATAGATGCTGGGTGGCGCGGTGCGCCAGGGCGCCGGGCCCCCCAGGGGCGCCCCCGTGATCCCGCCGGCATACCGGGCGCCCCCTCCCCAACCCGCCCCCGCCCCCACAGGCGGACGGGCGGGCACTCGTGCGCTGACGGGCGAGCTGCAAGCCGGCCGCCCTCCGGAGCCCCAGCTGGAGCGCTGGGAAGGGCGCGCAAAGCCCCGCGCCACTCCAGCGCCACGCCCCTCATCCCCCGCTCGCCCCCCCTCCTGAGGGGCGGCCAGCGCGGGAGGGAGGCGGGCGGAGAGGCGGCATGCCGGGGGCGCCGAGGCATCGTCGCGCCAGGGCAGCTGATCCCTTTAAGGTGGCCCTGTTTGGGACTACAGTTCCCACCATCCCTGACCACTGGTCCTGTTAGCTAGGGATGATGGGAGTTGTAGTCCCAAAACTTCTGGAGGGCTGAGTTTGGGGATGCCTGATTTAAAGCATAACACTTTAAAGTCATGCCTCCCCCCCCAAGGGTTCTGAAAACTGTAGTTTGTTATAGGTGCTGAGGGTTGTTGGGAGAGCCCGATTCCCCTCTGCCTGAGTTCCAGTTCCCAGAGTTCCCTGGGTAGAGGGTTTGGCTGTTAAACCACTCTGAGAACTGTAGCCCCGTGAGAGGGATAGGGCTCTCCGAACAACTCACAGCACCCTTAACAAACTCAGTTCCCAGGATTCTGGGATGCCATGACTGTTTAAAATGTGATGAAGATGATTTGAACATATAATGTAGATGGGATCTAATAGGGTGGATATTCAGTTACATTGCAACCATAGACTAGTTTCAGACAAAATGTAGATGGGAACCTACTGGGAAATCTCTGGGTGATTTGCAGTAGATTGACAAGGACTCCTTACCTTTGTCCCTGGTGAGTAGCAATTATGGCCTATCATGCTCGCATGGACTGCTGGTTTCCTGCACATCCAGGGTTCAGTGGGTACATGGCTTTTCCCCCTATCTGATGTACAAAAAATAGCAACAACAAAAAAAAATACTTATTCCACCTAACCTAAATTAGGCTGCTGCCATGGAAAAAAAAGCTGGTCAGGAATGGACTTTTGTGTGATAGGACTGTGAGCTCAGTTCGGGGGGAGGGGATCCTGGTTTCAGACTGCACTCAGAGGCACTCTGTTCATTAATGCTTAGATGACAGGGACCTGTTTTCATAAATATTGAGCAAACATTGCTCAGCCAATAGTTTGCAGTGCACAGTGATTATCACACACGTGTAACATCTGAAGACTTCCCTTGCCTCCCTTTGTTTTTCTAGGATTGGGGACAGAAAAATAATGTGCCTGCAGCAAATATTATTTCCTTTAATTAGGTTTTTTTGTCAATAAATAATTACATAACTGACATTCCAAAACATCAGCTTAAAACCATTAAAGTAACATATTGCAGAAATGGTGCTATTCAGCCTGGCCCTTTGTTTATGGGAAGCTGATTTTTTGTTTGTCTCTTGGGTTCAGGGTGAAACAATGCTTTTTTAAAAAACAAATAATCTGATGGTGCTATTCACAAATGCTCTGCTAAAATATATTGTTGCAGTACAGATTGCCTGACCGTCTTGGCAGTTTTTAAGCCATAATAAGCAGCTTTCTGTTTTCAGGAGATGCAGTTAGAATATAAAATAGTTTAACTTCATTGAAATGCATGTGAATGCCATGTTTTAAATTTAAAGTTATGTGTTCCTTTTAAACTTGTGTGGCTGCATCAATAACAAAATAACAAAAAACAAAACCACCCTTTCCTATGCATTGATGTAAATCCAGTTTGGTAGCAATTATTTCATAGAATCCTAGAGCTGGAAGGGACCACAAGGGTCATCTAGTCCAACCCCCTGCAATGCAGGAATCTTTGGCCCAATGTGGGGCTTGAACCCATGACCTTGAGATTAAGAGTCTCATGCTCTACCATCTCACACAGGAGAGATAGGGTGTGTCTATGGGAGGAGACGGGTCTTGCCTTTCGTTTCCAAAATGAACTACATCTTGAACCGAAGCTCAATAAAAATGCAGAAGTTTTCATTCACTGTAAATGCATCACTCCGTGGTTGTATCTTCCCTGATATGACAGAAAACGAGAGGTTATCCGCACAAACCCTTTGATTGGTTTCCTTCTGCTCTGCAGATAACGTCATTTAGCGTTATGTGAAACATCATTACTTACCGTCTTATTTCCCATTGCAGTTTACTCCTCCGAACTAACATTAGCATGCTTAATTAAATTACAGGGAGAAGGGAATTGGAGTTTGCCTGCTTTGCAATTTGATTATGGTCTGACATTGTAGCTCTAGTCGTGTTAGGCACGACACAGCGGCTATTCTGATAACCTGCTGATGGAACATTCCAAATGGAACAAGTCTAAATGTAAGCCAGGGACAACATAGCTCAGTTGCAAACAAAGGTTGAGTGGTCTAGGGTTGGAGTGTGTGTCAAAGACCTGTTACTATTTAAGTAGCAGGGTCCCTGTCTCCAGCATCCAAGAGCCACCCAAGCAGCATGAAAGGCAAGCTTTTTAACCACTGATAATAAGTCTTCTCATTTTGTGTGCTGATTGGAGCCAATCAGAGTGAAAGGAGATGAGGACTGGGTCCCAGGGTCACTCTCATTGCAGCTGCCCCTCTCTGATTGTCACCAGTTAATTTGTCCAGTGGGTTTCAAGAGGATTTAAGCCTAATTTCCTCTACATTAAGGGCATGATTTAGTCAGGAATGAATGGAACACTTTGTACTGTATTTCAGTTGTTGTTTCCCCCCGGTTCAGACTGAGTTTAGAAAGGAACAAAATGGCTATGTTCACCATCTCTGCCCCCTTTTTATTTCTCACTCTCCTGTTTTGCTTTATATAATGCTCTGCTTTCCACTATGTGTCTCACAGTGGCCTTATGGTGAATGATGGCTAGTCCATTAAGGCAAATGGGGCAGTGTCCCAGCCACGTCAGCCAGTCCCACCTGCCTGCCTGTCTACTCACAAGCAGCCCAGGAGGTGGCACTCATTATCAGCTGCCTCCGCCTTCATCACAGTGTTTCCCTGGGTGTAGAAGTCAGCAAGGAGGAAGATGGGGACAAAACCAGAATCAGGACTCTGCTTGCTATTGACTATGGTGGCACCTGTTGTCGGTCTTCCTGCCTTCTGCCCTACCAATCCTTATGGCCACAGCTGCAGGAAAAAATGAAAGATACAATATACAAATTTTGAAACGTAGATTAAAACGTCACAAATTGATCATAGGGTTGTAGCCAGTGTAGCACTGGGTGACGATAATTTTGATTTGTGCTTGGGCAACAGAACTCTCCTCCCTTCTTCCTCTCCCCCTTATGGCCCTAAATATGGCCTTAGGTAAAGGTAAAGGGACCCCTGACCAGCGGCGTAGGAAGCCTTTTCGTCACTCGGGGCGGCGGCGTGGAGGCACTCCCCTGGGGGTGGGTGGTCACGGCGTGTGCACCGTGACGCCATGATGCGTCGGATGCACTGCGCATGCCCAGAATTTCCAGGCATGTATAGTGGATCTGGCTGGCGCTGCTGCGAGCTGGAGAGCAAGCGGTGGGTCAGGCAGCCCCACGAGCGGCCGTTCGCTCGCCGGCTCGCCACAAGAGCAGCAGCACCGTCCGGATGCATCTGGGCCAGCGCTGCTGCTCCTGCAGCGAGCTGGCGAACGAGCGGCGGCTCGTGGGGCTGCCCAGTCCGGAAGGGGTGCCGCACGGCGGGGGAGGGGCCAGGGAGTGTCATCCCCCTCCCCTGGAACCCGGGGCGCAGCGCCCCTTACGCCACTGCCCCTGACCATTAGGTCCAATCGGGAACGACTCTGGGGTTGCGGCGCTCATCTCACTTTACTGGCCGAGGGAGTCGGCGTTCAGCTTCCGGGTCATGTGGCCAGCATGACTAAGCCGCTTCTGGTGAACCAGAGCAGCGCACGGAAACGCCGTTTACCTTCCTGCCAGAGCGGTACCTATTTATCTACTTGCACTTTGACGTGCTTTCAAACTGCTAGGTTGGCAGGAACAGGGACAAGCAACGGGAGCTCACCCTGTTGTGGGGATTCGAACCGCCAGCCTTCTGATCGACAAGCCCTAGGCTCTGTGGTTTAGACCACAGCGCCACCCGCTTATCTCCCCCTAAACCTGTCCTGCTCCCAACCCTTTGGAGCAGATTTGGGAAGGGTGCAGGGTGTGCACAGCAGGAGGGAAAGGAGGGAAAGTTCCAAAATCCTTGCACTAATGGAGCAAGTGCATTGGATTCCACCCGTCAGAAGAGCATTCAATGAGCAAACGCCTCCCTCCCCTTCCACCAAGGAGTTCTCTGTAGGCTTAGGTGAATTCATCCATTTCTTACTTCCTTTATCTGTGACTGGTGCAGCTGAGAGGTAGTTGTTCAGTGAGGTCTGCTGAACACACTATATTATTTGTTTGGTACATTGCTATCCCACTTTGTTTTCTCACAGGAGATCAAGGGTGGTGTACATGGTTCTCCCCCATTTAATCCCCACAACAACCCTGCAAGGGAGGGAGGGAAGGAGGGCAAAGAGACCATGGCTGGCCTAAGGTCGCCCAGTGAGTTTCATGGCTGAGTGGGAAGCCTGGTTTTCTCTTTCTACATTGTTCCCCTCCTTTTTAGCATTTCATTATTAGGTCGTCTTTGTCAAAATATTTCCAAGGATGAGGACCCTTATTATGGATAAGGATCCCATTTGCTACGGCATCACAAAAGGTTCTGACACAAGCTTGTCTCTTCCACTGCAGGAGAGTGGTTGTGACAGGCGAGGAATTAAGCCAAGTTTATAAATTGATAAGCTGAGCCCCCCATGCAGCTGGTGTCACAGATGATACCTTTGTTATTGGAGAGGAAATTGAGTTCACCTGCAATATTCAAATAGATGACACTTTCAGAATGGCTTTTTAGGAAAGTGCTTTGCAGTTGCCTAGACGTTTTTGTCATCTGAGCATCTAAACTATCTGTGTTTTTGTTTGTTTTACTAAATGAAAAATGAAAACAGTTACAACATGCAAAGTGGCTGGTGGATTTCCCCCACAGTATCTTACAGTGCCAGTAGATTCTGGCCTTTGCCACAATGGCCTCATTATTTGTGGGCATGTGATAAAGCTTTAGCTTTTAATTCTTCAGGGTTACTAGCAGACTTTCTCACTGCATAAAAAAGACTTTTCTAATAGCAATAATAATCCATAAAAAGAAAATCTTATTAATTAAACAAGTATAATCCTGGGCATGTTTAGAGGCATGTGGCCCTGCAGTAAAGGAATTGAATTCTTCCTCCTTTCTGCAAAGGACCTTGGGTAAGTGAACCTGGCAAACGCACCGTGGCCCCACTAGGTTGGGGTTCACCCAATGCCCCTACCAAGCCAAAAGGATCCAATGCTGAAACAGCATTGGGTGACAAAGAGTACCCTTAACCCAACAACAACTTTGGTATTAAGCTCACCAGATCTTAACTTTTCTTTCCTGCCCAAACTAAGAACCAATTAAACCAATACAAAACATCACCCCCAAGGACAGGACTCCCAGCAGTATGGAGTAGGCAAAAAAAATTGGAGTCCCAAGACCAATCAGGCACTCTATCCAAAATTCTTATTCAGCAGGCAACAAGCAAAGCGCATATTCCATAAGGAAGAAAGGAAGAAGCTGCAAAGAAAAGTGGAGTGTTGGGGTGTGGGTGGGTGGGTGGTGGTGGAGCCAGTTTCTTACAAAGTGTGGCTTCCTCTCCATCCTGATTGGCCTGATGGTCCACCTGACCATTCCCCAACTCTTCCCCAGGGCAAAACCATTTTGAGTCTTTTTCCCAGGGGAGTTGGGGTGTGGCAGATTCACCCCCACTCAAGGCAAAAATAACTTTCTGGATCCCCAGCCAACTCAGGGATGGGGAACCTGTGCCCCCCCCCCCCAGATGTTGCTGGACTGCAGCTCTCATCATTTCCCCGTCCCTGCATCAACAAAATATGTCATAAAAGCTATCCAGGTTCAGTCTTAAACAGACTTCCAAGAGAGTTGGGGGTGGGGAATATCAGAAAGGCTCTTGATATACCAGCTTTTAGTTAACTCATTGTAAACTGTTATGTACCAGGTCATATACATGTCAGTCTTCCTTATTTTTCTGGAGAGAAAAAAATATTTTTCATGTCTGTCTTTCTTATTTTATTGCAAAGACTTGGTTCTCTCATCATTTTACCAAAATGATTTAGTGTTATAATAGTGCCAATTTAGTGTTATAATAGTACAATCAATTACAGTGGTACCTCTAGTTACGGACTTAATTCATACCGTTCTTAACCTGAGGCGCGCTTTCACTAATGGGGCCTACCGCCGGCATGCAATTTCTGCTCGCATCCCGGGGCAAAGTTCGCTACCAGGAGCACCTACTTCCGGGTTAGCGGAGCTCGTTACCTAAAGCGTTTGTAAGGAGGATGGTACGTAACCTGAGGTTCCACTGTAATATGAAGCATGATAACATCTCACTATTGCAAATCATAACTAAGAAGTAAGAGAATATTTGAGATAACAAACCATGTGGATCCGCATAACCAAAATTTCGTTATATTATTGTGAGTATTATTATTATTATTGACTGAAATCTTATATTTATGTACTTGGGAGGAGGTCCCATTGAACTCAATGGGACTTATTTCTAAGGAGGTATGCATTGGATTGCTCCATAAATTTGTTAGTTTAATCAATTCAAAATTACCCCAGGCTTAACAAAGTCGTTTGCCTCTTCAGATTTCAGTTTTAAAACTCTCTCTAGATTACATATTCCGACTGATTGCAGCTTGTTTATTTGTCTAACATTTAAAACCTTTAAACATTGCAATTCACATCATACAATAACACACACACACACACACACACACACCAAAAAACAACAACAACAATTGCTGCAGTCATGAATCAACCATGGCCTCACCTTCTCATGATCCTTCTCTACCAAAGGCCTGGTCAACAAAGTAAGTTTATAAAGCAGATTTTTAGCTCAAACCTCTTCACAGAAACAGGATAAAATATATTCACCGGGTTTTATTATTCATTTATTAAACAAATTTATAGGCTACTATGTTGTATAAAGCCGTTGAAGCAGTGTAACCTGAATGAAAAGGACCTGTTTTCTGTGCTGTGTCAGATAGATAAGCTATGCTCATAATCTAAAACAAAAGAAATATAAGAGTCAAAAAGGCATTCTGAGCATACCTCATGAAAGGGCCCATAACTCTTCCAGGTCAGTTCTAATCCCATTCATTGAGTGAGATCTGTATTAGTGTGTCAGTCTCCCCCATAGTCTTCACACAATGAAGCTGTGATTGCTACAGAGCCTGTATGTCAGCCTCATGGGCTCATAGCTCACCCTGTGAAGCTGTAAGTGACCTTTTAAAAATTGCTTGTGCCACAGACTAAATTCTGCATCTGCAGTGTGAAAAGAGTGACGTTGTTTTAGACTGTTAATTTTAAGAAAATGGCACTGTTGTGTTGAGCATATCTGTGTCTGGTGTGTCAGCATAGCCCAGGGGAACAGGAGTAATGGACAGAGGGCAGGAAGGGAGTTCAAAACAGCTGTATATATACATTACCTTACTTCATTACAGTGTGCAGTATGTCAGGCAGTGCATAACCAATAATCAAAAATGCCTAGTCTAAGAAATCTAATTCGCTGGAAATCCACATCTCCCACGTGCCATACATGCACTCTTTTATTTCCAAGGCCTGACAAGCCTGTAGATTAAAAAGTGAAATTGATTGTTATAATAAAAAGAATAGCAAAGCTAACAAAAAATATTTTCCAATTACGAGCCCTCCCATTCTTTTCATACAAGAGCATAATTAATCAAATGGTGCTTCGTGGTAGAACTGCCCCTTGTAACAGCAAAGAGAGAGCCCAGCGTGTCTGGGTCAAAGAAAAAATATGGTTATATGCTCACCACTTCCCAGAACAAAGGAATAAGACCAGGGTCGGTCTTGAAGGGGTTTGTTTCCTTGGGGGGGGGGGTAGAACACACATATCAAAGAAATTAGGAACGGGAGAAATCCTGTCAGTTCACATTTAATGCAAACCTGCATAATTTGCACAATATGCAAAGTAAAACATAGCTATCATTAAAAATGCTCACTTCTCTGAATTTTGTGATGCCTCTTTAGCGCCTACAAAATATACAGTCAAAGCTCAGTTGTTGAACGTATTCCATTCCAAAAGATTGTTTAACTTCTGAAACGTTTGACAACCAAGGCGGCGTGGCTTCCGATTGGTTGCAAGAGCTTCTTGCACTCCCGCGGAAGCTACGCTGGACGTTCGAGTTCCCAGGAACGTTTGAAAACCGGAGCATTTACTTCCGGGTTTTCGGCGTTGAGGAACCGAAACGTTCGGAGATGGAGCTGTTCGAGAACCGAGGTTTGACTGTACACACACACACACACACACACACACACACACACATATGGAACTTGCTCCCACAGAAGGCAGCGATGGCCACCAATTTGGGTGACTTGAAAGAGGGGTAGACAAATTCATCCAGGTAAAGGCTGTCAATGGCTACCAGCCATGATGGCTGTGCTCTGAATGACAGTTGCTGGAAACCGCGAGAGGGGAAAGTGCTCTTGTGCTCAGGTCACGTTTGCGGGTTTCCCACAGGAATCTGGTCGGCCACACTGAGAAAAAGATGCTAGACCAGAGGGGCCATTGACCTGATCCAGTGGGCTCTTCTTTTGTTCTTTTGTTAAAATGCATTATATTTGGGGGAAATGCTTTTTAAAATTGCCTGTTTTAGGGAAAATGCACACAAAAATGTGCAGAAATTTTCATGTCTTAAAAATAAGTTTGCAGACAGATGCAGAAATGGGAAAAACTGAAGGCTGGAAAAACATGAAACAGAGGGAAACAGACATTTATATATTTGTCCATCCCTAAAGGAAGATATACATTATCTTTGTAATACTTGCTTTGTTTACTCACATAAACACCTAAAAATTAGGCATCAGGTCCAACATTCCCATTGTTGAAGCCCCCAAAGCTACAAAAATCCAGATAAACTGTTTTCTGCCTTTCATTCGCTACATTCAACATGCAAAACTAACCCCACCTACTTCTCTGCCCTCTTACTAGGTAGAGGGTGTCACCTTCCAATGGCTAGATAGTGAGATCAATATATTAGGAAAGCGTTCCAAATCATGAAAGAATGTTAAGTCTGCTATGCACACCTATCTGGGAGCAAATCCCATTGAATTGTGACTTGTTTCTGAGTCGATTACACTGCAGATGCTCGTTAGTTGTCCATCCACAAGATAGCCAACTCACAATATTGCTTTAATAATCCATCTCTACATTCTTATTATTCTCACTGTAAAAATAAAGAAATTTCAGTATTGCCTGCGCTGCAGACATAAACCTTTCATGACTCAGAGCCTGAGACTATATTGCACAGTTAAGAAAATGGCACCCATTATGACCTTAGAACCACAAATGAACTTTTGTGGGAGGAAGAGGAAGGGAAAGGAGAATGTTACCCACTTTGAGACTCCTTCGGGTAGTGATAAAGTGGGATATCAAATCTAAACTCCTCCTCCTCCTCCTCCTCTTCTTCTTCTTCTTCTTCTTCTTCTTCTTCTATCTTTGTTCATATGGTCAGGATTTTTATATCACTGTTTTTCATTCTCAGATGCTTAACACAAGCTGGGCAGGAGGGTTCAGAGGCGACGAGACTCAGTATGAAAATGGTGCATTAAATTGCCACTTGTCTTAGCAGTGCTATCGGTAAAAGCCATTGTTGCATCAGAGAACATTGCATCAGGATTGTTAGTCATCCATTTCCAGAAACCTAGAGAATTGCATGGCAGAAAACCATGTGGCTGTACAATTCCCATACATCCTTTAGATGTATGGAATTGCACTGCAGAGGAGCTTCTTCCGTTCCATTTAGGTGCATGTGAAAGGGACCACGTAAAAAGTGTACAGAGTATTTGGTGGACAAGGCCTCTTTTTCTGAATGTTATTCAGGGATTATGGGTTTTGTAGACATGTTCATAAGTGTGATTAGGGGACCAAAGCTGATTATGAATATTTTCTGCTGCTTAAGGAAAGATTGACCTGGTCACAGCTCTGCCAAAGCAGTGGTTATGGACAATTTGCATGGACAGGTTTTCCTCTCGTTTACACTCTGCTGATATATTGCATTATATATACACACTGAGTTGAGTAAGTAATAATATAAGCCTATGAATGGATGCTTGGAAATAAACTGTACAGTGGTACCTCGGGTTACAGACGCTTCAGGTTACAGACACTTCAGGTTACAGACTCCGCTAACCTAGAAGTAGTACCTCGGGTTAAGAACTTTACCTCAGGATGAGAACAGAAATCGTGCGGCGGCGGCAGAAGGCCCCATTAGCTAAAGTGGTACCTCAGGTTAAGAACGGACCTCCAGAACGAATTAAGTTCTTAACCCAAGGTACCACTGTACTGGGTTGAGTGATAGGGCAGACCATTTTGGGATTCAGGGCAGCAGAGAACACAGTCTAAAAGTTTGACTTACGAGACACAGTTCACTGAGAATTTTATATAAGATGTGCAAGTTCTATAGGATAAAATGAGATCAGTTCAAGAGTAGGCTGAAAACAAGTCAGCATGTGTGTGGAGCAGGGAATGATAATAATAATTTTGATGCTTAGTGGCTAGAGTAAATCATTTATTTACATGGATGATCTCAGTAAGCTTAGTAACAACTCTGTCAGGTAGGTCGTTGCTATTGTCTTACTATTAAAGATAGTGGTGCCAAAAGATAATGATTTGCCAAAGCAATTAGTGCCTGCACAATTAACAGCAAAACAATTCTTAGATTGCAATCTGAACTTTCAACAGTTATAGTGGTATCCCCAGTTGGTGTTAACCATGGTTAGTGATGGTACCAATCTAATGCTAAACCATGGTCAAGTCCAACCAGAAAAAGGGAAAAGGAGAATAATGGAGACAGGATCATGTGTTCCTGGGTCTGTGTTCCAGTTTCCAAACTGTAGGCTACAGAGAGCCACTGCTATCTCTACAGCAGGCCGTAGAGACAAAAATTGAAACAATGGAGAAAAAGATAGAAGGGTAAATACGGTCAGGGTAAATTTGACAGTAGAATGAGGAAAGAAGGAGCAAGTGATTCAGCAGAGATGTCAAACACACAGGCAGCAAAGCCAATCTGATGACTAGAAGAAGTGGACCAAAACTGAGGCTTTAGTGTCTTGTATTAGAGAAAGAAACAAAATCAGCAGAGGGGGTACATCATGCATGTCTCAAACCCTGGGGATCTGTGGTGAAATGATGCAATTAAAGAGCAGTCCTAATCATTTGCATTGCAGTGTCATATAACATTGCTGCAAAGCCAAGCTTTTTCAAGCGAAGCTTTAATTATTCCTGCATGCTAATGTGCTTCACAACCTGCTCATAAGCTGTTATGGACTCCATTATGTATTTAACGTAGCTGTAAAGAAATAAAGCATGTCTAGCTAGACATGAAAAAACGAAAATCTAATTAGTTGAAATCCACACAAAATATTGCAGAGACTATTTTGGAGGGGGAAGGGAGGAGATGCCCTGCACAGTCCCTTCTGATAGCTTGGAAAGGGAGCCTCCCGTAGGCTTCCTGCTTAACATGGTTCCAGGCACTAAACATCTTCCAAGACAATAATGCCCACTTACACCACAAAGAACTCATAACCCACCTACATTCAGCGACCAGAAACATCATAACCAGACACTGGAGAGACCTGTCAGGAGTAAGCATGGACCAATGGTACCAAATATTATGGTAAACAGCCTTACTAGAAAAATTAACCAATAAGCTGAAAATGACAAGGGGACAAATAGAAGAAGACGCCTTCACCCTGGTATGACTCCCCTTTATCACACACACAGCCCAACAAGACAATGACAAAAATCTACCAACAGCATACAAATCAATATGGCTAACCTGATCCAAAACACCCACCCACCCCACTCACACATGAAGACAAATACCACCACAGCCAATCACAAATAAACAACCACACCCTAGGTGAACCCCAACCTCTCTCACCACCAAACACAGGCAAACAAAAGAGAACCTGCACAAGCCACGTTGACATCAAACCCTACATATATTAAGTAAAATAGAAACATGGTCACCCACCCCCCATCTCCCCCCCCCCGTCCACCTCTTTCCCCCTTTTCTTCCCAATGTCTCAACAAATGAAACTGATTTGTAAAAATGATACATGGAAAAAATGTGTGTGAGAGACATACTTTTGTATATCAAGAAATCTTTAATAAAATACTTTAATATATAAAACAAAAACAAAAACGAAAAACATGGTTTCAGGCTGCTTCCTCAGCTCTTCTTAGAGCCTTGTGCCAATACCACCTTTGCTCCTCTGAAGCCACCAGATGAGGTCTTCTAAAAGTGCCAGTAGGTCCTGACCATCAAGTGATTAAGACACTGATCTTTTTAAAAAGGGTTTGAAGTAATAGAATCTCAAAATTGTAGGATTGGGAGGGACCCTGTGGGTTAATCTAGTCCAATGCCCTGTGATGCAATAATATTGCCCACAGCCATTCCTGGGTGGGCCAGACACACTGACCCGTTGCGCCATAATTTCGCTCAGTTTGCATTTGAAGGCAAGCCTACAAAATTCACTCTTCCCCAAACTGCACGCTAACACACAGCCATCATTGGAAACACTCACTTCTCTGAATTTTTCACTGCTGCTGTCCGGTACAAAAAAATGCATATACTGCAGTAATGTCCATGAGAATGCATTTTTAATGAAAACAGCATGCAAAAAGGCATCATATGAGTGAAATGTTGTGCAGAAATGTGTGCACCAGGTAAAATTTCATACAAAAATGTGTCTGTTTTTAAAAAAAATGCTGATGAGTTTTCACAAGAACTTAAAGGAAAAAACCCACAAACTGATGGGAAAACAGAGGACTGAATTTAAGATTGGCTTGTCCTGAGTTTGACCACTGGTCCATCTATTTCAATATTGTTAACACTGACTGGAAGCAGCTTTCCAGGGCTTCAGACAGGGAAAAATCTCAGTCCTACCTAGAAGTGCCAGAGATTGAATCTGGGACCTTTGTTCCACCGCTGACCCATGGCCCTTCTCTCGCTCTTAGAACTTTGACACATTACCAATTTTTAACAATCATGGCTCATTCCCACCCCCACCCCCATATATCTAAATATGTATTGTGGCCCATCCAAAACCATCAATTACTGCATTTACAACATTCAGGAAAGTGTGAAGGCTGGGAATGGGCTGTAGCTCAGTGGACTGCAGAAGGTCCCAGGTTCAATGGGCTGAGTCAATTTTCTCCTAGTCCCTATTAGTGAGTAAGGCAAAACTTAAGAGCTTTTGCAGCTTATGGAAGGCTGCGTTCATGGCAGTTTATTCTGTTTTCCCAACTTTCCCTAACTGTTCATTTCTGCATAATGTTTGAGCTGTCACATGACATAAAAACCACTTCTGGAAATACAGCAGACTCTAGTGAAAGTTTAGCACTCATTTCCATGTTATCTGCAAATGGATTTCTTTCTGGAAGCAAATAACATAGAAATAGATTGATAAACTTGCACTATATTCTGTTGCATTTCCTGAAGTAGCTTCTACATCATGTGAAAGCTGAAATATAATGCATAAATTAAAAGTTATAGAAATATTGGGGAAACAGCGTAAACTGCTGTGTGATAGCAGCTCTGCTTACTTTTAAAAAAATATATATTTATTGAATATATTATGTTAATATTTTAATAACTTGTTGCTAGGGGAGGGGGACCTTTATCTTATCTTTTGGATCCCCTGGGAAACTCAACAAACCTGCTGCACCTGGCACTGGGAATGGAGAGGACAGCTGAATGGGACACAGCTGTGGGAAGCCTGAGGCAGTACCATCTGCAAAAGCAAGTCTAGAGTGAGAGACTAGGGTGATGTCCACTGTTTCCAGTAACTCTTCTCATCATGAGACTTTTGTGGGTGAGCTAAGAGTTTGTTTGAACCCTGGGTAAGAAACTGGAGGCTGAGAGGGAGGGTGTGTCAGAAGGAAGATTCATATCTATTAGCAAATTTGTCCTGGTGCAATATTTTTATATGTAACTGTGTATTTTTGTAACGTTTTGCGTATGTTGTCTGTTGCTGCTTCAGTTTTCTGTACTCCGCTCCAAGATATTTATATATATATTAATTAAGCGGTATAGAAATTAAATAATTCATTAAATGGTCAGTAATCAAAGTGAGGCCATTGATCTATCAAACTAAGTGTTATTAGCTGCAGAGTCGCTTGTTACCTAAAAGGTCTCCAAGCGATTTATGTTGAAACATGGAGAAGAAGAAAGAGCCGTATCGTCTGCTCTGGGAACAGCACTGTGGGAGCTCAGAGGTTTTCGCCAGCCCTGCTATCAGCAAACCTGGTGATTTCAGGGATCGAACCGGAGAACTTTTGTACTTGACTTTGTTCTCTACCATGTAACGGTGGCCTCTCATGTGTACTGCTGTGCCTCCTGTGTTCATAGCCTCCTTTTCTGTTTTGCGTTGCATTCTCAATAAACCTAGCTCTAATGCCTTACCCTGAGCTGGTTCATTGGTCCATCTAAGTCAGTAGTGCCTCAAGTGACTGGTGGCGGCTTCCCCGGGCCAGGGAGAGAATTCTCAGCCCTGCGCAAAGGTGCTAAGGATTTAACCTGGGACCCTCTGCATGTGAAGGAGATGCTCCACCACTCGGCTGCAGCCCGTTCTCTTCCAGCCACCCAGCCAGCTGACGTTCTCCTGCTGCAGGCAAGGATGAAGGCAGCAGATTGGGCAGTGATGCAGGAGTAGGCTGGGCTAGGCAGGGGGACGTGTGGTGACCACTTGCTTTTTGCAGGGAGGAGCAGCTGGGTGTCCTCAGAGGATGATGAAACTGATCAAATATTCCGTTGGCTTCTCTCTATTGATCTGCCTCCTTCTGCAGAGGCGTCCAGTGGCAAAAAAACCCGTCCCTCCCTCTCTCCCATTTCCCTGCCAGGATTCAGATATGCTGCTCTCTGCTTTGCTCCGCCTCCTCCTGCATTCCTGAAGTTAATAAGAGGAAAACCCAGGTAGCTGGAGAGGAATCACACACACAGGCGCACAAGTTGTGTCAGTTGTCAGCAATCCATCTTCTTCCTTTCCTTCTCGTCCTTTTTTTAAAAAGACATTTCCTGCTGCTTAGGAATTAAACACCCTGACATTCTGAATGAAGCTGGCCGCTTTTCCAGCCAGCCTGCCAGAATGGGCCAGTGCTGCTGCAAGCTTTATTACTGCCTCCAGTGCCTGGACAAGACGGTACTCTGCCTCTTCCTTTTTTCCTCCTTAATCCAAAGGGCTGCGACGGCTAGCCTTGTGTTCTCTCTTATTCTTCCTCTAGCTAATGTTGAGAATGTTGCTTTGCAAGCTGCAGCTGACTGGGAAGGAAGGAGGGAGGGAGGGAAGGAAGGAGGGAGGGAAATGGGGAGAGGGACTGTGATGATGTCCATTTTTTTAATATAATGTGCTGACTTCTCATTCGCTAGCACCAAACAAAACCGTCAGATTCACCTAAGACTGCAGTGCCTTGCATCATTTCACCCTGCAGTCTAAAACTGAAGCACTTACGTTTTTATGAAGCAGTAACATACTGGGGACCTACTGGTTTTGGAGCTGATGTGATTTGTTGTTTCGTTTTTGTGTTCTGTTAATGTTACCTGTGGAATGCAGATTTGATTGTAGCTTGCAGCTTGAGATGTGTGTGTTTTACCCCTCGTTGTTTTGCTTGCATGGAAAATATCTGTCTTCTCTTGGCAGCCTCTGCTTTTCATTTGTTAAATTTTATTTTGTGTGCTGCACTCTTCTCCTGTGTCAGGGGAATGTGGGGTGGAATTGAATTTTTGCGTGTTGAATTGAAATGTGTCATGGATTGTCACTACTGAGTTCACAACAGTATCTACAGGTAGCTGAATGAATCTGAGTTATTTCTAACACACAGCTTGTCATTCTTTACCACTGTGAGCTTTAATTTGGCATTGTGAGCTCAGAGATGGAACCAGGTGGGAAATGTGCTCCAGCTTTTAATTTGCTTAATAGGAAAGACATTGGCAGAAATACCCAGATTGGTAGATTTTTGTTTGAGGCTGGGATGGTCTTGCTAATCCACTGAAGAACAAACTGAAGCTTCCTCTTCTTGATCTGATTATTGGGTTAAAGTATAGCTTGCGATGTGTTGCCATCCATGTTAAGGAAAATGTATGGCTTAATAAAGAACTCAGCAAACTGTGTACTCTTGGGGAAACGGTGGTGATAAGTTAGGCTTGTAAACTTCAATCTAAAAAGAACAGTGGGGGCAGGGGAGAAGGTGACTGGCCATCTACTGCAGGGGAAGTTTTTAAGATGTTTTATGGGAAGGACAGATGGCACATCATTTTTAATCCCAGATGCAATAAAATGTGGCTATTGCCTTCCAGGAGAATTAGATGAAATATTTATTAAAGGACGGAAATCAAGAAGCATGCTAAGAAAAGGAAGCCTTTGCTCCGGAGGCATTCCAAATAGTGCAGCCATGACTAAGCAGCACATCCCCTCCCAAACCTGATTAGATTTTGTCAGAGAGGGAGAGAGAAGGCAGAACATAATGTTTGAGCCAAAACAGAGTATGATGTACTTGGAGACCTGGGTTCAGCCATGAACTCTCTGGGAGGCTTCGTCGTTTGTAATGTGTGCATATTAATGACCATAGGGATGTTGTGGGGCTGAAAGGGATAATTACTGTAAACCACTGCAAAGTGCTTGTGGAATAATTAACAGTAATAAATGCAGAGAGTTCAGAATTGGAGAGGGGATGTGGCATTGCAGGCATGCTCGATACATGTTTGTCATTTGGAGCATAGAGCATCACAGGGTAACATCAGGTAGGTTCAGATGACCAGAAGTGGGCTTCAAAGCCATTGAGACCACTTCCTCTTGTAATTATAGCACTGCATGAGGAGCTTTCAAGGAGCTTCCACACACTAGCTCTCCATCATCTGAATCCACCATTAGTAGGGTCTTGATTGAGGTAAAATGTCCTTCGTTACAATCTCATCCTGGGGCCCTTATGCCAGAGTCATTGGCGTTGTCTTGCTGGATCAGACATTTTTTACCCTTCTGTTTTGATGCCTCTGAAGCAAGGCACAAAGAGATGGCCGCTCCCAACAGTTTATACCCACTTGGAAACTTACTGCCCCTGTTCATGGAGGCTGCATTTAGCAAGTAGCAATCAGTGATTTGTCTAGTCCTTTTACAAACCAGTTAATTTTATCACAATCACCGCCACTTGTGAAACTAGACTACCATGACTGAAAGTGTGATTGGAAAGAGAATGTCCAGCATCCTCAAGCAGGGATCATTGCTGCTGCCACCAACCCTGCTTCCCCACAACAGATAGCTGGGTAATTGATAGGGCCGGTCCTATCATGCCACAGAAGGAGGCAACTGCCTCAGGTGGCAAATGCAGAAAGGTGGTGAGCAGACAGAGCCATGCCTCCTGTCCTGCACTTCCTAAACTAACTTACTGCCTCAGGTGATGTGGAGGATGTTGAAGTAAGACCCACTTGCCAATCTGGTCTGTTAGAATTGGAGGACCAACATCTTGTCCTTTGTCTTAGGAAGCAAAATGTATTGAGCTGGCCATACTACTATCTCATTATTGTGGGTAATTACAGCCCTCCAGGAGATGGGAATACCCATTGCTAGATTTAAGACAGCCTTCTAGATCTTGGACTACAAGTCCCATCATGTTGGCTCTGTTGGCTGAAGCTGATGGGACTTGTTGTCTAACAATGTATCAAAGTCATCACATTGAATTGGGAACTTCTAAGGCCAAGACTAGCACTTAGAAATGGGCTGGGATATCTTACATTTTATGGCTCTTTGGCCAACCTGACTGTGAGCATAAAAATTAAAAGATTTAAAAAATAGCCAATCTGTATTGTATGGTTCAGAGCATATTGTTTGAATCAAGACATTTTGGGGTTGTGAAGGCTCAGAACGAAAGTGGTTTCTTTGTTTGCCGATACATTTTAATGAAAGCTTACTGTATATGACAACTGTAACTTTAACAGTCTCAGGCCTTTTTGTTTGAGACTTTTATAATATCATGTGTGAGGTCAAAGGTATATTAACATTGCATTCATGGGAGGAAATATTCAAGGGCATGTGCTCATTTTCAAATGAAAGCAACATCTCTGATTTGTGGGTTTTATTTACTGAGACAGAAATCCACAAACAACACCATGATGATGAAGAAGGCTTTTTCATTTCATATCAGCACAACATTTGCCTTTGCATCACATATATCTACAGCCCACACTTATAAGATAATGGAACATGTCAGGGAATTGTAATATGCTTCACCTCTAAGGTATCCTGAGGTTTGATATGAAGATTAGCTGACACCGAACCTATCCACTTTTTCAGAGAAAGCAAGGTCAGGCATCTAATCCTATTAATCATCAGCTCTTTGTCAAAAAACATTATGAAGAGTTGGAAAACAAATATTTGTGGCAAGTGGGGGGGGGGAAGCCTACCAATAATTGTGAAGGACATTTCCACAATGGTTAGCACTGTGTTTTGGGTACAGATAGACCCTAGGTTCCCATCTCTGCTTCTGGTTTGTTATTCAGATGGGCATTTCCATATTCAAGCTTGGCCACTTTCTGAGAGGGGCAGTTACCAAGAGAATTTATCTCTGTAGTAGATCATACTTACCTGAATGCAGTTGTACTTCACAAATGTTCATTCTTGCTTCTGACCTTTCACTGCAGTCTGAACTGCTCTGGGAAGCAGAGCATGCCTTGTGTCTTTCTCCCTTTTCCACCCAACATCCTTTGGCCTTTTTCAGATAAGCAAAGGAAATGGCCTCAAGTGAATTGTTATCGAGAGGAAATAGAGATGGAGAATTGGGAGTAACTGTATTTTCAGGGTTTTATTAATATTATTACAGTATTCTTAAAGAACAGTGTGGGCTGTTGGGCGGCCAAGCCATGTTTAGTGGGAATGCATTATTAATTCACCCTAAATAGAGCCAAGGTTAAAAACAGTCTTTCGAGTCCTTGTTCAGACACTTAGCAAGAAATGATTGACTCTTTTTGCCTTCACCAACCTGGTGCAGTCCAGATGTTTTAGACTACAACTCCAATCAGCACCAGCCAGTATGTCCCTAGTCCAAAACATCTGGAAGCCACCAGGTTGGCAAATGGTGATTTAGATAACCAGGTTTTAACCATAGGGCCTGAGCAAGGTATAATAAAGTTTTGACATGAATGTTTTCATAACTGTATGAATAACAGTAAGTGTGGTTGTTCCTGGGATACACAGGAGCCTGATAAAGTGAGTGAAACTAACAGCAGTCTGAGATTCTTTGCCTCTGTCAAGGGTAGCATTGCTTATTCAAGATAACATCAGTGAGTCAGCAATCCCAGGTAAACAAGTTCTGGAACACAAGGCTGAATTAAGATGACTTAATTTCTTTTTTAAAAAGATTTTATTGGATTTTTTTACAGTTTTATATTCAATCAAACAACACAATATAACATTTGTCATATAAAAGAAAACGCCCCCTCCCCATGACTTCCCTCAACTTCCCCTTCTGGTTCTTTAAATATTTACTACTTCTACTTAATTGTTATCTTATTTTTGTAATCTTATACTTTAATACTCTAATTTTCTTATCAGTTTTATACTACTAAACTGTACTGTTAGGCCGTTCTCATGGCTTATCTCATAGCTTATCATAGCTTATCACTTTGTATTGGTGAATGCTGTTTTCTGAATTTTGGGTCTTCCAAAATGGTTGTTGCCAGTTTAATGGGCTTCAAACTAAACGTGGCTTTAGTGCCTTCACCACCCCAGTCAGCATTTTCTTTTTTCACTTAAGGCAGCTCACAGACTCCAGTGTGATGTTGCTGCAAGGAAGACCATCTTAACTTTTTCTCCTCCACCGCCGCCGCCTCCCTCCACCCACCCAAACTGCTTCTGAATTCCCTTTATACAGTCTATTGAGAAAGACCCTAAGACTGCAATCCTTAGCACCCTTATTTGGGAGCAAGCCCACTGAACAGAGTGAGTCTTACTTCTGAGTAAACACTTCTCATTAATTACATGTTCATTAACTAAATATTGTCACTGACAGAGTTATTAGGCTTTCATTCCTCCTTAAGAACTTGGCCATTGAGTCATTCCTATAGTTCATAGTTGGCAATATGCTGCCACTCTTTGACTAATGGATGCAGAGTCATCACCAGCCACCATCATTTCCCAGATGTCAGCAACTAGCACAGTATTTCTAAATCCTTTCCATGACCAAACCCCACATTTTCCAAAAGGATGTGACATAACATCATCTAAATTTCCAAATATTCTAACATCCTCTCTTTATGCATTGCCAACTCATTGACTGATTCCTTTTCACTGCTTTTTTATTGTGCTTCTTCTAGTCACAACTTGAAAAGGCATTGCTGCTTTCTTACCCACAGTTGTCTTTAAAGCTTCCTGATCTTTTTCTTCTTCTAATAAGTGGTGACCTCGGCCAGCATGGTACAGCTCTTTCTCCCACCCTTCACAAGACAAGGAATAGCAGTGCAATATACAAAAGTGGGTCTATGTTCTTTTGTGGTGGTGCTCCTGGTATCTATTATACTAAATCACACTCTGGTGGGTTCTCTTTCAGCATCTTCTGTTGATTCATACCTCTCTTGTGAAACATCTCCCACTAAAATCATTACGTTCTAACAAGCATGTTTCAGTATGGTCGGGACAAATGTGTTTTATGTGTCTAATCTCTCCCGTCATTTGAAGTTCTCTGTTCTGAAAAAAATAAATAGCGAAAAGAACAAACAAATAAAATTTTGAGTATGTGTGTATTATTTTATGGATGCCTAGTTGTACTACTATGAAGTGTGCATTGCAAGTCATTTATGTGTGCTAGGGACATAATCAACATGCAAACAAATTATGTTTTGTATATGCTGAATATTGTATTTTGTGGAGTAGAGCACAATCAAATGATTTGATGGACTCAAGCACAATAAAATGAGCTGCTGGCTCCAGTTTTCCTATTTTGGAGATGCTCCAGTTTGAGGATTAGATGATAACACCAGTCTCTTCTAGCCTATACATCTTTTAGTTACAGAAATGTCATTTAAGTTAGGCATAATGCTTCAATCTGGGGGGAAAAAACCCGAATTGACGTTTGCTCTGATTCAGCTTTAATGAGCGGGTTTTTGCAGGGAAAGCTCCAGGCAAAACAAACAAACAAACAAACAAATGCTTGGGCGCAGAGCATTCAAGTGTGGCCCTCTGCCCGGAAAGAGGGGGGCAAAATCCATGCTTACGGCTGCAGTTCTAAACTCATTCACTAGGGACACAGTTGACATTCTTCCAAGTAAACATTCATAGGATGGCGTTACATGGAAGTCATAACAAATAAGCCTTTGAGCGCACTGTCCAAAAGAAAACTTTGTGGGTGCAATATTTACAGTTCAAAATTATGGTTGTGCATATGCTGTTTTTTAAAGCACCTTCAGTAACCGTTGACAATAGAATTAAGCAGTTCACTGCATGAGGTTTTGTAAATAAAGGTGTGCAAACTCTTAGGTAGGAACTTTGTTCATTCTTGCTCTGCTCTTTGTTTTAACAGAACGAAAGCGCCCTTGTGAAAGAAAAAGAGCTCTCAGCGGAGCTTGCAAACATCAAAGATGAAGTTGGTAAGTAGGACATTAAATAAGCAATCTTTAAAATGTCCTTTTCTGCTTACAGATGTTTGGTAAAATGGTTTATTTCTTCTTCCTGTGATGCTAGGCAATCTCTGTGGATCTAATAAGGCATCGCCTTAAGCTCATCGCAGGTTTTTATGGCTTGTCAGGGGAACAATAATTTCACCTCTTTGTTGTTGCAGAGACAGGTTCATAACTATACACAGTGGAACTCATCATGCATTATCTTTATTGTTTGCAGATGGCAACCTGTAAATCTACATTGCCTGCTTTTGAATTGCATTCTGTGCCTGCCATAGAGACTGGGTATGAAGCTCAGGTCACCCTTAGATTGATAGGATACAAGAGTCACAAATGGCGTAGTTACTTACAAGCTTCATTACCTAGGAATTTGGAACATGTCAGGCCCAGAAACACTACCCAGCATGGTCAGGCAATAGCTCATATAACCTGCCCTAGGACCTTATGATAAAGCAGACCTGACCCAGCCATTAGGCAGAATGAAGCCACTGCCTCAGGTGGTGGAAACCCCTGTGGTGGCACCCTCAGCCTCCACCACTAGCAGAGAAGTGGCGCCGGCAACAATGAGATGTCCTGGAATCTTGTGAGATCTTTGAGTGTGAGAGATCCTGCTTCTCTGCCAGCAATAGAGGCAAGCAGGGTGGGCAGCAGTGGCGAAATGGGATACACTTGCCCTGGGGTGAAGGGCAGATAGTTAATTTTAAAAAATCATCATCAACAATTACATTTTACTCAAAGTATGCCCATTGAAATTAATGGGCATAAGTTAGTCATGGTCATTCATTTAAGTGGATTTACTCGGAGTAAAGTTAGTTGACTGCAACCTAATATTTTTACACTCAGCCTAATGATAGAACTGGCCCATAACAAGCCCACTTACAGAGTCAAACGATTGAGTGAAGTTTCACTTGGGCTGATAAACTGGAAGAATCACTGTGGTTGCAGAGCCAGTGCTCCTTTTGAGGAGAAAGGGCTTGGATGCAGAAGCCCACCTGCCATTTGGGCTTCTCCATTGCCTCTCTGCCATTCAATGGGGACAGAAGTGACATTCCACTGATGGCATTTTATTTTCCTCCCATTATAAACAGAAATGCACTTTGATTGGCCTTCACCCATAGGTCGGACGCAAAGGGAAATAACATCAGCTTAGTGCTGGGAAAACATTGTGACAGCAAGTGCTGCAATTTAACCTGCAGCCGCTTCTCAGTCCAGTAAATGTCATTTCCTATGAAAATCACACCCAGCCTGTAAGCTAAAAGTGAAACTTCCATGGAAATAAAATAATATCTTGGCACTCTCTAGATAGCTGCGCTGGTCACTGGTGGGGCTTCCTGTAGCTGTTGAGCTTTTCATGGGCGCTTTTGGAGTCGTGCACTTGTTCTTGGCTGAGAGTTTTAATTCTCTCCACTTCATTAAGCTCTTGAGCAGGGTTATATTGAACAGTCTGGCATTGGCAGCTAGCAAATATTTAAATTGCAGAGTCAACTGCTAGGCTGGTGGCTGTAGTTACATTTCCATTCTGTGAAGTAGTGATGAAGCATCTCGTTCAATAATGAAAGGCACACCAAACATATATCATAATCCAGGGGGTTGTTTGCATACTTAATTTCATGTTTATAACCATTTGCATATTATTTTCTTGAACGTGGCAGATGCAGAACTACAGATGGTAGGCATGCTGCACTTATTTGGTGACCTTAAATGTGAAAACTATGAGCTGGCTCTTGGGTAATCACGATGCACAGATATTTAAATGATAGGAGTTGGAAGGGCTTCATTTCAACATGAGTCTTTGTTTCCTTCTTTTGACACAGAACAATCACATGTCCAGCTTTATGTCTGCATTTATGGGGGCTGGATACCCACTTTGTCTTTTCAGTTAAATGTAGTGTCCTAGAAGTATCTTGCATACCACAAAGGTGTCTTAGAAGCAACAAATTTTGGTTTGTATGCAGATCTCCCATGCTAATTTAGGAATAAATACCAGACCTCTGCGCATGGCAAAAAATTGGTCAGCTTTCTGTTCAACAGTTCCCTTGCAATTTTTTTTGTGAGACGTGCAACAATATTTTGAAGGATGAGGTTTCTGTTCAGAGTTCCAGCCAGACCATTTCCCAAGATGCTCCACTCCATTTCCTTTCTTCCATTTTTCATTCTCCCTAGAAAGTAAACAATCCATGGCATGCTCATGCTCATTCCTCAATGGGTTGTTTTGAAGCTCCTCCTCATTCATTTTTTTAAAAAAGACACTTCTGCAAACTTTGAGGTTTTCCTGAGCCAGTTGATACCCCCCCCCCCATGTGGATGGTCCAATTTTGGCTCCACTAAAATCCTTATTCATGCATAGGATGATGTATGGTTTGCACATGAGAAATGCTTTTGCAGAAACTGGCAAATATATATATATGTGCAATATAGTAGCATCTATTCTTTCTGTCAAGTCTATGTGTGTTGGGCATTGGTTTGCATACTTCAGTGAGTATCTTTGGATTATCACATCCTACCATGTGCCAGTCTCATTAGAATGATAGTTGAAAGACAGGTTTCATTACAGGATCAATTTAAAGCTTGAGTGGGTTTCAATTATGATGAATCCCCAGTTCTGAGTTTGAGCTGGGTTTTGCTTGGATTTGGATAGTTCTGTGCCACAATAGAAGGCAATATAGTAGGTAGCACCAAGTGGTCATGCAGCAAAATTACAAAATAATTCAAAATGAGTATGGAAACTGAAAACAAATGTTAAAATTTGAAACTTGAGGAAATGACCAGGCAGAGCAGATACTATTAGTTCTCGTTGATGGGCAAGATTTGTGTGGTATAATACTTAGAGTGTCTGACTAAGAATGAAGGAACCCTGATTCAAATCCCCACTCAACCATGAAGCTTATTAGGCAAGCCACTGGCCTGGTTAAAACAGAACACAAAACCATGGTTTAGAATTACATGTATAAAATGTGGTGATCTTTCCATTTCTCATCTGCACATATTGTTCACTAGGATTGTTTGTTTGTTTGTTTGTTTGTTAATTTATAAACTACCCTTCCTCCCAAAGGAGCCACATAAACAATTAAAACATCTAGAACATACTGTATTGTGCAAGAACAGGCTCTGTGAGAGGAATATTGGACTCCTTACAATTCTCAGCATTCTTAACAAACTACAGCTCCCGGCATTCTTTGTGGGAAGCCATGACTGTTAGAGTGGTATAAGAGTGCTTTAAATGTATGGTGTGGATCAGTGCTTTTCTTCTAGAAAGAAAGGTATTGGTACTCACCATGAAGTTGTTACAGTAAGTGCCATATTTTTAACCAGTGCTTTTGTACACCCAGGTGGAAAAAAACACTGGTGTGGATGTGACCTAGTAAGACAGTGCTAGACCAGTTGACATGATAGCAACATTCATTCTGTTTGCTTATACCTGGCAAATGACAGTACAGTTAGAAAGAAGGTGTCCCAATTGCTGTTGTGGTGGGCCACTTCTAGGTTCAGCAGCAGCAATTCCAGGAGTCACTATTTTAATTTCCCACAATGCCCCAGAGTGACATGATGTCAGGGGCATTGTGGGAAATTTCAGTGGCAGCTCCCAGAAGTAGTAACTGTTTAAAACAAGGGTCCAGGCAACTATGTCTGAGCAGGTCGCAGATTGACATCTACCCTGCCATGGGGTGAGGTATTGCATTCTGTTTAAATTCCAGTACAGTCGTACCTTGGTTTTTGAACACCTTGTGAGTCGAACATTTTGGCTCCTGAATGCCGCAACCTGGAAGTAAGTGTTCCGGTTTGCGAACTATTTTTGGAACCCGAACGTCCAATGGGGCTTCCTCAGCTTCCTGCAGCCAATCAGAAGCCGCACTTTAGTTCGACTTCCAAGGTACGACTGTAGTTTCTTCTAAATTTGCATCTCTGCATATAAATTAGCATATGTCATTTTGATGCAACTCTCCTTTTTTTGGTGATGCATTTCCCCTTTTTGAGCAATATGTAGGTGGTTGCCCTACTAGGATGCCCCATCTTGACACTGAGCCTGCAAAAAGTTTGAGAGAGCAAACAGAACACAAGTGAACCAAATGCATTTTAGCAGGAGAGTTACTGAGCAGTGGTGCTTTACAAAAGAATTCAAAAGGTGCAGGGGGGAACCTCTGTCTCCCTGCTTGACATCACTGCATAAGTCAGTAGCCATGAGAATGACAGATCGAAATTGAAAAGGATGCCAAACAAGTGCAACCAGTCTTCATATCCCCATTCCAAGGAAAGTGGTCATTAGGCTGTGAACAGTTAGATGAAATGCTTTTTTGGACTTTTTTTAAAAAATGAGGTGCTAGTACTCACATGTCAAGCACAAAATGGCTGCTGTGGACAGCAGAAAAAGGAAATGCCAGCACTCAATACTATGACCAAAAAAGCCCTGGTGATATGTGTGTGTGTGTGTGTGTGTGACGCAGGTGGCGCTGTGGGTTAAACCACAGAGCCTAGGGCTTGCTGATCAGAAGGTCGGCGGTTTGAATCCCCGCCACAGGGTGAGCTCCCGTTGCTCGGTCCCAGCTCCTGCCAACCTAGCAGTTTGAAAGCACGTCAAAGTGCAAGTAGATAAATAGGTACCGCTCCGGCAGGAAGGTAAACGGCGTTTCTGTGCGCTGCTCTGGTTTGCCAGTAGCGGCTTTGTCATGCTGGCCACATGACCCAGAAGCTGTACGCCGGCTCCCTCGGCCAGTAACGCGAGATGAGCGCCGCAACCCCAGAGTCGGACACGACTGGACCTAATGGTCAGGGGTCCTTTACCTTTATACATATTGTTACATGCCACCCCAAACCCTGAGCGGTGTGATATTCCAGGGCCCAGGCACTTACCCAGGGTTTGTGCTTCCTTTGGAAATGAAGAACAATGAAGGTTGTGGTGTCTTTATGATATATGCTTTATTTACACATATTTACAACCCAAGCCTACGATTGAGGGGTTCAAAGCATAGCACTCCCAGAGGGTTCCGTTTCTCCCATTACTGCAGGCTCTGATTCAAACTGTCAGCCCACAATGCCCCTCTCCAGCTTGCCGCCTTTAACAGACTGACACCTTTTTCCTTCAATCACACCACAGCAAACTGAAATCCTAAACCAACTGCTCTCCTTTTGTACAATATCTCAGGGCTCAAGGATGGGCTTCCCCCATTTGCTGGCAGGCACAGAGTCTTTGCTTTGCTAATAGCCCATCTCCCTGTCTTTGTCCCCTGCTAATGTCCCTTCTTCTCCCGGGCAATTTCTTAGGCACAGAAAAACTTGTTTGGCATGTATTTTGACACTTTGCTAAATCCAGCATCTGGCAACCCATCTTAATACTCCAAGGATTGATTAAACTCTGACACCAATTAGACTCAGGAATTTAGGGGGACCAAGAAACACACAAATGCATAACAATAGATAAAGATCCTCAGAATGATGAATTCTGCACTGCACGAAAATTTGTGCTTTTTAAGAACATGTTAAACCCTACCTGTGCAACTTTTAGTTTTTCACCCTAGTTACCATCCCTGGATGATAGGAGAGATCTTTCTGCAATGATTCACATACTTCCTGACAGCATTCCCCATTGTTCTGCTGTGCTGTAGTCTCTCCTCCTCTCTCCTTCCCTTTACAAGATAAAGAGGGACTGGAGCATTCCTATACAATTGAAACACAGCTGTTTCCTCTCTCATATTTTCCCCATCTTCAAATTTCCTGTTGATGTTTCAACCTGAGAGATCAGGGTGGCTGGTGTTTTTGTTGTTGTTGTTGTTTTTTAAAAGGTAGGCTCCATCCAGCTAAGTGGCATATCTCAGTAGTAGTAACCCTACAGTTAAAAACATCTATTTAATTCAACAAAATGCATGGGGTTTTGCTGGTGCAACAGACTTCTGTGCATGCAACAGAGCTTCTGCTTCCTCTCCTGTCCCCTTCAGTCCTCCATGCACCCTCAGAATCCACCCCAGAGCAGATTTGGAGGGAATGTGAGGGACGAGAGAAAACAGAAAATATAACTAAAGCTTGAACGTCTGCCTTTGAAACTCCCTGATTAAAGACCCAAGACATCCAAAACTCATTGGTTATTCAATTTTCTCCCCATACCTCTTTGCTTCCTGCTCTGCTCATCCCCCCCCCCCACCTTGCATTTGCCTTAGTTTCTCTTTTGCTGCATTATGTGAAAGCATGGGCATCTTTTCAAAACAGAATAACTTTTGTTTGCCTTTGCATGTGGCTGTTGACTCTTTTTCTTTATACAGCTGCTTTACTAAAACTTTGCACTGCACAAAAGCGCTTTATAATTCCTACCACATTTAGCTATCACCACATCCCTGTGTACTAACCTGAAAGAATGTTGCTCAAGGACCCATTGAGCTGCATGGCCAACATGCAATGCTCCCTTTCTCCTCAAAATCCCACCTCTCAGCAAGGATTATCCTCCAGGAAGGTCCTGGAATTCAGTGTGGGGCCCTTCCTTGCCATCCCAGGGCAGCTGGCAAAATCAGGGCATTTATTAACCCTTGTGATCCACCATACTTAGCCCACGGGCCGGGTTCAGTGTTGTGGGTCTGAAATTCTTCAGACTAAGCAGAATTTCTGTAGCGGAGATGCAGGAAGTTGGTTCCGCTCTAGCTTCTCTGTCACATCTCAGCGAACGGTCCTTCTCTCTGCAGCCCTCAACGCAGCAAGATATGAGAAATTACAAAAAGAGAAGGAGGAGCTGGAAAAGAAGTTTGAGGGCAAGTTGAGGACGCTTGGTTGGGAGCAGCAGGAGGAGCTCCGTGCTCTCGAAGAGCGGCTGCAGTTACAGTACAGTGCCGAAATAGAGCAATTGCAAGAGGATCACAAGGCGCAGCTCATCAGGGTCAAGAGCCAGCACCAAGAGCAGGTCAGTCATGCTCTGGGAGTTGTATGTCCTCTTGGCAGTGACTGACTACAGGTGTGTGATAAAGTCAAATCTATGCACATCCCAGATTTGATAGTTGGTTTCCCTTAGAGTGGCTTCCCTTCCTCCTGCCATCACCCTCCATCATGTACACCAGGAGTGGGGAATCTTTTTCTGCTGGAGGGCCAAATTCCCTTCTCTGCAGACTTCTGAGGGCCACATTCCTGTGTTGGGTTGGGCCAGAGGAAAAAGTGGGTGGGGCACTGAATAGCACTGGGGAAATCTGCATTTGAATTTTGACATTTATTGAGAACTGTTTTGAGCAAGGTCCACCATGGGAAAGTGGCATATAAACTAAACTAGGGATGGGGAATGTGTTCTCCTCCAGATGTTGTTGTAGTTCTGGGGCTGATGAGAGCATGGCCAGTGGTCAGGGAAGATGGGAGTTGTAGTCAAACAACATCTGGAGAGCCACAGGTTCCCCATCTCTGAACTAAACTCAGGTGCCCCTGAGATGCTTCCACACTGGGGCAAAGCAGGAGCTCTCCCCCAGTGTTGCTTCCCAGCATCTGGTATTCATTCACCGTCACACTGTCTCTGAAACTAGAGATCGCACATAGACATCGTGGCTCATAGACCTTGGTAGCCTTTCCCTCCATGAATTTGTCTAACCTCCTTTTGGAGCCATCTACGCTAGCTTTATCTGTACTCCTTTGCTCTTTGAACAGGTGGAAGATATTACAACAACTCAGGAAGCAGCGGTGATGGAGATGGAAAACAGTCAAGCTGTTGCTATTGCAGTGCTTCAGGATGAATATGAGCGCAAAGTTCAAGGTAATACTCCGTTCTCCCGGACTTAGAGATATGAACTCATGAAGAAGTCTGCTTGGCACAAGTGGTGGGCAAAGCAGGATACATATAATCATATGTTCTTAAGGACCATGTTGATACTTTACATACCTCCTTGTGCATTCCTTCAACACCTGATTCCTTGCTCCAGGTGCCATCACTCAATGAAGTTTGCCAAGTATCTAGTAGGAGCAGGGCCTTCTCAGTGGCAGCACCCTGATTCTATGAAATGACCTCTCCAGGGGGGTCAACCAGGCCCCACCACTATATCCTGTCCAATTTCAGGTTATAACTTGGCTTCTTCAGGAAGCCCTTGGCTTTATCTGATCCTGCTATATTTGGATTGGATTCTGCTGATATCTACTCATTGTTATGCTATCAAGATTGCATATTTCCTATGGGATGGGGATTTTCTTTATTCTATCCTTTGTTTTCCTGCAGCTTTATAGTTTTATGTTTTATTTGTAAACTGCTTTGGGTCACATCTGATAAGAGAAAGTGCACAAATAAAATAAAGGAGCATGCTATGGTGGGGGGGGGGGGCTGTGCTGCCAACCTCCTGTCGGTGGAGTCAGTGCTGCTTATCAGCCAGAGCAGTTGTGTGGAGGTTGGGGCAGGACACTATATGTTCCTCAATACAAGCATTTGAACAGCTGCAAACTTTTCAGATAACTTTGTTGCTTGCTTTCAAACATAATGTAAGTTCTGATCTGTTTTGAATACAAAATTGAAAATTCACTTCCTCTTAAGTACCTTAACTGCAACAAAATAGGAAACAAAATAGGAAATTCTTTCCAGTAGCACCTTAGAGACCAACTGAGTTTGTTCTTGGTATGAGCTTTCGTGTGCATGCACACTTCTTCAGATACACTGAAACAGAATTTTATTTCAGTGTATCTGAAGAAGTGTGCATGCACATGAAAGCTCATACCAAGAACAAACTCAGTTGGTCTCTAAGGTGCTACTGGAAAGAATTTCCTATTTTGTTTCCTATTTTGTTTCGACTATGGCAGACCAACACGGCTACCCACCTGTAACTGTACCTTAACTGCAGTAAGCTTCATTTTGATCAGTTTCCCCTCCCCTGTACATTGCATATCCCTGCCCTCCACCCCCAATTAAAGTTATGCTATGATTCTATAGATGCACTTTCCTGGAGTAAACACCATTGAAGTCAATGGGACTATCTTCCTTACTTGCTCTGGTCCCAAGCTCCCTGCTTTGAAGTCACACTTTGAATGGTTTCGGTACTAACCTATCAGTCAGAACACTGCAGTCCCTCTGATGTTTAAATGTTTAATTTTATTTTTTGCTGCTTATGTTGTGGTCGGTTTGTTATTCCTGATTCTGCATTGCTCAGCACCCCACCAGCCCAAATGTGTAGCAGTCGCTCCCAACAGCCCCTCTCCAGATCCCTTTAAATTGCTGGTGCCAGAAATTGAACCCGTGATCTTCTGCATGCAAGGCTTCTGTGTTGCCACTGAGCTATGGCCCCTACTATCACTGACTAAGGAAGATGCCAATCTGCTAAGGCGCCTTTGTGACTAGTTGGTTTATTGTGACAACAGCCTCCTTCCCTGCCCAGTAGACCTGCCATCTCCTTAAGGTGGACATGGCAGAGTTAAAGTCAGGGGAGACGTCCCACGAAAGGAACTGAGGAGGGAACTTCAGTCTATCACAACTGGTGCAGAGGAAGCTCCAGAGCAGGAGTTTTTAAGGTGGGGTTTAAAGTCAGAAGTTGGCGTTCATGAGTAACGTGCACATCTATTTGAGAAAATGCAATCCTGCTTATTAAATATCTGTCAAACTTCCCATTATTCAGGCAGCATAGCCACGGTTTATATTAACATTTTACAATTGGTAATCCACTAGGGCTGGGGGTTGTTTAGGTGGTTTTGTTGGCAGGGGGTTGTTGCTGTTGGCTTTTTTCCTGTATCTTTATTTAAATCTTGTGATTTGTGTGGAAATTGTTTAGTTAGGTCGTGCATTTTTAAATGATTTGTTTATTGTTTATCACAACTTTTGTTACGTTGCAGCTATGCACATTTTTCATGTTGTGAGCCGCGTTGAGCATGGTTTGAACCGTGGAAAGGCGGCAAACAAATAAAATTATGCATGTATGTGTGTTGCAGGCATTTTACAGTTGATCTCTATCATGGATTTGGATTATCTCTATATTCCCACCCACCCACTGCCCCTTTGTCGTAAGACATTTTGGGTTATATTTTACAGTGAAGGAACCCCTGAAATGCTGCTTTCGGACCATGTGAGAGCTCCTTGCTGGCCTAGGGCCCCCTCTCGTGGATGAAATTGTCACTGAAACAGCTGATTGGTGAATAGGTTTTATTTATGGAGTCGCTGTTTCAGAGCAATTAGTTGGGCTATTAAGTTTTAACACACTCTCCATACAAGTTCCTTGGGCTATTAAACCATAGATTACTACAGGGTCAACTAAAATTTCATATCCATAATAAAATTGGTTGAGGAAGAGCTTCTCATAGTCCCTGGCATGCAGCCTTTGGAATGGGCACACAACAGAGACTTCTAAATTTAGTGTGAATCGAGGGTTGTTCAGGGAGCAGCTATACAAAACAGGAGCTGTTTCTGTAACTACTATAGCTTTATTTAAAAAGTAGGGATCCACATCTTGTCATCCCCTATCCAAGAAGGCAAGAGGCATCTTTCCCATTCAAGGGCAAATTCCAGTCAGGCAAAAGCAGTCATGGAGGGTGGGGAGCAAGGCCGGGGGGGGGACATTTGGGACTGAGGTTGTCCAGCCCTATCTTAAATATATAGTCTTCTGTAATTCCCGCCACATCTGGTCACTCTATTGCTAGAGCCAGTGCCTGATTCTCCTGCTAGTCCGGGGGTAGGGAACCTGCGGCTCTGGAGCCGCATGCGGCTCTTTCGCGGCCCTGCCGCGGCTCCGGGGCGGCTGCCTGGGGCGCGGAGGTGGCGCGGAGTGGTGGGGGCACTGCGCCTGAGAACTCCTCGGCCGGAGGGAAGACGCGCCAGCCCTGCCCACGATGGAGGGGCGGTTTGCAGGGGGGAGAGAGAGGGAGGGGGCAGCCGGGGGGAGGCGCGGGGGGCGGGGCCTGGTGCGACGGCGGCAGCGCAGTTGGCGGAGCGGAGCGGAGCCGTCCCCGCCGCGGCCCGCCACTGTGAGCGCGCAACAGGTGCTCCTCCTTCGGCTCCGGGGCGGCTGCCTGGGGCGCGGAGGTGGCGCGGAGTGGTGGGGGCACTGCGCCTGAGAACTCCTCGGCCGGAGGGAAGACGCGCCAGCCCTGCCCGCGATGGAGGGGCGGTTTGCAGGGGGCAGAGAGAGAGGGAGGGAGGGGGCAGCCGGGGGGAGGCGCGGGGGGCAGGGCCTGGTGCGACGGCGGCAGCGCAGTTGGCGGAGCGGAGCGGGGCCGTCCCCGCCGTGGCCCGCCACTGTGAGCGCGCAACAGGCGCTCCTCCTTCGGCTCCGGGGCGGCTGCCTGGGGCGCGGAGGTGGCGCGGAGTGGTGGGGGCACTGCACTGCGCTCCTGGCCCGCCTGGGCTGCGCCCGCCGCGCCATCCTCCTGACCCGCCGCGCCTGCCCGCTTCCCTCCTTGGAGTGTCGGGCCCGGCGGGCGGCTGGGGTGTCCTTGTGGGGCTTGGCTCCGTTGCGCCTTCCCCGCTCCCCGGAGAGGTGGGCGGGCGGGGGACCTTCCCGGCGTCGGTCGCCGGATGGTGCTGCTGCCGCCTCCGCCTGGCTTTGCTGCTCCGCCTCGCCGTCCGGCGCCTCTTTGGCAGCGGGATCCGGGGGGCGCCCGGGGGCCCGGCCGGGACTCGGAGCCTTCCTGCGCCGCTGTGCAACAGGAAGGCCGGGCGGCGGCGGCGAAAACGTCCGGGCTGCTTCTGAAACCTCCGCCAACCGGTGCTTCGCCAGCGCTCGCTGCGGGCGGTGTACATGCTCAACGATGGCCCCAAGGGCGGCTCGGGGGCCCGGAGCCCCGAGGCCGGCGCGCTGCAGAGCCTGGCGCGATTCCCCCCCCAAAAAACCTGTTTTTTGCTTTTTGGCTTTTTGCCTTGCTCTCCCACCCCCCTCTCTTTTTTTTCCTCCCCTCCTTTTTTAATCCAAGGGGAGAAATCCCATTTTTAAAACAAACAAACAAAGGAAAAATAAACAAACACCCCCCACAGCTGCTGCAGCCACTCTATTTGAATTTTTATTATTACCCTTTTCTCCCTCTATCCCCCCTTTTTCTTTTCTCTTCCCCTTTTGTTTTTGTTTTCAAAAAAAGGAAAAAGAAGAAAAAGATTTCCCCCCTTTATTTTTATTTTTTAAACTACTACATATTTTTAATAGATATTCTCCCCACCCCACCCCACCCCCAATTTATATTTTTCCACCCCACTTTTCCATTCCCACCCCCCTTTTTCTTTCTTTATTAATTCGCTTGCCAACCTATCTTAGAGGGGGAAGCCCTCTCTCCCACCCACCCCACCCCCAATTTATATTTTTCCACCCCACTTTTCCATTCCCACCCCCCTTTTTCTTTCTTTATTAATTCGCTTGCCAACCTATCTTAGAGGGGGAAGCCCTCTCTCCCACCCACCACACCCCCAATTTATATTTTTCCACCCCACTTTTCCATTCCCACCCCCCTTTTTCTTTCTTTCTTAGTTCGCTTGCCAACCTATCTTAGAGGGGGAAGCCCTCTCTCCCACCCACCACACCCCCCAAAACAACTTTGAGCTGAACCCCAAAAAACGGGGGTAGATCACTGCTGAAAGTAGATCACAGTTTCTTGGGAGTTGGCCACCCCTGGTATAAGACATGTAACTAGAATAAAATTTTTAAAAAACCAAGCAAATAATTGTAATAACTACTGTAATAAAGCACTGCTATAATTATATATAATTTCCCTAAAATTTTGGTTTCATTCGCCTTTCCGTGCTGAAATGTCACAACCTGAAGGACCATGGCTTGCCCCCCCCCCCAGTTTTGATCCTGGGTACGCCCCTGAGTCAATGCAAAAAAGTAAGAACTTATTCTTGTTGTTTTTACTAATTATACTTTGCATTGGCTCCTATACGTTATTTATTATTATTGCATTAAGGTAAGAAACAATATATGCAGCGTTATATTTGTTTTAAATGCCGCAATGGTTTTGCGGCTCCCAGGTTTTTTTTTTTCCTTTGGAAACGGGTCCAAGTGGCTCTTTGTGTCTTAAAGGTTGCAGACCCCTGTGCTAGTCCTTTCTGCTGGATCTTCCACACCATACATGCCAAGTGCTGTGATACCACTTTAAACACTCAGAGCTTCTCCCCAAAGATTTCTGGGAGTCGTAATTTGTTAGGGGTACCGAGAGTTGTTAGGAGGGTCCTATTTCCCTCACAAAGCTACCATTCTCAAAGTGATTTGATAATCGCTCACTCTTCACAAGGAGCTCTGGGAATTGCAGCTCTGTAACGGGAATATAAGGGTCTCATAACAACTCTCAGCACCCTTAACAAACTGTATCTCCCAAGATTCCATGGGGGGAAGCCATGGCTCTTTAAAGTCCTTTAAATGTATGGTGTGTTGTGGCCTAAACAATAAATCAGTAGCCTGGAGGCAAAGCCACATCAACTCACAGAGTAAGAGAGACCGTATGTGCACATTATAGTTCAGACTAGAACAGCACACCGTCTCGTATTTAAATGCCAAAAAAGTTTGGACAACACTTGGCCTGGACATCGCACGGGGCTGAGCAAGGCATGTGGCAGTTGGACTGGATTGAAGCTGAGCCTAGCTGAGACTGAAGGACTGTAGCTGACATTGGGTTTGTTGATGCAGCACCAATGACCTCATTTCCAGTCGGTCACATTTCCACTGTTTACTGGGAGGTAGAGGAGCAAGGTGTCGGTGAGGTCAGTGCGGCACAAACCCACCAGTGGGAGCGTAAGATTGGCTTTGCCGTTGTGTTTGCACCATGCCGTTCTCAATGCTGCCTTGTCCCTCCCTCTCTACCTCCCAATAAGCATCCGTGTCGCGATTGGGTGGCAGTCAGATAAGCGGCAGTGTCCCCACCCATGTCATCCACTACTGCCTAAGGATTGTGAGTAATGGATGTGTCACAGTGGTTCAATGTGGCATTTTTTAATTCCTTCCCAGAACTAAAGTCTACACATGAGCTGGAAAAGAGAGAACTGGAAGAGAATTTTGAGAAGCTACGTCTGTCACTCCAGGTTAGTATCACTTACGACATACAAAACCTTACCATTTGTCAGAAGGATCTACTTAAAGCACACCCAACACACATGACTTCCCCTCAACAAATCCTAGGAGGTATAGTTTCCCCCTTACAGAGCTACAATTCCCAGCACCCTTAACAAACCACAGTTCTGTGGAGTCTTTGAGGGAAGTCACATGCTTCAAATGTGTATCGGGGTGTGCTGTAAATGTATGGCGTGGATCTGCCTTAGCAGCCATGGCTTTTCCCAAAGAATCCTGGGAGCTGTAGTTTGTTAAGGGTACTGTGAGTTGTTAGGAGACCCATATTCCCCTTGCAGAGCTGCAGTTCCCACTTTAACGGTCAATCCATCTTTCCAGGGTTCTTTGAGAATTGTAGTTCTGTGAGGGAGATAGGAGTCTCCAAACTACTCTCAGCATGCTTAGCAAACTACAGCCCCCATTATTCTTTGGGGGGGAGCCCTGGCTGTTAAAGTGATAAGTGCACTTTAAACGTATAGTGTGGGTGTGGCCTTAGTCGTGGCTAATTTTATTCCCGCCAATTCAGTGGCTTTCTCTGCATCAGGGCCACAGCCTAAATGGTTTGTCTTCCATCGAGTAAAAGCGTCACAGGCAACTGTGTTTGCACTTGATTACAGGACCAGGTCGACACCCTCACTTTTCAGAGCCAGTCTCTGAAGGACAAGGCAAGACGATTTGAAGAGGCATTAAAGAAAAACACTGAAGAGCAACTAGAGGTAACATGAGATTTGCTTTTCTGGAACTTAGTGTGACTCATAAGAACAAGAGTTCCCCTTTCATCACTACTCTTACCTCCAGAAAATGTCTTCAGAAAGTGTTCTGCAGATCCTGGCGCATCATTGACTGCCTCGCGCTCAGCCCCATGAGGGAAGGCTGAGGTTTTCACACAGCTGGAATAACTTGGCCTAGGGGTGACTTTAGGCCCAGTCGTTTTACCTTCCTTTTCTGTTTAACCTGCTTTGGTTAGATTTTGAAATTAAGGGGGAGGGATTGAGTTTGTTCTTCAGCTGTTGGGGTCTCCAAAACTGGGAGGGCTCCTCCTCATACAGAAGGTTCTAGAAGCCTCCAGAAAGCCTTCCTCCTAGAGTGGATGAGGAGAGCCCTCCAAGTCTCCTGGGTAAGTCCTCTGCTTCTTTTTCTTTACTGTCAGTTCTCCTTTGCCTCAGATTGCAATGGCTCCATTTCAGCATTTAGAGGAAGACATGAGTAGCCTAAAGCAGATCTTGGAAATGAAGAATCTACTCATTCATCAACAGGAAAAGAGGATCATAGAGCTAGAGAGGCTGGTGAGCCCTTGGTTTTTGTCTCTGTTTAGAAAACAATACAGAAGGGAGGGGAAAGCCACAAAAGCTTGTGCGTCCATTAGAGGAGGGACAAGGGAACCTGTGGCTCTCCAAATGTTGTTGGACTCCATGTCCCATCAGCCTCAACCAGTTTGGCCAATGGTCAGGGATGATGGGAGTTGTAATCCAGCAACTTCTGGAGGGCAAGTTCCCTGTTCCTGCATTAGAATCGCAAGCTAGCACAATCTGTTTAAGCAGGCAACTCTGGTTTGGAATGTAGTCATTTTAGAGATGCAAACTGGGAAGGGGGAAGGTATTATTATTATTATTATTATTATTATTATTATTATTATTATTATTATTATTTTGTATACCACCCTTCATCCATAATCTCAGGGCAGTTCACACCATAAAAATTAAGAAGCAATACAGAAATTAAGATGTTCCTAAGTATATGGTATATTTGAAATGGGAAGGAATCTTACTTTTTAAATCTCCACTTCACCTCACCCCCTTTCCCTGTGTTCAAAGCCACTCTTGGCTAAGAGAAGAGTACGATTTGGGGAGGCAGGAACTCCATTTTATAATGTGATAGCCCAGTGTGAGACAGTAGCTACAGTAAATATTACAGTACGTTAACATCAAGTTAGGGGACTAAATTAATTCCTGCACGTATTCTAGAGTTTCCATTTCCAAATCACGCAAGCGGGGCTTGCAACAAAATGTTGCACTGTAGAATGGCTCTGTTTGGGCAGCCAGCCAGCCAGCCAGCCGTGACCTCTCCCAGGATACTCCATTCAATCCCACCCACCCGTAATTCTAGATTTCTTTCCCCCCAACCAGTCAATCAGCATTTATTGCCTGCTGAGCATGCTCATTGGGTTGTTTGAGAGATATTGCCTTTTTTAGGGCTTTGCCCCCCCCCCCACTAGTTTCATCCTGACCCGCTGCCAGCATGTGGCCCCTGACATATCGCCCCAGAGGGAATGTAGTCCTTTGACCAAGAAAAAGTTTCCCCACGCTAGCCTAAAAGGTCTGAGGTGGCAAAAGTGTAGGGAAGGAAGACTAGCAGCTAAACCCTTGCTAAAGCAGATACATGCATAGATTGTCTCTCTGGCTAGGCTAGGCACTCTTAATTAAAACCAGGTGTGTTTCTCCCAAGTGAGAAACACAGCAACACCCTCTGGGATCAGGCTGGTTATCACACAGGTGAGCTCCTGTGTGTTTACAACCCATCAGCACCATCCAGTCTGTGCTGCCACTTCTGCTGCAATGAATTGCTTACAATACTGTAATTACTATTATTTTTACTGCTGCAACTGTTACATATATTTAAAGCTGTCCCTCCTATCATTGCAGGCTGAAAAGAACTTAATATTAGAAGAAAAAATTCAAGTGCTCCAGCAGCAAAATGAGGATCTCAGAGTCAGGATTGATCAGAACACTGTGGTGACAAGGTCTGTCTAATGTTTGCTCCCGAGCTTGGCATTTCAAGCTGCTTTTAATTCACATCTTTGTGTGTGTGTGTGTGTGTGTGTGTGTGTGTGTGCTCACTTTGTTGGTGTCTATTTGCAGCAGCCTGGTACCATTCAGATGTTTTGGGCTACAGTTCCCATCAGCCCTGACCATTAGCCATGCTAGCTGGGGCTGATGGGAAATGTAGTCCAAAAAAAGGGGGGAGGCTGCTTTGTAGAATCATAGCAATGCAAGGAACTTGTTAAAGTTATTTATTTCTGAAGTAGCAGAAGGCTATACACACTTATTTGAGAATAAGGCTCATTAAACTCAGTGGAACTTAACGTCCAAAGAAACATGCACAGGATTGCATTGATGGAGACTGAGCTGTGAACCAGGAAATGCCTGATTCAAATCAGAACTGCCTTGGACTCACTGGGAGTACAGCCCTATGTAAAGCAACTCCAACTGAATTCAGCAAGGCTTACTACCAAGCAAATGGGCAGAGGGCTGCATCCTAGGAGGTCTTCCTGAAACACCGTTTCTCAGGCTCGGCTCTCATTGATACTGGTACCGGTCTCCCTTACAGGGTTGCTAGAAGGATTCCTGAGAAAATCCATATGGAATGATTCCTACACAGTACAGATGCAATTCTATGTACACTTTTGGGGGGGTGGGCCCCACTTTACACAGTGGGACTTGCTTCTGAGTAAGCGTGCTTAGGATTGTGCTGAATAGTATTGCGTGTTGTTATTAACCCTCTGCCTCATACACAGAGTCCTCCATAAACAAAGCTTTCCTCCTTAGGAGTTGGCAACGCTCCCCCTTTACCGTGGATCAGGGCTGACTCAGAAGTTTAGTTTGCAAGCAGTTGATCTTCAACATCTACGCTGAAAACCTCTGGGTATCGGAGTAGCCGTTATACTGAAACCTGTAGCTGTACACTTCCAAGTTATGACACTTTGCAGAAGGAATGGTTTTCTCTGCAAAACATTAGCACTGTACACAGAACGCCACGCTTAAGAGCACTGTGGGCGCCCGTCAGTTTGAGGGGCTGAGCTTGGCTTATCATGCAGTCTTCAACCACGTACCGCATTGATTTTATGGGTGCTTTTGTCCATTTTGTTGCTGTTTCTTGTGCAAACCTGCAGCATGTCGATGCAGAATTCTTGTTTTTAGGGTAGTGCGTGTAGAGCACATGACATTGCACAGAATTCATAAATTTACAGAGAACCTGACGGGAGAAATGCAGGAGCACCACATTTGTAGCAAAAATACAACAGATTCCTGCAGTACCTGAAGGAGCCACAGCGTTGTTTGGGGCATGAGCTTGCGTAGGCTAAATTCCACTTTGCTAGATTCTCCAGTTAGAAAATGTAATCATGTGGGGTGGAGAGACAAAGGAGAGAGGCCTACCTATCTACCTCCCCCTTCAGGAATAGCACAGTAACCAGACCAACCAGTTGTGCAAACACGTGTATCAGAAATCGCTGGATCTATGCTGCCCAATAGTGACGGCAGCTGCAGCCCCCCAACAGGAAGTATTGCTTCAGTGTGGCATTATATTTGCTGTTGTGTTTTCTGAAGCCCCACTGCAGTTGCTGAACTCGGTGATATCTGAGGATCCCTGAGGATGTGCCTTTGTCCAGCTTCCTGTCTGCCTCAGCAGGAACTGGTCCCCTGAGAGCCAGTCCTGTGCCTGAGTAAAACACAGCACCTGCTGGTTCCCCCTCCCATGGGATGGGGGAGGCCTGTGCCTTATCCCTCCCCTTGTTTCAAAGCTCATCTCCGCTGTAACCTGACCGTTTCTTTCTTTTGTTGGCGTCAGCCTCGGATGACGCAGCGAAAAGACAATCCCAGCACTGTATGCGGGAGAGAGGCAGGGTAACAGTCAGAGGGCTATTTAATTTTGCTTCTGCTTGCCAAAGCAAATTGTCCTTGGGCACATGCTGGTATTGGTGTTATAAAAAAAGAGAAAGGGTAAAAAACACTTGTCAGCAAAGGCACATCCCTGCTCAAAAGGCTCTTGGAAGAGACTGTCACTTGGCTGTGTTAACTCCCAGTTCTCCTCCTCCAGCAAACTCGGTTGCTTACTGTCTCCGGAGCAGGGATGCTGTCTGACCGGCTCTTGTATCACAGAGCATCACCTTGCAACTCTTTTCTATCTCACTGAAGGCAAAGGCTCTGGGGTCTCGATGTCCCCACACATGTCACTAGTGGCAATGACTTTTCTGGCTTTTAAGAGAGGTGACCATAGGAAGTTGCCTTTCTCTGTGTTTCACTGTTAATGCATCCCTCATCCTCGTGTCCATTACTCTGTTTAGCAGTGGCTCTCGGGGTTGTTTTTTCCCATTCCTGCCTCCAGAGACCCTTTTAAGTGGCTGCGCAGGGGATTGCACCTGGGGCCTTTTGCACACAAAGCATGTTCTCTACCAATGAACTATGTCCCCTTCTGTTAAGAAATGCCCAGTTTTGCCCTGCACCTGTGCTTCTGAACCCATTTCTGCTTGTCTTCTAGAATCGCTCGGGGCTAGTTCACCAGTGCATGACTGTGACTCCAGTTCTCCACACTTGATTGGCAGATGAATGTGTGAACTAATTCTGTGGGGGGGGGGAATACTGGACAGCATCCAATTGTGGCCTGGAAGACTATTGGAACCATGGAAGCATCCATGAATGGAGAGGGAACAGCATTTTTTCCTGATATCCCTCTTCCACCCAAGAAATCTGCTCCCGATGGTTGGGGAACTCTTCAGAACAGCATGGGAGGTAGTGTAGCAGGCTGCAGGGTAACGGGGGAATTTGCAAAAATCCGCTCCCTCCCCTTTCCATCCATGGAATACGTTGCTGGAGCAAAGAACCCTCCATGAATGAAAGGATGCAACTGAATACAACCCATTGTGCTTGAGGAAATACTAAGTGATGAAAATTTTGTCTGAAAGTGGTCCATTCATGATGGCCCATTCACTTGATTTATCATTCATCCCTCATTCACTTGATGGTGAAACGTTCAAGGGGCAGGCATGTGTGAATGAACCAGTCTAAAGACAAGTGGCACAGATTGAGGGAAATCTTTGATTCCTGGGTGGTGGGGTTCTTTTCCATTCACTAAAGGTCCCATTTATATTAGGCCATGCAACAGCAGACTTTATTTATTTTCTTTGCACTTTCCAAGGAGTGGGATGGTAAGTATCCAAATCATGTAGGCAAACAGTTTTCAACAAGACGTGAGAACTGTTTACAGAATAGATGAAAACTGGTGGACCTCCAGGCACCGCTGGCCTCCAACTTCCATTGATTGCCCTTTTGTCTGACGGCCATGTTGGCTGGAGCTGATGGGAGCCCAGTGACACCTGGAGAGCACCAGGTTCCCAATCCTTACGTTTACAAAATGGACCCAACGAGGACTTGCTGCAATTCTGAAATTTTGATTTTGACTTGACAGTGCCTTGTTTCCCTCTCCAGGCAGTTATCTGAAGAAAATGCTAATCTCCAGGAATACGTTGAAAAAGAATCCAAGGAAAAGAAGAGGCTAAGTAGGACTAATGAAGAGCTGCTGTGGAAGCTTCAGACGTCAGACCCCATGAGCCCAGTTAAGCTGTCGCCAACATCGCCCACACATATTTATCGGTCTTCGTCAGGACCTCCTACCCCAGCTAAAGTCAGCACCGTGCCAAGATGACAGCCCCGTGCAGCTGTATCAGATGACTTGTCCCTGACAATGTCCCAGTCTACCGAATGTTCTCGTCTAAGAAAGTATTAACCACAGTAGAAGTAGATCCCTGGGATCCGTGACTCTACCAACATGCTCTGTATTTGACTAGGCAGTGCACTCTGGTGGGTTTCTGCATCAGGAGTCCCTAGGACTTGCTACACTGATGCCATAGAATAGCAGAATCCCAGGGTGAGAGGCAAAGCAAGGGAAAAACTCTTCTTATTGTTCACTCCCGAGTGAACTTTTCGCTGCAGTATTTCAGGTTAGTTGCCAGTTCGAGTTTTGAATAGCTCTGTGTGTTGAGTGGCTGCTGATACGTGTGGATGCCCTCAGGCATCCATGCCCATAATGTGAGGCACATGTCAGGCACACCTACATACACCTGTGTATGTAGCTGAAGCTGTTCCGAAATGCATTTTTTTATATTAATGGATTCTACAAAAAGTGCTGATATATTTTCATGAGTCAGCAGTTTTCTAACTTGTGCCTAAGAGTTATACTGAAATTAAATGCTTCTTTTTTCATTTTTTGGGTCAAAGCTTCCCAGGAATATTTCTACCCAAACGAGAAGAAAGTTACAAAAACATAAAGCACCTTCCAAGTGACCACTGAGTGGTACGTTTTCTAAAGCAAAACACCAGCGACTTGATTTCTTAACTAGTTAACTGCCTTCAAAAGCAATTGTTTTTTCTAATCATTGCCAGACACGGCACTCGCTTCCCAGGTAACAATCAGAACACTCACCACTGCTGTAAATACGGAAGAGGCAAGCAGGCCTCCATCGTTGCAGTCCTATGTTTATTTATAAGGATGACTCCATTTTACCCCAGCAGTAAGTGCTTTTCCACGATGTTTTCAAAGTCTGAATTAATAGCAAAGCTAAATGTACAAGACCCTGTGCCTCCCAACTCCTTTTTAAGAAGGGGTGGAGGAGTGACCACAGAAGCATAGAGTGAATGGGTGAATTCAGTTAGCGTACTTCAGTAGAGGGGCAAATGTGTGTGCTAAGTAACTAAAAAGAGCCCTGTGGGATTAGGCCCATCTAGTCCGGCATCCTGTTATCACAGTGATGCACCAGTTGCTTGTAGGAAGGACCTGGGTACCACAGTGCTCCCCCAACCCACAATTCTCAGTAGGCAGACGGTCTCTGTTGTTCTTCACCCACAGTTTGCCCTCTTGTGGATGATGGGATTGGGCTCTTTCTTCTACACAGGGGTGACTCACCTGTGCAGTGGACCCAAGTAGCAGCTTGAGGCAGCAATATTTTTAAGTGAGTGTGCAATCTGAGAGCTGCCCCCCCCCAAGCAATGTGGCCAAGAGTGTGCTATTGCTATCCTCTGCCACGTTGCCTTGGATCCAAGGAGCGCATCTGTCAGATCCAGAACTCACATCATCTCAGGCTCATCATGTTCATAGAATAGCAAACAACACTGCACACTTGGCATTTTATCAGCACTCAATGGCATGTTTATGTGTTTTGGTACTGGCCAAACTGCTGGATTGTTATATCTCTCTGCCTTCTTTCCAGCCAACTCGACCCTGCTACCCAGTGTGTATTTAGTAGCAGCACAATATTGGATGTCAGGCCTGCTAGAACGTAGGCTGGTTCCCTAGAGAGTAGCATAGCAGTCACAGTAGCATTAGACCTTGAAACGGTTTCTAAACATGAGCTAGACAGACAAAGAGGACGGTGTCCCTTCTTGTCTTTGGTGTGATAGGAGTTGGGTTCCAGCGTGTGTGTCAAAGAGTTGTTATAGACTTAGACTGTGAAAGCGTTGAACGTAGCGTTGGACAGATGTGGAGCATGAATCATCGAAGCAAAGAAATGTTTTTAGATAGCCATGTGATACTTTGGTTCTCGAGTGGAGGGCCCAGGGCTCAACTCATTTGCAAAGTCCAGGCTTGCACAACCCCCTCTGCATCGTTTAAATGCAGGGCAGCTCAGTGCCAAAAGGACACTGAGGAGAAGAGAGGGAGGGAGCTAGGGAGGTCCTCGGTGAGCTGTGTACACTGACTGGCAAATGCCTGTCTGCCTGATGTCCACACAAGTGCTTCGTTCAGCAAGTCTGCTTGGTGCTTGTGTCGATGACTTGCCTGTGATGCAGGCCTTAGGCATCAGCTGTGCTTGCCAAGACAGCCAGCATCATCCAATAGCCACAGATCTGTGGCCCAATTCCATGATGTATAGAGTAACAAGGTTGAGTTCTTTCCTTTTTTTAGAGAAATTTATTTTTGTAGCTACCTTGCATGATACTGTGATACCAAGTACATCTTCTTAGATTAGCTCATGCCACGTTCGTTAACTTATCACAAACGACAGGACTAGATTTCGCATAATGGGCAACTTGCAAACTCAAGAGTAGGATAGTTGCAACAATGACCCACTGATATAATTTTAGCCGGTTTCCTTACCACACTTGCTTGAGACACAGACAGCACCTGTTTCCTTGCTATGTCGCGAACCTTGTACTGTCAAGCTCATGTGAGCAATGTTATACCACAGAGTTGATAAATTTGCATTTACCTTGCATTTCTCTAAGTTATGTATTACTCTCCACTTATAAGCTAGCGAAGCCACACTGGGTGGGTGGGCGGGTCTGGGTTGTCCGTCAGTTCCTCTGTTTATGCTTCTTCCTTCCTCTGTTCATCTGCCACCTCCATTTTCAATGAATGCTTCCAAATACGATTGAGATTTTGGCTTCTGTTGGCCTACACAAGATAGCAAGTCAATGCTAATATCAGACTACAGTTCTCTCTCCTCCATTTACTTTGTACAGATCAGTTGTCCCTGCATCCAGATGGGAAAGTTGTAGGATTCTGTCTTCCTCCTCCTTCAAAATGGCAGCCTAGGGCTACTCTACTTTAACCTAACATTCAGTTGCTTGGAAGCATTTCACTTATTCAGCCCTTCAAAACCACAGGGCATCTACAGAGGAAAAAGAGCTTTTTCATGACTTTGCATTAGGTAACCAACTATGGCTGGCATCTGAAAAGTAACTTGGTTTCTTAAGCACGCTATCTGGCAAGCCAGTTCTGGAACCAAGGGGTCCTTTAAAAGCAGTTTCTGATGTCACATACAGGGCTACTACTACAAGGTGGAGGGAACTATCTCACTGGGTCACCCAACACCTTTTGACTTTCCTAAAGTTGCATTCCTGCCTCTGCCATCAGCTCCCCCATCACTCCTAAAATTATGATGATAGACATGAGATATGGGGAAAGAGTGCAACATGCTATTCTAGTACTGCAGGCAAGCATGTGCAGATCTGGGAGTTGTGCAACGCTCCCAGTTCAGTTTCCTGTATATCATTTTTTTACAGCCCTCGGCCACATTTGACACACACACACACACACACACACACACACACACAGCTCTTACGCTGCCTTCCCAAAGCCAGATATGTGAGCCACTGAGCTAGGACCCTGCCAGAGCCTTGCACCTCTTTCCCAAAGTCCAGCCCCTCACATAGCCAGCTCTGGGAAGCCCACAAAACAAGGCAGTATGCAGCCCACAGGTTCCATGTCAAAGTCCTCTTGGTATGAAAAGTTGGGCCGCCCTGCTGTATACAAACGATCCCAAGTAGGAGGAGATTGGACTGGTGTAGTGCCAGGGGAGGTGCATAACATGCCTAGGCTTCATTACAACCACTGCATCCCTTGGGCTTCTCTCCTTGAAGGCCAGCTGCTTTTTGTATGTGAAGCCATAAAATTCATCCCCCCCCAAAAGCAGAACTTAATGACTGTGAATCTAATTGTGGATAACCATGTTCACACTTACATACTAGACAATTACGCAAAGCACTCAGGTGATGGGGCAAAGCTGGCTAAGTATCACGTAGAAAGCAACCAGAGATTGTAGCAGCATTATAACTGATGGCCTGGCAAGGAATAGTAACATGGGTGTTGAATAATGTTTTAACACCCTGCCTTAGTTGCAGCCAACAAGCAAACTGTGGCTACCAAGTGCAACTTGCATTCTAGGGAAACAAGAAAAATGTGGAAGGCATTTTTCTAATTGTCCGAATTTCAGGTGTGAATCCTGTTTTACCTATTTACTTGCAGCCAAGGCCAAAAAAGTTAGGTCAGCTCATGCAGGGAAATTGTTCTTTCCTCCCATCTACCCACTTTACTAACTGTGGTGATGGCAACACATTGGGCAACTTGTGCCAAAATTCCCTTATGAAGAAGATGGGAAATGCCATCTCAATCTGTCCTGCTGCTGCGTATTATTCCACGCAGGTTCAGAGGAAGATTCAAGGAGGATTCAGCTGCTGAAATGCCAACCCTAGGAAAGTCCAGGAACACAGCCCACCCTACTATCATAACATGGCACAGCCACGGCACCATTCTGTAGAATACCAATTCCTTTCTATGCCTCTCCTTCCATGCAGAGCATGCATGCATCCAACACAGCAGCTTTGGACTGTACACATAAAGCAGGAGAGGAATCAAGAGCAACTTGCACTGCTTCCGTTTGCACTTCCCACTGACTGTGCAGAGTGAGAAAATTAGCATCTTTCCTACTTTGTAGTGAGATTGCATGCCCAGCTATGGATGCAGCCCACAATTGGCTCTTACCAGAGCAGGGCAGATGTGTGACTTCTCCTCTGTGGCATACCCAAAGCCACCCTGTATTCTGTCAGAGACAGCAGTGTGATGCCCTCCAGATGTTTTGAACTACCGGTACAACTCCCATTGTCCCAGACACCATTGACTATGCTAGTTGTGGCTCATGAAGGTTGTAGTCCACCCACATCTGAGCGGCACTATGGGGCTATGCCTGAGCTAAGCAAATGGGTAGTAACAATACTGCCTGCTGCCCCAAATAGGAATGTGCATTCAAAGGCACCCTTGCTTTCTAAAGCATCAGAGGAATATGACAGTCAAGAAAAAACTTACCAAAGTAGTATTGTTGAAAGGAGTTGATCATCTAGGAAATCCCTTAAACACCTTCTGGAGATGGGCTTTGGTTGTGGATACATGAGGCTCTCACACTTCTTCTCACTTCACTTTCATGTCTTGTCCAAAGACCAGTGATGCATCCGCCTCCTCGGCCTCCTCCATGCCCCCATGATGTGTTTGGGGACGCCATGCAACTCTGGGTTTTGGACAACATGCCAAAGAGGTGTGATACAATGAGTAAATTGCACCTCCCTGTCCAAATACTTGTCTTTCCCAGAAGCCCTCAAAAGTCTTCCTGGGAAATCCATTCACAGGCTCCTGCTACCTTAGGAATCTCAAAGGACCAACAAAACCACTCGCTAGAGAAGCCAACAGGAGAAGAGACTGATTAAGACTCCCCCCTTTGCGCCTTTTGAAACATTTTTCAGAACTCTCATTTGCACACATCACACTTCTCCCCAATAAATCAGCTGGTACATGAACAGCAAAGATCTTCTTCGGAATAAATATGAATAACCAAAATCAGGTATTTTATGTCTGTGTACTGATTGCATTTGTGTCCCATGGACACACGGTGGATGTTAAAAGACCATCCCCTCCCCGACACAGCAGGAGTTTGTGGTCTGACTTAATTACGTGGCTGTTTGAATTACAGGAAATAAAAGTTTGTATTATTTGAGTTACAGTGTACAGGTGAATGTAATATATTCATGATAATAAATACATGCTCCTTAGTCTTTTGTGTGCTACGATGCTTCTTTACGGGTCTATAGGTAACAGGATTTAGCAAGAGATGGGTGTTGTTGTTTTACAAAAGTAAAGCAAACAACTGAAGACTTGTGTATAAAGGAATCACTCAGGATCTTTGTTCTCTCAAAATTTGCTCAGTACTTGCTATTTAAATTTAAAGGTGATTGATCAAATTTAAAGCCCTTGATCAAAATGTGCATGTAAACCCTGCCCCATAAACTGTCATTGTGCCAACTCCCTATGAACAGGTCATTTTATTACAAACCTGTATGTGCCTGCACGACAAGTAATGGAGCATTCCTAACAATTGTCAATTTCCTTCCCTGTGTAATGCAACTTTTTCTGTGCTGCAAACTATTGCATTTCACATTTTCCTGCACCCCTTACTATCATGGTTGACCTGCTGCCATTGAAGGCAAGAGACAGAGTGATAGCAGAATAAGAGACCATTTGCACTAGGCTAGCCTTTTCTCCCCTCTGGCCACTGGCATGCAGAGTTAGTCTCATGGGAGATGGAGCTGAAAATATCTGAGGAATGTCGCAGTAGAGAAGGCTGCTAGGCACAGAGAGACACACGGCTATCTTTTTTGGACGCAATTATGGTAACATCTAGTACCATGCTGAGGGGTCATGAGTGAATCATAAGAAAAGCCTGCTGGATCAGGCCACTGGCCCATCTAATCCATAATCCTGTTCTCCCAGTGGCTATGGGAAGCTCAAAAGCATCCCTTTCAATTAAGTGCAAGAGAATACTGTTAGGTAGGGTGTGTGTGTGAGAGGCAGGGGGACACTGGTTAGATCAGACTGTTAAAAGAGAATACTTACTGCAGCCTTAGAAAGTCCTGCTGAACTCACACAGCATTATTGCTGAGCAGCTATTCATAAGGTGGTGCTGTTCATGCTGTCATGAAACACTATGCTGAAAAGCAAAAAGTGCATTTCCAGAAGCTTGATTCTTTCACCGAAGAGCAATTGCATGCAACTGGTCTGCTGGAACGAACAGAAATACATTGGAAGAGGAAGGGTGAAACTTAACATAATTTATTTGCATTTCTGGGAAACATTTAATGCTGTATCACATATTAACAAACTGATCTCCAAAGTCAAAAACTACATCAAGAGGGAGACATTATTTACAGTGCCACCTGGCAGAAACATCTGGGAAGCAGAGGTCGTGCTCTAGATAAATGTTTCGCATTTAAAAAAACAAAGTTTTATATTTAGGAGGGGAGGGGAGGAGAGAGCAGAGCCAAAATCAAGAACCAAACCAGAAACTCCACTGAAACAGGAGCAGGGAAAAACCCAACGGGGATTACAGTCAGCACCAGGGGTCGAATAATTGTATCACAACAGTAAGAAATTCTGAGGAAATCATTAGAAAAATAGAACAGCCAACCAAAAAGTATATATTTATATATTACTCAATAAAAATATGCACAGATTCTTTCATGGCTTCTTGGTTATTAAGAGATGTATTCCTGAAGAAACCCCACGTTCCATTAGATTTGTAGTGTACAATCAAAAATGGTGCCACACCCATTCTTTGTGCTCCTGAGACCAGACGTACATTGAAAGGCACAGCGTAAAGACAGGAAATCCTCCACTTTGTCACCAGGCGCACATGTTATAACCCTTCCATCATTTGGAAAACATAGACATGACCGCATGCGATTTGTGTAAGATTCCTCAGTGGCTGCATTCATAATGGTAACTCAGGGTTTGCTTTAAACATGGTTTGTTGAAGATACCAGTATCAGTCTCACAGACCAGCAGGTAGTAACCATGGCTTGTTTCACCTTATGCAAGTTTCGTTTTTCAACAGTTCTTGCTTTCTACCTCTTTCTACATGAAAGAAGCAAGGATTCTGGGTTCAGATGTAAGGGAAATATATAAGCCAGCTTCAAACCATATAGTGGTAAACTCAATTTTACTTTAATTTCCACAGACCTACTCTAAGTAAAACCTAGTTGAATACCACCCATGGTTTCATAATCTTATTTGTTGAGCCCAAACCCTAATTAGTTGGCAGGGGTGGGCTTGGATGTAAAAACAAACCATAGTTAAGCTAAACAAACCATAGCTTAACGCTATGTGAAAACCAGGCCACTGTCTAGAGTTTCATCATCTCAGCATAACATTTTTTTATTGGGACTTGTGCCAAGAGCAGGAGGAAATAAACCCTGAGGAAATATATGGATTGTTACTAACAGGCGTTGTTCCTGCAACATTTGGCCTTTGCTTTGGAAGTACAACATACCAAGGACTAGCACATGAAAGCACCTGTTAAAGATGTACGCATGTAATAAATGCCAGGCAACCTTTGCAATGGAAGCATCTTCTGAGATGGATTCGTGAAGTTGTCAAAACAAAGTTATATGGGCAAACAGCTAAATAATGGTGCCAAAGTCCCAAGGGGGTGGGCAGTATGTGCCTATACCACATACAGCCCAGTCCTCACACTTGATGCATCAGCACATAAATGCTAACCTGCATGTATTCTAGCACCCTCTGCGCTTAAAAGACAGAAGTAACTCTTCCCAACATTTGCAAATTAAAAAAACGTAACCTTTTAGAACGAACACCAAAGTAGCACTGAATAGTAAAACTTTTACAGGACAGTTCAAAATGCAGCAACTTCAAGTGTGTACAAATGATATGCACATGAATGCCATTGGCTTCAACGGAAACTAACAAACATGCAATTGGGTTACATTCAAAAAGCATAAAATATTCACTTTGCTATTGCCAGAACTCCTTGTGGAGCCTGGTCAAGGTTACACTAAAGTTGATTTGTAAAATGTTCAAACAGAAATTGTCAGCCTTCTCATGCTCTCTTGTGCAATCTATACAAATGCAATGGGGTGTTATACGCATGGATACCCTGGCGGAATGCATGTATTAGGAATTCAATATGCAACAGATGTGGATTGGAATAGAATTTGGATGCACACCCACATCTGATATTGCCAATGCAATATGGATGAGCATTGCATAATCTGGATAAGAATGCATTTCCTCCCTCCATCTTGCAGCACAGATTGAAATGTGCAACCTCAACTATTAAAGGCCACTATGCAAGGGTTACTGCCACATATTACTAACAGCAGACAACACAATGATACACACTAGTCTCTGGATTAGACCTTGCAATGGGCAACAATTCCTAGAATTTTTAGCTCCCTTCCTCGGTGTCAATTTTACTTATCTAGTAACACGAACCCCTGATGTTTCAGGTCTATAAACTGTGAGCCTCTGCTATACAAATGTTAGGTTTGATTGGACATCACATCTCATAGCCCATCAGCTGAAGTACTTGAGAACACTTCACCATAGGTCACCACCTCTTAATTTAAATGTAACACTGAAATGATACAAGACTGCAGGGCAAATCAACACTGAACAGGTGCTAGGACTACAATGTAGGCTGTAGGCCAAGGAACATCAAGCTGTGAATGAGAGGATCATGGAGACCAAAGATCCAACAAAAGTAATGAAAGTTGGTTTTCCAGTAAATTGATCACCTTTTGCCCAGCAAGTTGGTTCCCCCCCCCAAATAATCAGCAACATTAGAAAAACATAGACATTGGGTAGATTCATGTTACCATGCTTTACATACAATCACTAATTGCCCATTTTTCTGATCCTTTGCAGCTTCAATCATTTATGGAATGGGCAATTTCTCTCTCTCTCTCTCTCTCTCTCTCTCTCTCTCTCTCTCTCGCTCCCCCAACCATTATATAAACTAGTGGCCAAAATTGTGGAAACCTTTTGGAAAAAGTGTATTTCCAAGGTTTGATGGCTCATAACACCTGACTAGCTCTCTAAACACTCGTGCTCATTGGCTACATTCAAATGAAGGAAAGCTACTGCGAGAGCCAGTGTGGTGTAGTGGTTAAGAGTGGTAGACTCGTAATCTGGTGAACCAGGTTTGCGTCTCCGCTCCTCCACATGCAGCTGCTGGGTGACCTTGGGCTAGTCACACTTCTCTGAAGTCTCTCAGCCTCACAAAGTGTTTGTTGTAGGGGAGGAAGGGAAAGGAGAATGTTAGCCACTTTGAGATTCCTTCAGGTAGTGATAAAGCAGGATATCAAATCCAAACTCCTCTTCCTCTTCTTTTTCTAGTTGTTTGGCTATACCTTTTGATAGAATACAGATAACTGAACAAACTTTGTTGCATTACATTCTTCATTAAATTATCCTTCCACTGATATATAATTTTATGGTGTTAATAAAAAAGTGGTGTTATGAACCATCAAACCTCAGAAATACACTTTTTCCTAAAGGTTTCCACAATTCTGGCCACTAGTTTATACATACAGTATATGGGTGAGAGAGAGAGAGAGAGACACCGAGCGAGAGAGAGACAGAGAGAGAGACATTGCCCATTGTGAGTAACCACCATGTGAACTGTCCTTTTACAGCTGGAATGAAGCCACAGGTCTAAACGTAGTGCCGTGCTCTTCCAAAGTTCCTTCTATATGGGTGAATTTAACCAAATTCCCAGCTGTGTGATCCTAGCCTAAGGTTTCAAATTCTATGCACACCCAACTAGAAGGAAGTCCTGCTGAACTCACTTAAAACCATCGTCCAAGTGAAACATGCATCAGGTCAGGGTACACATTAGGCATATTCACCCTTGCTGACTTAAGGGTTTGCACACACGTCCCCTTCCATACTGGGCTTGTGCTATTAAGGGAGAAAAATAATCTAAAGGAGACAGTGAAAATGAGACAATTCCTGAAGGAAGTGGTGGTGGCTTCCACTGATTCAAGAGGCTACTTTGGACAGGCTCCTCTGTTATAGAACCATACAGAATTGTAGAGTTGGAAGGGACCCTGAGGGTCATTTTGCCCAACCTCCTGCAATGAAGTGAAAGACCTCATACGAAGTAAGATACCTGTTCGGTCTTTTTCTTTTGAGCGTAACACTGAAGGCAATGCTTCAGAATATGGCTTTATATACAACAAAGTGTCCCAGCAGCTATACAAAACCACCTTCTTATTTAAACATAATAAAAATAAAAAGTTTCCCACTTATTTACAAAGACGAGCTCCAGTAAATGCTGGCCTGTTCTTTACAATAGCAAACCTACAGCAGCAGCAGCAATCAGGTTTTCACCAAACTCAAGCTTTGCATGTATTTACATTTAGGCTTCAGGGGTGAGGGCAACACAGCCTATCTAGTCTTCCATCCCCACCCCAAGTGGCAAAATCCTACACCAATAAGCAGAAGTTTACATTCCACGTCCTGAGCACACACACACACACACACACACACACACACACACACACCCCATCTTCAACCATGCAAGGACCTGGCAGTGGCAACAGTACAGGGGTAAGCACAGCAGAGAGATTTAGCGATCCCTGTTGGTACTAGTGAAATTGTAAAACAGGAATAGGTGGAATTGTCCAGGCACTACATCTCCTCTCTGAGCTGTTACACACCATAGGAAGAGGGACAGAGAATAAGCTCACCTAGTGCCAGTATTTATGCAAGTGCAGCCTACCTGGTTCCAGTTTCAGCACTACTGAGAACAAGGGTGGGGGATCTGTAGTCCTGCAACACCTGGAGGTACACAATTCCCATCATTGGCTGGGGTTGATGGGAGTTGGAGTCCAACAGCATCCCACCACCTGAATTGAAGCAAGCAGATGAGGAGGAGAGCCACTAGCCTAGAAAATTGAATTTTATTGTTTTAAAGGAAGTAGCATATGACATCACACATATTCTCAGCGCTCCTTTAAGCATGACCAGGATTCCGACCTCTAATCATTTTCCTGGGGTGGGTGGATCTGCATGAATCCCATGTTAGACACGCACACGATTTGCTCATATACAGTACAAAACTTAATGCTCCTTTTGTGAGATGTTTACCCTGTTTTTCCCTCCTGTTCGGAGAAATAAATACATAAAATCAGTTCTAAAATAAGCTACTGAATGACAAAACTACAGCTACGCTAGATCATAAAGGTTTGCTGCTAAAAATTTGCTGCATTAGAACTGTTATCAATGTCTACAGACTTTGGCGCTCAGAACACAGGAAGCCACTTCCCAGAGTTAAGGGCCCAGTACCAGCCACAGGTACTAACTTCATATCCAGCTCATGGGGAATATGCAGCAAGGCTAAGCGGGAAGTTTGCTAGAGAGAAAACGCCTCCTAAGGTTAAGTTGGGGTCCCAGTCACATAGGTCTTCAGAGATGGTGACCAGAACCTTGATTTGAACTAGAAACCTAACTTCCAGCAAAGTCAGACTGTTAGCCTTGAGAACAGTTTCAGAGCGTTCTAAGGGCAGCTTCACATTAGGGCACATTTTACAAACTGATCCAAGGGGCTACAGAACAGTCTTCGCCAATCGGGCACCCTCAAACTGCAGCTGATGGAAGTTGTGGTCCAAAACATCTGGAAGGTGCTAGGTTGGCAAAGGTGAACCAAGGAAATGGAATTCAACATGGACAAAGCCTAAATAGAAGCGATTTCTATGTGGGAGTATGCAACAGACAAATGGGGAGCAACTGATAACTGGGGACCTGGGCTCAGGCTGCAACTAAGCCACTGATTTCTGTAACATGGGACTGTGGATGTCCTAATTAGATAAGCTAGAAGTTCCACGACAGCATGTAGTAGAAGAATGACCCTTTTAAAAAGGCACAGAGAAGAACTGACTGATCCATTGGAACAAATCTGAAAGAATTAGTGCGGATGCTGAGGTGGGGGAACTGCACACACATAGGTTTTTGCAGACCCTGGACCCGAGTGGACGGCTGTTTGTGCAGAGTTCCAGGATCTATGGGAACAGGCAGGCAGACCTCTACACACGTAGGCTTCCGCCCATCAGACATGCAGATGGGCTAAGAGGAACCACAAAAGGGCAGCCTGTTGGATCAGGCTAGCAGGCGGCTGCCTGTTCTGTTCTCACCATGGCCAATCACTGCTATAAAAACCAGAAAGCCACAGGGCACCTTAGCCAGTCAGAGAGGGCTAAGCTACCGTCGGCAAACGGCCTTTCGAGAATACTGGAGCCATGAAATCTTTGGCTGTAATAATGCAAGCCGCCCTGTGATCTTCGGATGAAGGGCGGTATAGAAATCTAATAATAATAAAAAAAATAACCAGATGCCTGTGGGAAGCCTACAAATAGGACTCAAGTACAACAGCACTTTCCCCACCTGTGATTCCCAGCGACTGTTCCTCTGAGCAGAGGTAGGGCAGAGCCACAATGGCTAGCAACCACGGCAAACCACATCCTCCATGAATTTTCCTAATTCTCTTCTACAGGCATCCAAGTCAGTGGCTGTCGCTGTATCACTCCCATAAGATTAGAGATGGAAAGGCTTAGGGGAAAACCCAGAAAAGGTGGGGCGGGACACCAGTTTTCCCCCCATTTTTCCCCCCCATTCCCCCCCCCCCATTTTTCCAGAAAAATGGCTTTGGGGGGAAAAAACCTGTCCCCCCCCCTCCCCAATTTTTCTCGGTTTTTTCCAGGCCTTCCCATCTCTAATCTTATGAGAATGAAATTCATGGTTTCAAAGACATTCTGTGTGAAGAAGTACCATCTTTGGTCTGTCCTAGATCTTACAACATCCCGCTTGATCGCATGTCCGTGAATTCTAGTATAATGAGAGAAGGAGAAAACCTTTCACAGGAGAGGAATCTTTTCTATACTGCCCAGGAATCAGTCGTGCTCACCTCAAGGGCCACTTGTGGCATTTTGTTTACCAGCTAATCAAGTCTTCCATGTGCCGTAATACAGGTCACCCTCATACTGCCCCCCCAGCCTTCCCCAAGCTGGCGCCCTCCAGATACTGCAACTCCCAACGGCACAGGCCTTCTGTACCTATGACCTCAAGGGCTGTTGCAGGGCCAGGCGATAGCAGTGAAGAAGTGCCAAACCAAAACAGCAGAACCTGGGGGGCACCCCCAAAGGAACATTTCCCCCCTTGGAAAATCCCTCACATTAAAAATAGGATCAACCCTCCCGAAAAATAAAGATTTCCCCTTCTTCTAAGTTCACACAATTTGCCTCAACGGCAAGATATCAAGCGGCTAGACATAAATATCAAATAAAAAATAAAATCAGGTTTCCAAGAGAACGGCAATGAAAAAATATAAAATAATAATAATAATAATAATAATAATAAGCTACAATATTTACAATGGATTTTTTTCTACAGCAAGGATCTGCATGAACTTGATGTTTCTTTTGGAAACCCACTTTTTCTTCCTTTTCTTTTTATAAAGAGGTGGCTCTCTGTCTATGCCATCCTTTGGCAACCCTCTGGCCTTCCAGAGGTTTTGGACAACAACTCCCTTCCGTCCCAGCCAGCTGGCCCCAGGTTACCAAGGGGTAGTCTATGCATAGGTACAAAAAAAGAGCCAACCTTCTTCAGTTCCACACCCGCACTCAACAGGAAGGCTGACAGATGGCTTAAAAGCACAAGAAGCTCCCTTTTCAAGCTTCTGCTAATTCTTAGGACGCATCGCTCGAACTGCATGCCTGCGCCAACACTCTTTGGAAACAGCACAAAATCCTATTTAGAGTTCAGCATGGCTAAGGTGACATCTCAAAGAGTTCATTGCACAAGAGCAGCACTCAGCAGGTAAACTGCCATACAGCTGCATGAGCAAGAACTTGTCTATTGAGCACAGTAAATTATCACTGCACACTCCCTTTTGCTTCCGAGTGTTGCATGCTTCTCCCTCTTCTATAGAGAAAAGCTAGCCATCGCAGGACAGGTAAAAAGCCACAATAGTTTTGACTTCAAAGACCACACATTTGTCCCAAATCTTCCATGAACTGATGCTGTTTCTTAACCCTGCGCCAGAAGAACCACGTTTGGCACAAGCTCCCTCCCCACAAAAATAAGTTATTTAAAAATGTAACAGTGTTGGGAGCTGGACCCAACAGACCAGGGTTCAAATCCCATCTCCAAAATGGATTAATTCAAGGTTGCATACGTTGCTTTCTCTCAGCTTCAAGGAACACTGGAGGCCCACCTCACAAACTTGCAATGAAGAGGAGCAAGATTAGAAAGGGAAAGCAGTACACTCTGGCCAGTATTACTCCATTCAGGATGGGACCAACATCCTAAACCATGCGGGGAACTGACTTACTCCTAATTTTGCAAGATATTTATACCTTGGGGACAAACAAGCAACCAGAATTATACCATGAGCTAGAAGCTTTTCTTGTAAAAAGCAGCAGGATCTGTTAGTTGCCTAAACGAAGTATTTTGTGTCACAACAGATAGAATTCAGCCTGCAAGCCACTACCCTACAGAAGACTGTTGCAACGTTGCATTTCAAAGCGCAGGAGTTGCCTGCACAAAATAAGTCAAGTACGATGATTAAATAACACCACCAAGTCCTTTTCTCAATCAGATCAGTCCTGCAAGGGGTAGGGTGTTTTGCTAACACAGAGACGGTTGGGGCGTTGTTTTCATTTCAGGCAAGGTCCCTTGGTTTTGGTGGTCCAACACAGGTGACTTTGGAGACAGTACGGAGTCTGCTTCACTTGAATCCAAGGACCGTACCTGGGGAATTACTTTGCAGGGCCTCTGTAAGGCTTGGTCTCATAGCAGCATTGGAAGTGAACTGGCACGCTGATAAGCTGTTCTCTTTCAATATACTGGTACTTATGACAAGGGAGGGGGAGCTGCCAGCATCAGATAACAGTGTTGTTGGAAGTGTGCCAGAGGCCTGGCTTTTTCCTTGTGATCCCTTATAACTGTACTACCAAGGTAAAAGCAAGCTGCAAGGGGCAGCAGTGGGACACGGAAGCCCACCTGATACTCCACAGAACAAAATACTTCAGGGTCCCAGAGAGGAAAGCACCCTTCCCTGCAGAGGATGCTCTCAGGTGTCCTTTAGCACAACCAGGCTGCCAATCATTTGCAACTGTCCACGTTGTTGTCCGTACTTCGTTCTGCATCCATCGGTGCCGAGTAGGACGCCTCCACACTGTGCCACATGCCGTAGGCAAAATAAATAACCAGACCTGGAGGGAGGGAGGTAAAGGGGCACAGCGTTGGAGAGAGCATGAAGTCATCCGGCAGCACACAAGCCAAAGCATTACGCCTGCTTAATCTCTCCCACTGAAAATGCCTGATGTCTTCCAATCAGCAATACCACCATCTGGTTATGCCACATATAAGGTCAGAACCAAGCCCAGCCCTGTCACCCGGCAGGATGACTTGCGGTAGGCAGAACCACGGAGGGTGGGAGATAGATGAAGGCAGAAACTTGTGTCTGAATGGTGCTACAAGACTTCTGGAAGGACTGGCCCTATAGCAGTGGGGAGGGGGCATTTGGACTCTGGTGCAGGAACCAATAAAATATTGTTGCAGCACTGTTCACAACTTCCTTCTGTTTTAGATAGATAGATAGATAGATAGATAGATAGATAGATGAGAGAGAGAGAGAGAGAATCTCATCATTCTGCATGGTCAGAAACCCAGTTGCAAACTCACCTATCACCATCCAGATAGCAAATCGTATCCATGTGCCAACATCCAGCTGCATCATGAGATAAACATTCACAAATATGCTCAAGATCGGAAGGACGGGAAGAAAGGGGACCTGGAAAAAGAACAAAAAAAATGGGTTGTTGTGCCTCTGGGTGTTATTTTGGGACAAGCAAGTTCCCAACACCATGTAATCGATGTGTGGTCGCACAATCCATTTGTGACAACTGAGCCTCCTATATCACGTTGCCAATGAAGGGGGCATATGAGAATATCATTTGCTTTCAGCTGGTACCTAAAATTGGCCCTGTGAAGAATTCATTAGCCATTTACAAGAGCAATAACATCATCCAGAAAGTTCCTCTGGAAATGGAATTCATCTCTGCTGTTAGTTTAATTTTGTCACTGTTGGTGGCCTTCCCAGATGCTGTTGAAACATTTGGCTTTACCATTTTATTTCACATCACTTGGGACCTTTGCTTTAAAAAATATAAATGGAAAAGCCATGCATAAATTTTAAAACTAGTACTTAGTTGGGGGAGCGGTATTTGGGGTACTCTCTTTTTTTAGACAAAACAAAGAGCAAGGGGTACTAAAAATCTCCACCACCACCCCCTTTCAGGGTTAAAAGTCTGTAGAAGGTAAGAAGGCTGAAATACAAGTTTGGTGTGGCTTTTTTCTTTTCTTTTTTGCGGCTCAGTGAGAAAAGAGAACAAGAGCTCATTTCCAGGGGCTGCATCTCAAAGTGTGGAGCTGGTGCTTTTGGAGATTACGCTGAGATTGCCAAAACCAAAATGCAGCCTTGCATACCTTCTGCCTGGCCGCTATTAAACCTAAACAGACAGACTGCCAGATGAGAAGCAAAAGAAAGGAATATCAGGAGTGCTGAAGGTCAAGCTGGAGGTGCACATATCCAATCTGTGTGGGAAAGTTTGCTCTGCGCCTCCTCTCCCCCTGCCCATGCCTTGCTAATTCCTGCCCTTCTAGAAAAAGCAGGTTAACCTCCATTAATCTCTCTTTCCGTGCATGGAGCCAACAAAGAATCCGACTGCTTCCCCCACCCACAATCACCCCAGCCCATTCCTTGCAGACCACTTGCCTTAAACGAGAGCTTGGTTTTGCTTTCAGGTTGTCTCCAGATAACCACTGTGAAGAAGAAGCAGAGGAGGAAAACGACCACAAGCAAAGCAATAGCCCACGGGGTCCCGTTCTTCAGAGCACCTTTGCCAAGGACACTCCAGCTACAGAAGGTGACGATAAGAACACCTGGCAACAAGACACATGGAACAAATGTTTGTCACACTGATTTGGTGGAGGGAAGGAAAGACTGAATGCAAAAGCAAAGGTAATTTTAAAATCAAGCCAAGAACGGTAAAATCCATAGCAAATGCAGCAGTGCGTTGCACAGTTCTGTAGTTTTGATCCTAAATCTGTGCATGCACAAAAATTCAGGGGCAAGTCTGCCCCTGTTCCTATATATTTCATCAATAGATGCTGCAAGTTAGCGGAAGGGTCAAATCCATTTCCGACTCGGCTCTCCACCAGTACAATCTTATGTCCCAATCCGACAAAAGGAACACAGGGAGCTGACTCATTCCAAGTCAGATCAATAGTCCACCTAGCTCAGGGTTCTCTGCCCAGACTGGCAGCAGCTCTCCAGGCAGCTCTATGTGGAGATGCAGGGGATTGAACCCGGGACCTTCTGCATGTAAATCAGATGCTCTATCACAGCACTATATACCCTACAGGCTCCTATATGCGCAGCCAACACGGATGCCAGTTCACTTCTGGCTGCTCATTCAAAACCATAATCTGATGCTCTTCCAAGACCAGGGGATTAATCTGCTGATACAGTCTGGCGTGCACAAAATTTGATTGCTGCAACTAGAGTTCACAGGCCATAAGTGTGCAGACTCTCTTAACCACCCCCAAAGCTGGTGTCCTGTTGGACCAGAATACTTCACCAGCCTCAACTCCCATCAGCCAGCACAGTCAGTTGTTGTACAATAAAGATCTGGAGGGTACCAGAAAATTCTAACCAAGAATTAGGTATTGGCAAAGGAACTAAAAAGTGGCGGCTCCCGATATTTAAACAAACCCATATGCTACATTTTATGGGAATTTTGCAAGTCAATCTTACAAAATGAAGCTGCAGCTGCATGCGTTATAGAGAACTAACCACGTTATCAATGTTACATGTCCAGAGAAAGGTTGGAGCAGAAGAAATTAACAATTGTGCACATGCAGCCAACTCTTACCTATGATGCAGGAGGAGACATTTACTACAGACCCAGAGAGTTTGGAAGGATCAGTATTTGGGGGGCGGAAAACAGCTTTTAAGGAGAACTTCTCTCCCTTTTCAGGCAGAAACGCAGTCTGAGATTCACTGGTGCTCACGGACTCATTGTTGTCTGCCTCATCATTTGTACTAGCCATCTGGTAGGCCAAGTTCGGCTGCTCTGGTTGGTACCTAAGAGAAAATAAGAATTGGACCACATTAAGCACCATCCTATCCGCTGTAACTATAAGAGAGTCTCACCTAATATGTTTTCTTCCCAAACTGATTCCCGGGCACTGGAAACAATGACTCCAAAGGAGAGGGTTGCTAAATGCCACTTAAATCTTCTAAGCCAGTGGCTGTCTAGAATATTGCTCAATATCCCCAGCAGGGAAGAGCACAGCTCACTGTTCACACCTACAAGCTTTAGGATTGGGCCAAGGGTGAATGTGGCACTTGGGGACAAGGACAAAAAAGGTGACACATCCCTGACCTAGTCTGATGAAGAGTTCAGGAGAGCTCTGAAGCTTGCACACTATATTATGATGTTTCGGTTGGCCTAAAAAACACATACCATTGTTCCAATTTTGGAATTTTTAAATAAATAACATCTGGAACACTTGAGAACCATCTTCTCCGCACCGTAACACAGAAACGTTGTGACGCACCTTAGTACCAACACGCAGGCAGCCACCAAGGAGTAAGCAAGAAGTGTCCCAATGGACATAAGGTCTACAAGATCCTTTAGGTCCAATAGAAAGGCCATGACAGCTGGTGGGAGACAAAGAAGACACAGATAATGCAGTGGGGTAAATCCATTTCATATATAAGACTAGTTAGCCATGACAGTTCACTCCTTATTCACACTTTCATTCCAAGCAACCCAAGAGAAAGACAGGAGTCCCGTGCCTTGCACTGCATTTAAAGAAGTGTTAAATAAAGGCTTAAGACGAGGCAGTGGAGACGACCACAACAGTTCTTCTCCCTGCCCTAAAACCCTGCTCCTAAAGCAGGGGGCATTTTGTATCTGTGGAAGCACCCCGTGACTTTTAGAAGCCTGATTTTCCACACAAACAAATATGAATACCAAGGCCAGCATTCAAAAAAAAAGAGCATTTAAACCCCGGAAGATATTTGTTCGTCCTGTTTTCACAAACAGCAGCAGTCTGTTGAAGGCTGCTCATTAAACAGAGACTCTGCTTGGCAGAGAAAACAGCAAAAAAACAGTAAGAGAAGCTCTGAGTACATGTGGGTATGTTTTAATGCTGGTCCAATTCTTTGTATGATGCAACAGACAAAGGAACTGCCTGAAGCAGTTCCAAGATGAGATGCAATCGCAACACTCTAGAAAGTACAAGGCATTCTCCTTGCATAACACTTAAGTGCTTTATTTGAGGAACTAATGAGAATGTGCTGAGGACTGGGGTGTTAGCTCAATTTGCTCATTTTAAAACAGGATTATCTACTCGGTCCTTTCTTCGGGGATCTCGGGGTCTCACCTGCAATAGCTCCCGATGTTATTGTAGCCACCATCGGAGTCTTTGTCCTCTCATTAACACGAGCCAAGAACTTGAACAGTAGTCCATCTTCTGCCATAGCGTAAATAACTCTTGGCATTGGAAACATGGATCCAAGGAGACTAGAAAGAGACACGGGCATAACCTAAGCTCATCTTGCATTTACGAGGCAAACTGTTGCTGCAAAAACAATCCAGCAATAGAATCTTCATCTCTACTTTAAGAAAAATTACTTTCTTTAGGAAACCGACACCAGCACCTAAAGACGGGATTTGTAATTTATCAAGCAATGAAAGACAAAGGAAAAGTTTTGCCATTTTGCAGTTGCAAGGTCTAGATGTTTCTCCTTCCTTCCCATTCCCAAGGGCCACAGGATGCACAAAACACTTTAGAAACATCAGGTATCCCAACTTATTCTAAACCCAGTTAGCCAGCCATATAAGCTGAGCCTTTAAGCTCCTACATAGAAATGGTTCATTTCTGACTGCATAGCAAGGCTGGTGTTAGGTCACTGCCCTTAGGTCTGAGTCACACCAGTGACCCTCTTGCTCAGAACTGTCTATGCCAGTGTTCCTCAGCCTTGGGTCACCATATATTTAATCTTAGCCAATGGCCAGGGATGATGAGACCTGTAGTTCAGCAACATCTGGGGAGTCCAGGTGGAAGAACATTCATCCATGCTGGCCACCAGAAGATCTCAAAAAAAATTCAGATGGGGTTCTTCCCCAGCACTGCTGGGAGATAACAGGGACAGAGTATCTTGCAGGCAAAGGAAGCACTCCTGAGCTACAACCCTTCACCTATCATGGAAGGGATTTTTTAAAGCCTCTCTCTCTCTCCCCCTCCCCACAATCTGCATCTATCATATTGTGAAATGAGGCCAAGGCGAACACATGCAATCTCAAAGGGTCTTTGTATTCTGGGCATTTACGTCTTAGAACAGGCAGGTGAGCACAAACCCCGCTGAGCAAGTAGCAAAGGAAGCCGCAGCATCTTACCTTGTGGATAAGGCACAGAGTGAACCAACAGCCACTGCATAGTTTGCACCATCCCATCCCACATACTTAAAAGCAACAGGCAGGGGGCTGTTTTTATCTAACAAGTAGTAAGGCATCATGAGGGTAAGAGCAGCCGACACACCGAAGTATGCAACAAAGCAAATCAGAAGCGATGCAACGATTCCTATTGGAATTGCTTTCTGGGGATTTTTCACTTCCTCACCTACGAAAACAAACAAACAGCCACAAAGACTGAAAATGTTATTACAGAAACAATGAATGGGATAAATCCTTTCTTTTAGCTGTTATCTCCCCCTTGCAACCCAATGAAATAATGGGGTGGGGGGGAGCTGAACCTGTATTCTCCCTCAATTCAAGGGTTGCCAAGAAGCTTCAATTGCAGGGAGTTTTTGAAGTGCCATTTCCTCTTGTGAAGGATTAAGGCAATTAACTTAGGCAATACAAATCTACTGACGTGCAGTAGATCAGCATGAAGACATGGCCAATGGCAACCAATTTATGCTCCTATTTTGCAAGTGGGGTTCATGGAAGCCGAGGGAGAAATGATACAGGGCCAGATTCTGAAGACCAGCTTTCCACACCATCCCCATCAATTTTCACTTGCTATTGTGAAACAACAGAGATCTGGAAATCCGTGGCAATCTTCAGTCAATTGCCAAAGAGATATATCGGTAAATTCAAATTTACCTTTTGCCCACCCCCACCCCCGTTCTAAGGGAACACAATCATTTAAAAAAGCATTTCAGTGAACTCATTCATCTGCGGGTCATACGATGGTCAACAGCACAATCTACTGTGCATTTTATTAAAAAATAAGGTTTTATTAAAGCTTTTTTCATAATACAATAAGATAAAGGAAACTAATCTAAACAAAAACAAAACCAGAGAAAGAAAGTGAGAATAAAATGCAGAGTCCTCTCTCAAAGGAAGCTCTTAACCCTTGTCTCAGACTGTGCAAAATTCAACTGATTAGTTGGCATGGTCTACTATGAATGCAGTGCTATGCACATGTACCTGGGACTGTCCTACTGAATTCTATGGGGATTACTCCTGAGTAGACGTGTACAGGATGGCACTGCACAATGATAATCAAGCGAGGCTGACTGCAATTTGGAACTCCTTGAGGAGTTGCTATTGCGCGTGTCACACAGATGTACTGAATCCTTTCTTCCCCAAACTAATTTGATGAGAAAGAAATTTAATGAACTCTTCTTCGGATATGCATGTAACCTATTAAGCAATTAAATAGAAACCTTATTTCCTTCAGTACCTAAAATAGTGTAATCGTACTGACATTTTGCAATATGTGCATTTAATTCAGTTGATGGAATTGCCTTTTTTTAAAATGACAACCATTTTGCATGATATCTAAATATAAAAGCAAGTGGGTTTCTACATATTGCAGAAGAGGGGTTATGATCAGATTAAGAGATTAACGCTTCAAAGGCATCTAGAATACGGCTCAAGAAAGCATAATTGGCTATAATTCTGCACCTGGAGATAAACTCATCAGAGGTCATGTTATCATGCACAACTTAGTAAATCCTGATCATCTCCATTACAAAAGACCAGACACAGGGCATGCAGGAAGTTTGTGTCACAAGGAGGCATTCATGCAAACATGAGATCACATACAGCATGAAGGTCACACATTACCATTTGATTCTGCTGAACCCACAGACTAACCCTTAACATCTGATGTGGATCTACAGGACTTTGCTAGTTTTAAATCCACCTAACATTATAGACTTGTAAGGCTAAATCTCCACCCAGAAAAGGAGTCTGTATTGAGCGCCTGTTGAATCTTGCAGTGGGTGAGTAGCTCACTTTTACTGCATTCTTGAAAGAAAGAAAGAAAGAAAGAAAGAAAGAAAGAAAGAAAGAACACAGTGGAAACATTGAACTGGTGTATGCTGTCAAAATCACCCGACGCTTCACTCTTCTTCTGTTCCTGCCTTGCTGCTGAGAAACAAGCCATAGCCTGGCTTGTCATGTTGTCCAAACCTGGACTTGTGGTTTGCTTCTCTCCCATAAAACCACAAATGGTATCCAACAGCTCTGCTCATTCACATTAAGCCACAATTTATTTCAACTATAGTTTAATGTGATGTGTGAACCAAGTCACAGTGACCTAAACGGCACAAGGAAGTTGAGCAGAACTGAAACAAAAGTCAACCTTGACCAGAAGGAAGGAAGAGGAAGGGTGGCAGGAAGACAGACTAGAGCCTTGGGGTGTAAGAAAAGGTCAAACTTATAACATTTTAGGCATTTTTTGTCATTTAGCCCTTAACTTATCAACTCTCCATGGCAGCTGCATGATATAATCAGTGAACTTTACCCAGTAGTTTGACGCAGAAGACCCGCTGAAATCAATGGACCAATATTAGACATATCCATCCGTTTAAATGGTCTACTCTGAAATTGGCTACAGCTCAGTACGATTAAATTAACTGAATTGTACTCAGAGATACTTAGCCAAGAAAACCAGGCAGGTTGCTAGCTTTATGGAAAGAGATTCCATGTGTGTACCAAAAAGTATATTTTCTTGAACAAAAGAATATATATCCTAGACAAACTTTGGTGTATCCTGGCCACATCCATGCCTTGCAGAAGAGGCTTCAGCACTGTAGGTGCTCTGAAGAAAGGGTGCACATCTTCTGACTGGCAAGACAATGGTGATGTTCACAGGTAATGATTTCTGGCTTAGGTTTGCCATGGAAGAGCACTATGCTGCCATCTGCTCCCAAACCATAATCCCTGTTTTGGGTGCAGCAGGAAGTCAGAACTTCCTGATATATTTATCCCACTTGCACCAGGGAAGGCAGGATCAGGCAGAAAGAACTAGCACAGTGCTTGTTCCACAGTAAACCGTGGTAAGCAAGAAACCCTTGCTTATTGTTGTATGCAAGCATGGCTGGAGTATTTAAAGCCACGACCACAGAAAGGCAGCCGATTTGGAGAACAGAATCAAAAAAACGGTTTGCTTTGTTTCACAAATTTAATGTAAACATTTTTTTTAACACTGGGTGGGTGAACAAGAAGTGACTGTTCTTTGTTCTGATCCTTAAAAGGGCTCCCTTGTACAGAAAGCACATTTAGCAAACAAAAGCAATTACTTAATAGACAATCTATCAACTAGAAGTTCTTCAGCTATTACTTTCATTCCTTTTTGCAGGACTGCTGCGGCTTATAGATGTCCACACACAACATTGCTAATGAGGGAAGAACTGCCACGTTTTCCTTTGCCCCCCCCCAAATTCCGCAATCTTTGTGCTCTCATGATCAGCAACATACAAAGAAGGCCGAACTGTGGGCAAAATTCATAATGAAGAGCAATGTTTATTCACTGTGAGTCCTGGGTCCTTACCTGTGGTGGCAATGCAGTCAAATCCCACAAATGCATAAAAGCATGTTGCTGCCCCCGAAAGAACTCCAGATAATCCATAGGGCATAAACCCACCAACACCATGTTCTGGAATGGTTTCACTAAAAACAGGCAACAAGAGATGTAGGTTATTCCTCTCAACAAGACTAGCAGATCCAAAGGACAGTTTGCAACACATTGATGATTTCAAGAGGAAGAATTGCCTCCAACAAGACATGCAGTTGACACATCAATGGTCCATCTATAGCAGAGGTGTATGCTGGTTTTATACCAGTTTTAGTTGCAGGTGAGGACTATTGCCCTCATGTCCTGATCTGGGCTTCCCACAGGTGTCTGACTGGCCATTAGAGGAAACAGGATAGTAGATCAGCACAGCTTGAGAACCGTAGATTGGTAGAGACACTTAGATCCACTCCAACCCCTGTCCAAAGCACAGTTCCGAGAATTCCTTGGGGCAAGGCACTATTAATGTTTAGGCCATTTAGCAAACTTTGGGGGTTCTGTACCCTGCTAAAAGCACAAAACCTGTAGATTTGAGATCATCACAAACCACAGCACACAAAGGCTATAATACTCCCAGTGGACACAGGAAATTATATTAAAATCAGTGGGACTTACTTCCAAGTAGGCACAGATAGGGTTGAGTAACACATTTTGCTATTATCTGGAAATTTATTATCTATTATTATTATTATTATTATTAACAACTACAAAACAGTTAGTATTATTTGCAAAATGTTTTTGAAACCATTCAGCTTTTTTCAAAAAGAATTTTTGATTTCCTATTGTTAAATCTGGCAAAACTTTGTAAGTCACAGAAAAAACCCCTGAAACATCTGATTGCTTCTTCAGAGGTTTTGGCCAAAGGATGCAGAGCTTAAATTCACAAAGAGCAGTGCAAGAAAATCAAAAGGACATCTCAGAAGCCCTTCACTTGGACCAGCTTTCCCCCAACCTGGTGCCCTCCAAATGTTTTGGACTGGAACAGCCCCAGCCAGCACAGCTGGGACTGAAGTGAGTTGAAGGGCACCAGGCTGGGGAAAGCTAGCTTGGACCCTAATTCTGTACTGAATGTGTCCTCAATAATTTTAGCCTGGCAAGCCGTTCACTACGAGGCCCAAAATAATCATATGCAGTTGCCAGAGCGTTTGTTCCTAGTTCATTTTGTTCCAAGTAGGCTCAGTGTTTTACTATTTTTCTTTGTGTGTTCAATAGCAGAGTGCTTTGGCTCTGTGCTGCATAGAACAATCTATACGCAGACTGTTCGTGTTGAACAATTCTGCCCTGCAAAAACGGAATTGCGGCTCCTTAAAGACTAGCAAGTTGGTTGAAAGTGCCAACTCCAATTAAGCAGTGGCCACTTATTTGTATTCCATCCTCAGTCACTTGACAGGGACAGAGAAACGTTCCCCCATAACTCCTCCAGCAATGACTTGTCATAGCCACATCCTAGCTGTGGGCAGGGCCAAAAGTCAGTGGTGAGTGGAGCAACACCTTTTCTCTCTTCCATCCCATTCTGGTTCAACCATGGTTCTGAACTAATCATTTACAGAGGCCAGCCCTTGCGCAAAATCCATACGGAGAAATGTTCTATCTCCTGGATGGACCCATCTCTTTTCAAAAGCTCAATGCCTCATCCAATTTAAAAGGCCTATATTTTGTTTCCAAACGTCACCGACATGCTTAATTAACTCAAGCATAGCCAAGAGGAATTGTTACGTAAATCTAGCAACAACTCCTAAATCCAGTTATGCAAGGCTGGGTGACGAATGCCCAGCAGATGTACTTGGAAGGACTCTACTGCACAGCCCAGAATGAAATTGCAAAGCATCTCTATACTGCTGTCACCACTATCCCTAAGCAAAGGAAATGTTTCCCTAAAAGACAAAAGTGGAGGAAAGTGCAAGTAGCAGGTGTGAAAGGAAGGCGGCATTACACCACCAACCTCTCAAGATATTTATTTATAGTAGAATTTGTGCACTGCCTCCAGAAATATAATAATAATAATAATAATAATAATAATAATAATAATAATAATAATAATAATAATAGAATTTATATACCACCCCTATCTCAGGGTGGTTTACAAAATAAAATCAAAATATAAAACCACAAAATCCATGACCAAAATAAAAACAACCACCCAATAACTCCCCCCCCCCCAAAAAAAAATTTTTAAAGAGCATAGGATGTCAGTCAAATCAACCAAAGACCTGGTTAAAAAGGAACATTTTTGCCTGGCGCCTAAAGGCGTATAATGAAGGCGCCAGTCGAACTTCCCTAGGGAGAGCATTCCACAGACGGGGGGAGCCACTGCAGAGAAGGCCCGTTCTCGTGTTGCCACCCTCCGGACCTCTCAAGGAGGACGTGCATGAAGAAGGGCCTCAGAAGATCGTCAGAAGATATACAGTAGAAGTAAAAACAACCATTGTAGCAAAATATCATTTAAAACATGGGCCAGTTAACACACATGAAGAGCAGTGCTATACAAAAGCAGCATCATAGATCAGGCCCTGCTCCTGGCAGTCAAACTCTGCAGAGAAGCTCTGATCCTAGGAAACAGGGCAGTGGCTGGTATCCTGAGCCGGGACAGACAAAAGGCACTCTGTGTGCCCTAGCACAGCTGAGAAGAATTCTCACAGTGTTTCATAGGAGATGGTAAAAGGAGGAGGTCCTCTGCTACTGGAAATATCGAGGCAGACTCATAGATTGAATTTCTGAAGGATTCTAGCTCCCTCCCCACAGCGCAGAAGCAACCTTCCAGAAGGGAGGTGGTAGCTTTTGAAAACTTTCCCAAGTCTAACTTCACAGCTGCTGTTAATGGGATCATTTTGCAGTCTAAATTTGCACCCCTAGTTGCTGCATCTTGCTTAATTTTGAGAGGAAACTGAACGAGCACTGAAAGGGGCCTACAAAACCGGGTCCTATTCCTGGCTTCTCCGCTTATGAGGCGAGCGCCACAAAAAAACTCCCTGGAGAAATGCTTCTGGGTTCCCAGCTGAGCAGGTATGATATATATGCATCACCTCTCAATGCCCAAGTTGGTGGAGGCTCAGTTACGGTTGATAAACTAAGGTGTCCTGCACACATGCCAGCAAACAGAGGCAGTGCCACTGACATGTACAAGTCATGTCCTCTCTCAAGCCTGACACCAACCCGGAAATCATTTCAGGAGGGGCACCTCATATGTGAGCCAGCACATATTTATTCTACTTCACTAAAGAGAACCAAATGAATGCATGAGACAGGGGCCCACACTAAATATATACTTGCTGCATACCTACACAAATAAGCCTACAAAACCTACAAACACATGTTACTGCAGGTGAAAATAAAATTGAACCTACTTGTGTGAAGGATCCGAGATGTTTTCTGGGATCTGCCAGTGTTTAATCGATCCCTTCACAAACCCCGACACTATCACGAAGCCCAAGACAAGGACGTTGATACAGGTGAACACTTTGTTAACCATTGCAGATTCTTTCACACCAAAAGTTAGAAGTCCTAGAAAATGTACGGGTGGGCAATTAGAGAAGCTCTATCAACAGCAAAGGTATTTTGTCTCTAGAAAGATCAACGCTTTCACTGGTGCACAATTTGCCATGCTGCTAACCCGTTACATTATTTTTAGCACAGTGAGTTGTCCCAAGGCTCGATTCAGACATTACAAGCAAATACAGTCTTGCAGTCATAAACATGCTGAGCTCACATGCTCCCTCTTACTCCTGTTTGCTTTGGTTCTTCTCATCTCTTCCTCCTCCTTTGCAATAACCATCCTTCCCCACAGAAATTACGGAGGAGAGGGGCATACGAATTCCACCCTTGGTTTTTTTTTCCCAGGCTCTTTTCGTGACCTGCACAATCAGAACCGGATCTGTATGTCTGAATCCATCCCCTAATCCCCGTTTTATTGGTTTTAGGCTGCGTTATTAATGCTATTTAAAAGAACTGTACACCACTTAAATACTGTGAAAATATTAAGCGGTTTATAAATGCTTACAAACAAATCAATAAAATCTCCCGAGAGCTTCAAGAAACAGAAACAATCTACAGTGTTTTCAACAATTAAGTATGGGACTTTAGAGAAATGTTGAGTTAGTTTGGTCTTCCTTTTAGGGCCAATTCAATTGAAGTGAAGAAGTCAACCAGTTTCCCCATTCAGAGTATTAGAATGTACTCTGAATGGACAAATCAGTTGACTTCTTCACTCATTGTGGTATGCTATGAATACTCCCACACTGAAGGCAGCATTGCAACTCCAAGGCAGCTTTCTCTAACCTGGTACAGGAGTGGCTCAACCAGTGGATGGAGCCACAGCAAGTGTCTCCCAGCCAGTGGTGCTTTTGCCACTTAACAAGGGAGGGTGGGGGCAAGGCAGTGGCCAGACAGGGGCTGCTTGGGTGCACCAGCGGGAGCATCAAATTGTCTCCTCCAGGGCATCTCTTCAGCCCTGGCCATGTCCCTCCTGGAAAATGGCAGCAACACTACTGTCTAGAAGCTACTGCTGTAACTGCTCCACAGAGGCATTTCCCGCCCTCCAGATTTTTAAAAATAAAATCCCATCAGCCTCAGCAAGCATAACTAGTGGTCAGGGATGGTTATAACTGCAGTCAAACAACACCCGGAGGGCACTAGGTTGGGGAATGCTGCGTACGGCCACAAACTAGAGGGCCTGCACAAGAAGCCCCCGACATTAAAAACAGACTTTGGAGGCTTTTATTTTCTACAATAGCAATCCACTCACAAGTTCAACCAGGCCACTGTTCCACAAATGCCAAAATATACCAGGGAGAAAATTAGTTTATGCAGTTTCATATCCAGCACATTTTACATGCGTCTTCAAGGCTGGGTGGTTTCTCCTTTTTTAAAAGAATAAATTCTGCGCTCACTAAATAAATAAAGTCCATACAGTGTTTCAATGTTTTGACTCTTGCAAGATAAACATCCATCCACCAGCATGATGGCAGCCCTGTCTTCTTTCCCCACATCTTCCTGGCTGGAGCTCTATAGGAATTGGCAGACTGTTGAAGTTAACAAGTCCAAGTCCTTCTGCAGCATTTGAAGACTTCCAGCATGCCTCCTCCTCTATGCTAATAAGCATTGTTGCTGCCTGACACCCATTTCCACTTAAGCACCTACAGCGCCCTTCTTTTATCAAAGCAATTTCAAAGCGAAGGTGGCCGCTGAGGTCTTAACTCTGCCAGCTTTCCAATAGGTCAACCTGACACTTGAGGCAAACAAAGCAGCTTTGAAAAATATAGTTAGGGTGTTTGCTCTTCCTGGGATCGCCAACAAAGAGAATGCAGAAGGGTAACAAATTTTTAGTCCAGAAAAACTTCCCAAACCAGCTTTCTTCCTCTGTCTTACCTGTTAAGATTAGGATAATGAAAACAGAAAAGACGTCTGGGTATTTTGCTAGAATACCAGGAGCATTCATGGACATGTATTGTTGGAAGAACATCCCAATGTGCTTGCCTATGAGTTCGTCAAACGTTGCGCTCCATGCTCGGGCCACACTTGATGTCCCTGTCAGAGAATAAAAATTGGGAACTGCTTAGTTGTTTATTCAATACCACACTATATCCATTGATTTCAGGGTAATTTGTAAACATAGAAAACCACAATTGGCTATGTGGTGCAATCGTAAATCAAAGAAATTAACAGTGGAAGATTTAGGGCAGGGACTTCTAGCGCTGTGATTTATATTCCGAAACTACACAGGGACTGTTGTCAATCCTCAAATGGATTCTTCAAGATGGTAATCCAAGGCATTAGGGTCAGGGATTGGAGATCGTTGGCAACCATTCCTATGCCCATTCCTCAAGGCTGCCACGTACACTTGCTTCCATGAATATACAATAAGCAATGGTGGGGGAGCTCTTTCCATCAAAATTGCCTTTGCTTGCTATGCAAATACTCATATATAGTAACTGATTTATCGGCAAAGCCTTTCAAAGACTTCTAGCAGATGTGTTCCATATGCTTAGCCCCAATTGACATAATTCAATTCTCTATCCTCTGCTCCGGAATCTATTGAACAGAACGTTGTACTCCGTTCTGCTACTTGCCTCCAATTCTGTAACCAACATTATACTCCCATCAACATGTTTGCAGCACCGGGGGAAAGTGAAATAGCTAAGGCAGAAGAGAAGGTTAAGGGGTGATATGATAGCCATGTTCAAATATATCAAAGGATGTCATATAGAGGAGGGTGAAAGTTTGTTTTCTGCTGCTCCAGAGAAGCGGACACGGGGCAATGGATTCAAACTACAAGAAAGAAGATCCCACCTAAACATTAGGAAGAACTTCCTGACAGTGAGAGCTGTTCGGCAGTGGAATTTGCTACCAAGGAGTGTGGTGGAGTCTCCTTCTTTGGAGGTCTTTAAGCAGAGGCTTGACATCCATCTGTCAGGAATGCTTTGATGGTGTTTCCTGCTTGGCAGGGGGTTGGACTGGATAGCCCTTGTGGTCTCTTCCAACCCGATGATTCTATGATTCTTACCACGAGCCCATCTAACCTTGCCCAAGAAATATTCTTCTCAAGAGCAGCACAGTATACAGGGCCAGGGGCTACTCAAGAGAACTCAAGAGGTGTGGTCCACAGAAGTGTGGTGAGATAGGGTAGTAGGGGCAACAGATTCCACATCACGAATTCATCTCTCCAATATGGTCTCCCCATTTCAAAAGTTAACAGGGACGAGTGTGAGCAGACCACACAGAAACAACAGCCATGCTGCAAAGCCCATGGGGAAAAGTTTGCCTTTCATCACAACACAACTGCACGGATAGTTTTGCATAGGCATTAGAAAGCAGTCTCAGGATCCAGGATTTTAGTGCCGGAGAGAGGAAAGCAAGAAAAGCTGGTTGCACAAGGAAGCAAGGCAAGACTGACCACTTCTTCTCAAACCAGTGCTGTCCCACCTTTAAGGTAAAGGTAAAGGGACCAATGACCATTAGGTCCAGTCGTGTCCGATTCTGGGGTTGCGGCGCTCATCTCGCGTTACTGGCCGAGGGAGCCGGCATACAGCTTCCGGGTCATGTGGCCAGCATGACTAAGCCGCTTCTGGCAAACCAGAGCAGCGCACAGAAATGCCATTTACCTTCCTGCCGGAGCTTTTATCTACTTGCACTTTGACATGCTTTCGAACTGCTAGGTTGGCAGGAGCAAGGACCGAGCAACGGGAGCTCACCCCATTGTGGGGATTCAAACCCCGACCTTCTGATTGGCAAGCCCTAGGCTCAGTGGTTTAACCCACAGCGCCACCCACGTCCCACCTTTACTGTGGCCCAAATTACTGATTTCAGGCAACTGCTATAGCCATGTGAGCATCAGTTACTCCCACTGGGCTAATGCACTCAGGTCCACCTGTGGGCTTCTATTCCCATCATCCCTGACCATTGGTAATGCTTGCTAGAGCTGATGGAAATGGGGTTGTCCAACATTTCTTTATTTTATTTTATTTTATTCCTGCATTGCAGGGGGTTGGGCTAGATGACCCTTGGTATCCCTTCCATGTGTACAATTCTATGATTTCATAAAAATTTTATACTGCTTGACCGGGGGGGTGGACCTCAAAGCAGTTTACAATATCTAGGTGGCACCATTTTGGAGGAAGTGATTCAAGAAGCTGTCAGTTTGCTCAGTTCTATAACCCAGATGACCACATGAACGCTATGGGATGGGACTAATATAGATTATGCACGGTGCTAAAAATGAACACATTTCACCGTTCAGTATACTGTTTGTGAATATTCCCTGATCACTCATAGAATGCATTTATATCCAGTTCTTAAGCTACTAAACAAAGCTTTGAGGAACTGCCTAAAAGGAGGAAGTTATGGAGAGGGCCCATTCTCTGATCAACAAGAGTTGTGTTTTGCAACATTTATAAACACCTACAAAAGCAAGGAAATTCCTTTAAATGATGTGCATGAAAACCAAGGAGATGTAAATAAATAGGGAGCTTTTGAAGTTCAAGATACATTCCCTCCACACCCTTCCCTACAACACCACTCCTATTTCTCTCCTTAAACAAATTATATCCTTAGAATGAATACATGCTGTGCTTCAGCAAGTATTTAAAGAAATACAAGCAAAACATTAATATCTATCCTCCCACCTTAACACACACACACACAGCTAAATGCCTTCTCCTTGCAACAAAAACTGCCCACTGGAAGACTGTACTAAATAGCTTGGATATCATCAAAGACGAACATTGTTCAGCTACATTCCAGGAACCGCCAAGCAAAAACCTGCTTTGAGCGGATTTCAAACCACAGTCGCTATAATGATGCAGAAGTCCCTGAAGGTGCTCCTGGGTAAGTGATGCAATGTCAACATGTTAAATTAATCTTGCTGTCTGGGCATAAAAAAGAAGTAGTTCTAAATGAATATGAGGCAATAAACACCCATTTCCCTAGGGACACTACTACAAGGAAAGCCAATTCCTCAAGGTTCAACAAAATAAATTTATTAAATTGAACTGTACAAATATTTGGTCTAATAAAAATCAACAGAGCTTCACTGATGTATTAAGAGACAATCTACACTTCCAGAATAATTAGGGAATACTGCCTTATAGGGACTGTGCCATTTCGGCCTGTAGATTGGGGCGGGCGGGGGTGGAATCACATTCTTGTTTGCTGCCTCCATGTTAAAAATTTTATGCAAGCTTCTAAAACACACATACACAAAACCCCTAGTACATCAATGGAAAAGGCCTAACTCCCTTCTGAATGCGCCAGTTTCCTACGCACCAAAATTTTTATATAAAAATGCATTTAAGCATGCAATGTCCTCCTACTAACCGGGCCTTAATTTTCACTCACCCTATTCATTCTAAAGCCCTATTAATTCATTCAAAAGGATGTGCAGGGCATGCATGTGCTGGCAGCCACTCCCCAATGCTCCAGTACATACCAGGCACACACCCTCTCCTCCCCAAACCCTTCCTGTGTCAAGTTCTGAAGGGGCTTGCAAGCATGCACACACAACCCCCTTCAGCATCAGGGGTGGTGGAGCAGACATACACCTGCTCCCTTCTACCTAGTTTAAGGCCTCATGCATTCAAAGGAGCACATGAATAGAGCTTACGTCTAATTAACTTCCTATAGAACTTTGCGCTCAACCCCCTTAAACTTGAGCCGTACCCAGACATTATACTCACAAGTGAACAGAACGTATGAGACGCGTCTGCTAGCACCTGCACCCCGTCGTCCTACACAAGTTGGAGGGAAACCATCTCCAGCAGGGAGGTGTAGGCTCCAAGTAGCACAGCATTCTCCAGGCAGTCTCCATGACTACAAGAGTAGTCGTCCTCCACCTGATGGCGAGGATGCTCGTCCGCCATCTCTCCCCCCATGCAAGTCCTACTGAAGAGCATAATGCCCAAATAAGGCTTCTAGGACTCATCAACCTACATTGTGTATCTGAAGAAGTGTGCATGCACACGAAAGCTCATACCAGGAACAAACTCAGTTGGTCTCTAAGGTGCTACTAGAAAGAATTTTCGATTTTACATTGTTTATGTACATCAACTTTCCTCGACCATAGTGCCTTCCAGATGTGACGCTGGGACTCCCAACTCCTATCATTCCCAACCACTGGCTAGAATAGCTGGGGACGATGGGACATGTTAGTCCAACATCACCTGGAGGGCAACAAGTTGGGGAAGGCTGGTGTGCATCACGTCGCTGCAGTGTTCCATAGGTTCCTCGCCAGAGGCGGTCGATAGGTGATCACTCAAGTCAGTTTCTGCACTACTCCGCTGAGTCCTGGCTTCCCTTAAAAACAGCACCTACTGACTTCCAGAGAAGTCTCAACTGCATCCACACAAGTCAGGTGGGGTGAGATGTATTTACCTTGGAACCCACCCAGACCAGAACGTGGGCACTTAAAACATAAAAGTATGTTTAATTGCTCCTGAACAGGAAGTTGTTAGAGACAACATTCTTATAGTTCTCGCTTCCTGGCCTTGTGTGATCTCCTTTTACATATGTTTTCATTATGCCTTTCATCTCGCTTCCTCTCTGCCTGCCTCACAGCCCCTCACTCCCCATTTTGCTACCAATCTGACACACACACAGCTAACTCCACCCAACACTTCCCTGCTCTTATCATTCCACTCACTCTTCTACCAAGGTTATATTTTATCTTCTTTCACAAGTTATTTCCTCCATAATAAAGCACACAGGGACAATGCCCTCCCTGCAGTCTTCCTATCAGGGCCCTGGCTCTGCGTTCTGAAAGTGGATGAGGCAAGAACCTGCAGCTGCCAGAAGCAAGGCCTTCACAGCACTTGCCCTCCAGTCTGATGATGGAAGGGAAGGTGGGATACAAGTGCAATAAATAAACGGGTTCAAAATCTCTACATGCTTTTACATAGAGCTGAAAGGCACCCCCGGCTTTAACTACGTTGCAGAAAACGAAAAACTGGCAATTTACTTCAGTGTTTTCTGGCTTGATTTTAACTACTACCCTACTTTTCTTCTTCTTCTTTTATAAGTTTTCGAGTTTCAGAAAAGCAGCATGGCGACATTTTAAGCAATCAATCAATCAATTAGATGTATGCATGGTGATGCATGAGTGCTTGCTTATGTGAAATCAATCCAGCAGAGAAACCCAAACAGAAATCTCCTTTTAGCTGGAACAGTAACTAAAGCTAACAGGGGGATTTCCACAGAAAGATTGGAGCAACAAGAAACTGTGGCCCAATCTAAACACCTGTAAGCCTACTTAAATGGGTTTAGATTACAGCCTTGTTGTTTTCCTAGTGAGAGCGCTCGTTCACTCACTATCCGAGCCGGAGTCTGTTACAGAGTCCTCCTTATCCAAATATATTGCGCATTTCCTATTACAACACAGTAACTTGCACAAAGTGCTTTGAACTCTCAAAAAGGAAACTGCAGCTATAAACAGGGTATGAAATACAGTTTTTCACAGATCCTGCTGTGCATTTTGCACAGTATAACTTGAGCAACGGCACAAAAAAATTACCCACCGATGACATAGGAGAGAATGAGGTTCCATCCCGTGATGAAGGCCAGCAGCTCGCCGACTGTCACATAGCTATAGAGATAAGCAGATCCAGTCTTTGGGACTCTGGCACCAAATTCCCCATAACAAAGTCCAGCCAGCACAGAAGCCAGAGCAGCAATCAGGAAAGAGATGACAATGGCAGGTCCTGCGTTTTCTCGAGCCACTGCCCCGGCAAGGACGTAGACTCCTGCCCCAAGCGTACTGCCTACGCCAAGGGCAACCAAGTCGAAGGTGTTGAGGCATCGCGACAGCCGGCTGGCCTCACTTGTGCAGTCCACCACTTTCCGACGAACCAACTGCTGTCCAAAACTAACAAGTCCCTTGCAGCCCATCTCTTTGATGAAACCTGGAAGGGTGGGGAGAGGGAAGGAGAGAGAACGTGCAATAAATCAGTTATCAGTATTTGAACCTTCCAAGTGGTATTATGCAGAAATAGCTTTGTTTTGGCTGTGGTTTTCTTTCTCAAGCTCCACAAGTCGTTTAAAGCAAGGCCTCCCAAACAGCAGCAGTCCATACGCCATCATGCATAAAACAGGATATGCACAACCACAGAAGTCAGTCCATTGGTCCATTTAGCTCAGTACTGCCTACACTGACTGGCAGTAGCTCTCCGGGGCTCCCAGTCCCATCTGGAGATGCCAGGGACTGAACCAGGCCGCATTCTGCACAAACTCCAATTTCCAGATTACTTTCACAGGCAGAAAGTGCATCACAATCACCCAAACATTATGTTACCAGAGCATAAGTCACTATGGCTAGGCTATCTCTGTCCAGCAACACCCGTAGCTACTCCATGCCACTTGAGGTCACCTGGGCCTCCAGGGACAAAGCTGAATCAAGGAGTATCCCCTGACTAAGCTACCTGGTCTTTCAGGGGGGATGTATCCCCATCCAGAACAAGTTGCCTATTCAATTCCCAGGCCCAAGTACCACCAAGGCCTTGTCAGGATTCAGCCTCAGTGACGAAAGAGAAAACTTTATGGCTATCAAACAAAACTGCGTTTTATGTTTTGCTTTCCATCACATTGAGAAGCATGCTTTTTTGCCAAATAGTAACCAGTCTCACTTCTGGGAAGTTCTGGGCACTTAGCCCACAACCCAACACATCTAGCTCTGTGCTGAACTGTGGTCCTTGTCTTCAAACAAATGATCTTGGCTTAGTTAGGGTCAGGCAATGCTCTGTAACTTATGTGCACACACATAAATGCACACACAAACCAGCTGCAGAAAGCTGCTACCTGGACAAAGGATTACATTGGGAGACAGTATGCTTCTGAATACCAGTCACTAGAAACTGCAGGAGGGGAAGAGTGTTCTGGAGCTCAGGAGCTCAGGTCCTACTTGCTGGTTTCCCACTGGTGTCTAAATTGCTCTTCCAACCTAAAAGATTGAATGCCTAGAAATTTTCAGAAGCAGAGGAAGAGTAGGAGCAAGATCTAGAGAGGATTAGAGTGATTTTTCTGTGCTTTGCATAGCCTTTTGGCCTTCCCCATGTCTAGCAGAAGAATGCTAATATGGAACTATGTGGATTTCATAGAATCATAGAATCATAGAGTTGGAAGAGACCACAAGGGCCATCCAGTCCAACCCCCTGCCAAGCAGGAAACACCATCAAAGCATGCCTGACAGATGGCTGTCAAGCCTCTGCTTAAAGACCTCCAAAGAAGGAGACTCCACCACACTCCTTGGCAGCAAATTCCACTGTCGAACAGCTCTTACTGTCAGGAAGTTCTTCCTAATGTTTAGGTGGAATCTTCTTTCTTGTAGTTTGAATCCATTGCCCCGTGTCCGCTTCTCTGATTTAATTAAGCTTTTCTTCTTGCAGAATTTGGGTTATGTTAGTGCCTTTAAAAAATGCAGACATCAAATAGTGAGATCAGGAAGGGTGAGGCTAGACTGCGAGTTCTGAGTCCCAGTGACATCATAGGATCTAGAGGCCTGTTGATTATTCCTTCATTCAAAACAAGCACAAATCCTAACTTTTCATCTTCTTTTCTAGCAACAGCAGATTTTTTTTTGCAGGGGGAGGGAATCTGACCTTCAACAAAGATAAATGCTTTTTCTTTGTTTAATGTAGATTCCTCAGTGAAGAGGTGACTAATTTTTTTCCTCGTTAGCAATTTCCCCCCTGCATGCTCCCCTCTTACAATCAAGAATGCAGGAAGCAGATTATTTTTCCAAGAAGTGGGTTACTTTGAAATGCTGCTTATTTAAAATAAGCTGTTCCTGCATATGCAGGGGTCAGATATTCCAACCATGTGGACCAGATAGATAGATAGAGTAGATAGATATAGATTAGATATAGCATATCCACTTATTGAATCCAGAAAGCACATTCGATTGGCTCATTTACATGCCCCCATGGCTACAAGCTCAGCCTGTTCTGCCTAGCCCAATATATTCATCACCAGAATGTAGCTGTATGGGTTGAATAGCTTCAGCCAGTCCATACATATACATATACATATACATATACATATGTACACATCAGGGGATGCGGGTGGCGCTGTGGTCTAAACCACTGAGTCTCTTGGGCTTGCCAATCGGAAGGTTGGCAGCTCAAATCCGCATAACGAGGTGAGCTCCCATTGCTCTGTCCCAGCTCCTGCCAACCTAGCAGTTCGAAAGCATGCCAGTGCAACTAGATAAAAGGTACTGCTGCGATGGGAAGGTAAACGGTGTTTCCGTGCGCTCTGGCTTCGTCATGGTGTTCCGTTGCACCAGAAGCAGTTTAGTCATGCTGGTCACATGGCCTGGAAAGCTGTCTGTGGACAAACGCCACTTCCCTCGGCCTGAAAGCGAGGTGGGCGCCACAACCCCATAGTCGCCTTCACTGTCCAGGAGTCCTTTACCTTTAACCTTTTTTACATCTACATGAAACCAACAGAAGCAAGGAACATTATCTCTGCAACGTCCTGTTGGATTAAATGCACTAGCATGTAAATTTCCTGTGGGAACAACATTCTGTTTATATGTATTTCCCATTTCCTGAGGTACTTGCACTATGCTGAACGACACTGTACATACAATAGAGACAACTGTTTTCTTTGATACCTATGGGCATCTTTTGCCTCTCCCTCTCTCCGGTTAGAATGCTCAGCATTCATCCCTCCCTCCCTTCAGATTTAAGCCAACCATTTATAACTATTCTGACCACATTCGTCTTTGAACAGGACCTCCCCAGCAACTCTGCAGCGATTGCAACAAACTGCTCAAATTGCATCATCACCGAATGCCTCTTTCCTGCAGTGCTGGCAAATAGGCTTAAGTGACAGACTGTGTGTGTGTGTGTGTGTGTCGTGCACATGTACCCACACACCTTACATTTTAATGGTATTTCAGTAAGTGACAATATCAGAACTGAACAGCTTGTCAATAGAAAGCATTGCCATGGCAGCATCACCCACACACTTATTCGCCTTCAGTCACTAATGTCAGTCGTTTTATTTTTTTAAAAAGTGGGTGGGTATTGAGCCCAGAGTGGGTACTGACTCTTGTAATATATGTACACCTACTGATGAAAAGGAAATACAACTTATGTCGTTTGCCTAATAGCTAAAATTATTGAACAGGGGGGAGGGAACTCTTCAATAACCAAGTGAGAAATACTGCTTATAATCAAACTTTCATAATTTTCACAATAGCGAAAGCACATTCACCATGCTGTTCTGCAAAGGATCACAATGGTCAGGATCTAACAGCTACATTCACAATACATACATTAGGGTTGATGTGGCTATTGAGCTACCTGTGTTGCTAGACTACAAATCCCATCTTCCCTGACTACTGGTAATACTGGCTGGGGCTGATGGGAGTTGGGAGTCCCATAAGATCTGGCAGGCCAAAAGTATCCCACACCAGATTTGTGGCTTTAATCTGCTGAAGATGCTCAAGATCCTGGCTTCAAAAGGCCCTGCAGAAAGGAGATGATCATATGCAGTATATTCCTTAATTAAAATCACATTTCCAAATCCTATACAAAAAAGAACTGAAGCTTTAAAAATGCTGGACTCAGAAAGGAATTATTATCATCTATTGAAAAAGTGACTCATAACTGCTGCCTCACTCATACATAATTGAATGTGCACTGGTAGCTAATCGTTATAGTAGAAAATTAGGAATGTATATTCACAGAACCAAAGAGTTGGAAGGGACCCTGAGGATCATGTAGTCCAACCCCCTGCAATATGCAGCTGTCCCACACAGGGATTGAGCGTTATCAGCACCACACTCTAACCAACTTAACTATCATCTTTCAGATAGTTACCAATTATTCTGTATGAAGAAAAACCAAGTTTAAGGTTAACAGACTCAGCAGGGAGCTGTGGCCAATACCAGCTCTAAGATACATTCCCAGAGGACACACTTTCTCAAACACCTGTTTGTCGCATTCACGTTTCATGTGTAAAAATGCACCATATAAAGACGCCCTCAGAAAAACAAGTACTGAGAATACCGATTCAGATCTCTGATATTCAGTGACGAGTGAATCATCACTGATGATAGGGAGCTGGGTATGTTTAGCCTGGAGAAGAGAAGGTTAAGGGGTGATATGATAGCCATGTTCAAATATATAAAAGGATGTCATATTGAGGAGGGAGAAAGGTTGTTTTCTGCTGCTCCAGAGAAGCAGACACGGAGCAATATATAGTCACTGATTTATCGGCAAATCCTTTCAAAGACTTCTAGCAGATGTGTTACATATGCTTAGCCCCCATTGACATAATTCAATTCTCTATCCTCTGCTCCAGAATCTATTGAACAGAATGTTGTACTCCGTTCTGCTACTTGCCTCCAATTCTGTAACCAACATTATACTCCCATCAACATGTTTGCAGCACCGGGGGAAAGCGAAATAGCTAAGGCAGAAGAGAAGGTTAAGGGGTGATATGATAGCCATGTTCAAATATATACCGTAAAAGGATGTCATATAGAGGAGGGTGAAGCGGACACGGAGCAATGGATTCAAACTACAAGAAAGAAGATTCCACCTAAACATTAGGAAGAACTTCCTGACAGTAAGAGCTGTTCGACAGTGGAATTTGCTGCCAAGGAGTGTGGTGGAGTCTCCTTCTTTGGAGGTCTTTAAGCGGAGGCTTGACAGCCATCTGTCAGGAATGCTTTGATGGTGTTTCCTGCTTGGCAGGGGGTTGGACTGGATGGCCCTTGTGGTCTCTTCCAACTCTGTTTCTATGATTCTCTGAGTGTCTTCAGGCTACACATTCTAAAACTATAGTGAAATCTGGGGGAACGTTCTGAAGCAGATGGTTTCGGAATTTAATCTGAGGCTCTTAATTTGTACAACTTCTGTGGGTTATAAGGAAAAGCTAAAAGGTGGAGACCCCAAACAAGAGCACAGAGTTAAAACTGGCTGTGTAACTCCCAGGTTACCCTTTTATAGGAAGTGGTCTTTAATCTACACCAGGCATCCCCAAACTTCGGCCCTCCAGATGTTTTGGACTACAATTCCCATCATCCCTGACCACTGGGTCCTGTTAGCTAGGGATCATGGGAGTTGTAGACCAAAACATCTGGAGGGCCGCAGTTTGGGGATGCCTGATCTACACCATCACAAGGAAGTGTAGTTTCAATAAAATCCCTGCCACGTTTGATACATAATTCATATCGTTCTTAGCTAAATAAGCCAAAGATTGTACATCTGAATAAGGCTGTTGTCTTTAATGCATAGGAGGCGGTTTCATTTTCCTTGTGGGATGCAATTTTCTAAAAAAGAAAGAAAGAAAAGGCAGGCACACTCTGTGGGGTTGATTCAGAAGGCTCAGTAAAAGTGGAAAGAATTCTCAGTCAAAATGGAATGTTCAGACCTTCTGGCAACAAAGGTCCCATGCATCCTGCTTTCTAGATATAATGAGTGTATATATTTGTGAGTGTGCAAGAGAGGGACATAAAACACAAGTATCCACAACCTGGCAATTTTCACTTTCCTTCTTAAAACCTTGAAAATGCAAGGTTTCTCTCTGTCTGCCTCCCCCTGCTCTTCTTTAAATACATAAAATTATATTTCTAGAGCATGATCAATGTACATAGAGCATGCCAGTTTCCTAATACCGGTACTTCTTCTGGAAGGAGGAGGGAAGATTTACAGTTTACAGTCTCCCAACCCAGCAGTTTTGTCTCTGTACCCTCCAAGCACTTCAGATTTCCTCCCTGCTAGTTAGGGGCACAGCTTACCTGCAGAGTTCCTCTAGAGTTCCTAGGCCCTCTCTGTGCCACATAACTGTGGCAAAGATTCCTGCCGCCGCCACCAGGTTAAGAGGGAAACTGGGATTCATTATGCTCGCCAGAAGAAAACGGCACACTTGCCATGGAAACTGCAGAACCTCATCACTTAACAGATGGGAAGTTTAATGCAAACTTAGAAAAGGCGACGCAACAAATATTTACTGTGGCAAAACTCCAAAGGTGCAGAGAATGAGGCCTACTTCCCACTGAGGTGTTAAACCTGGTCTGTATCACTTCAGACACGCTGGTGGGGTCCAAACATTTGACCGTTCTTCCAGAATTGTTGGGTGTTTTTTTATGGCTACATAGAAAGGTAGCATGTCCAAAGAAACAGGGGAAAGGAAAAGTATTGCGTAGGTTAGCATTCATTTATGAAGGCTCCCTGCCATCTGAAATGTTACTGCCCAGATGAAGGTTTACTACCTCAGAGAGAACTAAGCCCGAATTTTGAGGTGGGGTGGGGGGGAGAGACATGGCAGCATAAAAGTATCAGGTCATGCTGCAATATCACCATGGAAACCAAGAATGCAAGGCCCACAAGCATCTCTTGCAAGCTGACTTAACCGGCAGGGCTCTACTGGACAATACGATTATAAAGAATGTGCTGCGCTTAATAGACTAGGGGCTTTATTGGAAGAACTTAGGCTGGCTAATAATCATCAGGAAAAGAGGTTAATTCCACAGGGATGTTTTTAAAGGAACTTGCAAGCGCTCTTTAAAAGGTACTGGAATGGACAGGCCACACAACCAATACTACCAAGCCAACAGGAGGGATTTATACTCAGACCAGCAGCACCCCTCTCTTAGCTAATTGTGTTATGTTTCCTAGTAATGAGGAAATGTTCCTAATTTTTGCACAAATGGGCACCCATTGGACTATCATATCCAGCGGACCGCATACCTTATATAGGCAATATTTCAAAAAGAAAACATCCACATTAATCAGCTCAGTGAGGAGAAGGTTCTACAGCCGTGGTGCGGCCACTGAAAAGCCTCTTCCACAGGATCTCACACCGGACATCTTATTCAGGACAGGGACTATAAAGAAAGCCTCACTGACTGGTTGTAATGTAGAGGCAGGTTGATACAAGAAAAGGTGCTCTCTCATTTGGGCCCCCAGGTTCTTCAGGGCTTTAGATGCCAACCTAGAACTGGGCTCAGAAGTCAACAGACAAACGGCTAAGCTGTTTAAGAATTAGTGCCACAGGGTATAATTCCACAGTGATCAACTTAAACCTTTGGAAGGTTCTTTACGTATCGTGTTGTTTTTAGCTAATATTATTGACAATAAATTGACTGACAGGTAAGACAGCTCAAAGTGATCTGTGGGGATGGAGTAGTTTTAGATTTAACCTGCTGACCATATCCACTTCCTTTCCCTGGTTTAAAATCAAGATGGGTGGGGCGGTCACACACAAATCACGCATCGTGTGGAAAAAGTAGAAAAAGAAGGTTTTTCTCTCTGTCTCATGCAATAAAGCTGAATGTCAGAAGATTCAGAACATGAAAAATAGTACTGTAATAGTAATGCATACTGAAACAGTGGTATTTGCTACCACAAGATGTAGTGACAGCACCAACTTATGAAAGTTTTAAGGAGGGGTAGACACATTCATGCAGCACAGGATGAACACCAGATGCTGGGAAAGATGAGAATGCTACTGTGTTCATGTCCTGCATGCAGGCTTCCCATAGATCAGCCACTTAGGATGCTCTATTACAGATGCCTTTGCTCTGGTCCAGGAGGTCTCTTTTTACATTCTTAGGGCTGCAGCCTTAAATTAGTTCTACTAAATGTCCTACTTCCATTTTAACATCTTCAAATTCAAAACAATGAATTCCAAAAAAAATTATTTATTTATTCCATCTTGGAAGATTATAAATTGGCTTGCTCTTGCTATGACTTTAAGTCTTTTAGTCCTATAACCACATGCGTTCACGCCTGCCTGCGTTACAAGTCACTTGTATGAACACATGTCTATACAGTAATCAAAGACGGTTTGTTAAGTCATGCATCACACTGTTTCGCATTTGCTTTGAAACATCGTATTCCTTGGACCTCGTGCATTATCCAAATGAAATTACTTTACCCAGGACACCGTGTTTGTTTGACAGTACTACCTAAGGAACAACCAGTTTTTGTTAAAGCTCCTCCTGCAATGGAGACGATAGCATTGTTTTCATGTGTATCAATAACTTTTGATATCAAACAATAGGAGTAGTACTAAGAACCAGGTGATGACACATGTCAGACTGAAATCTTGTATGAAGTCATACAGACATAGGAGGCTGCCTCCTTATACAGTCAGAGCACTAGCTTAATATTGCCTGCACTAACAGACAGCAGCTCTTCAGGGTTTTCAGATGTCCAGGATTAAGCCTAGGGGATTTTGCATGCAATGCAGATGTTCAGTTACTGAGCTACAACCCTTCCACATATGTAAAAGCTGCACTACTGCTTTAAGTGATGCATTTCTCTCTGAGAAATCTTCCTGTCCATTATTTCCTTTATTATGTTTTTGCCAATGCAGTATAGGAAAACCAGCTTGAGCAAGCTTACTCTCTATTGAAAATCAACCAAGTACTGCTTCAATAGGGCTGCTGGAAGTTGGCAGCAGCAGCAGCTAGCCAAGCATCTGCTCTGAAAGACTTTGAAAGCCACTGGAAGAAATTCGGAGAGCCACAGGCCCTTTGAAACAGTTTAGAGATCTAGAAATGCAACTTTTGTACTGATCCAGGGAGAAAACACTCTTCCTGCCGAGGTGTGGGACATGTGCACCATCTGTAACTCAGAGCTGTGTTTTGCTCAGAGACATAGTATATAGGCAACAACTGCTTGTCTCCCTTTCACTTCCAATGCCTAAAAGTGCCACTCCTTTAACTGCAGAAGATAGTGCTACATGCAGTCACTTTGGCAGTGCCCTCTCCATCTGCTAGCCCTCTCCATCTGCTAGCATTAGAAAGGCTACTGCCCTGTTATCATCTGGAGCAACCGGCAAAATGCTGCAGTGTCACCCTCGCAACTGCAGTATCACTACTGCTCAAAAGGACCAGGCAGTGAGGAGGCTGGGGTAGTACAGCTAAATGGGTGGGGTGTGGCGAGTTCGGAGCTGTGCAAGTGCACCAGTGGAGCCAATCAGGCACCACTATGTCCTGGTAAGCAACAGCGATTATGCTGTCAGGAGGGTAGCAGGCTCCTACCATTCCACCATGACAACCACTCCTGGTTATTCTCAGAACAGAAAACGAGAAATGCCCCTGAAGTCTCAGGAACCCAATGCTAAATACAGAGCAAGACTACAGAAGCTGCAAAAACCCTTCTTTAAACAAAATAATAAAGGTATTTCTGGGCAACTGAGCTGTTAGGTTGCACTGTACTGTTAGCCTGCAGCTGCTCCTACAAATAAAAAATGTGTTTTATCTGGGCTGTAGAATTGTTTTAACAGATTAGCTTTGGAGACAGTATTATCTTATTATTAATCCAATATGCAATTAATATTATGTTGTATTGATTTCATTGGTTGATGCTATTACAAATAATGCAATTAGTACATTTTGCCAAAAAAAAAAAAAGAGTCAGGTTATTGACTGGTGATCTACAGATAATCTCCAACTCCCCAAAGTACAAAGAAAAAGATTGGGAGTGTGGGGTAGGGAGAGGCTGTGAGCAGGGCATTCCCTGCTGATCTCATGGCACAAGGCTAGGCTCAAAATAGGAGTGTGGAGACTGCCGACAATCAGGACATCAAAGCGTGATGTCAGTTGATTGAAAGGTGGGTGGCTCCACCAGGGAGTGGAGAAAAGTACCTGGCCCACCAGCCAGAAAATGTTCTCCACCCCTTCCCTAGATCCATTGTAAAAATTATGTGAGATCTGCCTTTTCCGTATTCTTAAAGCAAGTTTTACAGCACTTACTCAAGGGGCAGGGAGCACGTATTGCTCAAGCAAGGACTTTCACAACTCAGGTATCAAGGACTGAGGATTCTCAAGAATGCTGCTCTTCTCCCAGCAGAAAATGAGAGGATCTTTACCTAAAAGGTCACCAGTTGCAAGTTCAACTGTTTGAGGAAGGAGAAGACTCTGTTTATCTGTACAAATGCAGTGATCCCACCGAACAAACTTTGGCTTGCGGCAAAATGCTTCCCGGTGAAGACAAGTGCCTAGACTGAAGCAAGCTGTTTCAAGTAAGTCACCCCCAGCACAAAGCAAACCAAATCTCTGCATAAAATACAAACTCTTACCTAAGCACCGCAGCGCCGTATGGAACCCTCCTTAAGTCATTCCAAATGTGGCTGTTTTCCTGCAAGAATCCCCCCTCCCCACTAATGAGGTTCCCTGTTTACTAGTTACAGAGAAAACAAGGTTCTACAGAAATATGTATTTGCATCTGTTGACCCCGGTGTGTTTTCTAACACACAAAAGGTCTCCAGTTTGAAACCAGGTATTAACACAGGGCCATGAAGCGAGGCAATATAGTTGGCTCTCGTGGCAGATCTGGACCCAAGGAAGGCGCCACTCAACTTTGCCGCCGCCCCCTCACACGCATGGTAGCAGTGGGGTGCACACAAGGAGAAGGAGAAGGGGGAACGGGAGCGGCAGGAACAGTGTGCAAAATTCATCAGGTGCATTTTGCACCTGACTGTTGGCCACTTGTGACCAAGTGAAAATGCCCGGGCGACAAGATGGTGCCTGACATCTCCCCCATCTGGTGGAGCATGCCTAGGAATCCTTGGATCTTGGCTATTTTCACACACTAATAAGACATCCTTTAGAATGCTATCCATTATATTTTATCTGCACAATCAGAATGAATTTCAGGAACTCAAAAGTTGTACTGTATTAAAAAAAACACGACTCTCAAGCCCTCTGGCTCAAAAACAAGGCATTCAATTCTGGCAACTGTAACCCTGGTTTAAGGAGCCAATTGGCACCTAGCTCATATATCTGAGTTTCTAACACTGCACAAGAGCAGCGGGGCACATCCGTGGTGGAGGAGGCACTGTTAGGCACCAGGCACCAGCAGCGGGGGTTGCCTCAAGCGGCAAAGCATCCTGGGTGGCTCTGCATCAACACGTAGATATTTATAGGGAGGCCCACAGTTCAACTCTAGAGCACATGAGTTGCATGCAGAATGTCCTAGGTTCATCTACATGGGGCTAGGAAAGACACCTGCCTGGAACCCAGCTGCCCATCAGTATAGACTAGCCTGCTGGCTGAGGCTGATGGGAGTTGTAGGGCACCAGTTTGGGGAAGGCTAGTGTAGACAATCCCAGGCTAGCTAGACCCACAATCTGCCTCAGTGTCCATCAGCTTCCTACATCCTTATGCATGCTGGCATAATATTAAGTGGCAGTAAGATGCAGACTCTCTGTTTTAATCCTTTACCTATCACCAAGTTGTCATAAGATTTGTTTCCAACAGCTGAAACGCTTTAATGGGAAGGAAAACAAACCAAAACAAAAGCATGAAAGAAAAGAAAATTAAAGGTTGAATTGGGAACTCACTGTAAAGGCAGGACAGGACCCCGAATTCCAACAGGCTGCACTGACGCAGGAAGAGTTAATGAGACAGGTAAGCCGAGTAGGGAAAGAGTCACTTTCACAGAAGGCTAATCATCTAATTAGGAAGACAGCCAAAACTACATTCTCAGTATACCTGGTCACTGTTAATTCTCAGCAAACAAAGACATGGCTAGATTGAAAGGGTTATTGCATGTCCCAACACTGTACAGGTTGATGTGCATTTCCTGCCAGAATGCCTCATCAAGATTTCCTATTTTATCACATCTTGTTTTAGTTCCCCCACACCTTCTTCCTTGGAGCAGTTTTAGAAGACCCATGCCAACATCGAAGAAGTGAAACACTCCTGAGGCCAGTCGCTCCTCATGCAAACACACAGCTGACAGCATGGTGAACAGCCCCATTTGTGTGTGACCATCGTAATGCATGAATCACCTTACATTCTGAAACGAATACTGGATATTTCAGATACTCCTGTGAGCCCCACAACCTAGTAGCTCATGTGCTATGTTGCTCATCTGAACAGATTATTCTAATGAGTGAGAAAACATTGTATGAAGTGGTTCCTAAGAAAGCATCTGCAGGCAAAATGTCTCAAAAGGCAAGTGGAAACAAAGCTGTTCTCATATAATTACACCATAATTATTTTATAATCATTATAAAAAGAATCATAATTGCAGAAGCAATAAAAAGGAGGGAAGCTTTCATTAATTTGAAGCAGTTCACACACTTAACACTGCTTTTATTTATTATCTCAGCATCAGGTGAGATCATTCCAGGAGTTGCAAAATTTTGGTACCAGCCAATATTGTGGGCATGGTTCAGATTTAACAAACTATGGTTTGTTGTTACATGCCTTGGGCTTGTATGAACCCCCCCCCTCACCATCACACACAGATGAAGAAAGGAGATTTAAGATTTCCGTTCCTGATTAACTAGAAACTGTAATCTGTAATTGTGTCCAACCATTGTGAAGCTTGTCAGGTTCAGACACAATGCTAAATTGCATCTAAACAGAATCAAAAGCTTCTGATCTCTTCCTCGTGACCACACTGGAGGAAGGAGGAAGAACATAAACATAAGGCTCCTTCTCGCAAAACAAGGCTATGGCAACCCAACCAGTTCACTGTGGCCAAAGGAAAAGGAATGTTGACCAGGCCAAGCATATGTGAAACTTTGGATACCTGTTACTAAAACATTCCAAACGCTAGCACTGTTTTGTTATTTGTATCCAGTGACTCTGGCTTTAACAAAGTATGCAAAGTTTAGCAGCAAACCAAGAAGAGGAACAACTTTAAACATTGGTTCAGAGAGCTTTTATTGCAAAGCAGACTCAATGCAAGTTAATGTTGTGACAATAATTAAAAACAAACAAAACAACTAGAACACCTGTAAATGAAAACAAGTCTGTTTTAAAAACTGGACAACTTAAAATATACACAATGATATCAAGATACAAACAGAAAAGGAGCATGTGCTTTTCATAGCGGACACGGTACCGTCATTCCCCAGAATTTTCAGTTTAAAGGAAATTGCAGAATATAACATACCCTTGCTGAAGACCTGAAGAGTCACACTGGGTTTCTGATACGCAATCCTGGCTTAGAAAGGGCAATATTCTGATGACGTGGCTGCTTATATCCTTATGACCCAATGCCCACAAGCCAAGAGTGTCATCCAGCTGCTTAGAAGTAACTGAGGCAAAGTTCTCCTCTGGCTTCCACTTTTTACCAGTGTTGCAGCTCGGGTATCAGATTTAGCAACTGAGGAATTTCATTGTTTCCCGCAAGGGGACAATGACAATAAAGATTTATTCTATTTTAAATCTATTCTATTCTATTCTATCATCTAGGCAGCTTTTGGTCTGGCAGTAGAGTGCTAGGGGTTACTTGTAAGACTTCAGAATTTGAATCCAACCACCTTAAGTAACTTTGCAAAAATGAAAGTTGCAAAAGTATTGGCTTTCAAATGACACCCTATTAGTGCAAACCTGCCAAAGAGTTTAGAAGGGATTTGATGAGGGCTTGCTCCTTTTATGTTGGAGCAACTGTGATTCTTGAAAGTACAGTACCTTCACTCTTAAAAATAGATAATGTGACATATTTCCACTATAGTAACTGGCAACAACAGCTAGCTTAAAAAGCCATCAAACATCCAAGGGTGATTAACAATCCCTTGATACCATCCTAATGTGATTTCCTGCCCCTAACAGCAGCAATTTCCCTTAGAAACTTAAGCAAACAAACTGGACTCGTGCATTCCAAATCACATTCAAAATTTCCACTGCAGTTTAGAGGCAGTAGGCAAGAGAAAGTCATTGAAACCAACTTTATGGCTTTAAATGCTGGGCAAACACAAGCACCCTTGCCTTGCCTTATCTGGGCTTCATTACAACTGCTTGTCTTCTAGTTTTCAGGTTTCTTTAAGCAGCAAGGAATGTAGTACCTAGGAGGAATATTTGATTACACACCCCAAAAAAGGGAAGAACAGATACCTAAAAACAGAGAATTCAGCACAGAGTCTGAGCAGCCAGTTCCTACATATCTTCGTGCCTTGGATTTATTTAGCCCTGCCTCTCTGCTCCGTTGCTATTATTGGCAAGGAAGGCCAAGAAGGTTCTTTACCGTAAATAACTGGCTCACTATTTCTAATGTAATCCGTAGGTGAATTGCATCAGAAGGATATCTCGAGCCAAAGTATGAGGGATGCTAATACTGTAGTCCTGGGGCAGTCCCCTCCATAAACACTTAAGACCAACGACGGGAATGCACTGTAGTAATACAACACACACACACACACACACACACACACACACACACGTGAACAAAAAAAGCGCCATTTAAGGCACGACGCCTTTCATTCCCAACGCCAAATTAGACCAGCCCATCATACGCCTGCGGTGCGCAGTTGGGGAAGGGGAGTTTGCCCACCCGCTGGAAATCGCAATGTGGAAAGGGGATGGTGGAATGGGGGGAGGGGAGGGAGAGAGAGAGAGAGACACGAAAAGGCGATCTGAACACCCCCAGCCCAGCCGCATGATCCCCGATTCGACCTACCTAAGCAGGGCGTCCCTTCCGACTTCCTACTATGCCGCGACTTACACTATAAATATTGCATCATGCACCACGCTGCTCGCAAAATGGATTCCTCGCGTAGCATGTGGCTGAGGTCCGGAGCACATGTTCGCCCAGTGAGAAGGCGGCCGGGCAGGGCGGAAAAGCCAGCCAGCCAGCGCGATCTCGCTCAGAGAAGGAGATAGATGTAGGCGAACCGGACCCGCGTGTTACCGGTGCTCCCCCCCCCCCCCCCGATTCCCCACCTCACGCTCTCCGGGTGAGCCTTCCAACTCTCCCGCTCAATGGGGCATCCTAGCAAGGCGATCTACCCAACTCTGTATGGAGGAGAAAGAAAGGGCAGAGAGGCTGGGGGAGAAACCGCTGCCTGGGGGTCACCCCGGTTACTCACCCCGCCTGTGCCCGGTCAAGTTCCTGGTGAAACGCTGACAGCAGCAGCAGCAGCTGGTGGTGGTGGAAAAGGGACAGAGAAGGAAGCGAAAGGAGCTTGCGGCGGTGGCGGCCAAGGAATGGCGAGTGAGCCCGAGTTGCGCCCTTGCCGGCTGTCGCGATCTCAGGAGCGGGCCGAAAAGGTGCTGCCGGTGGCGGCGGCTGGAACTGGCAGGGCTGGCTGCATAGCAAGGCGGTCTCGTTTCTACGCGTCGAGGGGGCTCCTCCTCCTTCCTTCTCGGTAGTGAATGGAGAAAGCCGCAGGCGACGAGGGCGGGGAATAAGGCACGGAGGGGAGGGACTCCGGAGCGGCTCACAGCCGGCGTCGCCTTCCCCCTTTCTCCACCCCCTCCGGCGGTTTTATTATAGCAAGGGAGGGAGGCACGGAGGACTTCGCCGAGCGGGAAGCGGGTGCGCCGCTGCCGTCTGAAGAGAAGGGCATGGAGGCGGGGGACGACAGGAGCTTCCGCGGGCTGAGGCGGTCAAGCCAGGCAGGCGCAGTAGCCCAGGGCCGCCGCCTCTGCCCGTTCCAGTGTTGGCACGTTTGGAAGGCGCCCGGGGCACCGCTAGGCGCGTCCAATGAGGCTGAGCGCGCGCGCGCCTCTCCCCCTCCACTCTCCACATTCCCGCCCAAAGGGTGTGTTCCGAGGGCAGGGCTGTGAAGCGCGCCAGCTGCGCCTCGGCTTCCTTCCTCTTGGTCACGCTGTACCCTCCACTCCCCCGCCACACGCACGCAGCTTACCTTTCTCCTCCCACGCCCCGGGCTCGGAGGAGGAGGAGGCGGCGGCAAGTTCAAAGCGTCACCGCGTGTGTGTCATTATCTCCCGCGTCACTGGAAAGGCTCTGAGAGATAAGGGGGGGGGGGAGGGAGGGAGGGAGCAGCTGTAGTCGAGAAAGAGCGCGAGAGGGCGGGGGGGGGGAGAGAATGGGACGTCCCTGGGGACGGACCCTGGCCCAAGACGCCCCTGCTTTGCGCTCGTCAAGGCAGGAGAGAGCAATGGGCAATGGCATGCCACCCTAGGCTTGCTTATTTGGGGTGTTCAGCCTGAACGGGTCTGTGTCTTCTAACACTGTTTTTGTTTGCTTTGTGAATAGCCGCTGCTAACAATGTGGTTTTTGGTACTTCGTTTTCTTCTTGCTCGTTTACAATTCTTTGCCCAACCGCAACCACGTAGATATATCAAAACAGACAAACACGTGCACATATATGTAAAAGGTAAAGGGACCCCGGCCCTGACCATTAGGTCCAGTCGTGTCCGACTCTGGGGTTGCGGCGCTCATCTGGTGTTACTGGCCGAGGGAGCCTGCTGGCGTACAGCTTCAGAATAACACTTCATGCATCTGATAAAGCGATCTACAGTCTCATACTCTCCAACATTTCTTTGATGAAAATAGGGACGTCCTAAGGAAAAGTGGGACATTCTGGGATCAAATCAGAAACTGGCAGCTTCTGTAAATCCCTGACTTTCCCTGGAAAAATAGGGACACTTGAAGAGTCTGCAGTCTAAGGACCACTTCTCCCCATATGAGCCAACTGGACCCTTTTCTGCAGTGACGCCTCACTTTTGGGATGCTCTCCTCAAGGAGGCTCACTAGGCATATCTCTAGGCAAAAACCTTCCTCTTCTCCCAGGCCTTTGGCTAATTAAATAACATAAGGCCTTTTAAAGTGTAGAGGAGGAGCATTGTTTATGTTTGTTATTACGGCATATAATTTTGTGTTTTTCTATTGTAAACCACACTGTGATCCTTGGATGGAGTGTGGTATATGTTAGAGATTTCAGAGTTGCCTATGTGCAGAAATTCATCTCTTTATCTTCAAGCAATTAGCAGTTGGCAGAAAGCCCAGATCTGCTCTCTCTCAGACCCTTAGCAACGACTTGTGATTGGTCAATGAGTTCCTAAAGACTGAGCTCTGTGTGAGAGCTCTGTGGTTAGTGTGTGGTGCAGGTGTTGGTGTGGAGAAAGTGGTCAGTAGAGAGAGAGAGAGAGGAAAAGATTTTATGTTTTGTTTCTTTTATTTGTAAAGTCTGTAAATATCTGAAGAAGTGTGCATGCACACGAAAGCTCATACCAAGAACAAACTCAGTTGGTCTCTAAGGTGCTACTGGAAAGAATTTCCTATTTTGTTTCGACTATGGCAGACCAACACGGCTACCCACCTGTAACTGTAAATAGTAACTTATGGATGCTAGTTGCTTCAATAAATACTGTATATAGTTATCCAGTGAGTTGCTGAGTTCCTGCGTTGTGCTGTCCAGTCAATTACACAACAGCCAGAAGCTTCCAGAAAAGTCTGCGTCTAACTCTGTGGTGTCCAGGAATACGTTATACTCCTGACACTAAATCTTAAGAGTATAGACATTTAATAAATTGTTTTTATTATTAGAAATCAAAAATTGACAGATGGAGCCACCTAACAATTCAAATGTAACACTGAGGGTCTAATTAAAATATGTAACTTGTCACTAAAATTGGTCTCCACCAGAATTAACAGTACAATCCATGTCTATTCATAAGTAAGTCCTGTTGAATTCAATAGGGCTTACTCCTGGTTAGGGGGTTGGGACTGCTACCTAAGTCATGAGTCATTGTGGTTTTATGGAATCTCCCTGAAACAGCCTGCAGGAAGAGTCTGTCTTTATTGATCTTACGCAAGCTGCTCTGGGACGCCTTTTATGGAGGATGAAATGCTTTAAATGAATATATTAGAATAGCTATTCTTCAGCTGACCTTCAAGATTACTGTGTGCTGCAAGGGTAATTGCACCCTTTAGCGTAGCTTTCCCCAACCTTGGGTCCTCAAGTGTTATCACAACCCTGGGGAAACCCAGCCAGAAGGGTGGGGTATAAATAATAAATTATTATTATATTATCCCCAGCCATCATGGCCAATTGTTGGTGGTGATGGGACCTGCAGTTCAGAAAAATCTGGGGGGCCCAAGTTGCGTGAGTCTTTTAAAAAGCAGGCATCCGTTTCACAAATTACTTACTTGAAAGTCTTATGAAGTTCAGTAAGCTCTACTTCCAAGTAAGCATGTTTACCATTGTAAACATCATGCAGTACTGTCCAGTCCAGTGCATGTTTCTCAACAGTAAATCCCACCAATTTCAATGGGCTTGGTTTCCATGTGTAAGTCATATATCTTCAATATACCACTTTTTTGCCGTTTTTACAAAATATTGTAAAATAAGTTTCTCCTTTTTTGAGTATTTGTTTTTATAAGGTTGCTACTCATGTAAAACCTGCTTTGTGGCTAAAGTGGGATTAAAAATAAATGGTTCCTGTTGTTGTTCTTTTCAAAAATGTAAACATACAACTACCAATCTATGAAATAGTGGCATGCATTTCCACAAATTGTAATGAAAAAAAACAAGGGACAAACAGCCTGAACTGTACACCACAAATGTCCATCAACCTTATACCACTTTAACTGTCATGGTTTTTTCTCCCGCCAAGAAGAAGAAGAAGAAGAAGAAGAGAATTGCAGTTGGTGAGTTGCAGAAAACTTTCTGTTTGAGATCCTTGGTCCCTTCTCAAAGAACTAGGATTCTCAGGGTTCCCTGAGAAGATGGAATGCCTTAATCAGTTTAAATTTGCACTGTCCATAAGCCCAGGGAGCTTCCATATCTTCCCAGGGTGGCTACACATTGAATTTATAACCACATTTCTCAACATCAACATAAGCCAGGAGTAGGGAAGCTGTGGCCTTCCAGATGTTGTTGGACTACAGCTCCCATTATCTCTGCCCATGGGCCCCACTGGAAGATGGGACTTGGAGTCCAACAGTAACTAGGGGTTGCAAGTTACCTAGAGCAATGCTAACCATGGCTTTCCTGGTGCTGTTGGGATTACAGCTCCCATCATCATCGTCTGCCGTTGGAGATACTGTCGCCGAACCCTGTTAGTGAATAACAAAGCCTGCTTCCATTTCCAGCACTGTAAATATGGACTGCACTTTATACATTTTTGCCTGTGCCCTTAAAAACTCTTATTGTTGTTGTTAATCCAAAAGTTAATATATTCTTAATCGCCTAAGGCAGGCTAAGAGAAAAAAATATAATATGCTTAGATTAATGTAGAACTTTAATTTATTTTGAATACACCACATAGCATACCCTTTTCTTAATCTGCAATCTCATCGGACCAGCTCAGAGACAAAAAAGGGAACAACCTGCTGCAATTTAATTCTTTTACGAGTCATTTCTTTCTCACTTGCCCTTCTTATTTATTATATCACTTTTCCCATAGCCCTTTTTCAGTTACAGTGAGAAGAGATTAAGACATAAGTAACAGAAAGATGTTTCTTCCACTTAGAATGTACTAACTTTTGATTGAAACGCCTATCTGCATTTTAGAAACTCATTACAGTTTTGCTGGAAAATACTAGTGGAGTTATGCATGTTTTTTATCCTTTTAAACACTGTTACAAATGAAAATGACCTTTTGATCCTCTTCCCCAGCCCCCTTTAAAAATAGTGGTTTTGAAAAGCTGCCCAGCTGATCTGCCCACTGTGAAATAGCTAATTCAGATTCAGAAATGCTTGAAGCTCCAGAGCCTCAGGTGTGCACTGATACACAGCTGGGGCTCTTCTATACCGTATTCGACCGTTAAACTCAAAGGAGAGTTTCAGGTGTGCATCAGAAACTTTATCTGAATGCAAACTGTTGGATCACAGCACCCTGGCTATCAGACTTCTTACATTTAATTGCATGTGGTTTCCACCTGGTTTCAGGATTACAGTTAATTTTTCTTTTATCCTGAAACATTAGGAAGGCCTTGCTGTTTGCTGATAGAGCGCCGTTTAGAGAAAGTCGTGTTTTCCATGGATGGCCTTGAACTATTATCGTTACATGTTGCGGAGACTGCTGAAGTTAAACCAATTCTCTCCATAATTATCAAGCTAATAATAAAAGCATGCCTGATTCTGCAAGGTTTGGAATGATTGACTTTTGTCAGTTTCTGAGGGATTACATTATACAACTTCAAATGAATCATGTATACATCAAATGTATATGTGGAAAGGGTGGGGGGGGGAGTGGAGTTGCGCCCACGCTCCCACATCAAAAAGCCTTCCTTCTCCACAGAAATAGAACTATCATTACAGTCATTATCTTTTAGAAGTAAAGCATTACAGAAAGGTAGGAGATGGAAAGCTGTCAGCTCTCAGTTTAATAGCTTGCTTTTCCCCCCCCCCCCTCAAGTAAAGTGGAACTTGCACAACACACTCCTTTGCACGTGCCCAACAAACATATTCAACACACATTTAAAGCACATCACTTCCTCCAAATGAACCCAGGGAACTGTAGTTTGTCAAAGGTGCCGATAATTGTAGCTCTGGGGGCGGAAAGAAGCCTTCCTAATAAGGCTTGCCACAGTACCCCGACGTCAGAGAGTAAAAATGGATTTGGAATTGTTAAGAAATACTTAGGTTTTTGATGATATAGGACTGGTTTAAGATTTTATAAGGTATGAATTACAAGCAATAAGAGCAGCAGTTTTATGGAACTAAGAAAAGAAAAGATCATAAGAAATTAAGATTTGTAATATGAGGTGGTATTTTTATTGTGATTTAGAATTTAAATGAGATATGAGGTTAAGATAAAGAATAATAATGATGGTGAATGTATTGTTAGAATAACTAGAAAAGTTACTAAAGTAAATTAGAACTGAACGTAGGAGAGAGAACGGGGGATGTCCCCCAAACAAGTTTGGAACAAGATTATAATCAATGGTTGGTGTGTTCCGGATTGTAAGGTTTGTATTTGTTTTTCTTTTTCTTTTATTGATGTTGTTGGTGTATTTGTTTTTTCTTTTTGAATGATTGTTATTATATGTTGTTTTTAGTTGTATTTGTTCTGTTTAATGCGGAAAACCAATAAATTTTTCTGTAAAAAAGAAAGAAAGAAAGAAACTATAGTTCCCAGGATTCTTTAGAGGAGGCCGTGTGCTTTAAATGTATGGTGTGGGTCTGCCCCCCCCCCCCCCGTTTTTGTTGTCTTCATTATCGCTTTTTAACATCTCTCTTAGCTGTTTCTGTGTAACACCCCTACCTTCACCCAAATGCTCTCACTTCTAGATCCTCCATAGCAAATAGAAGCCAATCCGGTATTTATCGAGCTCTCTTTAACTTCGCTTCTGTAAGAGAGAGCCTCCTCGTCGCATGCGGGGCCCGTTTCTAACCTGATTCAGCTGCCCCACAAGTATGCAATGTACAATCTAACATTTTATGTTCCCCCTTCTCCACTGTACACTTGTGTGCGTCAGTAGTGACCTTGACCCTGTCTTGCTACAAGTCTGAGTGTGTGGCCAGCCCGGCCACTGTGCGGAATGTTTGGCACAATCAACCAATTGGAAAGTGCTCTAAGAACAAAATACTGAAGAGAGTGGAAGGGGGGAAGTTAGTATGTCCATTGTTGGCTTGGAAAAACATCAAGGTCAGCATTGGCACCTGGCAAGGTCCACTGCTGATGTCAGCCTTGGGGCCTCCCTTCAAAGGGTGGGGGTGGGGGGAGAGAAAACAGTCTGCCCTGGCATTCTGAACAGCTCCAAGAGCTTCCTCTTGCCTCACTTTTATGGTGCCTTCTTGACCTAACATTGTTTTGGAGCATCAAAAGGGTGTCTAAAGAGTTTCTCAAGCACTATCACTGCAGCAAGATGAGCCCTCCATGGCTCACTGACGGCAAGGAAGAACGGATGGATGATCAACCCGATTCCTTCCCATACTGGTTTCATGTGTTGACAAAATCAGCTCCATGTCGTTCTGTTGGTGGGTGGATAGATTTGTCTATTTAACTGGGGAAATGCTAATAATCATTTTTTAAAAGCCAACCAGATTTTGCAAATAATAAATAAACAAATTGTTTTTAAATGCCCCCAGGAAGTGACGCAACATAGAATCATAGAATCTTAAGAGTTGGAAGGGACCCAAGGGTCATGTAGCCCAACCCCTTGCAATGCAGGAATCTCAGCTAAAGCATCCATGGCAGGGTGGCCATCCAACCTCTGCTTAAAACCCTCCAAGGAAGAAGAGTCCACCACCTCTCGTGGGAGTCTGTTCCTCTGCCGAACACCTCTTACTGTCAGAAAGTTTTTTCCAAATGCTGAGTCAGAATCTCCTTTCTTGTAACTTGAAGTATTTGGTTTGAGTCCTACCCTCCAGAGCAGGAGAAAACAAATCATGCTCCCTCTTCCATGTGTCAGCCCTTAAGATATTTGAAGGTGGCTATCACATCTCCTCTCAGTCTCCTCTTTTCCAGGCTAAACATACCCAGCTCCTTCAAGTGCTCCTCATAAGGCTTAGTTATGCCTCGGCCCAATATACCTGAAGGAGCGTCTCCACCCCCATCGTTCAGCCCGGACACTGAGGCCCAGCGCCGAGGGCCTTATGGTGCTTCCCTCACTGTGAGAAGCGACGTTACAGGGAACCAGGCAGAGGGCCTTCTCGGTAGTGGTGCCCACCCTGTGGAACACCCTCCCATCAGATGTCAAGGAAATAAACAGCTATCTGACTTTCAGAAGACATCTCAAGGCAGCCCTGTTTAGGGAAGCTTTTAATGACTGATGTTTTGATGTATTTTTTGTATTTTGTTGGAAGCTGCCCCGAGTGGCTGGGGAAACCCAGCCAGATGGGCGGGGTAAAATATTTATTTATTTATTTAAGTTTTCAGACCCTTGATTATCTTAGTTGCCCTCCTCTGCACATGTTCCAGCTTGTCAACATCCTTCTTAAATTGTGGTGCCCAGAATTGGGCACAGTATTCCAGGTGTGGTCTGACTAAGGCAGAATAGTAAAGGTAAAGGGACCCCTGACCATTAGGTCCAGTCGTGTCTGACTCTGGGGTTGTGCCGCTCATCTCGCCTTACTTGCCGAGGGAGCCGGCGTACAGCTTCCGGGTCATGTGGCCAGCATTACTAAGCCGCTTCTGGTGAACCAGGGCAGCGCACGGAAACGCCGTTCGCCTTCCCACCGGAGCGATACCTATTTATCTACTTGCACTTTGACATCCTGGAGAGTGAAGTCAAATGGGCCTTAGAAACCCTTGCTAACAACAAGGCCAGTGGAAGTGATGATATTCCAGCTGAACTATTTAAAATTTTAAAAGATGATGCTGTTAAGGTGCTACACTCAATATGCCAGCAAGTTTGGAAAACTCAGCAGTGGCCAGAGGATTGGAGAAGATCAGTCTACATCCCAATCCCAAAGAAGGGCAGTGCCAAAGAATGCTCCAACTACCGCACAATTGCACTCATTTCACACGCTAGCAAGGTTATGCTCAAAATTCTACAAGGCAGGCTTAAGCAGTATGTGGACCGAGAACTCCCAGAAGTACAAGCTGGATTTCGAAGGGGCAGAGGAACCAGAGACCAAATTGCAAACATGCGCTGGATTATGGAGAAAGCTAGAGAGTTCCAGAAAAACATCTACTTCTGCTTCATTGACTACGCAAAAGCATTTGACTGTGTCGACCACAGCAAACTATGGCAAGTTCTTAAAGAAATGGGAGTGCCGGATCACCTCATTTGTCTCCTGAGAAATCTCTATGTGGGACAAGAAGCTACAGTTAGAACTGGATATGGAACAACTGATTGGTTCAAAATTGGGAAAGGAGTACGACAAGGCTGTATATTGTCTCCCTGCTTATTTAACTTATATGCAGAATTCATCATGCGAAAGGCTGGACTGGATGAATCCCCAACCGGAATTAAGATTGCCGGAAAAAATATCAACAACCTCAGATATGCTGATCATACTACCTTGATGGCAGAAAGTGAGGAGGAATTAAAGAACCTTTTAATGAGGGTGAAAGAGGAGAGCGCAAAATATGGTCTGAAGCTCAACATCAAAAAAGCTAAGATCATGGCCACTGGTCCCATCACATCCTGGCAAATAGAAGGGGAAGAAATGGAGGCAGTGAGAGATTTCACTTTCTTGGGTTCCATGATCACTGCAGATGGTGACAGCAGTCACGAAATTAGAAGACGCCTGCTTCTTGGGAGAAAAGCAATGACAAACCTAGATAGCATCTTAAAAAGCAAAGACATCACCTTGCCGACAAAGGTCCATATAGTTAAAGCTATGGTTTTCCCAGTAGTAATGTACGGAAGTGAGAGCTGGACCATAAAGAAGGCTGATCGCCGAAGAATTGATGCTTTTGAATTATGGTGCTGGAGGAGACTCTTGAGAGTCCCATGGACTGCAAGAAGATCAAACATATCCATTCTCAAAGAAATCAGCCCTGAGTGCTCACTAGAAGGACAGATCCTGAAGTTGAGGCTCCAGTACTTTGGCCACCTCATGAGAAGAGAAGACTCCCTAGAAAAGACCCTGATGCTGGGAAAGATGGAGGGCACAAGGAGAAGGGGACGACAGAGGATGAGATGGTTGGACAGTGTTCTCGAAGCTACTAACATGAGTTTGGCCAAACTGCGAGAGGCAGTGAAGGATAGGCGTGCCTGGCGTGCTCTGGTCCATGGGGTCACGAAGAGTCGGACACGACTGAACGACTGAACAACAACAACTTTGACGTGTTTTCGAACTGCTAAGTGGGCAGGAGCTGGGACCGAGCAACGGGAGCTCACCCCGTTGTGGGGATGTGAACCGCTGACCTTCTGATCAGCAAGCCCTAGGCTCTGTTGTTTAACCCACAGCGCCACCAGTGTCCCTAAGGCAGAATAGAGTGGTACTATTATTTCCCTTGATCTGGATGCTCTACTTCTGTTGTGGTTCCTTCCCAGGGAACTGTGAGGAGAAAAAGTTATACCTGTCAGGGCACTGAAGTGTCCTCTTGTGGGTAGCGGTGGCACCAGTAAAGGAATATCCTAGCTGGCAAAATAGAGAAAAGAGAGAGTAGTGCTAAGTCATATGACAGGGTTAATTTAACGATTAATTAAAACAGGGCTTGGCAAAAAAAATTAGCCGCGGGCCGGTCCACCAGAGCCGTCTTTCCCATAGGGCTTAGTGGTACGTTGCGCCAGGGCACTGGCCTCTCAGGGGCGCCCCAGCAAGTGGGGGAGCTGCGCAGCTTTGCTGGTGGCCTCCCCTTTCCCTGCATGCCCGCCAGCTGCGCCCCGCCAACTATATGGCTGGCGGGCGTGCAGCTTCCCTCCCAAGCCTCTGCGGGGTTTGCCCTTCCGCTGTGGCATGGCGGAGAGTTGCCCCCCTCTGGGAGGCTGGCAGTGCGCAGCTATGGCCATCCCAACACTATCCGTGGTAATTTGGGGGCGGCTATTTGCACCCCAGTGCCACATCTGCTAAAGACGGCCCTGCGGTCCACTGTCCCTCAGACCTTGTGGCGGGCTGGAGAAGCGGCACCAGAGGAGTTGGAAGAAGAGGTGAGTGGGGCAAGTAGTCCTCCGCCCCAGCCCCAGCTCCAGCCCCAGCCTCTGTCCTTGCCTTCCCTGGGGCTGCCACCGCTGCCGCTACTGCTTCTCATGGGTAGGCAGAGGGAGCTCGTCCGCTCCACTCTCTGGCCCACAGGAGCACCAGGGCGGCGGCTGCGGGGGGAAGATGAGTGACGCGAAAGGGCTGGCTCTGGAGAGAGGCTGTTCAGCCCAGCGCCCTTCCTCCTCTAGGTAGGGCAGGGAGAAGCCAGGGGGAGGAGGGAGGGAGGAGGCGCCACTGCAGTATGTGTGAGGGAGAGGGGGGGGGAAATGGAATGGCACAGAAAAAAATGGTGCAGCCCGAACAAACAGAATCCCCACGCCAATCCACGGACAGTCCGCGAGCCGGATCCTGAAGGCAGTTGGGCCTGATCCGGCCCACGGGCCTTAGTTTGCCGACCCCTGAACTAACATTTCTGTGCATGCCATACTTGGGGGTGTGGGATTTAACATTGCTCTAGGCCAGGGCAATCATTATGTCAGCACAAGCATTTGCGATTGCCAGATGCAATGACCTTCCTCCCACACATGCTGTTCTCGGGAGCAGGCAGGTCTCCTGCCCATCCTTACCAGATCTTGAACAGGGCGGGGAGAACCATCTTTTCGCCAGGACAATTCCACAGGAAGGTACTGCGTCATACATCACTTCCTGGGCTCGTTTTAAAACTTTCTACCTACTTGGTTTTGGGGTAAAGCTACGTGTATAATGCTTTTCTAAAACATAGGTTTTTTTTTTCCATTGTCCTATTTGGAAAGATTATTGGCATGAATAAGGTAACCGAAACCATCAACAGAACTGTACGGAACAACCTTGCATTTACAGAGCAAAATATCCTCTTGAATTATATACCCAGCACATGGAACCTTACGAAAGGACAATATGAGTGGACTCTCCGTGCCCTTATCACAGCAAAAAGACTGATACTGATGAATTGGAAAAATAAAAATGTGGCTCCTTTCTATAATTGGATTGAAGACTTATACAAACTCGCAACATATGAACAACTTGCATATAAACGCAGACTTGCCATGGACAAATTCAAGTGATATTTGGAATCAGTTCTTACAAATACTGTAATAGGTTAAGATCTGGTGAAGTACAATAACAGCCTTATAAAATAGACAGTTTTGGGTAACCCCCCCCCAACCTCTTTGTTTTCCCTTCTGCATGGGTTCTGTTTCTCTTTTTATTTTTCTCTTTTTTGTTTGTGCCTCACCATGTTTGGTGCACGTATAGTTATGTATTTTCGAACTTTCAATAAATATGTTACAAAACAACAACCACAACCACCCCTAGGTGTATTTTAAAAGTACAAATTTTCATTTTAAAAAAATCTACCCACAAACAGAGTAATACAGAGCTGATTTTGTAAATAGCAGTTATTAGACCCCTGAGCTCAGTGCTCTCCATGTGATCTTTGTCGTGTCCCTTTGCTAACATGTGACACGTGACATTATACATTATCTCATTATACATGACAAAGCTATTTTTAAACCTTCTCGCCCCATGCATTTTCCTGTAAGACCAATTGCAGTTGTTAACAGTCATCAACAGGTTTACCACAGCTATCAGCCTATCACCCATTCCCACCACCCTTCTAAGTCATACCCCTCCCCACCCTCTCACTATATATAAGGGTCTGGGGACTTTTGTTTCAGTGTGTATCTGAAGAAGTGTGCATGCACACGAAAGCTCATACCAAGAACAAACTTAGTTGGTCTCTTAAGGTGCTACTGGAAGGATTTTTTTAAATTTTTTATTTTGATGTGACAGAAAGGTCCTGCAGACCCCTGGCATTGCCCGTAGCCCTTTTGTCCTTCTCAAAAGATCTTGGCTAGGCACCCACTGTGCTCTTGAATTTTGCTCTCTTCTTGAGAGCGGTCCAGCGAGCAGTTCTTGGGAGCCTTGGCTTTTGCATAATTGCACCTTGTGACCGCCCTGGTGAAGGCTTGCTGTGGCTTGGGGCGCTTGTTTTATTTGGATTTACCTTGATGCTGAGGAGCTCCACTCCCAGCACGCTGCTGAAAGATCATTAGATGAAATAGAGATATCTCATCACATTCTCTTTTTCTCTGGGTCTCTTGCCAGCTTCCCTCAATTCCCCCACCTTTCCCAAGAATGCTGAAACATCACTGTGTGTAGCTGCCCTTGGCTCGCTGCCTCTTCTCTTTCAATATCTCTCTCCACCCTTCCCTTGTGGGAGAAGCCTTCAGTAATTTGCCTTGCAATCTTCCTTTTATTTTCCTTTGTTCGTAAAAACTCTTTCTTCTGGAAAAGCTCTGGCACTGACCTCCGTTACACCCTCTTGGGTACCTTACAAGGGCACTCTGCTCCCTACACCAAAATCGCGAACATCATTCAAGTTGTGCTCCTCTACCTTTTGTAAAATGTGCTATTGGGGGGAGGGGGCAGCTCTACTGGATTGACAGCAGCCTGCCCTCCGACGCAGTAAAGCTAGGGCTGTAGAGGAAAGAAGGTCCCTAGCCCTGGAGCATAGGTAGCCAATATTGTGGGCCCTTCCCAGAATGTCAGTTGCAGCTGGCATGGCCAATACTCAGGAATGCTGGGAGTCCAAAAGCCTACAAAGTGTACCACATTGGCTATTCCTGTACTTGAGGACACACACCTTTGTCATTCAAGTTTCAATGCTGAGCATTGAAATGTAGGTTTCAAGAGAGAGACAGAGAGAGAGAGAGAGAGAGAAGTCCTCCCCTCCTCCCAGATTTTTATTACAATTTTCACAATACAATAAAATAGCATCAAGAAGAAATAGAATCAAAAAGACAAGAAAGAGAGGAGAGAGAGAGAGCGAAACAAGAAGAGAAAAAGGAAAAAAGAGGAAAAAAGAACAGAACATAATATTATAATAAAAAATTATTATTTATACCCCACCCATCTGGCTGGGTTTCCCCAGCCCACTCCATTAAAGATAATAATAATAATAATAATAATAATAATAATAATAATAATAATAATAATAATAATAATTTATACCCCGCCCATCTGGGCGGCTTCCAACAAAATATTAAAATACAATAATCCATCAAACATTAAAAGCTTCCCTAAATGATAGTAACAATCATGATAAAACACAAAATTGTATATTCTATCATAACTATGCCTGAATCTTCTGTCTGCATACAAAGAAGTGAGTTTTCCCAGCTCTCACCCAGGAAAGCAGCTCCCTTCCTCAGCCTCACACCCTGAGGAAAACCCACTCTGGCCTGACTCTCACACAGGTCCCTCTCTTCTATCCACCCCCTCTGAGAGACACACAAGTCCCGAGTAAGCACAGTCGCATGGCTGTAGCCCTCCACCGCAGGTGTATACTGAGCAGGCATGTTTGCCTCCATGTAACATGGGAGGGCAGCTCTAGCAATATGCACTCGCCGCCTTCGGGACTCTCTCTGGTGCCAAAGGCATCTGGGTCTCCTGCAGGAACTGAAACCCACAGGGAAAGAATAAATTCTGCATAAAGCAGGTGATTCCAAAAGAAACATTCCAATATCTTGGCTCAGCTGGCAGGCAGTTAAGGCGCTGTGGAGATCAGATTGAGCAAGGGAACGGATCCCACTGCTAACAGAAACAGCCTGGCGGGAGACAATAATGCATACCATGCATTTGTGGCAACATAGGACAATTAGATTGGATCCGAAGATCATTCCTCTCTTATGTTAATAAATAAGGTCTTGCTTATTAGTCATACCCTCACATCTCCCATGCACATCCTGCCTTTCTTTGGTCCTTTGCAATCTCTTGCCTTAATTGTTCCCTTCCTTCTGCAATTCTCCGCAGTTATGAATAGTTATTAGACTTTATTTTCTGATAGTCAATCTAAATCAGGGTGATGTACTTATGATATTAACACTTAAATAGTTATTCAAATGGCAAAGTAGCTGTTTGGCATATTGATTTTAAAAAAGTCTCAAAGATAAAGATAAAAATGCCCTCATGCACTTGTCCGTTTAAGAGAAAATGTATTACTTGTTTATTAATTCAGCATCATACCCATTCAGGTTACAAGCACAGTTACATGTACAAGATTTTAATGCGTAGTCAGTATCTTCCTCCTGCAAATATTGTCATTGTCCCCATTTCAAAGATGAACAGTCGAGGGTCAGCTTTATCAGTATGCCTGAGGCCACTTAATATAAATGTGATTGGACTGGAATTTGACCCTGAGAGGAGAGGGTGGAGAAATTCTGTTGTCTAGCCAAAAGTCCTTGTGCTAACAAAAGAACTTTAATGGATGCTTCCCCAAATATGTCCCCGGGTTCAAAAAGAACACCTGTCTTAATCTGTTCACTTCCACCTTTGCTCAATGCATATTTTTGTAAATAAACCCCAGTATTATAACCCCAGTCCAAAAATCTCTTCTGCTCCTGAAACTTCTCACCTCTCAAGGACGTTTGGGCCAGTAAGAAGAAAATCAGTGACAACAACAGCAACTATCACAACAATGGCTGCCCCACTGTTGGAGATGGCTATAAACAAATAATTTGACCAGGACAGTAAAACATAACTCAGGTTACTTCCATACCTTCCTTATATTGGGGAGGGATTGAATCACATACTGGCAAATTCAGTTTCCACAATTAAAGTATTTGATTTGGAGCTATTGCACATCAGACTTGTTTCCCCTGCAAAACCAGACTGTTTTTTTTTTTACGGCAGGAAAGCAATGAGAAAATCCACCGGAAAGTATGGGATAACATTTGCTTGACACAACAACGTCTGACCTTCCCACAAACCAATCAATACATAGCCGTTCCTCTAACCGCCCTGAAAACTTTGTGCAGACAGATCAGGATGCACGCTCAAGAAATAGGTTGTGGCAACCTCAGAAATCTCCTTTTGCAGCTGCTCATAGCACCTGCCTCTTAATTGTGTCTCTTTCCTGGGAGCTTTCAGATTGCCAAGGGCGAGAGAAATGCAGAAGCGCACACTCTGCAACTTGGCACCACAGGTGCACTTCAGGCTTCACAACTGACACAGCTTCCCTCCAGACATGTTACTCATCACGTTCCACAGTTGCTCTGACCTGCAGCGTGATGTCAGCACAGGTAAGAACTACTATACAGAAGGACATGCTTAGGAGTGGGGGAGTATGCCAAGGCCTTTCGGGGAGCTTGGATCTTAAACCAGCACATGCCAGTTCCGTAAAGCATATTCGATACAGAAACTAATGGAGTATGCAGAAATGACGGAACTTACCGGAATAATAAGAAATCAAGGCAACCAACTTTTTAGAAAGCAATGGAAGTGGTATATTGAGTATTTACAAACAAGCTGTAAACAAATCAAGACACTGACAGGATTACTGTAAAAACCTGCCATTTTAAATACACTCATACCTTCTCGAACACCTTGATACTCGTACATTTTGGCTCCCAAACACCGGAAAACCGGAAGTAAGTATTCCGGTTTTCGAACATTTTTTGGAAGCCGAACGTCCAACATGGCTTCCACCTGAGTGCAGGAAGCTCTTGCAGCCAATTGGAAGCCGCGCCTTGGTTTTTGAACGTTATCAGAAGTCGAATGGACTTCCAGAACGGATTAAGTTCGAGAAGCAAGGTACGACTCTGTGTGTGTGTGTGTGTGTGTGTGTGTGTGTGTGTGTGTGTGAATGAGATATATGAGAATAGATGATTAAAAGAATGCTAGCAACCTTTGGTAATTATAATTATGATCTTGTTGAACAATATATGAAGTCTGTACCACTGAAGAAGCCCATATGGGCGAAACAGGATGACTATTCCGGGAATCCTTGTTTGAAACTTGTGGCATTACAACAACTTGTGCACACCTGTTGACCTTTTGAAGATTCATGTCGAACCTGAAAAACTTTATCAAACCTTCCTTTGCACCTGTTGGCTCTCTATATATACAGGAAACACTAAGGCTGCTATGACTTTTGAATTAGTCCATTGGGGGTTTTCATCCACTTGGTCGCTCTTTATTTGTTATTTACTCATTATTATATGATATATTTTTGGCTACACATTTTGTAGTGGTCAATATTTATCTGTAAATGCATTCAGCTGGTTACGTTTGGTGTGTGTTTGCTTATGTATTTACGTAACCGTGGTATACTGTTGGTTGACTCAGTACGGCAGCTTCCTCTGCTCCTAAAGCTGGTTGGTAGCTGATGCACACATTTATCCGAGAGAGATGGATTGTGTTCCAAAGTCTGAAGCATTTATGCCAAGGAAAGTTTGGTGCAAGTTTCAATAAACCGGGGCCCTGATCTTCCCAATGTGGACATTTAGCACCAATCCTGAAGGAACCTCACATCTTTTGCTGGCAGGGCTCGTGCTCATCCCATCTGATTCCTCTGTGTCTCCCGGCTGCTTCTTTTGTTCCAGAACGTGCTGTCTCCGATGAGAATCGGCGGTGTAATAATAAAATCCCTCAATCTGTGCTCTATTCATTACGAACCTATTAGGGTGCTACATCTCTAAGAAATCTATCCGTTATGTAACTGGCGATGTTCTTAAGTGAGTCAGCCTGTGAATCATGGGAGACGCAATGAGGAGCCAAGCCACATTTTTCTCTGCATTTCACCAATACAGACTCTCTCCCTTCTGTCCCCAGCCCCCACCCACCCACCGCCTCCCCCTCCCATCAAGTGAATGTGTGTGCCTACTTGATTTTTCTCCCCACACCTTCTTTTTCAGTATTTTAAAAAAATCATTTTTTCCCCTAGTGATTGGAGTAGCTTCGTGTTCTGCATCTGAGAGCAATCTGTAATGCATGTTGATGTTACAGATTGTCAACTGGGTGTGGGGAAGAGGAGGACTAAGCTCCACTCTGCGATAACAACGGGAAACAGAAGGACAACCTATTGCGTGTCCTATTTCGTGTGTGGGTAAAATAGAGACACTTGGCTGGAGTGAGAGATACCGGGGGAGGGTCTTTGCTCAATGACAGGGCATCGGCCTTGCATGTGTGGCGTATTGGCTAGAGGGTTGGATTATGGCTCATGCGACCAGGGTTCAAATCCCCACTCAGCCATGAAACTCTCTGGGCGACCTTGGGCCAGTCACCATCTCTTGGCCTAACCTACCATCACAGGGTTTTTTGTGAGGCTGAAATGGGGAGGAAGAGAATCATGTTACGTCATCTTGAGCTCCTTGGAAGAGAAAGATGGTAAAAAAAAAAAAGATAAGTAAATAAAGCAGAAGGCCCCAGGTTCAACCCCTGGCATCTCCAGGTTGGGCTGGGAGAGAGGGGTCCAGTCTGTAATCCTGAAGAGCTGCTGCCAGTCAGCGCAGACAATATTGAGCATCGTAGACCAGCAGTCTAGGCCGCTTCCTATGTTCCTGTCCTGGGATAAATAGGATGTGCAGGCACTTCAGAAATGAGGGTCATCACTAAGGTGTGGGCTATAAAGCAGGGTGTTACTTCACAGAGGACAGTGCTTTGTTTTGAAATGTCAGAAGATGGTCCATTGGAGTAAATGGGATGCTGCTCCACCTACCACATTCTGCCAACATCTAGTCCAGAGGGTGGCGCTACTGGCCACCTTCCTCCCCCTTAGATTTAGTGTTGCCCTTCTAGGACTCAACAGGAAGGAGGACAGAGGCCAAGCTAGAATTACTTGTCTCTGTCTGTTGCTGGCTGCACCTGCCATTGGCTCCTCCAGCTATTGGCTTCTCCACCTTCTGCCGCACCTCTCCCAAGGGGCAGTAGCCACCACTATTTCAAAGGGTTGTCGGAAGACCCTCTTCTATCTGAAGAGGTCCAAAGCAAGAGGCAGTTGTGCATTTGAATATCAGTTTCTGGAAACTGCCGTTTACACAGCTGCAATCTGAGTACTGGTCCTTATGCAGCCAAAACGACACTAGCCACGAAAAAGAGGGAGGTATTAGCAGGCTTAAGGGAACTCCAAAGTTTGCAGAAGTGCAAACTTTTTTTTAAGTCCCAAAAGGGAAAACCAAACAAACTTCAAAACAGCCCAAAGAGAATAGTGGCTGGAAGCCTGAGCAGAAGAACTCCATGCAGCAACCTTTTGTTGCAGCTGGTCCTCATAATCACTGTCATGGAGTACTCAGCCACATTTACCCCCTTCCACCTCTGAACTCCCTACTTCTCACTGATATAATTTGTGAGTTTCAGGCTTTTACTACTAGTAGCATAATAATTCTAGACCGTCTTCACCACTTCTTAGGGTATTCATCTTTAAACCAGACTTGGGCCAGGTAGTTCTTCAAACAGAGGACTACCCTCTCTAAAGTAGACTACCCCATATTGTTACGCTGCCTGAAGGAGAAAGTGAAAAGGAGCCGTTAATCATCAGCAAAGAACATCTCCTTTAATACTTGCAAGGCTTTTTCTGAGGAAACGTGTGAGAACAGACTTCCCCCCTCTGTTTCAGTCTGCAACTTTCCGCAAATCATTCTTCGCTCCTTGTAAATCACCGTTCCCTCAGGAGATGGTGGAAGCTTCACCTGTCACTGTGCTGTGGTAATATCCACCCTGTTAAGGTAGCCAAGCCCTGGGGAGGAGGTGTAGGCCAGAGGACAGACTCGGGAGCCCTGCTTTTTTCTCCCAGTGGTTTATTCTGTTCTAGGGTGAACATTTATTACAAAGGTTTTGAGACAGCCAATTTTCAGTAGAGAGGCATTCGCCACACAATCTCCTTCTCTGGTTGGTTTTAACAGCTGCTGTCCTTTTTCTACAACTCTCCTGTGATTCTGGGCTCATGTTGAGCATTTGGTTCGGTAAAGCAAAAGATATCCTGGCAGCAGATGCCGTGTGGCATGACTAGGGTGCCCTAGCCGCATCCGCTGTTTGTTCGTCATTAGCATCAATGCCTGAAAACCCAGAAAATGTGTTTGTTGTACGTTTTATTCATCTGCTTTAAAAATATGCCTGCAGGAACATATATGCCCGTTTCCCAGTCTGATGAAACAGACTATTGGCGACAGATACTCCTGTCCTACTAAGCCAATGAATTAAGAAAATATTGGGTAGTGTTTAACTAAGCTTTGCTCAGAGTAAAGGCATTGAAATTTATAGACCTAATTTAGTCATATCTGTTAATTTCAATGGGCGAGCGAAGCATTGTTTAATACCACTCAATTGGTACATTCACCTCACTTTGAGAAGTAAGAAGTTCCAGGGACAAAGGCCTGGTTTCCTTTGGAAGGAAATCACTAGGTTCCTCCAGCATTTTGTGATATTTTGAGTTTATTTACAAATTGAAGTTAGTTGAGGCACAGTTTAAATGCACTTCAACTTATAGCCAAAGTCCATTGGTCCCACATCAGATTTCAAGATCTCAGTTCTAGCTTTAAGGTAACAAGCAAATTAGGCAGCTATGCAAGTTCAGCAGTTGGGCAAGAATGCCAGGGCAGGCAATGCTCTCCACCACCACTTTTCCGATATATTATTATTGCGTTGTTGTTGTTGTTGTTGTTTGCCCACCCTTCCCCCTATGGTCCCAGGGTGGGTTACAACATTAAACCACAATATTTAAAACAGTTTAAAACAACTTACAATCGCAAAAATAAGGGGATCTGAAATATATACACCTCAAGTGTCAAAAGCCCGGTTAAACAGGTGTGTATGGCAATGAATGATGGCTCTGCCGTATGACTCTCAAGTTTCCATTTACTGGAAACTGTATAGCGTGTGGTATAACCAGCCTCATATAACAAATATGCTTAAGTCTAACTGATGCATGAAGGGGTTAAAACCACAGGATTTGCTGTCCTTCTAGGCTTAGCTCACCTTGGGGGGAAATAGACAATCGGACCTGTTGTCTGTAGCTCCACCTGTTTACCAGAGAAACTCAAAGTGTGAGGAGGTCTCAGCTGGTTGCTACAGCTGTAAGTTCCTAAATCATTGGTATAAGGACTCAAGAGTGGCTTGTAAGAGCCATGCGGTCTGAGATAGTTGCCTCTGTTCCATCAGGACTCTGTTGCTTCTCAAGTCAATCTCCTATTGTTGTTTCCTGTGCTGGCAGATGGGTCTTCTTGGTAGTTCTGCGTGCCGTCCTTCAGGGGTGTGTGTGTGGAGGTCTGGGAGAGGGCATTCTCTGCAGTGGCCTCTAAGCAGAGGGTGCAGCAGCTGCGAGAAAGGCAAATTCCATGCTCGGGATCATCAGGAGAGGAATTGAAAATAAAACTGCCAATATCATAATGCAGTTACACGAATCAATGACGTGACTGCATTTGGAATACTGTATACAGTTCAGGTCACCTCACTGCAAATGGATATTATAGACAGAGGCCGGGGAGCAGGTCCAGGGTGTGTGTTCACAAAAATCACCTATGGAGTGCATGGCATATATACATGTAACAATGCCCCATTGCTATTGCAGTGATATCAAATGCAAGAGAAGCTTCCCATCCTTCTGCCCCCACGGCCAGTGGCAGAGCAAGCCGATTGGGCGCCTGGGGCAGTGTGCATGCCCTGTGCTGGGGGTGGGGCCAGCCGCCCACAGGGGCACCGCGGGGCCTCCAAGGAGTCCGCCTGCCTCCTCCCACTCAGCCACCCTACAGCTGAGGGGGAAGCAACGGGCAGACTGTTTGGGGCAGCGCCGAGCCTGCGGGTGCTCAAGCCACCGTGTCACTCCCAGGAGAGACATGTGGCTGGCCCTGCAGTGAGTGCCGCCCACCATTTTGTCACCCCCCTCAGTGGGGATATCCGGGTCGGACCACCCCCACCGCCCCCCCCTTGCTACGCCCCTGCCTGTGGCACAAAGGTGTGCAGATTTTTTTGCCCTTCCTCCTCGCCTCACATTCTGGATGTTTCGAGTACTTGGGTCATGTAAAATATAGTCAATTGTAATGTGGCCATTGCAGTAAAGTGATTCCCGCCCCCATCAGGGTATGTGTGTGTGTGTGTGTGTGTGTGTGCATGCACGTGCCAAAAAACTCAAAAGGTTCAGCGACTAAAATAATCAAGGGGGGTGGGAAAGGTTACAGTGTTTGGAGCTTTCTTTTTTGTTTAGCAAAAAGCAAAGTAAGATGCAAAAGGATAGAGGTGTATAAAATTTTGCATGACATGTGTGGGGAGCCTGACTCCAGCCTTACTCATTCTGTACCTTTAAACCTGACACTGGAGGCAGACAATAGTGATTCCTTCCCCCCCCCCCCCCGTCCCATCAAAGGCTGGAAGGTAGCATGGCAGATGAATCAGTGCTTGTACACTCATCTCACTGTTGCCTGTGCTCACATGTTTTGCAAGGTTTTGGAGTGCTTGGGAAAAAATAACAGCTGCAGATTTTGTTTGACCAGAAATGAAAGTGGAACAAAAGAAATAAATGTGTCTGCCATGGCAATGAATGATGGCTCTGCCGTATGACTCTCAAGTCTATTGAAAACCATTGTCTGACTCCAGTCTGAGTCACAGTAATCTCTGGTGAGATTGTTTGTGTTTTTGGTTTTCAGGAGTGCAGTGGCTCCGTGGGTTTAAAATGAAGGGGCACTAAACTAGGGCACCCATTTTGTATCACAGAGTTGGAAGGTACCCCAAGGGTCATCTAGTCCAACCCCCTACAAGGCAGGAATCTCAGCTAAAGTGTGCACGGCAGACGACTGGGTATGTTTAGCCTGGTAAAGAGGAGGCTGAGAGAGGATATGGTAGCCATCTTCAAATATCTCAGGGACCTTCACATGGAAGAGGGAACCTACTTGCTCTCTCTTGCTCTGGAGGCTAGGACCTGAACTAATGGATTCAAATTACAAGAACCACATGGCTCTGTCTAAGGCATCTTCGTATGTTCCTGACATTCTCCGCTAGGCTGGCCTGCCAAGATTTATGCTGGGCTGGGGGCAGGGCTTGGGGTGAGTGACAGCACTAAATAACCCTTAGTCTGTCTACACGTTACCATTTACTATGACTCCACTGCTCGTGCTGGCAGGGTTTTTTTGGGGGGGGGGAGCCAGTGTGGTGTAGTGGTTAAGAGCGGTAGACTCGTAATCTGGTGAACCGGGTTCGTGTCTCCCCTCCTCCACATGCAGCTGCTGGGTGACCTTGGGCTAGTCACACTTCTCTGAAGTCTCTCAGCCCCACTCACCTCACAGAGTGTTTGTTGTGGGGGAGGAAGGGAAAGGAGAATGTTAGCTGCTTTGAGACTCCTTCGGGTAGTGAAAAGCGGGATATCAAATCCAAACTCTTCTTCTTCTTATACAGAATTTATATCCCGTTCTTCATCAAATGTTTTCATTTCCAGAGCAGGGAACAAGGTAAAAAAATAAACAGAGAAAAACAAAAATGTCCCTATTTTCATTGGAGACATGTTGGAGATTATGGAGTTATCCAACCCCCGAGCCGTCTGAAGGCAATCCTGTATAGGGAAGTTTTCCTAATGTTTAATGTTTTATTATGTTTTTATATACATTGGAAGCTGCCCAGAGTGCTTGGGCAACCCAATAAGATGTGCGGGATGTAAATAGTAAAATTATCATTATGGAATGGGATTGGGACGTCCCTATTTTCATCGGAGAAATGTTGGAGGGTATGAGATTGAAACAGACTAAACAACCGATGATCATAGCAACAGTTCCCACTCACTCCCATTGTGTCTCTCACATGAAAAGGGCCCCACTTCATGCCAGCAGACTCTCGCGCTGTGGCTTTTGAGGAACTCAACATCTTTCACACCCCCACTGTCCAAACCACCCAGGCTCTCAACCTTAGTTGTTGCCCACAAGCATCCACGCCAATAATAAAAAAATAAATCTCCCATCCCTTATCCGCAACAGCAACAGAGTGAAATAAAAATAAATAAATAACAAAACCCACAAAGGGAAAGGGGGTGGCAAAAAGTCACAGCTGCTGTTTCTCACCATCCCAACCCTAAGGAAATTCACAGGCCTCAAGGTCAGTTGGGTTGCCAGGTAGAGAGACACACAGATGGATTTGCAGACCTCCCCCATCTCCCTTCTCCTTATCAGATGGCTCAAACAGCATTCATGGTTCCCCAGGATGTTTGAAGTCGTGGACACATGTTTGGCACAATCCGTATCTGACCTTGACAAAGCGCCTCCATTGAGGCATGTTCCCTCAAACCGGCTTACATCCGATTTGGAAATGCAGGCCACATGCGCTTCGCGGTTAAGCTGAGATGTGTGCACCAACGAAAGAACAATGGTAAGGAAAACTTATGGAATATGCAGAACTGGCAAAATTAACAGATAAATTACATGAAAAGGATAACTAATAATAATAATAATAATAATAATAATAATAATAATAATAATAATAATAATAATAATTAATTTGTACGCCGCCCATGCAGCTGGGTCTCCCCAGCCACTCTGGGCAGCTTCCAACAAATATTAAAATACATTTAAAAGAGAATGGGAACAATTTACAACATATATGAAGAGGCAACATATATGAAGAGGCAACCTAAAGAACTGGACTCACTGGCAGGGTTTGAATAAACAAACACAATTGTATACAGTGGTACCTCTGGTTACGAACTTCATTCGTTCCAGAGGTCCATTCTTAACCTGAAACTGTTCTTAACCTGAGGTACCACTTTAGCTAATGGGGCCACCTGCTGCCGCCACACAATTTCTGTTCTCATCCTGAGGTAAAGTTCTTAACCCGGGTTAGCGGAATCTGTAACCCGAGTGTTTGTAACCCGAGGTGTAAGACTATATGTATTGGGAAAATTTTGGGAAACAACACGTAGGGTGAGTAATATGGAAATAAAACAAAATTAATGGGAGTATGAGGGAAGTCCAGGGGAGGAGGAGAGGAGGAAATATGGAAAATTGTTAGAGAAATATTGTTAGAGGTTGTATACATGGAAAAACCAATAAAAATATTTATATAAAAAAGCTGAGGTGTGTGCATTTGAGACAGCTGTTGCACATGTGCATACAAGGTAACAGACTCATGAATAGGAGTTTCCAGGGGGAGGGGGTTAGTGTCCAGGTGCTAGGAAACCAAACAGGTAATGTGCATTGGGTGAAGACATCCCTGCCCTCTCCCTGGTGTGTGTACAGCAATGTGCAAATGTGACTTGAAATGCCGGGAGGGGGGCACACCCAACCTTGCTGTGTTTTAAACCCGTAATGTACTTCTGCTTCCTCTGACTCTTAGGATACCTTTCCACAGTTATATTCATAGGCCCATCCCATATGTTGTCTTTGTGTAATCCTACCCCGCTTTACTCTGGGAATGGGATCTTCAGGGCTACCAACAGGCCAGGGGTGGTGATGGGAGCCTGGCCTTCATGCCTTGAACAGCAGCCTGACATGCTGAAATCAACAGCTTAAGTTTTTCATATCATGACATGGAGATTCCCCTTGTCCTGGACTGGATCTGCTCTTGTCCCTAAACACTGGCAAATTGCAACTTGAAACCAGTTTTCGAATTCTAGGGAAAAGGAGGGGTATTAAATTCACAAGCGCTATCCCCAACTCCCCAAAAATGATAGTAAAATAATGTCCCCTAAATTTCCCCTTCTGGCCTCCTGATACATTCAAGCACTGCCTCCACAAGTCTGCAGTCCAAATCATATTCACTAGGGGCTTAAGTTAGCCCTCCTAGGTAGGGAAGAAGCCCCATGGATGCAGTGGGACTTAACAGGCGAAGGATTACACCAAACAAAAATGTAAGAGACTTTCCTCTCCCTAAACTAGGTGAATCCCAGCACAACTATTTTTCTAAAGCTCAAGAGGAACGGAATTTAAGTTATGACAGGTATATCCTGAGCCTGAAGGGGAATCCGTTAGGGAGATTTATTGCAGCACTCGTGAAACAGGCAATGCTACTTTTGTGTAATTGGAAGGAGTCAATGTAATTGTCTGCCACGAAAATTAATCATCTTCCACAGGGGGGATTTTGGAGAGCATATTCCACCCTCCAGGTAGTTTCCAAATACAAAGGAAGCAGCTGCCTCCAAATACCTTGGACACGTTCCCACCTCTTTATTCCAACCAGAAGGCAGGGAATGGCATTCTGCATTGCTGAACTTTCGAAAGCCATCTTCAAAGCCAGGCCCCACGTAGGGAATTTTATACCAGCCAGTCCTTAAGTTTACAAAAGTGTGATTGATGACGGCCAGGAAAATGTCTTCAGCTGGAATATTCCATCTCTTGCAATAAGAATGGCTTCACAACATGGAGTTTTGCAAACTTTTAGTTTCCAAAAGAACAAAATCCTGCTGGTTTTGGATCGTTCTTACTCCAGATTTGCATTTCGTACACCAAGTGATTGAGAAGACCACGAAGACTTTTTGTTGACTTAACATTTCCAGGGCTCAGTTTCTTCTCATTACATTCAAAATATGTTGAATGGCCATGCTGTTCTTTGCCTGATTACAATACAACAGTTTTCTTTTATTTTTAGTAATGTGTATATTAGGTTTCATGCTGGATAGTTCATGGTGTGCCTAAACTACTTTGGCAGATAAAAGCCGGTTCTCTCCCTATGTAATACAGCAGCAACTGTGGAACTTGATTGCATTAAACCAGCAAGTCTTATAGAGAATGGCCTCATTAGACATACATTATGGACTCATTCCCGGAGCCCCATTGATTCTCAGGAGCCCCATGGGACGGGGGTCAGTGTTCATGATGATACAAATGAAATAAAAATCATTTCTCATAAAAGAAAGAAAAACAGTTGTGTTTTTTACTTTTTGGAAAAGGGGGCCATAGAGTGACTTGGAAGTGGGGGGGGTGGGTCTTCTGATCTGCCTTGAGATGTTTTTTTCATGGCATGATTTGTTTTGGAACTGTGAGATCATGACTGAAATCTCCTCGGTGTTCAGGGTACACACAGCTGATGGATCCTGACCTCTCTCTCACATACACATCACCAGATTTTTCGTTGTGTGCATGCATACACACATTTAATGATCTATCTCATTTGGACTTTGTTTTCTTGTGTGTGGTACCACTTGCATAGTGAACCTGTGGGGTGCCCTGCTACAAGATGTGGTGTTGGCTATTAACTCAGATAGTTTTTAAACTGGATTAGACAAATTAATGAAAGATAGGATTATCAAAGACTTCAAGTCATAATGGCCACATGCTACCTCTAGGAAACAGCAGGGGGAGGAGAGGGCTGTTGTTTTTATGCCCTCCTTGTGGACTTCCCAGAGGCATCAGGTTGGCCATTATTGGAAGCAGGGTACTGAACTACACAAGTCCTTGGTCGGATCTGGAGGGTTCTTTTGTGCTTATAAAGAGCAAGGCCGGTCCTACCATAAGCCATGTCTCAAGCGGCAGATTGAAAGGCGCAGCAGAACGACAAGTGTGCTCAAACAAATGTGCCCCCTTGCCAGCCACTGCCATAGCACTTGAGCTGCCTAGCTAGGCACTTTGGTGAAATGTTGCTCAACTTGTGATGACTTCTCTGAGACAGAGCAAGTTGCAACCACCAGTGCTGCAGTGGCAGGAGTCCTGGCTTGTTTCAGGCAGCAAAATGGCTTGAGCTGGCCTTGATTAAAAATCTTGGAACCAGAACATTTGCATTACCTTCAACTAGATAAGTCACCATCTGCCGGCCTCAGTTCCCTATTTGCAAAAAGATGATCATACAAGGCCTATCCTACAGAAGAGATGAGGAATGTAAATCGCAGAATCCAAAGCATCACACGGATTATTTGTAAGAGGCTCTCAACGGGCCTCCTCGAGCCAATTAGCTAGCGGCATTGGATAGCATTCCTAACATCCCTGCTTCAGAAAAAATAAGCAAGCACAATGCACATGCCTTTTATTGCTTTATGTTGGCTTTGCTCTCTGCTTTGCCTCAATCCCATTTCCTGTTTGTCAGCCAAATGCTACAAATGGAGAGTTGGTACATCCCCAATTGACACTTCATGGTGCAATTCAGCTTGTCCAAGATTAGCTACTGCCGATACTTATTGCCAAGTGAATGACTGCCCATCCCTCCCCTGGTTCCAGCTTGTCTGGGTACATATTACCATCTCATTATTCTGAGGTTTGAGGGTACTTATCAATTCATCAACAGTTTGAACATTTCTCCATCCAGCACCTTAAGCATCAGCAATATTCTTTCAATGACCCCTATAGATTAGGATGGTGTCAGTGTGACTCAGTGTCCTGCTTTGCATACAGGAAGTCCTCAGTCTCTGACATCTCCAGGTAGGGCTGAGAAAAACTCTGGTTAAAAGCCTGGAGAGCTTGGTTTGGTTTCATATGAGACCGTTTCATAACCATTGCCTTACTCAAAAAGAAACTTACTTGGAGCATGGGCTTGGCAAACTCTCCCATCAAACAAACATAGCAGACTAAGTAAGTATGAGGTTAGCCCCAGCTCATGTGCCATGGACCATGTCAGAAGCCGTAGTCCTTATAAGGCACATGTGGCAAACCTGGGGGGGGGGGAGGAGGATCAATAGGGGAAGGGAAGGCGATGGTAATTTAGTGGTCTTCAGTTTCCAACAACTAGTGAGGTTGGTTGCTTGCTGGAAAGAAAATACTGGAAATAGGAGACCATTCTACCTACTCACCTCCAAGCAGCTGAAGCTACAGCCTAGTAACAAACCACGTTTGCAGCATTCCTATGACCCCACTCAACTTTTTGGAGTACTGATGTACTGATCATAGAGCAGACATGGCCAAATTTGGCCCTCCAGCTGTTTTGGGACTACAGTTCCCATCATCCCGGACCACTGGTCCTGTTAGCTAGGGGTGATGGGAGTTGTAGTCCCAAAACAGCTGGAGGGCCAAGTTTGTCCATGCCTGTCATAGAGAAAGAGTAGAGCCAAAGCACAGCTCTTTGTCAAAGGCAGCTGGGCTCCTTCCCCCACCTGTACCAGATTTCAGGATTCCACAACCAGGCCAGAGTTGTCCCCCTCCCACAGTTCATTGCTTCCAAAAAATTCCCATCCACTGCTATAGCTTTAATTGAAAAGGTGTAACTTGACATGCAGATATCCCTTTGTTCGAGGTTTTTATTGTGTCTATTAGGGATGGGAGGGAAAAGAAGGGCTGCAAACTTTAATTGGCAGGAGGTCACACCCTCAAAAAATATACAATATGCCCTTCTTTCTGTCCTACCAACTGAAGTTTGCCCTTGCTGTTTATCAACCAAAGGTTGATTAAGCAAGGCAAGCAAAACTAATTGATAGACGTTAGAGGAAGGTCTGCTGTATATTTTTGAGACTATTTTGGCCTTGGTGGTAGTAGAGTAGGAAATGGTAAGATGTTTATTCCCCCCACCCCCAACAGTTGATAGCTTGTTTATTCAATTCTCTCTCAGTTCAGTTTCTCAAAAATGCAGCATGCAAGTGTAAAGACCCAATTAAAGACAGATAATGAATCAGCTAAATGTTCTTTAATCAGTCAGTAATCCTAGAGGGAAAACAGGCCTCATTTCCAGTTTAACACATCATTTTGTAAACTTGTAAAGACCAGTATTATATCCAATAGTTGCTGCAAAATTTTCTCACCAACTTGTTGGATTATGTGCATTTATTTTACATGTTTGGATCTCTATTACTCCTATGTGGCCTTCCTTCCCGACAGCTTCAAATAAATCCCCAGAACTCAATCTGAAGTCATTCTAAAAATGAAGTGTACTCCCAGAGTTTTCAGGTACAATTAATGTGAAACTGAGCAAGTGTAGACATCACCCAACTGAGCTGCTGCTGCTAATGATGCTGGGACCAAACTAAAGGCATTGGATAAGATGAGGTTGCATTGCTAACAGTCTCTTCAAAATAAAAGCTTCGGGAGTAAACTGCCGCTGTTCTGAAACAGAAATGGCAAGGGGGTCTCTAAAGAAGCTTTTAGCGATCAGTGTTGCCAATAGCTGAATGTACACATTTTTTTAAATTAAGTGTTAAGTTTTTGAATGCTAAAATACTAAGATTTCTCATGCTCATGCAGTTTCATAAGTTAAGTTCTAATGGTGTTTTAAATATTAGCATTGGTTACCCAATCAATTCATTGACTCCAGGGGTGGGGGGTAAACTCGAGTTTGTGGATTTATAAAGTCCTTCACAGCCGAGGCCGAGTATATCCAAAATGCCTCCATCCCTGTTCCGAAGCAAGTTTACAATCTTCCTCGGATTTCAACCCAAGTATTAATTTAAAAAGAAAACCAGGAAGGGATATTTCCATTGTACATGTTCTTCATGACTTAAAAACACTGATGCCCAATACAGATCAGGTCATAGCTTTCAAATCACAACCAAATGCACTACAATATTCTTCTTTTATTTAGTTTAGAGAAGAATCTATCAGTACAGGTTGCAGAAAGAAAATGTTTAGTGCTATTTACATTTGTTTTAAAACTCTGCTCTATACAAATTTAATTTTGATCATTATGAACAATATCTTTGTAGGCCTACTGCATATAAAGCATTTTGTCAAAGCAATAACATTGAATAAAATAACCTGATTACATTTAAATGAAGTTGATCATTCAGAAAACACAGAACATTTGTAAGGGCCATGGACTCAAGTACAGAACACAAATGTCAACCTGCAATTTTTTCTTAAAAGCCTAGAGCTATTTATATGGATTATTGTTGTATTATTCTACACTCCAATCTATATTTAAGTTCTATAGTTATGTTTTTATAAGATTTTTATTAAATATATTCTACACATTTGTAATTTCAACTAGGAAGAATTTCTCCCTAGTGGAAAAATATAAAATCTTTTTTTATTTTTTTTACAGGTTTAGATGAAACTAACTCATGCTTTAGTGCTGTGCAATTTTTTTTAGCATATCAATTTTTAAATTATATGAAGAAAACAAATGGCATCCTTTCTAAATATGTATGCCTTAAAAACCAGTTTTTGATTTCCAATACAATTGCAAGCACTAACACCAAATGCACATAAAATAAACAAACAAAATCTCATCATATGGCAGAGGTTTTTCTATTATTTTTTTCATTTTTCCTTTTAATTATTTGTTTGAAGTCACTAATGAGTAAGCATGACACTGGACACTAAGGTACGGATGACTAAGAATGATTGAAAAACATCAATTGCTGATATTCAAAGACATAAAATTGATTAGTAAATGAGGTCTTCTAATATTTATGCACATTAATAAAAGCCTATGAACTACAGGAAATTGCCCCTCCCATATTAAGGCTAGGAAATGCACTCTCTGCACTTATTTGTGCTGTCTGAACAAGCACTCAACTAATGTACGAGAAGAGTGCATAACAATGAAAAAAATCAGTTTCAACAGCCCTCTACAGAGTGCTTTAAAATTGCAGGCACATAGTTTGTTGCAGTGAAAATATATATATGTCTATAATCAGACAATTTTAGTTAGTATTTTGTGCCAGTTTGGCCACCAAGGTTGACTTAGGTAGAATTTACTTACTTAGTAGTTATCCCCCCCCCCTTTCAGTTGGCCGTTACTGAATTTAAAGTATAAGACTGCTGATAGTATTTTCCAGTGCTGATTCATTTCTCTGTGTTTGAAATACTTAAGAGCTTTTGATGATGAGGTCTATATATCGTCAACCATTTTTAGTGCAAATTGCATCTAGAAATCTTGATTGGTTAAAGTTCAGGTTAAGGATGATCTTATGGCAGCAATATGATTCCTGTTGAGAATAGTTAACCTTTTCTTGGAAAGAGAATGCATTGGAGAAGTGGAGAAGTGATGTATTAATAAGCTTGTTCAACAACCTAAAACGTAGAAATAAAAAAGTGTTCATTGTTCTAGAAAAAAAAAAGTGACAGCGTTCATGTAATATTTCAGTTCAATGGATTCAGACAGGCTTGTCCTAAGGGTGTTTGAAGCGATGTTGGTCTCCTCTAGTCCAGCGGCATGAAAGACGAAAACTATTATACATCACAAGTAGTAGATACAGCAGAGCTTTTACAGGATCACACAGCAATTGCTCTCTCCAGTTTTTTCACGATTCCTCTGACCTGCAGAACCGAGAAAATGTTTTCAAGATAATTAACGCAAAATATTACTCAGAAGGAGCAGAATAATTCTGAATGAACATTACGAGCTTTGGTCACATGCCCTTAAAAGGGAAGTTACATTTTCAAGTGTAAATATAAATTCTCGTGTTCTAAGAACCACACGAAAACCTTTAGATTTCTCCTCAGCACAACGTTTTAATAAGTCATGAAGAGACTGTCACTGAAGTGCAGATACTTTGAATACATGTCCATTGAGTCCAAGTCAGAAGCATCAGCTTACCTTGAGAGTTTGGCTCTGGCAACGTCTCTCTAGCCACCAAATGCATCACTGTCGTCTTGCCAAAAGGAAGTTTTAATGCTGTGTGTGGGGAAAAAGAATTACTTGTTAATACTGTTCTTCATCCCTATAAATACAGCAATATCCAATATCCAAACTGCCTATTTTCCAAAAGTGCAAGCTTTCAACATTTTATTTATTTCTTGTCCCTTTAATTAGTGACTCTTCAGCTGGAGCTCTCAGAACAGCAGCTTACAAATGGAAATTGCAGAAAGGGAGAATAAAATATTGTTCCCAGTCCTCTGTTGCCCCAATATTTGAAACAGTCTATACAAACCTAAATTTAAGTATTTGTTTGGCTTGTTTCTGATAATAAAGAAAGCCAGGTTTCTTAAACCAATTATTTGTCAGCCTAGGAACAGGGAAACTTGGGTTTAAAACTCCACTCAGTCATGAAGCTAACTGAGTGACTCCACTCAGCCTAGCCTACCTCACAGAGTTGTTGTGAGGATTGGACACAGGGGAGAGAACCTTACATGCAACCTCAAGCTCCTTGGAAGCAGGATGGGATGGAACTGGGATAACACAGCTGGTTTTAAATTCTCCTTGACTTATCAGCATTTTCCATACCATAACACCATCAACATATTTATATGTACTAAAATGCATGTTTAGTTTAAGGCTGCAACGCCGTAGAAATGTATATAAAAATACTGGCTAAAATTCAGAGAAAGCATGAAAATGCTCAAGTAAAATCTAGCAGATTTGTATATACCATCACAGATTTCAGTACAACTTCAGCACACTTCCTCTGAAGTTCCCTGCTCCAGTAGAAATTCTTCATGCTCACTTGATATAGAATCATAAAATCACAAAGTTGGAAGGGATCCCAGAGGGTCATCTATTCCAACCCCCTATAATGCAGGGGTCTTTTTGTTCAACATTTGGGCTTGAACCCATGACCCTGAGACTAAGGGTCTCATGTTCTACTGTCTGAGCTAGATGCAAAGACAGACAATGAGGAAGTTCATCTGAAGGAATGTGAGCGGTGTAAATAAATCTTTATGATTTGCCAGACCCCTTTTAAGGATAAGAAAAACCCTCTGACAAGTCTTTATTCTTCAGTGCTGAATAATACTGGCCAACCACTTTGTGCTTACTATTTTGGGATACTTGTAGTCACGCATTTGAAATTAACCAATAATGCAAATTGGAACACAGTCAAACTGGTTAGTGGGAGATTTGACCTGTTAGGAAAGCTAATCTCATCAAGCTAGAACAATTGTTTCTAATGTACATGCATGCAAACTTCCAAGTATGCACACTCACACCCAAGTTCAATTTATATTCCATCTGAAATTTTATCATGAATATGAATACTGCAGTGAAACTCAGTAGTCAAAAAGTTGACAATAACTATGAGTGTAGTTCATAATACAGTAAAAACCAGCTAGAGGTGCATGCCACAAGGGGGCACAATTGAACTGCTTTTCTACTCCAAGTGATGCCATTCCAGTCTTTTATAACTAATCATTTTGAACCTCATGGCTATGCTAGACACAGCAAGAAAGCTTCCCCTTATTCCAGTTCTCAATCTGCCCAGCCACAGTGCTAAGATTTAGGTCACTGTTATGCAATTCGCATAATATTTAGAATACAGATTCTAAGGACTGTACAGGAGGCATATGAAGACTGAAATCAAATCACTTTTCCAATTAAGAGAGGATTGCTATTAACTACTGGTAATTAGTACCATCATTTCCAAGATGATATTTACTGCATTAATACCTGAAGAGAAATTAAAAATGTGATATATCACAGACCACTGAATGATAACCCCTTTAAATATATTGAACCTTTGAATTTTTAAGAGTTACAGCCTAGTACTCAATTGCATGTGTAATAGTATACATAATTGCAACTTTAATTTAAAACATTGGTGGGCTGAGAACTTATTAAGTGCCACTGATTTTAATAAGAGCCTTTACTGAATTCCCCAAGTAAAAACCAACAACACCCAAAGTGCTCTAACTGGGGATCATGCCGTCTGTTTGCTAAGAACAAACTTTTATTTTTGTATTGTATTTATACATTACCTTTCTGCCAAGAAACCCAATGCCATTTTAAAACAATTGACCTAATATATGGTATGAAATGTAGAGTGTTAAGGGTCCTCCTCTTGGGCCATCTGATGCCACAAGTTCCTAAGACTGGACCTCTTTGCTTCTGCCTTGCCTGGGGCACATTGGTCTTTCTTAAGGCGGAGAAAGGCTGACCCATGTGTCCCCTCAGGTATATATGTTCCTGTCATAGGCTTCCTTGCTTCACTAACTATGCTAGGAAGTCAATTTCTTGCATTTTATAAATCAGACAAAGATCATCCACAGAACCACCGTCTCCAACTGACTTTATTTCATTACCTCCTAATGTCACGTTGCCATGAAGAAACCGTCCTTGATAAATAAGTCGCAGAATATTTGGACTGCTTACTTGCTCTTCTTCCCAGTCTGAAAAAAGCAGAAAAAGATTTGTCAAGTGCATTCACTGTCTTGTTTATTTTTTAAGTCTCCATTTATGCCCTGCCTTATTAGACCCTCCTGGCAACACACTGCATAAACATAATTACAGATATGAGAGCTTTTATTCCTTGCTATAAAGCAGGCAAGGTTTCCCTCGAATTCTAAAACAGGGCAGTGGGACCAGTTGGAAAAGGAATAGATAAGGCAAGAAGATCAAACCTATCCATTCTTAAGGAAATCGGCCCTGAGTGCTCACTGGAAGGACAGATCCTGAAGCTGAGGCTCCAATACTTTGGCCACCTCATGAGAAGAGAAGACTCCCTGGAAAAGACCCTGATGTTGGGAAAGATTGAGGGCACAAGGAGAAGGGGATGACAGAGGATGAGATGGTTGGACAGTGTTCTCGAAGCGACTGGCATGAGTTTGACCAAACTGCTGGAGGCAGTGGAAGACAGGAGTGCCTGGCGTGCTCAGGTCCATGGGGTCACGAAGAGTTGGACATAACTAAACAACTAAACAACAACAAAAATGGCAGGCACTTCAGCCAATATCAGCTAACAACAGCAATTCGATTTACATATTTAATTACTGTGATCGTAACAAACCATTATTACAGAAAAAATCCAGAACCACAGCAAGGCAATACCTTTATTAGGTTAACCAAACTGTCACAAAACAGTGAGTAAGCTCTCAAGTTCTCCAGTATGCTTCATCATGTTGCATGTTAAACAAAACTTGGGTGGGAGAGGGGGAAAAGCTGGTTGATGGAGCCATGGAGCCTGTATTTAGTCACCAGGTCATACGTCACTTTAAACCATAGGTAAAGCAAGCAATTGTTTTAAGTTAAGTGCTTTGCTCTTTCCTTCGGGACATCAGGGAAGAAACAAACCACAAGTGCTGCTTCCCACATTCTTCTTTCTTCTTCTTCTTTGGCGATCACTCATAGCTCAGTAATATTGTCTTCCATGAACACAGTCTTAACAGTATGCCCGTAAGTGACTGTGAAGGCCAATTATGGATCCACATGTCCTTCCACAGTGGGGACATAGGTTTCCGGGTGGGAGTTGGTCATGGTGAGGGTTTGCCAAATGTGTCTTCCTCTTAGCACGTTTCTCCCTTTCATCCTGAGTTCGAGTGTCTTCAAAGTTCATGACATCTTTGGTAAAAACTGTTCTCCAATTGGAGCGCTCATAGGCCAGTGTTTCCCAATTGCCAGTGTTTATACTACTTTTTAAAGATTTGCCTTGAGAGTCTTTAAACCTCTTTTGTTTACCACCAGCATTATGTTTTCCATTTTTAAGTTCGGAATAGAGTAGTTGCTTCGGAAGACAACAATCAGGCATCGAAACAACATGACCAATCCAAATGAAATTGATGTTGAAGAACACTGGGGAACATTTTTTTTTTCATTTTCTATTGCATGAGATTTTTCAACTGTTCTTATATGTTTTCAATGCTGAATTCAAATCTGAAGTTGGTTTTGCTCTGTAAGCTCTAGGTTTTTTTGCAATTCATGTTTTTCACTTTTCACCATAATCTTCGTTTTTCACAATGCAAGAATTCAATATTTTATTAAACACATAGCCAAAGTAGTACAATGTGAGTATAAATGTAAGTGACTTATATAGCATTGAACATGAACTACATAGCATTGAAAATGACATGTATATCTATGTACAGTTGGAGGTATGTTTGATGGTCCAACAGTAGTCTGACATCATAGTTTTGTCCCATCGCCCTTGATAACGCTCTTCCATTGCCTCCAGGTCTTGATGGAAGCACTCTCCCTGTACATCACTGGCTGCCCCAAGGTTTTCAGGGAATTGATCTAGGTGACTGTTCAGGAAATGGAGCTTCACACTCATATTGCACCCAAGATTGTGGAAAGCGAACAACATTTTTTCAACCACAACCTCATAGTTGTCTGCTTTTTTGTTGCCAAGGAAGTTTTTGATAACTGCCACGAAAGACTGCCACGCTTTCTTCTCATTGCCATTCATCTTCCTGACAAATTCCTCATCTCAACCAAGGGCACGAATTTGAGGTCCATCAAACACACCTGCTTTGATCTTCTTAAAAGACAAAGCGGGAAAAGCTGCAACTATATGTAGAAAACATTTACCTTCAGTATTTAATGCCTTCATGAACTGTTTCATCAAACCATCTTTTTCCATGTCTCCTACGTCGCTTTTCAAACTTCAAATTAATTCTTTTAAATCCATCTCAGAATCAAATCCAGTATTCCTCCTTCCATGTCACAATCAACATGGAAGGAGGAATTCTGAATTTGATTCTGAGGTGGATTTAAAAGAATTAATTTGGAGTTTGAAAAGCGACATAGGAGACATGGAAAAATATGGCTTGGGACAAAATATGGCTTGGGACTGCTTCATATCAGAAAATATGGGACAAAACTTTGCGATGGCACAAAACAATGATGTCAGACTACTGTTGGATCATCGAACGAGAATCCCCTGTGCAAGTCCATAAATGGCAAGAGCTACAAGCACAAATTCTTACCTGAATAACAAGAAGCTTGTAGATACTGTGTATCCCAAGGGAATACATTTTTTTTGCATACCTCCAACTGTACATAGATATACATGTCATTTCCAATGCTATACATGTCATGTTCAATGCTATATAAGTCACTTACATTTATACTCATATTGTACTACTTTGGCTATGTGTTTAATAAAATATTGAATTCTTGCATTGTGAAAAACATAGATTATGGTGAAAAGTGAAAAACATGAATTGCAAAAAAACTAGAGCTTACAGAACAAAACTAACTTCAGATTTGAAATCAGAACGTTGAAATTAGGTTAGAACAACTGCAGGTGTCAATGCAACAAAAAATTTGTTCCCCAGTGGAATCATTGCTTTGACACTGGTGATCTTTGCTTCTTCCAGCACACTAGCATTAGTTCACCTGTCTTCCCAAGTGATGCGTAAATTTTTTTGGAGACACAATTGATGGAATCTTTTGAGAGTGGTGCCCTCCAGAAGATTTGGACGACTACAACTCTAATCACTTCCATCTATTGGTCATGCTGGTGAAAGCTGATGAGAGTTGAAAGTTTCAATTATCTGGAGGGCACCAGGTTGGAAAAAGGCTGCTCTAGTGGGTACCATGCAGATTTCAGGCTGCACCCAGGACCTCTCTGGCATAAAGAAATGTACCATGGTTGAGTCCTGAGTTTTAAAAAAATATAAAACCTAGTTGCTACCCAAAGCTTATTGAGAACTATTAATCAATAGCTCAGTAACGTAACCCAGTCCTACTTGTTTTATTAGACAGTGTGAGATTTATTACACAAATATTCAGCTGTATAATCCACATATAAACTCCCAAAATAACACTGAATTTACAAAAATGGGAACCACGTCAAGTATGTTGAAACCACATACCTAAGCATCTGTAGATACATCACATTCACCTTGCTTCTGTCTAAGGTGTTAGCTACCCACCCAGTTTGGTGTCGTTCTGCACATTTGGTTAACATCTCCTCTGCACTTTTATTTACAAAGGTGTTAGAAACCATCAGGCCTAATCGTGCAGCACCCCACTTGTCACTTTGCTCCAGGTTGACAAGGAAGTGTTGAGGAGCACTTTCTGGGTGGGTATGACCCAACTAGCAGCTACATTTTTTTCAAACAGCAGCACTGTCTAGCTCACCAACAAGAATATCATGGGGGACTTTATCAAAAGGCTTGCTGAAATCCAGATATACTACATCCACAGCATGTCCATGATCAACCAAGCCAGTTAACTCTCTATCAAAGATGGAGGTAAGGTTAGCCTGGCAGGACTTTTTGTAAGGACTTTTTGCAATCACAGCTTCCACCCACCCCCAAATGCACACTGATTGACAGCTTAATAATCTGTTCTAGAACCTTTCCGGGTACTGATGTCAAGCTGACCAATAACCAGTTGCCTAGACATTCTTTTTGAAGACATAGACATTTGCCTGCCCCCAGGCTTGTAGTATTTCACTTGTTATCAAAAAATTGAGGATGGGGTCCAGTTGTTCCTCCTGCCCCTTTCCTTCCTGCACTTGCTTAGTCATTCCTGTTCCTCCATCCCAGGTCTTCCCACCTTCTCTTTCTCTCTCTCATTTCTCAGTTGCTTCTTTATCCTCCAGTTCCTCCTATCTTTTTATCATTTTTTTTATCTCCATTTAAACTGGGGCAACCCTTTCTGACCGGCTCCCTAGATCTTTTGTTTTCTTGTCGGTGATAACCTCTCATCAAGTTTCTTGCCTTGCTGCTCCAGACAAGAACACCTTGATAAGTTCTGCATTTCTATCTGTATGCTAGACATTTGTACCCTGACCTGATGCTTCTATTCAAAAATCTTGCCCAAGCAAAAATATATATATTTTTAATTGAATAATGAAAAAATAAAAATAAATAAACAGAGTGACACCAGTTCTATCTCCCTTTTATCAAAGTCATGTGAGGCAGACTTGCTGAACAAGAAAGGGCTCAAGGTCAGCCATGGAAAGAATGACATCTAATAAACTGAAACTCAGTCCAGATAAGACAAAGGAGCTTTTGGTAGGCTATTCATCTGACAAGGGTGGCAGCAGTTCAGCCTGTTCTGAAAGGGGCTGCACTCCCCTTGAAGGATCAAATTTGCAGTTTGCAAGTAACATTTTCACTTCAAGCTGAGATTTCAAAATGCACAATTGCCAAACATTTAGCTCCATTATAAAACTGAAGCTTTAAAAAAAGATATTGGGAGGGGTTGTGGGGGAGTAATGTAGACTGCTTCATATCAGAAAATGTCTAAGCTGGGGGGGGGGGGCGTTCTCATACTGGTCCGTGGCATGCCTGTGAACGCTTCCATAGAATTCAAATTGTAATATTGTAAAGTACAATATAAAAAATTATAAGAAGCAACAAAAAATGCAATTAAAATCATATAGAATATAGCACAGCTCATTACAATTGCTACAACGGGCAGAAAAAAATTAAAAGGCCCACCAAGACTCTCAGCAATATTCAAGTGTTCCAGGGTGTGTGTGTGTTAGAAACCACTGGTCTAAGTAATATACAAATATACATATAAAAGTTAGCGTAGAAGTCTGTAAGCACATCAAATACAAGAGTGTGGCACTTTCAGTTTCGCCCTTTGAGCTATTACCAGCCCAGTAATATTCAGTGATATTCTGCCTTAGAAAATAAAGCTAATCTTTACCACCACCATCCCATGAAGAGTCCCACCCAGGCCCATGTAGAGGGGGGAAGCCGGGTTCACTAGCCCCAGGAATCAAGAGGGCTAAGCCGGCAGGGGGCTCTGTCAGGGGCCTGCTGGACTTACACTGTTTGAGTTTATAACTTTATTCTAACAAGACTCCCGCCCTGGGCCTCAGACAAGCTCTGTACGGGGCTGATCCCATCTGAATACAAGGTGTGGGGGAAACTCATCTGTAATACTTACCCATTGGCCAGTTATCATATACATGCTTTGCAATGTCTGCTGCTGAGTCATTGGGTGAAAACAAGAATTCTTTCGTTTTTCCGCTTACCAAAATGAGGCGCAAATTTATCTGCAAGAGAAAAGTAAATAATTAGGAAGGAATGTCAAAATTACAGAACTGAATTTTTATGATTAATGTGGATAAAACTGTCATTATTTTAGGCCAGTTGCCAAATAAGAGAAAAACAAATGTCACACAGAAAACATAAACCCAGTCACTTTTTGGCTGTGGTACGAAAAAAACAGCAAAGACATCAAGTAAAAACTACTTGGATTACATATAGACGAGTGATTTAAAAAACACTATTTTTTATGGGGGATGGGAGGGAACTTCCATTCCCATTCTGCACATGCTCTTTTTAGAGATAAGAAAAGCCTCACCCCACCCCTGCTTTACCACCAAACCAGCAAATAGGGCTTAGCAAGCACTCCCTTCTGGTTTTGGCTCCAAGAATATTAATAAATATAATGTAAAGGGGAAATGAACCCGATTTGAGGCAACAGCCAATCAATACTTTAAAAATAATTTGTTATTTTGTACTCTAACCATCTCACTGTGTTAGTGTCTTCTTTCTTGCAGACAACAAAGTGTTATTTTTTGAGAGCATTTTGATATTTGCACCAGTACATTTTTTAAAAATCACAATTACAAACATTTTTGCAGAGTTAGCAACATAGGCACAGCATGTCATTAGAAGGCTTCATACAGCAAGAGCTTTTAAAAAACAAGATATTTGATATTAATCTTCCTGAGACATCATACCTTGCAGTAAACAAGCTCCTTCAAAGGATTTTAAAATTGAGGTTTTATTATTGGTTATACTGTATAATAAATATATGCCTAACATATGATATAAATAAAGTATTTAGTCCTTTATTAGGAACAGCTGCTTCTCTGCATAGGAATAACATCTGTTTAAACATGTTGAGAATGTAGTATCATGGCCCTAGACATATTTCAAAACTAAAATAAGAGGTCCAGATTTATTTGCCCTCCCCCATCTTATTTATATATATTTAACATGCTGCCATTCTCAGTCAAACACACATAACCTCTCAAGACATTGGAGCAGCTTGAAAAATTATTCTATGGTTAATAACTATGGTTTATTAGTTATTATCAAACTATGGTTAAGGAGAATCTCACTTTCATAACTTTTTATCTTAGATTTATTGTGGCTTGTCTGGAATCCAGCAGTGTTGCTTATATGAATAGTATTTTGAACTAATTCATTATATCAGTTTGACTTAAAAATATTGTACTCTCATTTTCCTGAAACATGCTCCTGATTTCTCAGTGACTTTGTGCTTGTTTACTCAGGTCCGATTTCAGACACTAGATTACAAACTGGGTTTGCAGATCCAAGAATCAATCTACTATTTGACTTTGTTCATGTAACTTTCAAGAACTATCAGATTTCATTAGAAACCAGATTCCCACCTTAAAATTAACTTTGAAATATGTGATTACAAGTGGTGATTCAGAAGTGCAAACAAATCTTGTGCTTGCAGCTTCCATGCATAATGAGCAGATCAACACTGCCACGCTGACCCTTTTGGTTTTCATGGAAGGTACAAGGAACACCTGACAGCACTATGCTGGCTGCAAGTGGCTTCAAGTAACTTGCTGTAACTCACACAAAAGTTACCGTATTTTTCTGTGTATTGCACAAGGTTTTTTGACACAACAAATCATGTCAAAAACTGGGGTCGTCCAATACACGGATAGTGACATGCGGAGGGGGAGATGCCGCTGTGCGCAGGAAGCGATCCGGGGGCGCTGGCTAGTGGCACGCAGTTTCTCCTGATGCTGCTGCGCACAGGAAGCACTCCCTGGATCATTTCCCATGCATAGCGGCATCAGGGGAAGGTGCCCTCCGGCCAACCAGCTGCTGCATGAGGGAAACACTCCCTACCTGCGCACGGGAAATGATCTAGGGAGTATTTCCTGCCTGCAGCTGTGGAGGGTGGGGAGAGAGAGGCTGAACAACCTTGGGCCATCTCCCCTCATTTTCTTAAAATTGAGTCCCCCAAAATGGGGGGGGGGGTCCTTATACACAGAGGCGTCTAATAGACGGACAAGTAAGGTAATGACTTTGTATGTTGTGGTCTAATGGAATGCTATCACAGAAAGAACAAACAATTCTGAAATTGAGCCATTCAGACTGGTTACTGCATTAATTATTACTACATTAACATTTGTAAATTAAAAAAAATAACAGTTTATTAATCATGCAATTATTTCAGTATAATGCCAGCGAACATATTTACCATTCCCACAGTAACTGTTTTAAATATAATTTTTTTTAAAAAAACACATGTGCATAAAGACTCTTCGGGATACTAAACCTCCTTGGAACCTTTGTGTGACAGGTTATGCAGCAGAGATGGAGAGTAGAGGGAAGAAGAAAAGAGATTGGATAGCCATATGAAGCTGCCTTAAACAAAAATCAAACCACTGATTCCTCTACCCAAATGCATTGGCTACATGGACTTGTAGTAGCTCCCAGATAGATCACTGCCAGATTTTAATTCTGTAAAGATTGCAGTCTCTTGGGAGTTGGCCACTCCTGCTGTAAAGAATACCTAGATGTCATAGTTACAAGTAAAAGAAAGAGATACTGCACTTTCAGGCCTGAAACACATTCCACCCCCCCTACATGGATAACCTATGGGAGGAAAGCATTTGTGCACTATTACCTGGAATACAGTGCTTTTTGGCAGAAATGTAGTCAGAAAACTAGTGGCGTACACCAGCCTTGTATGTAAGCTATAGCCTAGTACCCATATGAGACAAGTGGTGCCAAGCAGGTGAGTGAGCAGTTGAATGTGCCCAACATGGAAACCAGGCAGGCAGCCAGAAGAGGGAAGCCCCCTCTTGCCTCACCCAGCACAGGAATGTAACTGCCATAGTTCTGTCCCTCCTCTGCCAATTCACAGTAGGCTGACATGGGGGGAAAGGCAGGCTAGTAATTTCGTGGGAGAGGGGTACTTGCAAAGCTGGTGTAGACAGGTGTATCTAAACATAAGAAAGTCTGGAGTGCTCTCCATGGAAACATGGTGAGAAGTAGACACTTATCACCATATAACGTGTGAACTTCAAAAAGAAAATAAAAGCCTTTTACATTTGTTGGGCATGTATTACCTGGTGGACATTTGCTTGTACTGTGAAATTTGAAACAGCCCGTGCTAGACATTTGGAAGGATGTACAAAAGAGGGTTGTCAGAGACTTCCATTCTTCAAAGAAAAGATCTGTTTTTATGTTGGTTGTAACCAAAACAATACTCTAGTGATCACACACTTACATCTCAAGGAATGTAAAGTTCACGCAAGATTAACAATGCTGTGGACTGCTTCATGAATTATGGGTCATCATGAATTATTTTCCCCTGCTACTACAGAAGAAGAAGAAGAAGAAGAAGAAGAAGAAGAAGAAGAAGAAGAAGAAGAAGAAGAAGTTTGGATTTGCTATCCCGCTTTATCAATACCCGAAGGAGTCTCAAAGCGGCTAACATTCTCCTTTCCCTTCCTCCCCCACAACAAACACTCTGTGAGGTGAGTGGGGCTGAGAGACTTCAAAGAAGTGTGACTAGCCCAAGGTCACCCAGCAGCTGCATGTGGAGGAGCGGAGAGGCGAACCCGGTTCCCCAGATTACGAGTCTACCACTCTTAACCACTACACCACACTGTTTAGAACACACCCACATATATGAATTGCAAATTGTGTGTTTTCACCACCAGGAGGACATGAGAAAATGTAAGTTTTAATGTGGTTCACAATCCATTTCTGTATTTCTTCAGAATCACAATGAACTGTGCTATTATTTATTTATTCTTTTGTTTCTGCTTAAAGTTCTCAAGAGCAAAACAATATTTTCATGACATACCTCTTGGGCTTTAAAAGTATTTCGTCTTTTAGTACTAATGTGGCAAGCTGGGAAACCACAAATACTTAATGAAACTAAGGGGAATACTCTTGAAGGGAAATGACCAACAATAAGAGACAACAGGTTCAATTAACATTTATAAGGAGGGGAAGAATCTCATTTAGCCTGTATTGTAAATTCTCTGTGAACACCTTCTAGAAGAAGCAATCCAAAGTCAGTTAGCAGATTCAAGAACTCCCCTATTTACTATTACTCTGTTTTTCCACCTCCTCCCACTTCCTTACCCCACACAACTTTCTTATTTCTGTTCTGGTTTCAAGCTGAAATGTCCCCTAGGTCAAGAAGAGTTACAATATCTGGTATTTACATGTGATGTGAGCTTATGTTGCCAACAAGGACTAGAAACATGACTAACTAACCCTGGTGAAAATGCATTGGTATAGCAGCAGCCAATCATTTTTAGGTCAGGCTGTCCAGCTTCATACTACACTCAATTTATCTTCTGTAAAACCAGTTTTAGCCATTTAAAATCCAAGACACTTTGTAAACCAGTTTTTCGTAACTCCAGACATAGGGATATACATAACCTTTCTGCTGGAGAAGAAATGACCAGGAAGAATCCTATCATTAAAATTGTGAATATAGCCAAGATGCTGCTGGAGACAGACAAGGCAATGGGACTATGAATATTTAAGTATTTCCTTGTCAAAAATCATGTAGAAAACTAGATCAAATCCAATATATATAGTCATGCAGTCATTTTATTTTATTTTAAATGGGGTGGGTTGTGGGATGGCAAGCTGGAGATCATGCTTTTTCATAGAAAGCTTCACATTCCACATCTGCTTTTTCAAAGGTCTGGTGTACCCAAAGTCTCATATGCTGTTTGAATCAGCATAGCTTAAATGATATTGGCTGGATAACAAAAGTGTTGTGGAAGTTATATACACTGCATATAGTGAAAGATGCAAAAACAAATTTTCCACTTGAAGTCGAGGAATATTGGATTCACTTTAGTGGGAATCAAAATAAAACAAAATGATTTATCTGATTTATCATTTATTAGTTATAATTTGGGGGATTTCAAACCATTAAGCGACTGAACAAAAACAGAGGTAGGATTAGACTTGAGAGTAAAATATCTTTTGTATCAAAAATCATTTTCCATGCCCAACTGAAATGTCTGTAGTGGCAGTTTACTCTAGCAGAAGTAAGCAACCCAGACATGAATAAAACACAGACCAAGAAGGTTCTCTTTTTCTTAATTAGTTTGTTGTGTTAAATATAGCTCATAGTAAACATTCAGCCACATGTTGCATAGAGGATCAAGGGTACTAATGCTGCCCATTTCCCTGGAGCAAAGCTCTGTGTTAATGAACTCTGACGTAGCTTTGCACAGCTGTTCATAGAGCATTACATCCATCTTTCTCTCAGAACAAAAGGTTGGTAAACACCAAGTTGACTTACGTGAGTACTATGCCCACATTGGTTTTGCCATATACATGAGTTTTACTAACCAGCATTTCAAATGATGTAATCAAAAGCTTGGGTCAAGCATAAATTTAGCCAATAGCTACAAGACTGTTGTGAACTTCAGTGTCAAGCTGGAACCTGAATCTGGGGCAGCCCATATCCAGGCAGATTGCTCCATGTATTGCAACACATTATCCAGCTTGAAACAGCACAAAGAGGTAAGCATTTAGGAACTAGCTGTCTTATACAGACTCAGCACATCTACCTCAATATTGTTCACACTGACTGGCAGCAGCTCTGCATATAATTTGAAACAATGGCTCCAGAACCAAAAGGATGAAACCTTACAACAAAGGTCCTCCTAACAAAAGTTTCCACTTCTTATTCTTCAGGAATTACATTAGTGGTGCTGCCTGAATATTAATGGGGAAGGAGAGATATACTACTATAGTACTGGTTAGAAAAACAACAACAAAAACCAAATTTCCCCACCAAATTCTCTTTTGTGAATTTTGACAGAAACATCCTCTAAGTATTCAGCAAATAGTTTGTATTCAAGAAATATTTTATCAACAGCATGCATTGACCATTTGACAGCTGCATGCAACATCAGCCAGCATAGTTTAAAATCTGACATAAATATTGTACATTTTCACTGATTCATTCAATATAGCTTTTTTTTAATCTCTGCCAAATTTCAATTCTGAAATTTTGAGGTTCAAACTGACCTCAAAATCCATATATCAGGATGTTAAAAGTTGACAGGTTCCAAAAATATTGTTTCTTTTCTTTTCGGGCGCGCGGGAGTATAACCCCACCACTTTTTACACACTTTACATAATGTCAGTCTTATTCAAAATTACACATATGCCATTTCTCAGAAAACTGTGGCATACCCAAACCAAGTGACATTTAGAATTTTACACCCACATCTCCTTTGCAGCAGCAAATGCAACAGATACAAGTATTCAGTATACAAGAAATAGCTGCTCTAAATGCACATGAAACTGAAAATAGGCTATTATTTTCAAAATTGTCTGTCACATACTACACAAAGCTGTAAGGAGATCTGGTGTTTTTAAAGGAAAGAAGGGTACATTTGTTATACAAGCATTTGCTATCAACCAACCTATTGTCTTGAGTTTTCCAAGGCTTCAGCAGCTATTTAACAGAATATGGCCAATTTGTATCAACCTGTGACAAGTGATGCTGTCACTCAGTGGTGCCACAGATTGCTAGGATATCTAATTTATTATTAATGTCTCATTTATTTATTAGTATTGTAGAATCAAAAATTCTCATGCACACGCACCAAAGATTCTATAAAGTATCACTATTTAACTTATAGGCTGCCCTCCATCCAAAGTTCTCAAGGCAGTTTACTAACAAACACACACAATTAAAATTATAAGATTATCAAACTTCTCAAGTTAACACAAGTACAACAGCAGACTCCCATCACAGCAGTCTCTTAAATAAAATAAACCAACACCAATAAAGGCCTGGGTCAACAAATGTGTTTTAACCTAGTGTCAGAAGCCCAACAGTCATAGAGGCCATCCATGCCTCCAGAAGGGATTCCATAGTTGGGGAGGCACTACACTAGTCTGGGTTGACTAATAGAGGGAAAGATGGTCCACCAAATACTTGGATCCCAAGCTATTTAGGGCCTTACACGTCATCCTTATTATCTTAAATTGGGTCTGGGTCTGGTAATGTATGGGCAGCCAGTGCAGATCTTGCACAGTAGCTGTAATATGATCCCACAAAAATGTTCTACGGTAATAAGTTTTCTAGTAGCAGCGTTCTACACTAGCTAAAGCAGGGGTAGGCAACCTAAGGCCCGTGGGCCGGATGTGGCCCAATTGCCTTCTCAATCCGGCCCATGGACGGTCCGAGAATTGGCGTGTTTTTACATGAGTAGAATGTGTCTTTTTATTTAAAATGCATCTCTGGGTTATTTGTGGGACATAGGAATTTGTTCCATTATTTTTTTCAAAATATAGTCCAGCCTACCACATGGTCTGAGGGACAGTGGACCAGCCCACGGCTGAAAAGGGTTGCTGACCCCTGAGCTAAAGTTTCGAGGACTATCTTCTAAGGCAACCCCACACAGACTGCAATGCAGTAATTAAGACACAAGTTTACCAGAGCATACAGCTCTGTGGCCTGACTATCTCTTCCTAGGAACAGTAGCTAGCAAACTAATCCAAGTTAGAAGCAACTTGGGCCTCCAATGACAATACTGGATCCAGGAGCATTCCCAAGGTACAGACAGACCTGCTCCTCCAGAGCCAGGGAAATTCTGCCTAGAGCAGGCTAGTTACTCAATTCCTAAGACACAGGAATCATCTACCACTAACAACTTCAACTTGTGAGGATTCAATTTCAGTTTGCTGGCCCTCATTTACCCCATCACTGCTTTCAGACAACAGCTCAGCACCATGACAGCTTCAATCTGTTTCAGGTGGTATGGAGAAGTAGAGGTGGGTATCATCCACATAAGAAAGACGAGCCCACCCTATACTATGGCATAGTACTATATTTTAACTACAGAAGCATTTTTGGGAGACAGGGCAGGGCGGGGGGAGTACCTGCACAATTAAGTTGTGGGCACACTATAGATCTCTGCTTGGAGCCTTGAAAGCCATTCCTAAAGTAGGAAACACCGGGTTAAGTGGGCAAATGAGCTGACTCCATATAATGCAGCTTCAAATGTTCCATTAAATTGATTTTATTAGAACAGCAGTAAAGCATTAAGGAATAACAATGTACTTTTAAAGCTCAGACTTTAAAAAAAAATTACAAGACATTTACTAGAAGAAAATGAAAGAACTTGAGCCAAAAATACTTTTAATATTCAAGATAGGATTATTTATCCCATGATTGTACAAGTGCTGAGCTATTGGACAGCAGATTACAAGACTCAAAACTCTAGGCATAGATCTTTAAAGGACTAACCTCCCAACAACTGATTCCCAACTGAGGTGAGGTATCTGAAGAAGTGTGCATGCACACGAAAGCTCATACCAAGAACAAACTTAGTTGGTCTCTAGGGTGCTACTGGAAGGGTATCTGAAGAAGTGTGCATGCACACGAAAGCTCATACCAAGAACAAACTTAGTTGGTCTCTAGGGTGCTACTGGAAGGGTATCTGAAGAAGTGTGCATGCACACGAAAGCTCATACCAAGAACAAACTTAGTTGGTCTCTAAGGTGCTACTGGAAGGAATTTTTTATTTTATTTTGTTTTGAGGTGTAAGTAGGCTTTCTAGGATCTCTTAACTGCATTCAAATTAGTCGCCCTCAAGCTGTTTCATACAAATTCTGAACCGAGACAGTCTAGCTTTACCTGCTGTTCACAACCCTGAACAAAATAAGATGCACAACAATTTTTCAAGACTCCAGGGCACTCAAGAAGAAATGTGATATCATGGCATAGTGCTTGGGCTGAAGTGGGTAGGGGAGCAGATACAAAAATCACTCTAAGATCACAAGGGCCTTCGATGATGCTATGCCATTTATCTTCCCCAAATGCTAGCTCATTTGAAGATTATTGAAGCAGGAACATTACACAGAGTTTCCCATAAGACTTCTGATAATTTCAGATTTTATAATGGTAACATACATGACTATGCAAACTACATTATAACAATGAACAGAGGTTTTCCTCTGTCTAAACCTAAGAATGTTTGTAATATCTGCCTCAGCAGTAACAGTTCACAACTTAATTAGTTTTTGATGCATGCACTAAGCCAAGAGTCTTCACCTTCCTCCCTAAATGCGTCACAGAAATCACTCAGGGGCTATTTACACTGCAGAGGAAAGAATGATTATGATTATCTACTGCAGTCTAGACCACAGAAGCCTCAGAGTAATGCAATATACATACCGGTACATATATATGCATGCATATACATATGCATTGGACACGGGTGGCGCTGTGGGTTAAACCACAGAGACTATGGCTTGCTGATCAGAAGGTTGGCGGTTTGAATCCCCGCAACGGGGTGAGCTCCCATTGCTCAGTCCCAGCTCCTGCCTACCTAGCAGTTTGAAAGCACGTCAAAGTGCAAATAGATAAATAGGTACCACTCCATTGGGAGGGTAAACGGCGTTTTCGTGCGCTGCTCTGGTTCACCAGAAGCAGCTTAGTCATGCTGGCCACATGACCCGGAAACTGTATGCCGGCTCCCTCGGCCAGTAACGCGAGATGAGCGCCGCAACCCCAGAGTCAGACACAACTGGACCAAATGGTATGGGGTCCCTTTACCTTTTTATACATATGCATTATCACAATGCTGAGATTGCAGCTAAGCCTAGTTAACCTCCACTTAGAATTTATACATCAAGTGAGGTATCAACTGGTTTCCAATCACCCTATTTTTTATATGGTCAAAATACTGAAGTGATCATTGACATATTTACAAAGTGCAGGACTTTCCACTAGGATGACCGTTGTGTAGATTTTTTGTGTATTGGTCAGACAGGGAGAGAGAGAGAGAGAGAGAGAGAGAGAGAGAGAGAGAGAGAGAGAAACTCAATTAAAATAAGTACTGTGAGATTGTGAAGACTAATGAATGTGCCCCTTACTAGTACTGAATCACAAAACAAACACTCCTGTATCTCTGGATATTATCAAAAAGCCCATATTGTCAGGCAGATTCGAGGAGGAAGATACCAATAATTTTCAAATGGAATATAAAATTAACCAAACCCAGACTTGCCTAAGCATGTGATATGTAAAAACTGGAACTGATAGGGGTGCATATGTAATTCAGATTGTGAGTAATCATATGGAATGTATTCAAGAAACACAAATGGAACTAGCAACAAAATGTTGCAGTGTGGGCTGTGCCTGTTCAGGGTTCTAGCCAGCCAACTGTGCCCTCTTTCAGAGTACTCAAGTCCTCAACTCCCGCACCCAATCAGACACTCAATGTCTATAGCCACTAAGTATGCTCAGTGTTTAGTGGGATGTTTGAGGGATGCTGTCCCTATTATATGAGGAAGAACATTACATGAGGAAGAACTTTGTGAAGGTTTTTAAGCAGAGTTTTTTGTTGGTCATCTGTCATGGATGCTTTAGTTGAGAATCCTGCATTGCAGGGGATTGGACTAGATGGCCCTTGGGGGTCCCTTCCAACTTTTATGATTCTAGGATTCCATCTGCCTCACCACAAAAAATTTTTTTTCTGCATTTCAGAAAACTCCAGGGCGTTCCTCCAGGTACAGTGGTACCTCCGGTTGCGAACGGGATTTGTTCCAGAACTCCGGTCGGATCCTGAGGTTTCTGCAACCGGATGGACCGCTTCTGTGCATTCGCACGGGGTGGTAGAGCGCTTCTGTGCATGTGCGCATGGTGGAACCCGGAAAAATACTTATGGGTTTGCCGCCTTCGCATCCTGAAGGATACACAGCCATATCCAGAGGTACCACTGTATTCACAAACCCTTCCTATTGGTTCTCAGTAGTGTCTGGATGGCTACTATTCTGCCAGTACTCACTCTTAGGAGCAATTATGTTACAACAAAAACATATGCTGCAACTTGTTACATGCACTAACAGAAACTTTTCCACATTACATTACAGTCATACCCCGGGTTGCACACACCCCGGGTTGCGGATGTTCAAGTTAAGAATGCCCGCAACCCGGAAGTGTTTCCGGAGCGCACGCACCCCCTGCATGTGCAGAACACTTCTGCGTACTTCACGCATGCGCAGAAGCGCTCAAATCGTGCTACTTCCGGGTTTTTGGGGTTTTGGGGGGGGGGGCGTTCGAGTTAAGTACGCCCGTGTTACATAGCGCAATCCGGAATGGATAGCATACGTAATACAGGGTACCACTGTACTTGACTTTGAAACTGCTATGGTCTAGACTAGGGTTTAATTAAGACTTGTGTGCATGTGGGCAAGAAAGAAGGCAAAAGAGAGTATGCAGATATGGCCTTCTCTACATGCCGCTCTTCTTGTTTGACATTCAGCAACAACAGCCACCATGGCTGTGTAGCAAGTGTGAGGGCAGGGAAAAGTAGTTTGGCCCAGCCTTTAATGCCACCAACCTCACCAGTTCTAGGCTTGAGACAGATAGAGCGGCTCTAGCCCTGCTGTATACAGTGCTTACAGAGTCATAGCATGTGGTTCATCGGTCCCTGAATACCTAAACAGGACAGGAGAAGCACATAGCATCAGATTGCAAATCTGTGGCTTAGCTAACATACTGATCTAATCCCAGAATAGCAGGCTCTTCTGTACCACCTCAACGCTTCCCATGACATTGGAAGCACATCTCTACCACTGACTAGAAAGTTTTCTACATACTTTTAGCAATTTTAATACCCATTTTCCAGTCCAGAAGACTTAAAAAGCAGGCAAAGCAGGCAAGGGAAAATAGCTGAACATATTAAAGAAGCATTTGGTATATAATGCTATAGCTTCCTGTTTTAATTTTTCAAGTTGTGTAACAGAACAAGCTTCACACTAACATAGGCCTCCAATCTTTTTATAAAATGGAGATTTGTACAGCAACAGCAGCACTATGCAACTGTGTGCAATGAGGGAAACTGAATGGGGTATTGTAACAGCAGTATGGCTTGTTCTCCAGAGAGAAAAAAACTACTTCTGGTAAATATCAGCCACATCATTGTTAAGAGTCATTTATTAAGTCACAAGACCCTGAATTCACAAGCTATCTTCTGCATTTCAATTTATTTAAGTTTCTGAATCTCTTCCAGCACAAACTTGTCAAATTTATGACTGACTGACCCTATATAATTGGGGAAATATAGTTTGCACATTAAAAAAATGATGATAAAACTATAAACAACTTAATCAGAAAAAGAAGAAGAAGAAGAAGAAGAAGAAGAAGAAGAAGAAGAAGAAGAATTTGGATTTGATATCCCACTTTATCACTACCCAAAGGAGTCTCAAAGCGGCTAACATTCTCCTTTCTCTTCCTCCCCGACAAAAACACTCTGTGAGGTGAGTGGGGCGGAGAGACTAGCCCAAGATCACCCAGCAGCTGCATGTGGAGGAGCGGAGACGCGAAACTGGTTCCCCAGATTACGAGTCTACCGCTCTTAACCACTACATAATATAGGCACAAATTAAGAGTGAACATCCAGCTAAAAAATGGTAAGGCACAACACTTGAGTCTAAAGTATGGAGATCAAACATATGTCTCTAGTACCCAAGTTTGGATAATCAATTTGAACCACTATTAGTCTGGTTCACACATAGTGCTACACAATAGTTTATCATTATGGCTGAAGCCTGTCCAGCAATTTGTAGCCTATAGCTTGTTTATAGCCAACAAACCATGATCTGAAGTCATGGTTTGTTGTCTGCTTACAAACCTTGGTTTGTTTTAACTATGGCCTGCTGTTTCATGTGAACACAGTACTCTTTATTAACTATAGTTTATTTCAGTGTTTTCAACCACTGTTCCGCAGCACACTAGTGTGCCGTGAGATGTTGCCTGGTGTGCCGTGGGAAAAATTGTGTTTCTTTGATTCCTATTCAAGAGAATTACTTTATATATAGTCAATATAGGCACAGAGTTAAATTTTCTAACATTTTCTAATGGTGGTGTGCCTCGTGATTTTTTTTCATGAAACAAGTGTGCCTTTGTCCAAAAAAGGTTGAAAAACACTGGTTTATTTGACCACTCCACCCCAGACACTCACCTAACTACAAACAGCAGCTGGAAAACAAAAGAAAAGCTTGGAAAAACAAGTCACAGTTTGCTAGATCATCTGTGGGAGAACTTACGATTAACAGATAGTTTTGTTAAACAAACCATGGGTTAGCATTACAGGCAAAGACCAATTTATGTGAGTCCAATGATGTATGACTGCAACTGTGTGCATTGCACAGAACCTGGGAGTGACTTTTAAAATGGCTAAAATGGCCCTAAAAGAACCCAGAAACGGTAAAAAAGGTGTGGACACACAAGCCTTTGCAGCTGCAATCCCAGAAGCCCTTGCACTGACTGTTGAAACATGTGGAGAGCTGGAGTTTGAGCAAGAAGGTTTGGAGGGAGCAATTGTGGTGGAGTGTGGCATCTGGTAAGTGCTTTTGGTTTATTAAAGGGTTTTTCAAGAGCTTCCAGAAGTTTAGAGGGTGTTTGCAGGCTTTTCCAATGGTATTTCAAATATAAACCTATGGTGCCTTGGAAAATGCGTAAATAGGGAGTTGCCTGCATTTGCTAACCAGAGGAAGTGTTACAGTTGAGTAGAGAGATTTACTGGGAAGTACCAAGCTAACTTCAAAGGTGCAGTATCAAATACTATCTAACTACATGAGACATGAAAAAATTGAAAGGAGATTCAAGTAGCCAAAGCATGAAGAACTATGGCAAAACCCTTGAAGACATTGATTAGGATAATCTTAGGGACAATGATCCACAATAAGATAATGCTGATTGTAGTCCTGAGAACATTTACCATCCCACATTGCTCAGTAATGCCCAACAAAATACAATGCCCAAATTGCACCTTTTTGAGCACACCATGAACAAGAATTTATGCTACACTGTGGTGTAGGGAAGTTAGACCAGGACAACAGCCTAGTTCAGAAGGAAATTCCTTGGCTCAAGAAACTCTTGAAGCACATAAATTGGCCCATAGAATAGGAATGATGAATTGCTGAGGATGATACACACATGACCCCATTGTGTTGATCTTAAGATTACTAAAAAAATTGAAGGCTTTTCAGTATAACTGTGTCAGTGAAATTGTAGTTATTAATATTCAGACAGAGTATAACAGAATGTTTTAAGTGTTGGAACACAGTTTGGTCTTCTTAGCTTATTCATTTGAAGTCAGTTTCCTAGACCCCAGGCATAAGAAATCTGGGTCAGAAAGCACAAAGTGTACAGCTAGCTACTCCAACAGAACAAACAGCTACAAGCAAAAAAAGCTGCAAAAGGGTCTTTATCAAAACATTTTAAATAATTGCAGTCAATCATGTTAGAAATTCTTAGAACTCCAACAGGTTAAGTTATAGTCTCCTCAGAAGGTTCATACAAGTTAACAGTTTAACAGGTGTTGGGGTTTTTTTAAATACTTTCTCTGTACCTCTCGTTATATCCATTCCTCACATACAAGATCTATTCCCACATCAACTCTGCTGAAAAAAAACAGCTTGCTGCTATGTTTTTAGAGGGGGGATATATGTCAAGTGATTTTTCTGTCCTCACTGGGATAGCTCAGTCAGTAGAGCATGAGATTCTTAATCTCAGGGTTGTGGGTTCCAGCCCTACATTGGGCAAAAGATTCCCGCATTGCAGGGGTTTGGACTAGATGACCCTCGTGGTCCTTTCCAACTCTACAATTTTATGATTCTGTTATTCCTCCCTCCTTACCACAGAGTCAGTAACTATGTTCTTGAAATAGCTCAAGAGAGAGAGAGAAGGGCTGTTGAACCATGGTTCTCAACTATATGCTATTACACATTCAAACCACATGAGGTTGCATTCTTCCTTCATATGATATGTTGTTGTTGTTGTTCAATCATTCAGTCGTGTCCGACTCTTCGTGACCCCATGGGCCAATAGCACGCCAGGCACGCCTATCTTTCACTGCCTCCCACAGTTTGGCCAAACTCATGCCAGTCCAACCATCTCATCCTCTGTTGTCCCCTTCTCCTTGTGCCCTCCATCTTTCCCAACATCAGGGTCTTTTCTAGGGAGTCTTCTCTTCTCTTCTCTTCTCTTCTCTTCTCATGGGGTGGCCAAAGTATGCTATATGATATAGAACTATCAATTCATATGCTACAGAACTATCAATTCATATGCTACAGAACTATCAATTGCTACAAGATATGATGGCTATATGTCAGCTCCAGGATCAGAGCCGAGTGTGTCTGCATATAAGTTCCTGCAGAACAACTGTGGGGCTTCCAATAGACATCTGGTTGACCACTCTGGGAAACAGGATGTTGAACAAGACAAGGTACAATGGTAACTCGGGTTACAAACACCTCAGGTTACAAACACTTCGGGTTACAGACTCTGCTAACCCAGAAGTAGTACCTTGGGTTAAGAACTTTATCTCAGGATGAGAACAGAAATAGTGTGCCGGCAGCAGGAGGCCCCATTAGCTAAAGTGGTACCTCAGGTTAAGAGTTTCAGGTTAAGAACGGACCTCCGGAACGAATTAAGTTCGTAACCATAGGTACCATTGTATTCTTATGCTTTCACGATTCAAGTCAATATAAGGGTCTGGTGACTTCTGTTTCAGTTTATCTGAAGAAGTATGCATGCACACGAAAGCTCATACCAATAACAAGCTTAGTTGGTCTCCAAGGTGCTACTGGAAGGATTTTTATTTTATTAGGTTTTGCCTATATGTATGTCTGCTTGTGTGCATGCACATGTTCTCATGAGTGTGGAGTGTTCACATCCATTTCAGGGCACATACACGATCAGCGTGCAGCCCCCAGAGGGTTGGCCAAAGATGAATGTGGCTCTCGGGCAAAAGAAAGTGTAGTGAGATGACTTTGATGAGAATTTGCTAGTGGTTTCCTCTGCTACATTTTTGGCCAGTCTACTGTTTTGATGGGACTGCAGGACCTTCTCCATGCATACAGTTTGCATGCGTAAAGTCCCAGATTCAATTAGTGACACCTCCATTATTTAATAAAAAGACTCAAATAGCAGGTGTTGGGAAAGGCTTCTGCTTAAGACTTTTACAAGCTGATGTCTGAAGAAGTAAGAAAGGTGAGCATCATTAGCTCAAAACAGCCAGGCAGGCATAACTCCAAAGCCTGGCAAACTTAATTATGTCTCCTCCCCCATTCCAAACAGTAACTTTCTGCTTCATAATTGTCAACTGCTTCAGGGCCACCCTTAGAAGCATTAAAAGGAGTGCTATAGGCCATCTAATGCAACCCCTTGCCCTCTGCAGGAAATCCAAAGCTAGAGAATTCCCAACAGATGGCTACCCGGCCTCTGCTTGAAGAACTACTGCAAGGGAGAACAACTACTATCTCATGTAATTAGTTCCATTATTTAACTGCTCACCATTAAGAAGTTTCTCCAAATGTCCATTATTGAATTTCAGTCTTGAACTGCAGTCCTGACCCCTCAATCAACTACTTAGGCAAGGCTGCACATAGTTCTCTTTATCAGAGAAGACAAAATAGGAGTTGGGCAGTTCTGCCTTCACTGGATAAACTCTCTCCAAACCATTTGGCTGCATTTTTTGAATGTGTTGTGGATTTTCCTGCAAGGTTGATTGAGCGGAGGGGCTTTAAGCATCACAGACAAATGGGAAATGAAACATTGTGGTGAAAATATAACAAGAAGGCTTAGGGGGAAATAAGTGGATGTGAAGGAGGAAATGCTATATTAATGCTTCTTTTTATATTAGTTTTCAGAGTTGGGTGTGGGATTGCTTCCTATATGTGAGGATCAAATATTTTAGCTTTTTAATTATTATTGTTTTTCCACCCCAGATATAGCCATTATTTGAATTAGACATATTCAATTATGAAGTTATTTCACAGCCAGCAACTAATTTACAAACTTTCTTGCATAATATTGTTCATTTATTTCCAAATACAGTTATTAAGCAGAATCAAGCACCCAGTGGTTTCTTTGTACCTCTTTACCTGTTCAGTTTTTTTTTTTTTTTAAGAAAATGCCTCTCAAAGCTCAATATATTCAAAATATGGTATTCGGCCTTTGGCAACTTCCACGTTCCAAATGATCTTTAACCAGCATCAACCAAGCACTTTACATTGCCCTATTTCTGAGGTTTTGTTTTTTCACTCACACTATCATGCAAAAAGCAATCGAAAATCCATCTGAATTTCCAGTCTAAGTTTGAAAACACAATTTCAAGACTGCTTCCTGTTCTGTTAGATTAATCATTCAAACTACAGTACAAGGTTCTAGACAACAATACAGAACAAGCACTGCCAGGTTACATGGCAAACAATTTCAGTTCCCAGTCAGATTATTCTTACATCATTGTTTATAGCTGAAGTAAAGAAGCCCAGAATATAAGGTCTAGTATGACCAAAGTTTTGACAGTTCAGTGTTTACTGTTAAAGAAATGCTCTCAACTTCCATGTTTCCAAGATTTGATCAAACAGAGATCTCAACAGATAACTTGATCAAAAACTTTTAGAAATCTTTTAAGGTACTGTTCTGTAAAACTTGAGAGGCTTTTTTTTAAAAAAGTGACATTAGTGGCATTAAAATTTAAGGTCTCTGTTATTGAAGCTATTTCCAGGTTACCTTGCAAAACAGATTCTTTCAGTTCAAGCCCCAATGACTCCAACAATAGTTAAAACACGAATTTAAGATTTCTCAAGAATTCTGCAAAGAAAAGCACTTGAGCAAGGCATTGACACTAATCAAAATTTACACATAAGCACAATCCAGCCAAAATTAGGAGTTTCATATCTCAATGATTTCAGTTATATTTATTTCAAAAAGAGTTAACATACATTACAGTGGTGTCCAAACTTTTTTCAAAGAGGGCCAGATCTGATGAACTGAAGGGCAGTGAGGGCCAACCAAAAGTTGTTGACTTTTTTAGGATTGAAGTTGTTGAACTTTTTTATGATTTTACCCCAAAGTTGCTGAGCTTTTTTTAGGGTTCAAATTGTTGGGCGTTTATTTTTAGGTTAAGGTTGTTGAGGTTTTTTTAGGATTTCACCTCAGGAAATAATATGCTACAGGGGCTGGATTAAACCGTCTGGCGGGCCGGATTAGGCCCCCAATATGGACTTTGGACATGCCTGACATACAAGCTTAACTCTTAAATCAATTGGGCTTTGGCTGGATTGCATCTTGTTTCATTTCCGGTTAGCAAATGTGTCAGTACATACAGCCAACACAACTATATAGTAATCTTGAGTGTGTTAGTGCGTGAACACACCCAACCAATAAAAGCTGCCCTGGTTTACATGACACCTTAATTCAAAATATGGTTTATTATGACAATGCGAAAGTGCAGGCTCCTGGAGAAGTTCCCAGTTCCTGTACCAAAGTTTGGCTTAGTGGGTTGTCTGAACCCAGGGCTTGTGGTTAGTAAGTAAAGAGGTGAACCACAAGCCTGGGTTTGGACAACATGCTAAAGCATTGGGGTGGTGGGGAAGACTGCTGCAAGCAATATGTTGTGTAAATTAAGCCACATGACATCCGATTCACTTTAGCTCTTTATTCAGCTACCTGGAGTGTATATCTGATCTCATGAGAGCCAGAAAGTCCTCTCAACTTCATACAGAGTGCAGCAGTAGTTATACATTGATTATGAATCAAGGCAATCAAGAGTCATGTGGCTTGATTTCTACAAGTCTTAAATAAAAAACAAGTGTAATTCTGATCCACATCAAATCTTATCTGCTCCACTAGCCTTAAGAGAAAAATTATGTTGTATATGTAGTTGCATATACAACTACAATAGCTGCCGTCCAACAAATAAAGGTCTGGGTTTTTAGAACATTTCATTATGCATATACTTATGTATTATAGTGCACAATAATTCAAAGAATTGTAGAGTTGGAAGGGCTCACAAGGATCATCTAGTCCAACCCCCTGCAATGCAGGAATCTTTCACCCAAGGTAGAGATGGAAGCTATGACCCCGGGATTAAGAGTCTCATACTCTAGCGATTGAGCTATCCCAGCTTGCTCTTCAGGAAAGACAAGATGAAAAATACAAATGCAAGAAAAAAATCACCATCAGATTAAAAAGAATCTATGACAACCAAGATGAACCATAAAAGTTCATGTTGCTTCAGGGCAGAGGATTTAATGACATATGGTCTGAATGACATGTGGTCTGTCTGTCTCTCCTCTCTCTCTTTAAAAAATCTACTTCTAAAACCAACTGAGCAATCATATACTTTTTATTCACACATTTTACAGACTTTGTTCTCTCAGGGCCAAGCACAAAAGGAATAACCTGCAGGCAGGGCATGCTTTCGTCCCACTTACCAAAGCGCGCTCACCACAGGGGGAAAACTGTAAGCAGAAAAGGGCAATGTCACTTCTATATGGCATTAGGAAGGTCAAAATACAGATAGCAGTAGCTACATGGTTTTGAACAATTAGATGTCTCAAGAAGGCTACAAAAAAGCAGTTCCAGTCACAGCCTTCTTAAACAGTAAGCCTTGAAAAATAAGAGCAATATTCCTGCATCTCATTTATTACTTTGTCACAGCCATAGGACAATTGTGATTCCAGAGCTGTACTCATTTCTCATAGGTTCAATGGCTGAGATCATGATTCTAAATAGACAAACCGCTGATGTTAGTGCAACTTACTTCCAAAACATGTTTTAAGACTGCAACATTTGTGCTTTAGGTTTACCATCCCACACATATACTAGTGTCAAGGAACGGCTGGAGAAATATCCTACTATTTACTCATTTGGAAAGAAAATTTCTTGTCCCTAGCAAGACGCTGACCTTTCACAATTATTTGTTGGCTTTTCATTAATGTTAGTGCAGCTAGCTCTAATGGAGGTAACTTGCTGAAGTTTCAAAGTACAAACCATATTGCCAGATTTAAGCAAAATTACCAGTGCAGTCCTTTCCACTAATAAAAAGGTATTCAATGCTTATATGAAGCTTTTAAAAAGTTCCAACACACTTAATGAAAGGCAAAGATGAAAAGTTACAATGCCAACAGAAATATTCCATGTAAAATCTGTAGAAACAAATGGAACTGTAGAACATACTTTATGACTACTACAGAGATACAGTGTAATCAAACAATGAACAACAACAGAACATTTCAAGGGAATATGCTGGTTTATTGAAGATTAATCAATAATACAACATACACAGGGATACGTTCCAGGGATCGCACATAAAGCCAAAATTGTGTTTAGTCAAAACACACTGGGTACAATGATGGGTAGGATGGCCAAACTCGTTTCTCCCACTTTTTTAAGTTTTTGGCCAAATGTGTACAGCTGAATGTGCAAATGTTAAATGTGCATAAGTTGCAGGCTTACTGTACTATGTTCCTTTTTGGCAACTTTGCTAGCTATGTTTGGTCTGGAAATGCAAGTTCTCAAACACCGAATACTTGTTTAAGTCCTGTAAAAAAAAAGGACACCACTCTATGTTTGATAGCATCTACAGCAGGGGTCAGCGAACTTTTTCAGCCGTGGGCTGGTCCACCGTCCCTCAGACCATGTGGTGGGCCAGACTATTTTTTGGGGGAGGGGAAATGAACAAATTCCTATGCCCCACAAATAACCCAGAGATGCATTTGAAATAAAAGCACACATTCTACTCATGTAAAAACAGAGCCATGAAGAAAAGTCCTTTGCCAGTTAATCCAGGGGTCAGCAAACTTTTTCAGCAGGGGGCCAGTCCACTGTCCCTCAGACCTTGGGGGGGGACAGACTATATTTTTTGGGGGGGGGGAAATGAACAAATTCCTATGCCCCACAAATAACCCAGAGGTGCATTTCAAATAAAAGCACACATTCTACTCATGTAAAAACATGCTGATTCCCGGACCATCCGCAGGCCGGATTGAGAAGGCGATTGGGCTGCATCTGGCCCACGGGCCTTAGGTTGCCTACCCCTGATCTACAGGGCCATCCATGCCACAGTTCATTATGTTAGTTAGAAGGAGACAAAGGCTAGCCAGATATCAGTCTAGGCAAGTTCAGGCATAGACTTCCCAAGACTGTCCCTGGAGAAGCTAAAATTACGTAGGTCTTAGACCTCATGAATTTCTCCCTTTCTCCTCCCAGGGTTTTTTTTAAAAAGCAGATTTCCCACAAATTCCCTGACAGAAACTTTTTAAAAAGCCAAATGAACACAAAGTGTGTTTTCTCCTTGCTTACATCCTATTTTAGTGGTCATTTCTCCATAGCTGTTATTATCTACTATACAGTAACTAACAGGTGAATCCAATGTCCTTGCAACAATATAAATCCTAACTCAGTGACAATTACACCAGTGCAAAGGTCACTGGATTATTCTGAAAGTTATTATCTATTCCTGCTGCCTCATCAAACTCATGCTGCTATAACTGGTAGCTGTCAGTTTTCACCAAGACTGGAGGTTAAGCAGAACTAAGCTGGTGGCTTAAAGTAGTCCAGGTTGCGCTGCAGTCAATAGAGACTGTATGGCAGATTTTCAGTACTGCCTTCTGTTAGCTCACAGAGGAAACAAGGCAACTCCTGACACCATATGGTATTAAGTGTTTGGTTATTTGTGGCCTCAGGGGTGTGGGGCATATATATGGGTTAAAAAAGAAAAAGAAAAGCAGGGTAGCTGCTGCCACCTCTGTTGCTGCTAAAAACATCCCAGTAGAGTGCCAGACACAGACCATGGTTTGTGCTTGTCCTAGCTATCAAGGAACTCTGAAAACTGTCTCCAGCACTTACAGTTCTCTGCCCCAAGTGTCTTCTGGCTCAGTCCTTCAGCCCTGGTTCTGCTAGGTTCATACAGTAATGTTTCACTGTTAGTTCTCTCTCAGTTTAGAAAAATATAACTGGATAGGCCCCTGGCCCCAACTCTTTCTTCAGTGCTTGCAGGGTTCTCATCCTTCCTTCTCCAACCCAGTTTCTCTCAATTTACAGTAGCTGTAGCTAAAGGTTAGAGACTCTTAGACTGACAGGAAGTAGGCCCAACAAACTGAACTAGATTGGCCAAGGTGCACAAGGCCTCTAGAAAAACAAAAATACACCAAGATATGATTTTATATTTTGAACCTTTTCAGATATTTCCAGGTCTACCTGAAAACATCTTTGAATGAAACAAATTACTGATACTTGCCCTTGCATACATTTTAAAAAACATTCTGCAAGAATAAACTCTGCACAAGTTGCTCCTTCAGCCAGGTGATCCAGTGGAGTCAAATCAAAGTCAGAGTCAGACTGGCAGCCATGTTCAGCAAGCTCTGCAATTGGCAAGATTGTCTGCTCAGTTCCCTCAGCCAGAGTACTGTATTTTGTACTGTATCTTCAAATTATGAATATTTAGTTACAGACAATGAGTTGGAGGATCCATGCTTAGTCATGGGTCAATTAAAGAATGATTGTGGCTGCAACCCTATACTCACTTACCTCAAAGTAAACCCCACTGAAGTAGCACTTACTTCTGGGTAAACATGAATACACCTGTGCTGTCATTTTGGTTCTAACCCAGTATGCTTCATATTCACCTCCTAAAAATAAATAGCTCTGTTAAATAACTAGTAGTTCTTCCCTCTAGAAAGTTACGTGCCCTTAGTTGTTTCTGTACAGGAAAACTTGTATTTCTGTTCCAGACTATTAATAAAAGGAAAGGAGAGAGGAAGAGGAAAGATGAGATTTACTAGGTTTTAAGAACAGCCTAGGGAACTCAGAAGTCTGTAATAAATATAAGAAGTTATGTGTGACATCTAAGCAGTTTAACAAGAATATACATAGTGAGAGACTGAAGTCTCTTCTAGTTAACATTCCAAAAGCACTGTTGCTTCACTCATACAATGACCAAAGTTACCCTTTAACTAAGATATATATATATCTTATATATCTTAGTTGGACTGGATGGCCCTGGGGTTGGACTGGATGGCCCTTGTGGTCTCTTCCAACTCTATGATTCTATGATTCTATGATATATATATCAGGGAAACACAAATTCTATTTTATATAAAGTATAGATGCCTAGATATTGTAAATTTACTGAACAAAATTTATGTACCACTCAATTGTAAATAAAACCTCTAAGCTGTTGACAAAGAATGCTCTATTTTCCCTGTTAATTAACACATTCTAGTGATTGGCAAAGCAATCCAAACCCTAGCTGATCAGCATTGGGAAATGACCCAGCAGCATATCCACTGCCACATCTGCAGCCCGGTCCCTTATGCCAGTCAGGGCACAATGCAAAGGGGGAGAGCATCCTGAAGCTGGTATAACAACTGGGGTCAGATCGGGCCTGATGTCATCAAGTGGAAATGGAGATGGGCCCAAAACACAGAAATGGAGATGGAACTGGCATAGAATCACCCACTGAAACAAAAGAAATCAGCTGAGTGCTACAGTTTGTCTGGTGGCTTAAAAAAAGTATTATCTTAAGTTAGCAATGTTTTATTGGAGAGATTCACAAGTTCATTAAAATTTGGCCTTTCAGAATGCAGTAAGAAAAGTTGTTGAAATAATTTTAAGACACAATAGGCTTGAATGCTAGCATTCAGGGGTATAAACTTGAATGAAATATGGGGGGCAGGTAAGGCCTGCCCCATATAATCAATCACAAGACATCACACACACACACACACACAAACACACACACACCATTTGAATGGCAATGCCCATAAACTTTGGGGAGCCCAGGCCCCCTCAAATATTTTATTGGGGGGCCAAAGGGACCTAGGCCCCTAGGATTTGGCTCCTATGCTAACATCTATGCTGCTCACCAAATTTGTCTTTTCAGCATCCCTTGCACCTAAATATATACTCTAAGGTTGGGAAACTCACTGAAACAAAATTGCTACAGAAGGACTGTAGCCATTAAGCAAGATCAGCAAAAAATGTTATTTTTTGTATGCGTAGAAATGCCTTCTGCTTGTGCAAAAAGAGCAGAAGTATCCAACCCTAAAAAGAAGTAAACTAAAATGGAAAAGTGCTTATTTCACAGTAGTTGAATTGGATTTTAATTATTTCTAATCTGAATTGATTATAGGTAATGAACGGGGACTGTTTTAAAAAGTTTAATGCAGAGCTTTATTTTGCATGAATATTCATCAGTATTTGTGATATAAAAAACAAAACCTAGACCTCTGTTACCAAAATTTGTCTGTGTTCTCCCAATTAACTAAAACCCTCAAATCTGATATACCTATATAACCCAAGACACCTTGATTACTAGGAAAATCTAAAAATGAAAAATTCATATACATCCCTCAATAAAAGATAACTTAGAGGTTAGTCAAAAGCAAAGTTTCTCATACACATAACTTAATGTAATGAAAGTGTATCTATTGCCTAGATTTCTAAATTTTGGCCAGCTTCATCTGGATAGCTCCATCCTAGCTCCACTCTACCCCAAACCAAAGTCCATATAAAGTAGTCTGCTTAACCAATGAACAGTACACATATGCCATTTCTTTGAATATTCCTTCCGTCCCAGCCAGAAGGGGGCCAATTACAGAGTTTCACTTAATCAAGCCTTGTCAAGAATGGCTGTAGATTCTGGCTCTATGCTCTCATTGCCTCCATTTTCCACAGATACCACTACTGATTTAGAATCACCCAGTGACGCCCTCATTGCTGAATTACACCATATCCACTTGACAACCCCACCCACAACTCCCCTCTTATTGCATTATCAAACACACAAGATACCTCTTCCTTCAACTGCTGTGCACTGTAACTGTTTAGTAAAGTAGGGATGTTTTGCCCAATGGGTGAAGTATGGATGGGAAAATGGATGGCTGAGAAATGTGTTACTGCTCCTTAAAACAGTTACAGTTCCAAGACAGAGCAAAGTTATGGAGGTGGGGGTGGTGGGAGATGTGATAAGGCAATAATGGATACAGCAGAACAGTGGTAGGAAAAGGTTAATAAACTCTTGGCCACAATGAATTTTGAGAGCCTTTGATAGAGAAACAGGGGGCAATGTGGAAATGCTGGGCTATTGCAAAGAGTTGGTGAAGAACTCTGAGATTTCCTCACTCTTACAGCTGGCCAGTGGTAAGGGAAATAATAACACAGTGAGGAAATGCCAGTCACAGGGTGCCACAAGGAGTTCAGAATATTGGTCAGGCTATGAGGAGTCAGTGAGAAATAAGACAAACTTTGCTTGATCATCTATCTGTGAAGCAACTTGAAAATTAATTGTGGATTTGTTTGTTTTTTAAAGTATGATTTAATAACCAGTGACTGACTCATAGTCACCTGGTAAATTTCTGAAATATGGGTCTGAAATAGCTGGTCTCTCCTGCCCTAGCCAAACATTAACCATTACACCACACTGGCTTTCAAAAGTGTTGCTAACCACATACATAAGCACATCTAGTTTATCCAAATTAACTATAACTTTGATATTTAGGCTATTTTGCAAACTACAGCAGACCAGCAATTCTAGTAGCTTTATCACAGTTTGACAGTAATTTGCTTAAAGATTTAGGGAATAAGAGCAAAAGAAGTGGGGGTAAGAAAGTAAAATTTATAACATATAATGTTAAGCTAACAAAGTAGTGGCAAATTACAAATCCCTCTCTTATCATGTTTGAGAAAATTATGACTGAGAGGAAATCATTGTTATAGCACTGAGCAGTGTTTTGTAACTAGCCAAGTAAGAAATCAGAGGACCTTCCATATGAGAAAAAGCTCAAGCACTTCAAGCTTTTTAGCTTAACAAAAAAGATACAAGGGATGACATGAGTTTATAAATTTACAGAGAATTCTCCCAATCTCAGGGTCACCAAATCAAATTGATGGGCAAAAGGAAAGATACTACAAATGGAAGCACTTCAAACAACAACAACAACAACAACAACAACAACAACAACAACATTACTGTAGTTATTAAATTCACCACCACCACCACAAATTATTGTAGTTATGGAATTCACTACCTAGATGTTGTGCCACTAGCTTAGAAGGGTTTAAAAGTGGCTAAGAAACCCATGAAGGATAGGTCTAAACAGAAACTAAGTTATGGGACAGTATGCCATTAAGAACAAATTTCTCTTCAGCGACATCAGGGGAGGACTACTGCTTTCATGCCCTGGTTTTCCATAAGCATTTTGTAAGTCATAGTGAAAAACAGGATGCTGGATTAGATGGACTTTGGTTCCATTTTCAAATAAGTGATAAATAATATATACTAGTCACTTGCTATAAAACCATTACATTTATTATTTCAATTCATCTTTTAATGCTTCCTCTTCAATGAGTCCAAAAAATAACACTATGCCAAAAATAATTAGTGCTGGGTAAAATAACTGAAGTTGACAAAGATGCAATTTCAATCTTCATATACAAGCATTTGTATTCTAGGTGCTTTTGTATGAAATCTTTAAATTTCATAATTGCAGCACTTTTAAGTACTAATAGACAATATGAACAATCTTAAACCATACATTCTATCCCTAAATCTTCCCCCAAACCTTTATAAATGACAGCCCAGATATGAAGGATTTTCTTGCCACATATGAACTACATAGCATACATCCAGCTACCTCATCAATTTAGCAGCTGGTCATAGTTCTGCTCATTTCGCTCTGAAGGTGAGTGAGGCTTACAGATTACTGACAAGGGGAGGGGGCTACAGATAATACCTATGTTTATAGCACCCCACTCACATTTTAAGAATTAATAGTTAATTCATCAAGACCACTGAAATAAAGATTTCTTCCTATTGCCTATCTTTGACACCAATAAATTAGCACCCAACACACTTCTCTAGACACCACAGTACTGCAGATAAAACTATAATTTGCATGGTATTTGGGTAAAGATGCTGGCAGTTTCCTTTTAGTCGTTGGAAGCATGCCTCCATTGAGAAAATGTAACTGTCTTTCAGTATAAATGTGCAGACACAATAATGAAGTTCAGGGAACTTTAAATGGAATCAATTCAAGTTTTGTTAGGCTCCTATCTTTTATCAACATCCTCTTGCTACATCAACAATACACCACATATTAGGTATGTCTGGAATTTAGTTTACAGCAATCACGATATGTAAATGAAATGTAAATGATAGAGGATTACGTTAATCACTGTAGGACTAATGTTTTGAAATATTTAGCTAAATAAATGACTGCAGTTGAAGGAGGAAGTCAAACATGACTGAAAAGAAAGATCAAAGATTTCAACATACCAAAGCCATGCCCACTTATTTTTAAGCAAAATTATTAAGAGTCCATCACTACAATTACATATTAAATGAGGGGATAGAGTAGTAGAAGTGTGAAGCACCATCCACCACAATTTGTTTAGATGAACTTATTTGGTGCCCAACAACAACCTCTGACATCACGTCATGGGGAAGTGACATAAGCACTATGGTAAAACAATTGCTTTATGTGCAGAAGGTCACAGGTTCAATCCCCAGCATCTCCAGGTACAGCTGAGATGGAATCCTGTCTGAAATCTACTGCCCATCAGTGTAGACAAAACTGAGCTAGATGGACCAAGTCTGACTTAGTGTAAGGCAGTTTCCTATGTTCTGTAATGGTCATTTATGTCTATGTGTGTGCATGTGTTGATTGGGTCATCCATATAACCTTTATGATCTCAAGCTGCTTTCCCTCCTTTTATATGAAAAAAAAACCTGTTAGTATACCATGATATGAATTTCCCTGTTTTATTTCACATATCTGTACTAAATTACTCTTACCCAAGCCTGAAAATATGTAGGTTTCAAAAACTGTTTTAACAATTGCTTTACATTTCCTCATATGATAAAAGCAATGAGATTTTATAAGGCAGGAGCTCTCTGAGTGTGATGTAACCTTGGTTATGACACTTCCTTCCACTGCAACTAACAGAGAAAGACTATCACCTGCATTCCAACCATTCATTGGCTGAAGCTATGGAAATGTAAACTACTAAAGTTCCAAGCTTCAAAGAGAAAGCCTAGAAGCAATCACTTCATTGTAGAATTTGAACTTCTAATTTCAATATCAGCTTGTGCAATGAGAGTAATATTTGAATTAGTATTCTGTTTCAAAGGTTCTTTCTATGTCCTTTCTGAAAAAAATTCCTATATTTTACAGTCTGGCTATCCAATTAAGTATACTTGATGTGCATCTCTGCAGAATTACAAAAGCTGCAAACCCACCCACCCACCCCCCCCAAAAAAACTGCTTCAAAAACCAGAAAGCGTTTTTAAGTTTGAGAACCAGGAAGTGCAACAGATTTAAAAAAAGGCAATTTGTTGTTCTCATACCATTGACCAAATTGACCACCAACCTATTTATTAAGATACACAGTCCATACTGAAAGCTCAGAGCCTTCAGCAGAAGTCAACAAAACAGTTGAAGTCAACAAAACAGAATTAATGTTTGTTCCAAAACTAGATTTTACTGATGATGATGTATTAGCAAACCCATATGGCATTCAGTCCACATTAAGTACATATAAGTTCCAATGATTTCAATGGAAGTTAAATTTAAACTTTCCCAACGTTATCAGTGTTTGTCCACTATGAAACAAATCCCATTTATGTCAATGAGAATTACCGTACTCCCAGGTAAGAGTGTACCAGACTGCAGCCTAAAAGGTTCTTTTTCTTGACTGGATCATAGCTACAGCTTTTAGTGATTATTTTATTGTTGTTTTATTACGAAGACATTTTTAAAAATGCTTTGAAACAGATATCAGAAGGAAATCAATCAGAGCCAAGAATCTGCTTCAAGCCCAAAAGAAAAGCATCAAATAAAAGGATTAGCACATGAGAATCAACAATATGCTTTCTATTGTTTGTGATTTCCCTTCCCCAATATTTTGCCATAGTTACTTGGAGCAAAATGCTTTATTAAGCTACAGATGAACGTTATTAAAGTAGTGCCTTTGTCACAAATTACTGTTTTCCTGTTATGCAGAGCCAAAAACGACCATCTTAATGCCAAGCATAGACTGTGGCCCTGAAAGCTTAATTAGACACATATATCTGAAGAAGTGTGCATGCTCACGAAAGCTCATACCAAGAACTAACTTAGTTGGTCTCTAAGGTGCTACTGGAAGGAATTTTGTTTAGACACATATACAGAGCATGAATGGCAGATTAGGGCTCAGAAACAATAACTGTTTATCTTTAAATGGCATGACATATATAGTTAGGACATATGACAAAATTTACTCATGCATAAGAAAAAACACATATGCAGAACATAAAGGAACAATCAAGTTAACTTTATCTCCATTTCAAAATAATTCACAGATGCAGACTTGTTTGTTCTTAGTATACATGTAGGTAGTCCCCTCTCAAATCTATATTCTTCCCTGCTTTTGTCCCCATTTCAAAACAGTCCAGATAGGTTACTGGCATGACACTTTACTGAAATAGGGTGTCCAATATCAATTCAAAAATGGGCCTGGCATAAGAAGTGCTGGAGTGTAAAGAACTCTTGCCCCCAAGATACAATGTCTAATGATGGCCTTCTGGAACTGTTAAAGAATACAGTATTAACCCATTTCAGCCAAGTACTAAAAAAGAATGAAGGGAAGTTGAAAGAAAATGGCAGGATTTAAAACTAGCTTTAAGTGCAGACAAAAAAGTAGTTTCATTTCATGTTGTATCCTATTTTCCCCCATGCTAGAATCTAAAACATTTTAAAAAGTCAAATACAGTAATGAAACTGATAATTCACTCTAGTACAACAGAGATGGGTCTCACTCTCACATCTATCTTGCTCCAAAAGGGCACCTCAGTTCCCCACTATAATTCTGAAAGCAAAGTCAACGTGAACTTACCATATCAGATGGAACACTGCTAGACATCTTGATATTACCCTGATGGTTTCAGAAAGTACAGAATAATATTTCTTTTTTTTAGAAAAAAGAAAGCCAGCCAAGACGATCTTCCAGGTAACCAATCTTTGGTGTGCGTCTGTTAAGTTCTGAGATTTATTTTCGCCTAAACTACGGCAAGGAAACTGTGGATAGAGGGGATCAAAATCCAAAGAGGAACTGGTGTTGAAAGGCTCGGTCGGAAACACCAGGGAAACCAGAGATGGCAGCAGATCCTTGTCGTCAGCAGCACAAACACCAACACCAGCGGTGCCAGGTAGACCAGAAAGAAATACACAAGGGCATGAATTGTGTACAGGCTTTTTCTCTCTTCCCCCTCTCGCTCTTCCTCTCCAGCCTAGACCAATAATGAATGACGAGGATGATTCAGAGGATAGTTCTGCGCCCGAGTCACCTCCTCATTAAAACGAGCGACAGGCAGGCAGGCAGGCAGGCAGGCACTCCGAGCAGAGAGAGAAGTAAGGCGACCTTCCTCTTTCCCTGGAGCAGAAGTTGTTGGGGGGTGTTGCTGGGGTTTTTTTTCCGTTTCCACCCACCGATTCTCTCCAAGTGAAGGAAGGCTGAGGGAGAGACTGGGGCGGGTTCTTCTCGGTCCTCTCGGTTCCCTTTAGACGTTTGTTCTTTTTTGCAAAAAATAAACAAACAACCAGAACAAAACACACGAACGGGGAAGGAGGGCGAAGGTGGGGAGAAAGGAGGGGGGCGTCAAAAGAAACGACACTCTCCCCCCTCAAACTGCAGCGGCGGCGGCAGCAGCTCAAGGGGGGATTTAAACTGCAGTCGCCTCTTCCAGCAGCAGCAGCGGCGGCACTCGCCGCCCCCTCCGCCTCTCCTTCCTCAGGTCTCTGTTCTCCTCATCGCCGCCGCCGCCGCTCCTCTCTCGCTAGACCCTTCGCCGCCTCTTCCTCGCCGTCCTCCAGGGGCTCCCTCGGCAGCAGGCGGTTAACGGAAACCCCCCTCAGCTGACGCGGCGGGGCTGCTCGCCCTTCTCTTTCCTCCCTCGGAAGCCGGCGCTTCTGAGGAAAAGAGGGGCGAAGAGCGAAATAGTTCGGCTTCTCTTTTCCACCCCTCCCCGCCCCTCAGAGAGAGCCGCTCTCGGCTACCCTTCGCCGCCCGCCGCCGCCGCCGCTCCCGCAGCCGCCTCTTGTCATCTTCCTTTCAAACCAACATGGCGTCTGCGCCGAGCTGAGAAAAGGGGACACGGCAGGGGAAAGACGGACCTGGCAGCGCCCCCATCCCCCAGTCCCCCCCCCCTCCGCACACACAGACACACTCCGGCTCCGCCCCTTGCTCTTTTGCGGAGCCGCGTCAGGGCGCAGATCCGCGCAGGCGCCGCACGCAAGACATCATGGGGGCTGTAGTTCGAAAAGGCGCAGCAAGGGTCTCCTCCTGCTCCACCACCCTCACGCGCCCCTCCCCTCACAAAAAGCGGCGGTGTGACGCAGAGCTTTTTTGCTTTGGCAGCTGCTTGTTGTTATAGCAGCCCCGCCTCCAGCAACTGTTGCTAAGGGAACGGGGAACTACCCGCTGCTGAAAAGGCAAGCTGGCCTATGGCGCTGCTGGAGGAGGGGGTTTCGCACGACTGGCTCGTGACTTGGCGCTTTCCCTTTCTCCTCGCACCCAAAGTGGTCCCCCCCCCCAATATGTATGCCAGCCCCCCCCCCCCAATACTGTACTTCAGTTTAATCCAGGTTTAAATAAATGTGTCGCCGGACTCTAGATGGAACTGGTTCTTGGGCTGTTATTTATAAAGGAGGGGAGATCGACGACTGCGGAAACCAAACTGAAAAGAAATGGAGCAAAGGTCATCATCACACGCACCGTAAGTACAAAGCAGTGGCAGGAACGAAACGTCACGCCGACATATCTTCGTGTACAGTATTTGCTTTTAGAAATGGCCCTTTTGGAGGGCACCTGAAGCTGCTGGATATTATTACACAGCTGTAAGCGCGCCAAGGATATATTTTATATGAATCCTAATTTTTGGTAAGTGACATAACGCCATTTGTATCCAATCTCTTCCTGTGCCATAAAATCAGCTCAAGTTTCAGGTGCAGGTAAGTCCGAGGCCAACAATTCTTCATCCTGAATATAGTATGTTCTACTTTTGGGTGTGGATCTAAAAATCAAGATCATCCAGGAAGTAGGGCAAATACTTGTTATTCAAAAATTAGTAATTATCGCCTCATTTAATAGATTTGAAGGTCCTGCACTCCTAGGTTTTGACTGCTTGCTGTGACTACTTAAAGAAAAAAGAAAAAACTGGCTGAACAAGGAAACTGTCAACAAAAGAAAGGGCCTTCAGTTGAGTATTCATAGCCATGAGAGCCATATATAATGAGCTGGATCCCACACCCAGGCTAAGGTATATGGAGAACAAAGTGTCCTTTCTTGACCTAGTAATAGTCCTTTCCATTTCCAACAGGAATCAGGCACCTTTGACTTTCCAGATCTTGTGGCCTCCAGTTTGATCAGCCACAGCCAGCATGGCCAATGGTCAGGGATGTTAAGTGTGATAGGTACTGAAAAGCAAATGAGCAGCAGAGGAAGTAGTAGGGGATGTGGATTTCTCCTTAACCAGGCACACCCCGGTTGGGAAAAACAGTGCATCTGGTGACATGGGAAAAGTGGCTTGGCTTTGGGTGTATTTTTCGATACCTGGATTATCCCTCGATAGGGAAGATCTGAATTTAATTCTGAAAAGGAGTGAGTGGTGGTGGAGACTGTTGTGCGGACAATGGTCAAAAACTTCAGGGACAAAGAGCATTAAACACACAGTAAATGCTGCTGTGAACAAGCCCAGAGTTGTAGCCCATCTGAAGGGACACAGGCTCCCCATACCTGATTTGCAGTTTTGTATTGTGCTTTTGTGTGCTCAAAGTACCTCACAGGTGAGGTAGATGAGCTTTATTCTTCTCATAGTGCAGGGTGCGGGGTAAGACTTGAATGACAGCGACTTCCCTTGGGTGGTGTTAAGGGATGGCTCAGAGCCAGACCCTAGCTCTCTTGCCCCTTTCCTCTCCCTTAAAAATAATTATTTACCTTTGCTTACAGGACAACAAGCTTCAGTCAGTGACAAGGTTGGGCATGGCAAACCCAAGACCAGCAGAGGGCCCACTGTCCTAACAGCGCTCCCATTTCAACAAAGTATCTGAGAAGGTCATATGTAGCCTAAGAGAAATCTCAGTTTGCATGCCCCATGTCTTTCAGGTTGGATGTCCCCACTGTGGGTGATCTGTCCAAGGAGGACTCCAAAATCCTGGAGCCAGGACTGAGTAGGAAAACAATATTCCTGGGGTTACACTAGATTGGTCTCAATTAGACAACTGGCCTGCGAGGGCAAGCTACAACATTTAAAACACAACATCAACATTAAAATACGATATTGCACATTATTACAAAAAAAGTTTAAAGCATCTTCAAATTGCAAAATTAAGGTGGATCCTAGAAATATACACCTCAAGTTTCAAAAGCCACGGTAAAGAAATGCATCTTCAGCATTCGCCAAAAGCTGTATAATGATGGTGCCAAACACACTATTCCAATCATTCTAATCTTCTGAGCTCCTTTTTCTATTCCAAAAGGCCTCTTTCTGATCTATACATTTTGTGACTGAGCTACAGCTCCACGCAGGACCCTCAATTATTGCTCTCCTCGAGCCTTGAGGGAGCAGGATTAAAATCTGCTCAAATGAGACTTGAATCTACGCCTCCTGTTCCTAGTTGCTTTGACACCCCCCCCCCCATTAGCTACAAAGCTTTGTGCACGGTTACCTGCTGTGCGCTTGCTGTTATCTTTTCCATCCGTCCCTCATGCATGTGCCTCTCTGCCTCTGGAAGTATTGGTCCTCCTCAGAGGGCAGTGGCGCTGTCAGGACAGGACATCGGGGCAGAGGTCCAGGGCCCTGTTCAGCCGAGCTGGAGGACTTCCAAATTCAGCACAGGGCTGGCTGATCACATTTTTAAGCAAGTGAACTGCTGTCTAAAGAGGAAGCTCCATTAAATCCAGAGTCACAAATAACCCAACTGCACCACTGCCAGAGAGACAGCAACGCAGGAGTGTGGTGTGTGCAGCATTATAGAAACAGCGTCTCCGCACAAAGGCACCGTTCCCATAGCAGGACTCAGAACCTTCTCTTGGGATGCCGTGGATTCTCCCTGCTGGCTGTAGTCTCTTCTCTACTCAGTGGTTGTTTGTTGCAAGCATACTGTACTTGGTGAAATCATGGTGGCCATTTGGCCACCGTTGGAAGCTGGTTGGTGCTGTCCATGCATGTATAACTCTATCATATACAGTAGAATCATAGGACTGTAGAATTGGAAGGGACCACGAGGATCATCTAATTCAACATCCTGCAATTTAGGAATCTTTCACCCAACATGGGGCTCGAACCCATGATCTTGAGATTAAGAATCTCATGCTCTACCAACTGAGCTATCTGGGGGCCTTAGCAACAGGCTGCAGAGTTTCCAGGGACACTGCATGAACACTTCCTATTATTGCTGCATTCGCTTTTGTTTTAACAGGTACTGTTTATTCTGCTGCCCAGAGAGCATAGGATCTTGACTATGCTATCCTAGCATTAGCCCTGCCAAAGCTGCACTTGCAAAACAGCACTATATGATCTGCCCATCTGACTTTTTACCACACAATGTAGTTTTTTTAACCAACGTGCATTAGAGTAGTCCTATTGAAGCCATTATTATTGGCCTCATTTCATAGGCACCAACTCTAAGGGGCTCAGATCCCAATAAAATATTTGAGGGGCAGTCGCCCCACATTGAGAACAATTGGGGCAGAGGAGGCCGAGAGTGAAGCTGAACATGGCACAGCTTCAGTGGCTGACGATTCCTCCTCCTCCTCCTCCTTGCCACGGAGAGGAAGGAGTGGCTGGTGGCGGCAGAAAGAGGAGGAGGTGGAGACTGAGTACCAGAGAGGAGGAGCCACCAGCCACTGAAGCCACACTGCCGCCATGTTTGGCTCCACTCCCTGGCTCCTCCCGGCATCCCTGTGTCACACACACGTAATGTGTGTGTCATCACCCCCCTCCCAATCTTCTCAGGTTGGCACCTCTGCTTCAATTAAAGTTTTACAGACACAGTTTTCTTCCCTTCAACAGTGGTGGAAAGTGCAGCATAGCTTTTTCTGCTCAGGCTTGGACAGTTTTCTTTTGGAGGAGTGTCCACTGTAGACTTACCTTATCCTTTGCGAGATAGAAAGTGACACACACTAAAAATTGAATCACACATATATTATATTGGAACTGGAGCAGCGATTTCCATATTCCTTCATACCCTTCCTACAACCCTGGCTGAATGAAAATCATTTACAAATTCTGCTGTTTAACTGGTCAAAGAGGTCATATGACGCATGGACACCCATTTTCCATAGTCCAGAAAAACTCCTTGCAACTATTAGGCCGTGGCCTCCATGTTAACAGGACAATAGTTTAGTGTTCTCTGGGATATGGGAACACCACCATTTTCATTCCTGTACATTTATTACTATAGATGGTTGGCACAATCAACAAAGACTTTCCCAAGATGAATGGTGTTACTATAAGAAACACTGAATAAACCCTTTTGCTTTCCTGAACACCCTGCTTTCTTTTCATTTTGCATTGTTAAAGGGCAAGAAATCCAGCAAAGGGGAAGATTAGCATGGGATGTGGAGAGCAGTCACACAAACATACATTTGTTTGATGGAAGAATCTATAACTAAACAATCATAACTACCATGCTCTAATTATTCTGGTAGATTCCCCCCCCCTGAAGATACTGGCATTGATGCAATAGGAAAATCCCATAAATCAGATTTTAATTCTGGTTTGTGCTTATGGGCGTAGTAGTTTTATGTGTACATAAACACATCCCTAAGCCCCACAGGAAGCGTTAAAAAAAGAAAAGAGGAAAACGTCATCTGATTGCCTCGAAGTCAACAGGCAGTTAATAGAGGTTGCTGCAATATCTACTTGTCTGTTTCTTAATAACAATATTTGAGCTGGCTGGGGTTTCTAATAGCTCTTACTAGCAGCAACCCATCTCTAAAATTTATTCATGATGCTTAATTATGAGCCGTGTTGATTCAAAATTAAACAAAAGATCAATTCTGTGCACACCCGCCTATGTCAGCATTCTTTTCTCGCTGATAGTATATCTGAATGTCGCAGAGGATCCTCCCACACAAACCAGCATAAATATTTTCCTGTGCCAAATGCCTGGGTTGGATTCCCTTTGATTATTAGTCTGCACATGTTTTCTTCAGCGATAACACAAATCCTGTGTTTTGCTAACTTTGCTGTGTTTGTATAGTTCCTCTGTTTGACAACCTATTTGTTAGCCACTCTGCCCTACCGTTGCAGCTATCTTGCAAAAAGGCACACAAACAAAAAATCCCGACAAGGGAAATGCTGCAAATAGTAAATTGCAACTATTTGCAACTGACATGATTGGGGGTGCGAAAGTCCTAGCACCTAACCGACACAAAAAAGACCTTCCCTGCTGCTACCTACAGGAAGAAGCAGCAAGTGCCTAGTCCCTTGCACAGGAGGCCTGTAGGTACAAGTGCAAAATATGAGAAAATTTCAAGGGCGCCACACATGCACTACAGAATATTCTATTGGTCACAACAAAATGTTTCTTTCAGGCTTAGTTTCAGGAGGAGGGGACCCTGTAGGTGTCAGCAAAGTCCCCTGTGGGCACATATGGGCCTGTGGGCACCATGTTGGTGACTCCTGCCCTAGTAGACTGGGTGTGTGAGAGGGCTATGGAGACACCGGGCATTCCTGCAAATGGGCAGTACATCTGCCATGGCACCGAAGATACATTGCATGCGTAGGGCAGAATCCAAGGACTCCCTCCACCCTGCCCCCTTCTCAGCACAAATCGAAACTGCTCTGCCACCCACCAGTAAGTAGTACAAAGCGAGGTGAAGGTGGAAAGGGGGATCTAAGCCACCCTGAGGGCAGTGTGGGGTGCACACAGATGCTGTCCTGCTAATGCCGCCGGGCCCATGAAGGGTCCCAAGCGCCATCCTAAGACGTTTTTCTACCTGAGGCAAAGCAACAAATGGTGTGTTCTCCACTGCTCCCCACTGCCAAACCATGGTGCCTTGCACTCATGACTCACTTGGGGAGCTCAAGAGGGACTTAAGGGGCTGTCACATTGGTCACCTGAGGTTTCCGCCTCACGCTGTCCAACAGTAGGGCTGGCCCCTTCCTCTAAGTTGAGCAGCTGCCCATTTATTGACCTGGAGAACATCCTGATTGAAAGGGGGGGGGGATAGGACCCTAGGCATTTTTTCCGGCTTGAGGCAAGAACAGCAACCAGCACCCACAAATCCCCCACAGCAAAATGCATAGCTCCCAAGGGTGATCAATTTTTGCGGCACTTGAGGCTGAAAAATCCCTCTCCCCCTTCTCGTCCTCCTTGGCAGTAATAAATAAATAACCTTTTGCTACCATCTAATAACTCCCCAACCGACCCCATTTCTTTGTTCTGTCTGTGTGGCATGGATGTATTGCTGAATCCCACTAACAAGAAGACCTGGGAAACTAATGGAAAAAAAGATTTGTGTCTGAATATACCCTGAAACTGAACTGGTAAAATACATCAACAAATGGTCATTATTAGACCTCTTTTCCACTCTTTTGATTTCAGCAGCAAAGCAACTTCATAGATTGTTCTGTTGCCCAATCTGTCATAATGAAAAGACAAACCAATGTTTAACCTAAAATTCAATGCCCGGGGCAAAACAAACAAACAAATGGTCTCTTGTGGAAATGCCATATGTAAACAGCAGGTCTACAGATCTGGATTTATTAAATAATGATAAGTATTACTGTGTTTCATTCTTGTATTGTTTCTGGAAGTGTGAATTGGGTAGGTTTGCCATTCGATAGAAACTGAACTGAATTTTTCCCTCCTCTCCCTAATTGTAAGTTACTCGGAGTTTGGCCTGAGTGGGGAAAACTTTGTTGCCTCAATTAGAATGATCTGTAGCCTACATCTGTTTCAAAATAGCTCTTTTGCAGCAGGTATTGTATTTTTGACTCTCCTTAAAGCTGTGTTGAGTCTGAGAACATCGTTCTTAATGTGTGATGATGATGATAACAAAACAATAATAATAATTTATAGGCACCAACCTTTTTTGTTCTGCTAGGATTTTATTGGTGGCAGTCTCCAAGTATTATTAATGACTTACCCTTCTTTTAAAAATCCATTAGCAGATGTTTACCTCTTCATCTGGGATTTTAAGGGACCATTTGAACAAGCTCTGCTTTACTGCTTGAACTTCCTCCTCCTTTCCAGAAGATTAATGCTCTCACAGCCCATATTAAGCAGCTGAACTCCAGTTAGCTTCATAATGTGCACACATTATTTCTAAGCATTCAGATCTCTCTGTTGGAAGGGTGGTCTGGTCTTCAACTGGTTTAAAGAACTTTAAGAGAGGAAAGCAGGAGAGCCTTGAAGTTGTCCATCAACAGACGGCATATGGACCGCAGACTGAATAGGAGCACGTGACTTGGTCTCAGACCTCCACCCTATGGTGAGATGTATTGGGTTTATCCAAGGAAGTTATACTCAGAACCACTGAAATTAATGCATCCAATTACCCATCATGTCCATTAATTTCAGTGGATCTGCTCTGAGTTGGACTAACACGGAGCCAATGTATTTCTCTTTACAGTAATTTTCCTAAGTTTGCATCTGCACATGTAAATTATCATACATAAATTTTATTCTAATCTGTTTCCTTCTTTGTCCTCCTCTGGGGACGCATTTCCCTTTTTCTTTTTTTGGCTGATGCATAAATAGCCATTCTACTCATTTTAGGCATCAGGGAATGTTTTATTTGCCCATCCAATTGTATGCCGAGAAACTGTAGTGTGGTCACCTCTTCTTTCAAAGAAAAACAGGCAAAGCAGAAACCCTTTTATTTGTTTTCTGGCAATAGGTATGCTTCTTTTTTTTTAAAGAGCTAATTACGTATGCAATTAATTGCTAATTGCTTGTGCAGTTATATTTCAGACTGTTTCATTATTAAACGTTTGAAGTTTATGTTGCTCATAATATGAGATGCTAATCTCTCTGATAATCCCTCTCACCAATTCCCAGACTCCATGCTCAACGCATAACGAATGAAGATTCAACTGCTACTTATGAATATTTTTAATTGATATTGAATGTTTTAAAAAATCCACTCAGGTTTCACAGATCAAAGTTTGCTGTTTCTGGGCCACAACCGGTATGCTGCCCTTTATTGTTCAGAGAAGCTGTGGAGGCTCCTAGCACAGTCAAGGACTTGAAACCCTGCCTAACGCTTTGACAGAACAATTAGAAAATAAAGCTTACAAATCATCTCTTTTCGTCACTCTGTTTTAATGGCAAAAAGGCTTGGGGGGAGCAGACATCAAGCTAGAGCTGGTTTCTATGAATGCTTATGCAGAGTGGGCCTGTTCTTCCAAAGGTGTGTTTCCATGACTTTTGAATCCTTCCCAGCAAAAGATGAAGTACTACTGTCTAGTAAACTATTCTCTGGGCTGAGTAATCAGTAGTTTTCATCAGTAACAACAAAAAGACACATATAGCACTGTGTTTCTTACCTCACTTCACACATGATGTGCAAAATCTGCAACCTTCCAGGAAAGAAAGGAAATTAATGGTGTATTAAAATAGTCATCTCTTAGAATAGTCCTATTGAGGAAACTGTGATTCTTTTTCTTTTCCTTTTTTTCTTTTAAAGCTAATAAGCAGGGACAAACCAGTTCCTTATAGACTGGCTGGTCTATGTGAGATCTTTATCATATGCCCCTCCCCTTTTTATTTTCTACTTAAAAGACCCACCCAAGTGGAGATTTTCAATTGGAGACTAATGTGTAAACTGGAGAGCATCTTAATCTTTCCCATTCTACAGGTTTTCCACTCCCAAACTGGACCTGGGAGATTATATGCAAATCTAGTTTTGGTTGACTCACTTTTCTCTCCCCCCCCCAAAATATATTTTAACGATGGTCTTTATTATTGGTGAATAGCTGCCTCACAAAGCCTGTTGGCCCCAGAAAGGTGGGATATGAATTGTTGTTTAATAAGGAGCGGGGAGAAAGGAAGAAAAAGGTTCAGGGGTCTTACCACCAAGGTACTAAATTACCTGGTTATATAGTTTATTGTGTTTTTTTAATTGCCATCAATTGGAAGGTGCAATTTGAATCTTCATCCTCAGCTATCAAAATGGGCCGTCTGTGCTTCCAGGTCAAGTCTCCCCAGCCCTCAAAATATATCAGGATAAAATTGGTCAGCTGTCACTTGCACAATACTGAAATGACGTGTTCCTGACAGCAAAGAATGAAATGCTGGCAACAACCTCTCCTCAACCCAGAGTAGCTTCTAGCATTGCAGCTGAAAGCCTCCATCTATTTCCATCAGTGTGTCATGCAAACGCCAGATGTAAAGAAAAAGCTCATTAAATTAGTGGTCATTAATGCACAGGAGGAAGGCAGTAATGCAGACAAACCCTGGGATTACTTCTTTTTCTCCTTGGGCTTAAAAAAGAAATCACCCTTGATTACATCTGAGCCCAGATAAGAATTTCAGTATCATTTTAACCACTGAAATACGAACATTTCTCAAGTATGTTTTTACATTTGTGCCCAATATATTAAACAACCTGCCTGATGTTGCAGACCATTTGACAGTGGTGCATTATTTGCTATGAATGCACAGAACATCCTGCAACATTAATTAAGCGAATCTTGTCTTTGCAGAGCTAGCCCATCCATGATAGTTCTTGGTTCAAACGAAAACCCAAAGGCATTATTTGTGATGCTCCTGTAAATAGATTTTGGTTCTGTAATCACAAAATAGCTAAGGGGACTGTGCAAGGTAAGTAACATTCATTAACGAAGTGTGAATTGTCAGGTCAAGGAAAGCAGCAAGTGAAAAGAAATGGAAAATACAAAGGATCACCAAGGAAACTGGTGACATCATTCACTGTACCTCTCCCAGCGTACATGTGCCATATTCATAAGCAATAAATCTTCCATTATCCCTGACTCCCAATTATTATCCAAACTATTTGTGTAGCCAGTTCTGTGTCAAAGTAACCTTGGATAAAAACAGGACTCCTGGTTTCTAAAAACACTATTATTTTGTGACTGTTCCCTAAAGCTGTCAAATCTAAAACAGAACTGAAACTATCCATTTGTTGGGGGAGGGGGAGAGTCTTTAAAGAAATGCTTCTAACTTGAATTTGTTTTGCAATCTATGTCTATTTTGATTTCTATCTCTATTATTCTAATTCCCCTTTCTTCCCATCCTCCTCATTGTCAAATATTAACACTGCTCATTAAATGTGTCAAAATTATGACAACAAAGATGTAAACACACTGAACATGCCTGTGTTTAACGTTATTGACTTAACATTAATCAACAAGACTGAAGATTTAAGGTTTTGATGCCACCATCAAAATTATTATTTTTATTTATGTGATGAATTACCTACCCTTCTCCCTAAGTTCCCAGGGCATAATGAAAAATGAAAAATGCAACATTGGACACAGTTTAAAACAGCTCACAGCCACAAAAATAGGGTGGGTCCTAAAAATATGACAGAGCAAAGGCACTTAGAATCATAGCATTGTGGAGTTGGAAGGGACCACAAGGGTCATCGAGTACAACCCCCTGCAATGCGGGAATCTTTTGCCCAAGTGGGGCTCGAACCAACGACCCTGCGATTAAGAGCCTTATGCTCTACCGAGTGTGGTTGTCACAAGGAGCCCTGTAGGTGCATGCAAAACTACAGATGGGCTGACAGGTGGGAGTTTGGGCAGGCTGTCCTGAGAGTCACTTTGAAAAGCACCCCTCTTGACTCAGTTTTCAAAAGCGAGACCTGAAAAGCTTTGAACTGCTAAGTCAGAAGTTGCTTTCTGTAAATGAGCAAAAACCTGTGTGAAGCTCCACCCCAACTCTACTGGTGGACCCCTCTTATATGAGATGTTCTGGTGCTAATTCATGCTGAATGGCCTAAGTTGGAGACTTCGAGGCCATTCATATGGCTAAGATGCGTTCCACCTATTGATGCCTAGAACAAACTGCCTCCATCAGATAATCAACAACAGCCGCCTGCTCCAAGCTGCTCCCTCTGGACCCGCTCCGAGCTTACCATACCTTATTTTGTTTTCCCTTCAAGTCAGGCTCTGCCAAGGGAATTCTTATGACTGCCACCAGCAACACACCATGACTCAACCCGACAGCACTTCCTATAAACATTGTCACTCTTTCCATACAAGCAGACACGGTGTATCTGTGTCTGCGTGTGAACTTGAAACGCAAGCGGAGTCATGTAGCAAAACGGAGAAAAATAACGCATGGCCTCGGAAGTTCGGATAAAGCTATGCAAGAGATGTGGGGTTGGAGTTAATTAGCCCTTGAACTGTCAGGCCTGATTACTTCCAGCTGGCTCTGACATTTCCAAGATTAATTAGGGAGTTAGCTGTCACATTTCACAAAAGGACCACCATCGCACAAGCAACTTCTACCTACCTTCTGCACACAATGCCACGACTCTGGGAGATAATTGCGGGTTCTGCGCAAGGAGCCTTCCAGGGTTGTTGCATTGCTTCCTGGAGAAAACACCTCCATATTTAGAGTGCAACCATATCCACATTCACTCAGGGGTTAGTCCTGTTGCATTCAGCGGGTCTTATAGAAAGGAGGCGTACAGTGGTACCTCAGGTTAAGAACTTAATTCGTTCTGGAGGTCCGTTCTTAACCTGAAACTGTTCTTAACCTGAGATACCACTTTAGCTAATAGGGCTTCCCACTGCCGCCACGCGATTTCTGTTCTCACCCTGAAGCCAAGTTCTTAACCCGAGGTACTATTTCTGGGTTAGCGGAGTCTGTAACCTGAAGCATCTGTAACCCGAGGTACCACTGTACATAGTATTGCAGCCTTATGCAGTGTCGGGGACTGGCCAGGCTCATCAAGGAGTGGGTGGAATAGGTAACCGGGCCAGGGACTGATCCAGGAGTGATTTATGAGGTTTTGTGCCTCCCGTGAGGCAGAAGCCAGAGCTAGAGGATGGGGAGGGGTCTGAGCAGTCGGAAATGTGGGAGGAAGGACAGGATGTGCAAGGAGCAGAGGGGGAAATGGTGCCTCAGACCAGGGGACTGAGTGGCTGGGCCTGGTTGGATGAAGATGAGCGGTGGCAGGCACCAACCAGGGAAACCCCAAGGGAAACTCCCAAGGCTCTGAGGCAGGGGATTGGTGGTGGGACACAGAGGAGTGGTAAGAGGGAGAAAATTGGGAGGAGATGTCAGCAGCTGAAGGGGCAACAGTGTTTAGTGAGCCTGTGACAGGGAGCATTTCAGACTCCGAAGCTGGAGCAGAGGTCCAGAGGCTGCTGAAGAATCCTGGGAGTCTCCCTCTTCTGTTATGACAAGCTCCCCTCTTCCCTGTTGTTGTTTATTGTTTAGTGGTTTAGTCATGTCCAACTCTTCATGACCCCATGGACTGGAGCATGCCAGGCACTCCTGTCTTCCAGCACTGCCTCCCACAGTTTGGTCAGATTCATGTTGGTAGCTTCGAGAACACTGTCCAACCACCTTGTCCTCTGTCGTCCCCTTCTCCTTGTGCCCTCAATCTTTCCCAACATCAGGGTCTTCTCCAGTGAGTCTTCTCTTCTCATGAGGTGGCCACAGTGAAGACTACTTTCCAAGAACATGCAGGATAACAAGGAGGGCAGAACAGAGACCAGAGGTGCACAGATGTCATTTGAGGCTGCTTGGGAAATATCCAGGAGAGACGGAGCCATAGAAAGAGTGGAAGATGGAGATCTTCAGTCCTGGCAACTGCTCCATAGGGGCAAGACCTACTGGGAAGGGTTGCGGAGGCCACTAGGCAGAGTTGCATTTGTTTTCCTTGAATGAAGAGTTAAATTCACTGGCATCAGAGATTCGCTTCCTTTCTTGCTGACCTGTGTCTGACTCCAGCCCTGACAGTTACTTAAGGTTGGGTGTGGACCATTGCTCCAACAGTCCAGCTTGGAGTGCATGCCTGGGGAGGGGCACCTGCTACCTAGCAGCCAGAAGAGTGTGTGTGTGTGTTTAGTGCACCTCCGAAGTTGCTGTAAATTCGTGCTTCATCCATAAAGAATTAAACTACTGTCCATTTGTCCTCCTTGGGCTGCGTGTGCTCAGGACATACAGTGGAACATGTTGTGTGCAGAATGCGTGGATACGGATCAAGTCAACTAGCCAGTAGCATTGAAGCCTCTGAAATGGTCCATGAATTTGTTTTAATTCATTTGAAGTAGCAGTGATTCACCCTGACTGGTACATCATTACAGAAAGGCAGGATGAATGAAATGATTCAAGATGGGCTCATTTAGCCAAGTAGGTGCAATGAGGCGAGAGACTGGAGGAAAAGGGAGAAGGAGAAGAAGAAGAAGAAGAAGAAGAAGAAGAAGAAGAAGAAGAAGAAGAAGAAGAAGAAGAAGAAGAAAGCATATAACTATAGAACAGATACATTAAAGATCATGAGTGGAGAACCTCAGGCCTGGGGGACGAATGCAACCAGCCAGGTCTCCCAATCAGGCCCTCAGAATTCTTCCCACACATATCCCAGGTGTTTTCGCCTGGCACAAATGTGTATTTGAACTCTGATCATGCATCTTTCTTTCCTGGATGGAGGACAAAGAGGAATGGGGTTGATTATGTGTAGAAACTGGCCCATTGCACAAAGGTAAAATGTACATTTGTTGTTCTGCCGGTTTCTGCCTCTGGTGCTATTCGACAGTGGCATGTTGGCCCCACAAAGTTTTGCAGAAGTGAATGTGGTCCTTGGGTTGAAAGGGGTTCCCTGTCTCTGGCACAGTTCATCAGGATGCGTTAATAAATTCCAGCAGCGTGTACAACAAAAAATGCAGGAAGATACAAAATGGGTGTCTCAAAAGCAGGCATCTCTTCCTGTAGGCTTAGAGCAGGCATGCCCAAAGTCCGTTTTGGGGGCCTAATCTGGCCCGCTGGTCAGTTTAATCCAGCCCCTGTGGCAGTTTATTTCCTGAAGTGAAATCCTAAAAAAAACTTTAACCCAAAGAAATGCTCAACAACTTTGGGGTAAAATAATAAAAAGCTCAACTTCAATCCTAAAAAAGGTCAACAACTTTGGTTGGCCCTGTGGTCAGCCCTCGCAGCCCTTCACTTCATCAAATCTGGCCCTCTTTGAAAAAAGTTTGGACACCACTGGCTTAGAGGATGCCTGCTGTCTTGCAAGCTGCAGACAGGATAACAATGTAGGTGGGTATGGACTGCAGAGGTTTGAAATGTGTGCTGAATCCACACTCTTCCTTCCAAACAGCCATGTGGACATGCATTTTCAATGACAAAGGACTTTGAGTAATCCAGGGATTTGGATAATGAGTTGGGGCAGGGTGAAGGTCTGTTATTTAGAAAACATAACCAGATTTTAAGAAAGGTGTCGTATTTGTCTCTGGACTTGCAAACAGCTAACATTAATAGTTAGACTCGGGCAGAAATTGTTTAAATATACCATTTCATTAAAAAAATATATAGTTATAGCATCTTTTAATTGTGTCATTTTTTAAACTGGCGTGACTCATCCCATCTCCTAGAGATTGGGATGGACAGAGTTTTAAAATAAAATGAGTTAAATAGTAGAATGGCACACGGTACAGATTTGTATTGGCCCCTGCTCACTTAGCTTTCAGATATCTATCTATCTATCTATCTATCTATCTATCTATCTATCTATCATCTATCTATCATCTATCTAGCCATTTGCATCTTTCAAAGGAAAAACAGCCCATTTTAAGCACATTTATCTAGAAGTATTTCCCAGGGTGTTCAGTGAGGGCTTATTCATAGGTTAGTGCGCTCGGTGGGGGGGGGCGCTGCCAGATCCTGCGCATGCTCACTTGCATGCATAACTAACCGTGTTTTCATCCCAGATTAGTGCACACAGGATTGCAGATTTTCAGTTTAATTGGGAGCAAATGCCCTTGGCTCTTACTCTACAGTGTGTGAGAGATAGGTTGCAGTATTGCAGCTAGTAAACAAGAGACCTTCTCAGGCGTGGGTGTCTCATGCACCGGAAGGGGACAGAAGGAGACCACATCACCCTCTTTACTCAGTTTGTCACGTGACATGATGCTGGCGGTCAACATCGACTTTATGCAAACTTGTCTGTCTGCACCCAGGATTACAGCGGCTATGGCATTTCAAAGGAGCTATGCTTCTTGTGGTTGCTGCCAAGCATCTGGTAGACCTCTAGCACACACCTGGTCATGAGCATCCACAGGGATTTTTCTGGATGTTTCGAGAAGGAAAAAGTAAAACACTGAAAGGAGGCAGCAGGATAATTTCTCACTTTTTAAAAATGAGAAGTAGAGCACTTGTATGTTTTGACTCATCTCACAAGTTCTGCAAATGCTAGAAACGTGCACCTGGCTTTTACCTCCTGAACAGTCTTCTTCCGATAGCCTGAAACACACAACAAATGATGTGAGCTGCATCACGTATTTTACCCAAGGAATCAAGGGGGGAAATGTTCCAATTTTGCAACCCTTTTAGATCACCTCCCCCCAGCTGTTGTGGGAAGAAAATAAGCTTTTGACGGATAAAATGTGTGCCAACTGTATCTCTGGAAATTACATATATAGCTCATCTGTGTAAGCCTCTTAAATAGACAAAAGGGTTCCTGATTAATGAACACTAGACATTGTCTGCTTCACTGCATGGTAGTATCAGTCTAAAAGCAAACATAAATTAAGTACAGCAAAGCCTTCCACCTCCCACAGCCTGATTCTAATGCTGGCTAGCTAATACGCTTCCTGTTCTTTGGAAACATGAGTATAGCTCCTGGTTATCTGTTTGTTTGTTTGTTTTTTTAATTATCCTTGTCCATTTAATTAAAAAAAAGAAAGAGGGGCTGCACTGTGCAACTTTGATTTAAAGAAGCATTTTGAAAATGGATCTTGTCTCACTGCTTGCTTATAAAACTGTGCGCACATTGCCATTTATTCTGGACCCAGTGTGCGGCCAACACTGGTGTTAGCCACTGTCTATATATATCCTGTAGTTCCTTGAGAGAAAAAAAGAAACTGCTGTTTGATGTGTTTTCCAGCTGATCTGAAAACATGAGCCACATTCCCTATGCAGTTAAGCGGAGGTGTGTACATTTGAGACATGCGTTGCGCATGCGCAGACAACAACTTCGTGGATAAGAATGCAGGGAATCCAGACAGGTAATGTGCACTGGGTGGAGGCATCCCTGCCCCATCTATGGTGCGCTCAGCAACAGGGAAATGCAACTTTTAAATGCCATGGCGGGGGGTGGGGGACACACGGGACAATCCCATTGTGTTTTAAGCTGCTAATATGCACACAGCCATAATGCACTCTTGTGGCCACCGTGAAAACAGGATGCTGGACTAGATGGGCCATTCGCCTGATCCAGCAGAGCTCTTCTTCTGTTCATCTGTTGAATGCATGTGATTTTGCATCTAGTTTGGCTCTTGGAGCTTGTTGTTCCATGGGACTGGAATGGTGTTGGTAGTGATTTGTGTCTTTCCCCTGAGGGTTTTCCAGGTTAGCCAGCAAAAACTGCCTCGATCCCGTCTGTGCTGCTGCCTTGGTTGGGCAGCCGAGCTGATACTGGAAATATGTAAAGGACCTCTCTTCTAATTTGCTTTAGGAATGTTCCTTCCTTCATTTTTCTGAATGAAGAGAAACCTGTTCCTAGACCAATATAAATCATGAACGCGGTGCTCAAAAGTAAACGGAGTTGCCCCTTAAACATATACAAGGCACAATTGCAATCAATCATTGTGTATATGTATGTTTCTTTCTTTCTTTTGATCAGCAACTAGAAAGAGCATTAAATGCTCACAATGCCAAAATATGGCGGGGGGGGGGGTTTGCAAAAAAGCAGAAGTATTTACATCTGAATAAATTGTCAAGGGACGTATCACAACAATTGCTGTAGAAAGACTCATATAATTTGTTTGCAATGTTTCAGGAACCTAACACAAAGTGCTTAGTGTTGCGTTGATGAGTCTCTGCCTTCCCTGTTCAACACAGAGTATCATACCCTCCAACATTTCTCTGATGAAAATAGGAATGTCGTATTCAATCGTGGTTGTTTTATACTCTGCCCATCTGACTGGGTTGCTGATTTGAGCTACACTTCTTTTTTTACTGATGAAGAGTAATCTACGAAAGCTCATGTGGCAATAAATGTGTTGTTTTCTTAAGGTTCCAGAAGACTCTGTGTTGATCACATCCGCACCAGGCAAATATTTAAAGCAGTATCGCACCACTTTCATTATCATGGCTGTCCCCAAAGGTGGCTGTCAGTTTCCTCCTCCTTAGCCTCAGTGTTGCCCTTGCAGAACTCCACATAAGGAAGGGTCCAAAACCTAGAATTAGGCCATGTTCACGCCATAAATTTGAAACACAGTGATACACCAGTTTAAACAGCCATGGCTTCGCCCAAACAATTCTGGGAGCTGTACTTTGTTAAGGGAGCTGAGAGACCCCTATTCCCCTCACAGAGTTACAATTCCCAGAGTGCTTTAACAATCGATCCTTCTTCCCAGGGAACTCTGGGAATTGTAGCTGAGGGGAATACAAGTATCCTAATAAATCTCAGCCCCCTCAACACACTACAGATCCCAGGATTCTTTGGGGAAAACCATGGCACTGAAAGTGGTATAAGAGTGCTTTAAATGTACTGTGCAGATGTGACTTTGGATCCACACACACAAACATGTATGTATATTAATGTCAACATCTATTATTATTATTATTATTATTATTATTATTATTATTATTATATTTTTATTAAAGATTCTCTTGATTTACAAAGGTAATGCAATGTCTCTCTCATATTTTTCCATATAACATTTTTACAAATTGGTTGTTGTTGTTGTTGTTGTTGTTGTTGTTGTTGTTGTTGTCGTCATCATCATCATCATCATCATCATCTGTTAATGAAATTCAGAATTCACCTGAGCATTTAAGAAGGGGTGTGATAAGCGGTCCCAAGCCACAGAAGACGGGAGACAAAACACACACAAAATCCTTCCTGTGCTTTTTCCATCTGCTTCTGTGTTTTAAGATGTGCTTGTGCTGATGCCATCTGCTGGCGAAAACAACACAGAGTAGGGGAAGCCAAGGGCTTGTTTTCAAAGTCGTCTCCCCCCCCCTTTTCTTTTTACAGAAATAGGCATGGTTCACTTTTAAATATAGCCTAATGATAAGTAAAATCCTTATTGCAATTCTGGGAGCTGTAAGCCTCCGGTTATTTCTCTTCTATGTGCGGAAAGTTTAATTAAATACACACTCCGCTGTTTATATTCTCCTCTCCCTTGAAATGAGCACAGAAGCTCTTATGTCAAAGCAGTGGGCGGAAGGGGAAGGAATCAAATGCTGATATCTAGAAGCAGAACGGCTTGACTGGTTATGCTCTACAGCGCTGCAAGCCATCCCCGCATGATGCGCACAGGGATGTCATTCCAAATACATTTCCGACCGTGTGTCACATGAAAGCCTATGTGGGAAGGTTTGGCTGTGCACAGGCTTTCCTAAGAACCTAAAAAGAGCCTGCTGGATCAGGCCAATGGCCCATCTGGTCCAGCACCCTGTTCTCACAGTGGACAGCCAGATGCCTGAGGGAAGCCCACAAGCAGTTCTTTCCAGCAGTTTCCAGCTACTGGTCTTCAGCAGCAATTGTGGCACAGAAAAGTCCAGGGTGGAAACTGAAGCAGGAGAGGTGGGAGGCCAATAAGCAGAGATGAGTCAGGTTGGTGAAGAAGCCAGGATGTCTCCCCCTCCTGCTACAATAAGCTCCCCTCCTCACTGACTCCCAGAACTAGGAGAGGCATAAAATGGGAAGAGAAAAGGCAGGCATGCAGGCACAGTCTCTGTTTTTTTGGGGTGGAGGGGGACCCTGGAGAGGGGGAGACATAGAAGGCTGTGAGGAAGTGGGGACCATTAGCCTCGGCAACTGCCTCATGGGGTCAAGACCTCAGTGCTCATTAGGCCTGGCAATCTTGTGCAGATCCGGTTTTGCAAATAAAGAGTTAACTCCAGCTTGCTCAGTGTGATTTACTGCTGGCTTACTCCTGTCTGCCACTCACAGGAGCTTAAGCCACTGGGGGACCAAGCAGAAGTAGTTAACAGCAGGGCAGGCAAGGGGTGTCAGCTCTGATAGGCTGTATGCTGAAGAAGTTTGGCAGAATGAAGTGCTCACTGCCTCTTTAAGAGGCACCGGTAACAATCTTTCTCCCACAAACTTCGTTCCACTTCTGACATGTCAGCAACAATCGCTTTTCTGTAGAATATGCTGCAACTTCCCCATGTTGGGTAAACGTTATAAGCCATTAAGTGACAAGTTGTGCAGAGAAATAGCCTCTGTATGCAAAAAGTTGTTTAAGAAGCTCAGTGATTTTACACGTTTTTACACAGGAACAAAAGCTGCTTTGCGTTGACTCTCCTTTCGCCCCCCAAACCTAAATTTAAATCAGGACAAGCCAGTCACATGAGGCCTAAGACCACGTGTTGAAATCAGCATGGGCTGGGATGTGGGGCTTTCCGTTGCAATTGCCAGTTTTCAAGCAATTGTAATGGGAGTGCCAAACAGCCAAAGCCATGTGCTGATTCCAGATCCCTGGACTGAAACCCGCAGGGGATGACCTTTTCCAATCTCTGTCACATGCTGAGTGTGAATCTGTGAGAAGTTCAACAAGGCATCGTTCTGAACAAAGCACTCCAAGGAAAGCAGATTGCGTGCAATAACAGCTTGTATCATATCCGTAAGGGAAGAGAGGGAAGGGAAAAGCTATGCATAGCTCAGTGCGGCAGAACACATGCCTTGCATTCCGAAGGCCCCAGGTTCAAATCTTGGCATTGCCAGGTAAGCGTGGGAAACTCTCCTTTCTGAAATCCAAGAGAGCTGCTGCCAGTCAGTGTAGACAATACTGTTAGATGGATATTGAGGGACAGGTGAGGCTCGTCAACCTGGGAAGGTAGCCCATCTAGGAAGGAAAACTCTAATCCGAAACTTCCACGGATATACCGCTTGACTGTAAAACACACACACACACACACACACACACACACACACACACACACACCTGCCTCAAAGTATTTACAAAAAGAATAAAACAATGAAATTACCGGTATCAGCCAAAACCAGTTAAAAACAACCATTGACAACATTCAGAAAAATGATTACAGTCAACAATAATCTGAAAACCGGATTAAAACTCATGCCAACATTCTCAGTATCTGCATAGGCTTGCTTAAACAAAAAATGTTTTTAGCAATGTGAACAAAGTTCCCTTCCAGAAGTCTCAGAGCGATTACTAATGGATGAGCCAAATTTCATCTGAACAAATCTGATAACTTCCAGTATTTGAAACTTGAGAAACTGAGGCCCTTATTTGAAGTTGATTAGGCAAGCAAGGGTTTTCAGACCATGGTAGCACAGTAGGACTTCATTCCTATGCTCATTTAACTTGGTGGAGCTTCCTAGATCTTACTTCCAAACAAACACGCAGAACAATGCACAAACACGCAAAACAATGCGCTGCACCAATGGAGACTAAATGGCTTGACCTGTCAAGAAGGAGTTTTTAAAATGCTAGCTTTTCTCTATCATACTGCACAAAGAAATTGTCCAGCAAGATGTCAGACATTGGAGCATTGTGGTCACACACCATCCTAACATCTTGTTCACTGGTATTAGCAAAGCTGTGGGATCTGATTCCCCAGGCAGTCAGGAAGACCCGACACAAGACTCCCTCTCTTATTTCTTCCTCCCAACGGCCTCCTTTCCTTCTGGCTTTTGAACCTACCTGGACGAAGCTGCAAATTCTCAGGTCTCAAGTAGCCAAGAACAACATTTCATTACAAGGGGTTTCTTTTCTTGCAGATGCTTTTTGTACCACCTAAAGTGACAATGGATTAGATTTTCTGAATTTCAAGCTTTTTAAAGTGTGTGGGGTTGTTGTTGTTGTTTTGAAAATGCTGTTGATAATGGAAACTACTTAACAGAGGAAGAGGGAAAGCTACTGAAATGTTCTTATGCAACCTGTGACTCAGGAGCCCTCCATGTGGTTTCCGCCTCCTCCTGAACCCACCATTCCTCCATCCCATCAGAGTTCGCTCCTTCTCGTTCATTTCCTCCTTCTTTTTCCTGACTCTTAAAAACGTGTTATATTGTATTTAAATATTCATAAACCGCACTTTCGTATAAAATATCACAAGGCAGTATGAAGACTAAAAAAACACCACTTTGCAATAAAAATGTCAAACACGTCACAAAAAATGGGCCCTGTAAGCTTGTTAAGGTTTGCTGGGAATTTGGATCCTGGATCCTGGTGGTGGGAAACCGACCACATCCCAGAGTAGGGGAAATACTGGAGGCCGGGAGCTTGAGGGATAGTGAAGAGACAGAATCAGACAGGTGCCCCAGCAAAGAGCATGGAAAGGAGTTAGGCTTGGCAGTTCTTCCACAGAGCCACTCTGACAGCTTCTCTGCTTAAAGCTTGCAGGCCCCCTCCACTCCAAGAATGAGAGGCAGTAATTGCATGTTGCAAGCAGAGAGCCAGGCAGACACAGAAAGGGTCCCTTGGAGCTCTCAGTAGACACAGAGGGATAGGGAGCGAAGGGGGAGCTACAACCCAATCTGGTCAACAGCTTCACCAAGACAGGAACAACCTTTAGAAGTCTTCGTGTGTTCTTTGTCCTGCTTTCCTTAATAAAGAAACTAACTGCAAGTTAGCCAGGTGTATCGCTCTTTTTCCTCTCATCTGCGAATGACCTGCTCTCCTTGTTGGCTCCCTGACAGAACGCTATAAGGCTGACCAAATTATACAGTTGTTAGAAGACGTCTTAGAAATGAGCAGGGATGCTAGGAGTTTGACAGGGCAGGGTCTGCCACATGGAAATCTCGGTTTCTGGTAAATGCCAGCTGAACCTCATGTGGAAGGAATGGCCAGCCAGCAGTGGGGAAACCTTCTTGAGTCCCCCTATATCTACCAACCTACTATGACAGAAGAAGAAATGTTTTATATACTGTTGTCGGTTACAAGAAGTTGAGCCTGTCACACCTGCCTTATTATGTTGTCTGTTTTATGCACGAATTAGATCAAAGCCATTGTTGGTTTCAAGCAATATGCTGAACGAGTTAATTGGATGATTAATTTCTGAAACAGACCGAGGTCCTCGCAAAAGGCAACGAGGAGGAGATTGGAAAAACACTGAATTGGAGGCCTCCATTTGCAGGGTGCCCCCAGGAGGGATGCAGTAGTTGCGGCAGTGGCCCCCGCTCCCATGGTGTGCCATGTCCCCATGGCATGGCATGTGCACCCGCCCCAGTCACTAAGAGGCATGGGGCCCATAGAGTGGTGCCTACTCTTGTCTATTTGGTAATCCAGCACTGCAGGGATAGAAGAATCTTGACAGTTCTGGTTGCTTTTGGTTTTACATTTTTCCACTCCCTAGTTCAGGACTCTGCATTTCTACATCAGTTTGCAAATCCATCTGCAATTTCATGCAAATTTCTCCAGGTATAGACATTTTTGTATGACATTTCTCCTGAATGTAATGCATCCTGAATGCTATTTTCACATATAGCTTTATCCTGATGTAAGCATTTTTGTACATGTTCCTCATTGCATTGCAGCATTCAGAGAAAAGCAAATTTCCCTCGGCTGCAATCTAACAGGAGCAGGAAAATGGAGGTACTGGGGCAAGCTCATCTAATTTCTCTCGGTTTGCCTCAATAGGTACGTTGTCCTGAGGAATGTTCATCCATCTGGACTGTCTGGTTGTGCCTGGAGAATGTTTTAGCTCCATGCATTTTATTTCCTTTTGTTTATTATTTAATTTATATCCCGCCTTTCCTCCAACGAGCTCAAGGTGGTACACACACAGTTTCCCCCTTTCCCATTTTCCCCTCACAGCAACTCTGAAGTAGGTTAGCCTGAGAGACCATGACTGGCCCAAGGTCACCCTGTGAGCTACATGGCTGAGTGGGGATTTGAACCTTGGTCTCTCCTAGTTCAACACTTTAACCTGCCAAACAGTGAGCCGACAGTAAATCACACCATTCAAAATAGTCGTTAACATTTTATTAGCATAAACACAGTCTCCAAAGACTTGGCTGAGTGTCAGGCCTAATGAGCACAACAGCTCGTTCCCTGTGGGTCTTGCTCCATGAAATCAGTTGCTGATACTGAAAGTCATCGCCTCTCCACAGTCTTCTAGGTCCCCTCCTCTCCAGGGCTTTCCCCAGGCAATTAGAGGCTTTGCCTGCATGCAGCCTGTCACTGCTCCGCCCATTTCAGCCCTCTTCTGGTTCCAGGAGACAGTGGGGAAGGTAGCTTGTCGCAGCTGGAAGGGGAGACACCCGTGACTCTTCACCAGCCGGACTCATCTCTGCCCTTTGGCCCCCCTCTTCCCACTCACCAGCTTTGGCTTCTACCTCTGATTCTGGACTTCTCTCTGCCCTGGACTCTACCAGCTCACTAACCCCATTACCCCTTCAGCTCCTGACACCTCCTCTTCCCATTCTTCTCCCTCTTCTCCCTCTGACCACTCATTGTTGTCCCACCACCAATCCCCAGGCTCTGAGCCTTGTTCCCTTGATGGTTCCCCAGCTGGTTCCTCCTACCATTCCTCTGCATCCAGCCAGTCCATGACATAACCTCGGTACCACATTGGCTCTCAACACAAATGACCCCAGATTCAATCCCTGGTTTCTCCAGGTACAACTGGGAAAATCCCCTGCCTATGGCTCTGGAGGACCACTGCCAGGCACTGCTGCTGAGTCTGACAATACTGGTCTTAGTAGACCAAGTCTGGAAGCTTCTTATGTTCTGGAAACTTCTTATGACCCTCCGTGTGTTTATGTATGCATATGTTTTATGGTAGGAGAGCTTCTACTTCTCAAGCAAAAATTGTTGATTCAGATGATCCATAAGTGCCTTGATGGATTTTACTGGACTAAAACAGGCATATAAATTCCAGGAAGTGTCTCTCTTTATGTTGTCAATGTCTCTACTTCAGGCTGTCATTATGTCCTTTCTGAAGCTAGGTTTTTGTTTTTGTTTTTTTTTATTATTATTTCCATGTCAGTTGCTCATCAATTTAGGAAAGATAAGTAGAAATCAAAGTATCTAACTTCAAAACACTTGTACAAAAGGCTCTAGTTCTTTTTTATTATTTGTAATGTATACCATGAACAAAACATATGCCCAAATGTAACTCATTTTGGGGGGGGGGGCTCACTGGGAAGAAATAACAACACTCCAATGGCCCCAAATCCAGCTTTGTCATGTTCCATTTTGTGTGTGACTAGTGGAGCTGAATAGGAATGCATTTGATTTGTGTACTTTAACCTGCATCTTGGCAATCCTCTAAAACATGGAGAGAGAGAGAGAGAGAGAGAGAGAGAGAGAGAGAGAGAGAGAGAGAGAGAGAGAGAGAGAGATTAAATGCTTTTAAAAATATAACATTTAAAAATATGGAAGGGCCATGGCTCAGTGATAGAGAATCTGCCTTGTGTGCAGGTTCAATCCTTGGCATCTCCAGGTAGGGCTCGGAGAGACAACCCAGGGGAGCAGCTGCCAGTCAGAGTGGACAATCTGGAGCTAGAAGGACTGGCTTGGTATAAGGCAGCTCCCTATGTTCCAGACAAAAATACCAAATGCAACGATGAAATAAACACTAGCATAAATAAGCTGTGAAAGAAGAAGAACTGCTGTAGCAGTTGTGATACCCAGAAGGTTGTTCCAATGCTAATCCTACTCAGTGTAAACCCATTGAAATTAATGAATTTAGGGTTGCATTCAATAAAGTGCTACGGTGATTTCTCCTTGCACAGTGGGAAGTTCTCCCCCCCTTCCCCACTGTGTGCCCCTAAATATGTTATTCTTCCCTCCCCACCCCCACCCCTCTAGATTTGGGGACTGTGGAGGGTATGTGGAGGGGAAGGAGAGGGTGGGTAAGTCCCATTGCATTTGCAGTAATCCCTGAGCAGGCACAATCATTAAGTTGGAGATTGTCCTTCAGTAGGCCTACATTAATTTCAGTGTGTCTACTCTAAGTGTGTACGCCTGGGAAGGTAGCCCATGTAGGAGAAGGAAAACTCTGGTTCTAAATCTCCACTGCCTTTTTTGGGAGAAGAAAAGGCTAAGGAGCAAACCCTACACAAATCTGGAGTGCGCCCCAAAGACGGTGCCTTGTACATCTCCTTTGGGAAACTCCTGAAGCCAAGTTGGTGCCAAATGCATGGCTCTGCTTTCCTTTGGACCACACTGGTGAGGCTGAGCGGGGTGGGTCTTGTCATTTGGGCAGCCCAGGACCTCCATACACACTGCCCAGGCTTCTGAGAGCCAGTGTGGTGTAGTGGTTAAGAGCGGTAGACTCGTTATCTGGGGAACCGGGTTCGTGTCTCCACTCCTCCACATGCAGCTGCTGGGTGACCTTGGGCTAGTCACACTTCTTTGAAGTCTCTCAGCCCCACTCACCTCACAGAGTGTTTGTTGTGGGGGAGGAAGGGAAAGGAGAATGTTAGCCGCTTTGAGACTCCTTCGGGTAGTGAAAAGCGGGATATCAAATCCAAACTCTTCTTCTTCTTCTTCTTCTGCCCTGGGGACGACACCTTGGTGCTGCCTACACAGTGGTTTGACTTCACCCCCAGAGGCGCACTCCATTGTCTCTCGAAACAGACGTGCTCAATTCAAGTTGTTGGTGCTGCTACAAAGCCCTGTATGATCAACTAACCCTTCATATAGGCAACTCATCAGGAGGTCCACTCTTCACAATGTAGAAATCAACACCCAGCCTTTGAAACTCTCTCATGTTATACGTGAGACAGGTCCCATCTCTATTGCTGTATTGGTTGCTGTTGAAAAAGACCTTTCTTTTTCAACAAGGCTTTCAAGCAGAGATCTTTATCTCCGTTTGTTTCTGAAATTGTTTTTATATATGGGATTGTTTCACACACACACACACACATCATTGCTGAGGGTTTTTTTTTAAATCAATAAATCAATTTGAGATAGCAAGCCCTCCACGAATGGAATGAAATGAAAAAATAAATAAAAAAGAATGTTATTCGGTACATTTTTCCATGCGCCTTAAAATCATCAGAGAGCAAGGTCGCTTCCAGGCAACCTGATTAATGAGAATTCAGCCTGTTTTGTTTGCAGAGGGATTAGGCTGCATCTGGTTCTTTAATGAGCATTCACTTTGATTTGTTTTGTGGGGAGGCTAGGCGACAGTGCATCAAAATAAGTGTTATTCCTCATTTTCCAGTGCTTCTCCCTACCCAATCAGTTTCCTTGTCTGAAAAAGTCTGACCTTTGAGGGAAAGTGGATTTGCTACACAAGAACTCCAAATCAACTTCAATTGTGCAGCCTGGTATGTGACTGAATCCTACCCAAAAACAGCAGCAATGCGTCAAGATGGACAGACGTCTCCAATCCGCTGAAGAGCACCACATACCAGGGTGACTCTCATAGGATACACATAACTCTGACCCGTTCCAGCCATTAGGTGGAGTTAAGCAGCTGCCTCAGGCAGCTTACTTACCTTGGGGTCACATCCATATTGTATATTTAAAGCCTGCCATGGCTTCCCCCCAAGGAATCTTGGGAACTGTAGCTTGGTAAGGGTGCTGAGATCTGTTAGGAGACTCTTTGCAGAGCCATCATTCCCAGCATCCTTTGCAGTTCCCAGGATTCTTTGGGGGAAGCCATGGCTGTTAAAGTGGTGTAAGAGGGCTTCAAATGTGTGGTGTGGGTGTGCCGCGAAAGGGCAGCAAACTGTTAGATATTTAATATATTATTGTATTTTTTGCTTGTGGGATTTTCTACCTCAGATGCCAAAAGAATTCAAGCGCTCCTGGGGGACTCTGCACTTTGACCTGAGAGAAATGGCTCAGACCCTGCTTCCTTCCTCTTTCCTCAGAGAAGTGACTAGTTATGAAGCCTGCAACTTCCACATGTGAACCTCCTGACACCCCTTTTGGGATCTATTGACACTGAAACCAGAATGCACACCACAATATGGCACCCGCTATGGTTAATAAGGACAACACAAATAAATGAAAAGTAATGCCATTGCATCACATGAAAATTAGTTTACTTTTTAAAAAGATGTGGCTAGAAGACTTAAATCAAGACTATATTCACACTCCCATTTGCTCTGTGTCCAGTACACTCCCAATTCTGGTGTTGGAAGTGGTGCACATACGACATTAGCCACAATCCATATCTATGCTGTTGTTTCTTATGAAATACTGCATTTCGATGCATTCCCCTTCCAACCAATTCCCTCAGTCTCAACTGAGCAAAAGAACAACCTAGTTGTGTTTTAAGCCAGTAATGTGTACGCAGTCGTAGTTAGGAGAAGTATTTGGGGGCAACAATAAAGAGAAGTGATTCTATATATTTAAAAAATCAGCCTTATGGGCCCAACTTGCCACCGACAAACTCTGTGTGTGTGTGTGTGTAGCAGATGCTGAGAAAAGCAGTGGGAAGGGAAATGGACACAATTTGGTGATTTTAATAAATGAGGGCAGTTTGGGGGAGTGTTTGGGAAAAGGCAGAGTTCAGTTCTAGAGAGCTCAGAACAGTCAACGCTGCAAGCCATTGGGATGACGCTCTCAAGAGCTACTAGCCATGATAATTATGCTCTAACTTGTACTGTATGAATTGCTGAGAACTGCAGGTGGGGAAAGCTAGAGGGGTCTCTGGCCTGATCCAGCAGGTACTTCTTATGTTCCTATGCTTTCTTAACGGATATGGGTGGTGGCATAGGTGCCAACTCCTAGGGGCCAAGGTCCCTTTGCCCCCCCCCAAAAAATATTTGAGGTGGCGCCCCCAAGTTGATTGGCATTGCTATTCAAATGCTGTGCATGTGCAATTATGTGGGGTTTACATGCCCCCCCCAATATTTTATTCAAGTTGGCACCAGTCCGAGGTTATTTAGGGTTTCACAGATAAGACCCACAGGTCAAATGGCAGCCAGCAGAGTTCTTTTAATGTACATTCCCATCCGACATGGTTCTCGTGTTGAAATGGAAGTAGTTGAGCATCGTGATGTTGAATCACATCAGCTCTGCATATGGATATATCCCTTTGGTGGATGAGGCAGATCTTACAGCTGGAGGGAGCCTCAGAGGCCCCCGCTTGAGACAGGAAATTCAGAACTGGAGCATCTCTAACAGATGGCTGTCTGTTTATTTATTTCTCAGATTTCTTACCCGCCTTTCAACACAAGGTCCCAGGGCAAGTTACGATGATAAAATATACAATTATAGAGCAAGCGAAATATTTACAACCATGGAACTAGAAAAGTGTGAAAACAACCAAAGCGTTCCATATATGAAAGCAATACAAACATTTAAAAGCAATTCCATATAAAAGAGTGGCTTAAAAACTAGTTTCAATACAGATGCCAGCAAGGATAAAGATCCTGGCCTTTGTTCATCCTCTGTTTGAAGGCCTCTGTAATGACTCTCGCAGTAAAGATCACCCTCTGAAAATGAGCAACCGTCAGACCATCCCAATTAAATAGCTATAGCTACTTTTCTAGGGAACTATGCTTTGAATTGAAAAATCCCATTTCTAAGCAGCGCGCCTCATTAAACCTATTCCACGAGTTCCATAAATTAATGAGAAGGAGAAATGCATTCTTTTGGTCACATGTGAAAGGGTCCTTAGAATCGACATCATTGCCTGCCAGCTCACTTCCCCATCCCAAAGGGAAGATAATATGTTATTTAATCAGGGTGGCTTCCCCTGTGCTGAATAAAACAAACACCAAGGCATCCCCAAAACAGACCTACAGAGTAAAAAGGCAGGACCTATAGCTATCGTGACTGCACCACTGAATTATCATTTACAATGGTATAAGAAAGAGGAAATCAGGATCAGTTTTTAAGCAGAAAACGCAAAGGCAGATTGCCCAGTTCCCATATTCCTCGAAGCCTGTATTTCTTAAGAAGAGTACAGTGGTACCTCGGGTTAAGAACTTAATTTGTTCCGGAGGTCCGTTCTTAACCTGAAACGTACCGTTCTTAACCTGAGGTACCACTTTAACTAATGGGGCCTCCCACTGCCGCCGCGCGATTTCTGTTCTCACCCTGAAGCCAAGTTCTTAACCCAAGGTACTATTTCTGGGTTAGCGGAGTCTGTAACCTGAAGCATCTGTAACCTGAGGTACCACTGTACCATGTAATCAGATGAGTAGCAGAACCAACATGGGCTATGGAACAACACTGGATTGGAAAGAAGCTGGTTGATGACGTTTCGTCTTCCTTGAATACAGTGGCAGAGCAAGTCGATCAGGTGCCTGGGGCTCTAAGGAGTCTGCCTGCCTCCTCCCACCCAGCCGCCCTGCAGCTGAGGGGGACGCGGCGGCAGGCGAACTGTTTGGGGTAGCGCGGAGCCTGCAGGCACCCAAGCCACTGCGTCTCTCCCAGGAGAGATGCATGGCTCAGGCGTGCTGCAGGCCCTGCGGTGAGTGCCGCCTGGCATTTTGTCACCCCCCTCGGTGGTGACACCCAGGGCGGACCATCCTCACCACACCCCCTTCCTACGCCCCTGCTTGAATACATTCGATTCTGTATACTGTCCCATGAAATGCTGTCGGAATTGTATATAAATCTTAGGGTGTGTACGGAGCCTAGACCAGGGTGGGTGGTGGGTGCATCTGTGTATGTAAACTTGATAATAACGTTTCGTGCAGACTCCCTTGGAAGGTCGTGGATTCTCCTTTACTGGAGGCTTTCAAACAGGTTGGATCGCCATCTGTCATGGATGCTTTAGCTGAGATTCCTGCATTGCAGGAGCTTGGCCCAGATGACCCTTAGGGTCCATTCCAACTCTATGATTCTATGCATCTGACAATGTGTGCACAAAAGCTTATGCCACGCTTTAGGGAGGGAAGGGCATTCGCCCCACCCTTAAGTTCCAGATCACACATGACTATGAACCATATTATTATGGCTATTAAAAAGTAAGCACAAGAAATGCACTGGGTGTTGGATAGAAGAGCCGGGGGGGGGGGGTGGAATCTCACACCCAAGGGCCAAATGTGACCCTCCAAGCCTCTCTATACGAACCTTGGGATTCTCCCCAAGTCTCACTCGTCAATATCCCTGCCCCCAGGACCGGCGCGTCCATTAAGGCGAACTAGGCAATTGCCTAGGGTGCCAAAATGGAGGGGGCGCTGGCCAGGCTTGGGCGGGGGGCAGGACGGGCTAGCAGCACCTTCTCTGCTGTAGCGGAGAAACTGCTGCTTGCCTCCCCACCACACCCCACCTCCCGCTAAAGCAGGCTTTGGCGGGGAGCAGGCGGCGGGGGGCGCCAGAAGGTGGTCTGCCTAGGGCGCAAGAAACCCTAGCACCAGTCCTGCCTGCTCCATGCCCTCTTCAAGTGCTTTTGCCTAGATGAATGTGTTCTTGAGCTATAATAATGCCTCTTGCTTGCCTGTATGGGGAGCTGCATGTGTAGAAACCTCTGCTTTGGGCAGAGTTGGGGCATAGCCTACTCTACCAAAGGAACAGTTGCATTCCTTCTTTGCAACCATTCTACGATTCTATCCCTTGCTCCACCCTCTTTTTTGCCTCCATCTCCACCTACTCAGAAGTTTGCTCAGAAAGGAATGTGGGTCTTGGACTGGAAAATATTCCCCACGCCTGATTACAAGAGATTGCACGTGTCCCAGTATGGGTGATGAATAACCATGTCGTTGCTGTTGCTGCTATTTACATTTATATCCTGCCTTACCTCCAAGGAGCTGAAGGCGGTGTGCCAAGTTCTCCCCGTTTCATCCTAACAGCATCCCTTTGAGGTAGGTTAGGCTGAGAGGCAGGGACTGGCCCAAAGTCACCCAGTGAGCTTCATGGCCAAGTGGAGAGCTGAACCCTGGCTTCCCAGGTCCTAGTCCTAACCCCTACATTCTTTCACATATGTTGACTCCTGGCCACACGTCTGTGTCTGCCCAGTGACTAAAAGATAAAAACAGCAGGAAACTGCTAATCTCACGTTACTGAACTTGGTGAGGCCGTGAAGAAGGGTGCCTTAAAACATGTCGCTAGAACTGACAGGACTTTGCTATTGTTGCCAGAAGGGAGTTCAGGCGCCCATGGGACACACGTTGACCACCAACTAGACTCAGGTTGAAATTAGAGGCCAAGAGCGAAAAGTAAATATGGCTAAATTACAGCTCACCAAACCAGCTTCATGAGACACGAGGAGAACAACAGGAGAAGGAAATGAGTCAGCCCAGAAGTCGCCAGTGGGCGAAAGCTACCAGCCTAGATCATTTGGTGCTGCCTGGATACTTAAGCAGTTGAGTAAAGAGGCCTCACCTCCTCGTCTGACAGGGCTCCTACTACGTGCTGAATGCAGTTTTTCAACACAGGATTGGCCAGGTTTGTTTTTGGGCTCCCTGTTTCGCTGAGGACAGGGAAACCTAGAAACTGTGTTACAGGGCTGGCCTGCTTTGGAGTACAACCCACAAGACATTTACGGTGTTTTGTATACCTGTTTGTTTGTCAATATGCAAGTTGAGCAGGTAGCAAACACATTAGTTCAGCTAGCTCCAAAGCAGCACCAGTCCAAAACCAAACTCGGAACCTTTATGATTTTGCAAGTTTTTAAAAGCGCTTTCTCTCTCTTTCTGGCGAAATTCAACCCCCCTTTTTTTGAAGGGACCATAAACCCCAGCAGCAAAGTTACATGCAGAAATTGCCAGGTTCAGTGGCTTGCCCTTCCAGTTAAAAGGACACAAACTGGAATATATTAATAGGGTTGGAATGGTAGAACGGGATAATATTTATAAAATCAAAAGGCTCATCATTTTAACTCTATACTGGAAGAAAGAAGTGTTACCTAGCACTTTCTCTGTCAAAGAATGGTGCACCTTTATTGACACACCCTTGGAAAGTGACTTTAAAGAGGCCCTCCAATCATCTTCCATTCTGAAGATTATTTACCTTAATAAATCCACTTGAACACTTGTCTAGCTGCTTGCCCTTAATTCATATTCCACCACACCCCTTGGCAACGTGCCCCACTTCTTCTCTACTCTTACTGTGTTTCCTAACCTCCAGTCTAAATCTCCCAGGTTGCATTATTTCCCATATGGTGGGCAATGTGTTCCTTTGCTTAACCCTCTCTCCACTTCCTCCCCCTTCCTCTGTTGCCATCCCTGTGTCAATGTTTAGATTGTAAACTCCTCAGAGCAGGGGGCCTGTCCTGTTGCACTCTGTAATATGTTGCACACATTAATTGCGTTATTTTTATCATCATCACCATCAAATACTGCTAGTAGTACTAGAAGAAGAAAAAATTGCCATAAGACAATTATATATGCATTGTAGGCTGTGAAAAGCTCTATTTGTGTGTCATAACCATTGATAGGAACACATCCCCTCCAACATTTCTCCAGTGAAAACAGGAACGTCCTGTTTCGTCCCATCCAACATTTCTTTAACGAAAATCGGCACATCCAAAGTGAAAGTGCGACAGTCCAGGATCAAATCAGAAATTCTGTAATTCCAGGACTGTCCCTGGAAAATCAGAATACTTGGAGGGTATGTGAACATATGCAGGAGAGGAGAGTGAGATTGCAGCCACAGGGTCTACCTCCAGCCTCCATGTGCTCATCCAGAGGTCTGAATATATGCTACATGCGTTTATGTCACGAACAGGGCTCTGTGAAGTCTGCTCTCATAGGTTTCTTGTCCAAAGAGAACACAGATCCAAGGTGTTGGAGACCAGGGTAAAGTGGTGCAGCATTCACCAAAAACTAGATAGTGAAGGTGCCAGATGCCCCTCTGCATCTGGGGGCTACCACAGAGAAGGCCCTCTCCTGGGTCATCCTCCTCCAGATCTCCTGAGGGAAGTGGCTCTACCAAGAAGGACCCCTCTGCTCATCTGAACACATGATAGAGTTGGTAGCTTGCCTCCATATTTGTGCCCCATTCCAGCCCATAGCTGTCAAGTTTCGGATTTGAAAATAAGGGATCAGCACCCTCACCTGTCCTGGGGACAGTCTACGGTTCTCAGGGACAGTCCACGTCGTGGTAAACCCCCCCCCCCCAGGCTACAAATTAATTTACACCAGGCTACACACCATCATCTTTCCCCACATTCATATGTGGGATTTGACTGGAGTAACACATGATTGGAAAGGTTTGCAGTTCCACAAACATAGGTGTGCACTGCCTTGAAATAAAAAGAAGTGAACAAAAGAAGGCTCACTAGGGTGACATTGCTAAAAAAAATGTCAACTTTGTAACCAGAGGTTCAACTGAATAGAATCTGAATCACATGCACCACAAGGCCTATGCAGCCTCAACTTAAGTTGGCTCCCGGCCTGGCTTTTTACAGGCCCCAGCTGACTGCACAACCTGGCCTTTGGAAAGGCCATATAGACATATAGTTGTTTTCCTTCATTTGCAAGGAATCATACAAAACAAAGTGGCACTAATAAAGAAACGTTCCAGTGTGGCAACAGAAAGCAAACTAAAAATGCTTTTGCAGTTGATCAAAACTATCCAGCAATATCAAGTTATAGGAAAACTGGTGCTATTGACAGTAATCCTTCTGGCTGATTAATTGGTTTGGCAACTTCCACACACATGATGTGTGATGCTAATTATTCCCCCCAAGAGTTAAATGATAACTGATCAGAGGCAGCTACCGGAGAGCTATGAGATTCAGGTGAGGGTCAGATGACTTGTCAATCCCAGCAGGTATATAAGAGGACGACCCAGCTAACCAGGCCTGAGGTCTGCGGCCTGCCCAGCTCTTGGTGTTTTTCTACTGCGCTGCACGATAGCTCGCTTTCAAATCCAGGAGAACTTTTAAGGGTCTCTGACACGGCTCACTCCTCGCTCCTCACACTTGTACGCACGCTCGGCAGCTGGATGTTGAGGAATGTGGAGCAGGAAGTTGTGTAGGAAGTTGGTGTATGTTTCAATCTGTTTTTAGTTTATTGCTGATCTCATCTTTTGAACATTTAAAAGAATTGTTTTTACTGATGGCTTTATTGTTTTATTCTCTTTGTAAACTGCTTTGAGGCTGTTGTTGTTGTTGTTTACAATTTTACAATTTAAACCTTAAGAAATAAATAAAATACAATAAATTATTAAGAAATAAATGAACAAAATAAATAAGGTGATGCCCTCCAGAGGTTGCCAGGTTACAACTCCCAGCATCTCTGGTCCTTGTGGTCATGTTAGCTGGGGCTCCTGGAAATTGGAGTTCAGCAACATGTGGAAGATCCGTCATTGGCTACCTCTACTTTAGCATCTAAATACATCTAAATACTTTAGCATTTAAAGGGCATAAAGATACTAGGTGCTGGGTGGCAACCATTAGTCACCAGGCCCTGCCTGCAGGATGGCAGTTGAAAAGAAAAAAGTTAGCATCTCGAGTTATTAGCGATCTCATTTTACAGATGGGGAGCTCAGGCAGAAAGCTAGTCACTTGCTCACAGATGCAGGACTCAGCCAATGCTTGATCCTCCGGATCCTGGTGCTGACTCAATTAATAAAAGTACCGTAGCTCTCTGAGAAGAACACTGGCAAATGTCCTGTGCTTTGATGTGCCACAATCAAAATGAAGAGGTCATAAAAGCGATGCTTTGGTTTCACTTGTTTCGAAAGCTCTCAGGCGAATAACTGCGGACCTTCTGTCAGGTAAAGGCATTTGAGGAAGGAAACACAATAAAAGCTAGAAGATTACAAAGACTGGGTCAGCGGGTAAACAGTTACATTTCTGACTCTTTTTAAATGTCACAACCTGAGAACTGAAACCCTGCAGATCATTAACACCGGAAACAGGGGGGGGGGAGTGCTTTCCAATAGAACATCTGATACGAACCGCATATTGCATTATTGCAATGCACGTCAGTAGTTTTATGTGGATGCTGAACTGGATGGAGAGAGAAAATGGAGCCCTGCTGAATCTCACTGCTTAACTGCTCTGGGGCAGTGCAACACTCACCATTTGGACCTGACCATTGATGCAGGAATAAAAGCAGCAAACCGCAGTGTTTTCGATCCCTGTCTTGGTGGCGACTGGGGTTGGGTGGAGTAAAATGACATCTTACATAATTCACACATTTTTAAAATGTGTATCTTAACTGAACACTTTTATTTTGAAGGAAAAGCAGCTGTTCACAACCTTGATTCAGAATGTACTCCCAATTTATACTGGACTTTCCAGGCACAAACTACCTTCCTCTGGGTACTATTTGCAGCCAAAAAAAAAAAGAGGAACCATTTCCCCAACTCCTGATCTGGATGAAGAGCTCATTCAGTTAGCACATTCCAGAGTGGGGTCTTGCACATCTCCCTTTCCTCTAAAATAAAAGTGGACAGCTAACCTATCATTTTTAAGAAGTGTTAATAATATTAACAGATAGTCTGGCCCTTATGCAAGCAGTCCAGAAAGAGCCCATGGTTGATGTATCAAAAGCTGCTGAGAAATCCAGAAGAACCAGCAACTTCCGGTCAGGGTGCCATGTTAGTTTCTTGCAGCAAACACAGCAAGAGTCTTAACACCTTAAAGCAGTGGTGTAGCATGGGTTGCCAGGGGCCGGGGCCGGGGCTGCACGGAGGAGGGGGAGGGAAACAGACAAAGTAAGCATGTGAATTCAACTGCCTAACAGTGTCTGTGTCACCTAGGAGATCACAGTCACAGAGATAAGAAGAGTCAAAGTCTGGCAAGGTCAATTCCAGGTTTGCACCAAGAAGCAGTTTTCAGTGGAGCCCAGTGACAGAAACGTGAAGCTGTATTGAGGCAGCACCAACCAAGTGTTGAAATTTTGGACCCCTAACCATTTTGTGCCCAGGGCAACTGCCCCTGTGTGCCCCCCTCCATGGTATGCCACTGCCTTCAAGAGTAACAAATGTATTATACCATAAACATTTGAGGACTACAGTCTATTTCATCAGCCACACAGTGTGTCATCCTGAGTTGCAGGTAGTTGCTTTATTCAAAACCACTTAATATTTTAAAAACGCTCTCTCTACACACACACACACATACAGAGAGAGAGAGAGAGAGAGAGAGAGAGAGTTTGGGGCGGGGGAGTTGCAAACAGTGAGGTCAGAAGAAAAAGAAATTCAGATAATGATAGTTGCATTAGGCTACTAAGAGTGGCCTTTCACAAAGCAGAGTTATGTTGACAGCACTGACGTCCCAGCATCTGTGTGACCATTAAGAAAAAGTAGCTTAATAAAAATCCATTGTGCCAATTAAGCCCACAAGTGATCGTACCAAACCTCTTGATGAACTGCAATTCAGTGATTTCATGTTAGCACCCCTTCCTCAGTCCTTCACCAGGGTGACCAACGTAGCTTCAGTGCCAGAAGGCAGGCCAGAAACTGGGTTGAAAACTGGTGCCTCCTAGAGGTTAAGCACCATATGGAAGTTAGCAATGTACGAATCAGGGCAACGTGGAAGCAGGACTTTATTGCCCATGATTAACTAGCCAGGAGTGTACCTGCACCATTGTTCAGATACCTGCAATTCTTTTTACCACAGGTGGAATGCCGCAGTCCTGATGTTTCAGCATGTGGAATGATGGGAGCACACCTGCCCAGGGTGGTTTGGGTATCATGTGAGAAAGCAAAGGATCTGCCCTGCAAGCAACACAAGCAAGACAAACCTGTAGCACCTAATTGCGGTTAAGCTATTTGAGAGGGTGTTCGTAGATATGTCATTAGGCAGTGGCAGCTATGCCGATGGCTCACGTGTCTTTTGTTATTTTGACACCTGCTCGTTTGCATACATCATACAGCTTGGCTAAGTTACATCCAGCTGAAAGCGACTTCCTTGCATCTATTTTTGAAATCTGCAAATGTGACCGCTCTTTGTTATTTGGCAAGCAAAGAGTGCCAAAAAAAAAAAAGCGAAACTCGCGGAAAAGAGCCAACTCATGTGATGAAGAAGCTGAGTGGGATTTGCTGCTAATGAAACACAGGAAGCTCAAAACATTACGATGCTAGATCTTTGGGATCAATAAATGGTTGAGACCATGAGCAAAACCTGAAGCCAAAGCTCACTTCCATGGTTGCTCTCCAGCAACAGGCATTGAGTGGCATTATACTTGCCTCTGTAACTTGAAGATCTGTACTCTAGTAAGCATTGATTCACCTGTCCTCCAGGAAGCCTATGATAAAAATCACTGCATAAGCAAATTTCTGCAGCTGTCACCAGTTTTTATCACTGCAGCACTATAATCACTATGACAGGTGATGTTATCCTTGCCAAGAATCTTGTCCCATGTGGTAAACATGCAACCATTATCTAGTTATCCATCGGTTCATCCAACCATCCTGCCCTTAATCACAACTGGTCTCAGGACAGGAGACAATGCAAATAAAACTCAACCAAAAAATCACAATAAAACCCCCCTGCTTTGCAGCATGAGCAGGCAAACTGCAGAGAATTTTTTTTAAAAAAAAACCCTCTACAACACCTTAAAGACAAGACTAAGCTATATACTTTCAGTTTAAAAAAAGAAAAGAATATTCACTCACTAAAATCCATTTTTGGATATGGGGTGGTTTATACATTTTTTAAAATAATAAATAAAACCCACGTATAAGCATACATCTTAAAGTAGGATGGGCAATGGGGGAGAGGAGTAGCCTGTAGATCTGCAAACTTTTTTCCGGAAAAAATTCTTTACCCAATTTGACACCTGCTTTTTCATAGGCAGAAATTCAGCAGATAAACCCTTTGATTCTGTAAATAATGCTAGCGGCACACATCCAGGGTATTTTGGGTAACGTGTGAGACAGCAAGACAGAGGACAAGCAGCTACCACTTTAGATGCATGCAAGGCACCTTAACGCAATCCTATTCTTGAGAAGCTTCATCTGTTGACATTCTGCCTGTTATGTAGATGTTAATGTTATGGGAGCTCTTCCAGAAGGAGAACTGAGAACTATAATAGCTAACTGTCCAGCCTGTGGGATTAACTTTCTAACCTGTTACATGATGGAAGTTCTGTAAAAAAAAACAACTCCATGGTGTTGTTGTTGTTGTTCAGTCGTTCAGTCGTGTCCGACTCTTTGTGACCCCATGGACCAGAGCACACCAGGCACGCCTATCCTTCACTGCCTCTCGCAGTTTGGCCAAACTCATGTTAGTAGCTTCGAGAACACTGTCCAACCATCTCATCCTCTGTCGTCCCCTTCTCCTTGTGCCCTCCATCTTTCCCAACATCAGGGTCTTTTCCAGGGAGTCTTCTCTTCTCATGAGGTGGCCAAAGTACTGGAGCCTCAACTTCAGGATCTGTCCTTCTAGTGAGCACTCGGGGCTGATTTCCTTAAGAATGGATAGGTTTGATCTTCTTGCAGTCCTTGGGACTCAAGAGTCTCCTCCAGCACCATAATTCAAAAGCATCAATTCTTCGGCGATCAGCCTTCTTGATGGTCCAGCTCTCACTTCCGTACATTACTACTGGGAAAACCATAGCTTTAACTATACGGACCTTTGTTGGCAAGGTGATGTCTCCATGGTACTCCATGGTAGACAGAAACTAATCAGATGCAACCTCTTCATCAAATGTCTGTTTCTCTTGAACACAGCATTGATTAAAGAACACCTGTGAAAGTTACCAACTTTCAATGCCTTTAATGGCTGGATGGGAGGGAGTTGTTGTTGTTGTTGTTGTTGTTGTTGTTGTTGTTGTTGTTGTATCTTTATGCTACCCATCTGACTGGGTTGCCCCAGCCACTCTGGGCGGCTCCCAAAATATTAAAAACACAACAACTGCCCACTGTTTTGTAAACATCTCCTTGCAGCTGCTGAATGCAAGAGACGCCTATGCAGTTAGGAAGTTGAAAACCTAGATAGGAATGGAGGCAAATTAAGAGACTGTCAGAGCAGAAGATAAACCATGACAAATATGTATCTGAAGAAGTGTGCATGCACACGAAAGCTCATACCAAGAACAAACTTAGTTGGTCTCTAAGGTGCTACTGGAAGGAATTTTTAATTTATTTTGTTTTGACTATGTAAATATCATTTAGCCTAGAAGGTTTAAAAAAAAACACACAACCATACAGTTTTTAAATGAATACTTGTTAATGCCACCTGGCTATAACATGTATCTGAAATCTCAGAGGTACCCCATGTAATTACAATATGGTTTTGGGGACTCAAGTAAGATGTTTCACTCATTTTGCAATTATACTACTTTTGTGGTGATGGTGATGCTTTTGGCTAATAGTTTCGTCATGAAGAATTGGCTTGTGCTGACAAATAAGGAGTTAGTGTAATCCCACAAGGTAATGTCATGTGTTTGTTGAGTCAAAGGTTGAGGATCCAAATAATCCACTGGTTTTTGGGTGTGGTTCGTAACCCAAAACGGCATGTTACATCCACCACATCTCAACCAGAGAACAAAACATCAATTATTCCTTTCTGGTTTTACTACTACTCCTAGTAAATGAACATTTTCTGCTGTTGTGTCTTGCTGAAAGAGACTCTTGAAAGCACTCCCAACACAACTCTGCACTGGGCCTTGTTGAGGGACAGCAACGCCGCGTGTATGTATGTATGTATGTATGTATGTATGTATGTATGTATGTATTTGAAACATTTACACCCTGCCATTCCTGAAGCAATATTCAAAGCAACGAATAGCTTTAAAAATCATAGTAACACTATAAAAAACAAGCAGCAGATTAATTTCAAATACAAAGCAGTTTGCATGTTTCCCCACTTTCCCATTTTATTCTCACAACAACCCTGTGAGGTAGGTTAGGATGAGAGATAGTAACCCAGTGAGCTTCATGATGGAGCACGTGTTGAATCCTGGTCTCCCAGGTCCTAGACAGACTCTCTAACTCAGGGGTCAGCAAACTTTTTCAGTAGGGGGCCGGTCCACTGTCCCTCAGACCTTGTGGGGAGCCGGACTATATTTTTTTGGGGGGCGGAATGAACAAATTCCTATGCCTCACAAATAACCCAGAGATGCATTTTAAATAAAAGGACACATCCTACTCATGTAAAAACACGCTGATTCCCGGACCGTCTACAGGCCAGATTTATAAGGCGATTGGGCTGGATCCGGCCCCCGGGCCTTAGTTTGCCTACCCATGCTCTAACCACTACAACCACACTGGCTCTCACAAAACATCTTCTTACATTAGGGTTCCTTACAAGACAGTAACAACAGTAAAATATCTAACAAGTCAGCCAAACACAAGATTCATACAGCTGCCTCTAGAGCAGCCTTTTCCAAACTTGGAACTCCATATGTTCTTGGACTACAACTCCCATCAGCCCCAGCCAGCATGACGTAATGGTCAGGGACGATGGGAATTGTAGTCCGGCCAGTGCTGGGGGCCCAAGGTTGGGAAAATCTGCTCTAGAGTTTACATTCTATATCCTGGGGTAGCCGATGTGGTGAACTCCAAGCATTGTTGAACTCCCAACAGCCAGCATGGACAATAGTCAGGGGTGATCAGAGTTGTAGGCTAGGCATCATCAGCCTATGGGCAGGATTGACGCCAACTCTAAGGAGCCCAGACCCATTCTCCCTGCTCCAAAATTGGGGGGCACCCTCCAAATAACTGTGCCCCAACCTGAGAGCCATGAGAGAACAGGTAAGGTGCCCAATTGTCCACCTGCCTCCCTCTCTCCTGGGGTGCCCTCCCTCCTCTCCTCCTTTCCAGCAGCATCAGCCTGGACCTCCGGAGCCCTACAAGCTCAGCCACACCCCGGAGGGAACTTGGCCACCACTTGCCAAGTGAGGAGAGGAAGGGGCAGTGTATGGGCTGGGCATCATCCCCCAGTGAGTCCCCCAGTTCAGCCTCTCAGTGTCAGCCCCAGTCTGGGCACCGCAGCCCCGGAGCCCTGCTGCAGGGGGCCTTGGAAGCACCAGTGAGGGAGGAAGGCAGCACAGCCTTCACTGACTGAGTGGCCTCATCCTGAGCTGCACTAGCTTGCCTCCAGCCTCCCTCCGTCCTTCCAGCAACCTTCCGGCAAGGAGTGGGGCGGCAGCCCCCCCCCCAATATTTTATTGAAGTTGGCTCCACTGATGGGGTGCATTAGAGCCAGTGATATTGTGCAAGAAAAGAAGCAGGGAAATAGCATAGGTGGCACGTTCAGTATAGTAACCCTGCTAGCAAACTGCAAGTGCATGTGCTGAATACATTCAATACAAAAAAAAGTATTCAGTATTTATATTTTATATTTTAAAGGTAAATATGACATCCACATCAGGAAGCGAACTGCAAAAGTTGCAGGCAAACTCTGCCATTATAAAATGATCTCTGCAGTGCTGTAAATTAGGCAGTCTGCTTTGAAAGTTCTTTATCATGAGCCACCTTGGAACAAACTCCACAGTTGAGCTCCACATTCTGCTGGTTTTTCAACCAACAATAACACAGCGAGAAGCTACTGAAGTTTGCAAAAGGCTACCCGCTCACAGGAACACATCTGCCCAGTAATGACATTTTTCAACCCCATGCAGACAGTCATCTTTTAAAAAATTGTCCTCACAAACCTGTCAAAAGTCAGAGCTTTCTGTGAAAATATATTCCCCCTTGTCCCCAAATGAATCTTCATAGTTTGTTGGCTGCCGGATGCCATGAAGAAATCCCGTCACATGCTGATAGGTAAACCTACCAGTCCTGAGGTGATTTTTCTAGACAGGTTTCTCTTCCAGTATTCTGACAGAAAAATTATTATTTACAGTTCAGCGCGCAACACTTTTGCTTTAGAAATTGAGGGGCTCGATCACATTTCATTGTAGTGAGGCTGTTGATTAGTTTCAAGGAATTTGGAGAATCAAGACCAAGGTAACAGCTGTTACCAAACATAATGAGACTGGGAATTCTGAATAGAGATGGGAAGAAATTCACCTACCTAAGATGCATTTCCCAAACCCATGTGTGAAAGGAAAATGTGGCTGTCCAATTATTAAATTCTCAGGGAAGAAAATACAAAAGTCCTAAGAAGGGGTTTAACTGACACACATTATAACACATTTATGCTCTGCAAGTTGCACCATTGTGGTGTTGTTAGTCACAAGAAATGTTGTGTGTCAAACACATTTCAGTTAATATTTCATCACATTTTCTGAATGCTAAGAACCTCAAAGAGGAGAATAAACTTAGAACATTTATATTCTTCTTAACTGGGCAGGGGGAGGGGAGAGTATGTGTTTTTGGCTCAAGCATCCTAAGTTTTTCTGTTCTAAGCTCATCAGATTTTCTTCCTAGCATAAAATTTATTGTAATTTCACCAAATGAGAAAGAAAAATCATCAATACAATAAAGTGTCATAAACCTATTCTCTGTTTTCCTGTAGAGGTCTTTAACCAAAATTAGAGAAATTCTGCATCCTCTTGCATGTCACACTGCTGGTTTTTTCACACAAGTGTAAAATGCCATTTTGAAAAGTTTAAAAGGATATAGAACATCTTAAAATGGAAAGTGAGTCTGTAGGTTGACATTCTCATGGAATTATCAACACTGTCACACCACTGTAGGTTCCCTATGCTGGTGTAGGAGAACAAACACAACAACATTCTGTGTTTACTCAGAAGTAAGCACCACTAAGCTCAATGAAATTTACTCCCTTCGTAAGTGTGTAAAGCCTCAGGAATGATCTTAACCCTACCGAGTGAGCACAAGGTGGGAACAGCATCACTTTGCAAATCAGCTATTGTTCTGAATAGCTGCAACTCAATCTTTTCTTTTTTTGTCTCAAAACATTTTGGCATAAGGATGGTGAGGGGGCGGGGAGGAAGGGTGTTTGGAAAATACAATCACCTATTATAAAAATCTGAGGGTAGCAGGAGGAGAGCCCTGCTGCCGTATCTTGTTAGGAAAGTTGGTTTTATGAGCAAGGGCAGGTTGTGAATGGGGCCCTGTGTTCCCTGGGCCTGGAATCTGGGAGGACGAACAGGGTTTATATATTCTGCGATGAAATCATAGCTTGCAACAGCGCACGACACAGCGAAGTTCAAAGGCTCGCTTTCAAGGAGCCCAGCCAACATATGGAAAAGCTTTGCAGATGGAGGAAAGTGATTGTTGAAAAGAGACAAACGCTTCTTTCATTGAGAGATCATTCGCTTCGGGATGGGGAGTGTGCAGCTAAGCAGCTCGTTCCCCTTAAAACTCGATAGGATGGAATGGGGAATGTCAGGTCTACTTGCTTTGCCCCCCAAAACACATAATCTGACTGGCTTGATCCGTTTTCAGGTACAAACTTTGGGAGCAGCGGAATCTTCCAACCAGCTTGAATATTTCAGGACATCCCAGGGGCCTCAAAGTGGGCTGTGTGGTTTGCGGTGGTGGGGAAGGGGTGGAGAGGTAGGGCAGGTTCTCCACACATGGCTGGGATTCCAAGAAGGAAAAACAGAATAACCTCTTGTTCCAAGCCCCAAAAACATCCTCAGGAGAGGGAATTCTGCTTTCCTCCTTCTGCTGGCAAGAGCAGAGGGCACCATGCAAGCCCTGGGCCTGGGCCTATGTGATCAGGGCTGGGGGATTGTGTGGGCTGACCAGGAAGCCAGCACAGCTGCAATCTTCTGGGCCTCAGAAAGCCAGCTGTGTCAAGGAAGGATTTTTGCGGCCGGCAAAAAAGTGGCAGCAGATTGATCAGGAAATAAGAGGAGGGACACCGTGCAGTGGTTTAGAGAAAGAGAGCTGAAATCTCACTCCGTCTAATGGCAAATTCAATTCTGTGTAAGCAAGGCTGCGCATGCTGTTACAGAAAAAATTAGGAGTTTGGCTTTTGCGGCCCAACTCCCTAAGGGACTGAGTCCCCTAAGTCCATGATCGGTCAGAGATGAATGGGTGGAGGCAAGATCCATAGAAAGCAAGGCAGATCTTTATTTTTCTGCTGCAACAGAGCTCCCTCCTCTCCCCCTGCAAGGAGGCAGGAGAGACCCAGAACAAAGGTGTGCAAGCCCCTATAAAGACTTTTGAAATTGCCCACCCTGTAACCCAAGACCACCCCCAAAAACATCATACATACATCACAGAAGAAGGCAGTCTCCAGCAGAAATGTGAGTGTAGCTTCTCTCCTGTCTGCCAGGATACTTGATACTGTAATGCCTTAGGCTACTGATTGCATTTTCTGGTAGCCCTTTGAGATGGCAAATACTGTACTTTAGTTCCTGAATCTCTTACACATATTGGTAGTTTGTTCAGCTTAACAGATACTTGCCAGACTGTATTTGCTTGGAGGTGTAAGCCCCTACAGTCCAAAGACAATTGGAAAGCTTTTCCCATTGGAAAGCTTTTCCTTGCGGAGAAATATTTTAGGTCAATTTGAGAGAGTCAGAATGACTTCAGGATAGCTCTCCTGCTTCAGGATTGCTTTCCTGTACTATTTCAGACACCTGGTTTATATACTTGCTTATGTGTGCTTTGACTTGTACATTTATGGACATTCATTCTATATTTGAGACCTTACAATTCTTATAACAATAAACACCATAAAGCAGGGGTCAGCAAACTTTTTTCAGCCCACTGTCCCTCAGACCTTGTGGGGGGCCGGACTATATTTTGGAAAGAAAAAAAATGATGCAAGAGGAACACAAGCCCCGGTGGCTGCTTACCTGTGCCTTGCAAGTGGCAGGGCCTGGCGGTGGTGGTGGTGGGGCAATGAGTGGCGCGCGAAAGGGGCTGTTTAAAATGGCGGCCACTCAAGCGCTGCTGCTGCTGGCACCAACAAAGCCCAGCCCCCTTCCTCCTCTAGGCAGGGCGGGGAGAATCCGGGAGGGAGGAGGCGCCGCCACAGCCGTGTGAGGGAGAGGGAGGGAGAGGGAAAGAATGCGTGTGCTGGCGATCCACGTGGCAATTCCTGGACTGTCCGTGGGCTGGATCTAGAAGGCAATTGGGCCTGATCCGGCCCTCGGGCCTTAGTTTGCCTACCCATACCATAAAGCATATTTAAAGCATATCCTCCACAAAGATTCCTGAGAATTGTAGTTTAAGGGTGCTGGGAATTGTAGTTTTGCAATGGATATTCTTGTGAGGGGGCTGTAAATGTGTGTTAGTTGTTTGGAGCAGGATCCAGCTAACTTGCCCCACCGATGGAGGACCATGCAAGGACTTCCACTAACATAACCGGGCTCCCACACTTCCCCTTGAACTCCCCATCCCCAAAATTGCTCTGGCGGGGTTGGGATACAGGCCACAAGAAAAACCTGGAATTAACTTAAAGGGCATTTATGCCAGCTAGACTGGCAACTTAGGCCAAGGAAATTCAGCACCTTAAAGCAAAAGAGAATATAGGCTGCGTATAAATTATGCCTTTCTTTAAAGGGTTACTGGCAAGTATTAACTGTAACTTTGTGAGGTGTAAACTACAGTTTACAGAATTCTTGGAGAGACACAATGTGCTTCAAAAGTGCTTTAAATATGTATAGCATGCACTCGCAACATTTCTCAGATGAAAATAGGGACACCTTTCACTTCCCCACAACTGACTCTCCTCACCCACCCACCCATTTCTGCTCCCCCCGCAGAGCATTTCCTGTCAGAAGGGCGCGGGTGCCCCCACCACTAAAACAACAGAATAGACACACACCCCAGCATCCTGAGAAAACCTCTTGATTCCGATTTGATTTGACTGTTTGGTAAATTTGCAAAAAAGAAAAGCACACACAAATTTTAGAAAGGGGCAAGATTAGACTCGGAAGCACAAAGCACTTTTTTTAACTATCAAGACTGCTTGTGCTTGGTTCTGCTCCCCCTTTCTTCCCGCCCAGGGCAGCCCTGCCCTCTGCTTGCCCCTCAGAGCCGGCATGTCACATGGAGGTGGACCTTGGTGGTGACAGCCTCTCCTCCTCCCCCCCCCCCCTTGCTCTCCAGCACTCACTAGGAGCTGCCTAGGGAGGAGGCCAACGGTGGAGGCCATGGAGAGTCAACGGGACACTCCCCTCGCAGCTTCCACCGTTTGGGACAAGCACCACCTGGTCCTCTTTCCTGAGCTCAGCAGCAGCAGCAGGACTGGCAGGGGAAATAGGGACATTCCAGGATCAAATCAGAAGCCAGGGTGGCTTTCATAATTCCGGGACTGTCCTCAAGATGGTTGGATGGTGCCTATACGCCTCCTTCTGGTAACTCCTGCGGCCAAGCTGGTGCCAAATGTACTGTTCTGCTTTCTTTTGCATCACATCATTGAGGCTGAGATTTGGGGGGGGGGGGGTCTTGTCATCTGGGCAACCCAGGACCTCCATGCACAATGCCCTGGTTTGCGCCCCGGGGAGGTCACTTCAGTGCTGGCTTTCACAATAAAGGCCACAAGCTCTACGACGGATCCTAGTAACATACATAAGCTGAAAGTGTCTTTCTCCCTGCTCCAAAGCAGTAAAACCTGTTTCAGTGCAACTACCGTCTCTGGTTTGGCGCATGTCTTAAAAGATTGGCAGGTATCAGGTTTGTATGTCATGCATTTCCATGGCAACTCTACACAGTTAAAGAAGGATGTCTGCAGAAATGCATCCCCGTGGCCTTTTTTGTCAGGACTGAGCACAAACCAACAAAACAGTTGTGGTTTTCTGATGTTTCAGGCTGGGAAGAATCCATTTTCCTGAATGGCAAGGAACAAAGCATCGAAAGTTTTCCCCTTCATCTTTTGGCAACGTCCTGCTGATAACCTATAAATACACATGGGCATTACGTTATATTACTACAGGCCATGCAAATGTGAATCATTGCGCACTGCGCACCATATTAAAGCCCGCTAGAGTCATAGGCTCTAATTAAGCAAATGAACATGCTGTGTCAAAAGGAGTCAGGGGTGATTAGTAAGCAGCACTGTGGAAAATATTTACCTGCTGGTTCACACTTCTGCAGCTGGAGCAAATTTTAGGAATCTTAGGGGAGCAGAAGTAGATGTGATGCTCAGCATTGGCCTTCCCTCCTGCCCTGAGTTCTCCCCCCTCTCCTTATAACATCCAGGCAGATGTGGCTCTGTTAGTCATCATGTGTGTTTCTCTCTCCCCTGCTGTCCATCGCTGGATGCTTCTCCGTGTGAGGTTGTCCTTGGGCCTGGCCTGAAGTTCCAGACTGCTGATGGGGGCAGACCATGGGCAGCAGGTGATACTTTTGCTAAAACATCTCCAAAAGCTGCCCATACACTACTGGGCACAATCAGGCCCATTCTACGTGGTCATGCTCTATGATGAATACTAAAGGGGAAGTAATTCAGTCATGAAGGATGTCCCCCATGCTGGCACTCGGCACCATTTGCAAACCCGGAGCCCCAAGAGGGCATCAGTGAGGGTGGGGGAAGCCCCAAAGAGACTGGAGGCGCAGAGGGGCTTTGTTTATGCTGCTCAGCCTCCCCACCTAACAGCTGACAAATGTGGTAGCGCAGCAGCAGTTGCTGCTGCTGCTTTTTCCTCGAGTCCTCCAGCCTCCTGACGGCCCCAGAGCTTCAGTTCTAGCTGTGGATATTTTTGGATACAGTATTTTGGGTCTGGATTGAAGAGAGAGCGGCTGAGACAGCGTTTAAAGGATGCTTACTTTGCACAATTTCACTTATGTGCGCAGGCGCCTGGAACATAACCGCTGTGTAAGTGGGGAGTTGCCTGTATATTAAAATAAGCAGCAGTGTGTATCAATAAGTAGCCGTTTCTGTTCTTATTGAAAGTCTGAGAAGCACACCTAGCTCCCTGTTAGAGCAGCTTCTAAGCTTGTTCTTCGATTCTCCATTGTCTTGCATAGGCTGGAGGTCCTCTCAACACTCCCACTCACATATGACATTTCACAGCCCACCCCTTTTTTATACTCGTTTGTCATAAAATGCAAGAGTTACTACACGCACCAGCCTTATGTACTGGGACCTGCTGAATCTCAGTTTTATCTAGACATTAGGGTTCTTGAATTCATGGCTCTGTGAACAGCAATCGAGACAATCTGTTCTTTGTTTTATTACTACCATTTTGTATTAGAGACAGCTTTCAGCCATAAATGGAGCTGGCTTGGAATGACCTTTGGAAAACTTCAGAGATCTCACTGTCTGGTTCCAGCCCCACAGAACAATTAAACAGGCTTGTAGCAAGTACTACATATGCACACATATTCATGTATTATTATTATTATTATTATTATTATTATTATTATTATTATTATTTAGGATGCTCCTGTTTTTGCCAGAGAAATGTTGGAGGGTATGTAGTCACCCCATCAGCTTCATTGCTGGTCTCCCAAGTCCCAGCCCAGTACTTTAGCTACTGCATCTGCCGGCTACTGCAGGGTTTTCCTGCCTGGTTTTCTACAATTCAGTACATCCAAAACATCCACTGAAGATTCATCACTGCCATTCTGTGATTCAGCAGCAGCTGAACAATAAAAGCCTTTTAGCGGGGCCCAGCACCCATGCGTTAATAGTGCCTTCATACCTGAGCTCTTGTTTCACATCCTCTCCACTCCAGAGTCATAATTTTTTAATCCACTTCCCCGCTTCCTGTTGACTTGCTTGCTATTGCTCAAGGATCGATTCAGGAAGCTTATTATGACAGGTATAACAAGTTCCTTGGCTCAGAGCTACCTGCGGGTAACAGCAGTGCTCCGGGAGGCTGATTATTATAATGAGCACCCGTGGAAGACTTTGGCAGCCGCACAACCTTTCGAAAACGGGAACTGCAAAGGAACCCAGAAATTACCAATGTCCCGGCCCACTAAAAGGACTTTTGTTTGCCAGGCACTGTTCCCTTAATCCACGTGCTAACAAGCAGCCCCACAGCAGTTGAAGTATTACTGACATAATTATACAGCCTCAAAGCGTACATTTGTATAGATTGCATCCTCCCCACATTTTGCCTTGCACGGCCAGCTCAAAAGCTTTTGCCACCTGAGGCAAATCCAGACACTGGTCACCTCCACAAGGCACATTGAAAGCATGATGTGGCTACCCCCCCCCCAAATTTATAATCCTGGGAACTGTACAAAGAGTGCTAGCAATTGTAGCTTTGTGAAGAGTAAATTGCCCTTCCCATGATTCTTTGAGAAGGAATCAGTGTGCTTTGAATGTGTGGTGTGGATGTGACCACAGATTTCAGCCTGACTGGCAGTGGAATCTTACTCCAACAGTGGCAATGAGGCGGTGTCTAACCCCACACCTGAGGGCAGCTTTTGGGATGCAGAGCAGCCCTACTGCACACAGAGCCCATATTCCTTCCAACACCTTGCTTCCATCCCCTATTCGCAGTCCCTATTTGCTGCTTGAGGCAGCTGCCTCACTCTACCTAATGATAGGACCGGCCCTGCTGACATACAATTTTTCTTGCAATAATTACTACTACTTCCCCATCTAGCACATAGAAATCACAGGCATAGTGAAGTGTCTTTAGTGGGCTACCTCACTAAAGGATTTTGCCACGTGTGTGTGTGTGTGTGTGTGTGCGTGTTTGCTCATGACACTCCTGATTGGAAGGAAAGGGGAAGAAGTGAAGTCATAATGTGCATACAGAGCTTTCTTTTTCTTTTTTTTAAAAGTGTGACTTACCTAGGTGGATACTAACAGAGCCAATGCCTTTTTCTAAAGCCATGATGAAAGAAAAAGGAGCCAGTTTGAGTCAGTATTGTGTTGGCTGCTGTTACATCATACAAGTTGTGCTCGATTTCATCATGCGCCATTCTCCCATTGCTCTGGAGGATGTGATGCATCTTTCAGCTGGTGAAGCCAGAACATAAACAATGGAGCAGGCAATAGATAACGTTTCATTAAGAAAGATAAATGCCTCGTTCAGAGCAACTTGCTTTGAATGAGACTTTGACTGCACCAGAAATCGTAATCAGCCCCATCACCTAGGACTCAGCTACATTAGTAAAGAAACAGCGTTGTGAATGCATTATAAACATGCAACATCAGATGGTGCTGGAGAGTAAAAAAATAAATATATACATGATTTTCCATAGTGTTTTTTTCCCCTTTTGTTATAACAATTTAATTTCTAACTTATTTATAATGGGTTTTTGTGGGGATAACCAGCATCTGGGACAGCCAGTAATTCCAGAGTGCCTGCTCCCACTGGCCATGAAAGGGTCCGCTGGTTATGAACCTGAAGGTCGTGAGATTGTTGTTGGAGTTCTGAAGGTTTCTGAAGGTTTCTTAGGAGTCACGAAGGCTCCTCTGGAGTTACGAAGGCTTGAGGTTCCAAAAAGTAAAAGGATGAAAGAGGTGGCCAAAACTAAGTGACCAAATAAAACTTTGAAATAAAATGAAATAAGAGACTGCAGTCAATGGTGGAGTTGCAAGTTCCCAGCTACTGCTCTGTGCGTCTTAGTTTTCCTTTCGCTTTCTCTCTGTCTTGGCTTGTCTCGCACGGCTGTTCTCTCTTGGCTTGTCTCGCACACTCTACACACATGCTACAGAGAGCAGGGGCTTTTTATTAGTAAACTGAACAACGTCATAACATTATCAATAACCAATCACAACGCTGTATCCGGGTGAGTTTCTGGGCGGGAAACTCCTTACTAACCGTTACTGAGGCTGTTTTTGGCGCGCTGTGCCTTAAGCGTGGAGGGATCCAGGCAGCAAACCTCTGCCGGATCTCCTTGCCTTCCGCGGTAGTGCGGAAGGTTACCTGAACTGCAGCAAGGTGCAGGAGCACCTGAAAACGTATTCCCACAGGTTTCCCCCCTGTGTGTAGATCCACCCCTAGTTGCTTCTGCATGGGTGGTGGTGCTGAGCTTAGGTCTCAACATGAGCATGAAGGCCACAACTTTGCTGGAATCGCACTGGGAGCTGCACTGCAGGGAGCGCCCAAACAATGCTGTAGAACAGAACGCAAGGGGCGGGAGGCCCCCCCACAAAATTTTAGCATTACACAGGGCACTGCTGAAATCTGAGAGTCCAAAGTCCGCCACTGATCTCACTCACTATTGTCCATACTGACTGATAACAGCTGCTCAGGGTTTCAGTCAGGAGTCTTGCCTGGAGATGCCTGAGAATTGAACCCGGGATCTTTTGTGCGCAAGGCAAGTGCTTTACCACTGAGCTACACAGCCCTTTCCCAAAGAGGGCGGTGGACAGGTGAATGCACACACCAGAGGCAACCATAGTTCTGTCACATCCGTTTCAAGTTTCTGAAAAGCCGTTTTCCGTACACACCCATTGTTGTAGGGAGAGTGGCAGAACAGAAGCATCAGCAGACAGTGCTTGTGTTTGGAGATAACAATCTCCCAAAAGCACAAGGGAGAGAGAGGATGTGCGGAGGAAGAGGACTGGCTGAATCTCTCTGCAAGGAACTGAGTCTAAGGCCCTTCTCTCTGCTTGGGATGAAAAGGGCTTCCCTGTCATTTATATCCTCAGAAGGGCCAATTATGGTGCCATATTCCGTATAGCTGTCAACCACCCAGAAGGAATGGCCTATCTGTCAAATAACGGGGCCAAGTGAGTGTCCTATTGGGCAGAATTACAGCTTGCTTGGGAACATGGAGCTTATTGTTAAGTCTGCCGTGTGCTCTGGAGGGCAGTCGCCTTCTCCGTTCCACTTTAAAGGAAGGGAGCCTCCGGGACAATTTAAGTGCTATCTTGTAATCATAAAGTACACCGCTTCCCCGTTATGAAATAATATTGCTTTATACTCCCACACTCCTGTAACCAGTAAAAAATGGCAGGACTCCTTCCCGCAGGATTGCCCTTTTTGGACATGTTTGAGCATCCAGCGGGCATACCTGGATGTCCCCAAAGGGCTTGGGAACTTCCCAGAGTCCTTTGTGGCCTACAGAATTCTGACACCAAAGACTTTGAGACTTCTGTGCCTTCTGCATCCTTCTCCTCAGGGCGGGCTGAGCTCTCTCTACCTGCCAAAGAGTGATCTGAGTGGAAGTGAAGGAGGACTTCAGCAGTTGTGAAGGCCTCTAGCCCCTTTTGCACAGGCAATAACATCACCAGAGGCTTACCGTAAATGCCAGGCCCAAAATTGCAACTGATCAACAGGGAGGCGGGGATGGGGACTGACAGATTTATGGATATGCAGCAGACATCCTACTAATCCGCTTTCTTGGGACCGATTCCAAATCAGACTTTATAGTGGGAATTCAGCCAACTCTATTTGAGAGCAGCTTCACACATCCCAGTCTGTCAATTTACCTGAGAAAATAGTCTGTTCTTCCCTCAGGGATTTTTTGGGGTGAAAGGCAGTTGCACCCTACACTGCAAACCTCCTTTATGAAGTAAAAGAAACCCACCAAAAACACTTTGAAAATAGAGCGTCCTGTCAAAGGACAACAGAAGTGTTGTGTATTAAGCAATAACACAGTCAAGATGTTTAATATAGAGTATTCTGTTGTATTACAGACCTAATTTGAATGTACAAGTTACAGCGGGAACGGCAATCATTTGCTGATTCAGGGAGCAGGATTTGGATCCTCTGCCGGATTGGTTTCCATGGGAGGGAATCCGTGTCATTGGTTCCCGCCAAAATGTATCTTCTCCCTACTAGATGACTGTTATTACCGGTATATAAACCCCAGTTTTCTCACTAGAAATTGGTGCTGGTGCCATTCTCCACCAGCAGAGGAGGCAGAGCGGGGGGTGGGTGGATGGGTGGGTAGCCAAGGCAGCACATCTCATTTTGCCTCAGGTGACGAAACAGGATACACCACCCCGGTCACCTGGTCACAGTCCTCCCCATTATGGTGGTAAGATGTATTATACTCATTGTGATGTTCTCATTAAATCTGCAGCTAGGCATGTGCCAATCTGCGCTCTCTTTTGTTCTGTTTCCAGGTGATGCGTCTCCTCCTTTTAGCACTGAAAAAGTGGCCCACGCCTACCGTTGTTGCAAATTATTTGCCATAGGGGCAGAACTTTGCAAAGTGTCAGCAGTACTGCTGCAGATTTTCCCTAGCTGGAATGGTTAAATCTGTACTGAACTGCCAAAGGAGAAGTTTCCGGTTCAGAGCTGGTGTCCCTTACAGACGGGCAGGGGAAGTATATGACAGACAACCCTGTGATCGATGCTGCCACAGCAGAATACGATACAGTGTCTGGAATATCATCTAAGAGGGCTGGAAGTAGAGCTAATGCCACTGGGCAGGTGTTTTTATTTTTTAAGGAAAGGATGCCTTTCTGGATAGGTGTCGAGTGCAATTGAAGAGTCCAGCTGACCTATTGAATAAAAACGATATCCTCCAAATCTGTGATTTTAGAGCAGGGGTGAAGAACATTTGATCCTGCAGGTGTTGCTGAACTACAGCTTCCACCAGTCACAGGAAAGTGCGGCCAATTGCCAGGGATGCTGGGAGTTGTAGTTTGGCAACATCTGCCTGACCAAAGGTTCCCCACACTTGTTTTAGAGAGTGAAGTGATGGCCTCTCCATTTGGGGGCAGTAAATCAGTGGCCTTATCTCCCTTGCACAGGAACCCCTGGAATCTCCTGCCACTCAAGAGATTGGGGTGCATACAAGATTATACATGCTGCGTATGATAAGCACAAGTGCCTCGTTGCCAAAGGGCAAACTACAGAGTTTAAAGCCAGAAGGTTCACAGGGTGGTGGACCTGGAGAACAAGAAGAGTTTGGATTTGGATTTGATATCCTGCTTTTCACTACCTGAAGGAGTCTCAAAGCGGCTAACATTCTCCTTTCCCTTCCTCCCCCACAACAAACACTCTGTGAGGTGAGTGAGGCTGAGAGACTTCAGAGGAGTGTGACTAGCCCAAGGTCACCCAGCAGCTGCATGTGGAGGAGTGGAGACACGAACCCGGTTCCCCAGATTACAAGTCTACCACTCTTAACCACTACAGCACTCTGAGAGCTAGACTCCAATAAATTAAACTATTTTGTGCACATTTCTATGAGGACTGTCATGATGGCCATGAGATTGTACCACTGGTCACATTAATTTAAGCTTAGCGAGCATTATGTTGCAAAGACTTATCTTAAATTATAAATTGAGAATTATCAAGGAAGTCGAATTTCCCTTCCATGGCCCAGAGCAACCGTGAGAGGGGCTGGGTGTGTAAATAAGTATGCGAGAGGGAGAAGAAGAAGAGGAGTTTGGATTTGATATCCCGCTTTATCACTACCCGAAGGAGTCCAGAGAGACAGAGGCAATCCCCGCAGCAAGCACAAACTCAGTAGCTCGGCTGCCGCATCAAGAGAGACAGGCTGAGTCACTCCTCAGCCAATGGCCGCCTCTCTCCTCCCCCTGAATGTATATTTGGCTCAATAGGTGGGAGAGATAACAACTCCTGCAAGTAAGCAGCTTGCCTTTGCATTCTGCAGGCGTAGAAAAATGAGCGCTTTACCAGCTTCTCTGCCTTTGAAGTCTGATGCCCTCTTCATATAGGACCAGAACTACAGGCAGAAAGAGATGCGACGGAGAACACACACCCTCCAAGTGTCCCTTTTTTCCAGGGACAGCCCCAGAATTAAGAAAGCCATCCTGGCTTATGATTTCATCCTGGAATGTCCCTATCTCCCCCCGCCAGTGCCGCTGCTGCCACGCTCAGGGAAGAGGACGAGACGGCACTTGTCCCGAGCGGCTGTGGCTGTGGGGCAGCATCCCATAGCCTCTCCATGGCTGCTGCTGCAGGCCTCCTCCCTTGGGCAGCTTATAGCAGCTGATGGAGAGCAGGAGAGTGGGGGGGGGGAGGTGGCTGCTGTTGAGGCCCAGCCTCACATGATGCCCTGGCTCTGAGGTACAAGCAGAGGGCAGGGCTGCCCCGGGTAGGAAGAAAGGGGGAGCAGAGCGGAGTACAAGGAGTCTTTTTTTTAATGCTTTGTGCATCTCTATCTTTGTGCATATTGCCACTTTTCTAAAATGATTTGTCTGCGTGTGTTTATCTTTTTGCAAAACTACCAAAGAATCAAATCAAGTCAATCAATCAGGATTAAAGGGTTTCCTTAGGTCAATGGAGGATGTGTGTGCTGTGCCCCTCTGGTGAAGTGGTGGGGGCACTCACCCTTCTTCTGATAGGAAATACTATTGGGGGGGAGACAAAAAGGGGGGGTTGAGGAGGGTCAGTTGGCAGGGGAGTAAGAAATGTTACTATTTTCATCTGAGGAATATTGGAGGGTATGAGAAGAAGTGGCAGCCCTGCCCGTATCACCCTCCTCCTCCTCCCTTCTTTCTTGCCATGTTGAAAGTTTTGAGATATGGGAAGCGGTGGCCACAAGGAGTGATTCCATGGTCCTGTTTTTTGCCCCAAGGGAACTCTTAGAGCAGTGTTTTTCAACCTTTTTTGGGCAAAGGCACACTTGTTTCATGGAAAAAATCACGAGGCACACCACCATTAGAAAATGTTAAAAAATTTAACTCTGTGCCTATATTGACTATATATAAAGTAATTCTCTTGAATAGGAATCAAATAAACACAATTTTCCCACGGCACACCAGGCAACATCTCGCGGCACACTAGTGTGCCACGGAACAGTGGTTGAAAAACACTGTCTTAGAGAACCAGGGTCTTGCTCAAGGTTGCGTCAGGCTCACTAAGCCAGAAAGGATCCCCTTCAAGCACAGTGGGGAGCATAGGAAGCTGCCATACACTGAGTCAGACCGCTGGTCCATCTAGCTCAGTGTTGTCTACACTGACCGGCAGCGGCTCTCCAGGGTATCAGGCAAGGGTCTCTCCCAGCTCTACCTGGATATGTTGGGGATTGAACCTGGGACCTTCTGCATGCAAGGGTTACGGTGCTGGGTTTCTTGTGCCCTAGGCGAGACCACCTTCTGGCGTCCCCCGCTGTCCGCCCCCCGCCAAAGCCTGCTTTAGTGGGAGCTGGGGGTGGTGTAGGGGGCAAGCAGCACCTCTCCACTACAGCGGAGAAGCTGCTGCTAGCCCCCCCGCCCAAGCCTGGCCAGCGCCCCCTCCATTTTGGCGCCCTAGGCAATTGCCTAGTTCGCCTTAATGGACGCGACGGCCCTGCAGATGTCCCCGGTTCCCGGGGATAGTCCCCGGATTTGCAAATCTGCTCCCTGACAAATTCCGTCCCTGGAATGTCCCCAAATTTGCAAATCTGTCCCCAGGGAAATGTGTCAGTGGCAGCCTCAGCAGCCCGGAGCCAGCCTGATAGCACAGTTGGCTCTGACTGGCTTCAGGAGCTGCTCGCTGCTCACTGCGGGGGTGCCCACCATTTTTCCTCGCCGTAAGTCCCCATATGATGTGTCTTGTGCACAACAAATCATATGGGGACTTCCAGCAAGGAAAAATGGTGGGCGCCACAGCAGCGAGCAGCTCCTGAAGCCAGACAGAGCCAACTGTGCTATCAGGCTGGCTCCGGGTTGCTGATTGCCATTGCCACTGCCAATGCCAAAGGGGAACCGGGGACATCCGGCGGTACAGATGTCCTGCCCCCTTCCCTCTTTGCTTTGACTGATCAGAGGAGGGTCAGGAGTTGCGGGCAGGCGGCCGTTGCCCAGTTTTTAAAAAACTCTGCGCATTTATGTTTCACAGGGTGCGAAAGAAGGGCTTTGCACCTTGCCTGGCAGAGAAACCACCTGCCTTGTGCCCCTCCTGGGCAACGGCCACCTGCCCATGACTCCCAAGCCTTCCCTGATCTGTCAAAACAAAGGGGGAAGGGGCAGGAGATCGGGGGATTCTCAGGAGTCACGGGCGGGCAGCGCACCGTTGCCCAGCTTTTAAAAAAACTCTGCGCGTTTATGTTTCACAGGGTGTGAAAGAAGGGCTTTGCACCTTTATACAATATGCATGTGTGCTTGGGCCCAGGATCTTTTGCCTCACCATCCCCACTACTGACTCCCTGTTGCTACTCAGCTAAAAAAAAAGAAAAAAAAAGTGTCCCCGGATTCATTGGGGGGAAAAATCTGGTAACCATACTTTAACCCCTGAGCCACAGGCCTTCCACAATGCCCAGTTTCACTTCCATCCAGGTGCATTTACCGGTATATCTCAACAAGGCAACTGCACGCTAGAGTTGCAGGAGAGTTGGCAGCAGTTGAAGGCTTCTTCCGTGGCTTGATAAAGAAGAAGAAGAAGAGTTTGGATTTGATATCCCACTTTATCACTACCCGAAGGAGTCTCAAAGCGGCTTACATTCTCCTTTCCCTTCCTCCCCCACAACAAACACTCTGTGAGGTGAGTGGGGCTGAGAGACTTCAGAGAAGTGTGACTAGCCCAAGGTCACCCAGCAGCTGCATGTGGAGGAGCGGAGACGCGAACCCGGTTCACCAGATTACGAGTCTACCGCTCTTAACCACTACACCACACTGGCTCTCAGTTCCCCCAGCAGTATTTTACGTAAGCGAAGTTGTAGCGTGTAACTTTTATTTCAAAGCAGCAACAATTATTGTGTATTTCAGAGTTTAGTTGGGGCAGTTGTTCCTGGGATATCTTTTTTGTCTCTGTTTCTACATACTAGCTGGATGCCGGAGGGATCATGCAATCCTTGAATTAAGCTCCAGAATTATTTTATTCATCATATTTCTTAGACACATTTTCCACCTATGGGCACCCAAAGGGAAGCTAAATGCATCTTTTCCGCATGCAAAGTACACTGGCAGCAGGAGATGCCTGCAGTCCTTGCAAGTCTTCCAGAAAATACCCTTTGGCAGAAAAGATCACGGAAACCTGAGAATTTAAGTCACCTCCCGAGCCACCAAGCTTACCCTACGGGAGGATTAATTAGCAGCACAAGTGTTATTTTACGTCAGCACTGACACAATAGGGGATTCTCTTGGATTCACACAAATACAATCTATCCAGGGGTTTGAGCACAGATCCATTGTCAGTAGCAATTGTGTGCATATGAGTTGGGTTATTATAGACAACGAAAGGGTCCAGATGGCAGCCAGCTCACTAAAGAAAAAAGAAAAACCCTCCAGGGTAAGAGAAAGGTCATGGAGCATCTGTTTACTAAACAGATCCTTGACGTGATGTAAGGCACAGCTTCACAAACCTCATCCTGGTGAGCCTTGTTAAATCAAGAATCAAAGTTTGAATGTCCTTCTTTCCCGCAAAAAAAGAACTAATGGCTGCTTCTGCCCTTACATTTTGCATGGACATGCTGGTCAGGATGGGGAGAGTTGGGAAAGGGAAATGTCTTATAACCAGTGCTTTTTTTTCTGGCGAGACTCCTCCTCAAAGGTACACAGAACTGGCACCTTTTATTCTAGAGAAGAAGCACTGTTCACACACACACACACACACAGAGAGAGAGAGGGGGGGGGAGATTATTGTACATGCAGTTTGCCAGTTTTAGTCTGGCAGGAGTTGTCTATAAATTATTGCACTCTCTTGGGCAGGGAGACGTCTACTCTCTTCTCCTCTCCCATGTCCAGCTCATGGATTTCCCACAAGCATCTGGTTGGCCACTGTGAGAACAGGATGCTGGACTAGTTGGGTCACTGGCCTGATCCAGCAGGCTTTTATTACCATCTTAATGTAACATCTGCTTTGGCCCTTAGTTTAGCTAAATTAGAATACAACACTGTGTGCAATCAATTGATCAAAACCATCAGGAGGACTAATAACAGCATTTCCCTATAAACATGCAAGCCACTGGATGCTGTTTTGAAGTCCAGAGTTCCTCTCAAAGTATTGCTGTTTAAAAAAATAAAAGCATGTCATATGTTTATCTGGATTTACAAGCATGATTCATGCACGTTTCAGATAAACAAGGTATCTGTGCATTTCACTCTCCTAGACAGCCAGTTTCGGGAGATGAGCTAGCTCTTGCCTTTAACTCCTCATGAGATCAGCCAACTTCAGTGTTAGAAAGTCAAATTCACGGCCCGCCTGGCACTTGTAAGTGTTAGCCTGACTTTACATTACCTCCTGGCTAGTAAGATTAATATCTTAACAGCTTCTTTTCTTTGGCACTTTCCCCTCTCCTGGGTGTGTTCAGAGCTACAGTATCTCCTAGTAACACAAACATGTCAGCAGTTTGCAACGAGAACTGGCAAAGAGACCTAGCTGCGAATCAGGAAGTCCTTAGTTCAAAGCATCTGCCACAAACTCACAAGGTGGCCTGTGGCAAGCTATCTTCTCTCAGCCCTGTCCCCTTCTCTGCAGCCTGGGAGTTGGTGGCATTGATTTGCCTACCTTTTACAGGGCAGTGGTCGGGATTTCAACCAGATAGTGCATGTCAAGTGCGACGAACACTTTTAAGTGCTTGACACTTCAGTCTCCTTCACTCCGAGGAAACTGAACCCTGGGTAAGAGCCTGGAACCTGTGGAAGGGAGTGATGATTATTCCTTTAGTGACCCATGCTTAAATAGCCAGTACCAGGAGACTTGTCCACATATTTCAGTAAACTGAATCCTTGTTTAGATTTTAACACTTGCTGGACCCAGGAATCAGAAGAGTCTCAGCATGCAGCTTACCCCTGCCAAGCTCATAACACTATATCAGAGGCTAATGCTAATAATAATTTTTATAAAATGTACATTGGAGTTGGGGGTGGGGGACACACCCTTCAAAGCTGCCACATCCGAAGTGCTCAACTAGCCACCGCTGAGGCTACTTTGGAGGAGGGAAAATGCAGGAAAGCACCTGCTTGGATCATGACCATGAGCCTCCTTGTTCCAGCTGCAGATGCCCTGATGCAGCAAATCTAGCAAGACAAAGCATCAACAATACCAGGCTTGTCTCTGGGATGCAAAAAAGAAAAAGAAAAAGAAAAAAGCCCCCAAGTGTCTGCCTTGTCATTGTGTTTTCCAGCACAGTGGTACTTTATAGATTGGCCTGCTTTTGAGTCTTTCAAGGGTCCTTAACGCAGCCTTAGCCCAGAAGCCCTGCTTTTTATCAGCTGCTATTATAGCCTGGCTGTCTCGATACCTTAGTGGTGCTCCCACATTCTTGGCTCGCGGTTTTGCACAGTTGTCCATAGCAACTAAGCTGCAACCGAGTGCTTGGTTTTGTAACTACACATGAATCTGAAAATTAAGGTTATTAATTTCCATCCAGGAGAATGCAGTCTCACTTATTCAGAGCATACAGGTGGGTAGCCGTGCTGGTCTGCCATAGTCGAAACAAAATAGAAAATTCTTTCCAGTAGCACCTTAGAGACATGACTTCTGTTTCAGTGTATCTGAAGAAGTGTGCATGCACACGAAAGCTCATACCAAGAACAAACTCAGTTGGTCTCTAAGGTGCTACTGGAAAGAATTTTCTATTTTATTCAGAGCATGGAATGTTTCCTCGGAAGCCTTGACAGGCATCTCGTGCAGAAAGGCCCTCCACCCACCATAGTAGCACAGGCTTAAGCACCAGCCACAATAAATTAGGGTTTTATGAGATCATAACAGGCCCAGGACACCCAAATAAATAGGTTGTAAGTCAGGAAATATAAAGATTATATGTTTGCCTGGATCTTTAACCCTAGAAAGTTCATAAAACCATTTGGTAACATTGCCAGTAAGGTACTGTCTGCGAGTATCAAAACACATTCAGCCCAGTTCACTTCCCCAGGCTACACAACGCACAAGCTGCAGGATAACTATCAAATGGATCTTCAAATTATAAATAAATTTGCCCTCTAAATTGTCCTGAAACCCCACACCTGCACATTTTCAAACTCAACAATCTGCAAAAGCAGTGTTCTACACCAACATTTGACATCTGACAATATACAATTTCAATATTTTATATTTTAATTGATGGATTCTAAGACCCCTGCGAGAGGCAGTGAAGGATAGGCGTGCCTGGCATGCTCTGGTCCATGGGGTCACGAAGAGTCGAACACGACTGAACGACTGAACAACAACAAAGACCCCCCCCCCCAGGCAGCAATCTATCTTCCAGTGCAGGCACCAGATTTGAGGGTTGGGGACTGTTCTAGACAAAGCGCCCTCTGGGACCATCGTGACAACTTGGTGGCGCTACAACGATAAGCTTACAAGGGTAGCAGGACTAGCAACGCCCAGTCATGAAAAGTGTGTGAGACTGCAGGCACTGTTAATAAGCTCCAAAATCACAAGGCAATAAACGGAAAAAAGAAAACTGCTTCTGTTACTGGAGGCTTCCATTGAGGAGGATGAACAAACAGAACTGAATCAAAACTTGCTTCATTGAGGTTGGGAAGATCTTGACCTGTTAGGGAAGGGGCCTTATGAATCATAGTCATAGAAATGGCAATGAGTTAAAGCATTTTGCAGAACAATGCACCGGAGGGTTGTCAGGTCTCAGCTCAGAGAGCCTCTGCAAAAGTTCTGAGATCGTGGGAGAAGATGCAGCCACTGTGTCCCCTTCGCTGATCCACCACTTAGTCGACCCCAGTAGCAGCTGGTGCCCATTGGGAATGGTAAGGGAGAAGGCAAAGAGACCAGCAGTAGGGGAAGCTAGCACAATGACAGGCGGAGCCAACTAATCCTAGTTTTCTACCCATCCTACTTCCTGCTGAGTTCTGCAAGGGCAGCACTGAGACCAAGGAAGATAAGACGTGCTTCCCGCTTGGACTGGTTATAAATGAGAAGGCAGACAGGTGAGGGATGGCTGAGAGTAGAGGGAGCTTGGTGTGGGCAGTGCCCCACTAGTCCTAATGAAAGAAACCTTCCAATGAAAGCTTTTGACTTAATTCCCCCAAATGTGAGTCGAGTGTCTGTCAGTATTTGATAGCAGACATACAACAGCATTCTAATTTTTTTCTTTTTTTTTTGTTTACAGGCTATTGTTGGAACTGTGACAGTTATTTGATGGGTGACAACTTGCATTGTTCATTATTTGAAGGCTGGCATTATCTGATAAGATAGTAGCACTTAAAGTTTGACTTCTGATATTTGGCTTTCAGTATGCAATTTGGTCAGTCTGTAAGCCCCTACTTGTGTCTCTAAATTATGTTTGGTTTGCTAACTGATCGCTTTCATGCTAACTATTTTATATCAATTATTTGAATGTTGGTTCTATACTCACAGTAGGCGGTACTTAATTTCTTCAAAGATAAAGGTCTAAAAGGGACACGGGTGGCACTGTGGTCTAAACCACTTGGCTTATTGGGCTTGCTGATCAGAAGGTCAGCAGTTCGAATCCCAGTGACAGAGTGAGCTCCCATTGCTCTGTCCCAGCTCCTGACAAGCTAGCAGTTTGAAAGCACGCAGGTGCAAATAGATAAATAGGTACCACTGCGACGGGAAGGTAAATGGCGTTCCCATGCGCTCTGGCTTCGTCATGGTGTTCCATTGGGCCAGAAGCAGTTTAGTCATGCTGGCCACATGACTAAAACTGTTTGTGGACAAATGCCAGCTCCCTTGGCCTGAAAGCGAGATGAGCGCCACAACCCCATAGTAGCCTTTGACTGGACTTAAATGTCCAGGGGTCATTTACCTTTACCTTTTTTTAGTACTTAATTTCTTAAAGGAACAGCAAGGGAGCTTAGGTCTGCCTGGAAAACACACACTGTGAATATGTTACCCCTAGATCCAGATTGCGAGACCTACTGGTACTTTCTTTCCACCTACAACCAAGTGGCAAATAAAAAAATCATCTCACCCACTCAGGGCCAGTTCCAGAATTGGGGGAGTTACTGTTCTAACCTGTATATGCATGCAGTTCATTTATTTTCAGGTTCTGCTCCATCTTTCTACATATAGTGCCCAAGGCAGTTACAGGTGAAACTCGAAAAATTAGAATATCGTGGAAAAGTCCATTTATGTAAGCAATAGTTTTCATTAGCTACTAGAGTTTAATATATGAGATAGACTCATGACATGCAAAGCGATATATGTCAAGCCTTTGTTTGTTATAATTGTGATGATTATGGCGTACAGCTGGTGAAAACCCCAAAGTTGAAATTGTTAATTTGGGGTTTCTCATCAGCTGTACACCATAATCATCACAATTATAACAAATAAAGGCTTGACATATCTCGCTTTGCATGTCACGAGTCTATCTCATACATTAGTTTCACCTTTTAAGTTGAATTACTGAAAGAAATGAACCTTTCCACGATATTCTAATTTTTTTTAATTTCACCTGTATTCTAGACAGCCCTACAAATGGAGATGAAGCATCTCCCTGCAGTTTAAAGCAAGGGGTGGAGAACCCATGGCCTTCCAGATGCTGATGGACTGCAACTCCCATCATCCCTGCCCATTGGCCACACTGGTTGGGGCTGATGGGAACTGGAGTCAAATAATGCTTGGAGGACCACAGGTTCGCCACCCTCTGCTTTGATGGATCCTATGGTAGTTGAGGTTGTGGAAAGGGTTGCTTAGATGAGGTGCTGCTCCTTCCAGGAATTACTTAATTTACTTGCCCAGTGCTCTGTCTGTTTCAAAGACTCCTTGGGAGGTGAACCTGGGCTGAAGAGTACATAGGGAAGAGCTGCAAATTCCCAGGATTTCCTCCTCCTCCTCCTCCTTCCCTACCACCATCCTCAACACATGCTGAGTCCCCAGGCTGAAGGGAAGTCGAAGTTCACTTCTGGCGCACACTTGCAAATGTACACGTCTCAGGCTTTGTTTTCAGCGCCTGTCACTCCTCGCCCAGCACATTTTGTCAAAAGATGTCGAGCGTAATTGAATTCATCTTTCCAATCGCTCTTACAGTCCGACTGCTGCCACAGAGTTGCCAGCCAGCCAATTAGCAAGTTTGTGTATCTTCACGTCGCTCGGGATGTGAAGGAACGCAGACTTCTGGATCCAGCTCATTTGCGAAAAGTTAAAACGTAACTTTTGCTTTAGTTCAGCTTGGTCTCTCGTCTTTGCAGATTTCTGAGCACCCAAGGGGATTGACTTCTAAGAAACAGACGTATTTCATCTATGCTCAGAGTCCCTGGTGTTGCTTAGAAAGTGGCAGACTGATTGCAAAACCCTCTGACAAGATATTGCCTTCAGTCAGTGTTCTAAGGGTATGAAAATGGCTGAGGCAAGAGGCAGACAATAGCTTTCAGAGCGGCTGGGGAAACCCAACCAGATTGGTGGGGAATAATAATAATAATAATAATAATAATAATAATAATAATAATAATTTTTCCAACATTGAGTTGATGATGGCATGATTAAGCAGTGGTCCAACAAGTGGTTCAGGACACTAAGGAGGGTTGTGCTGCGCCTGCCATTTTGTTTTAGGGAAATGATGGCAGTGGAGGCTGATCTATTCAGGTCGATGGGGCATCCAGACCCTCCAGGTGTCCCTATTTTCTAGGGACAGTCCCAGATTTACAGAAGCCAGTTTCTGATTTGATCCCGGAATGTCCAGTTTTTCCTTAGGACATCCCTATTTTCACCGGAGAAATGTTGGAGGGTATGGAGTTATGTGACCCCTGAGCCAAGGAGATAAGTAACTATACAACCTTTAGAAGACACATGAAGGCGGCCCTGTATAGGGAAGTTTTTTTTAATGTTTAAGGTTTTATTTATGTTTTTATATGTGCTGGAAGCCGCCCAAAGTGGCTGGGACAACCCACTCAGAAGGATGGGGTATAAATACCGTAATAAAATTTACTGCTGCTGGTACTACTACGGAATAGGATGTCCCTATTTTCATCAGAGAAATGTTGGAGGCCATGGGGCACTGTCTCAGTAACTTGAGTCTGCCCTCAGCCAGTTCCCACCTGCCTACCTTCCTACTTACAACTAGTCTAGGGTTGCTGTTGTTGTTGTTGTTGTTGTTGTTGTTGTTGTTGTTGTTGTTGTTGTTGTTGTTGTTGTACCACCCATCACTCAAAGATTACAGGGTTGGCTCTGGCTGTCAGTTTCCTCCTCCTTAGCCTCAGTGTTGCCTTTGCAGAACTCCACATAAGGAAGGGTCTGAAACCTAGAATTAGGCCTCCTTCACACCATAAATTTAAAACACAGTGATCCCAGTTTAAACAGTCATGGCTTCCCCCAAACAATTCTGGGAGCTGTACTTTGTTAAGGGTGGTGAAAGTTGTTAGGAGACCCCTATTCCCCTCACAGAACTACAGCTCCCAGGGTAGTTTAACACTCAACCCCTCTTCACAGGGAACTCTGGGAATTATAGCTTTGTGGCGGGAATAGGCATCTCCCAACAACTTCTAAAACATGGAAATGTATAGCTGTTTGTATTCCAGATGAGCTTGAAATGTACTTTATAAACATTGCTTTGCGCTTGCTGTTTTAGCAAGCCAAACTTTCCACTTGATATCTGCCAGAATCCATCCATAGCTTGCCTTAGAAAGCTGTTGCTACAGCTGTGGCAGAAGACTATACTGCTGTAATGAAAACCTTCGATGCAGCTGCTGCGTACACAGCAAGTCTTTCCTTTGTAATGCCATCTGATAAGACAGGTTTGCAACTGAACCCAGCCAATAAATGTTTGTTCCTGGCTATCTCAGGAAGAGGAAGATTGTATGTAGCTATTTGTAGCTTCAGCTAAGCACAATAGATATTGCACAGAAACTATTAGATGCTCTGGGGATTTGAAATGCAATTTGAAGGGAGAAACAGGAATATATCTGGTGGAGAAATCCACATTCTGGTCGGGGATTCTGACCAATCTGGGGCTATCTTGCTGTCTAACTTTCCCCTGTCTGCCATACATTCAATGCTCAAACTTTGATCATTCCATCTTCCCCTCTTTGGTTACAGTTCATGGAAGTGTTGCTTTGACATCTGCTTAGATCTTCTCCCTTTGCCTGTTTCTGCCAGAAGTCATGTCACAGTCGGAAGCAGGTCACATCCACACCACACATTTAAAACACTCTTATGCCACTTTAAAAGGGAATCCTGGGAACTGCCGTTCATATTGTAGAAATGTTATTTTAGAATCATATACAGACAACTGTGGAATACAATTCCATCTCTATACCCATGAATCTTGTGGTATGTGTGTGTCCCCACCCCCACCCCCGGTCGTATTTCTATTTTAATTGATGGGAATTTTCTGTATTATCTATATTATTTAGATATGTCTCTATTTTTTAAGATGGAAGACTTCAGGTGGTGACAAGGAATGGAAGGATCTGTCCATATCAGATGAAGAAGTGTGCATGCACACAAAAGCTGATACCTAAAACTACTCAAAACAAAATAAAAGAATTCCTTCCAGTAGCACCTTAGAGACCAACTAAGTTTGTTCTTGGTATGAGCTTCCGTGTGCATGCACACTTCTTCAGATACACTGAAACAGAAGTCACCAGACCCTTATATATAGTGAGAGAGTGGGGAGGAGTATTACTCAGAAACTACTCAGTTGGTCTTCTAAGGTGCTACATTATCATTTTTAAATTCTTTTGGAAGGATTCTTTTAAAGACTTTCTTTGATCATATAACCTTTTTGAAGACTTGATTCTTTTAATGGAGTTTTTAGGTTTTTAAGAAGAGTCTTTTTAACTACCTTTAAAAGAATTGTTTTAATTTATTTTGACTATGACAGACCAACACGGCTACCTACTTGCATCTGTCCATATCAGTTTCTCATTTTTCCAATTTTAAATTCAGTTCTCCACATTTCTGCAGCAATTTACAAATTTTCTTTCCTGATGAAAATTATTCAGCATTTTAGTATGAATTTATCATAACAGACACATTTTTGTATGCAGTTTTGACTAATGGGCGCATTTTTGCAAGCACCTTTTCCTAATAAAATGCATTTGTGTACATTATTTTCACCAATATAGAATCCCTGGAAAGGACTGCAAGGTTAGTCCATCCACCTGCAGTGAATATTCATTTTTATGCAAATTTTCCCCTACTATATGCATTCTTGTAAACATTATTTAGTCGGAGAACTGCAAAGCAAATTTCCAACACGTGTGAATTTTGAAGGGTGGCTGTGTTTTGGTTTTCCTACTGTTTCAGCCTGATGAAGAGTACTGGAGAACTCTGGAAAGCTTGTGCACACTCTTGCAACTTGATTGTTCACCGGATAAAGGTATTGTCTTAATGTAGGCTTTGCAGTTCTTATGGAGAAACTCTGTGACCTGTGAATAACCTGATATGGACAACAGCAGTTGAAAAAACATGTTTGTGAGTTGATGGGTTTTTATCTCTCGGCAACCGCAAAACCCACACAAACAAGCCCTGTGTCCTCGTGGCAAGTGGGAGGTTTACAGTGTAAATCAGAATGACGAGAAACCTTGGGACTTCTTTTTTTAAAAAAAATAATAAAGAAGTGAAAGTTGGTGAGATAAATTCTGCTTTTACGGAGATGGTAGAGGTAACCCCTTTCCGGCCATTTATTTCCATCAGTTGCACCCTGACAAACTTAAGTGGTTTCAGGCTTCCTTAACTATTTGTCACTCAGCTCACTAGGGTGTTGACAGGAAGTTTTTAAGGAGTGTACAAATCTTTCTGAGCCGACTCTGTGTTCTGTGACTAATGGCAGTCCCTCCCCCCCCCCACCGCAAGATTGTTGTGTCACTGAAAACGCTGCATCTCTAGCGTGCAGCAAGGAGGCAGCAGGAGATGAATTTTCTGTGCTTCTCTGTCACCAAGCTGAGAATGATGCAGGGAAGCCAGGAGTTGCGCTTTGTCTCCTTCTCCAAGCAGCTTTATAACAGTAGGGAAAAACTATTTATACATTATGAACGATAACCACCAGCGTTGGCCTGTCTTCCCTCAACCCACCTCCTTGCCAAAGCTAATCAAAAATAAATCAGGGCTCCTTTCTCTTGTAGTGGATAGGCCCTCTGCAGAGCCAGCAATGCACAGCAGCAGAGGGCTGGAATTGAGGTTCCAACGCAGCCGGCAGTGGGGGGGGGGCGTGAGGATCTGCCAAATGGACCACCTCGATAAGCTCATCATCTGATTCCCTTCTTTGCTGTGAACGATGCTTTTGCTGAAGCACCACCACTGCGGACAGCTACTTATCCTGCAGGACTGCTGTCTCATTCAGTTTAACTGCTCCCTCCAGCGAAGAGGATTTCTAGGTAGCAGGCTCTCGAGTTGCTTTTACATTTTAAAGGTGGTTCTTCTCTGGCAGGGGAGCCTTCCCGTCTGTAAGTAACTGATGGGCCTGAGGAAGCAGCACAGGAGTATGTAGTGAAAAACATATATTCACACATACATTAAAGTCCTACATGGCTTTGGCCTCATATACCTGAAGGAGCAGCTCCACCCCTGTTGCTCACTTCTGCAAGAAGTGAAACTACAGAGAACCAGGCAGAGGGCCTTCTCGGTAGTGGCACCCGCCCCTCACAGCAGAGGTCAAATAGTTAACAACTATATAAGTTTTCGTAGACATCTGAAGGCATACAGGGGAAGTGTTTAATGGTTGTTGTTGTTGTTGTTGTTGTTGTTGTTGTTTTCCTCCTGTATTTTACATTTTTGGAAGCCGCCCATAGTGGCTGGGGCAACCAAGTCAGATGGGCAGGATATCACACACACACACACACACTTCCCTCCACCCCCTGATCTTCCTGTGTGTTTGTGTGCAGTATTGAGAGAGCACATAATATGTAGCACTGCCCTCTGGGTATTAAAATAGAAACAGCATGTCTGTCTGGAGTGACTACAACTTCTTGGGTCAACCGCTGTATATTTTTCTTATATGTCAATTGCTCTTTGATTTTGACACTCCAGCTAACATTTCATGGTGGTGTTCCATTCAAATTTCCTGTTCAAAACCTCACCAACAGGTCTTTGTGCTGCTTTGTGAGCAGACGAAACATTCATGAGAATGAAAAGGTTCGGCAGCAAGAGATGTGTGCCGTGTACGAATTTTGAAGAAAACACAAATGCTGAATGAGTGTCTGGAACCCCTGGAATCTTGCACTCCTTAGAGACTGGGGTGATGTGCAACAATACAGTGGCAAAACATGGGTGGAGAACCTATGGCCTTACAGATGTTGTTGGGCTACGGCTCCCAACAACCATTGGCCATGCTTGCTGTTCCCAATGGGGGGGTTGGAGTCCAACAACAGCTGGAGGGCCACACATTCCCCATCCTTGGCCTATGATACATGGACTTATCACAATCATGTGCTATATGGTAGACGTACATTTAAAACATCTTAGGTGTATCGCAGTGTGTGGCCAGGAATGTAGGGAGAAAGGGAAGCAGAAGTAGCAATAATATTTTAAACACAAAAGTCTAAATGACCATTGAAAGGATTAGACAAACTCATGAAGGGTCAGGTTACCAATACCAGACTCTCCAAGTTCCCCTATATTCCAGTGACAGTCCTGGATTTACAGAAGTCATCCAGGTTTCTACTTTGATCCCGGAATGTCCCCCTTTTCCTTAGGACGTCCCTATTTTCATCAGGGAAATGTTGGAGGGTATGCAATGTGGGTACTAGCCTCCACTGTTGGAGGTACTATGCCTCTGAATACCAGTTACTGAGAAGCCCAAGTGGGAAGAGTGTTGTTGCACTCAGGTAAGGGCGGATCTCTGTACTATGAAACTAATGAAAATTAAGTTCAGGGCCCCTAATCCCAGAGGGCATTGCTATTTTTCTAGAAAAAGAGGTGCTGGAACTCACCACGAACACCTCCCTTGTTTTCTTACAATGGCAATGGCACCCATTGAGTTCCAGCTGGAAAAAAAAGTCCAGCCAGAGGGGCTCAGGAAGCAAATTTAGTCCACATTGCTTTAAAAAAGGGGGGGGTCTAGTAGACCCAGTTTGAGTTGCACATCTCAAATTGATTGTTTTTTGTTTGGTATATATTTCAACAATCCCAAAGTCTGAGAGTCAGTGGTACAGATATTGTAAAAGTGTGGTGATCTGTCGCGAAACAGCCCATGTGAAGAAGATAATATTCGTTACCCAGACCTTATTGCTGGTGGCAAAGGTGCCCCCAAAATGTAGGTCTGCCACTGCATTCAGGTCCTCCTTGCAGGCTTCCCATATGCACCTGGACACCCACCTGTCAAAAACATTGGGGATGAATACATTATGGCAAGATATTTGAGATTCCTCCATTGCAAGGAGTTTGACTAGATGACCCCTGGGGTCCCTTCCAACTCTACGATTCTATGATTCTGACATGGCTGGAAGGTGTCAAGGCACTTCTTATAGAATATAGAAGAAATCACATTTACTGTTGCACAACGACTCTCGTGCTCATAGGGCATGAAAGCCCCTGGGCCAGATAGAAGTGAAATATCAGGAAACAGATCAATGTGCACAGAGCTAATTGCTCTGATCCATCAAAACGGCGGGGGGGGGGGAATAAAAGCTAAGGGAAAAACACACCAGCAAGCTCAGGAGAGTGCTGAGTCAGCACCCATAAAAAGAGGGGACAAAAATGGATAAATGAGAAAGCCATTTTTTAAAAAAAATAAAAAATGAGAAAGTCAATTTGTTTAGCTGTTCTTTACAGCCGTCTTTAATTTATAGCCTCTGGGATTTAAACAGAGATGGTTCAAATTAAATTAAAACCAGAACTGGAGAATTCAGGGGGCAGAGGAGGAAATCACAGGCATCTGGTTGGCCACTGCAAGAACAGCGTCCTTGGCCCAGGTAGCCAAAAAAATTGGACTGGCCTTCAGAAGCTGATAGCTACAGAAGGGAGGGAGTTTGGTACTTTCTCGAATGCACTACTGCCCCTCTCCCTAGAACTGCATATTGTCTCCCTAGAACTGAATCAGCTTGTCCTGAGCAGGGTTAGTCTGCTAGTTCCAGCTGATCCTATCTTGGCCTAAACACCAAGGAGAGCAGGGTAGATGTTCCTGGTTGTACTCCTTCTCTTTCCACCACCCCAAGTTACCCCTGGCTTAAACATCTAGGGAAAGCATTTGGGAAATTCAATGAATAACAAACCCAGAAAAAAAAGTGAAGGAGCTCTGAATTAGAATGGCACAGTATCTGGAGCAAAGATTTCTGCCGCAAACACAATGGACTGGGTAAACGTAAAGGTAAAGGATCCCTGGATGGTTAAGTCCAGTCAAAGGCAACTATGGGGTGCAGTGCTCATTTCACTTCAGGCCAAGGAGGAAGCCAGTGTTTGTCCACAGACAGCTTTCCAGGTCATGTGGCCAGCATGACTAAATCGCTTCTGGCACAACAGAACACCATTACGAAAGTAAGAGAGCATGGAAACACTGATTAGCTTCCCGCCACAGCAGTCCTAACTATTTATCTACTTGCACTGACATTCTTTCAAACTGCTTAGTTGGCAGGAGCTGGGACAAAGCAACGGGAGCTCACTCCGTCGTGGGGATTCGAACCGCCAACCTGATCGGCAAGCCCTAGAGGCTTGGTGATTTAGACCACAGTGCCACCCACATCCGCAATGGACTGGAAGGAAGGCTTGTAACAAGGGTAACTGGAAACAAAATGATCCATGTATTTCCAGGTGCAAAGCCACTGGAACTTAGGGGATGTGTTTTTCAGAGTATAGCTCGCCTGACGTCAGCAGAAATGTCAAAACCACACACACATATAAAAGCACTATAGGATGAAATATAATAGCACTCTGGAACAACCACACTGGTGAACGTTGCACCACAATCATGGGGGGAAATACAACATGGATTTTACCCGCTGATAAAATGTATGGAAATTTAATGAGGTGTAATGGGAGGGTTGCAGGGTGTGGGTTAGATCATCCAGGCACTCAAAAGAGAGGAGATATACTAATCCCAATTCACATGCCATGTCTGGAACTTCTGACCAGCAGTGGCTAAGTACCAGTAAAAACACTTCAGCTATGTAGTCTGATCTACTTTTCAATAAATCTTTAAAATTATCACTCAAGTACAGTGGTACCTCTGGTTATGAACTTAATTCATTCCGGAGATCCGTTCTTAACCTGAAACTGTTCTTAACCGGAGGTACCACTTTAGCTAATGGGGCCTCCCACTGCCGCCGCACGATTTCTGTTCTCATCCTGGGGCAAAGTTCTTAACCCAAGGTACTACTTCCGGGTTAGTGGAGTCTGTAACCTGAAGTGTTTGCAACCCGAGGTGTTTGTAACCCGAGGTACCACTGTACATGAAAAGGAGTTTAACATAATAATATTGTGAAAAGATTACCACATCATGTGAAAACTTTCAAAACTAGCCTTTTCTCTAACCAGGCATTCTTAATATCCTCATGTAAGAAGGCTATTTCTGAAAAAGAGATGGATCCAGGCATTGTCGTGCTTAGTGAAGATCCACTTAAATTAACAGGACTTAAATTAGTCGTGACTTAAGTACCCTTCTTCAGGTCTGGCTCCATCCCAAAAATATCTTTGTCGCACATACAAACGCATAAGTGAAATGGCAAAGTCACCGAGTTTAGGCTGATACATTTATTTTGAGGAGGTGGTGATCAGGCTTATAGACTTTTAAAAATCCAATCTTTCAGTGGGAATTTGATTTAGAGAATATCATCAAGCAGAATAGCTGGTACCTTATTAACAATACATTCGAATAACCAGTAACAGTTTATCAAAGTAGCATGCTGGGAGAATTTTTAATTAAATATATGATAACTGTGATTAAATCTAGCTAGGTTCAGATAAAATGTTTCCCATTAAAATATTTTCATTTTATACTTTCCACAAAACAAAGCCAAACACTGTTGTCCTTGGGAACTGAAGTGGGAAACAGCCTCAGAGTGGTTTGCATATCTATTTACGCTTTTCAATAACTGTGAGCAATTTGGCAGACGGGGGCAACAGAAAATTCCCACATTTCCCTGAAATTACAGCAAGCTATTTGCACAAATTGCTGTTGTCCTGTACAATTATCATCAATCAGGGGGAAATTAAAAGGGAAACAAATAAAGCAAAAACTCCAATACCACCCTGACGGGGCTACAACATCCCTGCATCGAACAATTTCTGTTTCCAACAGAGCAATGAAATAAGTGCCTTGGTCATTTTGCTCTGGCTCCCCCAGATTGTGTCAATGCCTCCTTTGATTGATGGCAGAAGCTTCAAAGTGCGGGGTCTTCCTCTGCCAAATTCAGCGCACTGATGATGTCCTACAGGGTATGTGATACATGCACTGAACTTTTACTGAGACTGAACCTGATGTATTTTGCAAGCTGTAAACAAAATTGTGTCATTCGATCTAAGCACAGTGACTTGCACAGTGGTATTAAGTGTAAAGATGCAAAAAAGGGTGTCTGGATATAATCCAGTTACAGGTGCTGTATTTTTCACTGCAAAGGACGCACCGGACCATAGGGCGCACCTCATTTTTAGAGGAGGAAACAAGAAAAAGAAATATTTTTCTGGTTTTCCTCCTCTAAAAGCCCTGGTTTTTTTTGAGGATCAGCTAAAAGTTTTGCAGCTTTTTTTGCAAAGGGAAAAGCCCTGGTTTTTTGAGGATCAGCTAAAAGTTTTGCAGCTTTTTTGCAAAGGGAAAAGCCCTGGTTTTTTGAGGATCAGCTAAAAGTTTTTCAGCTTTTTTTTGCAAAGGGAAAAGCCCTGGTTTTTTTGAGGATCAGCTAAATGTTTTGCAGCTTTTTTGCAAAGGGAAATTGTACAGTTACAGGTAGGTAGCCGTGTTGGTCTGCCATAGTAAAAAATAATAAAAATTTTTTAAAAAAAAATTCCTTCCAGTAGCACCTTAGAAACCAACTAAGTTTGTTCTTGGTATGAGCTTTCGTGCGCATGCACACTTCTTCAGATACAAGAAGTGTGCATGCACACGAAAGCTCATACCAAGAACAAACTTAGTTGGTCTCTAAGGTGCTACTGGAAGGATTTTTTTCATTTTTAATTTTTTTAATTTTTTGGTAGATACTCCATAATCAATCTGTACCCCAAAGATAATGGGGCTGAAATATAAAGGAAATTTGTTGACCTTCTCTAAGTGCATACCAAAGAGCTAAAACAGGCTGGGGGTGGGGTGGGGAAATGCTCTGCTGACTTCGATGAGCAAAAATTGTCTCTAGATAGCCACTGGCTAGAAATCATGCGGAAAACTGAAGGAAATTGGGGAGGTGTTGATTCTCAATAACCTTTCAGCCACCAACATGACATAAATGACTAACATCTGTTGCTGTTTGCCCACCCACATCCAAATCAGCACTCAAATCAGAGAGAATATCCAGCGCTCAAGAATCTTCCCTGCCTGGTCCTCTCAGGGGACATGCAAATATGAGGGGATTTAGAAGAAACTTGTCTACAGATGTTGCTGGAACACAGTTTCCATCGTCCCTGACCATTGGCCACACTGGCTGAGGTTAATGTGAGCTGGAATTCAGAGTGATGGTGTGGTTAGAAGTGCTGGAGGAGACCTAGGAGGTTCAAATCCTCAGTTAGACATTATGCTCACTGGGTGACCTTGAGCCAGTCTCTGTCTCTTAGCCTAACCAACTTCACTGTAAGATGGAAGAAAAGAGGCTTAAAGTTGCCCTTCACTGGCATCTGGGCAGCAGTCAGAGCAGACACACAAGGCACGCGTCCACTGCCTGTATTTCTATGGAAATTATAGGAATTGTTTTCACATTTGCAGGTAGACAGAAAAACTAGCATATGCACATTCAATAGGTGATGCGTTTGTTTGTTTGTTTGTTTGTTTGTTTAGGTGAATCATAAATGGCCAACCCAGAAATGGGATTAATCAGCAAGATTTTAATGCTGATTGTAGGACAACAGAAGCAGAAACCAGGCGTTTGCTTAAAAGAAACGTGCATTAAAAAGCGGATCTCCATTTGTGTTAAGCATTTAATATTTGGACTGCACAAGTACATTTCATGGAAGTGGGGCTTATTGTCCATAGTTAACCAACATTTGAAACGGTTATTTCATCGCTTTTTCTCTGAATTGATTTCTGTCCCAATCAGTTTTTCCTTGCATGCTAAAACTTTCTTTTTAAGAATGGTGGTGAACAATGTCTTCTGTCTTTCTTCAAATCCATTCAGCTAACCATGCCATTCCATCCAGCACTCTGTGGTCTCAAAGCAGGAGATATCAGAGAAGATACAGGAAACTGTTTTTCTTGAGTAAGTTTTTGAAGAATTCTTCTTGAAGAATTAGTAAGACTATCTTAAATGCAGTGCTTGAATCATAAACACAGATTGTTGAAATGCATGCTGTTGGCACTGAACTCCCTGTGACCAGAGCAGTTCGAATTAAAATCCGTGTTTTATAATTCATGATTTGTGAATTAATTTTTATTGATTAACTGGCATGCGCTTTCACCTCCACTTGGCATGTTATTTCCCCCCACATCCTGGGATATAGCCTGAAGGCTAGTTAAGGAACTGTTTTACATAGAAATAACTTTTTGTTTTGGCAACTCATTTCCTGCCATTCTTGTTCATGCAGTTCCTACATCTTCCCTTCCTCTGCTCTGAAGCTGTTACAAAAGACAGATACATCTCACATTATGAAGAAAGACAAGCAACATGCAGCTGCCCTCAAAACATCTCGTGTCCCCACCTTGGGTTTGGGATGGGGCAATCAGCATCAAACCCACAGCTTTGTCTTAAGCCAGCCTTCCCTAATTTAGTGCTCTCCAGGTGTTTTTGCTGGAGATGGTTATAATTGTAGTCCAAAACATCTGCAGAGGACTAGATATGGGTAGGTTTTCTTAAATCACAAGCATTTGTTAAAGTATGTACCGGTATATAACACCCTCTGGCATAATATCAGGGCTGTGCATAGCAACATGGTGGTATTTTAGTAATGGACTGTGTTTCACCAGCACTCCCTGGGAAGAGGGATTGATTGTTAAACCACCCTGGGAATTGTACCTCCGTGAGGGGAACTCTCAGCACCCTTAAAAAACTACAACACCCAGGATTCTTAGAGGGAATCCATAACTGTTTAAAGTGATATCATAGCGTTTTAAATGTATGGCACGGATGTGGCCTCGGGCTACAACTGGCGGGGGGAGGGGTGGAATTCAAATCCGCTCATGTTTAAAGGCGAATCTACCTAATTTGCAGCTTATGAAAAGATGTGTGAACAGGAACACAGCCATCCTTTGAAATTCTCACTGCTTCAGATTTTGCAAAGCACTTCTCCTGTCAACTAATATGTACAAAAAAAATTAAAAATCATACACTGAGGTAAATTGTCTAGAACATACAGGGCTAGATTGCCCACAAGGCAGTCTAAGCACGGTGATTAGGGCAGTAGCAAAGCAGAGGAACCCAAAGGAGAGGGGGGGGGGGAGAAAGAGAGAAAGAGATTTGAAAACTTTTTAAAAAGAAAAATATGGGATTTGATATTTCAAAAAAATTAAAAAGAACCTAAGTAGCCATCATGGGGAAAATCAGAACCTTGTTACACTTCACACTCTTCTCCAGTTTTTTTTTTGTTTTTTTTTTTTTGTTTTTGTTCTCTTTTTATTCCTTATCCCCCCTTTTTATTACTTATCCCCACCTAAACTAGGGGGTATCCTACTGACATAGATCAAAATAATGCAAGGAAATCAGATCCTGACAGGTTGCACATGACACATTATACATTTAAGTTTTGTGTTATTTTGGAATTTTTAAATTTTATTTTATAGTTTAACTGCGTTTTTATTTTGAACTACATGGTGGAAGGGCACCCTAATTTTTCCAGTGCTTAGGGCCTGTAAGGGCCTTAATCCAACCCTGCTGGCATGCACGTGGCTCCCAGGTCTAATCCCAGCATCTCTCTTACATCTCTTGCAGGTACCAGGGACGGGAGAGAGACCTATATATGACTTTGCTTCAAGGCAAGAATGAACATAACCGCAAATAGCTGGTCCATTGATCTGGTTCAGTATTAGAGGACGGTGGCAGCTGTGAAAAATGATGCAGATAGTTTCTGAAACAATAAACAATTGCATAGTCTTACATAACCAGAACAGTAGAGGGCAGCTCCACCCAAAGAATAATTGTTTATGGAACAGCAGCTGCTTGCAGCAGATCCAGAGACCTGTTAACAGGACAAGATTCAGTTTCAGGCTCTTTAATCCTACTGCAATCAGTGGGATCAAACAGATCTAGTTTATCAGGACTCATCTAGAGCTACTAACAGCCAACAGTCAACATTTCACATTCATTTTTTACATACATAAAGTGCAACATGCAAAATAGGGGAAACTTCCAAACAACCACCACCAGTAATAAATACCACAGTGATTCTCGTTGCCAGCCCCTTGCCCAATGCTGTGGTTTACATAGACAGACACTAAAGAGTATTGTTATGGCAATAGCATTGTGTTACAGTCTCTGCATTGCCCCAGAAGGAGACCTAGGACTCAGCTATACAGCTGCAAAGAGAACGTTTTAAATGTGTTGTAAAGTGCAATATACAAATGTGACACTAGATGGCGACAGCGAGCTATGCCAAATTCAATGTATTTTTCAAAACATTTTTTTAAAAAAGCATTATAACAGCATTTTTAAAATATGTGTGTAGATTCCACCCTATACTGCTGAAGGTGAAGCTTGTGAAGTCTCCTCATCTACTATATTTTTCAGAAAGTGTATTTCAGAGCCCCATCAGAGAAGAGGGAGCATTACCCAGCTGAGTCTATGAATCTAACTGTGGTCTTATCCCCTTCATGAACTAACTACTACTCATGAATATTTATGTTTGACTGCAATTTCCCACAGATTGTATAGTCATTCTTGACACTGCCAGGTGGTCATGAAACCCACTAAATTTCTCTGTAAAGAGCATGGATGTAGTTTGGGGGTGCTCCTAGATCCACTGCTGTCACTAGAGGCCCAGGTGAACTCAGTGGCTCAGAGCATCCATTATCAGCTTTGTTTGGCACACCAAATCCACTTTAATCGTGCATCCTAAATTTGCCAGCATATGATTGAATCATACCTGCAAGATTAGTCTGGAAGCAGCCTAAATCTTTATGCACAGGGGAATTCCGAGAATCTTTAACGACAGATAACAAGGCCATGGGTGAATCAATAGTTTAAATTGAGAGCTCACTGACAAGCATGCTGAGTAGATGCTTTGTGTGTAAGCCGCTCAGGCACAACTCTCGTTTTCCTGGTGCTGTCTCCTTTACACAGTAAAATATCTTGAATTGTCATGACAACCCGGAGGGAGAGATTGAGAGAGAGAATGTGTGTGTGTGCCAAGAGAACCTAGAATACCAACAGGGAGAGGAAAAAAATTATCAGGGGAGAAAGACAAGGACTTTCTGTTTATTTGAGATTTCACATGAAGAGCTCTTCACCTTGAGCTCTAAGGTGCTTCCAGGTGGGTGTTTATTGTGGGATTGATGCTCCTGGAGCATGGAGAGCCCCTTTGATGCTTTGTCCTCTTAATGGACCAACACTTGAGTTTTATCACCACAAAAGGAAGCTTTTGTTGTTGTTCAGTCGTTCAGTCGTGTCCGACTCTTCGTGACCCCATGGACCAGAGCACGCCAGGCACGCCTATCCTTCACTGCCTCTCGCAGTTTGGCCAAACCCATGCCAGTAGCCTCAAGAACACTGTCCATCCATCTCATCCTCTGTCGTCTCCTTCTCCTTGTGCCCTCCATCTTTCCCAACATCAGGGTCTTTTCTAGGGAGTCTTCTCTTCTCATGAGGTGGCCAAAGTACTGGAGCCTCAACTTCAGGATCTGTCCTTCTAGTGAGCACTCAGGGCTGATTTCTTTAAGAATGGATAGGTTTGATCTTTTTGCAGTCCATGGGACTCTCAAGAGTCTCCTCCAGCACCATAATTCAAAAGCATCAATTCTTCGGCGATCAGCCTTCCTTATGGTCCAGCTCTCACTTCCGTACATTACTACTGGGAAAACCATAGCTTTAACTATTCGGACCTTTTGTTGGCAAGGTGATGTCTCTGCTTTTTAAGATGCTGTCAAGGAAGCTAGCTTGGCTTAATTACAGTAGCTTTAAACAGTTGTTAGATCCAGGGATTACAGTAGTCTGGCACACATCTTAACACCCCCAAATTTGATTACAATCTAACACTTACTGAATCCAGGAATTTAGAAATGTCTAACACCCACAAACGCATAACAAGACTCTTGCACTGGGGTACTGTTTAGGGGGGGGGGGTTGTTGCGGTTGGGGATGTTAATTTTTTTAATCTTTATTTTGGCTCCTCTTATGATTTTGGCCACCTCATGAGAAGACTCCCTAGAAAAGACCCTGATGTTGAGAAAGATGGAGAGCACAAGGAGAAGGGGACGACAGAGGGAGAGATGGTTGGACAGTGTTCTTGAAGCGACTAGCATGAGTTTGGCCAAACTGCGGGAGGCAGTTAAAGACAGGCGTGCCTGGCGTGCTCTGGTCCATGGGGTCAAAAAGCGTCGGATACGACTGAACGACTGAACAACAACAACAAATGATTTATGTGGAAATTGATCGATTCAGTTGCATACTTTTGGATGCTTTATTAATTGTTTGTGTCTGCTTTTGTTATGTTTGTAATTATGTGGGGTTTTTTTTAATATGTCGTAAGCCCAGTTGAGCATGGTTTTAACATTGGCAAGGCGGCATACAGCTCAATCTTGCTCTCAATCATTTAATGAGAGGCGCTCACAGCTGCTGGTCAGAGAATTGCAGTTTGGTCAGGGGTGCGGCCGGCCCTCCCATGAGCTAAGGTGAGGTGACTGCCTCAAGTGGCAGGACCTATGGGGCAGAAGATCTGGCCTCCAAGGAACACATCACATGTAGAGCTCCACTTCTCCTTTCATCCCTGATGGCTTGAGGCAGGCGCCATTTTGTGGCTTGCTTCAGGTGCCAACATTTCATGGTCTGGCCCCTGGTCAGGGGATTGCTCAAGAAACTTCTAGAATGTGTCGTAAAGTAAGCTGATTGAAGCCTGGTGCACACAGGCTGTGCAAAGAGGCACTTGAGGAGTGCATGAATGGAGCATTTCACTTCAGACTATAAGAGTGACATATTGCTGTCGATTGCTGTGCTGGGTTAAAAACCAAAACATTGTGGAAGGCAAGAACCAGCACACCAGAGAAAAGGGTTCTCGCCAGCCCTCTCCCTATTATGCTAGTTTTCCACTTGCAAGGAATTACTAGACACAACCAACCACGCAGAACTGTGACCTGCAGTCTGAAGTGCTACAGTCCTCTCCCTTTCTTGTTCAAGCCCGAGTCACACTGGTGTGCTTGTTATGTACAGCAAAATGAGCCTGCAATTCCCAGCTCTACGAAAGCTGCGGTTGCTGCATTTCCCACAAAACTGTCTATTCTGTGTTTGCTGGCTGCCACCCCACAGCTCAGCACTTTTTCAGGAGCCGGCACTAGGAAATGAGGAACATAATATTGCAAGGCCTGAGCTTCAAGCATCGCAGAAGAAAGAGCCAAGATAATTACAGCAAACGGATATTTGCACGTAGCTCTTTAGCAGCACACACACACAACATATCACATCAGAAGAAGCCAAGCGATGGTGCCATATGCTGATAATGTGTTAATCTTTGCATGCTGGAAATAGATTCTTCAAAGTCCCCTCCAGAGGGCTGCATGTGCCAAGCTGAACCAAACAAGCTGGCAAAGAGCACTTCCAGACTGGCACTATTTTTGGGTGGGATTCAATCACAGACCAGCAAATTCAGGTGGCACAATTGATGTTGATTGGGAGGTCTTGTGTAACAGTCATGATTCCCCTCCCCCATCAGACTTTTTGCAACAAGGAAAGTGATTGAGAAACACACAAGAAAGTGTGGAATGACCCATGCTTTGATACAACATCCCTGCAAAGGGGTGGGGGTGGGGGATCTGGATGAGTGTTCAGCATTCAGATCACCTGGAAGCAACCAGAACCAGAAATTAACAGGACAGCCATTTTGGAGTTTTCAGTGTCGAACATAGCCCAATCCAAAGCATATTAAACTTCTATATGTCCTGTGGTTAAAGACCAACAGAAGGGTCTCCAGACAGTCTCTTTATTGTGCATTCATGGCATTGGGGTGGTCTACGGGTTAATGGGTGGGCAGGCAGTCCCTGGTTCCCTGTAGGGTTGGGCAGTTCTTTCTTTCTGTTGCCACAACCAGGGGGTATAGGATTCCCACTGCCTTAGGGTGGTCTCCTTGAGAGTTAGGGGAACAGGGACTTCCGGTTCAAGCCGCCATGGTGAACAGCAGCTCCCATGATAGCAGAGGCTGGACGTACAGCCAATTAAGGATAATCTGAGAGTAATTATCCTTTCAAGCCAGGAAAGGAAAGACAAATGTTAAAATATATTCCACACAGAAAGTTACAAGATATAAACCCCTCTGGCAAATTAACAGATATGGAACAGTTAAATACGAACGAAAGTCATTACGTCAGTGGCTAAGATAAAGGATTAACATCAGAACTCTATTGTTTTGATTAAATAAGAATGAAAGCAGGAAGATGGAATAACAACAGCATCTCCCCAAAATCAGAACATGGGAAGTCACCCAAAAATGATTAATTTGGAATGGAATAATTGGCTCTTTTAATTGTATTATGATTTGGTATTTTATCAATGTGGCTCATATTGGATTATTAATGGGAAAAATTAATAAAAATTATTATATTAAAAAGAGAGTTAGGGGAACAGGAAGCTGAAGCCAAGTCTCCAGTTTGACAGCTTCAGCATGACTCCCTCCTTTAACATCTAGGAGTGCAGTCACAGCAGGTTAACCAGCCCCACAGTGTAACCAGTACAGCCCAGTAATCCAATTATGCACTTCATTGACAGGAGCTAGGCAGCAGTAAATCACACCAAGCAAGTTCGAGTTTATTAGCAAAACAGGATCTACACAGGAGTGCCAGACCTAAGGAGCACAGCAACCCATCTCCAGTAGGTGTTTCCTCATGAAGCAGTTGCCAAAACTAAAGGTCCCCACCTCCCCACAGCTGTCTAGGTCTCTTCCTCTCCAGTCTCTCCCCCCCCCCCCGCCGCAAACAATCAGAGACTGCGCCTGCATGCCCGTCTTTGCCCCTCCTGCTTCATGCCTCTCCTGGTTCTGGGAGGCCAGTGGGGTGGGAAGCTTGTCGCAAGAGCTGGTTCTTCCTACCATTCCTCTGCATCCAACCAGTCCATGTCCTCCTACCATTCCTCTGCATCCAACCAGTCCAAAGGAGCATTTGCAAAAAAGCAGGCAAGGGGTAGTAACTATGGGTCATCTCTCTCTCTCTCTCTCTCTCTCTTTTGCTCTCTAAACCAGTTTAGAGAAAAGGCAAGGAAAAGGCGACATAATAGAAGTTTATAAAATTATGCATGGCATAGAGAAAATAGAGAAAGTTTTTCTCCCTCTCTCATAACACTAGAACTCATGGGCACCCAGTGATGCTGAATGTTGCAAGACACGGGAGAGAAAAAAGAAAGCACTTTTATGGAACCTGCTCCCTCAGGAGGCCGCAATTGCCACCAGCTTGGATGCTTTTAAAAGAGGATTGGATAAATTAATGGAGACTTATGATGGCCTGTGCTGCGCTTCCACAACTGGCAGCAGTAACGCTTCTCAATAACAGTTGCTGGAAACTATGAAGGGGAGAGTGCTCTTGTGAAGAAGAAGAGTTTGGATTTGATATCCCCCTTTATCACTACCTGAAGGAGTCTCAAAGCGGCTAACATTCTCCTTCCACTTCCTCCCCCACAACAAACACTCTGTGAGGTGAATGGGGCTGAGAGACTTCAAAGAAGTGTGACTAGCCCAAGGTCACCCAGCAGCTGCATGTGGAGGAGCGGAGACACGAACCCGGTTCACCAGATTACGAGTCTACCAATCGTAACCACTACACCACAGTGGTCAGGTCCCATTTACAGGATGCTGGACTAGAGGGGCCACTGATCTGATCCACCATTTGGTAACAGCACACCTTCCCGGCTTGCACTCCTGTATGTTGCACTCATTTTCTCTGCCCGGTTCCTGAAGTGTTACCTGCAAATCCTTGGAGTAATTCACTTAGCCTGTGTGATATGGTATTTATAAACCTCTCCTGGAGTTGCTATGGTTTCCATTACATGCAGCCCATTTGGCATACGGCTCTCACTTTCATCATTACAATGGCTCCCGCCCACCCAGCCCTCATTGAGCTCTTGCACGCAATTGTCAGTTCAGGTATAATCGTTGCCCCAGACTATACAAGCGCACCCGCCGTTAAGCAAAATGTTAGAAACCCCCCCCCCCATAGGTAAGAGAAGGAACATTGGTGATGAGAAATAGAAAATTTCAGTAATTTCAGACAAACAAATGACTCATGAAGGACAATACTTTGGCCTATTAAGTTACATAACCTAGAACTGATTTTGACTTCCTTCTAGTGAGAAGTATTGATACTTTTTGTGCTTCTATGCGGACAAGACAGAGACTTGGATGTAGTCCCGGCCCACGCTTGAGGCAAGGTGAGGCAACCACCTCAGGTAGCAGGCACAGCAGATCCCGAAGTCAATCTTTCTCGCCTGCCCCTGTTCCTGATGTAGATCTTCCCTGACCCCCTTCTTTCTTGGTGAGGAGCATTTTAGGGTCTGCCTCAGTTGCCAAAATGTCTTCGGAAAACCCTCCCTTGGAAGGAGCTGTACAGATCATCTCATCCAGTTCCCTGTCTGGTGCAGAAACAGAGTACCCCCAACCGGCCTCTGTTTGCAGAACTCCAGCAAGGGAGAGTTCACCACCCCTCAAAGTAATTAGTTCTATTAATAACAGAGTAAGTGCCTGCTGAATCAGGCCCATCTAGTCCTGTTCTCACTGGGAGCCCAGCAAGCAGGATCCGAGCACAAGTGTGCTCTCCCCTCCAGCAACAAGAATTCAGAAGCATTGCTTCCTCAAAACAGTGGAAGCTTAACATATCCTTCCTGGCTAGTGGCCATCAACAACCCTCCCCTCCATGAATTTATCCAATGCTCCTTTAAAGCTATCCAAGTTGGTGGCTATTGCTGCCTCGTGTGGAAGCAACTAACTATGCACTGCATGAAGAAATTGTTTTATCTGTTGTGAATCTTCTAAAACTCAGCTTCATTGCATGTCCACAAGTTCTAGTGCTTGAGAGGGAAACAAACTTCTCTATCCACTTTCTCTATGCTGTCAACAATTTGATCATGTCACCTCTTACACGCCTTTACTCTAATTAAACTGCTCCGAACACAGCAACTTTTTATCACAGTGGAGTCGCGCCATGGTCAAACTGCTGTTCCTACCCACATCATAAATTTCAAGTGCATGTCTTCCCCCCAAGAATCCTGAGAACTATAGTGTGTTAAGGGTGCCAGGAATTGTAGTTTGGTGATGGGCAACCTGCAGTTCACAAGATTCAGGGGGTAGGGAGTAATGTGTTTTGTATGTATGGTGTGAATGTGACCAGTCAACAAATGTCCCCTCCCCCAAAAAAGGGGGGTTGCAAGGGGGTTGGGGTCCTTTCCAAATCTACAAAAGCAGTACCCTCCCAAGCCTGGGCTGTGTGTATGGAGGTCCTGGGCTGCCCAGATGACAAGACCCCCTCCCTCTTGGCCTTGCTGATGTGGTCCAAAGGAAAGCAGAGCAAGACATTTGACACCAGTTTAGCTGCAGGAACGTCCTGGAAGAGGTGTACAAGGCATCATCCAACCATCTTAGAGACTCCACTCTGAATTTGTGTAGGGTTTACTCCTTACCCTTTCCTTCTCCCAAAGATATTTTGCAAGGCAGCAGAAGTTTAGGATCAGAGTTTTCCTGCTCCTAGATGGGCTGACAGCTTCCAGGAGCCACAGGTGAGAGCTGAGGGCAGGATGGAGACCAAAGGTGGACAAACTAGCCCAGGAGGAGCATGACATGTCCCCCACAAGATGTACTACCCCTCCCATAACAGCCCATACACCCCTTTAACTTATTCACAAATACATTCTATTAAACCCAGTTATCTTTGAAATGTCCAACGTATTTGTGCACACAAATGTGCACTAGAATACAACAGGATCAAAACCATCCTGCATTTATATTCAGAGAGTTCTGCCATTTCCGAAGTATACAAATTGCTACTGGCATGAATCAGACAGCTCCTACTGCGAGAGGGAAAGCAGTGGGTCCCAAGAGAGTGTTGCCTTCTCCATGACAGCCCTTTCATTCCTTAAGTACTTTGATGATGTTGCCTGCTACCTTCCCAAAGGGAGACAGCAAGAAGAACTACCGGAGATAATGCTGGCAAAAACAGGGGCAAAGCTCCATGAGGTGTCGTGCTTCTCTTATGCTTCCAAAGCAGGAAACCCAACTCAGCCACACCAGGAACACAACAGAATATGTACATAGAACACACAGCACCACGTAAAAAGAAAAAAGCGAGTCACCATTAGGACATTTATTATTTTTCCCAAAGTAGAGCTGCCTTTTGTTGGAAATGAACACAGTGCATCATTCAGGGTCTTGACCCAATACATCTTCTTCTATGTTAAAACAAAGTAAAGAAACCCAACACAACCTTTATAGCTGGCCGCATATGCTATGATAGGACTCTGCTACGTAAACACTTTTGCCTCTCTTATGGAACCAAGTCACATCTGTAGTTCTGGACATGCCTAGCAAGTGCTATGCTGACAAGGTGGCTATTACAACGAATAAGTAACAATGCAGGGAGCCCTTATAAGGAAAAGCTCTCTGAGATGCTGTGTCAATAGCTTGGAGATCTAGGTGGGAACTAAACTAAGGCTGGGCCTAGACAGAAGTTTTCCTGAAAACTGATTTAGCACTGCAGTACTAAACTGGGGGAAAGACACCTTCAGGAAAAGACACCAGGTAATGTGATGTCTTGAACACTCTTTCTTTTTTTACTGTGCCACCCACACAGCATAGAACATGCTTGTCCTCGGTCTAACACGGCTGGAGGTGGCAAGACCAGTAAAACTATACAGGGAGCAGCTCGACTCCCAAGTGACTCAGAGAGCAATATCCAACTGAACAGTTCTGCCAGTGCAAGGACTCTTATCTACACCATAGAAATTCTCTGTGTGACCCCTAAATCTGTTCTGGAGGTTTTTCCTACCTTCTAGAGCAAATTTAGGAGATGTGTGGGGATAAGGGATGGAGGGAAATTTCCAAGCACAGCTAAACATCCTTGCGCCAGTGGAACTGTTTGGTTGGATACTGCCCAAAAGTGCTAAATCAGCATGCTTGACATCTGAAAACCCCTACATCTTGCAATGCCTTAAAGGGCAGAAATGCAAATTATTTTAGATGAGTTGCCAAATTAACAGGTGGCTTGGAAATGACTATTGATCATTTCAAGATGTCTATGACCGATTAAGATGACATTCCTGGGTTTTTTTTCTAAACTGGAAAACTGAAACAAGAGCAATATTCAGTGTAAAACTGAAACAAGAGCAATATTGGCCCTGAGATTTCAAACATCAAGGTTGTGATGCAACATGATTTCTATGACTGGCTGCCAGCTGCAGTGAACACAAGCAGAGAGAAAAGTACATGTGCTTCAGAGCTGGGAGCAAAAGATGCCAAAGAGCTGTAACTGGCCACAGATCTACACTGTATATTTTGGAGGTATGCACCTCCCTTTCACATTTTATATGATTATTAGTGTTCTAGCAAATACGACTGTAGCCATGACAACATGACTGCAGTGATCTCGGTATTTCCAACTTAGATCATACTGATGAGCTCTCTAAATAGAGGGGGAGAGGCAAAGAATAAAAATGCCAGTCCTACGTTCAAGGAATCAGGTTCTAACTAGACAAACAATATGACCCAACAACAAGAGTACAGAACAGTCAGTTTGTCAACTTTTTCCTGCAGAGTCCTATATCTGATTGGCAGATAAAAGCCAGGAAAGACTAGAATGTGAAAATCAGCACACTGGGAACTAGTGTTTAAAAAAAAGTGCAGACAACCAAAAACACACAGGATTTCCTTGCTACATTTACAGCTTTTAGTATTCATCCATGAAATACCATGATTTCATTGTGTAACTTTTTTATTTTTTTCCCTTTAAAGTGCAAAAAAAGTTTAAAAGGGTCCTTGTCCATAGGAAAAACTCAAGCCTTAAAAGATTTCTAAGTCTTCGTAATATTTTATAACTGAAAAGCTAAAATCCTTTGTGAGATGATGTCTGTTAAGCAGATCCAAATTCCGACATCCACTTCTCATATTTCTCCAGGTCTGCCGCTGAAACAGACTTGGAGATTTTCTTCAGGGCCAGGTCAAAGTCTCCCTTGGTAACAGGCATCTGAAGCTCTTCTTTAGATAATGCACGGATCTCTTCTGGGGATAAGCCATTAATGCGCCGCCTCATTGCCATCAAAGAAGCATCCCTGCAAAGGAAAATTCACAAGAACTAATTACTAACACTGTGTGCTAGGAACTATATGGATTTTGATTACCTCTCTTGTGTTGCAAGCCTCTAGCAGAAATGCAGAAGCATTTATTCTTAGCTATCTCAGCGTTCCCCTGTGGCGAAACAAGCTTGCGCATCTCCAACATCCCCAACGTTAATGTAACATAAAACAACACTTTGGAACGGAAATCCACTAAGGCATCTGGTAAATGTGCAGAGGATAATTAAAACGATAAAAAAGACCTACCCGCCCCTTTTTGCAAGGATTTATGGAGATGCTGAGGCAATTGTTCAGTTCATGAACTACTCTTTTGTATGTGCCAAATCTCCCAACATCCAGCTTTATTGAATGTCCATGAGTGCTAGTATTATGAGAGGGAGAAAACCTTTTCTCTATCGGCTTCCTCCATGCCATGTGTAATTTTATTAACTTCTATCATGTCACCTGTTACTCATCTTTTCTCTAAACTAAAAAGTCCCAAATGCTGCAACCCCTACAGGGGAGTTGCTCCATTCCCTTGATCATTGGAAATACCCTGAGTTCTAGTGCTAGGAGAAACTTACATTCCTCAGACCATTAATGGTCCTTCAATGAGAAGATCCATAATGGCAAACAAGCTTCCCCTGCAATACATGGCACAGAGAAATACTAAATGTCTTTTCGGGTTATCAGTTAATAAGGAGCAACGGTAAGACCTAAGAAACCTAATCTGCCTTCTGTGTGAACTGAGTGTATGGCCTGCCACACGGTTCCAAGATCTTATGCAACACTCTGGGCTTTGTGCTGGTTCCTCAGCAAACTATTTGAAGCAGAAAGGGTTTCCAGGGAAGGAGAATTTAAAAAGCACTGACGTAAAGGCAAAAGATTGAGTCGTCAGCAATGTACTCAAAAAAGCATTCAGTATGTGTAATTTGCCTAGCAATTCCATTTTTCTTTAGCTTGCAAACCCGGGAAATAGGATACCTGCAAACATTAGTGATGTCAGCACCAGAGTAGCCTTCGATCTTCTCAGCAATTTCTTCCAGGCTGATGTCAGGATCCAGTTCTACTTCCCGAAGATTAATCTTAAGCAGCTCTGCTCGGCCTTTTGCTGCAAAAATAAATGTTGTTTGATCAGAGCTTGCAAACATGTAGAAATTCAATAATATTTAACCCTGTAATTTGGTTTTATGGTAGGGGGGATTTCTAAGCAAAAGCAGCCTGAAAGCAATTTCGCTGGTGACGACTCTTGAATGTTAAAGACACTGCCACTGTATTACCTGCAAAAAGTGCATTTGAAAAGAAAATTAATTATATAATTTTAGTGAATTCTGTATGAAGCAAGGTGTACACACACACACACACACAGAGAGAGAGAGAGAGAGAGAGAGAGAGAGAGAGAGAGAGAGAGAGAGAGATTTCCAACAGCCATTTTGCCATTAACTATGAAAACATCCATAGATATGCATACATCCATAAACATACACTCTCTACTCTAAGCTACCCAAGATTTTTCAGCAAACCTTCTATCAAGTGCCAACAATTTCTCCAAACCACCTTTTCTGTGCAGCCTTTGCTAATGCCTAGCTGCAATCAAACTTTAGCATAGTTTGTGGGGGGGGGGGAGTTGCTGGAGACTGAAGTTTTGTTGGGCCCTCTCCCACACCTCCTACATCTGCTGACCCCCCCTTCCTCCCCAAGGTATGAAAGGGCAAGGCCACCTAAGGCAGCACCTTGGCCCATGCCTTGCCAACATGAAAAGTGTGCTGCTAAGTGCATACTTGGTGTTGCGCTGAGCATCTCACAGGAGACCATGGAAGCACATTGTTCTATTGGTCTACAAGACAACAGGACAATAAGAAGCTGTAGAAAGAGACAGCTCAGCAGAAAACACCCCAAATTTAGTCCTATTTAGCTAACAGTATTTGTTAAAGCAATCAGCATTAAATGAATTATTTGGTTAAGGTATTAAGTTACTGTTAAAGCAGGTTGATCCTTTTTCACTTTCTTTTTAGACAAACAGAAAAATAGGAAGGGAAGGATCCTTTTAATTATGAGAAAAAGGAAGTGGTTACACAATGGGGGAAGCCGAGTGGAACGGATACACTCTAAATGAGGATGGGTGGATTCCTTCCCTCTCCCCTGTGAAACACACAGAAGTCCCTCCTCTCCCTCTGTCCAATAGATTTTGCTGTATTATCTTCAGTTTCTGAATTTAACACCCTCCCTATTAAAGAGTGTTTGCCCCAGCTGCTGAGGAGGGACCACTGAACAAGTTTTAGATAATGAAAATGATGGCCCTGATGATGTAAGTGACCCAGAGGTTTCAGTTGAACAATGTTTCTTTTTAATTTAATTTAATTAAGTACATGTGTTGGCCTTTGCCCACATTCTTCTCTCCTTTCCCTTTCCCCTCATTGTGAGTTTTCGAGTGCAAGCTCTTTGTGAGCAGAGAGATGCCCAATTTGCCCTTATGGTGCTGCAAGGCACAATGAACATTGATGGCATAGTATAAACATCAAAAATATAAAATACACAAGCTTCCCATCCATCACAATGTGCCTCTGGAAAGCTATACTGTACTGGTATAAAAACATTCCATGCACACATTGTAGCTGGGAGTTCTGTACTGTGTTCACAGTTAAAAAATAGTGGTCTCAAAAAACACAGAATAATAATTGATCTTTTAAGAAGATTCTGCATACAATGTCTCACCATAGGTAACTTTGCAGAGTACCTAAAACAGCAACAGTGGAAATTATTTCTCTGTTTTTTCCAACACTAGTCTCTTCCAGATGACCTGTTTATTGAACATTCTTCCGGATCCGTTTGCAAAAGGTGGGGATGCTATAAGATGTCAGATCAAGCCGTTGCTATCCTACACTTTTCAGTGCAATTTCCCATCAATTACCTTCCTAGAAAAAGTCTTATTTTTAAAAGTGTGATCATTATGCAAGAGAGCCAAACCCACTTTAACTGCACAACCTAGATTTGCTGGTGTGACTGAATCCTACCCACAAAATAGTGGCAATCTGGAAGTGGCACTGTATCCTTGTCTCGGTGGAGAAGAGAAGTAGACACACCTTAGCAAGGTGCCCATTCTGCACTGCACAGATAGAAGCCAGAACCAATAACGTGGTAGAACTTCAGATGAGGTACTTCCCCTGCCCCGCCCCACAAACAGGGCTGAAAGCAATTATGGCTTCAAATGATTAAAACCATAAATGCAAACAAATGTCTGCCTTTCATCTTTTCTTTTGCATTAGCAATAAGTGGGAAGTTTAGATCAATAACGTGATACGAGATCTGCAAGGCAATTTAAATCATATGTAATACCCCAATCAGCCATAAAGTCAGGGCTCCCATTATAAGCTGGAACTATTAGTATTTATTGAATGTGTGTAGTCAGTCTTTTCTCCAACGAGCTCAAGGTAGCACGCATGCTTCTCCCCCAATGACCGTCAGCTATTTTATCCTGACAACAGCCTTGTAAAGTAAAACCAAGAGAGTGACTGGTCCAAGCTCACCAGGTGAATTAATGGCTATGTGAGACTCCCTGATGACAGTCCAACACTCTAGACACCACACCACACATTACATACAACATGAAGTTGACATAGCAAAATTAAATTTCTAGGTTAAGCATTTCCCCTATCCTCTGTAACCTTTTGGATCACTTCTCACTTCTCATGTCTCAAGACATCACACGGTGGTGATTCTCCCATCCTACCAACAGGAATCGAAGGTGTGGAGTAGGGAACCTCACACCAATGCCATCATGATATATATTAAGTCAACCTCAACCTTACAAGGGGAGAGGGGAAGAATGTATGCTAGAGATGCTATTATTGTCAGCAGCCCCATGCTGTGTTCCAATATGTTGTTTCAACCCTTAAGAGTTTACAACCACACTGTACTTCTATTCTGTTATCTCGAGGGGTCATGGAGGCAAGCAGGCATCCCAATGTATCAAGAGAAGACGCCACTTTATAAAGCCAAAATGATAAAGGATCTTGAAATTAATAGCATATATGACTGACAGCCAAGGAGAAGCAATATATGATATGGCATCCTCAGGCAGGGGAACAATCAGCATGCTACAATCTGAACGGCTGGAAATCTAGTCGTAAAGGTCAGGCAAGAGTTGATTTACAGCACAGCCAGCCTGAGAGTGAAAATTCATGGATCCGCTTCTCTGCATTAATCGGCAAGTGCATGGAAATGCATTGGCAATATTTCTTTAAAAGATGTCTGAAGGCGGCCTTTGATGCTCAATCAAGGACTGTTAAACATTCAAAATAAGTCCAAGCTCATTAAAATGAACTACCATCTCTCTCACCAGGTCTGCAGTGGAATACTGCAACCCTTTCATTCTCCAATCTCGACGCTTAAGGAAAAAGGGAGTGAGGGAGAGAGCACTGGCAAGTTATTAGCTGCTGAAAATGCAACCAAATGTTTGCGACCGAAGTGTCAAATGTATTATTCAAATAACAAAATGTAAGAAAAGTGCATCTGGACAGAAAAGATTATGGCTCTCCCACCTGTTGGCAATGGTATATAGATCCTTTTCTCCAGTCTTCTTCTCAAAGCTTCATCTATGTCCCAGGGAAAATTTGTAGCAGCCAGCACCAGCACCATTCTCGAAGGGTCATCGTTTTCCAGAGCCCCGCCTACTCCTACATCAACAAAAGACATAGCTGCCAACAGGGTACTATTTATAAGATTTTTCAGACATCCAAGAGCTGAGCTTATCCTATACTTCAAAGAAACAAAACAGCCAAACAATTTAAATCACAGTTCCAATAAAGCTAGTTTATATAACACAGAGATCCTATAAAACTAGTGCAACAAAAGCTAAGCAGAGATTCCAGCTCAGAATACATGATACAGGGGAGCCATTAAATCCTCCTCAACTAAAGAACACCAGCCTAAAACCATGAAATGAAGAGGTTAAGGCCCCAAACTTTTTGGAGCCCAGGGGTGCAGAGAAATCTAAGAACCTATTGTGGGCAGCACCATAACACAGGTGATGGGGGGCACTTGGCTAGGCACAATATGATGAGTACAGAACAGAGGCAGTGTATGAGGCCCAATACCAAACCACGTTCAGTGGAACCTCAGTTTTTGAACGTAATCCATTCTGGAAGACCATTTGACTTCCGAAACGTTCGAAAACTGAAAATTGAAAGCAGTAGCCTCAATATAATAAGGAAACTCAAAACGGAAGCCGTGTGGCACGTTCGGCTTCCGAAAATCGTTCGAAAACTGAAGCAGTTACCTCTGGGTTTTTGGCGTTCAAAAGCCGAAACATTCAGCAATGGAGACGTTTAACAACCGAGGTTCCACTGTATTTGCTTCCACAAAGCACAACAAAGTAACCCAGTCCACAGAAGGAAACTGATGATGCTCAGAAAAACACATCCAAACAGCATTGGAGGGTAAGTAGGATTGGATGGCAGGAAATGGGGTGGACAGAAGGGTTAATTTCCCCCAGCAACTCTTTACCAGTTTTCAAAGCAGCTACAAAGGGTTGCTAATTACTATAAAACAAAACCCAAAAAATGTGATTATTAATCTCCCATGTCTTGTGCATTGTAATATATTATATTTTATTCTTATTTTTTATATTTAATCATCTTTATTAAGTACCCTGGGGACAGTCTTAAGAACAGTATATAAAACTTTTTACATAATCAAACATATATATATATAACATATATATAAAATCTGCCACTTAATTGGTAAAATGCATTTTAAGTGGTCTTTGTAAAGAAAAATGAGCATAAAACTATGCCATGTTCTTCATTTGAATTACATTTACATTTCGTATTTCACATTTCCTCTATGATAGAACTCCAAGCAGCTTTCGTGGTCCCCCATGCAGACCCAGAACAGCTTAACTTCAGCAAGATGGCTGCATCATGTGTCCTCTGACCATGCGCAGAATACTTATGTCAGCAAAAGGTAGATAGCTTAAAATGAGAAGATTTCAGGACATGTTGGTAAATATGCGGCTTTTTAACCGGCTACACACATTCTCCAAAACAAGCCTTCAAGCAATTTATAAAAAGCAAAGGGAAGCTCCAGTGCAGATAGCAAACATTACCATCCATCTGAACAAGCAATTCAGATTTGACCCGACGGCTTGCCTCATGTTCATCAGAGGTGCCTCTGCGGCTACAGATGGAGTCTATTTCATCAATGAAAATGGTTGTGGGTGCATAAAATCGGGCCTTGAAACAAAGAAAGCATATACTAAATACATTTCAGTTTTTGTGAGATTCCATCATATACAAGATGTACCTTAAGTGATGTTCATTCATTTCGTCTACTCTGAGCAAAGCTTAGTTGACTATGCCCCTTTGACAAAGATGTGCTGTCCAGCTTACCTTACAATATCTGCCTTAGGAACAGCATCTATGTATCTAGTGCTAAATCAAAGCTGGTTTGGGATATTCTTTTAGAATCACTTGCATGATTGCAGAAAGGCAAATAATATATCCAATTAAATCACACAGATATAGAAAAATAAAGTTTTTGTCAATTTATTTCCAAAAATAAGAGAGGGAATCAACAATAGGGGGAAATGCTAGGCTAGCAGTTTTCTTAACCCTATGTAGCTTCAGACAGCAGGTGGCCAACATGGTGTCCTCCAAATGTTACAGGACCACTGGCCATGCTGAACAGGGCCAACGTGAGTTGGAGTCCCACAACATCTGGAGGATACTAATGTAGATGTCCCTATTATAGATTATGAGTGCTCTGGCTTCAGTGGAGTAAATGAGCCCTCCCTAGCCACTGGCTCAGCTGGTAAGGTGCTATTGAATGTTTATTAATATTCCAAGTGCTTAGACACTTGCTTGTTTTTTAATTGTCAGCACAAAAGACACAGGGCTGCATTGTTGGTAGGAAAGTTTCAGCAGAGCAGATGTAGAGATCACTACATGGTGTTGGCCAACTGTTATGACTGTGTGTGTACGTGTGTGTGTGTGTGTGTGTGAGAGAGAGAGAGAGAGAGAGAGAGAGAGAGAGAGAGAAGGGGGGAATGGACATAAAAATGGTACATGTACAAAAAAAACACTCAATTTTTCATTATTTATTTTTTTGCAAATCTCTTGAAAAAATTATTGTGGCACCTTATAAAACTTGACAGATTTGCCCCTGTTTGTGTGTCTGCAACGTAAGTTCTAGCTACTGTTGGAGTCATTTCTAAAACATTGCAAACCATGAATCAGTCAGATGTGTGACATAGCTCTGACACAACATTCTAAGGAGCAGAAGACAAAAACAAACTATTTCCTTTTGTTATGGGGCTGTGGTGATTGAATCATTACATTTTACATATGCATGTTAATCAACGAGCCTCTTTTGTAAAGCAGGTATCAAAGCAGCCTACCTCACAAGAATTGTGTAAAGATGAGTAACATGGTGTTTAGAAAGCATTCTGCACATTACAAGTGCTACAGAAAATGAAAGGGGGAAATGCAAAAGATGAAATAGAAGGAAGAAAACATTTTGAATAAGAAGAAGAAGGAAAAAAACCCAACCTCAGAAGGCAGAAAGTTAAAGAAATATCAGGCCTTGACTCTGATAAATGCAAAACATTAAAGGAAGCTGTGAAAGATTTCATACTACAGGTAAACAACACACACATAATGAGTCATTTTGGAAACAGATGCCATTAGTTCTAAAAGCTGGGGATATTACAGGCACTCTGTAGCACAATGTTGCTGGTTGGTATAACATGGTTGGCAAATGTGGCTGAGAAGCCTTACCCCAATTAGTAATGATAGTTCTAGGACTTCTAAGTACACCCATTGAAATCAATGGGCACAACAAACTTCGGTTCATTCATTTCAATGGGTCTGCTCTGAATAAAACTGAGTTGGATACTATCCAATGTGTTGGAGTGACTTAGATGCCCACTGTGGGTTAAACCACAGAGCCTAGGGCTTGCTGATCAGAAGGTCGGCTGTTTGAATCCCCGCGACGGGGTGAGCTCCCGTTGCTTGGTCCCTGCTCCTGCCAACCTAGCAGTTCAAAAGCATGTCAAAGTGTAAGTAGATAAATAAGTACCGCTCTGGCGGGAAGGTAAATGGCGTTTCTGTGGGCTGCTCTGGTTCGCCTGAAGTGGCTTAGTAATGCTGGCCACATGACCCGGAAGCTGTACGCCAGCTCCCTCGGCCAGTAAAGCGAGATGAGCACCGCAACCTCAGAGTCGTCCGTGACTGGACCTAATGGTCAGGGGTCCCTTTACCTTTTTATACAACAAGAACTTGTGAGACTTGAGCATCAGTAATACTTACCATTTCAAACAACAAGCGAACTAACTTTTCAGACTCGCCTCGATACTTTGATGTCAGAGTGGAGGAAGAAACGTTGAAGAAAGTCGTTCCACATTCTGTAGCGACAGCCTTCGCTAGCATGGTTTTACCAGTCCCAGGAGGGCCAACCATCAACACTCCCTAAAATTAAATGAGGGCAACTGAATAAGCACAAGCAGGTACAAGTGCACAACAGTGCAGAATAATAAAATTAAACGAACTTGTCTAAACACAGCCTAGCATTGTCAAAGCCAGTTGTGCTATTACGATAATCTGCGGCTGTTGATTCATAAAAACCGTAATTGATTTCATTAATGCAAAGCTGAATGTTACTTGACACCTGAAAGGTAACGGAAGATTAGAGAGTAGCTCCTCTAGTTCAACCCCTTTGTAGTTACTTTTGTAGAAATATTGAGCTAAATTAAGCCTAGAAGTCCTGCCACAGGATAAAATGATAAGACATGGGTTGTTGTTTTTTAATACTGGAGGTATGCACTGATGGTGCACATTAGTTTACAATGAGCAAGCAGTGTGCTAGTTGTGGTCCAAGGGTCAGAGTCCAAGCAGGTAAGTGCCTCTCAGCAAAACGCTCACCCTAGTGGGTTCTCCAGAGCAATACATTTTGAACCAGCACAGTTTGTTCTTGGCAAGGTGCCCAGGAAAGGAGGAGGAGTTTGTAGGCACTAGTGAGAGACTGCGGAAGAGGGAATGAGAACAACCTGCTCTTCCACAGGTTGAGTTTACCTGGAGGCTTTTCCCGTTCAGCAGCACAGACCAGAAAAGTACCAAGATCCGGGCACCAGCAGAGTGTATTTGGCTCTAATCTGTGGGATGTAGTAACTTTATAATCAGACCTTTGGCTGATTAAACTATCTATGGCATTTGAAATGTGTTTGTGAGAAGGGATTGTTGGTTTTTGTTGTTATGTATTTTGTGTTTTCATTTTGTATTTTTATGCTGTAAACTGCCCTGTGATCTTTGGATGAAGGGTGGTATATAAATTTAATAAATAATGATAATAAATACCACTGTAGCAGGTACCCCTCCCCACCCCAAATTTAGTTTGCCACTTTATGGAGAAAACACCATGCACTGAAATTAATAGATGACTGTGTACAATGAAGAACCCGCCACAAAGGAGACAGATATTGAAGCTTGTTCACCTTTGGATGAGGACCCAGAGCTGTACTTTAAAAATATATATCTCTAAGAGCTACTGGATAATAGTCTCAACTGCCACCATGTCCTTCCTTTCTAAAACCCTAACCCCACTTCACTTCTTCTTCACCCTACCCAAGTTAGCCTGAAGCTAAAAATTTGCCCCTACCTAACCCTGCCCTTTGATTCTCAAGGTTTCACTATCCTGGTGTCCCAAACTAATCCTTCATCTGCTGGGAAGATGGGGATTAGAAAGGTGGGAAGAATGCCAACCTCGTTCACATGCGGATCCCCTCACCCTTTTCTCCCATTCACATTGTTGAACTGTTGACAATGTTCAGATTTTCAAAGAGCCCCGAAGAGCTCAGGAGCTAGAACTTGGCCATCACTGGTGAAGACTGGGGTCTTACTGCAGAGGATTTTCACCCTCAGAAATTCACAGCAATAATTTAAGGAGAGCAGTTGCCACCATGCTCTCTCATCAAGACACTCTGCTGTTACTGCACATATTTCATTCCCCTGCAAACATAAGATCAGATTAAATTCTAACCAGAACTTCTTTTTTGCAGGGCAATAAAATTAGCCGAAATTAGAACTGCACATCACAATAGACTTTATGCAATTAATATCTTACATAAAACACCACCACAATAAAATAACCAGTTAAAAGCTATCCACTCTGCAAATTAAAAATTGCCTGCTCCTCAGAGTGGGGTGGAGATTACTTTGAAAGAATGACATGGAGAAGACTTATAAAAACAAATCAACCGAAAATGCAATTATTCAAAATTGTTTTCCCCTCCCCAATTCTTTGGGCATAATGGACTCACTGTGTCTAGATTTTCCATTAACTCTCACTACCTCTATAGCCATTTAAGGACTCTCCTAATGTAGGCTCCAACGTACGTTTATGGGTAATTAAATCACAAGTGTTCATATTATTTCTATACAGCTGGTATTTAAATGGCATTTCTATGGCTGCAGACATTCTCCTGAAATCAAAGGTAAAAGCTGCAGAAGATAAAATAGTATTTTGTAATATCGTTAAATACTTGGCCATAGTAATAAAATGGGCTCTGATCCACAAAAATATATTTTGTTTTTGAAAAAATTAAATACTCTCTTTAGCAACAAAGGTGAAAAAGAAAACAAACAAAAGTAGATTTAGAAACCCACCAGAATTTTTAATAAAATCATAGCTACAGTAGGAAATACAGGTAAAAGTATGGAAGAACAAAAATGGGGCAGTATCCGATGAAGTGCTTCCATTAGTGCAAGAATTGCTGCTTGCACAATGGAACATTTCCTCCCCCTCTTCTTATTTAATAAATAAATAAGAGACAATTTAGTATATTTCTATGGTGGTTGTAGTAGTCATGAAGTCATAAACAACCCTAGATAAGTTAAAGTGAAAGTGCTATGAGATCCAATCATGTTTTGACTCTTTAAACTCATACCTATACAGTATAGCAGAAGAAACTCTGCCCCACCCTGATGTCGCCGCACTACAACTCCAATCATTCCTGGCGATACCTGCTGTTGGCTGATGGGAGTCTATCTTCATCTGGGGAGCCATAGATTCCCAATCTCTGCTTTATAGGAACCCAGATGCTAATCTTCACTGTATTCCATTCCACAAAGTTGGCCTATTTTTCAAAGCTGAGCAGTTGCACAAAGTGAATTTATGAAACGCCTTGCTATGTTTCTTTATGAGAATTAGATTCCAGCAATGAATGGCTAGTTAAAATCCTTTACACAAAACTTATCTTTTCTTTCTGGCTCAGTCAAATCTAGGAATTTTCCACATATGCTCAAGTGCACTGCAAAGGGTGGGTGTTTTGATGGAAGCACAGCAGGGTTATGCCTTGCTGTTGTAACCATCGCTAGTTGAACAGCGGGAAGCATAACTGGCGCCTGGCCCTTCTTAGCTCAAAGTACAGTTCAAAGGAAGCAAAACCGGAACCTCTCTGATGTCCACACAAATATATCTACCCATGCCTGTGCTCAGCTAGGAGGGGAGCTGTCTGTTTCATACAGAGGGCCTACTTTGGAAATAAAAGCAGCTGTCCTGAGAATTGTTCTCCAGAGAGCCTGAGCACACAAGAGCTGGCTGGTTGCTATCCGAGTTATTACTCAGAATGACTGACACCAAATGCTGCTTATTTCAGCTAATAACGGTGAAAAATCACCCTCTCCTCACCCCATAATGCAAACAAAGGTCAAGAGGGGATGGAGGAGAGTAAAGACCATACTGGCTGTCTTGAAAGAACTGCTCCCTGCCTTGCAGGCCTTTCCCCACCTGGCCTGGGAGAGCAGGGCCCTAACTGACTGAAGCCACAAAAGCTGTGGCTGCTGAACAGACACTTGGGTTGGGGTGTTGCTCCAGGGGATGAGGAGGTTGTTGATGCTGTGGTTTTTTGTATCTTTATTTTAGATATTGTGAGATATGTGGAAATTGTTCCGTTTGGTCGTGTATTTTTTAATGCTTCATTTATCGACTACTTTTGTTATGTTGCAGTTATGTATTTTTTCATGTTGTAAGCCTTGAGCATGGTTTGAGCTGTGGAAAGGTGGCGTACAAACAAAATTATGCATGTATTTATGTATGCATGTATGCATGTATGTATGTATGGAGAGAGAGAGACAGAGAGAGCACCATTCCACGTTTTCCCCAGCTTCTGTATTTATTGTTTAGCAAACATTCTGCACTTTTCAGTTTCCCAAACACCTGTTAGGTCCTTTGATCATTATATACATGGCAGAAGAAAGGTTTATCAGGATATACAGGCTGCAATTTCCACATTGGTATCTAACGTGTGATTGTTGATCAAAACAGTAAGCTAAATGTTAATATCCAAATTGAAAATGAGATCAGCCTTATGATCTACCACCCTTATGATCTACCACCCTTGCCTTATGATCACAGGGCAGCACACAGAAATTAAACAAGTACAACCCTAATTAAAATGACAACAACATAAAAAGCAACACATAAAATGGTACAATGGGGAAATATGTCTCAAAGTCTCTCCTTTCCCCTTTGTTACTATGCATTTGTATATATTTTTTCTTTATTGTAATTCTCTTTGAGACCTTTGGGTAACAAGCGACCAATAAGTTAAATAAATAAACAAATCCATCCAAACCACCCCACCCTTCTCCAAAAGCTTGGCAGAACAGATGCATCTTGACCCATCATCTAAAAGAATGGACTGACTGAACCTGATCCACATAAAAAGGACTAAGCCTCAAATATCCCCTAAATTTCAACTGTGTCCACAGTTGTGACTCCCAAATAAAATGAGCATCATCTCAAAACACACCCAATAGCCAGATTAACTGTTTGTGAACCAATACAAATTATCAAATTTATCATGCAGCCCTGCAATTTCGGACAGCCAATTATAGGAGGAAACGTCTAAATACACAATGCAGTATTATGCAGAAACACATCTTTTGTACTTACAACTGCACAGACATGAATACAATAGTTTGATGGTTCTCACCTTCCAAGGTCGCCTGATCCCCTTGAAAAAATCTGGCATCCACATTGGAAGAACAACTGCTTCCCTTAATAATTTTTTGGCTTCTTCCAAGTCTGCTATATCATCCCTGTGAAAGATCAACCAAGATTAGAAGATTCATGCACAATATATTCTGCTTCAAAAAAGTAACATCTTTCATTTATTTTAAAATAAGTAATAGCATTTTCTTAAGCAGGATGCAAGTAAAAGCCAGCCTCCTGAAAATGGCTTTCTACATGAAAGACATGGGTAGGGGAGAATGACTTTCAGCTAACCCTGCCACAAGATGTTGAATAATAATAATAATAAAGGCTCCCTGAAAGCATGATCACCAAGGAAACATTTTTAAATGTGAGAAAATGCTCAAGGGCATTTTAATGAGTGCCTGTATTGAAGCTTTTGCTCATGGTACTAAGAATGAAGATCTTGCTTTATATTTTGAACAGTACACCATTAGCAAAAGAAGCTCTCCTGATAAAACAGAAACACAAATCAACCACTTCAACCAGGTGGGAGGTGTGGCTGTCAAGCCTACAGAGGCTAGTTACATGTCTGTTTACAATAGCGGACCAGGCAGTCCTGATATAGGAGAAATATCCACTGTCTAAATCATGACACACGGAGCTAGCCCTCTATGAGTCTATGATATATGAGATCCACTGAGTGACTGAGACAACTGTACCAGATGCCCCAAGTATTTTAGATTTCCAACACTCTCCTTTAGTTCAGTCTCAGGCTGAAATGGTAGCCTGGGCCCAGCAAAAAGGGGAGGTTGGAGAGGATTAGGCTAGTACTGCTCTTTTGAGGGATTGGGGGGGGGGTGAAGTTGAACACATTCACATAGCCCTAACAGCAAGGAACATCACCAAACACCTTTTAGGAGGTAGGATCCTAAAAGAAACTGTAAGGCCCACACTATTTGGGCTGGGTAAGACAGCATCATGCAGGACTTCAGTTAGTTAGCTGAGAACTTTGGATCCTCTGTTTCTAGGTGCATTACAAGTCCTGTCCATTACTGGCTATATGGCCATAGGTGGGAAAAGGGAGGCTTCAGAAATTATCTTTGCAGTCCCTCGTCTTCTTTACTCTTGCACCCACACACTATGCTGAGCTAAGCCTAGGTTCATGGGGTAAGCTCTCTTCTCGCTAACCACAAGCCAAGTGGAAGCAAAAAAGACCAAGGAGGCGAAAATGACCTGTGAGCTGCTTTCCAACAGCCAGACAAAGCTTGGATTACCATGTCACGTGAACCAGACTTGATGCCAATTTGAGCTTAGTTTGAGCCTTGGATCACTGGAACTTAACTTTGAATATTGGGGATCAGAACTATGAAATCAGTTTTTACCTTGTACTTTTGGGGCAGGAACATGCCTTTGAATATGTCCAGAGCACTCAATGTGTAGAGAATGGCTGTAGTGTAGGAAGAAAATGCACTCACAATACAAGTTGCAGAAAGGTAGCTGTGCATTCTGTTTTTGCAACTAAGCTCTAGTCCACCACAGCTTATGCTGGTTTTTAAGGTGCCACAAGCCACTTTTCCTGTTTTTTCCTTGAGTTTTACTTGCAGTAACCACAACCTCAGGATTAAGGTATCTGGTTTCTTGGGCAGATAAGAATTCTAGCATTTCTCACTTTACAAAGTAAGCACTGTACCAATGAATACTTAGATTCCTTGACACGATGTCTCTTTCGAGAGCTTCAACCAGATCTTTGTCATATCCTGCTCCATCAAACTTCTGAATTTCACCATCACCGGCACCATCCTGGGGGATCTTCTTTCCCTAGATCAAGATGTTAAAAGCTAATCAACTGAAAGTTAAAATAATTCTACAGCTATGTTTCTTTTTCTTCTTTTGAGCTGTTCTCTGTGCCATATTCCCTTCATCAAGATACCTCAACAAGACATGAAAGCAACAGACTCAAAAAAGCCCCCCCACACAAACACAGAAAGAAAGAAAGAGGGGTGTGGAGCACAAGCACATTTCAAGAACCTTTGATATGAAAAAGTTAAAGGGGGGGAGTTAAAAGCAGGTACATCAGATCAATACACATCGTGGGGGGAATTGGGATCACAAACTGAGAATTGCTAGCATTATGTCACCTGCTCCCACTGTTTTCTTTCAAAGGGAATTATGAATTCTGAAAATAGGGAAAGGTTGCATTTAATTAAAAGCAAGGGGCAAATTAAAGGTTCTTGAAAACAACTTAGGATTTCCAGGGAAGTCCTAGAACTGGCAGCGGTGCTGCAAGTTGAAGAGGATTTTGAGGGTGCTGTTTTCAGGGAGGAATGAGATTCTGAGCTCAGCTCCACCTAGGATGGCTATGCTTCAGTTTTTGTATTTTGATTTTGGAATGTGCAAATCATATAAATCCACCTTTAAATATGAACTGAATCAAATTTCATCCTCGTCCCTACATGCCAATGATCTCTTCATTTTGTTTTTAAACCAACAGTTCAGTGTTCCTATAAATACTTTAGTTTTATGAAGTTTATGTGACAGCAGCAGTTCCATACTGCACTACAAACAGTTCAGAAAGAACCTTTTAGTTGCCTTGCAAGTTTACAGTACCCAGCAGTGCAGAAAAACATCTGCAGGTTGGTTGTTTTTAGCCAAGCTAGACAGAATTAAGAAACAATTTGTTCTCTAGATACTTCAAATCGTATCAAAAAGTGTTGTTAGTTGCTTGGGATAAGCGGCTAATGAGAAAGAGAACAGATGCAGCTGGGGAATTGGGAGGCACAGGTAAGCAAGATGGCAGAGGAATAGGAGGGTACGTGAGTGGTAATTTATGGGGTTCCCTTTGTAGCGATTTCTTCCCAAGTCCCTTTGGAAGCAGAATTCTCCTGTCTGGTTCCTTCCCAAGCCCACTTTTTTTTTAAAAAAAGAGAGTAAGCAGAGCTATTCATAAATCTCTGACCAACCTTTCCTTTTGCACAGAAAAGCAACATCGAAAATCTCATTTAAACCAGAAGATTGTAACCAAAGGGTGCAGAATCTCAGAAGGAAAGAAAAGAAGACCGTTAAACTTGTGCAAGGCTGCCAGCAGCTTTGTCCTCTGGGTGCTGGCTCCTTCACACAAAGCCCACTGATCATCTGTGCCCTACAGCAGCTCAGCAGGCAGGAAATAATATAGTACTGCAACCCACAAAGGTACTTCTTCATGCAGCTGCCCAGGCTATGCATCTTCACATTTTGTACTCCATTTTGCAATATAAAGTATCAATTATTTCATTTCTGCCACCTAGTGACCAGATTCTTTGCATTAAAAATCCCAGGCTGAGAGGTAAGAAGAACTGCTTTGTACAATAAAGGCTCGTTTGCACAATGCTACTGTTTTAGGATTACTATTCCCAGCAATAGCTGCATATCAGTGGAGGTTTAACCCATGGACAAGTTCTGTAATGCATCTCACCAGAATTCATCATTTTGTGCTGGTTACAAGCAATGCTTGGAGGGCGATATATAATCCTGGTAAATTACACGTTGCAGTGATATTAGGCCCTGCCCCTAAACATTCTGCAAACAACTCCTACATGACATCAATGTGACGTCAGATAAATTGCTCTGACAAGGGCAGGCACACTCAAAGGCCTTCTGACAATTGGAACCAGCCAGATGCTTACTGGGAAGTGGCAGAAAAGTGCTGCTCATTCTGGCCCCACCCTCAGCTTGGGGACCACAATTCCCAGCGCAAAGAGGGAGGGAACAACATGACTTCAAACTGTCTGAAAGCAACTAAACTGAGAAATAAACAGTTTGGCTGTTAGACAAAAAACATATTGGTGATGGGCTACTGGAAAACACAATCCTGTTGCTTTAAAAATCAAGACCCACACCCTGACTACAGCTAGACCAGGCACCCCCAAACTTGGCCCTCCAGATGTTTTGGGACTACAACTCCCATCATCCCTAGCTAACAGGACCAGTGGTCAGGGATGATGGGAGTTGTAGTTTGGGGATGCCTAAGCTAGACCTCCTGGCAAATAGAAGGGGAAGAAATGGAGGCAGTGAGAGATTTCACTTTCTTGGGTTCCATGATCACTGCAGATGGTGACAGCAGTCACGAAATCAGAAGACGCCTGCTTCTTGGGAGAAAAGCAATGACAAACCTAGACAGCATCTTAAAAAGCAAAGACATCACCTTGCCGACAAAAGTCCGTATAGTTAAAGCTATGGTTTTCCCAGTAGTAATGTACGGAAGTGAGAGCTGGACCATAAAGAAGGCTGATCGCCGTAGAATTGATGCTTTTGAATTATGGTGCTGGAGGAGACTCTTGAGAGTCCCGTGGACTGCAAGAAGATCAAACCTATCCATTCTCAAAGAAATCAGCCCTGAGTACTCACTAGAAGGACAGATCCTGAAGTTGAGGCTCCAGTACTTTGGCCACCTCATGAGAAGAGAAGAATCCCTAGAAAAGACCCTGATGTTGGGAAAGATGGAGGGCACAAGGAGAAGGGGACGACAGAGGATGAGATGGTTGGACAGTGTTCTTGAAGCTACTAACATGAGTTTGGCCAAACTGCGAGAGGCAGTGAAGGATAGGCGTGCCTGGCGTACTCTGGTCCATGGGGTCACGAAGAGTCGGACACGACTGAACGACTGAACAACAACAACAACAAGCTAGACCTACACCCAAAGGGAGAAGGCTTTTCTTATCTTACGCAAAGTGAACACTGATGGGTTAACTCTAAGAGCTCTCAGCTGCAGGATCCCTTTGCCCCAAGGCATCTACCAGTGTTTCCCAAACTTGGGTCCCCAGCTGCTGTTGGACTATAACTCCCATCATCCCTAGCCAGCAAGACCAGTGGTCAGGGAAGGTAGGAGTTGTAGTCAAAACAACAGCTGGGGACCAGAGTTTGAGAAACACTGTTCCGAGCGCACTCGGGATGTGGTAAGGAGCCTCCCTGGATCCAGAGAATCCAGCAAATCTTGCTGGCAGCCACCGATAAGGAATTGGAATAGGAGACACTGCGGGGAGAGCAGAGGGATGAAGACGGATAATGAGTGGGAAAGCGGCGGCAGGGAAGATGAATGGGGAAATAATGCATGGGGGGGGTGAGAAAGAACAAAGGCATGTGTGTATACTTCCATGTATGCAAATTAAGAGAGAAAGAGAATATATATCTGCATGCTTATAAGAGAATGTAGGTGTATGAAAGAGAAAAAGGGTGTGCATGAATGTGTGGAGAAGGTGGACAAAAAGAAAAAGGAAATCTTCCTCCCCTCTGTGCCCTAGCTCTCTCCTAGTAGAATATAAAGGTTTTATGACAAGTGCCATCTTCCATATATGCAAATGACAGGTATGCATCTAAGTTTCACAAAGCATTATCATTTTACCATGTCTTTTTCCATTCTAACCATAACCTTGAATTTCACCTTGGCACTGTTGATCCATTCAGCTTAAGGATCTGTCACGCTGCTATTAATGGCTGCTTCATACACCGTCTTCCTATATAGAGGTCACTTCCATTTAAGCAAAAGCACGCACACATCATGTATGATTAACTACGCCATTTATTCTATTCCATTTGTATACTTCTCCACCTTCAATGAGCCCAGAATGACATTCCTGGGGCTAGACAATTTTATCCTCACAGCAATCCTAAGGGACAGATTGCTAGCCCAAAGTCCTGCAATTAACACCATGGATGAGCATGAATTGAAACTCAGATTGCCCTACTGCAACTCTGATCCTCTACCTACTACAACATCACACTGGAATCTGTGGGAAAACCATTTCCTACTATTTATATAAATTTTGGAAGAACAGCTAATGACAACAACAATAAAGAACACTGTCATCATAGGCATAAAAGCAGAAATAGAGACAGGCACTTCCTACTTCTGCAAGCTAACCACAAATATATTATATAAAATCTTAGTGCAGAGAACATTGTGTGCGTTCCTTTACACACCCTGTAAGCTAAAATGTGAATCTAAATTCCAGATGCTAAATCAAATTGTCACAAAGAACAATACTTTACAAAGTAAAGCTATCTACCATAGAATTTTTACAAACCTGAGACTGTGGCAGAGATATAATCTCCTAATCATATCAACCTATAAAGGATGTACCAAAGTAAAACAGTTTGCCAATACAAAAATATTGTTCTGCATTAAGATAGCCTGAAAAAACCTGCCTCTTTATAATTACCTTTCATTCATCACAATTCAAGAAAATCATTATTGCTTTTCCTTCCTTGAGCCAATTTCACTTTATCTTTAAAGTCTTTCCAAAATAAAAATCTGTCAGGCTTTCATTTGCCACTGTTGGTGCAGAGTAAAACTTCCAATTTTATGCATAGTTGGTGTTAAAATCCTCTGCTTGCACCCAGTAGTTTTAAAAAGCTGCAGCTTTTATCAGTATCTACTGCCCAACCCAAAATTAAAATAATTTGGTTATTTATGTTAAGGTAATAATGAACTCAAGGACAAAACCATAAGACATGCAGAGAACTGCTATCTGAAAATATGCCACCCCCCATGGACCACATTTGTATTATACAACTTAATAGTTTCAGAGTAATTTTAAAAATGCAGTTCTCTTGTGTTGACACAGCAAAACAGATTCACTGTTCATATCTTCCCCTCTTCTTTTTTGGGGGGGAGTTCAGTCTCTCAGACATATTTTGGCTTGGGAAGCAAAGAATATAATACCAAACTTTTCAACATTCTAAATTTCATCGATTTAAAAATTGTATCTCGTATCAGCTGTTCAAAGGAGATGGTAACTCTCAGAGTCTGTTCCTTTATCTCTCTTAATATCTGAACCAGTTGTAAATATTGGGAGGGAAATTATATTCTTGTAAGTATACATTCATTACACATTCATGCTTTTTTGCCTACAGAAAATATACATTTTTTTTCCACAAAAGAAAGGTACCTGCCAGCTGCCCCCTATATTCTTACCTTTTCATCTTTTCCTTTTGTTTTAGATTCCCTTTCTCGGCTGCTGGCAGGTTTTTCATTTTTTGAGAATGGTTGAGCTCTGCCCACAGGTCCACGCTGCAATCCTGGCGATTCTCTCCTCAGAGGTTTCACTTCTCGATTGGGTCGTTTTATTTGAGGTGGGGCTCTGTCAAGCAAAGGGAACATGATGCAGCTAGCATTGGAGAGAAACAAAATGCTTTACTACTGTGTTTTGCTACCCAATTCAGTGGGGAAAACCTGATGTGCAAGTTGATCTGTGAGAAGCCAGTGGGTGGGTAGCCATGCTTTGGGGCAGAGAGTGGAATTAAAGTACATTGTACCCCCATACTACCTTGTCATCCCTTCTACGGCTATTAAAATCATAATGGTTGTATTTCTGTAAAGCGGGGGGACGGGACCTCTGCTCCGGAAGCCACATTAGACTCAACACGGGTCCCAATTTTGTTGTCAGGCATGGGACAAGTAGAGGTATGGCTGCCAAGGAAAAACTGTGAGCCTTAAAGTACATTCCCAATTCTTACTTGGCAGGCAAGCCTTGCTGTCAGCCCCAATTAGCTGATCAGCACTGACAACAAACCACAGTGGGATTGGCTACACTATGGAGTTCCCAAGTGGGAACTCTGAAGCACAGCCAATCCCTACCCAAAGCAGGGCCCACTGTAAATCAGTTTTTCTCTATTTTTATATGCTCAAACGATACTTAGGGTTATGAACAATGGTTCACATAGACCACTGTTGTTTGCTGTGTTTTCTGAACTGATCCAGCAACAAGTAAAGTTGAAGCCCTTACCAGAAAACAGTCTAAAGAAGCCAGAACAGGGAAAGAAGTAATACAAGGTTTGAAATAAACCTAGTTTCTTAGTCACTATATTACATACACTCTCAAATATTAAGTACAGGTAATTAATCCACCAATAAAAACTGCAAACTTATTTTAAACTCAATTACCTGTGCTCAGCTGGAACAGGAGGTGGCCAAACAGTTGGATCCCTAAAATTTTCATCTTGATAAGATATAGGAATATCTGTAGGTTTGTCTATTTTAAAACTCTCTAAAGTGTTGACAATGCTCTTTACTTGTTCATATTCTTCCAGTAGTTCTTGCCGAACCTTGAAAATAAGCAGTTTATTACACTGACTAAAGCATTCATAGTTAAGTTACAAAATAATTATGCTCATCATCAGGATAAGGCAGAAATGATATACTGCACAGCAGGCAGTAGACAGACTGCAGTCAATCTCTCCAACACCTATTTGCTCAATTTTCTGTGTGAGATCATATCATTTATTATTTTAAAAAAATGTGTTTATGTTACCATCATTAAATTTATTACCAGCCCTTCATCAGCAAAACTCCTGATGGCAGCTCCCAGTCGTTTCATATAGGTTACAAATAGCATGGGGAACACCACAGGAAGGCTCCCATGGCTTCCCAGTAGCCTCCCAAAACTACTTTCTGGAAATAGCTGTGGAGGCAGGAACAGAACCATTGAACTATAGAGTGCCCCCAACCCCACCTCCCTGAGCTGCTCCAGAAAGATAGCATGCATGGTCAATGGTTTTGGAAAGCCACCAAGAGGTTAAAAAGAATGAACAGAGTCACACTCCCCCCATCTCTTTCCTGACAAATGTTAGGGCAACCAAGGCTCTTTCAGTGTCATGACCAGATTGAAATGGGTCCAGATATTCAGTCTCAATCCAAGCATGCCTGAAGCTGGACCGCTGCCACCCTCTGGAGCACCTTACCTGAAAAGAGGATATTAGTTGCTGGGTATTTGTCCAGTGAACCACTGATCATTTCCTGGACCCACCCAGTCAACAGCCCAACACTAGCTTTAAGAAGCCAAGATGGAAAAGTATTAAGGGGGCAGGTGGTCGGACACACTTCTTCAAGCAGCTTGTCTACATCCTCAGGACACAGTAATCAAAACTGATCCAGTACAGATGGAACAGACAGTGCACCGGAAACCTCCAATGAACTTGCTCTTTTATCTATCAACAGCAAACATATGGCCTATTTCTGCTCCTGTTGCGATCAAAGGATGTGTAGCCTTTGAAACACTCAATTCCACACACACCTCAAACAAAATCAAAGCATCACACACAGAAAGCCAATAGTATGATTCCATGAGTTTAACAAATTAGAAAGACTTCAATGTGCTACACCACAAAAATCTTTAAATAGATGTAATGGTATTGGGCAATATCGAAGGAAATGACATTCAGTACAGACCCACTGAAATCACTGGACTTTCTAGTTTTGGCAGGGAGAATTATTTTTCAAGCTCTGATTTTATCAAGAAAACTTAGCAACAGATACTTTCATGACTACACATTTGTAGGGCCAAAGTAACATGCAAAGTAGGCACTCAGGGACCCAGCAGACAGCAATGCCCACCATCAGTGCCCCTGGAAAGTGCTGATGCAATCATGGATGTTGCTGCTGACTGTATCCATGATTGCATGCCTTACAAGTTACATTTGCCAATATGTATGTATACGGATGATTAGGACTGCTTGCATGTACAGCAAGATGGCATTTGTGAATGCACCCCTAAATTAAAAGGCCCAATTGTACATTGCACAGTCATAGAGTCATGACAATATGTCAGGAGAAATTGATGCGCTTATTTATGACAAGGCAATGAGCAACTGCCATAATGGACCCAACAAATATGAAGGAGGCTAAATGAGCCAAAACAAAAATCTATTTTGAAATAGTGCGATGAAATCCTGCTAAGGTTTTTTTTATTATATGAAAAGAGGATTCATGTAAAATGCCAGTTTAAATAAAAAGACACAGTAACAGTGAAATTATCCTTCTTCTAGTTTAGCACATCATACACATGGGTGCAATTCCCGCCCCCGCCCCCAAGAAAGCAATATTCTCTAACAGAATTGTGGTTGAAGAAGATGTGACTTTAGCCCAACTCTAAAAAGTTTCCTCATATATAGTCTCACCAAGTTCAATGACTCTTATTTGCTTTGTTCTTAATTTGAGTTATCTGGAACTGACACCAACCAAAAACTAATTGTAGAAAATTAAATATCTCTGACATCAACTCAAAACATATGCCACAAAATTTTGGATGGCACTGTATAGTGTCCAGACTAAGTTAATGCTTTTAGCAAATCAGGCTTATCCGTCTAAGCTTCCTGCACATTAGGTGATACAGGAAAGAAGAACTTGCAAAATAGCACCTACGCTATCTTTACTAAGGAGGGATCAAAGCAAGACACAGGAAAGAGGGTTAGGGGGAGAAGGATGGGAAAGGGAAAGCGGGGGCAGCAGAGAAGTAGGAAGAGTTAACCATGCTTGTTAACAGGGGGTGTTTCTTTGGAATACAATGATGAATATGCATTCAGAAAGAGAAGAGATTGAATAAAATATTATTAATAAAAAGAAAACAGATTCCATTAGATGTAAAAACCATTGTCTATAAATAGAAAAAACCTAATCTGCAAATGTCAACTAAATGTTTATGAACTTCAATTTAGCAGAATTCATACATGACCATCAATATGTTTAAAAATTGCTGAAAGATATTCCCATTTTCTTGTGGTGCACTTACTAGGTGAGGCTAACCTAGCCAGATCAACTAATGGATTTTAGAAAAAGAGTAAAATCATTTGTTAAGGTGACTGATAGCTGAGGGCATTCCATAGATGTTGCAGCCTGCCCTGCTCCTAATTTGTTGATGTTATGAAGTTTTGCATTGTTTATTTTAATGTTTTCAATATTTTTGTTCTATTTCCGGTCATCACATGAGCCACCACCTGCAGTATATATATTTCCCAATAAATAAAATATCTAGTCATGCAAGTATTGTTTTTTCATACCTGCTGCCATTTGCCCTTCAGTGATGGGTCTCTGATGGATTGACAGTGTCTTTGAATTTGCTGGATGACACCCTGGTAATAAACCATGGAGGAGTCATAGTTTCCAAGAAGTGCATATTCCCTTCCTTTTTTAGCATTATCACAGATCTCGGCCAAATTCATTTTCTTTAAGAAACCTGTAACGCAGCATGGAAACATAAAAAGAAAATAATTACATGAGGTCTAACAAATCATTAAGTAGTAACTTGAGCTTATTCTCATGGAATGGATGAGACCAAAAAAACTGAGGTGTTGTTAGACCCTATGAGTGGGACTCAGTCTGCTCTGAATACTGCTAAATTCTCCCTGAAGGAACTGGTGCATAGCTTGGGGGTACTTGTGAATCCATTATGTACTGTTGATCAAGGCACAAACAACCTTTGTAGCATAGTGTGCCTTCCACCACCTATGACCCTATACAGACAGAGATAACCGAACTTCTCTTGTCTATGCTGTGGTAGCTTCATTGTTAGATTACAGAAACACATTATACATGGATGGGTCTGCCTTTGAAGATGGCTCAGAAACTTCAGCTAGAACAGACTTCAGTATTGCTGAGTATAGGAGTCCAATTCTTGCACAACTGCATTGGCCATTGATCAGTTCTTAAGCTCAGTTCAAAGTCCTGTTTTGACCTTTAAAAGCTCTATGTCAGGGGTCAGCAACCTTTTTCAGCCGTGGGCCAGTCTACTGTCCCTCAGACCATGTGGTGGGCCAGACTATACTTTGAAAAAATAATGAACGAATTCCTATGCCCCACAAATAATCCAGAGATGCATTTTAAATAAAAGCACACATTCTACTCATGTAAAAACACCAGGCAGGCCCCACAAATAACCCAGAGATGCATTTTAAATAAAAGGACACATTCTACTCATGTAAAAACACGCTGATTTCTGGACCATCCTCGGGCCGGATTGAGGTGACCGGGCCACATCTGACCCCTGGGCCTTAGGTTGCCTACCCCTGCTCTATGTGGCTCAGGACTCCAATACCGCTCCTCATCTGAACCTATCTAGAGGCTCTTCTCAACATGCTTTCTCTGAGGGAGGTGCAGAGAGCCACAACATGTAAGCAAGCCTTCTCAGTGATATCTCCCTGTTTGCAGCAAACTCTCCCAAGGGACTTATGCCCAGTGCCATCAGAGTTTGTGTTAGGTGCCAGGCTTAAACATCCATTTACCCAGGCCTCGTTAATTGGGAGGGTAGTGAGTTATTGTTTTGGGGCCTTTTCAGTGCTCATCCTTTAGTAGAATCATAGAATCATAGACTTGGAAGAGACCACAAAGGCCATCCAGTCCAACCCCCTGCCAAGCAGGAAACACCATCAAAGCATTCCTGACAAGATGGCTGTCAAGCCTCCACTTAAAGACCTCCAAAGAAGGAGACTCCACTACACTCCTTGGCAGCAAATTCCACTGTCGAGGTGGGTAGGATTTGTCCTTCTATGAATACTCTTGGATGGACACAATTAGGTACTGCATTATTGTTATTTTTTACAGTTTTAATGTATTTTATGTTGTACCGGTAAGTCACTTTGGGACAGTCTTCTCTGTGTGAAAAACAACAAATTTAAAAAATTGCAATTTAGGCATATAACCTCACCTTTTACTGTTCTGTGCAATTGATTGCTGGTTTGCTAACCATGAAGCCTCCAACCACCACCAGAAACCTTATTTTATTCAAGCTCTCTGATATATACCATATATACTTGAGTATAAGCCTAGTTTTTTCAGCACATTTTTTGTGCTGAAAAAGCTGCCCTCGGCTTATACTCGAGTGAGGCGGGTGGTGGGGGTGGCGAGAAAGAAGCCCTTTCTCTCCGCTCGTGCCGCCACCCGCTCTCCCCAGTCAACCATTCCTTAAGAAGTGTACAAGAACGGCGGTTCTTTACTCTCCCCAGGCAGCTTGTACCATTCCTGAACTGCTCGCATAAATGCAAAATTGGCAAAGGAAGAAGAGGAAGGAGCAGCTCAAAGGGTTGCTTTCGGGCTGCTCGTTCCTCCTCCTCCTCCACAGCGGCAAAGGTGAACCGGCTTATACTCGAGTCAATAAGCTTTCCCAGGTTTTTGTAGGAAAATTAGGTGCCTCGGTTTATATTCGGGTCGGCTTATACTCGAGTATATGGGTACATCTTGTGGTACACTTATTCCCAGCCATCATTCACATATTACCTTTAAAAATAAATTCACTGAAAAGGTGTCATTTGTGAATAAGACCGAAATATATACAGCAATGTTTTACACAATGAAGACCCAACAGCAGTATTCATGCACATGAGGTCCAATAATGGCAAGGATACAGGTTTCTGCTACAAAAGTACTGCATCTCATCAATAAAAATAGTCTTCATACAGGAGCAGGTTCTTCAGATCTTTAAAAAAAAAAACCCACACAACAAGCTGGCTCTATGTTGCTTTTTATTCATTCTCGTCCTCACAAAAGATGCCTTGCTGAATGACAGTTGCAAAGCAGTCAAAACATAGGCTACACTGCAGGTTCTGGCCAAGCAACGCTCTTTTGCTTAAATGTACAGAACTGCTGATTACTTGAAGCTTGCCTCTTTCCAGACAACCCAAACAAATTAATGCACTTAAGATACAGTAAAGCCCTCCAGGACACTTCTGAAAAAATGGTTGAAGAGAAGGTGATGTCACCTAGTTATTTCTGGCACAAGGAAGACACAATTTGTTTATTAAATTTGTATACAGTACCGCCCTTCATCCAAAGATCACAGGGAGGTTCACAAAGGAAAACTGCAAAATGAGGACACAAAATACATATTACATACTAAAACAGAAACAAACCAATAATACAAAAACAAACCAATAAATCCAGGGAGGGTTTCTTGAGGAGTGGTTTTACTATTGCCTCCTTTAAGCAGGCAGGAGCCACCCCCTCTCACAAGAAAACATTAACCACCTCCCAGGCCCAGCCAACTGTCCTCTCCTTTATCAGTCAAGATGGCAAGGGACCAGAGCTCGAGTGGTCGCCCTGACTGATCCAAGCACCTTGTCCACATCCTTGAGTCTTCCAAATTGAAACTCATCCAACACAACAGGAATAGGCAGTGTTCTGGACACACCTTGAGATTATGTTCTGGGGATTGTGCCTAAAGCCAAAATCACGTATGGTCAAAACTTACTGGGTTCAATGGCAGATTGGATTGCCAAAATCATTTCCCCAATAACTCCGCCCCCTTCTGCCTCTTTTAATTTATTTTTTAAAATTGTCATGCATGGAAAGCTGAATGTGCACAACTAAAATGTTCCTAAGTTGCAGGGTTACTGTATCCTATTAATAACAAACACAACAGGAAACCTGTCTTAAAAGTCAGGCCCAGACATTTCTAAGTCTTAAGTATTCACAAACCAAGAGCACGAATCTCCAAAAAGGCTCTATAAAATGTTCTTCAGTTTGAAATGAACACAAGACGACCTCTGCTATGTAAAGCAAACAGTCCCCATACCATTGGGGCACTGCTTGCAATGCCTTCCCAACTCATTTGGTGGGGGACCCTCTGGAGTAATTTGAGGGGCACATGGAAAGGAGGAAAGGAAAGTCTGACCTACAGCATTAGTGGAATGCTGCTCACACAGCACAGGATACAGTGGAACCCCGGGTTATGCACACAACCCAGAAGCGTTTCCGGAGCGTGCACAACCCACGTGCGACCCCCCCCCCCCACTTCGCGCATGTGCAGAAGCACTCAAATCGCACCACTTCCGGTTTTTCATGTTTTTCGGGCGTTCGGAATACACACGCCCACGTTACGCACGGCAACCTGGAAAGGATCACGTGCGTAACCTGGGGTTCCACTGTATAACCAAAAATGATTTTTCTTCTTACATGTTCCTGTTTTTTTTCCTGCCTGCAGATCCTGGCTCTTTAAAACATTTTGGCTACTTACATTTATGCCAACAGTTTGCCCCCCCTTTTTTTACAGTTTTGTCATAATTTGCAAAAACTATAATTTGACTCCTGTATTAGTCCATCACAAAATCCCAGGTAGCTTTTGAGTCTCCTTCATTTATGTATCATGCATAAGAGAGTTCATATATGCATGTCAAAAAGCTGCTGCTCCTGCCCAAGGTTTAGAAATCTTACACTAGATAAGATAAGGAGGTCACAAAAGATATTAACCTTCACTCTTAACAGCATAAGCTGAGCTGATCCCTAACCAAGGTTTGAAAATAAGTTCTCTCTGTGAATTATAAACAAGACACCAATGATCTAAAATATTCTAAAAGGCTTTTCCTTTTTTGGATCCCCTGCATACAAGTTTGTTTCAAATTTAATTACATTTCGGAAAGAGAGAGTCCCAACACTTTTGCAGACTCTGTACTCTGCCATTCCAGCAAACACTATGCTCTACTAGACCCGTTTCCTCAGTTTGCCTTTACTCCACAATACAGATGCACATGCTAATAAGCATGGGTGTTGTTAGGGAGTGACTCAGAGGGGTCTAAGGCTGAATCCCAGATCTGCCCCTTTTCTCTTTTTAACTACTTATAAATAAATAAATATATTTTATTTATACCCCGCCCTTCCCAGTTCAGAAACCCGGGCTCAGGGCGGCTAATAACAAATTTAAAACACTTAATTGTAATACAGCATAAAAACAGCATAAAATACAGTATAAAAGCATGAATAACAATAAAATTAAAAGTTCAAAAATCAATTTGGGGAAAATCCATCCAATAAACATTAGATAGTCACCAGGGCTAGCTGGCTAAATTAGTCCTACTTGGGCCAGCAAGGAGGCATGGGGAGAATTAGCTGTGGGGTCCCAGAGCAGGTACCGTATATACGTGAGTATAAGCCGACGCAAATATAAGCCGAGGCACCTAATTTGACCACAAAAAACTGGGAAAACTTATTGACTTAAGTATAAGCCGAGGGTGGGAAATGCAGCAGCTACTGGTAAATTTCAAAAATAAAAATAAATACCAATAAAAGGCTTGGAAAGAAAGGGTCTCTTACAGGGAGGGCTCAGGGGGTAAGGGGGCATATTGTGGGTACATTTCAGGGGGCAAGGGGAATATTCTGGAATGGATTAAGGGGGAAGGGGGCAGATTCTGGGAAGGTTTCAGGGTGGGTGGGGCATATTTAGGGAGGGCATGAGAGGCAAGGGGGCATATTCTGGGAAAGTTTCAGGGTGGGCAGTTTCTAGGGTGGGCAGAGCTGGGATGGGCAGGGGTTAAGAGGGAAGGCTTGGAAAGAAAGGGTCTCTTTACTGGGAGGGCTCAGGGGGAGGGAGCATATTCAGGGAGGAATTAAGGGGGGAGATTCTGGAATGGATTAAGGGGGAAGGGGGTTGATTCTGGGAATGTTTCGGGGGTGGTTGGGGCATATTTAGGGAGGGCATCAAGGGCAAGGGGGCATATTCTGGGAAAGTTTCAGGGTGGGTAGTTTCTAGGGTGGGCAGAGCTGGGATGGGGGAAGGGGTTAAGAGGGAAGGCTTGGAAAGAAAGGGTCTCTTTACAGGGAGGGCTCAGGGGGAGGGGGCATATTCAGGGAGGAATTAAGGGAGCAGATTCTTGTAAGGTTTCAGGGGTTGATAGTTTCAGGGTGGGCAGTTTCTATGGCGGACTGAGCTGGGATGGGATGGGGGCAAAAGCAACAGGCTCCCTGGGGCTGAGCCGGCTCGCGCGCCTGCTCGTCCTCCTCCTGCTCCCGCTGCCCCTGTCGCTACCTCTGTTCCCCTTCGGGGAGAAGGGACGGGAGGAGGAGGAGGAGGCGATCCTCGCACAGAGCAGTGACTGCTCTGTGCAAGGCATCGGAGAGGAAAAGCATCGAGGAGCACTTTCTCCCCACTTTTCCCTCCCCGATGCCTTCCGCAGAGCAGGCACAGGATCATAGAGTCTCAGCGCAGTTTCTACAGTGGGCAGAGCTGGGATGGGCAGGGGTAGAGCAGGCACAGGATCATAGAGTCTCAGCGCAGTTTCTACAGTGGGCAGAGCTGGGATGGGCAGGGGTAGAGCAGGCACAGGATCATAGAGTCTCAGCGCAGTTTCTACAGTGGGCAGAGCTGGGATGGGCAGAGGTAGAGCAGGCACAGGATCATAGAGTCTCAGTGCAGTTTCTACAGTGGGCAGAGCTGGGATGGGCAGGGGTAGAGCAGGCACAGGATCATAGAGTCTCAGCGCAGTTTCTACAGTGGGCAGAGCTGGGATGGGCAGGGGTAGAGCAGGCACAGGATCATAGAGTCTCAGCGCAGTTTCTACAGTGGGCAGAGCTGGGATGGGCAGGGGTAGAGCAGGCACAGGATCATAGAGTCTCAGCGCAGTTTCTACAGTGGGCAGAGCTGGGATGGGCAGGGGTAGAGCAGGCACAGGATCATAGAGTCTCAGCGCAGTTTCTACAGTGGGCAGAGCTGGGATGGGCAGGGGTTAAGAGGGAAGGCTTGGAAAGAAAGGTCTCTTTACAGGGAGGGCTCAGGGGGAGGGGGCATATTCAGGGGGGAATTAAGGGGGGAAGTTTCTGGGAAGGTTTCAGGGGTGGGTAGTTTCAGGGTGGGCAGTTTCTATGGCGGACTGAGCTGGGATGGGATGGGGGCAAAAGCAACAGGCTCTCTGGGGCTGAGCCGGCTCGCGCGCCTGCTCGATACTTGTCCTCCTCCTGCTCCCGCTGCCCCGTCGCTACCTCTGTTCCCCTTCGGGGAGAAGGGACGGGAGGAGGAGGAGGAGGAGGAGGAGGAGGAGGAGGAGGAGGAGGCGATCCTCGCGCAGAGCAGGCACAGGAGGAGGCATCAGCAGGGCAGGGGAGACAAGCAGCAAGAAAGGATCCCTTTCTTGCCGCTTGTCCCTTTGCAGCCGCCCGCTTCACCTGAGTATAAGCCGAGGGCGGCTTTTTCAGCCCAAAAAATGGGCTGAAAAAGTCGGCTTATACTCACGTATATACGGTAATCTTCATAAAAAAGGGAGGGTGGGAAGAGAAGGGAAATAAACAATCAAGCTGAGTTCAAATTAAAGGCCAGGTGGAATAGCTCTGTTTTACAAGCCCAGCGGAAGGAGGTTAAGTCCTGTAGGGCCCTAGTCTCCTGGGACAGAGCATTCCACCTATAGAGCAGCTGGAAGTGATCTTCCAGGTTAGGTATTAAATTATCCCTACCTGCTGCCCTGAACAATATTTTGGCGGCAGCACCCCCCACTATGACTTCTGGGTGGTTCTTAAGGGCAGCAATACATACAGTGCATTACAGTAATCCAAACATGAGATTAACAGAGGATGTGTCATTCTGGCCTGGTTCTCTCTAACCAGGAATGGTCATTGCTGATGAATCAGCCAGAGTTGGAAAAGGGCACTCTGTTGCCTCCGAGGCCACCTGTGCCTCAAGTAACAATGCTGGGTGCAGAAACAGCCCCAGGCTGCACAATCATATTTTGGGGGGGAGGGTTGCAACCCTTTCCAGAGCAGGCTACCTATGCAGCTTCTCAAATCAATACCCATTTGCCCATAGGACCTGTGTCTTGCCAGGATTCTGCATGTTTATTTGGCCACATCAAGCCCATTGATGTGGTCTTGTCTTCTGGGTCCTCCATGGAGATAGAGATAATATTTTTAGAGCGAACATGAAAGCATGCTGAGCACACCTTGCTAACTTGGATGCCACTCATAGCTGCTTCATGAGCATCACACAGTGACTTTAGGCTGATTGTGTGAAATGCCTCTATTGGAACGTACTGTGTTTGAAAGAGTTCTACCTCTGGCATTCAACTGATGGTGGCAGTTTCAAACATGCAAAGCATCATATCCAGGTGAGAACTCACACCACTACAACTGCAGAACTCTGAAAGGGCACAGCTCTAGAAAAGGGTGAGATTGCAGTTAGCTTTCACCCAACTTAATACTTCAAAATGCTTCATCCAATACAGATCTGAAGAGATTTTCTTTTAAAATGCCTAAAATGTTGCCATTAAAATCTTAAGTGTTTTAAGGAAAACAAGATGAAATACAAAATGAATCCATTGCTACATCATGATTAGCATCATGTTTGACATCCTATGCCCTTTTAAAATGTGTTGGGGGTGGGTTGTTATTGGGTTCTTTTTGTTTTTATTTTGATTATGTATTTTGTGGTTTTATATTCTAATTTTATCCTGTGAACCGCCCTGAGACCTGCAGAGATAGGGCAGTATTATTAATAATAAAGCCTGAAATGTTAAATTCATCCCATCATGTTGTGAAGGGGGAGAACAATCTCCACCATTAAAGCTGCAAGGAATTATCTGGTTTTATTGTCCTTTGCACGTAGCCTGAAATCTATACAGGAGACATTACTGCAGAGCCCTAAGTACAGACTCCTCTCTATTTGGTTTTGCAGCCATGGAAATAAATCTCATTAATTTCCCAGCTCCTTCTTGTCGCATAAACCTAAAGCATCATGATCTAGCCACCTAAAGTTGCCACCCCAACCTTGGCCGAGAGCCCGAATTTATAAGGCCTCCTACAGGCAGAAGAGGGGAGGGGCCTCTCGACACCGTTATATGGGCGACGCCCCACATTGCGGTCGCTTTCCCACCACCTTCTCCTCCACATAACTGCCTTTCTCCCCCACCCCCACCTCTTGCCGACCCTCAAAATGAAGTGGGAGCGGGGAGGGGGCGCTGAAAGAGACTCACAGACAAAAAGCAGCAGCACGAACACCGAGACAAGAACTTCGCTGGGATTTGTAGTCTTTCTGTCAGCTTCGCGTCTCCTTGGGCTACCAGGCAAAGGCGAGACTACAACTCCCATCATGCATCGCCAAGGAGTGGGGGTGGGTGGGGGAGAGAGAGAAAATCCCTTTTTTCCCCCCGGACCCATTTGGACTTGGCTTACCTGCGGAGGGACGCCTAACTACGAAACACTGCTGCTCGTGGCTGGCGGCGAGGGGGTTGGCTTCGCATCCTCCTGACTCTGGGCTGACGATCCGGTGAGAACGCGCGGGGCGGGGGGAGGGGGCGGCCGGGAGGATGGAAAGGCCGGCCTGAGAGAGAGAGAGAGAGAGAGAGAGCGCTCGCGCGTGTCTCTTCGCGCACGCGAGAAGGGAGAGGAGGGGGCTCAGCCCTCCGGCTCTCCCTCGCCTCGTTGGTGCGAGCGCGCGGTAGCGTCGGCGATTGGTTACCATGGAGGCAGAGAGGGGAGGGGAAGGGCGCGCGCGCACGCGTGTGTGCAGCGCTCCTGCCGCTCCTCCCCCTGCTGGAGGGAGACTTGAATCTTCGTGGTCGAACGAACGGGCTGTTTCTGCTGCCCCCCTCCCCTCCCCCCACCGAATAAACTTCCTCAATTCAGAGTTTTCTGCTCAAATCAGCATTTTTAAATAAACATTCTATCTTTTAATCTATTTACCGAGATTTTTTTTTGGGGGGGGTGTTACTATCCTGCCCCCTTTTCCCCTTCATATGTTATTTTTCTTTTCTCTTTAATTGCAAGCAAGCTTGGTTGATGTATAATGAACATGGCTACAAAGTGTAAAAATATAATAGTGTAATACACACACATTTTTTTTTAATAAAATAGGCATTCCGGCTTGTAGCCATATAGTCATGCTGCTGGAATCAATGGGAATTAAGGTAGTCATGACTGCCTTGCTCCATTCGTGTCAATGGGTCAGCTATGGGTCTGGATTCAGCCCTATCTCTTCTAAATAACCCACCTTTTATCCCACCAAGATCCTTAATGTAGTCATGGGGAAACGGTAACCGCTTTGAGTTTTCTTCCTACAATCAAGTGGTATATAAATTTTATGAAGAAATACAAATAAAATCATATTAAGCTTTTACAAAGTCTCTGACTATATAGTAAGATGTGTTCTATTAAACTTTACAAATCATGGTAAAATTAAATATCTTTTATTTCCTCCATCGTAAAACTGGTGTTGTGTACATAATTAAAGCTGTATAGAGTCATCATTACTGTACAGTGCTTTTTGATACAAAAAAATGCATTTACCCTGCAGCCTCTTAGGATGAATCCCATTGAACTCACTGGGATTTTACTTCAGAGTAGACGGGCCTAGGATTGTGCTGTTAATAATTATAAATAAAATTAGCAGCAGTAATAAAAGAAAATGGTACGTTACTAAACATATTTAAGCAGAAGCAGGGGGTTTGTGTTTTAAATACTGTACCTTCCTCCTGTTCCAGCCCGTTGAAATGGAGTAAATAAATAAAAAATACAACTAAATTAATAAAATTAGCTCAGATCCAACTAGATTTAGTCATGTTTAAGTCTCTAGGTCGGTGGGTGACAAAACAGTTTTGTCACTACTAACATAAATCCTATCAGTTTCCACTTAAGTGCTGCTCACTGCTGTGTTTGGAGAAACACTGATTTTCATTTTGAAGAGGAAAGAAATCTGGTGTTTCTGTCATCATTCATCATATCAGTTGCCTGCAAATCACAGCCTTGCATTGTGTGTGAAGGGAGCAACTGTACAAGGTGCTTTGGGGTTACTTAGAGAACTGCAGCTCCAATTTCAATAATAAGGCTTAACGGCAGCCTGAGAAGAATTTATTGTCCACAATGATAGTCTAAAGCCAAATCCACTCACTCCTGAGACTCTGCAAAGGCAGCAATTAGGCAGCATTTTATTGGGCCGCATGGAACACACGGAAGATGCTGTCAGACTAATCTCGAGAGTTTAGACACAAAATTGGTTTCCTGGATAGAGAACATAAGAAATCTGGCAACCTAAAGATATTTAAAGAACTTAAAGCTCTCTGGAGAGAGGCTCATGTTATTGAGCTGGAGACGACTGAACATCTGCAGAGAGCAGAAAAAAGGAGTTTTCAATGAACAGCACCAAAGTGCGCCATAATTTTGGTGCAGCATCTAAAATAGCAATGAAAACCTTAGCATTAATTTACAGCCGTAACTTGCAGCTAAGGACTCGATTCAAGGCTCCAGGCCTAAAATGGCAATTTCCCAGGTAGGTATCAGATCAGCATTATTAGACACTGGAAATGTCTAAAAAATGTAATAGCCATTATTCATTGCTGTACAGCACTCCTAAGGGTGTCATCTTCCAATGAAAGGCTGCCCCTTAAGGCCAAGTAAGATGTAATGCAGGCAATGCATTATTGGATCTCTTGATAATTTATTTAAATCTTAAAAAGCCACTGTGGGTGGATATGGGAAAGAATGACTTGGCCCCGGACCTCCCCATCCCTCGCCTCAGCTCAAAGATGCTATTGACTACACTTAGGGCGGAAGATATCGTTCTTTTGCATCTTTGAAGCACATACAGCATATTTTTATATGCAAGGTGGTTGGTTTTTAGGGGGAGGGAGGAGAGTGTTGAGCAGATGGTCCTTCCTGGTTAGGAGCGCTGATGAGCAAAATGTTATACAATAAACAGACATGGGTTGATAGATGAGCTGGCAAAAATCCTTCGGATTCCTATTTAGAAATAAGCTCCACTGAGTTCAGTGTCTGTCTTTTTCTCCTTAGTGAGTCTATTAGCAACTTCCGGGTATTTAACCCATTCCTTAGAGAGGTTCTATCCCAAGACAAGTCACAAATACATAGAGGCTGCATATATTGTACACCATACATTTGAAGAACATTCCCCTCCCCCAAAGAAAAGAATCCTGGGAACTGTAGTTTACCACCACCCTAGAGTTCCAATGCTCAGCATGCTTAGCAAACTACAGCTTCCATGATTCTTTGGGGAGGTGTGATTTAAATGTATGGTGTGTATGTAGCCAAAAGGTCACCAGGAGATCTGGTCGCAGCACACTTGTTTGATTCTTAGATGCTATTTCCTAAAGAAAACGGGGCTGCTCAAATCTCTACTTCCATTCAGTACACAGGCCCCTTTGTAAGGCAGAGAATAAAGCAAAATAAAGCCACGTGCATTTTGCAGAAATTTATGCATACCACCATCAGCTGGTGAAAAACAATGTTCAGTTTGGCCCACTCCCATGTAGCTATTGGCCCTGTTGGTGGAAAAATACAATTACACTACAGGTACCTGTGTCTGTGTCCCCCACCCCCATTGATGGATGTCTTAGCAGCTTCATAATGACACATAAGCAGGGTTAACATTCCCTTCCTCCAGTCTGCTTTGACATAAATTAAAATCCCTCTGAGGCTGGTTTTAAATGGTTTTTTTTGGTGTCACATCTGTTTCAGTCCTAAGCAACTTATCTGGAAGTACTGGTATGTGCCAAATGCCACTCTTTTTATTTGTATTTATAAACAGTCTCTCCAAAAGTAGCTGCAATAATGTACAATAAAACACATAAAAGCAATGCAATAAAACAACCTCAACAATAGAATATCTTAAGGTAAGAACACTATAAAATTCATGTCAGCAGCATTGGCAACTATCTCTGTAGGAGTGGCAGAATAAATCATATTTTACCAAAAACTTACTGTCTGTTGCTTGGCAAGCCTCGCTGTGGTGGGTATGCCAGACAGCTCATTTTTCGGTTTCCCTAATGTTTCCTTTAATTTCTGCTTTTCGAGTTTTCTTTCGTACAACATAAAAGCCACTTCTGTACACTTCTGTACTAATGTACAGATTTTTGCACAATATAAATAAAAATCCCTATATAATTCATTTTTGTCTGTTATTTTCACTAATATATTCATTGTATGCACTTTTACCTAATATGTAAATTGATTTTTGTACCCATTGGTCGGCTGCTGAACTCTATTGCAACATTCACGTCGGTGTGAATCTGGAAGGCTGGATATGTTTCAGAAGAAGAAGGAGAAGAAGAGTTTGGATTTGATATCCTGCTTTTCACTACCCGAAGGAGTCTCAAAGCGGCTCACATTCACCTTTCCCTTCCTCCCCCACAACAAACACTCTGTGAGGTGAGTGGGGCTGAGAGACTTCAAAGAAGTGTGACTAGCCCAAGGTCACCCAGCAGCTGCATGTGGAGGAGCGGAGACGCGAACCCGGTTCACCAGATTACTAGTCCACCGCTCTTAACCACTTAAGCACTACACCACACTGGCTTTCAGTTCTCCTACTGTTTCAGAAAGTGCTAATTTGATAAATTCAGCTTTAAATGTGAACTGAATCAAATTCCTCCCAGATCCTTAGTCTCAGATGATAAACAAACAAACAAAAAAATCCTTCCAGTGGCACCTTAAGAGACCAACTACCAGTAAGTTTGTTCTTGGTATGAGCTTTCGTGTGCATGCACACCTCTTCAGATACACTGAAACAGGAGTCACCAGGCCCTTATATATAGTGAGAGAGTGGGGAGGGGTATTACTCAGAAGGGTGGTGGGAATGGGTGGTTGGCTGATAGGTGTGGTAAACCTGTTGACGACTGTTAACGACTGCAATTGGTCTTACAGGAAAAAGCAAGGGGTGAGAAGGTTAAAAATAGCTTTGTCATGTATAATGAGATAACAATCCAATGTCTCTATTCAGACCAGGTCTCTCCATGGTTTTAAGTTTGGTAATGAGTTGCAATTCAGCAACTTCTCTTTCCAGTCTATTTCTGAAATTCTGATAAGACTGAGAGTGGGGAAGCTAAACAAGTGACTGTGGTCACCACCTGCCTGAGTCTCTACCACCACACTGCTTTGCTGGATCATTACAGCCATGAGGCATCACTACTGCACCACTGGAACCTCTGCCTGCCAGCTAGGTCATGGGGAGCTGCTGCTGGGCCCCTTTCTCATTTGACTGAAGGGCAGCAACTGTCCCACTTCCAGCAGAGGAGTGGTCTGGTCAGCAGCCTTCCTACAGGTTTCTTCAAGACTCGCCAAAGTCTTTCACCACCGACTTGATGAAGCTATCTTAGACTTGTGGCTGCTGGCAGTGTGGAAGAATGGAGGAGAGGAGTGAGTCCCATCTGAGACAGCAAAAACTGCTTTTGCACTTTTGTACAAAAAGATACAAGAATTTAGGGCTGCTCATCCACTTTACGAGACCTGGGTTTTAATGTTATTCGGGTGGTGTTCGTTTATTGTTATCTATACTGATGTAAGCACTATGTTGTTATGCAACTAAGTTTGTATATTCTGAAAACAGGAAGCCCATTTTTTTTAAAAAAAGAATAATTTAGGTATGCTCCACACGGTGCTAACTTGCACACTAGGATTTCTTATCACAGTCAGGAAACTCGAACAAATGGCTGAGTGGGAGAACGAGCTGATGGGCAGGATTTGCTTTTTCCCTGCTGTAAGGCTGCTGCTATGTTTGTGAAAACCCTCCTGCTCACATAGTGTGGGGGGCTGCCTTGTCCTTGCTTCTCTCTCCTCTCCCCCTCAGTTTGTCAATGTGGATTGTCAGCTGGTTCCCTCTGGGAATGGAAAAAGGCAGAGAGTGTTTGCAAGAGAACAGATGGGCAGGAGACAAAGGGGGATGGGCTTGCAAGCCTCTATGTATGACAGGCAGCAGCTAATACGTCTGGGTCATTGAAAGAAAGAGGATGGCAATATGAGGCAACATTCTGAATAAACTAAACAAAAATGAAACATGAGGATTTGAGACAGCATGTTCTAAATGGGTAATTTGGCAATGCTGCCTAACATTCATCACCTCCTGGGCTCCGGCACATGCCTTGAAAGCAAGCGGCGTCCATCTGAAGTGGGGGGTGGTTTTTTTTTTTGCCTGATTTAGGACCTGATGGATTATTTTGGAACATTGAGATATCAATAATAAAATGAGGACAACAAGCAAGTGGCTGATTTATACAAGTGCAGATGAGAGCAGAGTTGTGTTTTTATAGCCTACATTTTCCAGTATTGATTATGAATAACTTTGATTATGAATAAACCGCAATTGAAGTTCTCTTTCCCTATTGAAAATCATACATGCTTTATGGTGGGGACACACACACACACACACACACACACACACAGTTACCCCAAAGATAGGCTCTCACGGCACCTGTTTTCCCTTGCAGTGCAAAGAACAGTGGTATTTCTTATCACATTCTCCTGATGAGCCCATATGGCCATATGAGTCCAGTGAATGCACTCTCTCGGCCAAGAAAAGACATCAGCTGTTCTTGGTGATCAGTGGGTGGTCTCTGCTTTTCCCAGTGACAAAAGTGGATTGCATGCTTTGCTGTAACTCACATCATGTCATTTCAGAGCTCTGAGCTCAGAAATCTATGAGGATGTAGTGTTTCAGAGGTAAGATACTCTGTTACTGTCTCTTCAAACTCAGTTCCCCTGCTGGTTTTTCCTAGCCACCCAAAATGATGATGTTGTTTTTAATGTAGCAAGTCAGTAAACAGCTGTTTATGCCAGTAGGTATTAATTCATTAACTAATTAAGAAAGAATGTGTTATGTTGAGCCACATATCCTTACCACCAGGGGGGTCACCAAACTTTTGGGACCTGTGGGCATATCTGGAATTTTGAGATAGTGCCATAGGCAACAAATACAAAATGGCGGCCGGGGGCGGTGCGTGTCTATGGCATAACACAAAATGGCTGCCACATCTAAAAGAGCAGGAAAAGAGGCAGGGCCACAAAATGGTGCTGACATGTTCCCCGAGCCCATCAATGTGGGGAAAGGCACCTGTATCAGCCACTGCCATGCACACTCATGGAGAAATGTTCTTTGCCATTCTCCAAAATGATGCTATTTTATTGTGTATTTGAATTAAGGATATTTATATTTGTGTAACTTGTTTTTTATACTTTATAAATTGCTTAGTAGCTTATTTTGACATTTAAGTGGCATATAAATTAAGTAAATAATCTGGCTGGCCACTGTGAGAACAGGATATTGGACCAGATGGGCCTTTGGTCTAATGCAGCAGAGCTCTTCTTATGTCTCTTTATCCATTTGAGTTACATTTATGCATTTCTCACATCTAGTAACTTTAGCTTTGGCTCCCATGTAAAAAGGGTAGGATAGGGTGTTAGTCGAATTTTTCAACCAAGTGTCACAGTCACACGCCACCTAGTGACTTCAAGAAGACATACAATCTGTGAAGAATAAATTACACATAGCGAGTTGTGTAGAGAATCAAGTTGCAGCATGAGAGGATCTACGGTACTTTTCATACATAAGGGGTTACTCTTCTTCAGAGGTTCTTCATTGTGGTGGATTTCTCTTTGACTGGCCTCTTGGAATCTCTTACTCTCCCTCCCTTGTTCCACAATTTATCACATACAGTATTTGCACTCCATACCACACACATAAAAGAGCTGTGAGGAAAATGATGAAAATGTGCTATGAAGCAACAAGCTGGGGCACCTTCTCACAGGGAAATCTATTTCTGAATAGGTGTGGAGCCTGCATCTTTGAATGATTGGCTGGCATGCCTATTTGGAAATACTGCTGAGCAAATCTAAGCCACGATTTTAAACTGTCAGCTGCCTGGGTAATAAATAGAGGTAGTAAAAGAAAGATTTAAAAGGGGCCATTTATGGGAAGCTCATAGCTCAGTGGCAAAGCATCTACAGGGTTGGTTCCTCAGGATGGGCTTGGAATGTGCCATTTGAAAACCTGACAATCAGCAAAGATAATATTAAGCTACAAGGTCCAATAGTCTGACTTGGTATAATTCAGCTTTCTATGTTCCTAGTTTGATACGGTTGCCCAAACAATCTTTTTGCGTTTCTTTTCCACTTGTGTTAAATAGAAATCAACCAAGATATTTCAGGATGGAGAATCCTTAATGGTTCATGAAAAAACATCTTTTTATTCGACATGCTATTAAGTTTTTCTATTTTAACTCCGTTGAACAGCCCACTAAACCTCCTGCTCTACAGAAAAGCTTGTGGAGAGGCTTTACTGAGAAATGAATTGACTCACCCCCCCCCTTAAAATATCTGATAGTTGAATGCTGTATTGTATTCTCAGTTGTTTTTAGGTTTTCCTCCCCATTGTATCTTCATTTTATTTTTTCTATCTTCATGCATTTGTATTGGTTACACTTACTACTTTTACTGTTTTTTGTATGTGTTTAAATCAATAATTTTTTATTATATATATAATATAATATAGACATAGCAACAATTTTCATCATATTGCATGTTCAGCTGTTTTGCTTTTACTTTCTGCAAAATGCTTTTAATGGAGTCCTACATTACAGGTGCAACATCTCCAACATCATCTTTGGTAATAACATCCTTCTAGCCCCTTAAGGCAAACTGTATTTATTAAGCCAATTTTACTGCACTAAAGCAAACTGTACCTGTATCCTTCCAAAAAAAGATAACAGCCTTCACAAAGATCACATTCACACCATACCGGTACATGTAAAACATTATGATGCCTCTTTAAATAATCACGGCTTCCCCCGATACATAGGGAACTCTGGAAATTTGTAGATCTGGGGCCTCCTAACAACTCTCAGCACCTTTAACAAATTACAGCTCCCAGAATTCTTTAGGGAAAGCCATGACTGTTTTAAGCAGTATCATAGAGCTTTAAAGAGTGGTGTGAATGTGATGCAAAGTTTTCCCAGCTTAGGGGTGTTTTTTTTTTACACCAGGTTTGTGCAGTAACTAAAGTTTGGCTGTTATGTAGAACAATAACAGCTGCATTAAACAGTTATTGGTCTAAAAGGAAGTCGTCCTCACCCTTGGTAACCCGCCTTTACAAGTATGACAGTGCAAAGTCTCAACGTGCAAGCTTGAGTGAAATTGCAGCATGAGTGCATCTCCTCTACAGGAACCTCGATATCTGTAAAAACAGTAAGAAAAGGGGAAGGGAAGGGAGCGGAGGCAGGCTTTCTGCTTTCATGCACTGGTTCCGAGCTACCACTAAAACAGATGTTTGCCTGAAAAGGGTTGCACCTGCCAAGCCACCAACCTCAAGTTTCCTTCCTTTTTTTTCTTTTTTCTTTTTAAGGCTTCTGAAGCAGTGGGGGTGGAGCATTTGAGCAACGTGTAAAGCACTGGTTGTCGTTTTTTGTATTTCCCCCAAGACACTTTAATCTCCTCAGAGCAAGAAATCAGACAGGGAGTCTTCTGAGACACGAGAGAGTTGAAAAGAGAGGAAAATGTCTATCAGTGGGTACACAAGCCTTGCAGGAAAGAAGCTCATAGTACACTCCAAACAGGGCTGTTCCTCAGCATTTCCTGAAGAGTCATGTCGATGCCTGTTACTGGGCCAAAATATTTGCTTATGCGATATTTTGATCCTTTATTTATAAAATTTATACCCACCCCACCCCCCAATCTTCCCAAAGGAGCCCCTGGAGGCAAACAACTAGTGACAGAATAATAAAAACACCTTTAACGGCATCTTTAAAAACAGTTCCAGTACAGCTGCAGACTTGGAAAGATCTCAACTTAAACAACTTGTTGAAAAGAGGAAGGTATTGCCCCAAAGACGGCACCTGTCTAATATTCAAGCAAAGGGCATTCAAGGGAAGAATTATAGCCTATAGAGCACTTCCTCGGGCAGGCAGGATGGAAAACAACTAACCATCAGTTAGGACGGCAAGGACATGTACAAAAGCAGGTGGAACGGGATTGGACTGGTCGTTGTGCTGCCACAACAATGCTGTGGATAGAATGAAGCATGAGAGGTAGGGGTGCCAAATTTTAGCATCTTGCAGGGTGCTACTGAAATTTGAGAGCCCCAAATCTGCCACTGCTCCAAATTTTGTGAGACAACATCTCCCAATGTTCCTGACCATTGGCTGTGCTAGGTGGCAGAGACTGATGGTGGGAGCTGGATTCCAACAACATTGAAAGGGTACCACATTGGCTACTCCTGCACTAAAGCAAATATTTGGGTATCATTAGGCAGGAGGCTTTAATTATGAATACACACACTGCATTAACCAGCAGGTGGATAGAAACAGCTGTAATGTCGCAAACCAAAGGGCCCTAGTTAAGCAGTATCTTATCACTGTAACCCAGGCATGGCCAAACTTGGCCCTCCAGCTGTTTTGGGACTACAACTCCCAACATTCCTACCTAACAGGACCAGCGGTCAGGGATGAGGGGAATTGTAGTCCCCAAAACAGCTGGAGGGCCAAGTTTGGCCATGCCTGCATAACCATTCATGAACCAGAACTACAATTCCCAGAGCTCCCTGGGAAGAGAGATCGTTAAACCACCCTGAGCTGTAGCTCTGTGAGGGGAATACAGTTCTCCTAACAATTCTTGGCACCCTTACCAAACTACAGTTCCCAGATTTCTTGGGGCGTGGTATGGCATGATACCGCAAGAAATGAAGTTACGGGGAACCAGACAGAGGGCCTTTTCCAGGGAGAGGGTAGTGGTGTCCACTCTGTAGAACACCCTCCCATCAGACGTCAAAGAGATAAACAACTATACAACTTTAAGAAGACCTCTGTGGGCAGCCTTGTATCAGGAAGTTGTAAATGTTTGATGTTTCATTGTGTTTTTTATATTATGTTGGAAGCTGCTCAGAGTGGCTAGGCCAACCCATTCAGATGGGCAGGGTATAAGTAATAAATTATTGTGATTATTATTAAATGTACGTCGCAGATGGGGCCTTAATGTAGAATTGCCATACATTTGGAATTTCCCAGACATAAAAACCGCTTAAATTGCAGAAGCACCATGTGAAATACCGGTAACTTGGATCCTGGCCAATAATGTCTGTACATTTTAATTCTTTGGCCGATCTTATCAAAAGGATATCATAAAAGTGTTTCCACCCCTTCAGGACAGGAGATGAGTAAGGAGCGATGATGTTGGCAAAAATTGTCACCCATAACATGAAGAGCTGTTATTGTCTGTAGCCATTGTTCCTATGCAAGTTCATTAAAGAGCTGCAGTCTTTTTGCCCAACATTTAACTGCTCATGAACTAGCAAGGTTTTATTTGGTTCTGGTTTTCATCAGCAAGGTGACTTTCAGCCAATGGCTGCTTTGCATTTATATCTGTGTCTTTGCTAAGCCTTGGAAACAAGATACTTTGGAGCATTAAGTAATGTGTAACCTATGCATAAGTGTGTAGAGTCTGTTGCACAAAGAAACCTCGTGAGCACAGCCTTCCTTTAACAAGAATAAGACGCAGTTATGGATATAAAACCTGTTGAAGAAACATAATTAGAAAACTAATTCATGGTAGGGAGGGGATTTTAATGAAACAAAGAAAATAAACAAGGTTACATGGCTTAATGAGTACAATTAAATCAATCGTTAATAGCAAATTAAATACAGTATATGGATCTTTAATCTGAGCAATTTTCAATAAAGATCATTTAGTGAATGATGGCACTGATAGAAATAAATTATACTGTAACGAAAGAAAACCAGTTCATGCGGAATGAATGAATATCATTGATGGATGTGCCATTTGTATTCGGGGGGGGGGGGGAGTGGCTCTGATAACAGCTTTGAAATACTGTGTATAACAACAATAAACAGTATGCATATCTACATGCAATTATTTACTATGCTTTGTTGATTAGGGAGTTTTGTTCTATGAGCCCTGAAATTAGAAGCAATTTGGAAAGATATTACTATACATGCAATTTTCAATTGGAATCATTGTTAAGAGATGGTTTCATATTTTTGTAGAATTTTGCACACACACCCCTCCAAAAAAGGTAATAGTGGAAACAGCTCCAATATATGACCTCTGTAACTAATTATTATTTACCTTTTTATTTATTACCCACCCTTCACCCTAAGGTCCCAGGGCAGGTTACAACATTAAAACGCAATATTAAAAGCAGTTTAATGCAACTTACAGTCACAAAAATGAGGCGGGTCCCAAAAAATACACACCACATCAAAAGCCAGGCAAAAGAGGTGTGTTCCTTCAGCATTCACTAGAAGCTGTGTAATGAAAATGGCAGATACACAGGGCCGGCCTGCCCATGAGGCAACTTGAGACGACTGCCTCGGGTGGCAAGATCCACAGGGACAGCAGATCCAGCCTCCAGCCCTCCCACCTGCAGGGTGGCATGATGAGGAGTTTGGACATTTTCACTTTTCTTTTGATTAACCGCAGCTTGCCATTTCATCCAAACCTGACAAACCGTGCTTGCTTGTAACGATGGTTTGCTTGAAACAAGCCAGCTTCAAACTATGAATTATGAAGCTGGCTTCTTTCAATAAGCCACAGTTATAGTTAACTGCAAGTTAGGATTCCGACGTAACACTAAACTGTAGCTAACTAAAAACAGAAGAGGAAGCTTCCAATCTCCTTGCAGCCTCACAGGAGAGGGGAGCATGTATACCGGAGTCTTGCCACAGCTTGTTCCTATCACCATAAAACAACTAGTTCCAGTTCATGTGTTTAAATTTAACAACAGTGTGTCCTGCTCTGCAGTGTGGCATGGCAAGGCAGAACTCGGGCTGGGTGAAGGGAGAGGTTCAGGCTGGATGCAGGGCACACTGTGGCAAGACAAGGTAGAGAGGGGTCCAGGCTGGATGCAGGATTCTAGGAACACAGAGCTCCAAACACGGCTTTGGCAAGAAACAAACTAGGCCTCAGCCCCATACAGTAGCAGCCACAGCTGGATCCTAATTGTTGGACCCACCCATGCTGGAAAGCGCTGCTTGCTTAAAGCAGGGGCGGAGAACCTTTTTGGCACTACAGAGCAGATCCTTATCAGGATCAGGCTCGCAGGTCCAAGTCGACAGCAGGGTTGCATCTGGTGCGCCAACTGTCCTGGCTCCCACTCGCAGACTTGGGCCTCCTCGGACTCTCAACTCAGTTGTTGGGATTAAAAGCTTTATTCCAAAATTCACTACGGCACCCAGACATAAGGTACGAAGTCGGCAAGCATGACAGAGCTAGGCAGAAGCTAAGGTGTGGGTCCAACACAACACACCGCCTAAAGTTTCCCTTTGAAGAAAGGGCCGAGCGCCTTAATTCACACAGTTGATGTGATGTCTGGATGCTCAAGATTGGGCAAGCAAGTGAGCACCCCACCGAATAGGCTGAGTAGGTGTCCTTAGTGCTGAAGGTGATGGAGTGGAGGCATCGAGGCCAGCTCATGTCAGAAGGAGAGCCTCAGCGCACAGATCAGATTATGCCATAGGGCATAATCTGTAACGAGCCTTGCGAAGTGTTTGGGAATTGGTGTTAGCTTGTGAAGCTCTGGAAAACTGCAGTCCAGACACATCACAGACGTCTGATGTTCACAACATGGGGAACAGTCATATTTCAGTCTTACAGCACTTGCTTCTCATTCAGCAGGTCCTAGGTTCAATCCCTGGAAGGACTGAGAATGTTCTTTATTTTAAATCCTGGAGAGTCGCTAACAGTCAGTGTAGACAACTAGATAGACCAATGGTTTGACTCAGTATAAGACAACTTCCTATGTTCCTCTAACAGAATATAAGAAACTGAGTGGAGAGTGCAGTTACCTAGAATTGGAAAATACAAAATATGCCACCCCTTGTTCACTCAGTTGTCATAGCTCCTGCCTGATAGTTTATTTTAAACAGTTCGGATTTTCTCATTGCTTCTTGTGCCACGTGGCTTAGGTTAGGCTGACACTGAGCTGTTACTACTTGTTTTCGGGCAGAATGATTAAAACCTTGCCTGCTGGAAGAAGACTATGCAACATGTAAGTGCAACACACTGCCCTGGCACATTACACAGTGAGTTGTGGTGCTTGATGTTGCCCACGGGGTGTCTTGCTTTTCGGTGTCTTTAATTTTTATTTTTTTTTAATGGCTTGTCAGTGGGAGTTGTTTTATTCAACTTCTGAGTGAGAGCTAACAAACCTTTGCAGCGTTTGCTGCATTAACCATCTGGCGAAAGGTAAAAGTAGAGCATTCTACAAGTAGCAGGCAGAGGGAATTGATGGGTTTATTTCCTATGTCCATAGGCTTCCCGGTCTCAAATGTCAATGCCTAAAGCGAGGGTGTCAAGGCTGGGAGGAGCTGTGGAAACAACAGGACCGCCCCACAGCCTCTGATAATCCTCATTGTCAACTCACACAAGGAGTATATGAAGAGGACTTCAGAGAGAGGAGAATGTATCTCAAGGTAGTGAGGGGGCAGGGATGTCTTCACTTGATGCACATTTTTGGTTGGCATCCATCTCTCTCAGGAGACATTGGAGGGGTGCGCCTTTCGGGGTGAAGTCAAACAGTTGGAGAGTTACAGCTCCTGCTGTGGCTGTAGATACCAATATGGGAGACATGTTTTGTTGCAGCTGGGGCAGAAGAAGGCATCTGGTTGTGCTGCTGCAGATGCGCCATGGTGTTTCTTCTCTTTGTGCTCCTCCCAGTGGCCATTCCTCCTCTGGTCACTGCTGTGGATGCAAGATCTAACTGACGGCTTCCAGGCACTGCGGTTGTCTGCAAGATATTCCTGCATGGCAGGGTGGATGTTGCCAGCCTTCATGTCATATTTGTAGACCTCTTTGTAACACAGAGCTGGACTGCCAACGGACCTGGTGCCTGAAGCCAGCCCCCCATAGAGCACACCCTTAGGGATCCTGCCATCATGACCAAACAAGCGTAGACGTCACTGAGACAGGAGTGCAAATGTGCTGGGAATGTGAGTTTGGAGGAGCACAACTTCAAAATCGATGCACATTACCTGTTGGATTTCCCCTGCATACAACTCTGCCCCCAAACTCCCATGGTCGTCTCAAATGCGCACACCTCAGCTTAACTGCCAAGTGAATGTGGGTTACGTTTTCAAATTGGATGGAAGCTGGTTTGAGGGAAAACACATCAAGCAGTAGTATTTATCAAGAATACTACAGGAGAGATATGCCTTGTGATTAATGCCATGTGTACGTTGCTTCAAAAACCAGTGGTGGGAGCTCACTGGAGCCAGAGTAAATGTTAATGTGTACGTGGCCAAAACCAGGGGTCTTAATCTCATAGGAAGCCTTCACAGATACAGAAGCCGTGCTTCAGAGGTTCATGTTACGTTACTACATGAGGGTCCTGCTGATTTTGTGGGCAGAGTGGTCTCACAGCCCTGGAGTATCTGTGATAGTTCTTATAGTGAGCAATGCCTGAATGCTTGCCTCATTGGTAAATGAGGTAAATGAATAGCTTAACCTTTTTCCTTCTCCTCCAGCACATTTTCTTTTTAACACCATAATGCAAACCCAGCTTCATCTGTAAAGACTCCTTATTAATTTCGTAATTCTGCCTTTTGTATTTCTCTCAGTGGTTCAAGGAAGGGTGAAGCAGCACAGGCTTATAACGGTCTCTGTTTTCTCTTCTTTCAATTTAATTAAATTCCGGATTTTATTTTTATAGGACTCATTACTCTCCCTCTGATGTATGTTTTAAAGGAGTCCAATAATACTCTTTGTGGGTGAACAGTTTGAGGCTTAAGAGACTTTCCTGCAGAAGGAAGACATTTAATTGCCGAGTTGGTTTAGATGCAGAAATCAGCAGCAGTTGTAGTGGTGTTTATAGCTATAGAGACAGTTCTTTAATTCTTCAGTTGCTAGCACTAACATGTTGAATAGAAGCATTTTCGAAGCAGCTATGTGCAGAGCAGGGAAAGAAATATTTGCTTTCTGTGGAATACAATAGCCTCAATATGCCAAAGATACATTCCATAATATTTCACTTGGTGTTTCTGTCCAGTCTTCCAATTGTTAGCTTAACAGGTGTTAGCTGTGCAATGGGGGGGGTGTATTTTATTCTATGTATTCCAATATAAAAAATATTTACCGTATATACTGCCTGCCATGTAATCATATCCACGCAATAAACAAGAAGAAAAACAACACAACAGTTACAAATATGCAGTGTAAGTAAAAACAATGCAGTATAACATAATCAGCAGCCAAAATATCTAAAGTAAAAACAGCAGGCATTCAACTCCATGGCAGCTGGTATCACGAGCCATCATATGCGAAGGCAAACAAAAAGGTTTTCAGCATCTGCCAAAACTTTAATGAATTCGGCACAGGGAGAAGGCTATTTCAGAGTGTGAGCACCACCCTGGAAAAGGCCCCAGTTGTGGCCAGTGGGCTCGGGGCATTTCCCCGACCCCCTGTCACCACTGACAGCTGCACTGCTGCAGCATACTGGGAGGGAGAGGGAGGGAGAGGGGTTGGGGGAAAGTGGCAGAGGTCAGCACAATGCAAACACGCTGGCAAGAGCACCAGATTGGCTCAGCCAGACTGGCAACAATGGTGATATGGGGTCAGGCAAATACCCCCACTCCACCAACCACGTCCTGGTTGTTGCCATCTGGACATCTACAGGTTCCGGCACTCCAACGATGACCAAAGTGGCTGAACAGGTCTAGAGTCCTGAGGTATCCCAGCGCTGAGTTGTTTAGGGCCTTGTGGGTTAATACCCAAACCTTAAACCAGGCCTCGTGGCAAATTGGCAGGCAGTGCAGGTCCCTTTCAGCAAAGGTGTTACATGGCAACAGATGGGCGCAACAGCCTAGTGACTGCAGTTTGCACTAGCTGCAGGTCTTGGGCCATTCACTCATGAGGGCAGATTACTTCTACCACTGAGTTTGTTGTAAAAATTTGTATATGGTCCTTCATCTGAAGATCCCAGGGCAGTTCACGACAGAAAAATATAAAATGAGAATACAGAATGCGTAATAAAAACCCGCTTCCCACAAAACACATTTTAAAAGCCATAGAATATTTATCAGCCAAACACCGGGTTGAAGAGAAATGTTTTCACCTGGCGCCTAAAGATATGTAATGAAAGCTCTAGCCGAACCTCCCTGGGGAGAGCATTTCACAAGCAGGGAGCTGCAGCAGAAAAGGCCTGGTTCTTGTGCTGCCCCCCTCCAGACCTCTTGTGGAAGAGGCACACGAAGAAGGGCCTTTGATTGCAGGGTCTGGGTTGGTTCATATGGGGAGAAGGGGTGCCTGAGGTTTGTGGTCCTGAGCTGTTTAGGGCTTTATAGGTCAAAACCAGCACTTTGAATTGAGTCTGTAAACCAATTGGTAGCCAATGCAATCAGGCCAGCATTGGTGTAACATTCTCAAACTGTCTTGACCTGGTCAGCAATCTGGCCGCTGAATTCTGCAACGGCTGAAAGTTTTGAACCATCTTCAGAGGAAGCCCTATGTGCAATACGTTGCAGTAATCTAAACTAGAGGTTACCAGAGCATAGATGACAGACGTTAGGCAATCTCTATCCGGATAGGGGCAATGGAGGACCACCGCCTGAAGCTGGTGGAAGGCACTCCATGCCACTGAGGCCACCTGTGCCTCAAACAACAGCAATGGATCGAGAAGTACCCCCAAGTTACATACCCACTCATTCAGAGGAAGTGTAACCCCATAAAGAGCAGTCCCTTCCCATCTATCCAGTCTAGGGAACCTCCTACTAACAGTGCCTCAATCTTACCGGATTGAGTTCGTTGGCTCTCATTCAGTACATTACCCAGGCAAGACAATGGTCCAACATATCCATTGCCACACCTGCAGATGCAAAGGAGAAGCAGAGCTGTGCGTCATCAGCAGTTTGCTGACAATGTACTCCAAACCTGAGGATAACCCCACTCAGAGGTTTCATATACCGTATTTTTCGCTCCATAGGGCGCACCGGACCATAGGGCGCACCTCATTTTAGAGGAGGAAACAAGATAAAAAAATATTTTTTCTGGTTTTCCTCCTCTAAAAGCCCTGTTTTTTTGAGGATCAGCTAAAAGATTTGCAGGTTTTTTTTGCAAAGGGAAAAGCCCTGGTTTTTTTGAGGATCAGCTAAACGTTTTTCAGCTGTTTTTTTGCAAAGGGAAATGCCCTATTTTTTGAGGATCAGCTAAAAGTGGTGCAGCTTTTTCTGCAAAGGGAAAAGCCCTGTTTTTTTGAGGATCAGCTAAAAGTTTTGCAGCTTTTTTTGGCAAAGGGGGAAAAGCAAAGCTCCTTTTGCAAAGGGGGAAAAGCAAAGAGGAAAAGCCCCATTTTTATGGGGTTCAACTCACATTTCTGTAGCTTCTAAAGGAAAGGGAGCCTTTTCTACAGTTTCCAGACATATAATCTAATCAGCCAGTCACATGTCGCTGGGGAAACAAACAACCTCCCTCTGCAGCACATTCAACAAAGGAGGCCTGGGCAAGAGGGTGGGGCTGAAAGGAAGCCGGGACTCTTATCTCTCTCCCGATCTCTTGCTGATCAGCTGCTGAGCAGGGTCCTTTCAATGCTCCCTTTTCTCTTTGTAAAATAGAAAGCATGATCCTCTTTTGGCCCCTGGGCAATTCGGCTCCAGGGACCACCATTCGCTCCATAAGACGCACAGATATTTCCCCTTACTTTTTAGGAGGAAAAAAGTGCGTCTTATGGAGCGAAAAATACGGTAGATGTTAAACAGCACAGGGGATAAAACTGAACCCTGAGGCTCCATGGGGCCAAAGAACACTCCCCAAGCATCACCCTCTGGAAACGACATCCAAGTACGAAGGTGATTTTTAAAAAATTGAATTTATATACCGCCCTATACCTGGAGGTGTCAGGGCAGTTCACAGAATAAAATCAAAATATAAAACCACAAAATACCTAACCTTAACCTTAAAGAACTTCAAGGGATCAGATTGTCTGTGGTTCTAGTCTTTCCACTCCCTGCTGTGCCAATGGACAGACTGAGTGGCATTCCTGCTGGGCAACAAAGCTACAGCTTTGACAGCAGGTTGTGCAGTCTAAATGGTTGGTTTCCCACAGTGATCATGGAAGTGTCCCATTCCCAGGAGGGATGGTATCTGGATTTTCCCAAAGTGATTTTCTGGTTGGACACTGCGATGCTGAGACAAGAGCACAGGAAGCTACCACTTTTGACATGTCCTCAGGATATTCAGTCAGCTAAATGCTTGTGTTACCTACATATGAATTTGAGAGAGTGAAATCTGGATTCCCCCTGAAATAGTGCATGACGGCTGATGCAAAAATTAGATGCTCACATTCCAAAATAAACATAACCTTCCTCCCCAGCACTTGGCCTCTAGAACACATGCAGAAACAGAAGGCTTTATGGAAACAACTGCGCCAAGATCATTAAGCTTCAGGAAACATGTTTGGTCAACCTTCTGGGCAAGAAAAAAAATATTATTTCTGTTGCTTGAGTAATTTTGTAGGCTTTTTGTGTGGTGGTGGGGAGAGAAAACTGCCGTCTGTTGACTGGCATGTTGTTTGGAAGTTTTCAGTCAGCTCTTTTGGTCTGGTTGAGCTACTCTATTTAAAGAAAAACATTCTAACTGCTCATTAAGAAATATATAACTGTGCTGGAAGAGGAAAGGTGTCTTTTTGTCTGGCATGACCCTGGTTGTAATTCTGTATGCTATGTACCACAGGGTTGTCAAAGAATTCTGACGGAAACAGAAATAGGAGCAGAAATTGCTGGTGTTTGCTTATTCATTCCCTGTCTGGAGCGGAAGTCAATCCAGCAAACATGATCAATATTCAGTGTTGTTATTTTCAGTCTGCAAACAATACGTAATTGATGACTTTCTTTCCAAATTGCCTTACATTTTACTCTGCACTGAAATGAATGGTGTGGAATAACGTAATGATTCTATAATTAACTATGACATTAATCACACAATTGATTGGGTAAAATTTTGCCACAACGGACGATGGGATGAATAACGTAGCTTTTTTTGCAAGCTGAATTGCAGTGGAAAGGAAGCAGTACTGCAAGTGATGAAGACGTGGAAGAATGGAAAGTGACACCTTCTTATATCCCTGATATTTTTAAAATATGTCAACAAACAGACAAACAAACTTTTCAATCAGAAAGTTTCTGTGTGTGTGTTCCCTAGGGGTCAGTGGCACTAATCACCTTTAATCCTCAAAATAAGAGTCATATTATTATGCCCATAACAGCACCCAGGGGGGCTTGGTGAGAGTCCCATATAAGAACTGGGTGCAAGATCAGGGCCCCAGGGCACCTTTTCCTCCAAGTTAGAAGTGGCAGCATTAAGCATGCTTTTTTTAAAAAAGGCACAATTAAGTTAACATGTTTCGCCCAAGGCAGCAGGAATGGATCTGCCTCCTGCGTCAAGGAATCGGGGTTAACTAAGTCCTTTATTCCCACAGCCATCTTCCAACTATAATACAGAGCAGAAGTTATCATGGAACGTCTATAGCAATGTTTTTCAAGGGGGGGGGCAGCAGAAGATCTATGTGGAGGGGTATGAGTGCTTTCAAAAAAAGGTGTGCAATTTAAGGAAAGAAAGAAAAAGAAAGAAAGAAAGAGGCACAAAATTCACTCCATTTAAAAATTCAAATAAAATAAACATGGGAGCCAGGTTTGAAATGGGTGTTAGCTAAAAGGGGGCATTAAAATTAAAAAAGTTGAGAAACACTGTCCAAGACGAAGTAAGAGGGAAGTGTTAAAAGAGATAGATTTATTCAACTGTAAAGTTCTCCATCTCCAAACCATCAACTTCACAGCATGGTTTTGATGACTTCATAGCAGTCCCAATCAGTGCAGAATGCTAAACTATGGTTACAGAAGAAGGTGGAAGGGGTGTGGCGGAAGAAGGGAAGGGGCATACCAGGCGGAAGGACACCTGGCTGCCGGATCCAAACCCCACTCAAACCATGGCGATACCCGTACAACCAGGAAGGTACTTCATCAACCATTAGGCAGCAACCTGCAGGTCGTGGCAGCACCATCAAGCGGTTAGAACAATTAGCGCTTACAGCACAATCCTAACCATGTCTATTTAGAAAAAAAGTCCAATTGGGTTCAGTAAGGGCTTACTCTCAGGTAAGTGACAGCTAACTGAACATCTTTTCTCCCTCTCCCTCTACATAGGGTAGGTCCTATGAGGGCGTCTGGGGACTGCTGCTTCGGTTCAGCACAGCTTTCTGGGGAACTGAGCAAAGAACTCTCCAGTTCCTTGCCAGACAATTGAGCATTTGGGAATATTTATTTGGCACACAGCCTCAAACCCAAGAGGCATTCCTCTCGCTAGAGGGAGCGGAGGCTCTCCTTGCATTTCAGGTCAGGAAAGCTATTTAAACCAGCAGAGTCCCCAGAGACTTTAGATGCTGGCACAAATCCTGGCCGCTGACTTGCTAGCACGCTTATCATATGTCCAGTGGTGGCATAAAGACATACTGCTAAAGCGTTGGAGTATAATTTTCTGCTTTGCAAATTGTCCTCTCGTCGTGGATTCGGAGGCCGTTGTTGCTTGCGCATGTTAACAGAACCAATCACTGCCCTTTTCAGTTCAGATCTCAAAGAGGCCGAAGGTGGAACCACTGTCTCCATTACAACCCAGGAGGACAAGCCAGCTTTCAAAATTTTTCAGGGCTGTTGTTGTCGTTCTTTTCCAAATCCGGTGTACTAGCTTCCCCCACCCCCACCCTTCACGTTTGCCTTGAAGCTACAGGCAAGTATGCGCTGCTCTGCACTAAATACTTGTGCAATAAGTCCAAGCAGATGTTTGAAGATATGCTTTGAAGCAAAACTTTGCCCTGCAGATTCTTTCCCAGCGAACCGGGGCGGGAGGGAGGGTGGAAAACACCCAGCCATTCTATACAAACACGGCAAATGTATTACTCATCCTGGGATCAGAACGACACAGAGAGTGCCGAGCATTTGGAACCCCAAGTGCAGATTTTCAGCACGGCTCTCTGATTGTATGCAACTCCCGTGTGTTAATAATTCGCCTATTGGACTGCAGCCAAACAGGAGCACCTGCCCCCTTTTAGGCAAGAATGATGCCAGGGCCAGGCAGCTTCTTTGGACAGAAAGCTTTGAGCCCCATTCAGAGGTGGGGAATCAATGCCGGCCCAAGAATTTTTGCTGCCTGAGGCCAGTGAAGGACGGCACCTTACCTCTCTTCCACAAGCTGACCGACCGGCTTGGCAACTGACTTCAATGCTGTTGATTGGAAAGCATCCCCCCAACTAGATCTAAGGGCAGCAGGCTAGCTTAGGGATCACACAAAACCACCTCGTCCAATAGTTTGCTGTCTCCGCCTGTCCCTCATAGCCAGCAGTGGGTCATCGGATGGGGCACAGCTGCAGCGATAGCTTCCCCATAATGCTGTTGCCACCACTTACCAGGAGGGGGCGGTGGCGAGGTCAGGGCGGGAGTGCTGGATTGGCTCTGTTAATGCGTTTCCTGACCTTGTCAGCACCTTCCTCTACTGGTAAGCAGCAGAGATTCTGCTGCTGGGAGACAGTTGCTGCGGCTCTGGCCCATCAGATGAGAAACTCCTGCCCCTAGCATTTGCCGCCAGAGGCAGCTGCCTCCCTCTGCCCAATGGTAGGGCCACTGGGAAACTGTTAGTTATTTTATTATTAGGCTTTATGAGAGAGAGAGAGAGAGAGAGAGAGAGAGAGAGAGAGAGAGAGAGAGAGAGAGAGAGAGAGAGAGAGAGAGAGATGCAGGCAACAAGGAATATGTGGATGATTTTGGATTAGAGGTATCCAAAATGTCTTAGTCTGGTCCTGATGATAGAGGAACCTTTCTGCTAGTAGCCTTCTTTCCCAGATTGTGGACTGTGTGTGTCAGGCCAGGCTCACACAAATACACAGCCGCTATGATTTAACAGAGTAGAACATCAGGGAATGCGTGCATTAAAGAAAAATAAGAAGACATTCTGCCATTCAGCTGTTTGGTGGGAAGGAGATACTGAGGAGCCAAATATACATGTCCTCTCCCAGACGGTGGATTGGTGGGGTTCTAGCTTCCCCTCTTTCTCCCCTATCCAAGTGGATAGCTCAGTTGGCTAAAGCATGGTGCTGATAACGCCAAGGTTGCAGGTTTGATCCCCTTATAGGACTGCTGCATATTTCTGCATTGCAGGGGGTTGGACTTAAGATGATTCTCAAGGTCACTTCCAACTTTACAATTCTGTTTCTTCAAGAGCCTCATCTGCACAGCTCTGGCTGCTCAGTAATGCTGCATACAGCACCAGTTTCCACTACGCCCCCTACATAGCTAGCGTGCTAACTTGTCTACACTTGCCCCATTACCAAAAACCTTCCTTTCGGTAAAGAAACACAGGCACTGAATACAGATGCCGTGTGTACCCAGACTCTGCCACAAGGCCAGCAGGATTTGCTAAACCCAGGCATAGCAGTATTCCTAAGAAAACACAGTGACTGACAAAGCGTGTTTGAAAACACACATTTAATGCACATGGCTTCCCCTGAAGAATTGTGGGAACTGTAATTTGTTAAGAGTTGCTAGGGATTGTAGCTCTGTGAGGTAAACTACATTTCCCCTTATTATCTGGGGGAAGCCATGTGCTTTAAATATATGGTGTGGTTTATTCCCCTCAAAATAGTGGGAATATATGTAGTTTGTTAGGGGTGCTGGGAACTGTAGCTCTGGCATCTGAGGTGAAGTGGTTTGGCATGCAAGAGGAACTTCTCAGCTGCGTAGGATGGCGCCCACCCCCCACCCTGGTTCCATCACTCTCTCTTTTTCTAGCCAACTTTTAGTTAAATGCAGTCTCCTTTATAATGTTTCAAGCCACTGCTATTTTAATAACTTGCTGTCTGTTTTGTTTGTTTAAAAAGCAATCTGCCTTGAGTACAGCTTCTGTCAGAAGGCGGGGTGTAAATTATTGCCATAATCAGGATGTTCACAGGAATGCATTCTACAAATCATTCTTGTAACTAAAAATCCTAACGTTGAAAAAATGTTTACAGCTGGGTTTATTCATTCATCACAAATGGGTACATGCCAAGTATCCAGGAATAGCTGGCCATATCCATGCTTGACTTACAAGTAGGGATATTAGAGAATTCGGACTAAAACAAAACAGAAATGGAAATTGGTGGTGTTCTCTTATTTGCCCCATGTATGGAATGGAAATCCATCCTGTGAATTTTATAGGTATTCGCTATTGTTCCTTTCAATCTGCAAACAATCCGTAATTGATTACGATCTTCCTCATGTGCCTTGCGTTTCCTCTGTATTGAAATGAATGTGGTGGAATAATGTAATGACAATGGAACATATATAATTTATGTAATAAGTGATATTAATTGCCTAAGCCCCAGTGGACAGTAAGCCAAATAACATAGTGTTTGGCAGAAGATGAACTGCAGCTGAATGGAAACAGTGCTGCATATGGCAGATATAGGATACAGGAAAAGCCATACCTTCTTACATTCCTAGGTAAAGGTAAAGGTAAAGGAACCCCTGACCATTAGATCCAGTTGCGGATGACTCTGGGGTTGCGGCGCTCATCTCGCTTTACAGGCCAAGGGAGCCGGCGTTTGTCCGCAGACAGCTTCCGGGTCATGTGGCCAGCATGACTAAGCCACTTCTGGTGAACCAGAGCAGCGCACGGAAATGCCGTTTACCTTCCCACCACAGCAGTACCTATTTATCTACTTGCACTTTGATGTGGTTTCGAACTGCTAGGTTGGCAGGAGCTGGGACCGAGCAACGGGAGCTCACTCCATCGCGGGGATTCGAAACGCCGACCTTCTGATCGGCAAGCCCACCTGCGTTCCTACTCACAAGTAAAAGCAGGCATGTATTTCCTTCATGTGTAAAGGAGCATTTCCATGAATGAGTAAAAAACAAACAAACCCTGAAAAAAGAAAATATTAAATAAAAGATTAGTTATAGAGTTTTAATTATTCCTTTTTAAAAAAAAATCAAACATTTCACACTGTAAAGGTGCTTCTTGTCTGAAATGACAAACAAAACCTTAATATATGGTAAAGATGCCTATGGGCAAAATTCAAGGCACAAGTTTAATTTAAGAGGTGGGTGGAACCGTTTGTTCACCTTGGGCAGTGAGAGAAATCATTTGGCCTACAAATGAGGCTTCTTAAACCCTTTGCAAACATTTCTGAGCTACAGCCTTAAACATCTGCCTTGCAGCAATCTCGTAACAACTTCAGAGTCCAGGATGGCTGGAGCAGGAGGCCTCGTTTCACAACAGCCGTGACATATTACAAAAGGAACTCGCTTTGTTCAAAACATATTAAGCTATTTGGAAAAGGCCTTTTAAAAACCACAGGAGCAAAAAACAAAACAGAATGACTCAAAGCAGCAACGTCTTCTGGAAACTGTGCTTCTAGGCTCCGCTAGAGCTGCACTGCTCCAAACAAGCAAGCTCACCTCTGACACACTGAGTAAGAGGCAGGATTACATTTTTTCCTGCTTTTCACTCAGCAACGCTCGGTTGTGACCCAACATAACCTTTCCTTTTCGAGTTGCCAACACTGGGTGGCACTAAGTTGCACTTTGCAACATCTGCAAACCAACCCTGGGGCGCCCAAACCGCGAGAGAAACTGGGCCGAGGCCTAGCCTGCAAGCAAATTCTTTTTTCTTCTTGGTCTTCTGAGAGGCTCCTTCATCAGAAGCATCCACCTCAAATGACACATTTTGCAATACCCTTGTCTGCAGATAGCTGAGCTGCTGCAGGAACTCTTTGTTTTTCAGTTCTGCTGCCGCCAGACTCTCGCTTATGGCTTGAGTTATAAACGGAAAAGCCCAGTCCTGGGATTCAACGTGCTTAAGTCCTGAAAAGCAAACGAACAAGCTGTAGGTTCAGTTTTTGGTTGATTCTAGAAATGTGGCAAACAAAGGAGGGTCATGACTTCTATTTTAGAGAGGGCAGCTCAGTTTAAAGAGAACAAACCACAAGAAGGGATTTCAGGAGCATAGCTGTCAACTCCCCCCCCCCCTTTTAAAAGGGAAATTCCCTTATTCTGAATAGGATTCCTCACAAGAAAAGGGAAAAGTTGACAGCTGTGTTCAGGAGGGGCCTCAAAGCTGCCAGACCCTCCATGTGTCCCTATTTTCCAGGGACAGTCCAAGATTTACAGAAACCATCCCGGTTTCTGATTTGATCGTGGAATGTCCCACGTTTCTTTAGGACGTCCCTATTTTCACCTGAGAAATGTTGGTGGGTATAGATCAGGCTTCCTCAAACTTGGCCCTCTAGATGTTTTGAGACTACAGTTCCCATCATCCCGGACCGCTGGTCCTGCTAGCTAGGGATCATGGGAGTTGTAGGCCAAAAACATCTGGAGGGGCGAGTTTGAGGAAGCCTGGTATAGATTGATGTGACCCCTGAGACAAGGAGGTAAGGAACTACACAACCTTTAGAAGACATCTGAAGGCAGCCCTGTATAGGGAATCTTTTTAATGTTTTATTATGTTTTTATATATGTTGGGAGCTGCCCAGAGTGGCTGGGGCAACCCAGTCAGATGGCCAGGGTATAAATAAAATTATTTATTATTATTGTTATTGTTATTGAATAGGGCATCCCTATTTTCACCAGAGAAATGTTGGGGTGTGTGAGTTGCCCATCATCTAAGCAGGCACACAGGTTATTTGGTCCCAGCCACTATAGTAAGATATATTTCTATTTAAATTATAGTAAGGATTTTTAATTATACACATATATTAGCACATGCAATTTTTGTTTTTTTTTTTTTTTTTTATAAGAATTTATTGGCATTTTTCCAAACAACATATACCCTCACCCACACCCACAAATACAAAACAAATATGACAAATACAAACGGTATCAAAATTCTTATAGCATCTTTCTAAAAAGAAAAATTTCTTTTTCCATATCTTGACCATTGACTTCCCCTGCCTTTTCACCTTCGATTTTATATCCTTAATCTATTTTATAACCATTTCTTCTGAGAAAAAAAAAAAAAAAAAAAAAAAAAATTGGTTCAATTATATATTTACATCAAATTATCTTTTCAACACCTTACTAGTAAATACATCACCATAATAATACCTCATCCTAGTTCTTCTTAATTCAATCTTATCAATTTCTTAACTTAATCTAAGTCTTAATCTTGCTCCTCGCATCAAATCTAATTCTTCTATCCTTAAGATTACTGCTAATAACATAAAAACTTGAAATATCTCCTTTCATATACAAATAAAAATATAACAGAATATTGTTGACAGTATTCACCCTCCACTTTCGATTTGCCGTGTTAGACTACTTTAAATTTTGTTTAAGACTTCACCCCACACCCCCTCTGTCCATTATTCTTCTCCTGGTGGCATCGGCACTGAACATCCGTGTAACTTCTCTCTCCCAACGTCCACAGATCCAGGCACAGTCCATGTCTCTTCTTGCCACGAGTTCAGAGGTGTCCATCTCATCATCTCCCTGCTTCTTCGGTTCTTTGTAACGTTCCTTTTCTTCTTGTAAATACCTTAATTCTCTGTCCCTGGCCCCCGAGCTCACACCCCGGGGACTGGATATAACAAATCTTAACGTCGCCTTGGGGCTGCCACCCCCAAAAAGCGAATTTCTTCTCCGAAGTTGCTCACTCAGTTCTCTCCATCTTTCCATCCACTCTCTCAGCTCATTAGCAAGACATTCTTCATAAGTGTCAAAAGTTTTAAAAGCCTCCTCTGTGGGCAATTGGTTCCCTTTCAGATCCCCACACAAGACTTTGACTTTTCTATAAACCAGTTCCACCTTCAAGGCAGTGAGTCTCTGTTCATCTGTTAGTCCAGAGTTCAATACCAGTTCAAGGACAAAACCCAGCATACTGGCAGAGGAGGAGGAAGTGGGTGTTGTATTTCTGCTCTCCTCTTTGTTCAACGCCATTTTTCTGTGCTGAAGCGCAAACACCGCAACTTTAAATGGAGATATTTTCCTCTAATTAACTGCCCGAAAAAAGAGTTTGCCAGTCTCATGTGTCAATTTTAGCTACATTGAAACCAGTTCTGTAGCAGTAAACCCTCAATTGGTTACATTCTTCGGCTCGAAGGGAGGGAGGCAGGCTACCTTTCCCCTTCCCCCCGGATCGTTCCAAAAGCGCGATTTTTAATCCAAATCTTTACTCACGACCACCGGGTTTTTAGCTCCATTCTTCGCAGGTAGAACTTGGACGCTCACCGCGGGCTTTGTCGCCGCATTTGCATCCCGGTTGGGGCATGTCCCCTGAAGCCCGGCTCCGGTTGTCCCTTCACCCCCACTCCCCCTTTACAGGGGGGGCAGGGGAAGGGTTCGGAGCCTCCGCGGGCACAGCCGGGGAGCCCAGGGTGCGGGACGCTCTTCCCGCACCCCAAACGGAGCCGCGCGCTGCGGTAGCGCGGCTCCTAACCCCCGGGATGGACAAGGCGCCTCGGAACCGAGGCAGCCTTCGACCACCCGGCGATGGCGTCGCCGCCGGAAGTCTAGCACATGCAATTTTTGATGTAGATCTGTGTCCTCTGAAAAATGCATTTTCTGTCCTTTTTTAAAAGCAATTCATAAGAGGCCACTGTAGGCAAGCAATAGCCACAGCCAATGCATCTGGAAGGCCGAAAGGTCCCTTGGGACCTCAGATTATTCAGGGATGCTGTTTTTAGAAGGGAAACCCTCCTTAAAAACAACAGCAGCAGCACACTAGCAGTAAGGACTGAACATACTCAGAAGCCATGCAATATTGCATCTCAGTTGGGAAAGAGAAAGAAAAGGTGTGTGAGAGAAAAATGATGTATCTTGGAGGCTGTCTGAATAAGACCACTGCAAATACACTGCAAATACACTACAACATTTTGCTGCAGATCCCAGTTGTTCAGTTGATTAATTGATAAATCAACTTGAAGTTGTTTTAATTAGACCTAATTCATAGCAGTGTGAATGAGAAATGTGTCTGCTTTCGAGCTTCACAGTTTGGATTTGCTACCTTATTTCATTCAACTTAATGTATTGTGGAAAGAATAAACACAATCTGATTTTCAGTCTTCCTAGCAGTGTGGTTCAGTCTGCAGATGTTTTCTCTCACAAGTAATTAGAATGAGCAACTGAAGCATACCCAACAATTATTAACAATTTCCTTTTACAGAGCACACAGAAACGAACAGTTTAATAATATCACACTAAGCTTGGGAGCATAAATGTGGCAGAAGAGAAATTGGACAAATCAAACTATTTTTATTCCTTCAGTTCTGTTGACAATCACTGCAAACTGCATACCTCAGCATATAGGCCCATGCTTACCCTAATTTTTATGTAATTTTTTTTACATAAATACACGCAAAGAAGAATGTGGTGGGGATGCCTACATTCAGAAGGTTCACCTGTCTGCCGTTTCACACATGGCACAGCAAACCCTCAGATTTGCCATTGTATGTATATTCAACAGCAAACCACAGTCAATTATTATTTGTTAAATTTATATCCCTCCTTCTTCCCGAATTCCAATGGGGAGATGCCGCAACAGAAGGTCTGGTTCCTATACTGTGGATCTTCTACCCTCTGCTCAGTGTACCTGTAAGTTGCATGTTGTCAAACACTGGTCACATCCACCACTTAACCCTTAATGCCTGAACCTGAACATACATGGCTTTGGAACCAGATATTTGTTGGACTACATTCTCCCATATCAGTCCACACATTCAATGAAATGGTCCTCTGAGTCCATTCTCCAGGTACACTGCCATCTGAAGTGTGGTGGGTGAAGACTGGAGACAAAGCCTTTTTGTGGTGGCTCCTCGCCTTTGGAATGCTTTCCCCAAGGAGTCCCGCTTGGAGACGTCATTACTCTCCTTTAGCTGCCAGGCAAAAGCATTTCTGTTTTCCTAGGCTTTCAAAGACTGCTAGCACAGGCATTCTTTCATTTAGAGCGGTTTGTGATTTTATCATCTTTTTACATTGGCTGCTCCTGTTTTACTTTGCTGTTTTTAATCTGCTGCATTAGTTTGCATGCATTATGGCTATGCAAATAGTTTCAGATTTGCACATTGAAATTAGGTGTGCATTAAAATGAGTAGCACATGAAGGAATCGCTGCTTTGCTGTCCATTGCCCCTGGTGCCTTTTTTGACAGGTAAGTAATTACTTGCTAGCTGACTCACGTAACTTTTGAAACTTTCAGGGAAGGCGAGGACTGCACTCGGCAAATGAGAAACATTGCTGGTGCCATAAACTGACTCTGTTTTGACTTGCATCTGCCTGTCACTCTGCTTCTGCAACGTTCTTGTTCCCTTGCTCTACCAGATGTATCTCTGCCTTCTGCTGCTCTGCTCCCCTACACCTGGTGCAGCCATTGGTGGTCAGTATTCTTGGGCATCTGCAAAGGCCCACACCTCAGCAGAGGGACACTGCTTCTCCGCCTCCTTGCTGCTTCTGCCAGCTCACTCTAAGCAACTGAGCAGTGGTAGGAAGAAGCAAAAGAGGATCATCAGCCTCTGTTCACCTTGCCGTCTCTGAGTGTTTGCGTGCTGGGTGTGGATGGTGGAAGCCAAATGCAGAGACGACAGCAGCAAGGAGGAAGTAAGTCCAGACAGAGACAGGTCCCACTGAGGGCATTGGCCATTCTTGCACCCAAACAAAAAAAAAAACACCTCCTGGAGCTGAAACTGTGGAGCTTCCCTTTATATGTCTATCAATTTGCTTTCCTCTTTTCTTATGTTCTTAAGGCAGACCTTAGCATGTAGTTTTCCTTCAGGAAGAAAGAGAAAGCTTGTTTTCTCCTGCGCTGGTAGGTAGGGCTTGAACCAATGACTTCAAGTTACAAGGAAGAGATTCCAACTAAACATTCGGAAGAACAGGAAGGGCTGTTATACCGTGGAATGGACTCCCTCGGGAGATGGTGGACTCTCTTTCCTTGGAGGTTTTTAAGCAGAGGTTGGATAACCACCTGTCATGGATGCTTTAGTTGAGATTCCTGCATTGCAGGAGGTTGGACTAGATGACCCTGGGAGGTGCCTTCCAACTCTAAGATTCCAGACCCTCTAAGTGTCCCTATTTTCCAGGGACAGTCCTCCATTTACAGAAGCTGTCCCAGTTTCTGATTTGATACTGGAATGTCCTGCTTTTCCTTACAACACCCCTATTTTTGTTGGAGAAAAGTTGGAAGGGTTTGGTAAGACGTCCCTATTTTCATCAGAGAAATGTTGGAGGGTATGGAGTTATGTGACCCCCCAAGCCAAGGAGATAAGTAACTATACAACCTTTAGAAGACATATGACCGCAGCCCTGTACAGTGGTACCTTGGTTCTCAAACTTAATCCATTCCGGAAGTCTGTTCCAAAACCAAAGCGTTCCAAAACCAAGGCATGCTTTTCCATAGAAAGTAATGTAAAGTGGATTAACCTGTTCCAGACTTTTAAAAACAACCCCTAAAACAGCAATTTAACGTGAGTTTTACTATCTTAACGAGACCATTGCTCCATAAAATGAAAGCAATAAACAATGTACTTCAGTCACACAATCAATCAGTAACTGAACTGGGTTCCACACAGTCACAAAAACAAAAAAGAGCCGCAAAAACAAAAATGCAAAATTGTCGGGGTTTGGTTGCTGGAGCTCCTCGTGCACGGCCTTAGACTGGTTATGCACGAGGTACCAGTTGCGGGGAAAGTGGCCAGCGTTCCGCGTGCTTTTGAGCACGGTCGCCGGCCAAGCCTCACAGTCTGAAGGATGATGAGTAAGCCAATTGAAGACTCTGGTGGAGTGTGAATTCCTAATTGCCTTCTTTAATGAACAGTTGCCTCGTGAAAATAAATATATACCCTGACTCTGAATATGCGGACCAAATTAAAGAAATTAAAATTTTTACTTTACTCCCCCCTTTAACCCCAAAGGAAGACAGACACCGGTTGTATCTTTAGTGGCTTCGGCAGAACCCGCATAGGCTCGTCCCCTAAGCTAAGTTCCCCTAAGCTTAAAGACCCTGCGCGCCCAATCTTCCGCGAGGCTATCTAAATAAACTAAAACCGAAATATCTTCCGCGGGCCTAACCCTAGGCTAACCTAAAAGAAAACCTAACTAAAACTAAAACCGAATGATCTTCCGCGATCTAACTCTAACTAAAGAAAAACCCATCCAACCCGTCCAGCCCGCTCCTAGTCCCTTAAACTAAACTTGACTTCAACTAAAACCCAACTAAAAGAACATAAGAAGAACGTGCGGTCTCGTGCTACTCCTCCTGCCTAAGCGGGGTGCCTCTGCCTTTTATTAGGGAACAAACGTGACATCATCATTAGTACTTTAACCAATAAAATCACTGTTGCTGCCCTCCAAAAAGGCGGGAAGCAAGTTTAACGCTCATTAACAACTTTGAACATGACCGGATCTACAAAATAAAGGCGGATTAATCTCATAAGTGAACCACACTATTCATTCATGCTTTCACTTTCGCTTTTACGCGCAATTATACCAAAAGTAGACCTCGAAAAACTTATAAAATAACCAAATAATTATGAATCCATGGCGGATCCGTGAAACGTATTCCGACATATCATCTTTCTTTTTTTGTTTTAAATTAAATTATTTTTGATTTAGTTATATAAAAAAAGAAGGTTAGAGATATCATAAGCATTTATCTGACATAAACATTACCATTTGCTTCGATATAAACCTTGACATGAAAAGGCAAAGCGTCAACAGTGCTGACAGTGCCCACATCAAGACTGTGATATAAACACTAGCAACACCATCAACATCCACCCTTTTCATAGGAGGAAATACTTGTACAATAATGTAGCAATAAAGTCATGAAAATAACAAACCACTAGCCGAACATAAAAAGTGATCGATCCGATACACTGTAAACCTTTTAGGCATATATAAATACTTCAATACGTAGTGTAACACAACAAATCACCTCATAAGCATATATACTTTCGCGTGCAGCGTAAAACAACAAATTACTCCCCAAACACAAGAGAGGACCTGATACAGGTCCAAAATTAAAAATAACGGATAACGACTGCCCAAACATAAGAGAGGTCCCGATCCGGGACCCAAAATTAAAGTATAACTAGAGCTGGGGCTACATGGCCTACCCAGACCCCTCCCCCATTTTTTTTAAATTTTTTATTTGGAAACTAAGGAAAATGGATAAGGAAACATAAAAGGTGTGTGGCACTGAGGCTACAGAATCGAGGGAACTTTCAGGAAGACAGATTCTGGACTTACCACAGCGACCACAGGTAACGGGGAACTAGGGTCCGATTCCAGAAAGGGGATTTAAGGCACCTAAGTACAAGTGGTTTGCGCCACTAGAGGGGATTTAAGCTACCTATATAAAGGTGTCCCAGCCAGGATGAGGATTTAAACCATCTACGCAAGGGTTTCCAGCGAAACGAAATTGGAATTAAACCAGCTACATAAGGGTCTCCCATTAACAGCAGGAAACAGGGTGAAGGGAAAAGCTGGGAACCTGGTTTACTGCCAAAGGTAGCATATAGAGGGGTATTCTTCAAAGAAAATAGGGGTACCAAAAGGGTAGGACGCCACCAGACTTGACATATATATCTTGAACAAATCCGAGAATGACCAATTCTTTGACCAAAGGAAATCATTTCAAATAAAGTATATAAATGTTACCACATTTTGAACTACAACTTTTGCAAGCACAACGTGGAGATTTAGGATTATTGAAATAAAACATATATGTATAAATATATCTATGACTAGAACTGCACAAAGATGATGCTTTGACCTTACATAAACATTTCCATATCATCAAAATTGTGACGCTCTAAATGGAAACCATTTCAGAAAAGCTTTGCATATATAAACATCCATATCATTAATTACCAAGCTATATGGAAAACACATGTAATATGCGAGGCGGATATTTCAAGAAGCATACAAAGGTAAATATGCAATTTTTACAAGTACAAGACAGGTTTAGAACTGCAAAATGGTGTTGGAGAGGAGGATGAAGACGATGAATGAGTTGCCGGTCGTCTTCTTCTCCGACTACACACGACCATGTAGAAGAAATAGTCCTGGAACTCAGGAAAAGTTCATGGAGCTCAGGAAAGTACTGAAACATCGAGCTCTGAAGAAACAACGATACCTGTAGAAGGAAGGAGGTTAAGCAAGCAAATCAAGGTGATCTGCTAGTGAATGCAGGTATGAGAATAACTGGAACAAATCTAGGCAGCCAGGAACCAAGGGGCTGCCCAGAGGCAAACAAAAGGCCTAGGCAGTAGGAGGGTAAAGCAAACTGCCCAGAACTCAACTGGTGCTGTTAGTTGAGCACTTTTGAAGAATTACTGCATTTGACAAGGCGTTGGGCAAAAATTGCCGGGAACCGTAGTTCTCCCTAACTGGACAAACTGTAGAAACGTCTTGTTGAAGAGTAGAGGTTGAACACACAAACGAAGGCGGGCAGCTGGAAACCGTAGTTCTCCATGGCTGGGCCAAATTTTAGAAACTTCCTCTTAAGGAACAGAAACAAGTCCCTTTCTTTGAGAAACTGGTGTGTTCAGACAACGAGTTGGATATTCTCAGCATGCTGTTAATATAGAGGATAATAAAGAAACAGGAATCTAGCCAAAGAACCAAGAGTTCCGCCGGGAGTTATAGTTTTCCAATCAACCATTGCCAAAGTCAGCACAGAACATAACAAGGAACGTTCCATGGCTGGCGATTGGATCATTGAATGAAGGAAAAGTGAATAGATGTGAACAATGCAGAAAAGAGCAATGCACTTTTGTAACAGTGCTTGCCAGGGGCTTGTAGAGAGAATGAGCTCTTTAATTAGGGCCTCTGCTGCGACGAGCTTCTCGGATGTCAGCGGCCATTGGTCGACCCACACAGGGGGTCCTTCCTTCCATGTGAGTGGAAGTGCATGAACTGGCGCTGATGCAGAGGCCCACATCAAAAATGAGTGTGGATAACAGTTCTTGCTTTTGACAATAAGTCTCTACCCCAAAGGGTGATAGGCACATCCATAACAAGTGGACGGAGCTGCACCATGGAGCCTGAGTCTGACTGGAAGGTAATCGGGTGCACGCTCTGGTGGGCGGGTTCGAAACCTCCGACTCCGAAGACTTCCTGGGTGACAGTCGTTGCCCACTGGTCAGGCCAATCCTTTCTGGCGATCACTGTGACATCTGCGCCTGTATCAAGAAGACCCTTGATCTTTCGTCCACCCATTTCTAAGACGAGATGAGGGCGTTCTTCTGTAATCTTGATTAGCGCCATTGCTGTCTGAGGAGGCAAAGAGTCTACAGGAGCTGTAGGCGTAGAAGTAAGCAAATAGAGTCTGGCAATTTCCAAACCTTTTGTTAGGACACAAGGAACAGTTGAAAATCCTGGAATCAGCAACTGCGATGAATCTGTGATTCGAACTAGGCCTGCAGTCAGTGTGACTGTGGCAGGGAGGTGATCCATCCTAGGCAGGATAAGGCAAATTGAGGTGTCTGGGAATGGACCACGAATGGATGTTGGCAATTGCTGAGCAAACCATGGATTTGAAAAGTAACAGTCCTCTGTTAAGAAGAGTGGTATACCTGGGACAGAAGATTCTTCTTGTTCTTCGTTGGCAGTGTTTGAAGATATCTTTTTGGCTTCGGGTTTTTTGCACTGCTGAAGTTGGCAACTCTGAAGCTGCTTGGCGTTGAGTTGGCAAACTTGAGGTTCCTCTGTTGGTAAAAGTTGCTGATGCTGTTGAATCTGCTGGCATTCAGGCAGTTGTGCATCAAACTGGCAGGATGGAACTTCTTCTTTGACACGAGGCAGTAGAAGTTGTTGTTCCTGATAGTTGTTTGGTTGTGGCGGGCTGAGCTTAAAAGCTGGAGGTGACACAAAGGTGTGGACATTGTTAACTGGAGTGATGCTTAAGCTTCCACAAGAGGGAGCTGTCTCACTCACTTGCATTCTTTGGCCACATGGAAAGTGATCATCAGCTGGGTTGCAACTTGAACACTGCTGTTTCATCAAGGGCAAATGTCCTTCAATGACAGATTGACCTTGACTCAAAGGTGAATAAAGCTCAGGTGCTGCAAGGTTGACCTCAGTAGGATGTCTTCTCAACGTTGAAGGCAATTCTGCGATCAGAGGCTTGACTGTGATTGCTTGCTGTGAAGCAGGATCAACATCAGCAGGAACTGAAGGGCGGTCAGCAGAAGGTGAACTGAATGCTGTGTTCTCTACTGGAACCCTTTGAATAGGTAAGGCAGATGATGAAACCTCTGGAACCTGAATGCTTGATGAGGTCACATCTTTTCTCTGGACATCTGAAGAGTGGATATCTCTCTGGATCACTCTTTTTTCCTGATGACCTGGATAAGGAGTAGCGTTGTTCACCTTTCTGGGATGGTTGACCTTCATGATGTTCTTGAACTTGCACCCTATTGTTTTACCGGGGCCGGGGCGCGGCCCGCAGAACCGTTTCCCTGAACTGGAGATGAGGTAGGTGATGTGTTTTGTGGATTCAAGCGACAATCATTCGCCCAATGAAATCCTTTCTGACAGATGGGACATCTCTCTGGCGGCTTGGCAGAAGGCCTTGGCGTTGTTGTGCACTGCGACCGGAAATGCCCATCGCCTCCACACCCATAGCACTTCTTGACCGGCGTAGAGCTGTCTTGACGTGGCATCTGTACCGCAGCTGCCAAGAGCTGTGCTTTGTAGGAGTGGGTACCGACATTCTGGCAGACGCGTAGCATCTCAGTCAATGTGGCATCTGGACGAGCTGCAACTGCTGTTAGGGCATTCTTGCAGTCATCATTGGCATTTTCAAAGGCAAGTTGTTTTGTCAGCATGTTTCTGGCATGACGATCTTCTATCTGGCGTTCCACTGCGACAATCAGGCGATCCACGAAGTCCCCATAAGGTTCTTTTGGACCTTGCCTAACTGCAGCGAATCCTGATACTGAGCTAGCATCTGTGCGATTGGGTAGTCTGCGCCAAGCTTTGACTACAATGTCTGCTATGGTGACAAGTGCAGCATCAGGTATGGCTAGCTGTTGATTGAGATTGGAGTAATGTCCTGATCCTGTGAGCATATCTTCTGTGGCAAGTGGCGTTGCACGTCTGGCTGCTACTTCTTTCCACTCTTGCAGGCACAGAAGAGCATCTGTAGGCGATAGGAAGGTGCGAAGAATCAACTTCCAATCAGATGGCAGAAGTCTACTAGTGGACAGTCCTTCAAGTAAACTTCTAGTATAAGGAGCTTGAAGTCCATTTTCGCGTATGGCTTTTCGCAGTTCACGTAGTGTTTCAAAAGGAATGGCTTGATATCTTGCAGGTTGTCCTCCATTAGCACGAATCACTGGAAAGATGTGCATTGGATCAGCACTAAAGTCTATTTGTCCCAAAGCTGCTTCCAAAGCTTGGGTTCTGCAGATGGGCTGCATTGCTGTAGGGTCTGTAGGTGGCATCAGTGAGTTTAAATCTTCTTGATGCTTTCCAAATGATGAGCCACTAGATGGTGCTAAAGAGTCTTTGACATCTGGATGCCTTGAAGATGGCTGACTATGAAGACAAGATGGCTGACTTGAAGTTGGATGAAGACAAGATGGCTGACTTGAAGTTGGATGAAGACAAGATGGCTGACTTGAAGTTGGAGCATAAGGTTGTTGGCTCTGTACTGCAAGTCCTGGCATCTGGATCATCATTGTTTGGCTTTGCTCTTGTCTTGGAATCTGCATTGGCATTGGAGGTGCTGAAGGGTTGGTAAATTGCTGTTGTGCTGCTTGCATTGAAGCTTGGATTGCTGTTGATTGGAAATCAGCTTGCTGCAAAACTGGAGCTGCTGGCTTGAGCGCGGCCTGCAGGGCAGCAGGGTTTGCTGGCAAAAAGGCTGCTTGCTGCTGCTGCTGCTGGATCGCTGGCAAAAGCGCGGCTTGCGATGGAGGAAGCGGGACCGTTGCTTGGAGCGAGGTCCGCGGCTGCTGCTGACTTGAAATCGCTGGCTGGTAAAAGGCCTGCGATGACTGCTGAGCGACTGGCGGTGGGGCAGTCCGCGGCGGGGCTTGAAAGGCCGACGGCGTCTGCTGCACCGGCACAGGCGACAATGAATCTGGCAACGACAAATTGGACAAGGGCGAGTGCGTGTACGACAACGGGGCCTGAACTGGCTGCTGCGAGGGGGCCGAAAATGGCACAACCGCAAGCGGCAGCACAGGGGCACTATTAAAAGCAGTATTTCCTAAATTCACTGTTCCATTAAGCAAAACATTTCTTGGAGCGATTTGTTGAAAGCAGTTTCTTACTTTGCTCCATACTAATTGTACAGGAATTCCGATTTTCGGGTTGGCCATAAATTCTAACCCGATCCTTTCCCATGAGGCTAAATCTTTCGTTCCCTCCTTAGGGACCCAGGGACAAATTTCCCCAATGGTTTTAACTAAAAGCTCTACTTCTGATTCAGAGACAGGGTGACCATTTCTTTTCAAAAGGTACAATAAATCTTCACAAAATTTTACTTGAGCAGTTGAGAGTGAGGAGCCCATTTTTTTAAACACTTTTCAAAAACTTTTCCTCCCCCACCCGTAGGCTTCTACTAGGGGACACCGGTTCTACCCGTAGGCTTTAACCGAAAAACCTGGCACCCGTAGGCTTTAGCCAGAAAACCTCCGCCCCCACCCGTGGGCTTCTACTAGGGGCTACCGGCCCTACCCGTAGGCTTTGACCGAAAAACCTGGCACCCGTAGGCTTTAGCCAGAAAACCTTTCCCTCCCACCCGTAGGCTTTTTCGGGAGACACCGGCCCTACCCGTAGGCTTTGACCGAAAACCCTGGCACCCGTAGGCTTTTGCCAGACCCTGGCACCCGTAGGCTTTTGCCAGAACCCTTCCCACCCGTAGGCTTTAGGGAAGACCTTACTCTGCCCGTAGGCTTACACTAAACTCCTTGCCGCTCTACCCGGGGACCCCTTGGGGCAAAATACACGCGCGCGACTTCTATTTACACTACTTTGGGCGAGCGGTGGATTCGCGCTACTGCAGCGAAATCCTGGATAAACCGGGCCGTTATACCTCACCTCTCAATGTCTGTTTCCGAGCCACTTCCGATATGTTGCCTTTAACCGGAGTCTTCGTGGAAGCGATTTTTGACTACGCTTTGCCTCAGAGAGGGCACCACTTGTCGGGGTTTGGTTGCTGGAGCTCCTCGTGCACGGCCTTAGACTGGTTATGCACGAGGTACCAGTTGCGGGGAAAGTGGCCAGCGTTCCGCGTGCTTTTGAGCACGGTCGCCGGCCAAGCCTCACAGTCTGAAGGATGATGAGTAAGCCAATTGAAGACTCTGGTGGAGTGTGAATTCCTAATTGCCTTCTTTAATGAACAGTTGCCTCGTGAAAATAAATATATACCCTGACTCTGAATATGCGGACCAAATTAAAGAAATTAAAATTTTTACTTTACTCCCCCCTTTAACCCCAAAGGAAGACAGACACCGGTTGTATCTTTAGTGGCCTCGGCAGAACCCGCATAGGCTCGTCCCCTAAGCTAAGTTCCCCTAAGCTTAAAGACCCTGCGCGCCTAATCTTCCGCGAGGCTATCTAAATAAACTGAAACCGAAATATCTTCCGCGGGCCTAACCCTAGGCTAACCTAAAAGAAAACCTAACTAAAACTAAAACCGAATGATCTTCCGCGATCTAACTCTAACTAAAGAAAAACCCATCCAACCCGTCCAGCCCGCTCCTAGTCCCTTAAACTAAACTTGACTTCAACTAAAACCCAACTAAAAGAACATAAGAAGAACGTGCGGTCTCGTGCTACTCCTCCTGCCTAAGCGGGGTGCCTCTGCCTTTTATTAGGGAACAAACGTGACATCATCATTAGTACTTTAACCAATAAAATCACTGTTGCTGCCCTCCAAAAAGGCGGGAAGCAAGTTTAACGCTCATTAACAACTTTGAACATGACCGGATCTACAAAATAAAGGCGGATTAATCTCATAAGTGAACCACACTATTCATTCATGCTTTCACTTTCGCTTTTACGCGCAATTATACCAAAAGTAGACCTCGAAAAACTTATAAAATAACCAAATAATTATGAATCCATGGCGGATCCGTGAAACGTATTCCGACACAAAATAAATAGCAAAAACAGACAGACCTCAGCATAACACTCAAAACGGAAGTGTAGCACTCAAATCAGAAGTGTAACAGTCAAAATGGACCACGTTCAGCTTCCGAAAAAAGTTCACAAACCGGAACACTTACTTCCAGGTTTGCACTGTTTGGGTTCCAAGTTGTTTGAGTACCAAAGCAATTGAGAACCAAGGTACCACTGTATAGGGAAGTTTTTTTAAAAAATATTTAATGTTTTGTTATGTTTTTATATATGTTGGGTGGGATATGTGGGTGGGATATAATAGTAAGCAACAGCAACAGGTAGGACGTCCCTATTTTCAACAGAGAAAAGTTGGATGGTATGTGATTCAGAGTAAGAACATGAAAAAGAATACATACTTCTTCACACTGCTTGTCTCTGGCTGTTAGTTTAAAATTAAAGGGACTATTTATGATGACTGAGCAGATGTAGAAGCCCAGCTGTGCCAAATTATTATTTTTTTAATGGTGTCTTTTCATTCCAGATTTTATTTCTGCTGAAATAAGTGGCATGGCAGCACAGACGCTCAAACAATGATGTGCTCTCCCAAGCTCACATTCCGAACATGTTCACAATCCTGTCTCAGCGAAGTCTGCATTGGTTTGTTCATGTCCAAAAGAATGGAAGAGATGGCAGGATCCCCAAGGATGTGCTCTACAGGGAGCTACCTAGCTTCAGGCACCAGGCCCATTGGCAGACCAACTTTGAGTTACAAAGATGTTGGCATGCATAACATGAAGGCTGGCAACATCTACCCTGCCGTGTGGGAATCCCTTGTGGATGACTGCAGTGCCTGGAGACTGTCAAGTCAGGTCGTGCATCCATAGCAGTGACCAGAGGAGGAATGGCCGCTGGGAGGAGCACAGAGAGAAGAAACACCACAGTGCACTTGCATCAGCCTTCCTCTGTCCTTTGTTGTTGTTGTTCAGTTGTTCAGTCGTGTCCGACTCTTCGTGACCCCATGGACCAGAGCACGCCAGGCACGCCTATCCTTTACTGCCTCCCGTAGTTTGGCCAAACTCATGTTAGTAGCTTCGAGAACACTGTCCAACCATCTCATCCTCTGTCATCCCCTTCTCCTTGTGCCCTCCATCTTTCCCAACATCAGGGTCTTTTCTAGGGAGTCTTCTCTTCTCATGAGGTGGCCAAAGTACTGGAGCCTCAACTACAGGATCTGTCCTTCTAGTGAGCACTCAGGGCCGATTTCCTTAAGAATGGATAGGTTTGATCTTCTTGCAGTCCATGGGACTTCTTGCAGTCCTCTGTCCTAGCTGCAACAAAACATGCCTCCCCTATATTGGTTTCTACAGCCACAGCAGGTGCTGTAACATTCCAACAGTTTGACTTCACCCCTAAAGGCACACTCCTCCACTATCTCGCAAGAGCTTGCTTTAGAAGAAACTGGAGTAAAGCATAAACTTAAAGTAGATTTCTTTGTTTTTACCCTTAACCCACTGTGACTATCTGGTGGCTGGAGGTTAGTTGATTTTACTCTATGTTTACCTGTCTCCACAGAAAATGTAATACTCAACTGAGTATGAAAGTTATTGCCTGATGATTTAATGATTGTGACACCTGATTGATTTAATGATTTAATGATTGTGACACCGGGAGCAGCAATACATCAAGAACTTAACAACTTTGCAACACTATCATGACTCCCATCATCCCTGACCCACTGGCCATGCTGGGCAGCACTGATGAGAGTTGGAATCAAACAACATCTAGAGGACCACGTTTTTCCCAGCCCTGGCTTATTGGGAGAATACAGGCAGCCCCCCATCTACGTGTGGGTTACGTTACAAGGCACCCTGTGCGCCAGTGAAATTGTGTAGACATTTGTACCTTAGATCCCGAATGCCTTGCTACTCAAACGCTTTGGCTCCTGAATGCCACAAACCCGGAAGTGAGTGTTCCGGTTTGCGAACGTTATTTGGAACATTAACGTCCAACAGGGCATCTGATTGGCTGCAGGACCTTCCTGCAGCCAATCAGAAGCCGCACTTTGGTTTCCGAACGTTTTGGAAGTTGAATGGACTTCCAGAATGGATTCCGTTCGACTTCCAAGGTACAACTGTAATTGAAAGCTTACTGGAAAAACCTGCAAACACCCCCGTTCTGCCCTCTCTGTGACGTCTTTATACATTTCTTGGGTTAGGCACAATGCACGTATACACAGCCATGCACATATTGAATATACGTAAACATAAACCACCCAGAACCCTTCCGAGGAAAGGGGTTCATCTTCCCACTGATCCCCAGTAATCTTGCAAGTGAACCACTCATGCTTTCAAAATGCCTAATTAAGTAATATTTGAAGCAATGAGATACATGGTCTGGGTTGACATTTTGCAGGTAAGCAGGGGTGCATATCACATTCATCCTAATCACTTGGCAGCCAAATTCAGAATGCACCTCCCATCTTGCAATCTTCCCTGCTTCTGCAAAAGGAAATAACAAAACTTTTTCAAGGATGAAGTAGCGTGGGGATTTTCTGTTGCATATTTGTGCACTGTTTACCCTTAGATTTTGTTCACTGTGCACGCAAATCGTTATCGTTTTATGTTGCCTTGCTTTTGGTAAAGGAAGTGACAGGAAGTTCAAACACGAGTAGGAGAATATACTTTCAAATCCATTCAATGCATTCAGGTGGCACAAGGTCACTATGCTTTGCTACTATTTCCTTGTGCCCTTTTCCTGGACAGCTTCCTGCAATTTATCTCTGCATCCTCCGTGACAACATTTTCCAGCATGGAACGCTCCTTTTGTGTGTGTGTGTGTGTGTGTGTGTGTGTGTGTGTGTGTGTGTGTGGCTTGGTGGTCAACCACATAATAACCACTTTTCCATTTTGAAAACAAGTTCATCCTCCCAAATCCCAGCAAAGAGACGATTGCAGCTGTTTAGCTATGGGTTTCAGCTGTTGTAAATGAAGTAATTATAATGGGAAGAACTTCTGCTTACTTGTGAAACTGTGCTAGTGAATATCATGATTTGATCAAAGATGGACAGTTGCTCCCAGGAATCCTGACAGTATCTAGCTCACAGCTCTTTCCTTGAAAACCCGGCCAGATTTTAATTTCTTACACGGAAAACTCTACCTTAGAATAGGCCTGGAATAGAATAATAATACCCTGCCCATCTGACTGGGTTGCCCCAGCCACTATGGGAGGCTATAAAAACATAAAACATTAAACTTTTTTTAAAAACTTCCCTATACAGGGCTGCCTTCAGGTGTCTTCTAAAGGTTGTATAGTTACTCAAATCCTTGACTCAGGGGTAACACAACTCCATACCCTCCAACACTTCTCTGGTGAAAATAGGAATGTCCTAAGGAAAAGCAGGAAATTCCGGGATAAAATCATAAACCAGGACGGCTTCTGTAAATCCAGGACTGTCCCTGCAAAATGGGGACACTGTGAGGGTCTGCTAGGCCCAAGCATCATGGGGCGTGGCAGCAGGTAACACAAATGTGAAATATAGTCTCTCTCAAAAAGAACCTAAGAGCCCTGCTGGATCAAGCCAAAGGCCCATCAAAGCCTACAAGCGGAATTTGGGTGTGAGAAACACTCCCCTCACTTGCGATTCCCAGAAACTGGCCTCAAGAGGCATACTGCTTCTGACCGTGGAGAAGGGAGCATAGCCAGTGTCTAGATAAGTCTTATTCTTCATGAATTATGGCCAGGGATGATGGGAGTTGTAGTCCTGTAACCTCTGAAGGCCACCAGGTTGGGGAAGGCTGCTGTAGATGGATCATGAAATAGAAGTGTTGACTTTAATAATGCTAAATTACACATTTCTGAAATTAAATCATTGACCACACAGACTTTGTTTCTGTCAGGGCCCCAGGATGAGGCCCGTTTCCCCACTCATGGTAATGGGGTTGCAGACGTCACCAGAATAGTGGTACTTCGGGTTACAGGCGCTTTAGGTTACAGACTCCGCTAACCCAGAAATATTACCTCAGGTTAAGAACTTTGCTTCAGGATGAGAACAGAAATCACGCAGCGGCGGCAGGAGGCCCCATTAGCTAAAGTGATGCTTCAGGTTAAGAACAGTTTCAGGTTAAGAACGAACCTCCAGAACGAATTAAGTTCTTAACCCGAGGTAAGCCTCACTAAAACTTACCCTTGTTCTTCGCCTTGCTTGGCACTGCATTTACTGGGAGTATCACCTTCTAGTCAATGGGGCTTACTTCATGATGGTCAACTGATGTCAACACGATGCCTGGTCACTCCATTTAAAAGAAAGGTTTGAAGTCGAATTCCCAATTCTTCCTTCGCTTGGCATTTGCTCTGGATTTTACCTTTTGGTCAATACTTGGAAGTTTCCCACACTCAAATGTCATCAGACCATGGAAAGGTTGGTGTGGTTTGCCCAAGAGAGCCTGAAAAATCATCTTTTAAGTCCCACAGGTTAGAAGTTCCCTGCTACTGCCATGTACGTGCATGTCGCCTGTTCTCTGTAGGCAATAAGCAAAAATTAAATTTGGGAGATGGATTAGGAGCTTGGGAAATATGAAGTCTGAGGCATTTCATAAATCTTGTGGTCCTCAAATTTTCGCTGGACACAGCAACAGACTTTGAGAGTCTTTTATAATGGGGCACCGTGAGAGGCCAAAATTTGGCGCCTCCAGAGGGATCTTTTCAATTATGGATCTTCTTAAAAACAAACACTGCTCTTTCCACTTTGTTAAGAATTACCTAAATCGGGCTACTGCTTGAAAGGGTATCTGCATGGAGTGCCTGTCTCACACATTACATTAGGTGTGTGGCATGGAGGACCGAGCACCTACCCCTCAATCAAGCAGATTATCGCTACTCAGGTGTCTGGGACTAAGGTTTCAGATAGCACACCTTACAGTTCTGAAACATTAAACAAATAAATCCATTATAAATGGGAGCATGTCATCATAAAATACTTGTACACTATTTTGATGCTTCTTAAGAAAAACAGCTGTTTTTGCTAGGTTGCCTTTGTAATCCCCATTTTTAAATGCCTAAAATCTCCAATTTTTTTCAAAACTTGGCCTCAAAATACTTTGGCAAGCAGGTCTGAATACCAGTTATAAAGGCTTGCTTTAGCATACACCAGGCCTGTCCAACAGGTCGATCGCGAGATCCTGATCCCTCCCCCCCCCAAAAGCTCAACAACTTTGGCTCATCCTCCCCACCAAAAGTTCAACAACTCTGGTCAATCCAATGGGTAGATCACTGCCATTTTTTTTATAGTGGGAGTAGATCACAGTCTCTTGGAAGTTGGACTGCCCTGGCATGCACAATGCAAGTCCTGAAGCAAACTAAGATGTGCAAACATTTCCAAGAGCAGTATCTGGCCTGAAGCATTTCAAAGTTATTTGGAGCTAAGCAACTCAGTAAATTCCAGAAGGTGGAAGTCCATCTTCAAAAACAGAGGACACCAGTATTTATCCTCGCCCTAAAAGTACTGTACTGTATTTGTCTTACCAGGATGCAGTTCTTGCTCCCTATCCTGTTGAGGAATAAAACTTTACTGCATGGACCTGTGCAGACATCAGCTATTCCCTCCTTTCATTTCAAGGATTTGTGGTATGAACTTTCGTGTGCACGCACACTTCTTCAGATACCAGGAATCTGAAGAAGTGTGCATGCACACGAAAGCTCATACCAAGAACAAACTTAGTTGGTTTCTAAGGTGCTACTGGAAGGAATTCTTTTATTTTTTATTTTATCACATTTACAGAAAGTCTAGATTTACCACTCATTTACACTGCTTTGCAGATTATGGGCCGTATCCAACCAAGTTGTCGCATTGGCACAATAACTTGGAACTGTCTCTTTTCTCCCCTGCACACTCCCTAAATCTGTTCTGGATATGGTTTGGAGGTCACGCAGAGGAAAAGGGAGGGCTGGTTGTACAGGTGAAAACATAGCTTTGCTGGAGAAAACCCCAGGTCTGCATTTGGCAAGCAAAACTGCTGCTAGTTACTGTGGCTTCAATTCTAATGTAAAGGAAGTTACAGTTCCTCACCTCTTGCTATCCCCAGCACTTCCCAAAAAGCCCCTGGAGTCTTGGGGAGGGGAGCATCCAAAACAATGTAGGATGGGGACAATGCCTAAAATTTGGCAAGGATCCTAAGTTAGCTTTGTATTTCAGCCCATATCCAATTACCTCCAAGTGCAATTTACTGAATTGCCATTACTTAACAACATATTTGAAGCATTTAACTGTAAAGAGAAATAATATTTAAAGTAAACTCATTTAACTAAATATATAAAACCTCTGTAATTATTATTTTATTAGTATCAACCAGGAAATCAGATGTTCAGTATTCTCCTGAGGTTATACATAAACAAATGCAAAATTGAAGAATCGTAAAAGTCAAAATCGTATAACAAAACAATACTCCATCAAAAAAGTGTGTAAAGTTACAAGAATGCTATCTTTAAACACTGGCACATGAGAATCATAATTTTTAACTACAGAATTGCCAATCAGTTCCCAAATTAGTCCGCAGGTAAATGTGAAGAGAGTTAATAATTGCCAGCACTTTTACTGAATGTGCACAAACTTTTAACTTTGGTTTTCAAAGCAACCTATACTTTATCAAATCAGAGGTCACTGGAATACCATGTTACATCTCACACCTATATGGGGAAAAAGTAATTTCCCTATACAGCTAATTTTAACTTACAAAATGGGCAAATATCAAGAATGCATTATAAAAAGACTAACAGAAAAAGATACATCTCATCTGACTTTTGAGACAATATAAAATTTTGAAAATGGGATAGTCTAGGACTACTATGATATGAAAGCATGAATTCATACAGATTGAACAATGGTACCACTTATAGAAAACATTAGCAAAGTAAAATATTTTCCTGTGGGATATTTACTACCAGGAGAGGTCATTGTATAAAGCCCACAACTATTACTTGACATGGTATCCTAAAAGGATTACAGTAATTTTAGCATTTGACATTACCTGCTTAGGTAGGGTACACTCACCTCTGTATTCAGGTATTTGCAAATACAACTCTCATTATGGCCAATGGAGTCACATATGTAAATTCCTCACAGCTCAAAATGAGAATATACTCTCAGTGGTCCTCCAAGGACACAAATTTGAAGTTATTTTCCCCTGAAATTAATCCATGCTACTGAATTCTATATTCCTCAGCCCTCAGAAACTGGTAAATTTACACAAATCAGTAGAATATTGTATGTAAGCAAAAGCTGAGCAAATACAGATTGGCTAAGAACAGGGTTCTCAAAAAAAAAGTGGCCTCTTATATGAAGGGAAAAAAACACACAATGCTTTGCATATGCTTGTATATATTTCCTACCCTATCATGATTATCTAGGGCGTAGATCAAAGCTCTTGTATCAGCTTATAGGAATGAAGAAACAAAAATGCCATTTTTATGTGATCCCCAAAGGGCATAACAGAGAATATGCTTTCCAGAAAGAAAGACTTTACAAGGGCATCTATTAAAAGGACAACAATACTAATTTAAAAAAAAATGTATTTACTTAGAAGCAATCAGAATGTCAACAGCTACATATTATTATTTTTTGCAATTACAGAGTGGTATTTAAGTTAACAGATCAACTATTATTTTTTTTGATGCAGACAACTGATGAAAATGAGTAACCAACTACATCTGCAAGTATAACTAATTTGTGCTGTGCACCAACAAGGAACCTGCTTTAAACTTTCATGCCAATTTACAACCCCCTCACTGTACTAGGCAAGGTTAGCGGCCACTGAGATACCACTGAAGGACAGGGCTACCCAAAGACACGTCCGGTAGTGTGTTAACTATACAAAAAAAGAGAGAGAGAAAGAAAGAAAAAAGAAGAGAGACACTGTACATTTTAAAAACAAATCTTACACAGTTTTATGTTTAATTTTTTTCTCTTTAAAAGGAGTGAGTTGTGTACAGGGGGGTTAAATGCTTTTATAGACAAGAACTGATCTAAAAGAGGGTTATTCATCATCATCCTCTTCTTCCTCATCCTCCTCCTCGTCCTCATCTTCATCCTCTTCATCATCATCCTCGTCGTCGTCATCGTCTTCCTCTTCCTTCTTTTTCTTGCTTTTCTCAGGCTTAGGTGGAGCTAGCTTTTTGGCTACCTCAGGCTTCCCCTTAGCTCTGTATGCAGCAACATCCTTAGGAGAAGCAGAGAAAGTTTTTAGCTACCTGACACAGAGGGAAGGGAATACCACTTAAATGAAAATGCACAGGAATCTATATTTGACAGAATTGTAATTCATAACATAGAACCTGCTCAGATGACTAAGATTTGTACTACTGCAGTTCAGTACAACAGTACACTCAGTCAAGAATTCTAATACTTTATTGATAAATTTCACGCACTTCAATTAATGAGTAGACAGTGCCACCTTCAGCATGCAATAAGTTTATCTTTTTAACTTGCACATAACACTTAATAAAGCAAGCCTCAATAAACTCAATGTCAAACCTACATTTAAAAAAATTAAGTACAGTATAGGGTTTCAAACAAATTTTTGTTCTCATTTCCCTAACTGTCCAAAATGATCAGGTTTTTTTTTTTACCCATCTTGCTGCTGTAAATCCATGGCTCATAGAGTTGTGCCATTAGCTAGATCTTCCTTAGTACCACACTGACAGAGTATCTACACCATGGCTTAATTAATTCTCTCAATTATGAGTGGCTTAATATATTATTATACTATGCTCTGTTACAAAGAACACCACAGCACAAAATGCAAACGATCAAGTGTAAAGGCTGTGCAAATTCAGTGGGTGCTCTTTTCAAAATCAGAAGCAGCAGCCTGATTTTGACTTGGTCACTATTTCTAAATATTTTATTAGATTAGCACCTGCAGAATCTTGCAGGCGTGTCCCCTTCACATTTGGTTTTGCAAGCTGGGTATCTTTCTTGTACATGGTCATCACTCTTCCAAGGCAAAGTAAGTATATGAAAGTGACCTGAGAGTCTGACCATCTTATTTCGTTCACAAGCTATGCTGAATTTGTCAAAAAACAAACAAACCACTTGTCTATTAATATTCCTCAACCATTAAAAATAAAGAAAGCAATGTACTGGCTACAATATTAGCCACTATTAGAAGTGATACACATTTCCCCCCCCAAACTATAGTAATTAATATACATGTTCCAAATAAAAGCATATTATTAGTGATTACTTTTAGTTCACATGGCTACAAGTTTATTTTCTTTTTAAATTAAGCAACACTTTCATCAGATCTTTTTAGTATTTTAGCTCCGAAAAACAGTTACTTGGAAATACAGTGGTACCTCGGGTTACATACGCTTCAGGTTACATACTCCGCTAACCAAGAAATAACGCTTCAGGTTAAGAACTTTGCTTCAGGATAAGAACAGAAATCGTGCTCTGGTGGCGCAGCGGCAGGTCCCATTAGCTAAAGTGGTGCTTCAGGTTAAGAACAGTTTCAGGTTAAGAACGGACCTCCAGAACGAATTAAGTTCATAACCAGAGGTACCACTGTATATTCCACAGATGGATGTTTTTGTTTACAATACCCAATATTCTTAGTTTCAATAGAGATTGCTGGTACCACTTAACATTCCAGAGAAAATGCAAGCATGCATATGGCTCCATCCCTTTTAACATTAATTTCCTGAGTGACACCCAATTTTAACCATACTCGAGTTCACTCAAATTTCAATGAGTCTACTATGACCAACAGTGTACATCACCCAATATATTTAATGACAACAAATATTTGAATGGCAAAATGGGCTATCTGGAGTTTACCTTTTCATACTTTTCCTTCAGTTTAGATGCCTTCTTTTCAAAGGGTTGCTTATCATTTGCGGAAGTATTATTCCACATCTCTCCGAGTTTCTTTGCAACATCCCCAATAGAGAGGCCAGGGTGTTCTCCTTTGATTTTTGGACGATACTCAGAGCAGAACAAGAAAAATGCTGAGCTGAAAATTAAATTATAAACATTTGAAACATAAAGGTTTCTGAACTATGTACAGCAAGGTGAGAACCTTTACTATAAATTGCAAAGCGATGTAACAGAACAGACCTATCCATATTTATAAAAAAAGTGAAATTTCTGCCTCCCCACCATTCATCTATCACTCTTCTGGATGTCTATCAGCGCAATGCATGTTAGCCATAAAAGCTACTCACGGAGGCCTCTTTGGTGCATTTGGGTCCTTGAATTTCTTTTTCGTCTCTCCTTTAGGTGGTATGTAACTTTCCATTTCTCTTTCATAACGAACTTTGTCAGCTCGTGCCATATCTTCAAACTTTCCTTTCTCTTTAGCAGACATAGTCTATAAAAATAATTCAGTATGCATCCTCAGCTCAAGATTATACCCAATTCCATTCTAAATTTGTAGACTTTATTAGTGAGTATGTTTTCTATTCCTAAGAAATAACTACATGCAAATTGCATTTATTTGGGTATTTAGAGTACTACTATTAACACAAAAAACAATAATAACTTACCTTCCACCGTTCTGAACATTTTTTTGAGAACTCTGAAAAGTTCACTGAAGCTTCTGGGTGTTTCTTCTTGTGCTCTTCTCGGCAAGTTTGCACAAAGTAGGCATATGAGGACATTTTACCTCTTGGCTTTTTAGGATCACCTTTGCCCATTTTGGATGATTTCTGAAAGACAAAGTAGAAACATTTGAGAACTATTGGGGCTTCCATACTGTACAGTGGACTAAGAAAAAGAAGACGATTAAAAACTGCTTAAACTACCATTTCTGCTACATTAAACTACCATAACTGCTACATTCTTGGACATCTAGGCAACCAAATAGTTGCACATCAGTGTCCCAGATAGCATGTCACTTTAAACCATTGCTTGCTCTTGACTTACCATTCATGATTTGCTAGGGGGAAATGAACCACAAACACTGATTTGCAAGGTTTATTTTTGGCTTACCACTCGTGGTTACTTTGGCTGTTTGTTCACTTTCAAGTTTAAAGGGATTTGCAAACCAGGCGACTGGTTACAAACCTGTATAATATGCAGAACGTGTTGTTATAAGATGACTTTTGATTATTATGCAGCCCTCCATCTCAACATCAGGCAAACTCCTGATGGAACTCCTGATCTAAGAAAAGGTATACTAGTACATCCCCTGAACATGCAATTTACCTTTACCCAACTGCTAGTCTTCCATACAAGCAACTATAAATTCTATGAAGTTCTGCTAGAATTGCAGAAAACTGAATTATAGGCAAAAATGTTTTCAATTACTGTTTTGAGAGAAAAGCACTAAATATTGTGAATCCTCTCAATTTGAATTACCTTTTTAAGCTATTTTTCAAAGCACAATTTGTTTAGTCTATAACCTCAATTAAAAAATTCTTGTATTCAGCAGTGGCTTATTTACGGCTACCTAAACTTAATGGTAGGCACAGTCTGCTTTGACAAGAACAACAACCTGTTTGGCAATGATAAAGAGACTTGATAACTAGTCTTCCCTAAGACAGAAGAGATCACTCCACTTGTGCATCAGGTACTACATCTGGGGTTCCAAACTTTGATTCGCCTGGCAGCTTTTTCTTTTTCTGTGGGGCTGCCTAGTCTCATAGTGGGGCGACAATATTTTTTAAAAGGCGCCTAGACATTTTGTTTTGGCACCCACAACATAGGTCCCAGGAGCCACATGGCTCCTAGCATTCCTATCCCAGTTTCCAGCACTGTGTACATGGGACGCAGTACCGAAAAGGAGATCTACGCACATTAAGCACTACACTAAGGTTATGCTTGCTAGACTGGGGTATTTAGCTACAAATACCAATATAGAGAGTACAAAAAAATTAAGGGAGTCTGCTTTATTATAGGACTAGCTGGCCCGGCCACACGTTGCTGTGGCTATGTGTGTGAAATTAGGAAGAAAGGATTAAGGTAGTTGATGTTTCAAAGTTTAATAATTTTCCAATACTTTGTAATCATCAGTAGTGTTGTAATGAAATGCAAGGAGAGTGTAATTGGGTAGTTGATGAGTAGGTTGTTGTTGCGGAATTAAGTCTCCTATTTGTTTTTGTCGTGTGACAGAGTTTCTATGTTTGGAACGTCATAGTTGTGAAGCTTGAAAACGCATTTGTTGTTTTCGCAACCTTTCATTTTCACGTCTGGCTGTACGTTGTTCTTCTGTAGAGCCTGGGCGAAGGCTGCCTCTCACGGCCTTGGCCTTTGACGGCGGGTGGGTCGGGCTGCCTGACAGCGTCGTCATCAGTGGCTGTGGTAAGCCCGGGCCTGCCATTCACGGCAGTGGCGGTGGCTAAGGGACCTGGGCAGCGGTTGGGCCTGTGGCGTGTGCGGCAGGGTTTGGCAAGAGTGTTGAGATTCGGCCTGTAGGAGGAGGAGGAATTGGTGGGGGCGACGGCGGAGTTCGGCAGGGGGAGCTTTTGTAGCTGCAGTACCAGTATAGCTGTCTCGAGGGCGATATTTCGTTACCTCTCCTGTTGGTTCTTTTCCCAGCATGCCCGGCAGGGTCTGCTGGCTGAGTTTTGAGGTCCAAAAAAGGGGGGTTTACCTTGCGTAGGTGTGACATTTGTATACCCCATGTAGCTAGGAACACTCCCATAGTGGCATGTGGCGTTTTGTCCAAATTTCATTGCTGTTGCTCAAGCGGTTTTGGTGAAAAGTGGAAGCCAACGGACATGGACAGTTAACATTTATATATATATAGATGAGCTTTCATGCACACTAGCTGCCTCATCATCTGATGTGGCTTGTGCCTTCAAAAGCACATATTGCAAAAGGGCATGAGTTTTGCAGAAGATGCTATGAGAACCAGCCATGGCCCAGTGACTTTTAGAACTGTGGACAGATTTGGTGGACACTGTATACTTCGGCTGCCAAAAAGCTTTTAACAAACTGCCTCATTAAAGGTTCCTGAGTAAACCTAGCCTTGGCATGAGAAGGGAGGTCCCTTTATGGATCAATAATTGGCTAACAAACCAGGAAGCAAAAAACTGGACATTTCCCACAATAGAGGGATGCAAAAAAGAGATCCCTCAAGAATCTGTACGGGAACCAGATACTTTTTAATTTGTTCAAAAATTATCTGGAATTAGCAAACTTGGCCATCACCCCTAACAGCACAAAATTATTGAGAGTGGAAAACCAAAATGGAACTGTGAAGATCTCAAAAAGACTCTCTCCAAATTGAGGAATGGGCAATGAAATAGCAAACGTGGTTCAGTGTAAGCATATGTAAAATGATGTACATTGGTGCATGTTATAATCATTAGGAAAAGGATTGAAAATAAAACTGCTACTATTGTAACGTCTTTTATGCAAATCTATGGTAAAACCACAATTGGAATGCTGTGTATGGTTGATCTCCATGGGGAAAGGTTACAACCTTTAGGGTTTTTTATTTAGGAAAAAAGCAACTAAGGGAGGCATGACAGAGGATCATGAAAATATGCAGTGTGGAGGAAGTGGAGACCAAAGTTTATAATACGGGTGGCAACCATTTTGTGCATATCCAATTGACACACGACTGATGCATGGGTCCTTTTGGACCCAGAAGAGGGCAGAATGGGGACGGGCTTATACATGCTCCATCTGGGGGGGCATGCAAAATGGTTGCCACCTGTACTACAAACTGGCGTCATTCAATACAGTCAAATGGTGGGTGATTTGGTGAAATAAAAGTACTTCTTCACAAAGCATATTGCTCAATTACGGAATCTGTGTCCACAAGATGTGCTGATGGCCCCCAATTCTGACAGCTTGACGAATGGAATTAGACGAATTCATGAAGGGTAAGACTATCAAGAGCTACTAATTATAACAGCTATTTATCTCACAGCAATAGAATCATATAATTGTAGAGTTGGAAGGGGCACTGAGGACCATCTAGTCCAACCCTCTACAATACAGGAATAAATATGCAGCTGTCCCATATGGGGATCAAACCTGCTTGCTGGCTCCAGAATGAGACGCAGCATGCCTCTGAATACCAGTTGCAGGAGAGGGCTACTGCCTTGATGTCCCACTTGTGGGCTGGCTACTGTGGGAAACAGTATGCTGAAGACAGGCCTTTGACCTGATCCAAAAGGGCTGTTCCCACGTTCTTACTTTTTCAGATTAAGTCCTAGTTTTCAGATATGTGCTGACACTTTCTTTCTGGGAAGTAACAATTCCTAGTACAGACCAGGCTTTTCTTGAAGTTCTTCATGACTGTCGAAGTACTTCTCTACTCCAGCTTGCACAACTTGACTGGGGAAATGTGCACAGCTAACTGGCATTGCCACAGAAAGGCATAATTTCCTATCAGTTTGGCATGCGGACAGAAAGAGATTTGTGTTCTCTGACTAAACATGTCCGGTCTAAAGTTTCTGTCAAGTAAACAACACTTAAAAGCCAAGAGTTGCTCATGTCTACAATGGAGGCAGAGTCTGAAAATGCACTCTCAGAATTAAGTAAAGACACGAGGCTGCTAGGGCTTAACTTAATAATTAAAACAGAAAAAGGAACTTGAGGGACTTATAGCTTTAAAGCGTGATATAAAATGTACCTTTGAATATCTAATTCACAAGTGTTACTTAAAATGCTCATTCCACTGCTGAACCCTTCCTGTCATTCCTACATTACAGGGTAATGTAAACAAACAAACAAACAAACTTAAACCTTAAGAATGGAATTTTATAAATATTTTAATTTACCCCCTTTCACATAGCTATGTATTAATTATGAAGGGGATAATTTGTGGAAGGGGAAAGAAAAGTTTTTCGTGAGGGGTAAAAAACAACCCCAAAACCTAAAGCGCACCCCACAGATATATAAAAAAAATGATCAAGGCGCAGCTTTTTCGAGCTCGCCGCGTTAAATTGCATTCCCCTCTTAGAAACTACAGTACGCTGCCACGAGCTTCGATGTGCTTAGGCTCCAAGGACGGCGCCCGGAAATAAATATAGCTGCAGCTGTAGAGCTTTGGGATTCTTCTCGGTGCGCCTTAATCTACACGAACGAGCCGGGAAAGCGAGAGAGAGATGGAGAGGGAGGGAAGTAGGGAGGGCTCATAAATGGCGCAGGCTGCTGCCTAAGAAGGTCACCACCGGCAGCAGCAGCGGCGGCAGATCTCCTTCCATTTTGTGCGAACGCCTTGCTGATGAGAGAAAGTCCCCTCGAAATGCGCGTGGCGGGCGCTCAGCCGAGGCGGGGAGGTCGCGCTTTCGTCGGGCGCGCGGGACCCGGGGTCTCCTCTCGCCCGCGCAGCGGCAATGGCAAGCAGCAAGCGCTCCTTTTGCAATGGGCTCCCACGGCAGCCGAGCAGGAAGCGAAGCCGCTTCTCGGAATGGCCGCTGTTCATAGAGAATATGGCTCCTTCCTTCCCTTTGTGTGTGTGTGTGGTGTGTGTGCGTGTGCCTGGTGCGCTCTGTACTCTGGCGCACACACTCAGCCATTACAGGCAATGAGGCGGCGGGGGGGGGAGCGTCTCGTTTCCACTGAGAGCTGCCAGAGGGCCCCCCTCCCGTTTTATTTTTCCAAAACCTCCCCCCCTTATTTTTTAAAAATATATATATATATATATTGAACCCGCGGCCAGCCGGACTCGGGCTTTTAAACGGTCGCCTGCGGAGCTCTCCCCTCTTCGTCGCCCAGGGATAAAAGGCGCCTTGGAAAAAGTTCCCCTGAACTGCGCCCCCGCCCGCCCGTGCGCGCCTCCCCCTGCCTGCCTTGTTTCCTCCCCCCTCCTCCTCCTCCTCCTCTCTCCCTCTGCCTCCACTTACACACGGCTCTCGTCAGCCATGTTACAGCAAGCGCAGCTCCCGAGGTGATTTATCGCCCCGAGGCCAACAACGCCCAGAGACACTCCCGGGGATTCGCGGGGCTCCCCACAATGAGGAAAAGGGGGTGGGGGGGAGCCAGGCAGAGAAAGAATGACACGACACCCCCGTTTCCCCCCCCCACACCCTTTCACACACACACACTCGAGCCCAGCCCCGCGATGCGAAGTCCGTCTCCCCACACGGCTCTCTCACACATTACATAGAGAAACGGCTCTGCTGCAATGGCTCTATCGCCGTGCTATGTAAGCAGCTTATTAGCACTCAGACCGCTTCCCTCCGCCGCCGCCGCCGCCCCCCCGCCTCAGCCGAGACCCCCGCCCCATTTCCACGGGTTTAAAGAGACGAGCCCGGCCGCGATTATCGCATGGCTTTCCGAGCAGGAGAGGAAAGGCGCTTTCCCGGCGTTTGTGGGTCCCCTTCAACCACTTCTCAAAACTCCCCACTTTGGTTGTGGATCTGGGGCTTTTTTTTCCCCGACCCCCCCCCCGCCTTTAAAAAAGCAGCTCGGTGTTTTCCTGCCCCCCCTCCTCCCCAGTGCTGAGGGAAGTGTGGTTTCCCAGCCTAAATCCCCCCTTTGTGTGTCTCGTGAGGGCTAATCCTGTCCCCCTCGCACCCCAAAAAGACTACGCCGTCCACCCCCCCAACCCCCACAGAGGCTCGGGAGTTTCGGCCTCCCCACCAGCCAGCCGGCGACCCCCCCCCCACCCCCCGCAGGATACTCACCCCGTGACAAGGATCTCAGTTCACACACGCCACAAACACACGCGCGCCGGCCACCGAGGCTGCCTGGATCTCGTATGTAGTCCAATTCACTGCAATGGCAGAGAGCTGGATCGATACGCAGCCTCCTCACTCTCTCAGCGCTGGTAACATTACTCTCAACACAGGGCTGTTTCTATTGGCTGCCGCCGAGGCAGGAGCTGCGCTGGTTGGAGGAACGCCTTCCATTGTCCTGACCAGAGGAGGCTGCCGGTTGGTCGCGGCGGGGTACACGTCACCGGGGATTGAAAGGGCGCGCAAATATAAAACTGGCTGAGAGGGAGAAGGCTGAGGCGGGATGTACAGCTCTGAAGCTGAAACTAGTGCTGTACTGCGGTGTATGAAGAGAGCAGCTCATAGGCAATAGCGTAAGTCTCAGCAGAGGCAAAAGGAGCTTCGTTCCCTTAGGTACACGGTCATCCCCATCCCCAAATAAGCACCCCCACAGCCTGTATAAAGGGTCCTAAAACTTCACCATACACCTACCTAGTCCCTGCTGTTTAAGGCAGGAAAAAAGCAAGCACTTCTTAAAGGTACTTCCCTTATATTCACTGTAATTAATTGGCCTGTAGATCTGAAACACACACGTGCCAGCTATATATACATTCCATAGTATATGGCAGCAGGTAAAAAATGCAGCACAATAGACCTATAAGAAATAGTCCCATTTTCTATATGAATAAACTGAGGTCCAAGGAGATTAATGCACTCATCAGAAAGAGACTTCTATAAATTTAATACACATTATTCCTCTAAATACATTTTCTTCATTCTTTTTACACACTTATTTTACAAGAATACCCCACAACAAGCTTTTACAATGAAGTGAACTGTAAGTATGATGTGAACACACAGGAAACATTGTCTGAATTTTATAGGGCATTCATAATCGAATCCTGCTTGTCCGGTATCACGAATCAGCGATTTGTGATAATGTTCATAGTTAGACTACAGAATTTCCATGGTAATATATTGTAAGTCAATATTTTTAATCAAGATTAACACTACTGCCCAGCAGTAGAACTGCATCTACAGCTTATTCCACATTCACTTGCTAGTCTTTCCACTATCTTTCAAAAAAGACATACACAAGTCTGTGCCTTTCACAGACATGAGAGAACGTGAGTAGGTAGCATTCTATCCAATTCTTCAGTAAGAAGCAAAATAGCAGGCATTAAAATCATGTTATTACATTTTGCTGTATTAAAATACAAGCCATATTTTGGTGTTGCCATTTTTCACTATTATTGAAGGGTTTCAATACACCTAGAAGGACAGCCCACCTCAAGTTACTGTCTATGGAGCTATACTCAAGACGTTACTTCCAATTATCCAAAGCTCTAAATACTAGTCAACAGTTTAACATTTTACTTTTAACTATACTACCATTGGTTCACCCTGGCTCCTATGTGAAAAAACAACAACATAACATTTCAAAGCTAACCACTATGTATAACATCCTAACTGTATGCAGAATTTTTATGCTAGCACCCCACATTCTTAGGAAGTAGTAGTGATATTAGGGACTTTCTATGCAATTGGGGCAATATAAAACATTACAATCCCTGTATGGAATGGGTTTAGCAAATCCAATATTGACAACTTGTCCTTCAGCTAGTTAGTGATAGAGATAACAAGTATTTTTAAATTTAATTTAATTTATGCTTGTTTGTTTTTTAGTTGTTTAGTTGTGTCTGACTCTTCGTGACCCCATGGACCAGAGCACGCCAGGCACTCCTGTTTTCCACTGCCTGCCGCAGTTTGGTCAGACTCATGTTGGTAGCTTCGAGAACACTGTTCAACCATCTCGTCCTCTGTCCTCCCCTTCTCCTTGTGCCCTTCATCTTTCCCAGCACCAGGGTCTTTTCCAGGGAGTCTTCTCATGAGGTGGCCAAAGTATTGGAGCCTCAGCTTCAGGATCTGTCCTTCCAGTGAGCACTCAGGGCTGATTTCCTTCAGAATGAATAGGTTTGATCTTATTGCAGTCCATGGGACTCCCTGCACGGCATAGCGCATAGCTTCTCTGAGTTATTCAAGCCCCTTCGCCACGACAAGGTAGTGATCCATGAAGGAAAATTTAATTTATACTTCTAGCTTATTTTTTTACCAAAGGGTCCTAGGGCAGGTTATAAAAACATTGCAATTAAAACAAGTACAGTTTACATTATTAGTCACTATTATTTATTATTATATTTATTAAACCACCATGTAACAGAAAGTTTTTTGTGCAATAAACATGCTTTTGAATGCCAAAGCTGAATCTGAGGTTGCTTTTATCAACAGCAGTCCCATACCTTTAAAAACAGGACTGGCAGAAATCCACCAGGTGCAGCATCACCATCTTCATTGAAAGTAAAGTTTTGTGCTTCTTAGTATCTGTGGCCCTGTGCTCAAATTCTGCTTGGCAGTTTCTCACAGGCATCTATCTGGTTGGCCACTGTGAGAATAGGATGCTGGATGAGATGGGCCACTGGCCTGATCCATGAGGCTCTTCCTATGTTCTTATGTAATGCTTAGGTTTACTACAACACTTTCATAACCTACATGTACCTGTTGCATTGTGAAGTGAGCTCTTTTCAATAATAAGTCAGGGCTGGATATGCTGGGCCTTCCAGCATGGTCTTTCAGTAACCTGCTGCAGTAGCTTCAAATTAAATGTGGTTTACTTCCATGTACAGAAACGGCAGTCAAAACTGTTCAACTCAGAAAGTATCAGGACTGAGTCTAGTAGTATAACACTAGCTCATGCTCAGAAAGCCCCAACATGTGCTCTTAGCTCTTTGGCCCTATTTTATGGCAAGCCTGAGGAATTTCTATAATTTATCAGAAATCTTTTTTAAAAATGTCTAAGATCACATACTATTTCCATTTGTTGTGGAGATTGCTCTCATTCTAACCTTCTGCTCTCTCATTAAATGGAATTCTAGATAAGGAATACCTCCTATACATTTTAAGTCCATAGGCGATGATGCTAGACTTTATGGAAATCCAGGTGCCGGGAAATGAGTCAGTAGCAGAACAGAGTGCTGGTACTGCTTTTAATCTGAAAGAATGTTACTTTGTAAACCAAATTGGATTATACAATCTGCACGATTTAAACTAAACTAAAGCCTGCAAACTGGCATGTCCACATAGATGCAGGAACAGTGTGGAACAGTGTTACAGCTAGCATTTTATTTAGAGGTTTTAATTTAATTTAGTAATAATTATATCCTCCTTTCTACTATATCCAGAACATTTAAAACAGAGAAGGGAATACAAGCAAGCAATAGTTCACACCAATAAAATACCCTTCAGCAAATAAATAGTAAGCAGTGTTGATTGCTTGGGCAAACTGACTTTTGCCCAGAGTCCAAAAGAGAATAATGGTGATGCTGGGTAATGTGGTTTAGTGGTTACAGTACTGGATGGGGACCTGGGAAGGGTTTGACTCCCCTCTCAGCCATGAAACTCACTGGGTGACCTTGAGCCACTCACTGCCTCTCAGCCTAACCTGCCTCACAGGGTTGTTGTGGGGATTAAATAAGGGCGAGAACCATGTACACTACCTTGAGCTTGAAAAAGATGGGATATAAATCCAATTAAATGAATTAATAACATTCCTTGGGTGGGAGTTCTACAACTCCCAATGAAAGACAAGACCTTCTTTCTGGCGCCACCAGCCAACCCTATGGCCAGAAGTATACCTAGGCTCCCTTGGGCAGTTGGCAGGCACCAGTATTGGTGCCCCCATCCCTTGCTTGACCGGATTCCTCTGCCCAGGCACCCAGAGGAGTCTGTGCACCTTGCCCAGGCACCCAGAGCATTCAAAGAGTGGCCTGGGAAGCATGCATGGAGAGGCACAAGTTTTACACCCACCCACACCAGACTAGTGGACGCCAAGCTGGCCAACCCCATGGTATGCCATTGCCTACGGCAGCACCTAAAAAATGGCTTTTGATGCACATCTCAGTCACTAGGCTGGCATGCATGCACACGCACACACACACACACGGGAAACTGCTTTTCATATATTACAGAGTAGTGGGGAGGGGGAACTGTCATCAAGTCAAATCCCAGGCAGCATCTGGGCTGCTGTGTTTTGAACCAAGTAAAGTTTGAAAAAGATCATGTAAAGGCAGCCCTGCAGATAATCCGTTAGTTAAAACGTGGAGCCAATGTGGTTCTCTCCAGATGTTGTTGCACACCAACTACCATCAGACCCATCTCCAAATAGCAAGTGGAGTTAAGCCTTCATTCTCCAGACATGCCCTCAAAAAAAAGGTCCCCCTTGAAACAGCACTCCTCCCAGGAAATATCTAAAATAGAATGCTCCCCCCCACAAGCCTAATTGCAGCAGGAGAGTCTGTGTGTGGAGGGGACATCCATTGAACGGCCCTAGGGTGCAGCAGGGTTGATTTACCCTGAACGTCTCACCCATCCTGACTTGCTATTGGTGACCTACCGTAAACCTCCGTCTGCCTCATGAGGCAATGGAGGCTGACGACCTTCTGTCTCAGGAGACAACGGAGTATACCTTTGGGGATGAACCATTGGAGAGTTACATTGGCTGTAGAGGCCGATATGAGCGAGATGTTTTGTTGCAGCTGAGGAAGGTGAAGGCATCAGGTTGTGCTGCTGCAAATGCATCATGGTGTTTCTTCTCTTGGTGCTCATCCCAGCAGTCACTCCTCCTCTGGTCACTGCTGTGGATGCACGAGCCGTTTGCCTGTCTCCAGGCACTGTGGTCTGTAAGAGATTCCCACATGGCGGGATTGATGTTGCCAGCCTTCATGTCATGTTTGCAGACATCTTTGCAGCACAGAGTTGGTCTCATTTCGATCGTCTGAGTTCTGCTTTGCCCAGTTTCCCCTAGGCGACACTGTCTTTCTGACATATTCACTGCAGGACGAATGACACTCCCCATTTTGAGCACTGTGCACATTAGAGAAACACTTGACTCTTCTAATTCCTCCCACATGTGAGACCCCATGCTTTCTTGCCCAGCAAAGAGTCTTGTGTTGAGTTAGGATTCACAAAGGACAAATACACATATCTATCTACAGTGGTGCCCCGCTAGACGAAAATAATTCGTGACAGCCGCGCTTTCGCTGGACGAAAAAAAAAAGACGAAAAATTTTCGTCTTGCGAGGCAACCCCATAGACGTTTTCGTCTTGCGGGGCAGCCTCCCGCTAGACGAATGCCTTCGTCTAGCGAGTTTTTCGTCTTGCGAGGCATTCGTCTAGCGAGGCACCACTGTATTTAAAATATATTAAAAAATAAATAAAATTAAATATTTCTGTCTATCACAATCCTCAGAAACGACACATTCTAGAAAGGCAGCCATGTTGGTATATTATAGCACCTTAAAAACTAACTTATGTATGCATTGTGTCATAAGCTTGCATTGATAAGAACCAACAACAGCAGCATTCAGAAGCCAGTGGGAGAATGTTCAGCTTTCCAGCACACTCTGTTTCTGACTCTAAGTCACTTTACTTCAGCCATAATAAGGCAGTAGGAGTCTCAACTGGGTGAACTAGAATTAATCAGCAAATTTGATTCCCATCTATTAAATTTGGACTTAATCAGAACTGTGGATGAATAAAACCCACAGTTCTGATTAAGTCTGAATTAAGCAGCATGCTACTATGGGCATTAAATTAGCATATCAAATTAGGATTATGTAGATAGAAAGCTGGCAATATCACCAATGACGGCTATTGGAATGGGCTACTGTTTTTATGTTTTATAAATTTGGGCCTTGAACAGAAATGCCACAGGCTGACTGCAACTGCATCTCTTAGTAGTGGTGGTGGGCAGCAAGGGACAGTCCAAATGGAGCAGGCCCTGATGCTGTTTTGCCTGCCTCACAGGTGTCCCTCGGCCCTATGGGAGAGAGGGGGCAGTTCAACTGGAGCAGGCCCAGATTTTATCCCTGCTCCCCCCACTCTCCCTGTCACTCCCACAGGGAATATGGTGTGTATTCGCCCTGTGGAGGAGAGGGTGCGGTTCAATTGTCCCTCCCTATCTCCCTCCCTCCCTCTTTCTGCCTCACATACAGCATGTAGTGTCTGGCTGCCCAGGGGGGAGGGTGGCAGAGGAGACGGTCTGAGTAGAGCAGCCCTTCTTGTTGTCCTTGCCTCCATTTCCTTCCTAGATGACAAACAGGGTAATTATAGGTGGGGCACTATGTATAGGTTTACCTCTTGGGTCCTCACTCTGCACTCAGCTCTCGCCAGTGGCTCCTAGAAGCTGTCAGCATGTGACAGCGGCAACATCCCAGGAACAGCTTCAACTGGCCAGCTAAAGCAGGTAAAGGTAGCCAGTGGGTCTCAAACAGTGTTATAAACTCAGATAGATAAGCTAATTGCTAAACGGCAACTTAAATCTAAGTTACGGTTGCCTAACAGAATGTCTAGGCACCATTTCTTTTAAAAATGAAATTATTATTATTATTTTCATTTCTGTACCACTTTACATTTTAAAGAAAACATCCTAAGGTGTTCAACAACGCATTAAAACATCCAATAAAACTATCCAGAATAAAACAAATTCAAGCTCCCAAGAAAATATTTCAGATCCTTCTCTAAGGGACATTCTGCTTTCCCCATAGAGTATGTGATGTAGTGGTGCATGGGGATTCTGAACACTTATCTAAGCCCCCTGCCCCTACTCTGACTACAGCCTGAGGGCCCCCCACCCAACCCCCCACAGGCCTTTACCATTCCAGGACGTGCCCTTCCCACCCCACCCCCTTGGCTGTTCAGCAACAGGAAGAGCCTGCCTTGCTGCTGGCATGCAAGTTGATGGAACTGCCCAGCACACAGCGCTCCAGCTGTTCCTCCACGGCCAGCACCTGCCGCACACCTTCCTCAAAGGCCACAGCCACATTGGTGTCGTCTTTGGCGCTTGTCTCCAGGTAGGGGTAGTTGCCGTGCTCCATGCACCAGGCCCGGGCCTCTTCGGGCATCACCTGCCTCTCCAGCTTGTCCACCTTGTTGCCCAGCACCACAAAGGGGAAGTGCTCGGGGTCCTTCACGTTGGCGTAGCAGAGGAACTCCTTCTGCCAGTGGCCCAGGTTGTTGAAGCTCCGCTGGTCGTCCACGCTGAAGGTCAGCAGGCAGCAGTCGGCCCCCCGGTAGAAGGGGGTCCGCAGGCTCTTGAAGCGCTCCTGCCCGGCCGTGTCCCAAATCTGGAGGGTCACCAAGCGCCCGTCCACCTCCAGGTCCCGGTTGAGGAACTCCACTCCGATGGTGTGGAAAGCCTGCGAGTCAAACTTGTTGGTGACGTAGCGGTTCATGAGAGAGCTCTTCCCAACGCCCCCGTCACCCAGGAGGATGACCTTCAGCAGCAGCGACTTCCCACTCATGACGGCAGTGGCAACGTCTAGAGGAAAAAGGCAGACTCCGTTAGTGGTGTTGGGATAGTAATAATTTTATTATTTGTATCCTGCCCATCCGAATGGGTTGCCACAGCCACTCTGGTTGGCTTACAGCATATATAAAACATAGTAAAATATCAAACATTTAAAACTTCCCTATGCAGGACAGCCTTCAGATGTCTTCTGAAAGTTACATAGTTCTTTATCTCCTTGACAGGGAGAGAGCAAGGCGGCTTTCTGCCTTGTTCCCTGCAACTTCGCTTCTCGCAGTGAGGGAACTGCCTGAAGACCCTCAGAGGAGGACCTTGGTGTCTGGGCTGAATGGGAGTGGAGATGCTCTTTCAAGTATAGTGGGCCAAGGCTGTTTAGGGCTTGAAAGGTGATCACCAGCGCTTTGAATTGTGTTCAGAAATGAACTGGGAGGCAGTGAATATTCTTTAGGACAGGTGTTATATGCTCCTGGCAGCCATATAACACCAAACATTAAAAACTTCCCTATACTTGCCTTCAGATGTCTTCTAAAAGTCACAGTGGTTGATCTGTTTTACATCTGGCTGGATGGCTATCTGTCATGGATGCTTTAGCTGAGATTCCTGCATTGCAGGGGGTTAGACTAGAGGACCCTTAGTGTCCCTTCCAACTCTTTATGTTTCTATGACCTCGGCCCCTAGGAATTGGCTCCTATGCTCAGGGTAGCTAAAGCGTGGCAAATAGCATGGGTTTCTCTGAACCATACTCCTTCAGTGTAGGCTTGTGGTTTACTGTTTCAACTTTGGAAACCGGGAAAGGGCAGCTATGCTAGGTGGACATTGGTAGTGTCCAAGTAAGCCAGTTGCCCCTATGTCATAGAATCATAGAATGGTAGAGCTGAAAGGGGCCACAAGGGTCACCTAGCCCAACCCCTTGCACTCCAGGAATCTTTTGCCCAACGTGGGGCTTGAACCCATGGCCCTAAGATTAAGAGTCTCATATTCTATTGGGAACACAGCAGCAAGGGCAGAGAGCTGGTTAAACTGCCCACCTGTTCTGTGGAGAGGAGTCCTCCTGCCTCCGGGAGAGCCTGGCCGATGTCACACACACACACATCACCAGCGTCCCTGAAAGGCAAGGCATGTCACTCAGCTTGTTGCACATCACACACACACACACACACACACACACACACACACACACACTCTCTCTCTCTCTCTCTCTCTCTCACACACACACACACACACACAGTGTTCCTATCGCTCTCCACATCGCCTCTAGCTCAGTTGCCTCATCTCCAGGTGTGGCTAGAATAGATTCCCTGCCTGAAACCCTTAGACGGCTGCCAGTCAGTGCAGACAATAGTTGCTTTGGGGAATGACAGCTTCCAGCATAATTATTATTATATTTATTTATATCTCGTCTTTTTCTCCGATTCCAGGCAGTGTTAGAAACTCATATATATAAGCTAACTGCCAAATGGCACCTTAAACCTAGGTTCATAGAATCAGAGTTGAAGGGTTGTCTAGTCCAAACCCCTGGAATGCAGGAATCATTGCAGGGGGTTGGACTAGTCCAGGGATCAGCAACCTAAGGCCCATGGGCCGGAAGCGGCCCGCGGAGGTCGTTTGACCAACCCATGAACACCCCCCGAACCGAGCTGCCCGCTCACACGCTGCGCTAAACCGGCACAGTGCAGCGCGGGGACTCGCTTCTGCAGTGCTGAAAATCACATCTGTGCATGCGCAGATGCCAAAAATTGTGGGCATGCGTGCAATCCGGCCCACGGAAGGATCTCTTCGGGACTGATCCATCCCAGGCAAGATAAAGCTTGCTGACTCCTGGACTAGACCGTTAGGTTACAGTTGCCTAACAGAATGTCTAGGTGCTATTTTTTTTACCATACAATTTATTATTATTAATTTAATATTATTATTATTCATTTCATTTCATTTCATTTCATTACCGCTTTATATTTTAAAGAAAACATCTCAAAGACAACACATTAAAACATCCAATCTAACCATCCAGAATAAAATAAATTCAACCTCCCAGGAAAATATTTCAGATCCTTCTCTAAGGGCATTCTGCTTTCCCCATATTTATTTACCAACTTAATTTACAAAGCTGCCCCACAGCAAAAAGAACTCTAGGAAGCCAGTGTGGTGTAGTGATTAGAGTATCAGACTAGGACTGGGGAGGTCTGGGTTCAAATCCCCACTCAGTCTTGAAGCTCACTGGGTGACCTTTGAGTCAAACCTCTTCACCTACCTCACAGGGTTGTTGTAGGGATTAGCTGAGGAGGGGGGGTTAACCATGTACTCCTTGGAGAAAAAGGTGGGATATAAATGCAACACACACTTCCCACGCTGGTAACACAGTGGTTTGACTTTACCCCCGGAGGTGCACTCCACTATATAGACCCCACAGAAGGTTCAACGATCTATCATCCCCTCCCCACCCCGCTGGCTCAAAAATGTTCAATTCCCTTTGTCAGATCATTTTCATAGTTTCAAAATCCCGTGAAGCACACAAAAACTGTACAAAACCACCCAAAAGTCACAGCACTGTAATACCTTTATTAGAACACAAAATATCACAAAGTTGAAGTGCAGGAGAAATTTGTGTCTTAAGCTTGTTATACATGTCCAGCGTCTTCAAACAGCCCTCCCCTATCTAGTTTGCTCAACAGCTAACCTGATGAAAAGTTATGAAGAACTTGAAATATGGCTTTGTGACATTTTGACTTGCCCTAACCAAGGTATGGCTGGTCAAGGTATGACCACACTACCAGCAGCTTTTGGATTCTTTCCTTCTGGAAGTTACTCTAGAGAAATATACTTTGTCCGTAGGACTATTTTCAAGCAATTACTTGGGGGGGGGGGGATGTGTGACTGCAATCTTTGTACAGCCTTCAGGGGTAAGTAATCAATCATGAAGTCTAGAAAGGTTAAAGAGGCATGAATAATTATTGTTCTGCCTTTGATCCTTACTATAGATTCAGTCTTATCAGCTTGTAACCTATACCACTTCCGGAAAGTCTGTGTACAATAATGGATGCAAGAAGCACCCCAAACTGCAAACCTACATAACTAAATGGGTATTACCACAAACTTCTATTCCAGTATTGTCTGGATTGACACCAGGTTTTCCAGATCCTGTCCCTGATACAGACACTAAGAAAGAGAGGTGAACTGCTGAATGCAGTAGATGAGTAGAACATTACTGGGAAGGTTTTCAAGAGATGACAACAGTTTCTCATCATCACTTCCACGAGTTACCTACCAGAAAATAGCAAGCCACTGAAAACACAAACCTGGAACATTTGTCAGGTTCTGCACTTTCACCAATACCTTGTTATAAATTCAATTATTGGTCAGTGATGAAATGCACAGCAATGTAGCAATATCATAAACCAGTCTGGAAACTGTATTGGTACATACTAAGTAGAAACAAAATAAAAAAAAAATCCTTCCAGTAGCACCTTAGAGACCAACTAAGTTTGTTACTGGTATGAGCTTTTGTGTACATGTGTTTCTACTGCAGCAGACCAACATGGCTACCTACCTGTAACTAAGAAGTCAAGTGTCGTTCAGGTTCACTAGTTGTTGCTGGCATCTGGCTGTCTCTGTGAAAAACACCCCAAATCACAAAAGAAGTAAAGACTGGCTTGGCAGTAGAGATTAATCTAAGAATTGTCAAAGCCTCCATTCAGCAAGCCTGTCACTCAGCTGCTTTGGGACATGTTAGGAACTCAAGCAAACCAGTTTCCTCTTACCATTTCCACATCCCCAACTGACACTTTAAAAATTCCATGAAACCTGAAAGCCAATGAGCATACAGCCTGGTTGGACCATTGCCAAATTTATAGGCCCCAGATCATGAAAGTTTGACACTGGAAATAATAATATGTACCTGAACTTGACCAAAGGTTGTTTTGCTGTCTATTTCCTGGTGAAAACGGTTATGTACAAATGCCTTGAATTTTGCAACTCTTCACTATGACATGCACAACTCCAAATGGCATAATGAGCAATTATTGGCAAAATTGTTCCTCACATATATAGATAAGCAGAAGAAACAAAAAATTCCAAGGATCCTTTTTGCTGTGCAAATCAATATTAAAGCTGATTATACTATATTTATAGTAAGTTGGGTAAGCAATGTCAAGCCTTGGTTTAATTGTTCAGCAATATTTGTATGTAATGCAACATCTTTTTTTAGTGTTGTGGTTAGACTTGGGCCTGGGAGACCTGGGTTCAAATCACTCAGCTATGAAGCTCAACTTGTGCTATTCACCTTCACTCAGCCTAACCTACATTACATGGTTGTTTTGAGGAGAGAATGGGGAGAGAACCATGTGTGCCAGGTTGAGAAAGATAAGAAATGTAATGTAGTTGTTTTTTTTAAAAAAATGAAACTTGCTATGCACATTCAAACATATATTTCAAGTTCTGAAACAGAATAAATACACCCACTCAGAGGAAACTTATGTTAAATACCTTCTTGCCGATAAAGATCAAGCCTGTTGCGAAATTCTGTTTTATAGCAACGAGGACAAGACAGGCTGTGGTGACAGTGATGGCCGGAGAATCAGTACCAATTTTAATCTAGATTGCAGATTTTAGCTGAAGGAGTATTATTTTTAATGTAAATAAATTTATAGGGATTTTTAAATTGCATCCGCTTTTTCATGCAGATGTGGCATATGTTGTTGTTGTTAACTTTGCTGTCTGGTCTTTGTTTTTGAGAGAAGAAAAAATATTTAAAACAGATAAACTGTAGTCAATAATAGTTTCACTTAAAAAAGAAGCCTGTGTGGTAGATAATTTGATTCAATGTGTAGTCTCTTGAATCATACCGATTACTAGTTATAGTTTGCACACATTGAGATCATACACATGAAACAATCGCCTTCAGAATACAGTATTACTTTCTTAAATAGAGGCATACTTTATTACCTGTCCTCCTCTGCTTTTTCTTTGCTATGGTCTTTGTGTGATCAAGATGGAAAAAGCATCCTGTCAATACTTACCACAGAGTCATCACTGTCTATCAAAAGATTTTTGCTAATCCTATGCTAGAAACTCTTACAAGGAAACAAGAGTGTCTCCAATTAATTATGTTTATTAATAAAACATAATATGTACTTCACTTTTTAGCTGTTGTTTTTTAACCACACAAGACAGTCATCTAGGCAGTTTGTATACTAGGACTACTGAGGCAGACAGTAATAAATCTTCTGATTGGAATACTTCCAGTTCAACAAAATGTGTTAGTGAACTACATTGGGTCTGCAACAGAATGTTGCACTATTGAGTGCTTTTGTTCAATATTTCAGACCATTCCATCACTGTTTTGTTTTGTGTGGCCTCCACCCCCCATCAGATAGCGTTCTGCTGCCACTGAGCACGCTCAGTTCTTATTGAACTCTTTATAGAGTGGGGCACCCATTTACTCCCCCCTTAATGTTTTTTGTTTTCTGCTTCTGTAACCCTCAGGGTTTTCCCACAAACATGCTAGTAACTCTTCATTGTACTTGGATTTTATTGTTTTGGCTATGCAAGGACCAGCACTCAGAACCAAGATAACTATTGCCAGGAAAATGGCTTCCGTACTTTGGCCTGCGTAAAAGCTGGTCTCTGCAAGAGTTTCCCCCCATTAACTGGAATTGTTTCATCAAGTTGGAGCACCTATGCTAGTTTGTGCTACTGTGCTTCAAGGCCAAAGCCGCAACAGGCTAACCGGGAAGTGATTTCAGCTGTGAGAATGCACACAGGCCAGCGCCAGAAGTTTTTAGCTACCAAGCCTTTTGACTGGTCCTGGGGATCCATTGTAGCTGTTATGTTTTGTACTACTGCTATTTTTACTTCATTTTTACCCTATCCCTTTTAAATAAACGCACCTCATTTAAAACTGGTGTCTGTCTGTTTAGGTAAAGTCTTGGTACTGTATCTGGCCCTAGCCTCTTGGTTATATGATACTGAGTAAGCTGGTAACCTTTGGCTTAGGAAGCAGAATCTGGTTTTTAACTTTTGCTTCTCTGGAATCTTAGAGGTGTCTGGTAAGCTATGGGAGTCTCCTGGCCCAAGTTGGTTGGACTTAAGGAGTGGTGGAAGTGTACTATCTGGCAGGGTTGGCTTTAGACACCATTTGTACCAATAAGAGCTGATTCCTGGGATTTGGGGTCTAGGTTTTGACAACTATTAGTATATACAAGCATGCAACATAGTGTTGAAGTGTAACACTTCTGTTCAGGATTCCAGCCACTCCATTCCATTTCCCCCCCCCCCTCTGGTTTTTAATTCCCCCAGGCCCAAAAGTTCAGTCAGCAGTCTGTGCCAACTGAGCACACACAGTTCTCAGTGGATTGTTTTGGGCAGCTCTCACTTCCATCCCTGGCAATATTTATAGCTTCTCAGTGTGAAACATGAAATGACCTATCTAGACATTGTGTGGGTTCCTTCTACTCCTTCCATATTGTGCATTTCTTCCTTGCACTGTTGTGTTCTGGTGCTGCTCGCAGGCTTCTGGTTGGCCACTATGAGAAAAGGATGCTGGAGTAGGCAGGCCACTGGCCTCACCCAGCAGGGCTATTCTTAGGTTCCGTCATCCTTCTTTTCCAGGCACTTTATTCCATCCCCCCCCCACATACAACTGTCAGGTCCCCCCCCCCACAACAATCAGTCAGCATTTCATGGGTACCAGCCATGCTCACCCTTCACTGAGCTATTATTGGAATATTCTCCCCACCATAGGATTTTCCTCCCCACATATTTTCTGTACTTCTGCAAACTGCAGGGTTACCCCATGTCTGCTTATACCACCCTCTTGTGCAGAGGTGGTGTGGTTCTGGTTGGTTTAGATTCATTTAGATTTCCTGCTGACAGATGAGCAGAGATGGTGGTACTGTATAGAATCCAGGCAATATTTTTTTTTACATTGGTATGCCCTCCACCTCCATGCCTTTATTTATTCCCACCTATTTATTTATTCCCACCTATTTCTTTAAGGAGCCTAAGGTGGTGGACATGGTTCTCCCACTCCCCATGTAATCCCCACAACAAATCTACGAGGTACATTAGGTTGAGACTGGGCCACTGAGTGACCAAAAGTCACCTGGTGAGCTTCATGGCCAAGTGGGGATTTGAACCCTGGTCTCCTAGTCCACCACTCTAACCGCTCAACCACACTGACTCTCTGTTACAAAGATGCACACACACCCATCATCGCTGGCAGGTATTCTCAAAAGAGTCCCTCAAATGCATCATATCCTTTCCCCAAGAAAAATCTGCCTATACAAATATTTCAGAGTAGTTAGAAGTGTTGATATGGAAAAGTGGGGACCTGGAATCTAAAAATCAACTACTGCCAAGTAGTAACATATAACAGGAATCCATTTACATATTATCATGCATGCACCTGAGTGGTCAAACATCATGCTAGAATGGTCCCCTTTTCTCTGATAGGCACTAAGTGCCCACAACTGCACAATAGGAACTGCTTCCCCCTCATTTTATCTCCACACCAGGGGAAGCTAGAAGAAAGCTGCATCTGTTGTATTCAAACTAGAATGCACTCAAGAAAAAGGATCCACCTTAGGGTACAGTGTGGAGGTCATGTAAAAGTAAGGGTCAGGTCTTTATACAGTAAATGCGTTCATGCACATATACAGATTCTTCATCAACAGCTTGACTGGTTTTAGGTATGGGCCACATGAAGACAGTCTTGTGGAGAATCAGGAAAAGCAATAACATTTGCAGACCATGACATAGAAACAAAGTCACAACTGACTTTGGTAACTCCATTGGTATATCTATTAAGATAAAACATATCCCTGAAATGTTACAGCTATGTACATCCTTAAAATAAAACCCCTGGCCAATTTGCACCCAATCTAATAATGAGCTTATGAAATGGAAAAATGTTCTGCCTCATTTCGCTGGGAAAGAGATTTGTCCAGTATTTTTAAAACAGGATACCAGAATCTTTGTCACATTTTACACCACAAAACTTACAATCTCTCTTTATGGCAGAACTCTTATAAATGACTTAACCTCCAACCTTCTAATGAGAATTATTTCCTGGGTGAGACTATAAATTGTTTGCATCTGCTTAGGTCTGTGGTTAATCTGGAAACAAAGGAATTCATAGTTAAACCATGTGTCTCAAGTTAGCTAGCATATATACGGAATTACATAAATGTGCACATAAAAATGATATAAAAACAAGAAGTCTTGTAACACCTTAAAAGACTGAGGCTGCATTCGCATGGCAGTTTATTCTATTTTCATGCCTTTTCCCTTTTAAGCTCCACATTACATGTGAGCTTTCACATGACATAAAAGTCACTTCTAGAACTATAGTGGAATATAGGACAAGATTCGTGCTCATTTCCACATTATTTGCTTCCAGAAAAAATCCATTTGCAAATACAGTAATATGGAAATAAGTGCTAAATCTGCACCATTTTCCACTACAGTCCTACAGTTTTTGTTGCGCTTGCTGCTACAGACTAGATTGACCATCCTTCTATAAAGTACAAGTCAGAGATAATAACCAGCAAACAGCATATGGTTTGGTGGCAGAATCACCTCCACTCTATACTAGCCTATTGAGACCGCTAAGAACATAAGAACAGTCTGCTGGTTCAGGCGGATGGTCCATCTAGTCTTAACCTCCTGTTCTCACTGTGGCCCAACCAATGCCTGTGGGAAACCAGCAAGCAGGATTCTTGAAGCACAGGAGCCCTCTCCCCCCCCCCCTGCGATTTCCAGCAACTGTTATTCAGAAGCACTGTCAAGGAGGCAGAGCTAATAGCCATCCATAGCACACACACACTCTCCTCTATAAATCTGTCTCATCTTCTTTTAAAGCCATCTAGGTTGTTGGCCATCGCTGCCTCCTGTGGGAGAGAGTTCCATAGTTTAACCCTAGCTTTTGCATGAAGAAGCACTTCCTTTTATCCGTCCTGAATCTCCTAACGCTCAGCTTCACCGGCTGCCCGCGGTGCCACGAGGGAAGCAAACGTTTCTCTATTCCCTTTCTCCACGCCTTCATACCCTTTTCCCACCAAGCTGCCTTCTCGCTCGCTTTTCTTCTTAAACGGCTAAATCCTGGGCGCGGCTGCCTCAGTCAAGCGGAATTTTGTCCCGCTTTTCCCCCTGGCAAGCTGCTGTCACGGCAAGGGCGGGAACCGTTCCCGCCATGAGGCGAAGTAAGGAAAGGTCGACTTTCCTCATTTCATCTCCTCAGCGCTTCCCCACAACGAGGCTCCTGCCTCAGTCCTTCTCCAAGCAAAAGAGGCCCTTTTCCACGCGCGAGCCGAGAGCAAAGAGAAGAAGGCTCCCGACAGCGCCCCCTCGGCTGCCATTTTCCCCACACGAACCCGGCAGGCCCCGCCTCAGTGCGGTTGTGCGGCGAGGGAAAAGGAGGAGCGACGCAAAGCCGCTTCAAGAGGACGGCGCCGGAAGCTGCACTACAAGGCCTCAGCCGGCCTGAAGAACGCACGAGCGGCGTCGCCGTCGCCTGAGGAGCCGGTCGGCCGCCGCGGCTCTTCCCCTGGCGCCTGCCCCGCTGGGGGGTCCTGCGGTGAGTTAACGGCTTCACGGGGCTCCCTTGCTCGGGCGGGTAAGGGGAAAGGGGAGCAGCCGGCCCTCTGCTCCTCCTCCTCGTGGCAACCCGCGTTGCGAGCATCCCGGCGTTACTGTTCCCTTGCGTTACCTTTTGCTTACACGGATGTCTAGGCCGCTTCTCACGTGACGACGGTGCGCTCGGCTCGTCCCCCCTGAGCCATCCCCCCCTCGAGCCTGAGAGGGTTGCTTTCACGTCTGGCTTGCTTGCCCGCACGTGGGGAACCTTCTCCAGCTGCCTTGTTTTGTATGGGGAGTGGCTTCGCACGTGACGGCGATTCGCTTTTTCCCGTATGCGCAGCTCCCTCCATGTTGGGTGCTTAGACGCACTTGAACGTGGAAGTAAATCCCGGTCCTGGTGGGTATGTTCCCGTGGGAGCGGGCGAGTGGCGCATCCGCGGAGCGACGAGTGACCCGGGGTCTAAGGTTGATGATCTTGAGAGGGATCTTGGAACCATGTGCTGGGGTTTAGCCCTGTTGGATTCCAGAAGCCTCAGACATTATGCACAGAAGGCGGAATTTTGCCAGGCCTGCTTTTCCTCCTGGCACGCTAGTAAGGTTGTTTAAACACAAACACACACATAACCCCCTACAAGTGGTGAAATCATTCTTTTCACGCAACTCTTTAAGGGGTGCGTATGCAATCTCGAGCTGGACGCAGCAACTTCCATTAGTTCAAACTCTTAAGCACTACAGTGGAAAAGCAGCCTAAACATTCTCTGTTATAATGGTATTATTTAACAAAAAATTACTATCTTATTAATGTGCTTTATCATCCAATTGTACTTTCAGCCAGAGTTGTTAAAGAATGAAAATCAGGTGCCTTTTGCCATATTATCTGTGCAAATCATCATACAAAGGTGATACAGTATCCGTTCAGTCGTTGGCTGGGAATACTGAACCAGATGGTGACAGCAAGGCAATTTAACAAGGAGTGCAGGCATGCGGTACTGGGAGCAGGGGTGTTGCTAGGGGGGCAGGCCACCCCAGGTTCCAGGGGATGACTCTCAGCATGCCCACCCCACAACTTGTAAGTTGCTCAGTGCAGCTACTGGCTTACACAGCATAAACTTTGCTTTTTCCTTCCTGCTGGGAAGAGCCACAGAAACACAGCTCTGCCTAGTCAGGGCTCCACCCAGCAGCCTGACACATTTCACCAGGGCACTGCCCTCTCAAGGAGCACAAAGGTGCCATCTTCAAGGGGTGAAATTTGGCACCTCCACCTAGAGCCTCAAGCACAAGCCAGAGCAAGTTCAGTGGCTTTGGGCTTAGGACTCATCACAGCGCTACAAAAGCATTAGCTGTGCTTGCTTTACTCAGTCCACCTGGACCTGGGGTACCATCCGCCCACAACCCTTCAAGTCACAGTGAGCGTTTTGCGTCCCCCCCCCCCATTGCTTTGCAGCACCTCATGGGGGGGTGACCAAAAAAGATCCACAGCGGGTACCACTTGGGTTTGCTACGCCTCTGACTGGGAGCACTCACACAAACTATCTTCCAGTCTTAGTTACAGGTAGGTAGCCATGTTGGTCTGCCATAGTCAAAACAAAATAAAATTAAAAAATCCTTCCAGTAGCACCTTAGAGACCAACTAAGTTTGTTCTTGGTATGAGAATGCACACGAAAGCTCATACCAAGAACAAACTTAGTTGTTCTCTAAGGTGCTACTGGAAGGAATTTTTAATTTTCTTTTGTTTTATCTTTTAGTCTGAAAACATGTGCAAGGGAATCACGAGCTAGTCCAACCTTCTGCCTTCTGCTGCCTACATGTGCATCAAAACAAAATACAGTTAAAAAAAATCCTTCCAGTAGCACCTTAGAGACCAACTAAGTTTGTTCTTGGTATGAGCTTTCGTGTGCATGCTCAGGATTGGCTCAGGATTCCCGCTCAGTCTAATGCAGGGGTCCCCAAACTAGGGCCCGGGGGCTGGATGCGGCTCAAATCGCCTTCTAAATCTGGCCCACAGACTGTCCGGGAATCAGCATGTTTTTACATGAGTAGAATGTGTGCTTTTATTTAAAATGGGTTATTTGTGGGGCATAGGAATTCGTTCATATCTTTTTTCAAAATATAGTCCGCCCCCCCACAAGGTCTGAGGGACAGTGGACCGGCCCCCTGCTGAAAAAGTTTGCTGACCCCTGGTCTAATACATGCTTGTACACACATAGAGTCCCATCCCACAGCCAGCATGTGTCAGCAGTTGGAATGGTGCGTAGGGTTAGTAAGTAACCTTTATTTTTAACGTGCTGAGTTTGACTCCCATCAGGTTCCAGTTCATAGCTATTGGGCTATTATTTGTTATACTGACAGATAGTATGACTGCTGCTCTGTATTTCTAGACAGCATGCACTTTTCAAGTGTTAGTTACCAGCATTCATTTGGAACTGTAAAGACTTTCTAAAAGAAATATAGCATTTAGTGCATTTCATAGCTGTTGGTGCCTTTTTACTGTAAATTATTGCTATATTTTATATTCTGTTGTTTTTTTCAGCGTTAACAGTTGTATATACCAGGCATGGCCAAACTTGGCCCTCCAGCTGTTTTGGGACTACAACTCCCATCATGCCTAGCTAACAGGACCGGTGTTCAGGGATGATGGGAATTGTAGTCCCAAAACAGCTGAAGGGTCAAGTTTGGCCATGCCTGGTATATACAAAGCATTAATTTGTACTTTTGTACAACATTATATAATGAAAAACCTAGCCTTCTCAGTCTTACTAACCTTAATTAAAATATATTCAAAACTTTAGAACAATTCTGTTATGTATGGAAAAGCATATCTCTTATTCTACATTCCTGTAACTTTAACCAGTTTCAGTTTTGGATATATGCAAAGTTTTATTGGAGCAAACTGCCTTTTTCCTTTTTAAATGTTTAAAAGCTGGCTTTCTGGACCAAGTCCACCCATGGTACCTAGTGGGGTAGAATTCTATGCAGACTTTAAAAACAACATCATTATACAGTGGTACCTCTGGTCACGTACTTAATTCATTCCAGAGGTTCGTTCTTAACCTGAAACTGTTCTTAACCTGAAGCACCACTTTAGCTAATGGGATCTCCCACTGCCGCTGCGTATGTAACCCGAGGTACCACTGTAGTATACATATATTGTAGTTCAGTTCTTAAGACAATGAACATGCCACAGCAGAGTGCTTGTATCAATATTCAATATTATTAATACTATACTAATTAGTATTTCTGCTGCGTATTTCTGTTGATATTAATCAACATAGGCCAAAGCAGTACTGTGCATGCACACGAAAGCTCATACCAAGAACTAACTTAGTTGGTCTCTAAGGTGCTACTGGAAGGAATTTTTTATTTTATTTTGTTTTGACTATGGCAGACCAACACGGCTACCTACCTATAATTGCAAGGTTATGGTTTTTTAATTCCAGTTTGGCATTGACCACTTCAGTCTTAATATATATTTGTTTGTTCAACCATAATTGATTGCATTGTTTGGCACCCTCTTTACTGAATGCATGTAAAATCCTTGTGGCCAGAACATTTCAAGTGTCTTTAGGAGGCCAAGCCCAGCAGCAATAGTGGCATGATTTGCTTTGCTTATGACAAATATACAGATGTGTGGAAATGCTGAAAGACGTGGTTTACTTGTTCAGTTTGCAATACTCATTACTACTTTTCCATTACTTTCTTACTAATTTGCAGCAATCCACAGTGCACTTAAACAATTTGTCTGCAGTCTTTTGCCTAACATGTTTTGTTTCTTAGGTCAGTTGACCACACACATGAAGTAAGAGCACCTATCTTTGTGCTATTGATAGTTCATTTGTACCTACAACTACTTCAGTGGCTTTCTCCAAAATCTGTGAATAACTGTTTGTGTTCAGATTCCTACATTATAAAGAAACCTCTAAACATCAGATTCCCAATTCTCCATAATGTTAAGGAAGCATAAGGAGCAGTTCACCTCATTTCAGTATTCTGCTGCAAAATAGGTAGGGCAGCATTGCTTATAACAGGGGTGCCCAAACTTTTTTCAAAGAGGGTCGGATTTGGTGAAGTGAACATGCGTGAGGGTTGGCCAAAGTTGTCTGCTGAGCTTTTTTTTAAGATTTTACTTCAGGACATGTACTGACATATACTTAAATTGACCGGCGGGCCGGATTAGGCCCCCAAAACGGACTTTGGACATGCCTGGTTTATAACCTTCGAGGTTACTGAACTTCATTCAAGTTCTGCACATAGAAACATCAGAGAAAGTGATATTTAGTGTTGCGTGAGCAGAATTCAGGCTTGAACAACAAGTCATTCCCTCTCTCAAAGTATCCAGTATTTACTGGAAAGCCTCTCCAGAGTGTCACAGGGGGCTTCTCTGTGGGCTGAGTTGTACCAGGCACCAATAGAAAAGAGGAATCTCTGAAAATTGAGCAGAGGATTCTTGTGTGTCACTAGTGTAGGATTATTGTGGCTAATTTCAACCAGCATTGTAACGATTGAGCCCACAGTGTTGATGAGTTCTTCAGGCACTCTGGAAAGGCTTTGGGGAGGAGAGAAAGATTCCTTGCATGAGCTTGTCCTGGATATTGCCCATGGGGATTAGCCTTGGTAAAGCAGTACAGTGGTACCTCTGAATCTGTTGCGGAGCCCTGCTCACAACCTGAAAGGTCCGCAACCTGAAGCGCCGCACCTGCACATGTGTGAGGTGCGATTCGGCGCTTCGGCGCATGTGCGTAACGTCATTTTGCGCTTCTGCGCTTGCGCCGAAACCTGGAAGTAACCCATTCCGGTACTTCTGGGTTCAGCGCGTTCATAACCTGTAGCGAATGCAACCCGAGGTATGACTGTATTCTGATTGGTGTTCTCTTTAGCCAACCCTCCCAAATGCAAAAGTAAGTTTTCAGAGTCACATGTACTCTCCATCATGCATCAAAGGTGAGAACATGTTACTCCTGTCCCTAACACTGTGTGAAAACCTGCAGTGCACTGTAGTTCAGGTAGTCCCCAAAGCATCTTGAAGCCTGAAGATTACATTGATTGTCTCACAGCAGTCCTAACAAAGATCATAACCATATGCACATTGCCCAAAATGTAATACAGCTGCAGGTCTGAAATGAATACTGGACATTTTTCTTCTTTGTGTTTTTATTAGGTAAATGTTTTCCTTTTTAAAAGTACACCAAAGCAAGATTCGTTTTGAAATATCTTTATTTTTAAAAAGTTAATAAAGTGTACAGTATAATATTTTTTTCCTTCCAAAGGAGCACATACATAAGAATAAACCACTGGATAATAGATTTATTAATATCATACTGCATGAGTTGTGAGCAGCACCTCATGAGTTTATACTCAATGTGTCAAAACATAAGGAATCAACAAAAAGCCTTGCTTGTACCAGTTTTTCACATATTTCTCCCTTAATACTAGAGAAACCCTAGTATTTTGAGTATTCCTAAAATATCTGATAGGGCTTTATAATAATATACTGTTTCTGGATTTGAGAAATTTGCAGTGAAATAGCTTCTTTATACAGAGTTTCTGGAGTGGGGGTCTGGTTGCAAGATTAGTATCATTTGACCATGAGATTTCCTGCAACCTCCTGGTTTTATATAAAATTGCAGGTGATTTCTTAAAACCTGGCTTCTTAAAGCTAGAAGAGGTGAGGTGAAAGAACAATAACTGTGTTAATATTTGTGTATTATGCAAATGAATACATTTTCCAGTGGGCAGGATACCTGTATTTCTGCCAGTATTGCTATCCACATATCCCCTGGCTGCTAAGTTCTAAATAAATGCTTTTGGCTATGGACTTAGAAGCCAACACTTACAATATCTGTCAGCTTGGAGTGTCAGTAAGCATGTAGATGAAGGCAAAGAACAGAAAAATATCACTCAATCACTCATGGAAATGGTGATTGAAACCATGTGGATGAATCCGTCAACAGTTGAGTCCATAACTACAGGTACTTGAATTACAAATACGGTAATCTTATCTGATCAAAGGTATTAACTGCATCTTCACAAAAGAAATGGGCCCTCTTTGCCCACTAAAGTTTATTATGTAGTGTGTTTGTTAGTCTTTAAGGTGCTGCAAGTGTTCTTTTTTGCAAATCAACATTTCTGTCAGGTATTGACATGGGTGTGCATTATTTGTTTGTGTCTCACCTAGTTTAGTCTACTAGTTTAGTTTGTGCTGCCTTAAATTTCTTGGAGGGAAAAATTCATTATCAGTTAAATAAACGAATTACAATATTAAGAGCAATAAAGTTTCTTAATTGCCATTTAATGTTACTGATCCTGAACATAAACATGGACTCTTGCTACAGAGATAGAATATATTTATTATTATTATTATTATGCATTAAATGTGTTAGTCACTTTATATTGCCCAGGGCAACCCAAAGCAACCTACAACCAAACATACAATAAACTGCATAGGTACATTAAAACCATGGGGAAAGAGAAATACATTTTTCAAATCCCACTCACTTCTGAAAGGCCACAGATAGTTAAAGGCCAAAGTATTCAGTATGGCTGCTAAATCTGGAGATCAGCCAGAAATCAAGGTTGTAGGGCACTGGTTTAATTGAAACAGTTTCTGAGCAGTCATTTTCATAGGTAGTGCTGAAGCAAAAGCATGTATTTGTTATTAGACTGTTACAAAATAGTTTGTGCTGTTGTCTATTGCTTTAGCTATTTCACAACAATAGTTCAGTGACGGTACTATCATTGACTGCACCATTTTTAGGACAGTGATTCACAATTGGTTTGAAAGCTAGTGTGAGGTTATGGACTATGTTCTATGCCTGTTTTAGAACACTGATTTTAATAATGAGATACACATAAAGATGGGAGAAAGTGTTGCTGTTTCAGTGCTTGCTCTGTTTCTGTCAGTGGTCTTACGTGGGCAAGCTGACTGGAGAAGAATCCAAGCAAGGCTGTTCTAACAATGGCTAGCAGGCTTGTACTCTTTGTAGGAGGGGTAAAGGGTAATTGGGGGGGAGGGGTTATCTCCACTAGGCACCCAAATTTACGGTCTTGGGCTGCTGTTGGGTCTTTTAAGCATTTGAAGATTAGGGGAAGTCAGAAAATTGCACACCAGCTAGCCTAGCTTCTGTCCAGATGAATTGATGGAAACCATTATTAAAGATATAAGCAATCCTTGTGAAGTCCTACTTCACCAATATTTGCTGTTCTTTGCCTTCATCTACATTCTTACTGACACTCCAAGTTGATAGATACTGTAAGTGTTGGCTTCTAAAAAGCTTTTAACAAAGTCCATAGCCAAAAGCATTTATTTAGAATTTAGCAGCCAGGGGATATGTGGATAGATCCTCTTACGGATTAGAAACTGGTTAAAGAACAAGAAAGTAGTTCTGATAATAGAGGGAAGTAAGAAAGTGAGGTATCCCAATAATCTTCATTGTGATCAATGCTATTTAACACATTCCTAAATTGTTAGGAGGAGAGCAATGAGCTGGTCAAGTTTGTAGATGGCACCAGATTATTCAGGGTGGTGGTAAAACCCATGGGCTGTGAAGCGCTCCAGAAGGCTCCAAACTGAGTAAGTGGGCAATAGAATGGCAAGTGAGGTTCACCGTAAGTAAAACATACAGTAAATTGATATTTGGGCAAAATTTTTGAACTTCACTGATGGAATCTGAACTGGCGAGTAAAGAAACTTTGGCATTTTCATGAAGGTTCTCTGAAAACATCAACTCAGAACATAGCTGTCATGGGAAAGACAAATTTCATGGTAGGGATTTTGCTCACCATTTGTGACTGATTTTGACATTGGTTTTAAAAGCTGAAGAATATGTTCACGTACTATTTCAGAATGAAATGGGTTTTAGTTTAGCACAAGCTAGCTCTGAACTAACTAGCTTTTGTGCATTGCTTGTATGCAGATCCTTTCAGAATTACTGTGTTTTTGTTATTTTTTCTCTTCTCTGCTGTTGATGCTGTGAAAGTATATCTGCCCTCCCATTAAAATATTGAACGGCAAAGTACAAGAGCATTTCTTGTATTTCATGGTCATATTTAAATCCACATCACAGCAACCCATATATGTTTAATGTGAGCTAACATGGTAGTGGCATTCATATGCCCATGCTGTTGACTGTCGGAATGCTATTGGCACATACACATGATCTGGTGGATGTTTATTTTAACATGAGAGAAATGAATTGCATAATCAAATGAGCTTTCTGCCCAACCCAAAATGGCCCAGGTCAGACATAAATTGGGCACAGCTGAGATCTGGCTTGCACCTAATGCTGGCTGATCACTAACTAGAGAATGGGAGAAGGGAAGGAGGGGATGCACACATGATCATGTCTACAGGAGCTCCCAGTCTGTATAGTTAAGTGATTGGGCATCATTGTACCTGCAAGACTTTCTGCCTAACTTTGGTGGCACTGTATCAGGCAATGTTATTTGCTTGTGCTGAAATGTGAAACCTCAGTTGTTTTCGTAGCACACCCAGCGTAGAGCACCTAGGATGACACGATGCAGTTTTTGTTATCTTCCCTAGCTTCTACCACAAGTCGTTTAATTGCTTTGCAGGTGGAACAGCAACAATATTTTCAAGAGCTGTTGGGGCTATTGATTCATCTGTTTATATTACAGTGGAACCTCTACTCATGACCACAATCCATTCCGGAGGCCCGTCCTTAAGGTGAAACGGGTCGTAGGGAGAGGCGTCGTTGTGTGCAGGTGCGGGCGGCAATTGCCCACTTCTGCGCATGCACGAGCAGCAGCAAACCCACCGGTTACTTCCGGGTTTGCCATGGTCGCAACTTGGAACGTCCGCGAGTGGAAGCGGTTGTAAATAGAGGTTCTACTGTACAAATATGAACTTCAAGTTGAGTTAGTTGCTTTACATGCTTGTAGGTTTTTGTGTGTGCCCCCCCTCTCTCACACAATTTCTTTACTTGCTTTCCTTGACTTAAGGAAATCCATTTACTTCTAACCCACACACACAAAATCTTTCTTCTTTAATGTGCTTTCTGAAAACTGCTATTGGGAAAAAAAAGCTTATTTAACTTTTCTTGTTCACTTCTTATTTTTCAGAGTATATGGGGAAAAAATCCTTAGGACTGTTGAAAAATTGCAAGTGACATGATAATTTGGCCAGTGCCTCAGAATGATGGATTGCCAGAAGATTGGAAATGGTTTGCAAGTGACTGGTATAGGGGCATCTGCACTCCACATGGTGGGGTATTTGGGAAAAGTCAGTTCAGTTCTCTTTCACATTGTGCAAAGTTCTCTTTTTTCATTCCTCCTCAAATTTGAGAGAGTTTTTAATTTCTATTGGCCTAATTTATATGACCTTTCACAAAAAAATTGTAAAATTCATTTTTCCACGGAAATCTTACTGAAATGGCGAAAGATTTACTTTCAAATGTTGTTACCTATTCCCCAAAAGTTTATGAACACATTTGAGCTATTGCTGGTTATATTTTCACGGTCAGACTGATGGTAAAGGCTATTTTGTTCACTGCATATAGCCCGAACAGTCAGTATAAAAGCCAAGTTATGTATAGTATTGTTTGCTCTCATCTGTATTTGATTTGTTATGTTTCACTGCTGTCAGATTTAACTCTGAAACACATAAATGCTATGAAAGTCATTTTACCATGTTTTAATATTTGGCCTCTCAAGAATAACACTTTTGTTGTTTGTTTTACATCACTTCAGGGCTGCAATTCTGCAGAAGTAACTCCCGGTGGAAGTTGCCCAGCTTGCAAAAAGAAGGGTCTCATACGAGGTCTAAGAATATATCGCATCAGTTTTGAAGAATCCATTTTCTTGTGTGAAAATCCACAGGTGCATCACTCTTTCTTGTTGAGTTGGGATTGGTCCAATTTTCCTATAATCCGTGATTCTTAATCTGAGCACTTGTGCTAATTTCCTAAGTAGTTGCCATAACATTTTATAATTGGGTATCCCTTTGGCATACAAAATAATGGTTTCATTAAACTACCAGCACATTATGTTTGAATAGATAGACAGATTATGGCTTGTGCTTCGGGATGAACAGGGAGAGAAAAGTGGTGGTTGTGGGAGGAAGAAAGGCTAAATCAGTAAGAGAATTTGGGAGGGGGGGTGATCTAAGGGTGCATAGCCTAAGTGCTGATTAATCCAACCCTAATTCAGAAAAACTAGAAATTTCATTCCTTTATGTAAAAGTTAAAAAAAGACAACAGCAGCAATAAGCACATCAAATGTCCAGAAAAACATTTCAGAAATATCCTTTCAAAAAATAGTGAGAGAAAAACCAAATATTACTCTGCAGATACCCTCTTTCAAGCCAATTTTTATGTTTCTAAAAATGTTTCCAATTTTGATGAACCAATTTATAGTGTCATTGACTGTGAAGCGTTCTGGAATTCTAAAGAGAACTTAATATCTCAGAGAAGTGCTATTTAAAACACATTTGGATTTTATTTGTTTTTAATTAGGTGTTGCATAGCTGTTGTTTTTGTATACATCCCTCTATTGCATCTCTAAGACCCGCGTTGCATGTTATTAATTTACTCAGATATCTTTGTGTTCCCCTCCTGCTCTTTTTCAGTGCATCTTCCCTCTGGGATTTGAACCACTAAGCAGCATTATAATTCCTACTGATAAAAAGGATTCTCCATCTCAGGGCACTTGTAGGAAAAGAAAGTCACCTGACACAAGCCTGGTAACCTCTGCTGTTCCCCAGCACTTAAAATTGACGAGGACTGATAACTTGATAGAAAATGAGAAGGCATTCAAACCTGATCTTGCTCCCAAGTGCAATGGAGATAATCTGTATGGGACTCGGTCAGGGCAGCCTGACTTTCCAGAAGCCATTCAGCCGAACTTTAATAGTGCAGCAGAATCCATGGAGCAGCAAATGGGCATGAAAATGGCAGCTCAAGGAAGTTCACCGGAAATTTTCAGTGTTCAGGCACAGTTTTCGTCAGATCCTGAAATTGGTTCATCATTGTCTCAAATTCTGCATCAAGACAAACCATCTCGGCCAGAGCCATTGTGGCTTCAGTGGAGGAATGTGTACGCTCTCTGCTGGTTAGATTGCATTCTGTCAGTCCTAGTGCATTTAGAAACACTAAAAATGATTCTGAGTGGATCAGTCTTGGAAAATGTATCTGTAATCCAGAGCCTATTTGCAAAATATAACGAAGCAACTGCACTTGTGAATACTTGCCAACGGGGTAAGCCAAACACAAGTCCCCCTTTTCCCTTTGCTGTCAAAATAATTTTTTAAGAAGAGAAATCAGTGGGGTGTATAGAACTCTGAGCCTTGGACAGTGAAGCTGTTTCTTTTATAGTCGGCATAGCGGTTTAAAATCCATGCAGGCCTTACAGCCTCCTTTTTTCCTTACTTTCTCAAATAAGTTTGTGTCTCTAGTATGTGCACCAGCCTTCAGCTTTGGAAAATGAACCAGCTTTAAGTAAAAAAAAAATCAGTCTTTTAGAAGCAGTGGTGTAGTTTTTCTGCTTTATATTTCTACTTTCATAAACTAAACTTGCACAACACCCCCCACATTTGCTCAGATAACTCAAAAGAGCAATAGCAACTACTGCCTTTCACAGAATATTTTCCCAGTGACATAAGAGATGGGGGTGTGATTAAAAAAAAAAAATCCCTTCCCACTTTAGCCTCCCACAACTCCTTCCATGCTGTTTTGGAGGGTCCCCCAGCCCTCTGTAACAGATTTGGGGAGGGGAGGCAAGGGGCTGCAACCAGAAGGAGGGATCAGCAACAATTCCCTCCTCTTTTACATGAGTGAACACCTCTTATTAAATCAAAACCTGTTCCACCAATAGAACAGCAGCATGGGCTGTTGCTCATCCTTCTTTTCCCTCATCCATGAATGGCATCAAAATTGCCCAGTGTGATTAGATACATCAGATGATACAATGCTTGATTCGTGAAGGCTAAAATATTCCTATCATGCTGTATATTGACATCAAATACTTGCATGAAGTTTATAGAGTTTGTGCAATGCATTTTTGAATGTTGCTTTTTGGTTATGATTTCCACATCAGCTTGTCTGTTACGGAACCTCTAAATTGTTTTCTTCAGGCCTTCATTGCACTGCAGATTATTCCAGGGCACGTTCCAGCTCACATGCTTGGTTTAGATAGAGTACCAGGTAGACTCAGAGCCTCACTGTAGCTCTGCTGGGAGCAACAGTACACCCTAGAACACACTCATCTCCTCTTGCTTTATGTTCCAGGGAAAGATCAGTAGTGGTGGCAAGCTGTCTTCCATTGACATTTGACATTTCTCTTTAATGGGTGTCTGATAAGCTTCTAAAGACACCATGGTTCTCCAGGAAGCAATTTGAAAGCCGCTTCATGAGAGGCAAGGCAGAGGTTTAGCTTTGGCAGATGTGCTAGTTGATTTAAGTGCTTCACACCACTTGCCATTAGCTTTGGATAGTTTATAGAGATGGTTGCATTAATCTGATTTCGCAGCATTAGCAGATATTAGTGAGCATTTGAAGTCTGGTTACTTGTACAGTGGTACCTTGGTCTATCTAAGAACAGTCCTGTTAATGAACAATTCGGGCAATGCACTCCGCAAAACTGGAAGTAGGTGTTCCGGCTAGCGAACTTTGCCCCGGAATATAAACGGAAGCCGAATGGTGGAAGGGCACCAGCGGCGGGAGGCCTAATTAGGGAAAGCACACCTCGGGTTAAGAACGCTTTCGGTGTAAGAATGGACTTCCGGAACGAATTAAGTTCGTAAACAGAGGTACCACTGTATAGCCATAACAGCTACAAAACAAATAGCATAATTACATCTATTTAATAGTGTTACCAGCTCAAGGACAATGTTAAAGCAGTATATAGACATACATTAATAAGTGGAATAAATACTCAGTTATTGTTGGTACAGAATAAAAAAAGGCAGTTCCTGGAGACAAAATGTTGATGGATCATTCTGTTTTGTGCAGGTGAATGTGTTTCGGAAGTTCCTTTGGATGTTCTTTCAAGAGCTGAATCACACTTGAATGAAATCAGAAATACAATTTTTGTCCAGCTTCAGCCACAGCTTAAATGTAAATTAGGTAAGTAATTGCTGAAGGGTTTTTCATTATTGCCGTTGTTATTATTTTACATATAATGGTACTAAGTTTCCAAACGTGACAGTAAACTAGTGCCAAACCTACTTTCTTATTTTCTGTCTTGTAAATTTCCGTTATCTTTATTTTTTTATGGATCCAGAGGGAGTCATTCCTCAAGAGTTCTGTGTTAATATATTACAATGCTAGTACTTCATAGAATCATAGAGTTGGAAGAGACCACAAGGGCCATCCAGTCCAACCCCCTGCCAAGCAGGAAACTTCCTTTCTGTCCATCAGCTGCAAACTACTTTTCATTGTCATTAGCTTCAGATAGGATTCCGGTTTCAATGATACGATTCCTTTGTGTGTTCTAGCTGTTTTCTGGGCCATTGATTCCTCAGTTAGGCATAAGGAGAATACTATTGAATCAGATCAAAGGTCCATCTACTGTACTCCAGTATTTGGCTTCCCACAGTGGTCAACCAGATGCCTTGGGCGAGTTATGAAACTGAGTGTGAAGGCCGTGACTTTTTCAACTAATATTTAAGGGTATATTGCCTCTGAACATGCAGATTCCATTTAAGACATGGGAAGCTGCCTTATACGGAGTCAGACCATTGGTTCACCTCAGTGTTGTTTACACTGACAGGTAGCAGCTCTCTGGATTTCAGGCAGGGTTCTCTTCCATCCTCACCTGGAGATACCAGAGATTGAACCTGGGACATTCTGCATGCAAAGCAGATGCTCTGCCACTGATTTATGGCCCTAACTTAACATAGGGTTCCTTGTTAAGATACCTTCACCATATTTTCTAGCCTCTTCCTGCTAAGTAGGAAGTGCTCAAAGTCTCTCATCATGTATATCCCAATCCTATGTGTCAGAAGAAAATTGCACTCGAACTGTATTCTCTGTTTATTTAATATAGGAAGCAAAATGTATAATTCTCAGATATTTCAATGACTTAAAAAGTATATAATTAAATGCAAAACCTTCAGGTATCTTTATACCTTCATGCTTTCATTGTTTGAACGGAAACCAAAACACGCTTTATGAGCCTGTGCACCAACCTTTGTAAGAATTGGCCCTTGTAAATGTTTTCTGAAATATGTGAAACGTCTTTTGAAGAGTCACTAGATTTTGGCCATGTTCAGCAAGGTATCTTACATTATTTAAAAAGGACCTGGATAGCTCAGTTGGTTAGAGTATGGTGTTTACAATGCGAAGGTTGCAGGTTCAATCCCCATATGGGACAGCTGCATATTCCTGCACCGCAGGGGGTTGGACTGGATGATCCTCACGGTCCCTTCCAACTCTGTGATTCTATGAAACATAGTAAAATGTTTTCACTGTCCTGTAGGGCACTTTCATGTATCTTACCCCATTTCTTTTCTTCAAAGGTAACAAGGAGAGTCCGGTGTTTGCATTTCCTCTACTTTTAAAGAATGATCCTCAAATTGAAAAACTGTTCCTCCACTCTTATTCATGGAAGTTCAAATGCTCACAGTGTGGCTACCAAGTCAGTGACAGGTTAGTTTCTGCTGAAGTTCTTTCTTGTCTTCCTCATGTTAATCTTCAAATCACATGTTAATCTTCAAATCAGCGTAGATGTCTTGATATTTTTCTCTGCAAACAGAACATGTGCATGATTGATGGGGCGTTATGAGCATGCCATACTTCTTCTTTCACAGCGTAGCATAAAATGTTGTGTTTGCTGTCAGAAAATAAGCTAGCTCTGCAGTACTTGATAATTCCTTAGTTTTTCTTGCTGTTGGTCAGAATTGATCCTGCCAGTCAAAGTGTGCATTCAAGAGCTGAACACTGCAATATATAACATTAACCCAAACATTATGTTTAGCCTCAAACTAGGTTCCCAGATAAATCCCATTCTACTTGATTCTGTTCCCTGATAAAGACACCAAGCCCTGGAGCATAATATCTCACCCCATATTGACAGACATTCCCTCCAAGGCTATGTTCACATGCAGGGCAGAATCGTGTACACATCCACAGATAACTTTTCTGTTTCTGTTGCAGACAAGCCACTGCTTACAGTCAAGCTTACTTTAAACTGGAAAATTAATTGATTATTGAATTTCAGTCACCTGTTAGCAGCAGGTGTATGTTCCTGTAGCTTTTAAAAACAGTTGCATGGGGTAAATGTTCCCAGTCTAGGACAATCCCTGAAATTTGCCAGTATTTACTTCTTTAACTTGGAACTTAAAATTACATTTAACCATTTGGTTGCAGCAGATTCACAGCAATTTTGAATGTGGATCATTTATATGAATGACTCTTCTGGGTGTCCCAGGTTTAGCTTGACAAGAATTCTCTCACAGCACTGGATCGTTTCTTACTTCAGGTGTCGGAAGACGTTGACAACATTTACAAATATCATCCCAGAATGGCACCCGCTGAAAGCTGTTCATACTGGTCCCTGTAATAACTGTCATCACACATCTCAAAGAAGAGAAATGGTTTTAGAAAAGTAAGTGTGAACTATATTAAGATGCTGATGTGAGTAAAACTATATCGCAGATGGACAATGTGCTGCTGCTAGTGTTGTATGAAAATGCAGTTCTGGCATAATATTAGTAGCCTTGCTGGGTCCCATCATGTAACTATGAATTTGCCAGCTAGAAATCTGTGCCTACCTCCAAGGTTCTGCTATTTGAATACCATGGTTTATGGAATCTCATTCTATAAGCTCTCAAATAGTCTTATTTGGGTGGTTGTTTTATAAAAAGCTTTTGAGACACTTAAGAAACTTTCATAAATTGAGTTTCCCAAGCAGCTAGTTGCCAATTCTGCTGTGTGTGGATGATGTGTCCGATATTCATAATGCTATAAGTTACATAGTTCTAAAGCTACAAATTGTTGTTTCTTTGGTAGTGTTTCCTCGGTACTTATGATGCACTTTGTGGAAGGCTTGCCACGTAATGATCTGGAGACCTACTCATTTCAGTTTCAAGGCGATTCCTACCAAGTAACAGCTCTTGTTCAGTATCAGGAGGAGGCAAAACACTTCATAACATGGATCTCGGATTCAGATGGTAAGTACAGTGCACTCCCATCACCTGTCCTTCAATAGGTGTCTGTCTGCACAGGCTGGTAGAAAGAAAGCAGGAAACACATGTAAAAGAAAAGGCTTACTGTGCAGAGTGTTCCAGCCCTCTCAGGTCCTTCATCAGGAAATTTCAAAGGCAGAAGTTCAATCTTGTTTTGTTATGCCTTCTCCTCTTTCCTTTTAGCTCCCCTGCAATTTGCCTGGGACTTTCTCTTTTTGCTGCAAGTCCTGGTTGGTAGCCTCAGATGATTCTGGGAACTAAAAGCAAGGGATTAGGAACCCATAACTCAGTTGAGGCTCCAGTACTTTGGCCACCTCATGAGAAGAGAAGACTCCCTGGAAAAGACCCTGATGTTGGGAAAGATGGAGGGCACAAGGAGAAGGGGACGACAGAGGATGAGATGGTTGGACAGTGTTCTCGAAGCTACTAACATGAGTTTGGCCAAACTGCGAGAGGCAGTGAAGGATAGGCGTGCCTGGCGTGCTCTGGTCCATGGGGTCACGAAGAGTCGGACACGACTGAACGACTGAACAACAACAACAACAACAACTCAGCCCTCCAGATGTTTTGGGACTACAACTCCCATCATCCCTAGCTAACAGGACCAGTGGTCAGGGATGATGGGAGTTGTAGTCCCAAAACATCCGGAGGGCCGAGTTTGCCTATGCCTGCCATAAGTAGTAGACCAATTAAGCAGTATGTGTGCTGTTCTGTTGTAAGTTTTTCTAACCTAGTATACATAACCTATCACTGTTTCATAATAAGTAGTTCCAGCACACTCATGTCCTTTATCCCCTTGCCAGTCCTGTCCCAAAAGGCACCTGGGAGCCTCCCACAGTAATGGGGAGGGCTTTCCCTCAAAACCCTTCTCAGGGAGGACCAACCATCATGTTTTCACTGTCTTCTACTGTGTGGTGATCCTAGGTTAAGATAAGAGAGAGCTCCAAAACTGTTCCTATATCAGTCCTATATCCAGTCATCCAGATAGCTCAGTTGGTTAGAGGCTGCAGGTTCAATTCCCTGCAAGGGACAACTGCATATTCCTGCATTGCAGGGGGTTGGACTAGATGATACTCAGGGTCCCTTCCAACTCTGTGATTCTATGAAAATAAGTAGTACTCATACCCATTATCAGGAACACTTTCTGGTGAGGTGAAATAAATGCTCACATCAGACTTGCAAATACCTGTTCTTGATCTCTGGTGGTCAGTAAAAATTACATCCAGGCAGGGAAGCCATTGTAAAGTGTAGAGAATTGGAGACCGTTTGTGACTTACATAGGTATGTGTGGGCAGGCAGGCTAGTTGCTGTTTATTTTTGTGGATATATTTCAAAGCTGATTTATCCAGTAAAGTGCTGAAAGACTTTGAAATGAATAGAACAGTGATTTCCAGAGATCTGTGATGAGGGATTATGCACCCTAAAATTCTGAACTGTCCATTTCTCATTTTCAGAAACATGGCTTGAGTGTGATGACTTAAAGGGTTCGTACTCTAGAAGACACAAGATCTTTGGCGTTCCCCCTTCAGAGATTCACATCGTCATCTGGGAAAGAAAACCGCCACGATTGACAAATGGTCTGGATTCACAGCTAGAAAGTGAAATGGCTACGAATGTTCCTTTGCTAAAAGCACAGCCAAATTCTCCATTTAAATATGCTGATGGCAAGGCTGCCAGCAACACACCTTTAATTCATCACACTGACGATAACTTGAATGCACACACAAATGAGACACAAAACTTGATTGCGAATAACAAAAGTGATTTGCTTTGCGGCTTGGAAAACCTGGCCAATGATGATGTTGTAACTTTGACTCTTGTACGAGTTCCACTTGACTCTGAAGGTAAACCACTGGGTGGAAGCCCTGCAGTGGAAAATAACATGACAGTCAGAACAGACACGTCGCAGCTGCATGATGCAGGTGAAGTTAAAGTTTCTCCAACTACTTCCGAAAGAGATGTTGCTGGGAAGGAGTGTAAGTTACTTGGAAATGCCAGTACTCCCTTGCATCAAGGGCAGCCAAACAATGCAAGTAACATGCTTATAACCCCAGTCGTTGCTCTGAGCAATAGCCATTATTCACCAGAAATGCTACCAGTTCAAGGGGCAGAACCTGAAGTTCCGATCAAAGATAGCAGCAGTTTGGACACAGCAAATCAAGAAAACAAAAGCAGCAGAACAAAAGCAGGGAATAATGTACAGATAACACATAATACTGTAGAACACTGGAGAGTAGCAACAGCAAATTCCCAGGCTAGTGCTGCATCTTCCCCAAGTAGTTCTTCTCACTCGGCCCCTAAAAACGGAACGAAGTCGTTCACAGGCAGTTGGGTAAAGGGCTTACTTGAAAGATGTCATCCTCTCATGCCCAAAAGTTTATCAACCTATAATAACACTGAGATCTGTAAAAAGCCCATTAAAAAAGAAACTCGCTGCACTTCACTTCGTAGGAAGGCAAGCCACTTTCATGGTTTCCAAGCAAAACATTCAAAAAGCCAAAGGGAGAAGATAACTGAGAGGGCATTAGATTCTTCTAATAAGGCTCCTCCTCAATCTTCACCTACTCTTTTTGCAAGACCCCCTATAGAAAAGCATCACATTGTTGGAAGCAAAAGAACTGTGGTGGAGAGGGCTGGCTCACTGGCTTTGGGTAACCAGATTGGGCCTAAACAGAGCCACAGTAAAACTAAAAGCTTTACATCGGCTGAGAATCTTGAAGAGTCAAGTGTTACAATAGCACACCGACTGCGCCTACAACTTCAACAGCAGCTGAAAGCTAAGAAGGAGAAACTGGCTTCGCTAGATAAGGCGGCGAAGGCTCAGGTGCGAAACAGGCGCTCTCCCAAGAAAAGGATGAAGGATCAGCCACAGCTTCAATCCCAGAAAGAAAGTGACTCCCTGCAGAGCTTGTTAAATGCCCTGCAGCACCAAATTGATGTTGAAGATAGTAAGTCTCTGAATTCTCTAAGCACCAGTACATCCCAGTGTAGCAGTTCAAGTTTTGATGACATTTTATCTGAGCTGTTGTCTCCCACTACATCTGTTGCTTCCTTGGAACTTCCACAAGAAGAAGAATGTGGATATGGTGCACAGGGAACAAACCATGACCATAATTATCATAGTCCAGTAAAGGAAAATGGATATGAGGACCATACAGACCTGTCACTTAAATCATCCCCCAAGAAACTCGACTTCAAAAGTCCAACAAAACAATTTAGTCTAGAAGAACTGTTGCCTAGTTCGATGCTGAATTCAATAATGGCTGACACTCAAGACTTGTATCACTTTGATGAAACTCTCTTAGCATGGTGAATTGTGTTTTAACAATTTCACATGTTTATGTTAGATGGCTTTAAAGCAAAGCATAACTTGTGTTTCAAGCTAATTTTGCACATGGAGGTTCTTTGGATTTTTTAAAATGTGAAAGTTTTTTTTACTATGAGGTTGGTTTATTATCACTATTAATAATAAATTAAGACAAGCTGGAAGAGATGAGACTCTGAATTTTGTATCTGAAACAGAGGTGATAACAGGTAGAGTTTTGACAAACAGTAAAAAGTTGCAGTTACAGGTGGGTAGCTGTGTTGGTCTGCCATAGTCAAAACAAAATAAAATAAAAAATTCTTTCCAGTAGCACCTTAGAGACTAACAAAGTTTGTTCTTGGTATGAGCTTTCGTGTGCATGCACACTTCTTCAGATAGTTGCTGATGTAGAATTACATTCACACAAAGGAAAATGCACAATTGCTGAGCCACAGAAATCTGGCAGTAGATCACGAAAAAGTATATATATTGCATCATGTTCATAAGTGTGGCAGCACAGTTGCTGACAGATGCTTGTCTCAAAACTCATTGGCATAGTCAGCTCTTTAAAAAGGAGCTGTTAGGTTGCTATTCTTTTGTACAATTATGTGTGTTAAATTATTTTGTTGTTTTTTACACTTGGAAGAAGATACCTAATGAAGCAAGTTTCATCTAAATCAATAATGAAGGAAATGTGACATAAACATAATCTTTTCAGCCTGATCTTTCTTATTAAATAACAGTCCTTTGTGATTGCTGTGTTTGCGCATATGCTAAACCATGGCTTGCTTTAACCCTGATTTGTTGGGGGGGGGGAACCTGAGTTGTCTCACCAATAAGCAAACAAGACATGGCTTATTTCTAGAAAGTTGGTTTGTTTTCAGCTGTTCTTGCTTTATGCCTCTGTAGCTTGCCCAAGTTCTGGAGATTGGGTGGCTAAACAAACCATGGTTAAGCAAAGTTGTTTGGTTTGGACAGACCATGGTTAGTCTGATTGTCTGGATTCATATGTTCACAAACACCAAATTTTGGCTAAACAGGTCATGCCTTAGTGTTAGTTATGTATGAAACCAGGCCACTCCCTCCTGTTCAGATGAGTTGTGAGGTTTAAGATTCATTTAGGAGGCACTTAGGTTTAATTACAGTCAAGTAGTATATAAATTTAGTTAAATAAAAAATACTACAGTGGTACCTCAGGTTACAGAGGCTTCAGGTTACAGACGCTTCAGGTTACAGAGTCCGCTAACCCAGAAATAATGCTTCAGGTTAAGAACTTTGCTTCAGGATAAGAACAGAAATCGTGTTCTGGCGGCGCAGCAGCAGCGGGAGGTCCCATTAGCTAAAGTGGTGCTTCAGGTTAAGAATAGTTTCAGGTTAAGAACGGACCTCCAGAACAAATTAATTCTTAACCCGAGGTACCACTGTATTTCTGTGACCATACTGAAGGGATATCAGCAAATCTACTAAAACTTGAATCAAGGCATTTTAAAACACACCCAGACTTCCAATCAAAATGAAAAGAAATTTGTTTTCAAAAGTGGAAGCAATCTAAAACTGACTTATATTTCTCATTGTGTTTTTAAGCACCCTTTGAGAAGCAAGAAAGCATGTTGTATTTTTCACATTCACTTCATTGTATTGATTATTCACATTCCAGAAAATGGATCACTGTTGAGCTACTTGGTTAGGGAATCTTGGAGTGCAAATACGGTACATTTATTTGTCAGCCTGTTGCCACCTCAACTAAATGCATCTGCTCCATAACTGATGTACTTATTGTTAGGTAATGCCAACTTAGAGCTAAACCTAGGAGGCTGCCAAAGGCTGTGTAGAAACTAGATCTTGCTCTGATCTTATATTTATTTGTTATATTTATATATGACCTTTATCTTCCAAGGATCTCAAGGTGGCAGGTATGGAGGACTCGCTGGTCCTGAATAGGGTAAGTGCCCCTGAAGGACCAGGTGTGCAGCCTGGGAGTAATTTTTGACTCACAGCTGTCCACGGAGGCGCAGGTCACTTCTGTGTCCAGGGCAGCTGTCTACCGGCTCCATCTGGTATGCAGACTGTCTCGCCAGAGTGGTGCATGCTCTAGATATCTCCCGCTTGGACTACTGCAATACGCTCTACATGATACTACAACTAATCCAGAATGCGGCAGCTAGATTGGTGACTGGAAGTGGCTGCCGAGACCATATAACACTGGTCCTGAGAGATCTACATTGGCTCCCAGTCCATTTCCAATCACAATTCAACGTGTTGGTGCTGACCTTTAAAGCCCTAAACGGCCTCGGCCCAGTATACCTTAAGGAGCGTCTCCACCCCCATCGTTCAGCCCAGACACTGAGGTCCAGCTCCGAGAGCCTTCTGGTGGTTCCCTCACTGCAAGAAGTGAGGTTACAGGGAACCAGGCAGAGGGCCTTCTGCCTGGTTCCCTGTAATGGCGCCCACCCTGTAGAATGCCCTCCCATCAGATGTCAAGGAAATAACTATATGACCTTTAGAAGACATCCGAAGGTGGCCCTGTTTAGGGAAGATTTTAATGTTTGATGGTTTGTCGTGTTTTTAATATTCTATTGGGAGCCGCCCAGAGTGGCTGGGTGAGGTATAAATAATAAATAAAATTATTATTATTATTATTAATTACATGGTTCTCCCCATTTCATCCTCACAACTACCCTGTGAGATAGGTTAAGCTAAGAGATGGTGCCTGGGCTAAGCTCACCCAGTGAGCTTCATGGCTGAGGGGGGATTCCAACCAAGGGATTCCAACACACCATTAGGCAGAGACTCGCAGAGGCTTTTTACAACTTAAAGGGAGGTGGGAGGAGGGGAGGAGGCTTGCAAAAGCCTCTGCGAGTCCCCTACCTCCGCTTTAAGATCAGAGCCAGAGCAGCTGATGTGCAGAGATTAAACCAGGATGCCTCGCATGCACAAATATGTTCCCTGCTAGGAACATGGTGGCACAGCTCATGCAAGATTGAAGCCTACCCTCCTGTCCATCCGTTGATGTCACTGGTGGGACATTGTCTGGGGGGGGGGGGAACAACCTGTTGGGCCGACATTGACACAAAGTATTCAGGATGCTGTAATTTAACACACACACACCTCGAGTAAAAATTTCCAACAGTCCTTGATAAACTACAGTGCGCAGAATTCGGGGGGGGGGGGTTGCCTCCAACGGTGAAGGGCAGAGCAATAGCCATTATAGCTAATATGCATCGCTAGTCCTCTCTTCACCTCACCCCAATGTATAATAATGCAGAGTCCCCCCTGGTATGTAGCACTCGCCACTTTTGATGCTTTTTTTCTTTTTTTGCAACTCAAAAGTTTGCCCAACCAGGCGCTCCCTCCGCGTAAATGCGGGGGGGGGGGGAACAGGCAGGAGACTCTCACGAAGCTGCAAAGGAAATTTCTCTGTGGCCGATGGCGCTAAATGCAAATTTTTAACTGCATTTTTTAAATAATCCGGATTAGAAATAATGGCACACTGTTGCAGAGGTGCGATCCATGGCTGCTCTGCAAACAGGCCCTTGCCCAGCTCCTTGCTTTTTGGGGTTCCCTTTCCCAAACACGGAGGAAACGATCCTCCTCCCATCATGGCTCCGCGCTAATAAAAATACAGACTTTAAAATGCACAATTAATGACTTGAAATAATGTAAGAGCTTTCAGTGAGAATATTTAGTCATCCAGATTTCTCCCCACCAACACGCACCCCATTTGGAAATACTGTAAGTCTACGTGAGCCTAGCAATGAAAGCAAAACGAAAAAAAGCAGAGCGGTTGGGTAAGTTTACTGAGTGACTGAACTTGCATGATTCACGGAGCGTTGAAACCACATTAATGATTATCATTTGGTACAAATGAACAAAAAGCCCGGCCGCTATCTCCTCTAAACGTGTTCTGATCGTAAAACGCCTCACAAACTATCGGGGAAAAATGTTTCCGCCCGGTTTCGAACCGGGGACCTTTCGCGTGTTAGGCGAACGTGATAACCACTACACTACGGAAACCCAGGTCGGCTAAAGGTTCTCCCACATGATCCTTATAGCAGAATTCGCATGTGCATTTCTTGTAGTTTTTTGAATTTTGCAAGCTTTAGCGTTTAGCTGCGTGCTGGGGTCAGGATGGGGAAGGGAAAACCGCTAGATTGCATGCATATAGATACATAGACATGGATAGGCATAGGCACACACACAAATAATATTCTGTTCTATAATACTAGTTTATTAATTTTGCAAAGTAAGGTGCCATCAAGTGTGGTTAAAAGTCACGCCTAAACTTGGCAGTCTCGATCCATCCATGTCCAACAGTTACTTTGCAACATTCGACAGACCTAACTTACGAAGTGTTAGTTCCTTTACTTGGTGCACTTTCTTGCAGAAGACACGGAGAAAAAGCGGCATGCCCGGTAGTTTCCCTGCACCTGCTTCGACTACACGAGTTTCCCGGTTAAAAGAAATAAAAAATAAAAATCAGCAGCTCAGAATGGTATCTATGAATTAAATGCAAGGTACTTCCTTCTTCCAAACCAGAGCTCCTTTGCAGAATTAAATTGCAGAGTGAGATAAATCCATTCTAACGATGCGACAAACTTTGCAGAGCAAGAAAGTGAATAAAAATATCCGCTATCCTCGTCCCTGGGTGGGCTCGAACCACCAACCTTTCGGTTAACAGCCGAACGCGCTAACCGATTGCGCCACAGAGACTCCGCTGGTTTCGAGTCTTTGCCAGGAAAGTACTAATGGTTTCAAGCCTTGCTGTTATTTCGACTGCTAACGCGCTTCCTTTAATTCATCCTTCCACCATCACTTCCACCTCCAAAATAGCTGTTGCAAAACCCCCGGAAACAAACCTCCTTCCTAATAAGCGAGACAGGAAGGCTGGACGAGGAAGGCTCTTGCAGCAGCAGCAGCAAATGAGATCAGTAAGATAAGAGCCCCAAACGGGGGAACTTGCAGAAAATGCCTGCCCTAAATTTCACCCTTTCTTGGGGGTCGTGATCGCCCATCCCAAACTAGTAAGATTCCTCCAGGGGGAGAAAAGGGCTGCTTTGACCTAGCCAGGCAGCAATTTCTGGGAAAGGCACGAGGGCACTCTGGTACCCGGCATTCATGAATCAATCGATCATAAGCTTCTCTGGATATCCTTATTGCAGTCTCTTAACAGATGCCGCTTGGCCCTTAATCCCACAATGAATAACTTCTCTTTTCACCTCCCCAACGCCCTTTCTGAAGCCACTTCTCTATTCTGTTCTGCAGCAGCACCACTTTGCACCCACATCCACCTTCACATTCATGTGCATGCCCCCCCCCCCGCCTTGCAAAACACACCCCCAGGCAGCTAACCTCCTGCAACTTCCTCCTATGCATATGCTGCATATGTTGCAACTGCCTCGCACCCTTTTCACCTTCTGCTCAACCCTGATTTAAGGTTAACGATGATGGTGGTGATGATGTTATTTATACCTGCCCATCTGGCTGGCTTGTGCATAAATAATAAATAAAAACAAGTGGTGACTGCAACATGGGCATTGCTCAGGATTTATTTTATTTTTAGGGGGCACAAAAAGTCGTTGAGCTTTTTTGTTTCGGGGAGATCACGGGTAACAATCCACCCCAAAGGGAGGACATTACAGAGGGCAGGCTTCTGCTAGGGGAGCAGAACCTCAGTTAATTCAGTATTTTTATTTTTATTTTTTTAAATTTTAAAATAGCTTTATTTAATTTCCAACTTATAAAATACAACCATATCAAATCAACCAATAGAAACAAATAAACAAAAAACAAAAACAAAAAGACATAGTAATCCACAAAAAATAATATATGAAAAAACAAAACACACAGAAAAAAGCAAAGAATTATAAATAACGATTAAAAATTGGCTCCCAATTGTCTGTATATCACTTCCCTTAATAATAAAACAAAACTTGCTATACCTTATACAATTGAAAAATAAATAACTAAATAAATAGCTCACATTTTAATATAAATCTCCCCACATATATCTCAATCTAAGCAAATCACCAAATCCGTTCTTATACCTTCTTTTTTCAGATAGTCTTCCACATATTTCCATTCAGTCTTAGATCTTTGTTTTGATATATTTCGAATTGCTGCCGTCATCTTAGCCAAATTCATGAATTCCACCAATTTAATCAACCATTCTTGAATTGTTGGTATTTTCTCCCCTTTCCAATTTTGGGCTATGAGTAACCTGGCTGCTGCGCACACATACAAAAGAATATTTTTCCTATCCTCCGGAATATTTTCAGGAGTTATACTTAATAAGAAGACCTCTGGTTTTTTCCCAAACGTACACTTAAGCATCTTCTTTAATCTTTCATATATTTCACTCCAAAAACCAAAAATCTTTGAACATTTCCACCAGCAGTGAAAATAACTGCCTATTTTTTCATGGCACTTCCAACAATCCATTGATTGTGTCTTAGAAATTTTTGCTATTTTCTCTGGGGTTAAGTGCCATCTATACACTAATTTCATCATATTCTCCTTAATTCCAGTTTCCAGCCTTTCCATTCCATTCCATTCTCAATTCCTCATTCCACCCTCCAACAGCCACAAACATTCCGTGCCTCAGTTCTCACTGGCCTGTTTTGGGTTCGCCACCACCACCTCGGCCTCTCTCTCTCTCTCTTTCTCTCTTTCTCTCTTTCTCTCTCTCTCGTACCTAAATATTTTGTATACCGGTACTACTGTAAACTTTGGGGTTTCCCCAAAACAATGGACACCATTTTAGCCATATGGGTAACTCGTAACTTATGCACATTTAACTGATGCACCTTCAGCTTCATGCACTTGGCAAAAAATTAAAAGGGGGGGGGGAAGAGGGTGGGCAGCCAGGAAGAAAGACTTTGGCAATCCCACCCATCAATGAACACAATTTTTTTGGCTATATGCAATTTTGGCTTTATAGGAATGACACTCAAAGCTTGGATATTAGAAATAGAGGCAATGATAACGGCATATAATTATGTCTGGAGTATAATTTTGTCCATGAGAGAGTCATTACACTAGATCTTATCAATAAAAGGGGGGAAATGCAGGAAGCTAACACCAATGTTTGAACTACTGTAGATCCAAGCTTGCTGTTTTTAGGAGAGCAACAAAGCACTCTCTTGTGATGTGAATGTTGGCAACTCTCTCCACAGTAAATAAGCCATATTGCAGAAAGACACTGCAGCCTCCGCTGTGCCTCATTTTTTCCAAAGGAAAAACTGGTGAAGTGCCAAGACCACTGGAATCTTGCACCACTCAGCAGAGACTGGGGTGGCCTATAACAGTATTTTATAAGTTTATAGTAAACAGGAGAATTGTATTATATAAACAGCTGAGTTTTCTATTTCCAAATATGGGAATTCCACCATGGTATGTTCCTTCGTCTCAGCAGCTATTGGTGCAACATGAAACCTGCCCAGCACCTAACAGGGCCTCGTTTGAAGGTCTGCTGCTTCCTTCCACATTCCATTTTAAGACTGTGACCCAAGGCAGACCCATGACTTCACCACCAGATAATTTTTTTTATTTCCTCATCGTCCTCTGTTTCCCATCTAACACCTAGATTCTAGCTTGATGAAGAGTTTGAAGTAAGCTCGTGCATTTTGGTTGACCTAATATAGGTACATTGCTGACAAAGATTTTATAATAAATGGAGTGTTTTATAATAAATGCATAAATTTTAAAAGGATCTTACGGTTTAATAAGGAAGTCTATTGCCTAGTTCCCCTTTCTTTATGCTGCTTCTAACAGGCCTGTTGAAAAGGAAAAGAACAAGGAAACCACATCCTTTGTGGGTACGTAAAAGATTCAAAAAAACAAAATTAAGCCAAGCAGCAACAGCAACACACACACAATAACTAAGTATCCATGAAAGCTGGTGAAAAAGTGTGTCTCAACCAGGATGCAGAATGAGAATATCAAAATGACTATGTTTTGCCTTGTTTTGGATTTGTGTGATCCTGAAAAAGTTTTCACAATTGCACATCCCTATGTTCTGAGCTCGACCGCTCAAATGCTTTAGAGGTTAATGGGAACAGGAACTGGGAACAGGGAGGTTCTGTAGCGCAGTGGCATAAAATATCTCAGGCATCTCCAGCAAGGTCTGAGAGAGGCCCCTGCCTTCTGAATTCCTGAACAGCTGCTGCCAATCAGTGTAGACAATACCGAACTAGATGGACCAATGGTTTGACTCGGTATAAGGCACCTTCCTACGTTCCTATGTCATCTCTTAGACAAGGTGGGGAAGAAATTTGTAAAGACTGAAGTGGGACAGAAAAAAAAGAGTAAGAGAAAACAAGAGAAAAGATAGGGTGCCGGATGGTGAAAATATGATACGAAGAGAGGAATCAGAATTGAAAGGCCTTGATGCCGTCACAAGACACCCCACACCAATATGTGGCTCTCAAATCTTAATGAAGAGATCAGACATCAGGGTCTATTCTCATAACCAGTGCTGGGTGAAAAGCCTGTTTTCTTCCAAGTGAACAGTGAGACAGTCACGCACACCTGATACTACACACTGGGTTCAAATTTCAGTGTGCCACCAAATTTTTGGCATTCCGAAAGACCCTTTTCACATACAGTAAAAGGTAGGCATGGCTGGGTTTCCATGGGGAGGAGTAAATTCGGAATAGGGCGGTTGCAAGAGCTGCCCTGGGATGGCAAACCTGTGATTCTCCAGATGATGACAGGCTACACCTCCCATCATCCCTGATCACTGGTCATGCTGGCTGGGGCGGATGGGAGTTGGAGTCTAGTAGCATCTAGAGGACTAGAGTTCCTCCTGTGGAATAGACCAGCAGTACATCCCTTACTATAAATTGCAGCCATTCAGATCAATCTGAAATAGCCATGGATTAGCAGTGGAGATTGGATCTTGGGAGAAGCACAGTGCAGCAGGCTGCAGGAACTATTTAACAAAGAACACTCCTATGTTCTTCCTCTCTGTATATTTGCCCATGCAAATAATAGCACCATTGCATATATTGGGCAATTTTGTTGGTACACAGGTAAGAAGATAATATTGGGTATTCATGTCTCACCACTACACATATCTCTTGCATGATCTGAGGCAGTAACTCCCTGGCAAAGCACCTGCTTTGAATGCCATAGCTGTCAGGGTCAGTCCCTCGTTTAGTCTCCAGCAAGGTAGGCTTGGAAAGACAGCGTGGCAGTGTGGAGCAGTGGGCATGAGCCATAAACTGCAGATTCTCAGCTTTGAATAATTCACTTTATTTTTAAATGGTGGTTTTAGAAGAGAAGATGAAGAAGAGTTTGGATTTGATATCCTGCCTTATCACTATCCGAAGGAGTCTCAAAGCGGCTAACGTTCTCCTTTCCCTTCCTCCCCCCACAACAAACACTCTGTGAGGTGAGTGGGGCTGAGAGACTTCAGAGAAGTGTGACTAGCCCAAGGTCACTCAGCAGCTGCATGTGGAGGAGCGGAGACGCAAACCCGGTTCACCAGATTACGAGACTACCGCTCTTAACCACTACACCACACTGGCTTTTAGAACCAGATACACGAGAACAAAACTGGCAGGGACTATTTCCCTCCTTTGTTTTGTGACCAACTGCCCTGTATCTGCCTGTCTGTGTTTTTAGTTAGTGAATGAGGTCGTAGCAATGGCTGACATTGAAGAAAGCAGATCTAGCCAATTAGACAAAGAGAAGGCAAAAGAAATTCTAGAGATGGAACATCTGGGGTCACTTTTAAGGTTTTTATGTTAGTCTTCCCTGATACTGCTGCTGCTCCATAGAAAACAAGTAGCGCTAGGTTTAGCTCTGGTTAGGGAGGAGGTTGTCAACGCAAACCTCAAACCTCAGGTCTTATTTTATCTCTTCTAGAAGAAGAAGAGTTTGGATTTGATATCCCGCTTTTCACTACCCGAAGGAGTCTCAAAGCGGCTAACATTCTCCTTTCCCTTCTTCCCCCACAACAAACACTCTGTGAGGTGAGTGGGGCTGAGAGACTTCAGAGAAGTGTGACTAGCCCAAGGTCACCCAGCAGCTGCATGTGGAGGAGCGGAGACGCGAACCCGGTTCCCCAGATTACGAGTCTACCGCTCTTAACCACTACACCACACTGGCTCTAAACCCCCCCCCCCAAAAAAGTGGGGGTTTTTTTCTTTGTAAACATTTTTTTTAATTGCCAGTATCAGTGCAGATGAATCCCATCAATATTGTACGCATATTGCAGGGGGTCAGAGCTGTAGCTGAAGGTGGGTTATGCCAACCCAGTAAAGTAACCTGCTGTTGCTAAACCCAATTTCCTGCGGGATGGGGCAGGAGATTAAAGTAGTCTATGACCATCCTGAAGTGCCGTCCAATGTTGCTGTTCTGGCATATTTCTTATGCTGCTGGAGCAATGGACAGGAAGAGCTGGAGTATAGGTTTCTAAGAAGCCTGATCTACCCAAGCTTTGCCACCAGCCACCAGATCTACTAATGGTGTTCTCTGATGCTAGTTAAGAAAATAAGAAGAGCCTGCTGGATCAGGCCAATGGCCCACCTAGTCCAGCATCCTGTTCTCACAGTGGTAGGGTTGCCCTATTTCAAAAAGTGAAAGTCCAGGTGTTTGCTTGCTTATTTGGAGGATTTGCCTTCCCTGGAAAAAAATTCCTGCAGATACACACGTCTGCCTGAGGTGCTGCCAGTCAGTGCACAGAATACTAGATTAGATGGACCACGTATAAGGCCACTTCCTGTGTTCCTTGATATTGCAGCACGTGTTACACGAATCTTATTACACATACAAACTGGAGAGCAGCTTCCCTTTTCACAGCCACAAAACGCAGCACAAATGAAGCATGCAAAGGAAATTTGCAAGATAAAACAGTTGTAAATTTGTTTTTGGAAAAATCTTCAAAGCTATGACTAATTTCTACCAGTTTCAAAGTTACACACCATGTGCTTCACGCAGGGAACATTTCTCCACCTTCTTTTTGCCCAATCTGCTGGCTGTTACTCCATCATCTGTCTGAGATTGTTTCATATCTTAGGTTCCTCCATTGGAAACTGCAATTTCCACCAAAAAGCAAAAGCTAATTTTAATCTACAGTGGTCTCATACTGTTTTAAAAAGAATTAAGTGTGTAGTGTTCCCTAGGAACTGGTATTCAAAGTCATGCCCTCACTGATAACTGAAGGTAGAAATTAATACTGACATCACCCAATCCCATATTTTACTTGCAAGGAAAATGCAATGATGGGGAGAATGCAAGGGAGAAACAGAGGAGAAAGAAAGTGCATAATTCTGGCTTGTAGCACATTATCTTTCCCTTTTCCCTCCTCAACCCCTTTTCCTTTTGTGTTGTGTTTTAGGTTATAAATCTGTGGACAGGGACCGTCTTGCTCTCATGTAAGGCATTTTGGGATCCTTTTTGGCTTAAGAGCAGAGTAAGATGACTTAAATGGATAAAATAATAATAACTAACCCAACCATTTAATTGCCTGTTTTTCAGTATTATCCTAGTTTTCCAGTTCTTATTGGCATCTCTGCAGGATCTTGTTCTGAAGATGGTACAAACAGATTGTGGCAGAGAGATTCTTAAATTTAGGCTGCTGTCTCATGCCCCAGGGAGTAAACCTTGGTTCACATTGAGCCTTTGAGTCACAAATGCGATGGCACTGTTAATTCAGATCCACGCGGGTTGCATGATATGGATCGGTTCAAAGCAACAGGCACTTCTGCTTCTTCACATGGGCACGTCACCTAGATATGCAAATTATGGAAGCCGAAACAAAAAGATTGAGAGTCATGGCCTTCACTGCTGATAAATGCAATGCACTGATAGCACTTTTGAAGATGATATGCTACTATCATGCTGCGTGTTAGCTGTGGAGCCATCTGAAAAGTTACATGATGCAAGATAAGGGAGAGGATCATTTCCTCCCTCTGCGGTTTGTCTGGCTGAGTCGCTAAAAAAAGGCTGAGCAGAATATCCTGGCAAGCCTGCTGTCAGCATGGACCAAGAAGTGGTGGGGTACATTGTCCTCCTGGTCATCGTTACGCTTTTAAGCGTCGTCCAAAATGGTAAGAAAGAGCAAGGGGTGGGGGGAGGTCAAAAAAAGAGGCAGACCTGAGCATTAGGCATGGGGTGAGAAAGATTTGAATGCATGGATTTAAATAATAATAATCTGTATCTGTACATGTTGTTTCAGAGCTGCTCTCAGAATCCCGCCCCTCTTTTTGTTGATTTGTCTGGGTTTTAAATTAAATACTTGCAATGTGTGTTCCAGATTACTTAGCCTAGCAATATTGGCACTAACTTCCATGTTAAATTAACACTGAGAGAATGGCAGGGGGAAGAATCTCAAATGTGGCAAGTCGCAGGCTGGTGGGGACCGGGCTGCTGTCTAGGTTGACTGGCAGTGGGAGGTGGGCTCCCTTGGTGGGGGGACCAGAATCTTACCTGCAGGGAAACACTGAGCAGGCAGGGCTGATACCTCACCTAGCATCAGTGCCAGCACCGCCTTAGCTGCTGTACACCGATTCAACTCATTGGTCCATCTTGTCAGTACTGACTAGCAGTGACTCTCTGGGGTTTCAGACTGGGGTCTTTCCCTTTGCCACTGGGAGAATCTGCCTGCGGATTGAACTTGGGACCTTCTTCTTTCAAAGCAGCTGCCCTTCCACATTTCCTCTTCCCTGCTGCACTGAACTTTGTGGGTTCAGTGAGGAGTAGCGAGGAGAGAAGGGATTAATGGAGAATGGGATTTCTGAGTTGTTGTTGTTTTTAAAAAAACTTCATCTTACATTCTCTCCAACTCACAGATCCTCACACACAGCGACATATATGCAACAGAGAGTATAAAGTCCAGAAGGAGAACAAAAAGTTTGAGAAGCAGTAGAGGGAGGAGGAGATTCTATTTAGAGTACCAAGCTGCCCTTTTAGACAAGTTTGTTCTGGATCTGAGAGCCAGTGTGGTGTAGTGGTTAACAGCGGTAGACTCATAATCTGGGGAACTGGGTTCGCGTCTCCGCTCCTCCACATGCAGCTGCTGGGTGACCTTGGGCTAGTCATACTTCTTTGAAGTCTCTCAGCCTCACTCCCTTAACAGAGTGTTTGTTGTGGGGTAGGAAGGGAAAGGAGAATGTTAGCCACTTTGAGACTCCTTCGGGTAGTGATAAAGCAGGATATCAAATCCAAACTCTTCTTCTTCATCATCATCCTGGAGGGATGCCGTTGATCACTGAAACCGTATCTTTATTATAGTGACTAGCAACTTGCAGCAAAATGTTTGGGTTTCTCTGCATTCTTCAGATGCCCCAACATGACTTAGAGGGTGCTGTGGCCACGGTGACAGATACAGGACACTGATTTAGCAACACAGCTAGTAGCACCGTTCTCTGTCCTGCTCTCGTCTTGAATAAGCAGCATGAGATCAGTGCAATTGTGTAAACGGGTCAGGCTCTGTGTCTGGAGGCCATACTTCTTTTGTTAAATTCTCAGGATACTGCAGCAAGGCAGCAAGGAGTATCCGATTCCCAAGCACACTAAATTGGTAACCCAAGAACTACCAATTCAGGTAGGAACCAACAGTCCTTTCTGGCTGAAGGCCTTGCTGAAATTGCTGCTGTGCTTTCCAAGGCTAGAGAGACATCGTGTGCATATTTCAAAGAAAAGCACAGCAGTTTTAGGAATGGCTAAGGCAACAGAACTTGGTAGATTTGCAACCCCCTTAAAAACCAACCTTATGTTTTGGAGTCCCAGCACCATTATTGAAAATAAAAAAGCAGTTTGAGAGAGGGGATTTTCAGCAGAGGAATGAAAGGAGTTATTACCGGTAATAATTCCTCACTAATGATTTCAGTGACTCTCAGCCAGTGGCTCTCAGGTTCATGAAAGGTGCCTCTGGACTTTCACACCTTACAAAGACACCTGCAAGACTACTAACACCAATGCTTGTTTGTCTGGATAGGGATAACATATTCCAGGCATTGATTTTCCATATATATTGACTTTCCTTGCTTTACTCTCCCAAATTCCATTCCTTCAAGCCATCCAAAAGTGAAAGTGATATTTGTGAAACATTAAGTTGATATTTTGTTAAGTCGTTGTTTGATGTTACTATGTTACAGAAATACTCTGATTTATAATTTAACTGTTTATTACATCACTTTTTTGGGAAAAAATAATAATTTGCATTGCATTGGTTTATGGAACTGTTTGTTTTTCTGTCTTTGACATTGTTTCTTAGCCACTTTGGGCTTCCCACAGGTAGGAAAAGTGGGACATTAATACTGAAATGAAATGAAAGTAAGTCTTTCTTTTCTTTCTTTCTCTTTCTCTTTTCTTTTCTTTTCTTTTCTTTTCTTTTCTTTTCTTTTCTTTTCTTTTCTTTTCTTCCTAAAACAGCCTTTTTTGCAAGCAAAGTAGAACAGGAAAGCAAGAACAGTACGGGCAAAATTGTTCACCGTGGCGGTACATCTCCCTTTGAGCGAGTCTTTACAGCCAAGTGAGTATTTTTTGTGTGTGTCATGGGAAAGAGGAGTGAAATGGCAAACAATACAGCTGTAATTGTTGCAGACACAAAGCTTGTATCTAAAGAGAGATTATGGGGCTCAAATTTGCTTCGATACTATTCCTACCCACCACCCCCATCCCAGAAAGCTGGCCTTCTAAGACTTCTAAGACAACAACAACATGAAGGAGAGAGCCACACCATACATTTAAAGCATATTCAATGCACATTTAAAGCACATGACTTCCCCCAGAGAATCCTGGGGACTGTGGCTCTGTTAGATGTTCCCAGGATTAATTGGGGAAGTCATGTGCTTTAAATGTGCATTGAATATGCTTTAAATGTATGGTGTGGCTCTCTCCTTCATGTTGTTGTTGACTCCGGTTTTTTGAAACACAATGGCCTTGCTAATTAGGAGAATGAGATGAAGTAAGTCTTGTGCTTATGCTCACCCCTCACATCCTCTGGTGCAGCCACCAGGATGGGTCCGGAAGGTTTTTCTTACATTTTAGATTAACCACAGTTTGTTATGATGTTCATACCTGGACAATATGTGGTTAGTCTTAACTATGGTTTGCTGAAATGAGCCAACCTGAAATCAAGGTTTACATAGCTAACAAACCGTGGTTCAGATTAAAAGCTTCCTTCCCCAATTGTCTGTGTTTCAATTTGTGCATTGTACTTATGTCAAAAAAAAAAATGTAGATAACAGTTGTAACATGAACATCCCTTTGAGATTGCCATCTTTCTGATTTCACATTAAGCTTCCCTGTGATTGATAGGCGCTTTGTCCTTTGCTTCGAATTGCATGGATACATTTTCTTGCCCTCAGTATGACGATATCCCTTTTTAAAAATAATTTCCTAGCCAAAACTGCAGAGATGCCTATCCTACCTTTCTTGCTGTGCTTTGGTGTGCTGGCTTGCTGTGTAGTCAAGGTAATGTATTCAGAGCACTCTTCACATCATCTCCCTAGGGGTGTGTACACATTGTGTGATAATGTGCATTCAGTGCTGGATGCAGGCATGCTTATGGGGGGGGGCTGGGGGATGTTGTCCCTATGACATCCCTGGTTAAGCTAAAGTGCATTCTCCAGCAACAGTTTTAATCCGTTTTGTGCAAAGAGCACACATCTCAAGTGCTGGCTGCATTCAAATATGCACAGAGAGTGTTTTCTTAGGTCACCTCCTACTGGGGAAGACCTCGTCATGGTGCAAGACTGGGCCACTTCCCCTCTCCTACAAGACTTCCGCAGCATATTGTAATGCATGGGGGGGGGGAGCGAGGAAGGAACTGTGCATACGCAGGTGCAGCAAAGTGTTACATCATTTCCACCAGTGCTTCTGGGGGGAGGGAACTAACCTAATGAGGGGAGGGGAGCAGAGCACCTTCATGTGTACTACTTCATATACACTCCCACCTGTATGTACAGACAACGCAAGCAGGATTTCCTGCTTTAGGCAATGTTATTGTGCCAAGGGATGCACAACTGCAAATCACTATTGACAAAAGTGCTCTGCAAAAAAAGAGAGAGCCCTGTGCGTTTCAGATCCCACATGTGTACATAGCCTAGATTTTGCATTCATCAAGGCAAAATAGCAATACTGCAGTTTCCTTCCTTAATTCATCCACACAGGGCTCATCCTCTGAAAGCCATAATAGTTAAACCACTTTGAATCGTGCTCGAGGTTGCATTTTAATCCAAGTGAAGTGACAACGTCTAACACGGCCTGCCTTTCCTACTTCTCTTTAGCTCCTGCTGCCTTTGCGGGACTGATGTACTTGTTTGTGAGACAGAAGTACTTTGTCGGCTATATGGGGGAAAGGACACAGAGGTAATTACCCACTTGCATCTTCTCAAAAGTTCTAAGATGGCCGCCGATTTCCTGCCACTATTTTAAGGTAAAGGTAAAAGTACCCCTGATTGTTAGGTCCAGTCGCGGACGACTCTGGGGTTGCGGCGCTCATCTCGCTCTATAGGCTGAGGGAGTCGGCGTTTGTCTGCAGACAGCTTCCGGGTCATGTGGCCAGCATGACTAAGCCACTTCTGGTGAACCAGAGCAGCGTACTGAAACGCCGTTTACCTTCCCTTCAGAGTGGTACCGATTTATCTACTTGCACTTTGATGTGCTTTCAAACTGCTAGGTGCGCACTATTCTAGATTCTCCTAATCAGTTTGTTGGGCTTATTTTGACATTGTGTTTTCCTTTTCAACTAGAATAATGCCTGAAGAGAAATACATGTGGGAAAATGCTTCTTTGGAATGTAGATTTTTCAGTAATGAAAATATGAGAAAAGAGCCCTTCTTGTGTATTTCTCTGTGTTTTTCCTCCATGGAGCAAAAAAATATACAGTCACATTCATTTAAAGCACTCTTATACCACTTTGATAGTCATGGCTTCTAGTCCTAGACTATACCCTTCACCTTCCCTTTCAATTCTGATTGTATTTCACAAAGACTGGATGTCATGGGTGTTATTGTTACTGCTGTATCAGCTCTCAACTGCAAACACTGGAGTTGTATGCTGTTTAGGCACCATTAGAATATAAGGACGTGGGTGGCACTGTGGGTTAAACCACAGAGCCTAGGGCTTGCTGATCAGAAGGTCGGCGGTTCGAATCCCTGCGATGGGGTGAGCTCCTGTTGTTCGGTCCCTGCTCCTGCCAACCTTGCAGTTCAAAAGCATGAAGTGCAAGTAGATAAATAGGTACCGCTGTGGTGGGAAGGCAAACGATGTTTCTGTGCACTGCTCTGATTCACCAGAAGCGGCTTAGTCATGCTGGCCACATGACCCGGAAGCTTATGCCAGATGAGTGCCACAACCCCAGAGTCTTCCACGACTGGACCTAATGGTCAGGGGTCTCTTTACCCTTTACCTTTACCTAGAATTACAGCAGTCAGTGTCCTCACTGGTGTGGCAATGCAAAATCCCTGAAGGTAAAATGAGCCCGCAACCCTAAATCCACAAAACCCCACTGAACTCAATGGACCTTACACAGAGGGTCTCTGGTTGTCTTATACTGCTTGGCTTCCACATACCCCCATCACGTTCCTGAATTAAATATGCAAGGCTATTGAATTTTGTTTCAAGTATAATCAGTGACTATCATTTTTAATAGCTAGGATAAGATATATATGTCTCTTAAATGGAACAGTCTTGGTTACTGAGATGCATAAATTTTGCCCTGTGCACCGAATTCATCTGCTGATTTACACCTGCGCGGCTCACTCGAAATTAATTGTGCTTGCCAAGACATACATCAGTGCAGAGTTTGACCCCATTAATCTGAACATCTGAGCTCTATTTAAGTTGAGCTTGACCTTCATGACAGATAGAGAGGTTTAGCTCGTTTCTTGCAAATCAATATATTCTTACCTACTGCTCTCTCTGTCTCTCTCTCTCTCAGCACTCCTGGTTACATTTTTGGAAAACGCATCATAGCTTTCCTGTTCCTTATGTCTGTCGCTGGAGTCCTCAACTATTACCTGGGTTACTTTTTTGGAAGCGATTTTCAAATGTATATAAAAACCATAACTGGTACCATCTCCCCACTGCTGCTTATTCCTTAAATCTCTGTAGAAAGAGAGGGAAGGAGGTGAAAGAGAATGGAGGTCAGTGTGCTTAGCCAATCAATATCCAGAAGCAGATGTTTGAAATGAACCTACAAAGCTGCTTTTAGATTGCCATAAATCCAATGCTCCTTGGGACTTTGTAGTTTTTATTTAACACAGATTTTTTCCCCTACAAGAAAATGATTTATTGTGCACAGTTGGCATGTCTTTGGGAGAAGAGTAATATGTTCCTGTAATTTATCAGGCTCCCTCCTATAAATGGGTTTGGTCACTGAATTCTTAAGTGCAAGGAAAATTTTATGCTGCCATCATTAAAAAAAAATTTTTTTACAAGATACTAAGACATAATGCTTGATTTTTTTAGTCTTCTTGAATTTGTAATTCCTATGATAGTTAATGGAACTGGGGCTTCCATTTTGGTAGAAATAGAACCAGCCATCTGGCTCAAAGCCCTATTTTTATCATTATCATATTGGCTTAATACACATAAGAATAAAGTATGGTGTACGGTGTGCTGTTATTTTAATAAAGTTATTTACAGTGACAAAACTATTACTTTCATTCGTTGATCCCTGTCATTCCTGAAGTCCACAATGTTTTTATCGGACCAAATCACGTCCAAATTGCTGGGTGTGATCTTGAGAGGTAACACAAAATCTTCGCCAGGTGTAAGAGTTTAAAGCAAAAACAAGAAAAATAAAAATGCATTGAAGTGTTATATGACAAGCTTTGGTAATACTGGTGAAAACTAGTTGTGCGAACAGGGAACAGGTTTTAAGTCACTCAATACTCAAATGACATACAACGTTGTTTCCTTTTTATGTATAATATTGATGCTAATTAACAAGAAAAAGATAAAACTAGAATGACTACCCAGTCTTCTGTCCACCCTGTTTTTATTTTTATTTTCCTGTTCAGAGACTTGTAGTGAACACATAGCAGGTTTCCCCCACTTTTTCATTTTCTGGAGAGCATCACTTATTCTGCCCCGCCCCCCACCAATGTTTCTTTTTCTAGTTCTGTTTTAATTCTGGGGAAATTGAAAAGCAATGTGCAATGCAGCACATTCAGGGGGGAGCTGTTTTGCTCATAAAAGAAAACAAGTGTTCATCCTGTCTTTGCACTTCCTTAAATCAAGGTTCATATTTCTCATAAAGAATTTTCTGATGGCCTTTATTGTCAGTCAGTGCACATAATATGTCAACAGCTACCATTTTGGGGTGGCATGGCACTGGTGACATTTTTGTCTCCCATCTAGTGCAGGATATTTACCAAAATAAACAAACAAAACCAAAAATTCCTAACTCATTACAGCAGGACCACTGAAGCACTGGATGGTATTAATCATATCTTTACAACTTTCTGCCTGCCTAGCATAAACAGGGTATATAAACATTGATCATCTTGGGTAATTGATCTCAGACTGCCTTTTCCACTCACATAGCAAGCTTGAATGATCAGATTGGACCTGTGGAGCCACAGTGTCTGTTCTGTGAAGTATTATGGGTCTGAAATGTTTTGAAATTAAAAAAACAAACAAACCAAAAAACCAGTCTGTAATGCTATAAAAGGAATAAAGGAGGATCCTTTAAATAATGTCCTTTGCTATAGGGAACATGCAGCAATCTTAAGCAATAAATGAATGTGCCATTGCCACCCAAGTATTTTTAGCCATTCCAAACACCTGCTTGTCTTTATACAGGTGATACACCTGCTGTTCCCCTGCTCCTTGGAATGGAATTATCTCCGCTGCAGTCAGCATCACTGCAGGAAACAACGGCCCTATAGGGTCAAGCCTGACCCATGCTTCAGAGGCAGAGAACAGACTTCCAGGCAAAAATAGCAAGTTGGCAAGAAGGTGCCATTTGCGATTCATTAAAAATAAGATTTCTTTCATTCTCATGTGGCTTCACAGAACCTTCCTGGCATCGTTGCCACAAAAGAAAGCTTTTATAATGACCTCAAGGATGAAATGTGCCTGGAACCTGCCCTCTTGAAAGCATCCTACATGCTTTCTAATCAAAACCTGATTTGAACCTTACCTAGTGAGTGGGACTGAACATGTCTCACTTCATGCGCTGAGCTGATCATTTGTTGTTGTTGTTGTTCAGTCGTTCAGTCGTGTCCGACTCTTCGTGACCCCATGGACCAGAGTACGCCAGGCACGCCTATCCTTCACTGCCTCTCGCAGTTTGGCCAAACTCATGTTAGTAGCTTCAAGAACACTGTCCAACCATCTCATCCTCTGTCGTCCCCTTCTCCTTGTGCCCTCCATCTTTCCCAACATCAGGGTCTTTTCTAGGGAGTCTTCTCTTCTCATGAGGTGGCCAAAGTACTGGAGCCTCAACTTCAGGATCTGTCCTTCTAGTGAGTACTCAGGGCTGATTTCTTTGAGAATGGATAGGTTTGATCTTCTTGCAGTCCACGGGACTCTCAAGAGTCTCCTCCAGCACCATAATTCATTACTACATGAAAATTGGAAAGCACTTTTCTGTAGGAAATAATAAGCACCAAATATTGTGGGTTCCGTGTTAAGTTTTTTTTTTTTTATAACGGATTTTATTCATCATATCTTATTATTTTATATTGTTATCCTTCTTTTCCACAGATGATATCCAATTTTATTTCATTATGTTTGTGGGCTGCTGTGTGTGTGTTGTTGTTTTTTTGGTGGGGGGGGGGAGAAGGGTTGAACATGCTCAAAAAGCTGCATAGAAAGATGTATCTATAGTAAGAACTTAAAGAAGAGTCTGCTGGATCAGGCCAACAGTGCTGTCAAGTATCCCGTTTTCCCCGGGATTCTCCCTTATTTTAAGCAGTTTCCCGCTGCTCTCCCTTGTTTTTTATTTCCCTTAAATTTCCCGTTTTTAATGGAAGCAGCTCCTCCCCTGCTGGCCAGGGACTGTGTGGGAAGACCTTGCCTACTTGGAGAGAAAAGTCTCAGCCCTCAAAGCAAGTGGGAGCCGTTTCCTGTGCTTACAGGGGGGTGTATTCCTCCCCCTGCATCAGCCCCTATCCATGGCCGCCGAGCCCCTCAGCCGGCCAATAGGGTTAGCTGGCGGGCAGAGCCTGGCTGCCTTTGAGCAGCTGCTGCTTCCTGTCCTGTTTTGATGGAATCAGACAAGAAGACGATGGGGCTCCATTGCGCGGAGCACATGGCTGCCCTCCTCTTTGCTGGCTGCCCTCCTCTTTGCTCCGCTCCGAGCCCGAGCCCGCTTGGAGTTTACATTGCTGCTCTGCCCACTTTTGCTTCTGGCTCCGCCCACCACTGACATGTGACTTCCCCAGGGTAGGTGAGATTGCTGATCCCTTATTTTCAAAGCCGAAACTTGACAGCTATGCAGGCCAATGGCCCATCAAGTCCAGCATCCTGTTCTCACAGTGGCTGAACAGATGCCTCTGAGAAGTCCACAAGCAGGACCTGAGAGGAATAGCACTCTCCTCTCCTGCAAATTCCAGCGACAGCCATTCAGAAGCACACTGTCTCCAGCATGGAGGCAGAGCATAGACATTTTGGCTAGTAACCATTGGCAGCGAGTTTGTCTCTAAGCCTCTTTCAAAGCCATCCAAGTTAGTGGCCATGACTGCCTCCTGCAGGAATAAATTACCGGTACATAGTTTTAATTTTGCACTGCCTTAGATTCCTCCAACATTCAGCTTCATTTGAAGCCCACAAGTTGTAGTGTTTTTTGTTTTTTTTAGGGCGGTTTATTTATTTATTTTTGCATGGAATTGTGCTGCAAGAAAGGGGTTTTGCATATCAAACTGTATTTGAATTATCCAGAATCCCAATATGCTGTAGTTTTGCCAGTGATGGATAGAGAGATTTTCTCAGCAGCTTGAGAAAAAAGGTGAGTGAAGTTATTGCTGTTAACTATTCCTTAGTGGGACGTGTGTGGCGCTGTGGGTTAAACCACAGAGCCTAGGGCTTGCCGATCAGAAGATATACTGCAACATTTTGATGAAGGCTTCACTTGTTATGGGCTAATCTCAAAGGTTTGTGCATGCATGAATCATCCCGTTTACTGGAGCCTACTGGGGTTGTGCTTTGCTTGATAGGTAAAAAGGTAAAGGACCCCTGGACGGTTAAGTCCAGTCAAAGGCGACTATGGGGTTGTGGTGCTCATCTCGCTTTCAGGCCAAGGGAGCCAGTGTTTGTCCACAGAGAGCTTTCCGAGTCACTTGGCCAGCATGACTAAACCGCTTCCGGCACAACGGGACACCATGACTGAAGCCAGAACGCACAGAAACGCCATTTACCTTCCTGCCACAGCATTACCTATTTACTGTATCTACTTGCACTTATTTGAAATGCGTTATTTCGAACTGCTAGGTTGGCAGGAGCTGGGACAGAACAACAGGAGCTCACTCCATCACTGGGATTCGAACCGCCGACCTTCCGATCGGCAAGCCCAAGAAGCTCAGCAGTTTAGACCACAGCGCCACCCATAGCTGTCAACTTTCCCTTTTTTGTGGGAAATTCCCTTATTCCAGCTCCGTTTCCCATTGCAAAAAAAGGAAAAGTTGACAGCTATGGCCGTTTCCCAATGCAAAAAAAAGGAAGGTTGACAGCTCTGGCGCCACCCTCTGTGTGGTGGCATCACACTGCCCCCCGATTGCTGTCTCACGGGAGCATATGATCACTAGGGATCACTTACTTGCCATGTTCATTTGTTTGAAAGAAAGGCAATGCAGTTTGCTGTAGTCAAGGTAAAGTTATCAATGGAATATGATCCATTTATTCCCTAAGAGCAGGAGAAGAAGAAATAACTTTTAAGACAGAGGGAGAAAGATCCAATTTTAGGATTAATCAGACAGTGGAGCAAATGAGCAAAGCAAGTTACAGAGTTCTCCTACAGTGGGTGTTCAAGCAACCAAAGCAAAACTGGATTAGATGCAATATCATAAATTCTACCTCATGGCAGATGACCTTTAAAGATCATTTGTAGGTCTGGAGATCTATACTTCTAGGAAGATAATGCAGATCCATAATACAACAGAGAACTTATTACACAAGTCTCAGTCTTCTGACTCCCAGTTATTTACATTCATTCTGTGCCACCTCTAGTCTGTATTATTCCAGAGGCAACTGCATCCCTGAGCACATCTATTTATACAGTTATACTGCTGCTCAAAAGTAACAGTACGTTTCCGAGCACACGTCAAAGTGTTGGTGCTGACCTTTAAACCCTAAACGGCCTCAGTCCTGAAGGAGCGTCTCCACCCCCATCGTTCAGCCCGGACACTGAGGTCCAGCTCCAAGGGCCTTCTGTTGGTTCCCTCACTACAGGGAAGCTACAGGGAACCAGGCAGAGGGCCTTCTCGGTAGTGGCGCCCACCCTGTGGAACGCCCTGCCATCAGATGTCAAGGAAATAAACAACTATCTGACTTTTAGAAGACATCTGAAGGCGGCCCTGTTTAGGGACGTTTTTAGTGTTTGATGTTTCATTATATTTTTAATATTTTGTTGGAAGTTGCCCAGAGTGGCTGGGGAAACCCAGCCAGATGGGTGGGGTATAAATAAATTATTATTATTATTATTATTAATATTATTATTTTTATTATTATTACTCCATTTACCTTCCCGCCGGAGCAGTACCTATTTATCTACTTGCACTCTGACGTGCTTTCGAAATGCTAGGTGGGCAGGAGCTGGGACTCAGCCACAGGAGCTTAATAAGGAACCTAACTAATGCAGACCCTGAAATTTTATTTTACCAGAAGTAATAGTGCCATCTACAGGGTACTTTTGGCATAATCCTTTGCAGCCAAGCTGGTTAGTGCAGCAGGCATAGCTTGTGCACTGGAGGAGGTCAGAGCCCTCAAGCGACTCTCTATGTTTTGATTTCAATGAGTCTAAACTGCAGCAAGACTGATTGGAGGCAGGGATCACAGTAACAAGCAGGCTCATGGAGAAGTGGGTACAGAGAGTACTGCTGTATCAGGGTCAGTGAGGAGTTCAGGCTTTTGTTTATTTTGTTTTTAAAGTATTTAGTCTGCCTTGCAGGACTTAAGAGTTATGAAGCAAGAGGTGCAGGCACCATTCACATCAGCTGCTTTGTGAGAAATGAGCCTGCTCCCCCTTGTCAGTGTTTTTTAAACCCACGGCTGTGATCAGTGAAATTATAGAGAAATTTAAGAGAAGAGTTTGGATTTGATATCCCGCTTTATCACTACCCGAAGGAGTCTCAAAGCGGCTAACATTCTCCTTTGCCTTCCTCCCCCACAACAAACACTCAGTGAGGTGAGTGGGGCTGAGAGACTTCAGAGAAGTGTGACTAGCCCAAGGTCACCCAGCAGCTGCATGTGGAGGAGCGGAGACGCGAACCCGGTTCACCAGATTACGAGACTACCACTCTTAACCACTACACCACACTAGCTCTCTCTACCGCCCCCCCATGTCCTTTTCATTGTGGATTTGCAACGGTTTGTGCTCACAATGGTATCGGGGCAGTTACATGCAATCCTGCTTTCAATGTTGGAATTTGCGGCCACAAGAGGTGATGACGATCATCAACTTGGAGGGCTTTAAGAGAGGATTAGACAGGTCCATGGAGGGTCTGGCTGCCAGTGGCTACTAGCCACAGTGACTCTGTTCTTCTTCCTCCACTGTTGGAGGCTGTATGCCTCTGAATATCAGTCGCTGGGAATCACAAGTCAGGAGAGTACAGTCTCACTCAGGTCATGCTTTCCGTAGGCCACTGTGAGAACAGAGTGCTGGATTAGATAGACCTTTGGCCTGATCTAACAGTGCTTTTCTTATTATAAGTATATGGAATTAGGCAGATACATGGCTAATAATTCAGGCCTATTTGCAATGACATGTAGAATCTCCATGTTGGCCCGATCCATCAAGACAACTCCTATATTTTAGTGCATTTTTTACCCTGCCCTTCAGCCAAAAAGATTTCCAGAGCGGCTTACAAAATGTCAGTAAATTCAAGGCACTTTCCAACAGCATGTTCTTCAGTCATTTCCTTTACTGAAGGAAAAAGGGAATTGAGGGGTAAAGAGAAAAACAAGTAAACACAGGCACCACTTTTTAAAAGTTACAGGTGGGTAGCCGTGTTGGTCTGCCATAGTCGAAACAAAATAGGAAATTCCTTGCCAGTAGCACCTTAGAGACCTCTATGGTCTCTAAGGTGCTACTGGAAAGAATTTCCTATTTTGTTTCCACTTTTTAAAAGTCACTTTCAAGTATACTTAGTTTATTCTTTCCCGTAATCCCAATTCATTACCTGTCTCAAAACATCATTAAGCTGCCAGATGGATACGACAGCTGGCATCTTGCCTTGTGTATTTTTTTTTTTTAACTTGCAGATAATAAACAAATAAAGCAAATATGATGGTTCCCCCTTGAATCCTCTTTTTCTTTTGTTTCTCTCGTGCTGCCGGCATCGTTTTAACCAGGAGGTGGCAGTACGGCTACTAATTGCACCAATATTACAGCATTTCCAGCCTCCCCGCCAAACATGCAAGCACACACACACACACACACACACACACACACTTAAAATGTAATCCACACAGCATATGGCTGTCAGGTTTATTTTGTGTGATGCACAAGCAAGACAAAGAGTCGAAAAAAGAGCTGCAAAGCACAAGGGAAGAAAACAAACCATCTTCAAAGGAGGCCATTGGTTTTTAGAATTCCACCCCACCCTTACCACTATAGCTGTTTTTAGAATGTTTTTAACTGTTTAAGAATGCTTCTTAATATTGTTCGCTGTTGATGTGTCTGCTGCCCAGTATTTAAGTCCAAAGGAACAAAATTATAACGTTCCCTTTGAAGCACCCTAAACCATCTTTCACCCCAACCACACTACATTTCTGATGTGATTATACCATGGGCAGCCAACTTGTGCATTCCAGATGTTGTGGGTCAGAACTTCCACGAGCCCAAGCCAGGATGAGTTGTACAGTAGTTCATAACATGGAGGACACCAGACTGGCTGAACCAAGGGGTGGAGAACTTGAGGCCTGTAGCCTCTTCCCAGGTCCCATATACTTCTGAGCCACATACCCTTCATCAGCGCTGCTTCACACACCCCTTGCGTGTTTTTGCCTGACTGGAATGTGCCCTTGAACTGCAATCATGCTTCTTGCTTGCCTGGGTGTGTGAGAGAACATAGCCTACTGTACAATAGGTAAAATTCACATTTTATTTTTATTTTTTTGCTCCACACACTTGTGCCTCTGACATACTCTCCAACATGTCCAGGCCAAAAACTGGGACTATGTTTATTCCAGGTCGTGCTCCTGGGGCAAGTCACAAGACCGCAGCCCCCCAAAAGCACTTTTTCCAGGGCGAGAACACAGCATGAGACCACAGTGTCCAAAATGGCCGCAGTGCTCTCACATGGGGGGGGGGATATGACTCAGTTTTCCCAGGACAGTTGAGGGGTATGCTCTGACCTTGCTCCCCACTGCCATGTGGCCCTCAAAAGGTTGTCCAGAAAGGAATGTGGCCCTCAGAATGAAAACGTTCCCCATTCCATAAGGATTCCATACCCTCCATCATTTCTCCAATGAAAACAGAGAAGTCCAATTGAATAAGAATAAAAATAAAAATACCCTGTCCATCTGACTGGGTTGCCTCAACCACTCTGGACAGCTTCCAACATATATAAAAACATAATAAAACATTAAACATTAAAAAAGCTTCCCTATACAGGATTGCCTTCAGATATCTTCTAAAGTATAAATTACTTATCTCCGTGGCTGGGGGGGGGGGGTCACATAACTCCATACCCTCCAACATTTCTCTGATGAAAATAGGGATATCCTAAGGAAAAGCAGGACATTCCATGATCAATTCAGAAACTAGGATGCCTTCTGTAAATATGGGACTTTCTCTAGAAAATAGCAACACTTGGAAGGTCTGGCATTCATGTGAAATCAGGAAGCTGTGGCACAAAGATTGTGATGCTAAGATAATTAGCCATTGGGAGTCAGAATTATTAACATAGGTCTGTAAGCAGGGCTTTTTTCCAGCCGGAACTGAGTTCCACCACCTCTTTGGTGCATTCCAACACCTCAACTTAGGGTTGTCCGTTAAAAGAAGTGGGAGTTTCTGCACCTCTTTTTCTAGAAAAAAAAGCACTGGCTGTAAGCAACTCTGAGCCCCTGGGATAAATATAAACCAGATAAATAAAATCCAGACCAAACAAAACTGCTCTGGTGGTGTTGTGATAGAAAAGTGACAGAGTTATTCTAATGAATTTAGAATCACAGATTTGGAAGGGAGTTGGAAGGGACCACAAGGATCATCTAGTCCAACTCCCTGCAGTGCAGGAATCTTTCACCCAACATGGGGCTCAAACTCGCAACCTTGAGATTAAGTGTCTTATGCTCTACCAACTAAGCTATCCCTCAGGGCTCACTGCAGACTTCTGGCCACAGTTCTGAAAACAGCAATGATGGACACTTCTTAGTCTACCACCAAAACAGTAGTTTCTCTTAATCCAGGCAGTCAGCAGGGGTAGACAATATGGTGCCCTCCAGATGTATAACAGAGCTGTAGAGTTGGAAGACAACTCAACAGTGGTCTAATCAAACCCTGCTGCAATGCGAGAATCATGGCTGAAGGTGTTCTCCTTAGGAATATGGTTGTTATGGGGTCTCTCACAACACGCTCCTCCACTTTGAAATTCCCTACTGCACAGCTGACATGACAACAGCTTTCTTGAAATATTCGTAGAGCAGAATTCAGTACTCAAGGCATGGGCGTGCTTGTTTGGAGACACAATCTTTTACGGTGTCCAAAAATGTAAACTCTACAGCATTCCTAGAGATAACAGTTACACAATCAATATGAAGAGAACTGCAGTCAGACACTTTGACTCCACATACCGCTCTTGTAGTTTCTCAATATGGTTTTAGGGCCCATTGCATAAGTATCCTTGAGGACGCTTCATTGCCAACATGGTCTGTTGAGAACATTAAGCCCATTTGACTCTGTGCCATCTTTAATACATAGTCTCATATTCTCTTGAGCCTGCCCAACTCTCCTCTGTTATGACCTGTCCCTTGCTGCTGCAGTGTCAGGTTTCAAAGATTTCAGGTCTGTCAATATTTTCTTTGAATATCAGACCATCAGGTTTTCTACTTGGGGGGAAAGTCTGTAGCTCAGTGATAAGAGCATCTACATCAATTCCCAGCATCCCGAGGCAGGGCTGGGAGAGACCCTTGTCTGAAAGGACAAGGAGACTTGAAAGCACTTTTCAGCTGAATGCCTTTACAAGCCCTTTTCCTACTCAATGCAGAATGTTCTCCAGCAGGGACAGGGCTTGTGTGTCCAGCCCTGCGACTCTCTTCATACATTTGCACACTGAACACCTGAAGAAGGCTGCAAGCTTCACTTTTCAAAAGATGTATGTTTTATGCTTGTTGTTTTAAAGTAATGGTTCCATGGCTGAAGGCAGTTCCTTCACTGTTCTGGTTGAAATAATTATCTGTATATTCATATAACTAAGTGGAGACCTAAATGCATTCTGTTTGAGCCTTGTAGAGTTTTATTATCAATGTGAGCATATCAGTGGGTTCTCAAATTTTGCTTGTTCACAACACTTACAAACTTTGGAATCAAAGAATTTTCAAAGCAGTGTGCAAAAAGGAATATAAAATAGCACTTGTTTTCTAGTGGCAGCACCGGGGGGGGGGGAATTGGCGGGGGAGGGAGGAGGCACAGAAGGGACAAAGTATATTTCTAGATGGGCTAGTTGTCTCCCAAATTAAGATCACTGAAGCAAGGGGGGAGGGGCTGAGCTTTTGGTTTGGGGGAATGCATACCCTTCCTGTCTCCCCATTGGTGCCACCCAATATTGTAGCAAAATAAGCATATATACATCATGTTCTAAAACACCAATGCTTCTTTGCAAAGTATCGCTAATCTAAATTCTTTGCACTGTTGCAAGCTCATTTTGTGAGTCACTCTGGGAGAAAATAAGCAAGTCTCCATGGTGACTCACTCCTGCAGGATGGAGGGAACATGAGTAAAACCAGCTTTCCCTCCACTTACAATCATTTTTCGCCTCCTGTTTTGACAAAGTTTAGTTCTGGAGAATTTCTCCACTTTCTCCATCCCTGTGGTTTGAATGTTTGGTGTAAATAATCTTACCCTTCCCTGCTATAACATCAGTCTTCTTACTCAACATCTGCCATAAACCACAATCCAAGGATCTGCCTGATGAGCATTCATTTAAATGACAGGTCTCCAAGTAGGTTAAACTAACATAAGCTCTAGCAGACTCGCCCCATGCAAGAATTTCCATGGTGGAAAAAAACCAGGTTGTTGTCTTAAACTTTTCTCAGACAGAATTTCTACTGAAGAGGATGGGCTCCCTTGTGCTAGATCCAGCGTTGCAGCATTAGAAAGCTCCCTATAAACTTAACGGAGTACAGTACTAGTATAAGTGAAAACAAACCTTGTATGATAGAAGACATCAGTTCTGCAGCGACATTCATTCCAAGGAAACCAAACCTAAGGTGTGTACTGAGACCCCTAAAATCTCTCACAGCTGAGATTGGGGTGGGTGTAACAATACAAGGATGATATAATGTAGTGATCTACACACACACACACACACAGAGAGAGAGAGAGAGAGAGAGAGAGAGAGAGAGAGTCTTCCTCAAGGCTTCTTGTTGTTTTGATGTGTAAGAAGGAGTTATTGGAGAAAGCTTTCTCTACATGAGATACTACAGTAGGACAAGGCCAACAAAATTTCTGGCCCTTAGTGTGCACTGAGACTCCGAGGTCGCAGCATCAGCAGGATGCCAGAAGCGCAAGAACAATGTTTGTACAGTATATTTGAAGCCCATGGCATATATTTCACCTTAATTTGAGTGGAATTTTATTAGCCTATCCATTTTGCCTTCCATTGCCAACAGGCAGTTCAGCCATGTGCCACAATAAATGTGTGCTACAACTACAAGACTCTATTGTTTTTGATCTTAGGATATTTTTTCTTTGTACAGGTCTGGATTCTGTATGTGAAGCGGCTTCAGAATTCTGCATTTTCATTGAACACTTGCTTCCACTTCCAGATGGTGACAACGTTCTGTTACAGATGCACAATTAGATGCATGCCCATCGCCTCAGGCCCATCGCCTCAGTACTTGTGTTTTCTTTGCCTTGTTTTAAAACAAATTGATAGGCAGTTCAGCCATGTGCCACAATAAATGTGTGCTACAACTACAAGACTCTATTGTTTTTGATCTTAGGATATTTTTTCTTTGTACAGGTCTGGATTCTGTATGTGAAGCGGCTTCAGAATTCTGCATTTTCATTGAACACTTGCTTCCACTTCCAGATGGTGACAACGTTCTGTTACAGATGCACAATTAGATGCATGCCCATCGCCTCAGGCCCATCGCCTCAGTACTTGTGTTTTCTTTGCCTTGTTTTAAAACAAATTGATAGGACTTGGACTGAATATTCCTATTTCAAATGCATGCACAAAAAATTAGAGAGATCAAACCTGTACCACTGATCTAGGATTTCTCGGATTTCTCATAATGTGCTCTTTGAAGCACATTATCTCAAATGGAAACTATTAGTTCTTGAATGTACAGATCCCTCATCTCCACCCAGCAGCACACACACACATTCTCCTTCATTCAAACAATTTGGTCACATATGTGAATGTTTTGTCCATAAATGGATCTCAGCCAGAATGATGAGATCAGTTCAGCTGCAAATGTATCTGTGGTAATTAATATCAGAGGGAGAGTGTGCACAAATTTCTATAGCTATAATACCAAAAGGGCCAAAAGGGTTACTCAGTTTTAAATGAGAGCCACTCATTTCTGGACATGCTATTCCAATTTGCAGTAACCGAAGACAAGCTGAGGTCTCACTAAAATAAACTTCTAATTCTGCACCCTGAGAGTTTTGCAACAAATGTTCTACGAATTGTCAAAACAACTCTGGAAACGCAGCAAATGCTATCGTAAGACTCACATGATACAAATGTTTGACACAGTGATTCCTGTAATGATTGTGAAATTTTTGTTTAGTTTATTTTTATCCAGCCCTTTTTTTCCTTTTTGGTTGAATTTTTTTTTTTTATTAAGAAACAGGAAGGACTAGTTTATCCAAGCCCCTTTTTCCAAGGAGCTCACAAAAGCATTCAGGGTTCTTCCCTTCTATCTACAATTTTATTATAGAATGGATCGGACTCTTATACATAAAAAATGCTTTTATTAAAACATTTATATGCAATGTGGATTTCTGGGTGGTATGCAACGTATGATGAATACACTAAAATAGAAGCAGCTTTTTAAAGAAAGCAGATTTTAATTTAGAGTATAGGAGGCTGGTCTGGTGGAAAAGCACACACACACATAGTGAAGAGTGTTAAGGAGTAAATCTTGCAGCAGCCATTTCATCAGGTTAGAAGGGAAGCAGGAGAAGGCAAGCTAACAACTCTGCTGAGAAGTCAGCTCCACCAGGCTTCTCCCTCCCTTTCACCTGCCAGTTTCCATTCTATCAGGCTACAGCTGCAAACACTCTGTGGGCAGTTTCCAGGTGGGACCTAAGGACGTAAGTTGCTTGTCCCATCTGGAACTCAGGAAGAGTGGTGGCTGTTGTGCTATAATCTCTTAGCCTTTTAAAAGAAAACATGTTTACATCTATCAAGCTTAAGTTGTACATTCCCAGCTAATAGACAGATTTTTTAAAGCAATATATTCTGTGTGCTTAATATAGTTAGGGTGCCCATGTGCCCTACTTTACAGAGGACAGAACTCTGTTTGAAGGTGTCCTCTCTTTGAAGGGGCCGCTGTCGAATCTCAGTCCACTTTTAAGATGAAGAACCTAAACATAGCAATAGCAGCACCAAGGGACTTACTGGTAAATTCCCCATCAATGGTTAGCACCTGAACAGCAAGGGAAGCAGGCACACAACTCACCTGGTTAACTTTCCCCCTACAGGGCAATTAATCATATTTCTATTAGTTATTGCAAATATTTCCAAACAAGCTTCTGTGCATAGAAAGTAACATGTGCAGACTGTAAATAAATCTGTGTCCTCTTCGGGGTGATTCATTTCCTCTTTTTCAACAAACCAAAAGTGGTGGCTTGGCCAGATTTCTGGGGTTATTTGATTTGCTTTCCAGTTGTGGCATTGGTTGTTTTGATCTCTGGTTGCTGGATATCATGGGTGGATAGTATTGACTGGTGAAAAGAGATTTGTAGATCAGCATAATCAAAGTTTGTGCAGATATGTGTCATGCATGCACTTGTACCTTGCACCTGGCAGTACCTCTAGAAGAAACTGAAGCAGGGTATAACTTATCTCACCTTTGCAGGACAAGCTATGTCAGCCAAATCTCTCTAAACAACTTGTCTTCCAGCCTGATTCAATGCATGGTGATTTAGACCAAGCTTCCTCAACCTCAGCTCTCCAGATGTTTTGAGACTACAATTCCCATCATCCCTGACCACTGGTCCTGCTAGCTAGGGATCATGGCAGTTGTAGGCCAAAAACATCTGGAGGGCCGAGGTTGAGGAAGCCTGGTTTAGACATTAAGTCCCGTTGACTCACTACCAACTTGCAAGTTAAGTATTGCACAGGTTTACTGCTTTCTAGATCCATTCATTTAGAAGCCCCATTGAATTAAATGGGGCTTTCTTCCAGGAAAAAGCACACTGTATATTATTAAAACCTTGGGCCAATTACGCCAATGCGTATCCATTGAATCCAGGGATTGAGTTGTAGCTCCAGACAAAGTATTATCACAATTAATATAGTCTGTGGATCTCAGTTGCCAGTTTGCAAAAGATTCCACCAAGCTTGTTGAGAGATGAGCAAAGGCAGATGGGAAAGAATTTGAGATGATCACACAGGAACATAGGCGTCTGCCTTACAGAGCAGGACCTTTGGTCCATCTAGCTCAGTACAGTATTGTTTACGCCGACTGCTAAGACTCTCCAGGGTTTCAGAGAGAGAACCTTTCCCAGCCCTACCTAGAGATGGCAGTGAATGAACTAGGGAACTTCTGTGTGCAAAAGCTTTACCACTGAGCTATGGCCCTTCCCATTAATGGTGGTGACCTGTTCACACATGGTATGGGCTGTACTGTAATGCACATGTCAATGTGATCTGGCACGCATGCATGCATGAGTAAACCTACGTGCAGGACAAGACTGCAAGCAGCGCATGGTGCAGTCATGCAACCTACTTTAACCCAGAAGGAACTGGCAGGTAACAACTTTCCTGCCCCAACAGGCTTTTGGGAACCGACTGCTTTTAGTGAAAGGCGCTGTGCTGTTTTTACTGTAATTCTTTGTGTGGTTTTTAACAGATGTTGTATATGGTTTGAATTCTACCACTGTTTAATTGTTTCCCCCCCCTATGTTTTTCGCAGTTCTTTTTATCCGTAAGCCGCCTTGAGTCCTGTTAGGGGAAAAGAGGCGGGGTATAAATAAATATATTTGGCACCCGTCTGTCTCAGGAGCAGGGCCGGATTTAGGTTTGATGAGGCCCTAAGCTACTGAAGTTAATAGGGCCCTTTCTATGCCCAGCTGTCCTTTGTCAACAACAAATTGTCACTGTTTTTATGTTGAATATATGCTACATGGTAATTTATGGACCTAATAGGTATCTAAAGCCATTTGCCACTGTTGCTGCATGCAGGTTTTATTTCATTTGTTTTTTACCTTATATTTTGGAAATATACATCCAGTGTTTTTTGTTCCTTTAGAGTGGGGCCCTAAGCTACAGCTTGTTTAGGAGGCAATGGAGAAGTGCGCCAACAACGCCTGTTGTGGCTGCAGAGACCCACAGAGGAGAGACATGTTTTGCTGCAGCTCGGGGCTGGGCCAGAGGAAGGCGTTCAGTTGTGCTGCTGCAGACAATAACAACACCCCCATAAGAAGCGCGCCGCTGCCGGCTTCCAAAGGCCACATTGGAGTCCCTGACGGGGAAAGAGACGGAGAAAGCGGAAAGCCTCGACAACCGATTGCTCACCGCTGCTTTGGTAGGCCAAGTTTGCAGGCCAAGGCCGCCTTAAACTCTGCAGATTTTGCCCCCTCCTGAGGCGGGGAGGCGCCGGCCCTTCGCTCCTCCTCCCTTTCGCTCCCCTGCGGCTCGGAGGCGGAGCTGCGCCGAAGCGCTTTTCTCGCCCGCGCGGACGCCGCTTGCTAGCAGTGCCTTGCAGATCCCGTCGTTGCTGCTGCTGCTGCTCTCGCTCCTCCGTTTGCTGCTCCTCAGCCGCCATGGCCGTCTGGAGCGGGTCCGACTCGTGCAGCTCGGTCCGGCCCAGCTTGACCTCGGTCTCGTCGGGGGAGCTGCAGAGCCTCCGGACGTGCAACTGCGAGATGGCTGTGCTGCCTCTGCAACAGCTAGCGCTGCTGCAGCCGGAGTCCTTCCAGCTGTCGGGGGGCGCCTTGACCGTGCGGACCCCGCCGAGTCGGCGGCTGGGAGGTGGCTTCACGGTGATCAGCGACGGCTCAGTCCACGTGGACGGGCAGTACCACTGCAAGCTCACCGACTACTTCAAGAGGTATAATTTAACCTCCTTCTCATTCACTGATTGGTGGCGGGGGTGGGGAGGCACCCAGTTTCTTCTCCTAGCATCATTTTGGGGCAGTGGGTGTGATGCCTCCAGCTTTACTCTAGCAGATCCAGGCTTCCGCCCTGCTAGGTGGGAAACCACACCTGTTGAATTGTTACATGCCATGCGGGTTAGCAAAGACATTGGAGCCCTTGTGGGGAGGGAGCGAGAATAAAGGGAGACTTATTTGTAGGTCCAAACCCCCTATAGCTCATCTTAGACCAGAAGCAGGATTGGTACTTTGTGAGGTTGCCGGAACCTAGATGAAATGTGTATAAAAGCTCTGGCTTTATGCCAGGTGGTATGAAACTATTGCAGTATAGTAAGTAGTCTTTGGGGGTGTTTGTGCTGACCTGGTTGGTTTGTTGTGGAAATGGGCTGGAAAGAGATGAAATAGGTGTGAGTTCGTAGGAGGCTGCTTTATACCAAGTCAGACCATTTGTCCATCTAGCTCCCTGTTGTCTACACTGACTGGCAGCTGCTCCCCAGGGTTTCAGGCAGGGGTCTTCTGCATGCAAAGCAGATACTCTTATCACTTAGCTGGGAGGGCCATTCCCCATTAAGCCATAGCCCAGGGGTTATGGAAACTGCTTAGAGGGTTTTATATAGATAGCCATCTTTTACTGCCTGCTCTTTCAAACAGCAGCAGTAGTAGCTTACTCCTGTACCAACTTCATTTTCCATGTTGTTCTTATTTATTATCACCTAACTGGGGATTTGAAGCTCCTTTGCTGTCTTTTCTCTGGGTGGAAATATCAGAGTGCAGGACCGAACTAGTTTTTTCAGCACTGTGGCTTAGCTCTGGAACATGTGAAATGTTAATACTGTAAATGAGTGCATCTGAGCACGAGGAATATGCCTTTCCTTTTCCTGTTCCCAGCCTGAACATATGAGGACTGATAATGGCAATTACTAAAGGTGTGTCATCATGCAAAGGTCGGCAGGTTAATTCGTAAAAATGGAAGTACCGAGAAGGTCATTGGGTATTGGGTAAGGGTGAATGCCAGGCAGCGGCTTGGAAAAGAGTATCCAAGGGACTTCAGGCTTTTGGGATCTGAAGGGTCCATTAGTGGTTAACTGGGCATCACCAGTTTTCCACTGTGGGGTGCATTAGAAAATTCACCAGGCTTGGTTTTTCATACTAGAACTCTCAAGGTTCACCAACTGGAACCAGGTGGGAAGTTTCAGGAGGACATAAACTTAGGCCCCATTCACCCCATACATATGTGCATTTTGCTACCACTTTAAACAGTCATGGCTTTCCCCCAAAGAATCCTGGGAGCTGTAGTTTATTAAAGGTGCTGAGAGTTGTTAGGAGACCCATGTTCCTCTTGCACAGCCAGGATTCTCAGAGTGATTTATCAATCAATGCCTCTTCGCAGGGAACTTGGGGAGGGGACTTTAGTAGAGGTCTTCTAACAACTCTTAGCAACAGGGCCCATAATTATGTATGGGAAGCCATGACCATTTAAAGTAGTCTTTAAATGGTCATGGCTTCCCATACATAATTATGGGCCCTGTTGCTAAGGTTTAAACGTAGGTGGGTGCAAATGTGGCCTTAGAACTGAGAGAAAGGGGCATTTCTCCTGAGTTTTCGGGAGAGACCAAGGTCTGATACTATCATCAGCTGTCTCCCAGGACCTTGAGATGCCTTCAGCCACCCACAACCCCTCAAAGGCTATAGTGCTTCACTCCCTTTAAGTTTTTCTTTTTTAACTTGGTTTCTGCTGAACATCAAAAAGAAAATCTAAGGAACAGGATGTCTCTGAACACACGCTGAGCCCAGGGATTTCTTTCCTTGATCTGAAAATGCCAAAGCAGACAGAGAAGGGATTAGCACAAGGCTAGTTATTGTATGTAGAGGATCCCTTTTTCCTCTTTGCTGTTTCAGCTGTTTCTGTTAAGCTGCTGAGTCAAAAACACTTGCTGAGCCACTACAGACCACCAGAGGTCTTGTAGTTCTCAGTCTGCATACTTCTCTGCCCCCTACTGCTTGGGGATTTTCCAGTGCTAACTTGACAACAGGGTTCAGAAGGCCAACCCTACAGTAATAGTAATATCTTTCATGCCTTGTTTCTGAACTTCTTGGCAGCATCTAGCTTAGGGGTCAGCAACCTTTTTCAGCCGTGGGCCGGTCCACCATCCCTCAGACCATGTGGTGGGCCAGACTATGTTTTTTTTGGGGGGGGGGAATGAACAAATTCTTATGCCCCACAAGTAACCCAGAGATGCATTTTAAATAAAAGCACACATTCTACTCATGTAAAAACACCAGGCAGGCCCCACAAATAACCCAGAGATGGATTTTAAATAAAAGGACACATTCTACTCATGTAAAAACACGCTGATTCCTGGACTATCCTCAGTCCGAATTGAGAAGGCGATTGGGCCGCATCCGGCCCACGGGCCTTAGGTTGCCTACCCCTGATCTAGCTGGTCATCACTATGGAAGCCTAGTTACCAAGGCCTGGGGTGGGGGGAGTCGTAGCCTCGCACCTAAAAAACTGATATAATGATCCCACCAGGCATATTTCCCTGGGAAGATCCATTTGCATATGGGGGGGGGGGGAGAAGGAACCCTACAGAAAAGGCCCGTTCTCAGGTGAGGTACATGGAGGAAGGCCTCTGATGAAGACCACAAGGTCTGGGTTGGTTCACATGGGGAGAGATGGTCCTTGAAGTATTGTGAGCCACATAAGACTTTATAGGTCGAAACCAGCGCTTTGAATTGAGTCTGGAAACTACCGGTAGTCAGTAGCCAGTGCTGTCAGGCCTGGATTGTTGTCATATCCTCAGATTTTCTAGTCCCAGTTCATAATCTGGCTGCTGAATTCTGCCCTAGTTAATAGTTTCCAAGCTGTCATCAAAGGAAACCTCATGTCTAAGAGACATGACACATAAGGGGAAAGGGAATGAGGATGCAAGAGGAAAAACATGGGACATTTCAGGGACCAGCTTTTTCATTCTGTTAGGGTAACTCAGTTGGTTAGAGTGTGTTGGTGATAACGCCAAGGTTGCAGGTTCGATTCCCGTATGGGACAGCTGCATATTCCTGCACTGCAGGGGGTGATCCTCTAGTTCCCTTTCAACTCTACTGTACAATTCTATGATCATTTCAGGGAAGCTACTCTGAAATGGGAGACTCCATATCAGGGTTCCTTCCAAATCTACAATTCTATGACCCTAGGACACTTTGTCCCATCTGAGCAGCCTTGCAGCCTGGAGAAATAGGCATATGAACAGAGGAAGCTGCCCTAAACAGAGTTGGACCATCTTGCTCAGTATTGCATACACTGACTGGCAGCGGCTCCCAGTGTTTCAGATTGATGTCTGAAAGGGATTAAACATGGAGCCTTTCTGCAGATGAAGCATTTGTTATACCAAATAACTACAGCCCCTCCCTCAAGGGCATGTGGTGGTGGGCATGCTGTCACATGTTGTTGTTGTTCAGTCGTTCAGTCGTGTCCGACTCTTCGTGACCCCATGGACCAGAGCACGCCAGGCACACCTATCCTTCACTGCCTCCCGCAGTTTGGCCAAACTCATGTTAGTAGCTTCGAGAACACTGTCCAACCATCTCATCCTCTGTCGTCCCCTTCTCCTTGTGCCCTCCATCTTTCCCAACATCAGGGACTTTTCCAGGGAGTCTTCTCTTCTCATGAGGTGACCAAAGTACTGGAGCCTCAACTTCAGAATCTGTCCTTCTAGTGAGCACTGAGGGCCGATTTCCTTGAGAATGGATAGGTTTGATCTTCTTGCAGTCCATGGGACTCTCAAGAGTCTCCTCCAGCACCATAATTCAAAAGCATCAATTCTTTGGCGATCAGCCTTCTTGACATAGGATAAGTTCTTATTTTTTCATATTGTTGCTTTCCTCAATTAGAGGCTTTAAAAAAAGATTTATTTCCTTATTGTGGGGCAGCCACCTTCTCTTATGTGTGACCTCTTTGTTATATAGACTTGTTCTCTTTCAATGAAAACTACAGGGTGTGGCAGCTTATCCTTTTATCCTTATTTACTCTGGTTGTTTAAAAGAGAAACTTGAAATCCTGTTTGGTTCTTTTGTTTTGTCAGGCCTACAATGCAAAGATTTGGCCTCTCTAAAACCAATGTTGCGGGAATGAAACTCTTCCTTTGCTAAAACCTGGCTCTGTGAAGCTGTTCTTGCTGAAAATCTGGACGGCAGAGAAAAGAATGCATCATAGCCTTTGGGAATCTCCAGCTGTGGATGCAGCATTTGCCTTGTGATCTGAGCACTTGGGCACTCTGCAGTGTTACTGTATACAAGAACAAAAAAAGACTGGCTGGGTGTGAGACACTATTTGGAAAGTCTGCAGACGGTCTGGCTCAGTTAACATTACATGATTGAGAAAACGAATCTGAGCGGTTATTTAAAACTAATGGTTGCTAGGCTTGGCTAAAACTCTTTGAATTTGTGGCAATGAGTTTAAATTACAGTTTTCCAGTGTTTAGAATCTAAAGACCTGGTCTGAATAGAGACATTGGATTCTTATCTCATTGTACATGATAAAGCTATTTTTAGCCATCTCACCCCTTGCTTTTCCCTGTAAGACCAATTGCAGTCGTTAACAGTCATAAACAGTTTTTCCACACCCATCAGCCAATCACCCATTCCCACCACCCTTCTGAGTAATACCCCTCCCCACCCTTTCACTATATATAAGGGTCTGGTGTCTTCTGTTTCAGTGTATCTGAAGAAGTGTGCATGCACACGAAAGCTCATACCAAGAACAAACTTAGTTGGTCTCTAAGGTGCTACTGGAAGGATTTTGTTTTTGTTTTTGTTTCAACTTAAGGTGAAATAGTTATGCATATCTTTTTTTTAAATTTAATTTTTATTAATTCATTTTGTTTAACAAAGAAAGAGAAAAAAAAGTAACAAAGTATTACAACTATAATTATATAATATTACTGAATAAAATTTAACATCCCACATAGTCATATCTGTGTCTTATTGTTTATATCTTAAGAGAAAACAAAAGGTAAAAAAAAAAAATAGGAAAAAGGAAAAAGGAAAAAAAAAAATTCAGCCAGGCATATAATTAGATAATCCATACATTCACTTACTTACACATACCTATATATGCCTAGACTCTCTTACCTACGTATACATAACAAACTTAACTTAACAAAACTTTAATTTCACAAATCAGACTTCCTGTCAAATCCCAATGCGTCTACCTCTCTTATTATTGAATGTAGATCAAACAATTCTACTTTGTTCAGATATTTTCAAGTACATTCCGCCATGTTATATATCCATCTTTCCCCAACTCTTTGCCCTTCCTTTAGCACTCAAAAGCTGGCATGTTATGCATATCTTTATTATCCCAAATTTGGTTATTCATTCCATGTTTGGGAATCCCAAAGCTTTCTGTAGGGATTGCTATCCAGTTTGAATGCCCTAAATCCCTTTTACAGGGGAGGAGGCAACTACCAGTATGGGACAATTCCTTCTCTCTCCCCCCCCCACCTGCCCCCAGCTCAGTACTAAAAAAAACAACAACCAAGGGCTTTTCCAGATGACCTGTTTGTTAGCATTCATACTCAAAGCTTTTAGTCTTTATCATCCATACTTCATTGAGCATTCGTTCCAACTTGCTTGTGGAGTGTTTCAGGTCTTTCCATTGACAGTTGGTTCATCCCACAATTCTCAGTGGATTTCAACTTTCCAAACCACACAAAAAGTTCCATTTTAAAAAAAACAAAGTGGTTTTGTTGCACTAGAACAAAGCACTTTCATCCACTTTAATTGTGCCAAGCTTAAAGTTGCAATATGCTCTTGAGTCCCCTGTCCAGAGGTGCCCCAAATTTAATCTTTCCAGCCATTTCTGGAAGATGGCAGGAATGTGTATATTGACACCTAAAACCAGCCATTTATCCTTTTTCTCAGTGGCTATAACTGCTGTGTGCCCCACAGCTCATTGATATTTGGACCTCCAGGATCTTCCACTGGTCTTCATGGGTGATAATACAATAATGCTTCTGCAGATCTAAGATGCCCCTCCTGCCTTTGCACCAATTTAAATACTTGCATTGGTGCACTGGGAAGAGGGGGAGAATAATTAGGTGTGGAGGAGGGTCAACCTGTCAAAATCCTTTAAAATATATATATAAAAAACAGAGTAGTGCAAGGGATGGTGTGGGTATGAAAAGCGACACTTTATAAATATGCATTTTATGGCAGAATTTGCTGCAAGTTCTTCTTTACAAAATCCAAATAGACGTGAGCTACCAACTCTGAAAGGGACACAGGTGGCGCTGTGGTCTAAACCACTGAGCCTAGGGCTAGACGATCGGAAGGTCGGCGGTTCAAATCCCCGCGACAGGGTGAGCTCCCGTTGCTCGGTCCCAGCTCCTGCCAACCTAGCAGTTTGAAAGCACGTCAAAGTGCAAGTAGATAAATAGGTACCGCTGTGGTGGGAAGGTAAATGGTGTTTCCATGTGCTGCTCTGGTTTCTCCAGAAGTGGCTTAGTCATGCTGGCCACATGACCCGAAAAACTGTCTGCGGACAAACGTCGGTTCCTTCGGCCAGTAAAGTGAGATGAGCGCCGCAACCCCAGAGTCGTTCACGACTAGATCCTTTACCTTTTATCTTTTTAACAAACTCTGAAAGATTTAAGATTATGGCATATGTATTATGGCATATGGGCGAATATTTGCGAAGACGAGCATAAATTAAAATGTAATGGTGGTGAGAAACATCTGCTTGGTTACCAGCTACGCTGATTGTCAGGGGTGGAAAATTAGGCCCATTTGTCTTGGTAGATGATGTTTTCAAAAGGACGTAGTGACTTGAGTCGTTTCCAGTGCCTTGCAATTGGCATTTAAGAAGTGGAGTACAATTTTTGCACAGACTAACTTGTATCTAGCACATTTCAAGTTAAACACTTTCAGGGGATAAACAGCATGACTGTGGTTCATCCAGAACACTGACTCATGGGAGCATGTATATTTACTTACAGTACCACCCATCTAACTTTTCCTGTGTCTGACTGGTATCCTGCATTGCCACCTTAAACAGTCCAACAACCACATCATAAGCTGAGGTGGGGAAATGAATCTGGCTTGTCTGTTGTACTGTCTCTGTACTTCCAATGCATTAACAATTTTAGTTTTAAACTGGAGCTGGGGAGATACAAGCTGGGGAGGTGTCGCTATATTGTATGCCGAGCCATTAAGGAGGAATATATTCCTCCTAATAGCTGAACCCATGCAGGATTAGCGGTTTATATGGCGTGAAATTGAGTGAAATCGGCCTGCTTGAAAAAAAGCAAACCACTTTGCCTAAACAAATGTGATGATGTGTTTACAGAAGCAGCAGTAATGGTGTATTCTGTATTTAACTGATCTATTAATATAAAACAGAACAACGTTGCTTTTTGTTTCTGTTACTATCTCTCCCTCTGCCTCCCACCTCTCTGTCTCTCCCCTCCCCCATGCCTCTACACCAGTGGTGTCCAAACTTTTTTCAAAGAGGGCCAGATTTGATGAAGTGAAGGGCTGTGAGGGCCGACCAAAAATTGTTGACCTTTTTTTAAGGTTTTTACCCCAGGTAATAAACTGCCACAACCCGAAACGGACTTTGGACATGCCTGCTCTACACTATCTTTATTCCTGTTTGGGAACTTATTAAATAATAAAATGACTCTAAACCACAGTTTCCATAGAAGGCACCCACATGGATCTATCCAAGCAGGCTTAAGCATTTTACTGAAATAAAGCTGAGCCCCCAGGGTATTGGAATTTTAAATAGTTCTGCTTGACTTCTGTGGGACTAATGCATTTTCCCATATGGGGCTTCCATGGTTTGTGCTTAATAATGTACAGACTGATCACTAAGCATTCTAGCTAAAGCTAACATGTCCTTGCATTCAGCTGCTCCCTGCCCTGTGAGCACAGTGGAATGCAAGAGGCTTAAATGTGTTTATCTCTTAAAGAAAGAAAGAAAGAAAGAAAGAAAGAAAGAAAAGATTCCTTCTAACCAAATAACCCTGGTTAAACTAGTTTGGTCAGGCTCATCAAACTTCAGCTTGGTGCACAAACAGAGCAATCGAACAATCAAACCTCCTTTGATGTCTGTAACCTAAAAGAGTTTCTTTCATGGTTTTAAACTTAAAAAAATAAACAGACTTAGTATCTGCTTCATGCATGAGTTGCGAACCTTTTTGAATCAGTTTCAAATTCTGAGGAAGTGCTTTGGGCACCTGTCACAAAATGGCTGTCATGGAGCTTGTGATAATATACAGTACTATATAACACAAAATGGCTGCAGTGGGGAGCATGGCAGAATGTAACATGACTGCCATGGGGCTGTGGCATAGCACTACCTATCAGTGGTGGCGAACCTTTTAGAGACCGAGTGCCCAAACTGTAAACCCATGTGCGGGTGGGTGGGCGCTCGCGTGCCAGCGGGCGAGCTTCAAGCTGGCCGCCCTCCGGAGCCCCAGCTGGAGCGCTGGGAAGGGCGCGCAAAGCCCTGCGACGCTCCAGCACCACGCCCCTCACCCCCCGCTCGCCCACCTCCCTCCTGCGCTGGCCGCCCCTTGGGGGATGAGGGGCGTGGCGCTGGAGCGCGCGGGCCTTTGCGTGCCCTTCCCAGCGCTCCAGCTGGGGCTCCGGAGGGCGGCCGGCTTGCAGCGCCATGCCCTTCATCCCCCGCTCGCCCACCCCCCCCCTCCCGAGGGGCGGCCAGCGCGAGAGGGAGGTGGGCGGAGAGGCGGCTCACCAGGGCCGATGGTGCGCGTGCCAGCAGTGAGGGCTCTGCGTGCCAAATCTGGCACACGTGCCATAGGTTCGCCACCACTGACCTAGACTGTTTCTGTCTACCAACAGGGGCAATTCCCCAGTACCACAAATATACCAGTTCATAGTCACACACCCTCAGACACACACACTGTACTTCACATAAACACAACCACACACCTCTTTCTCTGAAACTTGCACACACACCAGATACATATTTCTCTTACTTTCTCTCTCTCCCCCTCTCCCCTCCCCAAGTGCATCTCTCTCAATCACACATGCAGAACAAGCTTGAACAACAACCCCCTTCAGAAAAACCCCTCATGGACAACAGAAGCGTCTGCCACCCCTAATTCTATTAAGAACAATAATACAGTTTCAGAAAATACACAAGCGTCAGCAAACCAGCACCCAGGGCCCCAGGTGCCCAGGGGTAACACAGAAGGCTTCAGAGGGTGGCTGTGGTGCCCTCAAGTTCTGGGTTGGTAATCCCTGATGTGAGATTAATGGATGCCAACTCTCATAGTTTCAGAAAGCAGCATTTTAGTCCTGGCATGTAGGCACTAGATCCAGTTTCCAGAGACATTTAAACCTGTGCTTTTTAAAGGGTGGGGTTTTTTTTACTTATCCTTCTTTTTACTTCACTGGACCTACGCCAGAGTAGCCTACGTGGTTTGAAGACTGGTCTAAGTAAAGTTCCAATTCAACACTCTCATGGTTGAAGAGGAAGGTTAAAAACGCCAGAAGCTTGGCTTCATAAAGGGAAAAGGTGACACATCCTTAACCACATGTCCTACTCTCTCCTTTTTATGATGCTGTTTTTGCTTTAACAAACAGTCACGTTGAAAAGGATAGCCTTCAAAACAGGAGATGTGGTAATTCCTGCCTAATTAAGTATACTGGGCGCTTCAAAAATAATAGTTTCCTAACCAAGAGTGGTTCTACTTCACAGTCACTTTAAATCTGTGTGTGGGGTGGGGTCCTTCTGTACAGCTCCATTTTCACCTCTCTGTCCACGTAAATGATATTTGGTCGCTGAATACTGTACCAGAAACATTTTATCTGACTTGTTTCATTTTATTTCTCTGCTTCCTGCAAAGTTTGCTTTAATCTTTTACCTTAACTGCCGCATGCTGAAACTATTTCTGTATCCTGCTTTTCAATTAAGTTGCGTTAACACAACTTTCTTCTCCCGAACAGATACGTAGAACTCAACACCCACTATGACTATAAAAACTACAGAGAGACTATACTGGGTCGCCCATTGGTATTCTTCTTCAACGTCAGAACAAAATATAATTCTTCGAAAGGTAAACCTACGAGTGAACCTTTTTTTTAAAAAAAGGGCGTATTTTGGATCTAAATAAACTCTCTGTGTAAAGAGCCATAGTTGAACTTGAATCTGGTATGGTTAAATTCAGTTCAGCGATGCCTTTTTAAAAATGAGGTGTAATTTCAAGTGGCTTAATTCCTGTGTACAGCCACTGGAGGTTCATGTGCAGTACTCTTTGAATTAACGATCTCTTTGGATAACACAGAGTGCTAAAGAGACTATGGGATCTATAACAGCAGCAACAGTTATACATCCAATCAAATGTAACTATCAAAGGATTGCTTTGCATCTTACAAGATTAGCAGGCAAACATGATGTATGTTTGACGTACTTGGTAATATGAGAAAATGACACACGTTAGACTGTGTATAATACATACTGTGTAATCCATAACAGTGCCTCCCTAAAGCAAATTCACAGATTCAGAAAAGGAGCATATTCCCTTTACATAATAAGATGTATGCCATGCTCACACATGTTTGCTAACTTAGTAGTGTGTGGGTGTGCAGCAGCAGTCCACAGAAGAGAAGAGAACTCTAGCAAAATGATGCCTTATGAGGAACGGCTTAGGGAGCTGGGTAGGTATGTTTAACCTGGAGAAGAGAAGGTTAAGGGGGTGATATGAGAGCCATTTTCAAATATATAAAAGTATGTCATATAGAGGAGGGAGAAAGGTTGTTTTCTGCTGCTCCAGCGAAGCGGACAAGGAGCAATGGATTCAAACTACAAGAAAGAAGATTCCACCTAAACATTAGGAAGAACTTCCTGACAGTAAGAGCTGTTCGACAGTGGAATTTGCTGCCAAGGAGTGTGGTGGAGTCTCCTTCTTTGGAGGTCTTTAAGCGGAGGCTTGACAGCCATCTGTCAGGAATGCTTTGATGGTGTTTCCTGCTTGGCAGGGGGTTGGACTGGATGGCCCTTGTAGTCTCTTCCAACTCTATGGTTCTATGATTCTATGAAAACTTTGTGTATAGGTTTAAGAGCAACATCTAAAATACAATAGTAAGGTCTGGCTTTAATAAATAACAATAATTTCTAATCCATCCTTAGAAAAAACATACGCTTTGCTTGTGAACACCCGCCACCCGAAGATGAGAAGGCAGATTGAGAATGGAATGAACAACATAATATCTTCTGTGATTGGAGAAAGTTACAAACTTCAGGTGAGTTAGACAGAGAGGTTGTCCTACATATAACTGTTACCTTTCTGTCTGTACTTGTGTGATTGCTCAGTGATTGGTACAAATGTAACTTTTTATGACAGGTAAAGGGCAATGTTCCCTGAACAATTTTGTAATCTCCTCTGACACATAAATTCCAAAGGACATTGACACTGAATATTAGATATCACATTTGTCCCTCTTGGCTATTTGTCAGCTTTCTTGACCTGGTGTTGTGTACGAAGATTACTTGGTTCTCAGTGGTGCAGCTAAGGGCTGTTTAGCTCAAGGGGCTCCCAAATGACTACCCAGAGTGCAGGTGATGATGGATGTAGCAGCAAACAGGTTCCATGTTGGGTCGTCACAGCCATCCTTTCTTATTTTTTCAAAATATTGTACAGTCAAGTGGCTGACTGGGCACGTACGTGGTTACAGATGCTTTCTTATTTTTACTGTAAAATCTAGTGTAATTACTTTTCTACAACAAAATGGTGCATATTACCAAGTAGATGTGGTTAGCATCAGAGCAGCAGAAGCAAATTCCATTTTATTTCTATAGCTGTGCTGGTGCTGTGCTTTCAAGGAAGTTTAAAATGCAAAGCTGCACGTGCTTAGAGGTTTTCCCCCTCCAGGGCTCTTCCTTTGTCTTTGCTCTAACATTTCAGAAATGTGGAAGCAATTATAAAGTATAAAACATGGTTGTTTAAAGGGCTCTCCCTGTTAGACTACTAAGTCCAGGGTCTAAAATGACCTAGCTGCACCACTGTTTGCTCTTGGGGTAAGATTAATCTTAACCTGATTCCAAAACTTTTATATTAGTAGCTTTCATAACTAGAGGTATAAGAGGTAAAAAATTTGGTAATATTCCTTCTTTTTCTTCGTACAGTTTGATTTCCAAGATGTTGTAAAGAATTTTTTTCCTCCTGGAGCCCATTTGGTCAATAAAGAGAGCCTGAGTTTTTCCTACGAGTTCAAATGCGACGCCTTATTTGACTTCTTTTATTGGTTTGGGATCAGCAAACGGACAGTTATGGTGAATGGGAAAGTTCTGAATTTGTCCAGTACCAGTCCACAGAAGAAGGAGATGATAACAAAGTTTCTGGATAAAATGAGTGAACCAAACATGCGGTCAAACAGCTTTTCAGACAGAAAGTTTAGTGTTACATCCAGGGGTAAGTTGGTGTCGTGTTTTTAAGTGAGATTTTTAAAATCTATATCTCCAGATAACTATCTTTAAATATCTAAAGGGTTGTCACATGGAAAATAGAGCAAGCTTGTTTTCTGCTGCTCCAGAGGATAGGACCCAAACCAATTGATTCAAATTACAATAAAGGAGATTCCAGCCAAAAATTAGGATGAACTTTCTGACAGTAAGAGCTGCCCAACAGTGGAACAGACTCTTTCAGAAGTTGGGGGACTCTCCTTCATTGGAGGCTTTTAAAGAGAGGGTTGGATGGCCATCTGTCAGGGATTCTTTAGCTGTGATTCCCGCATTTCAGGAGGTTGGACTAGGCAACCCTTGGGGTCCCTTCCAGGTCTACAGATCTATGATTTTATGAGCCTTTGGGAGAAGTCCTGACTGTTTAAAGTGGTGTGATACTGCTTTGAAGGCAGAGTGCAGATGAGGCCTAAAAATAAGTTTTGACTCATCTGGAATTACCAAACTAAGATATTTTTTATGCCACCAGGTTATATGCATTAAAAAGTTTCTTGGTTTTGTAGGCAAAAGGATTACAGTGGCCTATTTCCTTAGATATGTTGTAATTCTCCTTCTTGTGCTTTCTTGCAGCTTCAGTAGATGATGTGTTTAATGGCAACATCACACCACAATCACCTTGGATGGAGTCACCTTTTGTAGTTTGGACAGTTCCAGGGGCTCAGGAATCGGAAGAAGGATCAAATACATTAATCAGGTTTTCATGAAGGAAGAAATCCACCAAAGTGGAATTACAGAATGAAAGAAGTTATTGAAAGGAAGACTTCTGTTTTCCTTTGCATTTTGCCCAGAAGAATAGGGAACTCTTGCATTCCTGCTGTGTTTGTTGGTTCAGGAAAAGCCACTTCTGGTTCTTAAAATAGTACTTGCCGAGTTCGTCTTTCAACATTATGAGCTTTCTGGAGGATAGGGTTTTCTTGTTACTGCAGTCAGAATGCATATAGCTAGAGTCATTTCAGTGATTTTAAATCTAGATTATTCAAGTGGTTTTAAATTACAAGTTTTTTAAAACGCCACTAAAATCACGTGTACTATGTTGCTTGCTTCATTATTGCTCCAGCGCTTAGCACTGTTTCCAGTGGAAAAAATTAATGGGATACAGAACGGCTTTCGAGGCTAATAAAATGCAGCTACACTTCCTGCAGTTTTTTAAAAAAATGGCTAATGGTGACCTTAAAGAACTAGCAGAGGGAATACTTGAACCCAAAAGCTTTTAGATGATGATCAAAAGTCAGTGGGTGCCCAGATTTGTAGTTCTGTTCTGGCTTGGAAAGATGAAACACCCTAGATAAATGTGACTGCAATTCGGAATGCTTGAGAGACTATTCTCAGCTCCATTACACGTTTCCTATATCTCCCCAAGTCAAAATAGCTTATTTTGTGCTTCATCTTCCGTAGGCCAAAAGGAAAGCTAATCTACACCATAAGCTGTTCATTTCTTTTTCTTCCAAAGCACTTAAAGGAATCCACTGGGAAAATCTGGCACTATGTTTTTTAAATTACTTTTCCCCCCTTGCATTCCCTCAAGTAATGACCACGGAAGTCTCTGAAGTTCTGATGCAGCCTCTGTAAAATGCCATATTCCTTTGATACTGCTATCTTGTATTAAATGCTACATGTTAACACTAGCATGCCAATCATGGTAGGTTTTAAAGGTTGTGCTTTTTAAAAACGTTGCATCAGTTCTGAAGATAAATGCATTACCGGTTTTTTTTAAGTAACTTGTAAGAAAATCGTCACACTTGGAGGCAGATGGAATGTGCATTGCTTTCTACATTAAAGCCTAGTTCAGTCATTTTAACCTGTAGGATAATATATTTTCTACTCAATCTTTAACTTGCCTTCATAACATACCTTAAGAAGATGACATAGCAACAGGGTTTTCTTCTCGGGAGCTTCTCCAGTTGCTGTAAATGGAGCACAGCTGTTTTTAACTTTTCTCCAACCCCACTGTTGATGGCAAAAGCCATTTTACACATACAGCGGATCACTGTACATCAGAGAAACATGTAGGTTTTCAGCCTTAGCAAGCAGACATTGGGCCACCATGTCCACATAATTCTGTATCATGTGAAGACCGTATCAACCACATCTTCAATTTCTCATTTGGTTCTATATATTCAACACCATGTGGACGCGTTTACTGTCAAGGTGGCATACGATTGCCTGACTGAGAATCTCCAGGTTTGCTCTTCACTTGTATTTGAAGATTTTACTGATGTGGGAACGCATATTGTTCCTGAAGTTTTTTCCAGAAAAAAACCACAAACAAACTGAAAATTGGCCCAAATAGCACTTGGCTAGAGTTTCAAGGACTCTGATAACTTACCCAAGAGCTTAACTGCCCCCTTTCCTTCTGAGGAAGACTCTCTTATTTCCCTTCTGTAGATGGGGCATCACACTACACCCAGAGCAGTGGCTTCATAGTTATATGGGTGACCTGCCCTGGGATTTAGATTAGGGGAAATGTCTGTTCCCTTCAGACACTAATGGAACTAATGAATATAATATATGACATGTAGACTCTCCCTTGGAGGCTAATGACCTTAGACTGAGGACTGTTTATCGTGAGGCATCCCATAGTAAAGCAGGCTACTTTTTAAGAATGGTGTACTTTTCCTCTTTCAATCAGCAGTGGACAACATGACAGTGTTAGGTCTTTCTCTGGTGAATATTTTAGCTCCTCCCCCGCTCCATAGCATGATATTTGAAAACCAGTTTTATATTGCTAAAGTGTAATGTCTTCCAACAATGGAAATGCTGTCTGTGTATACTGCCTGATTTAAACTGGTACTGTATGGGACTTCAATAACTATCGTTTTTGTCTTCGTTTGCTTGGAAAAAGGAATCCCATGAATGAGTTCTACACCCCCATCTGCACACTAAAAAGTGTGTTTTCGATGATTGCCTATTCAGTGCCTTTGTATTTTTTTCCATTTACAATAAAGGGAGATTTTTAAATAGGTGTCTTCAGTTTTTGTTCCCGTGTATCTGTACATGCCACATACCAAGTCATAAGAAGCAGGATTCAATGAAATGACAGGAGTAGGTAGAAGGAATCTACTGGTGGTGGCTCCCTGGATGACTTGCAGTAGATCAGCAAGGAATTCTCGCTCCCAGCTGTTCAGCAGTAGCAACAACAACAACAAAAAGCAGCCTCTTCTGAATTGGATTCTGACAAACTCCTGTGGTAACTATGATATTTAGGAACTCCACTGCAGAATTGTATGTGTATATGCAGGTGAAGCTGGTGTGTGGCTGATGGTGTGCTGTAGACACTCGGCTCCAACTCTTGTGTCACTATTTGTATCTGGCTCCAGGTGGTGAATCTATAACAAAGTTGATATAACAAACTTGCCCATGCTTGGGATGAATGTGACAATGGTTGATAAATTCATTGCTGGCCCTTTAACAGCATGTCCCAGGGTGCAAGCTACAACAATTTAAAATTGAGAATTAAAGGCAATGGAAACGGGTAAGTCGCAGGGATAGGATGGACCCTGAAAAAACACATCTCTGGTGTCAAAGGCAAAGAGGTGTGTCTTTAGCATTTGCTGGGGACTGTATAGTGAAGAAGCAAGATGAACCTCTGTCCACCTAACTAACAGATTCCTCCAGAAGAGCTATGTTACCTGGAGCCAATCAGAGCAGTAAAATTGCTATAAACTCAAGTATAAAAGTCATGGGCCGAGACCCAGAGTTCCAACAATTACTTGCACGTGTCCATTGGGGCTTTAGGCTTGTTTCTTGAATGGTAAACCTTCAGTTCAGATGACATCTTAGTTTTTGAAACTGACAGCTATCAAAAGCCGCCTCTCTCTCTCTCTTGTGTGTGTTTGTGTGTGCATACCCTATGATTCAAAGTGAAAAGGCCATGTTCAGATATGACCCTGTGTCTATGCACAAAGTAGTTCTTCAGATCCAAACAACTTGAGTGATATTGTTCCCCATCCCACCCACTTGGAACAACTTAAGAGAAAATTCAGCCTGAAAGTGGTTGGGGCTGGTGCAGAGGAGCCCAAAAAGAAGCCAGGTGAAAAGCGCAGGTTCCAGGAGCAATGTACGAGCCCAGCAGCAAAGGAAGAGGGGATAGAATTGATGCTTCAGTCCATGGTTCCATGATGAGGTCTAGATTTGACTAGGAAGGGGCAACCATGTCTCCTATAACTGGCCATACAACAGCCCTGTCCCTGCAGCTCTGCACCAAACCAGTGGGCTATTGCCAAAACAGATGTGTGGCAGCTTTGCATGCTGCAAGAAAAGAATAGAGAAGCTTGAGCTCTTAAACTTTCAATGAAGATCTGTCGAAGGCTTTGAACGGAAGCTAGATGCTACCATAATGCCCTTTTCGTAAACCGTTTCAGATAGCTGCATCATGCTCGCCTGTGTTAGCAGATGAGTGACTATGACACAAGAAGCTAAATTTAAACAATGAATTCAATTCTGTCTGCAGCGAAAAGCACAGCTTTTATTTAGCAGTACTGGGCAAGAACCTTGACATGTTATCTCAATGATTTGAGATTAATGAAGTGGCGGATCAAATGTGTTATGCAACCAAGTGCTGTTGTTCTATTTGCTGTTCTGTGATATAATACACTGTGGACCTTGGAAAAAAAACATGTTTTTAACATGGTGAGATGAAATATTGCAAGAGCTGTCTGAATCACCTCTTCAAAGGGATTACTCAGATATTAGTCATGCTTTCTGACCTAAAACTATCCAACTCATCCCACTACTATATTCCGTTACCACCACAGCTTCTTCAGATTAATGTTAAAGCACCAATGATTTATACTGGATACATGAAAACATCCCCCAGACTAAATAATGGTAAGGTAAAACTGAACCTTATCAGAGGCATGAGATTTCTCATCTGCACAGAGTCTTGGTGACTGTTCAGTTAGAAAATTTAACTGCCTGCACTGTCATACTAGATAAAAATTCCAGTTAATTTTGGTATCGGCTGTTTTTGAGAGGGGTAGTACAAGCAGCAGTCAATGTGGCTTGCCAGTCTCAAAGTGGAAATTTGACTGGAGAATGTTCTAGAAGATGGCTGGAGAGGCCAGGGTTTCCACACCACCCAAAGCCATTGTCGTCTCTAGTAGCAGCATATTATGGGACTTCAATGCTGTGTCTGTTTGGGGCAATTTGTAGGATGCTGCTTCTGGCATGGAGGAAGTGGAATGGGATAGACTGGGTAACTTTTGTGAAGGTCTAAAGATGATGCAATCCCACACCGCTTTAACTTAGGTCTGGTGTGAATGATAGCAGTTACAGTACGTCAGGTGTCAAGTTGACAAGGGAAAATCACTGGCGCACTGGTAACTTTTCACCAAGACTCTTGTAGGTGGTCTATGGTGTGGCTTGAGAGGGAAGTACTGGAAGAAGGTGCAACTGGAGTCTCCTCTGAGAGTTCTGAGCCAAACCTGAAACTCGTATGCATCAGGCGTGGACATTCCAACTGAGCTGGCAACATTGGCTTGAGCACATTTTTCCCCCTAACACTCCTGGGAATTCTCTAAGATACAATAGGCCTTTGCCACATTGACCTTGCTTATTTACAAAGAAAACAACTAATTCCTTCACTCGGCCATACTGCAAATAGAGCTGTCTGGAAGCAAAACAGTAATGGGAGAACACAAATTAGTAATAATGATAATATTGCAACTGATTTATTAATTGCCTTCTAAACCACTTTCTCAAGGGTACAGAATCATTCAAAGGGTATGTGGAAGGGGAATAATATGAATAAAAAATGAGACACGTTTTGATGGTTTAGTTGGAGCGAACCCTTACAAAATGGGATAAAGCGTTAGCATTTGGGAAGCATGTACATTTGCTATACTGTTGGCAAAGTGATTGGGGGGAAATGTTCTGAAATCCCTTTTAAAGGCAATTATGCTGAACATTGATTTGATCCATGGTTTCTTTGATTAAAACTTTGATTGCTTGTTTGAAATTGCAATCCTACATACATTTTATTGAAATTCATTGAGACTGTCTTCAGCAGGCATCCCCAAACTTGGCCCTCCAGATGTTTTGGGACTACAACTCCCATCATCCCTAGCTAACAGGACCAGTGGTCAGGGGTGATGGGAATTGTAGTCCCAAAACATCTGGAGGGCCAAGTTTGGGGATGCCTGTTCTTCAGAGTATCATGCATTGGAGCTGACTGTATGATTTGCAACCACTGAGAAATCTGCAGGTTTTTATCTACATATAAAAGCCAGTAACATGACTGGGTTCCCTTTGAAGACCAATACTTGACTGATCAGTTGGCACTATGGTCTAAACCACCGAGCCTCTTGGATTTGCCGATCAGAAAGTTGGCGGTTTGAATCCATGCAATGGGGTGAGCTTCCTATTGTTCTGTCCCAGCTCCTGCTAACCTTGCAGTTCGAAAGCATACCAGTGCAAGTAGATAAATAGGTGGCGGGAAGGTAAATGGCGTTTCCATGCGCTCTGGCACTCGTCACAGTGTCCCGTTGGGCCAGAAGCAGTTTAGTCATGCTGGCCACATGACCAGGAAAGCTGTCTGTGGACAAACGCCGGCTCCCTTGGCCTGAAGTGAGATGAGCACCACACCCCCATAGCCGCCTTTGACTGGACTTAACTGTCCAGGGTCCTTTACCTTTACATGGCTGAGAATATAAACTCTCCAACAAAACATTCCAGGGAAAAGATCTCCTATTCAATGTTGCAGCCAGTCATGTCCTTTACTTGAGATATTAGATTCACCCTGACCCCCAGTTTCCCACCACTCTGCAACAGACACTAAACATTCTATGGTCAATGCCAATTGAACATGCACCATTCTCATTCGACACTTTCTGGGTCTTCTTGCACCCTTAGTGTTTTTTTCCTGAGTCCCCCCCCCCCCTTGTATTTCTGCAAACCTTGTTCCACCAAGTATGCTGATAGTGCTCACTCTAGTTTCTCAGTGCACCCATTTTGTCACCCTGTTGGCCCTCACCAGCTGTGTTCACCATTAGGAGGAGTGACTTCTGGTTACACTTTTCCCCAGGCACACCCCTTAACAACAATTCCCAGTTAGTAATGATGGATATCAGAATTTATGTATAATTATGCCACTTTTCCTCCAAGTTTGTCAGACAATCCAGCCTGGGAATGGTTTAATAATGTCTGGCAGGAATTCCCACAAGAAAGCTCTTAAAGGGATGAACTCATTACGTTTACTACTCTGCAAAACTTGTTGAAATCAGATGGCTCAGAGAGTGGTATGCTGGAACACTGAATAAGATTTGGCAGAATAAAAAGTTTTCATGAATATGAACAGCTCCAAAATCAGCTCAATGGATTCTATAACTAGAATGTTGCTTAAAAGTTTCCCTGTGCTATGTGACCTTTTTAGCAGAAGAATGACTGAAAATGTATTACTATTTTATGTCCTCAATGCCCTAATTCCTTCTTCTTTTTAAGTCCCAAAATAACAAGTTAAGGTGCAACATTAATATGTCTTCAATGCAAAGCAGCACCAACAGGTGAGATCCATCTTCCCTGAAAGTTTAGAATCTGATGCTGTACCACAAATGACTATTTGCAACATAAATGTATCCAAATGTGTAACATTGTTAAACAAGGTAATTAGTAGGGGAAAAACAAGACATGAATGAAATAATGCTAATTGCATGCATGCTTATATGATTACATTGCAGCAAGACTGCAGACTTGGCTTTTTCAACCCTTTGGAATGTTGCAACTAAAAAGCAGTGTATAGTGTTTTAATATAGCTGCCAGCATTCCAACAGAGATAGACATTTCCAACATTAAAAAAAAACCTTAAGCCAAAATTAGGGGCTTAAGAAGCTCTTGGGCAATAATATATTCCCCATATATATATATATATAGGCAGGGATAGGGGACCTGTGTCCCTCCAGATGTGCCCTAAGGGCAACTTACAGCAATGGATGCAATATACAGCACAATAAATACCAACTAGGCTTAGTAGCCATGCCAGCCTTATCCTCCATGAATTTACCAGTATCTAATCCTCTTTTAAGGCTATCCAGGTTGGTGGCTATCACTGCCCCTTGTGGAAGCAAATTCCATAGCTTTAACTATAGAGTAACTATAGAGTATGTGTTGACTACACTTTATGTTTTCGGGAACAGAATGTCATACATACATACCATGACCATGTCCTATGAAAGAACAAAGTTTGTGTTTATTACTTCATAGGAAGCTCCAAGCAATCGTGCTTTTAAAAAATAAAGTAAGTGCAGCTATGTAATACATGCGCTTTTGAACATGTTAGTCTCATTCAAAGGGTAACATGAAATCTGGGGTGTGGAATGGTCCATCTGGTACATGATAATTTTTACTATTTTCTTACAAACAAGGAATTAAGGGATAGCGACGATAGCAGGCATATGAATGATGGGGCCATGCTGACACATGCCTAGTTGCTAGGGTGGGTAACTACAAATATCCAGATATTCCACTTGCACCGCAGTTCTACTTAGCCTTCACTCCAAAACCAGCAATTGCTGCTGTTTGACATGCCACTTCTCTGCCCCACCAGGATTCAGATTCTTTTAGAAGTACAAAAACCCCCAAATTTCAGACGAAACTTTCCCTATAATTGCATCTTCATGCCCAGCAAAAAAAGGTGAAGCTCTTAAAAGTTATTTCAGGCAAGCAGCTATTAAAGCAGCAGGAATCCTGCATAAAAAGAAGTTGGCAACCCTAGTCTTCCTGCAGGCTAACCAAATATAATCAGTCCATTTGGGATGGCTGGGGACAAAAGGCAGCCTAGATTCCTGAGCAGAAAAAAAACCCATACATTTAGCTGGGGTGTGTGTGAGAGCAAGTGGGATAACTACCGGTAACTCAGCCATACAGTTGCAAATAAAACGTTTTAAATGTGCTTTATGTGCAATATACAACGTGACACAACGTTGCAATATAGAACATAATGGTGATGGTGAGCCTTATGGAAAATTCAGTGTATTTTTAAAAACATTTTTAAAAAAGCATGTTCAGAACGGTTTTTATATGTGTGCAGATCCCACCATGGGCATCTATCCAAAAACTCCAAAAGAAGAGGTATGCCCATCTACTACAAAATAATAATAATAATCATCATCATCACCACCACCACACGAGCCGTCGGGCATCTTAATAAACCATGGACTTGCTGAGGCCGAAGCTGCGGTGGACTTTAAAAGGGCCACTTTCTCTGGCCACCCCAGAGGCGACCTCCCTCTCTGCCCTCCTGCTGTGAAACCTCACCCTGCCCTGCTGGCGAGGCAGGAAAGGGTGTAAAGTCACCGGCTCCCTCCCTTGGTCACAATAACAAGCCCGGCGCCGGGGCAACCGAAAGGGCAGCAGCGCCCAGGGTGTCCCCTGCCGCCTCCCGACAGCTCCGCCGCCCGTCTTGGCGCGGCATCCTCCGTTCCCCATCTCGCCCTGTGTCGCGGGCGGTCTCTTCTGCGCCACCCCTCCCCCCCCGCCGGCAGCGGAATACAGCGCTCGGTTGGGTTGGAGCTAATCCGGCACGCATGGAGCCCCCAGAGCGCGAGGCCGGCCCTATCCTGCCGCCCATCCATGGCACCGCCATGCCGCCGCCACCGGCCTGCATTCCCTTTGTCCCCCCGTGGAGACCCAGGTCAGCGCGGCCGTCGCCCCCGGGTGAGAAATCTTTCCGCGCTTAGCTCAGAGGGTTAGAACGCGGGGCGGGAGCAGGAGGGGGGGGGAGGAATCTAGAACGGCAGGACGCGCAAGCGCGAGGAAAGGAGCTTGCGCATTAGCCACCTTGAAGTTCTTTGCCCTTAGCTTCTTGCCAGATAACTTTGCTATGGGGCGGGGTAGGGGGGTAGAGGAAGCAAGAGTTAGGTTGAATTTGAGTGGGAGCGGGGGCCATATATTGGTTTGATTGTGTTATGCATGGTTTGGGTCACAATATTATGCATGCCTGGAGTGTTTGGAATACTTTAGAATAGCCTATACAAGCTAGTAATCAGGGCAGGCCCAAGAGATTTTGGCACCTGAGGCAGACAGACCACAAAATGGCATTCCCCTCCCCCTTCCTCCAGGGAAAAAGGGATGAGTGAAGATCTACATCAGGGCCAAGAGGGGAATAAAGATCTACATCTGGATCTGCTGCCCCTGTGGATCCTGCCGCCTGAGGCAGTTGCCTCACCTTGCCTCATGGGTGGGCTGGCCCTGGATACTAGCACTTCATCTATCTCAAGTTATAACTAGTCATTTCATGGTTCGCCTCAGGTGCCAAAATTTCTTGAGCAGGCCCTGCTGGTAACCAGCCACATGGTTAGAGTGTTGGTCTTGGACTGGTAAAGACCCAGGTTCAAATCCCCACTCAGCCATGAAGGTCACAGGGTGACTTTGGACCTTTTCTCTCTCAAGCTAATCTACCTCACAGGGTTGTTGTGAAGATATGATGGGGAAAGGCCACCATGAGCTCCTGAGACAAAAGGCAAAATAAATATGAATTATGGAAGTTTAAAAAAAATATAAATTGCATATTAGTATATTTATTTAATTAATAGAAATGTACAAAGTGTCACATAGCAGAATGCTTTTCTTTGAGCTGAGGCTAAATATATATACGCCTGAATATGTGTGGGCCTATGTAAACATAATGTAAACATAGACACAAAGCCCTTTTAAAGGTAGAAATCGGGTACCATGAGACGGGGGGAAAATAAAATTTCTTATCCACTGGCATTCAAGCCTGGTGCTTTCCAGAAAAAAAATGTACCAGTTGAATTCCTGCAAGTCTTAGCAAATTTGGAAATAATATTCAAACAACTGGATGAGTAACCCAGAACTTTTGTTTTACTCATTCACACATCTTTTCTTGCAGGCAACATTGCTCAAAGAAGTAAATTTAGTAAAATAATAATTATTTTTTAAAAAAATTGAAGTACCTAAGTGGCACATAGGCTGTCTATGGACACAGTCCAGTCAAAATGAAGCTTTTAAAAATCCAATTGATTCTGAGGATGAGACTAATTTTTATTTTTATTTAATTTGGAATACACACGAGAGGATTTCTTATTTTTTTATTTTACCATTCTCACAGTTTATGTTCACTGTTACATGGTTGGTTGTTGTGAGTATAATTCTACAACTCATGAGAATAGTATATGAGAACACTTTGATAAGTGGCAGAAAGTTCTTGGAAGGGGTAGGGTACTGTCTCTTTAAATCAAATCAGAATGGATCCTGAATGTTGCTTTTGTAAAGGTTCTTTGCAAAGGCAGAGTGCCAGTTGGCTGGTTCTGAGAGAGAGAAAAGCCAATGCAGAATCTGCAGTTTCGTGAACTGGCTAAAATGTAAGGCTGTTTTCTGTATCTGTGATCACCTCAATATGACAATAACCATGCAACTAACTGCTGCATGGTTATTATTTTTAAAAAGGAAATAATATGCTTTGGGAAGGGCAATCACAATCAGGTTTACCTCATGGGAAAAGGAGGACTTTCCCCTGTGGTTCTGATCCCCTTCCCAATGGCTGCTATTTGCATTGAGAAACAAGCTCCCATTGGTGTCAAGACCTTCAAATAGTTTTTGGGGAAATAGTTCACCCACTGTTTTTTTCATTACTGATTAGTAAAAAGAAGTTAGACTAGTAAGTGTTTCGAATTTATAGCACTTACAGTTGATGTTTTTAGTAGGCAGACTAAAGTGGGATCCTTATGAAACGACAATGAGACACGATTTTGTCTTTAATCCTGCAACAGATGCTGGTGCAGATTGGTAAGATGATACCGATTTAACTTATTCAAACCATCCAAGCATTAAAAAAAATTGCTGTTTGGCTCCTTTTATTAGCATGTATCTTAAACCATTATCTTCCCCATGCTGTATCTGATCAGCACCACTAGAAAGGGAAAGTGAAGATAAAAGATTGTGTAAAGTAACAAGTAGTTTGTCCCTATAACTATCATGTGGAAATAATATTTAAAATGCTTCACTCTGGAGACTATATAGAACCCTCTGCCCTGAATACAACAAGAAATTGAGCCCCTGTTACCTTTTGGGTCTGGAGTACACATGTTGTTTAAGGCTGTGAAATTCTGGGCTGGAAGGGTCTCTGAACTTTTAATGTCCACGTAGAGACATTTGGCAGGTGGGAACTCCTGCTGTCTTCTAGAGGTTGCCTTGCCACATGCAGTATGCCACCAAAAACAGCACAAGAAGCTGGCAGACCAGAGTTGGCCCTCCAGATGTAGTTGGACTCCCATTTCCAACAACCCCAGTCAGCATAGCCAATGGTCAGGGATGATGGGACTTGTAGTCAAGCAACATATGTAAGACCAACTCCCCCACCCATCTTATGAAACCATCACAGCTAGCAAATTTTGCTTTCACTGCTCCCTTTCCTTCCATTCACAATTCTTTCCTTTAAAGCACTTCCTTTCTGAAATGTCCAATTGTCTATTCTGACTGGCAGCAGCTATCCAGTGTGTCAGGTGCAAGTCTTCTACATACTCTGATCCTTAAACTGGATATTCCAATAACTGACTCTGGAACCTTCTGCATGCAAAACATATGTTCTCGACAACTGAGCTATGGTCCCTTTCTCACCTCTCCCTTGTTTCTGGTCCAGTCGCATCCACTTCTTCCTATCCTTCCCAATGGAAGTAAAGCCTCAGCGCAGTGGCAGCAGTGGCGAAGCTGCATGCTCCAGCACCGGGGGAAGAGCAGGCGGGGGCATGGCTGGTGCGTGTCCTGGGGGTGTGGTGTGCATCCTGGGGGCGTGGTGCCAGGCGTGGTGGGGGAGGTTCGTGGCAGGTGGCCAGAGAGCGGCCACGATGGTACCCCCTCCCTGATGGTGTAGGGAGCAGTGCGCTTCCCTCCTTTCCTCCACCAGTGAGTGGCAGAGCATATGTTCTGCATGCAGACGGTCCCAGGTTCAAGTCAAGTAGGACTGGAAATGACCCCCATCTGAAACCCTGAGGATCTGCTGCCAATTCTGTGTGAAGACAATACTCAGCTAGGGTAAGGCAGTTCTTAAGGACTGTACAGTACTTAAAACAGGAGCAGTTGAAAGGTAGCAGCCATGACTGTATTTCATTAACATCTCAATTGTTTCTTTCAGTGCCAGAGCAGGTAAAGGGCATGTCATTCCCTTTCAAGTAGATGAGCCTACTGGAAGGAATAACTACAGAGATGAGTTCTGTTGGAAGCCTTATTCCAAGACTGAACCTATAAGGACTGGCTCTGCATCAGGCATAAGGAGACACAATCCTCAGCCTGGAGAAGTAAGGAATGCACTTGTTCTTCCCAAGGTTTTACATGTGATTTGCATTTTACTTTTACATGAAGTGACCTATTGGAGAATATCTGATTTTGGAAAACCAAATCGTCAAAGAGGATTATCAGGGGAAAGGAAAGACTTAGCAACCAGAAGCATGCAGCCCAACTCTATGCGTGTTTACTCAGAAGCAAGTTTCACTTGAGTTGAATGAGACGCCAAGTAAACATGCTAAGAGCTACTTTGCTTCTGGGGCAGGTTGCAGCTTTGGGGAATCCAATCTGGATTTAAAACACTGTCAAGGCAAAAGGTTAGATCTGCTCTTTCTCCAAGCTGCAATCCCACTCTGGGTTTTGCTGAGGGGGTTGCAGTGCCTGAGATTTAGTAAACAAAAGCCAAGCCCACAGGAACCCATTGTATGCTTAATGTCACATCTAGTTTGGCCTCAGAAGAATTTGGAACAGTCATGCAGTGTGTGATATATCATTGTTGCAGGAAAATAAAAAAACCATATTTGCCTGGCACTGAAACAATCACATGGTTCGCTCAGGGGAGAGCATTCCATCATAAATGGGGAGCTACTGCAGAGAGGACTTGTCACTGCTCTCTAGACCTCCCTTGAAGGTGCTGTTTACAGATGGCAATCTCTAGGTCTGGGTGGGTACCTATAAGGAAAGGTGGTCCTTTAAAGCCGTAAAAGACTTTAAAGCTCAAAACCAACACTTTAAATTGGGCCCAGAAACTAATTGGCAACCAGTGCAGTTGTACCAGGACCAGCATTATATGTTCATAGTTTCTTGTTTCAGTTAACAATCTAGCTTTTATGTTCTGCACTAAAACTAGATGGACCGATGGTTGCCCAAGGAGGAACTCAGCAAGAACTTTTGAGCACTTTGCTTATTCACTGTGGTTATTAAACCAGTTTGTTCTTAACTGTGGTTTAATCTGACATGTTTTTAGGTATTTTCCTTAGAAAGAGGAAAAAATGATTATTGAACAACAGAGCATAATAAAGTAGAAGACCGGTTTATATGAAATGCATTTTTAATCAGCATTTTCATATTCAGTCTCTCTCCTTCCCTCCCCACTTTCTACATTGTTAGCGCTTCCTGATTTGGCAAATGCCTCGAGAGGAAACACCAATATCTATAGAAAGTTTTTCACCTTGGACGAAACCTATTAGTAAGCAAGATATCGAGGATGTATTAAAAAAACAGTATAAAACAGCTTACGCAAGAGATTATTTAGGGATACAACCAGGTGAGGACTTTGGCTTCCCTTCATTCTTTGACAACATTATTATTGAGGTCATGTTGAGGTTTACGGCTGCATCTATAATTGAAAGCCAAAGAGGCATGTTTCAGTCAGAAACATCTTCAGTCTGGCATGGAAGATGGCATTTAACTTAGATTGTGTATGTCCTACAATCAAAGAACCACGGAATTGTAGAGTTGGAAGGGACCACAACACCCTGCAGTGCTGGAATCTTTTGCCTAATGTGGGGCTTGAACACATGACCCTGAGATTAAGAGTCTCATGTTTGGTAAAGAAATCATATGCATATGTCCAAGATGATCAAGGGTCTGAAAACCTTTATGAGGAATGACAGAAAGAACTGGGTATGTTTAGCCTGGAAAAGAGGAGATTGAGAGGTGATATGATCGCCTCCTTCAAATATCTAAAAGGCTGTCACATGGAAAATGGAGCAAGCTTGTCTTATGTTCTGGAGGGTAGGACTTGAACCAATAGCTTCAAGTTACAAGAAAAGAGATTTTGACTCAGCATTAGGAAGAACTTTATGGCTGTTCAACGGAGTAACGGAATTCCTTGGAAGGTTATGGACTCTCCTTCCTTGGAGGTTTTTAAGCAGAGGTTGGATGACCATCTGTCATGGATGCTTTAGTCAAGATTCATGCATTGCAGAGGGTTGTACTAGATGAGCCCTTGGGGTCCCTTCCAACTTTTTTAGAAGTAAGCCTCATTAAGTTCCATGGGACTTAATTCCCATAAAAGTGTGTATAGGACTGCAGCCTATGTGGCTTTCTGTCATTTGCTTTTTGCGTGATTTCTCCTCCACATTTCTTATAAAAAGAAATTTATTTCCTCTTTACATTTGCCGCAACATTACTCTTTCATTTCAGGTGCTCCAAGAGATGGTGCTCCTGCTCCTTCAGACTGGAAAATGTTAGTCCCCAAGCCACCAGATACTGAATTCAGGCATCATTACCAACCCCAAGTCAATTCTCCGGATTTAAGAGACTATACTTGGAAATATGGATGTAATGCGAAGCGCCATATTCCAGTGAAAGGCGCTGGTGAGGATATCTTTGGGTGCAATAGAATAGATGAAACTCTGGGTTTGAAGCCCAGTTTTGGAATTTGGTTCATTGAACCCCATTTTCTTGTAAACATGGGCAGACAATACTTTCAAGGTTAGCTTTGTTTACATATTTGAGCAGTGATGCTGAGGTTTCCAAAGAAAACGAGAGAAGGAAGATTTCTTCTCCCAAGAGCCATTCTGACCCAGTAGGTTGCATAGGAGAATTGCTCTTACTATGAAATAGGCAATGGTCTTGGCATACATCACAATGAAACCATGGCGTCAAGTATGGGGGGCCGTGGGGGCCAAGGCCCCTCCCAAAATTTCAAATAAGAGGGCCGGGCCCCCCAAACTTTTCCACCGGCCACGTGTGCACACCATGGGTGGTGCACACCATCCACATGCACGTCAGCATGCCCCATGGCATGCATGGATGATGTCTGCACACCGCCGGGGGCACTGACATCATGTAGCCCTGGGCCCCCTCAATCACAGGGGCAAGGTGGCACATGTGGTTAGCTTCAAGGAAACTCACCACTAAATTATTCTATCATTGCTTTATTTTTAAAGAACTTTTTATTTTTATTTTTAAAGGATATTTCCAAGACAAATATCCAAGGTGGCTTACATCAGTATAATTAAGCATTACAGTTAAGAATTCAACAAGAGAAACCCAATCCACCATTTAACCTAAAATAGGTTCCCTCTCACTCCAGTATTCTCCCTGTCTAAAAAGAGGAAAAGAAAATATATCTTCTTCTTTATATCCCCTAAAGCGGCATTGCAGGCAATATTGAATAGAGAACATGTTGACTACATTTCACAAAGGGCTAATAATTATTACATGCTATTATAGGGAAGTTGTATTTTCACAGCTATCAATTATGTGCTGTTTGAGTGCCTGAAAAAGGCAAACCAAGTACTATCTCAAGGAAAGAATTCTAGACTCCATATAACTGAAAAACAAGTGCACATTTGAAAAAGTACATGTGCTTTGGAAATTGTAGATCATTATTAACTAAGTCCCTGCCTTTGTGAAATGTTAGGTCCTGCATATTGATTTGTGGTTTTATTTACACACTAGTGCTTGTTATAGGCAAATGTGTCATTGGCTACATTCATCTTTGAGTTCCATAAGTAGAAATCACAGCATAAGAGTTATTGACCTATAAGGAAAAAGTCCATCAGAATCATGCACTGCCATTGTGGATACTCCTGAACAGCAGACCACCTGAGAGGCATCCTTTGCCATTATTATGGCAAAACTTGGAATTGGAAAGCCAGAGCATTCCAGAGGAAGGGGCGGGGGAACAGTGGTGTAGTTTCTTTATTTCATGGTTTCACTTCTCTCTTTTTGGCTTCTCTTCACAGTTCCTTCAGTATCTTTTGCTCAGATCTGGAATCATGAACATACCAAACATCTGACCACATACCAAAGAGATTTTGGGAAAGATTATAATGAGATCCTGGCTGTTTTGAATTCTTTAGACCCAGAAGAAATTAAAGCGTATGTGGACAGAGCGCCTCAACCAGGTAGGTGAGGGTAGAGGATCATAAACTCTGTAATAGGCATTGGGGGAGCCAAAAACAGCAAAGACTTCCTGAATGACAAAATCTTTTAAGTGTTCTCATTTTTCCATTTGTAGAGCTGATCTGATTCTGTTTGCTCAGCTAAATGAATTTAAGTTTTGAGACTTAAAACATGCAGTACAACTACTATAGATTCTGTGCCTGTGTTTGTCTGCAGGGAAGATTGTAGGACCAGGATAGTTTGAACAATGTACATGATCAAATTAGTCATAATATTTCTCTCCTGCCCTATGTCCCAGAAGATTAAAATGATGCAAGTGGGGCTGTGCAACAAAACGTTGCTGTGTATCTTGGGTGTGTGTAGCCATCCATGGCTGAGCAGGTAGAACCCCCCCCCCAAAAAAAAAGTTAGCATGAAAGACAGGAGTCTCTGCTGCAATTTGAGTCCATGTCCACAATTTTGGTTTTCTAATATTTCCAAGGGTCACCAGTTTGCATGGCAGTCAGTAGAGCATAAGGCTCCTGCATGCTATTGAGTACTTGAATTGACCTGGGAGGAAGTATGAGAGGAAAATTAAGTAGATTGACCTAAGAGGGGATTTCTCACTGGAGGAAGCCAACTCTACTCTCTCAGCACAGCCCTCCGACTTGTAGTAATAGGGATATATAACGTAACACAATGCTGTTGCAGACTACTTCCTCAGCCCAACATGCAATGTGGAGATAAAAGCAGTGGATTAACATTGCAGGGTTGTTGTATACTACAATCAGCCTCCGCCTAATTCCCAACTGCAGTAGTGGTCTAATACATCTGGACAACACTCCTGAGTTGTAAACCACCTGCAGTATTTAGTGTGATCTACAGTGCAAAGCTGTCATAAACTGCCTTGTCCCAAGCACAGCCTCTCCAACTTCCAGTATTGGGACAATTTGACATTATTTGCTTTGGAATTTGCATTAGCTGGTTATTTTTTAAAATGCATGTTTCACCTTAAATATTAACTGAGTTAGAAACAGCAGGAGCTTTTCTCTTTGCTGCTACTGCTACCTTTTGGGTTTTTTTTTAAAGGATTGGTGGGGTACTGGTGCCCAAATCCAGCTACATTAAGAACTTGGATTTGCCCATTGATGTCTATAGGCTGTTCTAACTTCCATCCATGAGGACATGCTCAATGCAAAGCAGGACATGACCTATCCAGATAATGTTATAATTCTCTCCTTACTTTTTAAATCTATGTGTCTTTTCCTCCATCTTCCTTTTCCAGGATACTCCATTCTCCCTCCTGTGGTCCCACCCTTAAACTGTCAGTCAGCACTCAAACACCAGTCTTCGTTGGGATGTTTGGTTTTATTTTCTACTTACCCCTAGGGTTTCTCCCTAAAGATCTTTCCTAGTTCTGCAAACCTCTAGGTTCCTCTGAGTTTGCTGATTTATCTTTCTGTTTGTGTTATTGTTTTGGCTGTGCGTGTTTTTGACTGAAGATGGGAAAGAATGGGGACAAGTTGGGGGTCTTGCATGAAAATGTTGTGTGTACGTGTATGTTTGGAGAGGGGAGACTTCAAAGCTCTCCCTACTCCGAGTAAATGAGTGAGTGGCAACTGCCAAGAGAACAAGTGAACAGGTAGGCAGGTGGGGAGAGATTTGTTCTCTGCCTGCTGGTGAGAGAACAAATGAATGGCTTGTGTGAGAGACGGAACAACAGAGAGCCTGCTGGTGAATGAATACGTGAATGGGTGGCTTGCTGACTAGTGAGTGAGTGAGCAAGTGAACGGGCAGGTGCTGGCTGATGCAAGAGTGAATGAATGAGCCCATGGGGGAGAGCAAGGCTGCATACACACCAGACATTTCAAGTACGTGACTCGCCCCAAATAATCCTAGGAACTGTAGTTTACCCCCCCCCCCAGCTCCAATTCCCAGCACCCTTAACAAACTACAGTCCCAGGATTCTTCAGGGGAGTCATGTGCTTTAAATGTATGTTGCGTATGCAGCCCAAGATAGCATTTGGTTGCTGGCTGCTGAGAGAGAATGGACAGTGGCTGGCTACTACCAAGAGAGCAACTGCATGTGTCTTTATATCTATGTGTCTCCTCTTCTGCCTTTCCCCCCGTCTCTCTGTTCCATTCCCCTTTCCTTCCAGCTTTCGGGGTTTCTTTTTTTAACTCATCCGGCAGAAAGGATTCTGTGGGCACTGGGTGTATGCTCAGCCCTCGTTGGGCTGTTTGAAGGGAGGGGTTCTTCTTCTCCTTCATCTCTCTCTCTCTCTCTCTCTCTCTCTCTCTCTCTCTCTAAAAACCTCAAGGTTACCCCTGGTTTGCTGATACCTCCATCTTGTGCATGACTCTTTTTTTGGCTACAAAAGTAATGGCACTCAGAGAATTGTATCATATTTGGGATATTGGATGATGCATCACTAGAATGATATCCTAGCTGTTCCCATCCAGGTGGCTGACTAGATCCAGGTCTACTTAGTGACAGAAGCACACCAGGCATCTTTGTTTCCTCCTATTAAGTTTGATGTGATGGCCGAATTATCTGTGCTGTTTTGGTGACTATATACGAAGCCAGTGAGTTATTTTCTCCATCTCCCCTCCCGCTTTGTAGGGTTTTTCTGGGGTTTTCTCTCTGAAGGATTACAGGGCAGTGCTCTTTTTCTTTTCTTTGCTTTGTGATTATTGCCATGTATTCTTTTTTTTTCTTGAAAGAGGCTCTGTGCATGGCAGAAATTCAGCAGGCTCCATTTTCCTCCAGATGGAGCCACAGTAACACAGGGATAAGGGAAACTATGGCACTCCAACTCCCATCAGCTCCAGCCAGCTGGCCAATGTGCTAGGGATTCTGGGAGTTGTAGTCTGGCAACACTGGGAGGGCCACAGGTTCCTCATCCCTGCAGTAACAGGTGGAAAGCTGCACCTTTTGAATTTCTGCTTCTCATGCAGCCGCTAAAGGCACAGACCCTCTGTCAAGGAAAAACAACAACATATTCCTAGCCTATTTTTTATTTTCCAGGTATTTCCTATAGGAAGCCCAGAAGGATTTCCTCTGAAAAATATAGGTAATGCCCAATGCTGATGCAATGATTTTCACAACTGCTGCCTCCTGCCCTGGTCCTCCTCTGGTCCTATTACTGACCATCCCCTTCGTTTGTCACATCCTTTGGCCATTTGGAGAAAACCGGATTCTCACATTGCCTCATAGCAGGCGGTGTGTGTGGCAGGACCTGAGGAGTAACAAGGAAGGAAAAACTAGAGCTGCTCAGGGTGCATACGCTTGGGCGTAATTTTACAATTGGCTCACTCACCTCATTTATCACAAAAAATATATATCTCACTGCCTAGTCGGAGTAACAGGAAACATATTCTTGTTTTCAGCAGAAACCAGAGGAAGGGTCAGGACAGGAGGCTCTAGGGATTGCTAGTGGGCATGGGCCTAGACCAGGGCTTTTTTTCAGCCGGAGCTCAGTTCTGGCACTTCTCAGATGGGTGGTGGCAACACGAGAACGGGCCTTCTCTGCAGTGGCTCCCCATCTGTGGAATCCTCTCCCCAGGGAAGTTTGCCTGGTGCCCTCATTATACACCTTTAGGCGCCAGGCAAAAACGTTCCTTTTTAACCAGGCCTTTGATTGATCCAATTTACAGCCTATGCCCTTTTAAAATGTGTTCTTTTGTGTGTGGGGGGGGGCTATTGGGTTGTTGTTTTTATTTTTATTAGGTATCTTGTGGTTTTATATCTTGATTTTATTCTGGTTAGAAGGATTGTTTTGTTACAGGCTAACTAGACAGAGTTTGGGACAAACTAGACACAGCATTAAGTTTGTCTTTGCATCTAATGTGCACACAACTGGCCTACGGGGTTTTGGTGCTTAAGGTCTATCTCACTGAGCTCATCTACTACCTGAGCCGCTTACTGCTTCCAGGTAGTTGGTGTGTTGCTTTTACATTCTCCTGGTGTAATGGATGACTGGGTGTCCTAGGTAGCTGGTGGGCTGACACTCTAGAAGACCTAGACAGGTGGACACTTATGCCGTCACCAGTAGCTTAACCACCCAAAAGCCCTAGCTAACAAAGAGCGGGCAAGTGAATGAGTGGGTGGGGGGAATGACTGGTTGAGTGAGTGAATTAGTGAATGGTGTGTGTACTATTTATAGGCCACTTTTCTGAAGAATTACAAAATATAAATACGAAATAATTTTTACAGGTATCCCGGTAAGTAAGTCAGTGAGCAAATGGAAGAGCAAGTGAATGGGTGAAGTGTAAATAAAATTGACTGAATGAGAGTGACTGTGAATGGGCAAGAGAGCTTAGAAACACAAAGACTGGAACATTGGGGAAAGTGGCAAGAGGATCGGTGCCTTTGCCCAACTATCTTGATTTTTGTCCGCCCCCACCCCCCGGCTGCTTTGGGCCCATAGCTATGCCCAGCAAAATAGAGAAGGCAAACAGTTGCAGGCCCAGACAGTTCCAAGAGAGACCAATGAGGTGCCAGGCAAGGGTCAAGCCATGGGACTGGGCCGCACTGATAGGAGATTCTACCTCTTATACATTACGGTAGTACCTCGGGTTACAGACGCTTCAGGTTACAGACTCTGCTAACCCAGAAATAGTACCTTGGGTTAAGAACTTTACTTCAGGATGAGAACAGAAATCGTGCTCCGGCGGCGTGGCGGCAGCAGGAGGCCGCATTAGCTAAAGTGGTGCTTCAGGTTAAGAACAGTTTCAGGTTAAGAACGGACCTCCACAACGAATTAAGTTCTTAACCCGAGGTACCAGTGTAATGGCTTCTTTTAAACTAGTTATAAGGGAGAATTCCTGTTGCTTTCCTCAGTACACTAAGATCCATCCCACACAATCATTGACATACTGTACCGAAAGGCAGTGGTAAAACTGGAGAGTAATTGACCCCTTGGAGTCCATCCAGTCCAGTCAGCTCTTCCTGATCCAGCAAGGGAACAAGTTGCTTAAAAAAGAAAAGCCCAATGTAAAACAAACAGAACATTTACAAAAAAGCAAAGATGCGTTTAATGTCATATCTGATTTGACCCTTTGATATCCCACCTATTTCCTGTTCTAATGTGAAATAATTATTGATGTTGCGTATGTCTGGTTATTCTAGCTTTAGTGACACATTTTCTTTCACTTGTTTGTGTAGAAAAAACCATCCTTCAGAGCTTCCTTGAAAGGGTCAGCGGGGACAAGAAATTCCAAAGGCCTTCCTCATCGAAGAAGCCGGAAGAAAATCCAGTCAAATGTGTCTAATAGCTTTTAGGAGAAAATTCAGCAATATTCTAGGAGGCTGAATTACACTTGAATACCCTTGTGGTCTTTCTTTATAGTAAACCATTTGAAGAGCTACACCTAACTTTCTTATACTTTAGGTTTTCTTTTGAAATTGTAAAAGACTGTAGTACTACCATCTCATTGACCTTGGAAATATAGTATGGATTCAGGAACTTTCATTGCAATCAGAGAAGATCTTGCATATTCCATATATTGCAAATCAAATATTTTTCCCTGCCCTATTATCATTTCCTTGTTATAATGCTACTGCAATTTAAATAAAAAATAATTACGATAATCTTTTTAAAAAATAGATTAGAAAAAGAGAACATTCATTCTAGCTTTAATTTTGCTCTTCTACTAGATTATATTGGTTTCTGAATCTCAGAAATTTTAATTTGGACTATGACCTTTAAGTCAATTAATAATATGAGTTTTACACTACATGGATGTTTACAGTGCAAGCCTTTATCTGTCTACGCAGAAGGAAGTCCCATTGAGTTCAGTGAGATTTACTCCCAGGAAAGGGGTAATGGGTTTGCTGCCTTTAGTCAATGAACTAAACAATTAAATTTGGAAATGAGTGAAAATAATAGTTTTGATGGCAAAGTATTCCCTTTGTTTTTAGATTATGTACACATGTGTTATAGAAAAATAATTATCTTCTAACACAGTGATGTCCAACTGGTAGACTGCGATCAACAGGTAGATCCTTGGATGATTATGGTCGATCACAGGATCCTTATCGATCACGAGATTAAAAGCAATATATAATGAATGTTCCCGCCCCACCCACCCCCCTCGCTCTGTCCCTATGTAGCATCAAAAGGGCAAGCTTTTATAGTATTCTGGTTAGCGTCGTAGTTAATGGTTAGCCCCCCCCCCCTAAAAAAAGATCAACAAGCTCAGGAACTCTGGGGCATCTTCCCCTTTCCACACACACCACGCACGCTCCTCCTCCCTCTAATGACAATGGGTAGATCACTGCCAGTTTTATTATACTGGGAGTAGATCTCAGCCTCTTGGGAGTTGGATGTGCCTGTTCTAGCAGATTGGTAACTAAATATTGTAGCCCTAGTTTTAATTCCTTGAGTTCCCTTCCTCAGCATAAAGCTGTTTTATTCCTCTGAAGTTACACCTTCCCATGTTGGTCAGATTAAGAGTCTGTATTTCATTATGTATAAATTATGTTTGCTGCTTTGTAAACTGATCAATTTAGGAACAGAACCCAAATAAATCTGTTAAGGCTGTGTACACGCAACATTTTATTTTATTCCAGAATCAATGAAGACTGAGTACTCCCACCACCACATCCACACATGAATTGCATCCACACATCTATTGCATATTTATTTATTTTTTTGTCCCTGAAAAGTACTTATTGTCACAGGTAACCTGTATGGCTAGGAGTGCCTTATTGTAGGTCCAGCTGGTTCACCATCTGTGGCCCCCTTCAGACAGAGATGACTTGACCACTCCATGTTTTGCTAACTGCCAGATTAGACTATTGCAATGTGTTATTCAAAATGATTCGAAAGATACAACTAGTGGGTGGTGCTGTGGGTTAAACCACAGAGCCTAGGGCTTGCCAATCAGAAGGTTGGCGGTTCAAATCCCCGCGATGGGGTGAGCTCCCATTGCTTGGTCCCAGCTCCTGCCAACCTACCAGTTGCACGTCAAAGTGCAAGTAGATAAATAGGTACCGCTCTGGTGGGAAGGTAAACGGTGTTTCTGTGTGCTGCTCTGGTTTTGCCAGAAGCGGCTTAGTCATGCTGGCCACATGACCCAGAAGCTGTACGCCGGCTCCCTCAGCCATTAAAGCGAGATGAGCGCCGCAACCCCAGAGTTGTCCGCGACTGGTCAGGGGTCCCTTTACCTTTACCTTTACTGTGAGAACCCATGCAACACTTCTAAAATAACCACACTGGTTGCCTATTAGCTCTAAACCCAATTCAAGATGCTTACACTAATGTTTAAAGCCCTAAATGACTCCCTCTTGGTGGCTCCTCTACTTTCAGAGTTTCTGTGGGCCGTGACCTGCGAGAGGGCCTTCTTGGTGTTGGCCCAAGTAATGTGGAACTCCCTACTCACAGAGATGCATCTTGCATCATCTCTACAGCTTCCGTCAATGACTGAAGATGCATCTCTTTACCGTGGCCTTTGAAAGCTGAATAATTGATTTGTGTCCTCCATGTATTGATTTGTGTGTGTGTGTGTGTGTGTGTGTGTGTGTGTGTGTGTTGGGGATTGGTTGTTAATGTTATGCCTGGTGCAGAGAAAAGGGGCTTGGAGCAATTCATTGATTAAAAGGCTACTAGTCATAGTGGCTGTGCACTACCTCCAGAATCAGATCCTTGGAATACCAGCTGCTGTGAAACGCAAGCAGTAGGTCTCATAGGGTTCTTCTTGTGGTCTTAGCTCAGAATTCAGCAACAAGATTAGTTCAGAATTCAGCAACAAGCTAACCAGCAATGTAACTGACACCATAAAAAGAAGTAACACACTTACTGTTCATATTGAGATGACTGTGCAATTCAAGAAAAATAGCTGATGATTTACAGTTGGCAATGAGAGGTCGCTGCAGAAATACTGCCAAGGCAGGAATGAAAATGGCATGCATCAACCAAAATGAGGACTTGTTTGTAGGGCTGATTACAGAGGCGGTAGGTGTGGTTATTATGGCTTCAGTGTGTTGGTTTTGCCTGAGAGAGGAGGCAGGAATATTGTGCATTAAATTATTATGAAGTGTGTCTGTCTCTCTGTGTGTGTTTGTGTATTTCTGTGTGTCCTATATGTATTCTGCTATATCACAACTATCAAACATAGTCAAACTACCTTTACACGCCGTTATCAGCTATCTACTGTTGATATATTTCTCTCTCCATCTATTTTCCCTTTGAGATTTGATGACTAAATATCTGCCAGATGGAGTGTTGCCTATTATCAGCCTGCCTGCACAGGCCTGAGCCAAGTTTAGCTCTCCCCTGAAATAATTTTCATTCTCAGAAAAAACAACAACAATTAAGCACTGATAGATAAAACACAGATTATGAGCAATAAAAACAGCACTGCGCTAGCTGCTGCTGGAGCACTGTAACCCAGTTCTGTTCCTGAGGTTATTACACAAATTCTTTAGTTTTTTTTTAATATGTGCCACAAGCCTTCAGATTGAGGTAGTTGTGGTTTTCTTACATTTCACTTACAATATGAAATGTACTAACTGGAACACTCTGTGAATCATAATGGAATTTGCTGGCTGGTGCTATTAATTGAGGATGAAAAAACAAATCTAAAAACCAAGGCTTGTGCTTTGTATAACATAAAACAGAACAGGACATTCTGGATTCACTTAGGGCTGTTTTGCACATTCTTCCTCTCCTTTTTTTGTAAACTGACTGTATGGTGTTCCTCACCAGGCAAAGAAGTGATTGTGCAAAAGTGAATGTCATGTGATTTTCTCCCTCATCGTTTCAGTTTTTCAGCACCAGAAGAAATTGTGGGGTGAGTCAGAAGCAGGAAGATGTTGCTTCCTGCCATAATTCTCTTTTGATGTTCCTTCTTTCTTGCTGTAAGTTCACAGCTGTTTTCCATCACAACAGGTTAAGTAGCCATTTGCCTTGCTTTCATTTTGGGTAAGAATCAGGGCTGAGCAGAGCATGCCAATGTTTGGAGCTGAACCGTTAACATCTAAGAAATTTCATAGCATGTTCCACCATCATAGTGAAGTAAGCAGGGGTATTCTGATAAACAACAGACAAATAGAGTTCAAGGAAAATCACCTTTATTTCATAACTTACCAGTAAGTTATGGTCCCCAGTCTGAGCAGACTGAGGCAAAATATGCAGCTCAGTCCAGGCTTATATAGCTTGTAGTCACTCTCCCTCCTCTCTCACAGAGAAGACATGGAAATTTCTTATTGGTCAAAAGACAAGCCATATATTATGTGGGAAGCCCCAATTGGTCAAAAATAAGCCGTCTATGACATAGGAGCAATTAAAACAACTGTTCTGATATGATTTATGACACGAGATGCACATGCTGCAAGTATACGATGGCAGTTTATTGCATGGCTTCCATCCTTCCATTTTAGATCCTTTGCCAAGAGATAACACACTTCCCTAGTTGACAGCTTCATAGCTTTCTTGGGTCACACTGACCTGACCCTGAGCTAGCATGCCAGGATATGCAGCTCCCTTGCCAAGATTCTCGCCAGTTCAACTGGTCAGGTGGGCTTAGGTCACTCACATTCATTCCTCACATGTTTCTAGCCTGGGTCCGCACAACCTTTGCATGAGCTTTTTACCTTAAAGTGAACTGTAAGCTAAATCATAGGGAATGTTCCTCATTTTACATCCTTTTGTTTTACAAGCTTGGGGATAATTTGCACTCAGATTGGTGGTTCAAAATAAATTCTGATCGACACCTCCTACAATATCATGGGCCCAGCTTCTGGTTTCTAGGTACCTGATAATTTAAAAACATTATCAGTGAATATTCCCTCCTGAACTAGCAGCTCTTGCACAAAATGGATGTTTGGAGTCATCAGGGACAGGCTTTTGATTGGTCAGGTATCTACATCTGGATGAAGTTGGATCTCTGCAGGATAGGACCAGAGGCAATTAGCACAGACCAGAATGACAGCAATCAAGTTTCAGAAAACCAACAAAGATTCAAAAGGCCAGAGACAATCCAAGGCAGAGGGCCTTCTCGGTAGAGGCACCCACCTTGTGGAACACCCTCCCATCAGATGTCAAGGAAATAAACAACTACCATATCTGACTTTTAGAAAGCATCTGAAGGCAGCCCTGTTTAGGGAAGTTCTATCATGTTTTAAATATTTTGTTGGGAGCCGCCCAGAGTGGCTGGGGAAACCAATTCAGATGGGTGGGATATAATTAATAAATTATTATTATTATTATTATTACTACTATTACTGTTATTATTAGGCAGGTGTGAGGTCAAGTTCCAAACAACAGGCGCTTAATTTTTACCATGTTGTTGTTGTTGTTGTTGTTGTTGTTGTATTTCATTACATTTCAATATTGCAATATAACATAAAATAAAACAACCCAGAATAAAACATTACTGAAGAAAGTAAAATATAACGGAAACATTAAAAGCAATTAAATTAACAGGAAACTAGAATGTTAAAGATTTCAAAATAAAGCATTAGAAAGGGGGTCAACTACCGAATGCACATCTAGCGCAGCAAAGGTAACATACAAAGAAAATCTTTTAACGTTTCAAAATGAAACATTACCAACGGAAGTCAAATATAAGATGCACTTTTAAAACAGCATAATTAAAAAGAGAATGTACACACCCCATGCATTTAAAACACATGGCTTCTCCCAATGACTCCTGGGAACTCTAGTCTGTTAAGGTTGTTAGAAATTGTTGCTCTGAAAGGGGTAAATTACATTTTCCAGGGCTGAGGGGGTGGGGGAAGCCATGGGCTTCAAATGTATTGTGTGAATGTAGCTTCTCTTGGTCTTTTCTGTCTCACAGGCTTATGATGAGGACAAAGCCTTTTGGATTAGAAGTGGCATGCAAATAAATAAAAATAAAAGGATGTGGGGATACCTTCTCCTGTCACTCTTAGGCTAACCTATACTTAGCAAGGCTGTAGTGTGCATAAAATGGAGGGGAGAGAACTATGATGAATGCCAGTCTGAGCTACCTGGTGGAAATGGGATTTAAAATATTGAATTTATAAAAGTTCTGGCTTGACATTAAAGGACAGCTCGAGGCTGCCTAACACACCGTATACATTTAAAGCACAATTTTACAGTCAAAACAATATGCTCTGACTTAAGCTCCGACTCCTACAGTGCCTCAGAAGAACTTGCTTTTATCAGGTTTGGTGGCAGAACTAGATACTCGGGTAGGTAGAAGGACCTTTGAGAATCACAGCTCAGGGCCCTTCTACATGTCACTTTTATAGTACTGCAGCTGCTCCCCCCCCCCCATTTTCCCATCAATGTATATATATTAGCAAAGGGTATACAAATGTGCACATGTTTCCCAAGTCTCTCAAGCACCTAGCAACACCTGTGCCCTGAGGGTGCTGCAATGCATAATTCCCAAGCCTGTGATGCTTTGGGACTTGGAGGAGGTGCTAAGTAACCTGAGCTGTGGCAAACTCTGGACAGACAAGATCTAACCAGCAGGCTCCAATCTTAGGAACAAAGTGGGCACCCACTGCTGCCTGCCTCAGGGCAGGGGAGCGGAAACAGCAGTGGCATTGTGAGATTCAGTTGCTGGCACTGGGAAGGGTAGTATTCTGGTATTATTTCTGGTGCCAGAATGCCTCTGGGGAGAAGAGTGAGACCAAGTTCTGCTTCAGGACACTTAGAAACATCCACACTTAGCAGGTAAGAAGTGTGTGTGGTGGGGGGGAGGATTTGTTTTAAAAACTCTCAATGCATATAAATAAATAAAAAACATGACCTGCTTTAAAAAATAATAATAAAAGGAGTTTGAGTGCAAACGGAGTCCAAGAGTGACTGCAGTGCTGATCAGTACTGTTTGGAAGCTATTTGCTTGTTGTCAGGGTACAAAATGCTGTTCTTTTGCTGTCTTATGAATCGTCAAAATTTTCAAACCCTAACACAAACAGTTTCTTCACTGAGACATGATCTCTTCACGTTCTATCGTCTTCATGAATTCTATACCACTAATGCACAATCTTACGGCAAAAATCCCCACCCCCCTTTTTTGTTTTGTTTGCTCATTCTGCTTTGCTTGGGAACGTGCAACGGATTATAATTAGCTCCTCACACACACCAGTGCTGCCTGAGAAGGAGAGTTCCTTGACTTGGTTTCTTAGAACAAGAAAGATAAAACAAAGGTTTAACTTTTTGCCATACAAAAAGCGAAGAAATAAATAATAGCAATTTTGGGAGGGATGAAAAAGTATTTATTTTGTCAAACTATCAATTATATGCAATTAGAATCATGGCATGGAATGCACTTTGTGGAACACCCTGCCAACAAAAGAGACCCTAGAATTGTAGAGTTGGAAGGGACCTTGAGGGTCATCTAGTCCAACCCCCTGCAACGCTGGCATCTCAACTAAATAATAAATGGCAGGTGGCCATCCAACCTCTGCTTAGAAACCTCCAAGGAAGAAGAGTCCACCACCTCTCACAGGAGTCTGCTCCACTGTACAACAGCTCTTACTGTCAGAAAGTTCTTCTTGATGTTTAGTCAGAATTTCCTTTCTTGTAACTCGAAGCCATTGGTTTCAGTCCTACCCTCCCTAACAGAAGCATGGGGGGCGGGGGAGAGAATACAAATCCTGTTCAGGTTTCCTCTTGATTATATTAAGGTTTGAAGTATTCCTAAGAGAAGAGTCAGCTATTCATCAAGCATATGGGTTGAGTGTTCATAAGCCAGTTATAATAGTGTTATGCAACTGTTTTAAATCTTAAAAAAATTAAAAACCATGAATTAAAAAAACAGTTTAAAACAGCAGCACATGCATAAAATCAATTCCATTCCAAGACAGATGCTGAGATGCAGATTTTAGAAGGTGTGTTAATTTTGCTATGGACATTTGATGCGGTTTGAATCTTTCTGTGTATCTCTGCTGCTTGCATTGTTTCTCAATTCTTTTCTGGGAGGTAGGAACAGAACAATAGCACACTACTTTTCTGTTTCTTTTTGTAGAGGCATAGTTTTGACATGTAATTTGCACCCCATTGCAACACATAATCACTTTGACACACTTCCATTATTATCCTTCTCATCAGCATCCTTTTACCAGGATTTTTTTTGGGGGGGGGACACAAATAGTAACAAAACACATTTTCACCTATTTTATTTTATTTTATTTTATTTTGCAAAAGGTTTTAAAATGAATAAGTGTCCCTAGCATTTTTTTAAGCCCACTGCTAAAATGACATGATTAGGCACACATTTACTCCTGTCGCCACACAACTATGCTACGCCCACTAGTGTAGTTATAACAGCAGGATATTCACACACAAATAGTGCCATGCTCATAGAACGATGGAGAGTCGCTTGTAATTATTTTTGTAGCTTATAGTGGAAAATCAATTGACTAGGTAGCACTAAAACTGTACATTCTAGAAGCACTCTTAGAAGCCATCCCAATTTATCGCCTAGCCTTTGTCCAATGCTGCCTCCTTGTGAATTTAAATAGATTAGCATTTATTGTTTTCGTCTCTGGGAGAGTCGTCGCACATAAGGCAGCCATACAACGCTATACACTAGTTTCCAAGTTGGTCGTCTCTTATGGTACCCAATCCAGGAAATTATGATTGTATTAAATGATGCTGCTTAGCTGACGCTAAGGCTTCCAACCCCACTGGACACCAGCCAAGACCAGCTTCTTGTTGACTCGCCCATTTACATTTAATCTTCTCCAGCACATGTTATGGAGGCTGACAATAAGCAGAAATATTTGTATGACTCACCCACCCTGCCCCTACAATCCTCTTGTTTATGCCCAACCAGCCACTCTAAGTATAGTTTAATATAGGAAATGTCCAGATTGGAGACATGTTAATGTGTCTTCTCTTTTTTGTGGTGCCATTGTGTAGGTCCTGTGAGAATCTGAGTGAGTCACTTCACCTTGTTATGCCCTCCATTTCCCTCCCCTCCCCATTTAATCACATGATAACTGAAAAATGTGAGGGTCATAGACAGATAGAGTTGTGTCCCTGTGTTCACACTATACCTTTCAAGTACATTTCCTCCCTCAAATACTTCTGGGCACTGTAGTTTACCCCCTCACAGAGTTACAATTCCCCGCAATGCTAAAAAAAACTATAGTGCCCAGAATTCTTTGAGGTGAAAAATGTGATTTAAAGGAATTGTGTGTGTGCATACAGCTGTGCCTTGTAAAGGAAGCTGTTACCTCAGTCTGGAAACAATCTACTGTTGTTTCTACTGTTACTGCTGCTACCGCCAGCAACTAATAATTAATGATAGGTAATTTATTATTAAGAGATAGTTAGTTAATTAATAATAATAATAACAATGCCAATGCCTGCCTTCTGGTGTTCTGACAGCATTCTGAATGAGTTGAGAGAGCCGACAGATACAACAGACCCTCTGTTTCGACGTGCGCAGACTTCATTAGGAGGGCGTAGGTTGCCAGCTGCGTCTCCAGTTTCCCTTAGCAGTTTTTCAGAAGCTCGGGAGGAGGAGATAGAGCAGCTTCCAGAATGGCTGCTGAAGGAGCTACTGAAAGGGCAACAGAGGAGTCACTCCATTGGACTCATGGAAAACCTACTGGAGGGCGAAAGTGTTCGTCATCGTGTTGACTCATCCAGAAGCCAATGGAAAGGAAAGGTATAGTGAATTCTCTTGCTGGGCTCCGAAGGGCTTTTCAAAATGGTAAATGCTACGAGAGGATGAGGAGAATCCGAATTTGTTGGATGACAATGGGCTCAGTCACTGGCTTTCCACGATGTCAGACAGCAGTTCCCTCTATAGAGTCAGTTAGAACCACACAGCACACATTGCAATCTCCACAAGGATACCACTGAAAGCCACTTTGCAGACACATACCCAACAACCACCTGGAACATGAAACAAAGAGATGGAACACCATGGTTCCAACTACTTGCAAACATTATGGACAAGATAGGAGTCGATTGTCATGGGGAAGCTCTTTTCCCCCCGCAGCCATCCTGATAGCATATGCTCCGGGTCTGATGCTATCATTAGGCAGAATGAGGCAGCTGCCTTAGGTAGTGGATGATGCAAGGGGGCGTCATCTAGTGGTAGTGAGTTTTTGGAGGACTGAGCTGTGTGCCAAAGTGGTTCACTGGGTGGGGTGGAGCTGCTACACTAGCTTCCTAGCAGGTGAGTCGCAGTGATTTACTGGGAGAGAGTGGGGAAAGAGCAAGGCTGCGGGAACATAGGTTGCAATGAATTGAAAGGTGTCCTCATGTAACATTAAATCCATCAGCATCTCCCAAGTCCTAAAAGGGGCCCATGTGCATCATCATTTAATTATTTTATTTTTATTTATTTTTTGTCTTGGCAAGATTGAGCAGCAAGTAACTCTGGAACAGCTTCAAAAGCTACACGTGGCCTTTCAGGTACGACCATCCCAATGAAATCATGTCAATGTATATTATTTCACTGATAATGTATATCATTTCACTATATATTGTTTCGCTGTTAACATATTGACTGTAAACTGTAACAAACTGTTCTCTCATACCAATTATAGAAGGGCACCTATTTAACTTGCATTTATGCCTCAGAAAGTTTGAACGAAGGAAGTATTGAGAAAAAGTGTTCATGAATTTTGTTAAGAGAGCAATGTAATCATTACTGGTGTAATGTAATGCATGATAAATATAAGTTCTGATATGTTAGCTTGCAAAGTTATCTCAAGCAGGGCTTTGTGGTCCCTGTGTCCAGCCCTCACCTGCAACCGTATCCTTGTCCTGTCCTGTCTTCCCCATGCACTGTAGTCAACCAGGTGCTGTGGAACATAGGAGCCTCCTGTCTTATGAGCTTAAAGCTGAAATAAAGTGATAGATAGATAGATAGATAGATAGATAGATAGATAGATAGATAGGAGTCTCCTGGACCAGGTCAAAGGTTCATTTAGTCCAGCATCCTGTTGTCACAGAGGCCAGTCAGATGCCTACTGGAACCTCTCAAGTAGGACCTTAAGTCAGGTCTTAAGGTCCAATGCATCTTAAGGTCCAATCACATCCTTAGGGCTAGATGAATCAAACATATCTTGGGAGTTCTGGTTTCATGGCCTTCTAAGGGTTCCCTATGAGCAAAGTATTGACAAGTGTCTTTGACATGGAGTTTCAGCAAAGTCTGTTAATAGCCACTTCTGAATGAGTGAGAAGCATAATGAGTTTTTGTATGTGCAGAAATCAGACCAGAAAAGCAGCATGGCTTGCTTATGTGCCTTTAATAAAAGAAGCAGTGATCAGCAGGCAAATTGTATTATGATGACCTGGCGCTAAATATTATTACTTGCTAATTACTGAACATCAAACTGCTGTTAAAGTGACAACCACAGAGCAGGATCAAAACCCGGCAAATCAGGTCTGCCTTGTGACATCGAAAGCAGCCCAGGGTCCCTAGGAACCCCAATACACTGGGACTGCCTACCCAGTTTGGGGCAAAGATATGAGACATACAATATCTTTGTGCTTTATGTTTTCATTCAGGTTTGATTACAATTTTGATTTGTCCAGGGAGAAAGAAATAGTACCAGAATGAGGCCTTGCTTTGAAAAGTTGTGCTGCTCTCTTGGCAAGTCTGCTGCTTTATAATAGGACACTATATTTCCTGTTGCTTTATCTGCTTCCAGGACTTAGAAATTAATGGACATAAGTATTTGGATGTGGAAAACTTCAAGCGCACGTTGAAGAAATGCATGGGGTCACAAAATGCAGTAAGCAAAGCACAGTTTGAAAACCATACCGCAATGGCTTAATACCCTAGATGAGATGGAATGGGGAGAGGGGGAGGGGGGAGCACTTTCTGTCCTGTATTTATGCTCTTCACACTTACCTGGGAGTAAGTCAGTGGGGCTTGCATCAGAGTAGATATGCATAGGATTCTACTGTTAGCCTCTGGCTTCCATGCACAGCCCCACTGGACCTTAATCTTTGTTGGTGCCACCATTTGGGGCAGGTAATGTTAGCTGGATTGAAGCTAGAAACTGTACCTCATGTAACCTTGACCGTTTGTGTGTTAAAGATTGTTGTGTACATCCTTTGCTCCTACAGAGTGATGAACAAATAGAAAAGCTTTTCATGAAAATTGACTGTTCTGCAACTGGCAGAATTTGTTGGGTAAGTGTGTATTGGAAACCCCAGTAAGCGATAATTAATTAATTGCTTAAAATAGGATGTGACAATGGGTGAAAAGATCATGCCAAGTCAAGGAATATGCCTTTGAAAGAAAGAAGTTAATGTATTTCTCTATAACACAGGGCACTAAATAAGTATGCCAGCCTTTCTCAACCTTGAGTCCCCAGATATTGCTGAACTACAATTCCCATCATCCCCAACCACTGGTCCTGCTAGCTAGGGGTGGGAGTTGTAGCCCAACAACAATTAGGAGCCCAAGGTTGAGAAAGTATGCTATGATTTCCCTTGCCCTTGTTAAGGTTTGGCAGGTGCAGGGGCTGGTTCTCAGAACACAAACAAAACCAAATTTCTCCTCCAACCATACACATATATAAGATTGCATTATCAATGTGAAGTTTCATCCTTAAAGTGTGGACACTGAACTTCTTAGTGATACAACAAGGGTCTTGTTTTCTCCTATAGCTGGTGCCTCACAATGCATACATTACCAACATTAGTTGGCTCCATTTTGGCAGTGATGTGTTTATGGTGCCATTGTTCCTATGCATAGTTTCTTAGGAGTAAGCCCCATTGAACACAGCAGGACTCAATTTCAAGTACATACGCATGGGATCTGGCCTCTTGAGCGCTGAGACAATGACTGTCACTTTTCCCACCCCAGCATGACTTCTGCACATATATGCAGCTGGAATACGCTGAACAACATGAGTCATCTGCCCGGTTGAAAGAGGTCTCTTTTGCACTACCTGCCACCATAAAGGAGATCCCACATGGAGAGCCTGTGCTGAAAATTTGCTCGCTGTTGGATAGCACATTGATAACAGCTCGAGAAGACGGACATATTTCCTTCTGGTCACCACAGCTCAAGCTGATACGAAGCAAGATGGTGTTTGTATGTCACATTTTCTCATGTCATAGGTTCTGGGATGGCCGGTTTTACTCATTTATTCATTCTCCAAGGAGCTCAAAACGGCAAACGTGGTTCTTCCTCTCCTCGTTTATTCCTCACAAAAGCCCTATGAGGTGGGTTATGCTGAGAGGCAATGACTGGCAGAAGGCCTGCTTATTTATTTTGGTTTATATTGCACCCTATGCCCTAAATTCTGTCAAGATTACATTTTAAAAGTTCCTCCTCATTCACCTGAACTTCCTTAACATAAAAGGTTTGTGTCCTTCTATCTTCTACCCAGGACTGTCTGTACCTCAGCTACTTTTAGTTCAATTTTCATTTGAAAAGATGAGAGCTGAAGTATTCATGATTCAGGAATGATTGCTTATTCCCCCCCCCCTTTATATTTAAATCCTGCCTGTTTTTCATCACAGAACCCAAGGCAGCATACTTGTTTGTGTCTCCAATGCAGTCTCCCATCCAAACCCAGATCTACATTGCTTCACCAATATGGTGGGCTCATGGCCTTCAAGCCATACCTTGGAGGTGGCAAGCAGCATTTAACTGCTTGCTTTTTATTTTATTTTTAAGGAGAAAGCCTACAGAAAATCTAAGTGGTTGATGGATTTCACTGTCATGACACCGTATAATAAGTTGATATTGGGAACTGGGTAAGTGCCCTATGTGCAAAAGCTCAAATAAAAGCCTGTTACTAATATTTCTTTTGTCCAAAGCTTTGGGGTTGACTGAAGAAAGCTGCATAAACAAAACAGTTTGGGATCTTGGCCAGCGTCACAGGGTTGGCATAGTGGACAGGGCATTGGCTTCGGGGCAACTTGATGGGATGATGGAGATCAGAAACGGAATCTCTTGCCTCTTTGAATGATAACAAATAGAAGCTGCAAGGGTCCCTCAGTTAGTCACAACCTGGGGGAAGGTTTTGAACCCTTTCCCCAACACTGTTTTCACAAGGAATATCCCTCCTTCAAATGCTAATTGCCTCCTTATTTTGGGAAACCTGCACATACATCCCATGATGGTAAAATATATAATATTTCAACTTTGTGACAGGGATCGCGAACTTCAGCTCTATGAAAGCTCCAACTTTGAACCCTACCTTCAAATTAGCGGTTTAGAAGCTATACCTTTGAATGTGGATTACTGGTAAGGCACTCAAAATTCAGGTCTTATGTCAATTATCTGCTAATAATCATGGCATACTTCTATATGCAGGGGTGTATCAAGGGGGCGGGGGGGCCCCCGCCCCAGGTTCCATAATGGAGGGGATGACAAATTATCAAGGATTTTTTTTTTTGAAAATGCCTGCTCCGAAGGTCTTATCTTACTATACTAGGGATTATATAGCTATATATGAAATTTCATGCCTATCGGTTAATATCTTGACCCTCCTCCACCAAAATAGCTGTTCACTTGGCTATTTTCCTATGTCATGAAGGTTGAAATTTCAGTTCAGAGAACACTTACTGTTCCCAACCCTAACCCTGTGGAAAGCCATCTAATTAGACTTTAATTTGATTTTGAGATGTTTTTAGGAGGTAATTTAATTATTGTTTGATTTTATACCAATGTTATGTATCTGATGTTAGCCACCCTGAGCCCGACTTTGGCCAGGGAGGGTGGGATATAAATAAAAGGTTTTTTTATTATTACTTGTTATTATTCCTTTGTAAGAAAATATGAAATAACGTAAAACCATTTTTGTGGTGGGGGATCAATGGGGGGGGGGTTGACAAGAAATTTTCCACACCAGGTACCACCTGACCTTCCCATGCATGGGGGGGGGGGATTTGACAAATTTTTGCCCCCAGGTACCAATTTACCTTGCTACGCCCCTGTCTATATGTGTGGCTATATATTACACTTATATCCTCTTCTTCAAGCTCAGGTTGGCTTACTTGGAACTTCCAAGGAGGCTCAGAATCAGGACCCAACAGCCTCTAGTAGCTACCAAGGCCCCAGGACTTGTTCTGGGTCTCCTTGGGCCGAATGTCAGCCTGTGTTAAGTTGTTGTTTTAATTTCCCCATTACATTAAATGATGAATGCCCTGAGTACTGATTCCATAAAGCGTGACTGCAGGAAACCACAGGAAGGGAGAGTACTGTGGTTTATATACTTACGCATGTGTGTTTACCGTCTGCACTTATGAACATTTATTCCACATTTGAGACCTTAGAATTCTTATAACAATTGGTTAACTGTGCACTGCATGAAGACAAGCTGGCAAAATCAGTAGTTTATGCTAAAAATCTTTGGTGTTAACATAATCTCCTTTAGATGTGTCTTCAGGTTTGTCTTGGAAGTTATTGTGCAATCCAAAATATTACTTTGGCTCAGGACACTGATTTTAAGGAATACTTAATTTTTCTTCCTCTTTGTTTCCCCCCTCCAATTCAGCTACACAGATCATGATGAATGCATGATTCTTTACGGAGATGACCAGGTGTGTATGGGGGGAGATGCTTGCTAGGGAAACTGTAGGCCTTAAGACTCAGTGGGTGGGGAACACAGTTTGCCACAGCTGCTGTTTATTTTTTATTTTTTTATAAAGAATTTATTGGTTTTTTTCAAAACAAAGAATAATCCTACACCTACACCAACATTAACCCAGACAATTACCCACCCACAGTTATGACAAAACAAATACAAACATACCAAAGATTCTTTTTCTTATTTAAATACACACACACAAAAAAAAATTATTGTTCCGAATCTTTACGGTTGACTTCCCCTGTCTTCTCTCCTTCGGTTTCAAATCCAAATTCTACTTTAATAACTTCACCTCTCTAAAAATTAAATTCATTTAAAAAATTCAAATCTAAGCAATCTTCCTAAATTCTTATTTTTTAGTTTACAATAATATCTCACTTTTATCTTGGATAGAATCAAATCATATTGTAACTTCATAATAATTGATAACAAAACTTCATTTCTTAACATATTATTCTTATATCAAGTCAAAACAAACCTCTTCTTTCCCTTAAACTGCTGCTAATAACAAAAAAAAATCAAAATATCCCTTTTCTTGTTTAAAAACACTTAATATCTTGACACACCGATTTGAGGGTACCATAACAAACCATTTATATTTTACCCTTAATACAATTCACCCTATCCCCGCTCTAGCCATTGTTTAATTCCTTGGATTATGAAGTAGATATGTAGGACTTTCAGATAAGCAAGGTTGGACTAAGGGAGATCCCTCTAATAAATCCCTCTCGTACATGATTTTCTAATGGGAAATCTCCCTTGCAATCATGCCAGTGTCCATAACAACATGCAAAGCAGGCAATCGGTACAGATTCCCTATCAATAAGAACAGCTGCTGCAAGATAATCCTACTCATCCTATTCATCTCAGGGTTTTTGTCTTCAAAATCCTGAAAGCCGCCCGATTGTGACCTTTCCTGCAGTTTGTTTTCAGCATGTTTCGAGTGTGCACCTTCTTTGTGATTGCAGGGCTGTGTCAATATCTTGCTCATCTGCTCTGTGGGAGAGGTCCTAAGGCAAGTATTTGAAAGTGTCTGTTGAGAATTAAAGGAGACATTTCGTTAATCATTCCACGAAAGGTGTGCTTCCAGTTGCCAACTTCCCTGAGCAACGGTAGCCACAAACCTGGAAACAGAAAACAATTCCTAGAAGAGGCCCCCGTAATCTTGGGAGGTTTGGAGCTACTACCTGTATTGCTGTGTTTCTACAGTGGTGGCTGTTTAACACGGCTGATGCAGCTAGTAAGTTTGGATTCTGGAAACCGACTTTTCTGTGCACAGTAAGCCTGCTACCTATACACATTCAACTTGTGCGCATTCAGCTTTACGCATTTGGCAAAAAAATGGATGGATGGATGGATGGATGAATAAAAAGGGAGTGGAAAGGGGGCAGGGTTCTGGGGAAAATGACTTTCGCAATCCAACCTGCCATTGAAACCAATGGGTTTTGATTACAGTGGTACCTTGGTTTGCAAACGTTTTGGATTACAAACACATCAAACCCGGAAGTGCATGTTCTGGTTTGCAACCTTTTTTGGATTACAACCCACTATTATTTATTATTATTATTATTATTATTATTATTATTATTATTATTATTATTATTAGATTTCAAACATTTGGGGGGGAGCCCCATTGGGTTACAACCTGTTTACAAACGGACCTCCAGAACGGATTATGGTTGTAAACCAAGGTATGACTGTATATGCGATTTTGGCTTTAGGCATGATCCTTGGAACGTAACCCCTGTATAAATTGGTGGTTTGCTGTACAGGGACTAAGCTCTTCTGCAATACACATGACCATGATGTGGCAACTGAACTCTAATGCAGAGGAGCATTATTTCTCTGCTTCCTTGTCTCTGCTCTGCTGCAGATAGAAATACAAAACTAACAAAAAGTTAGGGTGGCATCTAGGAGGACATTTTCCAGCTGAACAGAAGGGGAAGAGGAGTATCTATTCTTCTCAACAAAGGGAGATAACTTGACTCTGTGTTTCAGTACTTAATTGGAAGGTCATGCAAGAACTAAGTGCTCTCTCTAGCCAGTAGTACAGTGTCCTCTTCAGTCAATTATGAAGGTGCTGCAATTGGCTTTAGAGCCCACAGATGAGAAAGGTTAGGGACCTGTGAGGTGAACTATGAAACAACAGAACGTGCTGGGGCTCTGAGAGCTTCCACTAACGAACTCACAACATTTTGCAAATCACAAAACAAAGATCAGGTGCTTCCTATGCCGATAAATGGCCAAATTAGGAACCTGTTAGGATGGACAAGCTTATTAATTTTCTTTAATGTTATTATGTTCTCTGAACATGTTTCAGAACGTGGAAGAAGCTGCCCAAATCAGAAAACCTTCCAAATATTAGCCTTGAGAATGCGACTCTTTCTCCTAATGTCACTTACATCCGTTGGAAAGTTCATGGAGACTGGGTTACTCAGGTAAACATTGTAAATTTGGGCCAAATACAATTATAAAACAATCTCACAACACAACATTATTTAACCAATATTTTGTAGCGTTTTGATAATATATTATTGTTTTCTGTCTTTTTAGCTGAATTACTATGATTCTATTAAAGCAGTCATTTCTGCTTCAAGCCACGAGCCTACAGCCGTAGTAATAGGTAATTATATTTCTGCTTTTAAATCCGGGAAGTTGTTCTTACATGTTTCCGTTTGCTTGGCTTATATACAATTTCTTTTCCTTCCCATGTTACAGTGTTGTAGTCACGTTGCAAGTACCCTCCATGTGATCAGTCAGGATGAAGAGTTTAGAGCAGGGTGAGGAACCTCTGGCCTCCAGAGGTTTGATTTTTGATCTGATTTAATAGCTGTACTCTGCTTTTCAATTGTTGAGCTCAAAGCGGCTCACAATAATCACAGTAGTGTTAAAAAAAAGCAATGAGCATTGCAATCACAATAATATCAAACACACTAGCATATAAATAAACAACAATAAATTCATCAATAAGAATTAAAAGTAGTGTGGCATATACCAACAGGGAAAGGTTTTGAGCTTCTTTTGGGAAAATCACAAAAATCCAGACATCTTGCCAATTTACCGTATTTTTCCGCTCCATAGGGCGCACCGGACCATAGGGCACACCTCGTTTTTAGAGGAGGAAACAAGAATTTTTTTTTCTGGTTTTCCTCCTCTAAAAGCCCTGTTTTTTTGAGGATCCGCTAAAAGTTTTGCAGCTTTTTTTGCAAAGGGAAAAGCCCTGGTTTTTTGAGGATCAGCTAAAAGTTTTACAGCTTTTTTTGCAAAGGGAAAAGCCCTGTTTATTTGTTTGTTTGTTTGAGGATCAGCTAAAAGTTTTGCAGCTTTTTTGCAAAGGGAAAAGCCCTGGTTTTTTGAGGATCAGCTAAAGGTTTTTTGAGGATCAGCTAAAAGTTTTACCACAGCAAACTATGGCAAGTTCTTAAAGAAATGGGAGTGCCGGATCACCTCATTTGTCTCCTGAGAAATCTCTATGTGGGACAAGAAGCTACAGTTAGAACTGGATATGGAACAACTGATTGGTTCAAAATTGGGAAAGGAGTACGACAAGGCTGTATATTGTCTCCCTGCTTATTTAACTTATATGCAGAATTCATCATGCGAAAGGCTGGACTGGATGAATCCCAAACAGGAATTAAGATTGCCGGAAAAAATATCAACAACCTCAGATACGCTGATGATACTACCTTGATGGCAGAAAGTGAGGAGGAATTAAAGAACCTTTTAATGAGGGTGAAAGAGGAGAGCGCAAAATATGGTCTGAAGCTCAACATCAAAAAAACTAAGATCATGGCCACTGGTCCCATCACCTCCTGGCAAATAGAAGGGGAAGAAACGGAGGCAGTGAGAGATTTCACTTTCTTGGGTTCCATGATCACTGCAGATGGTGACAGCAGTCACGAAATTAGAAGACGCCTGCTTCTTGGGAGAAAAGCAATGACAAACCTAGACAGCATCTTAAAAAGCAAAGACATCACCTTGCCGACAAAGGTCCGTATAGTTAAAGCTATGGTTTTCCCAGTAGTAATGTACGGAAGTGAGAGCTGGACCATCAACAAGGCTGATCGCCGAAGAATTGATGCTTTTGAATTATGGTGCTGGAGGAGACTCTTGAGAGTCCCATGGACTGCAAGAAGATCAAACCTATCCATTCTCAAAGAAATCAGCCCTGAGTGCTCACTAGAAGGACAGATCCTGAAGTTGAGGCTCCAGTACTTTGGCCACCTCATGGGAAGAGAAGACTCCCTAGAAAAGACCCTGATGCTGGGAAAGATGGAGGGCACAAGGAGAAGGGGACGACAGAGGATGAGATGGTTGGACAGTGTTCTCGAAGCGACTGGCATGAGTTTGGCCAAACTGCGGGAGGCAGTGAAGGATAGGCGTGCCTGGCGTGCTCTGGTCCATGGGGTCACGAAGAGTCGGACACGACTGAACGACTGAACAACAGCAACAACAAAAAGTTTTACAGCTTTTTTTTGCAAAGGGAAAAGCCCTGTTTATTTGTTTGTTTGTTTGTTTGAGGATCAGCTAAAAGTTTTGCAGCTTTTTTGCAAAGGGAAAAGCCCTGGGGTTTTTTGAGGATCAGCTAAAAGTTTTGCAGCTTTTTTACAAAGCCCTGTTTTTCTGAGGATCAGCTAAAAGTTTTGCAGCTCTTTTTTTGCAAAGGGAAAAGCCCTGGGTTTTTTTGAGGACCAGCTAAAAGTTTTGTAGCTTTTTTGCAAAGGGAGAAAAAGCAAAGAGGAAAAGCCCCATTTTTAATGGGGTTTAACTCACATTTCTGCAGCTTCTGAAGGAAAGGGAGCCATTTCTAGTTTCCAGACAGATAATCTAATCAGCAAGTCGCTGGGGAAACAAACAACCTCCCCCTGCAGCACATTCAACAAAGGAGGCCTGGGCGAGGGGGCGGGCCGAAAGGGAGCCGGGACTCTTATCTCTCTCCCGATCTGTTGCTGATCAGCTGCTGAGCGGGGTCCTTTCAACACCCCTTTTTCTCTTTGTAAAATAACAAGCACTACCTGCTTTTGGCCCCTGGGCAATTCGGCTCCAGGGACCACCACTCGCTCCATAAGACGCACAGGTATTTCCCCTTAATTTTTAGGAGGAAAAAAGTGCATCTTATGGAGCGAAAAATACGGTAGAAGTAATAGACATTGTGAGGGCCCAAAATTACCTAACTGGCTGGAGTAGACAGATCCAACAGGGCTCTGCTTACGTACTTCTAATGGCAGGTTCTACTCATGGTAGATTCCACACAGCAGAAATATTCGCTTCAACATTTGGTTTTGGGATAGAGCTGTGGTGTGCTAGGAAATGAGAAAATGGAGGTAGGCAGACATGCAGATTACATGATTGGAGGTTGAGGCCTTTTGTCTCTTTTACTGTCATCTCTGTTATGAAGGCAATTTCTCTTATCTCCAGTGCTTTTCAGCCAGACCCACACACCCCATTCCCTATAACTATCTGCCTATCTGAGCAGTGTGTGAAATCATCTTTCCCTGAGAGCAGTTTCTTGATGCCTAAACGGTCTTATCTGTCAGACCTGCCTGTAGAGTTTACATGTTCTTTCCTTTTACAGTGGTACCTCTGGTTATGTAATTAATTCGTTCCGGAGGTCTGTTCTTAACCTGAAACTGTTCTTAACCTGAAGCACCACTTTAGCTCCTGCTGCTGCTGCTGCATCGCCAAAGCACGATTTCTGTTCTTATCCTGAAGCAAAGTTCTTAACCTGAAGCGTTATTTCTGGGTTAGCAGAGTATGTAACCTGAAGCGTATGTAACCTGAAGCGTATGTAACCCGAGGTACCACTGTAACTAGAATGTGGGAAATCGTGCAGCTTCAAACACTGCAAGAATCTCCCTCCCATTTTCTTAAATGTTAAAATGGTCCACATTTTCCAATCCCAAAATGTAAGGGTGTTTATTGTGTATTATCAATCGTGTCAAAGTCTACTTGAGGCCTGACAGTTGATTCAGAAACATTTCCCCTTCTACAGGTTGCGTTGTGGGAGCAACCAACGTTGAGCAACAGATGAAGGAAATAAAGGAACACAGGAAAGATTCAAAGGCAAGAAAAGCACAGTCGGTCCTAGGATCTCCCTCCCATAGAGCTGAGGGGGATCAGATTGTTTTTCGAGTCCACAAAGGAGTGAAAACATTTGCACTTAGTAAAAAGAATAACCTTATTGTAACTGGTGGGATGGATCGAATCATTCGGATGTGGAATCCCTATATGCCTGGGTAAGATTTTATTGCATTGCTGCAGCTGTTCTTTTAAGGTTTTGTTAAACTCTTTGTGCCATTAGTTATAAACTATTATCATTTAGAACAAATAGATTGCTGTGATTTGTCTTCTGAAATATTGCATAGATGGACCTATAAACCACAGCTACATCAATAAACTCTTAATGAATCCTAGAGTTTCCTGGGACGAGGGATGGATTGTTAAACCACTCTGAGAACTGTAACTCTGTGAGGGGGGTCTCCTAGCAACACTCAGCACCCCTTAACAAACTATACAGGATTAGTTAGGAGGAGCCATGACTTTTTAAAGCGGTATGATACTGCTTTAAATGTTTAATGCAGGCAGAACCTTTGTGCTGACATCCAGGCCTGTCTGCCAGAGGGTTATTGACAGTTAGGGTGATTGAATCCAACTGGTGTCTTAACATTGCATGAAAACCTGAGGCAGGCAGAGCCAAGAACAAAAGAATCACAGGTCATGCCCACACGATACATGTAAAGCTCTCTTATATCACCTCAGCAGTCAAAGCTTCCTGCAAAAGAATCCTGAGAACTGTAGTTGGTGAATGTTCTACCCACTCTCAGCACTCTGTACAAACTACAGTTCCCATTATTCTTTTTTTTTGGGGGGGGGGAAATCCCTGACTGTTGAAGTGGTTTAAGAACACTTTAAATGTATGGTGTAGGTGTGGCGATACTGTACTAGCTCATCCACTTTCTCACTTGGTACTACAATTCTCCCTCATTCGTATGTGTTTCAGTTACAGTAGTGCCAATGTTAATCCATCTCTTTTGTTTCATTATATGTCTGAAGCTGCTCAGTCTTTAATGTTCTGGTCCAATTGCAGAAGGCCAACAGGCATGCTCAGAGGCCACATGGCCCCTGTCTTCTATGTCCACATATCTGAAGAGGACAAAATATTCTCCATGTCAACAGACAACACAGTGAAGGTCTGTCTCTGTTTTTTTTGCATGCGCTGAGTTACACTTGTCACGTCTTCAGTACTTTGTCTTTAGCGTGTCTCAATTATTTTTTTGCAGATTTGGGATGTTGAGGACCAGACTTGCTTATTCACAGCCTGTTCAAAAAACAGTGGAATTAAAGGAGAGATTAGTGCTTGCCACTACATACCAGGCGTAAGATCGCTCTGCGTTGCCACGGATACACTGGCTATTCTCCATCTAAGACTACGGTAAAAAGAAGAAGAAAGCAAATAGACCAGTACTCATGGTCTTAGAGCCAAACTATGTGTTTAAATGAGTGTTCATGGACATGTTTATTTTGGAGAAAAAAACTGCCATTGAGTCCCCAATCTGGAAAGTGTTTCTGATCTGAATTGGGGTCCCTTGCCAGTTTTCTTCTGAAAATCAGCCCATGCTTGACTTATATTTGCCCTTAGAGTAATAGAATCATAGAATCTTAGAGTTGGAAGGGACCCCCAAGGACCATCTAGTCCAACCCCCTGCAATGCAGGAAACTCAGCTAAAGCATGCATGACCATCCGACCTCTGTTTAAAAACCTCCAAGGAAGGAGAGTCCACCACCTCTCGCAGGAATCTGTTCCACTGCTGAACAGCTCTTACTGTCAGAAAGTTTTTCCAAATGTTTAGTCGGAATCGCCTTTATTCCAACTTGAAGCCATTGGCTTCAGTCCTACTCTCCAGAGCAGGAGAAAGGAGTGAACGAGATGTTAGCAGTAAACCATGAATTTGGGGTGGGAGGGAGAAGCCAGGGGGAAAAAATAATTTGACACCAGGAAACTAGTTTGAGGCCCAATCCAGATTGGGATCATTTTCCAAATTGGGAAAACTCTGGCTTCTTTTTCTCCAAAATAAAAGCAGCATGATTACTCACATTTGTTTAATCACATGATGAGCAACACATAGTAGTTTGGCCCATCAACATTGAAGATCTGTATTTATGCAGGGGCATAGCTAGCTGCTCCAGCACCCAGAGGGGCGGGGGTGGGACAATTCAGCCACAAGGGCGCCACGGCAATCTGCCCATGGGGGCGGTGCAGTGAGCTGCCCACAGAGTCCACCTGGCAGACACAAGCCCTATGCTGCTGTTTTGGGCAGCGCGGGGCCCTGAACCACCGCGTCACTCCCAGGACAGACACGTGCCTTGGGCGCACTGCAGGCCAGGCCCCTCGGTAAGTGCTGTCCCCCATGGTATGCCATTTTGTCACCCCCTCAGGGATGACACCCGGGGCAGACCACCACCCTCCGCTCCCCTCTTCTTATGCCCCTGTATTTATGGAGAATGGAATACTAGAATCTGCTGCCAACAAGGGTTAATTTACAGAGATGAAAACATTACAAAACCACAAAATGTTACAAAGTTAAATTCTATGTTTAATTTCAAACATTTTAAAATTTTGTTTTTGGAAATAATCTTGATGAGATCCCGGGGCGTTGTTGGACTGCAAAATAGGGAGAACTGAGTTTAGGACTGGGAAAATGAAAAATGGAGTGAACTGACATTGACAGATCCTTCCATACCTAGTCTTAATGCAAATTTTTATAATGGGCTAGTGCCTCAAGCCCATTAAGAAGTACTCAGTAGCACCCCTGCCAGCCCCAGATGAGGATATTTAGCTCAGCAGACACACCCCTGAACTTCAACTATATTCACATCAGCTGTGCATACACACCTGTATAAGGGACAGGTGTCAGAACCTGATTTTTTTTTTCCAAGCTGATTCTCACTTAACATTAAGCAGCAAGACTTAATTAATAATAATAATAAACTCCCCACATTCCCCACATACTACAATTCTAAAACAGTTCTGGAGAGGCTGCCATCCAGACAAACCCCATACAGGTGTACTTACTGCTGTATTGATGCTTTGATCCTCACTTATTTTGTTTTTTATTCTCCATAAGGAAGATCGCCTCCAGATCCTCACTTGGTTACTTCCCATAAGAAGCCAGTTTTGTGCTGCAAGTTCAACAAAGTGTTCAGGCATGTCGTGAGCTGCTGTGAGGGTTCTGTAAGTGAAACGATACTGTAAAATAGAACCAACTCTGTGTATTTCCTAATGTGCCAATGCATAGCTGTTCCATTTTGACACATGTGGTTGAGTTTTTTTTTTTTTGGTGTTTGCTCTCTATGCATAGAACTGGACTAATTTTTACTTCTCTTTCAAATGTGGGCCATTGAATCCTCACCATGGTGTTTATTCAGATGCTTTCCTATGTATGTGTGTGTGTTTTTAAGGTGGTAAAGGTGTGGGATTTTGATAGCGGAAAGCACTTATTTGAATTTGGCAATGCTCATGGTGGTTCTGCGGTAACCTGCCTCGCCTTGGATCCTAGCGGAAGAAGGTATGTTTCTAAATAAGCCTTTTTTGGGGGGGAAACCCCCACGCTATATAAATTTTAGCTGTGTGTCCCCACCCCTGGCACACAAGTATCCACGCAGGTGGAATAAACGATGTGTTTATTTCATTCACATTCTAGACTAATTACAGGAGGACGAGATGGTTGCTTGAATGTTTGGAATTACAATAACGGGCACTGCTTGCACACGTTGAAAAGAGGTAAGCAGCATGCTGACGCAAACGGCCAAAAAAAAATGTTATGTCTGTAGAAAACTCATAACTACTTGGATGTTGCAATGCTGCTGTGCTTTTCTTACCTGCAGAAGACAAAAGTGACGAAGTCTGTGACTGCACCTACGTGGAAGTCAACAGAAACAAGTAAGCAATGCACACCATAACTATGTCTTGCCATTGAAGGGTGACCTCTTCCAGAAGGGGCGGTTAATTTATTTATATTCAGGTGCATTTCTCTTCTCCAGATGGCATTCTGAGAATCAGACATGTATCTTTGTCACCTAAATTGCACACCCTATGAGTGCTCCACAAAATATCCTTGCGGTAAGGACTTATTTGCTTTATACTGTGTGAGACCTTGTCGTGGCGAAGGGGCTTGAATAACTCAGGGAAGCTATGAGCTATGCCATGAGAGCTGGACCATAAAGAAGGCTGATTGCTGAAGAATTGATGCTTTTGAATTATGGTGCTGGAGGAGACTCTTGAGAGTCCCATGGACTGCAAAAAGATCGAACATATCCATCCTTAAAGAAATCAGCCCTGAGTGATCACTGGAAGGGCAGATCCTGAAGTTGAGGCTCCAGTACTTTGGCCACCTCATGAGAAGAGAAGACTCCCTGGAAAAGACCCTGATGTTGGGAAAGATGGAGGGCACTTGGAGAAGGGGACGACAGAAGATGAGATGGTTGGACAGTGTTCTCGAAGCGACTGGCATGAGTTTGGCCAAACTGCGGGAGGCAGTGGAGGATAGGGGTGCCTGGCGTGCTCTGGTCCATGGAGTCACGAAGAGTCGGACACGACTGAACGACTGAACAACAACAGCTTTGTGAGACCATTGATGATGGTTCCTCTGGGTTTCAGGGTTGGCCGTTCCCACCTTCCTGCTACCTCAAATGCTTTTTAGTTTTTAGGCAAGGAATGCTAAGGGTTGAATGTGCAGCCCTCTACAATGCAGAGCCTATACTGTAACACTGAGCTATGGGGTGCTATTGGATTGCAAAGGCATTTGATCGCGTATGAATACATACAATAGTGCTGCCAAACTGCCGGGGGGGACAGACGGACCCGAACACCTTGCATGCCTTTAACAGGTGTTTAATATGTAGAGATTAGCCAGTAATGCTTTGAATGGCATGGAGCCAAATGCCGTCACCTGCTAATTCATGCAGATCAAGCTATTTATAAAAGGGATACCTAGAGAGACCTGCTCAGAAGTTGTCAGACAGAATGCGCACTGACACATTCCCTACTTGCTAAAGGCCAATCAGGTAAAGAGTTTTTGCAACATTTGTGTGTGGAATTCCTTGCGGCTTGGTTGGGCCGGGGGGGGGGGAGGGGAGGAAATTCCTAGAAGTGAAACAGTAGATGGGTAGGTATTTGAGAGGTGCCCATTTCCGAGCACAATTCAAAGTGTTGGTGCTGACCGTTAAAGCCCTAAATGGCCTCGGTTCAGTATACCTGAAGGATTGTCTCCAACCCCATCGTTCTGCCCGGACGCTGAGGTCCAGCTCTGAGGGCCTTTTGGCGGTTCCCTCGCTGTGAGAAGCCAAGTTACAGGGAACCAGGCAAAGGGCCTTCTCAGTAGTGGCACCCGCCCTGTGGAATGCCCTCCCACCAGATGTCAAAGAGAAAAACAACTACCAGACTTTAAAAGACATCTGAAGGCAGCCCTGTTTAGGGAAGCTTTTAATGTTTAATAGACTATTGCATTTTAATATTCTGTTTGAAGCCACCCAGAGTGGGTGGCTGGGGAAACCCAGCCAGATGGGCGGGCTATAATTTATTTATTTATTTCCCAGAAGGATACCATGGTCACTGGTATCAAAAGGTCCAGCAGAACCATCATGCTCCCCCTGTCCAATTCTCAGTATAAATCATTCACCAAGGTGACCAAAGCTATCTCTGTCCCATAATCAGGCCTGAAATGGATCTAGATAATATGTCTCCTCCCCCAAAAAACCCCTGGAGCTGAGATACACACTTGTAGCTTGCCCCAAAATGGGATATTAGAAACTGGCCGATAATTATCCCATATGATGGGATTCAGGTATGGATTTTTTCAGTAGAGGCCTTACAACTGCCTCCTTTAGGCATGCCTTGTTCTAAGGAGCCACTGACCACTCCCTTCACTCACTTAACCAGTCCCCCGCTGCCCCTTTTTTAAGAGCCAGGAAGGGCAAGGATATAGTACACATGTGGTAGCTCTCACCTTTTCAAGGATTCTGTCCACATCCTCATGCTGGACAAATAGATCAGTTTCCATTAACACTGGACAAGCAGAGGCCAAAGGGACAATCCATCTTCTAGAATCTCATGTTGCCAATTTGGGGAAAGGCCATAGCTTAGTGGCAGAGCCTCTGATTTTCATTTTTAGTTATTTGTTAAAATGTTTACGAACCACACATTTTCATGGGAAATATAACACCGGGGGGGGGGTTAATGCATGCAGAAAGTCCCAGGTTCAACCACAAACATCTTCAGGTAAGGCTGGGAGAGACCCCAGCCTGAAAAAAACCTGGAAAGCTGCTGCCAGTCAGTGCAGACAATACTAAGCTGCATGGACAAATGATCTGACTTAGTTTAAGGGATTTTCCTCTGTTCCTGTGCCTTGAAACAGAACCCAACCAAATTGGGTTGTGATATTTCTAGAATATGATCTAATATGTGTAGGGTTGTCATATTCCCAAAAGTGGAAATCAGGACAAAGTTGATCTGGGGGGGTGTGTGCTTTTTAAAAAGATTTTTTAAAATAAGTTTGGGTTTTCGCGAACATTTTGCTGATTCAGCAAAAATCCACCTGGACAGACATATGGCAGCCCTAAATATACATGTAACATTTGTTTGCCAACTCTTCTTTCAGGTACATCATAGGTGTTGGATGGGATCGAAGGATAAACTTGTTTTATGTAAGTAGCAAAATTGCATAGAAAAAGCATTTCGATACAGTATCATGATCCATTATTGAAATTTCACATTGTGCCAAAGCACTGGGATAGAAAATAGGTGGGGAAGATATTGAGCCTTGCCAATGGAATGGTAGAATTAAGGCCAAACTCTTTTTGCACATCTGGCTAACAACATTGGTGTCAGAGTCAAAAAGGGGAGGAACAGGCAGAAACAGAATCTTTGTCATAAACTTATAAAACACATATATATCCTTATGTTCACACATATGTATCTTTTTGTTTGGATGTATGTATGTTGCAGGATTCTACAGAAAACTTTCATCACTTTCAGAAACCTCAAGCCCACTGGCAGGATGATATAGTAAGATTCCATCTTGGCCTTCTTCAAATCTAAATGACTTTTTTGTATACTTCGATAACTATTTATTGATGCTGAGCACATGTATGGTGTTTGATATGTAGAATTTCATATAGGTGGTATGCAGTGCAGTCTGAAGCAGGTAAAGTCCTGTTCAGCTCACTGGAACTTAACCTCTCCCTTAATAAGTCCAAAATGGCTGGGGAGGCCCAGCCAGATGGGTGGGATATAAGTAATAAATTATTATTATTATTATTATTATTATTATTATTATTACTACTACTACTACTACTACTACTGCTACCTTTGAATAGTATGCATGGAGCTAGTTATGCTGGATTATAAAACTGTAAGGACTCAGCTACATTAGTCAAGAAACAGTGTTTTGAATGCATTATAAACATGCAACACCAGACGGCGCTGTAGAGCACAAAATTTTTCTATGCAATTTTACATAGCGTTTTTTCTTTTTCTACGATTTATGACTTTTTTATAGTGTTTTTCCCCCCTGTGTGTAGATCCACCCTAAGACTAGCATTGGATGAACCAGACAATTTCAGTTTCTGCCCCGTTCTCTTTTTTCCAGCCTTTAAGTTCGGTTCTCCCTATTTCCATATCAGTTTGCAATTTTTTTAAAAAAAATGCATGAAAATTCATATGTCTTTTGAGTGTATTTCATTTAATATATGCATTTCTGTATGAAATTTTCTCTATAATATACACATTTTTGCAAACAATTTCCTGTAATACAAGCTTTTTAAACATTATTTTCACTAATATCATTTTTATGAGCACTTTCCCATTATATATGCTTTTTAAATGCATGTTTAGGGTGGAGAACTGCATTGCAAAATCAGGAGACATGCAAACTAAGAAATATTTCTGTATTTTAGTTTGCACATCTGTTCAGGAAGTGCAAAATGATTTCTCTCACATCCCTAGTAGAGACCAAATGACTACTGTTGGTTTTTCTGTGAAGGAGGGCCCAATAAATAACAATAACAACAACAACAACAACAACAACAACAACAACAACAACAACAACAACAACAACAACAACTTTTTATTTAGACCCCACCCTTCCTGATTTAAAAACCTTGCCCAGGGTGGCTAACAACAAATATAAAACACATTTGTTATATACAACATATAAAATATAAAACATTGATTAAAAACAACTTAAAAAACAGCTTAAAAACAGCATAAAATACAACATAAATGTAGCATCGCCAGGGCTAACTGGCCAAGTTAGTCCTGCTAGGGCCAGCAAGGAGACCAGGGAAGAATTTAAATGTGGGGTCTCAGAAAGGGTTTCTTCATAGAAAAAGGGAAGGGAAAAAGGAATGGAGGATCAGGCTAAACTGAAGGCCAGGCGGAATAGCTCTGTCTTACAGGCCCTGCAGAAGGAGATCAAGTTCTGCAGGGCCCTAGTCTCGTGGGACAGAGCATTCCACCAGGTTGGAGCCATCACAGAAAAGGCCCTGGCCCTTGGTGGAGCATAATCTGGCTTCTTTAGGGCCCAGGACCCTTAAACTATTATTATTCGTGGACCTTAGGGTCCTCTGCAGGAAATACCAGGAGAGGCGGTCCCGTAAGTATGTAAGTAAGGTTGTGCATGAGCTGCTGAGCTTCAGCAAATTCCTAGGGCATATAATAAGCACAATATAACCCAGAAGTCCTGTATGTTCTAAGGCAGGCATGGCCAAACTTGGCCCTCCAGCTGTTTTGGGACTACAACTCCCATCATCCCTAGCTAACAGGACCAGTGGTCAGGGATGATAGGAATTGTAGTCCCAAAACAGCTGGAGGGCCAAGTTTTGCCATACCTGTAAGGGGTAAAAGTTGGTCTGCTTCATCTTTTATGAAGACTTGTTCTTGGCGGGGTAGAGTGGGGGGGGGCATGTAGCAATAATATTGACGTTTGAGGCTTTGTGGTAGAGCACAATTCAGTCTTACGTGGTGCCACTTTTCAAAGCTTGAACTGCCCATTCATCAATACATGAAGTCCAGCTGCAAAGAAACAAGCACAAGTGACAACCAGCACTGTTTTTTTCACTCCCTCTCTCCCAGAACCGGGGACACAAAGAAGATATTTTGTGCATTGCTCAGTGCCCACCTACTCTCCTTGCAACCTCAAGTTATGATGGTGAAATTATTGTTTGGAATATGATCTCGGGTCACATATGTCATAAATTCCACACTTCTGTTGCCGCTGCCTCTGTTAGTACCAAACGTAAGTTCACTCATCTAAAAAAATACTTCAGAAAACAGATTCAGCCTTTATCCAGGACTACTATGTCCGGATGAATCATTCTGGATGAATCATTGCCTGTGGAATTGAATAGACATGGAAAACATGGAAGTTGAAAGGTGAAGCCCATCCCAAGTTGTTTTATTGGCTAACAGGCCTGGTATGGTTGAGAGAGACACCAGTTTCTACCCCACAAGGATGTGATGTAGCCAGCTCAATATAATGACACTTGCTGTTTTTTGTTGTTTTTACAACTTTCCACTTGTAATTGGTTATCTCCCAATTTGCAGATGGGTGGGCAGGAAGTGACCCTACATCTGCAGTTAAGGTCTGAAGTCTCTAATATAGTACTAGTCTCACACAGCCCCCCTTGCAAATAGTATTGTGATTGTGAGCAGATATCTTGGCATGCAGCTCTTATTATCTTGGAATAAGGACTTTTAAACAACCATCCCTGTCCCATTTGTTACGCAGATGTTATTTGAGTTGCTATAGTACAAACAACTGTTTGGGCTGTGGCAACTCTGCATGCATTCATAGGGTCAGGTTGAAAGCCATAAGGAAATAAACATTGCTACATGGAGCAGATTTTGGGGGCATGCAAGGACAGAAAGGGCAACTCTAGTTGCGTGAATGAAATGCAACTTGCATATTGTTGGATGCAATCCTTAGATTAACTTTTTTTTTTTTTTAGATTACATTTAGTTTTTAGTCTGTTGGCAGACTGAAAGCCTGACAAAACAGCCAGGTATTTACATTGCATTAGAAAGCTAACCATGAGGGAGTGAGGCAGGCCTCCCTGGGGAGGGAATTCCAAAGTCTCAGGCATGGCAACAGAGAAGGCCCAATCCCCCATCCTAGTTAAGTGCAATGAGACAAAGAGTTTTGATTCGGCATTAAATAAATTTATAGCATACGGACACAAAAATGTATCAAGTCTTATATACATTTCAGAGTTCAACCTAGCAAAACACCTTTTATCTACTCAATAGTAACAGGCAGTTTGGAATGAAGCATCTTAAATCCATGGGAGAGGAAATGTAAATGTAAACATCAGGAAAGTTAATGGCAGGAGTGCTTGCATGCAAATTGTGCCTTTTAACTGTAGCTTAATGAAAGTATTTGAATATTTGATGACCTTTCCTTTAAAGGAGCAAGCCTTCTCTTTTTGCCCTCCCCAGCTGTCAATGCAAGTGTTAGCCGAGTAATCTTTCTAAAGACCCGTGCGGTGAAATTTGAATCGGCTGCAGCCTCGCTTGTTTCCAATGGGCCGCAAGGTAAGATCGGTGAAATGTGGTTGGTGTTGTAGCCTACCAAAACTCTAGGCAACCAAACTTAACCTAGTCAATCAAAATCATCAAGGGGTTGGAGCAACTCCCCTATGGGGAAAGGGCTTGTGCAGCCTCTTGTACAAGTGGAAGCATATAGAACAGGAGTGGGGGTCCTTTGGCCCTCCAGATGTGGCTCAACTGCAACTCCTGTCAGCCCCAGCAAGCATGGCCCATGGCCAGGGACGATGGGAGCTTTGGTTCAGCGACATCCGCAGGGCCAAAGGTTTGCCTGTCAACAACACTGCAGAAGCCCTTGCACATGCCTTTGCAGAGCAGGAAGTAATTGCCATGCTGATTTCTAAGGTAACAAAGCTGTGCATGGTGCTAGGATCCTGAAGGAAGGGTACCTGGAAGAGATAAGAGGCCTGAGGCTTAGGGACAGTGGAGCAGGGGCCAAGGAGGGCATAAGGTCCGGCCCTGGACATCTTGCGCCTTTTAAACATTGTATAGAAGTGTGGTCTACCAACTGTGGATTTGTCATCACTGTTGTACTATCATGGGGTGCTGAATTTCAAGCATCGATTTCATTTACTACATCATTCCGGTTTAGTCCTAAAGCAACCAAGACTGACAGACTGGATTTCTTTCATCGCTATTTCCAGTTGGTGTAAATTGTTGGTCTCAAAAAGTCTCCAGAGGTTTTCCCTGTGTCCCATAATCCAGTGGTTTGTGATCTGGAGAGCTGTTACGTTAGACCATTTATAATCATCATTACAAATCCCATTGGTTACATGACGATTACTCAAATGTTAAGAGCCACTTCAAGCCACCCGTTCAGCGTGGCACTGTAGTTATGTGAACCGGCCTTCAGACATTTCTGCTCGCATGAGTACTTTGTTGCCACAAAAGTATGCTTCTGCTTTGATTCTGGCTTGGTACTGGTTTGTCCCCTGTTGTTACAAATTTTTCAGGCCACCTGTATTTCTGGAGTCTGCGCACTGGGGATCCACTGATAGCAAGTTTTGCACCTGTAAGTTTCACAGATGGGAAGTTGCCGAAATGTTTGCTGGGGTGGGGGGTTCTGTGTTTAATTGCAGCAAAGGCTTAACATTCTCTGTTTGAATGTATTGTGAGCTGAAATGTTTGTGTGATATATACAGCCCAAAGCCACAATCACGTTAGTTAATCACATATGAACCCCATGTACAAATTGCTTGGAGGGTTGCTGCAATTAACACCAGCTCCCCATGTGGTGTAAATCAGGGACAGCGATTTGGCAGCCCACGGGCTAGATGTAACTCAAGGCTGGGTTGCTGCAATGCACTTTATGTGGGGCTGCCCTTGGGTGACACAGTTGTGGTGACTGTGGTTGATGGGAGTTGTAGTCCAAAACATCTGGACGGTACAAGGTTGGGGAAAGCTGTGCTAGATGATGACAACTTCAGGACACCTAGATTTTTCTGGCATGGAGACTGAAGTTCCCTTCCCATTAGAATAGAGAAGTTGCCCATCTCTTATGTAACTGTGTTAACTAACAATGTGGTTTGCATCAATGTGTGTTCCAGTCAAGAGGGAAATCCTTGATTACTGGCATTGCCGTGACTGCTGATGACTCATATTTGTATGCCGCCGATGAGGATGGATATGTGTATGTCCATGACATAAAAGATTATGCTCTTCAGGATCCAGAACAAGAAGCACCAAAGTGTATGTCTACATGTACATTTTACTTACAGTAGAGACGTTTAGCATCTTTGCTTTTGGGTTATAGATTGACAGCACAAATACACTGAAAAGCAAGTCTGGTTGGACTCAGTGAGTTGCAATATCATTTACCTGGGAGTAAATCCAATTGAAATCAATGGTGTTTACTTCTAAGTAGACATGTATAGGATTGCATTTCATGTGACTTCAAACACACTGCACTGTTTTTGTATGTTAGTACATACTGTAATGTATGTTTTTTTTAAACAAATCTTTATTAAACTTCAAAAAAACATACACTCCAAATTTAAATGTATGTTTTATCCATGAACTGAGGCTGGATCTAGACACATCAAAAACACATTTCAGAAAAACATGTTGTGAACTTCATAAAGGGAAAACGCATTGCTGAAGGACAGGGCTCCACAGCTCCATCTGGTGACACAGTGTTATAATGCACATAAAGCGCTTTTTCTTTACTAATGTAGCTGAGTCCTGTGTTCTGTTCCTTTCTGTTGCTACAGATGTGAACCACTGGAGAGCTCATTTGAATCTGGTTCCATCGTAAGTATTGGCTTAACCTTTAACAAAAATAAGTTGTGCACATGGATTTCTAACTGGCTTTCATCTCTGGCTTGACAAATAGGTTAGAAGTTATAGATGAAGAGAACATCCTGCTATCCTGTTCAACTGATCGTACTGTTCGGTTGTGGAGCCTGGATGGAGAATACATTGGTAAATGGCACATGCACAAAACACAAGGACCATATTACTCATTTAAGAGGAATTGACAGCTGTGTGTAGGAATGCACCCTAACATTAACATTTACTAGGGCTCCAGTGAGCACCCACTCCTGGTGTTTGAAGCTGTGTACATGCGAATCTAGCCGCATCTGCCCTGTAGTTTATTGAGAAATACTACTGTTTGATGTTTTCTCCTTGAACCAGCTTCTGTCTGATTCGAAAACTTAAGCCATGTGCCTATTGCAATTAAGCTGAGTTGTGTACAATTGCACATGTGCACATGACAGGACATGCACAGGTGACAGCTTCATGAATTAAGAGTTGGAAGTGATGCGGCTGCCAGGAATGTGGGTGAAGACATTTCTGTCCTTCTTCTGGTGCATACAACACTGTGTAACCTGAAACACGGGGTGGTGGATTTTGTTGCATTTTAGCCACTAATGTGTACATAGCCTGAGTGTACTAGGCTTCCATTGAAATCAACAAAACAAGTTAGACAGTCATTCCTCAAGTCCCTTTGATTCCAGTCTCTGTGGCCTAGTGGATGAAATCAAATTTTAGAACAGCAAATGCAATTCCTTCTCAGGCAACATTACTAAAATCTTGAGCCACCCTTGCTCCATTTTTTAAAAAGAACTATGCACAATCTCTTGTGCTTATCAAATGTCCACAGTCTAAGGTATTGCAGCAGGTTGTTGGTTAAGCTGCCCTGAAGCAGCAGCAGTTACTCACACACACAACTGCTCTGTGCAAAGGGGTAAGCATCCAATCTGCCCATGACTCCTGTAGGTACATTCCTCATCCCTGTTATCATGAGTTGTTTTGGAACAGCTTGCCCTAGGACTCCATCTCTGGGTGTGCATCACCAGAGGAGACCAAAGAGCTTGCAATATATAAAGTAGAAAAGGAAGCTACTGCTATTTGACCAACATCCTGTTTAAGAAATACAATGGCCCTGGGTTTATAAGTAATATTTCTTTTTAGAAATGCTCTCTGCAAACTCAAGTTACTAAAGGAGCTACTTCCATAGCATGCTCTTCACTTACACTTGTTTAGATTCCTTCAGTTACACTTGTTTAGATTCCTTTCCTTTCTCTACCAATAGGAACCTTTGGCCAAGCAGAACCTTGGGAAATTTTTACCCCATCCTCCTGGAAACACCCCATGGTTCCTTATGAAATCCTGATAGATCCTCAAAGTATGCCCATTCACCCTGTACTAGAAGGAAAGTCCTCCGATTTGCAGCTCAGAGACCAAGAGAAGAGAACTCAGGATCCTGTCACACCTAAGGTTCGTATGTCAACTGCAGTGGTGCAGTTAATAGCGGGAGGCCACGGGCTACATCCTGCCCCCACGTTTTTATGTATGTCTTTGTCTGTGTTATGAAAGCACCACTAGTCCCTGCATAGGATAGTCAATGCAAAATGAGCAAGTTGAATTGTTTTATTTTCCTGCATCTCCAGCAATTGTTGCTGGGGCAATGTTTCTCTTAAGGTCCTGCTTTTGCCTTTGAAGGGAGCAATCCTATGGTCCTTGGGATAGTTCTCTGGGCCCAGAGGATTTTGCAATTTCCCTTTCTGATGGCAGAGAGAGAGAGAGAGAGAGAGAGAGAGCGCACAAAGAATTCTGGGAGCATATAAGGTACAGTAAGATAAGCACAAAGAAATCCTAAAGCAGAAATGAAATATTTGGGAATACAAATGATGCCCAAAACTATTGATTTATATCAAGAAAATTATGAGAAGGTTTGGAAAGAAATCCAAAAGAATCTGGCTAATTGGTGTAAGTTTAAAATCTCATTATTAGGAATAACATCAGTTATCAAAATGAGTGTCCTGCCAAAAATGATTTATCTTTTTCAAAACCTACCAATATTAGGGGGAGCAAAATGCTTTAAAGAATGGAAAAGACAGATTTCAAAATTTATTTGGAACGGTAAGAGACGTAGAATAAAATATAAATTATTGATAGATAAAAAAAAAGAGAGGGGTGGGTTCAGTCTGCTGGACCTGGAATTATACCATTATGCGGCTGGTTTTACATGGTTGAAGGACTGGTTTGAATTAAAAAACACCAATGTGTTACAGCTGGAAGGAGTGGGTCTTGGTTTCAGATGGCACATGTACTTAATGGAAGAAAAAATGAAGACTCATAGTAGTTTTATGAATATTATTATAAGGAGATCATTATATAAGATATGGAGAAATCAACAAAGTATATTGGAGCCAAAGATGCCGTGGTGGATATCACCGTTGGAGATAGTAGCAGTAAAGAGAATAAATATGGATGAAAATTGGCCAACATATAAATTGTTATTGGAGGAGGTGGACGGCAAATTAAAATTAAGAGAGTATAATACAGTGGTACCCCGTGTTACGCACGCGATCCGTTCGGATCGTGCTTAACACGAATGCCCCAAAAAAGATTGCGCGCTTCTGTGCATGTGCTCCAGGGTGGACTTCCGGGTCACGGAGGTCCATTAGTCGAATGTACGCAACACGGAGTGTACGCAACTCGAGGTATGACTAAAATTAAATCACATTTGAATGTTTGGCTGCAGTATTTCCAAATTTATCAACGATTCCAAAAAGATATTAAAATTGGCTTTGAAAAAGAAATTTCCAAATTAGATAAAATATTATTAGAAGGAAAAAGTAAATATATATAAAAATATATGAATTGTTATTGGAATGGGAAACAAAAGATGAACAGATAAAAGAAGTAATGATTAGATGGGCACAGGATCTGGGGAAAACAATTATGCTAGAAAGATGGGAGAAATTATGGAATAGGGATATAATTTTTACTCCAAATTATGATTTGAAAGAAAATATATTTAAAATGCAATATAGGTGGTATCTAATCCCGGCAAAGATATACAAGGGTTGCAACAACATATGCTGGAGGTGCCATAAGGAAGTTGAAACATTTATACACATCTGGTGGCATTGTAAAGAAATCAAGAAGTTTTGGGAAGAAATTTATAAAGAATTGAAAAAGATACTTAAATACTCTTTCAGAAAAGATCCCAAAATATTCTTACTAGGAATGTTAAGTGAGGAAATTAAAGAAAAAGATAGATGTATAATGATGTATGCAACTACAGCCGCTAGACTCCTAATCGCGAGGAACTGGAAAAGCAATATAGTTCCAAACAAAGAAGATTGGCAAATTAAATTGGTAACATATCAGAATTTGGTGAAAAAAACAGGAGAAAGCAAGGGGTTATCGGACGAAAAAATAAAGATTGAAAATTGTTTAAAGAATATTTAGCAAATTTTATTAAAAAAGCCGATCTTCTGGCAGACAGGTGAGGGGCTCAAGCAAATAAGCAAAAGGAATAGAAAACTTATAATTAGGTATACATTGAACCAGGAAATAGAAACCACAATATAGAAAATGCTGGAAGTCAACACAAGGTGTGGGGGGAGGATAAAGGGGTGGAAATGGGGTTTTCTTATGTGTTTCTTTCCTTTCCTGTGTTTTGTATATTTTTTGTAATTTTGAAAATTAATTAAAAAAAAAAAATCCTAAAGCAGCCACGACCACACCTTGCCATTCAGTATACAGTGGTGCCCCGCTAGACGAATGCCTTGCAAGACGAAAAACTCGCTAGACAAAGGCATTCCGTCTAGCAGAAGGCTGCCCCGCAAGACGAAAATTTTTCGTCTTTTTAAATATTTTTTCGTCTAGCGAAAGCGCGGCTCATTGCCGCTTCGCTAGACGAAAAACCCGCTAGAACGAATTATTTTCATCTAGCGGGGCACCACTGTATGCTAAATGCACCTCTCTGGCCTATTAAAATGAATATGTAAATCCAGGAGGAAGGAAAAACAAGCCTGTTAAATGTGCACCATGCTGAAATAGCAACTTAAAAGGCAGTTTTTGGCAACGAAACCTTGAGCAACAGGAGAATAATTTAACAGCGTGCAAAGTACAGAATAGAAATGGCTGCCATCTGCTTCGGTATGCATTCTCCAACATAGCAGCTCCCCAAACATCCATGGCAGAAGATTCAAGAGCAGCAGCATCACCACCGACTGCTATTCTAACAGCAGTTAAGGTGTATGAATAATGCAGTGGCTGTTCTTCTGCTTTTGGCAGGAAGCAATCTCTAATCCCCGGCTCTCCCCGGCTCCAGTTACCAGCGAGGACATTCAAGATGAAATTAGCCTGCGTCTTTATGCAAACACTTCAAGCAGGAGGTAAGCGGGAAGCCCAGGCTGGCCAAGTAAATTGACGGCATTTCCAAAGAGTTTACTCCTCCTACCTGCAACTTCCTTTCCCCACCCCCTAGGTTGAAGCATGAGCGATCCAAGCTTTCAAACAGACGGGTTAGCCACGGGGGACCCAACACTTACCGCACAATCAACTATTATGAAATTGACAGTTTCCCGGGAAACTGTCGGAAGCCCGATTTGTCTCTTCTTGGTACAGACATTTTCAGTGCTAATTACCAAGGAGCAGCCGAGTAGCAAGAAACTGAGCCCGTCATTTGCCAAGTCACTGGAACCAAGGCCTGTTTAAAAGTCCTGGTGTAATTTCTTCTGTTGTACTATTCCCCACCCTTCAGCTGAAATGGTGCTTAATAAGCTAAACTTGCAAAGAATTATCCTGACCACAATCCTCCTCTTTAAAGCTAAGTGTTGCTGTTCTGTTGTCTCATCTCACTGATACATACCTCTGCTCAAACAGATGACAAAAACATTGATAGCCAATTCAAAATTTAAAAAATCCTTCCAGTGGCACCTTAGAGACCAACTATGTTTGTTCTTGGTATGAGCTTTTGTGTGCATGCACATTTCTTCTCTGAAAGCTCATACCAAGAACAAACTTAGTTGGTCTCTAAGGTGCTACTGGAATGATTTTTCAATTTTTTATTTTGTTTTGACTATGGCAGACCAACACTGCTACCTACCTGTAATTGATAGCCAATATGATGCAAATTAGAGTTTAGAGTTTAGTTTCATTTTTTTTTTTAACCATGAGAGAGACTTAAAGGCACATGCTTAATTCTTCTATTGAAAACTGTTGGCTTTGGGTCTAGGTTCAAGTCGTAATTTGGGTAGATGCATGGAAAGACTTAAGTTAGACATGGCTAATTTACACCCTAGTGGTTTCATACTTGAACTGGAGGCTAGATCCAGAAGTATTTAATTTTTTATTCAGAAAGTATTTATGTGCTACTAACAGTTTCTAGCATAGCCTTGGTCTCGGAAGCTGAGTAATACAACACACACAAAACCAACACTGTAAAAACACACACCATTTCAATGAACTTTATTAAAGCTCACTAAAGGCACCACAAGAACTTACAACAGGATCAGTTTAACCTTCATTCAGTTTTTCCACACATGAAAGCGACTTGTTGAACTTAAGCAATTCTGCATGCTACTTCACATATTCCTTCTAATTTTTTTAGTCAAGCAAATATTATGGACAATGGGAACAAATAACATTTTCTTTAAAGTTTTGGTTTTCATGTATGCCTTTGACTGAATGTCTTTTGCCAGTGGAAGAAACGTATCAAAAATGGAGAAGAAAGGAAAAACTACCTTGGTGTCTACAAAAGCTGTAGCTGCAACCCTTTTAAAAAGGAGCAATACCTTTAGTAACATTCCCTTGATATTAAGTAGCCTTAACGGATTACAAAAGGTTAAATTCCCACACAGAAGATTTTGTTAAGTGTTCACAATTCCACAGGAATCTGAAAGTTACCAAGGCAATTTTCCTTTTAGGATTATCATGATCTCAACTTCTACCTTTTCAATATATTCGTTCCCCAAATAATATAACAGAACTCAAACCTCTTTAAAACAAAGTATAAATACCTCCCCTCAAACATTACGTTCCCCCCCCCCATATCACATAATACACCTGAAGTCTTTTCCCATGATGAAGCTGCTCATTGAACTGCATTGGGTCTAGTCGAGGTCCATGTTAACAGGGCTCTCGTTTATGTGGCAGTCGCCATTTTGCTGCACCGTCTCAATGTTCTTAATCTCTTCCAGCTCTTCGTTTTTATGATTAGGCGATGGTTCTGGTTGCTCTTCCTGTTTGGGAGAGTCTACCTTTGGCTTGGGTTGGGTTACAATGGTCTCACACAAGCTGTGCAGCTCCTAAAACAGAAAGTAAAAAAACCAACCCAAAATTATATTGATGCAGTTGACCAATATGTATAAACTACTGCCTTATTTTAGCTCAGTCACCCTGACATGCTTGAAAAGCAACTGCTCTGCTTAGGCCAGAAACTTATTACTGTGATAACCTGGCTGATGGCAGAAACATGCAGCCCTGCATCTCCTCTCCTGCTCCCCGTAACATCTAGTAATACAAAGTGCATCAAAGATGTCACCATGCTCAAAACCTTCCCACTCCCAGAAGTGGCAGCCAATAAGTGCAGAGAGGAAAGGATCTATCTTTAATCCTATGCCATGTACCAGCAATGGGGAACCTGTGGCCCTCGTGATTCTGTTGGATCTTCCACCAGCTGCCAGCCAACATGGCCAATAGCCAGCGTTGATGGAAGTTGTAATCCAGCAATGTCTGGAAGGCCCCAGCTCTGCAATATCTCAACATCTATCCCTGCTCTGCCCCTTTGTCTTCAAAATGAACTTCACCTAGGCTCGTCTATCCTGGGAGATGAACCATCAGAAAGTGTTTCTGTACCATGATTAACACTTACCCTCAGCTTTCCTTTGATGTCATTCACACACACGACAGGATCCTGATCTAGACTTTGCTTTGCTTGGGCGTTCTGAATGTTGTGTAGCCATTCCATTGTGTCACGGACACATTTTTCTACTTTGTTGATCTCTGTTTCGTCAATATGGAGGTACTTCTCATCCTGAAACACAGAATAATGGAGATTGTTTTCCCTGGCATCCTCAAGCTGATGAACAAGTAATATCCTATATCTGATGCTTAACCTAGGATGTCAGTTATGACTACAGTGGAACCTTGGTTCCCAAACACCAAGAACTTGGAAGTAAGTATTTTCAAATGTGTTTCAGGCAACCCCTGAACTAAGTGCTGCTTTGCATAATCCCCTCAAAAGGGATAAACAGGAAAGTGTGACTAATGAGCACTTCTTCTCCCATTTCGGTACTCATGTAAAGAAGGGAGTTTTGTGTCTGGCCCACATTGTGTTAAAACTGCTCTAAGATCTGGGAAATACATGGCCAATGGTCATCCTTACATTTTACAGCCTCCTATGTAAGAAACAAGAGTGGGCTATATAACCATTTATGGTGAAATATAAATTCTCAATTGTTGGTTATATATAAAAGTACAGGAAGATTCATGCCTGAACTCTGCACTTCGCTAAAAATCATGCAAGGGATAATGGGTATATGATCAGTCAATGAGTTTTCTGAGGTTACTCTGGGCCAGCTCTGTCAAAAGATCGCCAAACTCTCAATTAGAAACAGGATTTATGATGCTGACATACAAGTTACAGCCAATATTTGATTAAAACATTTTCCCTTGTTTATTTCTAATTTTTGGTTGACCAGTGTGTGTGTGTGTGTGTGTGTGGAATAATTCTACTGGGGGAAGCTTTTAAGATTAATTATCTCCCATATAAAAAGGAATTCATATTACATTAATGTATGTTTGTGATAACGAGAGTTTTGAAAGGAAGATATGGGGAATTTGCTTTATGACAAAACATGATGTCTTCATGAAGCTGGAAAATTTTGATGGGACATGGAAATTAAATAAAAATGCTTATCTGGCCTTAAAACCATACTGAATTTGTGGCCATTACCAAATAAAATCAAATATATAATTAATGTGGAAGACTGGTTTGTTGTCTTCAACTTTGCAGTTTTTGCTGGGCTAGTGGCTGAATGAAAATCATATTATGAGAAAAGTTCTCAGAGGTTTCCCCAAATGTTTTGGACTACAACTCCCATCAGTTGTGGGCCGAACTTTCTCTTATTAGGTATCAGGCAGCCGCCATTCTCACTAAGTTTCAGATAGCAGGCTAAAATGGTTTTATTTCAGGAGACCTTTGGCACCATAAATGCTGCTCTAATATCTTATTTTTAAAATGTTTTAATCTACGTCTCAATTGTTGTACATTGCAGCTTTTAACTCTTGCATCCAGCTTTGTGGGTACAAAATAAAATAAAAATCCTTCCAGTAGCACCTTAGAAACCAACTAAGTTTGTTATTGGTATGAGCTTTCGTGTGCATGCACACTTCTTCAGATAGGCTACACAGGAAGGAAGGATTTTTTAATAATTTTGTTTCGACTATGGCAGACCAACCTGTTACCTACCTGTAACTAGAGCTTTGTGGGTGTAAATTTTTACAAACATATTTATATTAATTCTAAGTGTTACTAGCTGCTTTGAAGACTAGTCAAAAAGTGGGATATAAATCAGCTGAACAAGTAGCAACAACACATCAAATTTGTTGTCAGTGATATCACACACACACCTTCCTCCTGTATTCATCAGTAATCTTGGCATAGTTTTGCGCTTTATGCTGCAGCTCATCCAGCAACTTTGGTCGTTCCTCTGCTTCTTGATACCTTGCTTCAATGGGAGTCCCAAATTTCTAGAGAGACCAGAATGATTCACAATACGTTCAAGGCAACATTTAGATGGCTTATCTGCCACTTAAAATGCCTACGAGTAGGTCTTTGGCCCCCTTGCACTGGATCTTCCTCCCCCCCTAAAGTCTCTTCTAACCCCCCCTACAAAAAAAAACCCAATAAGTCAAATGTTTACCCTAACCATTAAATAAATGGCAAAATATTAAAGTAATGCAGAAATCACATCCGTAGGAGGACCAGTTGTAAAGGCAAATAGTGATGAATTAATCAAAGCAGGTCTGAGAGATGCATACTATTGGAATGTGGTCTTTTTGTTAGTATATTTTTGTTTTGCTATGTTATTATGAAATTGTTTTTGTAGTGTATGGTTGAAATGCATCCCTGCTTCTTTGAGCAGGATTTTGTGTGTGTGTGTAAGGAAAAGCAAATTTACAAATAAAATGAGTGAATGGGTGTTCCAGCGTTCAGATATATTGCCACCACCTATCCCAGTAATAGAATTATTAGACAGCCCCAGAACCCAGGAAGATATTCATATGGTCTCTTAAGAATCGACCAGGACACCACCTCATAATGGGATAAATTATACTTTCTCTAATAAACTGGGTTTTCAACTGGTGGGCTGGGACCACCATGCAAATATATGGGAAAAGATTAAAAAAATAGTTCCCCAAATGCATGTTTGGGTTAAAAGTAGGGCCTGGGTCTGAAAAAAGCAAACAAACCCTGCTGTAATCCATTGATAAAATCTACAGCATAAGAATACATGGGAGACTGTATTGAGCTTTACGTAGTTGCAAAGACTGTTCTGACCCCTGAAAGGAATTTAAGCAACCCATAACAGCTCTTCCCTTCACACCACCTACATCACGAAAGTAACCGTACCTTTAACTCAGCCAGTTTGTCCATATAGACCTGTTTAGGCTGGTCCTCTCCTTCCTCGTATAGCCAGTCCTCTACCTCTGACAGCAGTGTGGAGAAGCGGTGGCGATCCTAAGCAAAAGTCCCAAGAATACGTTTTTGAGATTGCGCCCACCCCGCTACCGGGGAAACTTGACAAAACAAGGGGAAATGTTAATTGGTGCAAAATAAAGCCACACAATCTTAAAAGATTGTTGGAGGAAGAGAAAAAGGAGCTCCGAGGGAAACCTGACATTGGAGTCCTAAGTGTTCTGGGGAAACTTAAGAGGTTTTCCAGTAAATGTGGAAGCCAGCTCACACGCCGTGTATCTGGGGAAAGGCGTGACACAATACAACTCTCCTGCAGTGAATGACTTCTCAAGGCAAAAAGATCCCCTGAGGTTCAATACTCTAGAGCAGGGGTAGGCAACCTAAGGCCCATGGGGTCGTTTAACTGGCCCACAAGCCGCCCGCGAGTCCCCACGCGCTGTGCTAAACCAGCGCGGCACGGCAACTCACTTCTGCAGTGCTGGAAATTGTGTCTGCGCATGCTCACACACCGAAAATAGCATCTGTGGAGACGCGGATGCCAAAAACTGTCTGCGCAGACACCGGAAATTGTGGCCGCGCGGTCCAGCCCACAAAGGGATCTCCTCTGGAGTGAACCAGCCCACGTGAGGTTAAACCATGCTGATCCCTGCTCTAGACCTGTGGTTCCCAACCTTTTTTTGGCCATGGCCCACCTAAGCACCTCTAAAATCCTGACCCCCCCCCCCGTGACATAAAATTCTGATTTTTCAAAAAGTGAACTCCCATTCACGTGGAGGAAGCCTTAAAGGCCATTAACTTGGTCTAAACAAGCTTCCAAATTGCCCCCCTTAAAAATAAAATTGCTCCCCTGTGGGGGCATGTGCCCCATGTTGGGAACCACGGCTCTAGACGGAATGGAGAGTGGCTGGCTGAGCCCCTTCCACCCTGCAAGTAGATTAACACTCCTTGTCTATACCTCACTAGCCTCTACATTCATAACAGGAGTCCTGCTAGGGACCATTCCTTAAAGACTGGGTTGGGCTCCAATTGCTGATCTCCTTTCCATACTGGGCCTTTAAGCCCCATCTGCACCACCTTAAACTCTTGATGCTCCAGAGCAGACCCAGGGGCTGAATGCAACCCAGCAGGCCCCTCTCTCTGATTCGCACAACTCTCCCCAAGCCATGCCCCCCATGAGTCATGCCACACCCTCTGAGTGCCTGTGCTCATTGAACTACAATAATGCCCCTTGCTTGCCTGGATGGAGAAACATGGGGGTGGGGGGCTGGAAAAACGCTGACTTTCATGTGGGGACATCTGTTGCCTCCCCCAACTACCATTGGGCATATACCGCCCCCCAGGACAGAAAGCAGCCCTTGGATTTGAAGAGTTTCCTCGCCTTGCTGTCGAGGCAGCCAACATAAAGAAAGGAGATTTTGATTGCCAAGTAATAGCTAGATTTAAAAATCAACCACCTTGAATCTGAGGGAAGCTCTGACAAACTGACTATCAAAAAGCTTCCTAGAAATAATTTTACACATGTGTTGATACTGGTGCCAACTAATCTACTTGTTACTTTTACAGTCAAATGTACCAAGAGCTGCTGAAATCCACTCCGTTTGTGGAATTTATAATATTTTGAAAACTAGTTGGGATAGGCGTTACGATACGCTAAATATTTGAAGCCACTGTTTGATGAATATATACAGTATTTAACTTACATTTTGCTAACTACCTTAGAGGCATTCTTGATTAAGGATGGTACAGAAATATGCTGAATAAATGAAGTAAGTACCTGCTCACACACAAATTTCTCATATGGTCCGGATAACTTGTCTCTGAAATCATAAACATATTCTTCAACCGCATTCTTTGCATCATTCCTTTCCTTCTCCAGTTTGTCTTGCATAATCATCTTGCCCTATTTGATTGACAAAAACAATTACATTAAATCATCAAATTCTGAAGACCAGGTAACTATACTCGGCGAAATGAAACACAAAGGCCCTTCAAAGACTTTGTTTACAATAAATATTAGTGAAACAAATGCAGTACTGTAAAGCTTTTAATTTATTCACATTTTTTAAATAGTCACCAATATAATTTGCGTGCTGGTTGAGAACCGTAACAATAAATCAATACAATACAATATTAATCTTTTACTGGAAGAATTTCTATTATAAAGAAATAGTGAGAGAGAGAGAAAGGTGGGGAAGAGAGAAAGAACAAATATGTGTTTTACACGCACACACACACACACAGAAATATACTCCCATACATTCTTATAGAAATTGATGTAAGAATTTTCCAAAGAATCCTGGGAACTGAGTTTGTTAAGAGAGTTGTTGGGAGACTCCTATTCCCCCTCACAGCTACAATTCTCAGAGTTCCCTGGGAAGAGTGATTGATTGCTAAAACCACTCTGATAAATTGGAGCTCTGTGAGGGGGAATAGGACTTTCCCAGCAGCTCTCAGAATCCTTAACCAAAGTGGTATGACAGAGCCTTAAATTTATAATGCAGATGGTGCCTGAGATTAAGACAAGTGGGACCTGCAACCACAAAAAAGGATGTGTGGAGTGCTTCTGTCCAGTGCCCATTCCACCACCACCATCCCGGCTATTCTGCACCAACTGAGCATGCATAGCCCTCACAGGGTTGTTTAAGGATTTTACCCTCTCAGGTTGTGACTGCTATTTGTATATACAATGCCGACACTAATTTCACACACCTCCGTTTCAATGTACATGTTGAGCAGGTCTCTTCCGAGCTGCCAGACCAAGTTCGCCTCAATAGGCAGCTCGACATTCTTCACTTTCATTTTGGGCTTTTTCGCTTCAGGAGGCTGGTCGTTCTTCTTTTCGTTTCCCTGGGGCGGGCAGCAGAGAAAGAGCATTGACACATCCCGGATTGGCAGGCGTTTCTCAGAAAGTCTGTTTTTAAAGTTCTCGCACAATCTCAAGCGACCTTGGAATGATCCTGCCAACACACGTTGCCAGGAGCACCAGGTTGCTTATAGTCTTTTGATGGGAGATTACTTTTATACTGAGTTAATTGAATTTCTACTTTTCCTTCGGCGGAAGGCATTAAAGGGTCACTCACTTTTCTGGCATCTGGGATTTTGTTTTCTTCAGAGGGAGTCTCAGGAGAAGGGGGAGACTGTGACGTCTGCAGACCATCTGTTTGTACCTGGGGCTGATCTCCAGCCTCATGATTGCCCTGCTGGATAAAGTTCTGAAATGGGAGCCCAGGCACAAATGATGTGAATAGGACATGCACATGGATTCAGTAAGAATCTACAACAAATTTAATGCTCGATAACACACAGGCTGTAAACAAGATACCGCAAGAAGCTTTCCAAAAAACCATATTTTTTATTATTATTATTATTATTATTATTATTATTATTATTATTATTATTATTATTATTATTATTTTGTCACTTTTGAGTGCATCACAAAGAAGTATTTTGCCAGAGATAAATCATTTGCAGTTGTCCAGATGTTGTTACACTAAAATGCCCAGCATCCCTGACTGAGGCTGATGGAAATTCAGATCCAAGTTATAAGAACAACCCCAAAGGGATGATCCACTCTGATAGGTGAATTGTGTACTATATCACAATTTATAATAATTATTAATATTAATATATTAGTTATTGAATTTGTATATTGCCCTTCATCCAAAGATCACAGGGCAGTTCACAACGTAATTCAAAATGAGAACATGTAATACATATTAATAAATAAAAGCAATTCAGTAACACCCCCTTCCCACAAACATATTTAAAAGGCCATAGAATGTTAATCAGCCCAAAGCCCTGGTTGTAGAGAGATGTCTTCCCCCTGGAGCCGAAAGGTAAGTAATGAAGGTGCCAGGTGAGCCTTCCTGGGAAAAGCATTCGGCAATTGGGGACTCATCACATAAAAGGCCCATTCTTGTGTTGCTGTCTTCTGATCTCTTCAGGAGGAGGTACACAAAGAGGGGCCTCAGATGATGATTGCAGTGTCATACAGGGAGAGGTGGTACTGAGTCATTTAAGGCTTTCTAGGTCAAAACCAGCGCTTTGAATTGGGCCCGAAACTAATTGGCAGCTGGTGCTGTCGGGCCAGGATCGGTGTAATAGTAATATGCTCAAACCATCTTGTCCCCATGAGTAACCCAGCTGCCAAGTTCCACACAGGCTGAAGTTTCTGAACCATCTTCAAAGGCAGCCTTACATATAACACATTGCAGTAATCTAAGCTAGAGGTTACTAGAGAACAGGCAAGAGTAGTTAGGCTATCCCTGTTGAGATAGGGGCACAGCTGGGCCACCAACCGAGGCTGATGGAAGGCATTCCACGCCATTTCTATGGCTGCATACACATTATACCTTTGAACGACATTCTTCCCCTTGAAGAATTCACTCCTCACAGAGTTAAAATTCAAAGCAACCCTTAAACTACAGTGCCCAGAATTCTCAGGGGTGGGAGTGTGCTTTAAAGGTACAATATTTACACAGCCTAATTCTCCCCATAAGGCTGTAGAATCACCTCCCTTCCCATCTTATAGAAAAAGAAAATAGAATAAAAAAGCTTCCTTCCTCTTAAGTAATTTTAAAGTATACCAACCAGACGTACATAGGAATCTGCCTTATATATCATCTGTTCTGACTGGAAATGGCTCTCCAGGGTCACACAAAGGGAACAGCTATCTGAGCTATTTAATTGGGGGTGTCAGGGGTTGAACCCCAGCCCTTCTGCATGGAAAGAATGTGCCCTACCACTGAAGGATGGGACATGTATTCCAGGTGAAGAAACCAACTTACATTAATGTCCTCCTCCAAAGGTTTTTGATTCTGAGCATCTGCTACAGCCTCAACACTGTGATTTTCATTCTCTTCCGCTTTCATCTGCTCCACCATAGATGCAGTAGAGACACTAAATATGCCGTGAGTATTGATGCGAACTTTGACCTTGACTTTAGTTTTCTCCCCATCATTCTGAGCTGCGATATTCTGGATAACGTATTTGCCTTTAAACAAGAGAGTGATCCCAAAGTTAAGCACGAGAGTCGTAAATTATTCCCCAAACCATGCCGTTTCTACAAGGCCCTCAACTATCGAGAGACGCAAGACTAAAAAAAAAAAAAAAGGATGGGAAATTTTCAAACTGTCTATGACTTTAATGCTTAAGAGTTGAAGCCAACGTTACTAGATCCAATGAAACGAATGGGCATGAAACTCCATTCCAATTATCGTTATTGTTTCAACAACACTGACACAACCAGTTGGCACTGCAATGTTAAAAAAAATAAATACTGGGTGTGTACACAAAACCCCAATGCTACTTTTTCTTTTTTTTAAGAAAAGGAACTTTGTGCAACATTACTGCAGTATACCACACAGCCAACTCTGCATGTAGTGCAGAGATACAAATCTCCTGCCAATGTCCTGGTTTGTGCAAAGCATTAAACCATAGTTAAAAACCGTTTACGGTAATGTAAGTTGGCATGTTGGCACATTTTGCTGTAAAGCTCTCACTTCACTCGTTTCCCACTCCTGCTGTTGCCATGCTAAGGCGCAAACAAATAAGCCAAGAACAAATCTTGGTTTCCAGTCATGGTTGGTTTGGAGAGAAACTTCACGAAACACTAAGCGAGGCTCTGATTTTGTCTTTCTATCATGACACAGCAAGGGAGGAATGAAACTGCACAGTCATATTAACCAGTGTTTAACATTATGCGTGTACCAGGCCATTATTGGACTAGCAATGCCAATTTTATACTGTTAAACACTGCCAAGGATTGAAATCTTGAGAACTTGGTGGATCAGGCCAGTGGCCCATCTAGTCCAGCATCCTGTCCTCAGAGTGACCAACCAGATGCAGGATTTGACCACAAGAGTCCTCTCCCCTTCTGTGTTTTCCATCAACCGGTATATTGGCTGAGAAGGGAACATTCACTTACCAATCATTTTCTCAGGGTAGGGGGTGCCACCGGGATCAGAATAGAAAGCTTGGAGTTCAAATGGGCCCTTTCTGTAAAAAGTCAAGATTTTGGAAAAAGGTGCTGCATGATGCCTGCTGAACACTTCATGAATTCTACAGTCAAAACAAAAGAGAGGGAGAACAAGTCAGACATCAGTATTATTTTGAAGCCAACCTTACAGTAGATTGCAACTGCCCACCACATCTGACTTGCTGTAAAATGTGTATTGCATGCAAGACTTTAATATATAGCGAGCTACTTATTTCAGGACTTGATTGGGTCAGATTACCTCTCATCAATGTCATCTAAAGTATATCTTCCTATCCAGGAACATAGGAAGCTGCCTTATACAGAGTCAGACCACTGGGTCCACCTAACTCAACACTGTCTACTGACTGGCAGCAGCTCTCCAGAGTTTCAGACAGAATCTTTCCCAGCCCTACCTGAAGACTGAACAGGGGACCTTCCACACAAAACGCGGATGCTCTATCAATGAGCTACAGCTCTTCCTAAACCCCAACAGAGCTGCCCTGCCTTGTACATCACCAGCTGTACCCATGCAGGGTTGTTGTTGTTGTTCAGTCATTCAGTTGTGTCCGACTCTTCGTGACCCCATGGACCAGAGCACGCCAGGCAGCCCTATCCTCCACTGCCTCCCGCAGTTCCCATGCAGGGTACAACATACAATGATGTCTTATCTGTAAAATCCAAGGTACACAAGCCCCAATTGTGCAGCTGACTAGCCCCAACCTGAGTTGCACACTAACATTAGGAGGTCAGTTGTGCAAGAACAGGATTTTTTTTGGGGGGGGGGGTTCTTACCCATCAGTATCTTCAGACTCTGTGCTCCACAGCAGTGATATTGGGAACGGAACGGATTCAGTAATGGAGAATTCTCGAACTTTAAAAGCTGGAGAAAGAATTGCACACTAAGAGATAAAAAGATGGAATTAGAAAAAAAACCCAGTTAAGGTCTATCCATTAGCTCAGAGAAAGCAAGACATGAGGAAGAAACAATGGGATGTGCTACTGGTTTAGCCAAACAGAAGTGACTAAACATGAGAGACAAAGAAGCATCTTCGTGTGCAGAAGTTATACCGGCAAAACCCAATTTATGATGTAATCCTAGTGAGACATGTTACCTGGAATTAAGTTATTATATAACAACAAAAAAGGACCAGCTTATCTTGAGGACAGAAGTAGAAACAGCATCTTCTACACAAACAAGTCACCTGTTTCATTTTACAGTATTTGAACTTTTTTTTTTTTTTTACCAAAAATAAAAATGCTTATTTTTGTACCAATCTCATGAAAATTACTTTCTGAGGTCTGCCTGAGAAGCGGACTATAAATAGCATAAAATAAACCAGTAGATATACTCATGAGGTAATACGTTAATTCAGAAGCTACGGATCTGCCATACAACTCGAGGATAACCGGTGTGGTAGGATGGGGGAAAAAAATTCCCAGGATTTTTAAAGTTTTTCCCCGTATAATTTTTTTCCCTTTTGCAAGCTCAAGAGTTACAATAAATGGATGCCGACCACAAATGCAACGTAACGCAAGCTTGGAAGCGTCAAACATTTGAAGTTTCGTTTACTAAAGACAGGAGCAACAAGTTTCCCAATGAGGCTAATTTGCATAGGGATTCCCCCCCCCCGGGAAACTCACATCAGTTGAGATGCGTGCACATTTACAAGTGAGAAAGTGGGTGACCATTAAACAGAATTACATATTTCAAACAAAACCAGACAACACTAAAATCAGTTGCCAGGTACGTATATCCAAAAGGATTCAACATGATATCAAGACTTGTTTTGGAAGCATACATGTAATTAATAAGTACTTGCTTTTAACCTGTGGAGGGAAAGCTGCCAGCAGGGCAGGGGGAGATTTAGAACAGATCAATGTTGGGTGGGTTAAAGCCCCACCACCTGCCACTTCTCCAGCAGAAGTGCTTCCTTCCAAGGGCACCCCCAAAGTGTGGACCAGCTGAAGCCAAGAGACCCATCACCCGGAAGGAGGAAGGGTGTTGCCCACACACCTGCAAGGCACAGCCTCTTGCGACAGCTTCGTCGGCGTTCAGCGTGGTGCTCACGTCTATGCCAAAGAACTTCCCGATCTTCTCTTTGACAGCAGGCATGCGCGTGGCTCCGCCGACGATTTCCACAGCGTGCACATCCTCCACTTTGAGCTGAGTCTGGTCCATCAAGGAACGAAGGGGAATCTCTATTTTTTGCAAGAGGTCAGCACACATTTCTTCAAACTGGGATCTAGGCAGACAAAACACAAAGAGAAACCGAGGGCTGAGGCTTCCTCGGAGTCCAGCCAAGGCAGTCCATGGCGCTGCTCAACCCTGATCGCCTTGGTTGGTTCAAAGGCGAGAGAAAGCCTTTCTTCCGCACCCGCGAACTAGGGACAAAATGGAAACGGAGGAGCTGCCCCAAAGCAGGCGTTTGATGGCAAACACATTCACATATTGTGGCTAGATACAGAATCTTCAGAGCTTTCACTTGAAAGGGGAGAAAGACGGCAACTGCCTCCTGTCCAGAAGCGGCTCATCTGGTAAGTCAGAGCTGCTGTGCAGGCATCCCTGCAGGGGTGTTACTGTTACTTCCACTTAGCAGGAGGAAGGGTGGGGCAAGGAGGTTGGAGTTGCACAGTGAAGTTGATCCGGAGATCCTGCGGGTGCGCTGGCACCCCCACCAACCTCTCTCCTCCTCAGTAAGCAAAACCATCGCCAGGAAGCTAGCACTGCAGCTCCACCTCGCTGGGCATGGCGCTTCTGTGCCTGGTCAAAACAAGGATAAGGACTGTTCACTGGTGCCTCCATTAGTAGCTCCTGTGCATGCCTAGAAAGGGCTACTTCACACATTTTACAAAGGATGGCATTCAGCTACTGCATCCTGTAAGTGCAAAGACTTCCGCTTGCACAATTTCCTCTCCTCTTCCTGCCACTGTGTGCACCCTGCACCTTCCCCAAATCTGCTCCAGAGGGTTGGGGGAAACCCTAGATTTAGGGGGTGTGCAGGGGGAGCAGAAGAACGCCCCACAGGGCAAGCAGAAATCCTTGTGGTGACAGAACGGTAACACAGAGCTATATCTGACGTATTTCCTATAAAGTATAAACCTCCTCTTGTTTGTCTTTTTGTTCAAAGGTATCCATGCAATCTATTCTTTCCAGTACAATTTAACCGCATCAGATGGATCTCTCACCTATTCATCTTTCCAGACACGTCTGTATCATTCATAAAGCATTCAATATTAAGTGGGATATCTGTGCTGTTTGAGCTCATTAGTTTTTTCAGCTTCTCACACTCCTGGTATAAACGAAGAAGGGCCCGTACTTTAGATTTGGGGTCCAGTTTGTACTTGGCTTTTATTTCAGCACAGAAGTGATCCACTAGTTTTTCATCAAAGCTTTTTCCGCCCAGAAAAGGATCAAAAGCTGTGCCAAGCACCTGGTTGGAAGAAAAGAAGGCATTGTTAGCTGCCCTACATAGCACCGTCATTCAAACCTCGAATGAAATGACTATTGATACAAAGGCTAAGCAAATGGCACTACCAACCAGCGTTCTTTAATCATAACATTGACATCCATGTACAAACATACACAAAGCTCCCGGTCATGCTAAATCAACACAGGCAGTACCAGTTTAGGGCCAGCTTGGGAGAACATACTCAAATCAAGCAGGCATAATTCATGGGTAAGATTCTGTCATTCTGTCTATTTCCGAAGTTCCAGTGTGAGCGCAGTTACTCATGTGGCCGAAATGATACCACAATACAGATACACAAAAGACCCACAAAATTTACAGAAGCACAACTAATGCAGGGAGGCGGAGGGAACCCCAGGACTGTCCAATAGGAGTGGAGTGTGCTCATTGGCCACATGATGCTGAACACTGGGGACAGGCAACTCGGCAGAAGGATGAATGGAAAGGACGGGAGTGGATCACCCGATGGGGTGGAGCTGTAGCAATAAATAGCCCATCAGTGATGCCATTGCCATTCCCTGGGAGAGAGGGAGGTTGGAGTTGTGCAGGTACACCAACAGAGCCCATCTGGCACTCCCATCAACACGCCGACTGTTAGCAACTTGTGCAAGCCAGTTGGTAGTTCACTACACCGCAACCCATGTGATGTATCGCAGTATGCAGAGTCTCAGTAGAGTCTTCAGGGTTTTCCTGCTCCCAGGAGACAGCTTCTTCCAGAGTCCCTAGTTAAGGGAAAAGCTCCTCTCCCACACAGTGCAAAACAACAAAGTGTTCACTGTCTCCAGGCACAAGACACTGCTATTTACTATACACAGTTCTTCTGGTTTCTGAATTAAAGATACATAAGTACAGAGAGATCTGCTAACACTATTGCCATGCTAGCCAACGCTGCTGTGCAAAACCTTTTCCCGACTCTCACAGATTCACAGTCAGACCAGGACAGCACCAGGAGATGTAACTGGACCCAATGAAGGCAATGCCCCAGAGACTATTATACCTATCTCTACATCCCTGAGCCAATGGGAGGGTGAATGACTCAGCAGTCACACACTCGACCTCTGTTGCTATGGTAACCCGGTGCGCCTGGTTTCTTATCTCAGAACATCCACATTTGGGGAGGAGTGCTCCTCAAGACATGAGACTAGGCATTGTGTTGTTTATCCCATTTTTCACATTACACTGATACAGATGCAGCCCTGACCTCACCTGTCACCTCCCTCTCCCCTTCGTGGGAAGTAGCAGCAGCACCGCAGCCAGGAAGCTCCTGCTGTGGCTCTGCGCTGCCTAACGCCACTCCTAGCTGAACCACTCGGACCTCTGGCCCCAGCTGACCACATGCTGCTTGCTTTCTGTCCTGTTTGCAACACTCTGCATAGGGATTTTCTCCTCCCCTTTCCAGTTTTCGCCGTTCTGCATCCACATTCCCGGAAACGAGTTCGCCAACAGGTCTGCTCATATCTGCCCCTCAGGCTCTGCCTACCTTCACTTTACCCTTGTTGAAAGCGCAGGCGGAGACTTGAAATGCTGAGTAGCCCATATCTATGAACACCACCAGTCGTGGTTTCTCTTCCGGAGCTGGAAGGTCCTGCTTGTAAATCCCGTAGTTCAGGGCCACTGGGAAAAGACAAACCATTGGTGTTAAGTCAAAGCTACTTGCGATAGCTAGAAAGTCAATGGCACTTCCAGTTGGGGAGGTGACGCTGCACTCAACCCTGGTATACACTTGAGATAGCAAAGTTCGCTTACTCAGAAATGTAGCAAAAAAGATGGGAGAATAGTTCCAGCCTGCCTTTTCCCTTCACCATCCCCAACCATGGGGCCTTCATAAAAAGGTTAACAAGCTGACATCTAATGCCCTTATGAACTCCAGAAGCAGTTTTCCGAGCTTACGTATCTGCTGAGAAAATTTACATGCCTGGACAGCACATTTTCACAATATGCTTTCACACTGACGGTAGGCGTGGCTATAATTGTGAGAGGAGAAACTTTGCTCTATGTGAACAGGAAGGAAATTTCATTGGCCCACCTGCTGTCATGTCATTCATGAGCCTGAGGCAATTCAAGCCCACAACCTGAGCAGCATCCAGCAGAGACCTCCTTTCAGGATCAGTGAAGAAAGATGGAACCTAAGGGAAGCGATCAGATAGAGGTAAAGAGGGTTACCGAGAGGAAAAGTCCTGCTAATTTGTTTTTAAAATACAATCTCTCCGGGCTTCTTTTGCAGTAATTTAAAGGCACATTGTTTCAGCCCTGACTACTAAGTTGGCCTCTCATTCACCGCCCCAGTGCAACCTTGACGGTTGATTTCAGCAAGGACATTGCATTGAGTAACAGGTTGAGAAGACTGGTTGATTTTGTGACTTTTCCTTAACGAGCTGTACCCAAAGTGGCTTATAGCACACATTCAAAACATCAAAATAGAGAACATTGGAAACACAAATATACAAGATACAAAACACGTCGGTAAGTTCAAAATAACGAAAGTCAACAATTTAGCAAACACAGAATAAATTCAATTATTACCAAAAAGAAACTTCACCCCAACTTATGCTTAAGTATATAAATACCAAGCAAATAAAGTTAGCAGACAATAGTACAGGATATAAATAAATGTTTTAAAATGCAGATTCTCACTCTTCTGCAGTTATTTTAAAAGGAATGGCACATTGTAGCAACATGCAATATACTACATTTACATAATTCGTTTGCATAATTATAAATTCATGGAAAGCTGGCAAAAATCAGTTTCCTTTAAGTCTTCAACATAGGCCACCCAATTTTAAAACACACATTGGTGGTTTATGATGTAGAATTAATTCAATTTTTTTGCCAACTATCCATGTGAATGTATAATTAATTAAAAGCCTTATATTAACTTAGGAATTCATAATCATTGTGTATGTGTTTACTGTATGATTTATTCGTGTCTTGGTTGTATCCAATGCTCCACAAGTAGAACTCACCTTGTACAATGGAACTCTACTCATTTCTTCGCCTCCAGCCCTGTCCCCAAACTACTTCAGAAAGTCCCCCTACCCCAATATAGCTGATTTTGAGGGTACAAGGGGAGGGGATGCAAGGAAGAGGAGAGGAGGGGAAGTTTCATCCCACAAGTGGAAGTCTCTTGCATTGGCAGAAAAGGAATGCTGGATACTGCCCACAGGATTTCACACCACTTTGCACTAATACATGATATATGTCAGTGTTTTTCAACCTTTTTTGGGCAAAGGCACACTTGTTTCATGAAAAAAATCACGAGGCACACCACCATTAGAAAATGTTTAAAAAATTAACTCTGTGCCTATATTGACTATATATAAAGTAATTTTTCAATTTTTCCCACAGCACACCAGGCAACATCTCGCGGCACACTAGTGTGCCACGGAACAGTGGTTGAAAAACACTGATATATGTGCTATTAGTACTTGTCATCATCTGTTGCCTATTTCAATTACACTCATATACAGGGTGAGTCCTGTATATGACTCAAGGGTACACATGTTCCAGGGGGCCTCTTTTAAAAGAATTCACCCTGCATTACTCTTATCTGTAAGTAACTGAATGCAATGTTTTCTTTTCACATCTTAACAATATCTCCACATTTACATGGGTGTCCCAGAGGATTCCCATTGAGGCTTCTGTTTTGTTCTCCACCTGCTTAGCTTCCCCAATGCTGCAGCATCAGATGCCCCCACATCCGCCGGGTCCAGCTGTATTCAATAAAGTTGCTTAGATGCCTGCACAACAAAATATTGAAAAGCTTCTACAGGGTCAGCACAAGAGGAGACGAATGCAAATGCAAGGTTAAATGGAGCTACTTACTGAAATAACGCAATCGGAGACAGGTTTTTTGAGGTTATTCTCTGCCGTCTCCTTCAGTTTCGTCAGCAGCATAGCTGTTATCTGCTCCACACTAAATAAATGCTCCTCGTCCATGTACATTACCTGAAGAAACAATTGAAAACAACGATTACAGCATTCCAACCGGGCCCAAGCCAGGTCAGCCCACTATTATTCTTAGATTCTAATCACTAAACATTTGTTCTACCAAACAATTATTTCCAAAAACATTTCCTATTGCACACCTGAAAGTCAAAGCTAGCTGTGGATGAGCATCAGCCGGTCTGTGTAAATGAGCAACACCCCACCCTGAGAATGTGAGAAAACCGACAGGAGGCCAAGATCTGAGGAAAAGGCTGAAGTTTGAGGGGTGGAAAAAAAAGCCACAACAACCACATTCCGGTATAAAGATAAACTGTGGTTAATCATGACCTGAGTAGCAGGGAGCCTTTCCCTCCTCCAGTGTGGCCACGAGAAGCTTTTGCTTTCAATTAAGCATAGCTTAGTATTTCATCCAAACCCTAACTGTGGTAAATCTTAACGATGTTTTGCTGAAATAAGCTGTAAGCTGCATAATTATGACCTGAGGTTGGTTTGTTCCAAACAAACCACACATTAAAGCTTAAACACAGTTTATCCGATTCAGATGACACGTTACAGCTGACTGGTGGTGCCTACAAACCCCTTTACCTCCTTTGTTACATCAAGTATAAGATGGGCAGACATGGCTGGGCCAAATGGAGACGCCGAGAAGACCTAATTAGGTGCCAGAGATTCTCTACTCCTGACTCAACATTACCATCAAACCAAAGGTCATGGTTTGTCTTGCTCCAGACAAACCATGAGCTGCAGTCAAGGTTGGCATAGTGTGATGTACTCCCATTTATCTTATGAAGGGAGATTGACAAAAATAATAATAATCATAGAAACAATGAATTTGTCTTACCTTTATTCCAACATTTCCATTTTTCATTGGAACAACAGAGTAGCTCAATTGCTCTTTCTCCTTCTGGATAAAAGGATCGTTACACGTACGGCCGTGAAATCTCTTGAAGTTAAACACTGTGTTCTTTGCATGGGTAATTAACTACAAATGGAAGGGGGGGGGGGAGAGAGAGAGAAAACCCTGATGACTGGCCATCTTGTCAAAGAAGATGCCAGAAACAACGTGAGATCTATTGCCAGCAAAGGTGCATTTCAAGTATAGGCATGTTTCAAGTTCAGTTTATCGCTTCAAGTTTCATTTATTATTGCTAGTTAAAGCTGGGGTGAGCAACCTTTTCTAACTGGCTCCTTCTTGCAAGCCAACTTTTACAGGTGGGAGGGACACAATTTATTTAACTCATTAGTTTTTTTTTTTAAAAGTAACTCAAAGCATCTTACAACATTAAAAAAGCATTAAAACTAGCATAAAACTAAAGCAGAGTAAAATCTGTAATTCATTCATATTTTTAAAGGGCAGGACTAAAACATCCCACTCACTGAAGGAAGCCAGAGATAATGAAAAGTCAATGGCTTGGTAGAAACACTTTTGCCTGGTGTCTAAAGATAAGTAATGAAAGCGCAAGGCAGGCCTCCCTGGGAAGAGCATTCCAATAAAAAGGAGCTGTGGCTGAGAGGGTATGTTCTTGTGTCAACACTCTCTGCTCCTCCATTGGAGGGGGCACATGGATGGTGAGCACAGGATCCAGGTTGGTCCATGTGAGGAAGAAGAAGAAGAAGAAGAAGAAGAAGAAGGGGAGGAGTTTCGATTTGATATCCCGCCTTATCACTACCCGAAGGAGTCTCAAAGCAGCTAACATTCTCCTTTCCCTTCCTCCCCCACAACAAACACTCTGTGAGGTGAGTGGGGCTGAGAGACTTCAGAGAAGTGTGACTAGCCCAAGGTCACCCAGCAGCTGCATGTGGAGGAGCGGAGATGCGAACCCGGTTCACCAGATTACGAGTCTACCACTCTTAACCACTACACCACAATGACACCCGGGGCGGACCGCACCCCCCTTCCTCCGCCACTGCCCCCGACCCTAATCCCTGCAGGTCATGATGTTGGATGATTGATAGGTGAGTCTACAATTGAATCTACAATTCAGATTTGGCTTTGATAGATAGATGAATAATATATGTAGTACCATCTGTTTACCTGGTACTTTAAAAAGCAGCAGCCAAAGGGGGACAGGCCATTGCCCCATCTGATGAGTTGCTGGGTCACTGCAAAGCCCAAGCAGTGTAGAAAACAGCTGCTTGAAGGGCTACATTCAGCATTTGCCTCTCTGCCCAGTATAGGAACATGAGAAAAGATCTACTGGATTAGGAAAGAGTCCAGCATCTAGCCTAGCATCCTGTTTTCACAGTGACCAAACCGATGCCTTTGGGAAATCTCTAAGCAGAGCATAATAGTCCTCTCCCCATCTGACAGGTCTAGCAGCAGTTATTAGTATAATTTCAACAACATACATTCTGAGAAGCAGCATGGGTAATTTTTTCCCCCTATTCCCAGTGTCTCATTTTCAAAACAGCCACTTTACTAATTTCCCAGTGTAATTTGCCTTGCTGTTATTCAGAGAATGACTCACTTGGTTCTTAGCAGACACGCCAATTGCCCTGTTCTTGGACCCAAACGACACCACCGATCTGAAAAGAAAGTAATCCACCAGTGATTATAATATACACAGTAAATTGCCATTGGTTGAGAGGCCGGCAGGCATCTCTGATATCGCTCGATGAATCTAAAAACATGTACTTGTAAACGTTTCCTTCTGCACCTTGCATTTAAAGCGCTCTGTGGCAGTCATTGCTTCTCCCAAAGAAACATGGGTATTGTAGTTTGTTGAGGGTGCTCGGAATTGTAGCTGTGAGGCATCTCCCAGTGACTCTGTTGGGAGCCGCCCAGAGCAGCTGTGGAAACCCAGCCAGATGGGAGGTGTATAAAAAATAAATTATCATTATATTGTAACAACCGCTAAAGTGGTATAGCAGCGCTTTAAATGGATGGTGTGAATGTGGCCAGGAATCAGAATTTTTAAAGCAATGCATTTACAACAGCATCAGTTCATGCCTACCTAATAGTGACTGCCTGTGTCAGCACAGTGAAGATACTAAAAAACTAACTTCTGCCCAAAACTATATAAATACTTCATTTCTACAAAGATTTACATATTTGCTGCTGCAGGTAAAAGTGTTGAAATGACCTAAGTCCCAACAGAACAGCACCATATGGCACAGTTAAGAGCTGACAGTGCTGATAATTTAAAATATGCAAGGGCTGGAATTTTCCACATTTGATCTTGAATCACAGGTCAATTGGTCAGGGGGTCAAGATTGCTTGAAGGAAATCCCTGAGCCACCCCCCAGCTTGTACAAAACCAGTAATTTAATCAGAGTGGAAACAAAACTCAGGACAGTGGAGCTCTCTGCAAGGCAAATGACGGTAACAGGTATTATGAAAACAGCAGCCCTGGGTGCAATCCATTCCCTCCATAATGGGCAGTGAAACTTTCTTCTGTCCTGATCCCGCTGTGCTCCGAGTTTCCATGCCAAAGGCATTGGAATTGAGCCTCTGTCTCAAAGATATGTCACTGTATAGCAGGCACAGGCAAACTCTGGCCCTCCAGATGTTTGGGACTACAATTCCCATGATCCCTAGCTAACAGGACCAGGGGTCAGGGATGATGCAAATTGTAGTCCCAAACATCTGGAGGGCCAGAGTTTGCCTATGCCTGCTGTATAGCTTGTATAAGCAAGTGCAAAGTGATGCATGTTGGGGCCATTTTTTTTTTAACATACAGTATGCTTGTGTGTTTTGAACGGACAGTGAATGACCAGGAATGAGACCTTTGGATCGTATAGCTCAACGAAGATGTTGACCCAGTGTATGGCATGTGTGAAAATTGTGTACATTTCTGGTAGCCTCACTGCAAAAAGGCTATTGTAGAGGTGAAAAGGTTTCTGAAAAGGGCAACCACAATGATCAAAGGGATGAAGCAACTTACGGTATCTATGCAGAAAGATTGCAGCATTTGGGCCTTTTTATTTTAGATAACAGGCAAACAAAAGACCAAATGATAGGACTGTATAAAATCATTCATAGCATTGAGAAAGTGGGTAGAGAAAAGTTTTTCTTCATCTCATAAATTATTATAATTATTAACTTATTAAAATTCTATACCACACTTCATTCAAGGATTACGGGGTGATTTACAACATAAAAACACAAGCAGGAAGCCACTGAAGAAAAGGCCGTTCTTGTGTTGCCACCCTCTGGACCTCGACAAGAGGCACACAAAGAAGGGCCTCAAATGATGAATGCAGGGTCCAGGTTGGTTCTTATGGGAAGAGGCGGTCCATGAGGTACTGTGGTCCTGAGCACTAGAACTTGTGGACATCCAACGAAGGTGGATGATTCAGGACACACAAAAGAAAGTACTTCTTTACATGATGTATGTATGGTTAAACTATGGAATTTGCTCTCAGAAGCAAACAGGGAGGGGGAAAAGAGAAGTTGGGGGAAATGCCAAGTTCCACACAAATTGTGGAATATACTCTGCTGGATCAATCTCGTTTCCTTTTTTTGTTCTCTGCTCACAGTGATCAGCCAAATGCTTGTTAGGAAGTCGACATGCAAGATCTGAGTGCAACAGTGCTCTCCTCACCTGATATTCAGAGACATATTGCTTCCAACAGAGAAGGCAGGACATACTCCACTCAGATGCAATACAGTACATTCTAGGGATTGCAATTTAAATAAAAATGTTGCTTATTTACAAATAGCTTTTATGAACATTTTCATACCCCCTGAACTTCTGGGGAAAGGGTGTGGTAAAATGGCTTTAAAGCAGAGCTTTCCAAACTTTTCATGTTGGTGACACACTTTTTAGACATGCATCATTTCGCGACACAATAATTCCATTTTACTAACAAACGGGAGGTTAAATGAAATCATTTTGAAGAATGCAAGACAACAGTGTTGTTATTGCATTAAAATATTAACAATGCATAAGCTTTCAATTAGGCAGCTTTGGGTGTGGAAATGGGCACTTGTCCCTGGTCTCCCACCCCAATGGGCATCTCAACTTTCTAGAGTTTACCAGTCTAACCTTTATCTCAAAGGCCCACTCTGGGTTGATGCTCCGCCCTACTGAGATAGGCAGAAAATACAGTTTATTCATTTGCTTGCATCCTCCGTCTCTATCCGGAGGAGAGAAAACTCCAGAAGCTTCTAGATCCTGGTCTAAGATTCCTGAATATTAGTCCATCTCCCCATAGCTGCACAGGATCCAGCAAGCTCTTCTTTCAAACTGCATCATCACTCTCCCTCTCCCATTTCCTTAGTGCCTAAGCACTAAGTAGGTGGCAACTGCTTGGGGATAGGGAGTGGACACAGATTGTGAGACGGCACTGCAGCATCATCTCTGCCCCTCCCTCTTCAATCAAGAATCCAGGAAAAAGGCAATACATACTCAACATCTTCTCCCTATATACATGCCCACCACAGGCTAAGGGAAGTGTGAGAGGAATCATTTGCTTCTATGATGCACTCTTACATTTCCATGCATGAGATGTTGGAAGCGGCAATGGTGAGAGGAATACAACAAAACTGAGCTCTCCGGGTGGGATATATACACGTGTGAAATAAGAACCGTTTGCCACGTTCTAGGCAGCTCACATATCTTGGAAAGAATTAAATATCATTCCTAGGACCCCCCATCTAATTCAACACAGCTGGATCCGCTTCTAAAAAAACAACAACAGCTGCAGCCCTAGGCACAATTACTTGAGAGCAACCTCCGCTAAACTCAACGGGACTCATTTACAAGGAAACGTGCTTACATGCAAGTAAACACCACTGAAGTCTCCGCGGTTAGAATTGGGGATAATAGTTAACTGTCAGCGGATGTCTGCCCTCATCGTGCGTGGGGAACCACCAAACCTATCATCATCATCATTATAGAAGGCTGTTACCTGATCGCTACTTACTCGCGAGTAAGCCCTACATACACTCAACGGGGTTTGCGTGAGAGCAAAGATTCGGAAGCTCGCCATGTGGCATCACTTCCATCAGATGCAGGCATTGTCGCCTTCAGTTTGACACAGGTGCATCGCACGCCTGCATTTGCAAAGCCTGCAATCTTATCTCCCTTCATGGCAGGGAGGGCGACGCTCCTGCTGCCCCGGACCCTTTGCAAGGAGATTTCGCCTGCCTGCCTGCCTCTGACACTCATCCACCCCACCCTCCGGATCTGTTACTCACGGGGTGCACCGGTCACTGAACTCGTTGGCCACGGTCTCTATACCCCCGGCTCTGGCCACCGCGACGTAGCTGCTCTGCGAGCCCAAGTCAAAGCCCACCACAGCCATGGCGGGGCTCCCCTACGCCGGACGCTGCCGCGGCTTGGGAAGGTGTGGAAGCGCCCTCGCCGCTCGGCTCTCCCCCGCTGCAGGTGCAACCCTCGCCCAGCCGCCGCAGCCGCGCCCTCCCTCCCTGCCTGCGCGCGAAAATCTCTGCCTACGGCGAGGAGGCTTAAATGTGACAATGGGCAGAAGTTTCCAGAAACTGCGACAAGCTCCTTCGCCGGCTCCACGTGCGGCTTCCGCTTCCGCCTTTCTCCGGCGAGCTCGAACCCTCCCAGCCAATGCAGAGGCCGGGAACCGGGTGACGTCCGCCGTTGCCTGGGCGACGGCGGACGCCGCGCGGCCTTCCTCCGCCCGGCTGCTCACGAACGTTCCAGACTGACGCAGGTAAGAGGCGTGGACCGGGGAAGTTCACGTGAAGGCATGCGCAGCCGGGACGTGGGTGGCGCTTTCCTTGCACTGTTAAATGGGACGGGAAATGAAATTATCCTGAGTTGTTATTAAAAGGCGCTCTCGGCTTTTCTTGGCGGGTGTCCTATATAGATTGGGCTCTTTAAGCGGGAAAGTGTTGTGTGTTTGCTAAAAGAGTGACAGCTCTAGTTCTCCGTTATTTGTAACCTACGTGCTTGTTTAACTCATCGGGTTGTCATGATGACTGTTTTTTCACCCTCTGAAACTCCGCTATCGCCACTCCCGAAGTACTATAAAATTGTCATTATGAAGAGCAGTGCTATAATTTATACCCTCAAGGTACGGCCCGCTGAATTCAGTGTCAATTACTTCCTAGAATCATGGGATTTTAGAGTTGGAAGGTATCCCCCTACCCTCGCCCTCCCACAAACACATTTAAAATATATTGGATGTTAGTCAGCCCAAGGCCTGGCTGATGAGGAACGTTTTCACCTGGCGCCAGGTGAACCTTTTCTGGGAAGAGCATTCCACAAACGGGGAGCCACTGCAGAAAAGGCTCCTTCTTGTGTTGCTACCTGCCAGATGTCTCCTGCAGGAGGCACTTTAAGAAGGGCCTCATTTGATAATATCAAGGTCTGGGTCAGTTCATATGTGGAGAGGCAGGCGTTGAGGTATCTCATCTGGACCTTGTGTAGAAATAAATTAGCTTTCCACCGTAATAGTAAATTTCAAAGCTTTACCACAATACAGTCTTAAATACTAGTTACAAAAAAATTAAACATTATACAGAATATAAACATTATACAGAAACAAAGTAACATTGCTTTCAAGTAGCAGGCAATACCGTCCTTTATGCAGATCAGTAAACTTTCTTTCTGGTCACAGAGATCCTAAGCTTGTTCATTACGGAGATTAGCTTCAACTGCGCTGCTACTGGTAGCTGTCACTGACTTCTTAAGTTTCTCTCCTGTGAGAGATCTGCAATTTCCATCAATGAGTCATCACCAGGTAGCTTTCTACTTTCACCGAGTGAAACCTCTGGCTTAATGTAAACCTCTCTGCTTTGCGAATGCAAAGCTTTACATAAGTTTTAACCTCGATGCATACAAATATTACATTTTATGTGTCTTTAACATCAGAGTGGCTTACAAAAATCCGTGTAAGATGCTCACAGTCTAAAAAGATACTGCACAAGAAAAAGGAATGGGAGGGAAGAGGAAAAAGCAAGCTCAGGTTCTAAATGTTACACGTCTTATAACACAGTTACAAAGCTCGGTCTATTCATGTTATGGTGTGTAGAAGAGCAGCATCTCCTTACCAATGCTAGTGGCAAATCTAGCTGTCTTGCCCTGCGGGCCCCCTAAAATACGTGGGCCCTGTAGGCCGGCACCTACTCTGCCTATTTGGTAATCCAGCACTGATTCCTCCAGACACATTATCCCTACTGATAATACTGTAGAGTCATAGGAGCACAGGAGTTAGACTTTCTTGAAACTTTACAAACGTAGTATTCTTACTGGCCACCCCAATCTCTGCCAAGCAGTGCAAGTGAGTCCAAGGAGTTTGCACTCAACCAGCGACTGTGTTCCTTTGGGAAAAATGAGGTGCAGCAGAGTGTCTTTGAAATGAGATTTATCTACACATATTTACACTGGAAGATTTCAATGGGGAGACACTTCACAACATTCACATCTCAGGAGTAGCCCGTCTTTCACAGCAGGCCAACATGGGATTCCCATACATCTCTGTGCCTCTCTTCTAGGTTCCTTCAGCCAGCTTGCCAAAATGATTCTGGCCTTCACAGCAGCTCATGGAGCTCATCCCAACAACCTTGTCAGGTAGATTTGGCTGAAAATTAGCCCCAAGACACTCAATTTGAACCCAAGTCTCCCTGGTACCAAATCCATCACTTTATCTGCTGCACCACACTGCTTATTTATATACTGAAACCACATATCCTCATCCAAATTATAAATGGGATGTGAGTGCAACTGACTGTAAGATATGGAGACTTTATAAAACATAACTTATTTGACTATAAAACTATTATGCTATTTCACATTAAGCTTATTGATTTCAGTAATATACTTTCACAAAATAGGTTTTGACTCCAGCCCAACTAGAGTCTCTTACTTAAGTGGTTTCTGAATTAGGTTGACATTTTGTAAACTTGTTCACTTCTTTTTTTCTTTTACATGGAAGAGAACATTTTTAGACCACTTCAATTAGGACAACACGTAATGTGTGTTACAACTCCAAATGTGCTTTTGCTGAAAAATACCAGATAAAAACAACTACCGGTATGTTACTATTTCATTATTTTTTGGGGGGAAACAAAGGTTGTTGGTATCTAATAACAGCATCAAATCAGTTAAAAACTCTTTTAAACATAATCAGAATACTAGGGGGAGCTCTAACCACATGGAAAACACTGGTGTTCTTCACTTTTATAGGAAGAACAAGCTTGTCCCTATTATGATTTTAAGGAAATCATATTCCGTTGCTTGGATGGGCAGTAATCCTTCTTTAGAGCTCAGCAGAAGAATTTGTTTGCAGTCCTGGTGAAAGGAATGATAACGACTTTGTGCATGTCCTTTGACTTTGTTTGTGCTTTGTTTTGTTGTTAGCCATATCAAGCACACCAACACCTGGGATAGAAAGACTGGATATGGCAGTAAGGAAACATGAGTAATGCACCCTTTTATTTTTTGACCCCGCTAAGCAGTTTATCCAATAGCAGAGAGACAATAATGCTGACATGCAGTAGTATCCATTTTTTTTTGTTCTTTTTAAGATCATATTCTTCTATTTATTTATTTATTTACTACATTTTTTTATGTCACTCATTAACAATAAGTCCTCTGGGCTGTGTAAAATTTAAAAAACGAAAACAAAACCCAAAAAATATACAAATACAGCATATTGAAGTAGTTAAAACAGGAGAATAAAACAGAGATAGTAGCGACAAATGTCTAAACAGCACTAATATGTCTTTTTAAAACTGAAAATCCTGGGGAAATAAAATGACATTCACAGAGCAATAAATAAACTACAAAGTAAGTACAGTGGTGCCCCGCTAGACGAAAATAATTCGTCCCGCGAAAATTTTTGTCTAGCGGGGTTTTCGTCTTGCGGAGCGGCAATGGGAGCCGCGCTCCGCAAAACGAAAAAAAAAAGACAAAATTTTTTCGTCTTGCGAGGCAGCCCCATAGACTTTTTCGTCTAGCGGGGCAGCCTCCCGCTAGACGAATGCTTTCGTCTAGCGAGTTTTTCGTCTAGCGAGGCATTCGTCTAGCGGGGTACCACTGTACCTTCTTTGGTGAGGGTATTCCACAGTGGAAGTGCCACCATTGAAAAGGCTCGCCACAGTGGCCACCTACTGTAACTCATTTCTCATATGCATGTGTTTCCTGCTTTTGGAATTGCTATAGACTCAGTTACATTGTCAAAGAAAATGCACTTTATGTGTGTTGTTCATGCATTCTAGCAATGTGACACCAGACTGCGCCGTGGAGTTCTGTTTTTGCTAACCCAGTTTCTCATACAGTTTGTAATGCGTTTAACTGAAACGCTTCTTCGTGTCTAGATCCAGCCTAGGTCCACACTAATATCCTTGGTAATCTTCCATTTCACTTTTGTCCTTTTGTGGTCCTGAAAATAGTATCTGCATTCACTCACTATTCTATTTTCTTAAGTTGAATGCAGTGCAAACAGGGGTGGGGTGGGGGAGCAAATCTTGTATCTACACACTCATTCACAAACAGATAACTTGATAAAGTTTGTTGGGGTAAACAAAAACAATGGAACAGTGTGAGACTTCTGCCAAGGCAGTAACACAAAAGCTTGTATCTCCTCAACATGACTCAAGCTTTTTCATGAGGCTCAATATCTGAAGGTATCTGAAGAAGTGTGCATGCACACGAAAGCTCATACCAAGAACAAACTCAGTTGGTCTCTAAGGTGCTACTGGAAAGAATTTTTGATTTTGCTTTTTCATGAAACTACCTAGATATTATATATAGACAGCCAATATCATGAAGCATGCCAACTAAACTGCACAGCTACATTTATGACGCAGTGTTTGTATGTAAGTCTATGGTTTCCTGGGATGATATAAATAAATCTGTAACATCTGAAGGGGACATATACATCTACAGATATGCAGAAAATTAATATCTGAAAGCGTCACTAACTTGTCAAGTAATTCATGCGTGTTTGGAGCTCTTCAAAAATATTAGTGAAGCAGTGAACTGCTCTCGTCAAGCTTTGAAAACTATTTCCCCACAAACTCAGAAAATACCGGTGCCTTGGTGTGTTCTAAAACCAAAACACTGAAAACAGCTTGGTTTATGCCAATTATATGTCCTGTTCCACCCCAAAAGTCCTTAGGAGTACAACAGGGTCTGATCCTTCAGTAACCTCCTGCCCCTCACCCACCCATCTGCCTGCCCTCTTCCCTTCCTCCAAACTCTCACTCCCATCCACCTCCTTATTTGCTTTGCTTCTTTAATGTCAGCCATGGCAGGGTGGAGAAGCTGCGCAGCAGTGCTGGGAAACTACCAGTAGATTGTTCAGGGCTTCTGATATCTGTGCCAGACACCTTGCAGGCTGTGGGTGAGGAAGGGATCTCCATCCCACCACACTGCTGGAGTGGCAATGAATGCAGAAGGAAAGTGGGTGGGATGAAAGACTTGATTTCTCCAGCTCAGTTTTGAATCTCAGGCGGAGAATTTTCTGGACACTTCAGAAGATCATACAAAGAGCCTGCTGGATCAGGCCAGTGGACCATCCAGTCCAACATCTTGTTCTCACAGTGGCCACATAGATGTTTGTGGGAAACCCTGGTTTCCAGCAACTGGTATTCAGAAGCATTACTGCCCCGACCAGGGCCAGCATTATGAGCCACCAAGATTCATATTTCCATGCCTGGCAATATGCATTTCTGTGACATTGCTAGAAAATATTATCAGTGCCCTGTGGGAAACATGAGAACTATTTTTTAGTGTATTTAGTTTAGTTTGCTCTTTAGTGTATTTCTTCCAAATAGCAGCTGTGCTGAAGTTTTCCAGACCATTACCATGATTATAGCATCCATTTCCAATTGAATACATTTTAAATCACTGAAAACAATGTGCCCCACACCTGCATTGCCTTTTTATTACAATTGCAGTATGCAATGCTTAAACAATTTAAACACCACTGCATTTTCAGTACCCATAATATATGCTCTTGTCCTTGCCTGTAGGATCAATCACAGACTGCCGTGCTTGCACAAGGACCTTCCTATTCAAAAGGTAATATTTTACCTTTATCTCTTGTAGGCAGAGCTGAGTATGGAAGGTGTTTGAGGCAAGAGAGCTTGATTGCTGCAGCAAGCAACATAGTGGTATTTCATGTCCAGAGTGTATGTTGGTATGGGGGAGAGGGGAGTGTAGTGTAGGCTTTTGCTGTATCTATTTTCCAGGGGGGCATATGAATATCAAATCAATATTTATTGTTTCTAATCTGAAATTGATTGATTGCTACTGGCCACCTATTTTCAGCTGTTTGTCTCATGATGATATGAATGCATGCTTGCACAAGGTAGCAAATGGCTGCTCAGAAAGTCCAGGGCAGGCTGCTAGAGCAGGGATGCAACCATCCTGCATGTAACAAAGGGATAAATGTAGTCCAATCATGCACAAGCGCTGCAAAATTCTGATGCATCTTGCCTCTAAGAGTCTGACATTACGAAGAAGGGACAAGAATAGATTGCCTCTGCAGAAAACTAAAACGGGGGAAAGTGACTTGTAGGGTTGCCACTTATTCACTTCCCCAACTGAGGAAATGCACCATCAAAAAAGAGGACACAGAGTTCCATAAAATGTACCCAGGTGTAAATTTAGAAATAAGTAGTATAATTTAAATAGAAATGCATCTCACCATAGTGGGGGGGGATGTGATCAGGTAACTTATGTGCTAGCTCAGTCGGCTGCCCAGGTGCTAACTCCTGGTGGACAGCTTCCACGCCTCTACTGCTCTCCTTTCATATACCGGTAGGTCTTTATCTTTGAACCAGACTTGGACTAGACATTCCCCTATAAAGTGGGAGACATAGGTACCCTAGCACCTGGAGGTGGGGACCTAGGATCATGAAATCCAACCAGGTCAGAGGCTAAGTGGCAGAGATGGGCTGTACGTTGTATGTCCTTAATGCATTAGTCAGGTCTAATGTATCATGAGGTAACTTTGGTTAGTGCTATATAGTTAAAGGTGCTTGGGCCTTATGAACCCCTTTCCCTACCAAAATTATTTTGATATTTTCTGATGGGCTAAAGCTCTGAAATATGATCCATGTGTAATATAGGACTCTTCCATTTTGGAAAAATATGAAAATGGGGCCTTCAAATTCATCCCTCAAAATGTCAGACCCCAAAGCCCCTTTTGAGTGTTACATGGCTGTGGGGATGGGGGCAGGACAGGACTGTGCACATCTGACATCCATATGTTCATTCTAAGTTTTGAAAAGCCCTCTGTGCAAGACTTCACAGTGTACTTGGAAGCCCAATAACATTTTTTAATAATTAGTGTTGTAGTATCACATTATAATACAAAAATAACATTATGTTATATTGCTATACTTCTCTTTTATTATATATGTGCGTGCGTGCGTTGTGTGTGTATGTGTGAAACCAATGATCCCGGTCTAGTGCTGATGCCCACAGGGGAAGGCAGGTCTAAAGGTGCAGAACCACAGATTGCTCCAAGTGAGCAGCTTGCTTCCTTGAATATCAGAAGTTCACCCAGCCTTTTAAAACCTTTGTCTCTTGTAGAGATTTTAAAAGCCCAGTGCCTCTGGCCTGAAGACAGGTGTTCCCCCTATGTTCTGTAGCCACCTGTCTGGTGTGCTTTCTGCGCCAGTGAGTAGTGTGGGGGACATTTGGTTTCTCACGCCCTGGTGGTATGCAGGGTCCTTCTAATAGCCTCAGGCACACTGGTCTCCTGACCTACAGCAACAAGCTCTGAACTTGATCTGGCTCCTTAGCTGGAGACTTTGCAGCCTCCACCTTTGTGTTGCTATTGCTGCAGGATTCAGGACAGTAATCACTTTAATGATAATTAAAAGATTGATTTAAAAAAATGGAACAAAGGTAAGAGTGAATGTGTGCTGAGATTCAAATGGTATCACCCATGGCAGCTATGTCACTGCTGACTGGTGTGGATGGAATGTAGCAGGATGTTAACATAGGAAAAGTTAGTGTGGGGTTGTGTGGAGTCCCAATAGTGTGGAAAAATCATTGTAACTTACAACAGAACAATAAATGGTTTGTGTTAGGCTGGAAGCAACCTTAGAGTATACAAACAGCTGAATACTGAGTCCCACTCATTCTGACCTGGCAGCCACAGGCAATATATTAAAATGATTTTTTAAAACTGAAAATGTTGTCCTTTTTTGGTACCAATTAAACCTTTTTTCCTCGGGATAATAGCAGCAGGGGGCAGGGTGTAAATGGAATCATAGCAGGGCAGAAAGGGTCAAAACCTTCACTCTTATGTGCTGCACTTCCAATGAATATTTTGCCCTGTATGTTGCAGACCCCACAGCTACTATTAATTAAAAAACAAATAAACTGATAGCCTTAGTGATACATTAGGTCAAGTTGGGCTCTAGAGTGGTAATGAATACCAAGGGTCCCCAAGTATAAGTCTAAGGGGTTGCTGAACTTACTAGGCAACCCTGTGGTGGTTGTATCTTTGGCATCGTAGGACTGTGTCCTTAAAAGTATAGCAGAGGAAAGTTTGTGGAATCTAAAGAAAAAAGAAAACTATTGCCTTTTTGATTCAGGATAGACAAAAGAAATTCAATTAAGTAAATTGGCCTGCTCTGCTTTCGGTATCATTGTGTTTTACTGCTCAGTTGTAAATCCAGCTAATTAGGTATACTTCTAATTGATTTCTGCCTGATGTGTGTGCAGGGAGAAGAATCAAAAGAAAGTGGGGAAAAAATCCTGTGCTGAATCCTTCGAAAGAGTTCAGATAATCCATTCTTATCTGCCATCATGTTTCTTCTTAATGTACTCTTAAATGATTTTGAATTTGTATTGAGCATTATCGCTGATACAAGCACATTATCGATGATTTTAGGATTAAAACGTGAACTGCATAGAAATCTATTGTTGCACCTTATTGGTAAAAATTGACATTCCAGAATAGGCATGAAGAGGCGCGGAGCAAGGGGGTGGGGGACGGCCTGCCCTGGGTTCCAGGGGAGGGGGGTGACACTTCAGCCGGCCTCGCCCCGCCCTGCTGGCGTGCCCCGGACGGGCCGCGGGGCAGAGCGGGCTCGCCCCACAGCCTGCTTGCAAACCTGCTTGGCGGCATGCGAGCAGGATGCGGGGTGAGGCTGCTGCACCCTGCTGCCTGCGCGGGTCCCGCCCGGCGCTGGCGCTATGGCACAGCACGCATGCACAGTGCATCGTACGCACTGCATATGCATGCCGCGCCACAGCGGCGCTGCCGGGTGGGACCCAGACCGGCCGTGGGGTGGAGCGGCCTCGCCCCACAGCCTGCTCGCAAACCTGTTCAGTGACATGCTCGGTGGGGGTTTGCCGCCCCGGGTGACCGAGTGGCTCGGTATGCGCCTGGGCATGAAGTCCCATGCAAACTGGAATCAGCAGGGGACAAATAGAAAACATAAAAACCTGCCTACATGTTCATCTATCTCAGCATTCTCTACTGCAGTGGTGGTGGTGGGGACCTTTTCCAGCTCAAGAGCCAAATTCCTTCAGCATAGCCTTCCAGGGGCCACATGCCACTGGCAGGTGAGGGCAGACGCAAAAGTAGGCAGAGCCATTTTAACTTTGTACAGGGGACTCATTTTTATACTCACACACAAGGCTCTCTCTATCTTCCATCCAGGCAAGGAAGACACATTTTCAGACTTTAAGGGCACACTGCAGCCAGGGAAAACACACAAGAATGGCACAAAGGAAGGCTGGTGGGGTGTGTGGCCTTGGGAGAGTCCCTGGGACCAGATAGAGAGGCCTGGAAGGGCCACGTTTGGCCCTTGGGCCTAAGGTTCCCCACCCTTAGTCTACTGTGATCAGCAGCAGCTCCAGCGTCTTGGGCAGAGGTGTTTTCTGGCTCTGCTCTGAGATTGGCAGTTTCTGTTACTAATGGTGGGAATTTCTGCTTTGCCATCTTCAGATAATTGGAGAATGAGCAAAAAACCGGCAAATGCTTTTTGTTTACACAAAACACCTTTTCCGGGTATTTTTTTTTAATAAAAAATTGTCCTTGGCATTATGTTTTCAACTGGGAAATATCGAAACATTCACAAAGTATGCCCCAACTTCTTCATTCCCAGATGTGATGGCTAATAACAGCAGCAGCAACAACAACAACTGGTCTTTTTTTTAAAGAAAACCCTCAACTTTTTAAAAGCAATATTTGCCTGTAGCCATGTAGCCTAGAAGGATTTAAATTCAAGAATCAAATCAAACTTTATTCACGTAGCCAACAGGCCATTGCGACTAAAAATACAGATAAAACAGATAAAAATACTGGGGAAAGACCAGTCAGGTACACAAATATATAAAAATACTAATAAATCATATGAAACCCCCAGGCTAAAAGGCCGTTCAAAGGTGGCCTCGTTCGAGTTGTCTGTCAAATTGTGGCCCTTAGTCTCATGAAGGATTTAAATTATATCTTGTTTTCTTTGTCCTGGCAACCTGTATTACAAATAGGACACATGAATAATTTACAAGTGGAAATCTCAGCAATATAATATAAAACTATACAATGTCAGACAGGCATTTATTGCTGAAAGATAAATGTTTGTTATTATTATCCTTCACATAGGTAATGCTCCCAGAATCCAGAACAAGGCTGGAAAAAATATTGTGATTCCTACATTTTTAAAAATAATGACTCTGTAGAACAACTTTGCCGTAAGAAATGCTGTGTCCAGCAAGTAAGATATAGATTCTCAACCATAGCAAATTATCATGTGAGAATTATTCTTTCAGGGCTAATAAATTCATTTTTTTGGATGTGCTTGATTTCAAAATTATAACGAGTGCTATAAAGGGATATTTAATAGACATGCCCTGTGAGTATGTTTACTCAGAAACAAATTTTATCTGTCTCAACAGGACATGGGGCTAAGAAACTGTGCATTACCGGTACATCAATTGCTCAATGGGATTTAGGCCCAAGTAATTGAGACCTAGATCCAACTTCTCAAGCAACATGAGTTCCTTTGAAACTGAGGAAGTGTGTGATATAACATGGGATCTGCTCTTCAAAGAGTGATAAACAAACAAACAAACAAACCAACAATCGCACTGGGCATGTCCAAACATAGGTCTTTGCACTCCAATCAGAACGTTGTCTTACAGGGGAAAGTACAGTAAATTGCTACAGTATAAATGGACTGGCATGACATCAAGGCAGTCTGGGGAACGGATTTGGCATTCAGGGTATCTTGAGGTTGCTAAAATTAAAACAGCACGGTCTGTTGTAGCTGTATGTGTTGTTTTGAAAATTATTGAAAAGTCAACAGATTATATTCCTCCATATAAAATGTTTCCATGTTATATGGCAGTAATATTTCATTTCTGTTGACTACACAGGTATCTCCAGGTACATTGAACTTGTCATTTGAACTACAGTTAAATTTCTTGATGGAAACCCTTGGTTCATTTCACTTCTAAGACATTGATTTACAGAATGAATCAGTGCAGATGTCCTTCAGCTATATATAGTTTTAATTAGAAGATGGATTTTGTGCAGCATACATCAGGCAAGGAGGATATTTTCTGTATAAGTTTGAGGACTGTAGCCTTGAAATGCTCAACTTTGTCATGGTGCTTGTTTGCTAATGGTTTGCATTATTGTTTCCAGTTGAAAGGTAAAAACTGGTGTATCATTAGAATGTCTCTTAAAAGGCATTAATACAGTATTTACCAATATAAAATCAGTTTAACCATTTTATTGCATTGCTAATATAGGGTTTTCATTAATATTTTAACACCTATTTGTTCTGTTTACAAGCTGTTGCTTGACAGTTAATGGCATTCTGTTTTCTGTGAAGAGGAAAAGTGCTGGAAACATAAAAAAGTGAGGAATGCATGCTGACCCTGATCCATTAAAAAACCATGTGAAGCAAATGGCAAATCTCACTCATGCAGGGTTGTTGTGATTGTCGGCACATCATCGTAATAAATGTTTCTTCTGCTACCAAATGTTAAAAAAGTGTGTGTGTTAAAGAAAGTTGGCTTTGAAAAACACAATCCTATGCATGAGTCTGACCAAACTGTGGGTGGCAGTGGAAGACTCTGGTCCATGGGGTCACGAAGAGTCAGACACGACTGAACAACTAAACAACAATGCATGTACACTTACAAGTCCATCCTACTGAGTTCAATGTGCATAGGATTGCAGTTCTAACAGCATAAAAAAGTACAAGGTTAAATCACCACCACCACCACAACAACAACAACTAATTGTTATGGCTGTTGCTTTCAAGGGGGAACATTATCATTCTGTTGTAGTTTTTAAAAAGGTAAAGGTACCCCTGTTATGTCCAGTCGCGGACTACTCTGGGGTTGTGGCGCTCATGTCGGTCTATAGGCCGAGGGAGCCGGTGTTTGTCCGCAGACAGCTTCCGGGTCATGTGGCCAGCATGACCAAGCTGCTTCTGGCGAACCAGAGCAGCGCATGGAAACCTTCCTGAAATGTTACTAAAGTATCAGTTTTTAGCTGGGTATTTTATTATTATTATCCTCGCTGTTTAATTTTCTGAGCTTTTGCTGAGACTATAATATTATATAAAATCCATGGATTATTTTCCCTTAAGTGATAAGTTTAAAAATGTATTCTATAGTTCTCCTTAGAGAATTGAATAGCCCGAAGATGTTTGTTATATTTATCGTGCTTCCTAGATGGGATGGTGTGTTTGGAAAGTATGTATAGTGTTTGTAGCAGGATATCTTAAGTTTTTAAGTGTGTGCAGAACAAGTTATTTTCTAAATGAATTAATGTTGATTAACCACAGCTTCTGGGTCTGTATGCAATAGTTTAAAATGGCATTTTGATTACCATTTCACATGTGTGTATGCATTAAAAAGAAATTCATCCCTAAAGACTTCTTAGTCAATGCTTACAACAAAATAAACACACATTTTTAATGTTTTTCTTCTAGGAATACTGCTCTAGAAACCATTCCTAAATGAACCAGGTAACCATGATTTTTGGTAATTCCTATCCAAGCTACACCATTAATGTGGAATGGAACCTTAGCACCCTGACTAGAAGTTTGACAGGTAACTAGTACATAAGAAAAGTGCTTGGGTGTATGTCTCAAGGAAAGTGAAAAACATGAACTGGTGAAAGTTGCTGCATGTTGAAAATTTGTGTGGACATGAATAATATAAAGGTTATCTTGTTAAAAGGGTTGTAGCTAAGTATTTAATGGAGTTTTGTAGAGGTTGTGCCTTCTAACCTAAGCACAGCTAGCTGTAATTAGTTTATTGTTGATTTAGTAAGCCCTTAGCATGAAAGGTTGAGGCTCCAGTACTTTGGCCACCTCATGAGAAGACTCCCTAGAAAAGACCCTGATGGGAAAGATGGAGGGCACAAGGAGAAGGGGACGACAGAGGATGAGATGGTTGGACAGTGTTCTCGAAGCGACTAGCGTGAGTTTGGCCAAACTGCGAGAGGCAGTGAAGGATAGGGGTGCCTGGCGTGCTCTGGTCCATGGGGTCACGAAGAGTCGGATACGAATGAACGACTACGACGTAGCATGAAAGTCTAACTTAGGAAGCGGTAAAATGTAGTAAGCCCCACTGCATTTCACAAGATTTGTGCTAGTCTTTGTTGCCAGATCTAAACAAACAAAAACAGCTGGAATAGAACAGCATAGAGTTCATGCTCCAGGTTGTCTATGATGGATTTGATCCTAAGCAGAGATACCCAGAGGTGATGCCAATTTTTAAGTGGATCAAATATGGCTTGGTCCTTGCTTGGATTCTTGGGGCGCAATTAATGCTACAACCGAGCCAGCAAGGCCCTTCTTAGGCTCTTAATTATGTCCAGGTGCCATTTAACACAGGTGAGTTATGCCTTGATATTTTTCAGAGACCCGAGTATGCAGTCTTTGTTTATGTTCATTAAAAATCAATGGGAGGCCTTGAGGACGCTGACTGTTTTTTTCCTCCTGCTTTAAGACTGCACAAGACAGAAGTCAGCCCACACCTGAATTAGCTTCCCCTGAATTCCCTTCCCCTGTCATGTTCTGTTCTGCCTCACCTCATTGAACATTAACGGGCAAGTCTTGTGCCCGGGAGACGAGGCAGGTGACTCTTCCCGGCGCCTGTTTTGAGAGCATCCAAGCAGGCGAGTCGTGAGGCGGGTCAGCAGGCGCCCTGGGGTGGGCCCTCGGGGGGCTGCGGGGCTCCACACACACACACACACAGCCCAAGCTGCCCCGGTGCCAGGGAGAAGGAAGAGCAGCCGTCGGAGAAGAGCCGAGGCGCCGCTCCAGACGGTTCGCGTCGTTTATCTTGAGGAGAAGCGAGCGGCGGCCGTTTCGGGCCGCGAGATGGCGCCGCTGAGCCTCCAACTCTTTCCCTCTCCCTCTTTCCCCCGCTCTCTTTCCCCTCACAGGCTTCCCGGCGCCCGGTTCTGCTGGGCGGCGATACCTCCTCTGAGGCCGCTCGGAGTCGGCTCCGCTCCTGCCAGCAGAGGCGGAACAGCGGCCAGTGGCGAAGTCCCGGGAAGAGAGGACGGGCTCCCCGCCGCGAGGAACAGGAGTAGAGCCGAAGCTGCTGCTGCCGCCGCCTCCTCGCCATGCCCCGCGCTTTAGCCGCCTGCCTTTTCCTGCTCCCGCTCTGCGCCCGGGGTGAGTGAGGGAAGTGAGTGGGGCGGACGGAGAGGGGACATTTTGTGGTGCGCGGACGGCGGTTGGGAGGAGGCGCCGCGGCGCCGCTTCCCCTCCCGGGCAGGCGGGGAAAAAAAGAGGTCGAGAAGCCGCCGCCGAGCCGCCCTGTGGCTGCCCTCCGCCGCGTGAGGGGAACCGGATACGCGAGGGAGCCTCTCTGCCCCGCTTCCTTGAAGTTTGTTCGTGGGATGGGCGGGCATCCCCTTCGCGTGTAGTCGAGCGGCAGCCGCTCAGTCCGTCCGTTCCCCTCTCCCTTCAGGGTTTAAACCGCTGCTGTCGCCGCACAGAGAGCCCCGAGGAAGCGCGTGTTTTCCTGAGGTGGCGCTGGCGGTTGGTGGGTGCTGAGTACCCAGGCGAAAGAGCCTGAGCAGCCCCATCTGCTCCGCGAACTCCAGAAGGGCACCCGCAAACCCCGGGGTGGCGGGTGGGAGAGCCTTGTGTGGCTTGGTGTGGCAGAAGCGGCTTTCGAGGGCTAGGATAACCCGCCGCTGCCTCGGAGGAAGCGGGGTTTTAAATCCACAAAAAACTCCTACCAATAGGTCAGGAACCTTATTTTTTTGGGGGGGGGGGTGTTGTGTGGGGCGCTGCCGCGAAAGCTCGTGGCATAAGACGACACAGAGCATAATAAGACCGCCGCCTTCTGCGTCAGGTTTAGTCCAAGGCAAACAGCCAAGCCGTTCCCCATTCCACCTGTAAAGCCAGCAGTAGTGGGCTATTATAGGGCAGGTCTTTTCAACCTGTTCAGACCCACTTTTAACCCAAGCGTGTGTTCGGGGACCCATTTCTTCACCCTTTTTGCCATATATTTGCATGGGAGTGGTAGTGCTCCTGTTGCGACCCACTCACTAGCCTAGACCAGTGGGCTAGGGAAAAATCCACCCTTTTAGCTGTGTTTCTGAGCATGACAGGGTGCATGAAGGCTGCACTCCTTAAAACACTTAAAGGTCTAAGGTCTGCTAGAACACAGCTGGGCTTTTTTTATTCCCCCTGAGGAAATGTGCACTGAGTGGTTTGCTTGTTTTTAAAAGGGTGGCTGATTAATGTGTTAAGTGATGGGGAGTGTGTGGCCACGGTGGTGCTCACAAAGAAGGACCTTTAACCATTATACTGATCCGCTGACAAAAATTACTGCTCCCCAGTGAGCTAAATCAACCCCCCTTTCTAATTCCTCCTCACTGGAACTGCTTTTTCAAAGGAGGACCTTCTGATTGAATTGGCTGCACCTTCCATTTATTTGTTTAATATCCTGCCTTTCCCCCAGAACCAGAACTTAAGGTGGCTCACAAAAATTAAAACAACATGGATAAAACACAGTTAGCTAAAAATATACCAGTATATGAAGATAATAGTTAAAAAATAACTAAACTGTGATGATATTAAAACAGTGTATAAACAAATCTATTAAAATATAAATGTTTTAAACAGCCCAGCACTATTGAGAGCCCTTTCCTTAAAAGCAGTCAGTTCCCAAAGCATGTTGGAATAAAACAGTCTTCACCTGCCAGTGGAAGATCAACAAGGAGAAAGCCAGTTTAGAACTCCCTAGACAGAGAGGCTAAAGCCTGGGAGCAGCCCATGAGAAGGCTGCACACCCACAGAATGTGCTGTGAGGATGGTGGGACTGAGAGAAGGGCTTCCTCAGAAGATCTCAGAGCCTGGGCAGGTTTGTATAGCAGAAACCCTTATAGGGCTTTATAGGTCATAACTAGCACTTTGAATTGTGCCCAAAAATAGATTGGGAGCCAGTAGAGCTTTTAAAGCAAGGGAAGTTATGCTTCATTTTCAGCTGCGGAAGCTAGTTGGGGCTATACATATACAACAGCCTAGTGAAGGAGCCTGCTTCATGAGCAAGAGGGAAGCCCCAGCTGATGCAGCATCTCTGCCTCAGTGACAAAATGTCAAGCCAAGATACTGTAACAAGTGAGTTAGGCAGCCAGGCACGTTTGGCAGCAGGGCAAGGAGATCGGGGCACACTTCTCTACTACTACCCTTTTTGACCTAAAAAATTCCAAGCTCCCATACAAACTAACTAAAACAATAATGGACATGCAGTTAGAAAGCCAGGAACAGTGTGGGAGCTATCCAGTATATTTTACAGAATGTCTCATGCACAATTATGTGCCTCTTGGATAGAAGTCATGATTGTGTACTCAGTGCAATGAGCTCCTGGCCCCTAGGGAACAAGTTCATTCCCTTCAGGCCAAGGTGGCAGAACTGGAGAAGCTGAGAGAGACAGGTTGGTGGATGAAACTCTTGTAGATGCCATAGCTGCATCCTGCTCCCAGGGTAGCAACCCCTTTGCTGCCATGGAGAATGAGAGTCTTGGGGAAGGAGAGTATCTCTCTGAGGAATAGGGAACAATAATTTAGAATGAATCTCATTTTGGGAGATGAGCAGTTTCCCTCTTGTGTCAAGGATAGTCCTCCAAGTTGCAGGTTGGGTATCCTGGTAGTGCCTGATTAAAACATTAGGGGTGCAGATAGTTGGCCTTGTGATGGGCATGCTGATTTCATGTCAACTTGCCTGACTAAAAGAAGCAGACTCTTCCTCAGAATTGCTATGGGTGATGATACTAGGCCCTAAGAGTAATTTACTACCTTACCAAAAGGTCCAGGGTGATGGAGAATGAAATGAATGAGGCAACCAAATGAGGATGTGTTTTAGTAATGGGTCACTTCAATTATTGTCACATAGACTGGGTTCATATGTTTTCCAGTGATGACAAAGAGCTAAATTTTCTAAATACTAAATCGAAAATTTCGATTTTGTTTTGACTATGGCAGACCAACACGGCTACCCACCTGTAACTTTTCTAAATACTGTTAATGATCACGCCCTACAGCAGTTGGTCCTGTAACTGACCAGAGGGATGTCACCCAGGACCTGGGGCAAGGTGTGTTGTTGAACTGATTAGGAACAGTAACCACAGTGCTATCAAATTCTACATGTATGTAAGTGGGCAATCACCAAGAAAATTGGAACACAATCACATTTGACTTCAAAAGAGGAAACTTCCCTAAAATGAAGAGATTGGGAAAAAAGGAAAGGGAAATGGAAGATACATGTCTCTAGAATGCTTGAGGGTTGTTCAAAACCACCATAACAGAAATTCATTCTGATTGCATCTTTCTTGACTGCAGGTCAAGAAAGGTACGACCAGGGACAAGCAGAGTAAAGGAAGATGTTGAATGCAAAAAGGTCTTCACAGCAGTCTTTGCATCTGTATTCACAGTGGAATATGCAATTAGTCTTTAGGATTAGCCTTTGTGCCACAGGACTGGAAGTGGCATCAATTTTTAAAAAGGCACACAAGATCTGGGCAAGTCTATTGTGGGAAAACTGGCAGAAAGTGTTAATAAAGATAGAATTACCAACCACGTAGTATAACAGGTCTTGCTGAAGCAGAACTGGTATGGCATCTGCAAGGATGTCTTCTCTCACTAACCTTTTAGAGTTATTTGAGAGTCTCAAAAAGCATATACATGGAAATGATTCAGTCAACAGTGTGTATTTTGACTTTCAAAAAGCTTTTGATAGTTCCGCACGAAAGACACTTGAGTAAGCTTAGCTGTCATTGAATATGAGGAAATCACCAGTTATGGATCAGTAACTGCTTAAAGAACAGGAAGCAGAGAGTATGAATAAATGGCCAGTTCTACTAATGGAGGGATATAGAGATTGAGACCTGTGCTTTTTAATTTGCTATTCTAAGTGATTTAGAGTTAGGGGTGAGCAGTTAGGTAGTCAAGTATGCTAATGATACCAAATTGTTTGTGGTGGTTGAAGCAAAAAAGGGATTGATAGGAAATCCCAAAGGATCTCTCCAAACTGGGTGCAATATGGCAAATGTGTTTCAGTGAATACAAGTGTAAAGTGTGAACCAGCTGTGATTGCCCAGGAATGAGATCCTAGTGGTGGAGAGTTCAATTAAGGTGTTGACCTAGTGTGTGACAGCTATAAAAAAGGCAACTTCCTAGCTAGGGAAAAGGGCTGGAAATAAAACTGTCAATATCTTAGTGCCATTATACAAACCTATGGTGAGACCACACTTGGAATACTATGTACAGTTCTGGTCATCTCATGAGATACCACAGAGCTGGAAAAGCTTTGTAAAAGGGCAACCTAAATTATCAAGTCACTCCCATATGAGGAAAGGTTACAATGTTTGGTTCTTTTTAGTTTAGAAAGAATTCCAGTAAGGGGGGGCATGATGCGCAGGAAGTAGATAAGGAGAACTCTTTCTCTTATATTGCTAGAACTCGGGGCCATCCAATGAAGCTGATTGATGGAAGATTCAGGACAGACCAAATAAAGTACTTATTTACATGGTAAAAACTATTGAATTCCTGTCACATGATGTAGTGATGTCTGCTAGCTTGGGATGGCTTTAAAAGGAATTGGACAAATTCATGGTGGATAAAGATATCAGTGGCTGCTAGTCATTATTACTATGTTCTACCTCCATTGTTGGAGTCAGTATGCCTGTGTGTACCAGTTTCTGGGGATCACAAATAGGGAGAGTGTGATTGAGCTCATGTACTGCTTGTGGCCTTCCCTAGACATCTGGTTGATCATTGTGAGAACAGGATGCGGAACATGACAAACTTTTGACCTGGCTCCACAGGTCTTTTCTTATGTTCCTAACACCCTTGGCTATTTAGAATCATTGGACACAAATTACTGACAGGGTTTTGAACAAAAAGGGTTCTTGTGCTCTTTTCACACATTGCTCTTTTCCTAGATGCTGAAGTGAAAACCATAGTATTACATGTGGCATCAACTGATTAATTCTCCCCTAGCATATGTTACACTCAGAGATTGCATATGGCATTAATCCATGGCATTCATATGTGTAGTATGAATATGATATAATATTTAGATTTCTGAGCTTCGTTCTTTCAATTCAGTTATAGTGCTAGCAGATCTTTTTTGGCTAGGTTACAGGCTGTTGCAGTTTTGTGCAGCAGCAGTCAGGAGAATTGATATTAAAACTTCACAGTAAAAGAATGATTTATTTTGCTGTTTTACTGCTCCTGGCTGCCTCTGTATCAAAGATCTTGAACTTTCTGAGTAATAACAGCAGGGAAGAAGTAAATTGCGAAAATATATCAGTAATAGGTTTTGGGTGTTGTGAAAGTAGATTAAAAAATGTACTACTGGACAGGCAGGTGAGCTTTCATTAAATGATAAATACCATAGAATCTCCCAAGATTGCATTTGTAAAAATCAGAATTCCAGCTATAGGGAATAAAAATAAATTAAAATTTTGGAGCAAATACTTTGCAGTCCCGGTTTGCCTGACTCATTGAAGGAAAGAAAAGTGTCTGCAGATGAACAGATTCTGTGTTATGGGCATTCTCAAATTTTGTAATATTTTGTTGTTTTAAGGGTTCAATCCTATACCAGTTTACTTGGGACTAAGCCCCATTGAACTCAGGGAGACTCTGAGTGTATAGGATTAAGCTGTAAATTAAGAAACTACTCTCTATATTTGGACATCTATCTGGCTGCATAACCCCATGTCCTGGTAGACAATAAGAAAGAAAAGGAGCAGGGTATGCTTTCTTAAGATAAAAGCGCTCTCTCTCTCTCTCTTTCTTTAAAAATATTGCCATTATTACACCAAGGAGTGGAAGTGCTGATGCAAAGGTCTTTTCATTAGTGGTATCTCAGTCTATTTATAACGTTTATATCCTGCCCTTCAAAAAGATTCTTCCCAGGGTGTCTGCATTCTTAAAGCAAGAAGTACCAGGTAATGCAGTTTTTCACACATGAAACACCCTTCCCAGAGAGATACACTAGGCTTGGTATCTTCAACCTTTTCGGACCCAGGACCCCTTTTTAACTGAAACATGCATTTAGGGACCCATTTCTTAATCTTTTACTATATAGTTGTACAGTGGCAGGGCTCCTGTCACAAACCCACTAGCGGTTCCTGACCCACTGTAAGACCATAATGGGCTCTTGAGCTCCAGCTGAAGACCAGTGCCCTAGGCTATCTAGCATCTCTGTTGCAAATGGGTTCAAATTTGTCAGCAGCAGGTGTTGTTGGTAGATGCTTTCTAAAACAGTATTAATATTTCTAAAAACTTTTGACTAAAGGCAACTAATACATTTTAAACAATAAAAAAATATAAAATCATGAACCTCTTGCATAAGGTTTCATCCCTGCAGAAGGCAGAGTTCTTTCTAGAACTTTGCACTGGGTCAACTATTCTGATCCTTTTGGGAGTAATTTTGATAAGCATGGAAATTGTGGTAGTCTTCATGTAGCTTGTGCTTGTTGGTTGGATTGAATTAATATGTCCGATACTTGAACAGTTCTGTTTTAGAGTGCATCCTTTTGAGCAGGGGTTAGACTAGAACCCTGTTTTCTGCACATAGGGTGGAGCCTGTGTACCTCTGCACCTGTCCGTTCTGAAGAGGCCCGCTGCCCTATAGTCAAAGTTTCAAACAGAGCCTCTCAAAGGAATGGTAGGCAGATAGTAAGGATGGTGCATACTCATCCATGACATCTTCAGAGTAGCCGCCCTTTCAATATAACACAAGTGACTTACTGATATGTGGTTTTTCTGCTTGTAATTTTCTTTCTTTGCATGCATCATCATGACATTGCTGAGACATGCCTTTCCTCGTTCTAATAGACTAACTCTTCTCGTGTATTGTGACATTACATTACTTTTTAGCAGAGAGATCTGCAATCCAGCCTGTAGTTGATAAAGGTGAACACTAAAAAGGTAGTGCAAAACACTTCAGTGAGATACAGGAAGGAGAACTGGTCACCCCAGTCACCTTAGTTGGTCTGGCATTTATATTTGTTAGAGCTGTATTGTGTGTGAACTGGATGCTCAAGTAAGAAATGTTATATTTATTAAGAAATACCACCTTTGCATTGTCTTAAAACAAGAATTTAATAGAAATGTTTTTTAATGTTTGAGTGGTATGATAGCAGCCTTTTTTTTCAAAGGAGAATGTTTAAAACAGCTTTCCTTTGTCGTTGCAGAATGAGACTGTATTATAGTCTTCTGGCACTTACAAGATGGCACTTTGAAAATGATTTTTTACTTATTGAACATTGAAAAGTAGTTTTCATTTCTCTTTCCATCTCCTAGTGGCATTTCCCACCCCAGTTCCTCCATTGAAAATAGCTTAAGCATAAAAAAGGAAAAAAAGTCTTACTGGAAATGGCTGAGCATAAAGCATTATCCGTTGGTGGGTGAAAATTGGCAAAGCTGATCTCTACTTTTGATTCTTATTTCTATTTCTGCTATCTGATGAAACAGACAGCATATGAGTAAAAGTGGAGAGAGGTTTAAATGCAGCACATCTGTAAGGAATGTTTTCCTTTACCTTTAGCTGCATGTTATCTGCTGGTATCAGAATGGCTGCTGATACTTTGCTAGTTAAGGTAAGAATTTCTCCATAAGAGCATGTATTTAGCTATTCTGTGCTGTGCTACATTAAGCAGCTAGTGTTGTCAGCTGATAAAATCCAAATTACAGCTTCCATATACATCTCAAAAACAGGGATAAGTAAGAAAAACTCAAATTTGTTGTTTTTCAAGGCTGGTCCCCAAGCATATATTAAGATTCAAGGGCTCCTGCCCATGGAAGATGCTTTTGCCTGAATTTTGAGGACCACCCATTTCTCAGCCCTTGTACCACGTCAGCCGATTCACCAGGAATCCTAACCTCTGGGAGAGGCTTTTTTATGGAAGATGATGGGGGAAGGAGAAGGCAGGAATGCCAGGTTCTGCATGCCCCCTTCCATGAACTTTCCTTTGGGTTCTAAGACCCACTGCTCAGACTGAATACCAGTTGTTGAGGAATACAAGCAGGAGGGTTCCTGTAGGCATCTGGGTCTCCATTGTGGGAACAGATAGGCCTTGTCTGATCCAGCAGGGCTGGTCTTAGGTTATTATCTTATGAAAGACATTCATCGAAAGGAAGGTTGATGTACAGTCACTGTGGGTACTAGTTTAGAGTATTCTTGCAGCAGATTACACCCTCTGTTTACAATAACGGACTACAATCAACTGACATCTCTGTGAACCTCAAATTTTAAATATATTTCATAAAATTTATACACTGCTTGATTGTAAAAAAAGCCCTCAGAGTGGTTGAGAAAATATATGTGGGTGGAGTATCTTCTTCAGATCCTAGACAACCCTAGGGTTGAATGAAGTGCTGCATTTCAATTGTCAAAGGGTTTTTGATCCAGCAGAGGCTTCTGCTAATGGAAGGAGAGGGGAGCTGTCTTCCACCAGTTTGCACTACAGACCTTTGCTCTAGAGCAGTGGTTCCCAATTTGTGCTCTGTGGACCCCAGGGGGTTTGTGTAACCCACCCAGGGGGTCCGTGGCACATACCTGTCAACTTTCCAGGACATCCCTTTTTCTTCTTTTTCTTTTTTGCTGTGCTGTTGCATGGGAGAACGGTGCTGCAAAATGTGTAAGATTGTGGCTGGATGCACGCCTTGCACGAGATTGTGATGCCCCAAAAGGCATGTTTTTGGTCACTGTGTTCTTTGTGTAGGTTACGTGACAGAAGACACGTGGCCCATAGCTGTCAACCTTCCCTTTTTTGTGGAAAATTCCCTTATTCCAGCGCCTTTTCCCATTGCAAAAAAAGGGAAAGTTGACAGCTATGGCCGTTTCCCAATGCAAAAAAAAGGAAGGTTGACAGCTCTGTGTAGCCTGGTTTTGCACTGGGGTATGTTGGAGGGTGTGTTGGGACCATACACATAACAGAAACTACCACTGGAATATCAACATTTTCAAAAGTAGGGGGTCTGTGGCTTGACTTTTGAAAAATGGGATCCGTAGTACTTAGCTAATTGGGAACCACTGCTCTAGAGCAGTGTTCCCCAACCTTGGACCTCCAGCTGTTTATGAACTACAGCTCCCATCATCCCTAGCTAGCAAGGCCAGTGGTCAGGGATGATGGGAGTTGTAGGCCAAAAACAGTTGGAGGCCCAAGGTTGGGGAACACTGCTCTAGAGGATTAGGGGACTAGCCCTAGACTATTGCGGAAGGTTGTGCAGGCAAGGGGAAGGGGAATGTGACAAAATTTGCTTTTTGCTTCTCTTCTACTAGAGATCTCTGCTAGATCAGAGAGACTCCTTCCATTTGCAGAAAGGTGCAGTTGGAAACAATGGGTGGTATTCAATCACATATTTTTAAGAATAGACCTATTGAAATTAATGGATTCAGGTTAGTCATATTCATGAAGTAGGTCTATTTTGAGTCAACCTGTAGGTTTTTTCTCATTCCTGACAAAATTGGGGGCAAACGCTTCACTGGTAAGTCATTTGTTGCTTAAATGGCACTTCTAATTTCAAATATACGAAATAAATAAATATAATTCCCTCTATTTCCAGTGTTCAAGCTTGAGTGCATTTATGTATTTAGCCATTATGGCACCACTCATGGACAAGAGGGTAGTATCAACAGGACTATTAAAACAGCTGGACTATTAAAATCTTCGGGAAAAGCCACTGGAAATATATATAAAATCGTTCAAGTTGGATGTTTGCTAACGATTGACTTTCTCCGTAACCGCTTGACCAATTCCGTTCAAATTTGGACACAACGTTCCTTGGCCATATGGGAGTGATCATATGTAATTAGATTGTACAAATACCACACCTTTGACAGGTAAAAATGTGATTTTGTGCAAAAAATATAGCGCCCTCCAGTGGACATAAAACACCACACCGTTCTCCGCCTTTTCCTATGTCACCACAACCCTCCCCCTACTCCTCCTTCTCGCATGTCAAGAGCCACGAGAATGGGAAAAGACGTCTCTACTTCTCACTGCCCTGCCTGAGGCGAGAGGGCCCACAAAGACCCGCGGGAGAGCCTAGGCTGCAGGGCGTCCAGCAGCCTGGAGCCGAATGCATCCCCTCAGCCAAGCGAGCACTCGGCTCGCCCGTTCCTGGCGAGGGGAGGCAACTAGGCCTCGCAGACCTCAGAAGAAGGAGCGGGGTTTGCAGGCCGAGGTGGAGCTGGTGAGGGGAGCCGGCTGAATGCCCATGAGGGGAGAGCGAGTGTGTGCCTGTGAGAGAGAGAGCACGTGGATAGGCGGCTGGGCGGAGGGGTTGCTGGCCCGGCCCGCGAGGCGGCAACAGTGAGGTTTTTCCTTGGGCCTGAGGGGAGCCTCTCTCCCGCCTGAAGATGCTGGGCGGCGGCGCCGATGGGCAGGTGTGCGCCGTGTGCAGCAGCTCGGAGATTGAGGTGGACTCGGCCCACGGAGACGTGGTTTGCACAGCCTTTGGCTCCGTTGTCGAGGACATCATCATCATCATCTCCGAGGTGCAGTTTGTGGAGAACAGCGGTGGAGGGCCATTGGGCAGTTCGTCTCCCTCAGTGGGTGACGAGGAAATGAAAGGAAAGGATAGAAAAGGGGAGACAAGATGGGAGAGCTGGCAGGGGGCAAGGAGGGCTGGCAGGGCATGTGGGGCAGGGGTGTCTGTGACCAGATCCTTCTGTGAAAATACGGACGTCCTATATATATAAAGTTGTAAAAATTGGATGTTTGTGACCGATCGCGTACTGGTTGAGATCGGGGAGAGTCACGAGACGGTCGACACGTGGCATAGAGACAGCCAGGGGAAATGAGCTCAGAAACTACAATACTAGAGAAACAGGAAAGGCTGTGCAGAACCATGTGCTTTTTCTTTTATATTCTCCTTTCCCATTTCACCCAATAAGCCACAGCAACGCGTGGCCAGGTCAGCTAGTGACCTAATAAGAACTGAATGTGTTTTGTGGCCTGTTGGGTGATGGTGGAAAATTGAATAGGAGGGGAAATGAATGGAGTGCCCTAAAAGACAACATGGCTAACTATCTAGAACACTTAACAGGAACACTCTGTATTGGATTTTTTGTTTTGTTTTGTTACACTGGTGTGTAATATTTGTGAATTTAATCCCTGAACTGCTGATGATATTGTAAAATTTTTGAAACATCTCAGACTATTTCAGTTCTAAAACTGGGCTCATTTGCCAGGTGGACTGAAGCTTCCATCTCAACAATCTTCAAATATTTTTATTGTTAATTAGGTAGAACTCCCAGTTTGAAAGGCTAAAAACAGGTGCCTATTTTAGGAAGTAGTAATAACTATTTGGGGGTCAACATTTTGATTTTTTTGCTTTGAATATATCTTACTGAAATTTGGAACAGAATACAAAGATTAATACCAGACCAGATCAGAAAGAAAAAGGGAAAAACAAGATGACAAGAAAAGAAGAAAGGGAAAAAAGAAAGAAAGGAAAAAGAAGAGAAAAAGAGAACTTCCAATTCTTCATCTGTCAGTTATGTAGAAAATTATTCAACACATCCACTCCAAGATAACACCCAACAAATCTACTTTCTATAAACCAATATTATTTTCAGTCATCAAATGGGTCAACTTTTGAATCCAAACATTGGAGCAGCAAGTGTGAGAATTGCTGTGGGTTTATAGTTAAAGGAATGGCAGATAAGTACTGTCTGAAACGACGAGGAAAAGGCCCACATGTTCTTATTGAAAAGGTTGTCACATGCAAGATGGAGCAAGCTTGTTTTCTCCTGCTCCAGTGGGTAGGACCTGAACCAATAGATTCAACATATAAGAAACAAGATTCTGACTAAACACTAAGAAGAATTTTCTAACAGTAGGAGCTGTTCAACAGTGGAATGGACTTCATCGGAAGGTGGCAGACTCTTTTTCCTTGGAGGTTTTAAAGCAGAGGTTGGATGGCTGTCATGGATGCTTTAGTTGAGATTCCTGTTGGACTAGATCAGGGGTCGGCAATCTAAGGCCCATGGGCCACAAGCGGCCCATGGGGGTCATTTAACTGGCCCATGGACCCCCGCCACCCACTCGGGGACCTCCGCTGCCCAGTTGGTCAGCTCTCATGCGCCGCGCTAAACTGGCGCAGAGCAGAGTGGGGACCACCTTCCGCGACACTGGCTGGCTTCCCATTGGCTGCAGGAAGCTCCTGCAGCCAATGGGAAGCTGCACATGCCTCCTCTGTGCCGGAAGGAGTGCTGGAAATAGCGTTTGCGCGTGCATACATGCACGCGCGCACACTCCGGCCCACCGTGGCGTCTGTGGGACCGTGAACCGGCCCAAGCCACAAAAACTTTGCCAACCCCTGGACTAGATGACTCTCGAGTCCCTTCCAACTTTAAAATTCTATGATTTAAACCTGGCAGGCTGCAGTCTTTTATCCAGTTACCTGGGAATAAGCCCCACTGAACTCAAATGATGCTCGCTGCTTTCAATATGTAAATAAGATTGTGCTTTGAGAGGGAGAAGTTATAAATAATTCCTTACAGGATTCTTCTGTATTGTGGAGTGGGAAAAAGTTTTCCTGCTATCCAGACTAGTATGTGGTCCTTGATTTGTTTCAGGGTTCATGTGTATTAATATTTTATAAATTATAGACTCTGTGCTTGCATGAGATATTTAAACATTATGATGAGCCAGGCAGCATTTCTGCTGCATATTTTAATTCACATCTCCCTATGTGGCCTCTCACCTGTGTGCAAAAGGTGAAGAACTGTGAATACCATGTTTATGTAGAGGTTTTGCACTGAAATACATTTTACAATGTAATATATTATTTTCTAAGTAATACAAGGTTTGTACAAAACAGCACTTGTGTGTTGACCTTGAAAATAGAGGCCATAGAGGTGCCTTGCACTTTACATGTGCAAAGTGTTTAATTTGTTAAGTTCAAAACACAATTAAGACTCTTGTAACCTTATTCAAAGCTTGTTAACTCTGAAGTAAGTCCCATTTATTTTTAGTATGACTCTGAACAGTAAGTGTATTTAGGATTGCATCCCTAATTTCTAAAGTAGCATTTCAAATTATTTCATGGTAGATAGAATTAAGGCATAACAAATGTGCTTGGGTGGTAATTGACAGGATATGGAGGCTTTCCGCATGATCTCCTGAGTTTCGTTTCTATGCCCCTATTATCTAAACTGCTTTCTTACTCTATTTAGGTATAATTTGTTAAATCCAAAATGAGCAACCATTGGATTTTACATACTGAGTTATACCGTAACATTGTTGAGAGACATCTAGGAGGTCTTTGAAACTATGTATTTCTAAGTTTGACTTTAGAGATGTGTACTGGGGCTAGGTATCTATTTAGTGTAAGTGTAGGGCCTTGATTTTTCTTAGTCTGTTTAATTGCTAATATCTTTATTTCATTTGATGATGGTGGTGATGTTATTATTGTTATATTTCCTCACAAAAGTGACCCCAAGCTATTTACAAAGACATTCAGAGGCATTAACAGAGCCGTCTCATCCATTGGGGCCGGTGGCGCGGTGAACCACGGCGCAAAGCTGTGGAGGGCGCCTGGCGGAGAGTCCGGGGAGGGGAGAGTGGGGAGGTACATGAGGCAGAGCGGGTGCTTGGTGCCTGTACACCTGCAGCGCCCATCGAAGGCGCTAGGACCCCGTTCTGTTCTGCAGCGCCAGGTAAGAAGAGCGAGGGGGAAGGCATGGAAAAAGCCGTCGCAAAAACAGCATGAGGCGTGGATCCTGCACGCGCCCACTTGGGAACACACCCTTTGAACACAGCGGCAGCGGGACTCCAGCTTCCTATGATAACATTATTGATCAGTGCCTGGTATTGCGCTGCCCTGCTGCAGGTTTTTTTTTGCAGGCAGAACCTCTTCGGCCGCCTCCCCTGCCGCCAGCGCGCAACTTCTCCTGGCTGCAAATCTCGCCTCCTCCCCACCCCTCTGTTCCCCCGCAGTTAGCTTCTACCCGCCCCCAGCTCTATTTTTGGGTGTGGAGAGGAAAGGGTGTGGGGGGGATGCTTTGTACTTTCCCTAACTAAGGTGCCTCTCGAGATGTCCCAGGATCTGTAGGGAGGGAGTGCCATGGGGGGGGGGTGGAACATGTGCCCCAGAACCGGCTCCACCTCCGGGCTCTCCTGCTGCTCTGCTCTCTGTCCCCCCACGACCAGCGCTCTCCTTCACAATGATCCCCCCCAAAAAACGGGCTCCCCCCAAAGTGCCAAATGAATTGTTGGAACTTTCCGAGCTGCTCCTTAGAATGGTTTTTGTTAGAACCTGTTTTGAAAGAGGGCACAGAAAGAGCTGTGTGAGAACTTACAGTGGTGCAGTTTAGGCTCAAGGCTCAATGATCTTGCAGCAACAGCCCCGAAATCTGCCCCAAAGTCCCGCCTTCTAGCCTCTCCACCCCCCTCCTTGCCGCTGCTTTAATCTGGAAATGGTGTTGTTGTTCGTTTGTTCCTTCTGTATTTTTTCGGTTCTTTGGCTGACGAAAGCTGTTTTTGTTGCTGCGTGCTAGTTCCAGAGCAGGTTTTATTTGTCATTTACTACCAATCTGTCCCTCCTTTAAAAAAGCGCGGAGGCCCCCTAGAAAAAGCTCACTAAATATTGGGAGGCTCCCTAAAAAAAGCCTAACAACTTTGGGGAGGCCCCCTAAAAAATTAATCAAAATTTGGGGGCGCTGGGCGGATCTTTGCACCAGGGCGCTGCATATGCTAAAGACGGCCCTGGGCATGAATACAGTATTGACATTTGTTTTCAGTTGTGGTGGTAGCTTTAGTGTGTAGTGACTGTTAGGTAGCTTTTTACTTCAGTTTAAAGGACAGATTTATGTGGGATGTCAGCATTGCAAATCTTTTATATGGAATTACTTATTTGTCAGACATAATATAAACTGTGACAGATCTGTTATAGATTTGCTCCCAGAATACTTAAAGGCACAGCAACCATATGCTTATAATTTCTGATAAATTGACATACTGTATTATGACACAAGTAATATTTTTATCCATAGTATATATCTGAAATATGTATAATAAATTATGAAAGCTTGTATTGGGCCTGTCTTCATGGCTACTAAAAGCTATAGCATGAAACTAATAAGTTATGGTACAGAGGAAGAGCAAGTATGGGCTCCTTTCTGTGTCTAGCAACTTCCATCCAGCAATCTAATCTCTCTTGCTTTCAGTCAGCTGGGAAAGTGTTAGCAGTTATCCCCAGGCTCTAGTCTAAACACCTTTTTTAAAAAAAATGAATTGCCCACCCTCTTCATTATACTTTTAACTCCTGCCTCTTTATCCATCATTTGGAGAGCAATATTGGGAACAGCTGTAATTACCATGGAAAGAGGACCCAGACCAGCCAAATATGCTAAGGGGGGATATAAGAGCAGACACTTACTGAATATTTCTGTTCTGCTCTTTTGATCTATCTCCTGTAGTGCTGAAATTGTTTGATACACAACAGCAGTAATTTACGCCGAACATTTCTGAAGTTGCTTTTTACCCTAGTGGAGATCTTTCAGAAGTTAAAAAATGGTCCCTACTTATTTAGCATGTTAATAAATTTAAAGGATGCCAAACTTGAAATGGTTAATTCCCCAAAGAGCTTTTCTGCATAACACAGCTCATCCCTTTCATGGACTAAAATCAACCTATCACCACAGTTAATTCTCAGACTGTTACTAGTCAGTGAGTTGCAGTATGCATGCAAATCCCTTCCAAACACTGAGGATGAATATAGTGGAGAATCAAGCACTTCTCAGAACAGATGGCTCCTTTCCTCAGTGCATGTGAATATTATGTTGTTGGCCATGCTCTCCTCATGGATACAGGCTGAAGATTGCATTCAGTAGTTTAAAAGTAGGGTGGGAAAGAAAGAAACACAGCAGGTAAACAATTCTGGATTATGGGGATGGGGGCAGAATCAACCAGTTGGCTAGTAGCTTTTTCTAACATGAATTTGTCTAATCCTCTTAAAGTCATTCAGGTTGGTGGCCTGTCCCTTGTGGGAGTGAATTCTATAGTTTGTGCTGTGAGGAAAAAGTACTTTTCTTTGTCTGTCCTGAATCTTCCAATGTTCAGCTTCATGGCCCCCGAGTCGTAGCGTAATGAGAGGAGAAAAATATTCCGCTATTTGCTTTATCATATACAACTCTAGCATGCAGTGGGCCTGCTAGAGGGTTTTGTTCAGGGGGTCTGCGTTCAAAGGCAAAATGGGGCAAAGTCAGGAACCAGCAAAACCCCCCTTCAGGATCAGTAGGGGGGTGGGCTTGCGCTGAAGCAGACTGAGCAGCAGGGCAGGCTACCTACTCACTCCTCATAAAACAGCCAAGACAAACACACTTCACTTGTAGCCCAGGCATGTGATCTTGGCTTGTGATCTGGCAGGTGAAGGGAAGACTGCATATCCTTAGATCTTTCAGTGAGCCAACATTTATTATTTATTTGATTTATATACCACCCTTAATCAAAAGATATCAGGGCAGTTCATAAGCTAAAAATGCAAGATAAAAGCACAAATAAATGATTAAAACAGAACAACAAATCAGTAACTCCCACACAAATATATTTAAAAGGCTGTAAAATATTAATCAGCCAAAGGCCTGGTTGAAGAACATTTTCCCTTGGTGCCTATTTGTTGCTCCCTAAGATGGGAGTCTGTTTGGGCTCCTATCTTTGTTGGTGGTGGAGTTTCTCTCCATACATATAGGCAAGCCACTTTCTGCCTTTCATATTTGCCTTGTTTAATATTGTAATTTCCTACAACTGAAATTTGTGCCACCTGTTAACCACCCCCAATCTCTTCTAATTGTGGCTAGATTACAAACCTGTTTTCAGCATGTGAGATAGTGTAAGCTTAGTCTCTAGCATCTGAGCTGTTGTCTACTTTTAACTATGATAATTCATTTTGTGTTATCTTGATGAATTAGTGGCACTTGTGCTGCTGTTCAGTTAGCACCCAGGAATAATAGCAGCTCTTTCAAAGCTTAACAGAGCCTCATCGCTGGTATTGTTTCTGGAAAGCTGGAGCATGAACTCACCCTGGATTCGAAGGAGGTTTTGTCTAATAATGGCAGACTTTATCCTAAGGGTAAAGAGGAATTCAGATCCCCCATGTGCTACCATGTTGTTATTTATTATTATTATTCTGAAGTGCCCAGATGTTATTTCTGTGTAGGATTTGTTTTGACTTGAAGCCAAAATAAATTGGCTCCACATCAAAGAACGATTTTCTGTCCAGAGATGCATGAGAGTAAAATTGTCAGGCTACAGCAAATGATACTACTTTTGAAAACAGCAGAATTGTCTCGTGGTTGAATAAGATTATTACAGGCATTTTATGCATTTAAGAGATACTATTATCTAAATTGCTTTTTAAAAATCCTGTTTAGACATAATTTGTCAAATTTGAAAATGAGATACCAGTTTGAGAAAAAAGGTAGATAACATTTTTCCTTCCATGTTCCAGCTTTAGCTCTAAACGTTGCTGCAGAAGATGTAAAGGACAGGACTGAGCAGCTGTCACAGGTACTACATTTTGTGCTCTAGCTCCTGGAAGCTAGCATTTTTGGAGGAGGTGTTGTCCGTGCCATATTGATATGTCTCCTTGAAGTGAAAGAGGCATGTATAGGAGCTCTGCTTGGAGGACTGTGTCCTATGTGTTGTTTTGTGAACAGCTATGTATACCCTCATTTTATATGCTTCCATTGTGGGACAGGTGACCTTTCTAATTTAAAGTTGGCAAAGGATCAGAGTTTTAAAAGAGAAGTTTGCCAAGCTATAGCCTCAGTTATATTGTACAGTGATGTTATTATGTCACATCTTGTGTACAGGTATTGCAGGGTCAGTTGAATGGGTAGCATTTTTCAGACACATCTGTATAGTGTATATTCATGTTAGTTTCTGATCCCACTCAGATTGAAAGGCCAAAAAAAAAGCCTATCATGCCTCATTCTCATTTCCACTCAGATATTCAATTAAGTCTATTTACTTCAAGATCCACCCACCCTCTGTGCAATAACCCACTCATTTTTCTTGCTAACCTCTTGTTCCCAGTTATAACAACTATATAGGTTGCTTATTGGGGATTGCAAGCACCACCTTCTACTGAAAGTTTCAGCGTTTGCAGTCTCAGAAGAGGCTTCAGTCTTTGCATGAAGTGCTACTGTGTTGGTTTGCATGGGAGGTTCTTCATACACCTACACAGTTGGGAGCTTCTGATTTAGTGTAGGGAAGGGAAAGGAAAGGAAAGGGTATGGGGCAGAGTGAAAGAAGAAAGCAGGATGATGGGTCAACAGAAGAGACTCCACTAACTGGATTTGGCTCATACATCATGCTCTGAGTATTGGGGTATATGTATATACCGTATTTTTCCATGTATAAGATGAAGCTTTTTTTGCTTAAAAAAATGGGGGTCGTCTTGTACATGGAACATGGGCATATGGGGGAATTTTTTAAATATTTAAGCATATGTCCGGGATTTTGGCTTGGGCGGGCTGAGGCGGTCCCTCCTGCCGTCCCCCCTTTCTCCACCCCCACCCCCCGGGCTGCATGCTGGTGACTGGCTCGCCTCCTGAAGCCCCCACTGGTTTGACCACCGGATTGAGAGCAGTTGCTGCCGCTGCCGCCGAGAGCTGCCTCAGCTACCTCTCCTTGCCCTTTTCTTTTTTTCCTTTTCCCCTTTCAAACTCCAACCCTGCCCCCAGCCCGTTCACCACCTTCCTCAGCTCTGTTTGCTCAATGGCATGGCCCAACACAGAGCGGCCACTGTCTTCCCCCGGCTCTTCCTTGGCATCCTGCTTGGCAGCCTGTTTCCCCGCAGCAGCAGCTGCAGCAGCAGCCACCAAGGGGGAGCGTGTGGTGCCCCAGTCACTGCCTTTGCTTCGTCAAACTTCTTCTGCTGGAAACTTTGAAGGTGATTGCCCCCCAAAAGATCAACAACTTACCGCCACCAATCATCCAGTTTTCACTTATATTCTAGGGTTTCATTTTCTTAATTTTGGGTTCAAAAAAATAGGGGTGGTCTTATACATGGAAAAATACGGTAACTTCTTTAGGGCAGAAACAGGGAATAGTTGTTCCATTGGGTTTCTTCAAATGCTATGATTCTGTAGGTGGAATTAAGAAAAATGCTTCCTCTTTACTTTTACTATGTGGCCAGTTTGTCAACACAATTTACAGACAATCCTGAGAAACACACTCCATTTCAGTTTGTTTAGTAGCTGCTGAATAGCAGCGGAGATATTTTTAGAATGTGGTTTCCTGGGTGATGGGACTCTGAACTCTTTGCTTTTAAGTGCGAAGTTTAAATTCTGACACAAATGTACATATCTTAGATTTACTGAGTTTTATTTTGGGCTCTGCGGGAACCTTTCTTCATATTTATTTAGGTTGCAATATAATTTGGATAGAGGGTTTTTCCATAGATTAATATACTCATTAAATGTTGAGTATATCACATAAGAGTGTAATGCTTCTAAGTGTGTGCATTTTAGTAATCTTTATTATTTCATGGCTTTTTATTTGGTGCTTAGTTCAAATTAATTGTTATCATGGCTTTTGATTAGGTGCCATATTTTTCTGTCTATAAGACGCCTCCATGTATAAGACGCCTCCTATTTTTGCGGACTCGGATTTAAGAAAATGGGGTTAGATGTATCCATGTATAAATTGCCCCCTAATTTTTTACATTATTTTTTAGGGACAAAGCCTAGTCTTATACACAGAAAAATGTGGTATTTAGTCCAAATTAATTTGTATCAAACAACATTTTAGAATGGTAGCACTGATAACATGTTTATACAATTAAATTTCTAATAAACAAAAATTAAGCAATATAAACTCACTTCTACATTACATAAGCTTAGTTACTTGGAGGATGTATAACGTAGCAGCTAAAAATGTGACTATAGAATTTAAATGTTAACCTGAGCTGGAAACTCATTAGATGGTGTTACGCAAGATTCTGGTCTCTGGCCTAGTTGACATGTAATGGTAAACCAGAGTTAAACTAACTGTGGCTTACTGGGAACAGGGAAGTATGCTGGTGCATGCCACTCAAATCATGCCCCCTCCTCACTTTGCCGTACCAGGAGAAAACAAACCAGAATGCTGTCTTAGTATTATGTGCGAACCAGCATTCATGGTTGTAGAGAAACGGTTTGCTGGTTTGCACATGACACTAAATCAGTGCTCTGGTCTCTTTCCTTCTGGTACAGCAAGGGAAGGAGGGGGCTGGTGTGATTCGAAGCGCATGCACCAGCACAATTGCGCATTCCCAGTAAACCATAGGTTGTTTTACTCTGGCTTACCATTATGTCTTATGGTTTAGCTCTTTTCCTACAACATAGGGATAATAATACTTGCCTTAGGGATTTAGTATGACTTATTGAGATTGCACAGCTATTTGGATGGGGTTATGACAGCCTAGTTAGCAAGTTTAAGCAAATCGTTACATTTTATTTTAATGTATGGTTATATTGTTTGTATTATCTTAATACAGACGTCAGAAAGAAGTGGAAACTCGACTAAAATAAGCATGGGTAAGTAAGCCTTTTCAGTATTTCATTCTGCAGTCTGTCTGTTAGACTCAATCATGTATATCTCATACATTGTCAGGTTATCCTGTACAGCATGTTCTTGGGCCATTGGAGACATTACTGCTTTCACTCCTAAGAGCCCTTCTGGATCAGATCAACTGGTTCACCTAGTCCTTTATCATGTTTCCCAACCACATGGCTTTGGGCAGCCCACAAGCAGGACACAAAGGCAAGAGCCTCTCTCCAGTTGTTGCTCCCCAGTTGTTGATGTTCAATGGCATTGGGGGGTAGGGTGTCCTTCCTGCCTAGTTATTTTAAAAAGTGGTCCCAATGTACTTGGTTGTTACTACATTGAGGTCTCAGCATTTAATGTTTCACTTGTGTTGGGTTAAGAGAAAACAGTGGGGGTAAATTGAAAATTAGCTTTCACTTTTTATTTATTTATTTTAATCAAAAGATAATGCACACACGTGTGCACCCCACTGTCACTCATTAACAGCGCATGTATGTTTACTCAGGAATAAGTTGCATTGAGTTCAAGGGGCTTACTCCTAGGTAAATTACATGATCACAGCCTAAGAAGATTAAAGCGGTTTCCAGATCATCTCAGACTTTTTTGTCCAATGTTTGCTTGAATCGCCTCTTGTCCTGGATGCTTAATACTGAATGAAGTCCTGTGGAGAGCCACAGTTCAGCAATGTATTGGGTGCCTCATATATCTGTGGGGGCCTATACAGTCCTGCTCCTGGTGGTGTAGTGCATTAGCTGATGATAAAGCCATTGTGACTAGTCACAGAATATATATATATATATATATATATATATATATATATATATATATATATATATATATGTCTAATTCCCTTTAAAAGCCATCTAAAGCTATGGGTTTTTATATAAGAAGTTAGCTTATACAAGGACAGACTCCCCCACCCATCTGACTAAGTATTGTCTACTACTCCAACTGGAGGCAGCTGTCCATGGTCTCAAGCAACAATATTTCTCATAACCTGCTACCTGATGGCAGGGACTGAATCTGGGCTTTGGTATAGCACGTTCTCTAGCGCTGAGTTATAGCCCCTCCATGTTTCTTTCCCCTATTTCTTCTAGAAGCAGTTAAAGCTCTATTAAAAAATAATAATTGGGGGGTGTTCTCAACTTCACCTCTAGTCTACACTGTTATTTGCCACTCATACAAATGTGATCATGTAAAAATTATAGCATTGCTTACCGTGTTGCCAGCTGATTACTGATTAAACATGATGAAGATGATAATAAGCTAGAATTAATCCATTTAGTTCTTCAGCCCCTCAAGATGATTTGTGCAGAGTTGCCAGTTAATCAGTCTTTTTGGAAGATCTTTTAATCTCAAGATTATTTTTAGTAGATTTTGGCACTGGCTGGTTTGTTCATAAGCATGAGCACTATCATGACTAAGAAACGCAGCAAACATTGCAGATGTGGTATTTGGCAAATATGGGATAACCAAGGATAACCAATGTGGTCCCCTCCAGAAGTTGTGGACTGCAACTCTCATTAGCACCAGCCACCATGGCTAATTGGCAGGGATGCTGAGAGCCGTAGCTTTCAAAAAGACTATTGCTAAGTCATCAACTAGATTGCCTTTGATTTCTATAAGAAGTACACACAGATACTTGAAATTTAACATTATGTTAGATATTTCAAATATTATATTAGAAGATCAGTTTGAGGGCAGTTTAAGCTTTTTTAAAACCAAATTTGGAAACCTAGAAAGAGTTTTATAGACACCCCAATACATATGCCTGTTGGTTTATGATACCATAAGTAGCTTTACAAACTTGTATGTAATAGCATATGTAGTTACATTGACTTTAAGATCTCTGCTACTAAGTACAACAAACAACCAGCTAAAGTAGCTAACCATATATCACTAGACAACTTTTTAATTAGAAGGTATTTTATTCAACATATTTGTAAACTATTACCAGGCAGCTGTGAACCAGGGAGGAGATGGGTCATTGTAAGAAATTGCAATAGATTCTGTTATGTATGCTTAGTAGAGCATCAGATATTTTGAGAATGTTATGTGAACTCTTTTTGCATTTATGAGACAAATTTAGATTTGTTTTCAGCGGGGGTTGATGCATCTTCGGCAGAAATGACTGACTGATGGAAACTGTTTGCTTTAGGTTAAAGTGTAATTGCTTTTAGTCTCAATATAGAAACAATTTTTGAATTGGATTGAATTTCTGTGACCAGCTTACATTTACAGCGAGTCTTATTTTTCACACAACACTGTTTGTGAATTGAAATCTCTGTGGCAAGCTAATGAACATTTTCTGCCTGGTTCAGAAACAAATGACACATTACTATCCTTAAATTGAAAGCTTTTATTTCATGTTGTCTCCACAAGTTTTATTAAGGTCAACAGATTCTTATTTGGGCAAGTTAATTATTTGAATAACTGATTTTTAAAATTTTAAAATGTACTATCTGCAATAACCTTGAAATTCACTGTCTCTCTCCCCCCTTTAATGATTATTACTTATTTTTGATTCACAGAACTAAAAGAAATAGTATTTGTCATCCAGAGTCAAAGGAATTCTTTTCATTTGAAGAAAGCAGATGATCTAAAACAAAGTATTTTCAAACAAGCTGCAGTTCTTGGAAAGGTATGAATAGATAGCCTCTGTCTAAAAAACCATCAAGTTATAGTTATAGTTCTGGAATGTGTTACACACATTTTATTTAAGTAGGCACAGAATTCCATTTTATAATGCTTCTAAGGGTTGATTAAGTTGGTTGGGGGCCTCCTTCCCCCCCCAAAAGGAATGCATGGAATTAAGTACTTGTTAGAACTCTTGTTAGAACACAAACGAAAACAAAGCAAAACCCTGAGCATATGCCGTTCCACATCAGTCAGCAAACAACAAACATTATCACCCCCCAAACCTTGAAAAACATAAATTACTGAGAATATGTGCACTTATGTCGTCATTGCTTTGGCTCACTTCTGCTTTAGTCCAGTCACCAATGTCCAGCCTGTTTTACATGGCTGTTGTGAAGAAACTGACAGTTGGGCTGACCTGGGAGAAGAGCAACCAAGGGGAGAGGAACAGGAAGAGAGAGAGCTGGTTGAATCTCCCTCACTAGAAAGTGTGCAGCTTATGAACCCTAGAGGCAGGCGTCTAGATAGGGTTGCCTCTCAGAATGCTCAGTGGTGGAGGGATCATGTGATGAGATGGAAGTAACTAGAGGGAAGTGGGAGGAACTCAGTTGGGAGCACCTACACGGTGAGAATGGATGCTGTGTTCAATAAACCTCTCTGTTGCTGCAAAAGAGTACTTTCGCTTCGTGCTGTTATCTACGGTACAGAGAGAGGGAAGATAAGCCTTGCCTGGCAACCTGACACTATTCCATGCAGTATCCATTCCCCCCCCCCCCCAGCCCATACTAGGGAAAACTTGGGTTGTACGATCTTTTAATCCTTTCAGCTGCTAAAAATGTGCATCTAGTTCTATGTGGGCTCAGCCCAGTTAACTGTATAAGACACCTTTATTTCTTAATTTTTGTCCTCCTCAGGATTCAGCACAAACTCTGTGTTCCTCGTATTGTAGCATCATTGCAGCTATGCAGGGATATAGCATTTCTGGCATTGGATGGCTAGCATTCACTAGGGCTGAATGGCATTCACTCGAGATGCTCAACATAAATTTGACATTGTGTTTCTTTTAATGAAGATATTTAAATAGTTTATATATTGCCTTTATATAACTCCATTCAACCAATCAGTTCCCAGGTTGGGTTTAAATCAACAGACACCAAAAGGACAGCAATAAAACAGCAGATTTCATACTTTAAAAGTACTTTTGCAAAGGACATTTACATAACTCCACTGCTGTCGTGGGAGACTCTGGAGGTTCATACAGGAGTGTGGGGGCTTTCTTAAAGACCTTTGCAAACAGCAAAGGGGCTTTGAAGCCATTGCAGGTTCCCAAGCATCTCCTTTGCTAAGTTCAATACCATGCCCAAGGAATGCAGTGAGATAAATCACAAACTAAACAACTCTGTATGTGGTTTACAAAAACTAATTAACAAAAATGGACAGCATTTCAACACCTATTACATGGAAATTTAAATAATATATACAATGCCAAAATAATAATGACATGCGCAACTCAGTATCTCAAAGCCAAGCATCTGGCAGTCACGTTGGAAGCCCTGCATAGAGGACTTTGACAAATGTGATGTCATAATGACATTTGATTCACAGGTGAGTTACCCCACCTTTCTGTCTAATTTGGCCCATGAGACTGATCCTCCTAAAGTTCCAGTGCAGGCAGTCCAAAAGTTTCCTCATCCCTCCCTTAGAGGAAGGGCAGGATATAAATGAAGCAAGCAAAGAAAAAGGAAATAACTGATAGCAACCATTAAAAATTGTTCAGAGGGCAGTCAAATTACAGAGTCATACTGTAACTGGTATTATAGGTGAATGTTCTGTTTGAATTAGATTTTATTACCTGTCCTAATGAGCTTTCCAATGTTGGTTTGTTATGCTTGCCAAAACATAATTACAGGCTATGTAGTTTCCATCTGTCTTGCTAGTGGATTGTTAATTTTTCTACATTCATTTTTTACTGCTGCATGTACGCATTTATTTTGATGTGAAGTAGTGTTAATAAGACATTTTGCTTCCTACTAGCATTTGGAGATGTTAATTGGCATACACAGTGTAGCTTAGAGAAGAAAAATGTGATGCATTATTCTGAAACGAACCACTTTAACAAAAGAAAACATCTTTTATTCACATGAAATGAATAAGGCACACTTAAATAAATCGCGTGTACAAGATTCCAAAGGATTGTGCCTTCCAGGGCCCCATTTACAGCAACCTTCACCTCCACAAACTGTTTATGCAGTGGACAAAGAGCTAGCAACAATTTAATTTTTGTGCTGTTCTTATTATACATTGATTGTTGTCAGGGTTGCTTTTGTGTCTGGATTTTTACTTCTTGAAATATGGCAACCCTAATTGTTGTAGACTGCTTTAATATAGTTCATGAAATTGCAATATACAATTATTTTTATAAATAAATCATGCAGCCAACCATGTGTTCCATCAACACCTGTTCCTCTTGCTGAATGAGTATAACTGAATGGGTCCAGAATGTAATCAATATGCATCCTGGTGGGAAGGAGTGGTTCTGGCCATTTATAGAAAGAGGAGGTGAATCAACCACTCCTGAAAACATCCACCATGGAACCATTGTTTTGTGACAACTACCACCTGTCATAAATTCCCCCTTCTGGGTGATTAAGATGATTGTAGTGTAACAGTTGCAAATAATCTTGGACGAAACCAGTTCTCTTGACCCATTGCAGTTGTGGTTCTGGCCTGGTTATGGGGCTGAATTGCTTTTGGTCACCCTGATGGTATTGGAGGCACTGTTTTCCAGTATTTTTGGTCCTGTCTTCAGCATCGGTTGCAGAGAATAGAATGGGGTAATTATCTCTTGCATCCCTGACAGTTGTGCTGTGTGGTGCTCCAGAGCACCATCCTCTCCCTGATGCAACATAACATCTACATGGGAGCGGTTATTAGGCAATTTGGGCCAAGGTGTCATCAGTAGCTCTAGTTCTCTGTAACATCTGAATTGGGAGAGACCATGCAAGCCTTGGACCAGTGCTTGGACTCAGTGATGGGACCATCCTATCTGGTGGTCCATTCTGCACGATTTCATAATTGGGCTTTTTGTGTAGCGGCACTTCCCTTTTGGAACTCCCTCCCATTACAAATTAGACTGGGGCCTTCTCTATTGTCTTTTCAGCATCTGCTAAAGGTGTCCCCCTATCAACAATCTTTTTAAAATCTTTATTCCAATTTGCATTGAGCTTGGATTTGAATGGATGTTGTGTATGTTCTGCTGTTTTAAAATGTTTCATAGTTAGTATTGCATTTTAACTTTTTATATATGTAACTTTTATATATATTGTGAATCACTTTGGGATGCCTTATGGAAAGAGATTAATAAACAATTGTTTAATGGTAACCAAGATCTCCATGCTGGCAAGAAACAAGGGATGGACGAAAGAGAAGAAAGAGCCTATGGCCACAGTACTCAACAGCTTCATAAAGCATGGTTTACGAAGTTATGAAAAATCATTCCAACATGGCCACTGTCATGATATGTGGCATCATGATAATGCATTTTTATATAGGATGGGGCTTGCTGCTGAATTGCGAATCATAGCAACCATTGTCAGAAGCTGTGTAGTGGAATTGTTTTTTCAAAAAAAAAAAAAAAACACCTGCCATATGGTTCAGAATTACTGACTGATGAGTATAGGAGGAGTTCTGGAATGTAAGATGTTCCATCTGTGTAGTACCTCAAAGGTATATTAGCCATAATGGAGCCTCTACATTGACACAACACACTCCTAAATGCTAAATATGGTGTATTATATTAGAATAGCGACTGACAAATAATGTATCAGGATGGATTTGCCCCACTGCCCTTTCAGTGGGACCATTGTAGTTATAGTGACATTCAATATTATGTGTGCTATGGAAGCTACTCATATCTTTAGGACTGTAGTAACTCTAGCTTACAATTCTTTCAAAATAGCAGTTTATCATGCATATCCAAATATTGTGGCTTAACAATTGTCAGAGATGCACTTGTGTTTTTTTAATCATATCAAGTTGTTCTACTTGGTATTTCAAAAAATTCATTGAATATGCTTTCCGATGACAAAATACATAGGAGACATTTTTATATTTAGGGATAAATGGAAATGGGAAGGAAATAGGCATTTATGTGAAATTTGTAAATGGACTTTAATTTCCTTAATATTTGTGACTTCAAAGCTTTTTTTATTTTTCTGTGTGGAAAACATCTAAGTCATCAAGATAATAAAATTGTTAAATTACCTAAGAGATCCATGTGAATTAGTTGCTTAAGGCTTATGAAACTCATTTTGCTTTTTGGAGCTTGGGCTAATTCTCTTGGGCTCCTTTGGGATGCTAAGACTATCATTGGATTAAAGCCAGTGACCGAGAGTATAAAATGATTAGGTTGCTATAAATTCCACTTATTACTTGCTGTTTGCTGCAGGCTGTACAGACAATTTGGCAGCATGCCTGCAATTATGCTGTTCATTTAAATTTTGAGTATAGCGGTAGGACTAAATGCGTTTCTATTTATGCTGTTTTGAATATAAAGTCCATTACTAGAATTATGTTCTAATGGAATTCTGTCTCTACAAAAATAGCATGCAGCTGACAACCTTGTGTTTTGAACACATGGAAGATTTTCATATTTTAAAGCTACACTTCACTTGTAAAACCTGATATGAAATATCTAATAAACTTCAGAATTTTAAATTATGAGAACAGATTGTTCCATTCATGTGAAAATTGCAAGGGTGCTATTATCTTGCTTAGTGCTTGTCATGAATAAATAATGCAACATTAGTATAATTATGCTCTTTAAATGGTGATAAAAGCATGCAAAATTTAAAAAATAAACTTGCTAAAGTGATATTAAATGATAATATCAGAAAATAAGAGTACTGTGCAAGTTATATTGTTCATTGCCAATTAAAGGGTTACCTATAAATAGTTTTAAAGTAAAACTACTAGAGTGATAATTGTAAAATTATGCCAGCTACCTGGGCTTGATTCAGATCATCATTGTGTTACCTTATTTATTGTGGGTTGGATCCAAATTTGGTCACGTTTAAAAGAGAACCACTGAAAATTGTATAGATTTTAATGGCTCTTCTCCAAGCATGACTTAAGTTTGGATCTAGTCCCACAATAAATATGAGAATATGCACTCTTAAGAACCCACAATTATCAAAAGATACTCAGTGAGCATTCAAATTGATTATTGCCATTGACATTGTAGCCTAAAATAGATGAGAATTGTTTTCCCCACCCCAATTCTTAAGAGTGGTGCTTGCCTTGCAGCATGAGGGTCGGCACTTTGAGAAGCCCTTCAAAAAAAATCTTACTCTCAGGGGGTAACTTGTATAGCCTTTTTAATCCTCGCCCTGATATAGAATTAGATGGACACAGGGGCGTAGCGAGGGGGGGCCTAGGGGGCGGGCCGCCCCAGGTACCGCCCCGGGGGTGACACTCGGGGCAGGGCCCTGCCCCCGCAATCGGCGCCTCCAAAACCTCGCTCGGCTGGTTTTTAAAATGGAAAGGAAAGGAAAGGAGGCGCTTGAAAGCGCCTGCTTTGCTTTCCTCCCCCCTTTCAGCGGCTTTTTTCAGCGCTAGCTGGCCAGCGGAGCCGCGGCATGGAGGCGAGAGGCGGGCTATCGAGGAGGGGCGTCACGCTTGTCACTGGCGTGATGCCCCTCCTCACTGGCCCACCCCTCGCCTCCATGCCATGGCTCCACCCAGGGAGCCCAGTACCAAAAACCCTGAAAGGGGGAAAAAAGGGAAGCAAAGCAGGCGCTTTCAAGTGCCTGCTTTGCTTCCCTTCCCCCCCCCTTTCAGCGGCTTTTTTCGGCGCTGGCTGGCCTGTGGCGCCGCGACATGGAGGCGGGTGGGCCAGCATCACGCTTGTCGCTGGCGTGGCGCCCCTCCTTACTGGCCCGCCCCTTGCCTCCATGCAGCATGCGCCGTGACCTCACAACGCACGTCGGATGCGGCATGGAGGCAAGGGGCGGGCCAGCATGCGTCGTGACATGCCCCCAGGGGGGTGCCTCCATGCTACCGCCCTGGGCAGCGAAGAGGCTTCCTACGCCACTGGATGGACAAGAAAGGTAACTGCTAGTCTGTGCCTGGTCTACTTGATTGCTGCCTGGCAGAGTGCAGTCCATGGGTAGGAAACATGGAATAAAATTTTCAAAAGGGCTGTTATCAAAAGGGCGCACATGAAGCAGTTCTTCTAACTGAAGCTATGCAAGTTTGATGCTTGTTTAATCCAGTGAGTATTGGGGAACCGTATGTAATTTTTAGAAAGAAGTTAGGTAAAATTATTGGGTTTATTACAGAATAATAAAGAATGGTGAAGAAGGGTAATATTGATGTGCGAAAACAACAGATAAAGTTGCATAATATATATTCTTAGCAGTTGTAATGGCAAAATTGAAAGGAAACATTTTGATGCCTGAGTGTGTAAATGAAGCTTGCAAGTATACTTGAAAAATTGTTTTTTTAAAGACCAAAATCCAGCCAGTTATTCTCAAAGAAAATCAAAGCATTTGTTGAAGGTTGCTCAGGCAGCTCTCCATTTTCCCTTTCTTAAAAGGCTGCTGAGATAAGAAGCCCATCTTCTTCTACTTGAAGGGAAATGTTTGACATGGAGCCTAACTTGCAAGCTTCCTCAGCTATAAATAGATTTACCCCCTTCATTCATCCTAGTAGAAAGCCTGCATTTGGTGATAGAAATAGCTGGCATTTTAAGAGAGAGACAAAAGTGTTTATGGTAGGACTGCTAGGGAAGTAAAATAATTGCAATAAACACACAGTTGTTGAAAGAATTATGCATACTTGATTTATTGCCATTCAAATAGAATCCCAGAGTAGTCAAAAAACCAACCAAAACTGCACAAAGGTATCTGATACTTATTTCTTCTTCAGTGTTGAATATATTAAATTCAGATATCCCGAGATTTATTATAAAAGTGCAAGGAGCCGACATAAATTTGCCCTGTGTTCCTTAGCATTCTATGGCAGGCTAATTCAGAAGTAGCAAGTTCAGGTCAATGAACCATAGTTTATTGCACCAGGAAAGACCATTGGAACCACATTTTTGTCTCCCCTTGCATGCCAGCTTCAGCACTTGTATGCTTCTTAGCTTACCATAGTTCCTATTACATCTGAACTGTGGCTTAAACTCAAGGTTACTAAACCTTGATTTATGCTAAAATATGCCAGTTTGGGTATAATGGGAAACACTGATTCAACTTAACCAGTATCCAAGGCACTGCATGGGGAAATGTGAGGGAAGTGCATGGCCCAACCTTGTTATCAGCTTAATCTATCATTTATTATTAAACAAAGTTTGTCACTTCTAAACTGGCTCATGTATTGGTCAGTGTTTTCTCCCATTTAACAAATATTTATAGCAAGCAATATTAGAATATCACAATTAAATCCTACAAAAATCAGATAAGAGCCAATAAAATAAAATAAAAATTAAACCAGTTATAAACATAATTAAAGTAAAAATAAATATTAAAACACAGAGCAGTAGAGAATTGTTTTGTTAACAGGAGTACAGCGAAACATGTTTTGCAGGAAAAGCTGAAACCAAAATGTTTAAAGCAACGTACAGTACTAATGTTTTATTAACATGAAAGTTATAAAAATGTTTGCCCTTTTCTTAAAGGAGATGCCCACAGTTCTGCTTATTCATCAGATGGACAAGCATGAAGGTGCATGGACCATTCTACCGTTAATGCACGAGTAAGTGTGATACGTATAATTTGTGAGGCAGCAGTTCAGGCCAGGTCAAATGGTTTTTGTCTGGTAGAACCAAAATCATTTCCAGTGAAAATGTGGCAGAAAGGAGTAGTTCACCCACCACCAATATTTGTTTTGAGCTAAAGATTTCCATTTTTTTGTTCTGTCCTGTCTGCACACATTCCCTCTACTGCTCCTTACCTTTGGGAATGCTCTCCCCACACATCCATCTTACTGCAGTACAGTGGTACCTCGGGTTAAGTACACTTCAGGTTAAGAACTCCGCTTAAGAACAGAAATCGTGCTCTGATGGAGCAGCGGCAGCAGGAGGTCCCATTAGCTAAAGTGGTGCTTCAGGTTAAGTACGCTTCAGGTTAAGAATGGACCTCCGGAACGAATTAAGTACTTAACCCGAGGTACCACTGTACTCAACTAAAGGCCTTTTCTTTGAAGGAGGACTTTGGTTTATAACCAATAGTGAGATAAAGGCAAGACCATAAAGGTTCAAGAAGCTTTATGGAAGAAGTGGGTATCGGAAGTGTGTGATGTTTTGCAGATATTTACTGTGAGTGGATGTGGAAAAACGTAGGGCTCTTGGAGCCAGTATAAAGGGTTTAGAAAGAGGTCATCTGTGGCGCACCTAGGATATGCCTTTCCCCTTTATTTATAATGTTTTTTTCCTGTTTTTTTCCAGCTCATATCAGCTACCTAAAGCTCTTTACAATTGCACATTAAAAATAATCAGAACAATAATTGGGAGGGCATCATATGAAACAGTCCAAAAATTGAAGGAAGAAACCAAGGGGCAAAAGACAGATTTGACGAGTGATTAAAAAAAACAACCAACATTCCTTTCCTCTGGTGTGTGAAAGGGGCAAGTGTGCAAGCTTGAGGTTTGCTGTTCATGTAATGCAGTAGTGAGGTATCTCTAGCTCATGGGCCTAACTTGGCCCAGCACAGGTCCCAATTTGACCTGCAAAACCATTCTCCCCCTCCCAAATAAGGATGTGGTTACAAAGGAAGAATTGAGTGAGCTCACAGTTGTTTCTTTGCATGAAAGGCTGTCTGACAACAAACCCCAGTGGGATTGGTTGCAGTAAGTTGTTCATCTCCGGGATCTCTGCAGTGTAGTCACAGGGGCTCACTGTCAGGGCCAGTCAGGTGATTGGTGCTGTCAGCAAGCATAGCCTTGTCCCTTTGAAGGCACAGCTACACCTGTAAAAGACTTCAAAGGCGCTTGCTGTAACACCTGATCAGATTATTGCTGGTTATGTTGAGTTTTGACAAGTAAGGGAGGCTGCACACCTGTCTGGTTTCCTGTTAGGTCTGAGCAGGGCTGTAACACTGCTTTTTGTTGCCTGAGGTAGCCATCACTATATTGCTGGTGAAAATCAATTCATGTGACTCTTTAAATGTTCTTTATTTTTGCATTTAAGAAACTAGGCATATATTATTGGCATACTTACCTGGGAGTAAGTCTCATTGAACTACTTTGGAGTAGATGTGTGTAGGGTCACACTGTTAAGTCCTTCCCAGTCTTCCCAGTAATCTCAACTTCTTTTGTCAGTTTTTCTGTTACATACAGCAGAAATTCTTCATGGTTTTTCTTCTGTGAAGAAGATACAAGAATACATCTTGTAAAGCTACTGAAAATACTTGAAGGATATGACAAGTCTAAGGTGAAGTTAAATTCATTGACTACTTGCATTTTGAGGTAAAAATGGGAAATTTAGATTACTAGCTTAGAAATAGAGATGTTGGTTAATTTGCTTTTATATAATGCTCTAAGAATAAAGAAAGCTTTAATGAATAAAGAAATTCCCACTTCTGATAGGAGCACTTAATGACTAAAAGTTATACTGCAGTGGGAACTGAAGGTAATTGATGAATGTAGGTCAAAGAGACTACATTGCATTACGCATTTTGGTACTGACATCCTAAGAATCTTATTCATCTACTTATCACTGTGCTCAAGATCAAACCTTGGAGATGTCCAAGAACAAAACTACCCATGTACTGTGTTTGAATAGCAGTGGTATTAGCAACCAGTTTTTTAAAATAGATGTATTCACAGTAAGTGGCCATCTAGAAAATTACATACTAGTAGCCTAAATCAATTTGGGGAAAATTGGTAGAAAGCATTATAAAGACCAAAACTTTTAAGCAGTATCGAACAAGCCTTGCTGAAGAATCAGTCCAGCTTCCACTGCGTCAGACCAACACGACTACCTACCTGAATCTGTTTTACCTAGAAATATAAAACAGTAAATGACATATAAAGTATCAACAATGAGTGAAAGACCTCTAGTTATATGAGGAGTAGTTTGTCTATCAAAGTACTGTCTGCTGGTATATATTTATCAATTCACGTGGAAGCTGCATAACACTGATAGACAAAAGTTTCAGTGATGTATCATCAAAAAGGGCATGCAGCATTCCATACTGGGGATTTTTGAAGGAAATGAAAAGTTTATCTGGCCTTACGTTTGACCACACAGCTTTGTAAAAAGTATGCACTAGATACTCAACAGTGTCTCTAACAAAATGAATATCATTAGGGGCAAATGTAAGGTTCTGCATTGAGGCAGGAATAATCAGCTGCACAAATATAAGATAGGGAACAGCAGGCTTGCGAAAATGATTTAGGGGGTCTTAGTAGACCACAAACTTAACATGAGTCAACAGTGTGATGAAGCAGTAAAAAAAGTTATTACTATTGTAGGCTGCATCTACAGTAGTGTGCAGGTCAAGGGAAGTAATAGTACTGCTCTATTCTACCTTAGTCAGACAATACCTGGAGTACTGTGTCCAGGTCTGGGCACCACAATCATAGCTGTCAACTTTCCCTTTTTGCGGGAAATTCCCTTATTCCAGCGCCATTTCCCACTGCAAAAAAGGGAAGGTTGATAGCTATGCAATTTAAGAAGGCTATTGACAAGCTGGAACGTTTGCAGAGGAGGGTAATCAGAGTGATCAAGGGTCTGGAAACCAAGCCTTATGAGGAATGGTTGAGGGTATGTGCAGCCTGGAAAAGAGACCAAGAGGAGATATGTTTGCTATCTTCAAATATCTAAAAGGTCTGTCACATGGAAGATGGAACAAGCTTGTTTTTTCCTGACCTGAACCAACAGATATAAGCTGCAAGAAAGGAGATTCCAACTAAACATCAGGAAGAGCTCTCTGATGGTAAGAGCTGTTCATCAGTGGAACAGACTCAGAAGGTGGTGGGCTTTCCTTTGTTGGAGGTTTTTAAGCAGAGGTTGGATGGCCATTCTGTCATGGATACTTTTATTGATATTTCTGCATTGCAGGTGTTTGGACTAGACCCTTGGGGTCCCTTCCAACTCTACAGTTCTATGATTCTATTATTTTCTCCCATAGGAATATTTTTTAGGAAAAGCGTTACATGACGATGAATCTACAATTATTCACCATTATGCATTTGCAGAAAACCCTACAATTTTTAAATTTCCAGATTTTGCTGCTGGCTGGGCACTTAGTATTCCACTTGTCAAGAAGTAAGAATTCAGTTTTGTGATCTTTCTAAATTTGTTTACTAAATGGTTGGTGTTTGTAAAATGCTCTGGAGAAGTAAAATATTTATGTTAAACATTAAATGTCTCTGTGTTTACATGTATATAAATTGAGATTAGACTCTTTGATCACAAATGAGCTTTTATCCAATGTTAAGTAACTAAACACTCTGTTCCCTTTTACTGCATGCACTATCTCACAAGGGTATTATAAAGCACATTAATAAGCAATTACCTCTTCATAAATGTACATGTTGGGAAGTAGGTATTTGCATTTAACTTGGTCTTATTAATATATAGGCAAAATTAGATGCTAGCCAAGTGTCTTTTAGGGTTTCTTAGTAAAATACCTGGGCAAAAGTTGAGAATATTTAAACGCTACAGATGGGGAACATAAGAAAGCAAGAAATAATTGGCTGCTGAACTGTGGATCTTCTTTGTACGCCTGGAAACAAGTTGCCACAAGACTTAGGCTCTTTTTGCTGCAACAGAATAAAAAGCTACTCCTCTTGAAACTAGAAGCAAAAATATTTCTTATGGAACTATCTTTAAAATCTCAAAGACTAATCTTCATGTTTAGTTGTAGAGAAATTGACTGTGAAAATGCTGGATAATGAGCCTTTCTATTACCTAAGCATTTGCTTCCATTTAAAAAATAGAACATAGGAGTATGTCCTTGGCTGGAGTGGCTGATCCACAGGCCATATCCAAACCCCTGCAGTTTTTTATGCCCCCCCCCCCAGACACCTGCCAATTTTTAATATTTTTAAAAGCTTACTATTACTTTATTACTTCTTCTGACCACCATTCTGGGTTGTGCCAACAAAGTCCACAGGTCTAGGTGAAAATTAAAAGCTACCTCTGTCTTAGGTATTCAGCATTTATTTTTTCTGTTCACATGGAAATTGCCTCTAGACATGTAAGCATGTGGCAGAACCTCTTCCCAGTGCAGAAATATTCTTGAAAGAGCACTGCAGCTGCCTCTGCTAGCTCTCTATATCTGGGAGCTGGGATAGCGTGGTACGTATACAGGCAGTAAAAAGAGGAAGGAAATAGATGAAGCAAGGAAAGTGAAAAGTGGAGAAGAGTGGGTTGGAATAGTAATAATACACAAAAAGCAGTATTGAAGTATACATGTACATTGTACATTGTCTTTTAGGATATTATGTATTCATGCTTCCAGGTAATGGCATGATCACTGAAAGCCTCTAGTTTGTATGTATCCAATTTGTATGTGGGGTGTGTGTGTGTGTGTGTGTATGATGTATAAAAACAACTCATTTTATTTTTATTATTTTACTGCACAGGCTTGCAAAGAGGCTGAAGAATGAACCTTTGAAGTCAGATTTTACAATAGATTTAAAATACGAGGTAAGACCACATTCTGTTACTTTGAAAATTTTGCTTTTGCTGTTACCTATCTTGGGTCCATGTGATAGGAGGAGGGAAATGATACAAGTGTTTATTTCCTTCCTTTGTTCATTATATGGAATAGTGAAAACTAATATGATACACTAGTAGTGAACTTATTCTCTGAGTGCCAATCCTTATGTATCCAAAACAGCACTACCCATACATAGCAGGCTCAGGGAAAATCCAAAAGTTGCAAAAGTACCAAAAATATTTTGGGGTGATGGGGATTTAAAGAGGTGAAAAATAGCAACAACCCCAGAAAAGCTGACCGACAACTGAGCATGTTTTAGCCCCCACAGAATGCATATTGACTGTTGGGAGAAGAAAAATGGGATGGGGGTGGTAATTGATGGAATGGAGTATACCAAAAATGGGCATGGTTGCCTAGCTGGAACTCTGAATATGAGCACTCCATGTTGCAACATTTTCTTTCAAGCTCCACATAGTATTATTTTAGCCTATGCAGATAATAGGGGACAGGATTCAAAAAGCTACTCATGCAAGGAGCTTGTGCAAACACAGTGACTTTTTACTTCTTTGTTTTTGAACAGCTAGTTCCTCCATATCACACACTATTTTTGAAATTGCATTCAGTTTCCAAGGCAGTTTACCATGCTGCTTATGCCTGGCTGGCAAAAACAACTCCAAAGCAACCATGAATGCATGGAACTGGACTAGTTGTATGGTTCTTTGTATCCTAGCTTGTATTCTGCTCTCCTGGAAATCTGTGTGAAATATATGGAAAGATACATGTGCACAAACATGTACAGAAGCATTATAAACCTTGGGAATATCCCAGTCCACAGCAAAAGTAGAATACTAATTGACATGAATCCAGCTGTGTTTGTTGTCATCCAACAAAGCTGATGCAGTCTGCAATCTGTATTCCAGCTGAAATCCATTTTGCTAATGTCCAGAAGAGAATCTAATCATGTCATGTATGCCAAACTTTCCCACTAACTCATGCAATATCGCAGAAACCGTCTTCCACAGTTGTCTGAAAAATAATTGCTGGTAGCAGGGGAAAGGTTCATAAATACTGTATATTCCACATGTTCTCTCCTCTGCAAGATGCCAGTCAGTAGCCCATTTTGGTGCAATGCTTTATTCATGAGCTTTTCAAAGGTGACCCCATATCATCATATCAACAATACAGTGTGGTATCATACAGTACAACCCTTTTAAAAATAGCACATTACATCTTTCATTTATTAGCAAAAGGTATAATGAGTTGCAATAGCACTCTTTGTAGGCTGGCAAACTAATTCAGACCTTTTCAGGAGCTCTGGTGCATGCATGGACATGACAAAAGGCTTCTACATTCACCTGAGTGCTGGGGATGCACCTGGGAAATTGTTTAAATTCTTCAGGCTTTATTTTTAACCCATCCAGGACTTGCCTTCACTACGCTGATTCAAATCCAGTCGTGCACCAAGACAGAAAGGACAGGAAAGACTCGTTCAATAACATGGTATCACAGTTGTTAAAGCAGAAGTTCTTATTTGATAGCTGTTCACTGCAAGATGTCCCGATTAAAAAGAAAGAAAAGAAAAGATTAAATATGGGACATTTTTATCTCTCTCCCTCAAAACACAGGACATGAATTCTGCCTAACCACAGTTAGCACAGATGTGCTGGATGTTAAGAAGTGAAAATTTCATCTCTAGTAGCCTCAGATTGCAGGAGGGGCTTATCTGTCATATTAGCCAGGAATATATGTCTGAAAATGGAGCAACACATATATGTGTAGGTCTTCCTCCTTAACTTGATTTAATAATGTTCAGATTGGGGACAAGGGCATTTCTAGTGGCAGCTGGGAATCTACGCTTGTAGAATTGCAAGCTACATTTAGTAATGTGATATATATTTAAAGGTTAGCATTCTTTTTCCTTTTCCTGTGACAATTTATAGTAACACTAGGCATTATTGAAAGTGAAGGGAGTTGTGATATGCTCCTGTGCACTCAAAAGCATATGATGCCTTGGGTCATTATTTCATTCCTGTTCCTTTCAACCACATTCAGTATGCTGCTGTGCCTTTCCAGATGGAATATAATTCATTTTTACTGTATTCTTTTACAGCCCATCTTTTGGGTGTATTAATTCTTCCTTTTAAGAATACATGCTGAGCCTATTGTGGATTTTTTTTTACAATTAATCCTTCCAGGGTTCCTTCCCCCCCCCCTACCCAGTATGAATCATAAGATGTCCTATTCCCATTGCTTTCTAACTCTTAACAAGCCATGAGCGTCATGGGTTCTTTGCTCATTACTGTTAAAGACTGGAAATTATCTAGGTCTTAGGACGTCTGTGGGACAAAAGCACTTGATATAAAAATTACAAAGCAGTCAGCTCAGTCCTTAAAATTTTCCACTGATGCAAAAGAAGATTGCACACCTATTTATCTTTCTGTGTGTTACATTGCCATATTGTGAAGTGGTATCACGAAAGCACACTAATGCAGTAGTCAAAATACACATAGTTTTAAAATGTGTCTCTTACAAATGTCTTTTTCTATTTGACTGATTCCCCACAAATTCACAGACTTATTATTGTTCAAATGTTAAAAGTAGCTGCAGGGAAGAATGCGTGTCTGCACAGCTGTGAACATTTACCAACCTTCCCAGACATCTGTTCTTGTCAGTCTTAACTAAACTTATTTTCAGTTTGTGTTTTCCTCTTCTCAAGCTGGGAATAAACAATAGTCACTGAACATATGTGATGTCTCATGAGATGGCAGATACGTTGGTTAGATGTAGGGATCTGTGAAAAGATTAGTGATACAGGTGAATTTGCAGTTGGTGGAGTTTGAATTAGAACCCCCCCCCCCAATTTGAAAAGCCTCACTCTGCTTTGAGCTGAGCTGGTCACCTGTAAATGAGGGTCCAGTTCAAAATTGAATTTGCTCCTGCCCCAGCACTAGCCATTAGGGTTGGGTGCTATATCGTCCAAAACGGGTTTGAAGTCCATATTGTGATAACTGGTTTCATAATTTTTTGACCTGGCAATATATCATGAATCATTGTGTATGTGTTATGCAAAAATCACAATGTGGGAAAAGCCATGAAGCAAGATATTGCCCACCCCTACTAACCATCCCTCCATCTCTAACCAAAATTTGTACTCTTCTCTGAGAACGGAACTGTAAGGGCCATCTCTGGAGCAGAGTTTGAAGTTGTTGGGGGAGAATGGAGAAAGGCAAAGCCTCATTGCACAAATAGAACTTTACTAACAGAGTGTTGGATACACAGCACTCTTGTCTCTAGCAAGCCCTCTCCAAGTGCCTGTTAGCCCCCTATTAGATGCATAGCAAGGCTCCTAGCACAGTACAGTCTGCACTGAATAGCAGCACCTCTCCAGTGTTATTTATCAAAATTTATTTGAAAATAAATAAATATATCTCATAAAATATAACAAGGCAGCTTTCAACATATAAAATGCAATAAAATCAGGCTATAGATATCTATAAAACATAATTAAAAACATCAGTGGATGCTGGAATTCTTTCCTAGTTCTTCCTGGAGATGTCAGGTATTAAACCTGAGGCCATCTGCATGCAAAGCATGTGCTCTAACACTGAGCTATAGCCCTTATTCTTCTTAAAGAGACCTTTTTTTGCTTGGGATAGGAATGGAGGCACTATGAATAAATCTAGGGTGATTGAAAGGAAAGGTTCCTGGTGCTTGGCATGATATATCTGGTTTTATTGGGAGGAGAGCTAGTAGTTTATCAGTAGTATACTACTGTACACCTGCACACATATAATTATTCACATAAGCTCTTGTTTGAAACTTCAAATCTCTCTTATACCACAAAATAATATATCTGAGTGTAGTTCTCCCATCTTTTTCCCCTAACGTCTTATATTGAAAGCCATTTGCATTGAATTTTAATTGCATGAATATATTTCAGCATTAATCATACTTTTTTGTGTATTTTGAAAGATTGCGCTTTATATTTGGGAGAAAGGCAATGGACCACATCTCACCCCAGTGCCTGAGTTCTGTACAGAAGACTTTGACTTTCCTAATGGTGCTCACTGTGCCACTACATTTGCTAATTTCCTCCCACTTTGTGTAAGTATTTTCAGACTGTTTTTTCCCTGTAAGAAGACATAAAGAAAGCCTATTCTAATCCACCTTAATTCTTTAAAATTTCTCAAGGTTGAGGACTTTGCAAGATACTTTAGATGCAAGTAGTACAAACATAAGTTTGCCTTTCTATTCCTCTTTGTCTTTCTGGTTATGTTATCATAACTCAGACTTGGCTTGTTGTGGTTCACATTTTGTTAAATTGGTATGATCTTGGCTTGGGCTGGAAGTTTGCAAAAATAACACTATTTTCTTTTTCCATTCCTGGCAGTGCTGTGATCTTGTTTATGTAACAAACATTGCTATTTACAGCATAGCTACTGTTATTGATCTATCTGCATACCCCTATGGGTATTGTAATTAAAAGAATTTTAATTAATTCTTTTATTTTGAGTTCTATACTGCCTTTCTGCCAAAGCATCCAAAGCAGCTACAATTTTAAAATACTAAAACAAATGCATCATGTAAACGAAGAGTAACAAAGTCCTTTCAGGCCAACTGGGTCCTGTTGGTGCAAGAGTTTACTTCCCTCGCCTCCCACACTTCTGCCTTTCCCGAGGGCACACAGATCTCTCTTAAGCACGCTAGGGAAGGTAGGGAAGGATCTGCCCCAACAATATAATATGGTAATGAGGTTGGGTGGCCATCTGTCATGGATGCTTTAGATGAAATCCCTGCATAGCAGAGGGTTGGACTAGATGGCCCTTTGGATCCCTTCTGAGTCTATGAATCTATATGTTTTTGAAAGAAGAAGCCCAAAGAAAGTGGGGTGGTAGTGAGAGGGGAGAGAGTTAGATGAATTTTAATATAGCAACAAAACAGTAAAAATCACATATTTTATAAAATAGTTTATTACAATATTAGTTGTTTGGATGAGGATGGGATCAGAATTCCATGTACAAACTCCAGAAGTCATGAAGCCTTTTTCTAAAAAAAAACTACACTAGCACTGTATGTCTACTCTGCTCCTTATTTCTTTGTGGCAGAGAGAAAAATATTAAAAACCGTATAATTTTATATTTGAGTGGGGCACATACGGGTACATGAACAACAAATGTGGCTGGCTGCTCTGGTAGATCTAGTGTGAGTGGAGAGGGGAAATGAAAAAGTATGTGCATACTGTATGTGGAATCACAGGCAGAGTGAGATTTTTCAAAACAGGTGAAACATCTTAGCTCAGAAGATAAAAGGAACTAAAAGGGTGGGTACTTTGGACTGTTGAGAAGAGCTGGAGAAGATGGCTAGAAGCGGCAAACAGAAGGAGAAAGGAAAAGAAAGCTGACTTCTGTAAAGGATTAACTATTTCGGCTCATGATTTTCTGTTGTTTTGCTGTTATTTAATACTGGACTGTTCACTGTTTGTTGTAAGGATTGCAAGAATGCAGTGTATGAGAAGTACTTTGAACAGTGGAAAGGGCTAAGTATTTATTATTTATTCACTGGCTGGCTTAAATTTCTTTCCCCTTCACTATTTATTGATTTATTTCCCACAAGCCTTTCAACCTCTGTGCCCTCAATTTCATTGTTCTCTAAGCAAGTCTATAGTCCTTTGGAAACTAGTTTGGTATGTGTGTGTTTTTAACTCATAATGAAAGTCCATCCATTTTATTAAGCTCTAAAGAGAAAATGAAGACCAGTTCCATTTTTTTAAATTGTCTTGATTTCAGGAAGGCAAATGCCAATTATTATTTCCTGTTCATCTTTGCCTACTGTGAGGCTGTTTTATTAAAGACTGTAAATGTGTGATGTCCTGTGTTCAGAGGACTGTGTGAAAGTGGGCTAACAAGTGGACCATTAACAAAAAATTTGCAAAATGGCATTCTGCAGCATTTGTTAGTCAGTCATGCATTCCTCCACAATGCTGCATTTTCCATTCCTCCTCCCCCCTTATTTCCCCCAGCGTTCTCTAGCCACTGAACACACATCCTCAATGAGCTGCTTTGGAAGTGCCTCCCCTTCATTTAGGTTCTTTGCCTCCAAATATTTTTGAACTTCTGCAAATCATAGGGTTTCCCTGGACTTACCGATACTGTCCCCTTGTGCATGCACGCTGCCATTGGCCATGTAAGCCCCAGCACTCACCTCTCAAGATAAGAAATAGAGGAAATGATTATTACAATTTCCAGAGCGGTAGCCATCATAGTCTGTCACAGCAAAACCAACAAAATGTCTTCTGGCACTTTCTATCTGTTAGGTGCCACACAAACTCTTTGTTTTGGGGTTAATAGTGTGTGTGTGTGTGTGTGTGTGTGTGTCGCTGAGGTCAAAGTGATGTTAGGCCACATCCTTAGTAAGAACCTGACAACCAACTTCTATCAATTGCTGCTGTGGACCTAGCCGAGCTGTCAACCTTCCTTTTTTTTGCATTGGCAAACGGCCATAGCTGTCAACTTTCCCTTTTTTTGCAATGGGAAATGGCACTGGAATAAGGGAATTTCCCGCAAAAAATGGGAAAGTTGACAGCTATGGGACCTAGACCCCATAGTAATGCCACTAGAACTGTGCTGCTAGTTTCCTATTACTATTAAAAAGCCCTCTTGCCATGTGCCAAACATCTGCTGAAACAGGGGACATTCAGGAAAAGGGCTCAGCCCCCAATGGGTTTCTTGAAATCCCTTGGGCTTGCCTTAAAGTAGATCTTTTGACTCCACCTGTGGTATGAATGATGGGATGATCCAGCCAAAGAAAAGTACGTCAAAATCACACCAATTTTCGTGGAAAAGTTAATCACATGCTTATATCCCTCCTGTTGAAATAGTGGGACTTTTTAATACCACCATGCATACCTTTGGGCTGTATTATGCCTTCGCCAGTCACACCCCTACAGTTAAATATTTCCTTTTGTTCATTTGCTTTCCTTATGTGTTGCAACTGACTTCAGTCAGAATTTCAATTAGAATTTTAGTGGATAATGCTGCTAGGCAACATTGATAATTTTGAATTTTGAAAGTATATTTTGTTATGTTGCCTTAAACTGCTTTTTAATGTAGATTTTAGAGCTATATATTGAGGGTCTTTTTACAACAGCTTGTTCATTCAATATAAATCTGAATGTTGAAAAATGTAGTTGACATTTTATTTTTAGGGAGATCCTGTGAAGAAAACAGATATCTTTGTTGCTGTAAAAACATGCAGGAAATTCCATGGAGACAGAAGTAAGTTCCATATTTAAGGATATCTTTATATAATTTCTGCAACCGATTTAAGCTAAACAAAATATTGAATGCAGTATAGCCCCTTTTTGGTTTTGAATATTCGTTTGTTGAAATTTTAATGTTGGAAATAACTTGCGGAGAGAGTATGTGAAGTTGAGTGAAGTAAGTAAGAATATAATTTCCACTGAAAGTAATTAGTCAGTGAAGTTTTCAAAACTATATTATAAATCACATATGCTAGAATTATTGGTCTGGCTTCTAAAATGTGTTCCCATTGCTTTTCATGACCTATTTGGAATCTTTTATCTGAACAACAATGAGGAAATGTTCACTTTTAAAAAAATTAGCATGTTTCTGAAGACATTTGGTCTTTCAATCTACCTTCAGATTGCTACCAGGAACTGACTGAATATAATGGGAAAAACCTTTTTATTTCCTAGGATTATTTTGAGGCTATTGGTATGAAAGTTGCAATGCCTTCTTCAAACTTAAAAATACTAAATGTATGGTAATTTTAAAAGCAGCTACTGAGACTGGACAGAAGTTTTACATTTTATGTCTTCCAGGAAAACTAGTATAAAAAACCAAAGAAGATTTACATCTGTAGTTCCATTCAGGTTCCTTGTAAATGTAAGACAGAGCAAAACCAAGTTGGTGACTATATCCCCAGAGCATTTCAAAGGCATATATATGTCTGTATCTGAATACACACCAGGGAAGCTTATTCTAAGCTGCAGCCTTTCCTAAGAAGTCAGTTTCTTTTTCCCTGGCCCACAAAAACTACTCTGTGCCTCTTGGGTATGATTTGACAGTAAATCCTGGGATAAATTTTGTCTTGCTTTATTTATTTATTTATTTATTTATTTATTGCCTTCCAAACTGAAAGGGGGGATTCATATTTGGGTTAGCATTTGGGGCTTGGTTTTAAACATTGTATTCAATTCAATTCAATGATCTTGAATGTGATATTTAGTCACATAGATATTGAAAGATATTGGATGTCACAAAGCCAGGCCACCTGCCCTGGTGTCTCCTCGTCAGAAAATGAGAACCTTGATTAATATATACTGTAGTTGTCAGAATATTCTTTTTCCCTTCACCCATTAGTCAGTGGGATATTCCATAAAGTATATTTATTGCAGTGGGGAGTAGAGAATTTGTGACAAAAGCTGGAAGATATATTGGTTAAAACTGGGCGAAGCATGACATGGAGCGAATGTGTGAACTAAAAAGCCTTTAAATGTGTTGTCTGGTGGATGGTCTCGGTGTTTCTTTGAAATTCAATATTCCTTATTTGTGAATAGAGAGAGGCACAACCTTCAGCTATTCAACATTCAATAAGATGGTGGGAAGGCATTATCTTTTCATCCATTAGCAATTTTTATATCTTCTTAGCCACCTGTAGGGGATAGAGTTGCCTGAAAAGCAGGGGGGAAGTACATTTCAGACATTCTGCATCAATCTGTATGTGAAAGTGATGGTGGTTTACATCTACAAAATAGAGATGTTTCATTTTTGAGATGCACTGAACACGTGACACTGAAAGAAAACCTTAGGGGGTCAGCATACCTGAAAAACAAACCTTGGTAAATTCACTGGGGGTTTTTTTATACATTTGTACTTCATTGCCATCCTTTAAAAAAAGGTAATAACAATATTTCCCTAACAATTTCAGGGGGGAAATATTTACTAGTGACATTGTATTGCTAGTTGAATGGTATTTTCTTTCACAATTACTGGTGTAAGTTAATGTTGTTGGCCTCTGTCTGCCTCGAGAGACAATGGACTGCACCTGTGGGGTTGAAGTCAAACTGCTGGAGGATTACAGAGCCTGCTGTGGCTGCAGAGGCTGGAAACTCGTAACTGCTGCCTCCTGTATTGTTGCTGTGTTAGCTGCACTGAAGTGCGCATGGAGGTCCTGGGCTGCCCAGACAACCCATCCCCACCCCCACCCCCAGTCTCACCAATGTAATCCAAAGGAAAACAGAGCAATACGAGCTTGGCCGCAGGAGTTTTCAGAAGGAGGTGTAAAGTCTCCATCCAACTATGTTAGAAAGTCCAGATTTGTGTAAGGTGTATTCCTAGGCCTTTTCTTCTATATTGTATTCATATACAGAAGTGTGTTATAGAACCGAGCTGTATAAACATTAAAGATTTAACTTTAGCAAGTGTTGGGATTGAAGAACAGCTTTGGACCAGATGGCATCTCTTATTGATGGCAGCTGCACAAATTTTTCCTTCATCACATTTGTCATGTATTTCATGCATCCTTTGGATGTCAAACAGTGACTAGTTTGGTAGGGTGTAAGGCAAACTAATCCAGCTGTTTCCCATTTTAAGGGAAATCAGCCTTCGGTGTTTTTCTCTGCCTTCAGTGATATTCTTACTTAAGTCCCTCTTCTTCATATAATCTCTCCACAAGTTATTTCCAACATTAAAATTTCAACAAACAAATATTCAAAACCAAAAAAGGGGCTATAGAGATGACAATAGATCTTCAGAAATCCAATTTTGAAGTTCTGTTGGCTCACAGAAGTTGCTCTGTGCACTCACTGATTTAGCTGAATGCAGCCCTGCGTAGTTTGGCCATGGATCCATGGCCTGAATGTTTTTCACTGTGGTAGCTGGTACTCTTTTCTGAGCGTTGAATTGCATGCACTCCAACATGTTTACCTTAGAATCCAGGACATGGCCCTGCTTCTGGATGAGTCACATGACCCATGTGAGATGAAGGAGCCTCAAAATGTGTGTTTTGGGGAAAACGTGTGGGGTCGCAACCTCGTGCAATATCACAGCCCCTTGTGTTTTGGGGCTCTGTGATCATGCGTTTTTGGGAGCCGTGATTAGAACATGGTGCCCCAAACCATAAAGATAAAGAATGCCACAATGGCCTAGTTCACACATCATAGTAAACAATAGTGAATGATTTGCCGTAAATGTGCCAAGCTAGGATGTTTTGCTCCTCCCTGTTTGTGCTGAGGAGAAACCAACCACAATCTGTAGCTTACTCTGTTTTGTCCAAACCAGGAACTGTGATTTGCTTCACTCCTAACAAATCAGAATCTGTAGCCAAGGGTTGTTTTTTACTTACAGATCGTAGTTTGCAGAGGTGACAGCTTCTCAGCTTGACTGAGGGGGCCCAATGCAACATCCTGATGTCATGTGACATCCTAAAGAGCCAGGGGGCGAAGCCAAATGCCTTCAGAACATTGAAGGGGTATGTCCCCCTCAAAGGGCTTCATTTCCTAGGAGCTGGCGCCTATGGTAGTTTGTTAGAAGCGAAACAAATCATAATCCCTTGTTTAGATGTAGCCAGGGAGGACTTCCGGCGACGACGCCATTGCGGGTGGTCGTGGGCTGCTTCGGCTGCGAAGCACCCAGTCCATCCCGGGGGTTAGGAGCCCTGCTACCGCAAAGCGGGGCTCCGGTTGGGGTGCGGGAAGAGCGTCCCGCACCCTGGGCTCCCCGGCTGTGCCCGTTGTGGCTCCGAACCCTTCCCCCGCTCCCCCTGTAAAGGGGGAGTGGGGGTGAAGGGACGACGGAGCCGGGCTATAGGGGACATGCCCCAACCGGGATGTAAATGCGGCGACAAAGCCTGTGATGAGCGTCTAAGTTCTACCTGTCTTTAACGAGCTGATAAGAACCCAGTGGCTGTGAGTATTTGATTGACTCTTTGTATTCTTGGAACGATCTGGGGGAAAGAAGAAAGGCAGCCCGCCTCCCTCCCTTCGGGAGATGAAAGAAATTAACCGTTTAAGTGACTGCTGCTACAACAATCGATAGAAAGTATCTGGAATTTGAAAACTGAGACTGTTGAGATTTCCCTTCGGGGGTTAACTGGGGAAAAAAAATATCTCCATTTGAAGTTTTGGTCTTTATACTCCGGCTTCGGAGAAATGGCGACGACTTGGACTGTCGTGGGAAAAAATTGAAACAAAGGAAGGAAGAGACAGGAACTGAAATCTGACACTCACCCTCCCTTCTAAAATGCTGGACTTTCTGTTTGCACTGGTATTGAACTCTGGTTTAAAGGATGAGGAAATGCTCACTGTCTTGAAGCTGGAACTGCTTAATCGGAAACTGCAAGTTTTGAGTGGAATTATAAATAAAAAGGACTCACTTTCCACAGAGGAGGCTTTTCAAAAGTTTTATACAATGGAATCAAACCTTGGCAAAGAGCTAGGAGGGGTGCTTGAAAGATGGTTCGAAATGGCTGGGCAACTCCGGGAAAAGGAACCGATTTCTGGGGGTGGCAGCCCTGGAACGGGAAAATTTATAATATCCAGACTCCGAGGTGGCAGCTCGGGGGCAAGGGACATGGAATTAAGATTTCTACAAGAAGAAGAAGTATGGCACAAAGGTACGGAGGAGCCCAGAAAGGAAGTGATGAACACCCTGAAGCTCGATGCCAGGTTTGTTGTGAATGCCTGGATCTGTGGACACTCAGAAGAAGATAATTGGAGATCCAGTTCTGGTGAAAGACGGAAAAAGACAATGGACAGAGGGGGAGTGGGTTGAAGTATTAAATGTATAATCCAAATGGTCTGTCATGGTATCCGAAATCGGAGTGTGAAGTCTGTTAATTATAAGTTTATTTTAAATAAGTAAGGAGATATTGAATCTTAAGTCAAAAGCAGCATGATAAAGGATAGAAGAAATAAGTTTAGTTATAAGAATATATGGTTAAGATTTAGGTTATAATAAAAAGATCAAGATAATTGTGTTATTTTTAAGTAAAGTTAAATTTTTTTATAGAGAAAAGTTGTTAAGGAAATAGTATACTGATTTAAAACCGAAGGTGAAAAGGCGGGGGAAGTCAAACGTCAAGATTCAGAAGTAGAATTTTTTTTTTGTAAGATATACAAATAAGAAGATGAATCCTGACATTATGTGTATTTGTATTTGTTTTTGTATTTGTAGGTGTGGGGTTGGGTTTGTGTTATATTATGAAAATGCTAATAAATTCTGTTTAAAAAAAAAAAATAGATGTAGCCAGGGATAATTTGCTTCCTCCCAGCACAAGCCAAGAGACGTGGGGCAAAGCAAAACTGGAGCTATTAACTCATGCACAGCAAACCATGCTTTATATTTTACAATGGCATGCAAACAATGCCACTAAACCCAGAATAAAACAGCAGTCCAGGATAATGAAGGCAAGCCATAAAAGGTCATAGAAGCCATTGTTAATTAAAAGCTGGGTTTGGTTTTGGTTTGTTTTTTTTAAGACAGATAACCTGGCAGCTAAATGATAATATGATAATAGCACACAATGATAAATTATAATGTGTGTACAAGGCAACCAGAACCAGTGTGGTTACAGTCACTGGAGTAGGACTGGGAAGGCCCAATTTCAAGTGGTGATCCACTCATGAAGGTCACAGAGTGACTGGGTCAACTATTTCTCAGCCTGACCTATCTCAGAGAGAAAATGTGAAGATAAATTTGGGGGTGGGTTAAAACCATGTACTCTCTTGGGAGGAAAGAGTGGGATATAAATATATATAAATATAAATATAAATAAATGAACAAACATTCCCAAGTTGCAGATTCTAGAACCTTGCAGTGGTGAATTAAATTTTACAACATCCACACAACATTCTAGTTTGAATGTAAAGAGCCATTGCTAGATGAAATTATACGAAAGCCGAAATAAATGAATAGCAGTCCTGAAAGTACTTGTATAAAATGTGTACTCAAGATGGATGGTCTTCCAGAAGAAAAGTCTAAAAATTGTCCTTGCTAAATAGCTTTTGTTGCCTGGCCTGCATGCAAGCAAATTGCCTGCTATCAAATTTGCTGTGTTACCAAGTGGTATGCAAAATACATAGTTAACAAAAGCATAAAATCTAGCCAAAATCTGTAAATATAATTAAAACTAATAGTGCAGTTTAATCTAGCTGTAACAAATTACCAAAACAACTTTAAAAAATTACAGTACTACTCCATTAAAATACCATTGCTGTCTTAAAACATCCCTAAACTTTATACATTTAAACAAAATAAGAGACATCAACAAATCTGTTTACTTAAGGTTCTGCTTTTTAAAAAACTCAAGTCTTTGAGTGTAGTAGCTCCAAGTTTGCTGAGAGAAAGCAACAGTTGCAACCGTGGTTTGCCTATTAATACAAAACAATTGTAGCACAAACCAGGGTTTTCAGAATTACTTTTTCAGTTTGCTTTTCTGGCTAATTGCAAACCATGTGTAGTCAATTCAGACATCATGCTAAACCATAGCTCAGTTTCTTTAATCGTTGCCCATATTAATTCAGACAATCCTAAGCAATATGATGGGGGAAAGTGGAAGGTTTTGTAATATTTTCAGAATTTTATTTTTATTTATACCAGTTTATATACTGCCCTCTTATGCAGTGCAGTGTACAGCAATATAAGAACATAACTTAAGAAAGTAAAGTGTTCAACTAATTTTGTGGCTTATTTTAATGAAGCATTGTTTAATAACTTTTCTAAATGCTTACCAATAATCAAACTTTAATGTTGCATGGGTTTAACTTTTGCATACAATTTGTCTTTTTGATGCAAGAAAATGAGCATCCTACAACTGGAGTTTGTAGAAAAATGTGTTCATTTTCTTGTGATTTTTTTAAAAATGGTGTTGATTAAAACAAGACAAAAAAATATACTAGCCGAAATGATAAAGGCAAGTTGAAAACAAAGCTATAGATTCACAGTCTTTCACTATCATGTAACACTATCATGTAACACCTTGAAGACTGAGGAAAATACTTGAACTTTCCTCATAGTTTCCAGTGTTACACAGTGGAGGGTAATCTTTCTCAGGAAAGTGAAAAATTAATGGATGCTAGCTTTCAAGAGCTCCTTTTGAAAAAGGAGCTCTTCTGGTAAGCCATTTTTCTTTTTTTAGCTGCTCAAAACTATATCCATGCAGCCTGCAGGTTGGGCATTTATTTCTATGAAAGTACAGGGTTTGGGGTTTTTTCTGCTGTGTTTTGACACTCCCTTGCAATTTAGGTAGATGTATTGAATGATCAAGACTGAATGTGCCAGGAGTCTCCTTCCTTTTTTTGTGAGGGAGAAATTGTTTGTGCCTGCTAAGGATTTTACATGGTACATACAGTGTATTTCATTGCTCAAGGAGAAACTGAATCTCTCCTCACCTCCAAGAAAAGCCTAGGTGAGTGGGCGGGAGACTGTGAGACATACTTATCCAACAGAAGGTGCTACACAGACACTGTGGTTCCTAGGACAAGGGGGCAAAGCAGCCCTGGTTGGTAACAAATCTGTTTCCAGTATGGGCCATTCTCCTCATCTAAGCTTGAAACTAGACATATGGCTGGCTGCTGACAAAGCAGCCCATCTTTCTCTCCCCCCTTCTCCTCTGATGGTCACTAGTAATGCAAAATGACAGTACAAGTGCATTACAGATTTCTCTGTGCACGGGTGTCAACCAATGAAAGGGAACCTTGTGACCCCATCACGTCATGAGATGAATTTGGTATTCCTAGGTGTTTGGGGTAACAGAAATGGGGGTGCTGCTTTCAATAGCAGCCACATGTGCCGTAACATCTAATTTTGGCTTAAAAGGGCTGCCTCCAGTTACCCTATTACTTAATAACCTGGTTCATATATACACGTCTCAGCATATTAAGCCCAGATATGAATCTTGTGCCTGCATGAGTCATCATTGTGCCATCCTTTCACTCCTCTCTTCTGAGATTGAAGGCTTTTTGGATTACTTAAGCATAATTTCCTGTTATGTCTGTCTCACCACATCTGAACAGTTTAGTTAGCTTCAGATCCTTCTCCCCCCCCACCCAAAAAACTGGTAACCATAGTGCACTGAGAAGGGAGGAGAGAAGATGGGTGAATATCAGTTGTTGGTAAGCTGAGAAACATCCTAACGTCCAATTTCAGTTTACCATAAATTCAAATCTTTAAGCACTATTTTGCCAGTGTGTCCGTATGCTTGTTTATTTTTCAGTACCTATTGTAAAGCAGACCTGGGAAAAAGAGGCCACTCTTATTGAATACTACAGTGATTATGCAGAAAGTTCAATACCCACTGTTGATTTAGGAGTGCCAAATACTGATAGAGGTAAGTATTAACACGATGTGATATTATTTTGCATGAGTTATACAGTGTTTTCATAACAGAATCTGCACAAGATGATGAGCTGCCTAATTTATTTCCCATGAGGTGGCCTGTGAGTCTGCCAGTAAGATAAGGAGGCATAAAGACAAGACTCTTCGTGGGACTGATTACAGTGCGAGTCAGTTGGAGGCAGCACCAGCAAGTGCTCTACCAGTTTGGGAGTGCAGAGGAGGAAATTCCTCCTACTTTTGCTGCTGCTGCATACATTCATCATGAATCGGTGCAGTGTGAAAATAGCAGTCCTCTATTCTGTTCATCTGCCTGCCTTTGTGAAATCAGCTTTCAGAACACCAGTTTCCTCCTTCTTCCCATGCCTATCTGCATGATTACAGATTCTGCCTTCTGACTGAACAAGACTTAGGAGAAAGGTGGAAGGAGGCAGGTGCTTGAAAGAATGCAGGAGAGAAATCAGCTGATAGGTGTAAAGAGGTTGAGGGAGGAAGCAGCCAAGGACCAAGGAAAAAAAATTTTGGGAAAGGATTGAGGAAAGAAAGGGAGACCTAAGATTTGAGCCTAGTTTTAGATGCCCGTGTGAAATTGCTGGATATAAAAAATTAACAAGAATGGTCAGCTTTGAACCTTAAGCACACACCAACTCCATGGCATAGAGTCCTCCTGTGCCCCCTCCCTGCATGCCTCAAGCCCTCCATGCCCACTGCTGAAGGGACATGGTAAGGTGCAGCAGGCAAGGCCCAACCCAAAATGTAAGAGTTTGACAAGCTGGGATGCCTCCAAATTATGTCATAGTCTTTATTGCAGGAAATCCATATATAATGATGGGGATGAAGGTGCAACCCAGCCCTAATCTGAACAGATGACAAAGATTATTTTGAAGAGTGTTAAGAATGTTTTTATAATCATCACACTATATGTCTAATTATTGAATTCCTTTACTTTTTTGTGTTTCGTGTCTAGGTCATTGTGGGAAGACTTTTGCTATTTTGGAAAGGTTTCTAAAGCACAGCCCTGCTGCAACACCTTGGTTAATCATTGTGGATGATGACACGTTAATAAGGTATGCATTTCAGAATCAGATGAAGCTAAACCGTACGTTGCTTTACGAGTCAACTTGTTCAAAAGTCACTATTGCAGAGCTAACAGGCAGTGTGCAGTTTCCAAGTGAAACAAAAAGCATGAACATTTATGAGTCAATGCAATATTTTCCTGTCGTACAGGAAATCCAAGCAACGTAACAGTAAATTAAAAACATCTCTCAAATGGTAGATTAAAAATACAATTGGATACATGAAATGCTCATTGTGGCAGAAAATTGGATTCGTGTCTTGAAGGATGGTAAATTGGCAACATTTTTCCATCGCTGGGATTTGTTACTCCAAATGAACTAGAAGTTATGACTGGGAGACAACAGCAGCAATATAGGAAAATACCATATTTTTTAATTCCTGGTGTATTTTGAGTAAAACTATTGTTCAAGTTGAACAGTTTTCCGAATTCTTTCGGGTGTCCACAGCCAAAAAACATATTTGTGTCTCTGAAGATAAGACAGCTGAACTGTTCAAAACTACTTTACAAAAGGGTAACTTGTGCATAACATAGTGAATGGTAAGTAGTACAAGGAGAAACCTACATGTTCTGCTCCCTCTGCTGTGCCTCCTAGGCCTTTCTGGAAGATATGGGGATGTTCCTGAACAAGTTGGGCTCTGGTTCAGTGGGCTCCAGGGGAGGACCCTTTCCACTCTTGTAACTTTGGATCAACTTGCAACTGTCTTTTCCCCCACATAGTTGCTGTGTTTTCTCCTTGCATATTTTTGAAGCTTTTTTATCCTGGGTGATCAAATTCTGTTACACCGAAATATTGAAATAAATAAAATAGTATTATACTCAAAGGTCAGGATTATAATATTAAAAATTGAGTCCCAGTAAAAGATGAGAAACTTAAAGCGTACAATGTACGATTGACAGTTGAATTTTCTAGTTAATTTAAGGAAAAGTATACCATTTACTGATTGCATGAGAGAGAGAAAAAACAATACAAATGGGTATACAGAAATAACCAATAGTAAGAAGTAGAAACTCTGACATATGTTTAAAACTGAACCATTTTTTTCTCCTTATTTGCTGAACTGAAGATTCAGTGTTGCAAGCAATAATTGGTATCTTTTGCAAAGGAAGCACTGGCCTAGAAACGACAAATTGTAGCACGAAAAGGTATGCCTAATAGGCTGGTTTCTATAAGACTCTCCGATGCCTGCTAATTTAATCCACTTCCAATACAAGCTATTTTTATATAATCTACCACAACGTGTTATAGAAATGTCAACATATTATCCTATGTCTTCTCTGTACAAACCTCTAAAAATTCATGCTTATTCTTACTGAGAAAAGATCACATCATCTTGCCTCTTTGATTTGTTTTATTTTCTTTGAATAGCTCTATCTCTTTGCACTTAGAGGCTATTACAAAAGAGTACTTCTTATCCTTGGAAGTAGCATAGTAAGTAGAGCATGTGCTACACTTTAGCCGGCAACAGCCGCAATCAGGGCGGTTGTCACTGTCAGGTTTCGAATTTGGAGGGCTAGCAATAGGAGTGTTGAGCTTCTTGGAATTCTTTTCTAGCATTAGTCTGTGTGGGTCTCAGAAACAACAATTCATTGATGTCTTGATGGATTAGTTGATGCCAAAGTCAGATGAACTATCAGAGGCATCACTGTAAAACATAATTCTGTCAATTCTTGGGATGCATAGTTTTCTACCCACTGTGACAGCAAAGTCAGTAGGAAATCAGTCACACAACAGATACTTACATATAAATAAATGGCAGTTGAAGAAAAAAGGGGTCAGACCCATGCTGGCTGAAATGTTGGACTTCTCATTCAGTCTTGGCCCTTCTATCCCCCCAAAACAGATATTTTGTTGTTGTTGTTGTTGTTGCAAATATATCAATCATAATAAATCTAACAAATATAAAAGCATAATAAAACATCAAACATTAAAAACTTCCCTATACAGGGCTGCCTTCAGATGTCTTCTAAAAGTTGTAGTTATTTATCACCTTGACATCAGATGGGAGGGCGTTCCACAGGGTGGGTGCCACTACTGAGAAGGCCCTCTGCCTGGTTCCCTGTAACTTCGCTTATCACAGTGAGGGAACCGCCAGAAGACCCTTGGAGCTGGACCTCAGTTTCCAGACTGAACAATGGGGGTGGAGATGCTCCTTCAAGTATATGGGGCAAAGGCTGTTTAGGGCTTTAAATGTGAGCACCAACACTTTGAATTGTGCTCAGAAACATACTGGGAGCCAATCTAGATCCTTTAGGACTGGTGTTATACGGTCCCGGTGGCTGCTCCCAGTCACCAGTCTAGCTGCTACTTTGTGGATTGGTTGTAGTTTCTGAGTCACCTTCAAAGGTAGCCCCATGTAGAGCGCATTGCAGTAATCCAAGCAGGAGATAACCAAAGTGTGCATGACTTTGGTGAGACAGTGCACAGGCAGGTAGGATTTCAGCCTGCATACCAGATGGAATTGGTAGCCAGCACTCCTGGACACAGAATTAACCTGTGCCTCCATGGACAGCTGTGAGTCCAAAATGACCCCCAGCCTGGATACCTGGTCCTTTAGGGGCACAGTTACCCCATTCAGGACTAGGAAATCCTCCACACCTGCCCACCCAATCTTCCCCAGAAACAATACTTCTGTCTTGTCAGGATTCAACATATATTTGTTAGCTGCCATCTATCCTCCAACTGCCTCCAGACACTCACATAGGGCATTCACCGCCCTCACTGATTCCAATTTAAATGATTTAAATCTGGATTGGGAAGCACCCCAACTCTAATAAATCACGAGTAGTTGCTTTTGGCCTCTTTTTTTGCAATTTTTCAGTCTGTGTTGTACAACTAATTTGAGCCTCTGTTCCAGTTACTTTTAAGTAATCTCCAGGCTCCCTGTTGATCCTCCTAATGGCATGCTGTAGCTTTTCTTCAACTTTTCTTTTTCTTTTTCCTTTTATGTATCTAAGCTAGACAGTGGTTGACAAATTGGTTCCAAATAAATATACCCTGTTGATTAATATTTGCTGTTTGAATGCTAAATATTTTTATAGACCACCCTTGAATGCAAATGTAATAAAATGTAACTAGCTGTCCTCTAAATATCCTTGAAACTATCTATCCTTCCACTGTATTCTCCCAGAAAACTGTTCTGTGTAACTCAAAAGTCTTGATATTTATTTTGGCACATACATACACATCTCTTGTAAAAGAGAAAAGTACAGTACTGTGGTTTTGAGGGGGAAATATTGTTTCACTATGAATCATTTGCATAATAAACATTTTCCCAAGTACTGTATGGAAAATATCCTACTGATGCCTGTTTGATAAAATATGGAAATAGCAAAAGCTATAAAATATATCAAATAAGAAGAGGTCCTCCATAAGTGGAAGCATAACTATTTTTAATTTGTATTTAATCATATATTACAGTCATGGGAATTCTTACAGCATGTAATGAGGCTACCTGTGGAGCAAAATCTAAGCCATTCATAAACCATTTCTTGAGGGGAAAACTAGCTTTAAAGAAAGAAATCATAGAGTCAGAGAATTCCAACTCTAGAGTTGGAAGGGATCCTGAGGGTCATCCGGTCCAACCCCTGCATTGCAGGAGTCTCATATAAAGCATCCATGACAGATGACCATTCAACCTCTGCTTAAAAACCTCAAATGAAGAAATGTCCACCACCTTCCAAACTGTTGAACAGCTATTATTATCAGAAAGTTCTTCTGGTATTTAGTCTGAATCTCCTTTCTTGTAGCTTGAATCCATTGGTTCAGGTCTTACCCTTCAGAGCTAGAGAAAAGCTTGCTCCATCTGCCCTGTGACAACCCTTTAGATATTTGAAGGTGGCTATTGTAACTCCTCTTAGTCTCCTCTTTTCCAGGGTGTACATGCCCAACTCCCTCAACTGTTGGTTTTATCAGACTTTATCATCTCGGACACCCTCCTCTACACACATTCCTGATTGTCAATATCCTTCTTAAATTATGGAGTCCAGAATTGGACTCAGTACTCCAGGTGTAGTCTAACCAAGGCAGTTAAGAACAGTACTGTTACTTCCCTTGGTCTGGGCACTATACCTCTTTTGATGCAGCCTAGAATGCCATTAGCTTTTTCTGTTGCTGTTAAACTTGTGGTCTGCTATGAGACCCCTGGATCATTTTCACATGGACTACTGGCAAACCAGGTGTCCCCCTCCCCCATCTTATATTTGTCCAGCTGGCTGTTCCTGCCTTACATTTCTTCCTATTGAAATTCATTTTGTTAGTTTGGACCCAGTTCTCCAATCTGTTAAGGTCATGTTGAATCCCAAGTCTGTCTTCTGCGGCATTAGTTACCCTTCTTGGTTTGGCGTCATCTGCAGATTTGATGAACATCTCAATTCCTTCATCCAAGTCATTTATAAAGACATTGGCATAACAACTGTTCCAGGACAGAACCCTGCAGCACCCCACCTTTTCTGAAATTTGCTTTCGTTGTAACATTTTTATGTTCCCCCATTCAGTTGGATAAAAGAGCTTATACTGTAGCATATGTTCCCAGTGCCTTTAGTGATACCAAAGTAATTTGCATGTTTGAATTATTTACCATAAAACACATGTTCATAGACAATAGATTTCAAGATGATGGACTATTTCTCAGCCTAGCTTGGGGCCCCATCATGATACAAGCTTTGATGATGTTCTGGTACAATGTACCTTTCACTAACACAGTATATTTAGGAAGGTCTCAGAGCTGGCTCAACAGCTCTATTGGGGAGTGGTAGCCATTCCAGTTGCTGTGGAAGCACCAGCTGGAAGCTCCTTAATTTTCCAGCACAACAGTTCATAGGATTTGGATGGTGAGATCTAGTTATACATTTTGAGACAAGAAATACCTTTTTTATAACATGAAATACAATAGTTCTCTGAACCTGCTTAATTTTGTTTGAGGTTGCTCTGAAATATAAATGCATTAAAATGATATACCCTGACATGAAAGATTTATTTTTTATGACGATCTATTTGTCTTTTGAACTCTGAAATCATTCCTGCTTGCCATCCTTAGGGAATAGTCTGGAGAAAACTATGGATATTTATTATGAAGTAAAGACACTGTGTGTCAGACAAACTTAAATATTCCTTTTAAAGTAATATTTCATTAAATATATAGATCTGACTTTGAAGCAAACCCAAGAGGATTTTTAATATTATTATGGGGGGGGGGGCGGAGAAACAACTTCTTAAAATAATCAGAAGACATTCGTTTTAGTCTTCAATGTCAACAATTAATCCACACGTTTTGTTTAGGCTGACAGCTTAAGAGCTTTGGAACTGCTTAAAGGAATTAAGTGTATTTGAATATGCTGCTTCATCTTTTAGCATTTCTAGGCTCCAGAAATTTCTCAGCTGCTATGACCCAACCGAGCCAGTGATTATTGGAGAACGCTATGGCTATGGATTGGGGTCAGGAGGCTATAGTTATATCACTGGTGGAGGAGGGTAAGTTGTTTAATTTAATCAGAATTGTGACTTATTTATTTATTTTACAAAAACATTTCTGTACCACTGTATCATCAAAAATATATCACAATCACTTACAACAATATAAAAACATAAAGCCAAGCTAGAAAAACATAGAAAGTTAATGCAAGTTAGAAGCAAAAAGAAATGAAAAACAAACACTGATAAACCACTGTGGGTGATGTACTCTTAATTGCCTGCGTGGGCCTGGCAGAAGAGAAAGGTTTTTGGCAGGCATTTCACTACCTTTGCTTTTTAATGTTTTATAAATGATTAAGGGTGAGCCATGAGGTAGCCAAGCTTGTTGATGAGACCATATTGTTCAAGGTGATTAAATGAAACAAAGGAGTTGTGATGAGCTCCCAAAGGATCCCTCGCAACTGGACGAATGGGTAGTAAAATGGTAAATACAATTCAATGTGTGCAAATGTAAAGTGATGCACATTAGGGCAAAATAAAATTATCATTTCACATGGGAGCAGTGAATAAGTTCCATGCACAGGAGAGGCAGGTATAATCATGTATTGATGTGGCTGCCTCACCTGTTCACTCAAGACTGCTGAGGCAATGCTGCATTCTTCTGCTGGGAAAGAAAGTTCTTTGCATCTGCAGCCCTCTCTCATCTCAAGCAAGGTGTTTCAGGGTGCTTTGTTTCCAACAAAAGGAGGCATCAGCAGTGGAATACCCAGCCAAATGACTGCAGCATTGCAGCATTAGAGTCTCTGCTATGCTCAGGAGACATTAACAACTTTCTACGCATTCACAATGCATTGAGCCTGTTTTTGATGCATAGTTGTCTTGGCTGTCACACTGCTAAGAAAAATCAGTTGAGGGAGAAATGCTGTTCTTATCATCTTATGAAATAACTTGCAGCGTCAAAAAGAGTGACTTTAAGACTCTAATAATCTTAAAGCACATGGTTAGTGGCTTGGGTAAATATTTTCACAAGCAGCTGGATACCCTTCTTAACTTTCTCAGGTTGTGATGAGCCTAGCTTTTCAGAACTGAAATAGGCATATGACCAAGCATTCTGTTTGCTATTGACATTACTTTTAATCACAGAGGTGAGATAGGAATACTGGTATGTTTCTAATATCAAAGGAGCCACTGACTGTAATATATTGTTACAACTGATACCCCACTGACTGTAATATATCGTTACAACTGATACCATGAGCTGGTTCCTGTGTAATGCTAAGCCAAACCATAGTTTAGGGTTAATGTGAGGTTTTGCAAAGAGCAGATTGCAGTGGTTGCTATCCTCCCCTGCTTCTCCTGCTGCTGCACTGCTGTGTACTAAGCCATGAACTGTAAATTTAAGTTGTCTGGAGAAAGACAAACCATTAGCCCAGGTTTGGATGACGTCCTAAGCCAAACCATTGCTTAGCTTGTAGCAACAACATGACCAGAGGAGGAACAAAGCAGGTGAGATCTCTATGGGAGATCTGTTAACTAAAAACCATGGTTTAACTTACCATTTCATGTGAACCAGCTCTAGATCACTAGTGATATTCACTTTATAAAGGAGTGTCCACAACCAATCTTCATTCATTCCTTTGAGTATGACCCAAGTGTTAATTTTACCAAACACCTTTTTGTGCTAATAGACTATTCATATTTGGTGCTGTCATTTTGTAATTGCCGTAATCATTTGTACCTTTTTTCAGTGATATAACAGTTAAAACTTTTCTTGTTAACTTTGTCATTTAAGGATGGTTTTCAGTAGAGCAGCAATCCAAAGATTATTTGCTAGTAAATGCCGGTGTTACAGCAATGATGCCCCTGATGATATGGTGATTGGAATGTGTTTCAGTGGTTTAGGAATTCCAATAACACACAGCCCTCTCTTTCATCAGGCGAGTATAATTTATTATTATTTTATTACTCATAGGTCCCACGGTTTACGGTAATAAAAATAAGGTGGGTTCTAAAAACATAAACCTCAAGTACTGCAAGCCAGGGTAAAGAGAAGTTTGTCATTTTGGGGCAAGATCCAACATCACACCAGTTGATGTGGCAGAACTTGCCCTTGCTCTCTGGATTCCTGCAACCCACCCACCCCCTGCCCATGTCCTCTGGAGCCGATGGAGGGTGGAAGGAAAAGCCCTATTCCCACAAGCAGAAGTTTGTTGTGCAAGCTAGCTGACACTATGAGATTTCACTCTTAAACTGCTTCTGTAACAGAAACACAATTTCAGTGGGGGGGGGGAATATTTATTCAATTCTGAAATGGGAAATAATATTAGTAAAATCTTGCTGCACCTACATAGTGTCTCCTCTTGTCAGTGAACCTGGGATACACGGACAATTGGAAACTGAAAAGGGAGCGCTGACCCTCTGGAAGTGGTATAAATAAATTATAAAGCCTTCAGTCTTATGCACACATACCCACTGCAAAAATGGAACTTTTGAGTAGATATATGTATTGTGTTATAAGGAGTAGAAACTCAAAAACAAACAAACAAAACCTGCTTCCTTTTTTTCTTTTCTTTTTGCTAGAGAACAGATGTAAAACCTTTCAGAATAACAGGGGAGGAAGGAAATGTTAGCTGAACAAGCCATTAATACTGCAGTGCTTAAAAGTGTACCACATTTCTAAAAATAGGTATATCATCACATCTTACTTGGTTCTTACTTGGTTCTGGCAGAATATATATAAAAAATAGTGTCTTGCCTTATTCACTTTATAACCTATAATTAAAAACCTATCAAAGAATTGTAGAGTTGGAAGGGATCCTGAGGGTCATCTAGTCCTACCCCTGCAAAGGAAGGAGAGTCTGCCAACTTGCGAAGGAGTCTGTTCCACTGTCAACAGCTCTTACAGGTGAAACTCGAAAAATTAGAATATAGTGGAAAGGTTCATTTCTTTCAGTAATTCAACTTAAAAGGTGAAACTAATATATGAGATAGACTCACGACATGCAAAGTGAGATATGTCAAGCCTTTATTTGTTATAATTGTGATGATTATGGCGTACAGCTGATGAGAACCCCAAGGTTGAAATTGTTAATTTGGGGTTCTCATTAGCTGTACACCATAATCATCACAATTATAACAAATAAAGGCTTGACATATCTCGCTTTGCATGTCGTGAGTCTATCTCATATATTAGTTTCACCTTTTAAGTTGAATTACTGAAAGAAATGAACCTTTCCACGATATTCTAATTTTTCGAGTTTCACCTGTATACCATAGGGTTCTCTCACAGCTATTCTCTTGTTTCATAGAATGCTACTATCATAACACTCCACAGCTTTTATATTTAGCTCTTATGGTTAAAAAAAAAAGTAGCAAGACAGATGAATTTTTCACTACGGTTTAGCTTTTTTAAGGCAAGGTTTGTTTTGCTTCGTTTCTGCTATGTATAGCTACGTATTTCGTTTTCTCACACAAAACATGCTTTATTGGTTCATCAAACCTATTAATTTCCCAAAAGGCAATGCATGTTTCTATCTGTATTTTAATACAATATGTAAATACTTGTTTGAGTACATATATCTAGAACCTGATTGTAAATGTAATATGAAAACCGTAACAAGTGTGACCAGGTAAAGTTGAAATGTGATTTAAATAACAAAGTATGTTTCAGTGTTGTTGGATGAATTTTGTAAGCCGATGCAGACTTTCTTCTAGCTTCCAATAGAGCATGTGCATAAGCCTTCTACTTCCTTGTTCACATTAAACAACCATCTTCCTTCTGAAGGGTGGTTTTGGCCTCTATTTAACAGACTCTGTTAGAAGGACCAAGGACAATTTCATTTGAGATTTGTATGTCCTTCTGGAATTGCAGGGAATTAATATACATCCTTGGGTCTCAGATGAGGTCAGCATATAGTTTATCTAATGGAATTTTCTCTTGGACTCAGACATGGGATCAACAGTTTAAGATAGGAAACTCAAGTCATGATTGGTCCTTTATTCTGGGGCATTCATCGCCATTATCCCCACTGACTGGTTAATACAGTAATGAGGTAGGCAGAACCTGACATACTGGGTGATTTATTCCAGCCAGAGGAATGCTGTCTCCCTTGAGCCCAGCAGTCACCCAGTTTTTCTCACCTAAATTGCAGTTTAGCCTTCATTTCCAGAGGGGGAGCTGAAAGGGGTATCTCTTGCAGCAAAACAACAACATGTATTGTGACATCTTAAAAACACTGATTTGGCTTAGCATGTCATCTGAGTGGTTTGTCTTGCTCCAGGCAAGTTTTACAGTTCATGACTTTGTTTTGAGCAGTGCAGCAGCAGCAGCAGCCAGACCAGCAGACAAAGAAAGCAGTTGTGATCTCCTCTCTGGCAGCTTGCATACTTGTCTGTTCACTCTAAATTATACTTTGGCTTAGCATTTTGTGTGAACCAGCTCTGTCACTAATGATATTAACTATGTGAGGGACTGACCACAACTAGCCGTTCTTTTAATTTCCGCTAGCATTGTGATACCTTACAGACTAACATATTTATTATGGCATCAACTTTAAAACAAACAAGGTCACATGTTTCACCCAGTGCAGTGTTATCTACTCTGACAGGCAAGATTTCTAGGGCCCTAAGCAGAGATCTTTGACACCACTTCCTCTTACCTGGTTTTGAGAGAGAGAGAGACAGATGGGCCACAGATTGAGACTAGGACCTTTTGCATGTAAAATAGGCACCTAACCCCCGGACTATGGCTGTCCCCTCATTGTCCAAACCATAAACATTAGAGATTTAAACAAACAGAACGGAATTGGGCATAAAACCAAATTAGTATTAATCACTAGCTAAAATTCAAGTTTGTATTTGCCATTGATGCTAATACTTACTATAAGATTTTGTCCAGGAATCTAGTTATATTCTGATTTCAATCTCAACAACATAGCAGAAGCAATGAAACAGAAAACAGACTTTCTTTTGGTATCTTCTCTATTGCAACAACAGCAGCAATCCATGTCAGGGCCTTGTGAAATAATAGCCCATTCATTTATATGCAATCCGGGTTGCTTTTCTTTCCCGGGGTTCAATTACATATTTAAATTTCAATTCCATAAGAACATGAAAACAAGAGTTGAAGGGGAGACATCTCTTTAGAATAAGCTGCCCTTTTAAAATAACTGCCTGATTACAATGCTGAAGTGTTGCTGAGGTATAATTAATTATTTTGTCATCTAAAATCCCTTTTATTTCCTTCACTAGATTTACAGAGGCAAATTTAAATATTTAATGGCAACCAGTGTGTGTAAATTTGTTTGCTTTGGCATGAATACTTCACTAATGTGCACTGTTTCATTATGAGACAGTGAAAAGTAGATCCTGTTGGGATGCTGAAAAGGCTTTCATGAACAAATTGTTTTTAATTGTCTCATTCTGTTGGCCTGATCCTCAATAGACTTTGCAGATTAGCAAGAGCCCCAGGTGCTTGATTTGTATTATGGTAATAATGTCACTTATTGATCATTCAGCACCATGATTGTGTTGACAATCAGATTCTGGTACTGGAACAAAAGTGGAATTTTGATTTCATTTCAGGAAGTTCAAGCAATGATGGAAGGCTAAATTATTCTTCAGTGATTTCAATGCAAACTTCAATAATGTGGAATACAATGAATGCTAATTAATTAATTACATCCAAAAAAAGTATATACCATCCTTCAACAGAGCTTTCAGGGTGGCTTACAGAAACAAGATGAAATGCATAAATAACAACTGGTAAAATAAAATGTTATATAATATGAACCCTGGGAGAATTTTTTTTTTAAAAAAATCACCTGACACTGAGGTGATAACAATGTTGATATTATGCAAATTTCCCCCGAGAGGGAATTCCACAAACAGGGTAGAACTCACTGCGAAGGCTCTTAGTCTTACCTTGGATGGTGGAACTCCTGGGAGGAGGACCTCCAGTGGTGACCTTGGTACTTGGGTAGTTTGGTAAGGGAGTAGGAGTTCCTTACTGAGTCCTAAACCATATAAGGCTTTAAAGGTGAAGACTTGCACTCACAAACTGGAAGCTTGTGAAGTTCTTTCAGTACTTCCAAAATATGTTCCCACCAACTGACTCCAGTGAAAAGCCCGGCTAATTACATGGTGGCATTTAATAAATACATTGCATGGGAGCTCCAACCCTGTGTTGCCAGACTCTCCTGGCTGCTTAGAAATCTGGGGAACCATGACGTTTAATAACAATGATTCTTGCCGCATTAGGTTTTTATGTAGTTAGAACTGCTCCACAGGTTTTTCTGTAGCTAACGTTATGGTCGCACAATTCAACCCAAAAATCTATGGAGGAGTCTACTAAAAATGTGTCTAATCTCCCCCTACACAAGATAAGAGAGGTGTGGATATATATTTTTCAGAGGAATATTTTTGGATCATTACTTCAACAGTTTTTGCTTGGGTTTGATGTATTTATTTTATCTAGTTGACATCTTCCCTTGTTTATCTTGACTAGACTAGTCATTTATCTTAATTGCACCCTTCATTTTCATTATGCTATACTCTCAACTCTAAACCAGATCTCTCTCTCAGTGCAAAATATGCAATATGTAACAATAAAACAACTTGCATCTGTTTCTCTTTCCTTCAGATCAGAACCTATCAACAAAATGGTTTTACAGTTTAATGGATTATATGTGAATGAAGGGGTTATGGTTCTTAAAATCTCTGTATGTATTAAGCTAGGTATATGCAGATTTGTTTAACATACATACAGGAAGAAACAGTCTGGCTATTTTATTAGCTGTATGTGGACATTCAGATCCTGTCTGTTGGAAACATGCCAGACCAATTCCACTTGGCATGTTGGAACCACATTGGCACCCGGTCTTACATGCATAAAGCCCAATGTTCACACATACTCTGTGTGTTCAACCCCTACCATGCATATGATCCGATTGTCTTCACTGGGCTTGACCTTACTGCATAAAGGCATCTTTATGTGTGATTCTAGTAAAAGCTTTCATGACACATGACACTTATTGACTCTCTTTCCACCTTTTTTAGGCTCGGCCAATGGATTACCCAAAGGACTATCTTTCCCACCAAGTTCCAATATCATTTCACAAACACTGGAACGTTGATCCAGTGAAAGTGTACTTCACATGGTTGGCACCAGAACAGAAAGATTTTCAAGATGGACGTAAACATGTCAGGGAGGACTTATAATCATATATATATATTATAATATAAATATTGCTGTAGGTTTAATATTAGAAGAATTTTGTTGTTGTATTTATAATGATTTGTCACCCACATTGTACTGAACACTTTGGGCATGATTCGGTCCTGCTTTTGGCACACCCTCCTGTTTTCTCCCTCTGGTGTACTAGTGACATGCATCATAACAATGGAAGGCTTTAAAAAAAAAATAACTAGGGAAGGCTGGGCAGGGGTGTGGGGAGGGTGCACATACCCCTCTTCCCTTGCAGTGCTTCAGCATTTCTTTGTCTTTGTACCAATGGTGGGAGAGGGAAAACAGATATATATTGAGCCCTATGGGACTCCTCCACGCACAGGCACACACCAATGCTGCAACCTTCCTTAAATATCCCCATCCAGAATTAGTTAAAATATATATCACACGCTCACACATTCATACAAAAACTCATTAAATCTACACACACATATATGTTTGTTGGGCTGCAGGTCTTTTACTGTTAAATAGCATTTAGTTTTTGAATTTTGTAAACATCCATAATATGTCAAATACTAAGTTTTTTTAAAAAAAAAATTTAAATTTTCAGTGATCAGACCCCTGTCCTCCTTGGTTCTATCTCCCCCCCACCCTGGTTGTTAGTAGCATATTAGGGGCCTGATGAACTCCTTTGAGGGCTTATCCACACTGAACCTTTTCCCCTGTTCTCTCCAGGCATAGGTCCGGGCTTTACAGCTCTGTGTCCAGTTCTCTCTCTCTCTCTCTCTCTCTCTCTCTCTGCCTCAGAGCTTTCCCCGCAAAAACCCGCTCTTTAAAGCTGAAACATAACAAACTGCAATTTGGAGTTTCCACGGATTGCCATTTCCTCTGGACATGAAGCTTTAATATGCTGTCCATGCCTGGGTGGGAAGTGCAGAGGAGTCCTGATTTGCAAAGGATTCTGTGGGTATTTTTCTGTTGGTATGTAAACAGAAGGGAGGTTAGAATTAGTCTGACTATCAGACTAGAGAATTTCTGTATTGTCATAACCTCTGTCTGTATGAATATGCACTGTTCAACACACACAAACAATTTATAGATCATTAAAAATGCAAAGGCTTTGTGTTACTAAACTGGCCACAAGGTGTCACTACTTCGACTCCAAAAACCTGATTACATTTCCGTTAACAAATGTATCTCAATGAATCTTGGAAACTTACCGCTGTGATACTTAACCTTCCTTACATGGCATTACAGTATGTAGTTTGTATGTACAAGACTGAACTCTAGTTTACATCCATAACTGAATGTCATCTACCATTTCCTTTTATTGAAGGGATACTATACATGTAATTGTGACATGCTGAAAGCAGCTTTTTAAATTCAGTTTTGCATAGATTAAGGCCAAGCCAAAAGCAAGACGGGTAGGACAAGTACCGGTAATTATGAAAAACTTTGCCACCGCCCATGAAACACACATAAACGTTTTCAGCAATTACTTGTTGTGAGAATTACAAATGGGACAAAAATGCTGGCCAATTCAGATTGGAAATGAGAAACGTTGCACTCACTCTGGTTTTGCTTCATAATACCATAATGTGCCCTGATACGATCAACTGCAAGATCTCTGAATGGCTGGGATTACCTCAGGATAAGAAACCACTGATTTTTATTTTATTTTTTTGTTCTTAAAGAACCTGAAGTTACAGATCATGGAAAGAATCATTTGTGAGTATGGGGTAAATAAGGAGTATTAAAAAGACAAACAAGGACTCCCTTTGTGATTCTTCCATACCTTCACTCACCAAAATTTTGTGGTTGAAAATTAATTGCAGTCCTCCTAGTAAAGATTTGTATCATATTTATCATGATAATCTTAACATTTATAACAAAACTTGTTTTGTTGAAGGCCAATTGAGGTTGCCTAACCTAATGTTGCTTGCTGTATTTTAACCAAATACAGGGTCTTAAAGCCATATTGTATAATTGTTTTAATATATGTTTAAACATGGTTAGCACAGCACTTCATTATGTTCCAAAGCAAAGCAGTTTCGTACGATTGGCAAAAATGGGACAGGATCTTTTTCTGTCAAGAATTACTGAAGCAGTATGCGTACGCCTGTGAATGTAGCTTGGGTATTTTTAAGCGTGCGAGCGGTGAGCACATTTGAGATGGACAAGTGCTTGAATTGGAGGAACCAGCATCTTAAATGCTTTTTCTTCCTTCCCTCTCTCAGTGCCTTAAACTATAGATATTTCTACTGATAATCAGATCTATGTTTTTGAACTGTATGGGTTATATTGTTATTTATGTTGTTTCAAACTGTGTAAACCTAAAATGGAATAAAACACAACTGTTTAAAACCCTGGAATGTATTATACTAGGACTTTTTGCTTGGTCAACAGAGTCATGAACCAATAATCCCTAGTAGTTTTTATGTTTAAATAAGTAGGGGAAGCATATGAGGAAATGCTGCATGATGAATTTGTGTGGCCTGATCCTTTGCTTGTTTATTTGATGTGAATGCTACTGGATGCGAAGAGACTCACTTCCAGTTATGTGCGCTTATGATTGCAGACCTAATAGGGTCTGGAAGGTTGGTGTCCCTGAACAATTTGGGTTGAAAGCCTTTGCAGTGAAGTGGAACACCTTTGCCTCCTAAGTCATAAAGGAAAGGAAAAGGAAAAGATAGGTGACTGCAAGAATGAAAACTGTCATGTATCCGTAAAAATCATTTCCCAGTGAAGATTCAAAACTTCAACCATCTTGTTGTGTTTTTGGCATATGTCCGTCAGAACAGTTCAAGTAGCCTTGAATTGGCTACTGCAGCTGGCAGGGTCTCCAAGGTATCAGACAGGCGTCTTTGCCAGCTCTGCTACATTCAGTGTTTTAAATTGAGATAGCAGGAATAGAACTTGGGACCTTCTGCATGCAAAGAATTTGTTGTACCATTCATAGTGACAAAAGATTCACAAGGCAAGTGATTATACTTCTTAAGTTTGGGGTAAGCATTCTGTGATTGAAAGGTTAAAAAAAAACTTTTTTCATTACAAAGCAGAAGTCAGTTGTTTATTAGGAGTGTCTTTTGATGCTGCATTTCATTCCTACAGAAGTCTGTACTATGAATCACATATTTTTTCAAGGCAAAGTCTTGGAGGTACATTGCCTGTGATTGTGGGGAAGCAGAGTGGGATTTACAGACAAGAATTGGTGAGCAGCAAAGCCATTCTGACGTCACTTGTGCACACGGCAGGACGTGTGGCTGTGTTGTGCGTACACCCCATAGCATGTGCGCACAGCTGCTGCAGAACATTGAGGGGGCCTGGCCCCTCCATTGAAAATTTTTGGGGGCGGCCCCCAACTCCCCCCCCTACTTGGCATACCTGGCTGGTGCAACTTAGGAATCACCTTATGCCAAGCTAGACCACGGGTCCATTTAACTCAGTGTTGTAGACACATAAAGGCAGTGACTTTTCAGGGTTTCAGGCAGGACTGTCTCCCAGCCCTACCCGGAGATGCCAAGGAGTGAACCTGGGACCTTCTGCATTCAAAGCAGATACTTCAGAAAATGTGGGAAGGGTCAGAAAAGTGTCAACCCTCATCACCAGCCATTGTCAAGAGTGACAGCTTCAGACCTTCACTGTAACATACCGTATTGGCCTGAATATAAGCCTCACCCCCCCCAAAAAAAAATCTGGCCGTGAAAAGTTAAAGTACAGCTTAAATTCGCGACCTTACAAAAATTGGCTTTTATGATACCACTGCTGAAACAGACTTACAGTAAAATGGAAGGGGTGTGAGTGCCTGTGGAATTTTAAGGGAGTGGCTTATATTCAGATATTGTCTTCTTTCCCCCCCTTGAATTTTAAAAAAGCGGCTTATATTCGGGTGCAGCTTATATTCGGGCCAATATGGTATATTGCATTTAATAATTAATTCTACCTCCTTTGAAAATGGGGGACAGATTATTATTCTGTTTCCCTTCACATTCAAATGACCCTGAGTCGACTTAGTTAGAAGTTAGACTGGTGTGTGCTTGCTCTGCTGTATGGAAATGGCAACCGGAAAATGTAATCGGTAGCAAACATTTAATGAGATATTAGATGAAGCACCTGAGATTATGCATTTGTGATTATAATGTGAGCTCTTTCCTTAGCTTGCTATGTGCTGTCTTAAGATATTATTCTGGATGTCATGCAGTTTTACCAGAGCTCTGTCCAAATATTGCTACAAGTTTAATATGCTGTTAATGCAGCTAGATTCGTGGATTAAAATGGAGGCATACAGAATGCCTACGTAATGTTGGTGATTACTTTCTTTTAGTCATTTTAGGACAACCTTCTCCCATGTGAACCTGTCCAGATATTAGCAGGGGGAGAGTTAATCTATGGTCCTCTGATATTGCTGAACACCAACTCCCACCAGCCCAAGCCAGTATGGCCATTGATCAGAGATGATGGAAGCTGTATTTCAACAACATCTGAATAGCGACAGATAGCAACCCCTGTATAAAAATAATCCTCAGCTCTGGGATGCTCCCCCCACCCTGAGGGACGCTTACCTGGCTTTGAGTCCAACCTCTCTTTTCTTCAGTGCTGGGTGAAGCCTTTTTTATTTTCCCAGTGTTTTAGCTTTTCAGATTGTATTAGTACCTTTTGACTGTTCTGTTTTTCAGTTGTTATGTGACTTTAATTATTGGCTGCTTCAAGAGTGGGATAGGAAATCTTTAAACATAGGCAGTGTGGTGTAGTGGTTAGCATCTCAGACTAGGGAGACCCAGGTTGAGGTGCAAAATGTAATTTTAAACTACTATTGGATCTACCGTATTTGTGTTTAAAAATTAATCTCTGTGGGCAAAGGACCTGTTTTAAGCATAATATAAGCAGATAAGATGCTGCTACGGTATATAGCAGATTAATTTTCTTGCATAACCCCCTTAGGTGCTGATTTACATGGCAAATATTGCCAAGCCAAGACCTTTTGCTGCCACCATGAAGCAGAGCAAACCTGTGCTTACCTGAGAGCTGGAAATTAAAAAACAAAACCTAAATGTGACACGACAATTTAATGAAGAGCAGAATATTATCTCCATACCTGTGATCAGAGAGATATTTCAGAAAATGACATTTACATCTTCCGGCTTATTGCAGTTTGAGAAATGCATCTCTCAGAAGATTCCTGTAGGGCATAATATTGTGATTATGCAAACAGCTGCATGAAAACAACCTCCAGTAATTAAACTGCTGGTTTTAAGACACTGTATTCAGCTGGGACAGTTTAATTATGCCCACCGTAATTCCAATAGTGCACTAACTTTCAATGTGCCCGTCTTGTGGGCAGCGATCCTCAGAACTTCAGTGACGTTTATTTCACTGATAGGTTATTGGCTTCCATCGATAGCCAAATCTCTTGTTTTCTCTGGACAATGGGCAGTATCCAACTAAAGAGAACTGCTAGTGCAAGGATTTCTGCTCCCGCAATACAACTTCCCCTTCCTCTCCCCACACCCTCCCCAAATCTGCTCCAGAGAGTTGGGCAGGAAAGCCCAGAAAAGATTTATGGGAGCACATGGAGAGAGGAGAGGAAGGAGAAGTTTCTTTGAGCACCTAAAAGTTCATGCTATTTGTACAATTTATTTAGCACTTCATCCAAACTATTTTTTTGTCCCATACATTCTTGTATAAATTGGTATAGAGTTATTGTCCTAGTGCTTATGTAAATGCTAATAGCCTTCTACATTTTGTATAAACTCATTCCAAATGTTATCGTATTTATGCATACAGAGTCTGTTGCCTGAAAGCAGCCCATTCAGAAATTGCCAGTCATGTCATATCGTCAGTCCATTATTTGGAGGGTATCATATCTTTATTTTCCCAATTCCTTCCAATTCATCCAAACTTTGACAATTTCAATAGGCCTGCGAGCTGTTCAGAAGCACATGGGGATGTGGGGATAGCGGAGAGAGATCAACATGTATCCCTTAATGGCTGTCAACACATACTTTTTTAAAATTCAAATTGTGGATTCGATTCTGGCCATCTGCAAGGCAGCGTAAAAAAACAACAACAGCCATATAGTAGCTTGAAAACGCACCAAAATAACTTCCCTAAAAACTAGAGCATATCAGCATCAACAACAGAAACAGAAGAATCTGGATAAAGCTCAAGTGAAAACGAGAGAAGAAAAATTGCAGCAGCAGAATATAAAATGCAACCAAGTACAGAGGCTTGGAAACATCCAAAAGCAACTCGTGCAAGGAGGCAGCCTTGGATTTCTGCCCGTTTGCCACACACATAACAGTAGCTCCTCCAACCCTCTGGAACAACTTTGCAGAGAAACAAAGGGGGGGGGGTTGGTTGAAGAAGGAAGTTGAGGAAATGCCATTTTGTGAATGGTCCCACTTGAGGTTCTTAGGCAGAATTAGCCGTACCTAATTCCTCTTGATTACAATGGAACACAAGCATCCCTAAGAGCACACTGGAATGCAACACAAAACAGTAATCAACAAAATGAAGTGACTTCATTAGGTAAAGATATGCAATTTGGCCTAATTTCCCCCTTTCACAGAATTAGGTTGACCTGGCTGATTAATTTGACATATTTGCAAACCAACTGCAACTCCCTTAGATTTGGTTGCACATCCACCCGCCCCCGGTAGCATCCTGCATGTAAATCTCAAACTACTTTAAATTACTAAATATCTGGTCTAGCTTATTTCACGTGTGTACAAGAGCGGTTTTCATTCTCATGCTGGGTTCTGCCCACATACGTTCTCTAAGCACAGCCAGTGAGGACATTCATGTTGCAATATAAACAGATGAATATTCAGGTAATTCTAAAATCAAGTGTGAAAGTCAAACTCCTGCCAACACGTGCAACAGGACAATTGTCTCTATAATTATTATCCTGTTGTTGATTTGCCGCTTGGGCATTTGATGGGCTTCCAGAGCACTTCAGAGGTCATGGTGTACTTGCAATTTCATGAAAAAAAGCAAAGAAAGTGTGCCATTGGAAATGAAATGGATCAAAACACACAGTGCTGTTTTTAATTGGGTTTTGGATCAGGTCTTATTAGCAACTACTCAAAATGAGGACTTGTCTGCACTGGGTGAGGACATGGATCAAATTCAGAGGGCATGAGGCATTTCTGTGACAATCGGGAGGGCAGAAATGTGCATTTCTGACTCAACCTTGTGTCTTCAATGACTGGTTGCTGCTTCTTGGTACACTGGATCAAAGGGGAGACTCAATTGCCACAATTATTTGGCTATTTTGTTTATTTAATAAATGTATAAACCTCTGAACAACAACAACGTCTCTGAGCAATTTGCAAAATAAAAACCATAAAATCACAAAGCTAAAACACAAATAAAATACAAATAAATAAATATATTAAAATGTCACAATAAAACCCCAGACTCAAAATACTGAAACAAAATAATGAGCAATGTGATCATAGATGATGAATATGTTTATACAAACTTTATTCGCTTGTATTTATGTGAAGTCTGTCTGGAGCATGGAAGATCTTGTGTCATTTGCCAGTGCAAGTTAGAAGCAGTGTTAGAAGAGAACAAGGAAGATCCTGAAAAATAACACTCTTGGACATTGTTTGAAAGACAGCACCCTGTTACAAGCTCTCTGTCTCAAAAGCCACAAGAGTTTCTGCCCGTGTTTGCTGATGCACAGGCAAGAGAAGCCAACAGGGTATGGTAGCCCCTCCATGCTGGACAAAGGGAAAGACAGATCCCATGGCAATCAGTTGAGATCCCAGGCACAATATTCGCAAAGCTCAGTGTGTCCTGGAGTGAGTTAAGCTCCTGATCACCCTGCTGTGCAGAGAAATAACTGACACTAGACCCAGAGACATGGAGAGAACAGTATTTAAAGGGCATGTGTCAGTGCACTCATTTATTTGATGATAAACACAGAGGAGGCATCAAGAAGCACTAAGGACATGAACCCCTCAGGGTTTTCGCTTTTCTTTTTTCAAAACAGGAAAGCCTGCCTCATGGCCTAGGATTGGAAGAATGAAGCCAGCCCATGTTGCAGATTTGTGCTGGGCTCAATAGAAATTTTGCTTTAGTGCAGAGTGGGGCCAGAAGAATGTGAATTTAGTGGGGAGGTGGGGGAGGGAGGGAACTTCGTCCATCATTTGCTTGCTAGTTTCACACACAAACTAATGATGATGATGATGATTTTATTTATTTATTTATTTATTTATTTATTTATACATACCCCACCCATCTGACTGGGTTTCCCCAACCACTCGGGGCGGCTCCCAACAGAATATTAAAAACACGCTAAAACATCAAACATTAAAAACTTCCCTAAACAGGGCCACCTTCAGATGTCTTCTAAAAGTCAGTTGTTTATTTCCTTGACATCTGACAGGAGGGTGTTCCACAGGGCGGGTGCCACTACCGAGAAGGCCCTCTGCCTGGTTCCCTGTAACCTCACTTCTTGCAGTGAGGGAACCACCAGAAGGCCCTCAGCGCTTGGACCTCAGTGTCCGGACTGAACGATGGGGGTGAAGATGCTCCTTCAGGTATACTAGGCCAAGGCTGTTTAGGGCTTTAAAAGTCAGCACCAACATTGAATTGTGCTCAGAAACATACTGGGAGCCAATGTAGGTCTTACAGGACCAGTGTTATATGGTCTTGGTGGCCACTGCCAGTCACCAGTCTAGTTGCCGCATTCTGGATTAGTTGTAGTTTCCAGGTCATCTTCAAAGGTAGCCCCACCTAAAAGCTTTTCTTTCCCACCACCAAGTTCCAGATCCAGATTTGAAATGGACACATGGGCCAGAAATTATTCCAGCGGGTGGTGGCAAGTATCTAGGGAGCGGGGAAAGTTGGGTCATTGTGAGGGAAAGACTGGTCCCCTTGAGGTGTGCACAAATGCACCATGAAAATCAGAAGAGGGGGGGAGTGGGGGCACATACAGTTGCACATTTGGGGAGAGCATCTCCCCAAGGCTTTCCACCAGTTGACGGCATGTCTGCCCAACACCAGTGGCTGCTGGTGAATTTGAGCAAATAGGGTCGTGACCCTCCAACCTCAGCAGACCCCAACAAGTTCCCTGTGGAAAGGAATATTTTCTTTGTGTATTAATAACACAACATACAAATGCACTATAAGAGGGAATACCGCTTTGAGAAAAAAATATGTAATTAGACAAATTGCACTTAAAATGCATATATGAGGTGAAAATTGCACCAAAATGCCTATGAATTTTCATGAGGATTGAAAAGAAATTGCAAGCTGTTATGGAAATATGTGTGGAAATTGAACTTAAGAATGGAAAAACAAGAAGCTAAAAGAAATTAATATTGGCAGATTTGCCCATGGCTAATCTCAGGTTATCGTCAAATAAATTCCCCAAGTTTGTTTACCTCTTGAATCTGGTCTTTGCTGTTTCTGTACCATCTGTTCACAGAGCGGTTACATCTGGTACATTTCTCTCTCTTCTGTCATTTGGACACAACTTGGTGTTCTCTCATTTGTTACAACTTCTCATCCTGATTACACTCTTCATGCTCACCTCTGCACTTCCTCTGTGTAAAGGTCTACTTGCAATCGTCATAGCAACCCTTTCTTGGCCCAGAAGCATTATTTAATGAGAAGAGATCTGAGCCACCCTAAGACAGTGGCACAGACTTTGTTAAGGAAAAACAGGTGGTGGCCATCACTTTAGAACATTTTTTATTTTGCTACTACTTTAAAAAATAAAATAAATAAAATAAAACCAGCTGGTAAGCAGAAGACAAATAAGTGGATTTCCATCCATGTAAACTAAGTGGGTTGCAGAGAAGAAAACAACATTTTCTCTGCAATACAAAATTTTGCAAATTGAGTCATGGAGAAACCAAACAACCCTGCAACAGCAGTACATCTATGATAATGGCAATGGTGCAAAGTCATCTTTCCCCCTTTTCCATTAAAATGAAGACAACAGAAAGTCTGAAGGACAATCACTATGCTGGATGATATCCAGAATTCGTCACACTCAAAGTAGACCCATTAATTTAATCAGCCTTTTTTAAAAAAGAGAGAGAGAGAATACTCAGCCATTTAAGAAACTGCCTAATAATAATAAATTTGTCATTTATACCCCACCCATTTGGCTAGGCTGCCCCAGCCACTCTGGGCAGTCTAGGACTGTAGCTCAGTGATACAGTCAAACCTCAGCTCCCAAATGCCTCCGTTTTGGAATGTTTCAGCTCCCAAACGCCGAAAACCCGGAAGTAAATGTTCTGATTTTCAAACACTTTTCAGAACCTGAATGTCTGACACAGCTTCTGCTTGAGTGCAGGAAGCTCCTGCAACCAATCGGAAGCCATGCCTTGGTTGTCAAAATTTTGAAAGCCGAACGCGCTTCCGGAACAGATTACGTTCGACAACCAAGGTTTGAATGTAGAGCATTTGTTTGCATGCAGAAGGTGTTCGATCCTTGGCAACTCCAGGTAAGACCGGGAAGGCAATGCTGAGCTAGGTAGATCAGAAACCTGACTCAGTATAAGGCAGCTTCCTATGTTCCTAAGAAAGTGGCCAAGAACACCTGCCATTCATCACAGTCAGGGTATGCTGGCTTTAGGATCATCATAATTAATTACATCAGGGATGGGGAACCTGTGGCTCTCCAGATGTTGCTGGACTACAAATCCCATCAGCCTTGACCATTAGCCATGCTGGTGGAGGCAGAGGAGAATCGAGAGTCCAACACATCTGGTGGGCCACAAGTTCCCCTCCCTTAAACCTGCATTTATATTGTCCTTCCTACAAGGAGCTAAAGATGGCAAACATGGCTACAATCCTCTGCCCTGAGAGTAAAAAGGTAAAGGACCCCTGACAATTAATTCCAGTCACGAACAACTCTGAGGTTGCGGCGCTAATCTCGCTTTACAGGCCAAGGGAGCCGGTATTTGTCCGCTTCCACAGACAGTTTTTATGGGTCATGTGGCCAGCATGACTAAGCCGTTTCTGGCAAAACCAGAGCAACGCACGGAAACGCCGTTTATCTTCCCGCCAGAGCGGTACCTATTTATCTACGGTACTTGCACTTTGACTTTAGCTAAGCTAAAGGTAAAGGTAAAGGGGCCCCTGACCATTAGGTCCAGTCGTGTCCGACTCTGGGGTTGCGGCGCTCATCTCGCTCTATAGGCCAAGGGAGCCGGCGTTTGTCCGCAGACAGCTTCCGGGTCATGTGGCCAGCATGACAAAGCTGCTTCTGGTGAACCAGAGCAGCGTACGGAAACGCCGTTTACCTTCCCGCCGGAGCGGTCCCTATTTATCTACTTGCACTTTGATGTGCTTTTGAACTGCTAGGTTGGCAGGAGCAGGGACCAAGCAACGGGAGCTCACCCCGTCACAGGGATTCGAACTGCCGACCTTCTGATCGGCAAGCCCTAGACTCTGTGGTTTAACCCACAGCTAAGCTAAAAACAGGACTTTTGTCCTGGGAATGGGTCAGTGTTTCCACACTGGTTGGCATAAATGTTGAAGTAAGTTTTTCATGCATATTTCACATATTTGTTGTATCAACTGGCTTTGCTCCATGAAGGACAGCACTCCCTGGGGATAGCAGCCTAACATTCAACCCAATGTACTTTTGACTCAAGCATGCCTCACTGTTTCTTACTCCCAGATAAGAATACATAAGATTGCAGCATTAGTGAATCATTGATCTGGGCGCTCACCACGTAAGACACAACTGAGGGAATAAATCAGGATCAGGGCAATGTGTATAAAAGCTATTTATGCCTGCAAAGCTGATTGATCTTCTGTGAGGTCAGATCACCTTGGAAACCACAGATGTGTCCTCTGAAGCTAGGAGGAAAGTGATTTACTCTGAATGATGTTTGAGTCCGTAGGATGCCGCGATGCTCATGCAGCAGCAGCAAGACATAAGCATTGTGCGACCTTTCCACACCCTTGTTCAGATTCAAAGAGCACAGTGTCATTCCATTAATTCATTAACTGATGAACAACATCACCCTCTTCATTTTATGGAAAGTACTGCCTTCAGTTAAATAAAAAGTTGGTTCGGCCAAATAAGGCTACAGATAGCATTGGATCTATTAATGCAAACAAGTGATTTGCATACTTCTGAAAGGAAACATTAGGACCATTTACATATGTGAATATTATGAGAATAATGGTTATAGCTACCCCAGTTTGATTTCTAATAACAGTATATTGGAGCTTGTGTGTGTATTGCTCAGGTTTAAGGCCAGCATTTGTAGCCTTTATTTCAGTCCCACAATGTGGCTTACCAGCTACCATTTTTCTTAATAGGGTTGAAGGAACAATCTGACGGTTTTGACATCACTGGAAAACCTGCCAGTCAGTCTGTCTTGAACTTTCCAGTATCCCCAACATCTGTTTCACAGCAGCTCTCTGCCAGTAACTGTTATCTTGCCTGTGCTTTTGAGAATGTTTTGACTGCTTCCACCGATGGTGCTACTTTAATCTGACATTTGAAAAACCCTGCATGTTTCCTTTAAAAAAAATCTCCCCAAAAATCTGGTCTTTAAATAAGTGAGCTAAAGTTCTGGAAGGTTTGACATCGCAGAATTGGTGCTGAGTTCTAGGAGCTGGGAGAAGTTGTAGCAGCAGCTGCTTCTTTTGTTAAAATACTTTGTTTGTTGTTGGCAAAGCAGCTGCCCCAGTTATAATCAAGAAGAACAAAGTGACGTTTAGGTAGCTTCCTAAGCAGGGAATAAAAGGAACAGCTTGCTTTCATGTGACAGTTAATTTCAGATAAAGAATAATGGAAGGCAGTTGTTTGCAACATCAGCACGAACTAATCAGGTACAAATTCCAGAGGGGTAGACAAGTTGATCTGTTGCAGCAACAACAAGGATGTTTTCCCTGCCTGGGGAGAAGGACAAGATAGGAAAACAGAAAGCTGCCTTATGCCAAGTTAGACCATTGGTCTATTTAGCTCAGTACTGTCTACCCTCACTGGCAGCAGCTCGCCAGGATTTGAGGATTCGAACTGTACCTGGAGATGCTGGGGATTGAACCTGGGACCTTCTGCTTGCAAGGCTAACACTCTGCTAGTGAGCTATGGCCCTTCCCCGTGATGACATACAGTTAATCGTACTTCTGCGCTGCTGGTGGGTTGGCACTGATGAAACAACCAGCGTAGGGAATACAACACAGACCATGCGACACATAAACAATTTCTCTAGAGCAACAGGGCTTCCCTCCTCTCTTCTCCTTGCCCCTCTCCCAAATCAGTTCGGGGGGGGGGACCCCAGTACAGCATGAGGGTGGTAGGGAGGCTGACTCATTCTGTCTGGCAAGCAGAAGTGCTTGCACTGATGGAACGACCACATGGGTGTGGTGTTGAATTCCTGCCACAGAATCTCTTGATGCATTTATTGGTTCAGCGGTGGCTGGTGGCCCACCATAGGCGTCAACTCTATGCAGCTGAGGACACCTCAGCCCTCCAGGAAGTATGTGGGGATGTGGTGGAGCTCTCCCAATCTTGAGGGGCCAGGCCATGGCAGCCATGGGTCTCTCCAGGCCTCCCCACGGTGGCGGAGGGCCCTGCCAGAACTTGCGGCTTCCTCCCAATGTGCATGATGTCACACGTGTGTGTTGCACAGGACGAGTCCCCCCAGTGTTGGGGAGAACTTGTTGTGTATGGTGCCCACTGTGACTGATTGGGAGGAAGAGCCAGAGCCAGCTAAAGTGCTGTTGCGTTCAAGTCCTGCTTGCGAGTTTCCCACAGGTATCCAGTCGGCCACTGTGGGAACAGGATGCTGGACTTGATGGGCCATTGGTCTGATCCAGCAGGCTCTTTCTAGGTTCTTAACTAATTCTAGTTTTATCCCTATTCTCTTCCCTGCTGAGTTTTGCAAGGGCAACACTGAAACTGAGGTCTGACAGGTAGTGCTGCTTCTACCTGGACTGGTTGTAAATAGGAAGGCCGAAAGGTAGGGGCTGACTGAGGGCAGACTGAGTTTGCTTGGGCAGTGCTCCCATTTACCCTAGTGGACCAACCTACACTATGTTTCTCTCTGTCCAGTCTAGGTCCAGCACCCTAAGCGTTGTATCACACAGGTCCTTCACACTAGCTGAGCTAAAATTATTATGCTGTGAAAGAGGAGCAGCAGTTATCATTGAGAGAATTCTTGTAAACAGAGCTGCCTCCCATCTCACTCCCAATCTGATGGCAAAGGTTTGACCATAAACATTGTATTAGAACACATTTTGCGATCCGGGATGACACTTGCATATTACTTCAAAACAGAGGACTGGGCAGCCTCCTCCACTGGACCCGAGAGCAGCAGGTTAGCTTAGGGATCACAGATCCCTACACACCCACCCCTTGCCATCACTTCCAGACCCCCAGCATCTGTTGCCTGAACAGCTGCCTCATTCTGCCTAATGGTAGGGTCATGCAGACATTAAATTGTTACTGGGGTTTGAGGTTTTTTTTAGTTCAGAAAGGCATGTGCATATACTTTTTGTTAACTGTCTTGACAAAATTAATTAAAATATCCACAAGAAACCTTCTCCCATCAAACAGCACATATTAAGATCCAGTAGGAGCAAGACCCTGATTTCTAGAGCTACAGAGGCCCTGACCCAATTAAAATAACCATGAGAACAGCAAAATGTTACATGTTAATTGACCACAAGTATTATGGTTTCATTCACATTATCTCAAGCAATATTGCACACACATAAACAGTTATTTGACATTCAGGGAAATGGCCAAGATTGCTTCATCTAAACATAAAAACTGGAGCAAATATTAACCCCATATCTAATGCAGCTGTTGGAAGTTCATATAAATGATTCTTCGTAATAATAGCAACATTAGTGAATGCAGTTCTCATTCACTAGGCATCCTCTGGCAAATTTTAACCCTAAAAATAACAGGGTTTTATTATTTCAAAATACTTACTGAAATATAAAGCAGTTTAAGGCACATTTCTGTGTTAGATCAGCATCAGGATATCCTGATATTGTGGGTGGGAAGGGGCAAAGTGGCAGTGGTTTGCTCAAAACCACCTAGGGCAGAGATAAAGAACCTGCGGCCTCCAGATATTGTTGGACTCCAAATCCCATCAGCCCCAGCCAGCACAGCCAATTGCCAACAACATCTGAAGGACCACAGGGGCCCACCATTACACCTAGTGAGTTAGGAGCAAAGATGAGCCTAGCTCATTAATTACATTTATATCCCATGTATTCTCCAAAGAACTCAAGATAAGTGTACATAGTTCTGCCCGCCTTCATTTTATGTGGACATCAACCCTGTGAGGTAGGTTAGGCTGAGAGATGGTTAACTGGCCCATGAGCTTTGTGGCTGAATGAGGATCTGAATCCTGATCTGCTCAGTCCTGGTCCCACAGCCTGGACATGACACCACCATAGCTCTATGGCACTCATTCATAGCCTCTATGCCATACTAGTTCTCGGGTATGCTGTGCCATCTTACCAAAACACTTTCAGCATGCTTAAGCATGCTTAAGGCCTGAGGTCAACACAAGTAAGCAGTGCTATTTTTCTAGAAAAAGAGGTAATGGAACTCACCATGAACACTTCCCTCGTTCTCTTAGAATGGCAATGGCACCGGGACCCATCCAAGAGGTGCCTGAACTGAGTTCCGGCAAGTTCCAGCTGGAAAAGCCCTGCACTTAAGCATGCTTAAATTTGTTTTTACAAATGAACAGCCGCATTCTAACGCAAAGGACTGCTCGTGTAGATTATGGAGCAACATAATACCTGTTTAGTATGGAAGCGACGCAAGAGCAAAATGCCCAATGGCGTAACTCAAAGTCACAGAGAACATGAATTATTTTGTTTCTGCTATAAATGCGACAAAAACCTCTTTTTAAAAAACAAATCAGACAAAAGTTATAGCGCCATAAAGCCTGCTTGCATTTTCCGTCTCTCAGGAGTATTATACTAGAAAGGATAAATAGGTCCTGTCTGAATCCTGGTTGTTGATTTTTTTAAATTTATTTTTTTGCCAAGTGCAACAATGGAAAGCTAGACAAAGAAATCTGAACACTGGAGATGTTTCCCACCTGCTACAAAATACTGTAAGGCTGCAATCCTACAGAGGGGGTTCCAGGGGCCACAGGACTTCATCTCTGAGGCTGGAGAGGGAGCAGCAACCCAGAAAAGGGAGTTCTGATGTCTGATATGCTGTGAGAATGTTCTTGGCTACTGATCTTGGAGCTCCAGTGCTGGTAGGGCCAAAAGGGGTTGCGCCTCAGGGACAGTTCAAGAGTGTGTTGTGACAATACCAGGGGAAGGCACTAGATTCAATAGGTCATTGGAACATGGACATCTGGCTTTTATTGAGTTACTGGTCCATCTAGTTTGGTATGGCCGACACGCCTGGGTGCAGCTCTGCAGGGGACATTCCCAGCCCTATCTGCAGATGAATGGAATTGAGCCTGGAACCTTCTGCATGCAAAGCAGATTCCTTTCCACTGAGTTATGGCCCTTCCTCGATCCAATGCCCTCCCAGCCCCCTAGATGATGGCACCAAACCTGGGGGAGATGTTTATGCCATCTCAGATGTAAATTAACCACTCCCTTTTATTGTTCTCAAGTGGGGCGGGGTTAAGGGCTGGTAAGGAATGGAAAAGCTTCTCTGCTCTCTCCTGGGCTTTCGCTCCACACACTTCTGGGCTTTGGGTGAGCTTCAGATACCCCCCCACCCCCCACCCCTTAGGAATGCAAAGCAAATCTTTCTTGTCCGGAGGAATAGCTGCAACCCAATGGCTGCACATGGGTATCTGCATTCCAATTTGCAATTTGCAGGGACTTCTTTCCACCACAGCCCTTCATGTGCCCCCCGCGACACCTCTGAAGGTCAAAAGGCCCTCCAGAGAAGCATCTGGTGCAATGGAAGTGGACAGCAATCAGAAATGCAATTTGGTTTAACACACCTTTGACACATTTAACCTCAATGAATTAGTTGGGCCAGAATTCCCACATAAATAAACTTGCTAGGTCTGCATCTCCTGGATTGGAGCTTGGTTCTCCTAAGGAATTTGCATTGCAACAACTTGCACAAGGTGCACTGAGGGGTGGGATGGGGGAGAAACTGGGCTTGCCTCATGTTTTAATGTAAACCTACATAATTCACACACCCCAAAACAATATGCAAGCTGAAATACAGCTGTCTTTCTAATCTGACTTTTTCAAATTTTTGAAATGTAGCAAATTGGGCTTCAAAACCAAAAATTGCAAAAGTGATATGAACCAGAATGAGACTGACACATCTGTCCCTAGTATTATTGTCCTGAAGATATTTAAGATTTGGAGCTCCAATATTGGCAGGCTCGCCAAAGGCCATCGAGCGAATTGATGGCTGAAATTAATTTTGAAGAGAGGACTTCAGACTAATAGCTCATTTTATTAACAAAGACATTGTGCCAGCTCTCTAATAAACAAGTCGCTTGGTTTGCTTAATCTTTTGCATACTGTACATCTGCCTGCTGTGCATATTTAACAGAGAGCCTATCTAAGGTTCTCTCGCTTGCCTTCCAATTTGTCCTCCTGTTATGGACTTGTGGTCAGAGATATCCATATGCTGCATGGAGCATTTGTTTACATGCTTGAATAAATGCCTTATGTGAAACCAGCTTTCTCTGCATTTGCTTATATAGAGGAGGAGCACAGGAATATGCCATTTATTTATCAAGTCAGACCATTGGTTCATCTTGCTTAGTGCTGTCCACACTGACTGGCAGCTGCTCTCAAGAGTTTCAGGCAGGAGAGTCTTTTTTTCAGTCCTACCTGGAGAAATGTCATAAATCGAACCCAGCACCTTCTGCAGGCAAAGCATGAGCTACTGCCCTTCCACATTGTGCCTGAGAAAACAGGATCAACAGACCTGATATTTATGCCTTCTAGAATATTTCATAGATTAATATTTCTGTCTTTTGCATACAACTGCTTGACTGAAGTGTCAATGTGTTGATGTCATTAAGACCTAAAGAACTAGTGTGAAAAACAAAACGGCATTCAGAAACCCAGAACCAATTATGCTGTAGAAGGAGTTATGAAATGTGTCGCTAGAAACACATTTTTTAAAAAGAGAAGTATGTTTGTGTCCCTGTAACACTTCATGGTCTATTGCACAGGCTCATAATTTCCGCACAATTGCCCATCAAATTACAAGGAGCGGGTATATTCCTGCTTAGTCTCGGGACTAGTGCTCTGTTCATTACAAAGCAAACACTGATATGATGAATGAATTTTAAGTTAGCTGCTTTTTTTTTGCAGCAAGAAAATACTGCGAGATATTTTGTTTAAGGGTCAGTCCTAAGAGAGATGAGTGAGGCTGTTGCCATCTGCGGCTTCTTATTCTGAGCTTGTCCTCAGGAGATCAGCTTGTTCTTGAGACATTTCATCCTATGCTTCTAGAGGGGTTTTTAAAGTCCCAGGCTTGACAGATTCCAAAAAAAGAAAAAGAAAAACCATGCAAAACAGGCAGAGAGCAATCCTAGATCAGGGTTGGAGAGGAGTCGAGTGGAAGATCCACTACCTCGTCCCATCTCCTGGTGGCTCATGCTGGCAGGAGGGAAGGTAATGGTTGCGATTCTGTCCTCATTTTCACTACACTGTTGAAATAAGGATAGCGCAATCACAGCTAAGAAGCTCAAATCATATATGTGACTGAAACCCTTCTTTGGAAATTAAACCAACGTCTAGACTTTAAACTTTACTTGCAGAAACTTATAGCTATAGATGAGTTAAAACATAATATCTATAGTCGCATGGGCTTAGAGATGAGTTAAAACATAATATCTATAGTCGCATGTGCTTAGAGTCTCTTCCTCCAACTTCCAAACAGCTGTATTTTCCTGTCTTTCCAGAGCTCAGCACTCAGCCTCCTGTATCTCAGTTAGGCCATGCCTTGCAGCTCCTATGAGAGATTTCCACTTTTACCTTCTCCTGCAGCTTTTCTCTCTTTCCTTCAAGCAGAGAAGAAGCGCTCCAACACTCTATTCAACTTAGCAGTGTTCACAGCTATCGATGGCTACAGTCCATGATTTGGCTACGCTTCTGAATACCAGTTGCTGGAAACCACATGAAAGGACTGTGCTCTTGTGCATGGATCCTGCCCCAAACCCACCTGCCAACCCACATTGTTAGCCCAGCAGCATGTTAAATTCTTAGCAAGGGAGAAAAGCAAATGAGAAGTTTTCTTCCTGGCTTAGTAGCTGCTTGGGGAGAATGTTTTGTAGGAACCATTGTGAGGATAGAAAGGGTTTCAACCACCTCTCCCTGCGTGCAGTGATCCTGATAAAAGTTACACAGACACCCGCCCCCAAGTGAACCCGATTTTATTTTATTTTATTTATCTTAAAAAACCACAGTTGTGATTCCAAGTGACGCGTTTAGCATCACATCTAGTTTGGCTCCCAGTAGCACCTGTACAGAAGGCAGCGCTGGAAAGAGAAAGTCCCTTCCAGATAGAAAGTGATTTTGGAGGCTCAGAGAATGGCATAACTCTTTGGCTTCTGGGTCTAGCTCGTGTGTGTGTGTGTGTGTCCATCCATCCTCTCTCTGCATCCACTTAGACACTGCTGTGTTCTGTAGGTAAATAACAGTATACTGTTCCACCTTCTACCAGCTGCTCAACATTAGTTTCACATTACCAAGTACAATAATGTGTTGTGTATAAGCAACCTTGCACGCCTCCGGTCAGCAGAGGGCAGTGCTGAGACTAACAGTCAGGGCAAAACACACTCTCTGGTTTCCTGCCAAACTGCCAAGCTCCACTCTTCCTTGCTCTCTCTCTTCCTCTCTCCTGCAGGAAGCATAGCTGTCAACTTTCCCTTTTTTGCGGGAAATTCCCTTATTCCAGTGCCGTTTCCCATTGCAAAAAAGGGAAAGTTGACAGCTATGGCAGTTTCCCAATGCAAAAAAAGGAAGATTGACAGCTCTGGCAGGAAGTGGCCATATGAAACTAGTCCTCACCATGTAGGCTTAGTATCCAGTCATAAGTAAAGCACCTTTATCCATGAGATGTTTTGTTTACTTTTTTAAGCAACACTAGTGTTGTGTGAATGAGACAGAACAGGTGGTTGGAGGGGTTGGGTAGATCCAGCTCCCAAACTTTTGATTCTGCTATATAAATCACAAACCAATTCATTTCAGCAGCTGTTAATTTCACTTCTCAATAAAATATTTGATTGGTGAAGTTCCAAGGAGCCTCTGGGTTCTATTCCTAACATGTGTTTTCTGAACCTCATGCTTGGCTAGTTTTCACAAGGCACCATGTGTAAAGAATTGCTGCCTTTTGTGGACAGCAAAAACAGTTTGGATTTAAATGAGTGGCTAAAATTAAGACCTATCAAGCTGCTCCAGCAGTTGAGTGTTGAGCAGCCAGTTGAGTCATCTAATATCAAATATTTCAGGCCGATTTTTCCATAAGATTGTGGACGGCGATAAATGGATCTAGGTACTGGGAACTACAGAGCTCACCCCACTTCCTTAAAAGTTACTTGATGTTTTGGGACATAATTCTGCCACAGCAGACAGCAAGACAAATACATTTGTTTTGGAGAGAAAATGAACTGCAGCTGAAGAGAAACAATGTGTCATGCAACAAATACAGGCTCAAATGGATAATAATGCCTTCTTGCAACCCTATTGCTCGGTTAGTTTCAGATCCCCCACAGCAGGTGTTATCAACCAACACAGCACAGCAGTACATGTATGACAATTTCAGCACCTGCATCTGTCTCCATTTCCTTCCTTTTCCCAATTATCATCCCATGAACTTAAATCTCCCTGGGAACCAAGAGGAGGTACAAACGTGAGAGGGAAAGTCCCTGTTTGGTTTGAAATGAGTAATTTTCTTGGGCTTTGTAGCAGGAAAAAATCTGGATATAGAAGCCTAAATTGCCAAAAGTTAATAAATGGTCTTAGTTACGTGTTGCACTTAATTCAAATACATAGACACACAGTAAAAATTCTTCAACTGATTGGTTTCTCCTTGGCTTTGCATTTTGAAAACAGATGACACTTACTTGTAACTCTGTGATGGCCTGGGAGTCAGACTCAGATGCTGAACCTGTGGTATCCCAGCCTGCACAGGATTCCCCGCCTCCAGAACCAGCTGAGCCGGGGCCAGGGCTTGAGCCTGAAGGATCCCCACCTGTGCTGGATCCCCAGGTGAAGGCATCAGCAAAGTCTGCTCTGGCTCCTGATGGGAGGGAGGACCCATTGCCTGCAGGTGCTCCACTCCCAGCCTCTTCAGAGGAAGCTGAGGCAGCCCCTGGGTCCAGTAACCCACCAGCCTCTCCTGAGCTGCAGAGGCTCAGGACAGACAGGCGAAGAGAGCTAAGTGCCTACAGGAGGAGTGCTCGCCTCCAGGTCCGGAGGAGAGGCGAGTCTCCGGAGGATCGGGGCCGCCCTAAGCATAGGGCCAGATAAAAGCCAGCCAGACCCAGCCCAAGTTGCACGAGCAACTTAGTTGCAAGTGTATGCTCAACCTGCAACCTCATGCCTGCACCTGCCTTGGACCTTGACCTGCTCCCTGCCTCGCTCCCCGCCGGACTGACCTCCTTTGGACCCCTAGACCCAGGACTGGACTTGGACCTCGCTTCACGGACAAACCCCTGGGGCCAGCACAAACTCAGTGCCAAGGTTAGGGGCTGACCTTGAGCTCTCAAATTCCAGTGGTGCTCTGTACGAGGCTGAAATTTGGTGCTGTCTGCCTCATGCTCTGTTCTACAGCATTGTTGTGGTGCCCCCTGCAGTGTGGTGCCCAGTGGGACCGCACCGGTTGTGCTATATGCTAAAACGGCCTCTGTAAACAAAATAGTATTTGTGTTGTGTGGGACGTTTGGAAATATTCCAAAGAACCATTTCCTCTTCAAATTACACAACAGATGCTATGATCAAGCTTGGGGTCTGAGTGCCTGAATGTTGATGCTAAGCCTAAAAATATTCAGCAAATACAAATACAAGAAGAAGAAGAAGAAGAAGAAGAAGAAGAGTTTGGATTTGATATCCCGCTTTTCACTACCCGAAGGAGTCTCAAAGCGGCTAACATTATCCTTTCCCTTCCTCCCCCACAACAAACACTCTGTGAGGTGAGTGGGGCTGAGAGACTTCAGAGAAGTGTGACTAGCCCAAGGTCACCCAGCAGCTGCATGTGGAGGAGTGCAGACACGAACCCGGTTCCCCAGATTACGAGTCTGCCGCTCTTAACCACTACACCACACTGGCTCTCAAAAAGTAATGAGAGGATGACCCACAAGGGAAGTATACAAAAGGTACTTCCAGATTACCTATTTACAGAGAGCAGTCATTCTGATTTGTTTGCAGGAAGTTAGATGAGGTTGCATCAAAGCAAGTGTTACCTCACACTTCCCAGCGCATTTCACATCACTTTCCTTACTGCAAAACATCTGAACTTTTGAGGAAGCAGGTTTGTTGTGCAAGACCTTCCAAACAACTATAACCCGAATTTGCCCATAGGTGAGTGAATCCCATCAGAAAACAGCAACAGCCTGGAAGAATCCTTAAATAAAAAAGGTTCTGCTACTTTGGAGGTTGAACTTTGGGGTAATAATATTTGAGGGCTGGATAGCTGATGAAAATTCTTGAGAGGTTGATTGGGAGAGGGAAGGAGGAGGTTTAAAGTTCCTATTCCATTAATTATATATTCTATGATTTCTCATGTCTCCCACTCAAAATACATCCTCTCGCCTTCCAAAACTATACAGTTCTTGAGGATGAGATGCTATTTTAAAAAATCACTTCTTTGAATTGTAGACGGGAATATGGCTACTTTACAGAAGTAGGTACAAATACTTGAAAGATAAGCTTTTCAAAGCATCAGGGAATGTGCAGAGAGAAGGCAAGGAATGTTCAGGTGGCGAGAGTGCTTCCTGAAAAAGAGTTCAGTGCAGATTTAGACTTGTTTATTTTTATTTTTATTAATTAAGGAATTAATATATCCCTTAATCATTAGTGTTTCTAAGTGGTGTGGAGATGAAGCATCCCAAGACCAGTGGCAGTCTTGTTGGAGCTGGAAGGTTGGGACAATGGTGTTTTCCAGATTGCTTTCCAGGTGTTGAGGGCATCCTTCAGCGAAATTACCAAGAAAATCATTCTGGTCTTGCAGAGGCAGGACACTATCCTGGCACTGACTTTCTATGAGCTGGCTTCCAATGTGGGGCCCTTGCATCTCAGCCTTACCTTCAGGGTAGGTAAATCCATCACTTGTGAGTTCTTCAGAGAAACTGTCCATGAACTGAACAAACTGTATCTTGCAGATGTGATAAATGTGAGAGATGCACGGAAAGTCATCCAAGTCTTTCATGAGTTCATCTTCCAGCAGGTAGGTCGTCTTGGTTGGTGAATCCATCCCATAGATGCTATTTAGTTCCCAAGGGGCACAGGCCAGAATACTACAATTATAAGTGTTTCTACAGCATAGTCCACCAGTTAGTGGTGGACACCAAAAAGGAATATTTGTGGACACTGGTATTTCTGGAAGAAACCATGACACAGCCATCTTCTGGATATCTTTTCTTTAAGCTCTCCTTCTCTGGCCTGGCAGTGCTAGTCAGTGGAGTCGCAGTGTGTCCCCTTATCTTCACAGATGAAGCATTCACCAAGCAACCCTGACTGATGGCTCTCTACAAGTCTCCAAGGTTCAACACCAACAGGAATTTCAGCTACTATCATAGTAGAGCATAGTAGTCTACCTGTGGAGCAAGCCTTTGGGCACTTAAAAGCAAGGAATGAATGCTAATATCTCCCTCTCTATTTCCAGTGGCTGGAATCCTGTCAGCAAGCACTTGGCTGATTTTGCTATTAGATGGAATGACAATGGGGTTCAAGCTCTGGGCTGGATTCCATGAATCCCTAAACCCCATCATTTGGAACAAACACAGCTTTTCTAAGATGATGTACCCGAAGAAACAGTAAACAGACGGTGGTGTTTTCACTATTATTTTATTTACTGTATATCTGGCAACACAGTGTGCACATAACTCTCTCTCTGGTAAGCACTGATGTTTTCGAACTGCTGTCTAAAAAAATACATCGTAAATCCTTCATCTCCATCTGGCAACTAGGTTAAAAATAAACTCTCCCAAGGATTCAAATATTGGAGTGTCAATGAAAATTACACACAAACATACACATTCCGTCCAGACACAGGGAACAATGACTGCCACACAAAGGTAATATAGGGGTGGGAGCTTGCAGACCTATGGATGTTGCTGGATTACAACTCCCATCTTCCCTGACCATTGGCCATGCTCACTGGGGCATATGGTAGTCAGCTGGAGCACAACATTGGGGGGCTGCAGGTTCCCCGCTTCTGGAAAAGTAGATTACAATACTGAGAAGGTACAACCATTACATTCTGCATGGCAAACTAGGCAACACATTTAACTCAGTGCAAATGGGAATGTTTGCAAAGGGAGCAGTGAGTGTCTCTTGTTCTCGTTCCCAAGAAGCCCCCAGTCTCCCAGAGACCAGCAGAAACCAGCTTGGGCATCATCAGCACAGCCCTCATACAGTTTCCTTTGTATCCCAGTCCAGAGGTTTGTGCCTTTGGTTTCTTGTGCATGCCTTCTGCCAACCCCTACTTGACCATTTCGGGGAAATCACAGTTCTGCCCCACCCCAAATAGTAATATATGTGAATAAATTCCAGTTTCTTTGGTTGGTTGTTTTAATTCCTTTTTTGCATAGGATTGTGGGCGCAGGCTTCCTGAGCAAAATAGTTCCATTTAATCTCTAAATCATGGGTCGGCAAACTAAGGCCCGGGGGCCCAATTGCCTTCAGGATCCGGCCCACGGACTGTCTGTGGATTGGCATGGGGATTCTGTTTGTTTGGGCTGCGCCATTCCCCCCCCCCAGCACTATTCCATTTACCCCCCCCCTTACACACACCATGGTGCCTCCTCCCTCCCTCCTCCTGGATTCTCCCTGCCCTGCCTAGAGGAGGAAGGGGGCTGGGCTGAGCTGGCTGAGCGCCATTTTAAGCAGCCCCTCTCCAGAGCCAGCCCTTTCATGCCACTCATCTTCCCTCTGCCGCCGCCGCCGCCCTGGTACTCTTGTGGGCCAGAGAGTGGAATGGACGAGCTCCCTCTGCCTGCCCACAAGAAGCAGAAGCAGCAGCAGCAGCGGCGGTAGTGTCAGCAGCGGCGGTGGTGTCAGCAGCAGCGACGGCAGCCCCTGGGAAGGTAAGCGCAGCGGCTGGGGCTGGAGGTGGGAGTAGGGGGGGAAACCCCACTTCTTTACAGTATATTTTGCACACCAGGAGTCTGCTTCGCCAATGTGTTCCCTTTAGAGTTTATGCTGCCAAAGCAGCACCCAGCAGGACTGACCCATGCCCAGGGGCACTGGGTGATTGACGGTTGGGCATGGTTTGTGGGAAATGGGTTTTGTGGGCCAAACTGGATCCCCTCGTGGGCCAGGACTGGCCTTTGAGCCAGAGGTTTTCCCACCCAAGGATGCTTTGTTTTAGGCAAACTACTGAAACAGCCATTGTTGTGCAGTGCATATGTTCATTCCCCTATCTTCCTTTATTGCCTCTGATTAAACAAGTTTTGCAGGGTTTTCTCTTTTTTTTTTTGATGCACTTCAAAAACCTTAAAACCCCTTTGATGGCCAGAGATCACAGCAGAACAAAAATAATGTGGGTATTGCAGCCAACAATGGCTCAAGTGATCCAGAGAGCTCTCATTCGTACTATTTATACAGTGTATTCCCAAGTGATTGAAGTGTTTCATGTATGTTATCCAATCCAAGTAAACTTTACAATAGACCCTGCAAGGTAGGCTGGGGTTGTTGCCCTCATGTTGCACAGAGGGACTGAGGCCGAGGGGATAGTGACATGTGCATGGCAGCCTGGTGAATTTGTGGCGTTTGAGGTGAGATCTGAATCGAGGATTTCCTGTCTGTCTCACACTGTTAGCTACACACTGTCTCACACTAGCTCTTAATGAAGATAAATGGGCAAATCTTAATAGAGAGCATGTCTGGACTCTTTTTGGAATGTGCTTTTCTTGTCATTCTTCACGCACCGAAATACCTCGTTAGTAAGGATCTCATTATGTGTGGGGGGGTTTTTTCCCCCCTTTTTCCTTTTTCCTCTCGTTTGGTGTCATTAGGTTAGGGCACAGTTAGAAAATATTTATGGAATCTATGAGCACTCCTTCAGTGAGCATGCTGTGTTAATGTGGCGTGGAAGCACTAGGCAAATAATAACTGCACTGAACAATGTTACTAATAGCACTTGGATAAAACAGCTGTCGATACCTGCATGACTGGTTAACTTTCTGAAGATTATATTAGAATGGCGATGAGACCTCACCAAAAGTTATGAGATGTCACTGCCCCCTAGTGGCCATGGCTCTAAGTGTCTTTTCTTTAAAGGTCTATATAAAATGGTCATTGCACCAAGGGCACAAAGGAAAAAGACAGATGTTCACGCAATTAGCTCCTGGATTCAGAAAATGGTGACAAGTAATTATATAGGAAGCTGAGCATGCTGGGAAACTGAAAGGAAGTGTTCAAAGCAGTACTGAGTAAAAATAAACCCCCAAGGGCAATTCTGCTGTGTTAGATGGTTGCAAATTCTTAAAATGACAGAGATCATCAGATGGCAGGCAACCATTTTATTTTATTTTATTTAAAACATTTACCGTATTTTCCCATGTATACCATGCCCCTGTGTATAAGACGCCCCCTATTTTTGGGAACTCAAAATTAAGAAAATGAGGGAGATTGCCCCCATGTATAAGACTAACCCCCCTTTTAAACATTTTTTAGTAAAAAAAAAAACACCCTAGCCTTATACATAGAAAAGTATGGTAGATAATAATTTGATGATGATAATGATGATGATGATGATGATGTACCCCACCCATCTGACTGGATTGTCCCAGCAACTCGGGACAGCTTCCAACTTATACAGAAACACAGCAACAACACAACAAAGCATCACACATTAAAAGCGTCTCCATGCAGGGCTGCCTTCAGATGTCTATGGAAGGTCGTATAATTATTTACCTCTATGACATCTGGCAGGAGCGTGTTCCACAGGACAGGTGCCACTACTGAGAAGACCCTCTGGCTGGTTCTCTGTTAACCTCACTTCTTGCAATAAGGGAACCCCCAGAAGGCCCTCGGAGCTGGACCTCAGTGTCCGGGCTGAATGATGGGGGTGGAGAGGCTCCCATACGATGGTCCAGCTGAAGCAATCAACTGAAAAGGTTAAGTCAAATAAAAACAGCAGATAAAAGAGGGAGAAAAATGCAGCATTCTGTTAAAGGATCTGGGGAATTTAGAAGGTGCATAAAGGCACACCTGTGTTGATGCCTCACAAGCCTGTCTGGGAAGACCTTTCTGCAATCAGGGCAACACCACTGAAAAGGTCTGCTCCCTGGTTACCAGCTTCTTAACCTGTGACACTGGATCCCCCAAAGGAGTGGCTCTAAAATAGCTTTTAAAGGCTGAGCAGGTTCTGAAGGAGCATGGCAATCCTTCATGTATTACATGTCTGCAGCACTTTCCTCCAAGAGCTTAAGATCACAAACATGATTACACACCCACACACTTCATCCTTACAGCCAATGGGCACTGGCCCATTAAGGTAAATGGGTCACTGACCCACCAAACCTAATCTTGATTCCTCCCAAATTCACGTACCTTCTTGCTTTACAGCTAGTCCAGAGGGTACCCCTGGCTGTCTGTTTCCTCCTGAGTCCCAGTTTTGCCCTTGTAGAACTCAGCAGGGAGCAGGATGGGGACAAAAGTTGACTCAGCCAGCTCCACCTGCCATTGCCTCTGGCCTCACCTACTGTTGGCCTCCCTGCCCTCTTATGAACCAGTCCCAGAGCATCCACCGCTGCTCACAGCAACCATGTCAGATATGTTAGACAGAGTGACTGCCCCAAGGACAGCTAGATGCTTCATGGCTAAGTATGAATTTGAGCTTGCATCTCTCTGTTTCAGGTCTTAGGTGGGCATAGCTCAGCAGCAGAAGGCATACTTTGAAAGCAGAAGGTCCCTGGTTCGGTCCTCCAGTGAACTGCACCGGGTAGCAGACGATATGAAGATCTCTGTCTGAGACTCTGGAGAGCTGCTGTTACTCCGAGTAGACATTGCTGGGCAAGATGGATCAAAGATCCGACTTGGTAGAAGGTAGTTTCATAGCTTCATCAAAAATGCTGCAAGCATCACTTCCCTCACTAGAAAATTGCGGGAGCTACACAGAAAATGCAAGTGGAAAAAAATGTTAATGTCTGAGCATGCATAATGTGAGGTTGTTGCAGATGCTGTAGATTTAAATTGTGATCTAAGCATCTCCTATGAAAGAGCCTAGAGACTTCTAACTATGAATAATTTGGCAGGAATATGCACTGATTTATATAACAACCTAAGCTACCAGTTCACAGTTAATTGCTTGCTACTTGTACATAATGTCAAAGTAATATAAAATGTAAGAGACACCAAGATGTTTACATGAATTTCTTATGCTTTTTCACTTTCTTAGATAATCTGACTTGCTATTCTAAAAGCTGAAATGTCAAACATGGTTTTTCCTGGGTGATAACAATAGACATGCAAATATCTTTGACAAGTTCCGTAAGAAGGCAACCTAGCCAGACTTCTTGCAGAAATGCTGACATGGAATAAGAAAGCCTTGAAGTGAAAAGTGTAATGATGTTATTGTCACTGTGACCTAAAAGGAACAGTTGATGTTAAATATTCACATTAATTTTTGTACATTAGCTAGGACTTCTGAAAAACAATTCACATTGTTTAATGGTACTAAAGCCATTTGACCAAATCAATCTCAGTATACTTTCTGGAATATGCAAACTTAAGCAAAAGTCATACTGAGGCAAGTTTTCTTACATGACAGGGCAAGTGGTAGCAGTGGAGTGCTCCTTTTCAATGTGCCTGCCTGCCAGTAATATATTCTTCCAGAATACTCCATTTCTTTCCTCTCTCCAATATTTGTTTTTTGTTTTTAACCCTGACAAATACTCAACGTTTTTTGGTCAGTGAGAACACTTAGTTCTTACTGGTCTATTCTGGCTGGAGGCGTGGCACCAATAGGTTTTTATTTTCTTCCTATGTAGACAAAAAATGGCTCCTTCATCTTGGAAACTGCCATGCCAGATATGGCAGCAACATCTCAAGAAGTATCCAAATGCATAGAGAACAGACAGACTGACAGACAATCCACTTTGCAAAAAAAAAAATAGCAGCAGATACAATACAACATGTTGTCAAACCAACATTGAGTTTCACAGCTGTAGAAAAAACACGAGTTAATCCCGGGCAGATGTCATCTGGTATCTGCCTAATTCATTGCTTTTGCTTGAGATTGACTTGAATGTAAACACACAAATTTAAATCAGACTTTTCAAAGGTCAGATGTTTTGGAGCCTGGGGCTTGGATATGATGGCTTGTTAAAGAAGTGAGCCATCTGTGAAATTCTGCTCTGTATTCTCCTTCCAGTTAAAACACACAACACACAACACACATGGATGGGTACGTTCTATGTCCCCAGCAATCCTTTCAGCAAATTGTCCGTTCACATTAATGGGGATATTTCTATGCATCCAACTGGTGTTGGGAAACTTTTCAGAAGCCGTCCGGAGTTGTCATAGCCAGCCTTGGTATGTGTAGCTATACCCTAAATCAAACCTACAGATTCACCCCAGCTCAGTTGATTCCACCTTGCAGCTGCAGCAGGAATGGAAGGAAAACAACATTTTTGGCTGCAACCTAGCACATAGTTAGACACACACAGTTGAGCAGGCGCTACTGCTGAGCTAGGCTCATAAGAGTTTGAACTTGAGCGCTAGAGTGGTGTAGTGTCAGAGTGGTGAGAGATCAGGGTTCAAATCCCTCACTGGCCACGAAGCTCACTGGGTGCCTTGAACCAGTCAATGCCTTTCAGCCTAACCTGCCCCATAGGATTATTGTGGGGATTAAATGAGGGGAACCATGTACACCACCTCAAGTTCCTTGGGGGGAAAGGTGGGATATAAATGTAATAAATAAATAGGGAAACTTTCACATTGCTTTCCTTCATCACCTATGCAAGCTCAGAGGTGCCTTCCTCCCTCCCTCTCAACTAGACACTGAATTGAGCTTCTTTGACTTGGGATGGGGGTTCATGGTTCTGTATCTGTTCGTCTTTCTTTTGTTGTTAGCATTACCCAAACTCCATCTGAAGCAGTTCCCATTTTGTTAAGTTTGCACGGCGATGTGTGAAAATAATGTTACCGTTTCCAATTCTCCTGACGGTGGCGGGATCAACTCCTGCATAACGGATATCACTGCATCCCTATATTCTTTGCTCTTGTTACCGATTCCCCACCGTGAGGTAGCTATTGCCCTCAGGCAGTTTTTACTACGAGCCTTCTTTAATTGGGGTGGGAAACAAAATGAAAGATTTCAAACCGTTGTCTGTTCGTGAATGACAAAGATCATCAGCAAGGCATGTGTCCTATGGGGTGTGGGGGGGTGTGGGGAGAGACCGGACCATTTAACACAGCAACAGATTGAATCCTCTCCCTCTCCCCCTTCTGGCAAAGCTGTGAATAACCACATGCAGAAGAAAAGTTGGCAACGCCAATCATGGCTAAAATCAATGCTAAAAGGGTTTGTACGGGCTGCTTTATGTTATTTTCCGGGGGGGGGGGATAATTCACTGTGAGCAGCAGAATAATCCAAGAAAAATGGCTTCTTTCTTAAGTGAAGCTCAGAAGGCTTTTCCCAGCACCTGGCACCTGTTTGGCTTCCCTTTACATTTTCACATGACCACACTGCTTAGTCCTCTTAGGAAGGGTTATTCTTTTTCTCCTGTTGCCTGATTCTCTCTCACCCTTCAGTCTTGCATGCCTCCAACTGTGGATCCTTCTTCTTGTTCTTTCCCTGTTGACTTTTTTTCAAGTTCTTTACCCTGTTGGTTTTCCAGGGCTCCCCACTTCTCTGCTGTTCTCTGAATCTCCGGCATTTAATTCCCATGTCTCTAGTACCATCCTATTGTTTGAGCTTCATGAAATGCACCTGTGTCCCAGCCAGAAGGGCTTAGACCTAGAAAGTTTTCTCTTCACTGGTTCCTGAGTTGATGCAAACCAAACTTTGGAACTGAATCTTTCTAATAACAATGCAGGCCTATGTGTCTATCACAATTACACACACCAAGAGGTCAACCACAACTTTAGACAACCACTTCCTCTTGTAAAGGTGTGGTTGACCTCTTGGTGTGTGCAATTGTGATAGACACATAGGCCTGCCCCACCCATGAGACTAGATGAGGTGACCACCTCAGGCAGCAGGATCCATAGGCGCAGCAGATTCCAATGTATAGCTTTCTCTCCCCTGCCCCTGTTCCTCATTGGGGTTGTGGGGAGAGCTTCGTAAAGAATTACACATTAGTTTTGGTCTCTTAATATAACAAGATTTACCTTATTACAGATGGAGCTTTTAACAAATACGCAACATTAAAAGAATCAGTTAATACCTTATTTTCAAAATAGTGTCTAAAAGCTCTGAATCACACAGTTTTATCTGACAAAATCTAGTCAAGGTTAAGCACTTTTTCATCCCATTTCTATAAATGGGAACAATGTAAGCATGTTATTTATGGTGACACAGTAAAGACTGAAAAAACCCAGCATGTATGTTGTTTTATAGCAGTGGTGTGTTCAAAAATGTAACATCACTTGGGTTGGGAGAAAGAAGAAGAATTATGCAAGCTGGTGCGTCCATGGTCGTTTAATTTTCTGCTCACATTATGAACACTCACAAACAGACCTTCATTTCAGGCCCAGCATGTGTATGTTGTCTAGCACAGATCATTGCTGGAGATATGCCAAGCAAGCTCCAGGGATCATTTCAAGTGTTATTTACTTGCCCAGCCACGTTGATCCCTGGGAATTCTACTATTGGAGTCAGTGAGATTCTGTGACCTGACCTTGAGTGCAGATCATCTGAAACGTAGGACATGGGACAGAAAAGGCATCGAGACTGAGAGATGCCGAGAGAATAACCGCAGTCAGGGAAATGCACAGCTCCCTTTCAGGTTTATTAAAGTTGCAGAGTCCCTGTAATATGTACATCACTAGTGATATATGGAAGTGAGAGCTGGACCATAAAGAAGGCTGATCGCTGAAGAGTTGATACTTTTGAATTATGGTGCTGGAGGAGACTCTTGAGAGTCCCATGGACTGCAAGAAGATCAAACCTATCCATTCTGAAGGAAATCAGCCCCGAGTGCTCACTGGAAGGACAGATCCTGAAGCTGAGGCTCCAATACTTTGGCCACCTCATGAGAAGAGAAGACTCCCTGGAAAAGACCCTGATGTTGGGAAAGATGGAGGGCACAAGGAGAAGGGGACGACAGAGAACGAGGTGGTTGGACAGTGTTCTCAAAGCTACCAACATGATTCTGACCAAACTGTGGGAGGCAGTGGAAGACATGAGTGCCTGGTGTGCTCTGGTCCATGGAGTCACGAAGAGTCGGACACGACTAAATGACTAAACAACAATATGTACATGGAAATTTCAATCCGTCATATAGGCACACTTCCTTATTAAAATCATTGGACAAACACACCGAAACTAAAACTCTGTACTGAATTGTGGCCAAATAGTGTAGTGTGATTGGATGCCATATAGAGTGACTACAGGTTGTCTCTCGTATTTGAAATGCTTAAGTGCAATAAATAGGATGGGGCAACTCACATAGCAATATGGATTTTCAGGTATCAGCTTGTTTTCCCGAAATTTACTTGTTATTTCATTGCTTGGAAGGTTGCCAAGGCACATATTTTGTCACAGTTAGTGTTTTATTATACAGTATTATAGTACATGGCAGGGGATGGCAAAAGAAAAACACGCTTTAAAAATAAACGAGGACAACATAGGAGAATCCAGCATCCTTTAAGCAAGAATTCCTCAGTGTTAATGGAGAAGAACAAATGGTTGACCAGTTTGCATGCAAAAACAGATAGTGATCCTGCTAAACACACTTTATTCTCAAGCACAAAAGGGGAAATGTTCTTCAGATATAGTTGCTACCCTTTCGGGAGCATGTCATTTGCAAATAAATCCTCACTTGGTTAAATATGTGTGCATAGATAAGAGATACATATAATCCTCTATTTTCTATCTGGACCACTTGAATGAAACACACACAGAGAGAATAATAGGAATTAATACATTTACACAGGGAAAATGTTGTACCTTAACCATGTGGAACACTGCCATCCTGTGGAGGATGTTTGCATCTTCCTCAAGTATTAATAGGCTAACAATATATTAAAACACAGTCAATTATAGGCTGCATTTTGCTACCCAGGCTTAACAGCACAAAACTCAGAAGAATTCAGTGGGGCTTACTCCTGGATAACTGGGTGTATCATTGCCAGAGGGGCAGCTAAATTAGAGATCATGGTTCAGATCTCCACTCTGCCAAGAAGCTCACTGAGTGATCTCGGGCCAGGTACTGTCTCTCAGCCTAACCTACCTCGCAGGGTTGTTGTGCGAGAATAAAACAAGGAGGGGAAGAACCATGCATGAGCTTCCTGGAGGAAAGCTGGAAGATAAATAAATAAACCAGCCAGCCCAAGTCTCCCCACATCAGATCTCCAGGGACACTGACGGCATCCTAAGTTGCTTATACAGTAGAACTTAAACTCAGCTCTCTGTGTCTTTCTCAAACTGCAGTCTGCTTCTTTGGTCCTATCTTCCAGGGACACTTATTTCCTAGTCACTGTCAGCCATTGACGTGCAATTTCCCTAGCAAAAGAAGTCTATGGGAACTTTGCCAAGACTATGCAGTAATCCTGGTTCCTTCAACTTTCTCCTGTCCCAATCTTAGAACAGGACTTATTCAGAAGACCTACTCTGCCTGAGGAATTTGCTTGGGATTGCAGGCTTTTGCAAATGGGTCCACTTACTCCAAACAACTAGGTCTGCTATGGCAAATGTGTTAGTGACAACTTTGAAAACATATTTGTGATGGAGTTTCTGGGCAGTAAACTCATTGCTTTGGTTTGGCAAAACAGAGGCAAAGTTGTTGAAGTCGGTGACAAATAGTTCTGGAGAAAGACGGATGTAGTAGCAGTCTAGGAAGGCAGACTACCCTCAGAGAAGATGAACAAAATGATGGATTTGAGGAAAGGGGAGAGAAAAGTTATGACAAGGTGAACGTGTAGTTATTAAAGATAAAGGGTAGGTAGTCAACTTGATTTCAGTGGATCTATTCTGTGACTCATGTTGGCTATAACCCAAAATATCCTTGAAATCTACACAATTGACAGTGCACTGAAATTTTCAGAAAAGGAACAAAAACTAGTCACATCACATGCTTTGGCATGGGGAGAGAAGAGAAATTAAAAGAGGTTATTCAACCTGTTCGAGTAATGAAATCCTTTCACTATTATGTGAATGTTCTGTGTTGGGCTGTTATGATGAGACTTTCTAAATAGATCTCTCAACTGTCTTTATGTGTAATATTTGGAGCTCAGCTACAATTATTGCAGAAAAATACACCTTTTCTCCAAAACGGCAACAATTCTGAATTCTTAACTGCAACTGATAAGGTTCCTATGGCATTTCAGCAGCTCACTGTTAATGCTCCTAACCAATATGCCATTTTAGATTAGCATTCAAATGAGTAACATACATGAATGTATAACAAAAATATTCATTCAAAGACGGGAACCCAAGTATATAATCAATATTATATTGCAGTCAAATCCTGTGCAAATTTACTCAGAAGTTAATCCCACTGTGTTCAATGGGACTGTCCCAATTAAGCATGCATAAGTTTTCAGCCTGGAAATGAATAGTTTTTAGATAAGTTTAGATAAGTTTAAATGGAAAAACCAACCAGGAAACATTTGTGAATTGAAGCAGCTTCCATTCATGGATATCCACACTTGATTAGGAACCCTGTTCAAAGAGAAGGTGGATACTGTATACATCAGGACTCCATCAGTCCCTTTCACCCTTCTAGAGCCTATGAGCACTACTTGGGGTGACTGGCAACAATATAAAATAAAAATGTCATAAAACACAATTTAAAAAAAACTTCATAGGGTTTGCTAGGACAAAACTACAATTTTGGCTCCTCTTCTCCCAGAACTGTCTTCTCTGACAGTCAGACATTATAAGATCAATTATGTTAATTATAATCACCTCTTTCCCCTATCAGTTTGGTCTCAGACAACTCTGATTTCACTAGCATGGAATAGTATGCATAATTTAGAGCAGTGTTTTTCAACCACTGTTCCGCGGCACACTAGTGTGCCGCGAGATGTTGCCTGGTGTGCCATGGGAAAAATTGAAAAATTACTTTATATATAGTCAATATAGGCACAGAGTTAAATTTTTTAACATTTTCTAATAGTGGTGTGCCTCGTGATTTTTTTCATGAAACAAGTGTGCCTTTGCCCAAAAAAGGTTGAAAAACACTGATTTAGAGGATGGGTAGGAATAATAACAATAACAATAACAATAACAATAACAATTTATTTGTACCCCGCCCATCTGGCTGAGCTTCCCCAGCCACTCTGGGCGGCTCCCAAACAAATGTTAAAACAATACAGCATTAAATATTAAAAACGTCCCTAAACAGGGCTGCCTTCAGGTTCTCTTAAAAATAGGATAGCTGCTTATTTCCTTGACATCTGATGGAAGGGTGTTCCACAGGGTGGGCGCCACTACCGAAAAGGCCCTCTGTCTGGTTCCCTGTAACCTCACCTCTCGCAATGAGTGAACCGCCAGAAGGCCCTCGGCACTGGATCTCAGTGTCTGGGCTGAACGATGGGGGTGGAGACGCTCCTTTAGGTATACAGGACCGAGACCATTTAGGGCTTTAAAGGTCAACACCAACACTTTGAATTGTGCTCGGAAACATACTGGAAACCAATGTAGATCTCTCAGGACCAGTGTTATGTGGTCCCGACGGCCACTCCCGGTCACCAGTCTAGCTGCCGCATTCTGGATTAGTTGTAGTTTCCGGGTCACCTTCAAAGGTAGCCCCACGTAGACCACATTGCAGTAGTCCAAGCGGGAGATAACCAGAGCATGTACCACTCTGGCGAGACAGTCCGCGGGCAGGTAGGGTCTCAGCCTGCGTACCAGATGGAGCTGGATACAGAATTGACCTGTACCTCCATGGACAGCTGTGAGTCCAAAATGACTCCCAGGCTGCGCACCTGGTCCTTCAGGGGCACAGTTACCCCATTCAAGACCAGGGAGTCCCCCACCCCCGCCCGGCCCCTGTCCCCCCAAAACAGTACTTCTGTCTTGTCAGGATTCAACCTCAATCTGTTAGCCGACATTCATCCTCCAACCGCCTCCAGGCACTCACACAGGACCTTCACCGCCTTCACTGGTTCTGATTTAAACGAGAAGTAGAGCTGGGTGTCATCTGCATACTGATGAACACCCATCCCAAACCCACTGATGATCTCTCCCAGCGGCTTCATATAGATATTAAAAAGCATGGGGGAGAGGACGGAACCCTGAGGCACCCCACAAATGAGAGCCCAGGGGTCTGAACACTCATCCCCCAGCACCACTTTCTGGACACGGCCTTGGATAAAGGAGCGGAACCACTGTATAACAGTGCCCCCAGCTCCCAGCACCTCTAGGCAGTCCAGAAGGATGTTATGGTCAATGGTGTCAAAGGCCGCTGAGAGATCCAGCAGAACTAGGAAACAGCTCTCACCTTTGTCCCTAGCCCGCCGGAGATCATCGATCAAGGCAGTTTCAGTCCCATGATGATTGGAAGGGATCCAAATGGTCCGTGTCCTCCAGGCAAGCTTGGAGTTGTTCAGCAACCAACCACTCAATCACCTTGCCCAAGAATGGTAGATTTGAGACTGGGCGATAGTTGGCCATATTGGCCAGGTCTAAAGCTGTTTTTTAAAGAAGCGGTTTAATGACCACCTCTTTCAGCAGGTCTGGGAAGACTCCCTTGCAGAGGGAAGCGTTCACCACCCCGTGGAGCCCATTGCCCAGCCCTTCCCGGCTCACTTTTATTAGCCAGGATGGGCAAGGAACAAGGAGACAGGTGGTCAGTTTCAGTCGTCCAAGCAGCCTATCCACATCCTTGGAGGTAACAGATTGGAATTGATCCCATGAAACATGGCTAGACAGGGCTCCAGCACTCTCCCGCCCCGGCCCTGCTCCCATGGTGGAGTCTACCTCCTTCCAAATCTGAACGACTTTATCTGCAAAAAACTTTGCAGGAGATCTTGGGGTCCCTACCAGGCCCCGGTGACGAAGGTGATTCTGATAGATTACGAACCACCTGAAAAAGTCTCCTGCTGCTGTTTTCTGCAGATGCAATAGAAACAGTGAAGAAGGTCCTCTTCGCCGTCACCATTGCCACTTGGTTGGCTTGAAGTTGAGCTCTAGCCCGTGTCCGGTCTGATTCAGAATGAGTTTTCTGCCACCGGCGCTCTAGCCGTCTCAGCGACTGTTTCATCGCCCTCAGCTCCGGGGAAAACCACGGGGCTGTCCAGGCTCCATGCAATCGGAGAGGGTGCTTCGGAGCCAGACAGTCAATAGCCCTGGTTAACTCCACATTCCAGCAGGCCACCAGCTAAAAGGCCATCAACATGGAATAAACCATCCCCTACCACTCTCTGGATACCAATTGGATCCATTAAGTAGCGGGGGCGGAAGCAATTTGGAGATTTATTTGCAGTGGGTGTGTCTCTTACCCTGGACAGACTGCCTCCTTTCCCACAGTAGATGGAGACTGGCTTAAAATGGCCTCCTTGTATAGGTTTTTTTTTTATAAAAAAGAAAAAAGGTGGAGGGGTTAAAAAAACCTGGCTATTTCTGGAGAGGTTTTCTTTGTTAAAAGGAACTTAACTGCCTGGACTCCAGTTCCTCATCCCTTTGTCCACCTGTTTCTGCATTAAGACACATGAGGCCTGTATTTTTGTTTCTTGTAGAATCATATTTTTTTTTTTAAAAAAAGTGTGTAATTGTGTATAATTTAAGAACAGGCACTTTAATGTTTTTGTTTTCCCTCTTCCCTCCCCACCTCCTGTTCCTTTTGCATCATGTAATCCTATAGGCCTGGACTGTCTTTATTTTAAATCTCTGTACACTGTTTATAAATTAATAACAGCAATGAGAGTTTTGTAAAATACCGTATATTGTATTGCTGTTGGCTCCTGGTATGCGACTTTCCCTTAAATGTGTTTATATTTTCCAAGGCTTAACTAATACTACATATTATCTAAAATTTTATAGCCCACCGACCTAACGAAGCATCTTTGGAGAACTATATTCCCCAGTGTTCCATTAAGCAGCTGGTCTCCTCTAGGACAATGAGGACTGTGTTGCTGTTGGTTTTCCTGGAGTGGAGAGTGTTGTGTGTGGTCATTTGCAGGAAAGTTTTTGCCCCTTCAAGGTATGCACTAATGCTGTGTTAATAGATGTCAAATTGTTCTGCTTGAACTGCTTAACAACCCACACTGAAGAAAGCCATTATATGAGAGCAGACAGGTGAAATGCAGTTTTTTTGGAGGGGGGGGAAACTATTTTTAAAAGATTCATACACGATGACTACCGAAAGTGAATTAGAGTACATTAAGATTAAAAAGGAACAGAAGCTATATAGAAATTTTAAGTAGAAAAACACAGAGATCGATCATACTTTTAGAGGCTCCCCCCCCCCGCCCGCAACATAATTCTATTTGCATTTCTATCTTCAGCGACACTCGCTTGAGCTATAAATAAAGGCAGGGCAGATGCATTCAGCTCTTTGTGTTATGGGTAGAAGGTTAGACTAGACAATCATTCTAATCCCCTCTGGCCTTAAAGTCCATAAATCTATAATGATGGGCAAAGAAAAGTGCTCTCTGTTTTATTCCTCAGATAAAACTGGTTTGAAGCCATTCCCCCAAGGCCACAGTGCTGATTTTCCATGATGTCTTCATGCTGGTCTCACAACCTCAGAGTACTGCACCTAGCATTTCATCTTAATGTTATCGGTGACATTCATTTCATGTTTGAATAGCAGGCCAATTACCTTAATGAAAACTCTTTCACTTTCCAGATTTTTTCCTAAGCACTTCTTTTCTTCAGATGCTGTGTTTTAGCATAGGGTTAAAGTAAAAACCAGGACACCCTGAAAGTTGTTGAGGGAGACCTGAAAGGAAGTTGTTGAGCTTTCAATTGACTTGCCTAAGATCAAGGAGACAAAGTGCCACATTTCAGAAATTTCCCCAGGGGCTTCAATTCTGCCTTTGGGATCCCAGTAATGTCCAGATGTATGATAGCCCTATTTAACAGCGTGGCAGAACCTAAACATGTATTGTGACCACTGTCTTGTCATCACAGCTTCAAGATCTATATCAAGGATGGAGAACCTGTGGTCCTCCAAATGTTGTTGTACTTACTATGACTCCCTTCATCCCTGACTATTAACCGTGCTGTTATAGGTTGGAGTCCAACAACTGGGGGGCCAAATGTTCCCCTTCTGTAACCTACATACCGGTATTTAATCATACTCGCTTTAGAAGTCCTTAAAAAAAAAAGCAAAACACATGATCAGCTCATCCTTGTCTCTTGACACTTCGACTTCTTGATTTTGACAACGGTTTTGATTGTTCAGTCTTCGTCGCATTCAGCTTTTCAACCTCCTGGCATCCATCAAATCTTCAAAGTCGTTTAAATTTGCAGTTGACAGCCAGACAGTTTCATTCCTCTTCTTTGGTTAGCCAACATCACAAGAAGAAAACATTAAGAAAGAAAATACTATTACAGATAGAATGCAGCAGTCATGGGTGTAGCCAAGGGGGGCGGGCAGGGGGCATTCCACCCCATCAAGTAAAACAATAGAAATACTTAACTAACCGACCAATCACATTGGTTCTGTCCCCACTAACAAAAGTCCGGCCCAGCCAACAAAGTCCTGCCCCACCCCACCCCCCAACAAAAGTCCTGGCTAAGCCTGGCAGCAGAGTTTGATTCTCCTACCAGATCTTCTTTGCTTTTAGGCCTTGCTCAGCTATAATAATTGTGATCCAATAAACCATGGCTTATCAGGCCAAGAACAAGTCTTGTGCTTGAACAGTTCCTCCTTATCCCTCTCTCCTCCCTTAGTGTGCCTGGCTTCAAGAAAGATGCTGTGCTTAGTTAAATAATACTGGGAAATTGGTTTAAGCACTCCTTACAATACGAAGTCGAATTTTACAGTTCACTGCAAAGTCACAACCGAACTGAGGGGTCTAGCAGAAACCAGACAGTTGAGAGAGAGAGAGAGAGAGAGAGATAGAATGCACATACAAAGCACATTCGGGGAATCGTCTCTCTATAGAGTGGTATACTCTCAACATAGATGAATCATCACCTATTTTATTTAACTAGCCATTTATAATTATAGTTATTTCTTAACCACCTAAAATAACACGAAAGCGCTATACAAAACTTAGCCCACAACCTTACAATCTAATAAACAGACATATCAGGAAGGAGGACGTTTTTGTTGTTGTTTTTTGTCTTACCCTATTTCCACTTATCAAGGTGTGAACTTCATTGAAGCTTACTTCTGAGCGGACATTCTTAGAGTTAAATTGTTAAAGATCAGGGATGTGACCTACTAGTCGGTCCCTATGGGAATTGGCTCCATGCTATTTCCCCTAATGTGCTTTCTGGGGATAATATTAGAAACGATGAGGTGATATTAAAAATGGGTATGTGAAGAAAAAAGGCAAACAACCCTTTTGGGAGGTACAGAATCTGACTCAGATCTCTCTTTGTCAGCAGGAGTGAAACCAACGTGTGTACATTTTTTGTTAAAAAAACCCGGCCTTCCAGACATAAAATGCAAGGAGCCACATTTGCAAAGATTTTGCATTTGCAAATACAGGTAAGTTTCTCTTTATAGCATTCACTGGTGCCATCTGCTAGATTCCTGTCTTTGTTGTAAAAAAAAAAAAAATACTATCTGTTCTGATAGGAAAACCTAGGTAAAATGAAACTGCTGCCCAATTCCCCCCTCTGCTTTCTGTATTATTATTATTATTTATTATTATTATTATTATTATTATTTTCATTTCTATACCACTTTATATTTTCAAGGAAAAGAAATGTCAAAGCTGTTAACTGCCTACATCAAAACATCGAATGAAACATTTCAAGATAAAACATTTCAGAAGAAAATCTAATATATACATTCAAAGCCAACCTAAAATACAGTACTATCTTAAAGATGTCAAAACAATGCACATTTAACGCAGCAAAGTGAACAACATAAATTACCTTAAAGATTTCAAAACAACATTATTAAAGGTCAAATATAGAATACACATTTAAAACAGCATGAATAGCAAGGAAATTAAATATTTTCTTAAACATGGGAGATATCTGTTGCTTGCCGATGGTGGCTCATGGTGGGTTGGTTGTTAGGGAGACCACATCCAGGGGTCCAGCAGAATTCCATCAGCTCTTGTCAAAGAGAGGCTTCCTTATGAGGAGGACTTCAATCTCAAGGAGAACTTGACTCTTGATGAAGCTTTCCCATAAGTTTTGCTCTTTTCCGTATGGGGTGAGCTTTTGCCTGCTATTTAAGATGCTGTTGCTCCTGTACACTTGGGGCCCATTTGACCTTGGCTAAGCTCTCTCACTACTCCCTAGCAGTCTCGTATAACAGTCCTCACTCATCCATGGGTCTCAAGGGCTTCACTGAATGACAAGTATTTTCATAAATGTGTCTGAGGCTACAGCCCTGTGCATGCTTACTTGGAACACATACAGGATAGCAGCTCTTGTTTCCAAGTAAACAAGTGTAGGACAAAGCTGTAAGAATGATTTCTAAATTCTGTGTGAACTAGGAAATTTAGCACCAAACGTCCCTTCAGAAAGACGAGGATGAATCACTGGCTCCGTTAGCTAAAAATTATTCAGAACGCTCCCGTTTTATATTTTCCCCATGGCAGGTTAGGACCTAGAATACTCTTAAAAATTATAATAGTGGGGGATGAAGATAAAGATATTACTAAAAGATGAATACCTATCCAAGAAATGACAGTGTTTATTCTAGTGTAATATAATTTTATTAGTTGTTGGGATTTTTACAACTGTTTTCTCCTGCCAAGTTGTTAAATGCTAGAATGCAGTCCAACTTTATACCTACACAAGATCCTGCAGCTCATATTACCACGAATCTTTACATTGAATACAACCAGGTGATTCAACCCCTACCTATCGGATTTTTCTGCAATGCAGCTTAGAGAATTCTGTATCTTACAGACAAATGAATGGAAGATAATGCTATCAATGACTACTAGCCATGATGACAGGGCCGGCCCAAGACATTTTGGCACCTGAGGCAAGCTACAAATGGCGTCCTCCCTGCCAAGAAAGAAGGCGTGAGTGAAGAGCTACATTGGGGAATCGAATCAACCTCAACAATGGCTGAATTGGGAATCAAAGTCTGTGGGGGGGGGCTGTTCTGAATCACACTGAGTGGGTCCAAAGGCTTTGGGCATAACCTCCCCCCCCAAAAAAAAAACTGTAGCCTTTGCCTTGAGAGACATCTTTGGAAGAAGTAAATGCTAAGGAGTAAGCCCAACACAAATCCAGAGTGAAGTCCTTAAGGCAGTTGGATGGCATCTTGTACGTTTCCTTCTGGCATCTCCTGTAGCCAAGCTGGTACTTACAAGTTACTGGTCTCTGCAGCCACAGCAGGTGTTGTGCTTCTCCAGCAGTTTGACTTTGCCCCCATTGCCTTCTGAGACAGACAGATATCAGCAGCCTCCAGTACTAAATACAGTATGCCTCTGAGTCTCTTGGGAACAAGAGTGGGAAGACTTGTGGGCGTGTCCTGCTTTCAGGCTTCCCACAGGCATCTGATTGGCTACTGTGAGAACAGGATGCTGATAAGAAAGGACTCTTCTTATGTTCACAACCAACTTCATTGTTTCAGCAATAGGATATACTGGAATCATTCCTCCCCTCCCCTTGTCTTTGTTTGTTTCTTTCATTATTTGAAAAGCATTGTTGTATTTTCTGCTTTCTTATTAAAGTTCCGTAGATCTGGGAGTGAGGAATCAGTTTACCTTGAGGCTCTGCTTTTAAAATATAACACACAGCTATGCCACTTTGTATATCTTACAAATGAAAAACACAGGGTTATGTTTCAAATGCTCTTTCAGTTTTTCACCCTAGGTTGTTCTGTGTATTCATATTTATACTGCCAATCAACAGTGCCTTGAATTCTATCTCCAGGCATTCACAATTGATCTTTTAAAGAAAAAGCTAAAATGATTACTACACAGACATCGCTGGAGGTCGGTTTTAAAAAAAACAGAAAAGGCTTTAAAATGCAGAGTTATAAACCAACTAGGATCTGCTGGGCTAAATCAGTTTGTTTTTAATGGTGATATCACCGGGGGGCGGGCGGAGGAATTGTGAATTCGATCTAACTCATTTCAATCTAACTCATTTATGATTCTGATAATCTCTTTTGAAATTGTGACTAATCTAAAATTGTCATCAGTATTGACATATCCTTATTCCTTTTTCCTGTAATGATAAGGCAGCAGCTGCTGCTATTACCATTTCAGTTTCAAGTTACAGTTACAATGCAATGCTCATGCTGAAAACAATGGAATGTTTCCATTATTCATTCCACTGCTCCAAAGTTCAAAGGTTCTAACAAAGAGACTTACAAGTGCCTTTTGCTTATAAATGTCTCAAGTGGAAGGTGCTTCAGAGAGCAGGCTGGGCTGGAAAACGGGGAAGGCAACACTTTTACACTGAAAAATATTTCAGTCCTTGCTCATGTGACTAAAATTTTAGTGCATGGGTAAGGAAACCTGTGGCATCCTGGGTATTGATGGATTATAATTCCCATCATCCCTGACCACTGGCTATGTTGGAGTTTGAGTCCACAAACATCTGGAGGAGCACAAGGTTCCCCAATCCTGTTTTAGTAGAATAACCATGAGGTTCTCAGAGGAAAGACATATAACTTGTTATGCCAGATTGTACTGTCTTTGATATTTGAAAGAGGACGTATATTTACAGCATCTGTGTTGATTCTTCTCAGCAAGGTTTGTTGTTCTTTATGCTTGATGATTTTATCCATCAATTCACCCTAAATAAACATTAGACTGAACTTCATTGATCTCCCTGGACCCCCTTCTAAAAACTGGTATTACATAAACTGTTTTTCTAGTCTCCTGATATAGATACCAATCTTATGGATAAGAAACATAGTTTGTGTTAGAAAATTTTCATTAGAATTATTTAGGATTTCTTGGGTGATCCCGCTATTAATTTTAAACTTGCCAGTAAGATCTATCACCTCTTGCCTCAGTTCTTCCTGAAAAATTCAGTTCAGGTTGTCTAGCTATCCGCTCTGCATGCACAGTGAAGACAGATGCGAAGAATTAATTCAACCATTCTACTATGTCCTTATCCGCCTTTAGCACCTCTTTACTCCCTTGTCATCTAACTGTATAAACACTTTCCTAGCTGGTTCCCTACTTCTGATGAAGGGAGGCAGATAGATCTTACCACTGTACTTTCAACTTTAGGTGGATTTCCTGCCCTCTTGCTTTTCTAATGTTTATTATTATTTGTTGTTACAGATAATGAAGAACCTTAAGTAACTACTCATTTGAAGAATAAATTATATATGCACTAGGCTATGATCAAAACTAAATTGAGACTGTTGCTGTAGTGCTGGACAGCTCCTTTTGTTGGCATTTGTTTGGCATTGGCCTCCTTTCCTGTTCCTTGAGATGTCAGGCATTAAAAAATAATAATCCTTTACACAAGTTGCTTGATGGGCAAAAGGGTAGAACACATATTTACAACTTATTTAACAAGAGGCCTTTAAAAAACAAAAAACAAACCACCTAATCCAATCTCAAAATAGAAAGGTATTCAGCCAGTGGTTGACACCCACACATCCTCAACTGCTTGTGAAATGAATAAAACTGTTCCACCCGACAGTGAGAGACAGTGTGGTGTAGTGGTTAAGAGCGGTAGTCTCGTAATCTGGTGAACCAGGTTCGCTTCCTCGCTCCAACACATGCAGCTGCTGGGTGACCTTGGGCTAGTCACACTTCTTTGAAGTCTCACTCACCTCACAGAGTGTCTGTTGTGGGGGAGGAAGGGAAAGAGAATGTTAGCCGCTTTGAGACTCCTTCGGGTAGTGATAAAGCAGGATATCAAATCCAGATTCTTCTTCTTCTTCCCGCCCCACAGCAATCTGGAAACTTGAATCCCTTTAAAAGTCTAATTTGATGTGTGAACCTTTCAGCAGCATGGGTCAACATGAAATTCCCTTAGAGTTTCTCAATGCTGGGCTGTGACTATCCATGCAGTCATTTTAAGATGCTTAATGGGACCTCTGATAAATGTCTATTTTTCAGTCCTTTAAAAGTCAACAACAGAAACTGTGATGCGGGGTTACATTTTTCCTTTAGTTATGATCATTGTAACCAATTTTTAACTGATTTTCAGAAGTGAGAAAGAATTGGGCATGCCCATCAAAGGTGTATATGCAACCCCTTATTGCTGCAACCTCTCCAGAAGTTGGGAGAGGCCCCAATCACCATATGAAGCATATGTACTGGGGTATGGAACCACTTATATCATGGCAAGCAACATGATGGGAAAGGTGTTTCCAGCAACCCTGTTCTCTGCCTTTGGAAGCCTTACAAGAAGCTGCTGCAGGAGAGGGACTGTGAACATAACGGGAGAGGTGTTTCTAGGATCAAGGTGAAACTGTCAAACTCCTTTGTTATTTTTGCTATTACCAGAGGGTGTGATGCTAATGTAATCTTGTTCTATTTATAGGACCAAAATGTGTTTTTTTGGGGGTATGATGTCATATTTGCAATTATGTTGTTTTATTATGTTATGAAATGGTTCTTGCAATGGTTGATTTTGATGTGCATTCCTGTTTTCTTTGTTGTAAGCCGCTCTGAGCTTGATTCTTTTTAATGGAAAAGTGGCACATGGATAAAATTATTAATGACTCATAGTTTTAACATATTTCCCTATTATATGCTGATACACATCATAATGATTTTGAAATTCATATCATTTTCCATTGTTGCATGCCTATTTACTTCCCCGAATCTTTTCCCCAAATGGATTTTGCGCTGATATGTGTTGACAGATGGAACAGAATATTATTGGTTGTTGTTTTTTAAACAAAACCTTTGGATTCTGTTTCCGATTCCATTAACAACCATCCAACAGGCAATCTTCACCACTGAAATAAAAACACTCCATGCACCGTTCCAAGTACACAAACTCACACAAATCCTAGAGGAAAAGCACTTTATCAATTGGGGCATGTCATCTAGTCTTCTTTAGGCTAAAGGTCACAGCCTGAAAGAGTTTTTCAAAACAGTGAGTATCATGTGAAACCCCAATGCACATTTGATTATTGATTGATTATTTAATTTCTATAACACTTAGTATGGCAGGTCTAAGTCCTGCTGGATAGCTGGAGTACGCCAGGGTTTGCTTCCTCTGTTGTGTAGGTCCAAGCTGTTGCCTGGCACAATCACATATGGGGCAAAGCTTTAGGAGACAATGTGTAAAGGATGACAGCAAGGCAGAGCATCTTAGCAATGTGTCCAATATCCCTTTTTTTCTTTACTCATGCCTGCACCTGTTATAGGGGCATCACTGGTATTTCTTTCTATTGTTGTTCTGAATGGCGAGGAATCTGTCTGAATTCAAAGGAACAAATCCATTCTTTCTACTGAAGTTAGTTGTTTCCCTTTTCTTCCTTATGCTTGTTGTTCCTGTCCATTTTCCTTCAATTCCCATGTTTTATACCATTGCTTTGAATGTGCTAATCATGGCACAGTGGAACTGAATGAAACATTGATCCTTGAGCCATGTATTAGCTGCTTCCATTGTGCTACTACTAACAGACGTAGAATGGAATGATGGGAAAACAATGAAGGAACTGGAGAATAAAAAATGCCGTTTGTGCGGGTTCACTAAGCAATAGATCACAGAGAAATTAACAAGTGGGTTCATGTCAGGGCTTCTGGCTCCACTACTAAAAGCTACTTCCATAATGATACAAAATGTAAAGAAATGTGCTTTAGGAAGGAGCGTTTCTCAGCGGCAATGGTTATTTTATTACTCACAAGAGCGCAACAGAAATACAGGACATTTGCCAGACATCAGATTCTGCTGCACCTGCTGCGATGTGAGCTGCTCTTTGTGCTGAAGCCAATTAATGAGCTTGGATGACATGAGGGGCAAGGGTGTTTTCATAACCCACCCTTTAAAATGCCCTTGTAATATAGAACCATTTCAATTCAGATCATTGTCTACATGGGAGAGGAAGTGTAAAGTGGCTAGTTTTAAACTGAAAATGCAATGGAAGCCAATGGAAGATTTACATTCAAGTTATAGATATAGGAAGTGGGGAAGAAATGTATCTTCTGCAGTTAAGAACAGCTTTAGTTTCATCTACACGTTAACAGTTCTGCACTCACGACACACATTTTTGCACAGTGAATATTACCATAAGGCTTATATGAGCATATTAGGATGAGAGATTAAAGCAGGAATAGGCAACCTCTTTTGGGTCTGAGGGCTGCATTAACCCCTTAGCCAACATCCTGGGAGCCACATGTCAGATGTGGACACAGTGGGAGGAGGGAACGAGTCACAACATAAAGCACCTACATAAAGCACACACCACAAACACACAATGCATGCTCATATGTGTGTGTGCGTGTGTGCATATGTATGTGCACACATGCATATTCACTTTCCCTCTACCCATAGCAATTAGACTTCCAAAAAGAATGTTAGTTTTTTTCAACCCAAGTTTCCAGAGGGATTTAACTCTCCCCTCCCCAGGTAAATGCACCAAGAAGATTGCCCCTCCCGCTGCAATAATAGAAAAACTGTTTCCATTGAAATATAACTTTCAAGCCTAATTGCAGCACAGGTGGGTACATTTTCTGCGTTGGGAGGTTGCAGCATGCAAGGAGCTCTACATCTACACAATAAAGGAAAGGACAGTTTCTTTTTCTTGTTTGGATTAGTAAATGAGTAGCAGGCTAGTTCTTCGTGACATGTACTTGAGTGTGAAAACAAAACCGTCTGTACTCAGTAGCAGAGATAATCTTGTAGGCCTACATATGGGCCAAGCAGAACACCAGTTTCTGAAGACCTGCAGTAGTAAACTCTCCAAAATCTCAAAATGTTCTGGAAATACAGTCCTGTTTTTTGAACAGCCTGTTGTTTTTCCTTGACTCATATCTTTATGTAGCTGCCTTCATTAAACTGTGTGCTTACCTAGAAATGTGTTAGTCTTTGAAGCACAAAATCTTTCTTAACTTTTTTAGCTTCTTCTCTTTCTCTGAAATATCGACACTATATGTACAACTGCATTCATTCATTATGTTCAGCACTGGGGCATGACCAACAGTAGCTTGTTCAAACGATACATTTACTTTTGTTTCCCTCTGGTTTCTCATCTTTTATCCTTCATATGTTAGGTTATTACAGATTTAAAACTTGAAGGAACCAGAAGGGTTATAATGTATGCAAAATAGCATCTTATTGGACTATCCTAGGTTGGTCTACAGATTTTGTAGTTTCACACAATGCAGTGGAAACGCAGAATGAAAAGGTGGAATGATCCTAACTGTGTGTGTGTGTTACAGGTGGGTAGCCGTGTTGGTCTGCCATAGTCAAAACAAAATAAAAAATTCTTTCCAGTAGCACATTAGAGACCAACTAAGTTTGTTCTTGGTATGAGCTTTCGTGTGCATGCACACTTCTTCAGTGTGTGTGTGTGTGTGTGTGTGATATAGTACTGTATATTGTATATTTTCTCTCATATATATAGATATATATATACAGAAAGAGAGTACATGCAAGTCTGGTTGTACCGCTAGGAAGGGTGAGGCAGCTCACCTCAGGTAGCTGGTTTGAGGCTCAGTAATTATAAATTACCTTGCAATACTTTACTGGCAATGAAAGCCAAGTGGGTTTTCTGACATTTCTTGAACCATTTCTGATTACAAGCACTTGGAATCTTTGCAGTGCTATTAGAATACACTGTACATAGTTTATAAGGGGTTGTTTTCAAAGTTATGTTTCAAGCGACTGAAAACACTCTTTATTTACTTAGAAAAGATTATAGACCTCTTCCTCAGATAAATATGTAAGCCATGTGCATAATAAACAACCTCAGTGTGGGGCAACCTCAGTGTGGGGCTTGCAGAAGAGTTTGGACATATGGCGTGCCTGGCGTGCTCTGGTCCATGGGGTCACGAAGAGTCGGACACGACTGAACGACTGAACAACAACAACAAAAGTTTACAGTCCTGGGGTCAACAACAAATTGCTCTGAAATGAGTCTTAAACAAGCGCAAAAACAGGGGCGTACTCCCCTAAAATTCACCCCAGAAATACAGGTGGCCAGTGTGACACTAGGCAGAATGCGCAGCAGGCAGCAGTTGCCCTCTTTGTCAGATTCAGGCCAATCACTAATTTTCAGATACCTAGCTGGGTTGTTGCAAACATAAAATGGGGTTGTGGTGTGTGTTTGTGTGTATGCATGTGTGAGAGAGAGATTAGAGAGAAGGGTGGAATGAGAAGGCAAATAATAAATTGCAATGATGTCTCCTCCGCACCCAATGCAAACGCCGATTGTAAGCTGCTCGGGGCAGGAGGCGCCTTCTGATTACCCTATAAAAATGGATGACGCAAGTGTAACGACCGGGAATGGTGGAGCAGCCTCCTCCTTTGTTCTTTCCCTTTCAACTTCGGAGCGAGCGAGCGCGCGCACGTGTGGCTCAGATGCTCCTCATCGAATCTGCGCGCAAAGAGCGAGAGCAGCAGGCCGCGCCGCGCCGCTCCTGCCCTCCTTTCCCCGCCGCCGCCTTTCGGAGCCCCTCTTCATGAAAGGGCAGCAGGTGAGAGACGAGGCGGCGCCAGGCGGTGTGGGGGGCGGGCCCTGCCGGCGCAGCGTCGGGAGAGTGAGGGGCGGGCTCCTCTTGACAGAAGGGAGGGAAGCAGAAGAAGAAGAAGAAAAAGAAGAGCCACCGGCTGTTGCTGCCGCCTCCTCCTCCACCACCACCTCCGCAAGCCCCGCCGGCGGCGAGAATACGGTGAGTCCAGGGGAGGAATGGGCGCCCCTCCACCTTCGCCGCGTCCACACGAGGAGGCTCGAGCCCACTGCCTCCCTTTCTCTTATTTTACGGGGAGCCGCGCCTCGGAAGCGGTGAGGGTCCCCCAGCCCCTCCCCAGAGGTTCGTCTCCGTTGCCATTTGGAGCCCTGTAGAAAGTTTTCCGGGTGCCCCAAACCGAGCAGGGAGGGAGATAGGAGTTATCCTCACTGCACCCCATCATCTTCCCTCCTCTAAATTCAGGCGGGGTATCCAGGTGTGGAGTTTTTTTTTGTTTTGTTTTTAAACATCCCCTTCTTCCCTCGAGGTGCCTTCCAAGGATCACCCACTCTCTGCTCCCTTCACGCTTCCTCGGAGGCGCCGCCACGACGACTTCCCCCATAGGAGCCAACTCCTAGGGGCGGAGGGGTCTTCACCCCCCCATAAAATATTTGAGCCCCCCCCCCCCAAGTTGATGGGCACTGCCATTCAAATGGTGTGTGTGTGCACTGTGTCATGTGATTGATTATGCGGGGCGGGGCTTACCTGGCCCCCACCCCAATATTTTATTCAAGTTGGCACTCCTGACTTCCCCCCTCCAGTACCCTAGAGAGCTACTAAATCTCTCATTCCACTAAGACCTCTTCACTGACTGAAGGACTTGCCCTCCCTCTTGTCCTCTCTTCACTGTCTCCTCTCTCCTTTCTCTGCCCCTTGGATTGTACCCATATTTCTGTGAGAGCAGGATTTGCCACAAGAACAGCAAAAGTTATTTCTCCTCATCCAGTGGGAGGCATTACACCCCTTACTCTTCCTTTTTTTATCCCCTTCGAAGGAAACTGGGGTGCCTTAAGAGCTGTTCCTCTCTTCAGGAATTCATTTATTTGTCCTTCTTCTCAGTATCTAAATGATGACCACTTGGATGCTAATAGATTTGTGGGTTGCTGCCCTCTCTGGCCTGAGAAATATCCTGCCTGCCGTATGCTCTCTGTGCCAGATAACTTATTTTTGGACACATTTTATAGTTGTGTGCCTTTATAAATAGTTTAATCCATATTTAAGTACAGAAAGGGAAGTGACTTCATCAGCTATTTCTAATGATATTTTAATGCCCATTACTAAATAGGGTCATTTTGATGCTTTCTGTCTAGACTGATGTAGGCTGTGGTCCTAAAGTATATTTGCTTGGAAATTACACTGAAGTCACTGTAAGTTTTGAAATGTATTTATAGCACAAAAATTTCACAGGGACAGTTACTTGACACTGGTGTATTTTGGATCAGGGTGGTACCTTTATGATGTGCTAATTTCCCCCCAAATTATTATATTATTTGGGTTTTGGGCAATATATTTGTAGCACATCAGATATGTTGCTTTTAATGCAGTTAATGATCCGATAGTGGTCTTAATTAAAACCAATAATTTGGAAAAGGGGATGCTACTTAACATCAATGGATATCGTTTTAGAATATTTGATCCAATTAAGACCTTGGTCTATGGATCAGTAAGTACACTGAAAGTCCTCTTGAAGACTGAAGGGAGGACATTTGAAGTGTGTAACATGCATGACATGATCAACCTATCTTAATATTGTATATTCGGGATACAGATATACATACTCCTAGGCTAAAAATCTATTTACAGTTATCTGTGTTCCAGTGCAATTAAGGCTAGAGGGATTGTATCAGTATAACACTGTATTGCAATATTTTTGAACAGTATGAAGATCAATACTATTAAATTACATTTTGCATCATGAAAACACGTGCCTTCTTTGGTTTTGCTAAATTTCAGTGTTTTTTCCTTTTAATTACACCTGGCTTTCAATACCCATGCCACAAATCAGTACAGGTACTTCATTTGCCTTTAGATTTTTTTTTTAACATATAACATGGGTATCTATTAAATTAGCAATATTACATTTCAAAATAAAAAGAAAAGATCTCTCTGGCTTTTGATGCCAACCACACTGTTAGCACAGAAGGATTTTCATTGCATTGTGGGTATACCTACAGTACATTTATTTAGGAAACAGGATGTGAATTGAGAGCCACATCATGTGGGAGCTTCCATTTGCAGATTAAGAGTACCCTTCCCGGCATAGTTTTGGCATTACCTCCCCAGTCAGCCCACTGCATGTGGTTAGTGTCAACCTTGTCTTTATAGCAACTTTGTAAGGTGGGTCATACTGTGAACAGAGTTGATGGGGATGAATGACCTGATGCAAGGGAGAAAAGTGGCTTTTCTAAGATGACCATATAAATTCAGAGCACAGGTGAGGTTCAAATGGAATTCCTTGTTTTGTAGCTCAATGTTTTGACCACTGTGCAAGCTTCTACCTACAATGATGAAGAAACACTTTGCCAAGACTCTGCGTAAACAGTCTTTGCATGGTGTTTCTCCATCATCATAGGTAGAAGGCACTTACGGTACTGTATGTCTAACAATGTGATGTACAAATTCACTCCTGATTTGGCCAAACTTTACTAGTGCTGTATTATGGGTTCCTGGCCGCATTCTCATATAGTGCTACACACACACCTTGCATAGCTGGGAGGTTTATTCTGGCAGCTTTCACTGCATCTCTGTTTGTCACACTGTTTCTACCAGGGATGGTGCTTTTTTATCACCAGGTGTTTTTTTAAAATAAAAAAATATATAGTTAGTTTTTAAAAGCCAGCTTCCAGGAGTTCCAGGTGCTTACTCAGGGTTCGTGCTTCCTTTTGGAAATGAGGCGCAATGGAGACTGGGATGTCTTTAGGACATATGGTTTATTTACACATATACAGTATTACAACCTGAGTCTGTGATGGAGGGAATCACAGTGTCAACACCCCAAAAGCCGCAGCCTTGGTGCTTTATTTCTAGGTCGTATTACTGCTCCAAAACTCTACTTCAAACTCTGGCTTTGCCTGTTGAGGGAGGACCCCCCACCAATTTATCATCTTGCACCAAGCCCTTGACCCTTTCTTCTCTTAATGACTCAGGCAATCACCTCAACACAGGAAGTTAGTTTGTCTTACATTTTAACACTTGCTGGGTCCAGGGGTTCAGGAAGCTGGTCTGACTTATATTTAAACACATGCTGGGTCTAGGGATTACAGGTGTCTGGCACCCACAAACTCATAACAATACGGTTTGAAGTTGGCTTGGTTTCCTGTGACAGGTAAATCCACTGTATATCCTCCGGTTTCAATATTCCTGAGAGTCACATCTTTTAGAGGTAAGACACAGACTGAGCAAGTGCAAGTGGCAAAGATAAACTTCTTCTTTTTTTACGTACTGTTTCCACTCATAAATGAAAATGAGCTAATTCACACAGTGTTTGGAACATAGGATGCTGCCCTGTACTGAGTCAGACCATTGGTCGGACCTTTCTCTATACTGTTGTTGTAGATAATATTCAGCATTAAGAAAAATATGTAGACTTGGAGTCAGTCAAAACCATCTCTTCAGTCACATATAGGTGAAACTCAAAAAATTAGAATATCGTGGAAAAGTCCATTTATGTAAGCAATTGTTTTCATTAGCTACTGGAGTTTAATATATGAGATAGACTCATGACATGCAAAGCGAGATATGTCAAGCCTTTGTTTGTTATAATTGAACGAGATGACATAAAACTTATACTAGAATGACATCATTTTTGGCATTTCTGTCAGCTTGAAAATCTGTATGTCATGTCACCCTCTCCTAAACACAATCTGCAGCCAAGGTTTGTCCTGTGGTTCTTCTTCCGACTCATGGTTTCTTTCGGAGAGCTAAACCATATGCACAGCTCCAGATGACGCGCAATTTTACCTAGAGCTTGTGCACTTGCACGCTTCTGCAAAGCCATGAGCTTTTGCAACATGTAGGTGGTGCCATATAGGGATGTGTGCAGTGCATCTCAGCATGAACTGCACGTATGCATTCTCCTTCCCCATGTGAGAGCCAGTGTGGTGTAGTGGTTAAGAGCGGTAGTCTCATAATCTGGTAAACCGGGTTCGCGTCTCCGCTCCTCCACATGCAGCTGCTGGGTGACCTTGGGCTAGTCACACTTCTCTGAAGTCTCTCAGCCCCACTCACCTTACAGAGTCTTTGTTGTGGGGGAGGAAGGGAAAGGAGAATGTTAGCCGCTTGGTTGTGATAAAGCGGGATATCAAATCCAAACTCCTCTTCTTCTTCTTCTTCTTCTTCTTCTTCTTCTTCTTCATGGTAGGTAGGCTACCTCATGCAAATCTATGATGTGACTGCATTCAGAATATAGTACTGCATCCAGTTCTGGTCAGCTCACCTCAAAACGGCAATTGTAGTGTTTACCCGAACATAGTTCCATTCTTTTTTAAGACATCGTGATATACTGATATATCACAATGTTTAGCTGTTGATATGTCACCATATTGAGATATCTCCCAGCCCTAATTGTAGGGTTTGGAAAGATTGGGAAAAAAGCAACCAAAACGTTCAAGGGGATGAAGTGACTCCCCTGTGAAGAAACGTTGCAGTTTATAAAATTCTGCATGACATAACACCAGAATCATGGACAGCCAGTGAAGCTGAGTGTTGGAAGATTCAGGACAGATAAAAGAAAGTGCTTCTTCACGCAGCACATAGTTAAACTATGGAACTCACTTCCACAGTAGGCAGTGTTGGCCACCAACCTGGGTAGCTTTAGAAGAGGACTGGATAATTTTTTGGAGGAAATGGCATTTTTCAGGCCACCACACTTAAAACATAGTTAAGGAAGTGTCCATGTTTGCACATAACACTAAGGCATAGTTAAAACGAGTAAGCAAGCCAACAACAAACCATGGGTTATTTTCATGAAAAATAGACTTAATATTTCAGAGCTGAACTGGTTTCAGATTAGGCCCCATGAGCACTGATCATAATCACAGCAAATTGTTTGATCCAATATTTGAACAGGTCAAAATATCCAGGATAATACATCTGCAGTAGATGCTTTGTGGTCTGGAGATAGCTTTGCCCCATGTTCTCATCTTTCTTATTTATTAAAAATAGAACCTACTCTGTCTTTCAGGTTTTGGTAGTCAGTTGCTGATAAATGCACCATGTTTGCAGCAGCTTCTGTCATACTGGAAGATATGTCTGTTTCTGATTCCCCCCCCCCACGGCCCAATATTATTTAGGTAGTTATGATTCTGTAATCTTTAATTCTTTTTTATTGTCTTGGGTATTGGAGTAATATCTTCCTAGCACGCCAAGGTATGTTTATTTTGATGTGCCTGAAGTTGTTTTTCAAAATATTGTTTTCTCTCATTTTTTGGTTTTGCCAACAACTCCTGCTTGCCTAAGTGTGAAGAAAGAAAGATCTCACTCTAGTTACCGGTAACTGAAATCTAGTTGGTTAAAGGGCTTATCCCCATGTACATTTAAGCAACAGTAGTCCTGTATTCTTGAGAGGACCTAACCAAATTAAGCTTCATTCAAATACTGGCATTTGCCTAGTGATTATGTGGTGATATGATGCCACATCAAGTAAGGCAACAGTTGAAGCTAATGCTAGTTTGCAGAGTTCACTTATTTAAGATAAGGAAGTGAAATGTGATGTTGTCATGGTGACCTGCCTATAAGGGAGCACAAGAAGAACTAAGCTTCTGAATAATTGATAGGCTCCTAAGATTAGGAATGATTTACATGCTGTTCTCTTTTGATGTTCATGCGTACTTCAGACAACATCAGGCAGTAAGCAAGCAAGCAAGCAATTCTTGTGACTAGCTCACCAAAGCTACCATGGCTGATCAGTGTATACTGCATTCTTAAACGTAGATATAAATTACAAAGCAACACAGTGGCCCCAACCCAACTCTGTGTATGTAGCAGCCAGGGGATCTGATTAAGTTTATGGGTAGTGAGGAAGTGGGCAGCCTAAATGCCTCTGCCACAGAAAGCTTAGAGGAAGCTAGGCAAGAACTTTTCCGTCTTTCTTAACAAGAAACTCCACCCAGATACAGCTAAGTACAGGACTACATAGTGACTGAACTATGTCAATAGGCTATCTTCGCTTTCTGTTCTTGCCATGTCCTGAGCAGCTGATCGGAGTATCTAATCAAGCAGGGATGCACATTTTTATGGTGAATCAGATAATTTTGCACAAATAGCAGCAGTTGACGGGCTCAATTGCCCATGCAGCTATTGCTGCCCATTACCCTTATATCGATTAGAGTGATCATGTTAAAAGCCATAGATTTGCACATACTTATTTTATACGCAACTTCACTGCAATCCCATATAGTTGTACTTCTTGTTCTGGAGTAAATTTTCTGGCGTAAAGGTATTTCTAAAAGGGTTCAAAATTGTATTCCTTCTGAATGGCTTCCTCGCTGGTCTGGTATCAGGTGGGTCTCTCAGGAGGACTCAGAGCTGGTAATTTATTTAACGGTTGCAGCTTGATGGGTTGTTTCATAGGGCTTGGAAAGATTTCTTGTGTGCTCCTTTGGATAGGTAGCATTCAAAGGCATTGCTTATTGCCATTTTTGGAGAAGCTAGCTCATCATTTAAAGACTTTTAGAGGCCAGGCAGACCCAGAGGATTTGCTGCAATTTGGTGGAAGTTTCTTTCACACATGAACAAACAACTGTTTTTAGGGCCTGCTCAGGACATTTTGCCCCTTGAGGCAGAATCCCCAGCACAGCCTTGCTGCACCCACTGCAACCTCCTGCTCCTCACCACCAGGCGCTTGCCACTTGCTGCCAGCAGATACCTAATGCCTACAGCTCACCACATGTTTCCGGGTGCTTGCAGTCTCCTTATGCTCCACCACTGCTGTGGGAATATACATTGCAGGTGTGCTCTCACCTGTGGTTATTTGTGTTTATTTGTGATTATTTGTGCTTAATTTTACTGTATCCTTCCACCTGGAAGGAAAGGTAGCAGTAGGATCCGGCAGGCGATTCACTGCTGGGATCCCTCCACGGGGAAAAAGTGGCTCCAAACTTTGAATTAGGCAACGGTCAGTTAATCTTCTTCCCGCCCAATTTAGGGCAGCAACAGAATTGTAATTGGTTGATGTATTGATTATGACGTTGGTTACTCCCTCAATAAATAGCTGCCTCTCCCTGTTTGTGGTGTGGAGAAAGCCGAGGAGTAAGCGCGAGAACATTGTTGCGTGACAAGCCCAGTTGCAAACAGAAAGCGAAACCAACCACACGGCAGCGGTAGGCTCCTCCACCAGACTGCAGTCTCAGTTGTTTTATTTCACTTTTGTTTTAAAAGTCCTTTATTTGGCCGTTTAGTTTTGGCTGCCTTTTAGCTTTATTTTCCTCTTCGGAACCTTTTTGGACCAGACAGACGCTTGCAACCATTCACGAGGCAGAATCTTCACGGACTCACAGACTCAACCCTCAGATTGCAGCCAGCGGATTCCTTTTTTCACGGCGCGGTGGGAGCGGGCTCCAGGATTACCGGCCGTCCCGTCCGCAGGCTGCCCCACAACCGGTGCCCCATGTAAGGCTACACGAGAGGCGTCGGTTGCAACAATCCCCACACACTGCGGTGGTTGTGCCACCGCCCACCTGCTGGCACCAGTGTGCCAGGGCTTCTTCTTCCGATGGTAGAGAAGGAGGCGAAACTATGGTTAGAAACTGAGATATGAAAGCTGGGAGCTAAATAGCACCTTAAACTTAGGTTATGGGCACAGCAATGGAATGTCTAGGCAAACTTTTTTTTTGTAACAAGAATACAAAGCTGAAAATGAATGAACTTCAGCTAAAAGCTTACCAGTGTATTCATTTTTCACATGGTTTAATCCTCATCTGAAGATTGGAAAAAAAAACAACCCCAACAACAACCATGCTTCCCCTGTCTGCCCCCCAAATATTCTTAAGAGGGTTTCTTCTCCAGTCTCCAGAGAGAGGCTGCAAGTGGGGAGGCATAAAATGGTCCTCCTTTCCTTTCACTCTGCAGTTTTAATCTGAAATCTTAGGCGCAGTACTGCTCCCAGAGCTCAGAAATGGCTCGCTCTAATGAAATTCCCTGTCGCAAAACGCGCCTCAAACAATGGAAGTTTCGAATGCTGGGTGCAACAGTGGGGTGTGTGGCTGCCATGGTGGGCATGACTGCAGTGGCAGAAGAGCAGGAGGAGGCAGCGAGCACATGGCACTGGCAAGCACCCAGCAGTGAGTGTGTCAGGGAATGGCTGAACACAGAAGAAGAAGAAGAAGAAGAAGAAGAAGAAGAAGAAGAAGAAGAAGAAGAAGAAGAAGAAGAGGAGGAGGAGGAGTTTGGATTTGATATCCCGCTTTTCACTACCCGAAGGAGTCTCCAAGCGGCTAACATTCTCCTTTCCCTTCCTCCCCCACAACAAACACTCTGTGAGGTGAGTGGGGCTGAGAGACTTCAAAGAAGTGTGACTGGCCCAAGGTCACCCAGCAGCTGCATGTGGAGGAGCGGAGACACGAACCCAGTTCCCCAGATTACGAGTCTACCACTCTTAACCACTACACCACACTGGCTCTCTGAAGAGTGGTGGCTGGATACTGGATACTGAGGAGAGAGTAGGCACCGGAGTAAGGTGGGTTAGAGACTGGCTGACTTGGAAGAAGGGATCAGTGAACTGGGGGAACCTGTAAGAGCCAGGAGGTGAGACTCAGAAGAGAAGCTGCAGAGAGTGAAGAAACAGGTGCAGGAGGAGAGAGAGATCGGTCAGGTTGGTGTAGAGTCAAGGGCTTTCACCCCTCCTACTCCTGCCCTCTCCTGCACCACTGTCTCCCAGGACCAGGAGAGGAATGAAGAGGGGTGAGCAGAAGCTGGAGCCAGCAGGGTAGGGAAGATACATAAGCTGAGGTCGGAAGTGGGGTTTCTCTGTTGCTGCAGCTGCCTCATTGGGTGTATGCCTAGGGGAAGCTGAAAGGTGTAGGACTGGTGGACAGCCAGGATTTTTGTTGGGGGGCTCAGAACCGACGTGATTGGTCAGTTAAGTATTTCCATTGTTTTACTTGATCTGGGCGGGGGACAGCTGCCCTTGCCTGACAGCCCTGCGACAGAGTACTCAATGGCGGTGAGCACCCAGCAGGTGCCCAGCGGTGGTGCTTAAGGGGTGTGCAGTGGCAGCAACAGCACCCTTAGGAGCCTTGCTACCTTGAGAAAACAGCCTCACCACATCTTATGGTTTTGAACTGTTTTGAACTTTCATTCCGTCTAAATATGAGTTTATTTGGTGGAATATGTAGCCCATTGTTCCCTTTGATCCCTCTCTGTTAGTTCAGTGGATTCTGTCAGTATTATTAGATGTATATTGGAAGGAATTTGTTATGGGGTTGTTGTTTTTGGTCACTCTCTTCAATGTATGTTTGCCATCTTTCTGAATTCTATGATTTTATTGTCTTTTAAAATAAAACAATAATAAAAGAAAGGAAAAAGTGACAACTTAGATTTCTTTGAAAAGCCATTAAAACCTGTTCAAACACACATTCAGCTTGAACAGCTACTATTGAAACAATGTGGGCAGGGGTGATTGTCAAGTGGGTTTTGTATTTGAATATGAATAATGTCACAGGACCAATACAGTACTCTCTCTGCTTTTCATATTCTCAAGAGATTGCTATTTTTAGCAGATTTTCTGTGGAAAAAATAATGATCTTTATTTTTGAAAGCCTGGCTTGTTTTATGTTTCTCTCTGTTATTTTAGAACATACCTTGCTAAAAAAAGTATTGAAACAAAATGTACCCAAAAGAAATAATGTACTTTGTAAGCTCACACAAAAGCCATTTGTAGGCACTGCAACTGCAAAAGGGTGTGATGATATTTACCAGGCTTGGACCACCTTGATATCTATGGAAGAAAGTGCTGTAAAGCTACTGGGAAATGCCAAGCATAATATTTTGGTGAATTAGTATTCCAGTTTAAAAAAAATAAAAAGTTTCCTATATTCAAAAGGCACCAGTGAAATGATATAAACAATAGAAAATACATAAATGACTTCATAACCTGGAGACTGCCAAGTGCCATTTACTCGGAACTAGGAACATGCTGAAGCAATCCGTTCGTTGCAGGCTGAACTGCAATGTGAAGCAAGTCAGCCCACATCTCACTATGGTTAAAGTTAGTCTGTATTTCCATAGGCCTTGTCCAAAGTCAAGCATTAATTAGCTGTTAATCCACTTTCCGCACCATTCACATTGGACCAGAGTAGTTCACACCCGTCCATATTTGAATCTGAATATGAGGAGAAACTTTGGTCTTTCCCATTCATACCAGCATGTGTTCCCTTTTGTGTTTGTCACTGCCAATTAAATACCAACCAAGTGTGCAGACAGATACCTGCGCATACACCTTGTTTTTTAACCACCCAAGAAGTGTGCAAGTGCACACAGTCAGGCAACATTAAGTTCTGAGCATACACATCTGCAGTTTTCTGGTTTTGTGCAAATCTGAGGGATCAAACAATATAGGCCCCATCTGCACTATACATTTAAAGCAGTATTATACCACTTTAAAGAGGCATGGCTTCCTGCAAAGAATCCTGGGAACTGTAGTATGTGAAAGGTGCTGAGAAATGTTAGTAGACTCCCTATTCCCCTCACAGAGCTACAATTCCATCCCTCTTCCAGGGAACTCTGGAATTGTAGCTCTCTGATGGGGAATAAGGGTCTTTTAACAACTCTCGGTGATCTTAACCAAGCCACAGTTCCCAGGATTCTTTGGAGGAAGCTGTGACTGTTTAAACTGGTATGATATGGCTTTAAATGTACAGAGCAAATACAGTGGTACCTCGGTTTTCAAACGTTTCGGAAATTGAACGGTTTTCCGGAACAGATTACCTACGTTCAAAAACCAAGATGTATAAGGCCATGTTCCTCTGTTCAAGAGCTCACCAGAAATAGCTATGAGCATGGACAGAAAAGAATGGAAAGCAATACTAAATTCTCAGCACACACACTTTTCAGATTGCTGAGCAGTATGTGGTATAGAAATTTCTAATATGTTTTACTTGTGTGGCTTTCTGGGTTTGTGCAAATCTGAGGGATCAAAAGAATGTGTGTATGCTGGAAATAGTTACAAGCACAGCCGGAAAATAAATGAAAGCATTAAGGAAAGAGTGGGCATGGATAGGGGAATAGCAGATCCACCCACTCAAAAAACACTGAAACAAATTGCCTGCAAGTCCGAGTGAAGCAGTTTGGAACAAAAAAAATTCTCCAATGAATTTGATTCTAACCATGTCAGGAAAACCTGAATCTACATGGAGAAAGCATCAGTATTGGTGCTGTTTGAGCATAATGTCATGTGGATGACACAAATTAAATGGGAATGCAAACAACTTACACAGTTCTATGGGGTGGACAAGCCCTTAAACAGAGCTTAATATGTATACACTAGTTTATGTACATAAAGCATGAACATTTGTGTTTTAAAAATAACCCATCTGGCTGGGAGAATGTGAGAAAACACACACACACACACACACACACACTATCCCCCCCCAGCTTCTGCTTCATATTTTCATTTTGTAGCAGCAAAACATTGCAGCTTCTCTGGTTTATTCTCCAACCTTTCTGTTACTAAGCAGTTGAGTGGTGCTGCTTGAGTTGTTAGGTTCACAGGCTGCTACAGCTGCGACCGATACATTAACTAGCTAAACAGTGCAGGAAATTATTTCTAGCACAACTGATGAGGAGAGTATTTATGTGGATGCAGGAGATGTGTGATCAGGATATCCTTTGTTTACTTCAAAGCAGTTGTGTGGGGGATTCTAATGTCACTGAAAAAGCAATGATACAGAGGCAAGTGTATGAGGTTTTCACCCCATTCCATTTTCCAGGTTAATATGTCTTTCTCTCTGAAGCTGCTTTGTACTCCACGGAGGAAAATAGACAGCACCTTCCCTTTCCCTCCTCCATTGAGCCAGTTTGGAAATGCCACAGGGTGAAAATGTTTAACCTCATCTCACAAGTGCCACTTCCCTAATCAAGTTAGCAGCCTCCCACAGACGGTTGTAACTAAAGAAAAAGAATGCCGGGAACTTCGGCCACACTTCGTATCTAGTTTTGTTCCTGAGGCTGCTGTCTAGTATATAGATCTTTCCAAGTATCTATTGCAGAATATGCATTTACTCTTCTGTTTAAATGTGTGTGTTTTCCTCATAAGAGAATATGCACTGCTAATTCACTGCGTTTTAAAAATTTGCTTGTACTTATTATGGATTTTTTTTAAAAAAAATCTTGACTGGATGGACTTGGATCATGGTGTAGAGTTGCCCTATTTCAAAAAGCGAAGATCCAGACAGAAAGCTTGTTGAGCTTTTTCTTGGCAAAATCTTGGGTGTGTGTGTGAGGTTTTTGAGCTATTTTTAAGGGAAATCACCAAAAACAACACTACCGACATGCATTGCCATACGTCAGCGATTTCCGTCAGGTCACTGTTTCCGATAGCCGATTGCCAGCTATGTCCGGGAAATTCTGGACATATGGCAACACTAACCTGGTGCCTATTAGGACCAGTAGGGCTGAATACAGGGTGACCAACAGCAGGTGGAGCCTGAGCCAATGACAGATGGAACCAATTCTAGTTCCGCTTCCATCCTCCTCCCTGCAGAATTCTACAAGCGCAGCACGTCTAAGACTAAAGTCGGTGTGTGTGTGTGTGTGTGACAGCTAGCGATGCTCCTGAACTGCCTATAAGAAGGCCAGTGGATGAGGGCTGACTGTAGGCAGACTGATGTTGGTGGTGTGGTACCTCATTTGCCCTAACAGACCTGCCTCCACTGGTCTTGAACCAGAAAAAAACCCAAGTTCAAATTCCCACAACTATTGAAGCTCATTGAATGTCCTTGGCAAGTCACTATCCCTCAACTCTACTTTGTTGGGTTGTCATGAAGAGAAATTTCAGAAAAGTGGTCCACAAGGGACCACAAGAGCCATCTAGTCCAACCTCCTCAGTACAGGAATCTTTCATCCATGACCCAGAGATTAAGAGTATCATGCTTTACTGACTGAGCTATCCCAGGTGTAGGATAGTTCATTGTTCATTGTTAGAATAAAATAGTACACTGTCCTGAGGTCCCTGGAAGAAGGGTGAGATGGTATCACGGGCTGTGTGTTAGCTTGTGAATGCTGCTCAATGAAATTACTTCAACATGGAATGATTAACATGGATAAAAAAATGGAGGCCCCTGGTGATGATCTGAGGGGTTCATGATTTGTTATTGCGCATTCTTCAAGAGAATGTTCTGACATATTAAAACTGAATAGGCTCCAGCAGTCTCTGTGATTGCGCCAGATGGTAGTATGAGGCTGAATCTAATGAATGTAGTCTGGCTTTTGGAAGGTGGTACGAGCTGTATTTAGCAATGGGCAATGGGAGAAGGTAGCAGGAGTCTTGTGAAAACAGCCATCTGCTGCATTGTCTTGATGCTGAGAGAGAATAAAGGGAGACAGTGAAGTGGAAGTGAGTGAAAATGCTGAGTTCTAACTGATAGAGGAGGCAAAATAAGATGTTAAGTGTGCAGCTTTATGTACACTTACCTGGGAGTAGGCCCTGTTGATCTTGCAGGGGCTTCATTCTGAATAGGCATTGTAAACTGGATTGTGTATTTGTTTTAGATAGTGCATGTCAAGAGCTATTTGGCAAACAAGTAGCTTCTACCGTAGTCCATTGTTCCATTCACATACCAGTTTCTGTTGCGTTTCTGAATTAAGCTGCAAAAGAGCCCAGGCTAATGTTGAAAGCGCTTGATAAATGTGAAAAATAAAACTATGAGCACAGTATCTCATTACATACGAAAGACACCGAAGGGCAAGGTTCTGGATACACCGGTGTCTTTCACTCTTAGACATTCAATCATTGTGTATGGTGAAGCTGTCTCATTTCTGCTATAAGGTCAACAGTCATATCTACTGAGAGTTTGAAAGAAAATACAAGACGAATGGAGAGGTGTCTAGTGAGGTTTAACTATGAGTAATGTATAGTTATAGCGGCATGAATCTACAGTAGACATTGCGACAGCAAGAATCCCTTAGGAACCAAAACAGACACTTGGGTGCCAAGTATTAAAACTGTGGTTAAGTATCCACTGTTTCTTTGCAAAGGAAGAGGATAAGGATGAGAGCCAGAACAGGTGGAAAACTTGTCTCCCAGCAGAGAAGTGGTTGTGGCAGCAGGAACCTCTTCTAAACGGCAGTAAGAGTTTTGCAATTTAGTTAAGTATCTGTAAAATAGCAAAACCAGAACTTGGCCATGCCCTTGTGACCTCTCATTGGCCACACACCTGTGATCTTTTAGTGGCATCAGCCATCATTGGCACCAAGCAGCATTAGAGCCTCCGAAGATCATTTATTTCAATAGGCACTAAACTCTGCCTAAAATTTTGTTGTTGTTCAGTCGTGTCTGATTCTTCGTGATCCCACAGACCAGAGCATGCCAGGCATGCCTATCTTTCACTGCCTCCCGCAGTTTGGCTAAAATTTTAGCTGTATGCAAAACAGTCAAAACTCTACTGCAAAGGGCCAGAAGGTGGTGCTAGAGGAATGCTGTCAAACTTAACATAGCCAAGCTATTAAAAATTACATTTTTATTTAATTGTTTTAATTGTGAATACTGCTTGGGAGTAACCCTGAACATCCATTTTCTTTCTTGATAGAATCTACCCTTTCCTTTACAAATGTTTTAAAGGGAAGGGACTTATTTTACTTAAGTTAATTTTTGGTGTGTGTGAGAGAGACAGGCAGACAGACAGACAGAGACTTGCTAGATAAAGGGAATAACTACAACATTAAAATCTCAGATGCATTAAATTAAATGCAAAAGAGAATATATACATAATACTTTTTAACCTGACCTTCAACTCAAACACATTTCCTTCCGATACAGCAATTTATTTTTTTATATCTACCATAGCTTTTACTTTGTGATGGAGAAAATGGGCAGTTTCTGGTCATTAGTTACCACATGCAGTAAATTCCATACATACCGGTAGTTTGCATTGTGGCAGGAAGGCTTCTTTTATCTGCCCTGAATCAATTTAAGTGCTAGTATTATTAATAATTTTATTATTTATACCCCACCCATCTGGCTGGGTTTCCCCAGCCACTCTTATAATAAAAAATTCACTTTACACTATACATAATTTTTTAAGCTTCTATCATGTCATTAACACTATAGGAGGTGCCTCTGAGAATAAACAGAGTAGCCCTTCCTCATCACTGAACAGCATAATCGATACACACATTGAGATTAGTTGGAAATAAATAAGGGCATTAAATACAAATTCTGTGCAGTCTTCAGCCCCAGGACCTGGCTAGGGCCTTTTTCGTTTTCCTTTTCATTTCTCCAAAGTTATCCACAATTTTTGTACTGCTGATTTTAGCCTGTTCGGTTTATCTTTAATCAAATGCTCCTAGGCCACCATGAGCATTTTGAATGAAATGGTCAGGTAATATATTTTTAAGATAGATGTATAAAATGATAACATGTAAATTAAGCACTCAGAAACACAGGAAGCTGCCTTATACCAAGTCAGACCCTCGGTCCATCTAGCTTAATGTTGTTGACACTGCCAGAGGCTCTCCAGTTTTCCCCAGTCCCACTTGGAGCTGCGGGGGATTGAATCTGGGACCTTTAACATGCAAAGCAGATGCTTTACCATAACACTCTGCTGGTACCACTTGGCTCCTTGAGGCCTCCCCAGGCTCTTGTCTTTTGTTGTCCATTGGTGATATAAGACAAAACTGCTCCTTTTCCCTTATGGAGCACCCAAGAGCCCATATAGAGTCCTTTTGTAGGTTCTCTATTGGTAGGAGTAAATAACAGAGTGCCCCAGAGAATATTGAGAAGCAAAGCAGCTAGTAAACCTGATCTTTATTAACTGTTGCAACAGGGTGCTCCCCCCCACGCAGGAGCGAGGAGGAGGACCCAGAACAAAGGTGTGCCTGCCCTTATATAGACATTTTAAATTGCCTGCCCTGGAGTCCAAGACCACCCCCAGAAACATCATACATACATCACAGAAGGGGTGTAGCCCAAGACCACCCCCCAGATACATCATACCTACATCACAGAAAAGGTGGTCTACAACAGAAATCTAAGTGCGTTGTTTATCTCCTATCTAGCAAGTTACCTGATTGCATTATCTGGGTTTTGGCCACTCTTTTGTTATTATAACTACTTAATTCAAGGTCACAGGCTCACACCCTGTTCATATCTTGAATGTGCCCTTAAGACAGGATTTGTGAGGACAGGATTTGTAAGGAAAGAGACAATGGGGAGGTTTCCCACTTTGACCTTGCAGAGAAATATTTGAGGTCAATTTGTTCAGGACCTTTTCTATGGGGTTTCTGACATGTGGTTTATATATACAGATATATATACAGATATATATATATATATATATATATATATATATATATATATATAACCTTAAAATTTTTATAACAATTAGTTTATTGCAGTACTTTTTTTCTAGAAAAGTAGTTGCTGGAACTCAACATGAAGTTGTTACAGTAAGTTGCCCAGTGACTCAGGACAGCCCTGAACGAACAGATGCTGGTTTGACAACAGTCGCATTCACCATCCATGGAGGTGCTAAAAACTATGACAAGCTGTCTCCCTAGCTGGTTTGGGGGTTGCCCCTGGTTCTGGTGCAGGTCAAATAAGTGCGCCCCTGCTGCCCTCATTCTCTTAGATTCAGGAGGATGGCTAGGGCATTTTGGAAGGGCCTTTGCACAAACTCATGTGCTTGCAACGGTAGAGCTTAAAGCCCTCCGCTGCTGCTACACGGGAAGCGGATTGAAGAAGAGGAAATATGAATTGTTTCCGCCCCGTAGCTTGACTAATTGCAGCTAGGAGCAGCTAGGAGCTAGGTGGAGTCATAGATCTGAAAAAAGTGTAGAATCGCATATGCTGACCAGCTTCCATATTGACTTGAAAATGTTCGTTTTGGGTTTCTTGGAAGTATGTAAAGTCAAGAAGTGGGTGGAGGAGTGCTGGCCCGCTCTCCTGTATGTTTCAGCTCGGGGGGGGGGGGAGCTCTGGTTTCTTGTAGCATGATAAAGACAAGTGGGAAGCCATCTTTATAAAGTGTTATATGCGTGTAAGTGCAGAGAAGTTGCCACAATGCCCTTTTCTTTTTCTAGCATTCTTACACTAATTCTGGCATGAGGGCTTTGCACTAGGTGTTAAAATTTTCTACCCGACCTTAAGGTGTGAAGGGGTCTAAGAAAGGAGGTAGAAAGGAAGGAGCTAAAAGGAACTGTTGGGCAGCTGGCTACTTGTTCTCATGCCTTCTATTTGTGTTCTGGGAGGAACGGATACTTTTTGACCCTTGGGATATAATTTTGATATCTGATCAAACTGAACACAGGCAATCAAGTACCTTATCTATTATTTACATCAAATGGAAGAGAGTGACGTTTGCTATTGCTAATGGCAATGGACCCTGTGAAATGCCTCCGTGCGGTCTAATAAAAAAATAGTGCTGCAGTGCCATTTAGAAAGATGATGATGGAATTTATGGACAATGTTTTTGCTCCACAAGAAAAGGTAACAATTGTTTACAAACTATGAAGTGCTATAGAACTAAGCAACTAATATAACATTGGTTACTTTGTATGCAGTGGTTTTGTTGTAACCCATAATCTGTGTTTAGAATACTCACAGACAATTATATGGATTTATTGGTAAAGCGTCCGTTGGTTAAAGCTAAATGATGACTAGCTTTGAGAGGTGGCAGTAGTATATTATACAGTAGTGTATAATATGCATACTGTTATTTTCCCTAGGTGATACAGATGGTTCACAAATGCAAAACAATACCTTTCGTCTCTAGGAAGCAAGCAAGGCAGCATCCAGATCACAGGCAATTAACTTGGCTCTGCCTCTTCTACAAAACTATCTCACCCGTGTTTATGACAAGCATATCCCACCATTAAAGAGACGCTGAATGTGCTGATCAAGGCGAGGTAAGACTTAAACTTCTTGCTGTGGATTTATGTTGTTGTTGTTTTTGCAATTTAAACATACAACTGGCTTATTGTATAATTTGCATTGCCATATTTTCCACATCTGACACAGAATAAGCTTTCTGGTTTAAACAGACATGCATTCTTACTTGGTACTCTCCTAAGATTTCTATCCAAGTGCATTAAAAAAAAAAAATCTGAAAATTTACACAGGAGCCTGAAATGCTGTGTGAGGACATTATAGAGCATGATATAGCCATGAGGTGTTTATGGAGAGAGGAATGTGTGTGGTACTATGCCTAAGTGGTTGTCACTCTTGTGCTACAGTCTATAGAAAAAAACACCTGTTCTAAAGCAAATTATATTTGGATTTACTGGGTTCTTGTCTGTTGTGGGCTGGGGGTATACTCCCTGATTTCCATTGTGTGTTCTTTGACAGCTTTCACTAGCCTGGTGCCCTCCAGATGTTTTGGACCACAACTCACCTCAATCCTGACCATTGCGCCTTCCTGACTGGGGCTGATGAGAGTTGTAGCCTAAAACATATGGAGGGCATCATGTTGGTGAAGGCTGAACTAGCTAATATCCAGAACAGATTTTATTGATTTATTTAGCTAGGCATTTGTTTATTTAGGTAGGCCAAACAACATTGATGGGTGGGCAGGGTTGTGGACTTAACAACCGCCTGATGTCGCATGTGACATTTCCCCTTTCTCACATGGTTTGAAATCAAGCTGCAAATGCCCACACGGCTTTGCAGATGCTGATAACCAGCTGATTGCTGTTCTTGCAAAGGCTTTACAAGAGCTGCCATGATGCATGGTGCTTCCAGAAACACCAGGCTTTGCAGGCACTGCTGATTCCCTCTGTATGTACAGGTGAAACTCAAAAAATTAGAATATCGTGGAAAAGTCCATTTATGTAAGCAATTGTTTTCATTACATACTGGAGTTTAATATATGAGATAGACTCATGACATGCAAAGCGAGATATGTCAAGCCTTTGTTTGTTATAATTGTCATGATTATGGTGTTCAGCTGATGAAAACCCCCAATTTGAAATTGTTAATTTGGGGTTCTCATCAGCTGTACGCCATAATCATCACAATTATAACAAATAAAGGCTTGACATATCTCGCTTTGCATGTCATGAGTCTATCTCACATATTAGTTTCACCTTTTAAGTTGAATTACTGAAAGAAATGAACCTTTCCACGATACTCTAATTTTTCAAGTTTCATCTGTATGTAAATGCACTGAGAGAAGTACAAGTCACTTTTTCTTCACCAAGCATTCCACTGGAATCAGTTTACTGCTTCTGAGTTAAAATATTTGGCAAGCGAATGGGTAGTGCCCCAGGTTTCTTGAATGGTACCAGTAGAACTGAATAAACCCCCTAGAAACAAAAATAGCAATTCCATGATTTTTTGTTCATTTTGATCTCTTCCAAAATTATTGGGTTTCATGGTTCCTTTCTGTCAGGGAACTGTCCCCGGCTCAGCGCAGGGTGGTGGAGGGCTCTCGGGATGTTACAGAGAGCCCCGGCCACACCCGCCCAGCAGCACCTGCTCTTCCAGCAGAGGGAGCAGCAAGGTCTTCAGCGGGGAGGGGCAGGCAACTTCGGGTCTTGAGAGCAGCAGCTCTGGGGATGTTGGAGAGACCCTGCACTCCCCTCACCCAGCGGGCGAGGAGGGAGACACGCCATTTCCGGTGCCCAAATGCACAGAGGGGTGAAACATAAGGAGGGGAAGCGGAGATTTAGGATACCGAAACTCTTATGTTGGGGTCACAGCCGGAAGGGGCCACTCCCAGATTCTGCGAGTGACTGATACAGACATGAACTTGTAACTCTGCACTGTAAATAGTATGCACAATAAACCTGTTAAAAGACGGTTTGGAGTCTTGCCTGGTTACTCATGAGCAACCACCCCACGGACCTTACGCTTTCTATGGCTTTCTGTTTTGCTTTGTGCCACAGATACTTATTTCCTATTTCTCACTCCTTTGCCTAACATGTTATTAAAACACATTATGCGGGGGAGGGGGCAGATTCCAGGAAGTCACACACAGAGCCTCTGAATAGCTACATATTCTAAAGCAAATATTATCTGCTTCTACGTTATATTTTCAGAGCAATTTAGATGCAAGGTCCTGTGATATGGAAAGATAATGTGAAAAATAGGAATAGATTTCTTACTGATTAGTACTGGGTTATAAATTCCTAAACCTGTAGTATAATTCTCCAAACTGGATTGGCAACGTAATAAAAGGCTCTGCAATGTAAATAAAATAGGAAAATAAACCTGGTCAGACCATGTAACGTCACACCAAGCTTCATTTGTTCAAGATGAGAAGGGGGGGAAACATGTTCCTCAAGATTTGAAGTGAGCAAGAGCTAGGTTTGACTTTCTTGCTATGTTCATTAATGTCAATCACATCTTTTTGCTTTGGTCTGTATAATATGCAGTATGAATATGAAGTGATGCTTTGTTACTTAGTATTCCTTAATGAGTAGACCATGTAAGTTAAATGACATTTTGGACATACTTTAACTAGGAACTTTGTAATAATGGTCATGCTTTTGGCACCTCAACACTGCGATGTTTGTGCCTCATGACTGAGGAGCTTTTCAAGGCAGGTATCAGTGCACTTATAAACATTTGTTTCATTTACAGATCTTCATTTGTTAAGTTTTTTTCAGCTGTGAGGGTTTTGAAGCATCATAGTTCACTTTCTTTGAACAGGGTACACTCATTGGCAAGTCAAAAGTTGTAATCTCATGTAACAATCTCCCTTCCCGTGGGGCGATTTCAAGACAACATCAGACCATGGTTTGTTTAAACTAGCCATGGTTTATCGTTACATGCAAATATGGCCAGTCACTCGGTTATGAAGTTACCAAAGAGCAATCTACATAAAGCCTATTCTGGGATTTATATAGGACTAAACTACTCATTGCAATGATAGATAATATTTGTACCTTGCATTATATATAATTCATTTGTATTGTTTAAAATATGGCATTTCACTAAATGCTTCACACTACATGAGCTTTTACAGTTGCATGCTATGTTTCTGGGTAGACCTGTCAGCAACTAGTGAAGCCTGACAAACAACATAACAAGTTATAAAGGTCTCCCCCTCCCCTTGATTAAATCCATGGTTTCCCTAAATGAACATGATTATTAACCATTACAGGTGGGTAGCCGTGTTGGTCTGCCATAGTCGAAACAAAATAGGAAATTCTTTCCAGTAGCACCTTAGAGACCAACTGAGTTTGTTCTTGGTATGAGCTTTCGTGTGCATGCACACAACAGCTTGTGAAACAATTCCAAATAAAACTTTAAAAAGAATGGTATATCTTTTGTTCTGTGAGGGAGTAGATCTGGAAGTGAACTGCACTCCTCTGCCAGTTGGAATGTAGCCTATTTGGAAACTGCCTGTCAAATCATGGAATGCTTGCTAAATGAGGACACTACATGTGCTGACAGCTTCAAGGAACTAAGCAAGGAGCAGTTCCAGCAAGTTTAGTGTTTAATTTGTTTACGCTTATTCTGTTGTATATACAAGAACCCCTGACTCCAGAGTTTCCATTGTGTTCCTGTTGCTGTCACAGCCAACTGATCAGATCAGCACATATACAGTACTACATTTTGCAATGATACATTGGACAGTTCTTCCAATGAAGGGATGTAGGAAGTGGAGTCTCTCAAGGAGCTGTGCTTTTTAAAACTTTCTCATAAACAGTCTAGAGCAGGGTTTCCCCAAACTTGGGTCACCAGCTGTTTTTGGTTTACAATTCCCATCATCCCTAGCTAGCATGACCAGTGGTCGGGGATGATGGGAACTGTAGTCCAAAAACAGCTAGAGACCCAAGTTTGGGAAATCCTGATCTAGAGTAAGGGGTGGGGGGTGAACATGGAGGTAGGCAAGTTCACTGATGATGCTAAATTGTTCAGGGTGGTTAAAAGCAAAAGGGACTGTGAAAAAGACCTTTCGCACTGAGTGAGTGGCCAGTAAAGTTATGTAAGCTGGGGGGGGGAATATTTTTTAAAAACTTTATTTCATATCTGCGAGAAGTGAGGTTACAGGGAACCAGGCAGAGGGCCATCTCAGTAGTGGTGCTTAGAGCAGGCCTATTTGAGTCATTGGAACTTAAGTTAATCATGACTGAATTAAGTGTCATTGATTTCAATAGGTGCCATTCAGTTACAGTGTCCTATCTACCTGTACACAGTGGACTTCTGCTTAGAGAAACAGGAGTTACCATACTTTGCTTTCCCCTGCAAAATCCTACAGATCCTAAAATCTGCTCTGTAGGAATGGAGGATTTTTAAGAGCAGACAGCCAGGTGGGCTGTGGGGGACAGGAGAGAAAGGGGAAGTCCTGTTTTGTCCATGGCTGTGACATTGGATTTCAGCCACTGGACCTACTCTAGTCAATACTGAGTGTGGATCCAACTCATCAGGACTGCTGTAAAACTTTTGAGTTAGTATTGCGGGGGTGGGGGGATAAAAATGTGCAAAACTTGAACTGGTGGCTTACTTCTTTTTTCTTTTTCTTTTGACAGAGTTGTAAGAGCATCAGTAGAATTATGTTAGCCGGTCAGTATAATGTGTGGTTCAAATATGTAAGTGAAAACTAAATCCAAGCTTACATCTGTTCACTGCCTAAAGGTATAATGAGCAAAGTAATAGAATGAAGACACTAGGTGTTATTTCAATGTCAGAAAACCAAGTCTGAATGTTATTAAAGATTTTATGGAGGGTAATACTTTATTATATTGTGATCAGATACTGCTGAGATGAGACCACATTCCTTATTATTATTATTATTATTATTATTATTATTATTATTATTACATTAGGTATTCTATTGGCACACTAATTAGTATCTAAGAATCCATTAATGAAACAACTGGATTTTCCATTTCCCAACCTGTAAATGATTAATTGGTATTTTTTCCCCCTTAGCAGTAGGACAGATGGTCTAATCTCTTCACAGAAAAAAAATGAGGAAAGAGGCCCTAGTATGGAAATACCAAGTGAAGTATGGCAATGAATCAGTAATAAAGTTGATAATAAACTGATGGCGATGAAGCGAAATGATTTTATTTTAAAAAAAGATGCTTCATCAGTGTTAGTTCAGGCCATACAATATAAGATTTATATAATCTAGCACAGTACATTTGTTAGAATCATGGGAAACTACATGTTGACTATTTGCATATGTGATAAAATCAGGAAATTCTGCTGCACTCTTCATTTCATTTTTTTGAAAAATAATAAAGAAACAAAAGATAGAGACAAGCTGTGTGATATTAGATCTCAGAGTACTGTATAGAGAACAGTCATACTTATAATAATGTTTTGTTTTGGATTTTGCTTGATAAAATTCCAAGATGAGGAATGGAAGATTGGGATATAAAGGCAAAATAATATAATATAATATAATATAATATAATATAATATAATATAATATAATTAATTTAATATACAGAGAAATCAGTCCTTGCAGATATTCACACTTGTTATGTATTTCTAATGTATATAGGACATAAGATCCCAGAGGACCCTCTTCAAGATATTCTGAATTATTTATAAGTATGTGTTGGGCAGAGATTTAGACATACAGGGTGAAATTAAATGTCATTAGCATAAATCATCGGGATTGTAACATTGACCCAAAAGCACTGTAAGCATCAGCCATCATTAATGCACCATAAAATGGATGTCGGGGGGGGGGGTTCTAAAAGCCCCCAGCCCCAGTTCAAATTATGGGGAGAGTAAAGGGATGTAGTGTAAATTATCAATATTAGTGGTAGTTTTTGATTGAATGGTGCAGTAAGTTATTTTTATGGGCTCCTTTGGGAGGACGGCTGGGATATAAATTTAATAAATAAAATAAATAAAAACCAATTATTATTTTGGAAATCTACTTTCTGATCTGTGGGAATACTGTAGCAATGCTTGTGATGAAAAATAATCTGCAGTCATGTGGAAACATATCTCAAAGCATAGGTTGAAATATCAGTTTTCACTTACAAACAGCTCCAATGAAGTCCAAATGAGAAATGCCAGATTTAAAAGCAAACCTAAAGTCTTGAATACCTATGTGTCCTAAAGACAAGTGGAATTTCAGTGTGTGTGTAAGTGTAATTAGTACCGTAGTTTTTTGGTTGGGTAGAGTCTATATTGGCCAATAACTGACTGAATTCTATATATATTCTATATGTTCTATATATCATTATTATTTTCTTTTAAATCCACCAAATTTACAATAGGTGTCAAAAACAATTGCCAACTACTGAGAAAGGCAAAAATATAGGCAAGACCGTTGGGCCCCGGGAATTTGTACCAGCTCCCCCCACCCCCACCCCTCTCAGCGCTGACGGTAAAAACAGCCAAAGAAAAGCTGATACATTTAAAACAAAACTAAACACTAAATAGACACTCATGGCAAAGACCCAGTTATCCAGCTAGGAAAACCTTTCACATAGAGGATTAATGTGTTCTTGTTTTTCCTCTGAACTTTAGCCTCCTATCTTAATTTCTAATATCAGGAGAACGGCTATAGCTTTGCTTGCACAAGGCTCCAGAATGATTCAATCCTGGCAACTTCAGGCAGGTCTAGGAAAGTTCCTTACATGATGCCCTGCAGAATTGCTGCTGACAGTCAGGAATCAATACTGAACTACCTGGGCAATTTGAAATTGGTTTCCAATTTTCCTCTGGAGGACGATCATAAAGTAAGGCTGCCATATGTCTGGAATTTCCCGGACATAGCTCAACAACTTTTGTGTTTGGGTTTTCACTTTTTGAAATATGGCAACCCTATCATAAAGTGTAGCTTCCTGGTTTTTATGTGAGAGAAACTATGGGTTGACTTAAATTGGAAGTCAGGGAAGAGTGCCCCAAATGGTTGGGGTGGGAGCCTGAGGCTTCACTGATTTTATTAATACCTCAGCCAATTTAATCAATAAACCCTTAGCAAGTTAAGCCCTGACACTAATGGCTAAGCAAGGCTTTACAAAACCTTTTTGTTTATTTTTTTCTGGTACTGAAGAATACTGTCTGTTGTTATTATTAGACAATTGTTTGTGTGTGTGTGTGTGAGAGAGAGAGAGAGAGAGAGAGAGATTTCCATTGCCTGGTAAACATAAGGTTGTTGGGGATATAATTTTGTGTTAAACTATGCTTCCCATGGGAGTCATATGCTGTTATGCTATGCCCCCCTCCATGGCAGCCATTTTGTGACTGGCATGCCCAACATTCTCTCAAAATTTGAAATGTGCATACTAGTCCAAAAAAGGTAGGCGGCCCCTGGCTTTGAAGCAGTGCCTGCTGGGAGGTGCAGTTTGATATACAGAAGCTGGGCAGGAAGCACAGGAAGTGGGAAGAAAGAAAAACTGCCCAGGCATAGGCAGGGTTACAGAGCTATGCAGTAGTTGTCATACAAGTTTTAGCTGTGCAGATAAAGCTTGTTGAAACTTACCATCTGTGCCTCAGTTAACTGACACACGATCTTGCCTAAGGGCATCTGGAGAGTTTGTTGACTATGCAGGAAGGCAGATGAAGAAATGACTAACAAAATGGGGAAACAGAACCCATACATTTTGTTGAGCTTTTGAACAATGCAGCCTGTTAACTGTGTTATTTTAAGTTCTATAATGTAGGGGCTACATGAATTCCCTGCCTACTGCAGTACATGCATATAAAATGAATCTTAAATTTACTTGAAATTGGGCTTAAAGCACCGTAGTATTGCAGGCAAGCTTTTTTACGCAGATACAAGATCTTGATTCTGTTCACCACAATGCCTTTGCAGATGAAGAACCTGATGTCGGAGACTGATCCAATAACAGAAATGAGAACCTTATGCTTTCAATCAATACCTTCTTTTAAAAATGAAGTACCATATATTTTTCTATGCATGTATTTAATTTAAACTACAGTCTACAACATCTTACTATTCTTCATATCAATAAGGTTTAAAGGTAAAGGACCCCTGACAATTAAGTCCAGTCGCGAACGACTCTGGGGTTGTGGCGCTCATCTCACTTTACTGGCCGAGGGAGCCGGCGGACAGCTTCCGGGTCATGTGGCCAGCATGATTAAGCCACTTCTGGAGAACCAGAGCAGTGCACAGAAATGCCGTTTACCTTCCCGTCAGAGTGGTACCTATTTATCTACTTGCACTTTGACGTGCTTTCGAACTGCTAGGTTGGCAGGAGCTGGGACAGAGCAACGGGAGCTCACCCCGTCGCGGGGATTCGAACTGCCAACCTTCCGATTGACAATCCCTAGGCTCAGTGGTTTAGATCACAGTGCCACCTGCATCTACAACATCTAACTATTTTTCATATCAATAAAGCTTATGTGGTTTAGTTTTGCTTAGGAGATAAATTGTGAGATCATTCCAACCTTAATTTTTACATCTGAATAAAGTGTGTTAATGCGGATGTGAAAATAAAACCCACGTTACACCAGAAGGTGGGCACGAAAGTCTGGTACATAAAGGGGATGCAATACTGTTCATAGTTAGGATTTAACTAGCATGACCTTGTATCTTTGCAGCCCCCAGGATATCTTTAAGCAACTAACAGTGCAATCTCAATGAGTTCTGGGGGCTTTCTCCCAAGTAAGTGTATACTGTATAGGATGGCAGTTTTGTGTTTAACAAGATTGTTAAAATGCACTCCTGTCTCAGTGTCACATAGTTGCTTTCTGTTACAGTTCTCTTATTTCTGCATCTACAAATGCACTTGCACAGTTATGTCGTAACAGTTAAAAGTGTTGATTTTTTTGCACAAGCCTCATCTCAAAATAAGCAACAGCACATTATAAACAAAACTTGCAGTGTCTGTGTATTTACTCACATAGTTTTCTTCTACAGATTATTGAAATGTTATTTAAGTTCAGAATGTAATGTTTTCTTTGCTCTGTCTTTTTGTGGACTATTAGTGAACTGAAGTGAGAAACACTGTCTGAAACAGGAATTACAGTAGTCTGTTTAAACTGTGTTTTCACTCTGTGCAGAGGACTTGATGAGTTCACCTTTAGTAAAACTTTCCAGTTGTCTATAAGCCTTTGTTAGCGTTAATGATTTTGCTATACCTCCTCCCCTGGGCTGTTTGACTTTTGAAAGGAGGGACTTTGTAGTAATTCTACACCTGTTTTTGCTCACGCCTATCCACTTGCTAAACTTACCAAACAAGTGCTGGGCTAAGCATGAGAACATCAAAAATGGTGGGTGACTGTTTTCTATTAGTAAAACAGAACTGACCTATTCGAAGCTCAGCTGTCTTATCTGTTTGCACTATTTTGCTTTTACACTTGGGGTAACTTCAGAAACATCTGTACTATAATGGCAATTGATGACAATAACCTGCACTCTAGGACTGAGTGTAAACTGAATTCATACCGAAATGATTATAAAGCAAGACGGAGTAGTCTACCAACAGAACTCCTCCTAGGAAATAACAATAAAGGAAGGCATCAAAGAAATATTAGGAACTTAGAACCGATCCATCCAAGACGCCCTAAGAAAAGACCTTCTATCTTTCCAGGTAGGACATGTCAGCAAATTACTGCTGCTCACTCTTAATATATTTCTTTGTGTTTGAGGAAATTATGAAGTTAAAGAACCTTTAAACTAAATACTATGCTGCAGGTCCAAAAATGTGTAACATTAGCAAATATGATAATACACTATAATAGCATAAGTAGGTTCCCCTCATTATTTTGAAAACTGAAAAATAGAATTTTGGCTTCATATACTATGTCTTTCGCGTGTTAAAGCTTAAAAAAAAGAGTTAAGGGTGCTCTGTTGTTTGTGGCTGAGCAAGAACATCCAGGTTCTAGTTTTTTTAATTGTTACAGTGTCTATTTTGAAGTCTTACACACAGGGGAGGACGTGTAAGTTCTTCTATCAAGTCTGGACTTCTTACTTATTCACAAATTAACACAAATGCATGCTTTGAATTCCTGCTCTGCACTGAAGCTAAAAAAAATGTTTGCAGTAAATGATTTAGTTTAACCTTCAAGTGGATGAAGTATCTAAGCATGCCAACAGTGGGTTTAAATTAACAAAGGCAACGTGAGTAATAATATTAGTTTAAAATAATAAGGGATTTAAGACATAAGTGATTTTTGACTAGTTGAAGTATGCAATGCATTGTGTAGAAAGAAAGCTGGGATTTTTAATCAGGAGGCTCCAAAAACGCTGTTAAGATTTTTCTTTTTATTTGTGGATCTGCCCCCCCCGGTTAATTAATGAAATACATTTCCTCTATTAAAACTGAAACTAAATTAATTTATTTCACAAAATCATGTTTTTAAGTGGCAAGATATGACATCTCTGACGGGCTTATTAAAATAAAGCCGCCCCCTGGTGTTTTAAGTTGATGCCAGTGTGATCTTTAGAAGACACTGAATAAGGGACAAATAATATTTTGAAAACTGCAAAAAGGCCTGATAAGAAACTCTAACATTTCTAGCAATTTGACACTTACTGGCTTAAATTACTGAGATATACGTAGATCTCATTTCCAATGTTTCCTAACACAGAGACTCCTTTAAATACTGGGCTAAACTTAAGTATGACAAACAGTCCTCACCCTTACCCTCTGCTTACAGTACTTCAGGTGAGTTGACTTGGGTGTGCCCCATTTCTCCAAAACTTCCTAGCACCTGAATCAGCTTGTCTTAAGGGCAGTGCTGACAATCTGCCGCATTCTAAGTGCAGTTCTGTTTCTAAATGCATCTTTCTTCCTTTCTTGTAAAATATATGTCTATTTGGTTTCTCTCTCCCCCCCACCCCACCCCAGCTTTACCTTCTCCTCTATGTCTATTACTTCAACCCTGTTGACCTGTCCAGGCTTCCATTCTGGGTAGAAATGAACATACAGTACATGGAAGGATGGTGCAACTGGGGTTATGCCTCCTGACTCAGGGCCTATCCCCACTTCCTTCCTCTTGTTGCATCTAGGAATGTAAGATGACATTGTTTCCCATTCTCCCCTGCGTTCATCACACACAGCATTGTTTCTGTGCCGCTGCAGTTTATCTTCCGCCAAAACCCAGTTAAGGCCACAATCCTTGGCAGTAAGCCCCATTGAACAGGGTAGGCCATACTTCCCAGTAGACATTCATAGGATTGTGCTATAAAGTTGTGTTTCATTTGATACATGAATTTAAAAGGTTGTATATCATTTTTTTATTATCTCTTCATGATCCCAAATAAAATTCCACCATAATATTATGCCCACTCTTGAGTATGTTTTTGGAAATGACAGGAAGACACTTTGCCCCCTGTCAGATACAAGGGCTTAGTTTCTAAGGGAAGTTAACTTAGGAAAGTTTCCAGAAGGAATTTTACCTGTTCACTCCTCCCTTATGCAGCCTCTTGAAAAGCCTCACTGGAGGAATGGGGGATGTTCTGAACAATGTGAGGTGGGGTGGAGGGGGCTTTTAGAGAAGTGGGAATTACTCAAAATGGAAGTAAAATAACTTTTCCAAAGTTTCTCCCAGAGGTTGAAATCTGTATTGTGTCCTATATCTATTGCCCAGTGTGTCATTGAAACTTTAACAAGCTCATATTTTGTTTCGCTTTCTAATAAAAAAATTATACATTTTAGACAGAAGTTTATACTTATTTTGTAAAAGTTCTTTTTCAAATTGTGAGCTTTGGTAAAAAAACAACAACCCCCAATTCTTTTTATCTAATTTAAACATATAGAGTATCTGGTGATATTGTAGCCAATCCGTAACTTGGCTCCTTAAGTTTTCCATTGGTTTCAGTTTGGGTCTCCCCCTGTAAAATCAGCAGTTCCCTGTAAATTGCCCATTGTCTATCTGATAGCCATAAAAGTGTTTTTCTTTCCAGCAGATTTTTATATTTCTCCCAGACTCTATACAGATTCTTCCTAAGAATGTGGTTCATGAAATCTTTTAAGTTTTAGCCTTCCCATACCAAATACATGCATGCCAGCCAAATTTTAAATCATGGCCTTGGATTGTGAGCTCTTTATAGTGTGAGTAAGCATTGTTATCTTGGAAGATATTCAGTAGGGCCAGCTCTGGGGTGACTTATAGTACCTGTTTAGTTATTTTGCTTATTTCTTGTATGACTGTTGCTTATTTCTTGTTTGACTGTTGTCCAGAAGAGTTGGGTTTTGGGGCATTCCCACCACATCTGGAGGTATGTGCCTGTGGAGGTGCAGCCTCTCCAGCATTTTGGTGAGGTTCCTGGGCCAAATCATGGCCTTGGATTGTGAGCTCTTTATAGTGTGAGTAAGCATTGTTATCTTGGAAGATATTCAGTAGGGCCAGCTCTGGGGTGACTTATAGTACCTGTTTAGTTATTTTGCTTATTTCTTGTATGACTGTTGCTTATTTCTTGTTTGACTGTTGTCCAGAAGAGTTGGGTTTTGGGGCATTCCCACCACATCTGGAGGTATGTGCCTGTGGAGGTGCAGCCTCTCCAGCATTTTGGTGAGGTTCCTGGGCATATCAACACCAGTTTCTGTGGTGTTAGGTACCATCTGTAGGTGAATTTCAGAGTGAGTACTTTTCTTTTTGCTGATATGGATTTAAAGGGAGGTTTAGACCACATTCTAGTCCATTGGGTGGGCTTAATTTCGTAGCCTATGTTGTCCTCCCATTGTTTTTGATTGCATCAAGGGGATTTGTGGGGCTTTGGAGCAGTTTTGTATATTGTGGATAGCATCCCCTTGCCATGTCCCGTTGTTGTTAGGAGAAGGTTTTCAGAGAAATGGTCAATGGCCTAGTGGCTGTTGATTTTACTACTGGATTATTTAAGAAGGCATGTAGCTGATGGTGTGGTGACCAGGGTATTTGGGTGTCCCCTAGTTTGTTTTGTATTTCTTGTGTTGATATGGGTTTGTTTTTGTAGAATTCTGCTAGGCGATATAGGCCTTTGGCTTGCCAGGTTTTTATCTGGAGATTTTGTGCTGTGTGGTGGAATAGTAGGTGAGCCAGGAGAATTAGTGGGGGTGATCCATTGTTTCAACCAAAGAAAACAAGCTACCTCATAAAACAATTGCAGATATGGCAGCACAAAGCCTCCTTTTTCTTTTGCACCTATCATAATTTTGTATTTAATTCTTGACTTTTCTCCCTGCCTGGTAAACTTAGAGAAAATCATTTCCCCCCCATTTTTTGAAGCATCTTAAATTATTTACAATCAGAATTGATTGGAATAAAAAGAGCATCCTAGGTAGTATGTTCATTTTAATGGCTGAAATTCTCCCTAACAGGGAGAGTTTCATTCTCCCCCATATCTCCAGTTCTTTCTTAACCTCTTTCCACAATTTAATATAGGTTGAGAATCCTTACCGTCAGCCAAATTCCCAAATACTTAACTTTTTTGCCTATTTTTAAACCAGACATCCTTTCTATATAAAAAAAAATTCAACTGCTCATTCATGTTTTAAACCAACATTTTGGTTTTGTCTGAGTTTAGCATATCAGTTTTACTACTGTATATAGAACCCAAGTAAGTCAGGGAGATCATGGCAAGGAGGGGGAAGCACTATTAGTGGTTTTCTATGGGCCACAAGCATAACTCATGTCAACAAGGGCCCAGCTCTAGGGAGTTCCTTCACACAGATGCCTGGTCCCAGGTGTTTTAGAATTATTTATTTATTTATTTAGATTTTAAATTATTAAGGTTTTAGTATTTAAGTTTCTGAAATTCAATTTATGTTTTAGATTTTACATATCACATACCTCCCAACACATCTCAATGAAAACCAGAGGTGTCATCTTCCAGGCCCGCATGAGTCACACAACCTGCGCGAAATTGTAGCCCTGAAAAAAGTGCTTTATTGGGTCGAGATCGTGGTGCATAGAATCATAGAATAGAATCATAGAGTTGGAAGAGACCACAAGGGCCACCCAGTCCAACCCCCTGCCAAGCAGGAAACACCATCAAAGCATTCCTGACAGATGGCTGTCAAGCCTCTGCTTAATAGAATCATGGCCAAAATGGCAACTGTCCTCTTGTGGGGAAAATGGAATGTCTCAGATTTATCAGGGCAGTTGAGGGGTATGATATTATTATTATTATTATTATTATTATTATTATTATTATTATTATTATTGCAATGTATATACCACCATTCATCTGAGAATCACAGGGCAGTTTACAGTATTCACAGGACAGCCCAAGGATGTCATTATGCCTGACCGCTAATGAAAACAGAGCAATTCTTCAAAAATGAGTCACGCTGCTGCATGTAATGTGCATTTGGTTCTAGGGCCCTGTAGTACTGTTTGTCATGGCTAGCTTAGAGCCAGTGTGGTGTAGTGGTTAAGAGCGGTAGACTCGTTATCTGGGGAACCGGGTTCGCGTCTCCGCTCCTCCACATGCAGCTGCTGGGTGACCTTGGGCTAGTCACACTTCTCTGAAGTCTCTCAGCCCCACTCACCTCACAGAGTGTTTGTTGTGGGGGAGGAAGGGAAAGGAGAATGTTAGCCGCTTTGAGACTCCTTCGGGTAGTGAAAAGCGGGATATCAAATCCAAACTCTTCTTCTTCTTCTTCTTTCATGATCTTTTGCTGGATATGATGTTAATGTAGCTCAGGCATAGGCAAACTTGGCCCTCCAGATGTTTTGGGACTACAACTCCCATCATCCCTACCCAACAGGACCAGTGGTCAGGGGTGTTGGGAATTGTAGTCCCAAAACATCTGGAGGGCCGAGTTTGCCTATGTCTGATGTAGCTCTCCCCTCCTTACCCTAAATTGAGCAGTTCCTTCTAGAATGAAACTTCAGACCATTTGCTGAACCTTTGACATATATAGAGGCCTTTAAAATGTACAACAGGCTTTGATAGGAATGAGTAAGGGCTTTATTTATTTATTTTCAATACCCGCTACCATTCTGCATCATTTACAAGACATGAAACACCTCTAGCAATTGCACAGGCTTGTCCAGTCCAGGCAGCTGTTTTTAAGGGGATGGATGCTCATCCTACACACATGCATTCCTCTCTAATCGCCATATGCTGGTGACTATCTCACACTGGTCCCCCACCTGGCCCTGCCTATCTTATCTGTAGGTAGCCTCAACTGTGGTCAGTTCGAGAGAGAGAGAGACCCTGCATTTTGAAAGCACATACATGCACTTTAGCATGTAAGCACCGAACCGAGAATTTGGAAAGCTGCATTGTTAAATATCAGAAGGAAGCTATTATCAGAAATGCATATCTTAAACTATAGAGATTAAAAATAACTTAAGGTTTTCAGCTTTTCCAAATACAATGTATGCCATCTTTACTAATAAAAGCCCAGGATATGGTCACCCATTTGCCTGGGCATCTGCACCAACCCTAACATCTCCCCCGTCCTACACTCCAAAAATATACCAAGGGAGCTTGGATAGGCAGCAACCAATGATGCTGCAGTGTGATTCCAAGCCACAGAGGTTATGATGGCTCTAAGATACAATCTATATGCCTAGGAAAATCATGATTATAATCCTAATGGTATTACCCTACTTCAGTAAACAGGTGAAGGATTAAATACTTGAATGTTCCCTCTGATTTAATAACTCTTGGCACATGGAAGTCTAGGACTTAGACGGCTAGATTAGAATTCTTACCACTGACAAGGCATCTTTCTGTGGGCAGAACGTTATTGACATAGGAGAACATTCAATTATGTGGTTTCTTTCCACACACATCCTGAAATAGTACAGTACCACATGATATTTCTACTGTCCTAAATTTAGGGAGAGTAAGAACCCCTCGAGACTAGAAAGGAAAACAGGTACCCTCTGGGTGACTTGAAGGTCATTTTACTTGCCAGGCAATTCAACATCAGTAGAATCCTCCTGCATTAAATTTAGGGTATGTAGTCCAGCATCCTGTTTCTGGAAACAGCCATTCAAATAATCCAGAGAAGCTCAAAGAGGGCATCAGCCCTGCCCTAATAAAAATAATTAATAATATTTTTATTATTAGTACCCCACCCATCTGACCGGGGTGTCCCAGCCACCCTGGGCAGCTTCCAGCACATACAAAAATATAATAAAACATTAAACATTAAAAACTTGCCCTATTTCCAGGCCTACCCAATACAGATTAGTGCGAGTTCTGAACAAGGATAATAGAAGCTGGTTGGCTAATTTACCCATGCATCTAACTTCCCTAACCTTGAGACTCAGGTCTTCCTACATAAGATAGGGGTGCGAACTTTCATGGCTCCATGTGGCAGGATAGCCCTTAAGAACCAAATTTCACAAGTGGGTGTGGTTGCCCTCCTGTCAATCACATGATGGATTGGTGGGTTTCCTCCAGCCTGTGTAAAAAAACAAACCCTGTTTTGCTTTCTGACTCTCTCCATGCTTCCTCTTTAAACCCACAACGCTCTAGGAGTTTGAAGTTTTGTTCTTTGGAGAAAGTAACATGGAAACCTGCAAACACCAAAGAGAAAAGTCATTCATTCAGTTCAATTGAAGTTTTTATACTCAGACTTCAGATGAACTAAATTAAAACCACACAAAGTCTGTCAGTTTAACTGAGGTACAGTCTTCCAGCCAAAGTGGTTGAGAAGCACTTTGATAAAATAATTGTTCACACACTGCTGTATATGCTGCTACTCACCCAAATTAAAAAGGAGGAGGAGGAGGAAACATGTTTGTTTAAAATATCCCCCCTTTTTTGTTTAGTGTAATTTTAAAGATTACAAATATAATTGCAGGACAGGACAGGTGGTGATGTGTAATGTCAGCAGGCTCTCTTGTTAACAATCTCACTTCCGGTTTAACAAGTGCTCGGTGATGTTCTTATGTAATGTCAAGTAACAGCCAAATTATGTAATAGTGACCAATCTGCATTGTCAAGTTAGCCTTTGGCAAAAAGGAAGGAAGGAAGAAAATATATTGGTAATAGAAGGATTATATGTTCAGTCTTGTTTGTTTAATTTTAAATTTCTTACCTGCTCTTCATTATTAGACCCGGCCTAAACTATATAGGTTTCGTGTCGAAGGCCAGGGTAAAGAGATGTGTCTTTAGGTAATTAGGTGACAGGTGTTAATATATTTGGGGAGGCAATTGTGCAGCTTTGGGTGCCACAGAAAAATGCCCTCTCCTAGGCTGCCACCTGCCAAACTTTTGAAGGCAGTGGAACTACCACCTCATTAACATCAATGAGGGGTTGTAGGGAAGGAGACAGGCTCAAAATTTCTGAAAAGCTAAGTTGTTTAGGGCTTTAAACATTAATTTGGTCTGCAAATGACCTGAAGCTGTTTTAAAACAGGGGTCACGTCAATTCTAAATGGAACAAGTTAGTAATCTGGCTTGTGCATTTTGGACTAGCTAAAGTTAGGAGTTGTCTTCAAGGGCAGCACCATAGAGTGTATTGCAACCATCCATTCTGGAACTCACCAGAGCATAGAGTGCATTGCCAAGGTTCTCTCTGTCAAAAAAGAAGCTGTAGATAGCGAACCAGCAGTAGCTGGAAAAAGGCACTCCTAGCTACTCATGCCATCTGAGCCTCTAATGACAGTGATGGATCCATGAGTTCCCACAATCTGTGGACCTGTTCCTCCCAGGGGAGTACAAACCCTGCCCAGAACAAGCTGACTCTTCACCTCTCAGAACTGCACTTTAGTTTTTCAATACACTTTTTGTACTTCTGGTTTTTCTTCTTCTTTAAAATAAAAAAAGGTTTTAGTTAAGCCAGTTGGTTTTAAACAATGCAACCATAACAATTTACTGGCCTGCTGCAGTACATGTTGGCTTTTGTAGCTAGCCAAAAGGTTTGTAAAACGTAAGAGAAGAATTTAAATATGTGGAGGTGGCATTTTTAAATTAATTTGCAAGGAGCCCTCCGTGCACATAGGGTGGCTTTGAATCGGATCTAGAAATCTACCTTCTCGCAGTCTCTGAATTTGTACATCATGCCTGGTCATGTTTGCTTATCGTAAAAAGGAAAAAGAGGTTCAGTCCCTGCCCTGTATGACAAATTTAGAAATCTAGAAAATAGAAACAGAAGCTCCTGCTTCCTTGTTTTCAAAGTGAGGAAATCGGATATAAATGTTTGAGATACCGGTAATACATTGTACTGAGCATGTGACTGTTTCAGCTTAAGCTTTACGTTTTCATTTTGGAACAGTGGACATTATTTATTTAGCTAGTTTATATTTGGCAATAATATTTATATACTACTCAATCAACAGAAACTTCTAAGCCAGTCACATAAAAACATAATAATAATAATGGTAATAATAAATTTTATTATTTATATCCCATCCATCTGGCTGGGTTCATTAAACATACTACTAAAAGATCAAATGTTAAAAATCTATAAAACATTTATCACAAACAAACAAACAAAATCAGCAGTTTTAAAACAACATATGTAATTTAAAAATTCCATGTTCCAGCTGCATGTCTGGGGAAGATTGCCTATACAAACAAGTGTTTAGCAGGTTTGGAAAACAGTTCAGCAAAAATCCCGGCCTAATATTAATGGGCAGGGAGTTGCAGAGTGGAGCTTCTGCCATACTGAAAGTCTTGATTCCTTGCAAATATGAAATGGACATTATGAGGTACATGCAAAAATGTCAGTTCCACAGACTGAAGTGGTCAAGGGGGCAGATATGGACTAAAGGGGCATCCTGAAACTAGTGTAGGACCCACTATGCAGACAGCAAAATTCAAGGTGTGTGAGCCAAACTGGCACGTATTTCTCTTTTCATAAACGTACATGTTTTGAGTCAGCTTGGGCAATGAACGGAAGGAAGTGCCTTTCTAGCTGCTACCTATTGCTTTTCACACTGAACATCACTGGTATGCCTGACTCCAGCTACAAAAGCTGAGGCTGCTGAACAGACTGTTTGCCTGGGTATTGTTTAGAGAAGTTTATGTTGGGGGAGGGTTGTTGCTGTTATTGATAGTATTTTGTGTATCCTTATTTTGTATCTTATTATTTATGTAGAATTATAATGAGGGTGGTATTCAAAATTTAATAAATACTAATTTGGTTGTGCACTTTTTGATGCTTATTTATTGTTTATGACTACTTTTGTTATGTTTGTAATTATGTATTTTTTCATGTTGTATGCTGCCTTCAGCATGGTTTTAACTATGGAAAGGTAGCATACAAATAAAATGTATATATGTTTGAGGAGAAAGCAAAATAAAAGCAGCTACTTCAGTTTTGTGCCTTGATGTTGACACAATTCGCAGCTTACCGGTAAAGGTAAAGGGACGCCTGACCGTTAGGTCCAGTCACGGACAACTCTGGGGTTGCGGCACTCATCTCGCTTTAGACTACTGTAAATCATTCACCCCTATTTTCCTGCTGTTGATTTGATTAGCTTTTAATGCCACTGTGCTGCCCCCAAGTGACATGTTTCTTATAAACAAATGGTATGATAGTAATAGTAATAATAATAATAATAATAATAATAATAATAAATATACAGAACTCTACAGGGTTTAAACATTAAAAACAACAGTTATTACAAGTACATAGATTTTTACACAGTGTTTCTGTTTCTCCTGTGGCCGTAGCAAGTACAGTGGTACCCTCAGGTTAAGAACTTAATTCGTCTGGAGGTCCGTTCTTAACCTGAAACTGTTCTTAACCTGAAGCACCACTTTAGCTAATGGGGCCTCCCGCTGTCGCTGCGCCGCCAGAGCACAATTTCTGTTCTTATCCTGAAGCAAGTTCTTAACCTGAAGCGTTATTTCTGGGTTAGTGGAGTATGTAACCTGAAGCATATGTAACCTGAAGCGTATGTAACCTGAGGTACCACTGTACCCATAATTTGATTCAGGGTTGTAAAAGTGGTTGAGTTTCTTTTCACTGTGCATATGGGTGGAAAGTTATCTGCACCTGGGTAAGTAACTACTTAATTCAGGTAACACTGCACATTTGCATTTCAAGTGGCAATGCTTGAATACTGAAAATTCAGGCCACATGGTTCATGCTTAGCTTAGCTTAGCTTAGTTTAGCTTGCCTTGTTAGTGTTTGGGGTGTTATGCACTACTGTTCACGGGAATTTTTTCCAAGAGGGGCAAAGTGAAGGTTTGAAATGAATGAATGAATGAATGAATATGCATACATAACTAGCTTCAGAGAACAGGCCAACTTTTACTAGTAGACCTAGTGACTATGTGATGGTGGGCTAGTAAACCCAGCTCCAAGAAACTTCTTTTCGTGTCTGTCCCTCTGTTGTTTCTCGGTAGGTATACCTGCTGTTCATCTGCATTCGGATAATGTTTTCGACATTCTCTGCTGAAACCCTAAATTCTTTCGCCAGGTCCTTTCACTCCCTCCAGCTTTAGTTAATTGCATTGCTCACTGCATCTCCCTCCCCTCCCCAAAAAGCAAATACCGGTAACCCAATGGATTACATTTCAGGGTTGTAATGCACTGCTCTGTTGTAAAATTTCATTTCACATAGTCAACATGAACACAAACTCTAGTTCTTGCATCTTGTTTGCAATGCTTTCTGCCTCTCCTATAGTTTCTCCCTTTTGTGATTGGTCTTCAGCTATACTTTCCAGTATAAAATCACTTGACTGTTGAGAAAAAGCTGGACAACAGTCAACAGCACATGGCATGAGTATATTCTGTTCTAAAAGCTTCTTCCATTCTAAAAGCATTCTAAAATCTTATTCTTCAAATTCTTTTTTTTTAACCCCCCCCTAATTTTATGTGTGTGCCCTTGCTTTGCTGGTGCCCCAAACATGGGCTTAGTCTGCCTGTCAGGTAACCCAGCACTGTTCACTTAGCTAGTGAAAAGCATCTTGCAAGATACTTGACAAGCTACCAAGGCACTTCCATCTGTAACTTGGGTAACAGCAGGATGTTACACCAGCAAACAAACAGAAAATGAAAAAGCATGTGTTCATTTACAAATACAAACACCAAGATGGAGAACAGAGAGTGAACCAGGCATGCATTTGAGCTGAAGGGGTACATAATGTTTGCAATTAAAAAGGACAGGACTGTTCAGCTGCCAGTTCTGACCACAAGAGGGAGTTGTGTATTCTCACACATTTCAAGCATATTGGTAACATTCAAATGGATGGTTTGCACTTGTTTAGGTTCTGTGCACCCCTTGACACATGACCTCCAATAATGTTCTTTGTATTTAACCTGTGTATTTATAGAATCATAGAATGTTTACCTGTTATATATGGTCACTCTTAAAACTCCCACAGCTGAACTGCTGAGTCAATGCTCAGAGCCGGTCCTACCGTTAGGCAGAGCAAGTCAGCAAGTTGGTTAGGTGTTGGATAATAGAGCTGTGTGCGTTACACCCTGCATCCTCTGTTACCTTGCTGTCCTCCAGTGTGGTGGAAAATGCTGTCCCATCACCAGTGTTGAAGTACATTTCAACAGCTGCTCTAGTCAGTTCTTGTATATGGAATGGTGGGTGCCATTTTCTTTGTATATACTACACACACTTGCACAAACTGTTTTCTATGTGTTTTTTATTTGTATGGGCCTATGGCCGTAAATAAAATTCTCTCTCTCTCTCTTTGTATATATGCTTATTGGAGTGCGTGTGTACACACATGAACGTAAGACAGGGTACGAGCATATCAGGTTATAATCAATACAAAAGAAGCAGAAAATAGCAGCCAGTAACAACTGGATACTCTGTGTCAGCTATTGTGAATATTCATTGTAAGTTTTTCAGATCTTGCTGGTGGGTGTCATTTTGCTGTTTGCCGCAAGCAGCAAAATATCTTTGGCCGGCCCTACCATTGCTGTAGCTCATAGCATCAGGTTTCAAGACTGCAGTGATGATACAAAGGTTGCCATAGTTGCTGCTGTACAGATAGCAACAATATATAAGTATTTTGTGTGACTTTAGGGAACGGGTCTAGTCACACAGCCCGACACCCTAAGAATGGGCAATGGCTTCAGTTTGTGTGCCTGTATGATGCCTGGCATAGTCACGTTTGATGTGCTATTAGTTGCTGTGGTGCAGTATATTGTTTCTTCCATATCAGCTAAAGCAAACACATAAGTTTCTGTTGTTTGGAATTTGCTTTGGACAGGATTTGCTCTATAATCATTGCTTCCTACCTCAAGTAAGTGTGCATACGTACTTGTTCCGAGTAACTGAAGTAAGCCCCATTGAATTCTGCTGGTAGATTTGTTTATTTCTAATCTCTAATTAAATTCCGAGGTTTCTCTCCAAGATGTTTATTACTTCATGGTCAACTTGGTGATCAAAATGTCTTAGTCATTTGCAAGATTGTTCTTGGATATGAACTGGACTTGCAGCTCTGTGAAACCTGTGCTGTTCAGTAACATTTCCCTGAAACAATTCCTTGATGTATGAGAATGGCATAATAAATATTGTAATATTAAACATGTAAACATAGTTTGCATTGTTGATCCCTATCATTCCACTATGAATGCTTTAGAAGTCTGTATGTTCTGTCACAATTAACAGCTGCTTTTCATTAACTATCAACCCCTCTGTGCATAAAGATCCCTACTAGAATTGCTGCTGTTGCTGCTGCAAACCCTGACTCTTGACTAGCCCTAAAAGTGGAAATGTCTCTGCTTTTAATATTCAGTGCCGAGGCCTGGATGGAAGCAGGGAAATGAAAGCCCTGGCACTGCTTCAACTGCTCCTCCTCCTCCTGGGGGGAAATGCATATGTCCTACTGATTGACTTCTGAGTATTGCTCCCTCCCAAGCATTGGGGGCTGCTGGTACCCCATAAGGCAGGGGAGACCAGCAGTGGGTGGAGCCAGATTGAGTGAAACATAGGGGCACTCCCTGATCAGCTGTAAGTAGGCAGGCTGGTGGGGCCAGCTGAGAATGGACAGGCTGATGGGGCAGTGCCCCATTTACCCTAGCGGACCATTCTCCATTTCTTCCAGGGAGCTTTGGTGTAGAAGCAGCAGCTGGGGTTTGTGCACATATATTTTCATTTGATATGCAGTTTGGCTCTCTGTCTTCCTGGTTTCATAGCACTTGCACACTACTTGGCATTATGTTCACAAACCATATTTACCATATTATACTTTGGGGCTATTTTATAAATGATCAGTGGTTCTGGTGATAACAACTGGTTTTGAAGGAACTTACGGTACTATGACATGAAGGCTCTCTTCCTAAGTACATTTGCTTGAGAGTGCAGTCCTGCTTGGGGACTAATCTGTGGTCCTCCAGAACTTGTTGGACTACCCTTCTCCTTATTTTTGACCATTAACCATGCTGGCTGGAGCTCATGGGAGATGGAGCTCAGCAAAACTTGGGAGGACCACTACTACCCCAAATTGAAGTGTCCAGATATGTGTGAGTAAGTTATTTCCTCTGCTTGCCTGCGATTTGCAGAGGGTAGAATTGAGCCAGGCCATCATACTCCCATTTCCTCTCTCCATCCAGCTCATCAGATTCCCAGCCCCTGCATTTCCTCTTGGGCAGCAAGCAGGCACCACCACCAAGCGAGGTGCTGACTCCTGGCAACTGTGCCATGTGGCCTAGTGGGTTGCTATAGGCACAACACAATGGGGTCCTCTGCACCCTGACCCTCTCACACTGAGAACAGTGTTACTTGTTAATCCCCTTCTTCAAGGAGTGGGACATAACAGGTTAGTTTCGTTTGACTGAGAGAACACTGGGGATGTGTGGTCTCTTGGTAGTATTTTGTTTTATTTATGATATACAAGTGGGTACTCATTCAGGCAAGCAACAAATCCACAGAGAGCACCTTGTGTAGCCCACCCCTCCCCCTGCCTGGGAAGGCTGCACTTACCGTTTCATCTACAAGCTACAAACTCTCGACAACTTCTAACAACAAATCACATTTTTCTTCCACTGGTACACAACTTCTTCCAGAGCATCGGTCTGAGTCTCCACCCATGCAGGTGAACTGACTAGTTGGAAGCATCTTGTCCAGCATTAAGGGAAATAAGGTTGTGTTGCCAAGTTCTTGAACCTTATCCAACATCCCTTTTACTAAACCACAATGACAAACCCATTTACAATAATGGGACAGCCAATGTTACAACAGAATTGCACTTTAAATTGCATTGAAGTAAATGGGATTTACTTCCAAGTAAGTATGCTTAAAATTAGTGTGTGTGTGTGTGAGAGAGAGAGGTGAGTCCTATCCAAAGCAGAGTGTTAGTTTTAATATCAAGGCCTCTCTATCTGGCCCTCAGGACTTTCCCCAGGCTACACCCCCTCCCCAGCCAGACCTTTCACTTGCCCTGGTTTGGGTGTTTTTGCCTGGCTGAAATTTGTCCTCGAGCTCTGATGATGATGATTTGCCTGTGTGGTGGATAGAAAAGGGTGTATGTACATGTGTAGAAATGAGCCTATTGTACAAAGATAATAGAGCATGAGATTCTTAATCTTAGGGTCATGTGTTCGAGCCCCATGTTGGGCAAAAGATTCATGCACTGCAGGGAGTTGGACTAGACCAGGCACCCCCAAACTGCGGCCCTCCAGATGTTTTGGCCTACAACTCCCACGATCCCTAGCTAACAGGACCAGTGGTCAGGGATGATGGGAATTGTAGTCCAAAACATCTGGAGGGCCGAAGTTTGGGGATGCCTGGACTAGACGGCCCTTGTGGTTCCTTCCAGCTCTACAATTCTATGAATCTACAACTCCTATTAGTTTCTCTACAATTTCTATTATTTTACAACTCCTACTGGCTGTGCTGGCCAGAGATGATGGGGGTTGCAGGCCAGCAACATCTAGAGACTAGGAGTTAAGAGAGGGGTGAATTATTCTGGCAAAAAAGTTATCCTCTCCTATTCCTCCCCTGGTTTTCCCCCTTCTCTCCCTCTGATGTCTGCTTACTGCCGTAATGTAGGTTGTAATCTTTTTGAGACAAGGGCCATTTTTATGTAAGTCTTACTGTGCTGAATGACAGCCCAGAGGCCTGATTTTATTTGCTTACTCCTGCAAAGCACCACATATGTTGACGGTGCTATATCCTAATCCCGTGCCCTGGGATGGATGCTCTATTGAAATCAGACGTGATGTCCTTAGCGTGTAGCTGACAAGCTTGCAGGGGCAGCTGGAAACCTTTCAGAAATTGCAGAAAACATACTGTAGGATTTCTTCCCTCTCCGTGTGGTGATCCGGTTGCATGCAGGCCCGCCTGTGCAAGACCAGCCATTTTCGCACACCACTGCGACCTACCTTAAAAAAAAAAAAAATGCTTAGCAGCAGTGTGCCAAGAACGTACACTGCCTGTACATGGTGCCCAGAATGACTTGCAGGAGCTGCCAACAGGCAATGAAGGGCCCAAGCAAGCCTTTCCCTTCACCCCTTTCATGCTCAGAGGCTTGTGTCAACAACTGATTACTTTGTCCAAAGGCAGGGTCCAGGGGTGGGCTTTAGTCCCCAGCAGGGTTGCGAGTCCTCCAGGGCTGAATCAGGGATCAGGTTTCGATCCGGGATGTTCCGGCTTAGCGGGCAACGCGCGAGGAAGCTGCTTTTAGCAGAAACTGCCTCCTCTTCCTCCTGCCTGGCTGCTGTCTCTTTAAAATCTCGATTCGAGACAAAATGGTAACAACAACCGCCGCCGCGACTTGTCTGGTGCGGGGATAGAGGCACCCAAACAAGTGAGGCAGTTGAGACCCTAGCAGGGAAAAAAAGAATAATAATAAAAGTGGAGGGGAGGGGTGGAGAAAGAAGGGGGGGGAGAGGTTTCCTCCGCTGCACATCCAGCGGATGGGTGCAGCGTTTGCCTTTACCGCAGCGTGATGCAGTTGGACCGAGGAAGGCGTTGTTGTTGTTGTCGCCGCCGCCGCCGCCGCCGCTCTTGAGAAGAGAGGGAAGCAGCTGACCAGCCGGCGAGGAGAGAAAGCAAAAGCGCGCCACCCGGGCTCACCCAAGGCTGGGATCGGAGGAGAGAGGCTGTGCGCAGCAGGAGCCTGAACCTGCCCGCAGTGGCGGATCTGCTCGCTTGGGCGTTTGGCAGGAAGAGGTGTTTTTTCCTTCCGATCGCTGCTCGCTTGCTGCGTCTGCGTGTGTTTCTCTCCCTCTCCTCCCCCCGACAACCTGCGCTTCTGCCGCAGCTCCGAGGGCAGAGGAGAGCCTGGGCGCACGAGCAGGGTGCGATGGCGACGGGCAGAAGCAACCCCCCCTAAAGGATGACCAGGGGGCAGGCGTCTCCTCCGGGGCGCGCGCGGGGGGGTGTCGCTTGCTGGCGCCGATTGGGAGAGCAGAGGCAACAGCAGCAGCAACAGCAGCAAGCAGCAAGCAGCTACCACCACCAGCTCTCAGGAGCGGAAGGAGAGAGGCTCTGCAGAGACTTCATTTCCTCCCCTGACCCCCTCCGTTTACATCACTAGCTGGTGACAGTCCCATCTCGCCGGCAAAAGTACCTGCCACTCGAGCTGCTCCGGGAAGGGAGGCTCTTTGTATGCCGCAGACATGGCCAGCCAGCAGGATTCCGGCTTCTTTGAAATCAGCATCAAATATCTGCTGAAATCCTGGAGCAATAGTGAGTACAGCTAGGTTTTGCCTCCACCCCGAGCTCCCTTCCCTCTTCCTCATATCTCGTCTCCAAGGCAATATAGTGGCAAGGGAAGAAGAGCAAATGCTGAGCCGCCCTGGTCGCTTTGTGAGGGTCAGTTTGAACCAAGGCGCTCCCTCACCCCCAACAACACTCTTTTTAGGGGCGTTTGTGTGAGGGGGAAACTCTGCTGTTTCAGTACATGGACGTATCAAGAGGGTTAAATAGCCTTCCTTTAAGTGGAAGGAGGGTAATGGGATTATGCTTGATTTTACTTGATTTAATTCTCAAATTAGGCTCCTTCCTGGATCTGCCTCTCTCTATCTGGATGAGGACAGGGTAGGGTAATTCCTGCCTCTCCTCCTTAAATGCTTTTGACTGGTTTGTTCAGTCTTACTTCATTACAATGTTTGCCGAGTACTGTTTTCCTACAGCAGATTGGCATGTTTTGTGTTTGTCTGTTCCGGTGCTGCATATGTGTGAAAAATGGGACAAATAATGTTCCAGGTTCTCTTTCGTGTATTTTCATTAATAAATCCAGGCAGTAAAGATTGTCAGTTCCCTTTTTCGTGGTTTTATTGTTTTGTTTTATACTGTATTTGCGTTGAAGGAGCCTGCTTTCTTCTTGAACCAAATGAGAGAGCTGCAGAATGTAAACAAATGAGTTTGGAGCTATCCACTATTGCAGGGCTTGGTATTGCTGATGCACCATTGTCCTCTATGGCATCTTATACTAGTTTTTGATATGGTGGGAATGTTACATAATAAAGATCAGCAAATGTCAAGAACGCTCACAAAAAGTGCAAAGTCAATCAGGCCTTTAGGCTGTCAACTCGTGATTTTTAAGTACTGCAATGTGAAATTTCATTTTAAAAATGTGTCCAGCTCATGCCTCTATTACGTCAGCAAACACGAAGAGCATCAGATTCTACCGACTTCTGAAATGCACATTCTCTCTAGAAAAAATACAGCTAGGCTATATTTGCTATTAAGCAACTCTGACATACAATGGATTTAAGATTTGTACTTTAATGTGGCACTAATTACAGTACCTGATTATAAATCTAAAAAACCTAATTTAGGTACATCAGGATATTACAGTTTGTAACTGATATATCAAGGGCACCATCTGTGAATGATACCTATAAGCACTATTTTATAGCTGAGTTTAGTCTATAAGATTAGTCTTAATTTTTTTTTCATAAGAGAACTGTGAAATCACCATGGATAATATTGTTTACCTCAACAACATTTTTTAAAATTGCCCTGTTCCAAATCATTCTCATGTTGCATACTTCTAGAATATATTACAGCATTCATGCACTTTGGTTTTTCAGCTACCATTAATTGATTTGAAATGGATATTAGATCCAGAATTACAGAAGAGGGGAAATAAAATGTGGTAAGATTTTTGTCATAGATCATTGTGTTCCTTTGAAAAACACGTAATGTGAAGTCAAGGTAGTTCTTCAACTTGTACTGTAAGTGGTACAGGCTTAATGAAAATTAGCTGAATATTTTATTTCTATGTACCAGCATTCACTTCATCAAATTCTATAGCCTTTCATTGGAAAGATGCTTAGAAGTTGAACAGCTTTTCTATACTGTACACAAAAGTCACAAGGTGAGATTATGAGAAGCAGTTATTTCTCAACATAATTCTTTTCTATAAAGAAACTCCAATCTATCAAGTAGTCTAAAAAAGAAATGGATAGAAGCTGCTGCATATTTGCATAGATAGGACCATACATTTGTTTAAGGGTTTCCTGTGGTGACTGTTGGGGTGAGGCTTAAATGCCACTTGTTTGAAATTGCAAGTGAGCTTGCTCATGCTTGAGCAGCAGCCTATTTTTAAAGTAACGTCTACCTGAGTTTGGAGAACAGCCATTATGTTGATTGCAAGGTGAGAGGAACCAGGTCAAGGTGGGAAGTTGAAACTCCGACTTCTTCCTTTCTTTTCACCTTCCTTGCGCTTCCTTTACATGCTTGCTGTGTTTTCTTGTTTCTCTTCTGCTACGAAGTGCTCTCCATTAAATACTGTAGAGACTCAAGGGCATGGGAATGGCAGAGTACAGAAGAACAGTGGCTCTGTATGCTTGGTCTGTGGCCTCCACAGCTGCAGTCATAGCATAGGTTCTTGGAAAAAGGTGTAAAGGAAACTTTGGTTTCCAAGTTGTGACCCAAGAGCCTCTCAAAATGTGATACTGCTACTCAGCTGTCATTCTCAGTGTCTCAGCATGGCTAGGAGCCAACTAATCAGTCACCTGGGACACAGTGGGCCAGTTCAGACATCACAGTAAACTCTCCCCTCACCTCCAGCATGGCTACAAGGAGGAGATTAGAAGCTTTCATTTCCATTTTGGATTAACTGTGGTTTAGTGTTGCATCTCAGCCTACACCGTGGGCCATGTTAACTAAGGTCTGAAACAAACCATATTTTGAAATTGGCTTGGTTCAATCAAACAATAGTTAAGATTAATAAGTTGGTTGGGTTTTGATGAAATGGCAAGCTGCAGCTAACCAAAAACTGAAGCGGAAGTTTCCATATTTTGCCCTGTGGTCGCCATTGTCTGAACTAGCCCATTCTGTTATATTTGCATATGATGATCTAAGAGATCTGTGAGACCATGGGGAGATTTATGGAAAATCCTGAAGGTCTTCTGCAGGGTGAATACTGACAAAACAATGTGAAACTGAACTCAGTACAGCTGTACTGAATGAGTAGGTAAGTGTTGTTATGCAGGTCATTGCTGCATAAGAATTGGCATTGCTGGATTTAAACATGGTCTGTAGCATCAGTCAAGGCATACCATTGAATCTGTCGTCGTAAGTTTCTCTTAATAATATGGTTCAGTGCCCTTATTAACAAGTACAACATTTTTGTGCTGACGCATTAGTACTTATCAGCATTAAAGCATACATTCATCCATCCCAAATGGATTCCTGATGTAACATAATATAATGTAATATTAATAAACAAAATTCATTCTAGTACTGTATCGGTAATTAATTATTTACAGTAAGTAACAATTACAAGATTTTAACGACATTTTAAAATAGTTAGCTTTTTGAAACCACTGCTTAAATATTTCAAAGCACACAGCATTTCTAAGTGACTGTGAGGACATGCCTAAGCAGGTTTACTCAGAAGCAAGCCTTACTAGTGAGTAAGCCCCACTGAAGTCAGTAAGTGTGCTTATATGATTGCAGTCTAAGTGAATTAACTTTCAGCATACTCTGCCTGTTCTCAGAATGTGGAGCCTGCAGCCATGCAGGTGCTATTGGACTCCCAACTCCCATCATGGCCGGTGCTCAGGAACAATGGGAGTTGTAGTACAACAATACCCACAGGGCTGCAGGCTCTCCATCCCAGTATAATTATTATTGTATTTTTTAAAATATCTCATCTTTTTCCCTGACTCAAGGCGGATTTTAACATTTGATGTTTTAATATGTTTTATATGTACTGTAAGCCTCTCAGAGTGGCTAGGGAAACTCAGCCAGATTTGGGGGGGGGGGTATAAATAATAAAATTGTTGTTGTTGCTGCTGCTGCTGTTAAACAGAAAGAGCTAAAAGCATAAGGGGGTAATTAAAAAAAACCAGTAATAGAATTTAAACTATTTATCTATATTAAATCTATTAAAACATACAAATAATTGCAATAGAAACTTCAAAGCACCAGTATGAAATGGAAAAGTATTTCAAACTCATAATCATGTAAAGGAATCACTCCTCAAAGCAAGAGTCCATTTTGGCTTCAGCTAATAATATACACGTGGCAACTAATTTAGCCTAATGCACACAGGTTAGACAAGATGTTTTGTGAAGACAAACAATTGGTCCCTTTTGGAGCGACAGAAGAAGCCTGTAGAGGACTGGGCGGGTTGGGGGACTGGTTACAGGAAACCACATTCATGGCATTCTGAATTACCTTTTTAAAAACAAAACAAAACTGAAATTATGTGAATAGGACAGACTAACTGAGTCGAGTCAGGTCAAGTGTTGAAATGTTTTGCAGGCAAAATGTCATGCAAGATGGCCCCTTTCAGGGCCCACAAATTTTGTCAATTCATGTTGGTATTCAGTCCACAGACAGACCTGATGCGGACCCCTAACATATATCCAACGTGTATTCTCAACATTCAGTTTGTGTTGAGTTCCATTTCTAAAGCGTGACTTTAAAACCAGTTTATGGTTGATAATACCCTTCTTACTTTTTAGTTTGCTTTTAAAGTAGAGTTGCCATCTGGATGTTTGGCAAATGTAGATTTTGGTGAATTTCCTTAAAAATAGCTCAAAAACTTCAATTTTCATTGACTTTGCCCCCCCAAAAGCTCAATTTCCGGATTTTCACTATTGAAATATGGCAACCCTATTTTATAGGAGCCACATGTTTTAGAACCATTGGCTTGTTTTAAAGGGAACAAAATTTAGCTCAAAGTGAGTCACGACAATAACAAACCTTAAAAAAGAACCAAAACATATCCATAACATTTTAGTCAATTTGCTGTATCTATATCAGCATAATAATAAAACACAATAACTCATCAATGAAATGAAAGTAAAAACAATAACTTGCTTTTGTGTACATTTTATTGTTTTAACTTGCCCTGATGTCTTTGGAGGAAAGGTGAGTGAACGTTTTCCAAATAAATAATAAATAAGCGCATTAGTAAGCAATAAATACAGTTCAATACCAATGCAATAATTCAAAAAGAATCCGATAAATCCATGCTTAATATAAACATTACAATTTCTATTTAATTAATATCAATACCAGGATATCAGAGTTCTGGTCAGTTAACCTACTCATGCATATCTGAAGCCTCGAACCCAAAGGAACTCCATGCACCAATCCCCCTCTGTTCAGTCACAACAGCATCCATTCATACTGTGTGTGCTTGTTTAGCATTTGAATTTGTTTGTATTGTCATGTGAGTCATCAAGTGAAGATGTGGGCCTTGAAAAGAAGAATATACATACATACATACATACATACATACATACATACATAGGTAAAGGTAAAGGACCCTTGACACTTAAGTCCAGTCCGAATGACTCTGGGGTTGCGGCGCTCATCTTGCTTTACAGGCCGAGGGAGCCGATGTTTGTCTGCAGACAGTTTTTCAGGGTCATGTGGCCAGCATGACTTAGCCGCTTCTGGCAAAACCAGACCAGCGCACGGAAACGCCATTTACCTTCCGCCGGAGCGGTACCTATTTATCTACTTGCACTTTGATGTGCTTTCGAACTGCTAGGTTGGCAGGACCTGGGACTGAACAATGGGAGCTCACCCCTCACGGGGATTTGAACCGCCAACCTTCTGATCGGCAAGCCCAAGGCTCAGTGTTTTAGACCACAGCACCACCCGCGTCCCACATACATACATACATAAAAATTCAATTCACTATGTAAAAATGTAGACAAAGACAACATGGCGACTTTTCTAAATGATGTAACAGCACACTCTTGTGCAGGTTTACTCAGAAGTAATCCTCAATGAGTTCAGTGGGGCTTACTCAGTAATGAATTTGTTTAGGATTGCAATCTGAGTCTGGAGTCATGCATGTACCTGGGAGTATCTAATGTTGTAAGTAAGCCTCCTGACAGTGCAAGGTTCCTTCCTTGAGCAATGGCACTCCCTTCTCTCCTTCCACTGCAGCCCCCAAAATCTGTTCTTCGGGGGGGGGGGGTTCCCAGATGAAAATTGTTGCGCTAATAGAATGTGTTCATTGGATACTGCCCAAGACCTCCTTGCTGAGTACATTGAGTGCTCTGATTTTAAATTATACTTTTATTACTATGGGGCAATTTTGGGCATTAGTCATACTCAGAGTAGACTACTGAAATCAATGAGCGTAAGTATTCTTATATACATATATTTATATGAGAGGGACATTGAGGAAGGCACAGAGCTTGCAGGATTCACTGATAGGCAATAGTTGACAAACACATTAATCATTAGAAACGAGAAACATTATCATAATAGCATCATGGACCCAAACAGAGGACCATATGGGAAAAAGCCATTCCATATTAGACATCCAGAACATGGTTTGGAAGCAACAAATCAAACAAATTTACATGTGTACAAAAGACCCCATGGTGACTTTATTTTCTTTCATCTTGGGAGTTCTATCCCATCTTTCTTAGTGAATTTTTAAGGTTGCAAACAAGTGCATCTATTAAAACAATGCATAAAAATTAAACTTAACATTTAAGTTGTTTAAAAACAAACAAGCCAACACCCAGATCTAGTATAAAAGCATCAGACTCTGGCCATTTTAAATAGCAGTGCCAAAAAAACTACTTGCTGGGAAAAAGTAGGTCTTGGCTATCTCTCAGAAGACCAACAAGAATGGGCAGGATGTTCCACCATCTTGGCACCAACGAAGAAAGAGCATTGGGCCCACCCCACCAAGCCTTAAGAAGAGTTTGGATTTGATATCCCGCTTTATCACTACCTGAAGGAGTCTCAAAGCTGCTAACATTCTCCTTTCCCTTCCTCCACCACAACAAACACTCTGTGAGGTGAGTGGGGCTGAGAGACTTCAAAGAAGTGTGACTAGCCCAAGGTCACCCAGCAGCTGCATGTAGAGGAGCGGAGACGCGAAGCCGGTTCCCCAGATTACGAGTCTGCCACTCTTAACCACTACACCACACTGGCTCTTTTACTCCAAACATTCCCAGAATTCAAGAACTGCAGCATATGCAAGTGGCATTTCATGTTTCTGTACAGCTCTAACTGCCACACCTTTTATACATCTGCATGTATCTTACTCATCAATTCTGAAGTAAACATTGCACAATGACTGTTCATTGGTTGGCATAAGAGCCAGGTGGGTAATTTTGGCGGCACCTCCCTGACTTCCCTGATGCCTTTCACAGTTGCTGCTCTCGGCCCTGTAAATGAATAATGGCATTGAAAACCACAGGCATGCATTATTAACGTTTCATATGCTGAAATGGCGATCCAGATCCTCTTGTCACTACCTTAGCTAATGGAAGCAATGCAAAGCTACCATACTGGGATGGGCATACTGGTCCCAGGGACCTGGCTTTCCTAGGTTTCTGTGAAGAGAAGCCTTTCACAGCGGACTTGTTATTTGCATTAGCCCCCAAGGGGCTAATAGGAACATGAGAAGCTGCCCTTATACAGCCATTGGTCCTGCTGGGTAATGCGATACTTCCTTTCGTTTGACATTTCACCTTCATGATGCAATATGCTAGTTGAACATAGAGTTTACGATAGGCAGGATGCAAAGTACGACGTGGAATGAGAAGATCTCGTAAGAGTTGTTTGCCTTGAAACTTTGCTCAGCATTTTAAATGTTGTATCATGTTCTCACTAACGTTGTTGTTGTTGATCTGTAAACGCCACAAGTCTGCATTAAATCCTAAACCCCTATGTGACTATACCCCCTATATGTTTAGTGCAGTATTTCCAGTATATTTCACTCTGTAGTTAAGACCTTGTGAAGTAGATGCTGGCTTTCCCATGATGTTCCATATCCCTATGAATGATCATGTGGGCCAATGCTTCCCTCACAGGTACCAGCCTATCATTTCCCCTCTGCTCCTGTACTTCTGTCTGTTTCCCCCTTCAAGTTTATAAACACAGACTAAGTGGATGCCCACATTCTCACACCCGCTGGTTTGTGCTGCTTTTTTAACCAAACGTGCACACACTTAAGCAGAACAGTTCCCTATCTATTTTGCAACACCACAGGAATACCCTCCTCTCTCTCTCTCTCTCTCTCTCTCTCTCTCTCTCCTCTCTCTCTTACGATAGTTCATCAAAATTATTGAAGCGCATATGAGTGCATAGTATTTTGTGTGCCCATTTGGAACTTTCAAACACATTCAAACTCAACGCAATACTGCTCCCCAGATGCTAGCAGAAGTGTGTTTTATACAGGCTACAATCCTAGCGAGGCACACTTCCTTGTGAGCAGGCTCCGTTGGGACACCTTGGCTTTACTTCAGAGTCAACTTGCTAAGGTCTGAGCAGTTGGATTTCAGCCGAGCAAAGCATATCACAAGGTGAAAGAAGGGAAACTGGGGGGGGGGGGGTGTTAAGAAATTTTGCTGCTGGTGGTGCTAGAATAAAATATTCCCAAAGATGATATAAGGCTATACTGTAAATACTTGGAAAGCTTTGATGGATTTCAAATGGATTGTAAATGCTTCTCTTTAAACACAGGGTCACAGGTCATGTATACTTAAAGCACATTTAAAGGATGTGGGCTTTCCCAAAAGGATTTTGGGGAGCTGCAGTTTGCTAAGGGTGCTAGGAATTGTAGCTCTGTGAGGGGTAAACAACCATTTTCAGGATTCCTTGAGGTGGAAGTTGTATGCTTAGTTAAAGGTAATTTAAATGTATGTGGATGTGGCCACAGTTTATAGGAAAGTGCTGTTGTGCAACTCCTAGTCATCCCAGTGGACTTGACAGGAGAACCTATCTTGACTACCCCATGATGGCAAAATGGAACCACCAGGTTCAGAGGTCGCATTATGCCTCTGAATACCATGGAGATTTGCTGCCTCCTTGCCTTGCTTGTGGGTTTCCTGGGCTGCTTACAAAATGCTGTACCAGATGAACCTGTGGTCTGAGAGAATAGGACTTTTATGTTAACTTGTTCACAGAAGAGTGATCTGTGTCAGTTATAATTATTATTATTATTTAAAAAAACCAAACCTACTTCAAATGCAGCTTATTCATTGTGTGTGTGTGTTTAAGTGGTGTGTGTATTTTATGAAATGAAGTGCTCTTGACTTACATTTATAATTTTAATGGTTGTTTGGGATGCTTTGACTGAAGTGGCAGTAATGTTGCATGATTCTAAATAGACCTCTGTGCCTTTAAAAAGGTATATTTATCTAGTGTGCTAGTAATGCAAGTCACCTCTGCTGTTCTGTAATGTGAATCAGGTTGGAATTTGGACATATTTTCAGCTGTGAAATCTTCCACTCAATAGATATGACACATTTCTTAACTAAATCTCTTTTTTGAACACCATGTTTGAAAGTTTCCCACTGAAGCTCATAGTTTTGTGGGTAGCTTCCCTACTTACTGGTTTGGTCTGAAGTTTGCTGTGTTTTCTTTGAAAAATTAACATCTGGGGCTGCAATTCTATGGACACATAACCTGGAATGGACTAAGTTCCATTGAACATTATTAGACCCGCATAAAACTGCTTTGAGGTTTGCTTGCTGCTTCTTTTTTTACAGTCGAGTGGTATATAAACATTGCGTAGGACTGAACCACAGTTGCTTTACTTCCTGTTTACTCTCTCGTGCAACAGCTAGGGGTATCTAACCTGATGTTTGCAGGACTGATGCAGCAGTATTCCCTTCCTTTGAGTGGGAAAAAAAAACTGTTCTGATTTCTCTGGATCAGTTGACTACAGATCCTGACTTAGAATTTGATGTAATAGTGCCGTTCTTAAAAGATGGGTAATTTCTTTCTTCATACACTTCCTATTAAATTGTAGGAATAAAATAAGTTTTAAAAACCAGACTGCCACCCTCAACTCTCTGAAGGTCTTTCCCTTTTCAGTGATTCCACTTTTTCTTTCTTGCTGTCGTTTACCCTTGCAGAATCCCTATGTGAACCTAGCTCTCTCCTTTCCTCCAAGGCCAGCCTCCATGCTTACCTTTTCTGTGAAACATTTGCCACAGTCAACAAAGTCCTCCTCCTCTGTTGAAACTAAGTCTAAGCATCTGTAATAAAAAAATTCTTTGTTTATCATTTTCTCTGTCCCCCCCCCCTGTCAGCATACAACACCTCCGCTTAAAGATCTGAACTGGTTGCCCATTTGCTACCAGGGCAAGTTCAAGGTGTTACTACTAGTATATAAAGCCCTTAAAATTTTGGGACTGGTTTTCTTTCTTTACCCCTTGTCGGGGTTTGGGTGCTGGAGCTCCTCGTGCACGGCTTGGATTGGTTATGCACGAGGTACCAGTTGCGGGGAAAGTGGCCAGCGTTCCGCGTGCTTTTGAGCACGGTCGCCGGCCAAGCCTCACAGTCTGAAGGATGTTGAGTAAGCCAATTGACGACTCCGATGAAGTGTGAGTTCCTAATTGCCTTCTTTAATGAACAGTTGCCTCGTGAAATAAAATATATACCCTGACTTCTGAATAGGCGGACCAATTTACTGAAAATTAAAAATTTACTTTACTCCCCCCTTTAACCCCAAGGAAGACAGACACCGGTTGTATCTTTAGTGGCTTCGGCAGAACCCGCATAGGCTCGTCCCCTAAGCTAAGTTCTCCTAAGCTTAAAGTCCTGCGCGCCCGATCTTCCGCGAGGCTAAACTAAATAAACTAAAACCGAAATATCTTCCGCGGGCCTAACCCTAGGCTAACCTAAAAGAAAACCTAACTAAACTAAAACCGAATGATCTTCCGCGATCTAACTCTAACTAAAGAAAAACCCATCCAACCCATCCAGCCCGCTCCTAATCCCTTAAACTAAACTTGACTTCAACTAAAACCCAACTAAAGAACATGAACGAAATCCTCTGCCTAAGCGGGGTGCCTCTGCCTTTTATTAGGGAACAACGTGACATCATCATTAGTACTTTAACCAATAAAATCACTGTTGCTGCCCTCCAAAAAGGCGGGAAGCAAGTTTAACGCTCATTAACAACTTTGAACATGACCGGATCTACAAACTAAAGGCGGATTAATTCATAAGTGAACCACACTATTCATTCATGCTTTCACTTTCGCTTTTACGCGCAATTATACCAAAGTAGACCTCGAAAAACTTATAAAATAACCAAATAAATATGAATCCATGGCGGATCCGTGAAACGTATTCCGACAACCCCATATATGCCCACTTGACCACTTCAATCTGCGGAACTGTCACTGCCACAAGTGCCACTTAATACTAGTTCCATCCTTGTGAGAAAACACTCTTTTAGTGTGGCAGCACCTACACTTTGCAACTCTCTGACGCCAGGCATTATGTGTTGTTATGTAGGCCATTGCTGCATCACAATTGCATTGCTGGATTTACACATGGTCTGTAGCACTGAGTGGTTTCCAATCAAGGCATACCATTTAGGGCAGGCTTCCTCAAACTCGGCCCTCCAGATGTTTTTGGCCCACAACTCCCATGACCCCTAGCTAGCAGGACCAGTGGTCAGGGATGATGGGAATTATAGTTTCAAAACATCTGGAGGGCCGAGGTTTTGGAAGCCTGATTTAGGGTCAATTGAATCAGTAGTTGTAAGTTTCTCTTCATTATATGGTTCAGTGACCCCATCATTAACACATATACCGGTAACTTTTTTGTGCTGATGCATTGGTAGGCTACAATTCTTGATTTTAATCACCTTCTGAATATTTTTGAATATTCAATACATTTGAATATTCATAATGTTTAGGTGTTTTTATTGATAATTTTTATGTTTTATTTTATATTTTGGGAAACCACTGGGAGGGTTTTGTTTGTTTTTACAATCATATGGTATATACATTCTATTAGATAAATAAATAAAGTCGAGAGTCAATGCAAAAAATGTTTCTGCTGGGTAGAATTCCAACTTATAACAGTTCTTCTGCCTTTTTTCTTTCTTTCAAGAGAACATCCACAAGAAACAGCTTTCAAGAAATAGATCTTATTTTTCCCACTGTCACCATCCAACACTTGGTTAATCTTTCTTCAACTGGCTATTATTTGTATTGAGATTTTTAACTGGCACTAGATCAGTGTTTTTCAACCACTGTTCCGTGGCACACTAGTGTGCCGCGAGATGTTGCCTGGTGTGCCGTGGGAAAAAATGAAAAATTCAAGAGAATTACTTTATATATAGTCAATATAGGCACAGAGTTAAATTTTTTAACATTTTCTAATGGTGGTGTGCCTCGTGATTTTTTTCATGAAACAAGTGTGCCTTTGCCCAAAAAAGGTTGAAAAACACTGCACTAGATAACATATCCCTCCCCCCCCGAGAGAACCCCGGAGCATCATAATTTCCACAAAGTAGGAATCCTGTTGTAACTAATACCTTTTGAAGATGAGAAAATTACTTAACTGTAATGTATGATCTTTGAACGATATACCGGTAGTTAGAACAAATAATCCCACTACACCCTTTTGCTACCTTTCATTCAGAAAGCCCTGGAAACAATGGTGATTTACTTTTTTGCTTAATTTATCATTACCAGAAGGAAATTGCGTGTAGGATTTCAGTACTTAGGTAAATGATTGGTTGAAAGCAAGTTTTTGAAGGACAGGGCAGGGGTCAGCAAACCTTTTCAGCAGGGGGCCGGCCCACTGTCCCTCAGACCTTGTGAGGAATATATTTTTTGGGGGGGGGGGGAATGAATGAATTCCTATGCCCCACAAATAACCCAGAGCTGCATTTTAAATAAAAGGACACATCCTACTCATGTAAAAACACACTGATTCCCGGACCGTCCGCAGGCCGGATTTAGAAGGCGATTGGGCCGGATCCGGGCCCCGGGCCTTAGTTTGCCTACCTATGGAAGGACATTCTATTAGTACAGGTGTGGCCAAACTTGGCCCTCCAGCTGTTTTGGGACTACAATTCCCATCATCCCTGACCACTGGTCCTGTTAGCTAGGGATGATGGGAGTTGTAGTCCAAAAACAGCTGGAGGTCCAAGTTTGGCCATGCATGTATTAGTACTAGATAACTAAAGCCAAATATGGGGTTGGTTGTTTCAAAGCCATGTATCTACTAGACTTACAAACTGACTCCTGTTGCATCCACACCACATTTAAAGCCGGTTTGGCAGGCATTTAAAGCACTTGACTTCCAAGAAAGAATTATGGGAACTGTAGTTTATCCCTCACAGAGTTACAATTCCCAGCACCCTTAGCTACCATTCCAAGGATTCTTTGGCAGAAACCACTTGCCTTAAATGTGCTTTAAATGAATTACGTGGATCTAACCTCCATGAGGTTAGGTTACAGGGTTGGAATATATTTTTGAATAGCTATACAGTAGTACTGTAGTTGAGAGAGACCAAAAATTGCACCAGGCGCCAGAAAGCACAATGTATGTTGCTTTGAGCCTCTTGAAGGGTGGGATACATAGCCAATATATTCTTGACATAAAAATAAGCATTCAGTTACTTCACATTCCTGCCTCACATAGTTTTGTTTCTTTGGGTTTTCCCCACTCTGAAGTATCTGCAGAAATGATTATTATGTTTTGGATGTGCTGTAGAGCTGATCTCATGACACCAGGCATAATAATCCATTATTCCAATATAGCTTGTCATTGTGCCTGCTGGAAAGTGTTGTCCCACTACAAGTGTTCTCAAGTGACACGTGATGTTTATTGCTAATGAATTATATCAGTTTGTTGTTTGACCCACACAGTGCTTCGCATTGTTTTCTCCCATTTTATTTTCATGTGCATGTTTGGCTACACATTATTTAAAATATACGGCTCTTTAGTGATATTACTGATTGTTGAGTGACATGCATTGCTCTTTGAACGCCTTCCTGCCGGTGGAATGAAGTTAATACTGCTCTGCATTTGTTAGGTTTTGTAAACCACCCAGAAAACCTTGGCCAATGGGTGGTCTAGAAATGAAATAAACAACAACAGCATGGAAAGGCAGAGGTGAGTGAGGCAAGAACGAATGGGTACAAGTTATGAGAATTATAGTTGCTCAAATCTTCTTAAATAAATAAATAAATAAATAAATAATTCTGGTAGCTTTGGTTAGAGGTTTTGGGTGTTCTGTTTAAAAAGTCTTTAAACAGTGTCCTGAATCACCAAGAAACTAAAAACATTATCTGTTTGATTCTTGGGATTTCCTGATTTTAGAACAGACTGACACCTACAGAAAGGCAACTAGAAAGGGCCAAGGGGTTGGTGTTTTTTTTCATATGTGAAAAGGATAAAACAATGGGGATTTTTTTTTAGATTTGTTTGGGGAAAGGTGAAGGGGACATAAGAGATTTACAAAATTAGAAATGGTGCAGGGAGATAAATTTCCCCTGCTGTCTCGGTATACTAGAACTCGAAATTGAAGATGTTCAAAATTAGATGTGCTATTGTCCAGCAAATGGCTAGCCACAAATCCATTGCTTTCTATATATGATGGACCTTGGTTGCATTATAAGGAGGTGGTCATGCATTTATTGGCAGCTGCATGATGTATAAAGCTGGCAGGGCACATGGCTTATCATGTAGGGTCGCCAATGGCATGGGCAAAGTGGACAGGTTTAAAGAGATCAGGTATTCAGTTCCTCTCCTTTGTAAATGAAGGGGGACATACATCCACGAGATTCTCACGGATATTTTTGGAGGGATGTATTAACATGGTCAGATATATAGGGTGGAATACAATGTCATGCTAAGGAGATGGTTTCATCAGTGCCAGGCAAAATGATCTTTTCTTTCATCTCCTGACCCCCCTGAACAGATTTGGGGAGGAAGGGTGTAAAAGTCACATTTAGCTATAACGACTTCATGTTCTGGCGTGGAGTCATGTTGTCTTTGTGTTCTTGTGAATGTCTCAGAGCCATCAGGGATGGCAGCAGTTGGAAACAATAAAATGGACTAGGTCTTGCGAGACAGTTAAGTATACGTTAAGTATAACATGGCATAAAAAACTTTATGCAGGTACAAGATGTTGTTGCGATTTTCTCAAATTAGAAAAAGTGGGCATTTTACCATCTCCTGATATGAAACGTTATTATTATTATTATTATTATTATTTACATATGATCTTAATGTGTTTTGTAAGATGTTTGGGGTTTGAGACAATTCAGGAGTTGTTGGCTAGGTAGGGAGACTCTGCTAGAAATAATTGCATTACTAATGGTCAGTATTGAAAGCGAAAACATGACTTTATTATTTTAAAAACCAGAAGTGGAAAATGCCTATGTTTAGTTCCCGTCATAAGGGCGTTTCCATAAGTGAAAGGAAATATTCCCATAGTGATGTCATACTCTAAATGTGACGAGCTCCTGCTATCAGCTATAAATAGCAGACGTCTTAATAGCTGTCTTAAAGCAGTACTTGTGCGAGAATTTAGCATGTAAACTTTACAGCAAAAATAAACTTACTATTGCATAAAAGGTTTTCCAATAATCTCTTAAGTGTTAAAAATAGCATGTTTTTATAAACAACAGATGAGACTTGGTTTGCTAGTTAACACCAGTAGAGCAATGAATCTGTGAAGCAGGCTTGTACAGTATTCTATAATCCCACCTCAACAGGGCTGAATAAATTGCTGACTAAAGAGTGGGTTCCTCCGTCTAGCTAGCTTAAGGCCTCTGCTTTAGTGTAGTTATCTGTAAGTGTCTCTGTGTGAAGAATGGCCTCTCATACTACTCAACTGTAGAGTCCGTTAAAATCCCTGCATGTTTCTCTTTCCACATGAAAGAAAAGCAGTGGTCAAATTCTGTTGAATTTTTAAATGTTGGTAGCTGTGATGGATTTTGAGGTATAGGATTAGGAAAACAGGAGAACTGTGGCAATCTTTGTGTGATTGCAATCAGATGATGAAGTGTTTTCATACTTGCATACCTTCCAAAATTTGATGAAGGGGAAACAAGGGGTACTTTTTCTGAATGCAAGCACAGCTATAAAGGTCATCCACTTACGGGCGGTTCTTGCGACTTATGGCCAAGATAACCTTTGGAAATCAGATTACAGTATAGAAATCCCATTTTGTGTGTTAGATGTTATTTACACATTTTTAGCAGCACTCAGCCTCTCAGAATACAAATACTAAGGCTTCTACCAAATTCTAAACTTTCTAAACCTTAAAAACTAAGTGCACGCTAGTGAGAATGTAATATCCAAAAACTGGGACATTCCAGGATCCAATCAGAAACTGGGATTGGTTTCTGTAATTCTGGTCTGTCCCATTTAAATTGGGATTGTTAGCGGTATGCAATTTGTGTCTTCCTTTCCCGGACTGGGAAAAAGGTGGGATGCTTAGCACTGATGCCAGCTCTGCAAATTGATCAATCATATGAGTGAAGCTATGGTAAGCAGTACACCATTTTTGAACTTGACATATTTTTAGACATCAATCAAATTATATGTAATCTTACTTTATGCTAAGTACACAGTTATGTACTATCAGACATTGCCTTTCCCATGTACATAATGCAGCAACCTGGGTGATGTGCCCTAGGCAGTTGTGTCTATTGGTTGTTAATCTGCCCTGGTTTGCCCTTCCTATCCCTTTGTTTCATCATGTTGTGTATGGAATTATTAACACTGTTTGCTATAACAAGAATACCAAATTGCCACTCTGCAAAATAAAAGCAAAAGCAATGTAGTTACTGAAAAGTTAATATTCCTCTAAATTAAACTGTCAGAATATAGCTATAGAGATTGACTTTATATGTATTTTATTACTGAGAAGATTACTTCTTTCTTTCTGGGATATGAAGCACATTTGCATTATCAATTTAAGCATTCTTCATATATGGTTGCATCACCCGCCATTAAAAATAGAGCCAGGTTCTTAAATATTGTTGGCAATATTCCTTGGACTTCAGATGTCCCATAAGTTTTAGTTTGGAGCTTTTTGGGTTATTTTTAATCCATATTAAATTATTATTGAATAAACCTAAAAAATTCCACAGTAATTCCTAAAGTGCCTTCCCAGATAGGTAAATTATCAGTTGGTGATATTTGGGATACTGCAAGCTAGAGGGAGTTCTTGAATTGTCTTGCAAACTTTGTTCAGAATTCTCTGTTGATCAGGTCTTATGCAAGGTATATTGAGTGTTTATATTGCAATGTCAGGAATTCTACATGTTTACACGCTGATGGTGCTTGTTTATAGAGAATGTCACAGCTGATTACAGGATTTCACTCCTTTAGGTGGAAAGCTGGGCATGCTTAAATTTCATTGATTTAGGAGTTTGGTGCATTCAACTATGCACTGGATTGCTGCCAAAATCTTTGCTGTTTGGGTTATTAAGCTTTTGTGCTAGTTGTTCCAGGATGGTAGCTAGTGGTCTACAAATATCTAAGTAGATAAATATGCTTCTCAAAGTTACACGTCCATAAAGAATACCAGAAGGAAGAAAGTCAGGAAAAAGTGTTGCTCTGCATAGCTGATGTGGTTTGGAGTCAAAGGACCACGAGTGGAAGGAAACAGCAGCAAATATACTTCTGCAAATGCGTGCACAAGAATTGCACAAGATTTCACTCTCCTGTCATAGGTAGGTTTGTTTGTTTTTCAGCCTCTTGCACAGCCTTTTACACTAGTGCAAGAATATCTCTGGATTTAGTTAATAATCTAGCACAGGCACATCCAACAGGTAGATCATGATCTACTGGTAGATCACTGGACGTCTGTGGTAGATCACTGGCTCCCCTAAAAAAGGCTCAGGTTTTTTTTGCCCTGCGCCCCCCCCCCAAAACAGGGCTTTCCTTCTCCTTAAAAAAAGCTCAACAACAACTTTGACCTGAATGCCTAAAAAAATGGGGCTTTCCTCCTCCCTAAAAAAGCTCAAAAGGGGGTAGATCACTGCCAGTTTTTAACTCTGTAAGTAGATCACAGTCACTTGGGAGTTGGCCACCCCTGATCTAGCACAAGAGCTAAAACAATCCTTCTGTGGATTCAGCCAACAGCACCTGGGCTCTGCACCTGGCCATTTTTTTTAAAAAAACTTGCATATCCTGTATGCATATGCACTAGGCATCCTTACCTAACATGATGTCATCCGTATGCAGTTGGACTACAGCTCCCATCATCTTGTCATCATTGGCCTTGCTGCCTGGTAGGAGTTGTAGACCAAAACACCCAGAAGGCACTGTGTTGGGGAACCTAGAGTATACTCTGATGGCTGGCATGTATTTTCATTAGTCTGTATTATTCAGTCAGGCATGTGATTGTAATTTCCAGAGGAATAGCTGTGTTAAGTCTGTTGCAGCAAAAACAATAGAATCTAAGAAAGACTTGAGAAATTTATTAAGGCATAAGCTTGCATGGACTGCAGTCTACTTAATGTGAAGTGTTATTCTGAGTTAATGGTTGTGGGGAGCGGGGGGGGGGGTGTATAATTGTAAGCAGTGAAAACAGAAGGAAAGAAAATGCAGAAGACAGTGATTCTTATGTCATCATATATAGGAATAGGAATAGGAATAATTTATTATTGGCCAAGTACATTTTCCAACATACTTGGAATTTGTTTCAGCTACATTGCAATGTAAACATACAGACACTGTTCCTCTCACAATACATAGAAGCAAGGAAACCCCACCCATAATTTATCCCCCCTTCAGCTATACAACTATGAATTTAACAATTTAATGGCACAAGGGAAAAAACTATTCTTGTGCCTGGCCGATTTTGTATATGAACTCCTGTAGCGACGTCCAGATGGAAGTAAATCAAGCAGATGATGACCGGGATGTAAAGGATCTGCTACAATTTTCTCTGCTCTCTTCCTAACTCGGGTAGCATAAATTGTCTCTATTGAAGGCAAGCTAACACCAATTACCCTTTCTGCAGTTCTTACAGCTCGTTGGAGCCTTTTCTTGACTCTCTTGGAGGCTGTACCGTACCAAGCTGTTATAGAATTACAGAGAGCAGTTTCAATGATGCCTCTGTAGAATTGGAACAACACTTCCTGGGACAATTTAAATTTCCTTAGTTGACGCAGGAAATACAGCCTCTGGTGGACCTTTTTAATAATACTATTGATGTTGTTTGACCAATTTAAGTTATAAGAAATTATAGAGCCCAGGAACTTAAAGGACTCTACTACTACAACCATGTTACCAAGAATGGAAAGTGGTGGCAGAACGGAAGAGTGCCTTCTGAAATCAATTACCATTTCTACTGTCTTTTGGGTATTTAGTACCAAATTATTTTCGGTGCACCACGAAACAAGATGGTCTACTTCCCTCCTATACACAGATTCATCGTCCTCCTGGATAAGCCCAATAACTGTTGTGTCATCAGCAAATTTCAAGATCTTAACCGATGGATCAGTTGAGGTACATTCATTTGTGTAGAGAGAGAAAAGCAGTGGGGAAAGCACACACCCCTGGGGAGCACCGGTATTGATGGTATTGTTGCTCGATATAATTTTCCCCAACCTCACCTGCTGCTTCCTGTCCGTTAAAAAGCTGTATATCCATCGGCAAACAGGGGCAGGTAAATTGAGATTAATTAATTTAGAAAACAATTTAGATGGTACAATAGTATTAAAAGCTGAGCTAAAGTCCACAAATAGCACTCGTACATAGGTCCGCAAGGAATCCAGGTGTTGCAGGATGTAGTGCAATGCCATGTTGATTGTATCATCTACTGACCTATTAGCTCGATAAGCAAATTGCAGCGGATCCAGCAAGGGATCAGTAACGTCTTTCAAGTAGGCCAGCACTAGTCTCTCAAATACTTTCATTACCACAGATGTTAAAGCAACTGGTCTATAATCATTCATCACATTGATGGAAGGTTTCTTAGGTACAGGAATGATGATAGAATGTTTAAAGCATGAAGGGACTCTACACAACTCCAAAGAACGATTAAATATTTGTGTGAGGATCGGAGCCAATTGTGCTGCACACACTTTCAAGCAACGAGGAGTCACACCGTCTGCGCCTGGAGCTTTTCTGGTCTTCTGTCTCTGTAAAAGGCTCAGTACATCTTTTTCCCAGATTACCAGCGGGGTGGTTTCAGAACAGGTTGAGTTGGTTATTGATGCCTCTGGTGCCAACTGAATGACACTAGTTGGTAATGCTTGACTTTCGAACCTGCTATAAAACTGATTCAGGTCATTTGCCAATTTTTGACTCTCCGGAGCAGAAGAAGATGTTCTCTTATATCCAGTAATATTCTGTAAATTCTTCCAAAGAGTAGCCGAGTCACTATCTGAGAATTGAGATATATGCACACAAAACTACGTTGGGAGGTTGAAATGTCACCCAGTTGTTGTTTTTTTATATTGTGATTTCTGACGTCAGGTTTATATTCCTTTTATTTTATTTTATTTTATTTTATTGAGACTGACCTGTTTTTCCTTTGTGGAAGAGTACTGTCAGCAAATGCTGTCAAGTATCACGTTGAAAGATGAGCAGGTGAATGAACCCCTGATGTGGGTGAGATTATTAGGTCTTGCGATAGTGTTGCCAGATTAGAAATGGGGACAGATCTGTATCTGCAGTAGAGTCTGGTCCGTATCTCTCTTATGTGGCCTCTTTTTGCTGGTTATTGGCTGTTTTAGTTTGTAAGCAAGTGCAGGCCTGCCACCCAAAGCCTGTCAGAGGAAGCTGTATTTTTTTGTTTTTTTTGTTTGCTGTAGATCATTGATATGTTTGAGCAGTTTTAATGGGAAGCTGTAAATGATGAGCGGTGGTCTCTCATTTATCATCACCATCTTATTAATCACCTTCCACACAGTCATTTCAAGATGGTGTACCATAAAAACAGCAAAAAAAGTTAGAAAAACGAAAACAATAGATGCATTTAAAACAACACATTCTGATGCACTCTTGCGGTTTGAGCCTGCTAGTTCAAGCAGGAGACTGGTTTCGGGGAAATGCTCTGTAGGACATCTATCTAGACCAGTCTTTGCCAATCTGGTGCCCTCCAGGTGTTTTGGACTACAACTCCCATCAGCCTAGTGGAAGAAGTATGGCTACACTATAAACTCCACAGAGAGGCTTGCTCATTCCTTTGCAGCTGCTTTAACATTTTGCCCATGCACTGAAAGCATTGGGTTTGTCAGTGTAAGCCAATTCTTCATTTTTTTTCATTTGCAGTATCAATGTTACCAAGAGATCTCTTAACCATTTTGAAGATTCCCTGCCCCCTTTCCCTTCCCTGCTTCTTTTTTTTATAGCAGCTTGATCATTCAGGCTTAGATTGGTTTGTATACTGAAAATTCCACTGACAGTACTTTTTAAAAGTTTTGATGAAGGTGGCATAACATCACCATACTTTTTGAAATATTGATGATTTTAATGTTAAATATGTTTGTGCAGTCTGGTTGCACACATGCTTACGCAGAAGTTCAACAGAGTTCAGTGATGCTTACTCTCCAGCAAGTTTGCATCCTTTGAGGTTAATTTATTATTTATTTATTTATTTGAATCGCATCCCAGCTTTTTCTCCAAGGAACTAAAGACACCATACTTTTTTTTTTTCATCACAACAACCCTGTGCAATTGGCTAGGTTGAGACACAGTGACTGACCCAAGGTCATCCTAATAAGTTTCATGGCTTGAGCGAAGATTTGAACCCAGTTCCTAGACTCAGCACTAACCACTGCACCACCCTGGCTGTAAGCCGTGTAAATGTACTCTGTGTGAAGAGGACATGGGAAAAGGACACCGTCTCAGTTCTTGTCCTCAGGAATTCGCACTGTTTTCTACTTGCGGCCAAGAGTCCGTAGTTACAAAACAAAGGCTTTATCGCTCGCCCCGGTGTTATCTCTGACTTAGAATTCAGGAGAGAAACGCTGCCTTCAGCTCGGCCTGTGTGATAACGCATGTTGCCGGTATGGAAGGGTTGTTTATGCTGAACTATACAAGCAAGTCTCATGTTCTTGGAGTGCTTGAAGTATTTTGCTAATCTGTCGGTATACTATGTGCTTGCGGATAAATATAGACTGGCAGCCTACACTCTGCAACTTGTAGGTCATCATCGTACGCTGAAGCTAAAAATTGCCCCTTTGGTTATGGAAAGCGTGTTCTGATCAGGAAACCTTCTCCAGTTCGATTGCTGCAGATCTTCAGCACTTAAAAATCAACACCCACCCTCCCTTGAACTGGGGGGGTGCGAGGGAAAACCTACATGCTTATAGTGAAAGGACCAAACTGGGATTATGAAGCAAGCCATTTTCCCCTCAGTTTTAGAAACAAAAGAATTCTAAGGATTGGGACTTTTCAGGTATTTCCAGTCTCATGGAGATTTCACTAGCCTGCTGGAGAAGATCCAGTGTGATCAGCTTAATAAAAGGACTTGGTAGGTAAAAAGAAGATCCACCATGAGTCAACATTCTGAATTGTCGTATTGGTGTTGAATGCATTTCAAAACTTTTATGAGCCGCATATAAATATATCTAGTCGTATTTTTACAAAGCTTTACTAACTGTGTGCAAGGGTTTGGGGTGTGTGTGTGTGTGTGTGTGTGTGATTTTTCTCTTTGTTGGTTTGGCTTTTGGCTTCAATTTTAGTTTACTACATATCTGGAATACTGCGGAAGTGACATAATTTCTACTTTCTCTCTTTGTAATGTATGTGTGGCACATAAACAACTGTACTTTTTTACATTATCCTAGACAACACAGCACTGGCTCAAGAGTATATTAAATTAGAATGGTTTCATTAAATGACGTAGTGTTTAATAAAACCTACAGTTGTTTGTTTCTCCCCCCAGTAATAGCAATGTCCATGAATAGGGCATTTATGCTCCTTTTAACATTTTTAGATTACAACACTGTGACATAGTTTAAGTCAACGTTTGGGTGAAGAAATTAATATAGAAAACAACGTATCTGAGGAATGTGTGTCTAGGATATAAATAAATTTAAATGGTGAGAATATTCTGCAATTTAGTAATGCTAGAAATCTTGTATTTTTTAGTCTACCCTTTTGGAATGAAATTGTAGGAGAACAAAATGCTTTTTTGTGGCACACCAGTAGAATTTTCAACAAGTTTCTATAACTTTATTGTGTATATATAGGCTTTTTTTAAAAAAAATCTGTAAGATTCAAGCATGTGAATTCAAGAGATTGAATAATTTCTTAGAAGTAATTATAAAATTTTCAGATTTTTATTCTTGCTAATTATATCTCATCTCCACCTTGCCCTGTCACTGTCTTTCTGCCATTTCATAGCTTTGCCACCTCCAACAGTTGAGGTTGTTGATAATATAGTAGTTCTGACACGCCTGTCACATCCGCGTGATATCGTAGGTTGCTTCATATAGTGTTGGAAATATAAGTATATGTCTACATGAGAGAGATCTGCTTGATTTGTCTTTAACTTTTTGAGATAGGTGGACATGTTGGCTTTATGTTTCCATAGTTTCCTCAGCTTGCTTAGTCTGAGGTACTCTCTGTGTGTGCAAATGTTTCCTGGGAACAGGGTTTGATTCTAGGGTCATTGAGTTCCAACTGGCCTGTTTATCCTTCTGCTGTGCTCATCCATATAAATAAAAACTCTGTGCAATAAGAGAACTTCTTTCTTTTTCCCCAGATGTGAACATTTCATATTGATGTACATCCTTTAAGTCACTGGTGCATGGGCCTGATACAGAGCTTTCTTTCTTTCTTTCTTTCTTTCTTTCTTTCTTTCTTTCTTTCTTTCTTTCTTTCTTATAGTAAGAGAACTAATGTCCTGTTTGATGTTGAAAAACATATGGGGTCCTCTCTTACTATAAGCAACCCTTAACATAGACTTGATATTTTTGAGAGACCTACCCATTCTCACATCTGCAGGGTGTGTGCATGTCATGCTTTGCCTTTCAGTTTTGAAGAGCAATTATTTTTGCCACTAGTGTGAGATAGCTTGTGTTCCCTCTTCTATTTGGAGAAGTATCAGCCATAAATGTTCCATCTTTAATTGATGTTAGGTACTGCACCGGACTCAAATGGCAAGAGGGAAAAAGTAGGTCAGATTATATCAGCTGGTTTAGGGATATGAAAGTTTAAAAAGTAAATCAGAACCTTGCTTGATATTGGGGATTTAAATATGACATCAGATAAAGGGCCATGGGCTTTCTGTCTGGCATGAGAGATTAAATTACCTTTTGTCTGCTACGTAAACAATAGAACAATTTCTGAAGAACTAATGTATGAGAGCAAGAGAAAAAAATTCTCCTGTGCAGTTTGCATTTGGTTCAGGGAAAGAATTTAGGAACCTAACCCAATCAACTCCTGATTAACGTCAGCTGCTTTCAAAATCCAGTAAACATATTTCAGTATCAGCCCCGTGAAAGAGAAAACAGGGGCACTGTTATGCGACTTCTGTGTCCAATATGCCAATGTATTTTCTGCTTAGATTGCATACTGGGGAATCAGAGAGAGGAAGAGAATCACCCTACCCCCAAATGCAAGGGTGTATCTAGAATTTCAGGCCCAGTGCAAGGTTTTCTGGACTTATGCAGCAGTATCTGTGTCTTCTTTTTAGGGCTTGTGTGTGTGTGTGTGTTCTAACAATGCACACTCCTGGCATGAGCTATGCCCCCCCCCACTATACCCTCAGGAAAAATTCCCCTGGTTTGCTTCTCTGTGGTTCCTGGCATTATCTCAGAATTAATGCGATCTATGGAAGTATCCCTTCTTTGTATCCCAGGCACATCATCTTCTGAGAGCCAGTGTGGTGTAGTGGTTAAGAGCGGTAGACTCGTAATCTGGGGAACCGGGTTCGTGTCTCCGCTCTTCCACATGCAGCTGCTGGGTGACCTTGGGCTAGTCACACTTCTCTGAAGTCTCTCAGCCCCACTCACCTCACAGAGTGTTTGTTGTGGGGGAGGAAGGGAAAGGAGAATGTTAGCCGCTTTGAGACTCCTTCGGGTAGTGAAAAGCGGGATATCAAATCCAAACTCTTCTTCTTCTTCTTCATGGGCAGCCTTGCTAGTGCAGCCTTACAGATCGCTGCAAACAAAAAAAGCATTACGTAAGCCCACTTGACAAGGAAAACCACTTTAAAAAAAAGTTTTTATACTGTTCTTCCAGTACAGCTGAACAGCTCGTTATGTCAACTCCAGTTACGTATTTCCACCCCAATGGTGTGCACATTTACACTTGGTAAGCCCTACTGAGTTCTGTGGGGTTTACGCCCAGGTCAGTATGTCTGATGTTGTTTCCCTGTTCACTAGTGAAGTTTCTCATAAACAGCGTTGGTGTTTTTCCAAAAGGTTCAACACTAAACAGCCCAGGCTCCTTGTGTGAGGATATATATATGGGGAGGGAAGGGACAACATTTTATAATTAAGTCTTATTAAAGATATATTTCTTTACTTTTCAGCTTCTCCGGTGGGTAACGGATACATCAAGCCACCAGTCCCATCTGTTTCTGGCACACAAAGGGAAAAGGGACCTCCAACCATGCTGCCTATCAACGTTGATCCAGACAGTAAACCTGGGGAATATGTCCTGAAAAGCTTATTTGTTAACTTTACCACCCAGGCTGAGCGCAAGATCCGCATCATCATGGCAGAGCCCCTGGTGAGTCAAGGAGAAATTAACTGAACACTTCTGCGTGTGCTAGTGCAATTACTTTATAATGTTTTCACAGGTTTTATTTCACTTGACCCAAGAGAATGGTGTCATCTTATCATACTGAAACTCTGTGATCCAGGTTATGGTCTGAAGGCATGTGATGCAGTTGCCATGCTGGAGTTTAGCAGAATCCAGTCACTGTCTAGATAAGGAACTGCATCAGAAACTTGCATGTGTTGCCTTGAGGTCTGCAAAGGACAGGCGGAATATAAATCTAATATATTTGTCTATCTATGCTGCTTATTAAGAGCTTATTGGCACTGTATTTAATTATTTACTATGAGTCAAGCTGAATTTACCAGGAATTGATTTGTTGCTTAGCTATTTGGGAATTGAAGTACTGGTACATTGGTATTGCTTCTTGGCACCGTAAAAATGTGTGTGTCTACATAAATTTATTTAATCCTGCCTTTCAACCATGTTCCTCATGGTAGTTAAGGCAATTGTTAAAAACAATTTTTAAAACAATAAGTAGTAAAACCTAGCAAAATGGAAGGCGGATAGCTTAAAAGCTCCTTTTGCTCAGGGTTTTCCCAGTGCAGAAAGAGCTTTTAAGCTCTCAGACTTGCTTGCAGAACTCTGGGAGGCTCTCATGAGACCTCGAGATCTCATAAGAGCCCTGAAAGCAAGTTGGGGAACTTAAAAGCTCTCTGTCTTGCTTTTTTTGTGGGTAGGGGTATGACCCATTTGGTGTGCTGGCTTCAGATAGTAAGATTGGTTGTGCTGGGGGCAGTTCCAGGGGGGTGGGTTTGAGTATGCGCATTTTTGCGTGTTCCCTGGAATCTGCAAAATATAATTTCACTTTTTAATAATTAAAATATATATTTAAATGAAAGGGGGTCTTTAGTAGTAAGGGATGAATCTTTGCTGGATTAATCTTCGCTCACATCAATGGCTAAATAAGATCTGGGATCTTTTATCTCCAGGAGGATTACGGATGCCCGTTTTAGTGAGTCAAACAATTTCCAGTAGCCCAGAGCCTAGCTAGGCTTGATGTTAAATATGTATGTGCCTATTTCACATTCTCCATCACCCCCAATGGGGGTAATCAATATTAGGTTTATAGGTTTAAGTTTATTGAATTTCTGAATCTCTTCCCACAACAAGAATTCCCAGCAATATAAAAGTTTTTACCATTTACCCTCCCTACAGTCCCAAAGTTGCTATTAGAGGCAGGGAGCAAGTTTCCAATGCTGGCAATGGAAACTTCCCTCCCAGGCACTCTCTGATTTAACATTGCATCTGGCTTGGCTGTCTGTCTGAAAAGCATCTAGGACAAGGATGCTGGTTCTCAGCCCATTATCTCGAGTAAAATGTCTGATGTGGACACAGCCTTAGATAGGTTTCTTCATATCCTGCTCTTTTGTACATTGTATTTTTCTACACTTTCAAATGCTAAATTCCTTCGATTCTATTGATGGGTTTGTGCAACAGCAACAGGGACAGGAGGCATCCGGTATAGTGGAAGAGCCTTTGCCTTGTGACATCTTCCAAAAAGAGCCCTTGAGCTCCTGTCCAGCATGGGCCAGACCCCAAGTTTGTGATGACAGAGCTTTCCATGATGTCGTTCTCGTTGCCTGTGGCCATGGGGTGATCGTGTAGAGTGCCCAGAGGCTACATGATGGGCATAGGAGCATGCAGCCTTAGACACTCAACTGTTAAAAGAGCAAAAAATAATGTTGGTAAAGCTGGCCCTAACCTGCAGCCATTTCTTTTATACACCCTGCTCTTTATTCAGAATAGCAAAATAGACCCTGATTGCCATGTGCACACAGAGGAAGACATTTCTCGACCCTGAACATGTCATCATCTGGTATTCCCAGATCCCATAGCTCCTAAAGAGCTTTTATTCAGATGTATTTTGCTACTGAAACTTTGGTGGAAGTGTGAATTGAGACTCAAGAGAGATAAGAGAGTCAAATAGCCCATTGATGTGACTACAGTAACTATATGTCACCTTCGTTAGCCCTTGCATTAAAACTATTGTGGTCATTTCTTTCCTATTTGATGCCCTCAGTGATACAGGTGAATTTTGCTTATTACTGCATTGTGAATAATGCAGCAAGGCTGCATTGTGTAGATTTAGAATAAAATGTGCCTTGTATATGATGTGGTAACTTTGGAAGTGTCTCTGCAAAGGCATGCAGTGTGTGTATTTTGCTATTGGTCTGTAACTATTCATTTATATTCCAGCAGTGTTGATTCAGAACCATTGGAAGTATGTGCAGGTTTTCCATTTGTATAAGTTGAGAGTCTTACAAAGTCCTCTTGAACAACTTCGTTCCTTCCCAGGCACTTGATCATAAGAAAAGAAAAACATGAGACTGGGATTGGGGTTATTTTGCGCCGAATGACTATTAGTATATACCATTAGTTCATTCCCTTCTCCCCGCAAATGTTTTCTCCCCACCACTGCCAAGATTTCACTGATTCTGGCAGCAGGAGCAAATAATAAGAAAGAAAGAAAGAAAGAAAGAAAGAAAGAAAGTACAGTGCTGGAGTGTGTAGAGAGTTTTAAACCTGCCCACCCAGCCCAGTGCCCTGGGTCAGGTGCATTTGATGAGCAGGAAGGGGCATTAACTCTAGAGAGAATTGTTGTCAATGCCGCGTACTGTGATTTATCTTCTTCATTGGTTTTAAGATTGTTTTATTGTGGTTATATACTATTGTCTTAGATCGGCCTGTGCTTCATTTTCGGGGTTAGGTGGGATACAAACTATTTCATAAGATTTGTTGTTGTTGTTGTTCCGTCGTTCAGTCGTGTCCGACTCTTCGTGACCCCATGGACCAGAGCACGCCAGGCACTGCTGTCTTCTACTGCCTCTCGCAGTTTGGCCAAACTCATGTTAGTAGCTTCGAGAACACTGTCCAACCATCTCATCCTCTGTCGTCCCCTTCTCCTTGTGCCCTCCGTCTTTCCCAAAATCAGGGTCTTTTCTAGAGAGTCTTCTCTTCTCACGAGGTGGCCAAAGTACTGGAGCCTCAACTTCAGGATATGTCCTAGTGAGCACTCAGGGTTTGATTTCCTTCAGAATGGATAGGTTTGATCTTCTTTCCGTCCATGGGACTCTCAAGAGTCTCCTCCAGCACCATAATTCAAAAGCATCAATTCTTCGGCGATCAGTCTTCTTTATGGTCCAGCTCTCACTTCCATACATTACTACTGGGAAAACCATAGCTTTAACTATACGGACCTTTGTCGGCAATGTGATGTCTTTGCTTTTTAAGATGCTGTCTAGGTTTGTCATTGCTTTTCTCTCAAGAAGCAGGCGTCTTCTAATTTCATAAGATAGGTAAATAAATAAATGATATTACCCTTTCTCAATGCCAGTGGGCACCTTATAGATGCTTACTCAGAAGTAAGTCCCATTGACTTTGGAATACATATCCATGTGCATGAGATCTGTTGACCTAAAAATTAAGAACAATCAGTTTTGAGAAAAAAGTTATTCTTGATCACATAAATCCAAAGAGAACTTGCCTGTTTAGGGAAGTTTTTAATGTTTGAAGTTTTATTCTGTTTTTAGTGTTCTGTTGGGAGCTGCCCAGAGTGGCTGGGGAAACCCAGCCAGATGGACGGGGTATAAATCATAAAATAATAATCATTATTATTTTCAAACAGTGTCAATTTTGGATTTGTGACATTCTTAATCAGCAGCTTTCATTTTACTTTTTTTTTTTTTGCTCTGCTGGTCATTTCAAAAGTTAATTAAATATTTAGTTCTTTACGTGAGTGTAATTACAGTTGAGAAGAAATCATGGCTTTCGTGCTGAGTTTCTTGACTAGAATATGCAGTCCAAAGACCTTAAAAACAATGTGCATGTAGCAGAATGGGGAATCGGTGCTTTGTCTACTCCTTTTTGTGTCAGTCGGGTGAGACTTTAAGATTTTCAGTCAGATCTTTTAAGAGTTTTATTGGGGTATGTGAGTGCAGGTGATTTCAAGCAAGACTCCAATCTGTGTTCTCAAGACCCTTGCCTTTTGCTGCCCCTCTCCTGTGTAGTTATTAATGCTATTATTACTGTAGGGTGGGTGAGTGGAAGCTATGCACTGAGAACAAGGGCAATTGCAAAATAATACGTTGATAAATAGCTTTGTTGGTGTTGGTGGGTTTCTCTCCATGGGTTTGTTGGTGTCCTTCTGGCTCTTCCCACTGTCTGAATTCATCATCATATATATTGAAGTTGAGTCTTCGTGCCAATTATTTCTCTCATTTGTATATTTCAAACCTTTGAGTTGGCTCAACAAATATTCTGGCCCCACCACAAATTAAACACTAAGAACACAGATTATAGACCTCTTCTAGAAACATAGAAATTGCTTTGCCTCACTTTGTGCCTGGTGTTTTGTACAAGTTGTTGCCCAGCTTATTTCCCGTAGATGCCAACTGGACTTTCAGTAAGCTGTGGTTACACTGGCTAGCTGGGATTCTGATAAGGATGTTTCTGCTTCTGTTAATCTCTAGAGAATTTCTCATTGGACCTGTCCCATATGAGAATGCTTGGCCGTTATGACTCCTAGGGGATAAGGGTATCTGGTTGTTTCAATATCTTAATTTTTTTAATCAGTGCTGGCAAATTCCTGTGGTTTGGGAGAAGCTGCCAAAAATGCTTCTGAATATTGCTGTACTGCAAATATTCCCAGACCAGGATGCTTGACTAACTAGGTTTCTTTATTTATTCACAGAGCAGGAGTTGCCATCTACTTACCAGTGTAGTTCCTTGAGAGCACTTTAATTCCTGTGGTCCAGCTATCCTAAATGCCGGTGACCAAGGAATAGATGGAGATAACACAGCTTAAAGCTGGTATGTCTCATCAAAATTTGATCCTTGTGCCTCTTGTTGCTGCTCATCTCCCCAACAAAAAAAATGTTCTTCCATAGGCTGATTGCTTTTCTTCTTTTCATTGCCTTCTCCCAGCTATGGTGTCTTGAGGTAGGACTGAGAATGCCTCCTACTGGAAATTCTGAAAAGGCACTGCCAATCCATGTGTAGACAGTTCTGAGCTAGATAGGTCATTGGTTTGATTTGGCATAATAAACAAAAATTCAAAACTTCATTGAACACACAAGTAGCAGTATAGTTCTTTAGATCTAGGCCATAATTTGAAGAGCAGGATGTTTAGAGCTGCTTTGGGCCTATATTGCTACACGGACTGTAATATACGGTAATACATCACACGTTCAACCGTGGGTAAAGGTAAAGGTAAAGGGACCCCTGACCATTAGGTCCAGTCGCGGACGACTCTGGGGTTACGGCGCTCATCTCGCTTTACTGCCCGAGGGAGCCAGTGTACAGCTTCCGGGTCATGTGGCCAGCATGACTAAGCTGCTTCTGGCAAACCAGAGCAGCACACGGAAATGCCATTCACCTTCCCGGCGGAGCGGTAACTATTTATCTACTTGCACTTTGACGTGCTTTCGAAATGCTAGGTTGGCAGAAGCAGGAACCGAGCAACGGGAGCTCACCCTGTCACGGGGATTCGAACCGCCGACCTTCTAATCGGCAAGCCCTAGGCTCTGTGGTTTAACCCACAGTGCTGCCCGTGTCCCTTCAACTGCATTAAAGCATCACTTATTGAGATTGAGGATAGTAAGCTGTTCTGAATATTCTTGAAGCTTCGGAGGGTGGGGTGGGGTGGAATTCTCTTGAATAAAATATTTATTCTTCAGAGTCATTCCTATTCACCCTGGCTAATTTAAATGAAATTGAATAACTGGCCATGCGATGGAATATTTTTGCTGAAAGGAATTGTGATGGATGACTCGTTCTCATGTAATTGCTACTTTCCTTATTTTTATGTCTTATTTCTTTGCTGTAGTTACCTAGTATCTCCTCCTTACAATTGATAAAAGCCTAGCTGAAACAACTTATTTTACACTGCTGGCTTTTGAGTTACAGCTTTTACTTTCTTATGTGGTTGAAGATTGTTTGTTCTTGGCATCTTATTTGCATAATTGTAACAAATTACCATTACTGTTATGTTCAACAAAATTAATTCCAGAAAGTGTCTTGTAAAATACTCGTACATGCAGCTGGTGCAGACATAGCCTTAGTGTTGGTGCAGCCATAACCCTGTCTCATATTTTTTTATAAGTATGTTTATAGCATTTGAAGAATCCAAGCCATGAGGCACAATTATCCTCATTTATTTTGTGACAAGCTAGCCTATTCCCGCCTTTCAGTGCGTTTAGCCCATGAATGAAGTCGTAGTCATGATTGACATTTAGAAAAGAAGATCTAGCCAATCAGACAAAGAGAAGGCTAAAGGGAAACACCAATTGGTTGGTATTCCACTAAGATTTACTCATTGTAGATCCACTGAAATTAAGGGGCCTAATTTAGTCATTTTCATTAATTTCAGTGGGCCTGCTTTGAGTAAAACTTAGTTGAATACCACCCATTGTCTGGACTCTTACTATGTAAAGAGTCTCTAGCCAACTTACAAAACTTGAATAACCATGAGGCATAATATAATATCAGAAAAGAAGAACAAAAAAATACATTGTAATACCATTTGTTTTTTAAATCCATGGAATATAGACCCAGTAAAACAGCCGCACAAATATTCAGACGCAAAATGTCTCATCCAGAAGAATCACCAGCAATTGCTTTACAAATCCAAAAATCTTCTAGCCGTTGTTATTGATTTTACTGCTCTTAAATGGCATCCAGTGATACCACACAGCCTTCTTAATACAAGTTTCTTTATCATTTCTTGCAACTGAAAAAAGAGATCCCTTATTAAACAGAAGCAACCAGACGTCTTCCAGTATTTCTCATTGTGATCTCCATTCCAGTTGCAAAACTGGAGACAAGTAAGGAGAACAATCCAACCAAAAATAGGATTTCAGCAGCAGATCCTTAAACCTAACCCATTGAAACGTGTTGTGTTTAACTTGGATCATGCCCAAATTATATAATTCCAAGCACAATGCCACCCTGAAAACAGTCATGAGTTTCCCTTTATTTAGTGATTCTGTACTTTTAAAGGACAGTTTCTAAAACTGCTAATGCTGATGCTGGATAAAGCCAAGTGCTCAGATGTTCTGCGTTAAGAAGTATTATTCATGGAGAAGATATAGAAAGAAAATGTTTACTAATATTACTTTACTACTGTTTTGCTGAGCTACTCTTACCGGTAGAAGGGGGAAAGAGAATTCTTCATTCTCACGTAATCTTTCATTTTCTGCTTACCTTGCCAATTAGCTACTTTGGTTGTGACTAAAACAAACAATTCAGTGTGTAGCTACTGCAAGTATTTTCAGGATTATGATGGGATATTAACCCACAAGTTAATAGCCATTTGATTATTATTGTTGTCATCTTCTTTTTTTAGTACCTGGAGTTACCGGTAGTTGCTTGGCTTTGCACAAAAGTAATTAAAACCCATAAGGTTCTGGCCAGAGACAAACAGCCTTAAAACTCGCACTTGCCATCTTGTCTCAGCTATCTTTTTTTCTTAATGCGTTCAAGCATATGTTCATGCTTCATGGGGTTCTTTTTAGAAATGTAAAAAAAGAAAAGCAAAAACAAACTCCAGACTGAGTATAAGAAAGTGTTTGGTTTTATGAAGATACCAGAACATTTTCATGCATATTAAGGCAGTTCTAAATCATCATTTTGAAAGCACATTGTTGTGATTGCCTCATTTACACAAACATGGCAAAAAAAAAAAATAGATTCAGTGGCACATGCTGCCAGGACGTGCCTTACTATGCAGCCTTTAAGTCAGCATAGGTTGAAATCTGTCCAGCGATTATGTAATTGGACCATAAAATATATGAAGAGAAATGGGAAGAAAGTGTTTAGACTGGGAGGGGGGACCAAATCACAATTGAGTTTATTGCCCCCAATTATTCTGTTAATATTGTTCTCCTCAGCAAGCCTTCCTTTTAAAATCTGCTCGTTTTCCTGGGCCTTATGAAATAGCCTGCCCACAGCCGCCCTCCTGTTTGCCTCACTAGATTCCTTTTGCCAGATGGAAGAAGCCCTTCTTCTTTTTTAATTCGCAGGAGCGATTTACCGGTACATTTGCACAGCTGTTTTACTGTATTTTGCAATTCTTATTTTCTTTTCGATGTGTGTCCTTCCCTCCCTAGTTTTTTGTTTGTTTGTAGTTTAATATATATTTATGCTTCATTATAGAACACAATAATTTTAGGGCTGAAAAGAAATATATCAGAAATAACTAAGGATAAAAATAATTCATGCTAGATGTTTCCCCCTTAAAATTCAAGGGGAGATTAAGGCTGCAATCCCATGAACACTTACCTAGGACTAAGTCCCATTGAATAAATTAGAAGGTGCAAAAAATAAAATAAAAAATAAAATGCAGGTGTGATGTGGATGCCTAGATTAATACTTTCTGTATTGCAAGTATGGGGTTATTGTTGATGTGTTTATTGTGTTGTTTTGCTGTGCAAATGTAAATCACTTCTGTGAATTGTTTTGCTTGCAATACAAAAAGTATGGCATCCACATCACATCTGCATTTTATTTTTTTGCACCTTTGGTATGTTGCTTTGTATAGTTTTAAACATGCATTTTGTAGATACCAGTTATGCAAAAGAAGCTGTCCAAAAGAGGAGTGTGCTCTACCAGCAGCTGGTCAGATTTTGACTTGGCAGGGCTGCAGTTTTAACCTTGCTGTTTTTATCAGAATAGGAAAGTGTGTCATTACACATGTGCAGAGTGCCATTGTCTATACCTTGCTGAAAATAAATAAATCAATAGTAACAGTTCTGATGGTTCTGTTGTTGTTTTTAAACAGAAATATGCCTTGGCAAAGGAATAGATGGGTTTTAATTTCTTTTTATTATCTTTAGATATTTTACTGCTACTGAGAGTTTCATATAGAAAATGAGTTCAGAGTATGCAAATACATTGGTAATTAAAATAGGAACATGAATATTTGATATTCTTGGGTTCTTATGTAAGAGTTCCTTTGACCCAAAGGCTGATGAATTGCTTGAAATGAATAAACCCCCTCTTTATTCAGAGTTCTGCGGCTGTAGCTCTAGACTGTGGATTCAGCCTGCTGTTTTGTTCAAGCTGACATTGTATAGAGTGCAGTGCTATTTTTCTAGAAAATGAGGTACTGGAACTCAACATAAAAGCCTCCCTCGTTCTCTTAGAATAGCAATTGCCCCCACCTGAGAAGTGAGTTTGAGCTGGGGGGGGGGGGGGAAAGCCCCAATAGACTGTAAATGAGCAACAGAGAGATTCAGATGAAGTAGAACAATGTAATTGAGGCTAAGTATCCCCCCACAAAAAAAGAGAGCAGATGAACCTCCCCTTACTTTGTAAAATTTCTGTTTCATTGATATGAAAGAATAGAATATCCACATCCAAATTTAGGGAGGAGAGCAAATGGGGGGGGATCCAGGGAGTTGCTGGGTACTTTAAGTGCAGTTATGAATAAAATAATACTTCATCCCCTCAACCAATGAAGACATGAACAGGCAAGCAGGCAGACTGTTGTCTGGCTCAGTTGTGAGCAAACGCTCATTTGTTTCATCATTTCTAGAAGAATGGGAGGGGAGGAGGAAACTCATATTTCCAGGAGACCCTTTCAGTGGTGAATATTAGCTGACACCTATTAACAGATGACTATTCCGGTAATTGATTTTAGACCACACCCACTTCTTTTTAACATTGTGAACAAGCTGCCACTTGGCTAGTAAAAGATTATTCAATGGTAATCACGAGTGACGGCAGTTAATTGTGGTAGACTGTGACATCTGAATGCAAGCAATCCATCTGTGTGGTAAAGTTATTTACCGTATATTAAGAGTAGGCAGTCATCAACTTGAACGCTCACCATAATTTGTTTTTCTTTACCATTCTGTTTCTAAAAACTTTGTTCCAGCAGTGACTACACATTTGAGCGTGTATCCACACACATGTGGACCATTTTTTTTGGGGGGGGAGGGACTATGTTGCACAGAATTCACAGGATTGTGCTAAATAAACTTCCCCAAGCTTTGACAGTTTTCAGTGTTAACATTCTTGGCGAAATAGCTGCTTTTGATATACAGTGCTGTACTCATGCCAGTTTCCTAGACCAAACATGTGAAACTTGTGACAGAAGGAATCCTTGATCTCTGTTGTCAGGCTCATATTTGAATTCTTTCTTCTTGATTTACATCTTATACACTTACCAGAAAGCAAAGGCGAATTTGCCTACACCATAGATGACTTTATAGGATTTATTTCCTCGGTTAACGTTTATAAAATCATCACCAAGAAACGATAACAAGGGCATAGTTTTTTGCGCAGTTAAACGCTGGTAGGAATGTTGCTCTGGTGCGAATTGAATGCAGTTTTGCTTAACTCCGGGATGCAATGACTGGAGGGGAAATTAACAGAGATAATTTAGTAGGTGTTGGAAGCTGAGAAACCCTACAAGGGGCAGTGGGGTATAGCAGATGCACTGTGGTTTTCAGGCTTCTGGGATTTGTGTTCCATTCTTTTAAAACAATTTGCTTGCTGCGTTACCACCTGTTTCTCTGAAGCTGGTGCTCAGCTGGGATCATAGAGTTGGAAGGGACCCCGCGGATCATCTAGTCTAACCCCCTGCAGTACAGGTTGTCCCTTATGGGGAATCGAACCTGCAGACTTGGTGTTACCAGCACCATGCTGTAGCCAACGCTTGGAGAAAGTCAGCAAGCACTTCAAGGCTTCACATCTGAGACCCAAAATGGCCTGAGCAGCCATAATGTCACTCGATGTCTGCATTAGTAGTCAGTCTGCATTTTCGGGCATCTTCAAAACTGGAAGCTATCTTTAGTTCTGCCCACCTGCACCTTGGCTCTGCTTCAGTTCAGTAATTGTTCCCAGTTGTGCCCTGCTCTGATTAATTTCTGTATTCTGCAAGACACTATTAGGAGGTGAGAGCTCATATAGTCACCTGTGCTGACATGCCTGCCTGCCTCCCTTCCCTTGTACCAGCTTTGGCTCGGTTCTGCACCTGCATGGTGACAAACCTTGTCTACCTGCTGTTGTTTGCGGTCCTTTTCTCATGACTCTCCCAGCATGTGGCAGCTGTGGTTTTTCCATCAGCTGCATGCTAGGGGCAGCTTTGTGCTTACCTAAACCATCTGTAGAAATTCAACATTGCTTAACTTTCTGTGTGGTGCAGTGGTGTGCAAAAAGCTGATCCACACTGCACAGCTCAGCATGTCTCAATACGTGGTAACTACAGTAAGGATTGATACGTAGGAAAACCATTGAAAACAAAGGCCAAGGGTGTGTGTGTGTCATTTTAAATCTCTCATCATGTGTGTTTCTTGGATGTTTATACTCTTCTAGACTTGGCTAATGGCTCTTCCCTATTTCTCTTTTATGTAAAACTCTTACATTTTAACATTTTATCCCGACTTGGGTGAGATGCTGGTGGTCTTTGATGCAAGTACAGATTTGTTTTTTTTTGTTTTCTTGTCTGTTCTTAGTGGCTTGCCTGGACCTAACCCTGCAAAAGAATTCCAGCAAACTTTTCTAACCCACCATTGCATGGGGCAACTTGGCCTTGCCTTTTGACGGTTGTGAGCAACATTACGTTCTCAAGAGGGCTTGCAGAAGTAAATAGATATGTAGCTTTATCGTTCGTAGCAGGCAAGCAGAGCTGAGCCCAAGGAGTGATCAAAAATTAAATAATTAAAAGGGTACAAGGTGAGAGGGCTGAAGCTAATGGGAAAGAAAGAACAAAGTATAATTAGAATAGGTTTGGAAAGATATAGAGTCACAGAAGCGAGCTAAAACAGGAAACCTGCCCTAGATAATAGAACCTTCAAAGGGAAAAGTTTTTTTTGTAACAGCGCTGGGAACTAAGCCATAGAGAAGGGTGGTCCGTGATGAAAGCCTATAGGAAAGGGGAGGGATGAGTTTGAGGCACACCTTGGAACAATTCATAGGTTATTTCCTTTATTCTTATGTAGGATATCTTAAAATCACCATCATCTTCATCGTAAAAACACCGGTTGTTCAGTACGATTATGTTAACGAAGCAGTTGATTGTCCTTGCCAAATAGAACACTTGTAATATTAATGGCATTGACTAACCTGGTAGATACTTTAAGATAAAGCTAAATCTTTGCTTATGTGACATATAAACTGAAATGACAATCATGCGTTGACCCGGAACAGACGGATACAGGGTTCCAGCAAATAAACAGAGGAGAGTCCACACAATAAGTAGATCCTTTCACATGAGTTCTCACCTAGGGATAAATGACTCTATTAGTCAGAGGAACATACACCTCAGTAATCCCACCCACAACCTTGCATTCCACGGTGGACCTTTCAAGATGAGATAGCACCCACTTACCTGGTTCACATGTAACAGTGAACGATAGTTTAGCACCATGTGCATGAGTATTGGGTCTAGAGATGGGAAGGCCTGGAAAAAACCGGGGGGGGGGACCTGCCCCCCCCCAAATTTTCCTGGGTTTTTTTTCCAGGCCTTCCCATCTCTAATTGGGTACCATGTTTTCTCCCTTTTCCTCCTCTGTCCTGACCATGACAAAGAGGTCAGAAGTGTTTGGTTCTATTTTCAGCTAACCACAGTTTCCTGCTATACAGAGAATACTCAAGTTTTGTATGGACATAATACCAAACTGTGATTAGAGTTCCATGTGCACACAGATCTGGTTGGCACTTGAGAACCGTCATGCTCAAAGCTATATTTAAAAGGAGCAGCACAGATGATTTCTTTTATGAAACCAGGTTGTTTTTATTTTGTACATTCATAAAAAAACATCAGCGCAATCATCATTGTGCCTCCATGTTAGAATAATGCCAGAATGAATCTAAGGAGAAATATATTTAGCTTCTTACAGGTGAAAATCAGTGAGATAGCATCTAATAGACAAAGGAAGACAAATCAGTAGGGGGATGTTTCCTGTGTAAGCTCCTTTTAAATATATCAGAAGAAAAACTGCTTTGGTTGAACTCTCATTTATTTCAGTAGGGGTAAAGCAAGGAGATGTTTCTGTGGATATTTCTCAGTGAATATTGGTTTCTGTCTATTCTAAGCTTTCAGGAGATCCTATCCTTCCTTTCCAGATCCTATTTCTCTGCAACAATATTCTCACTTTGACAGAATTGAACACACCTTTTTGGCCTTGGAGATACACTGAAAAGCTGAAAACTTTGCTTTCGTTTTCTAATATTATGGGGCATATATTTTAGTTTTTATGGTGAATTTATAAATGCTTACCTATGAACAACATGGCTTCTTTTGATGGTGTTTTCCCTTAATGAGGAAAAATATAATCTAAATGATATACTTCACATTTTCTCTTGTGAAAATAAAGGAAATGTTTTTTGTCAAAAAAGAAGAAACAAATTCTGTTGAGCTTTTCTCACCGCAAATCTTTTTTTCCCCCTGCCAAAATATTGCAGTACCTAAAATACTTGTGCTGTAAATAAATTAAAACTGTAATAATTGTTTAAAATTGCCTCTCACTTCTGTGCAAGCATAGTAAGTATGGGCTTTTCAATTGCCTGGATTTAAAATATGATCAAATTACTAAAGCATAAGAAAATGTCATAATGCTGCTCCTAAAATAATAGATGCATTTTGCTTTATTGTAGGAAAAGCCACTGAGCAAATCTCTGCAGCGTGGAGAAGACCCCCAGTTTGATCAAGTAAGTTATTTCCAGACAGCACTTCATAGCCTCTGTGCAACCCCACAATTAGTATCCTGGGAGCTGTAGTCCACCAGCATCTGGAAGGCCGCATTCTTCCACACCCTTGTTCTAGATCTCTTCTCAATGAGTTGGCACTCCTGTCCTTCCCTTCAAGTAGATAGATGTGTCTTGAGTACGCCTCAAGGATTGCTTCCTGCCCATTTCTTTACTGACAACATTGTTTGTTTATATACCATATATCCATAGTTAAGCCATGCTCAGAGTTGCTCACAACGTCAATAGTTTTACATAATTGCAAAAATATAGCAAAATGTATGTAGTCATAAGGAATAAATGATAACATCTCAATATGCACAATAAAGTTAAACAATCCCTGCACAATCCATAGTGAGGTATATCAATGAAGATACAGAAATTAAGCATCTCCAAGATCCAGTTGAAACTCCTAAACAGTAGCCCAACCTGATAGTCTCTAGATATCCTGAGCCTCATAGTGAATCCATAGTGAGGTATATCAATGAAGATACAGAAATTAAGCATCTCCAAGATCCAGTTGAAACTCCTAAACAGTAGCCCAACCTGATAGTCTCTAGATATCCTGAGCCTCATAGTGAATCCATAGTGAGGTATATCAATGAAGATACAGAAATTAAGCATCTCCAAGATCCAGTTGAAACTCCTAAACAGTAGCCCAACCTGATAGTCTCTAGATATCCTGAGCCTCATAGTGAATCCATAGTGAGGTATATCAATGAAGATACAGAAATTAAGCATCTCCAAGATCCAGTTGAAACTCCTAAACAGTAGCCCAACCTGATAGTCTCTAGATATCCTGAGCCTCATAGTGAATCCATAGTGAGGTATATCAATGAAGATACAGAAATTAAGCATCTCCAAGATCCAGTTGAAACTCCTAAACAGTAGCCCAACCCGATAGTCTCTAGATATCCTGAGCTAAGGTAGTCTCTGGCCCCTTCATGAGTTTTCCTTCCCATCTTCACAATTGTGTTGCAGTAATTATGATGATGATGATAGAGGGTTGCTGCATTTAAAAGCGGACCTACCTAACTCAACGCTTTCAAAAGCAATACGTTAACTGAAACATATCCGTCCTGCAAAATGCAAACTTCTCAGAACTGTGCAATGAAGTTCTCCAGCCGAGTCATGAATATAAAGATGTATGTATACTGGCTAAAAGTTGCATACAAACAGCACACAAAAGCATTATGTTCAGGAAAAAAATCACTCTACGAAAATGTGTATATCAAGATGCTTATATTAGGAGAAATTGACACTGAAATGCTGATACATTTTCATTAGGACTGTTAAGAAAACGGATATGGAGACTAGAACTTAATGTTGGCAAAATGAGAACCAGAGAAGCTGGACTTGACAGATTAGCCTATCCTTCTGCAGGGTTCTTCCAGAGAGAGTGCGCTTTTGGCAAAGACTCTCCCTGTTATTCTGGAACTCCACCCGTCATGGAATCTGGTCCCTGCTGTGACCCTGCAAAACGTGTAGCTTTCTGCCTTAATCTATAACCCTATGAAGATGCCTCTGCACTCTGCTAAGATAAGAATTTGATTGAGTTTAGCAGGACATTAAAACACGAGCTCTGCAAACAGGCAGCGTTAGGTTTAAATGTGTAGATTCAATTTTCTCTCTGAAGCCTATTCCTGAACTGAATAAAATTCAACTTTCATGTCAGCAGCCTTTATAATCTTTATAACAGAAATGTCATTCCAGTATAACAGGATGGCAGCAGTGACAATGGCTGTGTATCTCCCTTAAAAAAGAAAATCGCAAAACCGCTTTACATTTTCGGGGGGATTGTTTCAGGTGCACAGATAGCAGTTTAGTGCCTGAGTCGAACTGACATTTATTAAATTCTCTTTACTCCCCTTCTTCTATTTCCTATCTTATGGGGTGGTTTATATTTAGTTCACTTCCATTCACCTCAAAGGCACAATGGCATTTAGACAGCTAGCTATCATTAAAGCAATGTATGGATGCAGGTTTCAATGTAAAACAGTGTCAAGCTAGAAAGGAAAGCAGATCCAGAACTGACCCTAAAATGTATTTGACAGTCTAGAAAACTAGGTGTTTTTTTTTTTATTTAAAAAGTGTGCTGTACGGAGTTCAAGTTTTCTAGGCAAGGCAAGAACTTTTGAAGTGACAAAAGTCTAATTTCACATTGAATAGTGTGGTTAATGTTGTCATGTGTAATTTCTGTCCTTTAGGCATATGCAGAAGGATTTATTGATTATTTTGCCATGTAATTTAATTTGTACTTTGACTACTTAATTACTCAGTTTTTAATATTCTATGTATTAAGGGAGGGAGGCTACCGGCATGCTGTAATTGATTTATTTTTTTGCATATTCTGCCAAAATTCATATAAAGAATGCATTTATATGGACCACTTTTAATGTCCTATGAACAGAGTGTTTGAACAGCTCAGTGTTTGTGTAGACCTGGTATCTTAGGGCTGTACACTATGCAGTTCACTTAGGATGGAAGAACATGATCATTTTTGTCCAACAAGGACACATTTGTACATCTGCACACTCCCCTTCAACAGCAGCACAGAGCTAGAATTCATCTCACCACTGGCTTTGATGCCAATAAATGGAGGAGTTGAGTAACCAGCTTGCTGACTAGACTTTCCTCCCTTCCTGTATTCCGAGAGCCAGTCTCTGCAAATTCCACCCTTCCTTCCTGCCTTATAAGACCAACGAGCGACAGAAGGATTTAAAAAAGCCAAAGACACCCTGTGCAAATACCGTAGAGCAGAGGACATACAGCATCTGTGTGTTTGGTTTGCATTACTTTTGGCACACTGTTCAGTAATTTTGGATTCAGTAGGTTGGAGCTGCATGTGCTGGGTTCTTACTAGTCAGATATACGTATGGAAAGGTATGTAGCTGCCTGGATGAAAGTCACTGCACAAAGTCAAGAACTGGTGAACCCATAGCAGCATATTACCAGTAGAATATCTTCCGGTGCCTCATCATTAGTTGACAAGGTTAGGAACACACTTCCTAGTTACATTGCCGCCATGACTTCAGAACAAACATGCACCTAGCATCCCATGTCACACTCAGGTAGCAAAGAACTGTGGAAGAAGATATATACATGAAATGACCACCAACCTATTTGCATAGTGGTACAGTATCTGCAAGCTGGCAAAACCAGATGAGCTATTCGGGGTCACAGTGCCATTGATCCAGTGCAAAATTAATTCCACATGCCTCTTTGGAATTATTTACAGAGATGATGAAGTTAGAATAAGATAGTCTGCTTGATAGAATCTGGTTTCCAAAGATGTTTTTTTCCCCTAGCCTTTGATGTATACATAAGAAAGCCTGTTTTGTGTTTTGTTTTTAGACGTTTGGATGTTTTTGTATTCACTCTGCTATGCATTTGTTTTTGATTTTGTTTTTTATAAAATAAAAAAAACAAAAAATTCATATGTCTAGGGACAACTTCTAGACTTGCCTTTCTCTAAGGGCAGTCCCTTACCCCCACCGCATTACTTAGCAAACCGTTTTTGAAAGTGTGAGAAGATTTTGAAAGCCAATTTGTGCTATGGTATCAAAGTCTGCTTTTGAAAGAACAACAGGAAATTTTGCAGCAACTTAAATATGAGTAACTATTATTATTATTATCATTATCATTATTATTATACTTTTATGGACCGTAGTCTGCTTCATCTGGTGCATGATGTGTAATTCTAAATTGGTGATTGCATACACATGTCAGGAGAGGGGAATGTAAATGATAGGAGTTGAGGAAATGAACAGAGAATAACAATTACCATATATACTCAAGTATAAGCCTACTTTTCCATCACATTTTTTTTTATGCTGAAAAAGCCCCCCTCGGCTTATACTCAAGTGAGGGTCCCCGGCAGAGGCTGTTGTTGGCAGAGGAACGAGCAGCCTGAAAGCAGCCCTATCGGGCTGCTCTTTCCTCCTCCTCCACCTTTGCCGCTGTCAGCTTATACTCAAGTCAATGGATTTTCCCAGTTTTTTGTGGTAAAATTAGGTGCCTTGGCTTATATTTGGGTTGGCTTATATTCGAGCATATATGGTACTTAAAAAACATGATAGTCACAGTGACCAATTAACAAAGCAGCATTGGTGATAACATACATCTTAACACTGGTAAACTAATGAACCACAATCTTGATTTAAGCCATAGGTGACAGAACTGAATTGCAACTTTAAAAATGAGAGGGACAGAGAGCACCAAACCTAGTGCTAGCCAGTACCAGTACCACAGAAATACCAAAAGCCCAATCCTTGTGAATCCTTATGATTTTTACAACAGTATGACCACAATACTGCCGCAATTCTGTGGAGGCACAGGTGACCTATTATCTGTTACTGGTTTTGATATATGCACATATATACATACTTGGATCCATGGCTTGGTTCCATGTTTTTGTGCTATGGCAGCACTGGAAAGCACCTGATCCGCTATTTTCATGGTTCAGTCAATAGAGACAGATGTGATCTGTGATTTGATCATGATTGGGTGAAAACCCTTGGGAAATTTATACCATTTCAAAGCATCCCATTTAACTGGATCAGATGTGTATGTGATCCATCTTTCTCTGGCAATTCATTTCTCTTCCTTCCCTGACTTTCCCACTTTCTCCTCCTGGCTACTCAGTTTTTCTCTTCCAGTTTTTCCTCTCCCCCCCCCCCTCTACCATCTCAGTCACTTTGCTTTCAGTTCAGCTGCTGGTTGGAATCTTTAGAACAGGCATAGGCAAACTCCGGCCCTCCAGATGTTTGGGACTACAATTCCCATCATCCCTAGCTAACAGGACCAGTGGTCAGGGATGATGGGAATTGTAGTCCCAAACTATTTGGAGGGCTGCAGTTTGCCTGTGCCTGCTTTAGAAGCACATAGATCTGAAAGAGGAAGTGGGAGAGAGCATCACTTCTTCAGCCCTATGGGCTTTTTTTTGGGGGGGGGGAAACCAAGGTAACCATCCTTGCCACATCATCATGATGTGGGCAGTGGAGGGCTCACAGCCATCACAGGAACCAGGTGAAGCTCTCAAGATCTCCAATGTATCTGCTGACTTAAGGAAGCTGCAAGCTTTAATTGAATTCAGTTAAAACTGGTGGGGCCTGAGATTAAAGGAACAGCAAACAAGTGTCTCCTTCACTAAGACCCCACCAGTTTTAATCACTGATGATGGCAATGATGGTGATAATTATAATAATAGGTGTGTGCTGTTGCTAAAAGACATCATGGTAGCCCTTTCTCCCAGCCCTTTGCCACTTTCAAGGAAAACACCAGAGAAGAACGCCTGTGTGCCTGAATTAAAAACAAATTGAACTACTGACTAAAGGTTTTAGGAGGCAGTACTAAACACATTTTGCTTTTTTGTTCCTTTGCCATACAGGTAATAAGCTCAATGAGCTCACTTTCAGAGTATTGTCTACCTTCCATTCTGCGCACTTTGTTTGACTGGTATAAAAGACAAAATGGCATAGAAGATGAATCTCATGAATACAGACCAAGAACAAGCACTAAATCCAAAAGGTATACTCCTAAGCACTTTCTAACACTGGCAGCCAAGTCTTCTTGGTGCCTGTTTGTTTGTTTGCTTGCTTGCTTGCTTGCTTATAAAATTAATATTTATTTTATACTGTCGTGTCATAAAATATATCAAGGTGGTGTATAGTATAAGACATAAAACATCATTTAAGGTAAAAATAAATACATAAAGAAGACATATAATTATTCAGATGCCGCACGGATTGAAAACTAAATGGCTACAAAGCCACAAAAATGTGTTGAGGAGATACCTGAAAGTCAAAAGTGACTTTCAGTTTTGCGCAGCATGGGGCCAGCAACACTAAATGCCTGGCTTCTAGTTAGGCCAGTCAGGCCTCTGCAGTGGCGGAGCTTCATGCTCCAGCACCGGGGGCAGGAAGTAGGCGGGGGCAGGGCTGGCCCGCCTTCTGGGGGCGTGGCACGCCGAGATGGAACCCTACCGGGATCCCGCTGCCCTGGACACCCCGCCCCCTACGCCCCCCCCTTCCTACGCCAGTGGGCCTCTGTAAAATAGAGGACAACTAACAGTTCTCTCAGCGATGGAGCTGAGATGTAAGAGCTCACATGGTCCTTAAAGTATCATGAGACCAAAGCTCAACACATGAACTTTGCACTTGGGCCAGTAGCATGTGGGCAGCCAGTGCAGATGTTTTAACAGAGAGGTGTCACATGCCATTGACAATCTTCCTGCATCAACAGTCTAGCCACTGTTTCCAGGCTAGTTCCATGGGCAGCCCCATGTAGAGCGCATTGCAGCAATCCAGTTTGAGGTCACAATGCATGGACTGCAGTGGCCAAGTAATGCTGATCCAGATATGGCCATAGCTGGCATACCAGACAGAGTTGGTAAAAGGCACTCCTAGCCACAGAGAACACTTGGACCTCTAATGACAAAGATGTATTCAGGAGCTACGTACCAGCTTCTTTAGAGGGAGTGTCCACAGCAGGCAGCTGGCCTATCTAGACATGGGAACCACCCACCCACCAACAAAGCCTCCATTTCCCCAAAATCAGTTTATTGGCCATTACCCATTCCATTAAGGCACCCGTCCAAAAAACAGCTATTGCTATTGCTATGGAAGTTAGAGAGGTCCACACTTTATATGTCAGTGGGGCCCTGCATGAAGCTTGGTAAAGTCACTCCACTTGCAGTGGAGATAGGTGATGGCAAGAACTTAGCGTCTGAATAAGAGCAGCAAGGCTTTTAGAACCGTTGCCCCTACTAGGAGCAAGGACTCTTTGGGCTCGGCCTCAGGCAGCAAAATGTCTTGGGCTGGTACATCGTATGTCAAAGGTGTTTGCTTTCCTGTTTTGGTTTTTTTTTTTTTTGGTTTTTAAATCTGATGTGTTAAAAAAAAGCATGGCATTCAATGTAGAGTAGAGGTGAACATTCTGTCAGTGCAATTGTGTTTTCTTTCTTGTGGAATGGAATGTCTCATCCCCTGTTCCCTATCTCCTTAAATCTGTTCTGGTGGGTTTCCAACAAGATTTGAGTATGGTGCAGGGGGAGAGGAGGGAATCTCCTTATGCTAGCACAAAAAGTTATTTGAATACCACCAAATTTTGAAGGAATTTTTAAAGAAAAAAATAGAAAATGAGAGATAGAGGAAGGTATTTAATATTCAAGCTATTTCATCAGACATGTTCTTGATCTTGTTATGCCACACTTACAACATGCTGCTGCCTTTTTTCCCTTTCCCTTTCCCTTTTTCTTATTTTTATGCTTTGTTTTTTTCCAAAGTCTGAGGTGAATTTTAGCTAGCTGACTGTATAATGCTTTTAATCATTTTTGTCTGATTTTTACAGTGATGAACAGCAACGAGACTATTTAATGGAAAGAAGAGATCTCGCTATTGATTTTATTTTTTCTTTAGTATTAATAGAGGTTTTGAAACAGGTAAGTCATTTAAAAATATTTAATGAAATGTTGCACCCAATTTAAGCCTGTCTTAGGAAACAAAAGGATTTACTTCTACAAGGATTGATTTTGAGCAAGCAGAACTAACTGGTGGTTAAATAGTAAAAAGTTTTGTTTGCCAAGACATTTGGTGGCTGCAAAATGTTGTTCCTGGCAACCCCAAGACTGCTGGATGAAATGATGTTTTGAATTGACACTGCTTTTAGACTTTTTAAAATTTAAATCATTTTAGAATGTTTTAACTGCTTTTTGTTTTTAAATTGTATGTGTGTTTGTCACCCTGGGCCCTTTCAGGAGGAAGGGCAAAATATAAATTCAAAATATAATAAAATACAATGTAATGTAATGGTAAAGGTAAAGGGACCCCTGACCATTAGGTCCAGTCGCAGATGACTCTGAGGTTGCGGCGCTCATCTCGCTTTATTGGCCGAGGGAGCCGGCATACAGCTTCCGGGTCATGTGGCCAGCATGACAAAGCCACTTCTGGCGAACCAGAGCAGCGCATGGAAACACGGTTTACCTTCCACCAGAGCGGTACCTATTTATCTACTTGCACTTTGACGTGCTTTTGAACTGCCAGGTTCGCAGGAGCAGGGACCGAACAACGGAAGCTCACCCTGTCACGGGGATTCGAACCGCTGACCTTCTGATCGGCAAGCCCTAGGCTCTGTGGTTTAACCCACAGCGCCACTCGCGTCCCTATAATGTAATGCAATACTACAATACCAAAGGAGCCTTGGGCTATAGGGAGAAGGGAATCACACTTTTATAACATTTATGGATAGATAGATATAGGCAAATCGATCTATCAGCAAGTAGATAGCTTTTTTTATTATTTTTATCAATTTTATATCCCATACTCTCAAAAGGAACCCAGGGTGGCAAACAGAGCAATACTGAAAGAATAGCTAGATAGCTAAGTTGGTAGAGTATGAGACATTTAATCTCAAGCTCCGTGTTCGGCAAAATATTCCTGCATTGCAGCGGGTTAGACTAGATGACCTTTGGGACCCTTTCCAACTCTACAATTCTAGGATTCTGTGACTACAGTTAAAACTTCTGAAGTTTTATATGAGGTAAACACCTGTCATGTGTGCACCAAGGAGTGAACTAGTTGTCCAGGGTGTGCTTTGGCCCCATATTTCTGATTGATTGATTGATTACTTATTTATTTAAACAATTTACATACCACTTAATTGGAATGGTCTTTTATGAAGCCACAGCACAAAAAATTAAGATCCGTTAGAACCATATGCTCAAAAATCAATTAAAATGCCTGCTGTGGAAAGAAAAGGGTCTTCAGTAGGTACTGGAAGTTTAATAAGGGAGGGGGGGAAGGACATTAGCCCAGTGGTACAACATCTGCTTTGCATTCGGAATGTCCCTGTTTCAGTGCCTGGCATCTGCAAATGGAGTGCTGCTGCCAGTCAGTGCATACAGTATTTTTTTTTTTTAAATAAATTTTATTGTTCTTTAAAAATATTCTTACATATCTCACATATGTGAATGAATATATACAAAAAAGGAAAACACAGTCCAAAACATATGTCTACATTCACTGTCCAAAGAAAAGAGGAAAAAAAAAGAAAAAAAAGGGGAAGAAAGAAAAAAAAAACAAATGAAAGAGAAAAAAGAAAGAAAAAAGAAAAGGAGAGAAAAGAAAAGAAAGAAGTCAGAGGGGGAGTAAAGAAACTCCAGCTGACATACATGGTTAAGCTTCACACACAAAAAGAACTTCCACTGCTTTAACAACGCTTCATATTTTAAATAAATTACCTTGTTCTATCTGTCGTTTGTACATATTTCACAAATTTTATAGATCTTCCAAACATCGCTTTACTAACTTTACTAACTTTAATTCCTTTCATTATTCTAGACACAACCAATATCTTCTATTCTTATCTTGTTTCCCCAAATATTCATTTATATATTTCCATTGATTTTTAATTGTTTCTTTAGAAGCACCTCTAATGTAGTTCGTCAGCTTCGCTAGCTCCAGATATTCTACAATTTTACTGACCCATTCGTCTTTTGATGGTAACTGATCTCCTTTCCAATATTTGGCCACGAGCGTTCTTGCGGCGGTTGTCACGTATAGAAAAATATTTATTCTATCTCTTGGTATTTCATTGGTAATTATTCCCAATAAGTATAGCTCTGGTTTTTTAGTATACGATATTTTGATCAGCTTTTGCACCTCTTCGTGGATCATCGTCCAAAATTCTTTAATTTTGGGGCAAGTCCACCAGATGTGGAACAACGTCCCGATCTGGTCTCTACATCTCCAGCACTTATTGTTCCTGGAGTTACTTATCTTGGCTGTTCTTTCTGGTGTTAGATACCATCTATGGTGTACCTTCATGAGATTTTCTTTTATTTGGTAAGAGGCTGTAAATTTAATGTTTTTCGTCCAGAATTGCTTCCATTTATCATATTCAATTTCATGCCCAAAATCTTTTTCCCACTTTATCATGTTGCTATTTTTTATATCTGAGGTCTGCTGTTCACTTTTTATTAATCTATATACTTTGGATAATATTTTTTGTTTGCAAACAATTATTTCATCTATTCTTGTTTCTTTATTTTCAAACCCTCTATTTTTTAAATCCTGTTGAAATATCGCTCTCAATTGAAGATACTCTAGCCAGCTTATGCCAGTAGATCTCAAGTCTGCATAATTTCTTAATTTTGGATTTTCTTTCTGCTCTTCCACTAATTCCTTATGTGCATACAGTATTGAGCTAGTATTGGACCAGTGGTCTGGCTCAGTGTAAGACAGCTTCCTACATTCCACCTTAACTACTTCCCTTCTTAAGCGGAAGGTAGCTTTTTGTGGTGCAATGCCAACTTCCCCATCTCTTCCCCACCAGCTCAGTAGCAGTTTCCGCTCCACACTTTCTAATGAAAAATGTCTAATCATTTGAAGAAACATCTTTCTATAATTGCCTGAAAATGGAACAGACAGCTCAGTTTCAAATGCATTGTCGAGGACTTAAGCCTCGGTAGTTCCAGCAAAATTTGCTAGCATGTTTATGATTGCAGACTTAAGCAAATGGACAGGAGTTGTGTTTAGTTTCCAATAGTGAAAACCACACATGAGGAGCAATCTCCTTAGTACCTGTGGTCCCTAAATGCAAGCTGCATTGATTAGCAATGATATACCGGTAGTGACAAGAATTGTGCTGTCTTGTCTGTCTCCATTGTCTCCTGAGACAGATGCCAACAAGAGCAATATCTCACCTTGCAGATTATATTGCATCAGTAAATATTAATAATTCTTATATATAGTTTTTCTGGTTTTATGTTGTTACCCACACCTACGGACCCTTCAGGGAGGAAGGGCATTATATAAATTCAAAAGACAGTTTACGTTTTGTTTTTGTTTTCTTGTTAATAGTGGATACCATTGGCTTTGCCATCTCTCCTGCTGAGTCTTTTGACAAGTCAGTTACGTCCTGCTTGTTTCTTTTCCAGATTCAGCTTCATCCGGTAATAGATGGTTTAGTACACGATGTTATCAATTTGGCTTTCAAGCACTTTAAATACAAAGAAGGGTAAGGTTCATTCTTGTACACGGTCTCAAATATTTGGCCACATTTGCATGAATAGTTCTGTCAGTTTAACTCTTAACACACTGTAGTATCACTTGCTTACTGTGAAAGAAGCCAAAGCTAAGATCAGATAGAAGCATGAGATAAGAACACATAGCACTGCTTCTGAAATGTGAGTGCCAGTAAATTAATGGAGCAAAGACCTCTTTTCAGAACAATCTACTCAGCAAACTTAAAACATGTTTTATGCCAGGTTAACTGTCAATGGTTTCTCCCAGATAATCTTGGGAGTCATACTTAGATGAGAGTATTTAATGTTAGTTGCAGAATTACTATTCCTAGAGGTCTCGTGCAGATAAAGAATTAATGTTAAATCTATTTAAGTCTTTATTGTAGGCTTGCCACCCTGTCCCCCATTTCCAGTCTGCCTGCCTTCACAACACGGAAGGCTTCCTCTTGAGAAAGCACTACAGGGGAGAATTGTAGGAGATCCTCACAAGATTTGTGAAATCTTAGCAGAATTAGATGTTCTTTGTGGGAATATGGTGAAGAGTGTACCCTGAACATAAAATTTTTGCAAGCATCGTTGTGTGATAAGAGTACCTTATTATCTTTGATCGGGAAAACCTTAACTTTACTGTACTATATCTTATCTATATCTACCTATATCTATCTATCTATCTATCTATCTATCTATCTATCTATCTATCTCTACCTATAAATATAAATATAAATATAAAATGCATATTCTTAAACTTCTGACTTGTTTTTTGGTAGGTACCTTGGTCCTAACACTGGAAATATGCACATTGTTGCAGATCTGTATGCTGAAGTAATAGGGGTTCTAGCACAAGCAAAGTAAGTGCCTTTAATAAGAGATCTAGTCAAAGCCTGAAATATTTTACAGGTTTTTCTTTTAAAAACAAACAAACATGAGGGTATTTGGTTAGAGGTGTATTAGTTTCCCCCCGGTAGAGAAATTAAAGGCATAAATCATTCTACTCATGAGCACTCTGTTTATCAAGTTGTGGCTTGGCATGGAGACCTGTAGAATCACAGAAGGTGGCTTCTACATCTAGTCAAGCAGTCCTAAGCCAATTTAGCACAGGCTTGCAGAAACCTCATTTTCTTCGGCCCATTAATGCCAAACATGGAACGCCTATAGGAATGGAAAGACTTTTTGTAATCAGGGTAATAATTCACAACGGTGAAGATCCGCCTGACAAAAAGGAAAAGAAGAAAAGTGATAATTTCATTTAGCTTGGTGTATTATATAGTGTTGTTTTTCTCCCCCCCCCCCAACAACCTTATTCATATTTACGGGAGGGAATTTGAAGACACATTTTTGTGTGTGTGTGACAGCATTTTCTTTCCATCTGATTGTCTTTGATTGGATAAGTCCATGTTATCTTTTGAGATAATAGCCTACTGATCTTTCACGGATAATTTGAGACCCTGAAGTACATTGCCCTTCATTCTTATTGTTGCTTTCTGCCTCTCCCCGGTTTTTATTTTACTTTTTCCACTTAAAAATATTTATGTGCGAGAGGAGGAGTTGGGAATGTTTTTCAGCCCAGCATACTCCCTTCTAGGTAACCCTTCTGAGGATTTGCTGATGGTGGTAGGCAGGCCCTGAGGCAAATCGATGCAGCGATGAATACAGATTCTATCTATGTACTATAGCCTAGTTTCTATACACACCCCTTTCTATCCTCCATTATCAGAGTTCAAGGACACATTCCAGCCAGGAAAAAAAACATTTGGGGTGCAGAACAGAGTAAATGTGGGATATGGCCCGTGGAGAATTTTGAGGGACAATAAGGGAGGGCTGGCAAGCCACATTTGGCCCCTGGTCCTGAGGTTTCCTGCTATTGTAGGTTGCCTCTCGAAAGTCTGGCATCCCTTTGTTCAGGTTGTCTCCAGTTTGATTCAAGGCCAAACATTTTTTTGGGGGGGGGAATCATCTCTTATTAGACCCTTTCAGTCCTATCACTCACAAATATCAGTAGTATTTCTAGGAGAAAAATGTTCTGTAATTCCAAGTTTCCATTTTCCAGTGGAACTTTATTTTGCTCTCAAACTTCTGCTTTGAAAGAAGCGTCATTGTAGCTTTTGTTGTTGTTGTCGTTGCCTAAAGATTTCCAGCTGTGAAGAAGAAATTCATGGCAGAATTAAAAGAGCTGCGACATAAAGAGCAGAGCCCTTATATTGTTCAAAGCATTATCAGTCTGATAATGGGAATGAAATTTTTTCGCATAAAGATGTATCCAGTGGAGGATTTTGAAGCCTCTCTTCAGTTTATGCAGGTAATGTGGCTCCTTATCACTGTACATTTTTAGATGAGGCAATCAGGATACTTTACTGTCAATGGAATTCTAGTAACTGATTTCATTGGAATGTGGCTTTTACTCTCAAATGGGTTCCATTGTAAAGAAAGGTGGAACACAGGAAATGCTGGCTGCATCAAGATGACTGGGGAAATTTCCGTTGTATAATTGTCACCAACACAGAGAGGTTTGCTCATCAGTCTTTCATATTTGTGTATTTGACAGATAATTCTTATTATTAGGCTGAAATTAGGCATTTTTACTTTGGTGCATGCTGCATTGAATAGTGGAGACTATTTCGTTTATTAAGTAATATTGTTCAGTAAAACGAAGACAAGTATTTTGTCAAGTATAATGCAAATACCTTGTGCAACCTCTCCCTCTGTTTCATTTTGTTCCAGGAATGTGCACATTATTTCCTTGAAGTTAAAGACAAAGATATCAAACATGCATTAGCGGGGCTGTTTGTTGAAATTCTCGTCCCAGTAGCTGCTGTAAGTTACTCTTGTTTACATGACTTTTCAAGTTGGATTAGAAAAAGCCATCTTGAGATAGAACTTTATGCTGACTCTGGTCTCTTTCCAGGCTGTTAAAAATGAAGTGAATGTCCCCTGTCTGAGGAACTTTGTTGAAAGTCTGTATGACACAACGCTTGAACTCTCTTCGCGAAAGAAGCACTCACTGGTTAGTAATGCTGAAGCTAAAATCCTTTGTCAGAAATCTCTTTAGGCAAGTTTCTCTCACAAGACTCTCAGAAATGATTCCAAAATTATCTCCCTGTATCTGACTCTGTACACAACAATTTACTGCTTTACTGTGAGACTTTATATATTTAAACAAGAAACCCTACATCTGTTTTAGCCTCTGCGTGATCTGGCTTTGCATGTCTCTGTCAGATCTAGTCATATTGCTGCTTTGTAGCTTTTAAACATGTTCATAATTTCACTTCCATCACCTGCTACTCTGTTCTAAAGATTATCATGAGGAATGGGAAAATGAAAGGATGTGTGTTACTTGTCAATACACATTAATAAGGCATTTCTCAGGCGGTTTCCACCCCCCCCCCATCGGACCAATTTATGGCAAGCAGCAGTGCCCTTTCCCCTCTGTGTTCTGCTAAGTAGAATTCTACTTCTTCTTTTGAGATGAACAGTGGCATAGGCATTTATTTTTGGGAAGCTGTAGTAGGGCTGAATTAAACGAAGATGTGAATCAGTTTGACACAGGATGCCTTAAGCATTTTGCCTCTCCAAGTGGATCACAGTAATTCAGACTCTGCTAAAACATTCTGAAGCCTTGGACCTTTACAAAACTTTACCTACGGTATCATAAGTAAAAGAGGAGTAGGAGATTGTTCGGCATACCAGCTTTGCTTTAGTTAATATGGTCATTATCTCTTCATTCAGCCAAGTAGTGGCTAACATAATGCAATGAAGCTTGTAACTGTGAGAAAGTTAAGGGTCTAGTTTTGTAACACAATCAGGGGCGTATTACCCATAGAGGCTAGTGGCGCGAGGTGCCAGGGCACCAAGTTCTGGAGGGCGCCAGGGAAGAGGCAGAGGCTGGACGCGGTGCTTCCCGGCATCAGCTTGCCGCCCTCGCCCACCTCTGCCATGCCGCGCCGAAGCAGCACCGCGCCTGGAGCCTCCACCGCGGCATTAAGCGGCCAGCTGAGCCGGGAGGCGCCACATCCAGCCTCCACCTCTTCCCCGCCAGAGGAGCCGCCCTCCAGCCACTGCCTGCCTGCCTCCAGACCCACTGGCAGTGCCGTCCTCCCTAAAAAACTATGGGAAATGGGGGGACCACCGGAGGGAGCTTTGCACCACAGCACCGGATATGCTTAAGACGGCCCTGAACACAATGCATAATCCTTCAGGAAACAATTAATAATTTTGGATTTGTTCCAACAAGAAGTAAGTAATTTTTAGTCCCATTGATTTCAGGGACAGAAGTGTAATCACCTCCCTAAAAAGTGGGTATCTCGGCCTAGTTCTCCTCTGTTGATAGCAAGGTCATCCAAAGATAATGATGATTTGAATAAGAAAAATACAGAATAACTTTTCCCAGATTGCAACTCTGATTAGTAAAATTCCAAGTTGAAGGAAGTTTTGAAAACATTTGGAGGCTTCAATCTTTTGGGGGGATTTTTGTGAGGACTGAAGTAAAAGATGCAAGCAAAGTAGGAATATTCACAATAGGTGATCAGAATAACACAAAATAGTAGCCATGAGGATTTAGGTACATTTTTATACATTGAAGTTGCATTTACCTGGGAGTAAGACCTACAGAACTCAACAGAACTTATTTTTGCGTGGGATTGTACTTCTAGAAGACACTTGATTCCTCCCGAGCAATTGACAGATCACTTTTACAGCTTTGGTGATCTTATTCTGAGTACTTGAGAGATAACCGAACAGCACTAAAATGCATCATGCCATTTCTTCCACTGCAAGCCTAACTAAAAGACTAATCTGGTTAACAGAACGTGGGCAGGAACTTCTGAATTAGCACCGAATCTGGAAAAGGGAAAGTTGTCCAAATATGCACTTTGGATAATTGGGGTGTGCCCATAGTAGCTGAATTTGTTTGTTAATTTGTCCATTAAAGCCAAGGACTGTGTTTGTCTATACTGTTGCTCCTTTGTAGGGGAATACTGAGTCCTCCATGACAAGGTATTCTTGAACACGTCAAATATATACATTTATTCTTCACATTATAATTTTTCACAGGAATATTACACAAACCAGTGCTATGCTGCTACAAAATGTTGGCCAGCATTTTGGATTCTCTGGGTAGTGTAAGACAGATATGTTTTATTGTTCTAGTGAAAAAGTAATTCTACATCTATACAGAGTCGTCATAAAAATTCATAACAGCTTCAGAGGAGCATTCTTTTTAACTATGATATTGAGCAAAGTGTTTATGTTGGCTGGTGCATCTAATGTAGCACTGAAGAGAGATTGGCCTCTGGTATTTACTGCAGATTGGGTGCTAAAGTAGTTTCCTCCATTTTTGTCATACAAATAATTCTGTATCCTCTTTGTCTCCTATTTAGGCTTTGTATCCTTTGGTAACCTGCCTACTTTGTGTCAGTCAGAAGCAGTTCTTTTTAAACAGATGGCATATTTTCCTCAACAACTGCCTGTCCAATCTCAAAGTTAGTGTATATATATATATGTGTGTGTGTGTGTGTGTGTGTGTGTGTGTGTATCTTTCCTCTTTTGTAATTTATTAGATGTCAAGGAAATAAACAACTATCTGACTTTTAGACGATATCTGAGGGCAACCCTGTTTAGGGAAGTTTTAAATATTTGATGTTTTATCATGTTTTGATTATCCTGTTGGGAGCTGCCCAGAGTGGCTGGGGAAACCCAGCCAGATGGGCAGGGTATAAATACATTATTATTATTATTATTATTATTATTATTATTATTATTAAAACTAAACCAATAGAGTTTGGATGGCAGATGCAGTCTGTTGCATCTATACCTACAGTTGCGTCACAGTGGAATTCATGGAAGATGAATCTATCTGTGGCTTCTAGCTGCAATGTCTAATGTCTAGTAGAGAAACACTATTTTTAAATTCCTGTAAGAATCCAATGGTGAAATACTCTAGCCAGTTCATTTGCAATCATTCATTGTTTATTTAGTAAATAAAGTGAAGGCTTGAAGAGATGGGAAATTATGTGTTTGAAAACTGCTCTATGTATTTGTTGCTTTTAGAACAAAGATCCCAAAATGGCTCGTGTTGCACTGGAATCTCTCTACAGACTACTGTGGGTTTACATGATTAGAATTAAATGTGAAAGCAATACAACTACTCAAAGGTAAAAATGTGTTACCTGGTTTTGTTACTATTGGAATGTTTATCACTTAATGGTCAAACAGCTTTAATTAAAATACCTTCCTGGCCCCCTCCCCTGCATTTTATAATTCTCAAGTTATATCCATGTTCACATCATTTCCTGTCTGTAAATATGGATCACACCCTAGCACATAGAAAGGAAGAGGACAGCCTCATCTGAATGTCTCTTTTTCAGATTTCTTCTCTCCTTTTTCAGACCTTTGTCTTTTATTTACAGTTGAATTTTTGCTTTGTATCCACATACAAAAGGGGTGTGGTTGGCACTGTGGTGTAAATCACTGAGCCTTGGGCTTGCCGATCGGAAGGTCGGCGGTTTGAACCCCCGCAACTGAGTGAACTCCCTGCTCCTGCCAACCTATCAGTTCGAGAGCACGTCAAAGTGCAAGTAGATAAATAGGTACTGCTCCAGCGGGAAGGTAAATGGCGTTTCCGTGCACTGCTCTGGAAACTGGCCACATGACCCGGACAAACGTTGGCTCCCTTGGCCAGTAAAGCGAGATGAGCGCCACAACCCCAGAGTCGTTCGCGATTGGACTTTACTGTCGGGGTCCTTTACCTTTTTCTTTATCCACATACAAAAAGTGTGAGATGAATGCAAGTTCTGAAACACCAACCTGCTCAAAAGTTGAGCATCATTTATTAGCAACAAAGTGTGAATGGAGCAGAATTGATAAATATGAATTCCTATGTTGTATTCTGCAATCCAGGCTTGAGCACATGTGTATAGAGTTATTTGATAAGTATATGATGCACTTCTGACCCCTAAAAATAATTGCCCTTTATAGGGGTGGAGAACCTTCTATATCAGGGGTCAGCAAACTTTTTCAGCAGGAGGCCAGTCCACTGTCCCTCAGACCTTGTGGGGGGCCGGACTATATTTTGAAGGGGGGGGAAATGAACAAATTCCTATGTCCCACAAATAACCCAGAGATGCATTTTAAATAAAAGCACACATTCTACTCATGTAAAAAACACCAGGCAGGCCCCACAAATAACCCAGAGGTGCATTTTAAATAAAAGGACACATTCTACTCATGTAAAAACATGCTGATTCCCAGACCGTCCGTGAGCCGGATTGAGAAGGTGATTGGGCCGGATCCGGCCCCCGTGCCTTAGTTTGCCTACCCATGGCTTATATGGAAGATAAAAGCTATCAATGGTTAATAGCCATGATTGCAGGCAGTTAAGGTTTGTGAGTACCAGTTGTTGGAAGCCACAGGAGGAGAGAGTGCTCTTGTGCTTGGGTCCAGCTTGTAGGTTTCTCACAGGCACCTGGCTGGCAGCCATGAGACTAGGATCCTGGACTAGATGGGAAGGTGGGAGAAGGGCTCTTGGGCCCCCTTGCAGCATCGCACCTCCCTCCCTAAACCAGGCAGAAGCTTCCCAGGTTTTGAGAAGGAGGCGCTAGAATTTAATACTCTAATTTACCAGGAACATTTAGGGGACTTCCTAGTCCCCCTAGTCCACTGACCGCACACCCCTGGCAAATAGTCTGCTCCAGCAAGCTCTTCTTAAGTTCTTATTCTCTCATGGGGAGCCTTTCAGAGTCGCATGCCAAGGATTGGGTGTGGCCATAAGCAAAAGTGGGCAGAGCACTCATCTTTGTACACTAGTTCACATTCCAGCCACACCCATAAACCCATCCTCCACCCATGTAAGCAAGAGGCATTATCACAGTTCAAGGAAAGTAAAAGCACTTGGTGAGGGTTCAGAGCACGGCTGGTGAGTGGTGTGGACTGCAGAGAAGAAGAAGAAGAAGAAGAAGAAGAAGAAGAAGAAGAAGAAGAAGACGAAGAAGACGAAGAAGAAGAAGAAGAAGAAGAAGAAGAAGAAGAAGAAGAAGAAGAGTTTGGATTTGATATCCTGCTTTATCACTACCCTAAGGAGTCTCAAAGCGGCTAACATTCTCCTTTCCCTTCCTCCCCCACAACAAACACTCTGTGAGGTGAGTGGGGCTGAGAGACTTCAGAGAAGTGTGACAAGCCCAAGGTCACCCAGCAGCTGCATGTGGAGGAGCAGAGACACAAACCCGGTTCCTCAGATTACGAGTCTACTGCTCTTAACCACTACACCACGCTGGCTCTCAGCCTGGGGATGAAGAGGCCTGGAAAGCTAGATTTGGCCCCCAGGTCTGAGGTTTCCCAAACCTGCCTTACATACTTACAATCAGGGAAACATCCATATTGTTTTCTTGACCTAGAGAGGGGTCATTTCTGTAACCTTTAGTATGTGCTATAGGCAGAATGCCTATGTGGCTTTTAATCTGGAAAAAAGGAGAAAAAGTCTCTGTCCTTCATCAAGATTTCTTCACGCTGCTTCCAAATATTTAAACAAGACGACACAGGGATGCCTTGCTAGGAATGAACTTGTGCTAACATTCTCCTTTTGTTTTACAGCCGGCTTATAACAATCATCACAACTCTTTTCCCGAAAGGTTCCCGTGGCGTTGTACCACGAGACATGCCTCTAAATATATTTGTGAAAATTATACAGTTTATTGCACAGGTATGAAAACGCTTGCAAGTTTTAAGCAGTGGGTCATTTTTATCTTGACATTGCATGTTTGCATCATTCAGATTTCACACTAATCCCAAGGGCAGAGAACACGTGGCCCTCTAGAAATGGTTGGACTGTGACTTCCATCATCCCTGTCCATTGGCTAGGGCTGACGTGAGTTGTAGTCCACATCTGGAGGGCCACAGGTTCCCCATTCTTGTGCTAAACTGTTTAGCAAAATGGGAATGGGCCTGGTGCAAAGGGTATAAAACCTACTTCTGCTTCTCCATCATAAGTTATTAATTTTCCAGGCACTCAGTAGGAGCCACTTACTTCTATGGATAAGTAAAAAGGCTTCAGTGGGAATGGAAACCACACTTGGAAGTGGGAACCACACTTCTGTGAAAGAAAACAAATGACGTCTGATAGGTAGTGGTTATTCATTAAGGGAACAATCTACCATGATAGAGGAAGACTTGCTAAAATGAGCTGTGCTTGTACATGGTTGATGTTCAGTTCCTATAATTTTACCAGGCTCATGGTTGGCATGCAATAATTTTCTTTCTTTTTTCTAACTTTTCACCATAGGAACGTTTGGATTTTGCAATGAAAGAAATAATTTATGATTTTCTTTGTGTTGGAAAACCAGCAAAAGCATTTAGTCTCAACCCAGAGGTATGGTATCATTATGCTTTTATAGTTTATAATGCTGTTTGTTTGTTTGCTTGTGTGTGTGTGAATGAGAGAGAAAGAGAGAGAGAGAAGTGTCAGTCATCTGTTGCCTTTATATTTTATTCATTCCCAACTTGTCATCCCTCAGCTTATCTCTTCAGTTCTTGATTTCCATTTTCACAGTTTCCCTTAATACACCTGTCCTCCAGCTGTTCCACACACGGGAGGGGGTGGCGGCACCGGAATCACATACAAGATGACAACAACACAGAATACAAAGACAAAAAGAGGGAGAGAGCAAGAACTAGACTTAATGGCTAGCTGCACCATTCTTGGAAAGCTGTACTAGTGTACCCTACATTCTGTAACAGATACTGCTTTTGGTTTGAGTATAGCGGAAAACATAAATTTGATACAGCTACTGAGGACCCAAATGGGTTGAGTTATGACCCGTGTCATGTGAAGGAGACAGGAGAGCAAAGAACTCTGGGAGGCCGGCACAGTTCCCTGCCTCCCAGAGTTCTTCGCTCTCCTAAGCTGCCTGAGTGAAGTCATGTTCTGGCTTGAAAAGGGCTGAAGCCTGCTTTCTCTTGCCAATGCACTGTAAGGCTCCCAATGGTTTGTTGTCATCCGTGTCTCTTCCTGCTGCACGCTTCACATATAGGACATCAGGCGTCAGGCAGGCGGGGAAACAGCCTCACAAGGCAAATTTCAACCCCTAGCAGGTCAAGTCCGACCCATGGGCTGGAGGTTCTCCCTACCCCCATTTGTTGGGTGAACAAAATTATTTGTAATATTGCAGTTTGATGTTGTTGTCTTTAGAAGGTTATGTTAATACTGGCTCTTTCTTTGCTTCCCACCAAATTTGCAGAGAATGAATATTGGTCTGAGAGCCTTCTTGGTTATTGCGGATAGCTTGCAACAAAAAGATGGAGAGCCTCCGATGCCTGTTACTGGCGCTGTGCTTCCTTCTGGGAACACGTTACGAGTGAAGAAAACATACTTGAGCAAAACCCTCACAGAGGAGGAAGCAAAGATGATAGGCAAGTATCAGGCCATGTTTCTTAACAGTTTATGAACTTGCACAGCAGTCTTGCAAAGTTCTCAGAAGTTGCTAGCATAATGAACTGAACTGGGTATGTCTGAGGCCTGGATTCATATTGGAGATTGTACTGCAAGTCGGGGAGACCTGGGTCACCATCTGGTCACCTGCAACTAATTTCTAGTTGTCAGTGGCAACCAGGAAGTGCTTTTAACTAAATTTGTAATGTATTTGCTATGGCTTTGTGCAGGGGTAGTCAACATGGTGGCCTCCAGTGATGTGGACTATTTATTTATTTACTTGGTTGCTAAATTGCCCATCTTCAAAAAGAATCTTGGGTTGTTTACAGACTACAACTCCGGTCATCTATTGTGTTTGGTCATGCTACCTGTTTCGTGTTATGGTTGGAAACTATGAGATACTTAAGCATTAAAATCTGAATATTTTCCTAGTAACTCTCTTCTGAACATTCCATGTTATGTGAAGTTGTGAGGGCTAGAGATCACTCATATTCAGGGTATCCAAGAAACACTTCGCGCTGCATATATGCCATTGAACCTTACAAGTGTACTACACGTTATTGAGATGAATAGTTCTACAGTACTGGATTTCATGTTAATATATGTAAAAATATAAAATTCTAGATTTTATATTAAGTTTTTATTCAATGAACCGATGTCAACCCACTGTATACTTTTCCAGGCATGTCAATATATTATTCTCAAGTAAGAAAAGCTGTAGACAACATACTGAGACATCTTGATAAAGAAGTTGGGCGGTGTATGATGCTCACTAACATACAGATGTTGAACAAAGAACCTGAAGATATGATCACGTGCGTGTTTGGTTATGGATTACTTTAAGTTAATTTGTACAATTTGATTAGCACATAGTTTTCTCCCCATCCCGCCCTGAAAAAGCCAGATCTTATAAAAAGAGTCTGCTAATGAATAGAGTGAATGCCTATCCATTTCTGGGCAAGAACTAGATGATACAACACAGGGCCAAGTAACAGTCTCTCAACTGGCTGGCTGCAAGTTTTTCTGGAGGAATCGAGGGAGACACGGGCAGGGCAGGCAGGGAGATGCCGTTTCATTTTCATGTCATGTCTTTTTTTCTGCTCAACATCACCATCCTCAAAAAAAGGGGGGGGGGCTCAGTTATATTTTTTTGTAGATGGAAAAACATGGACTTTTTGGGAGGGGATTTTCAATGGGGAGATGACAAGAAGGGAAGTGTTAAGCATTCCCCACTAAAGTGAACGTTTGGTTAGCAGACTGTTCTCCCCCTGCTCCCCCCCCAAAAAAATCTATTCTGGGTTTTCCCACCAATCCTTCAGAGAAAATTGGGGAACAGTGTACAGGCAAGCAGCACAAAGGGAAAATCCTGTTGCTCTAGTGCAGGTATTTAATTGAATACCACCTGTTGTTGTTGTTGTTATTTTCTCCTCATGTTTGGGCATTGACTAGTAATGCATAAATTCTTTTTCTTATATTCAGAGGTGAAAGAAAACCAAAAATTGACCTTTTCAGGACTTGTGTTGCTGCTATTCCACGACTCCTTCCTGACGGAATGTCTAAACTGGAGCTGATTGATTTGCTTTCAAGGTAAATGACATGAAATGTTAAAAGACTGATAATTGGAACTAAGGTGTAAAGACTGTCCGGTTTGTGACAGAGGTAGTTGGATGGAACTATTATAGGTGTGGTGAATTATCACCTTTCCATAATGCAAAATGAATCAGTCTTTTCAGGTTATTGTTTGCGTGGAGAGAATGGAATTGATTACTGTGTTGTCCAATCAGTGTTTGTTCATCTGCGCTGATAAATGCCTGCATAATGCTACATATAGATTGCTTGTTTAGGCTGGGATTCAAAGAGCTACTTAGCCTAACAGGGGTCTTGCAAGTAGCCCAGCACAATTACCAGTATTGACTTACTTTTCTTTAAAGCTGTATCATCGCACTCTCCTCCATTTCAGAACCGGTTTGCCATTTGTCATGGGGGCATTGACTTAGACGAAAAAACAAGTCTAAAGCCCCCTTGAGCTTACATAACTAGTTTCGTGGTTATTTGGGCCCTTGGCTATATTGATTTATATTGTGCTTAAAACGTAAATTAAAATTTGAAGGAGGGAAATAATAGAGGGCGAAGAAGGAGAGAGTGGTGAGGATAGCAAGAAATGAAACCTCTGTACTTAGTTGGGTGTAGCCTTTCAACTCTGTCATTGTGCGAAGAAATGCAGTTCTGATGTTAAGAGAACTACCATTTTTGTTGCTTGTTTCTCCTTCAGTCCTAAAACTCAAGACTTGTAGCTCACCAAGCCAAGTGTAGCTTGCTAGTCATATGTGCCTATCCACTAGGGCTTGGATAAACCCCTTGTATTTGCTGCCTGGCTGAACACACAGAACAGTCAAAGAGGAATCAAGCACCTGTCAGGCCACAGCAGGGGTGGTGCATCCCATTTCACCTCTTGAGGTTCACTCCGCTCTGCTGCTCTTGCCACTGAGCCACTCGCCTCTACTGGAAGTACTGCCAATTGCTGGTGGGATCTCACAAGATGTCTTTGGAAATCTCATAAGATCTCACCAGGAATCAACGCCAATGCCAGCACCACTTCTTCGCCAGTGGTGGGGCATCTTTGGGGAGCTTCCACTGCCTGAGGCAGCTGTTTCACCCCACTTCATAGGTAGGCCGGCCCTGCGCCACAGTAGTTGTCTGGTGGGCCGCATTTGCCTTGATTGTGAAGAACTGTGCCACTGCTTTTCAGTGATAGTTCCTCTCATGGGGAACTCGCTCCTTACTGAGGTGCATCCCAATGAATTGACTGGAGTTTATTCCAAGGGAAATGGGTATAGAATTGCAGCCTTAGTTATTCATAAAATAAATTCTAAAGTTGCACTCTGTTCTTACAAGTGGTGCTGTAGACGATGACTGAGAATAGGTTTATTATTATTTTTTGCCTCAGATTAATGCTTGGCTAGCCTGGGTGTTTGCTGATCACAAATTGGTACTTGGGTAATTTCTGACATGAAAGTTGCTTTATTTTTACATAGGCTTTCTATCCACATGGATGATGAACTTCGGCACATCGCTCAAAATTCACTTCAGGGCCTGCTGGTTGATTTTGTTGATTGGAGAGAGGATGTGCTTTTCGGCTTCACAAACTTCCTGTTGCGTGAAGTTAACGATATGCATCATAGCCTCCTGGACACGTCCTTAAAATTACTGTTACAGTTGCTTACACAATGGAAACTGGTAATGCACACTCCCGGAAAAGCCAGCGAACAGGCAAAAGGCAGGTCTACAGAGGTAAGACTTTAAAAGTATCACATCACATTTCAGAACAGTTTGGCTAAATTTTTGTATACATTGATGTGTCTTAAATTAGAGCCACATTTGTTTGATTTGCACGTTGGGCATGGCAATATTCTTATATCAGTTCAGCCCTCACAGTTGGACCATTCAGGGGGGTGGGGTGTTATTCCGGGATAATTGTGTAAACAGACAAATAGAGGTCAAATTTAGCAGACCAAATTGTGCAACAAAACGCAAATGTATTTTCTAAGAGGAGAGTCCTGTTTGTAAAAACCAACAAAACAGCCCAATCCAGCAAGGCGTGTGTCTACCTCTTTGTTCTGTAAGTACAGAAATGTTGCAGTTACAGGGGCAATGACACATTGCATATACAGATTATGGCATAAGTATTTAGCACTGTTAACATAAAGCATATCTAAAGGTTACCATCTTTTAACTTATAAGAAATGGATTGTATCACAATGGCCATGGATCTTATTTTCATTTCGTTTTTCTTAAATTTCACATTGCATACTATTGTTTTGTTATTTTAACATTATGAACTCTTGAAGCTTAATGACGTATGTTGGAATATACAAACACATCATTTTGCAGCTGATACCGAACGGATCCGCTCACAGGACACAGACGGAGAGAAGTTCATATTCCAACGTTCTGCATGCTGTTGAAGGTTTTGCACTAGTGTTACTCTGCAGTTTCCAGGTCGCTACACGTAAACTGGCAGTATTGATTCTCAGAGAGATCCGGGCTCTATTTCTTGCACTGGGACAAGCAGAGGTACAACTTTTCATTCCTGCATCACAAATACAATTTCCCCAAGTAATTTGTGTTTTTTTAAAATGAAAATTTGTTTTGCCGTATTACCTTTTACTTTTAAAATGGACTTTTGCTTACAGTCCTGTGCATGCTTTTATGCATCAACAAGACCTCTCTGGAAATGGTGGGACTTGCTTCTGAGTAAATGATCATAGATTTAAGTTTTTATGTTCCTTTAGTTTTTATTTGCATAACCACTGAAGCTGTGAGAATGAATAGGCGGAGGGCCAAGGTAGGCATGGAAGCAGGCAGATCTGTGATGAGAGATCTCCTGTAGTTTGTTTGTATTTTAAACTTGAATAAAAGCCATGGAGAGCAGGGGCACAACACTGAGAGAGAGTTAACCATTTCCTGTAGGTGTCCTTTTCATGATGATAATTTCCTTCGCTCCAGAAGCTGCTATTTGCCTCATGGTTGTTCCCTAAATCTAACACACTGACTCAATATTCTATAGTTGGATATGGGACTCCTTTGATTTGTCATCTGATTTCTTCACTTGCCTTTATCCAGTAAATGATAATAGTGCAATCCACATGCTGCATTGTTTCCATTCATTCTAATGGTTATTTGCTGAGTTGCATTCAATGTCGGCAAGAGTGATGCCTCTTACTAGATTTGATAGCAACCTGAAATGTGGCAAGATTCTTGACAAGCAAAATATGTACAGGCAGTAGCCATCTTAGGTGCATCCTGTTGCTGTGCAATCGCCGACACATGGGTCCTTTTGGACCCATAAGAGGTCAGAATGTGGGGGAGTAACAGGGTGGGGCTGAGGCAGGGTGGAATAGGGTGGGGCACACTCATATGCTCTCTGCCAATACGCACGGGGGCCAAAAATGGTATCCCTGTGCAAAATGGTTGCCGCCTTACCTAGAAATCTTGGGTGCTCACTTATAGAAATTAGAGGTTGTATCCAGTGTTAGACCTACTCAGAGTAGATCCATTGACATTAATGCACTTTACTAACTTAGGTCCATTAATTTCAGGGAGTCTACTCTGAGCAGAACTCAGCTGGACACAACCCCATATTTCTTGTTTCTCAGTCTTTCAGACCCCTGTTCTAGCATTCCTTCAGATACACAAATGGTTCTGGGATGTAGGTTATTTCTTCCTTTAATAATAAAAAAGCATTGTTACTAGAAAGTGTTATGTTTATTAATATGGAATTGGCTGATACATCGTGTCTGTCCAGCTGGCAGCTATGCGTAATAAAACGATTTCATGCACTGCATTTTTCTTTGCACCATAGAGAATACTAATTCTTGTTTGTCAAATACAAAAGCATGGAGCGCCTTGTTCCCAGTTAGTAAGTTGCTAAGTGGAGAACAAAATATTTTGTGTTCATGCCATTGGAATGCTTCAGTAAACAGCAGGCTAGTTTTTCATCCCTTCAATACATGATGTCTTAAGTCGTATGGCATTTTATGATGGGCACTTCTGTTCTGCAAACACTGAACTAAATCCAACAATTAACCTCATGTTGAGCTTCTGTCAGTGCATTAACTTTGTAAGCACAAAAAATGAAGCAGAAGTTCTGGTACAACACACACACACACACACACACACACACACAAAACTGGATACTTATTCTGACCCACTTTGCCAGTTGTTAATTTATCACAGCTCTAATATTTGAAAGAGTCCTACAATCCAAAGGAATTGGATTCTTATTTGCAAAGAATTTTAAACATTAAAAAAACAGAAATTACTGGTTCTGCTAAGTATATTATAGAGCAGTGCTCTACCTGAATCAGGATGTTGTCGTGGCATAAGTATTGGGCTGTGCTTCCATGGGAAGAGTATTCTTGTGCACTGTTTAGCATTCCTCCTCACTCAAAGTAGAAGAACAGTCAATTCTTGCAAGAGGAATGTTCAAAGATGGGAAATGTGTGAGAGTGGAGTTTCTTCAGCAGCCTTCCCAAGTCTGGTGTCTTCCAGATGCCTTAGACTACAATTCCCACCAGTCTCAGCCCGCATGGTCCAATGGTGAGGAACATCTAGAGGACATCATCCTGGGAGAAGGTTGGGCCACAAAATGAATCCAGATTGCTACAGTTGTCAGGAGTGTCTCTGGGAATTGTGAGGGAGCTAGGAATCGAAAACAGAGAATGTGCTAGTCGGACCTGCAGCAGAATGTTACAGCGTGGAGTGTTGTTCTTCGGTGTTCCAGTCAGCCATTCCATCGCCTTCTGTTGTTTTGCGGTGGCCACTGAGCATGCTCACCCCTCACTGGATTATTTTTTAAGGGTCCTCTCCCTTTAGTCCCCCACCCCACCCCCAATTGCGGTTTCCTCAAGCCTCCTGAAACTTCCTTCTTGTAAGTGGATGGTTCTGCGTTGGCTGCTTAAACAACTGAATTAGGGGGAGTGAATAACTGCAGTCTCTCAAAATTTCAAGTACTGTAATGCTGCTGCAGCAATGGCTCACTTTGACTCACTCAGAATAATTCTGTTTCGTGCGAAGGATATAAATGAGTTAGAACCAGTTCTCATTCAGAAATTGGGGTGGCTACTGAACTGGAGTACACTGACCATTTTGACCAAATTTATTTTGACTTGCACCAAGACATAAGGTGTCTTTAAGTTGCCATGAACAGTAAATTGCTCACTTACCTGGATGTCACGTAAACTGAGTGTTTACCTGCAATGGTTGGATGTGCCTGGACTCCTACATGAGCTTGTTGACTTCAGTTGGTTGATTGATACGTGGTATCACTGCTTTCAATATGAGATTGTTCCTCTTTTATTGCTTCTCCCATCACACTGTCTATTTCATACATCTGATGAGGTAGGCTCTAGCCCATAAAAGCTTATGCCACAGTAAATATCTTACTCTTCAAACACTCCTTTTAAAAATTGACTTAATTTCTTTCACCTTCACATGTACAGGATGACGATAGGCCTATGATTGATGTCATGGACCAACTAAGTTCTTCTATTCTGGAAAGTTTCATTCATGTGGCCGTTTCAGATTCAGTAAGTACCTTCTTGTTATCCTCTAACTGTTCACAATGCATATGTGCTAAATAAACAGAAACTATGCAACATTCCAAAAAGACTGGAATGCAGATACAAAGATTATAGGTATGTTAAGAAACTCTTAGAGTTGCTTCGGGCATTATATTTTATTACTCAGTAGAGCACAGGTAATCTCCTTGATCCGCTGTTGCAATTCCATCACTTCAGCCTGTAATTGTAGCTGTATTGATATTTTCAATGTCTAATAGAATATTAGGTAATAACTGGTTTCATAATTTAATTACCAGCCGTATCCAGAGATTTGAATGTATCCAGATTCAGATCTATTGTACAGTCAGACTACCCCATTAATTTAATGAATAGCCTCAATCCTTGCATGGATTGAATCTTCCACTCAAACAGATCTCCTGCCTAAACAGTTATTGGATCAGTGTGCGTCACTAGAATGCAGCAAGGTATCTTTAGTATAGTCAGTGGGGCAATGTCGCAAATTGACTAAGGAACAGAGAATAAGCCATGGACTGATTCTGATTGCATACAGGTGCAGAGGGGGCAGGAACACAGAGGCACTGTTCACTTCTGTCAAAAGCGAGTAGATAAGCCCTGAGCGGAATGATTGATGGATCAATGAAATACACTGCAGGTTGTGTGGCTGCAGTTGGGGGGATGGTGGTGTTTCCATCTCTTCAAACAAGGGTTTGGCAGCCGGTATCCAGGTCCAAATGCAGATTTGCTACTTACACATGCCCCCAAAAGAGGAAACACATCCCCCAAAAGAGGGGACACATATATGCACATGGTGAGCTTTTGGGATTGATGCAAATTTGGAAATAAATGCTATCATTTAAACAGAATGGCTGGTATTTAGCTAAGTTGTAATGAAGGAATATGACTAAGTTAAGTCCATTAATGTCAACAGTTCTAGTCTGAATACCACACAATGCATTTTATAGTGGGAAGATTGACCAAGGGATCTCTGTGCCTGCTCTGTCTGCAGTGCAGGTGCCAACTGCTGTTGGATAACTTCGAGGCCCCTGCTTTTCCTTCTTATGGTTTTTTTTAATTAATCTTTAAAACAGATTCGAACTAGACAGCACTTCAAATAGAGCTGACCTCTGACAACCTTTTAAGAAGAAAACTCCTTTATTACGTAGGACACATGGGCAGCCTTCTGAAAATAGGCTTCTTATCAGGAAAATAAAAAATGCAGGCCAACCTCTGAAATAATATGCTGACAGCCATTTTCTTTCTTTTTAAAAAAAATCTTTTCCCCCCACAGACAACGTTACCATTAACCCATAATGTGGATTTGCAGTGGCTGGTAGAATGGAACGCGGTCCTTGTTAATAGCCATTATGATGTAAAAAGTCCTTCCCATGTCTGGATATTTGCACAGTCCGTCAAAGATCCCTGGGTTCTCTGCCTTTTCAGTTTTCTTAGACAAGAGAATTTACCAAAGCATTGTCCCACTGCTCTCAGCTATGCTTGGCCTTATGCATTTACAAGGCTGCAGCTGGTCATGCCTTTGGTTGATCCAAAGTAAGTTCTGCTGTTATTTTATTACTATTTGGTTGTCAATATTTCACATTACACTGATAGATCTGGTCGATCTGGTCTGTATTCACTATTTTAAAATAATGAATTCCACAGATCAGCGAACTAACAGAATGGCATATATTTGATAGGAGGGTTATGTTTTTGTGAGCCTGCGTAGTCCATTGTGCAGAGTTGCGCTTAGAGTTGGGGTATCTGGTTTTAACTTCAGGAGCTACCTTTGGCCCATCTGCATTGTCAGCACCTGACTCACAGTGGCTTTTCAAACTCCTGTCTAATACCCTGACTCACAGTGGCTTTTCAAGGTATTAGACAGGAGTTTGTCCCAACTCTACCTGGTGTTGCTAGGAATTGAACCCAATACTGTATTCATGTAAAGGATATGCTCTACCGCTGAGTTACGATCCTTCCCTTCTAGTTGAATTTCATTTTATTCTGAACTGCATCAGCCCCTTTATATTGCTATAATGTCTCCTCTTTGAAAAATAATAAAGCAAAGTAATATCCAAAACTGAGTTTATTTTATTTTATTTTAAAACAACGTATCCAGCAGCCCTATGAATGCAAAGAAAACCAGTACAGCGAGCAGTGGAGACCATTATGTCACTTTATGGAGAAATTACCTTATTCTCTGCTTTGGAGCAGCAAAACCCAGTATTATGAGCCCCGGCCATTTGCGTGTTTCGACTCCTGAGATCATGGCCACCACACCTGATGGTACTGTTAGTTACGATAACAAGGTAAGTGGTATTTCGTTAAAACGACTTGGCCATCAAATGAGAAATATGTTTATATATGATGTGTATTTTTCACACAAGACTCAAGTCTAGTCCTTCTATACATGTGATGCATTGCCGCCTGTAAGCCAGGAGTGAGGAACCTGTGGCCTTCCAGATGATGTGGGACTGCAGCTTCCATCAGCCCCCCTACAAGCATGGCCCAGGGGTTGGGGATGATGGGAACTGAAGTCCAGCATCATTGGAAGAGCCACAGGTTCTCCATATCTGCTTAAAAGGCAAAGTGCATACATCACTACCGAGCTGTGGCATCCTTAGGAAAGACCTTGCTAGAACCATTGCAGAGCTGGATTTGAGATCCTTCACCACTCATAGTTGTCAGTGTTGAATCGAGGGTCTCCTTCTTTGGTGATCAGTCGTAGTCGAGTAAGATTGTCTTCCATGAACACGGTCTTAACGGTGTGTCTGTAAGTGACTGTGCAGGCCAATTCTGGATCCGCACATCCTTCTACAGTGGGGACATAGGTTTCCAGGTGGGAGTTGATCACGGTGAGGGTTTGCCAAACATGCCTTCCTCTTAGCTCATTTCTCCCTTTCGCCTTGAGTTCATGCTTCTTCAAAGTCCATGACACCTTTGGTAAAGGTCGTTCTCCTATTGGAGCACTCGCAGGCCAGTGTTTCCCAGTTATCAGTGCTTATACTACATTCTTCTAGATATTTTAGTATGCTACCTAAGACTAAAAAAAACTGCATATGGCTGGCCTGGACTGCTCTTTGCCCCAGAAGTAAAGGTAAAGGGACCCCTGACCGTTAGGTCCAGTCGCGGACGTCTCTGGTGTTGCGTTGCTCATCTCGCTTTATTGGCCGAGGGAGCTGGCATACAGCTCTAACCCATAAATAAGTTGGGATTCTTTAGAACTGGAAACAGACTTGGTAGGCCCCATAGGACTTAACTGAAGAACCATTACCATACCTAGATGAACCATTCAATGGCCGAAGTCATGATAAGGTGATTTTTAATCCCACATTGGCAGTGGTACCTATATTTCGTCAGTTTTGCTTGAGTCTGACGAAAGGCTGTTCTAATTTTTATTATATGCCACGTTTACCTTGTGGGAATTACTCAGTGGTGTTGCCAACTTACTTGTGTCAGTTGCTCTTTTGTTCCAGTATTAAGGTCACACAGACTTTCTGCCAAAATCCTTTTCATGGCATAGAGCAGATATGGGAAGTATGTTAACCTTTTTATGCACGCATACCATTTGTGTGACAGATGCAGATCCCCTGCTCCGATTATTTCTGGTGCACCTCTAAAACATTTGGGCATTGCTCTGCAACTCGGGATAGAAGGCAGATGTGTAACAAAGCAAAGGGAAAACGATACTCTCTTCTGTAGACTCACAGTCATTTTCTGCCTTAGTAGAAAGTGGCAGACAATCCCTGCATCGGGCAGTTTTTTTGATCTAACATGCTTCTAAACTGCTTTGTTGAGTTCATAGTTCTTGTCCTCTTGGGCACTCTGAAGAATAACTGTCTGGTTCCTTCACTTGGTTTGAGCTAACCCTTCGCTGTCATCTTTATAGGCCAGAGTAGAACTGCACACCACCCCACAAAACAAGCAAGCAAGCAAGCAAAAACCGGCATTTTGATTTGCTTCTGAGGCACACTGCAGCCACATTTTACCTATTTATTTACATAACATTTCTTCCACACCTTCAGAATAATTTCTGTTCCCAGGATGGTAAGATATAAAAAGAACAGCAATGATAATAATATGAAGCATGCAAACTAATATAGCAAATTGAAGCAGCAAACTAAAGCATTCCAAGAATGCTTGTGTTAGCAGTTCTTTTAGCCTGGGGAAAGCAAATGTTTTCGCATGACACTTAAATGATAATAACAAGGTCTCCAGATAGGCCTCCTTGGAGAGAGCACTTGAAAGGTCAGGAGCCACTATAGACAAGGCTCTCTGGTGGCCACCCATCTGACATTATATGAAGTTTTCCTACTATTGCACCTCTGGGTCATCTCAGGAGCAGGAGAGAGAAAGGAACAAAGAAAAGAGTCTCTTCTCGGCCATTTGACCTGTGACCAGATAGACACCACATGAGCCTTTTTTCCTCAGACCCCACAGAATCAAAGGGGGAGTAATCCTCACTCTCTTATTCATGACTGTTGAGCCACTTAATTCTGTTTTGTAATATGTGCTTTTCAAATTCGCCAGCAATACCTATTAAAGCAGTACATTTTTTGTTATTCTTTTCTAATTGCTTTAATGATTATATCCATTAAATTTATTTTATTTTTAGGCTATAGGAACTCCATCTGTTGGTGTGTTGTTAAAACAACTGGTGCCTTTGATGAGACTTGAGAGCATAGAAATTACTGAGTCACTTGTGCTGGGCTTTGGAAGAACAAATTCTCTCGTTTTCAGGTATTGATGCGCCATGGATTTCTCATGGTTCAAAACGGAGGCTTAATATCACCAAAAATATAAAATTTTCAACAGGAAGGGCATTAAATTGGGGGCGGAATTCAGATTGGCATTTTGATTCTGAAGTCATTATGCAAAAGCTGTGTAAAACTTGAAGGCGTGAGCAGCACCAATAACACAATAAACACCTGTCTGGAAGCACCCTTAGTATAGTAAATGGTTAGCAGTGGCCCAGCTCACATGTCACATTAAACCATAGTTAGAAACAAACTGGTTTAATGTGAACATGCAGCATGCTGGTGTATACTACAGAAAGATTCTTGCTTCACTCCTCTGCTCCAGCTGAATGTCAGGTAACCAGCTAAAGAAACCACGAGCCTAAATTTACACATTACAACAAGCCAGACTGATTTGTTTCATAGCAGTAAGGGAGAGCAGAGTGTTTCATGTTAAACCATAGTTTATTTTTAATATGGTTTAAAATGACCTGCAAACAAAAACAAGTGTTTTATCTTGGGAGACACAGGATGAAGTGGAATACACTCCCAAGCTGCATGTACAAAGATTAAAAACGTAGCTGATTTTAAATTTGGAAGGACTATTCTATAAAAGACTTTTGATTACCAAAAAATATTGCTGATGTCTGGGCAGCAAGCCCAAGTGCTATACCTTGTGTGTACACTCTCTGTCCCAGTTCTCTTGGGGGCACCGCTCTCTGTCTGGACACGATTCTGGAGGACATACTCCCTGAGATACCAAAGGCCCATTGGCAGTGTTCCACTGGGATTTGTTAGTGACCTTGTCTCTGGACTGAGGTTTAAGCTTATTCTTCATAGCCTCCTAAACTGGGGAAATATATCTCAGAAGTGACAAATGGAGATGAGGTAGTTCCCCCTGGTTTCATGCTCCCTTTCCTAGCAATATAACTCAGTTACATAAACTCCTAGAGGGCGGGTGGTCCTCTGTATTTGAGGGTGCATTGCAGCAGGAATAGGAGCCTCCGGGTGTTGTTGAACTCCAGCTCCTATCAGCTCCATCCAGTGTAGCCAGTGATGATGGAAGCTGGAGACCCATGACATTGCATATTGCAATGTACACACATTACAGCTGTGATACAGGGCTTTAACAGACAGGCAAAAGACCACATGAATAGGGGCTGCCATTTGCTTCACTGCTGCGTGGTGCTTTGTCAGTGCAACCCTATTGTAAGCACAGCACATTTCACAATGAGGAAGAGAATTGGGCATCCTCTGGGCAAACCTCTGTTGCATAAACACCGGAACTTCTGGAACAGGGTGATATGTGTGTGTGTGTGTGTGTGTGTGTGTGTGTGTGTATAATTTCTGCTGTTAAGAGTCAAAGCTTAGTCATTCTGCTATTTCATTTATGAAGAACTTTGTTTCATAACATACTCTTTTTTTAAAATCTAGGGAATTAGTGGAAGAACTTCACCCACTAATGAAAGAAGCATTGGAGAGAAGACCGGAGGTTGGTTGATTTAATTAAGATGAACACATTTAAGAGGCAGCATAAATATAACAGCAGACATTAAAAAGGAGGAAGAAATGCTGTCAATTAAAAGTGTTACTAATTTCAGATTTGGCAAGCATTCATCGTAATACTTTTGTATAAATGTAATATAATTATTTTATTTCAAGAGGAAACAACCATTCATTATGGTTCTGCAAGGGTGCAGAACATGTGGCCCTCAAAATGTGGGACTACAACTCCCATGATGCTCTCTATTGTTTTAGGTGACTGCTTAACACCTAAATATAAATAAAGCAAGTCTATGCATACATGTATATTTGTTTAAAAGTTTTGCTAGCTGTTTCATTGGCAATTATTGTATGTGTTCTATTTTAAACAGATGTCTGATATCTGCTGATATCTGTGTTGAAAGTTTTATTATATATACTGCTTTGAGAATGCCTATTTAAGTGGTCTTTAAATATGTCTAAATCCTTGACCTGGGGCTGATGGAGGGCCACAAATTCCCTGTCCCTGATTTCAGATATTCTGGATAGTTGCATGTAATGTGCTCCTGATAGGTTATGTTGCCTCTGCTTCTCTGTAAACTGAAATACTCCAGAGTCCTGCTACCAGAAACCCTCCCCCTTACATGCAAGGAGGTGTGGCTCATGGGAAGAGGCAAAGAGGATGAAGAAGGGAAAGAGGGATCTCATTCCTACTGCATTTTTTTTCTCCAAATGGAGCACTGCTACTGCTCCCCCTGAATAAATTTACTAAAAGCGATAAGCCAGAGTGAATTCCAAAGATGTTAGTTCACTGAGTTCTAGACGCTTAAGTACAAGACAGTGAATGGTTCCACAATAACAAAAAAAAAATTCAGATGCACTGATTGAGCGAAAGATTTAAAATGTGGTTTAAAAGACCCTGTGTAATAAATAAAGTTACTAATTACACTGGTACAGTGAGGGGGGAAAGTATTTGATTCCCCTGCTAAATTTGCCCGTTTGCCCTCTGACGAAGAAATGACCAGTCCACAATTTTAATGGTAGGTTTATTGTAGCTGTGAGAGACAGAATAACAACAGGAAAAACACCAGAAACCCAGAAGATTTAGCAGGGGATCAAATACTTTCCCCCCTCACTGTATCTTTTGTAGTAAAAGATTTTGGAATATAGAGCTTGAAACACGTATGTAAAGTAATTTACCCATTCCCCCTCCCCATACCTCTTTCAAGGGTCAGTACAGTGGTACCTCAGTTTACGAACTTAATCCGTTCCGGAAGTCCTTTCTTAAACCAAAACCGTTCTTAAATTGAGGCGTGCTTTCCCTAATGAGGGCTCCCGCCGTCTGTGCCCTTCCACCATTCGGATTCCGTCATAGCTGTCAACCCTCCCTGCTGTTCCCCACTGCTATATACATAGCTGTCAACCCTCCCTGCTGTTTCCCAATGCTATAATGAGGGAATTTCCCGCAAAAAAAGGAAAAGGTTGACAGCTATGGATTCCATTCTTAGACCGAGGTAAAGTTCTCAAACCAAGACACTATTTCTGGTTTTGCGGAGTTTGTAAACCAAATCGTTCTTAAACCGGACTGTTCTTAAACCGAGGTACCACTGTATAGTATCTTTCCTAGAACAACTACTTGCAGAAAAATGTTTCTAATCTACATGGTGTATGCGCTAATCAGAAAGTTCGTATTATCCAACAGTCATCAGCATCTCTTTAAATATTGGTTCTGAGCCCAGGCTCGATTAGATCTTGTTTTTTTTAAAGATCTGCATTTGTGTAATAGATGTGATTAATGCTGGCCTCTTTTCCTGCGACACAGAATAAGAAGCGCCGTGAACGCCGAGATCTGCTGCGGTTACAGCTACTACGCATTTTTGAATTACTTGCTGATGCTGGTGTGATAAGTGATAGGTAGGATATTGCTTTTCGAGTGGAACAGGGTCTTGTGACAGTGCTGCTTATTATTATTATTATTATTATTATTATTATTATTATTATTATTATTCCTTAGAGCATTTGTAAAATAAAGTTGGGGCTTTTCCATATCTATCCACTAGATTCTTCCTTTTTTACATTCTTGAAATTGATATTTTAAATGTTGCAGTCCGCAATCTGCCAAGCACAAGTTCTTGTTTTATATCTGAACGGTTCCTTAAAACGCCCCACTTTTCTTTGCCGTAGTACAAACGGAGCCTTGGAACGGGATACATTAGCACTCGGAGCCTTATTCTTAGAATACGTTGACCTGACTCGTATGTTACTGGAAGCTGAAAACGATAAAGAAGTGGAGATTCTTAAGGACATGAGAGCCCATTTCAGTGCAATGATTGCAAATTTGATTCAGTGTGTGCCAGGTATGGAGATTCAATAATCGTGTAAATTGCAGGACGTTGAAGACGAAGTACAAGACAGTGTTTGTCAAAAGCATTGCAGAGCTTGATGGATATAGAGAAGGAAGCTTTGGTGTAGTCAGTGAAATACCTGAAATAAGGGCAAGGACAAGTTCTTAGAGGTTAATCTGCATGGAACAGTAAGAGTAAGGGAGGAAATTGGGAGAACGGGGGACAAGTAATCCGTGAAGAATAGATGGAAAGCCTGCAGTTGTACATATTTCATTTTATCTGTCACATTGCTCTTTACACCGTCCTTGTTGCATGTATTGTGGACTAGGGACTTTAGAGGCCCATGTAACTATGATAATCTATAGTCCTTATAAACCACAATGCTTGGCATTTAAATAGATCCATCTTGTTTCAGCCTATGAACTCTAAAATGGCCACAAAGGAGACATTTTCATGTAGAAATTAAAATGAAACTTGGGTGTAAATAGTCATGTACGCATGTGACTAACATATACGCGTGCTTTTTGGCTGATCTACACACAAGTTTCCTATTCATTCTTAACCTGTGCAGGAATTTTGTGGTGTGAAGTGACCCTGAATTGGCTTATATCCTACTAGCTCAGTGTTTACTGGTTTCTGGCTGCCAATTGGTAATTGTAGAAACTGCAAAGGAACAGTTGGCTTTCATCTGGAGAAAACTAGCTTCCGTCAAGTAAAGTGATCATTGATTTTTCTTGCAGCAAGGGGCTTAATTTAGCTATTGCTACGTGCTCTTTGTGCTAAAGGATTGCTTTGCAAATTGATCGTGTTCCATTTATTGAGACAGCATAAAAGGCCTCTAGCCTAAGCACTGGCAATCTGAAGGCTCCTTCTGTGTTCATCATTAGATCCATCTCACTACATTCAGTGCATTAAACCCAGCCATGTTTAGTACTCTGCTGCATCCAGAACATCTGGAACAAGGAGGCAGCCCTCTTTTTACAGGGAATTCTCTCAACAGTTAACGTTTTTAAAATTGCCTTTTTACTCATCACAGAATACTCTTGCTCCAGGTGTAAGTAAATAAAGGTTTTTATAGTCGCTAACACAGCTTTTGCTATTTTTGTAAGGAGATTATTTTTAGATTCAGTATAAATTTTTAAAGATGCGTTTCCAGTTATTCAGATGCTCAGAACATAATGCTCACAGACCTGTACATGGTGGGAGATTGGGATCAGTTTAGGCCATTCCCCAACAATGCAGCTGTCTGCTCCCACCTGATGTTCACACATTTGCATTCCACATTGTGATAGGGGTGTTCTTGTGTCAACTGCAATGCATGTATGCCCCTGTCAACACAGTCTCAAAATCAAAATGTACAGAGTGTATAGATAGGACATACATCTTCATCGTCATACTTAAAATTTGTATAGCACTATTAAGCACTAGTATTATCCCTTATATTAAGATGGGGGTGGGACTGAGGTTGAGAGAGTGTGTGTGGTTTGCCTCTTAACAACCTAGTGAGTTCCTGGCAGAATCTAAATTTGAGCAGAGGGTTTCCTGATTCACAACTCTGATTTGCAGTCTCTCAGCCTCCACACTAAACCAACTCTTGTTGCAGTGGTTCTATAAACGCACACACCTATGTAAATATAAAATCCAATTCATGAATGTCAAGAGGGGACAGTCAGAATCTCCTGCCATGCGTAGATTTGGATTATGCACGTAAAACATAATGCAAGAGGATTGTTGCTTTACCTTGGGGATCAATTTGCAGCCATGAGAGAACATTTTGATTGTGTGTGTGTGTGTGTGTGTGTGTGTGTGTGTATCTATATCTAGAATAAAGCTTGGTGAAAATGGCTACATCAACTTCCTTGATGATTCTGGGAGTTGCATATTTCTTTTGAGCACCCAAGAGCTCATTGCATAGATGGTACATTCTCCCAAAATGTTTTCAGTGCGTGCAACCAGGAAAATTATTCCAGGACTTGTTGCAGGGCTACAAAATGTTGCATAAGAATAATGCTCATGTTTTCCTTTTTAAAAACAAATTAACAAAGGTAATTTTATGTTTCTTTGCTCAGTGCACCATAGGAGATTTCTTTTCCCTCAGCAAAGCTTGAGGCACCACCTTTTCATTTTGTTTAGTCAATGGGCTGGACCATTCAGTATCATGTTTACACCACTTGATCGCTACAGTGATAGAAATCACCAGATTACAAGATACCAGTATTGTGCTTTAAAGGTGTGTAATCATTCCTTTTACTGAATAAAATTTCGCATCCAATGATGCTCGTTAAATAAATAAAATGTCTCTCAACTCTGTACATTTTTTTTTCCTTTTGGCTCTGTGAATTTTTGTGTAAGATTGATTCATTTGATTCATCTGAGGGAGCAGGAGATTGGTATTAACAGCAACTTTATACAGTTTTTTGCTTTAATGCAGCAAAAATATCTTGCCAAATTCCAGGTGCTTATTTTGGAAACCGGTTACTGAGGGTTGTTTTCAACTAACGTTTACTTGGAGGAGACTCGTGAAATTAATGGATCCAAGCTATTCATTGCCATTGATTTCAATGGGTCTACTCATGAGTAAAAAACAGTCAATTACAACCCCCCCCCCTTTTTATTGAAAACCGATACGAGGCAGTAAGCCTATCTTCCAAATAGGAGATTTACTTCTGTTGCAGTGCCTACTGAATGTTTCATTCTCACACTGTATACTAGATGCCAGTTCTTCATCAAAATGAGATGGGTAAGACAGATGAAAGTAGGAGTCAGTTTGATTAATCCAGCCTTTCTGAACATGTTGACATCTGGATGATGTGGGCTACAACCATGAATGGCCGTGCCGTTCAGCCTGGGACTGATAAGAGTTGTAGTGCAAAACCTTTGGAATACTTCTAAATGCTAGACTAGTTTGGGTTTGGGTCTGTTCCAGCAGGGCTGCTCTTGCATTCTTAAAGAAGGCACCAGGTTGGGGAAGGTTGGATTAATAAGTAGTGAGGATATGGAGGAAGAGAATGGAGTTCAGGGAAGGTAAGGGTAGACTGGACATGTGCCCATCTAACCAAGAGGTATTGACTGGGGTTATTGCTGGGATATCGTTGCATAATATTTTTTACAATGCCTAAGAGCAGTTCGAAAGCACGTCAAAGTGCAAGTAGATAAATAGGTACCGCTCCGGCGGGAAGGTAAACGGCGTTTCCGTGTGCTGCTCTGGTTCGCCAGAAGCGGCTGTGTCATGCTGGCCACATGACCCAGAAGCTGTACACCGCCTCCCTCGGCCAATAATACAAGATGAACGCCGCAACCCCAGAGTCGTACATGACTGGACCTAATGGTCAGGGGCCCCTTTACCTTGACCTTTTAAGAGCAACAACCTCCACACTTCAGTGACCTCACTGAAGCCCCTTTAAAATCTCCCATTGCTACATTGCTTGATGCTCTGCACCATGTTTAGAATCTACAGTGATCTTACAAGGTGTGGTAGCCAATGCACTGAAAAGAACAAATAAACAGAACTGTGTTGATTATAGTTGGGTTTGCACAACCAACCTCCTTCCTTCTGTTCTTAGGCAATGTCAGCTGTACTATGCTGTGGCCCTGTATTTGACAATGTGGGCCTTTCCCCGGACGGCTATCTCTACAAATGGCTTGATAATATTTTAGCTTGTCAAGATTTACGGGTGAGTAACTCAGCAATGATGCACTTCTGAAATGATTTAAAATGTATTAAATGTGGTTGCAGGAGGGGTGGCTTTGTTGCTTTGCACTGCAGACACTGGTATCTAGTGAATATGCAATAAAGAGTTGTTATCAGTAAATGAAAGTATATTTGTTACTTTTGTTTCAAGACACTTACCTTAGCATAGTTTATTAATCTATATTTCTGCTGAAAAAATACTCAAGGCCTTTCAACACTTTCAAAAGGTCTGGGGCAGAATGATTTCAGTGTGTGTGTTTACCTTTCGCTTTGAAGTCTTCCCACCCGATAGACCACCCACCTGATTCTAGGCTGTATGAAATGCAAATGTGAAATGACCTCCTGCTTACTTGAAATAGCTGCTGGTGAATCAGATCAATGTGAGTGGGCAGATCTTCTGATGAAGGCCAAAAAGAGTATTAGCTTTAGGAGAAAATAAAGCCACTGCTATGGAAGATCAGTGTTTTCCTTGCATGCTGGATCTGTGCCACATTAAATGTGCCAAAACCTGCTTTAAAATGCCCACACAGTAACTATTTAACAGTGTTTCCTGCATATGGATGCAGCTGTTTGTATAATTAGGTGCACTTCCACAAATTTACTCCCATTTTCACAACCTATTCTGCCCCAAAGGTTTAGGCTCAGAGTAATCCTTGGAATAGCCTGATGAACAATAAGGCTGCAGTCCTCGTCTCATTTACCTGGGAGTAAACCTCACTGAATTCAGTAGGACGTACTCCAAGTAAGCATGGTTAGGATTGTGCTGTCAGAAGGCAAGAATTAAAAGGGAGAAGGAAGGCATGAAAAGTGAAGATAGATAGTGGAATTGGAATAGAGTGGTTTTTCCTTATGGAATATGTTAACCACAATGATCGTGGTGACAACTGACTTAGATAGCTTCCAAAAGGGATTGAGACACACTCAATGACTAGCAGAAGAGTACCTATTGTACTCTGTGGTGGAACTGTCTGAGGATGGCAGAATTTGGGGAACAAATTCAAGAGGAGATTTCAGTCATTCTGAAAAAGACCATTGAATTTACCCCACAATTGTTACTATTACCTGTATTTGAGGGGTCAGATGTTGAGATCAAATCTGAGGAGGCAACTGGCAGGCTGTGCCATTTGAAATTGAATGTTGGTCTTTCTTGATAGACTTCGGTCTGATTCAGCAGGAGGTCTTGCTTCCTTTCTGTGCTTAATTATTGATGCAAATATGAATAACTGCAAAAAAACTATTGTATGTCATTTTCTGTGTACGCAGGTTCATCAGCTTGGCTGTGAAGTTGTTGTCTTATTGCTGGAATTAAATCCTGACCAAATAAACCTCTTCAACTGGGCTATAGACCGGTGCTATACTGGGTCATACCAGCTTGCTTCCGGATGCTTCAAAGCCATTGCAACTGTGTGTGGCAGCAGGTATCAGTAATCCTTCAAGTAGGAAGTGCAGTGTGATTGACCATCGAATTCAGGATGGAGATATACCCACACACACACACCCTGCAACTATTGAATTGGAATATGTTTGAATTCTGTCTTACGTAAACATTGAAAGAAACTATTACAATCTCAGGCCTATTTGCTATTTCTTAGTGTAGCAACTGGATGTTCATACTGTGCAGAAGGTAGGGCAAAAATGCCAGTGAGCAAGTGGAAATGAACAAACATTTTCTTAGGCAGAAAGCCTACAGCTAAGCAATATGCTTTTTCTGCTTTCCCTGTAAAAAGCATACCTTTGTAATTTGGTGCAAAGCTGAAGAAGAGAACTAGGACCAGGTGTGTCAAGTACAAAACAAACCTATATACGGAATACCCACTACACTGTTTCTTTATATAATGAAAATTAGTTCAGATCAAAACAGGAGTCCAAACCTGTGAGCAAATTCAGGGATTGTTGAGGCCTATCTCATATATTTTACTAGATAAAAGTTGTTCATTCGTACCTGGGAGTGTCAGAGAATGTTCACAACCGTTTCAACTAAGGATGAGGACTCAGATATTGGCAAACACTGAATTTTCCTTGAGGGGAGGTTTGGTTGGGTGCGAGATAGAGACAGGCAAGATAGACACAGGCAAGGAGACAAAGAACCCTAGTGAAAATTGAGTGCAGGGCTTGTGGAATAGACTGGGAGGCTAAAGTAGCAGGACTGAGAAAAGAACAGTGAGGCTGCATAGCAGAATGAAGTCAGACAGCTATAGGTGTTGAGCTCAGGAATGGTTTCTAACAGGAGGATGGATGGAGAGGACAGTGAAGAATGGTCAGGAAGATGAAAAAGATAACTAAAGGAAGGATAGGACAAGGAAACCCTTGGGCTGGGTGAGAGTACGTGCTATTGGCAGCAAGAGGGGACAGGCAAGATTGGGGTGTGTCAAACCCACCTCACAAGGTTGTTGTGAAAGAAAAGGGGTGGTGAGCCATGTACATTATACTCAGCTTATTGGGGGAATGGTGGGATAAATACATAATAAATAAAATACGACAAAGCAGATGATCAGAGGCAGCACGAGTGGAATTTCACATTGATTACACCACCCAAACTTCAGTTGCAGTTCACGATCTAGTTTGGGATAGTTGCCTGAGGTGAAAAGAGCCCGTGATCTGTGATCAACCAAATAATAACTTGAGGGTTCACTAACAAGATCATTTTTCTCCCATCCTCTTCAGACTTTTCGTTGCAGCGTGTGAACCCTTCATATGATAGATCTCTTTAAGCAAGATAGATTCCCCCTGGATCTAAGCTATAGCAGTAGCTGTCATTTAATCATGATTTCTTTTGTTCCACTAAGCCTTAATATAAGCTTCCTGGCTCCTAGGCTTGAGGCGCAACATTTTGTGTTATTAAATGCTTTAAAAAAAAAAAAAGTACTCTGGAATTTCACTAATCACAAGAAATGGCTAAATCGACATGCTGTAGCATTTGCAGCAAATGAAATAGGAGTTCACCTCCGTACATTTCTTCCCCCAGCAATATCCTCAGGGCTGTCCTCCCCCATGTATTGACATTCCTTGCATTTCTGCCTGTTTTGAATCAGCTTCCTTGGATGGAGCAAAGCTGAAAGCTGAGTACCTGATGCTGGGCACCTGATTCATCATTTATTTTATGAGTGCTTTGAGTTAATGGTGGTAGCAGGCAGGTGGCTCTGTGTATTGTGAAATGCAGCACGAGGTAGGGGGCAGAAAACAAAAAAAGCAGTATTGGGTATCAGGTGTATAGAAATCTGGGCTGCAGTCCTACCCACCCTATAGTTGATGGCTTGGGTACCGTATATTCTGGCGTATAAGACGACTGGGCGTATAAGATGACCCCCGACTTTTGAGAAGATTTTCCTGGATTAAAAAGTAGTTTTATATGCCAGAATATACGGTATTTCCCTCTTTGCCAGCCTCCAGCAGTGGAGAGGGGTGCTGCTAGCTCAGTGGCTATGGCATGTGCCTCAGCTCTACAGCAGTTATCTGCTACCAACAGGTCCCCTGTTGGGCTGGGTGTTGGAGAATTGGAATCCACTGGATCCTAAGCACCATGGATCATCTGAGGAGCCCAAGACTGAGACCCCTAAGATAGGCCAGCTTGGAGCTAGCATAACAAAAGAAATCAACCCCAATAAACCCATCCGTCCTTCCACCCTGACCAGCTTTGTTTGTGCTGGGACATTTGCTGCTCTCCATCTCCCCCTAGCCCTTCATTAAGATTGCTGTGCCCAGCTCAGAATGCAAATTATATGCATTTGTAAATAAACTACTTCGTATATCATTAGGAATTGCCTGTTCTTCAGATCTGCCTTTTTTAAAAATAAAAAAGTAATTTAACATATTTTGTGTTTCATTTGTTCTAATGGTGTTTGGTATAGTTCATTGTTCTATTCTTTGTATATGTTGCCTTGGGCATATTTTTGCAAAAAAAATGATTACAATTTTTTTTTCCAGGAACTACCATTTTGATATTGTGACCCTCTTAAATCTAGTCCTGTTTAAAGCATCTGACACAAATAGAGAGATTTATGAAATTTCCATGCAACTCATGCAGGCATGTATGAAATATTTTTTTAAAAAAAAAACACCTTCTAAAACCATATGTGGAAAAGCAAACTCCTGTTTACCCTCCCGTATTCAATGTATTACATGCTTGTTTTATTCTTTAACAAACTACAATGTAAATATGTCAAGAATCCTTTATATAAATGTATAATGCAGTGACACTGGGGCACACGAAACAGTCTTGGAGAGGGAACGGTACTATACAAGGAAACCCTTCATTTTCAACAATATTCTTTGGACAGCAACACCAGGTGTTGGACTGTGCTGGGCAGTCTCTTAAGAGCACAGAGTTCCTGGGCATGTAGCCCGGTGTGGTGTGCATGGGAGTGATGGTTTGTACAAAGCAGTCTGGGATAGATAAGGCAGAGTGACAGGAAAAGGTGGGGCAAGAGATCAAAGGGGAAAGAGAAGCCAGGATAGGCCATTGGCTGAGGACAAAGCCTTGACTGATCTGGCTGATGGCTTTCAATGTCATAATAGGATTGGGAAGGGAAACAGGTGAGAGAAGCAACCCAAATAAGTTAGGTCTTGGGAAGCGGGGCAATTAACCCCTACCAGCTGAAAAAAAGAAAAGTATAGTTGATCAACCTTGTGAATAAGCCCACAAACATCTCTAGCCTACAGATAGTTTTTTTTACTAGCCTTCCAAGTGGTTGATAGCCAGTGTTTCCATGTTGGCTGTGGAAGAGAGGTAGCCTTCTACCAAGTGGATTGGCAGAGTAGGAGAGGAATAGCACAGTCTATCTCCTTTCCACCCACTGTGTTTTCTGGTTGTGGAAGAAGAGGCTTCCTTTTTGACACTAAAAGGGAAACCAAATGAACTGGCAGGACAGGTGGAGCCAAGAAACTTGCCTGTGCATAATTCCTGGTTGCATACGGCTACCAGGCTAGTGCCTAAATGCAAGGCTGTGTGTACAGATTATGGTAATACCCTGGCGATTGGATTCTTTTAAGATGCTGTTGAAAACCCGTAATGCCGCTTTTGTCATTTATCTTCGCCCGCAGATTTTGGAGGCCAAGCTTTTTGTTTATTCAAAGAAAGTAGCTGAGCAAAGACCTGGCAGTATACTTTATGGAACTCACGGCCCATTGCCGCCGCTGTACACCGTCTCACTAGCGCATCTGTCCTATGAACTGGCAAGAATGTACCCTGAGCTCACGCTTCCACTCTTTTCAGGTAAGCGTTTCTAGTGATTTTTTAAAATAAATGCGAATTAGTAAACTCCCTGTTCTTGGGGAAGCAGATTAAGTTTGCCTTCTTTTCCCCGCGACCCTCTTTGTGCTCCCGAGTAGGATGAAACTCCCACTTCTGTGATCACTTGGAGGTTATCGCTGTATCCCACATTGTTGCATAATAACTCTTTGTGAAGCATTTTTGACATTCTTGTTTTACGTAACTTGACATATTCCACAAATTTGATACTTTGGGGGTAAATTTTAATAAGCATCTCATCCTCCCCCCGCTTTGATACTTTTAGCATTAATTTTTTTTATTGCTTTTACTTATCTTTTATCTGTGTCATTTCACTGTGCGATACGTTAGGAAGACCCTTTCTTTATTCCTTTTTCCTTGAAAAACAGTTTATGAAGAGTTTCCATATGAAAGCAAAACAAGCATAGAAACACTAAAAAGTTGGAGCATATACAGCTGTGCATTTGGTTATAGCAAGCATAAGAGCAAAACATGTGGGCAACAGGAAATCTCCCACAAATAAACAATCCATATCACACAAACAATTAAAACACAAAGTGACACAGTCAGGGACCCTTTCTGATTGTTGAACAGAATTTGGTCTCTAAATTCAATATTAATTCCTTCGTTTTACTTGGTCATTAGTCTCATTGCTTTTCAGGTGGTGATGTTAACATGAAATCAGTTCATCTGTGCTTTTGTGCTTCATAAATGTTATTTTCCTTCACAAGATTAAGGTCATCAGATATATAGAGAAGCAGAAATTGAATAGTTATCAGTTGCTGAAAATGCAGCACATAGCAACGCAGAATGTAAAGCTCCTGAAATCATTGTGTGTGTGTTTTTATCCTTTTAAGGACAGGTGGTTTAACTGAATGCCACAAAACCTGTTCATGCATGTTATGTGTAGAGCATTGAGACAGGATGAGGTCCATGCCTTTAGCCCCAGCATTGTGTCTCCTTCCTCTGACATCCAGGAGTGGAATTATATCATTTGCAAAGGAAGCCCTACATGTGAAGATTCAGGACAGTGAAAAAGAAATTTCTTGTTCACATAGTGCATAGTTAAACCATGGAACTCGCTCCCACAGGAGGCAGTGATGGCCACCAACTTGGGTGGCTTTCCAGGGGTGGCCAACTCCCAAGAGACTGCGATCTACTCACAGAATTAAAAACTGGCAGTGATCTACCACCTTTTTTGGGGTTCAGGTCAAAGTTGTTGAGCTTTTTTGGGGCCCTGTTTTTTTGGAGAGTTGAAGGCTAAGCTGTTGGCCATTTTTAGGGAAAAGGGGTACAGCCACTCACCAACAGATCGCTGGGAAAACAAATAGCCTCATTGAGTACTCTCCGTCTTCCATGCAGCAGATCACGCAACAATGGAGGGCAGGCCAAGGGGGCGGGGGCGGATCCTATTTTACCAACACTAAGGAAAGGGACCCAGCAATCAACCGCGATCTACCAAAACCTCCAGGGGATCTACCAGTAGATCGCAATCGACCTGTTGGACATCCCTGGAATATCAATGGCTACTAGCCCACGACGGCTATGCTCTACCACCACAATTAGTGGCCCTCATGCTTCTGAATACCAGTTGCTGAAAACCACAAGGGTTTCTTGTACTTGGGTCCTTCTTGTGGGTTTCCTGCATGCATCTGGTCAGCCACTGTGAGAACAGGATTGGCCGGATCTAGCAGCTTCTTCTTACATTAAGGTTTCTTTGCTCTCCATGCATGGATCTTGGAGGAAGGTGACGCAGCTTTGGGGGTTGGGGTTAAGAGACCAGCCCCACTTTCCATGCTTCAGCCTGGAAGGACTCCCTACACACAAGTTGCGTTTGAATAAAGCTGCAGTCTAGCTGGTGAATCTAAAATTCCATGAGCTCTTGTTTCCCATTGTTTATAGAAGTGAGTCAGAGGTTCCCAACAACGCATCCAAATGGGCGCCAAATCATGCTCACCTACCTGCTGCCATGGCTTCACAATATCGAACTTGTAGACAGCAGGCTTCTTCTCCCAGGGTCAAGCCCAAGCACCCCAGAGGATGAAATAAAGGACAAAGATGGGGAAATAGCTGTCGCCTGCGGACTGAAGGGAAATGGCTGGGGCTCTCCAGAGGCTACATCGCTGGTGCTTAATAATCTGATGTACATGACTGCTAAGGTAAGCAAATAAATAACATGCTTTTAAATATGAAATCCAGTACTGCTTTCGACCAACGGTTCATATTTCAAGTTCAAGGTTGCATGCACAACAACCTTGTGACTTGCTGAGGGCCACCCAGGAATTTGAACCTGGGTCTCTCCAGCCTTAAGTCCAATGTGTGCTTCAACACACTGGATTTCTTAGTATTTTTCTGTAGTTTTAGACAAGCCAATGTTTGACCTGATTGGTTAGATTTTCTACCTCTGGTGCTATTGCTATTGGGTTAAGTTATATTGCTTTGTTGTTCGACCTGTGGTGGTTCAGCTTGATACTCGGCTGTCAAGCAAAAACAGTTGGTGGGTATCCAGTGCTTCCATTCCGCTAGACAAGAGCTAGGTAATTGCAGTAGCCAAAGGAAACATTCCACACTTCTCTCCCCGCCAGTGCCCCCTTGCACCCTCAAAATCAGCTGTTGGGGGAGCTTCTGGAGAAGATTTGGGATGGCGGAGGGGAGTGGAGAAGAAACAGAAGTGCCGCTACACTAGTGGAACTTGGCTTGCACTGAATACAACCCAACTGTTATTTTTGATTACGTTGCATCTCTTCGTTTTCTTGTATTTCGGCCATTTTATTGCACTTTTATCAAGTTTGCCCTTTTGTCCCCCCACCCCACCCCCTGCCTCTGCAATGCAGTACGGAGATGAAGTCCCTGGACCTGAAATGGAGAATGTCTGGAATGCTTTAGCCAACAATGAAAAATGGAGCAACAACCTGAGAATAACATTGCAGTTTCTCATAAGCTTGTGTGGGGTCAGCAGTGATACCATCCTTTTACCTTATGTAAGTGATTTTAAGAAATAATACCGTATTTTTCCGTGTATAAGACTAGATTTTTTTTTACCCAAAAAATTAGGTTTAAAATTAGAGCTCGTCTTATACACGGGTAGCGCTGAGGAGGTGTTTGCTTAATTTGGAGGCCCCCCCAAATAGGGGGCGTCTTATACACGGAGGCGTCTTATAGACGGGGAAAATATGGTAATTAAAAAGCTTGTATTGGCTTCGAATCTAAGAAGAGTTAACCCAAAGAAGTTCAGGGAAGGAAAATTTCCTACTCTTTGTCCCTCGTGTTCCTCTGAAAACCTCTGTGGAGGCGGGGACAATGTGAGATGAGATGCAGAAAACTGCTGGAGGGTAGGAAAAAAAATCACACTAAATTGGGTGGACTTCTGTCTGATACTGTTTCAATCTTCCATCCGCCAGCCTCATTCCTTCCCCTCCATGCTCCATCCTGCATTCTTCAGGAGTGACCTCTGACCCTCCAGAGTGGGTTTTTGCAGGACATTGGCAGCTGAAATAATGGAGGGGTGAGAAACTTTGCTTCTCTGAGTGAGAGGGAGACATCCAAAGATGGGTTGTGTCCCTGTAAGTGTCCCAAGGACAGACAGGGTCACCTGATCAGTGACTGCTTCCTTAAACTCCCTTAACTTATCTTAGGATCGAAGCCATTGTTCCTATTAAGCAAAACAGCTGTCTGTAGAAAGATGTGCTTCTACTAGCATCAGTCTTATGCATTTAATAAATTAAATTATCTCAGTTTGTAGAGTAATTCAGATGCTATACTGCAGGAAAGTAGGAGCATAATGCCAAATATAATTGTGGAACTCCAAGCAAGACCTCCACTTTGCCCTAATGTCATCAGCTAAAGTATGAAACAACTGTTGTCTTTTTAGCCGTAATGCATTTCCAAGTATGTATCTTCCATAGGTAAATATTTCTGCATCCATGATCTTCTGCATTCCTCCCTTTATTTGGGTCACCCCCTAATTGTAGACAGATTTTATGTCCCATTAGATATGTAGATCAGCGTAGTTCTGATGGGTGTATCTTAGATCCTTTGAAAGCTAAAATGATGCATGTGTGCCTATTATACTTAAAATGTGCATTTCTAAGTTACAGTTTGTAGAGGCTGCTAAATACTACGTTTTCTTCAGATCAAAAAAGTTGCCATCTATTTATGTCGGAACAACACTATTCAAACAATGGAAGAACTTCTGTTTGAGCTTCAGCAAACGGATCCAGTGAACCCCATAGTTCAGCATTGTGACAATCCGCCGTTCTATCGCTTCACTGCCAGCAACAAGGCCTCAGCAGCCGCTTCTGGTAGGAATTGAACACCTCTTTCTTAATAAATTTCAACGTGATATTGTGAATGAAGGAAGCATGAACACAGTATTACAATAAATTTCAGCCCAATTCCTCCCTTGTTGCTTCTCAGACTCCCTTGTCTCATCCACAAAGAAATGTATAATACCTGCAAGTCAATTTGCCATAATCCCAGAATCCACCAGCAATCAGGACATTGAGTTGGAGGCTACAGTGTCACCGGCTAAGGAGCCATACCACGTTCCTGACACTTGAGCTTGATGCTGGTGATAAGGGGACCACGAACCCTGGGGCTAGGAGATTGGAGCCCATTGAAGCTGATGCCACAACACCAGGGCCAGTAGAAACAGAGCCGGGACGTTCAAGAATGGCTTCCCCCAGGGCTCAAGAAACTAAGCACACACACACCCCCCATATGACCTTGCCATTCCAATGGCTCAGGGAGCACGCTAAGCCTAACCTCCAATTCTAAGAACCCATTCATTACAGGAAATGAATGGAAGTGGGGAGGGCAAACACTTCTTTATACCTGTTTTCTTGTAACACAGATACCAAAGTAATATGTGTGGATATTCTGAGAAGCTGATGATTGTGGTGTGGCGCTGACCTAATGCTGTGCATTCATAGCCTATGATTTCTGTATTACACCAGGCTGTCCAGTGCTTTGTTGTTTTGGTTGTTTGAATCTTTCAAACTTGAGTAAGTAATTTGTGTGGGTATAAATATATATATATGTAAATATATGTTGGTTTTACATGTACAGGAACCACTTCAAGTAGTAATACTGTAGTAGCTGGCCAAGATAGTTTTCCTGACATTGAAGATAACAGAATGGTGAAAGAAACAGATGAAAGGTTTGTAGTCTGCTGGATCAAAACCTGTCTGTCTGTCTGTCTGTCTGTCTGTCTGTCTGTCTGTCTCTTTCTTAAACATGAATTCCCTGAACCAGAAAGGCTGGATTATCCAGCTGGAGTATTTCACAGTACATATGTTGAGGTCCATCAAGCAACTGATGCAATCTGCATATTCATAAATTTAAAATATAATTCCTTCTAGTACCAAATTGGGTGGTCTGATGGCTATCTGTTTGGCAATAAAATTGGCCACACATCAGACAGAAATCATATTTGCTCGTAAGTTAAATGGATTTTTTTTTTAAAAAAAGGCTTTTGGTAACTTCAGCTCAGTGTTACTTCTGAATACAAGTTTTCAGCTCATTGACTAAAATATTTTTCCATTACATACACCTGATAACAAATAGACACCACAGTGATTAGAACAGTGTAATTTAGACTGTATGTATAGATTGACCTAGATTGAGTTATCAACAGAAGAGACTGCATAAAGAACTGCTGAATAAATCATTTTGCTTCTGGACAACACACACTTCCTTTTCCTTACAAAAACATTGGAAATTTCAAAAGCATGGCATAAACATTCAGAACAACATTTATTTCTCTTTGATCCAGCATTTGCCTGCCCGTTTCTTCAAGTGTGAATAAATAAATTGCATATTACATACCTACCAAGCACTCTGCACAAAAACTTGCTAGAAATGTGCAAAAGCAGGGTGACATGTTAGACTGTTTCTCTTTTTGATCCCACTACTGAAGTCCAATCAGAAGATTAGAGAAACATTTGTCATAATTCTTTGGTAATGTGTCCTGTATCAGCAAAATGTCTTAGTGGTACAGTTCTTCAAAGATCATTGAACACACCTGGGGGTTTATAATTTTCTGTTGCATTACTTTGTCAGTTTTACAATCTGGTTTTGCTAGAATGCTACCACCCAAGTTCCATCAAAGTAAGCCAGTTATTCAGAGAAGGTTGGTTGTCGGTTTGATCTTTTAAGAACCTTCAGAATAATCCCTCTTGAGCCCAGATTATGATTTTGACATTTTCTTTCATTCTTTCCAAGGTTCAGCAATGTGATCAGAGCACATAATCGATTGGAGTCAAGATACAGCAATAGCTCTGGAGGATCTTATGATGATGACAAAAGTATGACTTGACATTTGTTTACATTGCATTTTGTGAGTGATGTCATAGTAATAGGCATGATCCAGTCAAGGCTGTCTTCAAGTCCCTTTCCCATCAAACGTGCTGAGTCACAGATTTACTAAGGGCCAAGTTTCCCCCATGTGTGCCTGTGAAAATAAATCAACTGAATCTCTACAGCATGTGATGTTCAATTGCCCTATGTACAGTTCGATCCGTGCCAGTATATTAAATCCAATAATTCAGTCTATTGCTGATAAGCCAGTTGACCTACGTCTTGCTTGGGTTCTACAAGATGTGGACCCTTACATAACCCTACAGGTTGCTAGATTCCTAACAGCCGTTATTTCGTATAAGAGACAAAATGGGATGTTAGCTGATTAATGAAATTATAAATATGTTTTCCAAAATGAAATTAGTCACTGATTTTAGTTTGATGCTTAAATTTTAACTTTAAAATTTCTCTGAGATATGCTTTTATGGAAATATTAATATTGGTCCTTGTGAGTTGTGTTCTTATTTGCGGCTTGTATGGTGCCGTTGTTTTATTTGATTCTCTTTTGTTTGTTCTGTTTTGTATTGTAAGATGGGCGCAAATGCCGAATAAACATCTATCTATCTAAGTCCCCCTGGTTTCAACAGAATAATTAAGCATGTGCTTAAATATCTCCCATTGAAATCAAGGGGACTAATTTTTTTGAAAAAATTGGCAGGATTGTGCAGAATTTGTAGTTCTTTGGGTAGTTGAAGCTCTGTGATCAGGATCCTTCATTGCTTAAAAAAAAGCCAAAACGAATTGTACTTCAAGTGGTATAATGTAATTTGCATTCTTACTACTTGTGCCATATCTGCGTTAAGGTTTGTTAAACGTCACCATTGATTTGGCATAGCCACAAACACTTTCTGTGTACCAGTTTTCAGAAAACATTATGGCCACAAGGAAGCAAGACAAAGCAACAAACAAAAATTGAAATACTCCAGCAATACAGAGCTGTCCATCATACAGTCATACATTGGTTTTTGAACAACTTAGTTCACGAAAAACTTGAAACTCGAACGTCGCAAACCCGGAAGTAGGTGTTCCGGTTTGCGAACTTTGCCTCGGAAGCCGCACGTCCAGCGCGGCTTCCGATTGGTTGCAGGACACTCCTGCAGCCAGTCAGAAGATGCACCTTGGTTTCCGAATGTTTCAGAAGTCGAACTGATTTCTGGAACACATTCTGTTCGAAAACCAAGGTATGACTGTAGCTCAATCTAAAAGGCCAAAGGCATGTGTTTGGTTTGCATTGTCTGCACTGAAAATCCAAAGTCGGAACAACACCAGGTTCCCTACATATTAAGTTATAATAATACGTTACTCTGCAGATGATCCTGTGTCTCCGTACACAAGTTGGCTATTGAATATTGTGGAGACCAAACAGCCACAGCCCTTGCCGATGCCATTTAATGGAGGGTGCTGGGCACCTCTTGTCGACTACCTCCCAGAAACTATTACACCACGAGGGCCACTTCACAGGTAAGGTGGATGTTAACATTATCTGTCTTACAAAACAGTTTGTCCCCACTGTCTCCTAATTGTACATTATTACATCCGAACACTCCTAAAAACATTTCTGACATGTTCTGCATTAGAAACCATCTTAATCCTGCTGTAAGAGACATGTAGCCTGTCACTTTTCCCAACAAAAGTGAAATAGGCGCATTAATATTGTGTTGGGAGAATTAATTTGTGATTCTGCTTTAAGATTCAGACAGATGATGAAGAATCTGATTTAAAAACCAGGATCTGTACTCCCCGCGCCCCCACCCTCCAGCCTAATGCATTCCTGTCACATTCTGTGTGCTTTTCTTATATCGAAATTACCTTCTTATATAATCCACACTGACAGGCATAATTTCATTTTGATTTCGAGGCTAAATGTAGACATCGTGACTTGTTATCACATTAATTACATTTTTTAAAGCAGAAAGCTTCTGACATTGTGTGTCAGAAACTTGTTTGCCTCCCCCACGCCAGAGCTGATGTGGGTCGGGGTCATAGCAGGGCAGAGGACTGTAGCCCTGGCATTTCTCAGCAAGGTTTCACGTGCTAGTTATCAGGGTGAGCCTATAAGAAATACATGCTCCCATAAGAAGTGTGCATGCGCACGAAATCTCATACCAAGAACAAACTTAGTTGGTCTCTAAGGTGCTACTGGAAGGATTTTTTTTTATTATGCTCCCCAAAGTTCACATGCCAAACTTACATGAATAACATAACACTAGAACTCGTGAACATGCAGTAAAGCCGAATGTAGGTAGATTAAACTAATCCAGAATGCTGCTGCCAGACTGGTGACTGGGAGCGGCCGTTGGGACCATATAACACCAATCCTGAAAGATCCACACTGGCTCCCAGTACATTTCCGAGCATAATTCAGATTGTTGGTGCTGACCTTTAAAGCCCTAAACAGCTTCGGCCTTGCTGAATCCAAAGCCCTGCAGGCCCCTGACAAAGCCCTACAGCCTCAAAGGTAGCAAAATAAAAAATAAAAATGAATGAAACCCTCCCCCTTTTCTGTCCTGGTTTTCTTGAGTGATAGGGCTTCAGACATGGTGATGGAACCACTGCTCCTTAGCCAAGTTTTGGATTGTTGTCAGTGCATTAAGTTTCAGAATAAATATATCCATTTGCTTCATCTTTAAAACCACCCCTTGCTTAAGAGGCCATGATAGTTTACAATACCTGGTTAAAGCAATAAAAATATTATTAAACTACATAACCATCACATTTGAAAGAATACTACTAATCAAACCAGATCAATGTAGCAGGCCGCATAATTACCATGACTTTGAATGCTTCTATATACAGTGTTACCTCTGGTTAAGAACTTAATTCGTTCTGGAGGTCCGTTCTTAACCTGAAACTGTTCTTAACCTGAGGTACCACTTTAGTTTATGGGGCCTGCTGCTGCTGCTGCACCGCCGCCGCATGAATTCTGTTCTCATCCTGAGGTAAAGTTCTCAACCTGAAGTACTACTTCTGGGTTAGCGGATCTGTAACCTGAAGCATTTGTAACCCGAGGTACCACTGTACTGGTTCTATAAAACATTATTCTATATGCCTCTACTATTTCACCTCATTAGTACAGTGTGTGTTAATGTTCAGTGCCTCCATGGAATGGGCAATTAAGCGCATTGTGTTTATTTTATCCACCATTGCTTAGGTGACCGTATTGCGCCTCAGATAACTCCCGGTAATCTCTGATCAGCTGTTGTGTGATTGTTGCCATTTCTCCCTCATTCGCCTTGCAGGTTTTGAGCTGGTTCATCTTATTTTTCCTCTCAGGTGCAATATTGCTGTCATCTTCATGACCGAGATGGTCGTAGATCACAGTGTAAGAGAAGATTGGGCCCTCCACCTCCCATTATTATTGCACGCTCTCTTCTTAGGTAAGAAGCAAGAACTGAAGTTGAATTTGAGTTCCTAATGCAGATGAAGCTCCATATTACGTGGTCCCTCTCCACCTCATTCATTTGCAGGCTTTCGTTTCAGTATTCTCGTTTTTATAGGAAGCTAATCCCAGAAATGCTTCCTTACGTTCCAAGACGCACGCTTAAGTGAAATTGCGTATATTTGAAACACCGTTGGAAAAGGCTGCAAACATCTCATTCTCTCCCCCCCCCCCCCGGGATTCCAGTATTGCATGAAAGGAGTGAGAGAAATGGAGTGATGGTTATGAACAGATTATCCCCACCCTGCTCCCAGACAATTCCTGTCACTTATAGAGCCTCAAAAAAACCACCATACAAATAAATGTTTGAAAGAGGGAATTGCAAGCACTAAATGCAAATTTGTTAGCCAGACCTTTTCTTGTTGTATCAGTAAATATTATCTTTCATAAACCATTTCGCCTGTTTGCTCACAGGAGGTTAGGAAACAGAACTTCTCAACTCATAGTTCTTCAAAGTGAAATTGAATTTATTGCCAGGAGCGGACAGCCTGACATTTTCTGACCAGCACCAGATTTTTTCGTTTTATCTTTGTCTGAGGGTGTTAAAAAAAAAAAAACCTGCTTGGGAATTAACCTACTCTGAATACTTTAATGATCTCTGTGGTAAAGGAACTCCTGGTTATAAGTACTGGATATTTTTGAAACATATTGACAGGATTAAATCACCAACTGGACCACCCAACAGTGTGTGTGTGTGTGTGTGTGTGTGTGTGTGTTACTAATTCACAAGTACAACCTGTCTCATAAAAACCCCACTTTCTTTAGGTCACATGTCCCAATATACACATGCCAGGACATCATCATCATCATTTTATTATTTATACCCTGCCCATCTGGCTGGGTTGCCCCAGGTCATCCTTCAATAGGAAGCAATCTGACAAAGCTGAGAAATTAATCTCTCTTCCCACCCACCCCAGCAACTTGCACAGCTGATGCATTTCTAGGATAAATTGAATGGGAAGGCCCTCTTCTCCCTTTTTGTTGCCAAGCCTGTTCCGTACCTTTCTTTCGTTCCCCTCAAAAACCTCTTTGAGCCAGGTCATACGACCCTTACCTCTGGTTGGCACAAACCATGGAGATGGGCAGGGATAGAATCAAAGTGAAATTAATAAGGCTCATAGGAGACTTATAAGGGTAAGGGGAAACTAGAAAGAGTACCCAATTTGAGGGGGGGTCTGCATTTGGCTTAATGATAATGCTTAACTCAGAAGAATAGAAACAACAACAGACAGTCACGGTATCTGTACCTCAAAAAAATATACAAAACCGTGTAAATCACTGGAGGAATTGCATAAATATGAAAACTAAACTGACAATATCATAATGCAAAGGGCGTTTATAAATATTCCATCAAAGGCAAACCTATATATGCTCTGAATCATCAAAGTGCTAATACAAAGTGCAATTACAAAGTGCAAAAAAACGCCCTTTGCATTATGATATTGTCAGTTTAGTTTTCATATTTATGCAATTCCTCCAGTGATTTACACGGTTTTGTATATTTTTTTGAGTAACTCAGAAGAATGGCTGGAGTACTGTTGAAACAAGTAGTGTTTAGAGACCAGTCTCAGGAGCAATTGCAACTGTAAAGCAAGGCAAACTGAAAAATATACTACATGAAGAAGGAGCAATCAGAGTGCCAGGGAAGTAGCAGCATCAAACAGTAGCAGACTGCTACTTTATGCTGGAATCTTTGTTCTCCCATGGCTCCAAACAGTCAGGAATGATGCAAATAATCTCAGAAATAATTTAGGAAAAGAATTGGAAAAAAGGTACAACGTATCACTAGAACAGTGTGGGGGAACCTGTGGCCATCCAGATGCTACTGAACCACAACTCCCATCAGCCCCAGCAACCATGACCAATGGCCAGGTAGGGTGGAAGTCGCAATTCAGCAACATCTGAAGGGCCAAAGGTTCCCCACACCTGTTCTAGAACAACTATTTGGCTCATGAGTGGGCGGTGATGCTTTGCCACAGTTCTAGTCCTACTTGGATGGCTCTAGAAGGTAGGACTTGGCTTCCTTGTGTTCTAGAGAGTTCAACCTTATATACCCCATGCTCTTTAACAACAGGTGCAGGAAACCTTTTTCAGCCTAAGGGCCACATTCTCTTCTGGGCAATATTCAGGGGGCCACACGCCAGTGGTGGGTCGGGCAACAGCAAACAGAGCGACAAATGTGAATGTTAGCTTTATACACACTGGCACGCAACCTCTTGTCTTCCATCCAGGCAAGCCAGAAGCATTATCTAAGTTCAAGGGCACATTCCAGCCAGCCAAAAACACATAAAGAGACTACAAAGCAGGTCTGCTTAGGTGCAAGATTAGGGAGGAGGATGTGGGACACAGAGATCTGGAGGGTTGCATTTGGTCCCTGAGCCTGAGATTCTCCAGCCCTGATCTACATAAAAGCTCTTGAGTGGGCTCATCCAGGATTTTGGAGTGCCTTGCTATAACTTGGCTTCAATAATCAATGCTTGCAATAGCTCATGCTGTATTAGTACTTCTGTTAAAAATAATAATATATGTGCATATTTAAAACCTTCTGTTTGAGAAATCCAGGGCAGCTTTATAGTCAGTCAAAAAGTTTTTTTAATTGATTATCTAACAGATTAAATGGTGCAAGCCTAGCTTCCACTGGTACTAAATTCATTGGTACTAAATTCAAACAAGATGTTTGAAGAGGAAGCACACCCTGTATTTTGTCTAGTAGCACCTTAGAGACCAGGAATTTTTAAATTTTTATTTTGTTTCGACTATGGCAGACCAACACGGCCACCTACCTGTAACTGTATTTTGTCTGTTTTTGTGTGGCGCTGTGGGTTAAACCACAGAGCCTAGGGCTTGCCAATCAGAAGGTCGGTGGTTCGAATCCCCGCGACAGGGTGAGCTCCTGTTGCTCGGTCCCTGCTCCTGCCAACCTTGCAGTTCGAAAGCACGAAGTGCAAGTAGATAAATAGCTACCGCTCCGGCAGGAAGGTAAACAGCATTTCTGTGTGCTTCTCTGGTTCGCCAGAAGCAGCTTAGTCATGCTGGCCAATGACCCAGAAGCTGTATGTTTGCTCCCTTGGCCAGTAAAGCGAGATGAGCGCCGCAACCCCAGAGTCGTCCACAACTGGACCTAACAGTCAGGGGTCCCTTTACCTTTACCTTTAAATGCATGTGGATCGTTTGCTATATCTGGAACTTGTTAACTTGTTAATACTTTATATACAGTGATTGCCATTAACTGCTTTCCCTTAGGCCTTGACCATTACCGCCCTGAAGTCTTTGAGCATAGTAAAAAGCTGCTTCTCCATCTTTTGATTGCTCTATCATGCAACAGCAATTTTCAAGCCATTGCGTCAGTGCTTCTCCAGACCAGAGAGATGAACGAAACAAAGACTCTCACAGTACAATCAGCATATATGCCTGAATATTTCTATACAGGTAACAACAAGCAATTGATAGAGTATATATCTGCTTTGTTTTGACTTGTCCCTAGTTTACTCCTCTGGTGCTCTTTCTCTGCCAGCAATATATTTGTTCAACACTCAGTTTGGTTACACTGGTACAATGCCCTATATACTGTATAGGGCATTATTGTACCAGTATATCCCAAATTGGGTGTTGAACAAATGATGGAATATTCTTTTCTGGTTGTAATCTGCTGAGTAAGTGTCCTGTCTAAATGCCTTAAAATAAATAGAGCTTATGAGAGACTGTTGTTTCCTCCAGACTGCACTCAAGGGGACTTTTAGATTGTTTGATTCTGCACATCTAAGGGCAAGTCCACACATGTGCATAAAATGTAAGAAAGAAAAAAAGCCTTGAGCCTTCATGCTTTCTTCCACTACGTGTGTAACCTCTGAACAAGAAGTGGAGCTCAAGAGTGAGCCTCAAGTTCATGTGCCAAACTCGGTAAGGCATGCAACCTCTAAGCAACGTCTCAGAGATGACACAAGTAGGACTTAATTGCATGACTTAAACTGTCTCTTTTTATGGTGGACAAATCACCTGGGCATCACTTCTCATTAAAGGAAAGAGCCCAAGGAGCCCAAGGATTGCTTCTGTGTCCTAATGTGCCCCTTACCTTTAGAAGGAATAACAAGGTAAAATGACTACACATACATTCGCTGGGTGCTTATCTGTGACCTTATTACTGTCCTGTCACTAGTTGTAGCCGAGGCTCTTTTAACTAAAATAGATAAAGTCACGCTGAAGAGCACAGGCAGATAAGTATCTCAACATGCAGTGTGGAATAACAAACAAGTGCAATGCTTCACTATCTCTGAGAGCATGAATAAAAATGTATCTGCTTTTTTTAATTAATAGTTTTTTTATTGAACTTTCAAAAAGGAAACAGGTGCAGTCAAACGATACAGACAAAATCAGTACAGCTACCTTGGGGCAGTGGAAGGGAAAGAGCTTGGATTGAGAAAGGAGCACACAGGATTGTTTTTAGTTTGCAAACGGTTATTTTAAAAATGCTTCTGGAAAAAATCAATGGCATGTGAACTCCGCTCGTTGAATGCAAGAGGAACTGAACTTTGTGAACTCTAAAAAGAGGAGGAATTGTAATTTGACATTTTTATCTCCTCACCTTTGCTAATCAGTTGCTTCGGTGCATAGCTAGAGCAAATGAAGACTGATAGCCTCCGTGGGTTTTTTTTTTTTAATCAAATACCTCTCAGACAGAATGTAGGCAAACACTACCTAAGATTCCGACTTGCAGCATTCAAGGCAGTTTGTCAAGCACTGTTGTGTACAAATAATACATTTTTATATTTTACCATTCCTTTTCCTTGTGGGGCAGTTCCTTTTGGCCATGCTTGCTGGGGCTGATAGTAGTTGTATTTCGGCAACATCTGGATGGCCGAAGGTTCCCCATACCTGCTCTGATTGCCTCAGTGAATCTGTACATAGGGAAGGGGCAGGTGTGTCTGTCTCCCTTCTCTCTGCTGTGTGGCTTCCAGGGTTCCCTGGCTGGTGTGCAGGAGGATCCTGGGCAACTATGGGTTAACACCCTGCCAAGGACAGGCAGGGACATATTCCTTCGTCCCTCCTGCTGTTTATGTATTCCACATCAATCCTTGAGTCCTGATATGACAGAGACTGTACCTATAGCTCAGGTATAATTTTGAAGAACTACAGACCAAGGATGGCATATGTCAGCAGTAGTCAGCAGCCAGAAATCCTTTTGAATGAAAGGTCCAAATCTAGCATTGACACCGGAGGAGCAGGCTGTGTCCTTCCAGTTTCTCCTCATGGTGTGTGATGTTTCCACCCGCGAATTCCTCCTATTCTGAATATCCATCCGTATAAACTTTTGCCTGTGCTCCTTTCTCCACCGTGGCCTATATAACACATGGCTAAGGAAGGCTCTTCCTGTGACTCTTTTCTCATTGTAAACAGGATCAAATTCATAGACATGCTTGGATTATGAGACTGAAGCTTGCATTTTTTGCTCAACCTTTTCGGAACCGGGGCTTGGGGCTTTGACACTTGTGTAATGGGAGGTAGAAGTGTTGTCCAGATAAGGGGACAATTCCATCAAGTGATGCCTCAGTGCATTTAACCTTCAGCCAAGCACATTTTAAGTGCGGACTATGTGGGTACTTAGCAGCAGAAATTGTGCTCGGTTAACTCCTTCCACAGTCCTGCTGCTCAGCTACCCAGACCTAAGATATGGTCTGGCTAAGCGTACATCCCAACCCAGGGTTGTAGTTTGCCTTCCCCAGACAAACAGTGATGAGTAGGAAGCCAAGAACAAACCTTGGCTACAGCTCATGATTTGTCTGGAGCAAGACAAGCCGTGAGCCCAGGGTCAGACTTAATGCCAAACTAAACCATGGCTTAGGTCTTCATAGTGCAGCAGCAAGGGGACCAAGAGAAGAGCACAGTGGCTACAATTTGGGTTTGACTTACTTGCAAACTTGAGTCATTGTGGCTCGAGGAAGAATTTCACACAAAACTTATATAAATGGACTCACAGCTGTCCATGGAGGCGCAGGTCAATTCTGTGTCCAGGGCAGCTGTCTACCAGATCCATCTGGTACGCAGGCTGAGACCCTACCTGCCTGCAGCCTGTCTCACCAGAGTGGTGCTTGCTCCTGTTATCTCCTGCTTGGACTACTGCAATGCACTCTATGTGGGGCTGCCTTTGAAGGTGACCTGGAAACTGCAACTAATCCAGAATGCGGCAACTAGACTGGTGACTGGGAGTGGCCGCCAAGACCATATAACACCGGTCCTGAAAGACCAACATTGGCTCCCAGTACATTTCCGAGCACAATTCAAAGTGTTGGTGATGACCTTTAAAGGTCTAAACGACCTCGGCCCAGTATACCTGAAGGAGCATCTCCACCCCCATCATTCAGCCCGGACATTGAGTTACAGCGCTGAGGGCCTTCTGGCAGTTCCCTCACTGCGTGAGGTGAGGGCCTTCTCAGTAGTGGTGCCCACCCTGTGGAGTGCCCTCCCATCAGCTGTCAAGGAAATAAACAAACTATCTGACTTTTAGAAGAAATCTGAAGGCAGCTCTGTTTAGGGAAGTTTTTAATGTTTGATGTTTTTAATATTCTGTTGGGTAGCTGCCCCGAGTGGCTGGAGAAACCCAGTCAGAAGGGTGGGGTATTATTATTATTGTTGTTGTTGTTGTTGTTGTTGTATATGAAAATGGTATATTTAGACAAGCTTTTAGAAAGGAACATGCACTATTTCAAAACCCCATGATACATAACGTGTAGCTGTTTTGTAACTCCTGATCACAGATTTGATCGAGCAGTCTCTTCTGTTATTTACTCCTGGTTCTGTGAGGGTTCAGGGCAGCTAAAACTATTACCAAAGACATTCTTGCCCTGCGATGATTCTTGAGGGGAGTTCTGACCTCGGCTGCGCATTCCATGTTTATCTTTTTTCTCCATTGCTGATAGGTGGCTTTGACTTTCTGAGGGAGTACCAGTCTTCTCCCGTGCCAGACTCTGGACTCAGCTCCAGCTCCACCTCTTCCAGCATCAGCCTTGGAGGGAGCAGTGGGAACCTCCCTCAGATCACCCAGGAGATAGAAGACATGGTCCCAGCCGTAGAGACAGATGAAAAGGCAAACAAGCTAATTGAGTTCCTGACTACCAGGTAATCAAATCAGAGCAAAGATACCGTGCATTCCGCTGCAGCATACCTTTGGAAGAATGCGTCTGTATCCTAATCAGATGAAGGAGTACGTTCCAGCGCAAGTCTCTGGCAAACACGCAGTCATAACACATTCCCAGTCGTTTCCTGACCTTTGTAGATAATTCTGTAAAAATAATAATATTTAAAACAGTTGCAGATTTCACACAGACAGAACCTGTGAAAGAACCAGCTTCCATAATAATAAAATATGTAACCTGTTTGGCTGTTGAGTCACGTCCCAATTAATTACCAAAGCTGCCAAGTCTGTGGCGCTTTGTTCTGCTTTTGGAGCTAAAACCAACCGCCGTTTCAGTCTTAACTTGAGAAACCAACAGTCAAAATCACAGAAAACCCTAAGACAATGAAAATAGCATGGCTGGGATTTCTAACTCGATCTAACAAGACTTCGTGTAAAATTAACATAGGTGCAAATGTAAGCAGTTGCCACTATTGCATAAAAATTACAGCAGATTCTCTGAACACCTCCTGCTTGGTGCTTATAGCCACTTGTGAATCTTAGGCAAATGGGTGGCATTATTTATGTATTATATATGCTATGATTTATTACAAAAGGTTGGGTTTTGGGGTGATGTTGAAACACCAGAAGTTGATAGAATGAAGTCAAGTTGAGAAGGACTGGGGTCTAATATGGTGGGAAGGAAGAAACATCAATGACTTGAGGCCTGAGGACTATTTTAAATCCTGCGGAGAAGCAAAGTAAAATACTTCTGCAATTCTTGGCCACTTGCTTCTACCGATAATTGTATTCAGTTTCAAATTCGGTCTTCTCTTTTACATCCAGATGTACCCACATCCTTTAATAACTTGAGGGTTTGGTGGGAGGAGCGAGAACCTCCGACAGTAGAGGAACTAATCTATAGTTGCCTTGTGCTATGAGTTGAGACAAAATGGGAAGTGCTTGTTTGTGCTTTTTTTGCCAGCGGTGATCTCACTTCCGGTGATTTTTCTGGGTGCTCTTAGCGCCACGGGTGAAAGTATTCACACACTGTGCTGGGTCAGCAACTACCCTGCCAGGAATGGAGGGGGGTGGTAGTGGGATTCACCCAGACCAACCACAGCTCAACAGGGTGCAGGATGAGGAGCTGCTGCAGCTCAGCAGGTTGGAAAAGCACTTGCCCAGTTGAACTAACACTAGCCAGAGCAGGCAACGAAATGGCTACAGTATGGTAAGACCGTATCAGCTGCAGAGATGCACTTCACCTCCCTCTCTTGTATGATGACTTCTGCAGTGATACAGGTAGCAGGTGTGCATGCCCACCCCCGACCCTGCAACCCTTTAGTAATGCAGGAAAACATGGCCCTTAACTTCCATTTGGCTCATTTGTCCTTAGTGACGTCATCATGCTCGGCACCTGATCCCTGATTGACTGGGATCTGTATTCCCGGGAAGAAGATGGCCCAGTTTAAGAGAAACAAAACGTACAGAACTACCGGTAGCTGCTTGCTGGGCTCACACAGACAAAATGAGTGGAAGAAGAAGTCACAGAGCATTGCCCCCCACTGCTCCAAAGTACTGCTTTTGTGCCGAAAGTTGAGATGAGAGAAGGTTCCGCTCAGCCCCACCTGACATTCGCATTTAAGAAATTTCCTTTTGCTTCGCACTTAGCTTGCCATGGAAAACTAAGGCTCTGCTATTATCTCAAATAGATTATAGTAAAAAGAAAAAGATGAGTTGCTTTTTAAGGATGGGATAAATTGCATTTCTGAAATGTGTATCGGAATGAATGGGATGGAGTCCACTTTTTAGTATTTCAGGTGAAAGAGGAGGCAACTGTGCAGCTTAATTATACCTTTTTTAAAAACAAAACAAAACTGGATACTAAAGAAAAATGCATGCGTGTTTTCTTCTTTTCAGGGCGTTTGGTCCTCTTTGGTGCCACGAAGACATCACTCCCAAGAACCAGAATACAAAGAGTGCAGAGCAGCTTACCAACTTCTTGCGTCATGTTGTCTCTGTCTTTAAAGATTCCAAATCAGGTACTGAATGAATCAACTGGTTGTTTTTTTTATGGGGACCCTCAACTGGTGCTGTTTTGCTGAATAATTCCTACTGTTTTCTCTCAGATCATCCCTGCAAGCAATTGTCATTTGTAGTGTTAATAAAAAGCGGGGCAGGGGAGAATTTCTGTACCTATATTAATTTTTATGGTCTGATTTCAGGTGATTATTCACATAAAATAGGGGCATAGGCTGCCTTATACCAAGTCAAGTCTGTTGTGTAGTTCAGTATTGCTTATACCAAGGATGGGGAACCTGTGCTCTCCAGGTATTGTTGGATTGCGATTTCCGTCCTCCCAGACCATGCTGGCTGGGGCTGATGGGAGCTGGAGACCAAAAACAATTGGAGAACCACTAGAGGACCGGCAGTGACTCCCCAGGATTTCAGAAAGGGAATTTTCCCAGCCCAGCCTGGAGATGCCTTAGGAACTTCTCTATGCAGTCTGCTTTATCTTTAGAATTTTTAGATGGTGCAGATATTTTCAGATTAGCCATTTCACTCTAGATGTCAAGAACCCTATCTTTGCTCCACATGAGTAGTATTTGAAAAGTGCCTATGCTCGTACCTTTAATTATACTGTTTGGGTGGAAGAATTTTACCTGGATTTGCAGGAAGGAATAACTCCTGGCCTGGGCTTCTGACCTCAGCCCTTTGCCCTGATTATCATCACCACAAGAGAGCCAGTGTGGTGTAGTGGTTAAGAGTGGTAGACTCGTAATCTGGGGAACCGGGTTTGCATCTCCGCTCCTCCACATGCAGCTGCTGGGTGACCTTGGGCTAGTCACACTTTTTTGAAGTCTCTCAGCCCCACTCACCTCACGGAGTGTTTGTTGTGGGGGAGGAAGGGAAAGGAGAATGTTAGCCGCTTTGAGACTCCTTCGGGTAGTGATAAAGCGGGATATCAAATCCAAACTCTTCTTCCTAAAGCTATTGCTGCTTACATCTGCAGCCAGTCAATATTAGCCTGACCATAATTTTTAATGATTATAAATTAAAATTTGTGAGCTCCCACATTATTTATTGATTGCCATTTGACAGCACGAAATCTTTTCTTCTCCCACTTTAGGTTTTCATTTGGAGCAGCATCTTAGCGAAATTGCGTTGCAGACAGCCCTTTCCAGTTCTTCGAGACATTATGCTGGCCGTTCTTTCCAGATATTTCGAGCTCTAAAGCAACCTCTGTCTGCACATGCACTGTCAGATCTTCTTTCAAGATTAGTGGAAGTTATAGGAGAACATGGAGAGGAGATTCAGGTACAAATATGCTTCAGCATTCGTAAGAACAGAGGAAGTTACCTCATACTGAGTGAAACAATCAGTCTTGTCTGAACTGACCTGCAGGTGGTTCTCCAGAATTTTGAATAGAAGTATTTCCTGTTCCTACCTAGCGATGCCAGGGAGTTGTATAGCTGACAAAGCACTGGAGAAACATGATCAAATCTCAGAGTCCCAGTTAACAGTCTGGTAGCCCTATTTTGGACCAATTGCAGTTTCCAGGCCAATTTCAAAGGCCTTAAACACAGCATCCTGCAGGAATCTCGGCCATGGGTAATTGTGCCCAGGCTATCTCCATCCAAGTATAGCCGCGACAGCCATTTTGGCCTCTAAGGACAATGGTGCATCATCAAACACACACACACCCATTTAAAAACTAGTCCTTTAGATAAAGCGCAACTGCCTTCAGAATGGGTTGAACACCATTCACCAGAACAAACAAACCACCCCTCACCACTACCTCAATTTTTTTCTGAGTTGAGTTTTGGTTTATTAATTCTCATCCAATCCATTACCATGCCCAGGCACTAATCCAACACATCCAGGGGCGTAGCAAGGGGGGGATGTAGGGGGGGACCGCCCCATGTTCCATAATGGAGGGGGTGACAAATTATCAAGGAACAATTACTGCCCTACTAGGGCTGTTCATTAAAAAACTTCTTGTTTTGAAAATGCGTGCTCCAAAGGTCTTATCTTACTATACTAAGGATTATATAGCTATATATGAAATTTCATGCATATCGGTTAATATCTTGACCCTCCTCCACCAAAATAGCTGTTTACTTGGCTGTTTTCCTATGTCGTGAAGGCTGAAATTTCAGTTCAGTGGAGCACTTATTGTTCCCAACCCTAACTCTGTGGAAAGCCATCTAATTAGACTTTCATTTGATTTTGAGATGTTTTTAGGAGGTAATTTAATTATTGTTTGATTTTATACCAATGTTATGTATCTGATGTTAGCCACCCTGAGCCCAACTTTGGCCGGGGAGGGCGGGATATAAATAAAAGTTAATTATTATTACTTGTTATTATTCCTTTGTAAGAAAATATGAAATAACATAAAACCATTTTTGCGGGGGGAGGGGAATCAATGGGAGGGAGGACAAGAAATTTTCCGCACCAGGTATCACCTAACCTTCCTACGCCTCTGAGCACATCCACTGCCTCTCCTGAATTGGATGAAAAATACAGTGAGGTGGATGGCCGCTGGGGGGAGAGCTTTTTTATGGTGTCATGTGCTCTAGAGCTATCACCCTTCCTCGTTACTCTCAGGGCTTTGAAATGATGCCTTGTTTGCTTGAAACGACTGGAACTTAATTTGCTAACACGTTGCAAAGCTACTGGAGACATTAAAGATGATTCCTATTGCTCACATATTTGTTTCTTGAATAAATTTTGTACAAGTCCTGATTAAACATCGTTGTGATGTGTGGAGAAGAAAATGTTTGGATTTTGATTTGTTTAGATGGTGGCATTGCACGGAGAGGTTAAAAAGGAAATTGGCAGTGCAGTACTGAGTTTATTCATGATTTCACAATTGTGGCGTGTAGCAAACCCATTTCATCACAGTGCAGAGAGTTCAGTTTCTCAGAACTGGAGCAAGACTAGACACGGGATTCATGGGCAGGAGCAGTTGGAAAAGACTTGCCTTGGAATGCCCTCTACTTAAAACAAAAGAGATAAATAATGGTTTCCCGCATATGATCTGACAGCAGTTGCTAACATCTATAACTCTTGAGAGCTGCAGATGCATACAAGGCTAAAATTTTCCAGGCAACATTGCATTCTTGGTTCTGTTCAGCAACACACAGCTGAGTATTTGGGAGCAACAAATGAAAATATTCAAAGAGAAATTGAGAGACAATTATTATTATTTACTGAAATATGAATCATCTTTTACATGGGTGCCAAGGTAATTTACAAATCTATCATAAAATTGCTAAAAAGAGTTTTTTAATGATTTTTTTTAATCACTGCTTAAAAATGAACATGAGACCTTTTTATCCAGGTGGAAATATTTGTTGAAACAAAAATGTATTTGATTATTTTTGGAAAGTACAGTGAATAAAAAACACTCTTGTACAACAAAGTAGGACAGACTGCAGATCTTATATCTTTCCTGACATCTCATGCACTGTGGAATCTATCCAGTGTTGCTCAAGGTCTGAGAAGGTGCTCATTATGAGTTTTTTTTTTACCAAAGGAGTGATATCAGGGATATAATCACGTGCACCGACTTTTGGTTTCTTTTGTTCACACATTAATGAAACTGAATTAATGAACCTGAAGTCATGCTTACTTAATGAATTAAATAATTAGCTATTTATGTTTATCAAACTATTCAAAACTAACCATTCATCATAAATGGTCCATCTTTTTCAGAGTTTAGTTCCAGAGGTTCAATAATTGTGATTAACAGCATTATATGAGAAATGCTAAACTTTAGACGGCAGGCATATTGAATACTGCTGAGGAGGGCTGAGCATTCATACTTAAGTAACCATCTTTCTGCATTTTTTGGCAGGGCTACGTTATGGAAGCGCTGCTGACATTAGAGGCTACTGTGGATAATCTGTACGACTGCCTGAAGAACAGTGATCTTTTGACAGTTTTGTCTCGGTAGGAGTTTTGCCTCATAGTTATAAGGGTCCTTTCAGTAAAACTCCCAGGTTATTAAGGCAGAACACTTGTCTGAACTGCACAGGGAAAGATGCACAAGTAACTTAACTCAACCCCCATTTGTTTAAACAGGCTGCGTGCAAGTAATCTAAATTAGCAGCATAGTCAGTTCTCGTTACATCTGGAACACTGTCATGAAAGAGAGGGCATTTGTGAGATCTCTTAAGTTGAGAAGTCTAGCTGTGCAAAACTGCCAGTTATGGGGCAGAGACGCTACAACACCCCCCCCAAAAAAAAAAACATTTTGTTGATTATTTTGCCTAGCTCAGCACCAAAAAACATAAAACTCACTGCTCTTGCACAACACAGTAAGCCCACAATTTATGCACATTTACCGTACTTTTATAAGACACCCCCTATTAGGGGGGGGGCTCAAATTAAGAAAATGGGGAGATTGCCCAGAGTTGTTGGGCTTTTGGGGGGGTTGCCAAAAAATCGCACACCAGCCTCACCTATGCTGCCACTCACACGCACCACAAAAGCCAGCTATTGTCTGTCCCCTCGCCGCCAGAAGCCACCTATTGCCCACCCAATTGCCACAGCACCAGCCAATCAACAACAGCCCTTGAGGCAGCCACCAATAACATGCCCAGTAGCCGCTGACAATCTCCGGCTCGCAGCATCAACCAATCCCATGTCCCCACAATGCACTACCCCCGATTATAAGGACCCCCCCCCCCCGGATTCTGAACATAATTTTCTAAGAATAAAGCCTCGTCTTATACACAGAAAAGTACTGTAACTTGTGTGCATTCAGCTTTATGCACATGACAAAAATGTGGGTTTTTTTAATCAATAAGGGGGTAGGAAGGGGAAGGGTGCCTGAGGAAAAAGACTTTGGCAATCCCGCCCACCATTGAACCCATTGTGTTTTGACTATACACGATTTTGGGTTTAGGCGCCATCCCCGGAATGTAACCCCAGCGTAAGTTGCAGGTGTACCGTAGTTCACCAAAATAAGTTGGCACAATAAAGTTTGAATTATTGTCCATTTCCATCTCAGGGTTATACACATTGTTTAAGGGTAAGTGGGACTAGAAGTCAATGATGTGTGAGTTTTATTTACCTCCTCTTTTTTAAACAAATCAATTACAAAAAAGAGAAAAATATACAAAAGCGAAATCCCAACTCACCCCCTCCCCGATGGATCAATGTAGTTAAGTTTACCAAAATCCCATCTGTGATATCAGTAGTTGCCATTCTTCAGGGTTATCAGTAAAGTATTCTATTTATCTTTGAGCATATTTCTCCCCATATTTCTTTACTCTCCCATCTCAGTTGCGCCACTTGACTTCAGGAGATTGGAAGCACTGACTTTGGGGAGACAGAATGGAACTGCGAATGGTGGGAAGGGAAAAAGAGTACCCTCCTTCCTTCCTTCCTTCCTTCCCAGCAATGGTGACCTCTGTTCCCATTGTGTCATCAATCACAGCAGTTTTACTAATTCTTTCAAACAGCAGAAGGATGGGCATTTTATTTAAATGGCCCACAGAGGAAACTATTCTGCTGGGTGCCACATGAATGGCCGTGTTTGGCTTTGACTCAGTGTCATATTGTCAAGGCTGTGTGTCTGCGCTGACAGATCTCTGACACAACTCTTTCATGAGCATTCCTCTACTCCCCTTTAATAAATTTGTGGTGATGGTTCTTAGAATGTGGAGGATGATGGGGTACAGAGCCCAGTTTGTCTGTGTTGTCCTTGTTTGATTTGCTTTTTCCGAGGCATTGTCCAAGTCCTCCCAATCTAATCAAGGCAGACTTTGCCTTGGAGGGATGTCATTTCCTATCACCTGTTAGAGAAAAGTGGAGAACTGAAAAGTTAGATTGCATGCATTCATTCCATATATGCAGCCATGGAGAGATTGCTGCTAACCTGCCCCTTCTATGTGAAGCTTGCCCAGTATATTATCTTACCTAAAAGCCTAACCTTATTTGGCAGCTGGGCAGGCAGCAAAAGTCCTCAGAATGGGGGTCCAGTTAATATACAGGCATCTCCCTCCTGGACTAATGGAAGACTTACCCAGCAGCTAGGAATGGAGCTCATTCCTGGGCCAAGCCAGCTTTCTCAGCAAAAAAATTCCTACATCTATGCCTTTTGTAGCTACACTGCAGACCACAACCCAAAGCCTGCCCACTAGATGCTTATTTAAGTCTTCACCTTGTGGCTGGGTTTGCCAACGATTGCATCAAATTCTATTTGCATCTAATTTACCCATATTTTCCTTTTGGTTTATATCTTCTTGAGATATAGGCTGTGTATATTGTGCACTAAAACAAAAAACAAAAAACCCCCACAAATTCTGCACTCAGGTAAACCATATCCTCTATTAAAATTCTCGAATCTATAAAAATTTCAATAGTTAACATACTTGCACATTCTTGCTCCTTTCCCTCAGTGTATTGTGTTTCTGCAAATCGTGTAAAGGTGGCAAAGCTTTATCTCCATAATACAAAGTACACTGAGACCCCAAGTCTAGAACTGGGCCTTCCGAAATTGCTCTTAATGCCTTCGTCTGGATCCAGTGACTCTGAAGTGTGCATATGAGTGCTCCTATTTGTATGTAGAGCAAAAAAAGGAACAGGAATTGACTTGACTGCTGGGAAGTGTTTTGCATTTGGAGTGGGATTGCATGAGTGAGGCATTCTTTACTGTTGAGGTGAATTGGGAAGCTCCTGTTCACATGGATCTCCAGGTACTGGGCCCAGTAACTTTTGTTTTGTTTTGTTTTGCTTAGTTCGTCATCACCGGATTTAATGTCAAGTTCAAAGCTGACCGCAAATCGGAAGAGTACAGGGCAGCTGAATGTCAATGCAGGTGCTGCAGGTGGCAATACAGCAACTGCTGAGCGCAGCAGGCACCAGAGGAGCTTCTCAGTGCCAAAAAAGTTTGGGGATGTGGACCGATCCTCTGACCCTCCTCGCAGTGCCACCCTTGACAGGATACAGGCTTGCACTCAGCAGGGCCTCTCCCCCAAAACCAGGAGCTCGTCCTCTTTAAAAGACAGCCTCACAGACCCTAACAATATTAACAACCCTACGAACCTGTTAGCCACCATCTTCTGGGTTGCCGTGGCTTTGATGGAATCCGATTTTGAGTTTGAATATCTAATGGCGCTGAGGTTGCTGAATAAGCTGCTTGTTCATTTGCCACTGGATAAAGTGGAAAACAGAGAAAAGCTAGAAAAGCTGCAAGGGCAGTTGAAATGGACAGATTTCTCAGGGCTCCAGCAGCTGCTGCTTAAAGGTTTCACTTCCCTTACCACCACGGACCTTACGCTGCAGCTTTTCAGTTTGTTGACCCCGGTTTCACGAGTGACCATGGTGGATTCCTCCCAAGCCATAGGTAAAGTCGCTAGATGTTTTGTTTCATTGATTGATTGTGTTTCTTCTGCATTTTTAGCTAAAAGGCCAAGTATCTATTATAAGGAATATGTCCCTCATAGCAATCGATAATAATCATTATGTTTTGCATATAAGAAACCAATCCTCCAAATATGCAAAGGTAGCATTTCCTTACCGTCGCGGGGATGGAGAAAGAGGATCGTGCGTTTAAAATAATATCACACTGCATGCGCTTGACACGTTTTTGTGTAAATACAGGATGTTTTAAAGTGGAGGTATATATGTTTTTATTATGACAGCATGAAGTACAGTTTGAAATCTGTATTGTTCGTGCCTTCTCAAATTTCTACTTTTTTGTGTGCGCCAGGATTTCCATTGAATGTTTTGTGCCTCCTGCCTCATTTAATTCAGCACTTTGATGGCCCAAATCAGTTCTGCAAGGATATCGCAGAGAGGATTGCTCAGGTACCATCTGTCTTCAGTTCATCGTAGGTCTAATTAAATCCCAGGATTGTTTTTGGATCGCTGTTAACATAACTTTCATGTTCCCTATATGTCATCAGGTCTGTCTAGAAGAAAAGAACCCCAAGCTGTCAAACCTAGCCCACGTCATGACTCTTTATAAAACTCACAGCTACACAAGAGACTGTGCAACCTGGGTCAACGTCGTTTGCCGTTACCTTCATGAAACATTTGCTGATACTACTCTGAACATGGTTACATATTTAGCTGAGGTATGTTTCTACTACTCAGTCCATTTCTGTCTTCTACTGGCAGCTTTCCTAAGGCTGTAATCATAACCCATTTATCTGGGAGTAAGCCCCATTGAAGTGAATTGGGTTTAGTTCTGGTTAGGGGTTGCACATTATGTTCCCAAATATTCAGCGAAGGAATTCCTGTGTATTTGTGTGTGTACTTGTGTAGGTGTGTGTATAATAATAATATAATTGGCCCAAAGGCTAGGAATGCCTCCCCCAGGAGACTCTGAGAACAGATATTAACCATTAAAAATAAATAAACCATTAAAAATATTAACCATTAAAAATAAATAAATAAACCATTAAAAATAAATAAATTAGAACAAATGTATAATAAACAGCAGACATTGTATAACCTCCGTGCAAGCAAATCAGGATGAATGCTCAATAAACCTGTTTTCCAGAGGCACCTTCTCTTGTACACACACATAAACAGCAGAAATGCTCTCTTTCTCTGAACTGTTTGAGAGAGAGAGACAGTGTGCAATGAAAGTTTACAAAACAAAGGATTATGACTAATCAAGTCTAAAGGGTTTGTGAAACTTACTTGGGGATAACTTCCATTGAAATAAATGGAACTGACTTCTGCATAAACTTGCATTCTTTTTGGAATCTACTTCAGTGTAAGCATAGCCCAGGCATAGGCAAACTTGGCCCTCCAGCTGTTTTGGGACTACAACTCCCATCATCCCTAGCTAACAGGACCAGTGGTCAGGGATGATGGGAATTGTAGTCTCAAAACATCTGGAGGGCCGAGTTTGCCTATGCCTGGCAGAGCCTTGTGATGTGCAGTTTTTGATAAAATGTCAGCCTCTTTTGAACAAACCAGAGTTTCCTTGCTTCTATCATTGGAGTGCAAGAAAAACTGTCATCTTGCCTCTCCTACAGCATTGTTTTGATTATGCTGATTTATCATCCTGGACTGTACAAGGAATGTATACACAAGTGAGTTTTTCCCCCCATGCATTAGAATTGCTATGATAGTTCCTTTGACTGTTCACTGAGAACCAGAATAGCATTACCAAGTGTTATATTATTTTGATTTATATAAATATTGAGCTCTTGGTATTCCTTTCCACAACTTGGGTCTGGACGCTCAAGTTTGTTTGAAGGACATACAAAACAGATGCAAGAAAACATCTGAAAATCTCCTTGGAAATTTAAAAAGCAGTAATGGCACCAGCTTTTGAAAGTTAGCACATTTGCTTTTGAAGCACCAACATGGCCAGAGGTTAGCAATGGTGGATGAAGGCTAAACAAGGAAGTTGTGGGTAGGCTGGCTTAGAGAATGAACTATGAGGATGCTAACCTGTTTAGGTTCCATAGGTTAATTTTTTATTGTAAAAGTTGGTGCAAAGTGAGTTCCTTCAGAACGTTGCATCTGAGTTCCATAACGAAATAGATTATCTGTATGTAGCCGAGTGCACTAATGTGCAAGATTCTAACCTATGATCTTCAGAGTTATTATCCAGGAGCTGGATTCAACTAAATAGGTGTACTAGCGGGAGCCATTTCAACAAGTCCCACTAGTGCAATGGGACGTTCTTCCCCACTCACACCATGTACCTGCTACATTCCCCAAATCTTCCCTGGGAGTGGGAGAACACCCATAACAGTGCAAGGCGGGAGGGGAGGAGAGGTTATTCCACCAGATAAACTGAAACACTAGCACTGATGGAATGATTAGAAAAGTGAAATGTTGAATTCCTCCCACATCTCTCACCATTTTACCTCTGTAACAGCAAAACTGGTGTGTTTCTTATTTAAGGATTGTGATTTTGTTTATTTTTTTTCACAGCTGCTGGAAAAGGGGCTTCCCAGCATGCAACAGTCCCTTTTGCAGATAATCTATAGTCTTCTTAGTTATATGGACCTATCAGGCATTCCCGTAAAACAGTTTAACATGGAGGTGTTAAAGACCATTGAAAAATATGTGCAGGTAAGTATTGCATTCACCTCATAGAGCTTGTATAAAAAAAAAACAACCAGTGCTTATTTGCTCATTTAGAAAAGGATTTATATGCACTCACATAAAATATAAAGGCCTCATGTAACCTAGTTTCCCCTTTCACTCCTAAGTTAGTGGCAAGCCAAACCTTTCCTCTGAAATGTGGCAGACTGTCACATCAGAAATGAGAGTGGTAAGTTTTGGGGAAGTGGAGGAGAAAACACAGAACAGGCTTGTTCACATAGTGCCAAGCTATGCTTTGACATTGTGTCTGATTTGCTGCACGTATGCTGCAGCCAGAGGTGGTTTTGGGGTAGCATGGCCAGTTTGGCCGCATTGGGTGCCGTGCTGCAGGGGACGCCACAACAATGCTGTAGAAAGGAGCGTGAGAGGCGGGGGGCAGCGAATCTTAGCGTTGCACAGGGTGCTGCTGAAATTTGAAACTCCAGAGTCCACCATTGCTGTTTCAGTCAGTTCCAACTTCTGTAGACATTAAATCCAAATTCTGCATTCAGAATCAGTTGCAGAATTCACACCCAGGATAGCATGCATTTACTCTGATCCATTCTGCTTCTGAGATACATGTTTCCAGACAATTTGGAATTTTTCTGCAAGGAGTAATGCAAAGGAAAAGGAGAGCACAGACAGCAGGCAAAAGTGCTGCAGTTATCACTGCACTCCAGATCCCATTTCCCCCCTCCATATGCTGCATTAACAAATCCTTAACCTGTCACTCAGAGGAAGGGTCCTGGTTCAGGGAAATTTTTGTGCAATTAAATTATACTTGAAATAAAATCAGACTCCTGTCCAAATACTACCCAAGTTTTCTTTGCTTTCCGCTGGAAACACAATAGTTAGAAATGATTTCAACAAAAGGCAAGAATGTAAGAATGTAAAATTCTGTGCCTAAATAGCAGTGTTACAGAAAAAAATATTCAAAGCTGATTCAGTCCTCTTTATTCTCAGTTGGAGAATTAATTCATGGTCTGAAAAGGATGTTAACATACTATAATATTCTCATTTAACTATGTGTGGTATATATACATTCTGTGTATATATTGTCAAACCTGTATTACATTTGAAACTAGCATTATTATTTAACAGTAAGTAATTTTATTGTGTGTGATGTTCTTCCTCTTCTCGTAGATTTTGTTCCCACTTAATATATAATATGCTATATATTTGTGAAAAATTGTTTCCAGAGCATTCACTGGCGAGAAGCCCTAAATATATTGAAGTTGGTAGTTTCGCGCTCAGCAAGCCTGGTTTTGCCCTCCTACCAGCAGCACAGCGATCTTTCAAAAATGGAAATACATCGTGTGTGGAACAACGCTTCCAAAGAACTACCTGGGAAAACGTTAGACTTCCATTTTGATATTTCTGAGGTACTAGATTCTCGTCGCAATAAATCTGCATGTCCAGTGCTTGCCCCTATGAAAGCTGAAGCAAATAGAAATGCTGTATCATTTTTAAAACACATAATCTTAAACACGGGTTTCAATGAGGCATGTGGACAAGGTGCTTGGAATTGTGTGGTTGACTACTTGCACTCTGGACTGTTGCCCCTCCTGGCTGATAAAAAATAGCAGGGAGGGGACAGGTGGCTGGCGGGGGGGGGGGGGATTAACGCCTCCTTGTGAGAGAGGGGCGGTCCCTGCCTGATTAAAGGGAACAGTGGTAAAAACTATTCCTCAAGAAACCCTCCCTGGATTTGGAGAATCTAAGTAACTTCCAACTAGTTGCCAATCTCCCTTTCTTTGACAAACCACATCCAGGGTTGCCGCAGGTTGCCACAGATCAGATCCAGGTGCTCTTGGAGGAGACTTATTTTCTAGAATGAGCCTGTTTAGGCCCGGCTTTGACACAGAAACTGATCCCTGTATGATGACCTCTGTTGAGAGAGACGGACAGGGGAAATGTGTCCTGTTAATTGCCCTCAATCTCTCAGTGGCTTTCAATACCATCAACCATGGTATCCTTCTGGAATGACTGAGTTAGGGGTGGGTGCCACTGTTTTGTGGTGGTTCTGGTCCTATTTGGATGGTGGTTTCCAGAGGGTGGTGCTTGGGGAGTGCTTTTCAGCCCTGCCTTATAGAATTGTAAAATCATAGAATTGTACAGTTGGAAGGGACTCCCAGGGTCATCAAGTCTAACCCCCTGCAATGCAGGAATCTCAGCTAAACCATATATGACAGATAGCCATCCGACATCTGCTTAAAAACCTCCAAGGAAGGAAAGTCCACCACGTCTCGTGGGTGTCTGGTCCAGCGTCAAAAAACTCTTACTGTAAAGCCGTTCAAAATGCTAAAGACTGTTCATTGTTTTCTTTTAAGACTCCAATTATTGGGAGACGATATGATGAGCTACAGAGTTCTTCAGGCAGGGATGGAAAGCCTAGAATAATGCCTGTCACCCGCAGCACTTCTTCAACATCTTCTGGGTCTAATTCCAATGTCCTTGTTCCTGTTAGCTGGAAGAGGCCTCAGTATTCTCAGGTAAAATCTAGGGATCATCTGGAGAAGTGCTGTCAGTTGTCCCCCCGTGTTACAGAGACCTGACTGACTTCAAGCAGAAGTCAGCCCTATGCTGTGGAACACTTTCAGCAGACAATCCTCACTTTTGACTTTCAGGCGTCTCTTGAAGACCTTTTTGTGCTAACAGGCCTATGTAGTGGTTTAACTTTTTCTTGAGTAGCCCATCATTTAAAAAATGGTTTTGTATTGCTTTTAATTTTTTAAAATGTTGCTGAAGCACCGCCCTGATATTTTATGGGAGGGCAATATATAAATATTTTTATAAGTAAACAAAATGCCTGCCCAGTTTAAGGGAATTGAGCTTTTAAAAATTTTTCTAAAACACCTACAAAAACTTCATCCATATGAAATTATAAGAGACCACAGTTTGGCTAAAATTAGGAGTCATCAGGAGTGGAGCTTTCAGTGTCTGTTAAATGCTCCCTATTTTTTCTTCTATGATTTGAGCTCTGAAATGTGTGGCATTGCTAAAACTCCTCTTCTCTCTCTCTTCCCCCTTTTGAAAAAAAGAAAAGGACAAAAGAAAAGTTAGTGCACGTTCTTACGCTTTGTGGTCAAGAAGTCGGCCTGAGCAAAAACCCTTCGGTAAGTCTCATATTTCTCCTTCTAGGGCTTATTCATAAACAATTTAAAGGTACAGCTCTAAATTTTATCTTCCGTTTGCTGGCATGATATGACCCTTCCATAATGAATGCTGATTCTCAGCCAAACGCAAGCAATAGATGTGCCTGGTTAAAAACATTGTTGTTGGTTTAGGCAAGCCTATCCATACATGTAGATACTGGTGTGTTTTAATCTCTTTTACTGTTTAACTTTAATTATTTTTACATGTTTTAATTGTTTTTAACTGCTCTTTATTGACCACTATAATACTTCTTGCTAGCCAGTAGAGGTTTTACCAGAATCAAGTGGTATATAAATTTTGTTAAGTAACTAAAATAAAATAAAATAAAATAATGTGTCTACCCACCAACCTACCCACTCCCCTTATTAAGAAATTATCTCTCTGATGGCTTTGTTAAGATACGGCTCGCTGGCTAACTCGTTTCAGAATTACTTAACTGTTCATTTAGGCATTGTGACTATCTGCCTCTGACCGTTATACTTCATGAACATTTTAGAAATTTAAGAATTCAAAGTTTAGGGGGAAACTGCATTTGATTGCTTTTATTTGATTATATGTTGTTCTTATATTCAACTAATAAAACAATCACACACACACACGAATTCAAAGTCCATTCTGGCTGATACATATGGGAACAAAATAGGAAATAAAAGGGTAGGGTAGAAATGAAACCCTGGTTGTTGGAATTCCTTTTCAGCTAAACATATGGGTCTCAGAGTATGAGTCAGGTCTTCCACAGGTGACACATCTAGTAGTACATCTGTATCATCTGCCTAACATTTCTCAGTCTGCCTGCCCACTCCCCCACCCCAAGTTCAAATACATGCTGCATTTATTTGTTCGTGGGGGGGTTGCCCTTACCCTCCAGTTTTTTATTTTGCCATTTCCTCTGCTAAAACTGATGCCAATCAGTAACTGTAGAAAATCAGCTGTAAGAAGCAGTTGCAGACAGACTTCTCTCTCTCCCACTTTCTCCCCAACCCCCCACCCTCTCTTGCATCTAAGAGTGTATGGACACAATCCACAAATAAACTGCCCCCACTGACGGAAAAGCACGATTAGCGCTATGGTTGTGGAATGATGCAGTTCAAACATATTTGTAAATAATAACAGCTGAAATGCAACACATCCTAATTTATCTGCATGCTTTCCCTTGTAACAATCGAGAAGCAAAAGGGCTGGCTTACCCCCTTTTCTGTGCCCTTCCCGCAGTTGCATTCTGTTCCCATAAATGCATATAAATACTAAGGAAGCATCAATCTGCACCCATTAGGAGGTAGCTTGGACGTGTTCCTGCAGCTCAAAGTTGCGTCTTAGTACGAGTTTAATCTGAAGGCACCTGTCCAACATAAATAATAAAAAGGAGCCTTCTAAAAATACCCACTGAAGGAATTAGGTGTGTACAGCTTTCTGAAAAGCCCATTAGACTAACAAAAGAGCGTCGTAGAGAAAAGAGTTTGTTTTGTTTTTAATAGAAAAATCCCTCTTGAATTTTAGGTGATTTTTTCTTCATGTGGAGATTTGGATCTAATTGAGCACCAGACGAGCCTGGTGGCTTCAGAGGACGGAGCCCGCGAGCAAGAGAACATGGATGATTCAAACAGCGAGCAGCAGTTCAGAGTCTTCAGGGATTTCGATTTCCTCGATGTGGAGCTGGAGGACGGGGAGGTATGGTACATTCTCTCTGAACAAACTTTGCTCTTACTGCAGATTAAGCCACATTTTAGCACTTCCCCCAACAGTAAATAATGTCCTCTTTATATTCTAGCAAAGGCTTAGCTGAGCAACGATAAATATTTATACAGTGTTAGTGCGATAGCATAACTTTCGGCAGGTTACCACGCCCTTCCTTAAACATACACCTTTTTTCTCTTTATATGCTTCTTTTAAAAAACAAAAACAAACCCTCAATACACGCTTTAATGCGTGCTACAGAAGACTAGGGCTGAACGTTTTAGTGATTTGTACTGATACTAAGGTTTCCGTGCATTAAAAATTTAAAGATTCAGTACAGCCAAATGTCGTGACATGCCCGATCATTAACAGAATGCATGCTTTGAATTTCATGAAAAACGCTGCACAAGAAATAGCCTTAGAATCAGATGCTTTCATCAGTGCTCTCCCAAAACCTAAGCATAGGCCCATGCATGTGTGTTATGTGCATATGTGATGTTTATGCAGCACAAACGCGATGAAATCCCCAGCACTTAAAAGCCCCGGTGCTGTTTTCTGCTCCACTCTATGGTGTTAGTGATTCTCATCAGCTCTCGTAGGAGAAAAACAGAAGCCCGAGGGCCTGGAATCAGGTCTTGGCAGGTAAAAGCCTGTCAGTTTGTCTTTGACCGGAGTTGCTGCGAGGGCATATTATCCAGCTTACATCATATACTTGAAGGGTATTGGAACGCCTTGCTTTTGTTTCATTTTGTTTCTTTTTTTGGTAAGGCATTTTACTGGTAATGCAGATCTGCTCCCTCTGGGAATAATTATGTCTGTTTGACTGGAGAAAACGTCAGCGTTAGGGGCTGGTGGAGGCAAGGCGCTGCCACATCCTTTGATCCGTAGGGAAAAGGGCAATTTAGTGAGGAAGAGGGGAAACAGGGCCAGAAAGCAGAGGGGCCGTTTTGGACAGGGGTTCTCATCCACAAGGGTATTCGCATGCCACCTCTCCCTCTTTTCTTTACACCTGAAAGATAAATTCTCCTAGATCAGGGGTTACCAACCTAAGGCCTATGGGCCGGAAGCGACCCACGGAGGTCGTTTGACCAGCCCATGAGCCGCCCCCAAACTGAGCTGCCTGCTCGCATGCTGCACTAAACCAGCACGGCGTGGGGACTTGGTTCCGCAGAGCTGGAAATTGTGTCTGCCCAGATGCCGAAAATCGTGGGCACAGGTGCGATCTGGCCCATGGAGGGATCTCTGTGGGACCAATCCAGCCCAGGCAAAATAAACCTTGCTGACCCCTGCCCTAGAGCGTGTCCCAGGCCAACTTGTGATCTGCTGGGCAGTAGCAGCTGGCAGAGTTGCTTATCTGGCTTCTTTACGTGGAGGTCACCAAGAGGAGGAGGGCCAAGGTGGGGTGGAGGTCACTGGGGTGTCAGGGGCAGGTCAACAGTAATTCACAAGGCTAGCTTTCTATATGTAGGGATATATTTGTTTTAACTTTTAAAAATGCAGTCCACCTGGAGTAGAGCAGCAAGAGTGTATAGATCCCCTTTGGCCTTCCGGATATTGCTGAACAAGAACTCCCATCAGCTCCAGGAAATATGGCCAATGGCCAGGGATGGTAGGAGTTGTAGTTCAGCAATAGCTGGAGGGCCAACCTGCCTTGTGGGCTGCATTCAAATGAGTTGGAGGTGTGGGGCTGTGGCTGACTGAAGGATGAAACTCCTTAGTGCACCTTAATGAGTAAAGTCAATTAGGCGGCTCAGCTGCGATACAGAATGGATACAGTGGGGCAACAGCTGGATAAAGCAGCAATTAAACTAGTAAAAAAAAAAGTATTCAAATAAGTAGCCAGTCACTCCAGAAGCAAATTCCTTCAGGACTGAAGAACAGCAAGCTGCTGGCAAAGGTGTTGAGATAGCTCCAGAAGGCTGTCCTATATTAGCCCTTTAATAGCTCCAGTCCAGTAATTCTATTAAGATAGAGCTAGCAAACAATACAAGAAGCAACAGCATACTAGATGTCTTATCAGAGGAGCATTGATTTATCATGGTACTTGCTTAAAGAGGTTGTAAGTAGGACAGCAATAAACATATATAAATATGATTAAGAAATAAAGTAAGTATTGTTTATTTCAAGGGGGGAAATCAGAAACAATTTCCACCTAAGCTAATGCTATCCTAGCTTTCTTTAATATATTCTCTTTAAAACCTGTGTGACTAACTCAGTTTAGTGTGTGAGAATAGATCTTTGGTTTGCATGTTTTAAAATCTGTGCTCAGACTGGTATTAAATCCATTTGTAGTGAAATCCTATGCATGTTGACTCAGCAGTATGGTCCACTGTGGACAAAGGGGTTTGCTATGAGTAAGACTTCCCTTGCTTTCACCTGAAGAGACTCCAAAGTCCTACTTTGTCTCTTTTCCAGAAGCCAGTTTTTAATAAACTTTATGAAATAGCTTTTAAAGAGGAATTATGGATTGGTTTGTTATACTACAGGCATAACACTGGTCGCCACAAATCAGTTGTACAAATGGAGAGATTATGGTGCTGCTGTTTTGCTCATGCAACAGGGCTTCCCTCTCCTCTTCCCTTCAGCTTCCCACACACCCTCAAAATCTGCTCCAGGGTTCTGGGGAGCCCATTGCACAAGTAGAGCCTCATACTATAGGAATCCTAAATTATTTATTAATTTCTTTGCCACCTAATGCCAAATTAAATTTCTAAGGAGTTAAAACGAGCTTCTAAGTGGTACTTAACGAAATGTATTAACATACTACGGCAATGTATTGTTATAATCCATTGTACCACATTGCACAGTGCTAGAGTTTTCCATGTATGTTACATCATTCAGCCGTGATACATCTCCATGCATTTGCCCCTCTTTTCTCTTCCTTCCCTTGTGCATATGGTAAGAGAGGATCTGAGTTTGTTCTCTGCTTTTAAAGAATTTCTGCTTAGTGTTGCATTTGAACCAGGCATCTTGGTTTAAAGCAAACTTTCTGTAGTTTAGTACGTCAGCTTTGTAACCCCCTCGTTTGGGTATATTATGAAACACAGCAGAGCTTGCTTTGGCAGATTTCTAAATTATGCTAATAAAGTGAAACTAAATTTGGCAGAAATCTACACCCACCCCCCAGCTACTAGGCCAGAGGAAAGGGGAGAGGAAATGTTTGGGTCTGGCAATCTGCTTAGGTTTGCTGAGACTCAGCCATGTAGCACCAAACCATGGTTTATTGTTTAACGTGCCCTTTCTGCAACGCTTTGTCCAGGGAGGCTTGCCTGGTGCACCTTTGTTACGTACCTTTTAAGCGCCAAGCAAAAACATTCCCCTCCTCTGAGGCCTTTGACTAATTAAATAATCTATGGCCTTTTAAACAGGGGGGGGGGAGGTTGCTTTTGTTTGTTACTATGTTGTGCATTTTTTGTGTTTCTTTAATATTGTAAACCATCCTGTTATCCTCAGATGAAGGATGGTGTAGAAATTTAATAAATAAATAATGAATATTGTTACTTGCAGGCATGGCCACTGTGCCTCCTAATATGGGTTCGGAATACTGCTGATTTCTTAACCATAGTTAAGCTGCAGTTGCTTTTCAGCCAGTGTTTGCACATGCACTTTGGTTATCTGCAGTATTCAGACACACAGCTTTGTTTGCTGCTGTGAACAAAGGAGCGAGGTGGACAAAAGGAGCCGTTATACCTACTTTGTCTGCACGTTTTGGTGCAGTTCTCTGGGTTATAAACAGGCCATCCCATTTCTGTGAATGCATTTCGTGCATAATTATTTTAATTTTATTTTATTTTGTCATAAGACTATGCAAACGGATAAAGATGTTTTTTTTAAAAAAAATACACCAATTTTCTCTCAAAAATATAATGTTGTTTACCCACTAGTTTTAGGAGGAATAGCAATTAGTCTGTCAGGAATCTGAATGGGAATAGCAGAGGGGCTTCCTCCTTTACTTAGATAGTTCAAACTGGGGACTTAGTTAACTGTACAGTGTCTGAAATACCGCGGGTCCTCTCAACCGCTCCAGGTTTCACATGGGAAGTTTGAATCTCGTGACCCGTATTCAGAGTTTACATGTAGGGAACAGGCTAGCTCCAGGCTGGAATGATTGCTTTGAAGATATAAAGCCTTCAAAAGTGGAGTATATAATGGAAAAACACATTCATTCTGAACAATAGCAGTATTATTAGGCAGTGCTGTAACGTGTTTCCTGTTATTGAATCTTAATGTCTTTGCCCTGAAATGCCTTAACAAATAGCTTTTAAAACAATTAAAAACATAGAAGCAACTTTCGGCTAGACAGAAGTGGTGACTATTTGTTTCACCGTGCAATCCTTCATGGAAATAAGTCCCATTGAGTTCAATGGCTCTTCCTTCCAGGTAAATTGGTATAGGATTGCTGCTTCAGTGACTTCATTTAGACCAATAATTTAGACATGGTAGATCTGAACTTCCTGTACATATATGGGAATTGAATAGTGTTCAGAACTGCTAATACCGTTTTTCCATACCTTGTTTTCCATCTTGTTCATATCATGCACAGATTAATTCTGATTAAGATTGTCTATAGAGTCACCAGATGCCACGATTCAGTATTTTTAAAATTAGTTTGTGAAATCAGTACAGTATCATGGTATTTCTAAGCTTCTGTAAAGTTACAGGATGGGATAAGTTTATCAGTTTGGTAGCATTCGTTTAGATTGTAGGGCAAATGTCTATAAAGAGTGTGTTTAAATTAAGTATGTTTACAAATACTTTTCTTTATTTGTTTCCTATTTGTTATATCTGCTATTCAGGAACTTCAGGTAAGATAATGCTATTTGAACTCACATGTGCTAGTAGATGTAATGCCTTGTTTGTATCTTGTGATATATTCTGCTTTTTCAGCGTGTGTGTGTGTGTGTTATGTGTTTGACGGGGTTCCACTTCTTGCTATGCTTTAGAAATGTTTTATAGTTCTAAAGAATGAAGAACTGATTCAAGTGTTAAATCTACTATAAAATCTCAAGGTGGGTTTCACAGATCTCGCCCACAGTGAGATCCATGAAATCAAAAAATCACTGGTGAAAGCCCATAATGTTGCATTAAAAGAAAATTTATTATTTTACTTATTCAATTTATATTCTGCCTTGCCTCCCATAGGAGCCTAGGGTGAATGGGACTCGCCTGTTCATCTGCTTTTCCCATTCTTTGCAATCTTTGAACCTTGACTAGGTTCTAAGTGGCATATCATTGTGGCTAGGTCTTTCAATTTTTTTAAAAAAAAACATACTGTATATATGGATATATGTACGTGTTTATTCCAGCTATTTGTGCAAAAAGAGAGTTCAATTTTTATATAGAATCATAGAATTGCATAGCTTGATTCTTGCTGAACAAAACTGAGGTCTTTAATGGTAATGCTTAAGAGTTCCTGCCAGCTTAAATCTCTGTGCCAATTCCAGACATTTAACAGGAATAGAGAAAGGCTGCAATTCTGCTTTGCGTGCAGAAGGTTCCCAGGTCCAGTTCCCAAAATTTCCAGGTAGCGCTGAGAGCGTCCCCTGTCACTTACACACGTTTAACATGTGCACGTTCAGCTTTACACACACGGCAAATGTGTAAAAAAAAAAAAATAGAAAGGGGGTGAGCGTCCAGGGAAAATAACTTTGGCAATCCCACCTAATGGATTTTGACCATATGCGATTTTGGCTTTAGGTGCAATCTCTGGAACGTAACCCCCCAGATAAGTTGCGGGATTACTGCATTCCCTTATTCCAATGTTAAAATGCTCAAATAAGTAAAAGGTTTACATTTGAGCAAATGCAATAATGACAACTGTCAGTTTTTTTACGGTGAAACCCAGATTCCTCCTCTCCAAACATGCCTGAGGAATTGGAGTTTGTGACGGAAGTCATAGTTAGATCTGATTACCAGCCCCCATCTTTACTGAAACATTAAAATTTGGGTTTGTACATTTGTTTCAGTGCTACCCGCCAATATCTTAAATGTTGCTTTATTAGTAAGCATATTACTGGCAAAAATGTCCCACAAATACTCATGCTTCATTTCCAGAATCAGGCATGCCTCAGTGGCTGAGGCTGCAATCCTAAACATGCTTATTAAAGAGTAAGTTCCAGTGAACATAGTGGAACTTACTTCTGAGTAAACAAGTATAGGATTGTGCTGTAAAACCTAAACTAGGAATAAAACAGAGCATGTCTTTGTTTTTCTTTTTCTTTTTAAAAAAAAACTAAAGTCAAAAATAAAATGGTTTAATTTTTTTAAAAAAATTGTACCTATGAAATTAATGTCTAATCTGTAAAGCAAAAGCAGAATTAAAACCGCAGGCTCTGCTGATTTGACACCTTGCATTGTGCATGCTAAATCGAAAGTGTTAGCTCTGCCTTCACTCTGCACTTGAGTATTGTGTTCATGTGTGTCGTACAGAAAACCTGGAATATTTTGCCTGAGGTTTGCTATTGTGCTCTTTTCACAAACACATAATGCATAAAATAGCAATCGATGAAAACAATTTTGCTGCTGTTCCAACAGTTTGCGATAATTTCAGTGGACAGAAATGCTGCTCAGCGGATGGTGCCATTTACTTTTAAATGGGGGTGTGGCTGCCCCATGGTCCTCAAAGTGCATCTCCCCATTGAAGATCAAAAGTTGACATGGGGCCAGCTTTTTGGGTGGTGAAGAGGGGATTTGTTGACCAGAATGTTGCCGGCTCCCTTTAGGAATTGCTATAGCTTCATCTTTCTGGATTATTCATATTTATGTATTATTATTCATATATTGCTAATTTAAATGAAAAATAATTTTGCAGCTAAAAGTCTATCTTTCTTTAAATCCTTACTGACCTTATGAAATGTTGCTAAATAAAGCTTTTGGGGGTGGAGATTTGTTGTGGCAGAGAAAACAAACCAATGCTGTGATTGCAGGGTGAAAGCATGGACAATTTCAACTGGGGAGTACGCAGGCGTTCTCTTGATAGTCTGGACAAGTGTGATATGCAGCTTCTGGAAGAAAGCCAGCTTTCAGGAAGTACACCCAGCCTAAACAAAATAAACCATGAAGATTCAGATGAGTCATCGGAGGAGGAAGACCTAACAACAAGTCAAATTCTAGAACAGTCACAACTAGTAAGTAGTTAAGTTATAGGCTACTGGAAGCTACATATATATATATATATATATATATATATATATATATATATATAGGATGCGGATGGCACTGTGGTCTAAACCAGTGTTTTTCAACCACTGTTCCGCGGCACACTAGTGTGCCGCGAGATGTTGCCTGGTGTGCCGTGGGAAAAATTGAAAAATTACTTTATATATAGTCAATATAGGCACAAAGTTAATTTTTTAAACATTTTCTAATGGTGGTGTGCCTCGTGATTTTTTTCATGAAACAAGTGTGCCTTTGCCCAAAAAAGGTTGAAAAACACTGGTCTAAACCACAGAGCCTAGGGCTTGTTGATCAGAAGGTTGGCAGTTCAAATCCCCACGGCGGGTGAGCTCCTGTTGCTTGGTCCCTGCTCCTGCCAACCTAGCAGTTCGAAAGCATGTCAAAGTGCAATTAGATAAATAGGTACCACTCTGGCGGGAAGGTAAACGGTGTTTCCGTGCACTGCTCTGGTTCACCAGATGTGTCTTAGTCATGCTGGCCACATGACCCGGAAGCTGTACGCTGGATCCCTCGGCCAATAAAGCGAGATTAATGCCACAACCCCAGAGTCGTTCGCGACTGGACCTAACAGTCAGGGGTCCCTTTACTCCACACACACACACACACACAATTCTTACACTTAAACTGATTGCTAGCAACACAGAAAGGGTTAGACCTTACATAAGTAAGTACGTTCTTAATTTTCTTTTCATAGTTGACAAACATAAAAAGATTCAGGCAGTAATTGAGGAGTAAGCTGCATTGGATCCAGTTGAGCCTACTTCTCAGTAGACATATATAGGATTGCACTGTTGGAGGCAAGTTCTGCATACAGAAAATATCAAATATGATAAATGGGTCTTTATTCCATTTGTTACTATATGTCACATTCAGTTAAATGGCCTCCTAGAAACCCCCCCCCCCCAAATTTGATAATGTAACTTCTGTTTTCGGCAAAACATCAAAAAGGAAGGAAAACAATAACCTTGAATAGGCTTTTTAAAACAGATTTTAGTATACACAGAAGGCTTAATGGAATTAATAAAATCACAAGCTTAAACTGTTGCGTGATCACTAGTGGAGAATATTACATTATTTTCAATATTATTATTTAGAGGCTCTTCATAGAAAAATGGTGTCATTTGCTGGGCAAAATCCACACCAATTTGCTTTGCGCACACTCCACTGAAAATGAGCAGTGCAAGAGTTTGTGAAGCTCTCGTTTCATTTCAGTGTCGCTGCTTCAGGAGGAATTCCATCCAGCCTTTAGCCTTAGCCTTGTTCCTTCTTTTAACAGATCATGACACTTTCCCCTTCTGAGGACACAAACCACATTGACTCTCTTTCCACGCCATGTGAAGCATCTTCAACAGCTCCGCCTACTTTCAGTTCAAGAACTTCCAGTTTTAATGCCTCTTTGCCTGAAATGAATAATCTCCAGGTGTCTGAAGGCTCAAAGGTGAATGAATTTTAACTAAGCAATTTTATTAAATAGAGGGAGTGGTGGTTTGGGATATGGTGTTTGTCTGTTAAAATGTCCAATTTTATTGCTTTACATCAGATTGTACACTTTGATTCGGCATGTCCAGCTATAATTAGTGTCGATTAAAATGTAAGAGTTTCTCAGACTTCAGAATTGCCAGCTTCACCCTTCCACCAACTTTAATACAGCAGTACCAAAAAAAAGTCCTGTGGGTGGAAGCATGAATTCCATTCCCCCCCACCCCCCCACAAAAAATGTGGGCGCTGTATTGTGCAGCTGCCTGCCTTGGGCTCCATTCTTGCCTGTTTGGTCTACTTTCAGAATGCTGATTACAGTAATGCACTGAGTTTGGTAAATAAAAGAATGTAAATGCTGCTGCTCTGTGTAGCTGCCTGAAACGAAGCATGCCAGGGACACAGTTATCAAAGGTTGGTAAAAGTTTAATAGAAATACCATGTATTTGTTTCTGTAGCTTACTTTTTTAGGAAATGCTTCTATTTGAGGAATATTGACAGAGCTGGTAAGTCAAACTAGAGGCAGACAGAACCCTGCCGTGTTAAGTAAGTGCTTTGTATGGGACATTTTGAACACTGCACCAGTGAAGTGTCAACACTATTGCTTTATGCTGCAGGCATGTCATGATGGCGCAGGGTTAGAAAAAAAAAGCAGGAACAAAAAATGGGTGGCACTATGGGAGAAAGCACTCGTTGCTGCACATGAAGTGTAACCTAGCAGTAATGGCAGTAGAAATTGTCTCAGAGAAGTAGGTAGTTAGCTACATTCCGCTAAATTTTGATTTTCACTGTATGCAAAAAGCATTTCACTCTTTAAGTTTTGTGTTGCATTGGGGTTGTTCAGACAGGATCCAAGGGCCATGTGGTGAGTTCCATATGTATAGTGGAGTTTCTGGAGTCTGATAACTCAAAGGAAACTCAGGGTGTCCTGCAGTGCATCTCAGCGGGCTGTGGTTGGGGGAGCAGAACCCAATGAACCTCTGAGGAAACTGGTCACATCCATGCCATGCATTTAAAGCACTACACAGAGCTGCAGTTCCGAGCACTGTTAACAAACTACAGTTCCCATGATTCTTTGGGGGAAGTCATGTGCTTTAAATGGCACCTGCATCTAGGATGGAGGAAGTGCTGCACTCTGTAGTGGTCTCTAGTACATAGGGGGAGTGCAGGGAACCCATAGCCCTCAATATACTCACCCAAGGAACCAGGAAACCACATGACCTCCAGCCTGGCTCAGGTCCCTATCCTGTTGTCTTTCCCTCTCTCACACACACACACACATCCCCATGAGCAAAGTCAGCAATGGACCAGGCTAGAAGTCCAGATCTGGTGGCAAAACACCTGACTTACCTTAGTCTCCCTTCCTGTAGATTTACTCAAGACTTGGGAAAACATGTGCTTTTGTTAGGGCCAGGCTTAGGGTTCTCCTTAGAGAGAACCCAGGTTCTCCTGGGTCCAGTAATGATGCTGATAACAATCAGGAAGTGGCCATTAAGAGGAATTGTTAAATGGTCCTGCTGACCCAAAACTTCCTCTAGAGCTCATTGAACATCTAAAATTCAGATATCTACCTTAGATTTTCAGTTAATTCCTACGGGGTTACCATGCCACCAGATGCAAACATAGGCTAGTGTTCTTGGGAATGCAAACAAGAGTGTGTGTCCTACCGAAGGTCCAGCCAACTGCTATGCAGGTTGACCCTAAACCACACCAATAGGGATCAAGAATTCTGTAGTCTTAGAGACCACAGAAAGAACCGTCCATAATAAACACATTGGTCTATAAATTAGGGTATTACTGTATTAGCTTAATCTTCTGATCCATTTATTCAGGGGTGGGTAGGATATTTTTACCTGGGATCTGTTCTCAAACTCTTCCTGAATACCATATGAGGAGGAAATATAATCTGAACAGGGTCTCTGGTGTAGCAAAGAACTAGGTAACACGACCATCATCTTGTGCACAAGGTGTATAAAACAAAGAAATTGAACTTCTCTTAAGCTTTCAGCAGAAAGCGATGAGAGATATTTTATTGGGTGTACCTGTTGTAATACATTTTGGTATTTCCTGTACTTTTTGTTTTGGTAGGTTCTGATCATGGTAGTTCTTTGTTGTTTATGGTGTGTTTTACTGCAGATAGCTGCAGTAGTTTTTAAATTATTGTTACCCGTTCTTGGATCATGAAAGTGATGAAGGGCAGGATAACAATAAATGGTAACCAATTCAAACCCCCCCCCCCCAGACTGAAGGTGCCCAAGAAGAGGAAGATACCTCTGTACAGGAAGATGATCTCTCCGGCTCTACAAATGAACTCCCTGCAGCTTTTGAATACAGCGACAGCTTTAGCCTAGATATGACAGAGACTGAAGAAAAAGGTGACCGGTTGATGGATCAATATGCACTTGCCAGGTATGTATGCATTTTATTATTTTAACTTTTTATACCCTGCTTTTTAAAAAATAAAATGAAGTGGTTAAATAAAAATAATAATAATAAATTCCATAAAACACAGTGAGGCAGTTCAAATGACTAAAATCAATTTCTTACAATAAAACCGAGAGCAGCAAGATAAAGCAATTCTAGTTAAATATATGGAGTCAGTGCTTTAACCTATAAGGGTATGCCTATGTGACATTGAACAAGAAATTCTCAGCACAGAAAACATGCAGTTACATGGCAGTCCTGAATTTAAGGATAGGGTCAAATCAGGTCATCAGATCCTTTACACTCTGTCCGCATTAAGGGGGCATAGGCACGGGCACAAAACGGCATGTAGCCTCACTTAATTGTTCTTTTTATTTTACTTACTTTTAAGTTTCTTATTTGGAAATGTAACAACAGTAGCATAGCCTCGCTATCGGCTCTTCACCTAGAATTTGTGGCTTTCTTTCAGTTTTGGAGAAGGCGACAGGAATGTCTCCCCTCTTCCCTCTCCCTTCTTTTCTGCTATCCTGGCTGCATTTCAACCAGCTGCATGTGATGATGCGGAAGAAGCTTGGCGTAGCCATATGAACCAGCTCATGTGTGACTCGGATGGCTCCTGTGCAGTATATACATTTCATGTGTTCTCCTCCCTGTTTAAGGTAAACAAAAAGTGTTCTAGAATCCCACATGACTGACATTTTGTTGAAATCCACAATATATCTCTTAGATTTTGCAGGCGTCGATAAATCCAGACCCTGATTATTTTCCACAGCCCATCAACATTTATTGGGGGGGGGGGCAGGAGATTTTAATTTTCCAGATGTTGCTGTGTGTCATCAAGCAAAAGTATAATGAGAGTTAATTATTATTGCGGTGGGTTTGATGGTAGGTAGACATTGGTCCAAGGAGGCACACTTGGTAAGATCAAAGAGGGAAGGTGGCCCATTATGCTGGGTTGCAGGTACAGTACAGTGGTGCCCCGCTAGACAAAAAACTCGCTAGACGAACAGCATTCGCCTAGCGGAAGCTGCCCCGCAAGACAAAAATTTTTCGTCTTTTTTTTTCTTTTCGTTTAGCGGAGCGCGGCTGTCATTGCCGCTTCGCTAGACGAAAAAACCGCAATACGAAAAAATTCGTAGAACGAATTATTTTCGTCTTGCGGGGCACCACTGTATTTTGTTTTGGATTAAGGAGGATTAAAATCGCCCTCCCTGAGTTATCTCTTAACCCTCAATATGTGCCCTTCTTTCTTTACTGAGCCATCAAGGTACCTGTCCCAAGGAATCTATGCCTGAATGTTTCTGGTGTAGGGTCGTAGATATAAGTGCAACTTTGCCATTGCAGCGCACAGATTCCAGTGTAGGTTGTTTTTTAGTTGCTTTGTTAAGTAGGAGAGGCATTAGAAAGGTTTAGTGATAAGGCAATCACTTTTTCCTTTTAGCTATTCTGCTGTGTGATGTAAGCTGCTTTCTGGGTGGTACCGGCACACCATGATGCTACTGCTTTGATACCCATGTTCCCACAACAGTTTTCAAGATAAGAGTGAGGGTGTTATCAAATGTTTCCAGTTTCTCAGACACTCTAAATAAAACCATAGTATGTTTTGGTTCCTACATGGCTTGAGCATTCCTTAAAAGTAACTCTGTAGTTTACAGCAGAAAACTGTTTAGAAACCATTTTGAAAGCTATTTACAGAAATCTCTCTATCAGCTAGGGAAGCAGGAAGAGAGTCTTGGTGTGCAATAGTTTCCAGATGCAGTTCAGTATGTTGGAACACTCTCAAGCGGCCCAGGCACCCTTGCCAAGCAGTTCTGGCCAGAGGGGAAAACAAACACAAAGAAGCCTCTCTCATGATTTCCCGTCATGTAAACTTGGCATCAGAACACTCATTACATTGTTTGATAGACCACTTGACATTGAGTATTAAAACAATGCCCAGAATGGGCAGAGAAGTCTCATGTTGGTTGATACTAGTGACAAAACAGAATGAGCCAATGCTGTACACAGTCTAAAAAGAAAGGAGTAGAAGGGGCATACAAAACAAACAAGAAAGAAAGCAGGACAGAGAGCTACAGATTTTGTGTGTGTGCAGTAGTTGTGTATACCAAATTAAAATGTACGTTAAGTTCTATCATTAAGTTCAGTAGCAAATGTGTTATGCATACTTTTACTTTATAGAATATTCAGAAAAGATTCTGCTTTCTAACTTGTGATGCTGCCAGCTACCTCGGTGACAATTTGCGAGGAATAGGCTCGAAGTTTGTGAGCTCATCACAGATGCTGACATCATGTTCAGAATGCCCTACCCTTTTTGTAGATGCTGAAACAGTGAGTATTTTTGCATGACTAACCACATTGAAGTGCCATTCATAAAACTTATCAGAGTGGTGAAGAAGCTGATTGTATCTTTTCTTGATAGACATGTCTGGAAACAAATATTGAGACGAGACATTAGGTACTTGTTACATTCTAAAGAACTGCTGCAGCTCTTCTTCATCACGCTGGGTGGTTATAGATTAGGAGAGTCTGTAAATAGGCACTGCTCATAACTGAGTTATGAGTGCAGAATTCTTTCATTAACCAAAATTAAACCAAAGCAGGTTTCTATACCTCATAATTTTGAAGACAGGCTTGAAAGCATTGGGGCATCGTTTGGCAAAATGTTAAAAACTGGAGTTTGGTAGCTGTATATGAAAGAGTTGCCATTGCTGTAAATAGTTATTTATGCCTCCCCATGATCAGCAGAAGCACAATTCTTCAAAATAAGCAAATACATTAAAATATATTTAATTTGTACACAAAATTATGCTTTTCTTGCCTCCACTGTTGGTTTATCCAAGGAAATATGCCTTTTTATGATAGCATAATATGACCTCTAATGCATAATAATATAGTAGCTTCAACAATCATCTCCCACATGTTCAGTCATGAAGTAGTATAAGCCAGGCCTTGCAAATGTCTAACAACTATCCAGGGACTGTCATGTGGGATTTCCCCCATTGATTTTGGTATATAGCAAAACAGTTATACTGATCTCACTGAATGAAGTAATGTTGACTATAGGATCTTTATTTTAATGTTTCTAGCTTCTCTCTTGTGGACTTCTTGAAAAACTAAAGTTTAGCGTCCTAGAACTACAAGAATATTTGGACACATACAACAACAGGAAAGAGGCAACACTTTCGGTAAGCATCATTTTTGGGTGTAATGGCTTTATTTATTTCTGTATTCCTTACTGCAAAAAGTTACTTCATTTCAAATCTGCAAGAGGCTCATTCAGTGAATTTACCTTTAGAGAAAAATACTGGATTATTTACAGTACTCCATCTCTATATCTTCTTTTTCTGTTTTTAGACTATATCTGATTGGACAAAACTCAAAAATAAATATTGCCTGCAATCCTAAACACATTTACTAGGGAACAGGTGTCGTTGAACTTTCATCTGAGTAAATGTGCTTGAATCTGAATATGTCATTATATACATTTTAATCTGTTTTCATTCAAGACTTCAGTCTTGGCCTTACCTGTGAAGGGGATATATATGTGTGTGCATGTAAATCTGCCATGATTGTGGGACTGGAACAGCACCTGGTGGTAGGGCTGGATGATGGAGATGAGTACACACCAGAAAAATGCAGGCTTCAAGCCAACAAGCTAATATAGGCATAGGCACTTTCTTCCTGAAGGAAGAGGGGTGGAAGGACACACATAGAGAATCAGAGTGACTTAGTTCTAGAAACATACTGTTTTAACACCCTACCCACACCCAGTGAGCACCATGATGTCTCCTTAACACAGACAGACAACAGAGAAAGGAGAAATGATTTTTAACTTTAATAAAGAAGACAGAGGACTGTGAATAGGCCTAACAAGCACACACACAAAAAGTCAGATGCAGACAAGGGGAAACAAGTCTGTAAGAAGGAGAAAGCTTCTGAGAATCAACCACATCTGTGAAGCTAAAATCAAAATTGAGGGCTCAAGGGAGAACCCAACCCTGAACTTGTTGTCTGAGCAGCGATTTTCCCCTTCAACCACCAGGTGGAGCGCCAATCCACAATGGTGGCAGATTACATGCACGCAAGTTATTTCTGGGACAAGGATTCCAGGAAATGTTTTTTGTATTCATTATAAAAGGTGTAGCACTGTGTCTAAATGTACCCTAAAATACAACCAAAACTATTTTCATATTCAGTGGCCATCAGGTTATTATTTATTTTATTATTTATTACATTTATATCCCACCTTCATCTTCCAAAGACCTCGAGGTGGCATACATAGTTCCCCTCCTCCCTATTTCATCCTCACAACAACCCTGTGAGGCTGAGATGGTAACTGGACCAAGGTCAACCAAGTGAGCTTCATGGCTGAATGGGGATTTGAACCCTGGTCTCCCAGGTCCTAGTCCAGCACTCTAACCATTACACCACACTGGCTTCAAAGAACTTTATATGTCTGTGTTTTTCTTTCCAAAACACAGTGGCTGGCAAACTGCAAGGCAACATTCGCTGGGGGCTCAAGAGATGGTGTTATAACCTGTCAACCAGGAGACTCTGAGGAGAAGGTAATCAAGGATTTGATGTGTTATGTTGTTTCTGCAGTAAGTTATAATTCCATATGACATCTTGACCACGGTAAAAGCTTTTGTACCTTCTCTTCTGTGTTTGTTTCATACCATAGGCGCAATCTAATATATTGCAGCCATAGAACATAATATAAGTAGGTACTATATATTCCTATCCTACTCCAACATAGAGAGCATTCTTGAGATGTTTGTGCTGCATAGGTCTTGTGAGGCTCTGGATAAAGGTACTACTCCCTTACTCCTTCATGCTCATACCAGCCAACCATAATCCAAAGGTTCTTATCTTTCATGGGAAAAAGCAACACCATCACCTCTAGTTCATTTCCAGTTTTACCATCTTGTTCCCAGAGAAGTGCAAAGAGAGAGAGAACGAACATGTGGAGGATTGCCTAACAGCTCTCTAACATTTTCTTTTACCAATTCCAGATGGCCAGGAATTAATATGAAAGCAAGCTGGCAAATGTGTACTAACCAGCTAGCAATGCGCTTTCCCCCTAATACTCCTTCCATCTTAATAGCTGTTGTGCTAGCCTGCAACTTTAAGGAAATATCCAAATATGAAGGGGTGGTGGCAGGAGTTAGGCCTCACATCTGGGACCCAACCCCCAACCCCCATGCACAGATTGCCCAGTTTCTAATCCTAATGCTTCTAGGGTCCTTAACACCAACTCGTTTCCACAGCAAACTTCTCAGCATGCCATCTGAACGCAATGTCATGGGTGAAGTATCCTTAACTATGATCTGCAACCAAGAACAAAGCACAACTCCATGTTCAGATGACATGCTTAGCTTAAATTTTAGCTTGGCTGCCATGCCTTATGCTGAGCTAAAAAGGATTGGGCTGTAAACTGCTTTGTGGGAACCAACGCATTCATATGATACCAGTAATCATTAGTCTAGTGTACTGTGCCATGCAAACCAGGCCAGATTTTCATTTCTGGGGGCAAGGCAGGTGATGGGGTCCTGTCAGTCTGGGAGCCTCTCTTCCTTAAGCTCTTGGTATGCGGAGAAACGCTTTTCACTTGCCCAGCTAAAGTTTTTTTTTACTGTATCACATATTCTATGATTAAACCGATACTGAAAACAACCCTGGCACAAAGTAAATGCTGGTGTTCATGTAGCAGTTCTGGACAGTTTGTGTGAATCTAGTACAGACTAGTGTAGTGACTAGCAAGATGTTTCCAGTCAAGTGATTTATTTTTAATTGACCTTTGTAAAGTGAAGCTATTATTTTAGGCTACTAGAGAACACTTCGTAACATTCAAACTTTTCTATTCAGCCCAAGGAAAGCAATTCATTTATGTACATCTTTGTGCAGTGATTTGCCATCCATGCTTGGTCAAACATTTTTCAGATCACCATGGCTTATTTTAAGACACAAAGGAAACTGTAGCACCTGAAGACACCATGTTGCCTTTCTTTCTTTTTTCATGGCATTTACTGTGCATGAGCAAAGCCAAACAGCTCCACACACACACCCCATGTAGCCTGGGGCTGCGTCCCATAGTAGTGCCTTTGAAAGGATATAAGCAGGCAGAAATATAAACAACTATAGCATCATGTTGCCAACAATAATTAAGATAATAATTAATAATAATAATAATAATAAGAAGAAGAAGAAGAAGAAGAAGAAGAAGAAGAAGAAGAAGAATAAATTTATTTGTACCCCGCCCATCTGGCTGGGTCTCCCCAGCCACTCTGGGCGGCTTCCAACAAATATTAAAATACATTAAAATATCACAGATTAAAAACTTCCCTAAACAGGGCTGCCTTCAGGTATTTTTCTGAATGTCAGGTAGTTGTTTATCTCCTTGACCTCTGATGGGAGGGCATTCCACAAGGCGGGCGCCCTCTGCCTCGTTCCCTGTAGCTTTGCTTCTCTCCTGGTATGCCCCGCGTAGGACCTTAAGGTCCATAAATAACAAGACTTTGGAGGTCCCAGGCCTCAAGGAGGTTAGATTGGTTTCAACCAGGGCCAGGGCCTTTTCAGCACTGGCCCCGACGTGTTGGAACGCTGTGTCACAAGAGATTAGGGCCCTGCGGGATTTGACATCTTTCCACAGGGTCTGCAAGATGGAGCTGTTCTGCCAGGTCTTCGGCTTAGACTCATTCTGACCCTTATATGGGATTTGGTATATAAATTTTCCCTTGGCTTTTTTGCTGGCCCATGTAGGACCAGCATGGATAGCTGGCTCAAGTGAATATCTGATGTTTCCTCCCTTTATGGTCTTGGTTTATTGACTACTACTAAAATGAGGCTGTATTTTAAGCCATATTTTAATTAACTGTTTGTTGTTTTTCTATTGCAATTTGGTGTTAGCTGCCCTGAGCCCGGCCCTGGCCAGGGAGCGCGGGGTGTAAATAAAGTGTTGTTGTTGTTGTTGTTGTTGTTGTTGTTATTTTAAAAAGTGCATGAAGAAATGTCTATCTGAAATATGACCATTGTCTCCCTGCTTCGCACCCCATAATGATTTGAGTTGGTTTTTGGTTTTGGCAATGTTGTGCCTCATAACTTCTTAATTTTACTGTTCTTTTTTTGCACTTCTAAAAAATCTTTTTCGTTTTACTCATTTATCTTGCTTTCTTCCGTCACCTGTTGTTCTTTCTTTGTACACTGGTTCTGCTCCCTTTTGGGTTTGGTGATAGGCATTAATACAGGGACAAAGGAAAGTTAGTACAAGCAGTTTTGAGGACTTTCATTCTGCGTTTTGATTCTGTACTGTGCTTCCATACCCTTATTTGGCAATATTGATAGCTAGCTTCACTTTTGAATAAGTGAAAATTATTGAGGTGACTATGTTGATTCTACAAAGGAGGATAATGAATTAAAACTGATATTTCTGTATTACTACAATGCTTAGGAGAAAATCAGCTGATTACAGCATGATCTTGATTTAGCTAAATGCTAAGTCTTCTGTAAATGCTTTAAGGACTTTTATTTATAAATAGCAGCAGCCCCAATCTGTGAACCTGTGGGTACTTACCTGCCAAACAGATGGTTGGTTTAGCTGCCTCGATCATCAGATACTGTGTTTGAGGGACCTGGATTCATACACCTCTGTACAAGATATTGGTTCTGTTTAAGGTGATCTTGCAAGCATTTGTTTGATTGTGCACCAACACATTTTCACCCACATGGAGCAATCTTTGGCAGTAATGGAAACAAATTTAAGAAGGAAATTCATGTGTGGAAGCTTCCTTACACAGGTCACTCTTGCTAGACAATAGTGTACATGGCTTCCTATGAGCATTATACAAACCTATCTGTCTAAAAGCATTTTATACCATCCTTCATTAAAAATTCCAGGGTGGCTTGCAATACATAAATACCAGCAGAATAACAGCTCATTGCAGTTCAATGAATACAGAAGGTGCTACATTATTTTCATGCTAGATTTTTCTAGTATATGTTCTTTAAAATAAAATTATATAAACTACAATCTTGTATCCAGTTTTGTGAGAGTAAGCCCCATTGAGCTCAATGGAACATACTCCTGAGTAGGCATGTATAGAATTGCACTGTTAGCTGTCTACTGTATCACTTTGTCCTGGAATGGCTTAAGCCTTTTACATTCTTAGCCGTTGAACATGGCCGGTTGTAACAAATCAGTATTCCTGTGGAGGCATTCAACCCACCCCATATTGCTAGCTTAAAACTGAACATTTCCCTACTTTTTCCTATGCCAAATGGCAAAAGGTTTACATTCGTAGGGTAATCTGAGGGGAAAGTAAATTCAGTAGTTAATAGTTGTAAGCTTTTGTATTCAATCAAATTTTACAAATTCAGATAGTATTCCAGGGTATGAAAAATGTTGAGATGTATTGCCCAAAATGCAAACATGCTTTGGCAAACAGTTGCCAGTGCAATTCTACACTTGTTAATAGCTTGTCTCCTCTCTTTGTTTGACTTCATATTTGCTAGCATGGTGCTGGATTATATCAGCTGCATGGCATTTGACACTATGAACCTCCATGTGCAACTGCTAAAGCAACTAACTTCCTATGCAAATAACCTCACACGCTTTTATAATCAGCCACCACAAAATAATTAAAACTGCAGTTATTTTGTGTTCGTGCCCGTTTCAATGGAACTCTGCATATTAAAAGTGTGCATTCTTACTCCGTGGAGGCAGCTTGTAACTCTAAATCCTGGTCAGCAACAAGATTGGCTACAGAGTCAGTCTATCGCTGAACTATAATGGATGCCTTGGGTGCAAAGAATTCTATAGGTGAATTTTAAAAGCACTGAACTGTTTCATTTCCAAGATGTAATAACCAATTTTTAGAGTAATCCAGACTGGCTTTCAGAAAAAGTTATGCTCAAACCTAGATAATTACAGTGACTGTATTAGAACTGTGATTATTCAAAATTTTGTTTAAACAGCTGGTGCCATGCATGTTGTGCAGTTGATACATTCTGAATCACTTAGCAAGTAAAGAGAAGTGCTAATACTGCTGGCAGACTAGGAAAGAAGCCTGTGCTTTTCCAGTTGCATGCATTACACTGACACTATACTTTCTTTCCTTTCCTTTTTCCTGTGCCATGCTTGCTGTGTAGCAAATGGAATCTCTTGCAGTAAGTTAAAAGTTTTCATATTCTTTGTCCATTAAAATATGGACTAACGCACTCTCCTATTTCCCTATTTTAACTCTTAGCACGTTTCCCCCTTTTTCTTTTTGTTCTTATTAATTCAGTTTATTATTACAAGAAATGTTTGTACTGTGTTTTATCTCAGTTTCCTGGGCAGTTCGAATATAGTTTACCATATTTATAAATTCTCGCCTTGTCACATGCAATTTGAAATTGTTATATAAATTTTATTTGGATAATAATCAAAGCCCTCACTTGCTTAACGTGTGAAGGAAGAGAACAGAAGTAATGGCTCTGCTAAAACAAGTAATTTCTGTACTGCCTTTTTCCAAAATGAGAGTTTTTTTTCATTCTAGGCTAAATTGAGAATCTCATTATGTAATACAGAATAACGGAATCTAATCCATTTTAGAGTATAATACCCCTAGAATATGATAAATCCATCATCCCCACATGTACAACTGAGGGAATCACTTTTCTCATATTAGGGATTCCTCAATTTAGTGGAGCCAATTTCTTTCCTCCTTCCTTTCCCTCATCAGCCCTTAGCTGTGAGCTCATACACTGCAGTGAACCAGCAATTACCTGGTGTTAAAGGACTATACATGATTCCTATACAAAGCTCCAACTTGCCTTTTCCTTCCTAAGGCCAGATGCACATGCACCAGTTATAAATTCAATACATGGATATGCCACCCAAACATGAGGATTTCTACTGCTTTCAAGTGACCACACAGAATGGATTGTGTCCACCACCCCTTTCTCTCTGCATAACAAGGCATTGTCATGGGACAGAATTGTGTTTCAACACTATGGTCATAAGCACCCACTCACAGAAGTCATATATTTTTAAGGTTTTCAATTTAGCCAGCCATTGTGTGTCTAAACCAAGTCACAAATGCAGTTAGAAATTGCAATTTCACTTTTGAAGTGGGAAACTCCTGCATCAACCCACTAAAGCACATTTATTTTTATTTCCTTGACTAATGTAACAAACTTTAATGAGCCAGGTCCATAACATTTCTTTTAGGAAAAAATGTAAATCGTATAAATACAGGCAGGCATTCTAATTAAGCAACTACCAGCTAAGATCTCAAAAGCGCAGTGTTTATATAATGGTATTTAAACAAAAGTTGTGTTTGGATGTTACAGTAGACGATTATTGATTGCGATGGCAGCAGGCCACCGTGAGCTTCAGGCTTCTACACTCCCCTCCAGCATGGCCATGAGGAGGAGATAAAAAACTCTTACTTTGTTTTGATTAACCAGTTTGACATTACATCTGCATTGTAAACTTTATAACCATGGTTTAAAGTTGGCTTGTTTCAAATGAATCATACTTAAGATAACTGCAGTTTATCATGTTGAAGTGTAACAGTAAGTTATAGTTAATTAGAAAAAACAAAAACAGAAGCAAAAGCCATGCCAGAGGGAGACCAAGGACATGAACTGAAACTTCGCTGTTTGCTCCCATAACAAGAAACCATGGTTTATTGTACAATTAAATACAGTTATCATTTGGAACAAGCATATGTGTCACCATCAAAACGGTGATGCACATTATATTGGGGTAAAAAATGCCACTGAAGTTCATTTGGGTGATGTAGAGATGGCACATGCTCCCCATATTCTCCATACATTCCCTATTTACAGCAATATTTGGTCTTATTTCAGCATTGTTTTGTAATCCCTGATTCAATGTTTCTATCCCCGAAAGCACTTTATTGCTTATGGAAAAATAATGTCCAACCTGTTGCTTCTTAATAACTTACCTCTTTTACAATTTTATTTCTTTAGCAATTGGAACTGTGCCAGAGATTATATAAGCTGCACTTCCAGTTGCTGTTGCTTTTTCAGTCGTACTGTAAACTCATCGGACAAGTGCACGAAGTTAGTACAATGCCAGAGGTATGTTGTGTTCCTGTGTGGTATTTATTTCATACAGCAATCTAACGTATCTTAAATGAGGGCTGCTTGTTCAAGATCATGAATGATAACTATAGAGAGGTGTAGCACATTCTATTTGTTTAGAGAAAATGTGGATAGATTTCAAACTGGGTACTTATTTTCTTACATTTATAAGCTGCTCTTCCTGGTTCTCCCCAACTCCCTTTTATCCTCACAACTCTGGGTAGGCAGGTTGGCATGAGAGATAGTGGATATCCCAAGATCACCACTGAGCTTTACTACTCGGATATAAAGTACAGTAATGTTTTTATACATTTGCTCTTCTAGCAGTATTTCAGTCTAGCAGTATTTCAGTATACATTCACAATTGGAGTTAAATACATCTTGCACATGTATTTAAATTTTATTAAAACACCCAGTTGCAATAAATGAAGCTATCACTCTGTCCTTGAATGGTGCAGATTTTATATTTTTGATGCCCAGTAGAGAAAACTTGTACATTGATGAATGTAATTCTCTTTTCCTTAACAGCTACTGAATATGTCACGAGAGCTAAGTGAGTTAAAGAAGAACCTTAAGGAAGCTAGTGCTGCCATTGCAATGGAACCGCTGATTGTAGAATGTGGTACCTCTGAACCCATGTTCACCTCTACAGAAGTAGCCATTCAGTCCATGCTGGAGTGTCTGAAAAACAATGAGCTTGGAAAAGCTCTACACCAAATAAGGGAATGCAGGTAACTTGATCAAGTGGCTGGTCATAACATCATATTTTCCCTTTCTTCCTCTCAGAAGGCTACAGCTGTTTAACTTTACACACACATCTTCATTTACGCTAACAAGCGTATTCAGATTCACTCAGAAGGTATTTGTAATCATTTTAAGTCACAATTTGCTAAGCACTTTTATTGTGCAAGCCTCATTTAAATGAAAATGTCGTGAAACAGTGCATCATACATTAATTTCTGTGTGTCTTTTATGGGAGAAATTCCTTATACTTTGTTCCCTTTTTTAACCATTGCACAAAGCAGTGATTGTCAAGCTGTGATGGGAAGTGCATGCAGCTCCCAGGAATGGTTTCTTCCACATGCATATTTGGGGCCAGAGATGTAGTTGATCATTTAGTCAAATCTTTACCCAGGCCAGAGCTTTTTATTTATTATTGTAAAATGTTGTTTTAGTTCACTCATTGGGCCTCTGATGCTTCTCCCTCTCATTTCTCTGTTGGCTCAGAGTTAAGACTCCCTCACTCATGTCTAAAACAAGCCTTATGTAGAAAGGGTATCAAATCCCCATAGTAATGTTACAGAAACACCTTGCTATCTCCTCTTGTTTCCCATCTAAAGGTGCCTCTCTGTAGTTTGGCATGGTAGAGCATGGGCATCCACCTTCATTCCTGAAGGAAATATATACCGGGGAAATTTTTCTACTAATAGTGAATCCCATGTGTCTATATTGTTTATTATCTCATGCAGTTCCCCGCAAGGCTTATTTTTCAGTGGCATGGAATTTGTATACGAGTTGCCCAAAATATGCATATGTAGCTGCAGGGGAACTGGGAAGGGATTAAACTTGTACAAAAGAGGGAATCTATTTCTTGAATAGCAGAGAGATCCTTAAATTAATGCTGGCTTTTTATACTTGTTTCCCTGCAGGAGTTTATGGCCCAATGACATTTTTGGAAGCAGTTCTGATGATGAGGTCCAGACCCTACTGAATATTTACTTCCGGCACCAAACACTGGGGCAGTCTGGCACTTACGCTCTAGTGGGCTCCAATCAAAGCCTGACAGAAATCTGTACTAAACTGATGGAGCTGAACATAGAGATCCGGGACATGATCCGCAGGGCTCAAAGCTACCGAGTCATCAATACTTTTCTTCCAGACTCCAGTGTTTCCGGCACAAGTCTCTGACAAAAGTCTTGTGCCCCCCTTTTCATTCAAGTTGGGATTGCTTCCATGCTGGGGTGAGGTGGTGCAATGCCTTCTCAGCCTTAGAAAGACTTGGTCAAGTTGTAGTCAGTCTTGTTACCTTTACAACATTTTCCAAGAGGAGCTGGGCAGTGTTTTCAATGTGTAGCAATACTGCAAGGACAAAGGTAGCATAGAATCCTTTGTTTTGAGCTGCACACACAAAATGCATTTCACTGGACAACCGCAGTTCACTACTGAAGAAGTGACTTCCATACATACCAAAGACTACTACACTGAACAAGACTTCCTTTCTAGAAATTTATTTTTAGGTTGGCAAAAGTGCAATCTTTCCTTCACTTGAGGATGGTTTTGTTTTTTAATCTTGTACATTTTTTCCCCTTTTGACCAAGTTTAAAAAAATGGGCAGAATGAAGCTAGCGACAGGACACTGCAAGACTGTCTTTTTGAAAGCTGAGAGCCTGTGTGTATGAAAGAGGTTGTAAAGAACTACAGTTTTAACTGTACACTGTAACTTAAATATGATTACTGTATCTTTTTGGGGAAAACCAAGCTGCTATGAAGTACATTTCCTGATGTTGCTAGGCTACTGTCTTGGAAGGTACTAGATCCTGTTGTAAAAGGTCTGTTATTAAGGCCAAAGTACCTATGAATGGACAAGGAAGATTTTTTTAAAGATTTTGGCTGCTTTTTACTAGAGGGTTGCTTTTATGAATATATTTATATTACATAAGAATGGTTGGTCTGGTATACCTTGCTATTTTGTAGGAAAACATCACATTGCTGATTTTAATTCTTTTGACCTGCCCCGCATGGATATTTTAATTTAACATACATTGTTTTAACAGTTAAGAAATGGAAAGTGAATTTTGAGTTGTACTTAAGAATTTTTTTGTAATATGTAAGTTTTTCTTGCACTTAATTGCTGTAATGTGTTAAATGGGTGCATGCAAATCTTTTTGCACATTTAAGACACTTTTATTGCAGCATAGTCTCACTTATTCACTCTGTAAATACACTTAAAGGTTTTTGTGAAGTACCTTTTGGTTGATATTTTGATCAGAATAGGATCACCTAACTAAAATATCAAGGTCATAATATATACATATGCATATATACAAACATGCCTGTGTGTACTGATTAATATGGAATGAGTGTATGATAAGGTACAAAGGCAATTCCTTTAAGTCTTTCTGAAACCATATCAATATTGCTTTCAATTGGTTTGGAACTAACATGCAGCCACCACAACACTCAAATAGCTCCTTTCTAAATACCCATAAGGGAGGCAGAAATGTAATCTCTCATTTGACCAGAAGCCGCTTTGAAAAATAGGCTGTTTATTCTGAAGTTGGCTTCAAATGCATAGTCCTAGCTGGATGAAAAATGCTGTATGTTTCTCCACTCTTAAGGGGTTTAGCCCTTTAAACAAAATTGAAGTAAGGTACTCACATTTAAATTGTAAAGGGAAAATGGAGGTTGCAAGAATGAGTTCATACACTATTTTATGCAAACTTACAGAAGTAGTACACTTAATCATTATGACTAAGCAAATATGCTGGAAGTGTACCCTTTGGGGGGAAATGTAATTCTTGCTCCTCAAGCAGCTCTGGAAAATAAGAGCCCATACTGTCCTAGTTTTAACTCTTCCTGGAAAGTGATTCAGCTATAGTTCTGAGTGCATGAGAAAGTAAAGCAGGGTTTTACACATTTCCCCATTAGGTGCACTATGTTGCTGCTCCAATACTGTTGAAACCAAGGGTAGTTTTATGCTTAGCAACCTATAGCCTACTTCCATAATCCTTATGTATGGATAATATTTCTGCCTTTTGCTGAATTTCACTGGTTCTTAGTGGTATCCTGTCCTGCCATCTGTGGCAAGCCTGTTCTCAACTTTGTGCCTGCCTGTTGCAGTCCTCTTAAATACCAAGGAAGAAGTGCTCTCTTACATGGCATGACTTGAATGCTGTCTCTACAAAAACACCCTTGCCACCATTCTGCTTGGAAGAATGCTCTGTAAATAAGAAAATGCTTATGAATGTCAGAAAACCAAGCTATTTGAGACACCAGAACTAAAGCTTATTACCTTCTCAAACTGGCCTAATCTCCCCTACTGATAGGTATCCTGTCTAACATTGCTCACTGTCCTAGACCGAATTTATACAGAGAATGTGTGTGTATATATCTCAGATCACCCCATTGTACAGCTATCTATACTAATGTCAAACTATGCTGCTTCTAATAGTGCCACTACAGACCATCCCATATTTCCTTTTTAACAGTTGCTACCAGTGCTATTTACTTATTCTTGGCACTCTAAGCACACTGAATGCAAGACAACTGGTTTTATTACCATATCAATTTACAAAGTTGGTTTCTTTGTAAAATGAAACAAGGTAGTGGAAATTCATCTTCGTAAGTTACTTCAGGAAAGAAACTCAATTGTTTTCATATAACATACAAGGACAGAGACTCTGCAAGTCATGATCAATGAATGACTTTTAAATCTAACACTTATGCTGAAGTATCTGTTCAGTTGGGGGGGGGGGAGAGCAGACCATCTGCCAAGATCAGAATTACTCGGTTTATTCCATTTACTAAGTATTTTCCACTGCAGAGATTGTACCAGAGGGCAATATATGGAATAGCTTAGTTATAGTCTTAAGAATATTTTTATTAGTTTTAGTAGGGTATGCAAAGAGACAGCTCACATTTTTATTAGTAATTTGTCATTACAGTATTAATCTAAGTAAATGAAACAGCATCAAATGGGATAACCTGGCCCCTTGTAGAAATTTTAGGTTTGCTACATAGAAATTCTTCAATTTCCCATCCTTCAATATAGCTCTCATGTACTATAGCTAGTCTTCCATATCTGCAACTATTACAATTGAAGTGGAATTCAAATTCATTACAAGTTACCCCAATAAACTACAAATATTTCCTAGCCTTACAAAAATCTTTACTCCAGTATCCAATGCCAGGTCAGAAGCCTAAGGTCAAAGCCATGTTATGAAACAAGTAACAAAGTGCATGGTGCCATGTGCAAGAACAGCACAAATTAGATAATGTATTTGAAGCTGTAAGTATTGTCACAAGAGAGTCTTTTGCCTTTGCAGCGGCCACACAGCTCTTGACGGTGAGGCCTCTTGAGGTCAATGTGCCTTTTCTTCTGGGGGCAGGAGCAACGAGTCTTTGCACAGATCTTTGGATAACATATTTAAATTAGTGAACAGATCAAACTTCTCCTCCCAAAGTTGGCTCCCTGCTACCAATGTATTTTACAGTATACTAGTTCCATAATTCTATTGTTATTTCTCTAATTCAGCACTGTGTCCACTGTGCCACCTTGGCTCAGGGCTCCTGCCATAGTTGCAAGTTCTACTTGTTTTGAAAGCAGCTCAAAAGTGGCCTGTCCCTATGAATGAAAAACCTGCAGATCCTGGGCCTAATTTCAAGGAGGGTGTGGTGGGGCAAGGTAAGATCACCACCCCACATTATTGGGATGTTTAAAAAAATTGTGGAAAGCTATTGCCTTCAGTGTAGAGGGCAGCTGTGACCAATGCAGACATAGCTCCCAGAGGATTACTTCCCAAGAGAACTTTGTTAACTGAAAAGTTTGCCTTCTCCTGCTGTACATTATTCTGTTGACAGAGCAAGATCTAAAAATTGTTTGTCTAATAAAGGCAAACCATTATTTTATCATGCTGTTTGCATAGTCAAATACAAAGTCAAGAAACTCTGGTCATAAGCTGGCCAGTTCAGTTATCTCTTTAACCATGTTTTAGGAACGGGTATGCTCAGTGCTGAATTCCTTTTGTTTGGGTATACAGGAAAATTTTGCTAAGACCACGCATGAGATGCCAATTAGCACAACTTGAAACATTGCTACAAAGATATACCAGTACATTTATCCACATGCAGTGAAAATGTTTCTCCAGGCCTAGAATGGCAGCTATGTAAGTCAATCTGCTATGGGAGATGTCCCAAGTATTGTACACTTGCAGAACCCAAATAACTCAGTTGGTAGAGCACAAGGCCCTTACATCTCAGGGCCATAGGTTTTATGTTGGGCAAAAGATTCCTGCATTGCAGGGGGTTGGGCTAGATGATCCTTGTGGTCCCTTCCAACTATGACTATGATACCAAGCTTCTTAGAAATTACCCCCACAGCTAGTCTTGGTACTAACTGTAAAGAAAGATAAACGTGACTTCTCCATATTTTTTTCTATTCCCTGAACACTGCTGTTTAAGGTAGGTAGGTATTTCTCACTGTTCAACACATCTTAGGAAACATGTTACTTACACGGCATTGAATTGCTTCCACTTTATAAGGATTAAAGCTCTTCTGACATTTGCGACAAAGCTGTTTAAAGTAAACCTATGCAAAGGAAGGTGGATGCCATTAGAAGAGAGCCTTCTCAGATCAAATGTCTAGATTTGTCAATTCTTCAAAAAGTTATGCATCAAGAGCAAAAATAGGTTTACAGGCAGAGGTTTCATTGATTCAGAACACTATATTCTATTATAATTTCAGGATTATCTTGCATCTTGATGGGCTTTGTCAGGGCAGGGGAGTGGCCTTCTGTTTAAGCCAGTTTAAAGCTTTCTTTCAAACATAGTTGCTTCAGGGAGATTCACAGGTAGGGGGGACAGGGTTAACCCCTCCCTGGTTGCAGCCCCCCCAAATTCTCCGGCCATTGCAATTAGGCTTGAAAAAAGTATGGGCTCCAATGGCAGGCTTCTTTCACGCCTAATTTCAACAGGACGGATAGAAGCCCGAGATCCTTAGGAAGACCTCTGCAGCTGCATGTTAACCCACAGGTGCTATGTTAACAAAAACATGTTTTAAGATCTCCCACTCAGACATCATAAGTGAACTATCTTTTAGTTAATGGGAACAGTATCTCCATTCAGTATCTCCAAATATTCCACTGAAAAGGTTCCAGTACTAGCATTTTGTCAGGCATTAATGAACAAGAAACCTGATTAACAGAGATTGGTAATAGTTCAAAAGAGTTGTGGGTAGTATGACAATCTCCTTGCTATCTTCTGGTCAAGAAGATGAAAGTGTTGTGGCATCATAAATAAAATCTAACATGAGCATTCTGCTAGTCTACAAAAGCTTATGCTACAATAAATCAGCCAGCTGCAGCAGAAAGTCTTTTGGAACCTTAAAAACACACACAGCTATCTGGAAAATGTTCAAAAACCCTTTGCAGGTTTGTGAAGCACTTCAATTCATAAACGATTCTCCACTTTCTGATAAGGTACAGCAACCCTTTTGTTTGTACCCCAAAGCAAACCCTCTAGAAGCAAATTTAGTTTTTTTCATCTAAATACCTTATTGGTTCCAGAAATGCACCATACGTAAGCACTCTCCCATCTGGTCTTGCAGTCGTTGCAATGGAAATAGCCATACTTCTGTTCTAGGAACTGTAATAGAAAATAGCTGATTAGCAGCATAATAAATTAATGTGTACCACGATTAGAAATCTTTATAGCATTAAGCCAACTCGATTACCATTTGCAAGTTTATTGTTTAGGGCAGGCAATGGAAAATGCAAGATATGTTATTTCCTAGCCTTACAAAAATAAATTGAAGCGGTTTTTAAAAAAATGTATCCAACTGCAGTCTTTGTTAATAAACTACAGGAATTATATGGATTGTGGCCAACATGAATGTGGCTTTGAAAACTAGCTGTGGGAGCGCACTAGATATGAAGTGATACTGTAAACATACCTTTTGTGTCATTTAGCTCATACCTCATGGACATATGCAAGAAGGGTATTGCAAAGATTTCTGCAGAATAATTTTGCTATTCAAACACCAAAAACCTTAATCTTCATGCAAGCATAAGACTAAAGATACCCACTTCACTTTGTCACCTTATACCACCCCTGCAATGCTGACAGATTAGTCTAGCAGAAATCTTGTGGCATGGCCCAAAAATTATAGTTGGAAGTCCACCACGCACAGGTTGCAATCTTATGTACATTTACTCAGAAGCCAGGTCTTTTTGAGTGTAGTGGTCTTCCACTGCAAAAATAAAAAAATCACATGCAGGGCTGTGAAAAGCCTCATTTCTCACAGCCTTAAATGTTCCTCACATGAATGCAAAATCATTCCCTTTCCATATTGGGTTACGTGCCAAATTAACTTCAAAGGTTACAGTAAGTAAGAGCTGCCACTAGGTTCTCAACCACCATCATTCCTCTTTTACTTACTACAACAGTTATAAAACCATTATGTGGCCCTCGAGTTGCTGACTGCAACTCCCATTAATCTTTGCCATGATGGGAGCTTCAAGCCCAGCAAACCAAGGGCCACAGGTCCCTCTCACACACAGGAGTCACACTCACTTAACAATTACAGGTAGGTAGCCGTGTTGGTCTGCCATAGTCAAAACAAAATAAATTAAAAAATCCTTCCAGTAGCGCCTTAGAGACCAACTAAGTTTGTTCTTGGTATGAGCTTGTCACCAGACCCTTATATATAGTGAGAGAGTGAGGAGAGGGTGGTGGGAATGGGTGATTGGCTGATGGGTGTGGAAAACCCGTTGATGACTTAACGACTGCAATTAGTCCTAAAGGAAAAAGCAATGGGTGAGATGGCTAAAGATAGCTTTGTCATGTATAATGAGATAAGAATCCAATGTCTTTGTTCAGACCAGGTCTCTCCGTGGTTTTGAGTTTGATAATGAGTTGCAATTCAGCAAGTTCACTTAATAAGACAGTGACCATACCTAAATGTACCGTACTTAAAAGTTTCTCCAAGTTAAGTGGAACTTGCTTCCCTATAGGCATGCTTAGAAGATGGGAGGCTGTACTCCTGTTACTAAAGGAGCAGAGGGAGGGACACCACCTTCAGCTCCTTGGAGAAAATGTTGGCTAGAGATGCAAGCAAGCAAGGAACTTAGGAGGTCTGTTGGAGCTTTCCCTACAGCCAGATGCAGCATTTCACCATCAACACAGCCCCAAATCAAATTTCCCAAGGACTCTATTAGGATCTTGGTGGATTCTTGTGTGAGTCAATTACATGAGAAGTTATCCTTTACACACAACTACTATAAACAAGTCTGGCTTTCTCAACTCAATTTAAACTTGCCCAGGCTTGTATTGAAGTGGTCGCATCCCTCACCAGGAACGCCTAAACTTCTAAACAACAACAACAAGTGCATGGCAGATTAGCAATCCAAAGGGTACAGACTCAGTCCAATATCTGCAGTTAAAAAGGAGATAATTCTGAATAGGCTAAAGCAGTGGGTCTTGGACCTGATTTCAGTTAAGGAAGCTAAAAAGGAAATGGGGGAGCTCCCCATTTTGGTTATTAAAGCCACTTGTTTACTGATACCCGTTGGAACTGCCCTTCGTCCATCTGCTAAACTAAACACGAGATTATTCCACGAAAATATCCCCGAGATGGATCCCACAGTGGACAGGGAGGAGAGGGCATGATTTAAAACATCTCGAATAGGAGGCGGCGCCTCACTCCCTCAGTGTGCATGCACACGAAAGCTCATACCAAGAACAAACTTAGTTGATCTCTAAGGTGCTACTGGAAGGAACTTATTTTATTTTATTTTTTATTTTAGAATTTCAGGAGTCCGATGAGGCGGTCTTCGCGCCTTTTTTCCGCCCCTCCACAGCGCCCCTAGCGAATGAACTGAGGAGAACGAGAAGCCCACTCACCTGGAAAGCAGCTCTCTTGCCCTCAGTGGTGGTGGAGGCGGCGGCATTAGCGGCGCCTTTCTGGGCCGCGTCGCCCTCCTCGTCCCGCAGCTGCTGGGCGGATTCTTCTCCTTCCCCGCTGCCTGGAAGCTTCCCCTTCGCCTCAGCCGGCTCCTGGGCGCCCTTTTCCGGCTCCAGGGGTTCCTTCCCCTCGGGCTCTTGGGCTTGTTGCTGGGATGGCGGCCCTCCTTCTCGCCCCGTGGGTGGCTTCTCTGTCGCAGCCGCCGCTGCCGCCTCCTCCTCGGGGCAAGGGGAGAGTTGGCGGCCTTGCTGCGGCGGAGGCTCCCGCCCGAGGAGGCTCTGGAGCTGGCGGGACCCGAGCGAGCACTGCACGGCAGCGTCCACCCGCGGGTTGACCTGGGTGCCCACCTCCTTGGTGCTGGCTTTGCGGAGCCTCGGGGCGAGGCCGGGGCTGACTTGAGAGAGCAGCGCCTTCAGCTGGGCCCGCTTGTAGCTGTCTAAATAATCAGGCGAGGACGGCGGTGGCGGGAGCGGGGCCGGCGAAGGGGCAGATAGGGGGCCCCGGTAAGGGCTCGGGATGCTGCTCCTGCTGGTTTTGCTCTGCTTCCAGCCAGGCTGCTTTTGCTTAGATGGCGGCCTAGGGGCCACGTTGTGGCTGTGGCTGAAAGCGTTCCCATAACTTTGGTAGATGCTATAGGACGGGTAGACAAAGCGCTCCATCGCCCGGAGGGACAGGTAACTTTGCTCCCCTTCTCCCCGTGGCTTTTATCCCTCGAGGGGAAGGGCGTCTTAATTGGTGCTCATTACTGCCGGCGGGCGGTAATAATCGCCCCTCCATTGATTATTACCAGTTGCAAACTCTTGACTTCCTTCCCATGGCTAGGGGAGGATGTTGGTAGGACTTAGGCCAAAGTAAGTGAATATCCAAAGCAAACTCCTAAGCTTGCAAAGGTTTAACACAAACACTCGAGCGTCCCTGTGCAAACTAAAGCCCATTCCTGCTGGATCGAGCCCATTAAAAAGTGACCAGACTGATTAACTAGGTCTCCGACTGTGGTATATCCATTGAAACCAATGGGTGCTCCCTTGTGGAGAATTAAAGGCACTTGCCTAAATATTGGTTTTACGCTAAAGCAATCCATTTGGCTTCAGCTGCTTGATACAAGTTTACGCCTGCTCTGCAGAACTGTGCTACCTTGAGTAGGAAGCTAGTTTAAAATAGGCTCTTGCACATGGAGGGCAAGGCCACAACTCCCCCCCCCCTCCAAGTTGGGCCCATCTGCCTCACATAGATCATAGGTTAACATCCGAATACAGTTCATATAAAATCCAGTGTGTGCAAAATCTCAGATAATACGTGTGATATCAACACTGTTCAGATCTACATAAGTTATAGTGCAACTCAAGAGTAAGTCTCATTGAGTTCAACAGGGCTTATTCCCATGTAAATAGGTATGACAATGTCATCTGAGATATAATGCACATTTGCTCTGTTCATTATTGTCACAGATAGATGCCCAACAGAACAGGAGCCTGTGGGCAGGGAGACAAAACCCCACTTCCATATAGAGAGTAGACCTTTGGGGACAACTGGCAAAAGGAAAGCAAACATATTCACTTAGCAGACTTAGGAGAGACAATGTTTCCATCCTTGTCATCAGTCCTTGTCAGGGCTGAGCTGCTGAAGAGGATGTTTTTAACCCACCATTAGTTTGCATGTATATATATAACCTTTCCCAACCACTGGAAGAAAATAGAAGCCTGTTCCACAACAGGGTTACTTTTAAGTAAGTCCAATTTACAATGGAAGTTACATTAAAGTAAGTGTGCTCTTATAGTCATTTTTGGAGATTTTGAATCAGTTCATACAATGCATACCAACATCGAGGCTGAACCAATCTGGGTCAACTCTCACATTTCTCAGCTCCTGATGTATCAGAGCTGAATGTACTAGCTGGTCACCCCAATAGCCAAGTTGTGTGAGATTCCAGGTGCTTACTCAGGGTTCGTGTTTCCTTTTGGAAAGGAGGCACACAGAGACTGGTGTCTTTATGATATTTGGTTTGTACTTCTTGCACAAAGCCTTTCTCTTTTGGTTTTCCTAATGGCTCATTACCTTCCTTTTGTCTTCCGAATGGTCCATCACACCAGGAGATTTCCTAGTCAGGGAACTGACTTGTTTATTTGTCTTGATTAACTTCTAACCTCTACTGGACTCAGGAGAAAATGGGCAATTCCCCAGTTACAGTGCTGAATATTTTGATTCATTGTATTGGATAAACATTCCCATTACAATACCTGTAAATTAATAAATAAATCTGCCAATATGTACTATTGCCACCATCTAAAGATGCTATTTTTATGCACTGATGTTTTGCAAAATTCTTAGAATGTGGGTGTATGTGGACACATGTTTGTTGAGGAGGCTTGTTAATCATTAATCTTTTTTAAAAATCTGATTATTCTGTTGCTTTTCCTTCACAGTTACATGTTTTTGTGTTTAAAGGTAACAATGAGGCAACAAAGAGATCAGTTCTGGTTTACCTGCACTGTACATTCTAAACTGTTTTTGGGGTTCAGGTTGGCACTGTGGGTTAAACCACAGAGCCTAGGGCTTGCTGATCAGAAGGTCGGCGGTTTGAATCCCTGTGACAGGGTGAGCTCCCGTTGCTCGGTCCCGGCCCACCTAGCAGTTCGAAAGCACATCAAAGTGCAAGTAGATAAATAGGTCCCGCTCTGGTGAGAAGGTAAACGGTGTTTCCATGCGCTGCTCTGGTTCGCCAGAAGCGGTTTAGTCATGCTGGCCACATGACCCAGAAGCTGTACGCCAGCTCCCTCGGCCATTAACGTGAGATGAGCGCCGCAACCCGAGTCGGACACGACTGGACCTAATGGTCAGGGGTCCCTTTACCTTTACCTTTAAGCTAATTTAGGAATAAAGCCTATTGCACTTAGTGGGAGTTACTTTCAAGTAAACACAGAAAGGACTGGGCTGCACAACTAGGGAGATGTGAAGCTTCCATGAGTTCATGAGATTAGCTACACTGAAATCAAAGGGAGTTATTTCCAAATAAATGGATTATGGATTAAAATTATAGTTGTGTATCACAGATGAAATTCCTGGAGAATCTTTTTCTTCCATTTACCATGGCCATCCTAACCTGTTAAAAATTACTGGTAAATGCTGATACTTGCTGAGCATTTAATATTTACAATAAACAGAGTTCCCACCCATCCCCGATAAACTTCAACAATAAGATTTGGATCCCATTGTTTTAAAAAATGGATACATTGCAGGAATGACCACTTATTATAGCTTCCTGTCTTTTAAAGTGCAACACGTGGTAACCTGTTCTTATGAACGCCTCTTCTCCCCATGTGAGAGAACAATAAATGGGAAAGCTGTGGTCAGACTTCAAGCTTTATTTAGGGCGGGAGGGGGAGGGAGTGTGTTAATAACTCTAGGGAAAAATTAAGTGATCCTATCTCCTTGCCTCTGTAGATGAAGAATGCATTGCCTGAATGATTAGAATAACTTAAACGCTGGCGGACCTTGTGGCCGTGGGTGTGTATTGCCGCCTGCTCACAAGGTAAAAAAAAAACCAGAAATAATTCTTCGGTGATCAATCGTATCCAGCAACGCCTGAGCTCTGCGAGTGCAGCTTTCTCTCGTTTGAAGTACAGTGTTTGAGGACCGGGACATTCGAAGGGAAACAAAAATGCTTGATTACAACTATCAACCTTACTGTATATTTGTGAAACATGGACCCTGTCCAACTCCTCGAAATATTCCATCAACGGTGTCTCCAGAAATTATAAGGGAATTGAAAGAAGTTATTAGTGGTTGGGTGCAAAAAAAATTAGCTGCTCACTGAATGTCAAAAAAGACATTGTAATTAGCTGTACAATACAAGCTGTGAAAGGGCTTCATGCTGCAAACATGAATTGGTAGTTTTAGCCCCCTGTATTAAAAGAAAAACCCATTCTTTTGAGCAAGGCAGCCCTCAACCCTCGCAGAACTACATTCCCCATGATTCTCGAGGGCGGCGGAGAGAACCACCCCAATCCACCACTTTCCAGGCCGCTCAAACCTCCCCCCAAACAGGAAGTGGTACGGCCGCTTCCCTCGCAGAGAACCACCTCCTCTCGCCTGTGGCGCTGCAGTTCAGGAAGGAGCGTCCGCTGGGGCGACCGGATTGAACCAACTGGGAGGAGGAGGAGCAGCAAACGCGCCCCATTTCCACATCTGCGCTTGCGTCGCTGAGACTTGGCGGCAGATTTCGTATTTCGAGGAAGTGGCGCGCTGCTACTGCTGCTGAGGCGCAGCTATGGAGACCGGTCAGTCTTTCGACTCCCTTCTGGGGTGACGTGACGCGGGGCAGTTTATCTCTTTTCCGTGGCTAATATGCGCTTTCCGTGCTCGTCTTTCCGCCGGCTGCCTGCCCCTGAGGCGGTTGTTGCCCTCTTTGCTCTCCTCCTTCCACCCCCTAAAAAAAGCCCTTACACAAGCGGGGACGAAGTCTGAGGAAGGGCGACAATTGAGGTCCAATTAAGGGCCAGCGAAGCATGACCTTTTCATATAAGGTTGTTGTATATTCGCTCCCAAGGGATTTGGACGCTTGTGGGGTTTTGTGCATCGGGTGCCATGTAGTTTGGCCAGACTTGAGTAGGCAGCAAAATGTCTGGGGCTGGACCTGGGTCGAGGGCATGGGCGTAGCCGGGGGGGGGGCAGGAAAGGCAGTTGCAACACCCCCTTAGATCCACCAAAAGTACTCAATTGAGGTTCTACTCCCTCCTCTGATGCCTGCCCCCCTAACGAAAGCTCGCTCATAATGTCCTCCTTTCGGGGAGGGTGTTTTTACCTGTGATCTCCCTCCCAAAAAAAGCTTAACAATTTTAGGTGGCTATTTCCTTTAAAAAGCCCATGGTCCAGGTGGATTTACTTAAGAAAGTAAGAACAGGCATTGTACTGACTATTGATCCATCTAGCTCAGTGTTGTTCACACTGACTGGCAGCAGCTCTCCAGGGGAACATTCCCAGTCCTACCTGCAAATGCCAGGGACAGAACCTTCTGCATACGAAACAGTTGTTCTGCCACTGCATCACCACTGGGAGGGAGGGTCAAAGAGAGTAGCTCTTGGGCAGTTCGTTTTTGGCTGCACCTACCCATGCAATTTGGTTGTTAAGTGCAATCCTAAACATGCTTACTCAGAAGTTCTGTTGAACTAATTGAGGCACGGACTGATTAGAGGTATGTATACTTGTGAACCCTACAAAGGTGTGTATTTTTATTTATTTTTTGGATGAGGGTAGGGTACTTCCAAAAAGGGATGTAGGTGGCGCTGTGGTCTAAACCACAGAGCCTAGGTCTTGCCAATCAGAAGGTTGGCGGTTTGAATCCCCGCGACGGGGTGAGCTGCCATTGCTCGGTCCCAGCTCCTGCCAACCTAGCAGTTTGAAAGCACATCAAAGTGCAAGTACTGTAGATAAATAGGTATTTATCTGCTCTGGTTTGCCAGAAGCGGCTTAGTCATGCTGGCCACATGACCCGGAAGTTGTCTGCGGACAAACGCCGGCTCCCCTGGCCTATAGAGCAAGATGAGCGCCACAACCTTAGAGTCGTCCGCGACTGGACCTAACGGTCGGGGTACCCTTACCTTTACCTTTTAGGGTACTGCCAGACCCTTGGACAGTGTGTATTTTTTGGAAATCAGTCCAACTTTAGCCTTTAACATTTTAAGAGGAAGAAGCCCCAGCTTGTTGACCATTTTAGTTGCCGTATTCTACATCAGTTCCATATACTGTATCCTTTTCAGTTTCAACAGCCAATTGGGATATTATCAATTTATATGTTTGGGATTTGTCCCAATGTGCATAAATTTACACTTGCATTGAATCTGCCTCGGGCATTCTGTTGCCAGTTTGCCCAGTTTCAAGATGTGCTTTTTAAGAACTCTTAATAGTTTGTTGTCATCCTCAAGTTTGACTGCTTCACTTCTAATCTGTAACTCCTGATAATTTATGAATGAATTAAATAGTCGCAATACATTCTTTTGAGATCACTGCTTACTGCCTTCCATTGTGAAAATACCAATCCTCTACTTCTTGTATGTCTTTTATTAGTGGATCTTCAGAGAGACCCAAGGGTCTGCTGTATGTTAACAATAGTTTTAATATTGCTGTATGCCAGTTATCAGGCTGATGTGCCTTAGTGTAACTTTTGGCTTCCCCCTCCCTATCTATCTGTTGTTGGAAAACTGATGTATTCCATCGAGTCCTAGTCAAGTATTGAATTTTAGATGTGACAACACAATTATTTGTTGCTTCTGTGTACACTAACTTTGTTTTAGAAGCCTTTTATGTAATCAGTGGTTCACATGTGGACATGCTAAGGGTACTCATTTTCCACAAATGCATAGGTACAGTTTTTTGTATTTGAAATAATGTAACATAACTTCCAGACAATTTGTTTCAAATGTATTCTTGCTGAGCAAGGATAAACATGGCTTCTGCAAAGAGAAATTTTGTTTCCCCTGTCTTTTTATGTGCCATTGCTTGACATTATTAACCAGACGTTGTGCAGTTCAACTTTAGAAACTTGTGACAGTCCCACAAAGAATACTGATATATTCCAAACATGCCGCTGTGCCGCCAGAGCACGATTTCTGTTCTTATCCTGAAGCAAAGTTCTGGGTTAGCGGAGTATGTAACCTGAAGCGTATGTAACCCAAGGTACCACTGTACCATGGTACCTCGGTTTACAAACACCTTGGGTTATAATCACTTCAGGTTACAGACTCTGCTAACCCAGAAGTAGTACCTCAGGTTAAGAACCTGAATGCCAATTTTCTTGTTTGAATTCAACCTTGTCTTTTTAGGTTATATATATATATAGGAACTGATGCCAATCAAAAAGTTGAGCAATACATAAATATTTTTATTGCAAATGCTGCATTGTTTGTGTGTTATCAGATAATACTTGAAGCCAAACACAAAGAACTAGAACTCATTGCAAATATGATACAGATTTTGAGAATATTGTAATATTATTTTGCAGGTTTATTTAACAACACCAGTGATGTTATGGATAAAAATGTTACTACATCTCCAAAGAAGCCATCTTTCTTTGAAATATTCAAAGCGCAACACAGTGAATCAGGTACCACTTAAATCTATAAAGCTTGGGCATTTATTATGGTGCTGTGAGCAACTCTCTTCAATAAGTTATAGGTTTGATTAGAGCTTTTCCCGCAACAGCAGCACAAGTGGAAGGCTGCTCATGCAACCAATCTTTCTTTCCCCTACTCTCTTAACCCCTTACCCCAAAAGGACTTACTGAATATTGTAATTGTGTCATGTGGGGCTACACGGGAATGAGGATTTCCTCATATTGGGCAGACGAAGAGAGAGGGATACTGCTGAGTATGAAGGAATTCTCTTTCAATCTAGGTTGCATGTTAAATTTTGAGCTAGTAGACCCCTGTCTTTCCACCTGATCAGCAGCTGGAATATGTAGGGGTTTTGCTTCTTCAACTTTTCCTGTCTGCCTTTGTCCTGTCCTGGCTACTTTATGCTGACAGTATCTTGGGTAAGACATATGAGAAGCCAAAATTTCACAGGGTTGTGCTGGCAGGCCTGAGCTTGTGGGGAGAGGCTATTTTCCTGCAAAGTGGGGGTTGAGAATTGGTTGCATAATACTGTCTCAGGCTGTACTTCCACTTTTTTTTGACAAGTTCAAAATAATGGTATATGGTCATTCCATAGTTACTTTTTCTTACAATTGGGGTTATAACCTAGGGCACGGTATCCTGCATAATATATTCCTTTTCTTAGATTTAGGACCAATAAGTATCAACTGGTTTGAAGAACTCAGTTCAGAAGCTCCACTGTATAACTCTAAAAGACCAGAAGAACCTGAACATAAAACTAGTGACCTGGACCAAAGTAATTTTAAAACACCACAGAGGAAGCTGCCAGCAAAAAACCAATTTGCATCAACTCCAATGATATTTAACGAACCAAATAAATCGGTGCCATTTGTTTCTCCTATAAAAGAATTGGGTCAGAGCAAAGCAGAAGGTGAGAATTTTAAATGAAAGATATAGAATGTGAGGACTTGGATTTATTGCTATAATATGGTAATGTCCACTCTTTTGTCCCTCCACCAAATAAGTGAGCTGTATAAAAAATATTTTGTTCACTGCTTTGAACTTTGAAAATAGTGGCTTATAAATATTCAATTGTTTGTTTTCATGTGATGATGGCTAACATGATCACAATTAATGTTTTTCAGTGCTAAATGGAAGTTTCCTGCATACACCCAAGATTTTTGAGGTACTTTCCATTTCCTCCAATTTTCTAGATGTTGACATGAAGTTACTTCGTTTTGTTGTTGTTGTTGTTGTTTTACAAAAAAAGAACATTTTATATATATTTTAGGTTCAGACACCAAAATGTGTTTTTGAAAGCTTAGGAGCAGAAGCTGATCCTGAGATGACTTGGTCAAGTTCATTAGCAACGCCTCCTACACTTTCTCCAACAGTCATAATAGGTAATGATAGCAATGTTACTACAGTCATACCTCTGGTTGTGAATGGAATCCGTTCCGGAGCCCTATTCACAACATGAGCAGCGCACAACCTGAAGTGCCACGTCTGCGCATGTGCGCGACGTGACTAGGTGCTTCTGCACATGCGCGAACCGCCGAATCCGGAAATAACCCGTTCCAGTACTTCTGGGTTCGGCGCGTTCGTAACCCGTGACGAACGCATCATGTAGCGTTCGTATCTAGAGGTATGACTGTATGTCAAAAATACTTTGCTGTTTAATTTCCCTCATATTAAATGCTGTTTTTATGCTAAGATATTATCAGTGAACTCTAATGAGTTGCATAATTGATTACAAATTATTTATATTTGATATTTCAGCTAGAGGAAATGATTCAGTTTCTGGAACAAAGCAGCATAATGAAAAAATTGAGTTGGTGAGTGGCTTTAAATAGGCAACTTTTGGAATAAACTTCATGTCCACAGCTAATTTGTAATTTATATATGTTAATATCCCCTTTTGGTGTTCAGGTCATGCACAGTCTCATCTCCAAATATGGTAGAAGTCCCAAGACAGATAGTATGCATGTGCAGTCCACATCAGGAACAGAAGATGCATGTGCAGAAACTGACAGCAAAATCCACAGTGAGCATTGGTTGATTACTATTTTTTACTGTTTAATAGCTATTTGTATTTTATTATTTGGGTAGTTCTAGAATATGTCTACCCATTTAACTATATCGTACCTAGTGCAGACAGCAACAACTATGACAAGTCACTGAAATAAAGGTCCACTAAAACTTGATACAAATACCTTTGCATGCATATCACATATATTATTCAATAAAGAATAAAAATAACAAAATTAAAGGTTCAGTTCTATCCACCCAATGCTGATGGATGAGGCAAGAAAAGAATGGCATGTAGGGACCTCTCCACTCATACGAAGAGTTTGTACTATCCCAATGAAATGTTGTTGTTTACTGCTTTTTCAAATTCCCCCAAGTTTCAAAAGCAGCTTGTAAACTGCAACAGGGGACTACTGTTTGAGAAAAATAAGTCTAAACTCCAATTATGTTCACAGAAATAATTCTGCAGTTCTTTGGATCGTAGGGTGTGTGTATACGTGTGTTTAATATACACACATGCACATCTGCACTAATCCAGTTCTAATACTGCTTCAAAATAAATCATTTGATACATATACTGGAATACATGTTATAAATGAAATGTGGAATTAGAGTCCTTCATAAAACATTGCTTTCTCATGTTTATGGTTTTTTATTTACAGATTTTGAAAGGTTATTAGCGGGATCCTTTGGTAAGAACATATTTCACAGTAAATTAGGAGAAGATTATATGCTACCAAATGTACCAATGGATGAAGATACACATGATGGAACGGAGAATGATCTTTCTGTATGCCTTGCAAGCAGCAAAGCCTTTGTAAGAAAACCAAAAAGAGTCAAGGAAAGTAAGACATGTTCTGATAAAGGAAAACGTGAATATCAAGAAACTGATGAAGACAAAATTATAACAAAATATGGAAATTCTGCCAAATGTCACCTGCAGACTATTCCAAATAATGGAATGCAAAAGCATTCTTTGAATCAGAATAGCACACCAAAAGAAGATGAAATACCATCATCTTTGCTTTGCTCATGGTCTCAGCTGGACTTATCTGGACTTGACATGACACAGCTTGAAAAAACATCCTCACACTGTTCTGATTCATCTCCTATGTCACATATCAAGAAGTGTTCTGAAGATAGGCAATTATCTGTTGGCAAAGAGTGTCCTAGTACTGAAATGCTAGAATCGTGTATTCAAAACACATCATGCCTAATAAAAGGTAACAAGCTGCTAAACACCAGTTCTCTGGAAATAATACCACCGCCTGAAAACTCTCCATTGCCTGTTGCGATTATGAGCAATAAGAGCCCAATGTTGGTGAAAGATTGTGAGGCTGAGCTGGCGTCTGTCATAAATGTTTCAGACAGTAGTTCCTTCATAATGGAAAACACAACTTTTACAGAAGCTGATAATAGTTGCTGTAATTACTCAAGAGAAAATTGTAAAAAAACCTATGATCCTCTAGGTAGTGTTTCTACCCAAGCTGCTGGTGATGTTAGTGGACTTAGAAGGTCTGGGTTGAAAAGTATGACCTCACTTTCTGGTTTGAAAAAACGACCTAAAAAATTTATTTATACAATAAATAATACCCCAGTTCACCAGGAAGAAGGAATCACAAAGAGAGATGGCTCCTCTGCTTGCCTTGTGCCAACTTGTACAGATTTAAAATATGAGATTTCTGCAACAGCCATAATAAATGAAGGTACATTTGTATTTTTTCACCGTGTTATTTAAAAAAATCAAAATCTTAAAACACCATTCCTGTCCTTACTGTAGCTATGTTTTTGCTATGAACTAGACAGTCATGTTCACTGCATTGAAAAGGCCCACTAAATTAATATACCGGTATTTGCATATATGGATTATATATTGCTGAAGTTAATTGTTTACCATGGCAAGTATATGGGATTCTCACATAAGTGGTAGCAAATGCTGCATGAAAAGAACATGAGTGGGGAAGAGACACATGCTGTGGGAAGGAAAAGAAGGAAGGCAACACGGAAAAAGGTGGTGGGTAATAATAAGGTGAGGGAAGACAGTCTTACGATTTAAGAGGTTCCAGTGGGGGAAAAGAAGCAGGTTGGAGCTCATGATGATTTGCAGCTGTAGCCTAAAGCAGCTCCCTTTTTTCTCTGGACATTCCATTGCAAGGCCACGTGGCTGGAAGTTTAAAGTTAACTTCCATAACGAGTAGTGACTCCTTTATTATCATTTATTGAAAAAAAAACGTTTTTGTTATATCATCAGGTCTTTTGGCTTGATTTCTTGAAGTGGCCTTGTAGTCAGAATGTAAAAGTGTGCATTTTGTTCAGCAGTCGCAGCTGATTAAAAAACAGGTTAAATAAACTGCTTAAGCAGAGCCATTTTCTTGGTAATTTATTATGTCAAAAGTTAGAAGAGTTGTTTTAATGTTTTTCCTTTTTTAATGTCTCAAATGCATAGAAAACGTATTTTGTAATTCCTCCGATAACAGCAATATTTAATGCAAAAGCACAAAGTATTAGCTGCAGCATACTTCATCATGGTTACGAGACATTTTGAAAATGGATTTAGTACACTAGACTAAACACAAAAGCTGGTGAGAGAGAATGTTTTTTTAAAAAATAATGGTGCCATTCCAACTAACATTACTATCATGGTTCAATTTCTTACAGAACGAAAGGAAGACATTATGCATGCTAACAAGCACGTACTTGAAGAGAAACAGCAAACAGAGTCTGATAAAAACTGCATTCTTAGTAACATTTCCCATGAAGCTCCACTCAATTACACAGAATGTAATTTTACATATCAGTTGTCAATACTTCAACAGACAGACAACAGAAAAGGAACAATTATGCCTTCAAGTAATATATCTGCTAATCAAGAAACAGAGTCAAGTGAAAGCATGTCCCATTCAGTTGGTCACAAGATAAATTTACAAAGAGAGAATGGTGAAAGGTGTATGAGTTCATTGAAAGAAGCGGTGGTGGAGGAATCTACATTGGGAATACATGCATCAAAAACTGAAAACAAACAAGAAATCTTGGAATCAGCTACACAGAAGTTTTTGGAAAGTGGCACTCAGGTGGCTGAACTTGGGTCTCAAGCAAAGGAAACACCAAAACCTACTATAGATGAATCTTTTAAGCTTATAGCATTGGAGAAAAAGTTAGACCCAAGCCAGCATCTACAAGTAAACTTAGCAGGAAATGCTGAAGATATTGAGCAGAGGTGGTTAGGAGGTATAAGTCATAGCAGAACTGAAAAGTTTGGTGGCTTCAGAACAGCATCCAATAAACAGATAGCACTATCTGATTGCAACATTAGAAAAGGCAAGTTATTGTTCAAAGACATAGAAGATAAATTTATTGAAGATTTTCCTAGCAAAGGAATGCAAAATATTTCAAATGAAAATGCACAGAGAGGTGCTGAGATATCTTCACTTGGAATGAAGAAACTGACTGAAAATTCATCTAATTTTTCACACATTTCTGATCTGCTCAGTATTCAGATGAATGGGGCCGAAATTATTTTTCCCAAGTGTGCCAGTTCTGCTTTCCAGAACGTGCTTAGTAATCAACATCCTGAAGGAAAACTAAATTTAACAGCAAGCCAAGAAGCTGAAGTTACTGAAATTTCTAATATACTAGAAGAAACAGGTAGTCAATTTGAATTTACACAGTTCAAAAAGCATAAGACGGTGGTGTTCAATAATGCTGATGAGATGTCTGGAAGCTTTGATAAAAATGATATATGTGCTGAAGTTTGGAAAGAAACTGATTTTGAGAAAAGCTCTGAAGAAAATGTTCAAAGAGGCCATGATCTGTCTCCCAATAAACATAAAGGCACAGCTGATAAATCTAAGATACAGATACAAAGTAGTGAAGAAGCTACATCCATTAATTCAAGCACAAAACAGAACAATATTTTTGTCCCAATTGTTTCAGCACCATCACAATTCAATTTGTCTGATCTGGGGAGCTGTAGTGCAGCTGGGGGCAAAGAGATGAGCTTTTATGTTGATGCTATAAAGGAAACTACAAATTTAGTCAGTGATCTGGATGGAGTGAATGAAATGCTTAGCCCTCACCAAAAAATATTGCTACGCGATTGTTCAAATAGGTGCAACAATAGCTGGAGTAATCCGAACTGCATGAAAGAGAGAGAGATTGATTGGCATCAGAGGGTCAAAGAAGTAAATGCTGAATATTTGATGAAAAAGAATACAAAAGATACAATTAAATTTGTTAAAGAAAATATAGAAAGTAAGTCAAAAATTATAAATTATAATGAAGGCAGGGTTCAGATTTCTAGTACTACAGAAGTTAACCTAAAAATTATTAAAAAATACTCAGTCTGTATGACAGGAAATGAACTGTCTTCCTTTGAAAATAATCAAAGTGTATTAGTCTCACATCACTTTGTAAACTGTGCAGAAACTCAGTGTAATTATAATTTGCAAGAAGCTTTGTCGGATCTAACATGTTTAGCTGAAGTTGCTAAAACTGAAAAAAGATCCGCCTTGAATAATGCATTTGGAAAAGAAAACTGTAATTTAAATCAAGAGGAGAAAAAGGTGAGCAATCTACAAAGTGGTTGTTTTCTTAAGAGATTTCACACTGTTGCTGATGGCAACTTACTTGCAGGAAAAAGTAAAAAGCTTCATTTGTTGGCTGTCTCCTGTCCAAAAGAAGAACTAGAGACTATGTCAACTTCCAGTGGGAAGACAAGCCCTAAAAGCAAAAAGGGAGATGTCAGTTCTGTAAAAGAGAATATTAACTTAAGTGAAACTGAAAGGTCCAACCATCAAGGAATCTCTGAAATCAGAAAAGAGAAGCAGATTATTGCAATGGGTTTTCATACGGCTAGTGGTAAGCAAATTACAATTACTAATGAATCATTAGCCAAAGCAAAGCATCTTCTTTCAGAAGATGAAACTGTTTTTCCAGAAATGGAGGAAGAGGTTAGTAATTTTATCAAGCCTATAATTCAGGAGAAAAGAAATGACAAAATTACAAAAGTTAGCAAGGAATTTGAAGAAGGAAATGAAAAACATGAGTATGTGCATCCTGAAGGTAACTTTGAAGATCTTCCAGATTTGTCCTCAAACACTATTAAGAAGAATGAGGATCTTGACACTATTAAAGAACTTTCTTCAGAGATGAGTGCATCTGAATCAGATTTAGTATCTCATACTAAAGGGGAGAAAGTGAATGAAGGCTTGTTGACAAAGAATAATCTGGCATGTATAAAAAGCAAAAATATTTCAAAAATGGAATTTATTGACTCTGCTATTGATCAGCATTTGCCTGTTGAAGGGTCAGATATTAGTGCAATGCAAGGTTTTCAGGACTTGTCATCTAGAAATACTGGCAATAATAAAAGCCTTGATTCCTCAAACTTAATTTGCAGTACCACTTCAAAAGCTAGTACCTCTGATTTAAAGAGTGAGCATTCTTTGTTGAACCATTTACCAGATGATTGTCATAAGGAAAATTATGTGTCAGATAATTTAACTTTTATTTCTCAAGAAGCATCACCATCAAAAAATGTGTTTGCTGAAAATAATGATCACACTTATGATGAAACTTGTAAAAATGAGAGTAGCAGGATACAGAAATGTGACTTAAGATTGTTCAGTACAAACGTCTTGCAGAAATATTCAGCCAGTGAAGCACCAACTTCAACTTCAAAACATTTGAAGGCTAAGCCAGTTGCGTTCAATACAGCAAGTGGTAAAGCTGTTGGAGTTTCTCAGGAAGCATTAAAAAAAGTCAGACAAGTGCTTCATGAAGACTGCTATAAATCTGTAAAAGACAACATGGAATCTCAACCTAAAACAAATAAACATGACCGTTTAGAAAGCTGTTCTGATACCCGTGGCACTGGAGTGTGTATTGATTCTAATAACTACTCATCTGCAGAGAACATTCCAGTGGAAAATATAATTGCACCCCAGTTCCCTCAAGCCAAAGAGTGCTGTGCAGATGAGCACACATTACAGTATACTGGATCTATGACCTTGAACACTCACCCTGAGTTATGCTTTCAAATGAATGATAAGCATTCTGATACATGGACTTCCAACAAACAGAAGTGTATCAAGTCAGATTTTATTACTGATAACTCTGGTTTTTTTAGCACAGCTAGTGGAAAACCTGTCCAGTTATCTGAAGAGTCATTAAAGAAAGCAAGACTGCTTTTTTCTGAATTGGAAAATAATTCATCAGATCTCCCAAGTCATGTCTCTAACTGTGATTATAGTTATGATGAAGTATCTTCTGCTGGGAGCAAAGAAGCTCCAAAGAAAGACACAATACTTGTATCTCAAGGGGAAAGACTTTCAAACATTCAAGCAAACGCAAATATTCCCTGTGGCTTCGCTACAGCAAGTGGAAAACAAGTACAAATTTCTCAAAAGGCTCTCCAGAAAGTTATGGGTCTCTTAAAAGAATTTGATGATGTTAGTAGTGATAGTTTTTTCTGATGCTCAACAGAGTGTGGGGCAAGGTCCTATAAAAGTTCTTGCTACAGAGGCCATAGAGCAGGATGAAGTTATTTCAGAGTCTAAACCACGTAAGAAATATAAAGCACTTCATTCAGCCACAAGTACACCTAATGAAAATAAAATTATAAAAAGCCCATTGAGCATTAAAATACCTGTGTGCATATCTCATATTAAGAAGCAAAAACAAATAGCTGAGTTAGAAGAAAGCTTTACATGCTCAAAAGAAATTGAGGCTTTGAAGATAACCCAACCATGCAAAACTAAATGTGCAGCAAATTGTGGTATTGCAACAGAAGGAAATCTGGATTCTGATTGTCGTCATTACTCACAAACTCCAGAAAATTACTTGGAAATAGAAGCTACAGAAAGTGCCAAAGCTTTCATGGAAGATGATGAACTTGAAGTACAGAAAAATAAGAATTCCATATTGGGTTTAGAGAAACCTAATAATTTTCTGTCATATACAAGAACTGGAAAAAGGCACATGAAAGAAAAAAACACTTTTGGTAGGTGGCTGTTTTGTTCTTTAAAAAAAACTTCCTGTACATTTACTGAGTTGCACTGTGTTTGATCTCAGTTTAGTTTACTTTGAATGAATTTGAGGGGAAACAATAAAATAATTAGCAGTGAGCGAGACACCTTAGAAAATCCATGGACTCTGTCTCAGATTTGCCAAGATATTGGCAGCATTGGCGTGTCACCGCAAGCCACAGTTGATGGGTTGCCATGACTGCAGTTTGCTGCTGCTTTGCTGCTTCCTGATAGTGAGTGGGAGCAACCTACTGTGATCCTTCATTTAGCATTAAATCTAAACTAGGGTTGTGTTTGATTTGATTCCAGGCCCGAGCATTAAGCCAACACCATCTCTTGGCTTTAGATTGTGGCTTGTTCGGAGTGAAACAAACTATGATTCCTGGTTTTGATGTAAGTAGAGCTAAACCAAAGATCATGGAGACTTGCTCCTCCTTGCTGGTGGACAGAAGTGAAGTGGGAGTAATATGCATGGTCATAGTAAACCATTAATAGTGGGTTAAAGTGACATGCAAGTGCACCCAGTTAGAATACGGGGTCAAGGTACTTGTCAGCCAGGATTAGTGGGAGAAAGGGGTGCATAACAAATCACATACTTAATTATTCTTTTCTCCAAATTCTCCCAACCTCATTTGCTTGTTAGGTAGAATCACTACCAGTTTTAGATTCTAGCTGTTAAGAGAAAAAGCTTTGAGGAAGGGCATTTGCAGAGAAGTTGCTGAAGTGCTGAACAACCCCATGCTACTCACTGATTGTCATCTACAAATGCTTCCCAAACCCCACACAAGCTTTGCAAGGGAAATGGGGGATTGGGAAAGAGATTTGTATGCCTATCAGGAATTGTAAAATTTTCATTCCTTTGAGGTTTAATGTGAAATAGTCTTACATTTCTAATGCAAATTTACAAGTTTATACATGTAAGCCGTATACAAATTGTGCAAAATAAAACACTTATGTCCATGATTTTGAAAAAGTTATTAGTAGTCATTGCATACCTCTTCAAAAATATTTTGAAGATTAGGTTTTACATATGCATCAAAAGACCAGTATGGAGTTTAGATCCCAGTAATCCAGGCCTAGCATATTCACTAAAATCATGAAAAAGTACCAATTGAATGATATTTTTGGCAATAACCGCCAATACCACAGGGATAATTTTTCAGATTAGAGTAACCAAGGGACTTTCAAAAACTTATTTTCTAAAATATTCAAGAGGCATTGCTTGAGAGTTTGAATTACACTTGAGAAATTTTCTGAGGAATGTACTGCAGTGATGTAGTCAGAATCAGTAAGGGCTAGGTCCTTTAAAATATTTAAAAATGCTCTATAACTTTTGCTTTTCAGGGGAACCTCCTATTAAAAGAAAATTGCTGCCTGAGTTTGAGCAGTCAGAAGAACGCAACAAAGCACCTTTGAAACCTTCAAAAAGTTATCCGGAGGGTAATCTTTATATTTCATGATTTCATCAGTTAATCAGAAGTATTGTATTTGTAGTTTTCCTTTGCCTTCTATAATTCAAACATTTCAACATATCATTAAATTTTCTCAAGGTCAATGTAAGAATCCTATTTTGCATATTGACCTCATCCTCATGAAATTATATGCCTTATTGTGTGTACATGGTGTACAAATGCTGCTTAAGATTTATAATCCACGTTTCAGTTATTCTGGATGCTTCATACTAATAAACTCAGCTATTATAAAGCAGTTTTTCATTGACGTTTACCATATCACTGCTGCATATTTGCTCCTGCAGCTTATTACAGGCAGGTGAATTTAAAACAATACCGTTGTGTGCGCTTGATGCAGTTAAATAAATATTGAATGACACTTCTTTCTGCAGATAACTGTGTAGACCTGGAAATTTTGGCAAGTGCAGCTCTCATTTGGATGAAATTTCTTATTCTACACAATGATTAAAAGTGCAGGGACTCTTCCTGCCTTTGCATTTAACTCTTACGGTGCTTTTGAGAAGTGAATAGAGTTCCAGTAACAACACTATTTCCCCCAGTATTTTTAATATGGATGTGAAAATGATATCTGTTAGTTTCTATTTCAGTAAACTTTATTTTTCACCAGTTCATACAAATGTAGAAATCTAAAATACCTCGGGGAAAATGTCACAAGAAATCCATTTTTAAAATAAATAAATAAAAAGCAAATATATTAACATGATTTTGTAGGTGTATTATCATGATAATGAATGTAGAATTCTACATTATTCTTTTACAAATTATGTAATGTAGCTTTGAAATACAGCTTCATTTTTCTTCAGGTATAGTGAATGACAGAAAAAAGTTCACCTACAATATTCCTTTAAAGCCAGTGGTCTGTGGCCCTTTAAGGTAAGGAAAATAGATTTTTAAAAATCAGGATAGCTCTTTAACTGTGTACATAGTGGGACTTCTTTTCTCTAGACACAGGTTCCTTATGCTTTATCTGTAACTATTTCTGAATCTCACCTAAGTTTAAAAACCAACTATCTAATAGTACACAAGGCAGGTATGAGGAGAAACCTCAGAATCCTTACTTGAGCCTTGGTTTGATTTCCGGACACGGCATTCAGGAGGAGGGTTGCCTAGCAGGCTCTATAATTCTGGTTTTCCTTCCTTTCTTGGAGGGGCACACTGCTATGTCATATCATTTGCTTGTACGTTCCACTCCTCCACTGAATGAGAATGATGGAACATACAGCCCTGTCCTTAAGTCAAACCTGGCTGCTGGAGTGTGGGTCTTCTGTGGATTATGTTTGTGAAGTCACCCAAGCAGTCTAGGAAGTCCCATGACACTGACCTACCTTTCCTACTCTGAAGTTACTTTCCCCCTTTATTCTATGCTTGTAATTTTTAAAAGAATTGATACTTTGAAGTTAATTATTCCATGGCTCTTTGTGTTGATCTTGTGTTTATGGCTATCAACAAGTCTGGAATTCAGTGTGTTCCCTGTTCCTTCTGGCTGGCTGCTTTATATATGGGCTTGGCTGACCAGAGAACAGATCACAGTAAGTCCACCTTTCCAGGTTATTAATGTAATTAAATCATCTACCAAAATGAAATTGGTGTGCACTACTGGTAGTAGCCAACTATGCTTATCTTGTAGCTGTCAGGTCAAACAGCAATTTTTTTGTGGGGTGGGGGAGAATGATTCACTTTTGCTAGGGTTTTGTTAGTACAAAATTTCTTACCAAAATCTCTTCAGTTCTACAGAGAATGGCAAGAAGTTCTGGATCTATTCAAGACCAAAATGTTAAAGTATTAAAATCTGAAAGGTCTCAGCAACTTATTTCCAAGCAGTCTTCAAATATTCCAATATTATTTTTTTACTTATTTTAGTAAGACCTTAACTGAGGAAAGGAAGAAAGCAGAAAATACAGCAAAGAAACCTGCCAAAATCTTTGCACCACCTTTTAAAACAAAAGAAAATGCTTCTGAGGATAAACTAGGTAACAGCAAAGAATCTGCCTTCATGAACAACAAAAGTATTAATAGAATGGAACAGCTTTGTCTTACAAAAGTTAACCAGAGCACTACTGAAACAGAAGGCAATATCTTTGAAGATAATTCCATGCAAATATCGGCTCTGAATTCAGAATCGAGAGATACAAATTCAGGTATGTTTAGGTGTGTGCACATGTATTTGTGAACATTTGTTTAATTACTATGATAATTTATTCACAAATGGATTCTGATAAGATTATCTTCTCTGTGATGTTTCACATATTGGATCTGCACAGATACAGGCTAAATTGCAGAGATCTTAGGAGATTAGTGTGAAGTACTCCTTTCTGTCCCCTCAACGAATATTTTTAGAGAGGGACAGTATCCAGTTCATCTTTTGCTGCTGTAAGGTAAAGAGCTATTACTAAAACCTGATGCTCTCCATGGAAATGGAGGCCAAGGGGGAAGTTGATATTTGTGTCAGCTTGCAATGTGATTTTTAATAATATACACTTATGGAATACAGTTGAAGATTTTGTCATTAAACTTCAGTCATAAAAATGTATCTTTAATAACAGCAACATTAAATTTGGTGGCCCCAATGCAGGAATGGGGAACCTGTGGCATTTCAGATGTAGATGGACTCCAACTCCCTTCAGCCCCAGCCAACTTGGCTAATGGCCAGTAATAAGGGAGTTGTACGATAATACCTGAAGGGGCCAAATTCCTCATCCCTGCTTTAATGCAAAAATAAAGACATACGTGATGATCTATCAGTAAGTAATTATTAGATATTGTTGTGAGCATTCTTTTAAAAAAATTCTTTATAACTTTTAAAGATGCGCTTTGGATTAACGTTTATACATGGAATTGTCTAAAAATACAATACTATCCTCCTGTGTATGTTTGGAATTTCTATTTTAAATTGAAATATGTTCTTTAGGACTTGATCAATATGTTTCTTTAACAGATTTAACAAAAATAATAGCAAATCTTCAATATGCAAGAAATCTACAAGACATCAGAATTATAAAGAAACAAAGCCAGAGAATTTGTCCACAACCAGGCAGCCTGTACCTTGTGAAAATATCTGCTCCTTGCAAAATTCCTCTGAAAGCAGCAGTGGGAGAGAAATTGCCTGGTTCTTTCACCAGCGATCAGGTACCTGCACTTTATTGCCTGGTTGGATTATCCTATCTCAGTATGATGACATGCTGGCCTGGTTTGGACCTAATGATAAACAATGGTTTTGCTTCCAGTTTTGCTTCTTATCCAAACCATAAATTGCAGTTCATTTTAACTGTGGCTAGTTGAAACAAGCCAGCTTCATGGACTATGGTTTGAATTTACTTGTTTCAACTGACTACAGTTAAGACTGACCATAGTTTGTAAGCACTCAGACATAACAAATAACTGAAATTAGTGTAAAATGAAAGCAAAATCTCTTCCTGGCCATGCTGGAAGAGGAAGTGTCTGAGCCCAAGGTCCACTGTGGCTCATTCCCATAAGGCAGTGGTAGCCAACTTGGTGCCCTCCAGAGGTTGTTGGAGTCCCAACACCCATCAGCCCCAGCCAGCGTGCTCAGTGGTCAAGGATTTTGGTAATTGTAGTCCAACACCTGGAGGACACAAGGTTGGTTAGCTTCCATAATCAAACCATAGTTATCATTAGGTCTGAACAAGGCTGTTTTCCAATTATGAACCTGTTCCGTCAACATGATGATTTGGTCTAGAATGCCAAATAGAGCTTGGACACGTATATTTAGTCTCTGCTGCCTGACCTCAATAACTTAAATCCTTACAAGAGACCCTGATCCTGCAAGTTTAATTTATTCAATATGCAATTATATCTATGCTCTGTTTCTTAAGTTAAATTATTTTTTTGGTACAAATGAAGGTGTAGAATTTAATATAAATGCCCATTGTAGTCCTGATTATATTAGGTAATGGGCATATTTAATAACACTAAAATATTCAACTTGTCTCTTACCATTGCAGTTGTATGCATTTGGCATTTCCAAGCAGTGCCTAAAAATAAGCAGCAGAAATGCAGAAGATTTTCAATTTATCATCCAGGATTTTTTCAGCAGAGATTATTTTCTAGAAGAACGTGGAATACAACTGGCTGATGGTGGATATCTTATTCCAACTGATGAAGGAAAGGCAGGAAAAGAAGAATTCTACAGGTATCATAGAATATTAGAGTTGGAAGGGACCCAAGGTTCATCTAGTCCAACCCCCTGCAATACAGGAATCTCAGCTAAAACCTCATCCTGTTGAGGTTTTGCATGTTTAAATATTAAGTGCATTATTATGAACCTCAAAGTGTTGAAGTACATAACTTTTTATATATTGAGATGAAAAAGAATATTTAAAGAAGCTGTTTTTGTGTAATTCATTAGAAATTAAACATCTGGGTACTCTGCTGTCCTCTGTAGAAAACTATAATTGATAGATTTTGGACAGTGCTCATATTTAGGAATTTAAATAATAGAATATATGTCAAAACTTATGCAAACTACAGTTTTGAGTATATTTTAACAATATGCCTTTTGAAAATGTCTATTTAATCTGCTAGCAAATGTTCCTTATTCTCAGCCTCAATTAAGCAATTCTGTTTAATACATAATAAAAGCATAAGTTATTTCTGCAAGTTACTGTTTCTTTAAAATGTTAATTGCCAGTGTGTGTTAATCACAAAGCAAATCCAGCAGGAATATTGTAATTTTTTATTGCTGTCTTCATAAGTAAATGTTTTTTGGATCCAAATCTTAAATAGGAAAGCTGATCCAATTACAGTTGTGCACTTTTGATCCTAGGCAAGCATACACTTTCCCAGTGAAATGAAGGGATATAAATGTGTTTAACTGTGGCTTGTTTGTAGCCGATTATATTAGACAGTGTTACTTAGCTATTTTGCTATTATTTGTAATGGGTCACCTCAAAACAGTCATTTAAAAGCTTGAGTTATTATGGTAGTTGCTATTTTGAGGTACTATTCTTATGACTTGAAATCTCTTAACTTGATGGATTTTCTGATAATTTCCCACAGGGCTTTGTGTGATACACCTGGTGTGGATCCTAAGCTAATTTCAAAAGCTTGGGTCTACAATCATTATAAGTGGATTGTGTGGAAACTAGCAGCTATGGAAGTTGCATTTCCAAGGGAATTTGCCAATAAATGTTTGACTCCGGAAAGACTACTACTTCAGCTAAAGTACAGGTATAGTATAGATTAAGATATGGAATGTGGTAAGCCGTGTGTCCCCCATTTTATATTTGTGCAGCTGGTTCTTCCTGCCAAAGTATAGAGCTTTACATTTGTCCCTATGGAAATTCATTTTGTTACTTTGGGCTCAGTTCTCCAATCTGTTACGGTCATGTTGAATCCTGATTCTGTCTTGAGGCTACCCCTCCCAGTTTGGAGTCATCTGCATATTTGAGGACCATCCCCCAGTACTTTCATCCTAGTTGTTTATAAAGAACAACGGACCCAGGACAGAACCTTGTGGCACCCCACTTGTAACTTTTTTCAGGTTGATGAGAAACTGTTAAGAGAATACTCTTTGGGTTTGGTCAGTCAACAAGCTACAAATTCACCTAACAGTTATCTTGTCCAGTCCACATTTTACCAGCTTCTCCACAAGAATATCATGGGGGGGGGGCTTTGTCAAAATCAAGATACACTGTGTCCACAGTATTCCCGATCCACCAAGTTTGTAACTTTATCAAAAAAAGAAATGAGATTTGTCTGGCATGACTTGTTTTTGAGAAACCCATTCTGGGTCTTAGTTATCATGATACTTTCCTAAATGCTCACAGACCAATTGTATTTTCTTTTTCTTTTGAAAGGTATGATGTGGAAGTTGACCAAAGTCATCGCTCAGCCATCAAAAAGATAATGGAAAGAGATGATGTTGCTGCAAAAACTCTCATACTGTGCATCACTAAAATAATATCATTGAACACAAATATGTCTCAGATCAGTGGTGATAAAAGCACTGCTGAGGACAGCAAAAAAGACATAGCACTGGTTGAAGTTACAGATGGCTGGTATGGAATCAAGGCTGTCTTGGACCCTCCCCTCCAATCACTGTTGTGTAGAAAGAAGCTGACTGTGGGCCAAAAGATTGTTGTACATGGAGCAGAACTTGTGGGTTCTCAGGAGGCAAGCACTCCACTGGAAGCGCCAGAATCTCTTATGCTGAAGGTAAAATGGATATTTGTGGTACTTTTTTAAAAAAAGACAGGGCCAGCTCCAATACCTAAAATCTGAAAAACAAGTCCAAAAAGTTAGAGAGATGGAATTGGAACCAACAGAGAATGTATTTATTACCTGTAAGCCACTATTTGTTTCTGAAGCAAGTAGCAGCTTGAAATATAATTGCCTCTCTCAAAGTTGTTTTATAAAGTTTGCCATTACTGGACTTTTGATCACGGATCACCTGCTAAACTGTCGTAAACAGAATTTGAGAACCAGTGTTGCAGGCTATGAATCATTTGATCTGTATTTTAGATTTCAGCTAACAGCACTCGACGCGCACGATGGTATGCCAAATTAGGATACCATCGGGATCCCCGGCCATTCTCTTTGTCTTTGTCATCACTCCTTATGGATGGTGGGACTGTTGGTTGCATTGATGTCATTGTTCAAAGACTTTATCCCATGCAGGTAAAGTACTATAGCTTGCAATAACTTTCAATCACTTTCAACTATTACTTTAAACCAGATCTAAGGCTTAAGTTCCTGCAAGTGCAAGTAGATTAATAGGTACCGCTCTGGCAGGAAGGTAAATGGTGTTTCCGTGCGCTGTTCTGGTGTCAGAGTTCCGTTGCGCCAGAAGTGGCTTAGTCATGCTGGCCACATGACCTGGAAAAACTACCTGCGGAGCGGACAAACGCCAGCTCCCTAAGCCTGTAAAGCAAGATGAGCGCCGCAATCCCAGAGTCATTTGTGACTGGACTTAACCATCAGGGGTCCCTTTACCTTTTAAGACTTAAGTAGAAAAAAATCTAAAACTAAGTAATTAATATTCATTTTCAATGAATATTTATTGCAGTGGATGGAAAAAACAGCAGGTTCCTACGTGTTTCGTAACTGTCGAGCTGAAGAAAGAGAAGCTGCAAAGCATGCTGAGAATCGACAAAAAACCCTGGAAGCATTGCTTGCAAAAATACAAGTTGAATTTGAAAAGAATGAGGGTAAAATGAAAACCTTAGCTGTTTGTTATTCAAATGCTAAATGTTGCCTCAGCTTGGGTTTCTAAACAGACTTTAACTCATACAATAATATTCTGCATCTTGAACCCAATCCAAAAGTGCACATAGAAGCAAAGTTTCCACATAAAGGTCTTGATGGTGTACCAACAGTTCCATACAGAAAATTGATTAGATTCAGAAATCTCTAATCCATGGCCACAAAAGTATTACTGGTGAAGTTCAGTGGTGGTCTGTCTGTGTCCCACATGATTGCTGCCATTGAAGATCAGAAACTGGTGCAAAATGTGATTTTCAACATCCTGACAGAGATGAGTTTCAAAAATTAAATGCCTTAAGGCAGTTGGGGACAGAAAGTGGAGGGAATAGGTAAATGAGCACAACCAAGTGGAAGGGGCACTGTAGATTAGAGGAGGGGCAAATTGAGAATAACAGCAGGAATGGGCCAGGCTCAGAAGTTCCTCTCACTATGCATTTTCTGGACTGAAATTGTTTCCTCCCCACCTGCTAGCCCTGAAGCAGAAAAAAACCCTGTGGACATCTGTCGACAGCATTATTTTATTTTATTGCTGCAGTTGTGCTAATAGCAGCTTTGTGGCGTTTTTTAGATCTAGCAAAGAGCAGGGAAAATGGTCCTAAACACCCACTGCCCCTTGCACTGCTGTTCCAATCAAAAATTTTGAAAGACAGCAGATCAGATCATAGAGCTCTCATGATCTGGTTCTTAACAAATATGGGTTTCTCTTACAAGTAAGTTAGGCAAGACATAAATAAAATAAAATTAGTGCTACTTTTTATTCTCTGGAAACAATTCAAAAGTAACATTTGAATTATAAATATGCTTAGGTTCAACCTACCTTACAGACTGTTGTCACCGCTTCTGTGTCCCATCACGATTGCTATGATTCACCAGACTGCTTTTAATGGTTTCATCCTTTTGCCAGGGACATCTTCATGTTGGAGGCTTGTCACTCAGACTAAACACATTCCGGAATTTTTAGACTTACCTGGGCTAAATATTCAGGGTGGTAACTGATCATTTCAAAATAAAATGCCAGTCAATCTTAGTACCTTTAATGGAGTCTTTAGTATTACTCTTTATAATTGTTTTCTGGTGGTGATAAACTCATACAAACTTTTAAAAAACTAGATGGCGGCAAAAGAGTACTGCGATCCCGCACGTTAACCAGACAACAGATTCGCTCTCTGCAAGATGGGGAAGAACTTTACGAGGCAGTTCTTAATGCTGCTGATCCAGCTTACCTGGAAGTAAGAATGTTTCAAATAACTTAACATTATTTCTACTCTTATATCAACTTACAAAGTTCTTCACATTAAATTATGATTGCGTTCTAGAGCTGATCAGTTTATGAAAATGTAAACCTGAATGTAGAATAATTTGGGGTGCATGTGGAAATGGATATTTGAAAATAGGGTACAGATAGCATAGGTATGAATGTTAGTGCTTAGATTACATCTCTGCCCATATGCTGTTCTGGAGTTTGACTGCATGGTGGAAGGACAGGAGTGTGAGCAGGGAGTTGAGCAGAATCTGAAATGAAACTTGAGATGTTTACAGAACACTCTGTAAGATAAAATGAAGGTATTATTTTGACTGAACTATAAAGAAAGAAAATAAGAGTCAGTTTACAGAACTGTGGGTTTGTATTGTATGTAGTTCTAGTTGGGGAAGCACTGACCACTCTTGTGATATTACACCCTAAAGAGAAAAGGTCAAGTATCACTTGTGCTGCTTCTTTTAAATCTGAGGGGCAGTTTGTCGCAATTCAGTGGCTGTGATGGAAACTTCATTTGTAAATACGTTTTAGTATAATAATAATAATAATAATAATAATAATAATAATAATAATAATAATAATAAATAATAATAAATATTATATTATATTGCAGTGATATAATAGCAATAATTGTTTTAGAGTTTTGATGTTCTGGTAAGACTAAAAAAGAAAACCTTTTGGTTTTACAAACTCAACGTGTCTTTATAGAGGCTTATGAAACATCTCCCCTGCCTATATTTGCTATAATATGGACAAAGCCATATTATTGTTGTGATTTTAGAGTTATTTCAGTGAGGAGCAGTTAAAGGCCTTGAACAGTCACAGACAGATGGTAAATGATAAAAGGCAAGCACAGATAGAAGCCGAATTCAGGAAGGCGGTGGATTCTGCTGAGGAGGAAAACAGTTCCTGCAGAAGGGATGTAACTGCCGTAATCAAGCTACGAATTGTGGATTATAGAAAAGAAAGAGGAAAAGGTTAGTAAGGTCAGAGATCCTTGTGATTTAAACATTAGATTATTCACATTGCATGATTATCTGAATTCACTGTATGAAGACTTGGATGATGCCTTACTAGAGCCGATTACCAAACATCCAAAAAGGAGAGAAATAGTAATCATGAGGGATTTCAACTTCCCCGATATCTGTTAGGACTCAAACTCTGCCAAGAGTGTAAGGTCTGACAAATTCCTCCATTGCATTGCTGACAATTTCAATTCACAGAAGGTGGAAGAACCAACAAGCCGGTCATCTATCTTGGACCTGGTCCTCACCAATAGGGAGGAACTGATTGATGAAGTGGAAGTGCTCGGAAACTTGGGAGGAAGTGATCATGTTCTCCTGGGTTTCAGGATACAGGGGCAAGGGAAAACTGAGTGTAGTTAGACATGCACTCTCGTCTTTAAGAAGCCCAATTTCAAAAAGCTGAAGGAGCTCCTGGGAGTGATCCCGTGGTCAGAAATACTCAATGAGAAGGGAGTCCAAGAAGGATGGGAGTTTCTAAAAGGAGAAATTTTGAAGGCCCAAATGCAGACAATACCAAGAAGAAAGAAAAGTGGAAGGCATCTAAGGAAACCAGTGTGGCTGCATAAGCAGCTTCCTGATTAGTTCAGAGTTAAGAAGGGCATGTGTAAGAAATGGAAGAAAGGGGAAATCACAAAGTAGGGTATACACAAGTAGCCAACAGTTGCAGGGGGGAAGTCAGAATGAGGTCAGGCTTGCAAGAGAGCTTAGAAATAATAATAAAATATTTCTTCAGCTATGTCCAAAGTAAGAGGAAGAACAAGCAAGTGGTAGGTCCTCTGCATGTGGAACATGGAGAAATGCTATTGGGTGACAGAGAAAAAGGCAGAACTACTTAACACCTACTTTGCCTCTGTCTTCACCCAAAAGGACAGTGATGCCCAACCAGTTCATAACAAATTAAATGATGTAAGGAGGGAGCTGCAGCCCAAGATAGGAAAAGAGGTAGTAAGGGAACACCTAGCTACTTTAAATCAATTCAAATCTCCAGGGCCTGATGAGCTGCATTCAAGGGTACTAAAGGAGTTTGCGGGTGTAAATTCAGAGCCTTTGTCTATTATCTTTAAGAATTCTTGGAGAACAGGTGAGGTCCCTAAAGACTGGAGGCGGGCAAATGTTGTCCCCATCTTCAAAAAGGGGGGGGGGGAGGAAGATCCAGGTAACTACCAACCAGTGAGCTTGACATCAATACCAGGGAAGGTCATAGAACAGATAATTCAACAGTCAGTCTGTGAGCATTTAGAAAAGGATGTTGTGATTACTAAGACCCAGCATGGGTCCTGCATGTCTTCTGTGGGGTGGTCCATCTTGCTGATGACATTGTATACACTGCAGCAGCCTTTGGCTATAAGCAATAAACTTGACTGACATCTTGCTGATGAAGGATAACATATTTTACATCTCTAGAAGTAGTGCTGAGTATCTGGCGCCCATCATCAGACGTTTGTACCCTCCTAAGGGAAGGAGCTCGGTATAGAGTCTTCCAATTATCTGCATCCCAATCCAAAGGGAAGTTGGAGACTGCCAATATACAGTTAACAGCTACCAAGAAAACTCAGTATCTGCAGTTGCCAGTAAGTTTTATGGCCTGTTATTGTGAATTAACCTAAAAGTTTAAGCAACCTTTATCATAAATGAATAATAATGTCATTGTTCAATTTTTTTTAGGTGTCTCAAGAAATCCTGTCACAAGTTTACAGGCCAAGAGAGTGCCTGAGATTCAACAAGCTGTTGGAACCATCTTTCCATCCTACCTGTTCTGAAGTGGATTTGGTGGGATATATAGTTTCTCTAAGAAAAGGAACGGGTATGTTAAGACTAGTGCACTGATTTATAATGAATTTAAAAGAATCCTATTTAAGTTACCAGTCTGAATCCTTATTAGGGTTTGTAAAGAATTTTTAAAATTGGAATTTTACTGAAATCAATTTACAGTATTGTTTTACATTCAATTATAGCATGGTTTTAGACTCCTTGTTTATAAGCATACCTAAATATGATATGTTAAAGCCGAAATATCTAATCTCAAACTGAAATCATGAACCGAAACCAGAGAAAAATATCTGGCTTTTCAGGTCAGGCATTACATATAGTACCATAGGTTATGTATTCTGGAGTTCCTATCAGACCCAAGCATTGGCAAGTCAACACACATACAAAGATCCAGAAAGCACCAACCTGCCTGTATTTCGCCAGGATAATTTAGTGACCCCACTTGGATGATCCTGTACTTTCATTTTTATGCCTGTTACTACTTGAAATCATCTATTCTTTCGGTTCTCAAGTTCTGAAAATGTATGGCTATGCTTTTATTTTTAAATTATAATCTGTAAACATTGTTCTGCCCAGCAACTATGAGCAATTTCTGGAAAACTCCAGGTACTTATCATCTTAATTAACCTCCTTGCATGAGCAGAGAAAGCCAAATAGAAATCAGTTATTTCTGTATTGAGTTGCTTGGGTCAATGTGGATCTAATTCTGTAGCACAAAAGACCGTAAGTTGAACAACAAATGGGCTTTTGATTATGTTCCTAAGCAGTATGAAAAGTTCTGTTTAGTTGGAAACAATATGTTTTAAAAGTTAAAAGAACTAGTTAGTATATTCAGGAAATAAGGGCTGTTCTGTTTGCACAAGGACTTCCACTTCTCCCCAACCCTCAGGGACACACAAGGAGAGATGATGGAGGAGAAGTTCCATTGCACCAGTAGAAGTTCTTGCACAAATGGGAAGACTTTGTGTAATCCTCTGTGAACTACATTAGGATAAATTGCTTAAAATCGGTTTTTTATTTCCAATTATTTAATTCACATACATTTTTATCAGCTTACCTGATTATTGTACTGTGTCTTAAAACATTGTTTGTCAGATACACCTTGCTTAATGCATTCATTCTAGTAGGCTACAGGCTTTTCCCAATACAATGCTCAAAGTATATAAACTATTATATTCAAGTTCCCCAGAATTAACTTTTGGGTTTTGTTAGGGTTAAAATGTAAACGTTTTAAAGGTTAGTATTTTTAATTTTAAAAGTGAAGTTAAATTTTATGTTTCATTTCTAACATAGGTTTCTCTACACTGGTGTATCTGTCAGATGAGAATCATCATTTCATAGCAGTCCAGATCTATACAGATCTTAAGCAGCTTGCTGTTGATGACATAATTATTCCTTCTATGCTGATCTCTGCAATCAACCTTCAGTGGCGACCTGAATTTAGATCAGACATCCCCACATTATTTGCTGGAGACCTTTCTGCATTCTCCTCAAATCCAAAAGAAAGTCATCTCCAAGGATTTTTTAATGAACTGAGAAATACTGTAGAGGTATGTTGATCTCACCTATCTAATGCACTGAAGGCATGTGGAGGGGTGATTATGTTACCTTATACACATGGTATATCAAATGATAAAGGCTGGTTGCAACAAAAGACATACTAAATTAGCATTTAATGTTTTGACTTGTCTAGTCTCCAGTGGAAGACAATTCATTATTTTGTGAAATATGTTTCTCTAGTTGCCCTAATTAAAGGACATTTGCTATAGAAACTATGGTAATAGCTTGGAACACCGTTGTAATGTGTTCCTGACCACAAGCCTCTGTCCAGAAATAGGATGCCAGTTGCACCCTCCAAATAAGCTATCAACTTCATAAAAGGCATTACACTATTTCTGGAGCAGTAGTAGCAGTAGTCGCCAAAACATAAGGGGTTTTGTCCATACAAGATGTCCAGCTTTCCCAAAGCACCCATGTAGTGAAATGTGCAAAGCTGCAGGCCAAAGATGCAAGACCTGTTCATGCACTAGTCATGAATTCATTCTGTACATGGAGAAGAGGTCTGCATGATTTGGTCTCCAGTCCAATCTGCTGCTTTTATAAACAACCAAATGTGAACGCCAGTATTTTTGGCATTGGACATAGGCATTGCCTGTAACTATACATATGATCTACGTATAGGGTCAGTCCCCCCCCCCCCAAGTGAGCAAACGTCATTCATTGTGTATTGCCCTTCACCTGAAGATCTCAAGGGCAGTTCACAGCATAAAAATAAAAACACAAAAGACCTAATAAAAATGAGAACAAAACCAGAAACACCCCGCAAAACACATGTGAAAGCACATAGTATGTTGATCAGCCAAAGGTCTAGTTGAAGAGAAGTGTTTTTGCCTGAGGCCAGAAGATGTATAATGAAGGCACCACACAAATTGGGCCTAGGGAAAGCATTCCACAGATGTGAAGCCACTGCAGAAAAGTCCCGTTCTCATGTTGCCAGCTTCTGGACCTCTCGTGGAAGAGGCACATGAAGAAGTCCTCACATGATGATCTCAGGGTCTGTGTCAGTTTATATGGGGAGAGGTGGTTCTTGAGGTATTGCAGTCCTGAATATCTACAGCATACCATATACATTATGTTAAAAATCAATAGCAAATGGTTTTTTTAAAACTAAAAACTATGTATTTTTGTCCTGCAGAACAGCAGCTGCTTTGACAAAGATGCACAATGCAAACTGATGAATTTGCTACAAACAGATGACCCACAAACATTTAACTTGCCCAAAGAATGTGGCTTGGATCCCATTTCTCAGAAATCTGATGCAGGAAATAAACATTCTGTAAGTTTTTATTAATTGATGATGATTATTATATTTACCAGTATAATCAACTTAAATATCAGACAGCATATTAAGCTTAGTTTTTCTCCCCTTTTAATTAGATTGCAACTCCTAGCAGTGGACTATGGCATCAGAGTCCTTTGTCACTTGGGAAGCTAGATTCAAAGCCACTGGTATCTCTAGGGTCAGCAAAAACAACAGCAGAGCTACAAGAAACCCCTAAGAACTGTAAGAAAAGAAGAGCAATGGACCTGCTTAGTCGAGTACCTTCCCCACCACCAGTGAAGACCAACTGTATATTTATTTCTCCATCTCTGAAAAGGGCATTTCAGCCTCCCCGAAGTTCCAGCACTCAACTTGCAAAGTCACTGAAAAGAACAGCATGTTATAATAAAAAATCTGCCCTCAGAGGGTTTAGTGAGACTGGTTCTCCTCTTGAAAATAATTTTGTTGCTGACGAGGAGCTTGCAATGATAAATACACAAGCCCTCGTAAGTAGTTTTCCAGAAGATACAGGTTGATTTGGTGGGTACAATTGTGTATTCTGTACCTAGTGCTTTTCCTGTCAGCCTTTTAGTAAGAAATAATTCCAGTATTCTGGTAAATCAGATATATTGCAGGACTGTAAGGAGAGTACTGAGGCTGCTACAAAGGAGACAAATGGAACAAATACTTCCATTAGCTGTGCAGATGAAGTTCCAAAGACAAAGAAGATAAAAGTACTTATAAATGCCCCTGTACATTTAAATATTTAAGCAATCTTTGTAAATGCTGTGTTTTGTACAGGCTTGTTTGTGTATTGCTCATTTCAACTCAGAATAAAGATTAGTGTGATTGTATGCTCTATTGAATAGATTCTGAAGAATCCAGTAAGAATGGCTGTAAATTTTAAAAATCCTGTCATGTTGCGCAGAAGCACATTTGATGTTATGGAACTAGTTCAGCAATAACTAACTTTAATGAAGGCATTGTATATTTTTAGAACTCCAGTGTACAGTTCAAAACATGCAGTCAATATAATTTGATTCTCTTGTTTATTTCTGCATAGCAATCACAATGGTTCAAGGAAAAAAAAGAGGCCAGCTTTTAAAATATGTAAGGCCAAACATATCCAAAACATACAAACCTTATGTTTGTTATAGCCCTATTTGGGTGTTTTGTCTCCTCTTGTGTAAAGAAGTCTATGGTGGGCAGTAGGGCTACTCTGACAAAAAAAAAATCCTTCCACTATGTCACTTTTATTGTGTTAACAGGCCTCAGTGAGTTTGAAGGGAAAGGTCTGAAGAACCGAGTTTCCATTCCTTGTGCAATTTTTAGAATCAATTGTGCAAAAGGGAGGAGAATGGTCCCCACTTCATACCTTTACCCTCAAACTTGTGGAGGACTCAAGATATGGTCCAGAGGATGCAGGGCTTGGAGGCACACACATACTCATGTTTGTCTAAACTGGATGATGACAAACACCTGAATCAGGCTAATGGTGAAACACCCTGTAGGAATGCAAGTAGATTAGTTCCTTTTTTAAAGCCAGCAATCAATTTTAAAGCATCTGAAATTAACATAGTTATTGGATAGTTATCTTGCTTGTAACTCTACTACCTTATTTTTACACCACTCTTTACTAGTTTCAGTAAGTACCTACCCTTGAAGAGCTTTTAGACGGAATGATTAAGCAAATATACCGAGTAGTATCTGATCTGTGGAAACAATTAGATGAAGAGAAAAAGCACAGACTAGAGAAGTTAAACTAGCAGGCTGCAAAAAGGCACAAATAACACTTGGCACTGAACGTTAACAAAAGTCACAAGAGTGCCAATTACTCTAATTCATTTCAGTTAATCTCTGGTTCTAATGGCCACTGAATTTAGGCAGGTTTCCTTGCTCTACCCACTTTTGACATATACTACTACCAAACAGGAAATTGAGGACTACCCAACTCTTACTGTGGAGTAGAGAAAAACTAATCTGTTATCAAGATTATGCCTCTTCCCTGAATTGTTCCTACAGTTGCAAACTATTTGGTGTGTGTTTCAGGAATCATAATAATAAAAAATAGGGTGAGCAATGACAACAAATGGGGGTCTAAATAAAGCTCCTCATTGGGTTTCAGCAAGAAAGGAAATCAACATGATGTAAAAAAAGGAGGTAAACTGCAAAGTAGAGAAGAGAAACAGATGTGTCAAGGTAAATGCCATAAAAATGATGCTAAATTAATATAGAATGTAGAAAAGGTAGTCCTATGAAATGCGGATCTATAACTTAATTTTAAAACCTAGGTACATAAGAAACTAACATTGTAAAATTTGTATAATGTAAAATTAATTATTGTGTCAATTATTTATGGAGGGAAATCTGTTTTCATTCCCACAGCCTTGTATACTGAACAATTGATGGAAGTCAGGGGAATTAAGAGTTCTAACTGTTGCACTATACTATGATTAGCAATGTGCATCCTTACCAGGACCAAACATTGTATAGCACCACTATTAGCTCGATCCTTGCCCCCCCCCCCCCAGTATATGAGCACAATGACATGGAGATCCTTTTCTATGTTGCTGCTAAAAGTCACTGTGGGTTCTTCATTATGTTTACACTCCTAGCGTGAGTCATCCTGTCAAAACTGCTTGTATATATATAGTCAGGTGTAAACATGAGTGAAGAAATATAATCTGCATCAGAAGAATATTAAAACGGGTTTTAACCTCCAAAAGAATATATGGAGATTTAAGAACTAAATCTAGCCCAATAGAAAAATACAAATATTTTAAGTACAGAATTCCTGACGGTATAAAACAAAATTTTATACAACTTGATTAAAAACTCTAAAATACCGGGTAGAAATCATTTCTCCTACTAAATGATCTTTCATTTCTGGAGTTGCTGTTAGCTCTTCTGTTGGGGAATGTTGAGTTCACATGGGAGCAACCAGTATCATAAACTCCATAGGATCTACTGAAATGTCTGGCTGGTTCTTCTGAATGAAGCACATCATGAAAGGTAACATCATGCTCATATTGCTCCTTCATCCTCTGTATTGTCTCTCGTGGAACACCATGGCCATTCCGTCTATGGAATAAATGTAAACATATACGTAAGTATATTTAGTTAACTACATATCGAAACAGCATGTGAATACCAGCAATCATGTGAACTGCTCCTTCCATTTTCATGACAACCATTAATGGGTGTTCGTCGTTTGGAACAGCATTCTGTATATGAGACCTAAGAGGTTAAGGGGGAACTAGCAAAAGAGAAAACGGGGAGCACAGTACCGATTATAGCATTCTATGAAGTCATGGCAGGGTGGAGCACTCCACGCTGTAACGAAGTCCCACTCATTGATCTACTAGCTATCACAGGTGATTAGTCCTGACAAAAGGAAAGCCAAAATGGGGCCACAGACATACAAGAGGGAGCTAAAGGGAAGTTTTTATTCATAAAGGAAAAAATAAAATCCCTCACTGAGAATTGCCCTGTTTGCTTGAATTGCAGATTGTCAATAAAGGAAGAGAACGACAAGAAAAGGAAGTGGTTCGTGTTACAGGATGATCTGGCTGTGTAAAAATATCTAGCTTTACAAGGGAAAGAATAAATAAAGTGGGGATTGAGCTATTGCTGGGGAAATACTATGCAATGTCGTGGTTGGCTGTTCTGAATTCTTCCTATCTTTCAGAAGACTATAAATATGGTTACAGCAGAACTCCCATCTTCTGTGATCATAAAATAAAGGCTTTCTTGACTTAACCCTCTCTCTCTGTGGCAACTGACTTTCCAGCCACAGACCCCCAAAAAGGAAGAAAAAGAATTTGGATTTGATATCCCGCTTTATCACTACCCGAAGGAGTCTCAAAGCGGCTAACATTCTCCTTTCCCTTCCTCCCCCACAACAAACACTCTGTGAGGTGAGTGGGGCTGAGAGACTTGAAAGTACAGTGCTACCTCAGGTTACAGACGCTTCAGGTCACAGACTCCGCTAACCCAGAAATAACGCTTCAGGTTAAGAACTTTGCTTCAGGATAAGAACAGAAATCGTGCTCTGGCGGTGCAGCGGCAGTGGGAGACCCCATTAGCTAAAGTGGTGCTTCAGGTTAAGAACAGTTTCAGGTTAAGAACGGACCTCCAGAACAAATTAAGGTCTTAACCCGAGGTACCACTGTAGTGTGACTAGCCCAAGGTCACCCAGCAGCTGCATGTGGAGGGGCGGAGACGTGAACCAGGTTCACCAGATTACGAGTCTACTGCTGTTAACCACTACACCATTTCACCTTCAGAGGTATCTGCATGCTACACAGACCCAAAGTTTTGCAGAAGTACTTTTTAAAAATTCCAAGAAGGTGAAAACAGTCCAGTAAGGACTGACCATGGTGCACAGCAATGAAAGGTTGTGCATCAGATGAAAAAGCAGAACAGATCTGGGGGTAGAATGGAATGTTCTGCAAGAGGGCATGGCTAGCTGGCATTCTGAACAGGTGAGCTCCTGTTAGGGGTTATGCTATAGTGCAATGTTTTGTTGCAGGTATCACTTGTATTCTCATAGCAGCTAAAAACATAAGCAAAAACCCTGTACCTGGTTAGTTCCCGAACATTGAATTTCCAGTGTGTATCTGGCTCTCGAAAAAGAACTTCATAGCTGTGTTCAAGTGCCTGATGTGAAAGAGTACTGAATTTGTAATCAAGGCACAATAAAAAGCTACCTTTCATGATTTACATATGCACAACATAACAAAGTATAAAAATAAAAAAGCAAAAAAGTATAATAAAGCATAAATAATTAGCCTTAAACTCTAGTGAGACTGTAGTTCAGTACAACATAGCCACACTATTAATAACATATATTTGTCATGTCATGTCAGTAAATCTCAAAATTTTGTGCTGTCCCATAGTTAAAAATAATTTACCTCGTTTAATTTCATAGATCTCTAAACATAAAGGTTGCCAAAGTAAGTTAGAAAACAAGATTGCAACAATTTACAACACTATCACATATTGCCCACTTCTAACAAACATTCCTTCTCAAGAAAAACAGAAAAGCCATGCAATAGTACAGCAAATTATGTGCTCTTAACCTACAGATGTTGAAATATTTGCTTCATTAATAATTTAGAAGCTGTCGAAGTTATATTAACCACACACAAAGAAAGGGAAATTAGCAGACTGACCTAATTCTAGAGTCAGATTCCAAGGTGATTTTTTCAAGTGATTTTGAACTACAGCAAAAATATACCAAAAGTTATACAGATGCAGGGGCAGAAAGCACATCTCACTATGAGTGATAGGCACTATCCTACCAGGTTCCCAGCACAGTCACCAGCTCCAGATGTTAGCTGGAGGCAAGTGTACACTAATCGCAGTTTGAGAACTAGGATCCCAGCAACGACAGTGCAATCTGGAGGAAAGGTACTCATGTCTCCCCTGCAACCTAAGAGTTGCAGAGCATGCTCAGTTCAGAAAAGAAGAATCATACAATATAGATTAAAGAAAGTGACACTTTCTAACTTGAAGGATGCTGTCCTGTAGCCCCTGGGCACAGAACATGCTTTGCCTGCAGAAGATCCCTGGCATTTCTAGTTAAATGGTTATTTGGCAACTGCCTATATCTTGGAAAGCTTTCACCAGTCAGAACCAACAATATGATTAACCAGTGGTTTGGTTCTGCAAAAGGTAGTTTCCTATGCAAGATCAGAAAGCTGATCACACAGACTGCATGGTCTATGCTCATTGAGGCATAGAAACCAGACCATATGGAAGATCAGCATTTTACTGGCACACCCAGCCACGTATTGTGCAAAAGATTAGGACCATTACTGCTTTCTAAAAGTCAGATAATGTTAAGTGACCTATCCTTGAAAGGAAAACACAATGCCAAAACTTTTTTCAGAGAGGGCCAGATTTGATGATGTGAACATGCGTGAGGGCCGACCGAAGTAGTTGACCTTTTTTAAGGATTGAAGTTGTTGAGCTTTTCTTAGGATTTTAACCCAGGAGATAGACTGCCACAGGGGCTGGATTAAACCGGCCAGCGGCCTGGATTAGACCCCCGAAACGGACTTTGGACATGCCTGGACTAAACAGAACCCAAAGCAAGAGGGGGTAGAAATCAATTCAGTTGTGGCACAAAAAAAATGTTCCAGGGCTTGAGCAAAATCTGTGAAAGAAAACTAATGTTTGGGGGGGGGGGGAGTTAAGCCCATTAGAAGTTCTTGCCATTTCCCCACCTCTCTTGATAGCAAATAGCAGGATTATCTGCTCATTTCTGGAACCCATGGCTAAATATTAAGAATGACAACAGGTCAGTTTCCCCTACCATTATCACATATGGCTTCATTTCCCAAGCGCGGACGTTGGTATTATCAATAATAACTGGGGATTTCCCATTCTTCATGGCTTTACGTGCTGTAACATAACAATGTAAATGTTTTAAAAGACCAGACAATCAGTGAAATCATCCTGTTACCTACACAGGTGTTCTGAATCAAGCCTTTGGGGATTCACTGTGTCACAAACAAGTACTGATGTGCTGAATGTAATGAGCAAGTGTTTTTGAAGGCACAGGATTTAGTCCATAATGTGCTTTAGTTTCAGTCTGTTGATTTCCACCAATATTAATGTCAGGCAGGAATAAACTAGACACTGCAAGCAAGGGATGGAAAGGGAAGGAGACACTGATCTTGGATAAAAGAATTCAGGCTGCTGTAAAAGCTGGGAAAGAGTTGTGCCTTCAGCAGACCTGGCCTCTGAGAGGTGGTTGAAGGTGGATGGCAACAGCTAGGCTCCATAATAAATCTGGTGCCGTCCAGAGGAGACACTGCACTGTAACCGTTATGGAGAACATGTGCTCAGTCATATACAAAATAATCAGAGATACAATGGAAATGTGGACTCTCACACAAAACTTTTGAAAACAAATTTCTCCTTCACGTAGTTTTCTTTACATGGGAGCTGTGAGCAAATCCACACAACGGCCCAGTTTCAATATACCTATTTCATCTTATTGGGACAAGATATACAGAAGCCTTGTGAGGGCATGCTCCATGCTTGCTCCCCTCTTGCCTTCTTGGAGTGCTGCAATTAATCCAGAAAATCTTCAGTTATCCATGTTTTCATTTAACATCAGAACCGCTGAAACTATGACTGACACAATCTTAACCAATCTGTTCAAACCCAAGAGGAAGACACAACAAAGTTAGAAATAAAATGTGTAAACAAGTTATTGTTGTTATTGTTATTCTTGTTATTTAATGGCAGTGGCCATGCTTATATTTTTAGTATTAAAAGTTTATTATCAAGGCATACAAATCTGTCTTTACATATCTGACAGCAGAAGCAATGCCAGCTGATCATAGAGCATATATTGTACAATTCATTCCTTTGCTAGGAACTTTTACAATGCATTTTTTCCACATGTCCGTACTAGAGACTCAAACATTAGCCCCTAAATAGCATCTCATTGTTTTCTCCATAGAATCATTCACTTCTTACTACTAGTAATTGATGTTTCGATCAACTCTGAAAGCCATTTTGAGCAAAATGAATAGTGCAGGTGTGACAAATAAGACATTCTCTTACAGCAAGTCTCTCTTCAGCTGTAACTTTTTGTAGAAGAAAACCGCTGAAGAGTACAAAGTGTTGATAGGAAGCAAAACCTAACACACAAAACTAGGAAGGGCTGCACTTGCCTCTCTTTTGGTTCCATCTATGTGCATCTTCTAGAGCATCAGGGTCAAACACATATGTGCCATCCTCTGCAGAGAAGTAGTCATCAGTACTCAGAACAACTGCACTGGGAAATTCACGTTTCAGTTGCCTGTTGAGACCAAACAATTGTAAGGAAAGGTCAAAATTTCACACAGATTAGTAAAACCATTAGTGTTAAGACCACAGCCTTTCAGGGCAGGATAGCAGTCCTCGAGTCTGCCTTTTATAGCAAACTATGACCCAGAAGCTGTCTGCAGACAAATGCCGGCTCCCTTGGCCTATACAGCGAGATGAGCACCGCAACCCCCGAGTCATCCGCGACTGAACCTAATGGTCAGGGGTATCTTTACCTGTACGCAAAATCCAGTGCAGGTGGGCGTGACTGGTAGAGAAGCTCTGTATCATCAATAAGGAAACTGTAGCCCTCCAGCTGTTGTTGGACTCCAACGCCCATTAGCTACAGTCACTGGTCAGGAATGGTGGGAGTTGTAGTTCAACAGTATCTAGAGGGACATAAGTTCCCCAGCCCAGATCTATGCATTACATTCACAACAATATTTTTAAAGGACAGTGAATGATGATAAGGACCCACCCACTTAACCAGTTTATTACACTTAACCAGTTGGATTTAGCCTCACTTAGATATGGATGAAGCAGCATCTGTTCAATCCAGACTCAACTTGTCTACTCTTATAAGATACTATCAACAAATGCCATCCATCCATCCCTAGCATAAAGTTTCCTCTTGACAGTAAAGGACAACAGAGTATGTCAGACTTCTCAAGGGAAAGATTTGTTGCAGCAATGGAGCCTTGCTGTCTGGAGGTGGAATGTCAAGGTATCATCTGCAATCTCTCAGCACAATAAAAGAATCCTTTCCCAAAGCGAGTTAAGCCAAAAGCGATCTAGAAGAGTCTAACTGCAAACTTTCATTTCTCAATTCTTTATCTTGTTGAGCAATGGCAGAGGCAGGCCTCAATTTATCAAAAGAGTAAAGAGAGAGGGCAGCAAGCTGAAATGAACTGTCAGGTCATATTTATCTCTGTGCTCCCAACTGTTTTATATGCTTTGCTTTTAAAATGCATACTACTGTGGACTTTGTGCATTTTTTAAAATACTGTCCTCATTGACCAGATGCTTCTCTTCACACTTGCTATAAATTGTTCTTCCTTTATCCTGGAGATGTGACAAGACGACTATATATCCAGGGGGTGAGGGAGGCAAGGGGAAAGTGCTTACCGGTAACTCTTCCTTCACCCTTCACTTTTCAGTCAGCATGCCTTCAGTATGAACACTTCAGTTCTGGTGAACCAGAACCATGTCATACTAATAGAGTGAGATTTTTTGCACTTCCTAAAATCAGTAAGATGTGAAACCAGAGCCAATGTTTCCATGACTGGCTTGCCAGAAGCACATTGAAAGCCAATGAAATTATAAACAAGCCATTTCCAAGCAGGTTCATGCAGAAAATCAAGAGATGTGCCTTTGATGGTAACTATATGCTCTTCAAAGACAACATGAAACCTGTGCTTGGAAACTAAGAGTAATATGAATCTCACCATTATACTCCAGTTCAGCTCAATTTACCTTTAGTGACGTGCAAGTTACAAAAGTTGCAAAACCTGCTGTTAGTCGTTGGTGTCTTGTTTCATTTCACCCAGTATGAGGTTTGTGACCCACCAAGCCACATATAGCCCAAAAGTGATATACCTGTATAACAGGCCCTCCTAAGAGTTCAGTAAATTTGCTTCCTGCTTTTGCTGCTGGCTTGGGAGGTCACAATACTTGGTTGGGGGATGCAGCTGGTGTGCCACAAATCAGGGAACCCTTGTGAAAGCTACCTGTGCTGGAAAATGCTTATATTAGTTTAAGCCATCAGGAAATATATTACAGTACTGCATACTGATTATAGGTTTCTGATGTTGACTCCGCTCAAATCCTGTATTAAAAATGTGGGACATCAAAAAGAAAACAAAGGGGGGGGGAGGAAAAAAGAAGAAGAAAACAAGAGCTAGCTGTTTTCCTTAAAGTGATCAAAACAGTTCTTTCCACTTCCATTAATTATAAGAAAATGGTAGGCCTAACCAAGGGCAAAATCCAGTCATTAAAATCGAAGTGATTATTTTTGTGTGCGTGCTTTCAGTGCAATGTTAACTGCCTTCCAAAGTACGGTATCTTGTTTGATTTTCTCAGAATCAAGCTGAACCAAGGCCCTTTGAGGATTGGGAAATTCCCGTGGGTAAATATTCACGTCAAAACAGGGAAATATACCAAATATATGTTTGCAAAAAGAAAATATATTTAATTACTGGCAATTACTCTTATCACTCTTAAGTTTACACTGGTGGTAGGGACTGATAACCAGATAACCAATTAAGAAAACAAAACTGCTGCAACTGCTGCAGCTAAGAAAAAAGAGGCAGTGACAGCTGTGAAGGCAGCAGCAGCAGCAGCCACCACCCTCCAATTCTGAGCTAACTTGGAGCACTGTCTTGACCTACCATGAACAGACCCAACTTGTTTCAGACGTGCTCCTGTACCTTGAACAATCGTGCAGCAGCTATCAGAACCCCCACAAAGCTTTTTCCCAGCATGGTGGTACAGTGACAATGAAATACGCCTATCTAATGTCGACCACAGGAGCCATCCTACTAGAAAAAAACAAAATAAAGTTGACTACACCCCTTTCCATCAACATGGAGCACGCAGTGTTTTGCTGAAGCCAGGGCTTCTTTATCCCAGAACCCTTCTTCTTGAATGCCAAGAACCTGAAAACCAGAGGTGGGGGGAAGGGGACCCGAGGCCTTCCAGTCGCTTCTGCACGCCAACTTCTACCAGCTTTGCCCGCTTTTCACAGAATCCTCAACGCATCTGGAGGATCGCAGGTTCCCGCGCCGATCAAGAGCCTCTGAGCATGTCCAGAGCGCCTGCTGAGCAACCGGTCTACCCTCCCTCACAGAGCTTCGAGGTGAGAAGGCGCGGTTTTCCCGTTCAAGACTTCGTCCCCGTCGTTTTACGACTTAAGAGCTGAACCTGAGTTTTTTGTTTTGTTTCTTTTACCTGGCCAGAGTACTTTTCCCGGAGCCGGGCAGGCCTCGCAGCAAGTAGAGGCTTTTGCTGAAGCGGCGCCTCCTGCGAGGGGGGCCCTTTCCTTGCGCGGGGGGTTGACGGAGGCTCAGGCCCCCGAAGGCGCGGGCCAGGCTATCCTCCATAGCGGAGGAAAGGCAACAGCCACCGCCTCCTCCTCCTCGGGAAGCCTGCGAACCGACACTGTTTACACGGCTCCTCGTGACGGGCGCAGGCGGAGCCAGCTCTCTCCGCCCCCCGAAGCCGGGCGTTTCCAGGGACAAAGGGGCAGAGCGCCGCGCGAGCTCGCTTAGCCGCCGAGTTCCGCTCACAGGCCTCCCCCCCCCCCCCCGAGGGAGCAGCCGACGAGTCAAGGTTCAATCCCCAAAGCGCGGGCCTGTGGCAGAACTGCGTGAGCCACAAACGGCGCGACTCCGGTTTCTCCTGCAAGGCTATAATAAAGGCCTCCGCAAGGCCGTCACCTCTACTGCCCTCCCCCTCCTTTTCTTCTTCTTTCTTCACTTCAAGGCGTGCTTCTAGTGTTATGGGATTGGCGAGGACAGAAATGCAGCCTTGTAATGCACCGCCCTTTGTTTTGTTTTGCTTTTATTGGAGCATGGGGTTTGAGGCCCGCTGGCAGCGCTTGCCCTCCTCTGCAGAGATAGGAAATGTTTTCCTACAGCTAGAAACGTTCGTTTCCGGCACGTGCGTGATGCGGCGGCTCTCTTTGCTGCGCTGTTTGCATGCGCCTCGCATTCTTCCGGAGGAGCCCTCGCATGCTGAGGAAGGAAGCTGCGATTACGACTAAAATACCCATGTTTCGAAACTCAAAACCATGAGCACTTGCGGCCAGAAGAGCCGCAGCTCTACTCACAAGCAACCATTTCGTGCAATAGTGCTCGCTCTCAAGCACGCAGGTGTAGGATTGCAGCCCAAGTCATGAAAACATTAAACAGCAGTTGCTTCTGCACAGATGACCAAAAAGGCTGGCTTTAGGCGTGGGGAGCCTTTGGCCCTTCAGAAGTTGATGAACTACTACAACGACCTTCATCCCTAGTTGTGGGCTGTGCTGGCAGGGGCTGATGGGAGTTGTAGTTAAGCCACATCTACCGGGCCAAAGTTCTCCACACCTGGCCTCATGGATAAGGGAGAGCATGCATATGGGCTGTTTCAAATGTGTGTCATACACATCCGCATCTAGGGTGTGGGGCTAGCCAGGAGTGCTCAGAAGCCACATCCCACATGCTCAGTGCCCACACAAAAACAACTAGATAGTGCTAAAGGAGAAAAGCACGAAAGGCATGAGGACAAGTCTTCATAAGAAAATAGCACAGAAAGTGTTGACCAGTACTTCCATTTATTTTCAGGGGAGGTTTTAAGAGCACACCAGAGAGGAAACTGGACAAAAACTTTACTCTCTCTTAAACAAGAAAAGAGCCGAAAAGAAACTCCTGGCTCCTGGTGGCTAATCTATACAATATATTCACATATACTGTATTTCCCTCCCTTTTGTTTAAAGCAGGAGTGGCTAACGTGGCTCTCCTGAGGTTGGTGGATTGCAATCAACGACGATTGGCCATACTTTCTAGGGCTGAGGAGACTTGGTAGTTCAGCAACATCTAAAGGGCCACAGATTCCACACACCTGGTTTAAAGAAGCTGTTGATTGTTGGCATCTGTCTTTCTCTGGAGACAATGGAGAAGTGTGCCTTTGGAGGTGAAGTCAAACTGTTGGAAGGTTGCTGCATGCGCCCGCTATGGTTGTAGAGACCAATATGGGAGAGACATGTTTTGTTTCAGCTAAATAAATGGGTGTGCTGAAGTATCTGACAACTATTAGCAACTCTCAAGTAATGCTAGAATGATTGTATTATCTTGACTACTGTTAGGAATGGTCCTCATGCTTGAATTTACTTTAATTATCCAAATTTTCAGTGTGAATTATCACCTCCACTATTTAAAGCAGTGTGCCTCTGAATACCAGGTGCTAGGAATCTCAAGTGGGTAGAGTGCTGTATACTGTATATTAGTTTAAAGAGTACGTCGTAAGTGTTGCAGCAAACCACAGTAGCTGTGCAGCTACCTCAACCAGAATGCTTTGTGTTGAGGAAGTACCCAATTGGCCCTTTCTAAAATGAGGGAGACCTAGCGCCATGGAAAAGCAAGTAAGAGGTGGATAGGAGGATTGTAGACAGCAGGGATGATACAGGCAGTACAATTGTTTGCACTGTCCCAGTCCTTGTTCTAGTCTTAATTTAGCAGTCTCCACACTCACAACTGACCACTTTTTTCTTAGTTTCTTCATGCCACATGCACAGGAGGAAAACAGATGAAACAGCACAGGTTTCAAGTTGCTTTCTCATAGTGACAATGACAAAACATTCTTCAAAGCTTCATTTTATTTCAAAACAAAATTCAAAGGCTACATGGAAAGAAAGCAGCAGTGTGACTGTAGGCCATGTTTTCAACAACCTTTAGAATTTGCATTTCTCCTCACCGCCGTTGTTGTCATTAGTTATAGGTGACTTACTTGAGTCCATCCGTGACAAAGCCAAAATTGAGCAAATTCTGTAATACAAAATTTTTAAAAAATCTAGTGAAGTATCAAACCAAAATCCCAAGCCTATTAGTGCTGATTTAAAGTTTTACAATTGTCACCTTCAGTCAGAATATGAAATATGAACACACACACACAATGATAATGTTTGTAATTAACTCAGATTGGCTACTCTGTGTCTTTGTGGGGAGCAGGGTTTTTTTTTTTTTTTTTGAAGTATTATTTCTTTCGGCTGGTAGAGGAATATATATATATATCCAGTTTGCCAACTGGCAAACACCACTTCTCAACACAGAAAATGCGTATTTTGCATATTGATTATTACTATTTTTTTTTATTAATGTAGTGCCATCTGTGTATATAGTGCTTTAAAGATTTTAAATGGTTGCTGCCCCAAAAATTCAACAAGGAAAAAAATAAAGTGGAGAAAATGGATGCAATTGTTAGGCTCTGTAACAAACTTAGATATAGTGGGGTTGTGCAAAGGCTTTATAGAAAAGTGCAAAAGGAAAAGGAAGGGGCGATGTCTTTTGAGGGAGCAGATCTGATGGGTGAGAGTAGTGAAAATGGAGAAGTAAAGGTCATCAGCAGGGATGTGTAAAGATATAAGCATGGAGAGCTAAGGGGAATTGGCTTTGGAGTGTTTTCAAGTTAAGAAGGAGCTTGTGCTGTATTCATTAGTAGACAGGAAACCAGTGTTGATCTAAGAAGAGGCATCTTATGACTAGGACAATGAGAATGGTGAATTATTTTGGCATTCAGAGTGCTGAATAGATGCAAAGACACCAAGTTAAGACAATGGAAAACCAGTGAGGAAGAGATTGGAGAAGTGTAGGTAAGAAATGACCGGGATATGGAACAGAGTTTTCCTGAGGGAACAGATAGAAAGGGCCGTATTTTTGCAATTGATACAGGCAGAAGTGACACAATTATGCTCTGGATTAAAATATGGGGTACATAGGATAAAAAAAATGAGTCAAAAATAAACCTAAGACTACATGCCTTCCCAACTGGGTGGTCAGATGCCAGAATTTTTTCACCCAGACTCTGGAATATTATCTGAAGAGGAGGTAAACATCTTAAGCATGACTTTGCAAAAATGTTCTATTACTGCCAACAATACCTCCATATTAAAAGATTAACTTTGATTTGTACACTCAATATCCAAAGGAAAAAGGGACATGGGATCTTGCTCTCGAGGTCATATGATCTCGAGCCTTGCACTTTTCCTTTTCATAATTTGTTGTAATGTGTAGGGTTGCTATCAGATGGAATCCAACATCTGAGGAAAAAATAAGTAGCATCAATATTTAAAGCTTATCAAATCTGCCTTATTTAAGTAAAGCAAATAGTTCCTTTTACTATTTGCCACTCTAATATGATATCATATCCCAATCTAAACATTTGCTCTCAGCAGCTGAGAATAATAATGTAGCAGGAGCTATATCACCATCCTATGGAGCCCAGTCTGTGGATATTCATTTACAGAAAAGATAGATGCCTATAGTTAACCTAAAAATCGAAACACAGATTGGACATAGATCTTCTCATGCATATGTATGTATATAAATTCCATGTACCTTTCTGCACATTATGCTGATATTTAATTTTTAGACAAAAGTTCAGAACACGCCACCATCGTTGCTTGGATTATTTGACAAAGTAAGGGTGCTTCTTCCAAGTGCATTTATGGATTGGCTTCGGGAGATGCTTTTCTGTCTTGATCATCTTTATTTGAACCTTCTTGGGCAGTTTCACCAGCTACAAAGAAACCAACATAAGCAGCCTTAACTTGGATCTTACATGGATTTATCTATACCTGTTGATCAGTGTCGTCTTCCAAGAGGAACCAGGAAGTGTGGCTGGTTCCCAGCTCCCACCATCAACCTGCTGCTGTATGCAATCCTGTCTGACTATACATACTGCTGCATTATTTCCCTTTCTATCTCTACAACAGATATCCTCATCCAACTTTCCAGGCCAACTCTAGATCCCTTTATTTTATTTTTGCCCAAAGATAAATGACTTCAAAGCCTCTGAGGCTGGGATTAGTTAGAGAGCCAAGTACTTCACAGAGTGAAACACACCAATCATCATAACACAGGGGTAAGGACTTTCTGCTCCACTGGACCAAATCTCCCCCATAGCCCAACTTTGACAGGTGGGTGTGCTGACCCACCTGTCAATCATCTGATGGATTGTGGGTCAAAGTTGACCCACAAGGGTGGTTGGGGGATACAAGCAAACTTCAATCCTGCTTTCTTCAGGGGTTTACAACAACAACAACAACAACAACAACAACAACAACAACAACAACAACAGAGTCAGCTAATTAATATTAATAACAACTGTTAAAGTGATATTATAATGGCACTAAAAATATTCAAAACCTGGGAGAATACAGAGGTCTTACCCAGCACTAAAAATACATTAATGTGGGCACCAGGCAGGTATTTAGGGAAATTCTGCAACAAGGGGTGGGGTGGGGGCACTGCCATGACGGCCTTCTGCCTTGTGCAAATCTTCTGCAGTTCAGAATGAGGAGACACCAACAGCAGGGCCCTGTAGATGCTCAGCCAGACACCTCTGAGAAGCCCACAAGCAGGGCATAGGATAATACTATTTACTGCTACTGTTCCCCAGCAGATGGCATTCAGAGGCATGATTTGTCCCTATGAATCCGTCTGTACTTTTAAGAGTCATCCAGGTTGGTGGCTATCGCCACATTTTGTGGCAATGAATTCTATAGCTTGATTATGCACTAGAAGAACAGCCCTGTTTTGACAGTGGAGTCTCTGGGATCAGTGCAGATATTGCTACTAACACGTTTCAACAGATCATTTATTGGCTGCCTGAAAATAAATTGTCATCAAGGAGGTGAGAATCCATGACATTTTCCAAGATCAGAAGAACAAAAGACCTTTCCGCTTTATATTCTATATCAAATAGTAGCTAAAAGGTACAACAACTCATTGCGTTTCAATCAGATCTGTAGATGCAAAAATTTAGACAAACGTCTGAGCACAACATTCCAAAAGTACGCAGAAAATATTTTGCAACTGGTAATAATTTGGGAATTGTGTGAACTCTTCCTCCCTCTTCCTCTCCATTTATTAAGCAAAAGATTATACTCACTGGGTAAGGAGCTGTCTTCTTTTGATATGATAGTTTTCTGCTTCTTCTAAAATAGAATTAAAGGGTTTTTTAATATTAAAAAATGTGAGTCTTCTATTTCTTTCAGCCACAAGAAAACATAAAAATTTCCTTTTTCTACAGGGTGACAGCCCATCAAGATAGAGCTATTCCTGACAGAATGAGCAAGCAGTGCATGTTTCTTCACTGCTTATGTTGGTTTTGTCCAATGGCTGTGGAGCAATTATCATGATGTATGTTATTAACATAATCTGCATGGCAAGGTAGCTGGAGAACTAACATTCATACCTCCACAGATGTCTTCCACAGTAAATAGATCTCCTTTGATGTTGCCCAATCAAGGGGAACTACATAATCATCTGGTAATAAAGTGTCTACGAAACAAGATTTTGCACAAAGTGGTTATTTGACCTACATACTGCAAATAACGAAGAGTAACTATAACCTGAGAAGCATGCTAGTAATTTTAGTTGTTACTAGTGTCACAACCTGAGCATGCAAAATACAGATATCCCATAGTTGAGACACACATGCACTGATATCTTGACTTCTCGTGCCGTTAAAATATTTGGGAACTAGCAACTAAGAGTATGCACGAATTCCGATAAAAATAATTATTGTATTGGGAGATCCAATTAATCAGTATGTGGGGCTAGATCTACTACTGTTCATGCACCCGTGCAGTTATCACTGGATGTTGCAGTAAATAATTTGTGAACCTACAAGGCCACATAGATAACAAAAAGTGTTGGGAGTGTCTGTATAGACGTAAACACACTGTACCGGCCAATAAAAAAAGGTCAGTGTGGCAGTACAGAGAACGAAGCAGTGTATAAAACAGAATTTATGTGGGCAAAAAAATCCACTTTTTTCATATGCCCATATGGAGCAGCTTCATACTGATGTCCTGGTCCATCCTGCCCAATTTTTTTCAGTTGGCATCAGTTTTCCATGAGGCAGAGGTCCTTCCCAGCATCTACTGCTCGAGACAGATTTCGGGTAGGAGGTGCCAGGGCATTACATCTGGGACATCCTGCAGACAATGCCTCTGAGCTATGGCTCATTCCTTCTTTATAATAACACATACTTAACATATTGCACAACCACAAGATGTAGCCATGGCTGGTGGTTCAGATGGCTTTAAAAAATCTTAAGACAAATTTATGGAAGATAGATTTATCAATGACAGGTAGACCATAGTTTCTAAATGGAATCTCCATATTCAGAGGCAATATACTTCCATATACCAGAAATACCTGGAAAGGGCTATAATATTCCCAGTGGCATCTGGGAGAATGCAGGGCTAGATGGACCTTTGGTCTCACCCAGCAAGCAGCTCTTTAGATAAGGGTACTATAAACAACACTTTTATGGTAGCACTGGTGGTTTGCTGTTGGCATGGATTATTTCTGTAGCATTAGAGGGAGAAATGTTAACAAGCAGTGCTTAATTTTCTTCTGTGGGTATGTGCATGTAGACTTGTTAAATGTTCCGAAGCAAGCTGGGAAGAAAATGCTGAAAACAGTAGCATCGAATTTGTTGTGTCAAGCAGTAGTGGATGCTTTAGGATCTACAAAGAGACTGGGAATAATTGAACCTCCATACTGTGTTGAGACTGAAAGCTGGATTTTGTAGGCAGAATTAAGGGGACCAAGAGTATGCAGAAAGTGAAGGGCCCAGGTAATCTGTAACCACATTCAGCTATGAAAACAAGTATGCAGAGCAGGCCTGCTAAAATAAATCAGCACTTATCTTTATTTTAGGCATGATTAAGACTATAGAAGAACACAATATGGAACAGCAGTGTAATTTTCCCCACTGCAGTATTTCCCTCTACAATTACAAATGTTGCTATTGTAACGCAAGCCTAATTAAGGAAATTGGGGGAAGTCACTAAATGTGTATATAAGACTTGTAAAGGAATAACGTAACACTTGAAAAGGCCAAGATTGTGGGCTCAGTTAATGTTCCAGAAACTGCTGAAGGCTACGTCATTGCTGAAGGTAAGCAAGTGTAGACTGAAATGCCCATGGGTAGGAGACCACACATAAGGCTGAAGTATAAATAATATGAATGCCAAGCTGATAATGGTTAAATCCAAAGATTAAGAACAAACATTTACTGAAGGGTTAAAATCAAATATTTTGTGAATGTATAGTGATTTTTAATTTTCATTCTAAAATAGCCAGAGGAATTTTAAATTTCTTGGATGTTAAACACTAACCGTTACCCAAAAGCATTCAGTCTCTATTAGGAAAAGTTAAGTCCAAAGCAATAAAATCAAAAGAACATTACACCAGCTGTGGGTAGGACTCTCTTATATATAAGACCCCATCTACAGCTGGTGTAATGTTCTTTTGAATGTATTGCTTTGGACTTAGCCACACACACACACACAGAGAGAGAGAGAGAGAGAGAGAGAGAGAGAGAGAGAGAGAGCAGTGGTTGGCTCACTAGGCAACTTTGCTAAGCAATAAGTACCTAACTTGCCAAATTGTATCACTTGTTTCCCCCCCCCCCAAAAAAAAAATTAGTTACCCAGTGGAATTCCTGGAGAACCAAAATGTTCTACAAGTTGAAGTGCAAATCCTAGGGATAAAGGAAGCCCCAAAACACTGGCTTTCATTTTCAAAGGATATTGTTCGTATTTGATTGGGGAATACTCCGGCTGCTCAGTTTCATTAACTTCTTGTATCTTTTCAGAGTTTTCAGCTGAAGAGTCAGTTTCTTGAACTGAACACAAAATATCTGGCTGAGTAGTTGAAACATCTGGAGATATGTTCTCCCTCTTTTTCTCTGTGTTAGCTTCCACAGCTTGATCAAAAGCAACAGCTTGCTGTTCGCTAGGTAAGGAAGCTCTACAAGACACATAAGTACATATCTGAATTGGAGGAGCGACTACTTTTGTTGAAAAGTCCATAGATTTCTGTGCAAATTGGCTGGAATATTTACATAAGAGAGGTTCTACATCAAGATGAGATGATTCTATTACTAAATCATAACTAGAACGTACTGGATGTTTATAGCAGCCAAGGCTTTGCTTGTTCTTTTCTCTAGCCTCTTCATTTGAAGTCTCCTCTTGTTCCACCAGTACAACAATATCCTTTAGTACTTGCTCGTCCTTTCTAACTGGAATCTGTCTGGGTAAACCAAAGCTAGGGGCCAACTTGAAGATCCTTTTGCATCTTCCTTTTTTCCTTGGTGTAGCTAAAAGGCTTACATTGTTTGGATCACTGGTTTTAGTACTGAATTCTGTCATGAATTCACCTGTCTCAGTGCATGGCATTCTATGGATGTTCTCAGTTAGCTGGGGTGTTTGAGCACAATCTGTTATACTGTTGTTTCCATGTAACACTTCTCCTTTCACTAATTCTTTATTAGGTTGATATTCAATCAATTCTCCAGTCATTCCTGAAAATACTTGCTTGGTCCTCCTCTCCCTCTTTGGCCTTTGCTCATACATGATCTTAGATGTACCATCAGGCCAACTCAAACAGGAATCACTTTTGTCCAAGGTGGTTTGGGGCTGTTTGTCAGCCAAGTCAATAGAAAAGAAAGCCCAGATATTTCCCTCATTCTTTTTTGATGGCCCAGGAAGATGAGGAGCGGCTAATTTTTCCTCATCGCTGAGCAGTTTCCTTTCTGGGCCAGAATCAAATGTGACTTCAGCAGATGCAGCTTTGTCTTTGTCTTCTCTATTTGTCAGTATTTTTGTACTATTTTCAGTAACGTGGTCCAACTTCAGAGAAGAACTGTGCTTTTCATACTCCAAGTCGTTGCTCTTGCCTTCTACAAAGTTTACATTTTTAATTTCATTTGGCAAATGATCACTGAATGATTGTTCAGTTCTGTTTTCATTAGGTGCAGATGGCAAATGCATTAGATGTAGACTACCGTCTCCTGCAAAAGCTTTCCTTTTTAATGAATTGTCCAACACTGGATCCACCATATCAGAAACAAGGACACTTCCTTCTTGCAACTCACTATGTGTTAGACTGTTATCATTGGCAGAGTCACTCTCAACACCTTCTTTTAGCTCATTCTGGTGCCCAATCACATATGCTGATTTTCCATTGTCTTCTGAATCTTCCAGGCCACTGTGTGATGACTCTTCATCACTTGGAGTGAAATGTCCACCTGACGTTTTCCCCATAGCTTTCATGGTAGCACCCTTCATTCTTCTGTTCCTCTTTTGCTTCCTCCTCTGTTTCATCTTGTGCAACCTGTGCCTCTTCTTTACAACCGACTCCCTAAACAGAATAAGAACTAAATATGAACAAATTATTAAGAATAATTTTAATAAAAACATAAGTTACAAAGTTCCTAGTTAAAATGAAAACCCCAAAACATGCATTTGAGTTGAAGAAAAAATGAGGTTGTCCAGAAGAAATAAATGTATTAGGATACATTTAGGATATAGCATTTCCTTAGTAGAGGTTAATACTGCAGCCTAATTTTTGCTTTCGGTTCAGTGAAATGAGGGAAATTAAGGCTGAGTCTGCATATGCAGCATAATGAGGTGCTAGAAAAGACTGTACCATCGGATTACAGGTGGATATAATTTTTGAATGTAGAAAAATACCATTAGGAACATCAGTTCTAGAACAACCCTTTTTCTCTGGTAGTACTTTTCTAGTTCTCTGCCACCAGTTATGTTGCACTAGTTGACCTAGGCGTGTCATTTTTGTATGATTGCAAGTGCCCAAACATTCTTATTGAGCAGCTAGATGCAAGTGTATCTTTCCAAACTAAATAGTAATAAACTCTTTTTTAAAAGCAGGCCTATCAAAGTTAAGTATTCTTAAGCCCCACTAATTCAATTAGAATGACTTAGACCTGGACTGTAGGTTTTCAAAATATATTATGGTGCTTAAGCCACTGTTTTATGGTTGTGAAAATAAGGGGAATTATTTGAAAGTAGTGCTTGGCAAATGTAAGATTGTGTTGGTAAACCATCAAAATTGTAGTAAGCCTATTCTGACTATGTATTGAATTCAGCATTCACGGGTAGCATTATTAATTAGTATGGATGCATAAAAACAGAGATGCAGTTGGAGGAAGAGTGGCAAGCTGTTGACTTGCTATCTATTCCTAGTGTGCATTTGACAAAATGTCTGAAAGACAAAGCTTGAAAGTGTGTAAAGGAAATATTAAGTTTCTTGGATCCGGTGCCATCAGTACACTAAAGACACCAATATTCTCTTTTTTTCCAGTCCAAGGAGGTGATAGAGTTTTGAACCCGTGCCATATCACTGAAAGACTTAATATGGGCCAAAAAAAGGAGACTCAACCCAGAGATTCTCCTGATCGCTAAGAACAGGGAACAAGATTGTTGCCTATATTGGATGGAACTACATTCCTCCCCACAAATTAGGCTCATTGTTTAGGAATAATCCTTGATCTAATCTTAAACTGCTGCACAAACTGCACCCGTTCTTAGAGGAGCTCAGGTTATAGTTGCACATGCCTCAGTTAACTATTTTGACTACTGACAGCACACTCTTTATAGTGATTGCTCTTGAGAAGCATTTGGAAAGTACAGCTGGTACAAATACTACTACAAAAGTTCTAGCTGGGGCTAGTTTTCTGGAGCATACAACTGCTCCCCCCCCCCCCCCGCTGTACTCACCACTGATCCATTTCCAGGCTCAGTTCACGATACTGGTTATCATCTTTGAAGCCCTAAATTGTTTGGGACTAGGCTTTCAAAAGGACTGTAGTGTAAACCTTATTGCCATCTAAGATCAACCAAGTAGGCATTTTACATGTCCCACCTTTCCCCAAGTATGATTGGCAGAAACACAAAGGGGGCAATCTACTTGGTTAATTTAACAGGACCTCCTTAAGTTATATTTATGCTGGCAGGACTTTATCTGATTAGCATTATTTGGTATTTCATCTTTTTGCCTACTTGGTTTTGACATTTTAATGTCTTGCTTTGACTGATTTCTATTGTTAGCTGCATTAGCCACCTTTCTGATGTTACCGGGCAAAGCAATTCTGTGGGAGCAGGGGCAGAATCCTTGGTGGAAGGGCAACGAATACAAAGCCCTCCTATTCACATACTGGCCTGGAAGTAAGATGGTGGAGGGGGTAGTCACTGGAATTAAAATAAGCATACAAGTTCCAAGGCTGGCATATCCTCTTTCTCCTACCCACCCCACCCCCTGCTTTGTCATGGGAACAGGGGAGCTTTGCGTCCTCATCTAAAGCGACTCTCAATCTGCCTCCTATGGCTGCCAGAGTACCAACAGCCATGGATGCTTCCACAGCTGCAACCAAGAGGCCTCTGGAAGCAGACATCCTTGTCAGCGGAGAGTGAGGTCAACAATGTCCTGCTGCTCCAGAGACACAGACCATAGGGCTGCATCCTAAATGGATCAAAATCAAATTGAAAATATATACTCTTTCCCATGGTAGAATTTTTAAAAACCCTACTACTTCCTTACTAAGCAATTAGTTCACCACCAACCACTTTTATACCTGATGCCCACCCTTCACACATTGCAAGTATTGGAAGATATTATGTGGCCCTGCAGAGCAGATTCATTTTCATTCACTAGATCAGGTACTCGTCCATCTTGGAAATATTAGTTCCCCTCCCAAAACACTACTCATTCTTTGTTAACACAAGTTATTTCTTGCTCGTCCCCCCCCCCCCATTTATGGCAGCAACATGCAGGAAGTATGAACACATTGAGGTTTCTCTTATATTTATGACTAGGAACAATGTAGCTCCTTGCCTGCTATAAGGAGGAAATGCAGGCTGATGAATCATGCCAACTTTGGGCAGGACAATCCACCCACACTTACATGATGTAACTGAATCACGCTGATGAATGGGTGCAGCTACATCCCAAGCCACAAAGTCCTCTACACATCCCACTTGCCAATGGGGGAAGACACCTTGCCAGTTACTAAAAGTGATACATTTTTACACTCCCTGTTGTAGATACTCAAATACTGACACAGCAATCAAGGGAGATACATGAACATTGTTAAATATATATATATTTAACGTATTAAAGTCACCAGACTGGATATTCATAGCAACCTCTACTACTGAAAAACATTCAAAATGCAACATTTGCAAACAAATTAAGCAGCAAAATATCATTCAAAATTTTAGATTTAATAAAAATTTCTACTAAAAAGTATTTACATGCACATTTCAGAAATACAATTGAAAACAGGAACACACGCAAGTCACTTAACAAAAACAACATTAAATATTTTAAAGACTTTATTCCTGATGAGTCTGACTTATACAGCAAGCTTTCAATCCTCTCCTGCCCTTTCATCTTTTTTAAAAAATGAAACAGAAAGTTGTGCTAGCATAAACCTTGAATAATCAAACCAAACAAAGGTACTTTGTTGCTGTTTACATACCTACACAGCAAATCTTACCAGATAAAAAGACTACCTATTAAGGAATAATTAGAAAAGATCAAAGGCTTAGCACACTTTACTCTTATAACTAAGGTTCAAGAAATTACCTTTAACTGAACATCCTACCTACCTCATAGAGTTCCTACATATGCATATCCATGTAACCTCATTTGCAACCCTACTCAGGTTTTAAGTGTGTGGGGCAAATAAGAGTAGATCCAGAGATATACCCTCTTCACTTACAGGTAACTGCTTGCTACACAAAGCCAAAAATTAAAATACAAATAAAACCATCTACCAGATGACATAACAGGTTCATTTACCGCACACATAAACTCTGGTCAGGATATGTGAGAATGAGCCTTCCAATCAGTCTCTTGCCATGGTTGTGAATATCCACATCTGATGTCTGCAGAAATTTTCAGTGTGGTAGGAGTTACAAAGAATACATTCTGTGCCAACATCCCTAGATCATGGCTACTATCTTGCTTCTACTTTTCCAGATTTAGTAACCGAGAACTTTGTTATATAGTTTAAACATATGAATAATTTGACTTTAAAAAGTACCGTTTTAAGATATTTCTGCAAAGCATAGACTAGTACCTAAAACCCTTGTGTATGTGGCACAGAACCTCCAATTAAGCACAAGAAAAAGGAAGTCCCCTTAAGGAGGAAACACTCCATAGGCTCCCTGCAAACCTCTGGAGGCAGTTTTTTAGAGGGTTCGCTTTAAGGCAGGATCTTAAAAACTGATAGACAAATGGAGCAAGTCTGGATCTCAGCCACAGAAATCAAATTTTTGTTAACTAACCTTTAAAGCTATAGGAACTATGTACGTTTCCCCCCACAGTTGCAAAAGTATGCTGGTTATATCTGATCACCAATCCAATGCTGACACACCTACGATGAAGTTTTCGCAAATTTGGTGCCATGCAAGTGAGCAGGGCTCTGAACACAAGAGCAAAATGATAGAAAGCATACAACCAATCTATTCTATGGAGTCTTCAGCCTCTTTCCCCAAAGATGACTTGTTTTGCAACTCTTGTTGTGTTCTTCAAATGAGGCACATGAAATATGCATGTACTTTATTGGTTATGTTTATCATTCTTGTGCTCTTCTACAGCAGCCATGCACTTCCAATGGAGCTTACATAGGAGAAGTTCATGATATACCAAGGTCCTGGTCTTCCATATATATGGTTACTAAATCACAGTATTTACCAAAGTGCCAATTATCAGTATATCCTTAAATATATCCTGCCTTTTTAAGGACTGTATGACCACAATGCAGCAGCACAAAGGTTGAATCTCCCATGTTAAAGAGCAATAACAGAGGGAGAAAAATGTACTTGAGGCAAACTGTAGGAACATTTTTAACTTGAACATCCTGGGTACCAATTATTAACACACTCAGCCCATAGCTTATAATCCTAGTTGTTTAAATGAGGCTATTTTTGTATTAGTGATTCAGTGGCTTCTACAGAAATGCTGTAAAAAGCATTATATTGTTTAATTGTGTAAGCTAGCTTAATGCAAAAGTAGCAAATGTGATTGACATATTTTAAAATCCTTTCCTAACTAATGCCAAAAAGTTGAGATTTCTACAGTGACTGGTGCAGCCATCAGATTTTCATTTAGATACATATGAGCAATTAGCATTTTCCTTCACAGAAGCCTAAAGTTTCTCTTGCTCCACAAAGGTCTCATATTAACAGCCCCTTATTAGTAAAACTCAAAACCAGGTTTCATAATTGTCTTTGACAATTAAGTGATCTGCATATAGTAGCAGTAATCTGCAGTCTCTCTGCTCACCTGGGGTGAGCAATACTGTCTCCAAATAAGCAGGTGAGTAGCAAACTATCTCTGCCTCCCCAACAACTACTGCCCTTTAAAGCCATGAAACGCATATGTGCAACTAACAGAGAACTACACCCTGCTTTCTCAGATGGAAACAATGCAGGGCTGACATAGTTGCCAAAGGGCCAAAACAGGCATTTTGAGTAGCAAAACTGAAATAAGATGGCAATGGCCTCCTAAAAATATGTATTTATTAAGCAGATATAAGCCGTTTTTATTTTGTTCAGAGATTTATAGATACCAACAAGTTTGACAAAAGCATGTCTCCAGAGCAAACACGAAAATGTTCTGAATTTAGTTAAGATTCTCCAACTGTGTGTCATGCAAACATATTTATCAAGAGATGGAAAGTGGGTCTTTTATGTTAGATTTATTTTCCATGTAGAACAGGACAAATAAGGTTGCTTTAAGACAAAGTCACTACCTGATATTCCCAAGAGTTACCTCTCAACCCACAACTGGAGAGCCCTAATGGACCACACTGGTATTTTAATATTTTCATTCAACTTAAACCATAAAGCTCAGACTCAAGACACTAATTGTATTACACTGACAATGAATTGCTAAAACAATAGTACAAGAGAGCACAGCAATTGGGTGACAAGAAAAGAGGCAAACATTCAGTAAATTTTCACTACATGGTAAAAAACCAAAATTAGAACAATAATTAAGCCTCATGCCAGCTCAGCCTCAAACTTCGGATGAATTGGCTACTGCCTATATCATAGCTCATGTAATGTGGCTCTAAGTAACTGGTTCCAATGTCCACATATACCGGTATGTATACAGTTCCAGCTTTTTCAGTGTATTTCATTTATTGCTTCTTTCATGACAAAGCCGCATAACCAAACAAAAAAAAAGCAAGCTTGCACATACTACAATAGTGTGAACTTAGAAAAAGACAATGTAATCTTCATATTAAAATCTCTAGAACTGAACTTATCAGGATTCCATGTAAATTGTATGCTGATGTTTTGAAGTCAGAGGTTTTAATTGCAGGGCAGGGTCTAGACTACTACTGTCATAACTGACTGTTTGAACAACAACAAACCTCAAAGAATAAATGGGAATGGAAAAATGAGCTTCAGCTTGATGCCAACATTTGATTAATAAACTTAACTGAAACAACTGGTATAAAGTTGTTAGAACTGGACTGCGATTGAAAGCAGTAAAAAAAGGTTCAAACGCAACACCTATATATATATACTGAGTTATTCTTCTGGTTACCTGCATTTATTAAAAATTCATTATATTCTATTTAGAATTCTTAAAGAAACTGCTCAACAGTTTACAATGCAAAAACTCTTGTGTTAAAATCCAATGAAAAACCACCTGGTGTATCCACATTGTCACAGGGCTTAATCATAACCAAGATTAGTACAAATATATATTTTAAAAATATTTAACATTCAAATTTTAATATTAAACATGTATTTACATTATTTATAAGCATTCCCCAAGGGATAATTATCTGCATTAAGATTATTTAACCCTCAAAAGAAAGTAGCAGAATAGTTTGGAAACAATCCGACACTAGGAGTTAAGCTGGCTTTAAAATTTCAATTTATTAACGCTGCGTTTTATTATAGCTTGCTTTCTGAAAAGAGAATTAGCCTTAGCAAGTATACCCCGAGTTATCGGCTATTTGATACACTGAAAGTATTCCAAGAGTCTGAAGAGGCTCCCCACCTCTGTCTTCTTTGTGGAGGTGGCCATTGTGAAATTTTGTGAAAAGGCAGGACCGAATTCATGACAATGGGTATTGATATTTCATATTCATATCTTTCCAACATTTGAACAATCTTCTCACGGTTGACCCCATGTTCATTCCTCCTACAAAAACAAGAAATGAAGTTCAAGTCTGATCAATTTATAGAATCTCTCAGAATGATTTCAAATTGTCTTTCTTAAGAAGTTTGTCCAGGGTCAAACAGGTTCCTATATGTTTTTGCTCATGAGTAGAAAGACAGTTGGCAAACAGCAATTTTTGGCACAAAAGATTAGGCTGCTGTTGCTCTCCTTTGCTATTCCTTTTTGCAGAGTTGTATTTTCCCAGTGGTCATTTTTCACTAAAGAGCCAAACCAAAACCTACCACCAACAGCCCTCTGTCACTTAAATGAGCATCATCAAGATCCTAAGGAAATTATCTGCATGTTCAACAATCTAGTTTCTTGAAGATTTGAAATTAAGTTTGAATGAGAAAATACTAAAAAAAAGTCTGACAATATTTTAATCTAGGTTATATTTTTAGGTGGTGCACCCAATAACTCCATTTACTGCATTCTTGAAATAATTACAAATACTGGCTTGGATCCAGTTAAGTGACAGCATATGCAGAAGGCACTTCTGTTCACAAAAGGGCAAGTCCCCAATTTAAACCAATTGCAGCCCGCTATTCACAGCATTCACCCATGTCATATCCCACACCCTTCAGGAGTGTCTTTTCAGGGGCTGTGAAAAAGTGGGAGGCAGGAAAGCTTTGTTCTGCAAGCAGAACAGTTTGTCAGTTCCAAATAAAATGCACTATCATTATGCTTTCAGCAGCAGCCTTATTAAAAAAAAAAATCAAAAGCTTTGTAAGTTTCATCAGACTTATTACTATTCATTTCTACTAAGATATATGAATAGAAAAGGGGAGGGTGAAACTGAAAGGTGTGCAGAACACAATCCTCAGTGAGACAAGCGGATACAATGGTTGTCAAAAGGACAGTTCGTGGCAGGGTTAATGCTGAAGAAGTAGGGAGAAGCCTTACAAGTTGATATATGCCATTGTTCTTAAAAGCTGATTCACTGGTTACATAATCAAAATAACAAACTTCAAAGCTTTCATGTATTTTTAAATAAAACCAAAACATAGACCTCACTTTTCTAATTCTTCTGGATCAAACTTCCACCATGTTTCTGGTTCATGGAATTCTATTCGGTAGCCCTTTTCTAGAGCCTAAGCAAAGATAAAGAATTATGGTTATAAAAAGAATAGTGACAGAGTAGTAACTTCCAAAGGAAAGTATAAGAAACAAGCTTTTCTGATAAAGGCTGCTATTTTATACACTTATCTGGGCGTAAGCCCATTTAAATATGTGGAATTTACTTCTGACTAAGATGCATATGATTGTGCTGCAAGTTCAGCAGACTGAAAACCAGCATTTTGCCAGGGGGAAAGCTTAGGATTTACAGAAACATACATAAATTATAACCTGAAGATAATACAAAATGTAGATTTGTCAAAAATAAAATCAGACTGATTAATTCATTTAGTTTTCTCACTGAGAGGAAGAAATATGCTGTTTTATTTACCGCTTCTACATAAGGCTTCATTTCCCAGGCTTGTGTATTAGTGTTGTCTATTATAATTGGGGATCTTCCTTGATCCATTGCTTGTCTTGCTGCAATAAAATTATAATAAATTATACAAACAGCAATTATAAATATCACTTCCTTCAAATAACAAGGTAGAAAGTCTACTACAAAATTGCCAATGATACAACAAACTCCTCTTCAATGATCTCATTAGAATCAAGTTCAGGTCAAAGGCAAAGTTTTCCTATATAATACCAATAGCTGCCTTATCTGTTCTTTCCCATCAAGGTTCACAATTGACCAAAACTGATTAGTTCATTAGTCAAGTAAATCCAGATAGACTTCTGTGAGAAAATGGCGATGTGGCCTTTGCAAGTCAAAATGGTTGCATCTACAAAGAGAAGACAAGCCAGCTTCTGTACACAAGAATAGTGTGACAGTGCTACTGTTGTGTTTTGGGCTGAGTGGAGCTCATGTGCATTTCATAACTCTGTAGAAAAAATTTCAGAAAATGTAACTTTTCCTACCACTGTAGAAACATGAGAAAACCTGTTTAAACTTTTACATGCCCCAGAACTACCAAAGGCAGAGGAGTTCTTTCCTTTATTGCATCTAACAACCACAGGCTCCTTTGTCCAGTCTTGGGAAAAGAAATTTGTCCATTCTGTATATTTAACAGGCTACCAACTGCACATATTGGTGGATCTTCTACCACAAACTCTTGTATCACTACATCCATACTTTTAAGTATATCATTAACAAAATTATACATGATTAAGTTTAATATGTTCACACCTCTCTTCTGGTTCCAGTCATGAGCAGCACCTAGTTGACCAACATCATATGACCAACACCCATTGTTCTGCCGAAAGAATTCATCAGTGCTGAATATTATGCCATCACGACTCTGACCAAGCAGAATACTGTTAAAGGAAAAGGCAACACTGTTACAAGATAGCCAAATCTTGTTTTTGGAAAGCAAAACATATTACACTTTATTCATTTATTTTGGAGGTACTTTTGGTTTCCACTGCAAAGTCAACTATTTATAAATCTCATATTTATCTCACTACATTTCACAACTTCCCTGAAGCCCAGAGCACAAAACTTCTCTGGTGAAAACTCAGCTACTCACTTCTACATCAGCTCACTTGCTAAAACTGGCCATACAATATTGGCAAAAAATATTCCTGGCTTCCTTCATTTTCCTTTCAGTCCACAAAGACTGCAGAAAAACTATCCCAGAGGATACAGGATGTGAATTTCTACTCCTGATGGACCAACTGTGGGGTCATCCAGACTTGCTTTGTAGAACATAAAACACTGCAGGGTCAGCCAATCTGCACAAGTTAGAACCTCATTACCTAGAATGCTCCATGACTAGGATCATTTTTAAATTCAGCCACAAGAAACACTCAATAGATCATCTACCAACCATAGTTCACAAAAGCCATAGTAAATGCCTGGCATTGAGGTGCCACAAAATTATTTTGTTGTACCTTGTTTCTACTTTTAATGTTTTGTTTTTAAACTTAAAATGCATGGAAACAAACAAGTACTGTACTCTTTATAGCCCTACATGCATTAATTCTTACACCAAACTACCATTATTGCTATCTCATACATGGGGAAAACTCTGGACAAGAACTTTCAGACCAAATCAACCATAGCCAAGCTGAAATTCAAAGTCAGGACGCCTAAGACCCTAACCCCTATCTTGTGATCCTCAATAGAAAGTAACAGACATTCAATATTGTTTTTTTTAAATATCAGCTGCATTCAAAATCAGCTTCAATCACTGTTGGAGTTTTCAGGATTAAATAAAAAGAATAATGGACAGTATTCAGTGCACTCATTCTGCAAGGATTTATGCTTGTGCAATGGAATTTTTCCACCCTCCTATACCCATGTCTTCCCCAAATTGGTTCTGGAGGGTTTGGGGGACCGTTACAACAAATTTAGGGCATGGGCATGGGGAGGAGCAAGGGAGAATGTTGCATTGTTCAAGCAGAAATCATTGCACTGACAGAAAATTCATATAGCACAACTTTAGATACAGCCCATTATTTATCATTATCGTAATTGTTTTAATAATATCAAAGGATAGGTTATTGGCTTGTTTTGTTCTGGCTTTTATTATGTATTTTGTGTTTTTATCTTGTATTTTTATGCTGTGAACCACCCTCAGATGTACAGATGAAGGGCAGTTTACAAATTTAATAAATAATCACAACAACGATCACCCTTCAACTGAAGTTCTCATGGCAGTACAGTATACAAAGAATACAATAAAATACAAATTAAAAGGAACAATATACAATCATGGAATTATTCAACTCAAAAGTTCAGTTACAAAATAGAAACAATATTATGTTTTAAACATTTAAACAATGGTCAACAACTTTATTACTGAAAAAGCAAAATTTATTACTAACACATATGCCATTTAACGATTACTGTCTCACCAGTGAAATGTCTTGGATGATTTGAATTGCTCTCAAAAAATAAAAATGTTTTAATGGAACAAGAGTCCACAACATAAAATATTCAGCTTTCTTTCGATAGATAGATAGATAGGTTGATATTGTGTTTTAATGTTGTATTTATATATATGAATTATTTTTGGGGGGTGGCTGAAATGACCATGATGTTTGAAACATCAACAAACAATAAATCAAACAAAACAGATTTCTTTCTTAAAATTAAGTTGTCATTCACTTACCGAGATAATGTTGTCTTCCCTGAGCCTGGAAGACCTCTTAAAATCAGAAGCAGCTTTTGAGACTCACATAACTTGCCCTCTGGAAACTGCTGAGAAACGTTGCTTGATCCTTCATCTGGATAAGTTTTAATTTCTTTCCAACATGGTCGAGTTTCACAGAAACCATTACCCATGTGTCCATCAGGCATGTTATATCCATTTCTGGTGGGCTGTATATTATGATTACTAAAATGATAGGCATTATTTTCATCAGATGTTGCACTACTCATGTTAATATGGGTGTTTTTAAATGGTCCCACATTTGGGGGATGGAAAGTATCTGAACGAAGTGATGAGGAATTAGGTTCCTGAAAATTAAAACGAGGAGTGAATTGAGGAGGTGGTGGGCCATAAGGTATTATAAAAGGATGTGTGTTTTGCCAACTAGGCCTTAACTGAGACACAGAATCATTCCAGAATCTAGAACTATCCTGTTTGTTACATAATTGTCTCATTTCCCATACATCTCTTTCATTGTTACAACACCTTCTGTTGTCACTCCTGTGACCCGATGGGTCATTGTATGGATACTGTTCACTGCCTATTCTACGATTACTTGGTGCATTACTATAAAAACACTGACCACCACCAGGTGGATTCCATTTATTATATTCCCCAAGTGAATTTGTTTCTGTCCCCTGAAAGTGACTATCAAAACGATTTTCATCATTTTCAAGCTGATCAATTTCATTATAGAATTGGGACAATTCATCTTCTATTTTTGGCACATCACCAGGAAGAGCCTGTTTAGACACCATTTCTCTCTTTTTCCTTTGATCACGTATGCAATCAGCTTTACTTTTATAAATGGGTCCAATAAAGGCTTTGCTTGTGCTATATAATTCTTTATCTTCATTATGTTCTTTGATGAAGTCATTGTCTTCTCTGTTTTTACGTATATTGGTATTGGAAGGAGAAAAACGTTTGTTTCTTGTAATCTCAGTATTTTTTACTGACTTTGAAGGCTCTGGTGACACTGGTATTTTATCCATGAATGCCTTTACTTCTGCAGTTTCTTTTTCATTTTGTGCCTTTTCATCAGAAATGGACAAAGGAATAAACCCACTATGGGGTTTTTTAACATGTATTTCTTCATGAAGTTTTTGCAAGCCATCATAGGATTTACCATAAGGCTCTTCTGTTGATTTCATCCTTTTAGAACAGGGCTCTGTTGCCGATGCATCTTGACTTTCATGAAGCATCTTAAAATAATAAAACAATATAGTCACAGCATGATATCAGTTACTCTTCCCATGTATCCACCTACACCTGACTCATTTCTTAATTAAGGCTGCAATCCTACGCACACTTAGATGGTACTAATCCCCATAGGAAGCTGCCTTGCCCTCAGCCGGACCATTGACCCATCTAGCACAGTAGGGGCTACACCAGCAGTAACCAATATGGTGTCCTCTAGATGTTGTTGTACTCCAACACCCATGAGCCCCAATCAGCACAACCAAAGGTCAGGGATAATGGGAGTTATCTCCAAAAAACATAGGGAGAACATCATGTTGCCTATCCCCCATTAAAATTTATTTGCAGCAGTAATCCAAGTTTTCAAGCATGGGACATTCGCAGCCCCACATGAGGATGTCAGAGAATGAACCTGGGGCTTTCTGCACACATAGCAGATGTTCTACTACAGAACTGTGGCCGTCCTATTAAACAGAATGGAACTTATTTACATAGGATTGTTCTGTAAAGCTCCATTTTTGCGCATTTCTTCCCTGAGAAAGACAGTGGGACATACTTGAAGGGCTGCATTTTAAAATCAGTCAGAAATCATGAGGAAGGGCCTTAAAACCAGTGCTGGGTTTACATATAAGACAAAAAATTAAAGGGAAAAAAAGATTTTTTTAATCTTATATTTTGGAAATGTACAAATAAAATAAAACCTACAAACAGCAACAGCGTTTTGTGTTGTGTAGGCTCCTATTTGTTATGTGCAAATGGCTTTAGATACCTATTAGGCCCATAAATTACCATATAGCATATATTCAACACAAAAAACAGTGACAATTTGTTGTTGACAAAGGACAGCTGGGCATATAAAGGGTCCCATTACCTTCAGTAGCTTAGGGCCTCATCAAACCTAAATCCGGCCCTGCCTGCAACCATAGTAAGCACATCCGTTTAGCTGCAGGTTACTAAATAAAAGGAAGTTGTCCTTGTGCGTTAGTAACATACAATCAGAGTATGTTAAACTTCATATTTATAATCACCAAACGAACAGACCAGTAAAATATGATGATAATCTGAGGCCAGCCCCTGCTTATCTGAGAACATAATTCCCAACAGGCATATTATTATTTTTATTATTTTTTAGTCTCCCTGTGGGTTAATAATGAGACACTATGTCACCACGCTATTTTAACCGTGTCCTTTTCTGAGGGACGCCCACCAGATGCCTTAACCAGGCGCAGGTTATGGGATGTCACTCGTTTCACGCAGCATGTCCGCGTGTTTACCAGCCAACCCCTCACCGAGCCCGGGGCCTTGCCTTCCGTCATCTTCCTGTGCGCCACGCATCCCACCCACCCGCCCGGCTGGAAACAACGTGCCCCGATGCCACCACCCCGGCGCCAGAGAGCGAGCGAGAAGCACAGGACAAGAGCCCCGAGGGATCCTTTCGAGGGACCCCAGGCGCATCCCCGCTCACGCGGAACCAACACCCAACCCGCGCTTTTCACTCTTATCCCCTCCAAAGCCAAGTTCCCTATCCGCGTTTTTAGGCAGCAACACCAACCTCAAATGGACGACGCGGCTCGCTTTTCCAGCGGGCTCTCCGAGGTCAGACGGGCACCGCCATGCTCGCGGGGCTGAGGTAAAACATACCCCCGGAAAAGGCTCCAACCCCCGCTTTCCAAAATGGCGGTTTCTCGCCGCGCCGCGCATGCGCGAGTGGCAGCTGCTCGCGTGTGGGGGCGGGGGGAGGCGGTTGTAGTTCTCGAGGCCAGCGGCAGCCACGCCGAAAACTACAGCTCCCCGAACCCTTAGCGGGCTCACGTGATGCTGCTGAAATGAGGAACGTGGAACTCTGGAGAGGGCGGAGAAGAATTTAAACACACACACACACACACACACACACACACACACACACACAGATTGAGAGAGAGAGAGAGAGAGAGAGAGAGAGAGAGGCTTTTTGCGGGAAGGAAAGCGGCAGTGGCTCTCACGGGGCCAATTTCAATGGGGGAGAGCGGCGTCTGGGAATATGGGAAGCAAAGAGAGTCTCTTCCTCTGTCCGGAATTCCTTTACTGTATTGAGCTTTGGTGCTGATGATGTGGTGGTGGCTGCCAACTATGGATACTGTTATCCACGGTACATCCAGCCCTGTGCAACTGAAGAAGCAGTCGTAGGCACATGGGATTGAGTCAAATGGAGCTTCCGCGAGAGTATTATTTATTATTTATTGAATTTACATACCAAGAGGTCTCAGTATGCATGCACAGGACTGTGCTCGCATCTAAATTCGCTTGTTTTAAAATAAGTGTTATGCTCCACCTGGAAGCATTTGGGGCACCTGAGGCGAAGCACAAAATGACATACACACCCACACCCTGCCAGGGAAGAAGGGGCGAGTGAAGATCTACATCAGGGACAAGCAAGGTGAGCATAAAGTTCTGCATTGGGTTCTGCAGCCTCCGTGGATCCTGCTGCTCAAATCTCTTTGCTCATCTTGCCCCATGGGTGGGCCTGCTCATGGGTGTAGTCAAAGGGGCAACTGCCCCCCCCATCAAGTTGCATTGCAGATAATTCGGTTCTGTCTGCCCCCCCCCCCCGACATAGAGCCTGCCCCCCTAAAAAAAAATCCTGACTACATCCATGGGCCTGCCCTGTCTAGAACTGTCAGTGTTTAAGCTCTAGGTTGCCATGGTTATGATTTATTTATAATTTATTTATACTTATTTACTGGCAGGACCCCTATCCCTTCAAGGAACAGTTACATCAGCTGCTGGACCTTTTCTTACTCTTCCATTTCCATACCTTGAAAAAGTGCCATTGCTGTTGGGGTGTGGGTGGGGAAATGATACAAACCCATCTGGAAATTATTGTGCACTTTGATCTTAAGGATGTGAGGGCAGCTTTTCATTATCTACCGAAAGGGCATTCTTATGGAATAGGAATAATTTATTATTATTATTATTATTGGCCAAGTACATTTTCCAACCTACTTGGAATTTGTTTCGGCTACATTGCAATGTAAACATACAGACACTGTTCCTCTCACAATACAAAGAAGCAAAGAAACCCCACCCATATTTTACCTCCCCTTAAGCTGTTATACAACTACAAATTTAACAATTTAATGGCACAAGGGGGGAAAATTATGGAAGTGAAGACTGATTGATAAAAGCAGTTTTGATTTAAACCTACTCCCTTGCCAAATGAGAAAGTCCCATTGAACCCAACAGGGCTTGCTTCTGTATATAAGGTGTGCTGTGATGAGGAAGGAATATTGTCTAGTTGCTCATAATTACTGAGTATAAAAATAAATTCTCAACTATTTTGTATTAAAATAGGGTGTTAATGTTTATATTCCAAATAATTATTCTGATTTTTCAAAATAAACAACAAAGTGGTGCTGACGTTTTAGGGTAGAAAATCCGGCTGTTGTAACTTGATTATTTCTTCCACAGGTGAAAAATCCTCATCTAAATAATATTTAAGTTATAGAAAGGAAGATGTGGCTATACAGTACTTTCAAAAGGGGCCTAATATCTTTACCCAGAAGTCTCACTTAGTTCAATAGGGTTTTCTTACTGGACTGCAGCTTTTGTTTCCTTGTTTGCACCTTTCAATCCAGACATGGAATCTCTCAAGAGCCTTCTATTATTAAAACAATCATTTTCTGCCCCAGATGCCTTTCATTTTGGGGGGAAACAAAATAAAATAAAAAATTCTTTCCAGTAGCACCTTAGAGACCAACTAAGTTTGTTCTTGGTATGAGCTTTCGTGTGCATGCACACTTCATTTTGGGAGTTTCCTAATACTCATTTCCCTGACTTTGGGAGCCTTGGTAATGCACTCATGACATTTTCCTCAGCAAGAGGTTACAGCTGCTGTGAGAATAGTACTGTTAAGTTGTGGGTGGACACAACAGACGACACAGCGATTTCCAAAACAGCTCTTATTTATTTGCAGGCTGGAACAGAACTGAACTGGAGGCCTCAGCCACCAGCTTATATAGAGCTCAGCTACAATGTAACAGTAACAACATTCTGCAGCTAACCAATCCCTGAGTGTCAGTTTCTAATCCTTCATTTGCATAAGCTGACCTGAGTGAAAACCGCTGCAGAATAAACTATATACACACACACCCCTGGTGGCCAAGGTGGGAACTTCAATACATAACAAGTACCTTGTTGTATTTTGTAGCTGAATAGTTCTCTAGGATATAGGAAATAAATTGTTTATTAAAAATAACTTTGAAGTTAAATCAAGGTCTTTAGAAATATCTAAGGAGTCTATGGGACGCGGGTGGTGCTGTGGGCCACAGAGCCTAGGGCTTGCCGATCAGAAGTTCGTCAGTTCGAATCCCCGTGACAGGGTGAGCTCCCGTTGCTCTGTCCCAGCTCCTGCCAACCTAGCAGTTCGAAAGCACGAAGTGCAAGTAAATAAATAGGTACCTCTCCAACGGGAAGGTAAACGGCATTTCCGTGCGCAACTCTGGTTCGCCAGAAGCGGCTTAGTCATGCTGGCCACATGACCCGGAAGCTGTACGGCGGCTCCCTCGGCCAATAAAGCGAGATGAGCGCCGCAACCCCAGAGTCGTCCGCGACTGGACCTAATGGTCAGGGGTCCCTTTATCTTCACCATTAAGGAGGAAAATAATAGTACAGAAATTTTGTAGGTAGCTTTGGGAAATGGCCAATTGATGTGGAAACAGAAATCTGAGGGTAATATCTATCAGTAATAGCAGATCACTACTTCACACCAGACTGCATATAATTTCCCCCCTAGATGGCTTGGTACAAAAGAATGCCTAAAGGCACCGGCACCAGCATATATTGCCACTTCCATTTGGGTAACACAGTGGTAATACAACACACTTCTGTTCTGCATAGTGATGAAATCCAGCGAGATGATGTGTGGGGTATATAAATAATAATAATAGTAATAAATATTACTACTACTACTACTACACAGAAGGGGACAGATAGTTATTAGAACACTGAGCATGGCTAAGACTGTCATCTGGAGTGTCCAGCTTCCAAGAACAAATGAAATGGAGACCAGAGTTCTGTACATATATTCCAAATAAAAATAGAGGCAGAATGGATCCAAAACTTCTGATCAAATTCAGTCCTCTGCTAGAAGACATAATTGTGCATCCTTATCCCACACAGCCCCATGAAACCGGACAAAAAGTGTCATGTTCAGGGTGGGTACACCCCAAAAGCTGCCTGTAGCATGTTGTTGTTCTTCAGTCGTTCAGTCCTGTCCGACTCTTCGTGACCCCATGGACCAGAGCACACCTGTAGCATAATTAGCTTCAAATAGTTCAACCACCTTCTTTAGTTCTATATTCATCTCGACACATGCAAAATTAGCACTATGCGTATGCAGTTTTAATGAATTATTTAATACACATTTCAAATTTTAGAATACATTTAAATTTTTACACTGCAGCAGTAAAAGTTCAGATTTAATTAAAGGAATTTTCTGTGCATAGTTTCATCTTAACTCGTATTTACCATTATTCAAATCTCCATTGTCCACTTTTCTCCCTCGGTCAATTCCAGTTGCTATGGCAAGGCAGCAATCTTCAAAGCATTTATATAAAGGTTTTCAAATCTTATTTCTTTGATGAAGCAGCAAGACTGGGATTTTTCAGCTGCCCCATCTGCTGGAAGTGACATGCAACTATGTTTCATTTGCCATCATTAAAGCTGGTTAAAAGTATTACAAAGGAAATTCTAGGAGACATTTGAAATATTTGTTGATCTTTGATTGAAATAGAGAAGCACAGTGCTTGACTTCTCTTCCTGAATCCATCTCAGATTGCTGTAGCTTCAGTGAACTCTAGCAATGAGCAGGGACAGTATGGAACATATCGGACTGAACAACTTTTTAGTTATTACTATTGTTATTATTAATACATTGTTCTATAACTGTGTACAGAACATCTTGGAATGTTGCACTAACAGCAGTTGTTCTGGGGGGGTGACTACAATGGCTATTGATATCTATGTAGAACTCCCATCAGCACAAACTTGTTTAGAAATGAGATTACTCTTTCTTATTCCAATTAATTTTCTTCAGGCAACTGTCTTTCCTCCAGATATCAACAGGAAATTATCCCAATCCAAAGCTCCATAAATGTTCCAGTGTACACACTGAATGTATGCGGCTTTGCTATTAATTAAATGAAGAAGTCAGGCCCCTCAAATGAAATGGCACATAGAGGAAAGGACTTCGAAATAGAGGGACTCTGCACACCTGCTCTTCTGAGCGTAGAACAATGGTAGAAAAGGGATAAGTTTTGTTTTTCTTTCCTTTTTAAAAATATTATGAGTTTGATGCAGTTTTATGATATGTTATGGGTGTGTGTTTTAAGGATTTATTTATTTTTTGGATTAGTGTATGTATATGTTAACATTTTGTTACTTTTTTGTTATTTATGTCATATTTTTTTAAACCATTGTATTCATGTTGTACGTTGCTTTTGTTCATGGCTCCTGATGGAGAAATGTTTTACTCCGAACCATTATAGTTGTTCATTAGAGTTCACCATTATCCGTTCTCCTTTTTTCATTTTGTTCATTTGGGGTGCTTTCTTTTCCCTTTTCTTGTTTCACCCATGAAGCAACAAGCTAGGAGGAGCACAGAGAAGAAACTCCATGGTGCATCTGCAGTAACACCGGATGCCTTCATCTGCCCCAGCTGCAACAAAACATGCCTCTCTCGTATTGGTCTCTACAGCCACAGCAGGCGCTGTAACTCTCCAACCATTTGAATTCCTACTCAGCTGCAAAGCTACTGGGAGACCTCGGGCCTGTCAATATCTCTTAACTTCACCCACCCCACAGGGTTGTTGTGAAAATAAAATGGAAGGGAGGGAAAGGCATGTGTGCAACTTTGAGTTCCTTGGAGAAAAGGTGGCATATTAGAAGTTTAGCTAATAAAACAAACGGGAAAGGAGATTTGTGGAAATGCAAATGATGGAACAAATGATATGTCCCTTTTGGAACAGTTAATTTAGTTTTAAAAACACTGAATCTAAAAGTGAGTGGTTGCTGGTTACTAAGTCAGCCTGACTGATTCTCCTCTGAAGAAGTATGTTCCTATCCTATCAGTTGTACAGAACTTTAGTTAGTGAGCAGCTGGAAGGTGGAGCAAGCAATGCTAATGGCTCAGCAAAAGCTGATTTATCTACTATCTCTAGAGGTTAATGTTTCATAAAGTGGCATGGGCACCTGTTTGCTAACTGAAAGCATTGGAGCTAGCTGTATCTTGTAAATACAGTGCCACAACTGCTGTAGCAGAAACATTAATTTAGGACTAACATGTTATACATTTGCTGGTTTCGTGCAGATCTCTATCTTTAATCCCAGTTGCTTCGGTGTACCTTTTGAAGAGAAAGTATCCTCTTGCTCATTGCTCTTAAGGATGTATTCCCATAAACAATTATTTGGGAATGCCCACTAAACTCAACAAAACTTTATTTCCAAGTTAATATGCTTATGACTAGCCTGCACTTTTATTGGGTGTGTGTGATATATGAAGTGATCTCACGTAATGAAACAATAGGACAGATGTGTTGGCAAAACTGCCCTGTCTCAAATCTATATATATAAAAATGTTCAAGATGGGTGCGCGGATGCGAATGCCTTGCTCCATAACCGCTTGACCGGTTGCCTTCAGATTTGGACACAACATTCCTTGGCCATATGGGAAGGTTCTTAGGTACCTAGATTGCAAAAATATCACACCTTTCCCAGGTAAATCGTGAATTTGTGCAAAAAACAACAACAGCGCCCTCCAGTGGACGTCAAAGGAACACACGCTTTACAACAACAGACTTCAGAAGTGGGTGGGAGGGGGAGCAGAACTTGAGGTCGCCTCAGCCAATAGGCTGTTGACCGGGGAGGGCCGAATAAACCTTTAGCTACCACCGCCATAACAACTCCTTGCCTCAGGCTCAGCCAATTCCCATTTTAAAACAGTGAGCAACAGACATGAGAGTGCGGAGGTGACGGAAGAAATCACAGCACTCAACAGAACAACCTGTGGAGAGCCAGGCGAAACCGGGGGGGGGGGGACTGGAGAGAAGGGAGGTAGGAGATCAACACAGTTTTGGAGTGACCACGGAGAGTGCGGGGAGGGGAAAAAAATCACGCTGCGTGAGTGGGAGGAAGACAAAAGGGGGGGACTGAGAGGAGGCAGGCTTAAGTTCATCGGGATAACGTGTGGGAAACCAGGTGAAAACCGGGGGGGGGGAGGAAGACTGAAATGGGGCACATGGAAGTTCGTGGGCATAAGCTGTGGGAAACCAGGCAAGAACGGGGGGGGGGGGGAGCCACAGCAAGGTGTGGCCCGGCCAGCTAGTCAGATATAATCATGTAGCTTATATGATCAGCCCTCCATGTTCCAAATTCAGCTGTGCTATTTTATGGCAGCCATTCTAAGCTGTTTCTAAGTTTCCCCCAAATCAATGGCTCTTATTTCCAAGCCAGTGTGTTTATGACGAGGGTATAATAAATTAAAAGTGCTAAAACCGTTGTAAGTTAAGAAAAGGAATTACATTCTAATACTTGGAACGTGTGTAAGGCTGTAAGTTCATTGCAAAATAATAATAATTGATCAGGTGTATTTTTGCCAGCGGAGTTGTGAAAATATTGGGGGGGGGGGTTCCGTCAAGCTGATGTCACCACACAACACAGGTAATGGAGTTTGTGGGGTGGCATAGCGACTGCAGTGGGGTGGGGCAGTGTGTTTCTGTTTCACCTCTATACCTTCACTCCTAATTCAGACAGAGACATGTTCCAAATCCCTGGAAGACAGCTCCCAACCATTTTATATAGACACTGAATAGCATAGGAGACAGAGTGGACGTCTACAAGACCCTACAGACCAAAAGCCATGGGGTCAACTAACAGAAGGACACAGCAGTCTGTGATATTGAAAGCCACTGAGAGATCAAGAAGAAGCAGTGGGGTCACACTCCCCATCCTTCTGTGGATAAAGGTAATCAACCAGGGTGACCAAGGTTGTTTTTGTGATAAGACCAACTTTGACTTGCTCATTATGGTCACTTTGTTTCAATATCTGTGCTGAGTTTCAATTTAACTATTACACTGTACTTACTACTTGTTGCAATGGAGCATAAGTCGCTGGTTTTTAAAAGCTGGGTTAGTAGGGTGGTTTATTTGTGTCAAGCAACCTGAACTTTTATAATATTTGATCAGCAAACTCCCTTCAATTATTGAACATACCATTATTATCATCATTAACTTGTTGGCATCCATCTGTCTTGAGAGACAACAGAGCGTATTTCTAGAGGTGAAGCAGCACTGAAGTGACCTCCCCTGCGGCACAGGCCTGGGCAATGTGCATGGAGGTCCTGGGCTGCCCAGATGACAAGCCCCACCTCTTGGCCTCACTGATGTAGTCCAAAGGAAAGCTTGGCTTCAGGAGTTGCCGGAAGAAGCACAAAAGCTGCCATCCAACCATTTTAGGGACTCCACTCAGGCTTTGTGTAGGGTTAACTCCTTAGCCTTTTCTTCTCCCAAAGATGTCTCACAAGGCAGTGGAGGTTTAGGATTGGAGTTTTCCTTCTCCTAGATGGGCTATCTTCCTAGGTTGATGAGACCCATCTGCCCCTCACTTCCCTCTTCTACAGCATGTGCCAAAACCGCCTTCTTGACCGTTGGACCCACTATTGGCCTCGTCTGCTCAATCTGCCAGAGCCTATCTTCATATGCAGGGGAAGTCCCTAACTCACCAAGGGTTTGAGACCCCTCAGCTGCCATTACCTGGTTAAGCTGGCCAGTCAAAGCCGTTCCCAGGGTGTGCCTACAGTCTCATGCTTTTAGGAGCCACAGCTAAGAACTGACTGTAATGTGAACGTTTATTATTACAGCCCTTGTCCCTGACATCCTTGGACAGCTCTTTGGTCTTGGTCATGGTGGCTACTTTGGAATCTGCTGGACTGATTGCTTCTGTCGACAGGTGCCTTTAGTACAGGTACTGTAATGAACTGGGATTACAGGTAAAACCTCTCCCTTACAGCAGGTGCTTCTAATCTCAGCTTGTTACATACAGTGAATATACCAGGTAGCCTGACATCTGGCCGGTTGATAGGGGATCAAATACTTATTTCACTCATTATAATGTACATCAATCTCTGACTTTTGTCTTCTAGGTTTCTGGGGGTTTTCCTGTTGTTATTCTGTCTCTTGCAGCTACAATAAACTTACCATTAAAATTATGGACTGGTCATTTCTTCATCAGGGGGCAAACGGGCAAATTTAGCAGGGGATCAAATACTTTCCCCCCTTACTATAAGTCCAGTCGCGAACGACTCAGGGCTTGTGGCACTCATCTCGCTTTACTATTTATTAAATTTGTATACCACCTTTCATTCAAAGATCACTGGGCAGTTCACAACATAAAAATACAAAATGAGAACACAAAATACATAATAAAAACAAAACAAACCATTGACCCTCCTCCCATAAACACATTTAAAAGGACATAGAATGTTAATCAGCCAGAGGCCTGGTTAATGAGAAACATTTCTGCCTGGTGCTTAAAAATATATGATGTAGGCACTGGTTGAGTCTCCCTGGGTAGAGCATTCCACAAGGGGGGGAGCCACTGCAAAAAAGGACCATTCTTGTGTTGCCACCCTCTAGACCAGGGGTCCCCAAACTAAGGCCAGGGGGCCAGATGCGGCCCAATCGCCTTCTAAATCCAGCCCGCAGACGGTCCGGGAATCAGAGTGTAGAATGTGTGCTTTTATTTAAAATGCATCTCTGGGTTATTTGTGGGGCATAGGAATTCGTTCATATTTTTTTTCAAAATATAGTCCGGCCCCCCACAAGGTCTGAGGGACAGTGGACCAGCCCCCTTCTGAAAAAGTTTGCTGACCCCTGCTCTAGACCTCTTGTGGAGGTGGAACATAAAGGATGGCTTCAGATGCTGATCTCAGGTTCTGAGTAGGGTTCTATGGAGAGAATCAGTCCTTGAGGTATTGTGGTCCTGAGCCGTTTTACAGGCTTTATAGGTCAAAACCAGCACTTTGAATTGGAGCCAAAAACTACCAGTAGTTGGCAGCCAGTGGAGTCGGGTGAGGATCAATGTAATATGTTCAAACCATCATGCTCCGGTGAGCAACCTGGCTGCTGAATTCTGCACCAGCTGAAGTTTCCAAACTGTCTTCAGGGGCAGCAGCCCTACACATAACACATTGCAGTAATCTAACCTAGATGTTACCAGAACATAGACACCAGCAATTAGGCTCAGGGGCGTTCCTAGCCCCTCGGCTGCCCGGGGCGGGAAGCCAAGGGGCACCCCTGGGGGGCGGGGCATCGTGGCGCGTGCGTGCGTCATGACGTCATGACGCACGCACGCGCGGCGACGGCCCGGCATCCCCGGGGGCGGGGCATCGCTGCGTGTGCGTCATGACGCACGCGCGCGCAGCGACGCCCCCGCCCCTGGGGTATGCCGGGCGGGGGCTTGGGAGCATCGGCGGGCTACAAAGAGCCCCGAAGCCGCAGCCATAGCGCAAAGGGCTGCCAGGCTGCGGCTTCGGGGCTCTTTGCCGCCCACCGAGGCTCCGGAAAGCGGCGGCCCGGCATCCCCGGGGGCGGGGCATCGCTGCGTGTGCGTCATGACGCACGCGCGCGCGGCGACGCCCCGCCCCCTGGGGTATGCCGGGCGGGGGCTTGGGGGCATCGGCGGGCTACAAAGAGCCCTGAAGCCGCAGCCATAGCGCAAAGGGCTGCGAGGCTGCGGCTTCGGGGCTCTTTGCAGCCCACCGAGGCTCCGGAAAGCGGCGGCCCGGCATCCCTGGGGGCGGGGCCTCGCTGCGTGTGCGTCATGACGCACGCGCGCGCAGCGACGCCCCCGCCCCTGGGGTATGCCGGGCCGCCACTTCGGGAGCCTCGTCCGTGCAGCGCTGCTGCTCCCGGGGTGACGGAGGGAGCGGCGGCGCATGGGAGTGGTGGGACGCGCCGCCGCTCCCTCCGTCACCCCGGGAGCAGCAGCACTGCACACACCCGCCTAGGGGCGGCACCAGGGGCGGCCCGCCCCCACCGCCCCCACCCTACGACGCCCCTGATTAGGCTATTCCTGTACAAATAGGCGCACAGCTGGGCCACCAGCAGAAGACACTGATGGAAGACACTCCACACCACTTAGGACACATGAGCCTCAAGGGACAGCAAGGGATCCAGAAGTATCCCTGAGCTATGTATCTGCTCCTTCAGATACTAAATACTGCTAACTTCCTTAAACTGCATTCCCGCACTTACCTGCGACTAAGTCCCATGGAACTCAACGGGGCTTAGACTGCACCGCATAACAGATCTCATGCACCGTGCACAAAAAAAGAACGAGGGGCTGCGAGCGAGACCTTCAGGCATGCAGGATTGCAAACAGCAGGGTGCTTTGCGGAGTGCACCCGAAGTTTCATGCCTGTGTGGCTCCTTCCTTCTTACACCCAATTTATTTAGGCGACCGTGGAATCCGCCGACGCGCTGTGCCTTGAAGCCTGGTGTTGCGATGGCAGCCACCCACCTCGGGAGGTGGGGGAAAGAGTTGCCCCCACCCAACCCGCAGTCTCTGGGACGGCTGTTCAATGTTGCTGTCCCCTTTCGCCTCCTCTCTCCGTCTCCCAACCCCAGCGCCACTTCCTTCCCGGTGTCTGCAGGGGTCGCTCCTGCCTCACTTTGGCGCCGGCCTCTCCCTGCCGCTCGGTGGCGGGGTCCGTCCGAGAGAAGCAGCCGCCGGAGACGAGTTGGCGCCATTTTGAAGCCGACGAGTGGGGAGGGGTGGGGGGGGGGGAGACGCACCGCGGCGAGCTGCGGAAGGGAGGGAGGCGGGTGCGCGGCGATTGGCTGCGGTGCCGAGCGGCGGCGGCGGCGGCTACCCGAGCCTAGCGCGGCGGGGCCAGAGAGCGGAGCGGACGAGCTCGCTCTGCCTCGTCTTACCCGCTTCACGAGAAGCAGCGGCGGCGGTGGCGGCAGCCCCTGGGAAGGTAAGCGCAGCGCCCTCTTTCTCTAGGCGGGGAGGAAGCCCGTTTCGCGCCACCGCCAGCCCTTCGGCGATTGAGCCAGGCGGCAAACCGAAGAGGCGGCTGGGGCTGGGGGGTGGGGAGGAGGACTACTTGCCCCCATGGCTCTTCTTCCAGGTCCCCCCCCCCCGGTGCCGCTTCTCCCGAGCCGCCATCCCTCCTTCGCCTCGGCCGTTCTCTGCATATTGAACTTGCCGCCCTTTCCTCCGTGGGGCGATTGTGGGTCTGTGTGTGTGTGTTGGGGGGTGGCGGGAAGATGAGCAGCGTGGGGGCGAGTGACCTTGTCTGCTGAGGAGCCTTCCACATCCCGCTTTAATGCACACATTTTATTTTTTATTTTTTTCGCCTGCCCTTCCCCCGCCCCATTCTTCCCCTTCCCGGGTCCCCCTTTCTACAATCCTTATCTCTGGGAGAGAGACAGCAGCTGCAGGCGGCAGAAGGCTTTTGCACCTCAAATGTGGCGCGGCTGCCCTTTCCCCACCCGCCCCAATAGAGCCGCTTTTTCCTTGCAAGACTTGAGCGGCTCCGAGAGCCCCGGAGCAGCCTTGTGCTTTGGCTTCCCTAGTTGGCCTAGTCCCCCACCTCCTCCTCCTCGGAGAGGCACCCTGCCCCAGCTCAGCCCCTTCCTGCTGCCATTGGCTGGGGCCTGGTAAGGATGGCGGTGGAGGGAAGGGGAAAGAGGGACTCCAAGCTCATTCCCCCACCTCCTTTTATGCTCTCTTAACTTGCCGTGCATTGGAGGCGTGTCGCTCTCTCTCTCTCTCTCTTTCTCTCTCCCTCCTTTACGGAGGAAGTGGGGTGGGTGCTGCTTGCCTCGAATATAACATATCCAAATCGTGCTAGTTTGCCTTGCACTCGTTGCTTCATATATTGAATAGAGGCCAGTGAGTTGCCATCATTGTGACAGCCAGGTCGCTCTAGGATAGCCTTTACTTTTTGAAAGAGAGTTTGTCTGATCCACGGATCCCGGGCCTGAAATTTCAGCCTTGCAATGTAGTAAATAAAGATGCTTCTCTCTCTGCAGCTCTGCTCCTTTGATGGTTGATAGAGGAAAAAACAGATCAGGGGTGGGCATAACCTCAGATCAACAAGATGACTAGTACAGCTCCTGCAGTGATATATATATACAGTATTTACTGTTAAAAGTAAAGGAATTCACAGGTGCACGGTATTTTCACTTTGCAATGATTTCTTGTGGAGACCTATAAGTGCAGTGTGAAGTATGTCTTGCACTGTCATGTTGTTCATTAACTTGGATTTAATGCATTTTTGAATGACTGCTTTTCTGTTACAGTTCTATGTGTGTTAATAGTATTTTGTCAAGCCCTACATAGGTAGTTCTGTTTACTGCTGCATTGTGAGGGATAGTGTTAGCCCTGTGCAGATGTCTGCCAACAAGGTTCTGGTAGTTTGGTTTTCCTCTATCCTTCATGAGTAGATTGTGTCTTACACACAGAGGGTAGGCTCTGTACATGCAATCTAGGACTTGTATTTTGTACACACACCAGCATTGTGCATAAGGTACAGTCTACACGTGGAAATCAGGGGTGGAGCTTATTGCAGCAACCCCACTTTGCATGTGTTCAGTATACTATTCTGAATGGGTGTAATGTCTTTAAATAGTATTCATTAGCAGCTAGCTGTGAAATCTGTTACATCAGGAAAAACATAAATGCCATGCTTAAGTATTTGAGGCTGACTATTGAGATTCATATGCAGTATTGGTATCTTTTAATTAAGAAACAATTCCAGAATGTTTCTTATTCTATTATTTTAAATTGGTCATAAATCTATATATAGTAGACTTGCAAATAGTGAACTGCCTGGTGAGCTTTGTCTAGTAACCACTTTCTGAAATCATACTTTGATGATGATGATGATGATGATAATAATAATAATAATAATAGTAATAATAATAAATAATAATAATAATAATAATAATAATAATAATAATAATTTATTATTTGTACCCCACCCATCTGGCTGGGTCTCCCCAGCCCCTCTGGGCAGCTTCCAACAAAGATTAAAAATACATTAAAATGTCACACATAAAAAACTTCCCTAAACAGGGCTGCCTTCAGAGGTCTTCTAAATGTCAGGTAGTTGTTTATCTCTTCGACATCTGATGGGAGGGCGTTCCACAGGGCGGGCACCACTACCAAGAAGGCCCTCATCCTGGTTCCCTGTAGTTTTGCTTCTTGCAGTGAGGGAACCGCCAGAAAGCCCTTGGCGCTGGACCTCAGTGTCTGGGCAGAACAATGGGGGTGGAGATGCTCCTTCACTACCTTTCTTCCCCTCCACTACGTAGTTGGTGTGTGTGTATATGGCAAATATGAATATAGCAATGGTTGTTGTATTTAGCTAGCAGGAAAAATGAAGGGGACTCATAGGTGGAACTTCTTATTTGTGTGCTGTGCTGAGTGTCCATACTGTCACTAGGAAGTTTGTGAATGAAGCTGTCCTTTTTCCCTCTCAAAGAGAGAGGGGGAAAACCTTGGTTGTGGTTCTTAGTTGTGGTATGTTCTCCCTAGGAAGTTACCGGTAACTTGTCGTCTACTTCAAATGTCTCCTTAGGAAAGGCAACTCTCTTTTAATTCTCCCATACCTTTTAACTGCTTTTATGTACTGCTTTTACTGCTAGGGCAAGGGAGGAAGGTGGTTAGAGGGAGTGACTGTATCTGACTTCACTGTTTGCAAGGTCAGATACAGTCTACTACTCAGAATCAAAATGCTGGAGATCGTTTCAATGGATACTTTTCTTGTTAGTGCCAGGTGAGAATGTAATCAGCTTGCATCCTTAAGTCAATAATAGTTTCTAAAACGTTTACATTTGTAAGAGTTGTAGCGCTATCTAAGGCTGTAATTACACACTCATTTATTGGAAGTAAGCATACGTGAAGTAGATGGGGCTTCTGAGTAGACATGTCTGTTGTTGTTGTTGTTCAGTCGTTCAGTCGTGTCCGACTCTTCATGACCCCATGGACCAGAGAACGCCAGGCACGCCTATCCTTCACTGCCTCCCGCAGTTTGGCCAAACTCATGTTAGTAGCTTCGAGAATACTGTCGAACCATCTCATCCTCTGTCGTCCCCTTCTCCTTGTGCCCTCCATCTTTCCCAACATCAGGGTCTTTTCCAGGGAGTCTTCTCTTCTCATGAGGTGGCCAAAGTACTGGAGCCTCAACTTCAGGATCTATCCTTCTAGTGAGCACTCAGGGCCGATTTCCTTGAGAATGGATAGGTTTGATCTTCTTGCAGTCCATGGGACTCTCAAGAGTCTCCTCCAGCACCATAATTCAAAAGCATCAATTCTTCGGCGATCAGCCTTCTTTATGGTCCAGCTCTCACTTCCGTACATTACTACTGGGAAAACCATAGCTTTAACTATACGGGCCTTTGTCGGCAAGGTGATGTCTTTGCTTTTTAAGATGCTGTCTAGGTTTGTCATTGCTTTTCTCCCAAGAAGCAGGCGTCTTCTAATTTCGTGACTGCTGTCACCATCTGCAGTGATCATGGAACCCAAGAAAGTGAAATCTCTCACTGCCTCCATTTCTTCCCCTTCTATTTGCCAGGAGGTGATGGGACCAGTGGCCATGTCTAGGATTGGACTATAAGTTCCTGAATACTGTGTAAATGTAGAAAATTCACCTATGGAGAGTCTTGCCATGAATTGAGTACTGTAGTGTGTACTGTTAAACAGATTCAAGCTAAAATAAGACATCCTTTCCCGCTGAAGCTCTTAAGAATAATGTTCAGAATATCTCTTACTGTTCTTAAATGTTTAGGAATAGTGTTGCTTGAGGAATTTGGTTTCTTTTTCTATTATCTGGCACTTATTACATTCTTGGAGCACAACCTTGTGCTTCATTGCTTTACCATTATAAAAGAGTTTATAATGAGGTTAAAATATAGTTTGGTGGTAGTCTAATATTCGAAAAAGAGAAAATATATGACTGAATTTTCAACTGATGGCAAACACATTGGAATGTAGCACTTTTAAGAGCTCTTGCCCATTTATTCTATTTAACACTGTTGCAGCACAGATCTATCTAGAATGACACAACTTTGGCAGAAGGTATTTCTGGAGTAGTGATTGCAAATTTGGTTACCGGTAATCCGTTGTCATGTAACTGCAAACTTGTTTGATCTAAGTGTTCTTTGGTGATGTATCCCTGACAATTTTTCTATGAAAAAATGATAACAGTGACTGTGATAGTAAATACACCCTAATGGCAAAATGTGGTTCATTTTGGGAGCATTGTATGCTACAGATTTTCTTGTTTTTCCAGTAGAAAAATGGTCAGTGGTAAGTGCTGAAGTTTGGAGATGCTGCGTGGGTGGCAGTTTGTGTCCTAGAAGGACTACCTGTTAGACCTGCTTATTGTGAAATGCACAGTGAAAAGTGAGCCAGGGGGTGCTTTCACCCCCACAAAATGGTTAAAGTGTGGTTCTGGTTTTTTCCTACCTTACTTTGCAGCCTGGCTTCAACTCCAGATGAGCTGCCAAGGAAGATCCTTGCTCAAAGCAGTATTTGATTGCACTAGGGTGGGAACTGGGTTAGCTTCTAGATGTTGGACAACAATTCCCATCATCCCTGACCATTCACCATCCTGGCTGGAGATGATGGGAGCTGTAGCTAATCGTACCCCTATTGACTATAACAGGCATCCCCAAACTTCGGCCCTCCAGATGTTTTGGACAGGACTACAATTCCCATCATCCCTGACCACTGGTCCTGTTAGCTAGGGGTCATGGGAGTTGTAGGCGAAAACATCTGGAGGGCCGCAGTTTGGGGATGCCTGGACTATAATCTAGCCCATGGGTTGGAAGTTCTGTCCCACCATAATAAAGGAAACAAACTTATCCACATAATTGTTATATGTAGAAATTCCAGCTAAATAAGTACTAAATGCACTGTATTGTCAGCTCATTGGCCGACAGTTGGATGGTATGTATAAAATAAATCAAGGTGCCACCTTGTTGATATAATGAAATTGACTGGGAAATGTCATTGTGATAAACCCAGAAGCTTAGACACAATAAATAATTGCAGATTTGGGTTGACAAGAGTTATGATTAAATCTCAAGTGGTGCCTTGAATTTGATGTGAAATATGCTGTTCAACTGCTTCAGAACAGTGAGTGTAACACCACCAAACTTTCTGCTGAGTGGGAAATTGCCAAGAAAGTCACAGTTATATTTATAATTTACTATTTCTTGAAATTGCTGTTAAATTGCAGAGTCAAGGAGGCTGTAGAAAGAAATGTGACTTGCATTAAAAGCTGTACAAATGAAGCATCGCTAAAATGAGAAAAATAAAAAGCAGAAATTAAGGCAAAGTAAATGTAAGTTGACAGTAAGGCAAGTCAAGATAGTACTTGTGGAGCAAACTCATAATATTAAAAAGTGAGCACACTAGAAGTAGGAAACTCTCTGGAGAAAGATGTCAGTATAAAAGAAAATACTGAAGGAAGGGAAGGAAACTGCAGGGAAGCTAAACAATTTCTTGAACCTGTGTTAAATTGCAAGGATGTTTGGGGGGGAGAGGCCCATATGTGAAGCAGTGTTTTGGGGAAGTGAATTGTGAAGAACTGTATAAAATGGGGATGAAAGAGGATAAAGTTGTAGAACTGACTGAAAAATTAAAAAGAAACTAGTCTTCAGAGTCTGTTGGTGTCCACATTTCAGTTCTTAAAAGAACTCCAAAGATCAAAGTAATGAAGTATTATTTGTAGATTGCAGAGATGTTTTCAAGCAGACTCTGAAAAGCACAGGATATTCCCTATGTGGGGTTGTTGGGCAACAAAATGGTAGGGAGACTGTAAGGATGTGTCAAGTGATGCACACCAACAAAATCTGCTGTTGGGTCTAAACTGACCATGGCTGTGAAGAAGCTTAATTACATGCATTTTTGGTACAGCATTAAAAAAAAAACATCATGCACATCCCTGAACACCTAATTTCATAAATGATATTGTAAAGCTTGAAAACATACAGGAAAGGGCAGTGGGAAGGGCAATGCAACCCCATAATCTGCTGTGCTGGAGGGGATTTAGATGTCCACCTAGGGCACCTCCATTGGCAGCAAAACCCGACTGGCAATGGAGGTGTCCACCTAGGGCGGGGGTCGGCAACCCGCGGCTCCGGAGCCGCATGTGGCTCTTTTAAAGCTTTGCCGCGGCTCCGGGGCGGGGAAATGGTGGGGGGCGCTGCGCCTGTGGCCCGCCTGCGCCCCCCTGCCTGGCTTTTGGGATCGGCAGCAGAGCGCAGAGTGGTGGAGAAAGCAGCATCCCCGCTGCATTCTCCACCCCTCGCCCTGTGTGCCGATCCCAAAATGGGATCGGCGGCTGGGCGCAGGGTGGAGAGAGCTGCATCCCCGCTGCTTTCTCCACTCTGCGCCCTCCCGCCGGTCTCAAAAGCAGGCTTTTGGGATCAGCAGCAGGACGCAGGGTAGACAAATCAGCGGGGATGCAGCTTTCTCCACCCCTCGCCCTGTGTGCCGATCCCAAAATGGGATCGGCGGCTGGGTGTAGGGTGGAGAGAGCTGCATCCCCGCTGCTTTCTCCACCCCGCGCCCTCCCGCCGATCTCAAAAGCAGGCTTTTGGGATCGGCGGCTGGGCGCGGGGTGGTGGAGAAAGGAGCGGGGATGCTGCTGCTTTCTCCACCACCCCACGCCCTGTGCTCATCCCGCTTGCTTTGAAGGGAGCTGAAAGCTCACCCCTCCTCCCCAGCTCCATTCAAAGCAAGTGGGGATAAGCCCTCTGAAGGTGTGCGTGGGCCCCTTCAGAGCGGCTCATCCCCACTTTTTTTAAAGGGAGCCAGGGAGAAGGGGTGAGCGTTCACCCCTTGTCCCCAGCTCCCTTCAAAGCAAGCGGGGATGAGCTGTTCTGAAGGGGTGCATGGCGCCCCTTCAGAGCGGCTTATCCCCGTTTTTTTAAAGGGAGCCGGGGAGAAGGGGTGAGCGTTCACCCCTTGTCCCCAGCTCCCTTCAAAGCAAGCGGGGATGAGCTGTTCTGAAGGGGTGCCTTGGCCTATACAAACAGTGGGGTTGAACAGAGACTGTGTTATGAAAATGCCTGGTAAAAAATCTCATTTCTGCCATGAACTCACTGTTACGAATTTATAGAAAAATGTACTGCATTATTCTAGTACAACACAGTATTCAGACTAAAAACAACTCACAGATTTGGTTTATAAAACACACCAATGCAATAAAGCAAGGTACAGGCACAATTGTTAAAAACACCTTAAGGCAAGTGATCAGACCATTAAAAATTGTCCTAGCAGATCATGCCTGCCAGAATAAAAGTGTCTAAACTGTTTTGCAAAAGACCAAAAGAGAGGAGGCTTGTCGTTAACTCCCAAGGCAGGAAGTTCCATAGTCTGAGTATGTCCACAGAGAATGGCCATCTCCAGCCTCTCAACCAATTGTCTGTGCTCAGCTGATGGGATGTGGACACTAAATACTATTGTCTTAGGTAAGTCACTTTCAGCCTTGGCTTCAGTCATGCACCTGCAACATGGCTATAAGAACATTCACTATAGCATTACAAGGCTATTATAGGCTTGAAACCACTTGGAACCAACCAAGAGACACTTTACACAATGGCCCTAGGTCTTGATGCCGCCCTAAAAAGTCTCTGCTAATGGTCTGGAGACAATCAGGAACCGTCTGAGATGTGGTGAATCAGCAAAAATTGAGTAGATTTAGGAAGTCTCTGTGGGCAGGTTGCTTTTGCTTAAGTTTTGGCGATTTCTCCCCTCCTTTGATTCTTTGCCATTTCCTCACACTATATCCATGACTATATACCTGAGTGTCCCTTGACCACCTGGAGGGGCTTTTCATGGGGTGCATTGGGAAGGGAGGCAGCAAATCCTAAGCAGCCTTGAACTTAGGGTGTGCCACCATTGAAACTGAAGTAAAGTCACCAGATCAGAACATTTTTTAAATACCGGTAGTCAAATCACTTTCTCCAGCACTTATTGAATTCCACTACCTTCTGTCTTGGACTGAAAAAAAGAGGTCCTCATCTCTGACCTATCAGTACTTTCAGTGATTAGTTATGAAGACCTATGACTTCTTATACAGAAAACTTCGTATCCACACAAAAGGTTAGGGGAAGAGTTGCATTATTATTTTTTTATTAAGGATTGTCACCGCAGCTGATGAGTTTTGCTTCTAGCCTACATAGCTGGTTTCACAAATAACTAAGTTCTACCTGTTACAGGTGGGTAGCCGTGTTGGTCTGCCATAGTCAAAACAAAATAAAAAATTCTTTCCAGTAGCACCTTAGAGACCAACTAAGTTTGTTCTTGGTATGAGCTTTCGTGTGCATGCAAGTGTGCATGCACACGAAAGCTCATACCAAGAACAAACTTAGTTGGTCTCTAAGGTGCTACTGGAAAGAATTTTTTATTTTGTTTTAAGTTCTACCTGTACTGTATATAGATCCTAGTGATTGCATTATGATATTCTTCAACGAGACATTTGAACTCACATTGTAGGTACTGTAGTATTTTTGCCAAACTTGATGGACTAGGATGAAATCTTGTTTCTCTACAAAACAGGATTGTCAGCATAGACTATATAAATTGGTGCCAGTCAGATGTAAAATGGAACAATATACAGTTAATAGCAATCTTTGTTGCCTTTTGCTCATATTTGCTTCCTTTCTGTTGTTAAATATTTGAAACTGTGTGGCAAGTTAATAGAGCTGTGTGAGAGAGGTTCCTTTTCAAGGTTCCTTTATGAAGGTTATTTATTACTAATAATGTTTGATTTCTTGGGGAGCATTGTGGTGAGCTTCAGTTGGCTAGTAATTTGTTGTTTTAAAATGCTATGATAATCAACTGATTAAGCCCTGAAAGTTGTATGAATCTGAGGATTGTGGTTAACTACTGTATCTTCAGGAATATGGTTGATTCCAAGTCACAGAAAGGTAATTTATTGTGTGTGTGGTTTTTGTTTTGTTTTTTTGCTACTCTCCTTTGGAGAGAAGTTTTTCAAGCATTCAGTGTTGGGGGGGCGGGGATCAATATTGCTTACTTTTTTAAGAAGGCTTTTCCTGAAGAGTGAATCAGCCATTTTATATTGCATGTTATGCAGAGTTTTGAAATTTGATGCTTTAAAAATCTGTTTGTAGATTGTTATGAATGTTTGTTGGGAAGCAGTTTATAAATCTTAAATAAAAGATTATTTAAAACTTAAATATGTCTTGGGCACTTGTTCAGTGGCATTAAATACCGGTATACAAAACCAAATGTCGGTAGCATCTTGTTTTCGGTTTTCAAAAGCAAGTGACTTCCAGTTACTGAAAAATTTGACACATTTCAAGTTTAGCTTCCATTGTGTGTGGAAGACAGTTGGAATTTAGCTTTTTAATCTGCTTTTGAATTCATTTAGTTCTGGAATTGGTTGCCTTGAGTGAAAATATTGAGATAAACATACTTGACTATAAATTAATTCTGGTGGAGGGGGAACTGAATTCTTGTTGAGTTTATGTTATTATTGGTTGTTATTGCTTCTGTGTAGATCCAAGATGGTGCTTGGAATGAAAACTGGGATTCTTGAATGCTACAAATTGGTGGAACACAACAACATGCAACTGAAATGTCAGTTGTATATCACACACACCAGTGGGTTGGCTTTCCCCATGCCACCCTTGTTGCTTGAGAATCAATGATTTTGATAATGGAAAAACTCCATGTAATAGGTGTTACACCTTCATTGGTTTTAATGACTTCTTGTAAGTCATGGTGTGTGAAAATTCTTTGGAGAGCTTTTAATGCAGGCAGTTTTCCTTTATCTGTGTACTGGTGACTTTTCCACCACATCTATTCTATAGGTATGCCCTATAGAAGTGCTCTTTGAAGAGCTGGTGTGGGCAACCTGTGATCCTTGGCCAAAAATTATGTGGCTCTTGAACTTTAAAAAAGCATGTATCAGCAATTAGTTCAGACCTCAGCAATCTGTTACTGCCTCAGCAAACTGCTGGATAAGAAAAGTGGGGAGAAAGACCCCTCCCAAAAGTGTTAGAAAAAGACCCAGCAAGAAAAGAAGGTGACAGAAAGAGGGAAAAGAAGGTCATGGATAGAAGGAGAAAAATGTGTTGGCTTCACACACTTTTGACTCTTGCCCTACCACTGGCTATAGCCTCTCACACTGCCATCACGCAGCCAGTTATAAATTACACTGGGCAACAAAAAAATTGTTGCATTTACACCTGCAGTTGTTCTAACCTAATTTCGACATGCTGATTTCATATCTGAAGTTGGTTTTGTTCTGTAAGCTCTAGGTTTTTTTGGCAATTCATGTTTTTCACTTTTCACCATAATCTTTGTTTTTCACAATGCAAGAATTTAATATTTTATTAAACACGTAGCCAAAGTAGTACAATATGAGCATAAATGTAACTGACTTATATAGCATTGAACATGATATGTATATCTATGTGGTATGCAAAAAAATGTATTCCCTTGGGATACACAGTATCTACAAGCTGTAGGTATGATGTATCTGGGGGGTGGTCTTGGGCTACACCTCTTCTGTGATGTATGTATGATATATGGAGGGGTGGTCTTGAGCTCCAGGGCAGGGAATTTCAAAATGTCTATATAAGGGCGGGCGCACCTTCGTTCTGGGTCCTCCTCTCTCCTGCATGTGAGGGGAGCACCCTGTTGCAACAGCTTTAATAAAGATCAGGTTTATTAGCTGCTTTGCTTCTCAATATTCTCTGGTTGGTCTCTTGTTATTTTCTCCTACCGATGGAGAACCTACAAAGGACTCTACAGTATAAGGGCTCTTGTGTACCCCATAAGGGAATAAGGGCAAATTTTGTTTATAACAGTGTAAACAAGCCTGATGCCTTTTGTTATGTATGTGACTGCTACGCACTTCCTCGTCAAAGACACAATATAACAGCGTTTGTGAGGCGTGCCTATTGTCATAAACAAAATCTGCCCTTATTCCCTTATGGGGTACACAAGAGCCCTTATAGAGTCCTTTGTAGGTTCTCCATAAGAGGTATGACTTTTTCCTATTACTTTGCTTGCTGTATCTTCCATTATCAAATGCTGCAGCATCTCTCGGGAATTGCTTTCCTCTTTTCTCATTTTTTATATAGAAGCATAGATAGATAGATAGATAGATAGATAGATAGATAGATAGATAGATGGTGGATAGATAGATGCCTAGCTTATCTTCTATTCCTTTATTCACCTTGTAAATAGTTTTATATGAAATAATGGGTGTACTAGTAGTTTAAAAGACACAGTTGACATCAATTCTAATATGAGTGTAATGTTTTTCCAGCTTGTAATGTTTCTTATCAGGGAACTGGCTTATGCCCCATGAGGTACAGTAGCTCCTATGGGAGGGGAGTGTGAGTATTTAGTGGAGGATCTCCATGCACTGATTCCTCTTCAACGACATGTACACCAGTGTGTGCCAACCACTCTTGTAATAGGAAGTTAGTGCTATGCCATACAACCATCTCTCTGTCTTGAGTTCTGGCCTGCAAATTACTCCTTTAGAAGTAATTGTGGGAAGGGTCGGCCTGGGAAGGAAGAAAGAGGGCTCCTGCGCCCAACAATCCCCTGAGTCACATTTGTTCTTAGGGATGTATTGCGTCACAGATTACTTTGGATAAAAGTTCTTCATATAGCAAAATATCCATTGTTACAAAATTGAGATTTTTTTAATGTGTGTGTGTGTGTGTGTGTACATATGCACACACACACACACACACACACACACACACCATGTTTCTAGATATATATTTCTGTCTACATGTAGAAAAGTTAAAACTTGAGGAGGATTCCGTTGAAGTGAGATTAAGAGTCTCCTTTGAAGCATGTGCTGTATTCAGACATTAAATTATAAATTAACTAATTCCATTTTTAAAATTATACAATTATTGCTGTCTCTTTTGCTTTCTCTTACTCTGAATCCCTGACCCACTTCTTAAAAGTATCAAAATGTCAGTTTCTCTACATTTGCAATAGGGAGGAAATCATCTAGGTTTAGTTTCAATGAGATTGTAAAATCTTGTCTTGGCTATATCTAAAGTAACTTTCATATTGAGCTAGTTAGCTTGTTCAATGAAAACCTGTCTGATTATTAGCAGATGTGGTACAATTGCATATTGGATGTGTAAAAGTGTAGCACAGTTCAGGTAGAATTGTTTGCACATCACTTAAATTTGTTCCTTGGTTTATAAAATTGGCCACTTCGGTGTCTTAAAAACAAAACAAAAAAGAAATTAGATAACGGTGTGATGGATATGAAACATTATCTAATTCCATTTTTCTCTGTTCCAGGTTTTAAACCGGCATCATGGCTCATTCAAAGACTCGAGCCAATGATGGAAAAATTACTTACCCACCGGGCGTCAAGGAAATATCTGATAAAATTTCTAAAGAAGAGATGGTACGGCGGTTAAAAGTGAGTGACCAGTTTTATTACATATTTTTCTATTACATGATGAAAATGTGTCATAGTGAACTGTAGTTACCATATTTTTCTGTGTATGACTAGGTTTTTTAACCAAAAAAATATGTTTAAAATTGGGGCTCGTCTTATACACGGGTAGTGCTGAGAGGTGTTTTCTTATTTGGACTCCCCCAAAATAGGGGGTGTCTTATATATGGGGGCGTCTTATACATGGAAAAATATCGTCATTTGCTGCTGAAATCGGCAAAGCATTCTCATCATGTACATCAAACTACCAAACTTTCTTTTTTTTAAACAATTTTTAAAATTAATTTTATCATAACACCAACAAAACACCAACACAAAAACTACAAACAATAAAAAAATCATACCCCACTACCCCACCAAAATACTTATCTAAACCTAACTATTCTTCTATATATCATTGTAAGTTGACTTCCTCACGTCCTCTCTGACTGCTTTCTTTGTAATTCATCTTTAGTAATTTCCTTACCATTTTCTGATCTTATATTAAAATACTATTCAACTTATCTTAATTTTAATAACCTTATCTTAATTTTAATAAGCTTTCAAACAAGGGTCCCCTTCCCTCCTTCTGCTCAGATCTGTGGAGGCAAGAGTTGGTCACAGTTATTTTTTCGGTAAATATGTTGGTGGGGGGGGGGGAGAGAAGGAGAAAGATGTCCTAGCTCTAAGCTAGCTAACTCAGTGACAGTAAGGACAGTATTTCTGAAATTCACAGATACTGGGAAACCGAGAATGAAATAATGACATGGAAGTCAAAATTTGAATATAGTGTTTAGTTAAACACCCAACTGAATGTAATAGTTCTTACATAGATACTAATTGGGTATAGTTATTATTTATTGGTCTAAGGTGAAGCCACCATCCTTCTTCGGACCAGCAGGGACATCTTGAATTTTGATAGAATCATACATGTTGACAGTACCGTACATGTTGGGAGATGGGTCTTTGGACACAAAGACAAGAGGAGGTGCAGTTGAGACATGACCTAGGGTGGATGTATGTGTACAATTCTGTTGCCCCACCATGCATGAAATCTATGCATATTAAAATGACATGGTTATGCTCCATCATGTGTAGGCTGCTTGCTAAGTATGGAAACTGGTGCTTCCCCAACATTGTGCAGCCTAAATATTACATCCTTTCTTGCTTCCACAGTGTGCTTCTCCTATTCTCTGCACACACAAAAAAAAATCCAGTACCCAGCTGGTATCTTAATTGGATTCCTATTTGCAGTTAGCTGAATCATTGGTTGAGATCAGCATTACCAGAGGCCAGAAAAGGAGAAGTGGAGTTTCCAACTGTTAGTTTTATGGAATCTTCTATGTCATCATCTTATAGATGCCTTACTAAGTCTCTCGTGGAAAGAATTGTATAGATATTTAGAGTGTTAAGTAGTACATAATTGATTACTTTTTATATATTTGAAAAGAGATACTCCTAAAAATTGATCACTCGCCATTTATATTACAGTTCAAAGACAGGATACAATTACGGGGCCAAATGATTTGTGATACACTGACGTTTTCTCAGATATAAATTGGCTCCCCCCCCCCCCCAGTATAAAGGGTGATAATGTATAAACAACTGTTTGTGCTTCGTGCAACTGAGCATTACAGTCATACCTCGGGTTACAATAGCTGCGGGTTGCGTTTGGCATGGGTTACTTCCGGGTTCGGCGCGTCATGCATGAGCAGAAGTGCTAAATCGTGCTTTGCGCATGTGCAGAAGCACCAAATCGCATCGCGCACATGTGCAGATTTGGCGCTTCATATTACATGTTGCTCATGTTGCAAACGGGGCTCCGGGACGGATCCCGTTCGCAACCAGAGGTACCACTGTACAAAATCTTGAAATTTTAAAATTAATTCAATAGATGCCTTCTGGGTTTGTAAATAAGTTTCTAGGTATACCTAGAAGATTAACTTTGATTGTGCTCTTCTCTTTGTAATTTGGCCTGCTCTTAATAATTTTAGTCAAAACAAAATAAAAAATAAACAAAATCCTTCCAGTAGCACCTTAGAGACCAACTAAGTTTGTTCTTGGTATGAGCTTTCGTGTGCATGCACACATCTTCAGATACACTGAAACAGAAGTCGCCAGACCCTTATATATAGTGAGAGAGTGGGGAGGGGTATTACTCAGAAGGGTGGTGGGAATGGGTGATTGGCTGATAGGTGTGCAAGATGAGCAATTAAATAGTCCTGAGATGGTATGTTTGATACTATACCATCTCATAAACATAATAAACATACCATCTCAGGACTATTTAATTGCTCATCTTCTAAGATTGTGTATGCCATCAAATGCCAACAGTGCCCTTCAGCTCTCTATATTGGACAAACAGGCCAAACTCTACGCCAAAGGATAAATGGACATAAATCTGATATCAGGAATCACAAAACAGAGAAACCAGTAGGAGAACACTTCAGTCTCCCAGGACATTCTATCCAAGATCTCAAAGTAGCTGTCTTATTACAGTACAAAGGAATTTCAGAAATAGAATGGAAAGAGAAGTTGCTGAATTGCAACTCATTACCAAACTTAAAACCATGGAGAGACCTGGTCTGGAGAAAGACATTGGATTCTTATCTCATTATACATGACAAAGCTATTTTTAGCCATCTCACCCCTTGCTTTTTCCTGTAAGACCAATTGCAGTCGTCAACAGGTTTTCCACACCTATCAGCCAATCACCCATTCCCACCACATTTCTGAGCATAGCTGTCAAGTTCTCCCTTTTTTAAAGGGAAATTCCATTATGCCGAATAGGATCCCTCGCAAGAAAAGGGAAAACTTGACAGCTATGCTTCTGAGTAATACCCCTCCGCACTCTATCACTATATATAAGGGTCTGGTGACTTCTGTTTCAGTGTATGCACACAAAAGCTCATACCAAGAACAAACTTAGTTGGTCTCTAAGGTGCTACTGGAAGGAATTTTATTATTTTTTATTTTGTTTTGATTATGGCAGACCAAAACGGCTACCTACCTGTAACTGGAATAATTTTAGTGTTTGAGGTTGGTTGCTGGTTTTTGTGTGTAGCAAAAAATATTGCGATATGCTATGGTAATAAATGCGTTTTGTTAGAGAATGCAGTCTTTTTCATGTTAGATTTTCCAGAGGTTTTGTTGCCGTGTAAGTGAACTTCAAAAGCTTTCATGAAGTACTTTGAACGACAAAGCTGAACTCCAGAGAAGCTTGAATAATTTGTTACATTCTTTGAAAATAATGAGTAAATCCACTGAAATCCGTGCGGTCCAAGTCATTGATATCAATGAGTCTACTCTTAGAATGACTTAGATTTTCTATATATCAAAAGATCCCCAGTGAAATGAATATTAAATGACAGTCTGACTAATCAGAGCAGCATACAGTTTTTTTACACCCCTGCTTTATTCAAAAAGTTATGTTGTTTAAATCACAATTTCCCTCAGTGCCCCTCTATCCCCATTTCTCTCAAACCTCTGCCGTTGTTTAAAACCATTTTAAACTGTTGCTTTCCTCTCTTTCCATGTTTTACTTGGAAGTTCAGCCATTGATTTAAACCACTATTCCCCCCCCCTTTCAATGTCTCTCCCTTCTCACTTCCATGCCATATTCACTGCTGTTGTGCAACCTTACTTCTCTTTTGCTTCCCTCCTTCACTCTGACTTTATGCGAATCCCGGGTTGCGATGTGACACTGCAAATCCTCCCAACAGGAGCTGTGTGATGGCAGACTTACATTTTTATATATAGGAAGATAGGAAGGTGCCAAACACTGAATTAGACCCTTGGTCTATCTAGCTCAGTATTGTCTCCACTGTCTGAAAGCAGTTCTCCAGGGTTTCAGGCAAGAGTCTCTCCCAGCTCTACTGGAAGATCAAATTTGGGGCCTCCTGCATGCAAGGCAGAGTCTCTACCATTGAGCTATGGCCCTTCCCCAAGGGAAGTGAGAAGAGCAATTGTGTTGATTTGCTGCAGCAAAAGCAAACTTGTGGCAACTTAAACAAGGGCAGCCTTTATAGGCCAGAATCTACTTTGTCAGATACAAATTTATTTTGACTGTACATTCCTGTTGGCAGCAACCACCTTTGCTATGTATTTATTCCTAGTGTCATTGAATGTTGATATGTGCTATTAGCAAAGATGTAACGGGTGGCGCTGTGGTTCAAACAACAGAGCCTAGGGCTTGCTGATCAGAAGGTTGGCGGTTCGAATCCCTGCGACGGGGTGAGCTCCCGTTGCTCGGTCCCAGCTCCTGCCCACCTAGGAGTTCGAAAGCACGTCAAAGCGCAAGTAGATAAATAGGTACCGCTCCAGCGGGAAGGTAAACAGCGTTTCTGTGTGCTGCTCTGGTTCACCAGAAGCGGCTTAGTCATGCTGGCCACATGACCCGGAAGCTGTATGCCAGCTCCCTCGGCCAGTAACGCGAGATGAGTGCCACAACCCCAGAGTCGGACAGGCCTGGACCTAATGGTCAGGGGCCCCTTTACCTTTTAATGCAAATATTATTGGTCACATGACTGTAGGTTAAATACTTTGACATTCAACCATTTTGAAGCTTACAATATTCTACCCTCATTACGGGAAAGTTGAAATAGCCAGGAAAATGAAAAAGCACATAGAGAAAAATAGTCCTTTTAATGTATATGCTTTTTAAATATGGGATGTTTTTTTTCTAGAGAATGTTGCTTATCTTGGAAATTTCTTTTGGCAGATGGTTGTCAAAACATTCATGGATATGGACCAGGACTCTGAGGAAGAAAAGGAGCTCTATCTAAATCTTGCTTTACATCTTGCCTCTGATTTTTTCCTTAAGCATCCTGATAAAGATGTACGCTTGCTCGTAGCTTGTTGTCTTGCTGATATTTTTAGAATATATGCTCCTGAAGCACCATATACTTCACCAGATAAACTTAAGGTAAGATTGTATGTCATCCTTATTTTCTGCGACTTTGGATGAGCAGGATTGCTGTTTTATGTTTATTTCTAAACATTCAAAAACAAACCATCGAGAGGTTAGAACTCTTCAGCAGGGCTTTCACACTGCATATTCTAGCTGATATGAATTAAATATTTTTAAAAGCACTGGCTCCATTTTCAGCTAGGTATTTTTAAGTGATTTGTTGTTGTAGGATCAGTGTGGGAATTTTTAAGGTGTAGTCTGGTCCTATAGGCCCAGTTTGAAAGGAAGAACTGATAATATTTGCCACAGTGTATTTAGGCTTGGAGTGACAGTTGCCTGTTATTTATCACAGATTGATCTATGTTGCAAAAAAAAAAAAGCCTAGGGAAATTGAAAAGTCGATAAGCAGGGACGTTTTTCCTGTTAAAAGAATTTTGAAATAAAATTTTGCAAGTGCTAAATGCAGTTGTGCGTTCCTATGACCCTTAAATGAGAACTTGATTATACGAGTTAGGGCAGCATGCAAAACTTTAATTGAGTAGCTGTTGACAATAAGGGCAAGGTAGCTGTGTAGGTTTAAAGCTATTCTAACAGGCAAAAACTAAAACTAAAGAATTAATAACCATTGGCATTCTGTATTCCTTCTAATGACCTTAAAGTTATTTTTGTGTGTGTGTGTGTGTTCATATGAATAATAAATATTGTCAGCTGCCTGCTTTCAAATGATTACAGTGGTACCTCGACTTACGAATTTAATCCGTTCCGAATGCACATTCGTAGGTCGAAAAATTCGTAAGTCGAAAAAAGCGATTTCCCCATAGGAATGCATTGGAAATGAAAAATTCAGAAAAATTCATAAGTCGAGTAAATCACATCTAAAATTTGTAAGTTGAATAAACCCCATCTAAAACCGCCAACGGCTGTCCTTCGGATGTCAAAAAATTTGTAGGCGTGCGGGCACTTTTTTCATTCGTAAGTCGAAAAATTCGTACGTCGAGTAATTCGTAAGTCGAGGTACCACTGTAATTTGTTAAATTATGGCATTTGGGGTCAAATTATGGCAAGTCATTTGGCATTTCCCCCCTTGACTACGTGAATTCTAAAGTAGTTTGACCAAGTTTGAATTTTAGGTAGAGATACGTTTCTGTATTATGAAGTGTTCTGATGTTAGCAAGTGGTATTTATGCTTATGGCTTTCAGCAGTTCCATCTTTCTCAGCTATATCGTCTGCAGTTTGTTGTATTTGTTTTCCGAGACTCATGTATCTGTACAATAAATGACAAAGTTGTATATTATGGAACTTAGTTGCTGACTCCCATTTGCCTCTTTTATGATAGCGCTGTCAAGAAGCTGCTTGAAAAACGTTGTCCTGTAGTGAATGAAAATGAGTGTTGTTTTGTGACCATTTGCTAGGGACATGGACACTGTTTTATAAACTCGCCACGCAAAATGTCGTTTCATCATAATGTTATCAGGGCATAGAGTATGGTTCAGGTTTTCTGTTGAGAAGCGCCTAGGTTTTCCTTGGGGGTCTTCCTCTCTCCTTTCCTCCTCCAGTGTGGTTGTGAAGAGGGGTTCAGAAGCTTTTGTTTTTGTTTTTGATTAACTACAGCTTGTTGTTTTATCTGAGCTTGGCAAAATTGGTTAAACTCAACTGCGATTCATTTCTGACAATAATTTAATTATTATGAACTTGTTTGAAACAAGTGCAACTTTAAGCTGAAGTTAACAAGTGAATCATAGTTCAGATTAGCCACAGTTTACCATGTAAGACTAACTTTGATTAATTGAAACTGAAGCAAACACTTCTCATTTCTTTGTGGCCATGCTAGAACATGGGATTGCACAATATGATAAACCATAGTGGATTATTCCAGTTACATAACTTCTTTTTCCTCCTAAAATAATAATTCCAAGGAGTTGCACAGTGCTGCATCTTTGTAGTGGAATGAACATCTGAGGGCATAGAAAATGGTGTGTTGTGTGTCATGGACTCTAGTTTTTCAGCTCAGTTCCTTTCAAGTGTCTGGCTGCTATTGTCCATAATAAAGTCCGTGTCTGTTTCAGCTATTCTATCCTCAATTTTAGCACTTCTGAGTGGCTTATTGCTGCTTTTATTGATTCTAAAGCCATTATATGTTACATTCATTTTAATTGGGGCTGTAGTGTGTTGTTGTTTGTTTGTTTTTTAAATCATTTCAATCAGATGAAAATGTGCTCATGATGAATTGGACAGGATATTTTTTTTGAAAAATATTTTAATACAAGTACTTAAACTGCAAAAGGCAAGCACTATCTTGAAAGACACATCCCCCCTTTCTCTAACACATGGGAATGATGATACCTGGCATAATGAATGTATGCATCCTGTAAAAACGAGTGAATACGCCTCTTCTGGAATATTGCTTTTACCCATATGCAAATGTATGCAGATTTAGCCAACAGATTAATCAACTAAAACACACATGAGTAATGGATTTAAATTTTAATTGGCATGCAACCCTAATTGTAATCCATTTTAAAGATGCAGAATAAATCATGCTGATTATCTATCTGTGTTTGTACAATTCTCAGAACAGTGGTTTTAAAGAAAATGGTTCTCATATAATTAGTGGTTTCCTGGGTTGGGCAGAAATATAGTAAAGAGAAATTTGTGAATTTATTTTCTATTAATAATTAGTTGAGTCTGAACTCAGTCTAGAGTTCCTTATGCTCCTTACTATGGACAGATTGGTTTTTTGAAGTTGGCTTGTTCTGTATCATTGTTTCCCAGACTTGGGTCTCTGACCACTGGTCCTGTTAGCTAGGGATGATGGGAGCTGCAACCCAAAAACAGCTGGGATCCCAAGTGTGGGAAACACTGTTTCCAGAAAAGTTTCTTAAAAACAACAACCCTATTTTCTTTTCACCAAGTCTGACTGTAGATTTCTTGTTCTCTAAACAATAATCTGGCAATTTAATTGCTGTGGGGGTAGATTGATCAATCAGTTTGCTTGAAAAACCCAACAATTCCCACATCTACTTCATGTGAAAAAGCTAGCTGTTGTATTTTCACATACTGTACAGGTGTTTTGGGGAGAATGGAAAAAAGGACTACATGGCTCTGGATGCAATACTAATCGGGGGGGGGGGCTAACCCACTTTACAGTTCCAGATGTGGATTCTGCTTTGTGGTACTGGTAAAGGGTCAGCACACTGCTGCTTGTAACAGTGAGCCTCAGCCCTAAGAGGTTACTGGATAATTTCTCTTCTCTTTGGGGAAAGTCAGTGAAATGCCTCCCCCTCCCCATTTCTCCGCCCACATATGGGAAAAGTTTAGAGAGGCCATGTGTATTCAGCTCTAGGTTGGATGGTGTACTAAATTGTAAGAAAAGGGGGGGTAAGTCTCCTACCCTGTTTCTCCTAAAATAAGACATAGCCATAAAATAAGCCATAGCAGGATTTCTATGCATTTGCGAAATATAAGCCGTTCCCCAAAAATAAGCCATACCCCAAAAATAAGCCATAGTGACGTGGTACCTCCCATTAAAACAGCCTGGAGAGGCGTGGCTATGCAGTGTACCAATGCAACGCGGTTAAAATAAGACATCCCCTGAAAATAAGCCATACTGTGTTTTGTTGAGCGAAAAAAAATATAAGACGGCGTCTTATTTTAGGAGAAACACGGTAGCATGTAGAGAGAGGACACCGAGCAAGGTCTAAGAAAGCACCAATGAGAGTCTATTAGCTGTGTGAGGAGTTTCATTTTTAGCTGCTCTTTGTTTGCATCTCGGGTCAGCAGGTGGGCAGCAACAAATTAGGATAGCAAGTTAATACATAATGATAATATACAGTTAGCACAGTCTGAGATTGACAAACCAAAGTTTAAGGTTGTAGTTTGTTGGCTGACGGTTAGTGAGCCGTATCTGATTCAGATATACAAACCCCAGTAAACTATATTTAAAAAGTTTACGGTTATATCAGAATGAAGCTACATGGCTTGGATAGAAAACTGCTAGGTGTAGTTCTCTTTACCTTGTTGTCAATACTGAAATTTCTGAAGCCACGGTCTATGTCTCAGTTAGTTCAGAGAACTCACTTTGACTATATAAGGCTAGTTTGAAGTAAGTGGATTGGTACCATATTAACTCAGGTTGGCTAATTGATTGTGAACTGAAGCATAACTACACTTATTCATAGTCTTCCCTTGTTGCTTCCCTCATCTTCTTTCCATTTTTTTACTCCCTCAGTTGAAATTTAGATTGGTGCATTCTTAGGCAACAGTATTATGTTAAATTGCCAAGTACATTCATTTCCACTTGAAATGACTACTTGTTAACTTTTATGTAGTGTGTTTTGAAAGTGTTCAGTATTACTTTTTATAAGTTAAAAGTTAAAAGAAATGACGTCTAGCTTCGCAGTCCTCTTTTACTATATTGTTCACATTTACTCTCTTCATCGCAACATATATTTCACAAGCACAAGCTTTTCAAAAGTGCTTTTTTAACATTGTCAGTGTCAACAGTCTTGATTCCCAGACAAATTATTTTGAAATGTTTCTTCCCAACAACAATATATTTCATAAACCTAGCTTTTCAAATGCATGTCTGTCAGTGCTGATGTTACAGTACTTTGATTTTAGCCTGATCATTTCCAGACAAATTACTTGGGAAAAGGCATTTCAAACAGGCAAAAGGAGGGAGGACAAGACCCCTATCCAATTAACTTTCACCTTCCCAATAGAATACGTGTGAACTTTCCAAGGAACAGAGTTTTCTTCAGCAAAACCTCTCAAACAGGAGTGCTCTCAATGACCCAGTTGTCACATGGACTCTAGCATGTGAGACATAGAGCTAAAACCGGGAAGCGTTTTGGAAGACGTGGTGTTGTGTGATCCTTTTGGACACCCAGACCTTCTAGTAGAGAAGACAAAATTATTTTGAGCATATATTCCACCTCATTGTTTGTATTTATTTGAGATGATGCTGAAATGCCAAGCTCTTAAACCTGCTGCTCCATTGTGCCTTACACTTCTGACTCACGTGTTTGCAGATTTGACAGCTCTTTTGATTCCTCGTGTCTTTCAGCACCTTCATCTGTATATTCTCGTTATCAGTTGTTACTCTTCTCTAGGTTACTTTTAACTTCTTAGGTGACAGTTCCCTCACACTTGCATTGCCCTCTTGAATGGCTCACACACTGTATGGGGATGTTATGCACACAAGTTTAGTGTCAGGAGGAAAGCCCCCTGGTGGCCGTATCTAGGAAATGTTGCTTCCAGCAGCCCTTTTCATTTCAAGACTTGTGTGCACTTCATATGGAGAGTTGTGAAAATTCGTTTATTTTGCTTTCTGCAGGTTGGTAAACACAAATGAGTTTTTATACTCAAAATCCATTCTGGCTTGCCATGGAAAAGGCTTAGGGTGGTCAGACAATGTGTGTGAATTGAGCAGTCATGGAAAGATTGAGGAGCTGTTCCCATGATTTCCCACTGCATCTCTTGTTGCTGCTGAAATTGCTGAAAGTACTTCTTCATGCCATGCAGTGCATAGTTGAACTATAGGACTCTCTCCCACAAATTTAATAATTAATAATGATAATAATTATTACCAGGATTTCGTTCTGTCATTATTCACTGTAATAGACTGAAAGCTCAAAACCTGATTCAGAATAAAATTAAAGTGAAAACAAGTGCTGCAAAATCCTGATTGATGTTCCTAATATTTTCTGTCTTTTTATGTGCTTCAGACTTTGATTGTGAGAATTAAGAGGTCAGTTAAAATATGTTACGAATTCTAGTTCATAGAGAAATGATTTTTCAGTTGAAGTGAATGTTTATGCAACTAGTATATATTTGTTATGTATGTGAAATAAATACCTGTTCTTTCCTTTGCAGGATATATTTATGTTCATAACAAGACAATTGAAAGGATTAGAAGATACAAAAAGTCCACAGTTCAATAGATATTTTTATTTGCTTGAGGCAAGTGTAAATTATTTTCTATTTATAAGCTATCCACAGTTGATTTAAAATAGGCAAAAGGTTCACTTTTTTAAAAATATGAATGGGTGGAGATCCAAAATCATGATAGTGGCCACCACAGGACTTACCTTTTATCTTTTTGTTAGGTTGCTGTTCCAGATACATTAACTGTCTTCTTTTCCTATGTAGAACATTGCGTGGGTTAAATCTTACAACATATGCTTTGAACTCGAAGATAGCAATGAAATTTTCACACAATTGTACAGAACATTGTTTTCTGTAATCAAGTAAGTATATTTATCTTTAACAACAAATATATTCATGAAAAGGTTGGGATTAAAATAGTACAGGCAACAACCGATTTACCCGCTTTCAATATGTGCGTGACCATGAACACGCGCATCGCAGCAACCTGGAAGTGGCTAGAAAATGGGACGGAGCACACAATGTCCCAGAATGCAACCCATGCGCAAATCAGGGGTTGCCTGTATTTCAAATTGTTAGGGATCAGTACCAGACTTACAGGTGCCCAGGCCACTTAAAACACCGTGAATTTTCTAAGCCACAGATGCATTGTTCATTAAAGTAATTGACTAAGGTTGCAATCCTATACACTAGTGGTAGGGAACCTCTGACTTGCCAGACATCCCCATTTGGCCAGCGGTATGGATTGACTCAGACCACATCTACCTGACATCATATGATGTTAGACATGGGGCAGACAAATCCACAGGGCTGAATTGAAAAGGGAAGGCATGAAGTGCATTCTAATCTCCCCTTCATGGGCAAGGTCTTCAAGCAGATGGTCATGGGCCAGATCCAGGTTCTTTTGGCTGAAACTGATTTTCTAGATCCATTTCAATTTGGGTTTTGACCCGATATTTGTACAGAAACTGCCTTAGTTGCTCTGTATGATGACATTTGCCAGGAGAGAGGCAAGGAGTGTGTGTCCCAGTTAGTTCTCTGAACAGGGCAGCCTAACTTCTGTTGTCTATGCTCCTGTAACTCGATAATTTAGACTACTGCAGTACATTATATGTTGGGCTGCCTTTGAAGACAGTTTGGAAACTGTAGCTGGTGTAGACTACAGCAGTCAGATTGGTGACTGGGGCAGGATGATCTGAACATATAACACTGATGCTGAGACAATTGCACTGGCTCCAATTTCTTCCCCATCCATGCTTGGGTGTAAGTCCCATTGTACTCAGTGGCGCTTACCTCTGAGTAGGCATGTATAAGATTGCACTTAAAAGTTCTATTTTAAATGAGTTTATAGTCTCTGTGTACACACAGGGCCCATGTGCAGAACTCTTAATGGCAACTCATAGATTATAACTTTATGGTCATGAACAGTTGCAGAAACACCATACTAAATATCAGCCAGGATAGATCCCCAGATCTGGACATTTCTAGTCATAGTTTAGTAGTGTAATGTATTAACTTCACCTCTGCTGAGCCTTCTATTTGATGCTAGAGTTGTGAAAAACAAAAATTACGAAAAATTTCACTAATTTTACAAGAGAGAATGACAGTAATAAATGGACTGGGCCACATTTCTCCAAATTAAAAAAAAGTGTGAAAATATGTGTGACTTTGAAATCAATGTTTTTGTCTAGTAAGCAGAATAGGACTTGGGATACCAGGGTTCAAATGCCCCCTCAGCCATGAATTTCACTGGGTGACCTTGGGCCAGTCACTGTCTCTGAGCGTAACCTATCTCTCAGCTTGTTGTGAGTATAGAACAGGGAGAAATCATGTGCGCCACTCTGAACTCCTTGAAGGAAATATTGGATAAATGTAATAATAGTTTATTTTACTTATCTTATGGCTGAACCATAGTGAATTATATTGTGCTAATGAGTTGAAAATCTGTTCCTCTTGATTTCAGCAATGGTCATAATCAAAAGGTTCATATGCATATGGTGGATTTGATGAGCTCTATAATTTGTGAAGGTGATACAGTGTCTCAGGAGCTTTTGGATACAGTTTTAGTTAACCTGGTGCCTGCACATAAGGTAAGCAGTAACATTTCCCTAATTTCCTGGCACTTCCGTTACTTTTATTTAGCATCAACAGGCATGTATGTGGCAATGTTATAGTGCAGCTACCTTTTATTTGTGGCTCTGTAACCAGGGTTAGACTGCCAAACTGAAGCAATAAAGTTGGCCAAGATCTCCATCCCTTGTTCCCACTACTTAGACAGAGATCAACTCTTTTTTTTGTGAGAGGTTGGAGAACTGCATTTGTTTCAGCTCAGTGTTGCTTGAGTTTAATGGCAGATAGCACTGGGCAAACTCCATTCACGTGTGTGTTTTCCTCTTCTATCCTCAAATGGCATTGTTAGTAACTCTTCCATTGTAGAAGAGGGGCAAGCAGAGCTGTGTCGTGGTGCTTGTTGGGACAGGGGAGTGCAGCCAGGAAAGCTCTGTGCAACTAGGCTAAGCATGCAGATGGATGACCTTCCTTCTGAATTATAATTTGTAAGGCTAACATTAACTGTGTCATGTTAATATAAATGTTCATATGTCAAGTACTTGAGGTGTCTAGCAGTCTTGGAACATAAGGGTGCAAATCACAGTATTTTTCTATGTCTCCATTGTTCTGACTGTAGCTGTGTCTCAGCCAAATTTTTGTTCTTTTCCTGAAGCTGATTTGGGAAAGAACAATTACGTTTGGGAAGGAAAGCTATTTTCCCAACTCTAGACAGCACAGGGAAAGCTCATGTTTCTACCTTTTTGTGGTTAATTCCATCAGTACTTCATTGCTTGGTCAAGAGTATAAAGACTGTGTGTTTGCCATTTTGTTATTTCTTGAGGCACCATATTTGGAGGATTGTTGAAAAGTTGCCTTGGCTACCTGTATATTATTTCATGTTGGTTTTCCCAGTTTTGGGAAGTGTAATTAGCTGTTTCAGATTTTTGGATGCAAGGAACTATTAATATCTGGAAAACACAAAGAGTATCAACTGGCTTTTAATTTTTATTTGAAAGCATTACATCTTAGAATTCACATGGTACAGTTTTCAGTTAGTCATTATTAATTGATCTTGAAATGAAATTGATCTAGCTATTGTTCAACAGTATTTTATAACTGAATTTAACCTGACTCCATTTTTCACAGGGTTAATTGAGTTAAATAATTTAATACCATCAAGGAAAAAAAGCAATTAAAATTGAGTTCCTGATTTTCATTTTTGCATGTTTTGTGAACAAGGATGTGTGTTAACTGGTTACTATAACAACTAAATATTAATTTGCAACTAAATAAAGCTTTTCTACAACCTTGAAATATAATCCCAAACCTTTGGACGTGCAGCCCACATACAATGCAGAATTACACTTGCTTAGAAACAAGACAGATTTTTGTTAGGCTCTTTCTGTATACATGCAAGGAAACTATACAAAAACAAATACTTCAAAGGCTAAGGCTACAGTTGTATGTGCTTTTATTTATACACAAGTTCAGCTGAACAAAGTTTAATTTACTTCTGAGTAAAGTTGCATTAGACTTTGCTGTAAGTGTCCTGAACTTTTTCAAAATAACAATAAGAATATTTATTTATTTATTTATTTATTTGTACACACCCCGTCCATCTGGCTGGGTTTCCCCAGCAACTCTGGGCAGCTCCCAACCGAATATTAAAAACACAGTACTGTACAGCAAAGCAAGAGTTGGCAGTGAGCAAAATAGTATTTCTCAGTGGGACAGAAAGTAATGTTGGTGCTGTTAAATAATTAGACATAAATTGGAGAACTGAACACATTTCAGAAGAACAGGTAGCTGGACAGCATACAGGATCACTCGTCTGAGCTTTATAGTGATCCTAGTAATTTATACTGTATCATCTCCAGAGTCCTAGCAGTTCTGCTGATTTGCTAGGAAGCATAAAACAATAAATGGTAATACATAACTTAGTTTGTCAGTTGTAATGTTAAAATGTGGATTATTAGTCTGAAAAATAACTAAACCAAGGAAAACTGTTAGATTGAGAGATGGAAGTTAGCAGAAACCAGGATTTATGGCTGACAGCACAATCTTATGCATGCAATCACAGAATTAAGTCCCAGAGTTCAATGGGACTTAACCCAGATAAGCACAGTGTTCTCGAAGCTACCAACATGAGTTTGACCAAACTGCGGGAGGCAGTGGAAGACAGGAGTGCCTGGCGTGCTCTGGTCCATGGAGTCACAAAGGGTCAGACATGACTAAACAACAACAACAACAAAGCACATAGAGGATTGCAGCCTGCATAGTAGCCTTTTTCTGAGCTTTGAAAGTTTGACACTGCATTGACCAACTCTGTAGTTGTTTCTATATATTGTAATCATAGTGGGGTTTTTTTGTGCAATACTTGCAGTATCCTTTTTTAAAATCAGCATTTGTCCATCTTGTTTGTGAAGATTTGAAAAAAGCCATTTACGTGAATTCACATATTTGTATCTGAGCATACATTTCAAGCACACTTTCATAGTGTTTCTTGTCTGAACTATACCTTTCAGAACTTAAACAAACAAGCATATGACTTGGCAAAGGCTTTACTGAAGAGGACGGCCCAAGCTATTGAACCATACATTACTAATGTAAGTGAGGATTTAAAGTGACTGTGCAGATGAAACTGAGTAAAATGTATAATTTGATGATGACTAAGTACGTGCATATCCAGAGAGCCAGTTAAAATTGTCCTAAGTTAAAACTGCTTAGAACCCTTGGAAAGCTGGACTGTTTCCGTATGACACCAAAATAATAGTAACATGGTGTCAGGAGCTTCCCAAGTGTTGTTCATGAGTAACGACAGAGCCTTCAGTAGCTAAAACTATTTATTGTGCATAACTATTTACAGTGTGGAGCTAGTTCAAAACATGACCGCTCAGTCACTTGCAGAATCCGGAAGTGCCCCTCTCCTGTTTGCCGCTCAACACCAAAGTCTCGGCACCCTAAAACGACGTCTGCGGTGCCCCCTGAACCTCCGATGTGGTGCTGGCGCCGGAAGCAGCCATTCTTCCTCAGATCCTTTCTGGCTGGCGGTGCTGGGTCTTTGCCCAGAGTCTCCAAGCCTTCGCAGCTCCCCCTCCCTTGGAGAGAGCTCAGGCGAGAGGCTAGAGGAGGAGGAGTCTGTTGACAGAAGTGGCTGGGGTTCCCTGTAGCGTAGAGAGCCCTCCTCTCGCGAAGAGCTGCTCTCCCAGTCCTGCTCTTGAGCAGGACTTCCAACCAGCCCCTCCTCATGAGTAGTCCTCCTGTCCCTCTCTTCCTCAAGAGGAGGGCCTCTCTCCCCTTGCTCCTCCCAAGGAATACCCTTGCCCTGGCTCTCCTCCCTAGTAGGGCCTCTCCTCTCCCTCTCCTCGCGAGGAGCCGGGCAATCCCTGACACATGGTCTCTAGGCAGGCCTTCTCGGGGAAGGTATTCCACATGGACCACCACACGAAAAGTGCTCTCTCACTTTCTCCAGCTGCTACCTATCACAATTCAGATGGTACAGGGACCTGGAGAAAGGCCTTAGATGGCATTCTTGGTCGATGGGTGGATTCAGGGGCATAGCAAGGTAAATTGGTACCCAGGGGCAAAAAAATTTTGGCACCCCGCCCCGCAGAGGCGTAGGAAGGCCAGGTGGTACCCAGTGCAGAAAATTTCTTGTCACCCCCCATTGATTCCCCCCCCCCCCGCAAAAATGGTTTTACGTTATTTCATATTTTCTTACAAAGGAATAATAACAAGTAATAATAATAATAAAACACTTTTATTTATATCCCACCCTCCCCGGCCAAAGTTGGGCTCAGGGTGGCTAACATCAGATACATAACATTGGTATAAAATCAAACAATAATTAAATTACCTCCTAAAAACATCTCAAAATCAAATTAAAGTCTAATTAGATGGCTTTCCACATTGTTAGGGTTGGGAACAGTAAGTGCTCCACTGAACTGAAATTTCAGCCATAGGAAAACAGCCAAGTAAACAGCTATTTTGGTGGAGGAGGGTCAAGATGCTAACCGATATGCATGAAATTTCATATATAGTTATATAATCCCTAGTATAGTAAGATAAGACCTTTGGAGCAGGCATTTAAAAAAAAGTTTTTTATGAACCGCCCTCGTAGGGCAGTTATTGTTCCTTGATAATTTGTCACCCCCTCCATTATGGAACATGGGGCAGCCCTTGCTACGCAAGGGTGGATTGATATGCCAATCCAACAAATAATTTGGGTCCCAAGCTGTTTAGAGCTTTAAAGGTTAAGACCAGTGCTTTCGTTTGAGTTCTGAAACTTCCTGATAGCTTGTGGAGTTGTTTCAGTACGAGAAAAATACATTCTCTTCTCCAGAAACGAAGAAGACTGTCATAGCAGTGCTCTAGGCACAGCAGTATTCCACCAGAGAATTATTAATGTAGATTGTGAAATGTTTTATTTTCAGCTGTACCCAGTAATTGTTATACTTTATTCTGCATAAATGTGGTTTCCATTGCACAAACATTTTAAAACAAATGGAACAAAAATTGAATCCTTTGGGAGGAAAGCCGGGATATAAATTTAATAATAAAGAAATACGATTTCTCTTACGTTTGAAAGCTCATTGCGTTAAAGGGCACTCGGAAATTTAGACTATGAGCTTAAGCAAGTAAATCCAGCTGAAACTAGAGTGAGTCCCCTATGTAGGGTTAGTATGTTATTGTTTCCTGCAGTTAACTAGCTGAGTTACCAGAAATCTAAGATAGCAGGCATTTGGGTAGAATGCTAGGTTAGTGGGTCTTCTTAAAGTACTTGTTAGCTTTCAAATGATGTACTTTTAGAAATAGGAAGAGCTAAGATGAAGTTAAAAATAGCAGTTTGTTCTTAATTCTCTTTTTTTTTATTTGTATACTGTCTATCTTACAATACTCAAGGCGGTTTACAAGCTGAAGAAACAAAAAAAATGTACATCTTATAAAAATCTAATGCAATACGAAAATGTGATAATAAAACAAAACTTTAAAATAAGCAACCTACTTCAAAAAGTAACATTCAACAATTATTAGAGTAGTATAAAATAATAATATCAACATATAAAAGTTAAACAGAAATCCACTCAACAGTTACAATAAATAATTTCTAAACTAATCAATAAAACAACGCCAAGCCACAGTACATAAAATAATACAATACAAATTGAGAAGCAGAGACTAGAGGTTGGAGGAAAGCAGGTGGAAGAAGGCCTTGCCTGATGGAATCTCTCCCCTCACAGTTCTTCAGGAACAGCTCCCTTATGAAGAATCCCAGGGCCAGGGGGTGGGGCTTCCCAAATGCTTCAACTGTGAGAAAGTAGTTACTTAGGAGTTTTGGGGTCACATGTTTGTCCTCTGGGCATTTTGATATCCCTTTGTAGTGTTTTCCCAGAACAGCTTGGAGTAGATTGTTGAGAGAGACTGAGAACCTGCTTCTGCTGTTGATACATCTTGCTTTGTCTTGCAGTTCTTTAATCAAGTGCTTATGTTAGGAAAAACGTCTATCAGTGATCTCTCGGAGCATGTTTTTGACTTAATTCTGGAGCTATACAATATTGATAGTCATCTTTTACTATCAGTTTTGCCACAGCTTGAATTTAAACTAAAGGTAAGTGTTACATCAGTTGTATCAAATTTGGATCATTTGGGAGGTTGTTGCTGGTGTGGGGCAACAAGCACACAACTTTTCATACAGCGTGTTCCTTGCACCTCAGTGAACATTGGTTCGTCAACTCCTTTTCCTTATGAGTGCCTTTTAGTTTCCCTGTAGCAGTTCTCTTTATCTAGCTCTTGGGATTCTCCTCAGACTATCCCGCCTTCCAAGCCACATTCCTCACTGGCCTATAACCCCTGGAAACACAGAATTATAGAGTTGGAACGAACCCACAAGGATCATCTAGTCCACTGCAGTGCAGTTATTCTGCCCACAGCTGTCCCTGGGTGGGCTAGAATCACCAACCTTCTGGTTAACAGCCAGTTGCACTGACCCATTGCACCACATCTCTGCCCTGCAGTACTACCTATACGCAAAGCTGTAACTGTGTCCAGATGCTGTTTCAGTTGGCAGGCTGGTGAATTAATATTCCCCTCAACGCTCCGTATATCTGCTTGCAAAGAACACAGGAACACACGGTCGTAAATAATTTCTTTGTTGCCCTCTGCATATGTGGGACGAAAGCAGAGGAGCAGCACTGGAGTATACTGAGATATACATTAGCAGCTGGAATGAAGAGGAAAAAAGGAAATGAAACAGAATTCTGGTGTATATGTAGCCTTAACTTCAGCTAATGCCACTTTGTGCTACATTTGCCATACCTCTTAGCTTTGGCCCTGCAGGCTGAAAAGGAGCGGGGAAAGAGCATGCAATAGCATCCATCTCTGTGTTGGTGTCTGTGACAGCGTTTGGACGCAATGCTGAGCCATAAACTATGGGAAAGTAGCGCAGTCTGTGCCATGTAGCTTGGAGCTCTTCCACTTTGACAAACCACAGAGTGATTGTCTTATGATAATATATCTGAGCCAGCGCTCAGGGTTTGTTTTTCTCCAGACCATATCCTAAACTTCCCAGTTGTAGTTTCTTTGGGAGAAATAAACCAGGGGCACATGTTTGAACATAAGGCTAAACCAACAACCCTGTGGATTGTTTCCCTGCTGGAGGTAGGGAGGAGTGAAGCAGATGCACTAGCACACAGTGTATGCACAACTAATTTTATTAACTATACCTAAGCAAAAGTAGGACTTAGAACTGTAGCCTTCTAACTCATTCTAGGCATACTTAACAAGGAGCAAGCTCCACTGAACATAATGGACCTGCTTCTGAGTAAACTTGGCATGGTACTGGGTTTAAGTTAAGCACATATGAGAAGTATAAGTGATACCTTGGTCCTCAAATGGTATTTGTAAATTGTTTATCAGAGTCATATGGCAGGACAAGTTTAATTATTCCTTTATAAACTGACTTTGTTGCTTGTTGGTTCATTTCCACAGCTATTATTTTCTACCTTTTTAAATTTTAGATTGATAAATGTGTATGCTTTTTTAAAAAAAAGAAATAGGTTTGTTCGAGAACCTGTTTTTACAGTGTCTGTCCTTTCTTTGTCTCTTTCTCTGTGTATGTATTATATATGTTGAAATTTCTTTTATTTTTCAGAGCAATGACAATGAAGAACGCCTGCAGGTTGTAAAATTACTAGCAAAAATGTTTGGGGCTAAGGATTCAGAGTTGGCATCTCAAAACAAACCACTTTGGCAGTGTTATTTGGGGAGGTATAAATTGTTTAGTTCCTTTACCTTGGGGATTAAATACTGAAATTTAATGTAACATTTTGTTATTATGTAGCTTTTTTTTACATTCTTTTATGTCTAATATGAGCTATAGATATATATGAATTCTTTTGTTCCGTGTCCTCTGAAATTGACATAAATAAAGCTAGATCTTTATCTGTGGTTCCACAAAGCTTACAATTACAAACCATCTTACTTAGTTTACTGCCATTCTCTTTTTTCTGTTAATGTAGATTAATCTGACTCTTGTCATCACCACAACATTTTAATAATCAATTCTATGTTTATATTGTATTTGATTAATATTCAACAGTTGTGGGGCTTTCCAAGCCACAGTAACAAAAAAAAGGTTTTAGACTTTTAATTAGGTTACAAATGCATATATTAATAAATATTTGCATGAAAGAGATGCATGCTTAAAGAATGTATCTTCCAGCTGATTTGTCCTTTGGTTAAAATGAGAAATAGGCTATATAGTATTACATTTTTGAGGTATCTGTTTGGATGTAAATGGCCAAGCTTGATTATCAGACACAAGTTGGGTAGCAGGTTAATAATAATAATAATAATAATATTTATTATTTGTACCCCGCCCATCTGGCTGGATTTCCCCAGCCACTCAGGGCGGCTTCCAACAGAAACCAAATACAACAATATCAAACATTAAAAACTTCCCTAAAAAGGGCTGCCTTCAGGTTAAGGGGGGAGAGTTGTAGCCCAATAGCAGAGCCACCTGCATTGCAGGCAGAAGGTTCCAAGTTCAATCTTGGCATCTCTAGGTAGGGCTTGTTGCTTGAAACCATAGCAAGCTGCTGCCAGTTAGTGTAGACAGTACTAAGCTAGATGGAACATAGTGCATTCTCTTGAACAGTGAATACCTTAGTAATGTCGTAAGCAAGTGAAGCTTTGGATGTCAGATTGTATGACATTAGAAAGTTGAACAAAGGAGCTTCATTGCCATTATAACTTTATTAATATTGGGTTGGATCCAGACTTGCCAAAGCTGGAATCAGCTGTTGTGTTTCCAGGCTCTTGCACAGCATCTTGAGATAACTTTTCAGAGTATTCTTCTAAGTCTTTGTTATAACAGTTTACATAATACATGTTGAATTTCTTCTGCTTGCAAATATATGGATCTAATCCGTCATATTTACCAGACTGTTCATCTTTTGATTCTTTGAAGCAATAGGTATGGCATTTTGATGAAAATTGAAATGAGGGATAACATACTGGTGTTTTGTTTTTTTAAAACAGGTTTAATGATATCCATGTACCTATCCGTCTTGAATGTGTGAAATTTGCTAGTCACTGCCTTATGAACCATCCAGATCTAGCAAAAGATTTAACAGGTATCAGTAAATTGAGTCTGCAAAAGAAGAAGAACTCTTAACATTTATTCTGTTTTTAGTAGTAGCAAAATAACAGCACTGTTTTTATAGTGCATTTACAAAGGGCCTGGTTTGTGATGATATTTACTTCTCATCTTTTTTTTCTGCATTTGTTAGGGAAGCAAGCCTTCATACTCACCTGTGGCCTAATCTGACTAATACAGTCAGATATATTTTACTAAATCACTAGTTGGTCACAGCAGGGAAACTACCCCTATAGAAATATATAGTAAAAGATTAAGAAAATGGGTTCCCAAATGCATGTTTGAGTCAAAAGTAGGTTCTGGGTCTGAAAAAGTTGAAGATAACTAGTCTGAAGTAGCCTTCCCATGTAGAACCTATTTCTTAAATTAACACCCCACCCTTCCAAATGAGCCCAGGGCAGCAAACACAGCTGTGATAAAATAATACCATTAAAAATAAAAGCCTTTAAAAACAATTAAACACTTCTGATAAGTCCCTTATTCTTCAACTGTTGGCGGACAAGCAAATACAACACCCTAGTGATTTAATTAGCTATTTTCATGAATAAAAGTCTTTTGTTCACAACTTATCAGATAATAACGGACAGTGAGTTTATTAAGAGGAAAATGTTAAATTGTAATTGTAGTGTCTCCTATTATGCAAGCTTATGCCCTTCATTCTCTGGGACTAGTGTGCCAGCATCCGTCTACATCAGTTTAGGATACTCGACATAGTGGTATAAAGTTTTAATTAGGATGTCTTTTTTTGTACAGAATACCTTAAAGTAAGGTCTCATGACCCCGAAGAAGCTATCAGGCATGATGTTATTGTATCAATAGTTACTGCTGCTAAGAAAGATCTTTTGCTCGTCAATGACCATCTTCTTAACTTTGTGAGAGAGCGAACGCTTGACAAACGGGTAAGTCATTGTATATGTAGGTCAATTACTTTGGAGTCATTGTTAGTCCAAGAGTAGGCAACTAATTCAGCATGTTAAAAATTCCTTTCTGCTAAGATTTCTCACAAGAATTGACTAATTGCATATTTGCATACTGTGATTATCTACCTTACCCGCACATTCTTGCTTTTCCTAAATTATGAGATTGTATAAACATGATAGTAAAAAAAACAATGAACTTGTTGTGAGTGCAGTGAAAGTTTTGTGTACAACTGATTCCATTTTACAATCCACACAGAAGTGCCTTCAGGATTTTGTAATGTGTAAGGCAGTCTTTGTAATTATTTTGTTCTGCCTTAGCCATAGTACTTTAAAACAACCCAATGTATGATTTATTTTATTTTATTTTATTAGGTTTAGTGGATCAGTTGAATTTATAACTTGTTCAAATGTCAAATTAGGTCTGTAGTACATCTTACAAAAAGGCAATGTAGCTACTTACTTAATCTTAGTGCATGAAGAGCAAAGGTACAGAGAACAACCTTTATCAAACTGAGTGAGTGAGTGTGTGTGTGTGTGTGTGTGTGTGTAGATAGATAGATAGATAGATAGATAGATAGCTGAGGGAAAATCTGGTTGAATACTGTTTCTTTCCTTGCGTTAATTTGTTGCCTTATTGTAGCAAACTCCCCCCTTTTGAGAAGTATACTGACTGCGTTGTGTAAAGATCCACAGTACCCTTCATATCAAACCCAGGGCAGGTAGCAACAATATTAATTTTTTTTTTTATAAGATTTTTATTATTTTCCATTAAAACAAAAGAAAAACATAACATAAACACCAACATTAACACCATAAAAACACACTACATAAACACAATCAAACAATAACAATAAAAAGAAAAAGAAACTTATACAAACCTTAAGCTAACACTTATCTTCATACTTTCCTTATTTCTATCTTCTCTGTTTGGGGACTTCCCCCATTCCCTCCACTGTCTTCAAAATCATATATATCTTCTAGGTAGCTTTATATCTTATTCAATTAACATTTGCCCAAATTTTAATATGCTTAACTTTACTTAATCGAATACCTAATCAACTATAAATCTTATCTTAGCATCAAATCTTAACACATTTTTAACAAATAAATCATTCGCACAAAAAAAAATTCCTCTTAACAGTTTTATCTAACATAAACCTACTAAAGCCGATATTCTATTTAATTCTGCTCAAATATTCAATTTAACTGATTTAACTAAATAATCTTTAAATTTTTTCCAATCCTGTGACACCTTCTCCTCCCTCTGGTCCCGGATTCTGGCGGTCAGTTCTGCGAGTTCCATATAGTCCATCATCTTCATCTGCCATTCTTCCACCGTTGGTATCTCTTCACCTTTCCATGTTCTTGCCAATAAGATTCTAGCTGCTGTTGTGGCATACATAAAAAACACTCTATCCTGACTGGGTATCTCTTCATTGGTTATGCTCAGAAGAAATGCCTCTGGTTTCTTACAAAAGGTAACTTTCATTACCTTCTTAAGCTCATTATAAATCTTATCCCAGAAAGCATTTACCGCTGGGCACAACCACCACATATGAAAAAAGGTACCTTTCGCATGTTTACATTTCCAACATACATCTGACATTTTGGTGTTCATCTTAGCTATCTTAACTGGTGTCAAATACCATCTATAGACCATTTTCATTATATTTTCTCTTAAACTATGACAAGCAGTAAATTTGATACCTTTCTGCCACAATCTCTCCCAGTCATCCATCATAATATTATATCCAACATCTTTCGCCCAATCTATCATTGATGATTTAACCAATTCATCTTTCGTATGCCACTCTAGCAAAAGATTATACATTTTGGAAAGGTTCTTAAAGTTCGATTCTATCAGTTCTGTTTCCAGTTTTGATTTTTCTACTTGAAAACCAACTTTTTTGTCCATTTTAAATGTTTCGTACACCTGATGATATTGCAGCCAATCGGGGACCTGACTTTTCACTTGATCATAGCTTTTTAGCTTAAATGAGTCCCCTTCCTGCTGCAATATGTCCATATATCTTAACCAATTTGCAGACATGTTCGGTCTCTTATAGGCCTTGGCCTCCACTGGAGAAATCCATCTAGGAGTCTTTCTCTCCAACAGGTCCTTATATCTAGTCCAGACCTGATACAGGGATTTTCTAACTATATGGGTCTTAAAAGTTCTGTGAATTTTAACCTTGTCATACCAAAGGTATGCATGCCAACCGAACATATTGTCGTGTCCTTCCAAGTCCAACACATCAACATTCTCTAATTTAAACCAATCCTTTAACCAGCAAAAGGCCGCTGCTTCAAAGTAAAGTCTTAAATCCGGCAGGGCAAAGCCTCCTCTCTCTTTAGAGTCTGTTAGGATCTTAAACTTAATTCTAGGCTTTTGCCCTGCCATATAAACTTCGATAGGTCCTTTTGCCATTTCTTAAAACAATCCAGTTTATCCAAAATTGGTATGGCTTGGAATAAAAACAGCATCCTTGGTAGGACATTCATTTTAACCACTGCTATTCTTCCCATTAACGACAGTTTTAATCTTGTCCATATTTCCATATCTTTCTTTATCTCCATCCACAGTTTTTCATAATTGTCCTTGTACAGGTTCAAATTCTTGGTTGTGAGATTGATACCTAGATATTTTACAGTTTTAACAAAATTGAGGCCAGTGCCTTCTTGTATTCTTTGAATCTGTTCTGCACTCAAATTTTTACCTAAAACTTTGGTTTTCTGCTTATTTAATTTGAAGCCAGCTACAAGTCCAAATTGTTCAATTAATTCCAAGGCTCTGGGAACACTGCTTTCCGGTTCCTGCAGGGATAGCATCAAATCGTCTGCGAAGGCGCGTAGTTTATATTCTTTCTCTCCCACTCTAATTCCTTTTGTCTGTTTATCTTTTCGTATCATATTTAGAAGGACTTCCAGGACCGTAATAAAAAGTAGAGGGGAGATAGGGCACCCTTGTCTTGTTCCTTTGTCAACTTCAATCTCCTCCGATATCACACTGTTTACTATTACCTTTGCTCTTTGTTCTGTATAGATGGCCTTAATGCCATTTAAGAATTTTTCTCCAACTCCCATCTTTTCCAAATTCTTTTTCATAAATATCCAGGATACTTTGTCAAATGCTTTCTCTGCATCAACAAACAATAGTGCCGCATCTGTGTTTATGTCTCTTTCCAGTTTTTCTAAAATATCCACAATAATTCTCGTGTTGTTACTTATTTGTCTTCCTGGTAAGAAACCTGCTTGGTCTCTATGTATATAATCTTTCAACACTCTTTTCAACCTTGTAGCCAAAACATTTGCGAAAATTTTGTAATCCACATTCAAAAGGGATATTGGACGATAATTTTTCATTAGAGTCTTATCTGTATCTGGTTTTAGAATCAGTGTGATAAAGGCTTTCCACGTCTCTGGTGCCCTATCTCCTTCTAGTATTTTGTTGCAAATTTCTCTTAACGGCTGCGATAGCCAATCTTTCAATGTCTTGTAGTATTTTGCTGTTAATCCATCCGGTCCTGGGGCCTTCCCCAATTGCATGTTGTTTATTGCATCCTCTATCTCTTGTGTCGATATTGGGTGGTTGAGAGTTATTAGTTTTTCCTCTGGGACTTTTTGCAATCCATTCTTTTCCAGAAATCGGTCTATCTCCGCTTCATCTATCTTCTCCTCCTTGTACAGTTGCTTGTAAAATCTTTGAAAACACCATCTGATTTCCTCCGGTTTCTCCACATTTTTTCCATTTACTACCAGATTACTGATGACATTTGCCTTTTGTCTTTTCTTTAATTGCCAAGCTAGTAGTTTCCCACATTTATTAGCAGATTCAAATGTTCTTTGTTTCATCATTTTCACTTTCCATTCAATATCCTGATTCATAATATTCGCATATTGGGATTGCAAGTATTTGATTTCTTTTTGAATTTTAACACATCTGGGATGTCCTCTTAATTCTTTTTCTTTGATTAATTTCAACAGTCTCTCCATTTCTGCGTTTTGTTGTTTCTTCTTTTTTGCTTTTTCACTTATGAGGAATCCTCTCATTACCGCTTTACTTGCATCCCAGGCAATCCTTTTCTCCACTTCGGAGCTCCAGTTAATTTGAAAATATTCTTTCATCTTTTTCACCGCTCTTTCTACTAGCTTGGTGTCTCTCATCAGAGCGTCATCCATTCTCCATCTAAAAGAATCCTTGGAAATCATTTTTAAATTTAACTGTACCGGATTGTGGTCAGAAAGCGTTTTGGGGCCAATTTCTGCCTTTTGTATTTTTCATTCGAGATCCAGATGTAGTCTATCCTCGACCATGACTGCTGAGGTTCACTAAAATAAGTTGCCTCTGTTTCTGTGGGGTTTTTTAGTCTCCAAGAATCCACCAAATTCAAATTATCCACCATTTCAAAAAAGGTCTTTGGGAGTTTCCCATCATTCGTTAATTTAGTTCTTTGAGATCTATCCATTAATGTGGAAACTGCACCATTGAAGTCTCCAAGGCAAACTACCTTATAGTCCAAATAGTCCAACAGCAAGTCATGTATTTTTTTGTAAAAAATCGACTTTCCATCATTTGGTGCATAAAGTCCCAGAATCAGAAATTTTTCGCCTTGTACGTTAATTTCAATTGCGATGTATCTCCCTTCTTCATCTTTAAATAGCTGTCTTGGGCTATATTTCTCCTTTGCATAAATCACTACTCCTCTCTTCTTGACCTTATCCGATGATATAAACTCTTGGCCTAATTTTTTGTTCTGTAGTAGTCTTCTGTGTCGTCGAACTATGTGGGTCTCCTGTAAACATATTATATCTAGATTCTTCTTTTCTATGCTGTAAAACACTCTGCGTCTCTTTGGTCTCTGGTTCAGTCCCCGAACATTCCAAGTCATTAACTTGAGCGCCATTTTCCTTTATTTATTCTTCTCCTCCAGTTGCCTCTCCTTTCTTACCTTCCTCTGGATCCTTTTGACTCGGCCCTGGTACTCCCGGCGGTGGAAATACTTCTGGAAACTTATAGAGCTGTGCTGGATCAAGTGGAGTGCCTTTAAATTGTTCCAGATGTTTGTCCAAAAACTTTTGCTTTTCCGCCAGGGACTTTATTCTTATCTTTTTTCCTTCAAACGTAAATGCAAGGCCTTCTGGGAATTCCCAACTGAAGGAGATCTTTCTTCTTCTTAGCTCAGTAACCAAGTCGTTGTAAGGAACTCTTTTGTCCAGGAAAAATTTGGGGATGTCCTTATAAAAGATGACTTTATTCTGCTGTACCACCAGGTTGTTTCTATAATGTAGGTCCAGAAAGTAGTCTCTGTCGTGTCTATCATGCAGCACAATCAAACAGTCACTGACTGTTTTGGTGCTTTTCTTTCCTCTGGATCCTCTAGGTCCAAATCTGAAGGCCTTCACTATGCGTGCTGAGACGTTTACCTCTTCTAACTCCCAGTATGTTGAGAATTGCTCCACAATATAGGCTTTTAGATCTTCCCCTTCCAGTTCTGGAAGACCCCTCAAACGGATGTTCCCCTCTCTCTGGTGGAGTTGAAGAAAAGCAAGAGATTCTTCTACAGTTCTCTGTCTTGTTCCAATTTGCTCTATCTGCTCCAAATCTAAATTGTCCAGTTTCTCCTCCACCTTTTTTATTTTTTCTCTGACCACTTTAATTTCCTCGGAATCTTTTTTCAAAGTTGTCACCTCCTGCCCAATTTTATTAATTTCTTCTCTGTTCCTCCTTACATTTTCCTCAATTTGGCCAATTGATTTCTCCAGAATCTGGGTGGAGTTTTTAATATCAGCTTTTATATCAACTTGGAGTTTTTCTATTGCAGAGTTAACTGTAGTGTTCACTGATGCACCAATTGTATTCACTGATTCTTGCGTCTGCTTCAACCCCTCAGTAACACTATTAAGTCCTGCTGTTAATTCTGCCACACTGGCAACCAGTTTCTCCATTTGTTCCTGTAGGGTTAGGGAAACAGAGCTTTTTCTTTGTGTAGAGCTGCTTGTTTTAGATCTAGTGCTATCTTGCATTTCTTGTGGGCTCTGCAATTTCAGTCTCAAGGTCACTCCAGTTGCTGTGGTAACTATCTCAGACATTCACAGCAGAAGACCAACAGTCCCAAAAGTAAACACCAGGTGGCCAGCAGCTCACTTCTGAGAACAAAGAGCCTGCTGAGCTAGGAGTCCCACACCAGTCCAAAAATCCAACTTTTAGGCAAAGAGTTCAAATTTTCCCAAGTTGCAAACTTCCTTATAGCCAAGAAGAGTTTATTTTAAATAGCCCAAGTCAGTAGCTGTTTCTCACTTGCAGTGTTACCACCAAGTCCATAAAGTTACTTGTATCTGGCTGCAGAGAAGTTAAAATGTCTCCACTGGTAAACAGTCACTGAAACAGTAGCAAAGAAAAAATGGCAACAATATATTGCAGCCCGCTACCGACCCGGAATCCTAATCCAGAGGGCGAGCGGTGTCTTCTTTTGCCATATCAACTGTTTTTAAGTCTCTAAACATCCTTAAAACAACTTTTAATCAACTTTTAAAAAGTTTGGCAGAGTTCGCAAAACTTTTCCGTTAGTCGCGGCTTTGATCTTTTAGCGCTACCAAGCTCGCGCAAACAGTTCAAAGGGAACAGGCTTCCTTTTAAAATTTCCTCTGTAAGCAGTGTTCTCCAAACTCATCAAATAGTCCAAAACTTTTACTTACAGAGTTTCTTTGGAAGTTTCTATGTCGGAAGTGCCGGGTGCTCGAGTCTGGCGGGATCGCTGCTTTGATCCTCCGAAGGCAGTCGCCTCTTCAGTCCCGTGCCGGAGCTTCGCTCGCCTGATTTTCCCCCTTACGAGGGTCAATCAGGAGCGGAGACGGCATGTCTGGGACCCACGAAGCAAACGGTCCACGGGACGCTCTTCCCGTGGCTTTAAGGGACCCGTGGCGCAGGCACGGTAGTCCCTAAAACCTTACGGAGGACGGAGCCGTCAGACTCCCGTCCGCCATTGACCGGCACCAAACCGGAAGTCGGTAGCAACAATATTAAAACACTCAATAGTGGAAGTGAATATCCAATAAAGCCAATGAAACAGTTAACAGCAAGAATGAATAATTCAGCATAATCATTACAAAGTTGTTGAAGCAGCACCTGATTGTTTTCAAGGGCAGCAGCACATAAAGCACATTGCGACGATCCAAAATCTTGAAATGTGTATGACAATATATTTAGAAACAAATTTATATTTTGATGTTTGAGATATGTTGTTGTTTTAGTGGAGAGTGAGAAAAGAAGCAATGATGGGACTTGCACAGATATACAAGAAGTACTCCTTGCAGTCAGAAGCTGGAAAAGAAGCTTCAAAACAAATTGCCTGGATAAAGGACAAGCTGCTGCATATATATTATCAAAACAGTATTGATGATCGGTAGGTTAACCTGAATATATACGGTTTTTTGCCTTGTGTGAGTATGCCTGCTGACCAATAGCAATAAAGTCGGAAAAGAACACAAGCAGCTCATTGAGTCTAGGAGGGCATTCAAACAGCATTTCCAAAGTCTGCACTGCTTTTGGAACTTGGAATGCTAAGTGTACTGAATTCTCTGGCCATAACTTTCTTTTGCTTTCACAGAAATAGGTGTGATATTCATACTCGGCCTATACAGTTTGTTTGATCAAATGAAGCTTATATTCTAAACTAAGCCATAGGGTTCTTAGATGGAAAACCATGATTCCCAGCTATGTGAATTAACTTGCTTAAGGCTAGAGACTTCTTGCAGGCTCCTCTGAGGAAGATATTGAAAGACACTATTTTTAAACAAATCTTGGTCTGCCCTTTTTCTGAAGCTGAGGTCTTATGTTTCATAATGTGGTTAGTGAGAGCAAGATAAGATCTGAAATCATGGTTTTATCCTGGTTGGTTCTCACCACAGTTTAAGTAAGGCAGAGTTTTTCCAGTTCAGGCATCATGTGGAACTGTGGCTGGTTTTAACAAGATTGCTTTTGATAAACTCATATGGTACTTCCAAAAGGAGAAGGGAGAGCAGAGCATGAGACTAGGACTGCAACTTTATAAACAATTATCTGGGAGTAAGCCTCAAATTTTCCAGAAGCTTGTTCACCTGACGCGGGTGGCGCTGTGGGTTAAACCACAGAGCCTAGGGCTTGTCGATCAGAAGGTTGGTGGTTCGAATCCCCGCAACGGGGTGAGCTCCTGTTGCTCGGTCCCAGCTCCTGCCCACCTAGCAGTTTGAAAGCACGTCAAAGTGCAAGTAGAAGAAATAGGAACTGCTCCGGCGGGAAGGTAAATGGCGTTTCCATGCGCTGCTCTGGTTCGCCAGAAGTGGCTTTGTCATGCTGGCCACATGACCCAGAAGCTGTACGCCGGCTCCCTCAGCCAGTAACACGAGATGAGCGCCGCAACCCCAGAGTTGGACATGACTGGACCTAATGGTCAGGGGCCCCTTTACCTTTACCTAAGCCTCAAATTTTCTAGAAGCTTGTTCACCTGGCAAAAACAATAGTTTCTGTTTACCTCTGAACCAAACCTTTGTGTATTTCTATAGATCTTATAAGTATTTTAAATAAGTGGCATTCTGTTTGTAACATTTCATTACTAATTTTATTTGTTAAATTTGACTTACTTAGATCAGCTTGGTATCAATTTAGTTTTTATATCATAGTGTTTAGTTTTTAATCATAGAGGATATTGAGAAATTTGCTTTAGTAACTTCAATCTTGTTTCATATAACAGAGGCTTATTATTGACTATCTCTCTTTAGACTGCTGGTGGAACGCATATTTGCTCAGTATATGGTCCCTCACAATTTGGAAACAAACGAAAGAATGAAATGTTTATACTACCTTTACGCAACCCTGGATTCAAATGCTGTTAAGTACGTTTTACATGACAGATTTGGAACTAATAATGATGTTTGCAATGCTAATATATCTAATAATATTAGTGCCACAGAATTTTTGCTTGGCTAATACCTGGATACAGACTGTGCTCACCAGACTTCTTGCAGTATTCAGTAGGTTAAGATTTCTATCAAAATCCATCCTTGAACATGAAAGAAGAGAAAATGGGAAAGAGACCGTACTACTTCCTTCATATTTTTTGACTGTTTACTTTGATTGTGAATTACAGTTTTCTCAGGCTGTTTAGTACTTTCTCAAAATATGTTGCAAATACGTTATGGGCGGAACAGAGTTGAAACTGGTTTATTTGGCTATGTAATTGAAAATAAGTTGGCAAGGCTAAAATGAATTTGGTTCTAGTCTGCCCCACATACCCACTATTTCATGATGGGTGCCATTAATTATTGTCTAATAGGTATTAGCATCTCTGAGTACAATTTGCTTAGAAAACAGTAGTGATAGATAGAAATTATAGGATAATCCCAACAAGCACAGTGTGCTCAGTTTTAGCTGCTTCTCTGCATCAGAATTTGTGTATAAACACAGCATAAATTAAGAAACTTTTGTATAATGGCATTATGATATTGGCAGTTTTATTTTCAATCTCTTTCCTAATGATCTCTAACATGAGAACCAGTGTGGTGCAGTGGTTAAAGTGTTGGATTATGACCTGGGAGACAAGGGTTCTAATCCCTGCTCAGCAAGAAACTCACTTGGCTTGTCACAGTCTCTCACAGCCTAACCTACCTCACAGGGTTGTTGTTAGGGTAAAATAGGAAGGCAGAGAATCACATGTCCAAACTTCAAACTGCCTCCCTAGCTGGTATCTTGCTTTTAGTGGGTGGTAGTCAATTAACTTTTCCCCCAGAGTAGACTCAAGTAAATTAATGAATATGACTAAATAGTAATGGTCTGCTCTGAGTACAACTTAGCTGAATATCACCCAAAGTATTTAAATAACTGAAGTGAATGGATTGATAAAAAGGAAGTTGAAAGAGGAAGTCAGTAGGGACCAATCTTTCCAGAATGCTTGGATGGTATTCAAAACTGCAATAATAGAAGCTCAACAATAATCTATACAGAAAGCTATGAGAGGGTACAATCATGGGTAATAAACAGAGTTAAGGAAGCTATTACAGATTTAAAAAAAATGGAAGTCTCATCCAAATGAGAGGAAAAAAGGGAACACAAACATTGCCAAAGGAAATGCTTGCAGGCAATAGGGATGCAAAAAAGCCCCAAATAAATGAATCTGAATAATAACTATTTTGCTAAAGGCATTAAAGGCAAGAACAAAATATTGTTAGTTCTTCAGCAGAAGAGTAGGCCTTAAGGCAGGCACAGGCAAACTCTGCCCTCCAGATGTTTTGAGACTGCAATTCCCATCATCCCTGACCACAGGTCCTGTTGGCTAGGGATGATGGGAGTTGTAGTCCCAAAACATCTGGAGGGCCGAGTTTGCCCCTGCCTGCCTTAAAGGCTTATAGCCAGGTGAATTGTTAATTGGAAGTTTCTCCCTATTCATAGTGCTAACGGTTTAGGAAGTTGCAGTGATGAGTACTATATCAGTTATTTGTTTCTTTATATTTTATCTATCAGGGCATTGAATGAAATGTGGAAATGTCAAAATCTGCTGCGGCACCAAGTAAAGGATATGGTTGACTTAATCAAGCAACCCAAAGTAAGTTTATTAACCTTTTTAACTTTTGTGCATACTACAAAATACTTAGTTCAGGCTAATTCTTGTAGAAAGCTCAATAGTCAACTGTGGTTCTGAAACTGCTTCCCTTTTAAGAAGCGTCAAATAAGCAAAAGGAAAGTAGAAATTATTTAGACTCTTAAGGCAGTAATTATCCCATTTAGCTATTGTCCTTTTAGCATCTTAATAAATAATATGTTAGAGATTAGGGCATTTTAGAAAATAAAAGCATTAGAAACATTTATTTAATTGTGTTTACTAAATTTTATTATTTCATAACAATAATAAAAATAAAAGGACTGTCAGTTGACTCTTGAGCTAGGACCAGGGAAATCCATGCTCAGATCACTGCTCAGCAATGAAGTTCCCTGAGTGACCTTTGGCCAACTCGTTGCCTCTCAGTCTACCCTACCTCACAAAGTTGTTGTGAAGATAAAATGGGCTGAGTGGATGAGAACCATGTATGTGTTCCTTGCAGGAAAGGCAGGATAACAATGAAGTGAGTGAATGAATGTGCAGTAAATATCCCTATTAATATTGGCTCTGTGGTAAAGACATTTTTCTTACAATCCAGGACAACCATAAGGTGTCAGACTAAATCATACTTGGAATAGACCTATCAAAATCAATAGATTTAACTAACTTCAGTCCATGGATTTCACTAATTCTACTTTCAGTATGACTTATTTCAGGGGAAAGTAATCATTTTTCTCTACAGGACAGATTATGACCAGGATCTGCCTAGTGGGCCAAATTTAGCAAATGAGTGCGTCCACCCACCTGTAACAAGTCCCTTTTTCATTCTGATGTTAAAAGGGAAATGGGAGGAGGGAAGGTTTGCAAAAGATCTTTTGAATCTCCCTCCACCTTTAAGATCAGAACTGGTCCTTAAAGTACTGATTTCCTTTTCTTAACAAACTTTCAGTGTACATCTGGATTAACTTGTTCGTATATTAATCTGGAAGCTTTGGAAAGAATGTTTCTGTACCTCTAAGGTTGAAACATGCTTCCTTTGGCAAACGAGAGTTTACAGTCCTCGAGATGAAGCTTAACAGCCCAAGACATCCAAAGAGGCTTAGGGAATAATGGGAGGAGGAGAGGTGGTTGTTAGGAAAAGGATTTTAAAAAATGGCTTCTTAGGGCTTTATATATGAAAGACAAATAAGGAGGATGTGATAGAAACTTACAAAAAAAAAATAGAGAGATTTCTTCACCCCTCTCAACATTAAAATGAGGGGTTGTATTTTACACAGCATATAATTAATGGGGTTTGCTATTGCTGCTGCTGCTGTTGCTGCTGCTAGATTTTGGTGATAGCTTTGCCTTAGATGGTTGACATCCAGAAGTGTTGGGCTTGTTCCTTTGGGAAACAGGATGCTGGTGGACCTCTTGTCTGGTTCAGTATGTCTCTTCATGAGAATTTTTGTTTGCTTTAAAAGACATTTAAATGGCTCTTGGAGAGCTTGTAGTGAATTAAAAAGAGAACTGTTTTGGCAGTTAAGTCTTTGCTTTTCTTCAAGGCTCAGCTGGAAATTAAACTGCTCTTAGGCTAGGATGAATGTAACCCTTGGTTAGTATAGTTCAGAGGTAGCCAACTCCCAAGAGACTGTGATCTACTTACAGAGTTGAAAACTGGCAACTTGGGGGGGGGTTGGTTCAGGTCAAAGTTGTTGAGCTTTTTTTGGGGAGAAGGAAAGCCCTGGTTTTGGGGGGTGCAAAGCGAGAAAAATGAACTTTTTTTAGGGGAGCAAAAGTTGTTGAGCTTCTTTGAGGGAGCCAGTGATCTGCCAGTAGATCACGATCTACCTGTTGGACGTGCCTGGTATATTTCATCCTTGTGTGAGGTGGTAGCCTGAATTGAAGAAGAACCATTGGCCCTAGACTTTCTGTCAGCTTTTCTTCTTCCCAAGTAGAGCTGTTGTGTTCAAAATAGGAAAGGCGATAGCAAAATTTAGCAGGGCTCTGCTATATAGGGCATGGAGTTATGCATGGATATAGACAGACATTTGCGCGTTAAAATTTGATGGACGTGTTGGAATGCATCCCTTGCCTCAGAATTGTATGTGTTGCCATTATTGTTTTTTCCCTCATCCTGAAACATTCTTCTTTAAGATTAAGAAAGTAGTATGTGGAATAGCTTCAAATTTCTGTTGTCCCTCTATAGCTCCCCACACTAGAGTAACTATTGAAGCTTTTTAGAAATGGTGTTCTTCAGTCTATTAAGCAGCAAAATTGTGGTAGTAATGGCAACTCGGAAGGAGCATGTTTTCCATGGGATTGTATATCTAAATCTGTGATCTGTGAAAGGGCTTTTAAAGCAGATTAGGCAGAATTCTGACAGGTAATCAGTGACTTATGCTGCCTGGCTTTTCTGATAAGGAGTAGAAAAGCTTGATTCAAATAAATTGCTTCGTTTGTGCTTAATCCTCTGGAAAACTTTGCAGCAAGAACCTGACAGATTTCAGTACCAGTATTGGATTTCATTCCCGCTTAATGATGGGTCTGAATTGTTTGAGCTGTTCTGTAGGCTAGACTGTACTTCAGAACTTTTAGCGGTTGCCATTAGAAACATTGCCTCTCCATTCTTTTCCAGTTGACTCAAAAGTCAAAACTGAGTTGTAGAATTTCTTGATGGCTTCAAAAAAAAATGAACATTTTGAGAAATTTTGCATGAAGTGAGATAGGGATATGGCGAATGAAATCATTCCTGACAGCTATCTGGTGTCAATCAAATAAGCTAAATTTATATTTATTACTACATGCTGGCATTTTATTCCTTTTTAAAAATAAGTATTTTTCAGTAAAAATTTTTAAAATAAAGGAGTCCTCCTTTTCCCATTATAACCAGATTGCCCCTTTCTGACTGGTGTTCATAGTTCCCTGTTCATAGGCAGTTGTTTATAAAATTAGTAGGGAGTTCATGTGTTGACGATGTAAAAATGAGAACATTCTTGGATTATGATGGTATTTTATTACAAAAACAGCAACAGTTTATTGCACACTGAATTAACGAAATGAAATAACACAGTCACGAGTATCATTAATGATGTAAAACATCTTTTTAATATAAAATAAAATAAAATGGAAAGTTCATATTGCTGCCTTCTCCAACCTGGTGCCCTCTCTATATTTTGAACTATAATTCCCACCAGCCCAAGCCAGCATGGCCAATGGTCAGATATGGGAATTGTAGCCCACAGAGTACCAGGTTGGAGAATGCTAAATGGAATTTAGTTGTTCATAGAGGGCTGGTTCTTAGTATTTTTCTTTGCATTAACTTTTTCGTGTAATTTTTCAAATTGGCAACACTGTAACTGTTGCTACTATTTATATTATGATACAGTGATAAATATACTTTTAAAGGCAGAAACCTGAATATGGTTTAAAGAAACACTACAGATGGTTTCACATGCTGTTATAAAAAGAAATACACTCTGGTAAAAATAGAGTAGATTATGGTCTTCGTTGGGTGGCTACTGCAGAAACCCACATTTTGGGGTTATTATTAGGATTGCTTGGTCTTTTCCTTGGTCGTTAATTTCCCCCCTGATGATTTCCAACAGCATAAACCTGCTTGTCAAAATGTAAACCAATTGTGAGTAAATATGCTTAGGAATGTCGCATATATATCTCTATATACCCATCATGGTTTTAAGAGCAGCGGTGGACTCTGAACAATTACCTGATGTTCTGTGTTAAAATCCAGCTTTATATTGTATTCTGCTTCTATATAAGTATGATGTATAGAAATGATGTTATCAATTTCTGAAAAGATGGTGCAGCATTCTACGTGATGCTGTGTGAGTTCACAATGCAAAGTCTTGACATTCAAAAGTGCTTTCTCATTTAATTTCCAGACAGATGCCAGTAGTAAAGCTATATTTTCAAAAGTGATGGTAATAACAAGTAAGTTTTTAAAAATGTTTTAAAGCTTTGTTACTTTAACACTGTTTCCTTGCTAATTGTTTTGTTCAACTGTTGATTGAAGTACTTTCTAATTTGGAGGGAGTATTAAGACAGTGAGGTCTGAAATGCTCCAGAACAAGTTGTGTGAAGAATATTGTTAGCATAAGCACATATATCATCAGTACAGTTAGTGGTTTGAAAGTTAGAACTGAGGAGTGCAGTGGTACCTCGGGTTAATAACTTAATTCGTTCCGGAGGTCCGTTCTTAACCTGAAACTGTTCTTAACCTGAAGCACCACTTTAGCTAATGGGGCCTCCCACTGCTGCTGCGCCACCAGAGCACAATTTCTGCTCTTACCCTGAAGCGTTATTTCTGGGTTAGCGGAGTCTGTAACCTGAAGCGTATGTAACCTGAAGCGTATATAACCTGAGGTACCACTGTAGTGGGGGAATATTTTTTCACTGGGCGTGGGCGGTATCGGACTACAGTAATACCTCTGGTTGTGAACCGTCCTCCTTGCGAACACTGCAGGTTACAAGCTCTGCTAACCTGGAAGTAGCTGCTCCCGGTAGCGAACTTTGCCCCGGGGTGCGAGTGAAAATCACGTGCCAGAGGCGTGCACACAGCGGGAGGCCCCATTAGCAAAAGCACACCTCAGGTTAAGAACAGTTTCCGGTTACGAATGGACCTCCGGAACAGATTAAGTTCGTAACCAGAGGTACCACTGAAATATGTTCTGTCAGGCATTTGTGCCCAGATATGTTTGCCACAGACTTAAGATGCTTCAAAGTGGCCCATCGCTGAAGCTTGCCAGCCACAGTAGAAGCTAACTACAACTGGTTTTGAAGTGGGGTTTTTGTTTGTTTGTAAGTATTAGGCTTCTTAATTTTTTTTCTATTAAGTGATATAAAAGTCCCATTGAACCTAAACGTATTTCACTTCCTTAAAGGAAACTTGCCAGATCCTGGCAAAGCACAAGATTTCATGAAGAAATTCACACAAGTTCTTGAAGATGATGACAAAATTAAGCACCAGCTGGAAACACTTGTTAGCCCAACGTGTTCATGCAAACAAGCTGAAGGATGTGTGGTAAGAATAGATATTAAAGCATAACGTTTTGGTTATTGAATTGTCCTGTCTGTCAGTTAACTGTTGGCTAACATTGAATATTGCAGCGAGAAATTACAAAGAAGCTCGGAAATCCCAAGCAACCTACAAACCCATTTCTGGAAATGATAAAGTTCCTGCTGGAGAGGATAGCCCCTGTGCACATTGATACAGAATCTATCAGGTACCTCTTTTCACTTAATTTAGTGGTAAAATTAAAAAAAACTGGCAGGAGGTATTGCACAGACAGGTTTTTGATGAGAAAATTTACTTTCTTCCTCCCTTGATGGTTATATTATAATTAGTAATAACTATAAAGCTGAGACAAAAAATTGCAGAAATTAAAATTTTACCACTTTTAATAAGGAAAAATGAAGCAAGCCCTCTGAATACGGAGAAATTTCAGGGGTGGAGGCCAAACATATTAGCAATGTGTTGGGGCAGGAAGTTGCTTATGGTGAGAATAGATTCATTGTTTTAGAATTTTAATTTTTTGCACTAGGTAAGAAAGAGTTTTGCAGTCATTGTTATTAGCAGTAGCGGCAAGAGAGGAGCTCTTCTGGGCAGCTATAGTTTTCCCACCCTGAAGGCTGCTGAAATTATGCTACGTACTTTGTGTGTAGCATGATTCAAGAGGTATACAGGGCAGGTGGGGAATCACAACTACCCAGAAAAGTTCTCTTTAGGTGTCAGTGAATTTTCACAACACTACAGGTAAGATATTTTTTTTAAGTAAACATGTTACCTTACAAAAAAAAACAGTGAATAGGTACAGCTGCTCCACCCATGAAATCAACAAAATGGTTCTCCCAAATTTGTCACTTCCAAAATGGGTAAGGTATTGGGTTCATCACTAGTTGTAACGGGTAAAAACAGCAATAGCTGAAGTCCAGACCTTTGTGCATTTATAACAATGTTTATGATCAACGTAATGGACATCACCTGAAATAATATCACTTTAAATTACCATTAGTTCAGTGTTCTGGCTTTCCATTTAGGATGTTTGCTTAGCTGTGAAAAACATAAAGCTAACAGAAAGTATTATTCATGGTAAGGTAAAGGACCCTGGACAGTCCTTTACTTTTACAAAGGCGACTATGGGTTATTCATAGTAGTACATCACAATCAGTACTGTCAGTTTAATCAAAGCTTTTTAACAATGTATAGTTATTTACTTGCTAAGGAAGGAAAATGTCTATCTTAATATGTCATGCAACTTTAGCAAGGAAACAAAAAGGGTGTTTTGGTACTAGTAATGGAAATAGCACTAGCTATAGCTCAGCAAGTATAAAATTATCTACTGGTGATTAACTTTGATTTTGTCCTTTGTTAGTGCCCTAATTAAACAAGTGAACAAATCTATAGATGGAACGGCAGATGACGAGGATGAAGGTGTACCGACTGATCAGGCAATCAGGGCAGGTCTTGAGTTGCTTAAGGTAAAGAGCTCCTCTTGTAGTTAGTGAGAAGCATTATTGGTAAAAATGGAAGCTGTGGTTGGGATAGTCTAAAGCAAGAGACAAACTTGTGGGTATTATGTAGGCTGGGGGAGAGGTCTTATTTAGGGTGCAGCTGCTGCATAGCCAGATCATATTATTGATGATAAATGGAGAGAATGAGTGCTGTGTTAGTCTGTCTTGCCATATGTTCCCTGTGCATTTTAATTTTATAGTTGAGAGCTGCTGTTATATTATTTGGAGCACTGCCACTGGCTACAATTTAGTGGATGTATTTTTTGCCGTTGATTTCTCCTGGTATATAAAAGATTACTTAAGAATTGAGCTGAGTAAATATGGTAATATAATGGTTCGGTTTGTATGGGGTGTTGTGAGAATAAACTTTAAAAGAACCATATTGCTTACTTTGCAGGTGCTTTCGTTTACACACCCTATCTCATTCCATTCAGCTGAAACCTTTGAATCCCTCCTGGCTTGTCTGAAAATGGATGATGAAAAGGTGGCTGAAGCTGCGCTGCAAATTTTCAAGAACACGGGAGGCAAAATTGAAGAGGATTTCCCACACATCAGATCGTGAGTACCTTTAGGCCGTCCATATTAAATTACAGTTTTAGAATACTCAGGCAGAATTTAGCTCTTAGGGAAGTCAGTAATGAAACACTTAATTTTGATGACGTTGGGTTGCACCTGTTGCTTCCACTAAATAACAAGGTGCTGTCACCACCCTGGAACAGAAACAAGCCAAAGTCTGGCTTGTGCTATATATGAATCTCTGGTCGTGGTTTATTTCTCTCCAAAAAAATTCATAAGCAGTAAGCTAGGAGCAAACCTTGGCTTATAATTGTAGTTTGTTTGAAGAGAAACAAAGTATGAGCCTGGGTTCGCATATAAATGACGAATCAGACGGGCTTGTTTCCTGCCTGACGTGGCACGAGTGGAGCAGGAAAGAAGCCAAGTGTGGACATTTTGAGCAGGGCGCACCATCATGCTCCTCATTCATGTTAAAACATAGTTTATGTTAACTCTGGTTTAATTTTATCTGAGAACCAGGCCATTATGTTAAAACAAAGCAAGCTCTAGTGATGATAGTTGCCAGGACACAGCTGGAGATGATGTATTTCTGTTGAAATTGGATGACTTTTATTTTTCACAGTCAACTTGAGGCCTGCATTGTTCGGTTTTCCATAGCATAGTGCTGAGCGAAATGCTCCTCATATTGCTTAAAGTAAAACAACAAAAACAAAAAACATTTTAGAAAGGAAAGTCGTAGATTTTAATACAAACAAAACAGATATTTCGGTGCACCAATTGTCCCAAGAGACTGGAAATACCTCCACGGATATTCAAAATGATAACCACAGACTTTTAAACCCTATCGATTTTGGCTTGGTGGGTTGCTTTCTGCATTCACGGAAAACCTTTTTTCCCCCCAGGCTACTGTGGAGGAAAATTAAGTACTTCAATATAGCTTTCGTTCTTCTCTCCCTCCACTTTGCAAAAAATAAAATAAAAAAAATAAAACATTTTGACTGCTACATTTATATCTATTTAAAGCAAACAGAAGAAATGTGACAGATATACATTAATTAAAAAAAACTTTTTACTTTTAGTGCTTTGCTTCCAGTTTTGCATCATAAAGCTAAGAAAGGACCACCTCGCCAGGCCAAGTATGCTATTCACTGCATCCATGCAATATTTTCCAGTAAAGAAACACAATTTGCACAGATATTTGAGGTAATTGGGGTGGGGGGGAGGGGGGAATTTTTATAGTGCATTTGTATTTTTTCTGGGAAACTGCTATAACTGAATACTTGATACCCGAAAATATTACAGTTATGAGTGGAGTTAAAATGTGCTTCTTGGAGAACATTTGGTTCCATTCCTTGTTCTGTTTTTGGGGGGAAGAGCTATAGCTCTCTGGTAGGACGTCTTCCTTGCATGGAGAACGTTCTGGGTTCGGATGGACTGAACTAGATGGAACAAAGATCTGACTCAATATAAGGCAGTTTCCTATGTTTCTATGTTCTGAACAAAAGTGATTATTTTTAACTTAGTTCAACAGACTGGTAATTAAGGGCATGTCAGTTAAGTTTACTTTCATTAATATTTATTAGTACTCAATGGTTGTATTTATTTTTTAGCCTCTGCATAAGAGTCTAGATCCAACCAACCTTGAACATCTGATCACACCTCTGGTTTCCATCGGCCACATAGCCTTGTTGGCACCTGATCAATTTGCTGCCCCATTAAAGACTTTGGTGGCCACCTTTATTGTTAAAGACTTGTTAATGAATGACAGGGTAAGAACTTTTTTGTACTCATATCTTTATTTTTTACAGTAAGAAATTCAGAAACAGGAAAAAATAAAGTACTACTTAAAATAATGTCTGCATAAACCTTTTCTTCATACAAGAGCCAAAAAGCATAAATACATATTTCAGACTTTGTCAAATAAGCTTCCCTCCTCAGTTAGTAACCAAATTACTTTAACCTAATATTAATTCAAAGCAGATATATACAAGTAAATCCTTGAAAAAAATTCCCCTGCATCTCTTTTTCATCCCTCCCTTCCCCCTTTTTATTAAAACACACACAACCCGATTCTCTGCTTTCACAAACGGGTACCTGGATTCTCTTGAGTTACAGTCTTCATAAATTCAAAGCATGCATTTCTCTGAATTATAATCCTGGATTTTAATTTTTATAGTGTCGCAAACACTGCATTTGACATAATGCTAAATAAAGTTTTGTTTAGCTCTAAGAGGTCACAGAACGTGTTTTTCCTTGCAAACATGAACATATATACAGCATTTTTTCCACGAGAAAACAAGCCAGCGCTAGGTGTGCAGGATCCTAACTTACTCAATATACCATGGCTAAAACTAACGATGGTTTAGCGTTGCTACCGCTGTTAATCTGCCGAGTATGTGATTTTTGTTGGTAAAAGAAAAATCCATTTAGCTTACATCGTTAAATTGGTGTATGTATAGGCACTCAGTTCTGTATTCCTGGTTTGGTTCACAAGAATAATATAATATATATCTATATAGAAGCTGTATATTAAGATGAAGTAATAACAGTGATCTTCTCTGAATATTGTGTATGAAACAAACTATATAATTTTATTCAGATGCCAGGTAAAAAGACAACTAAGCTCTGGGTGCCAGATGAAGAGGTTTCTCCTGAGACACTTGCAAAGGTGAGTCACTTAAACACTTGTATTTTCATAATTATCTTCCCATCACATTTTTTTATTTTCTACAGTGCTACTTTTACTTTCAACTAATTTGTTCCTTTCTCTGATCTTCCACCCTTCTTAAAGTAGCTGTTTGTGAGACTCTTTAAGATATCTTTCGTGGTAGACACATCTTTTGTTTATGAACTATCAGTAAATAACGTGGTACATATTACACTTATGTGGCTTCCATTCAGTATTATTTGTTAAAATAACAATCTCACACACAAATGGAGGTCATTATTTATAAAATTGTTGACACCATACATTTTACAGTTAGGCAGCCACGGCTTTAAAGCTTCTAATCAGATACAAGTATAACTACCGGTACTTCCTTGTAACTACTTTCTCAGTAGTGATGGCCAGTGTGGTGTAGTGGTTAAGAGCGGTAGACTCGTAATCTGGGGAACCGGGTTCGCGTCTCCACTCCTCCACATGCAGCTGCTGGGTGACCTTGGGCTAGTCACACTTCTCTGAAGTCTCTCAGCCTCACTCACCTCACAGAGTGTTTGTTGTGGGGGAGGAAGGGAAAGGAGAATGTGAGCCGCTTTGAGACTCCTTCGGGTAGTGAAAAGCGGGATATCAAATCCAAACTCTTCTTCTTCTTTGGCTTCAAAGGATGCTAGTTGTCCTCTATTTAGAAAAAAAAAAGATTACTATGTGAGAGCAATTGATACTACAAACCCACCTAAATATCAGCTTTTGAAGGTTTATCTGTTATGTGAATAGCTATGCATTCCTAGCCTGTCTTGAGTATATTCAGAAATTTGCTGCTTTAACAGTGGCATGACCTAGTGCTGTATACACATCTGTGCTCAATGACAGATCTTTGGGAAATAGTGATAATAATTGAATACTAAGTGTGGGAGACACACTCTTTCATTATTTTGTGTTCTAAATATGGAGTTACAGCGGTTTTTGTATCCTGGAATTGTTATGGTCCATGAAGAATAGAATAGAATAGAATTTTATTTACGGCCATAGGCCCATACAAGTAAAAAACACATAGATAACAACTTATGCAGTAGATGCGTGTTTACAATAAAATAGAATGGCATACTAAGCCTTAGCTTAGCAAGCGAACATAATGTGCTGGAGAGGCTCCATGAAGAATCCATGAAACTCCAGTAACTTGAATTAGAGTTCCTAATTAAATATAGCATTACATCCTTGCCTTTACATTTTGTACCCTGCCTTTCTTACTTTATTGGGCTTTGTGATTCCTCCTTAGTCCTGTCAGTCATTGTCTATGTACCATTTCACTTCTCTTCGAGGCCTACCACATAGTCACTAAATACATGTTGTGTTTAATGACTTCTGCCTCTCTGGTAGGGTCAGGTTTTTTTTCTTATGGCTGGAAGAACAACAGCAAGACACACAACAGGGTGGTAAAGAACAGATAACTTGCCACACAGCTATTCTTGGTTGACCTTTTAAATATAGTGTGTGCTTCGAAGTAGGGCAACTTGGTCAGGAAGGCCTGCAAACTTAGCAAAGGCACAAAGGCAAATTCTGCACTGATCACCAACCATTGACCATGCTGACTGGATCTGATTAGAACTTGGAGACTGCTTTATGGTCTGCTGCCTCCAGTAGTCAGTGGAACAGCAAGGTGGGAGGGAGGAACAACTTACTCAAAAAGGAGAAGAGCTACAACTTGATGTGTAAGAACAAACTTAGTTGGCCTCTAAGGTGCTACTGGAAGGATTTTTTTTATTTTTTATTTTGTTTTAACTTGATGTGAGTTAGCTTCTAAGCTGCTTTTGGTGGGATATATATGTGTGTGTGTGTGTGTGTGTGTGTGTGTGTGTGTATGTAAAGGGACCCCTGATCATTAGGTCCAGTTGCGGACGACTCTGGGACTGCGATGCTCATCTCGCGTTACTGGCTGAGGGAGCCAGAGTACAGCTTCTGGGTCATGTGGCCAGCATGACTAAGCCACTTCTGGCGAACCAGAGCAGCGCACGGAAACGCCATTTACCTTCCCACCGGAGCAGTACCTATCTATCTACTTGCACTTCGACGTGCTTTCGAACTGCTAGGTGGGCAGGAGCTGGGACCGAGCAATGAGAGCTCACCCCATTGCGCGAATTCGAACCGCCAACCTTCTGATTGACAAGCCCTAGGCTCTGTGGTTTAACCCACAGCGCCACCCGTGTCCATACACACACACACACACACACACACGCTTCATGTTACATTTGCTTCACGTTGCGGCTTTTCAGGTTACCAGCAAACCTGGAAGTGTCTACTTCTGGGTTCGCCACGCACGCACAGAAGCTATCTGTGCACTTCGCGCATGCCCAGAAACGCTCTATCGCACTTCGCGCATGCTCAGTAGCGGCACTCTACTTACGGACTTTTCACACCCCGAAACGGATTGCGTTCGTAAGTAGAGGTACCACTATATTGTCGTTTCCCCATTCACCAGATTATGCTGTTTCCTATAAAGCTTTTTTTTTTAAAAAAAAACAACAACAGCATTTTTAGAAAAGTATCCTGCTATGTAATTAGATTACCAGAGACATTATATTGATCTACTGTATTTGTTATAATTTGCCTCTGCTGTTCGTCATATTTGTTTCAGATCCAGGCCATCAAGATGATGGTTCGATGGTTGATAGGAATGAAGAACAACCTCAGTAAATCAGGAACTTCTACCCTGAGGTTGTTATCAACAATATTGCACAGTGATGGAGACCTGACAGAACAAGGGAAAATTAGGTATATATATATGGATTGAAAGCTAGTTTTGGGGTAATTTATTTCAGCTGGCATAGAAAGTGGAAGAATGTTATAGCTCTGATCCAGTGATACGCATGCAGAACAGAAAGCTGCTGTGTGCTGCTGCACATACGTGGTCAACATGGAGGGTGGTAGTGTTTAAACAGGTAATTGATGTTCTTAAACTTCCAACTGGCCCCTCTGTTTACTAGCACATGTGGTTGTGGATTCCAGGTCCTCAAAGTTGTAGTAGATACTGTACCAGTTTTTCTTTAAGGAATTTTTGTTGTCATTTATCACTTTCAAAGCACATAAAGTTTGCTAAACATTGTGGAGAAATCAGAAGATAAGACAGTCTCTGCCCACAGACTTGCAGTCTAATACACTGTGCACCAAAGAAAAATGGAAGGAAAGAGGAAAGCAAACAAGTTTAGGTAGCAATTTTTATAGTTTGAAATTGGCCCAGTTATATCTCAGCTTGTTAAGCTAAGATATGCAGAAGGTATTTTCACCATGCACACAGCCCCTTTGCCCCTCACTTCTCTGCAAATCACAAGTTGACCCAAAAAAGTCTCTAATCAATCATTATTTTATATTTTGTCTGAGCTTTGGAACAACCCGGGCCACGATTAAACCAATGCCAAACCATGGTTTAATAGCCTGGCATGTCCCAGAGCTTGGCAACCATAGTTTCCCATTCAAACAAAAATGGAAAACTATGATTAACTGAAGACTTCCTGGATTAATTGTGGCTAACGGAAAAGGGAGAAGTGAAACAGCTGCATGCAGAGGCCTTTGGATCTTTAAAGTTTGAGTCTCAGATCCAAGCTATTGGATACAGTTGAATCATTTGGAACATTCAAATGGAAATCTTTTGTTTTATTTTTCTGCTATTATTTTGATTAGTTTCAGCTTTTAAGTTAGGTTAGCTTATTTGTATTTCTTTTTTAAAAGTTGTATTTATTTATGCAATTCATTGTTTTAATATATAATTTAAAAATTGTTAATACAGGTAGCTCGCGTCTTACATGGGGGTTACGTTCCTGGCCATCGTGCACATAAGCAGAATTGTGTAAAGCTAGCACGATCCCCCAGAACTCCCTCCATCTCCTGAGATCTGGTTGTTAAGCTTACTTACTGAGGTCTTGGCAAGTGCCACTCCCCTTGCACTCTCCCTGCAGCTTCACTTGCCCTCCTCCCCTTCGCCTTCCTCAATCCTCTTCTAGCTGCTGCTGCTGCTGCCTCTCCTTCTTAGACTCCTGATGCTCTTTCTGTTCTCTCCTTGCAAACTCACAATTTATTTATTTTTTGTTAAGCCCTCAAACTTGCTTATACATCTGGGTCTCTTAACAGCTCTCCTTGTGCTGGGTTTTCCATGCTGTGGATTGGCTCCTTCCAGAGGCTGCTTGTGCTGCTCTTGTCATTGCTCTCACCTTGAAAGGAAGAGAAGGTGGGGGTGTTTCTGCGCCCAGACCCACCGCTGCCCCATCTTTTGGCCCGCCCCACCCACTTCCTATTGAATTAATTACTTCCCGCTGCAACAAAGCTGCAACCGCGTTAGTGAAATAAGAGTGAGATACGAGTTACCTGTACTTATTGTTCATTTGATACGTTGTGAGCCGCTTTGGACACAAATTTGGCATGCAAAGCGGCATCCAAATAAACTACTGATGGTGATATGTAAAGGCCAGTGCTCGTCTTTGCTTTATAAGCTGAGATATGGTTGTTTAATACTGCCATGCTGAGAAGGCAGATCATGTGATCCTGACAGGTGAGCCTTCCTGCCTTTCGGGTACACATAATGGGGGTTGTGAGAAAACGAATGTGAGCCAAGCATGAAAAGCCTTTGCACAATATTCTAATGATTATTATCCTAATTAGTTCATATTCCGTTTCTTATTTTTCAGCAAACCTGATATGTCTCGTCTGAGGCTAGCTGCTGCGAGTGCTATTGTGAAGCTAGCCCAGGAGCCTTGTTATCATGAAATCATTACGTTAGAACAGTACCAGCTGTGTGCATTAGCTATTAATGTAAGTTAAACAGAAGGGCATTGCTGGGCATTTGCATGCTAATTATACATAGCTTGACACAGTCAAAATTTTACAGTGTTAACGTGTGCAGCGAAGTACATTGGACTTTTAAGAAAAGGTGAGCATATAGGGAACAAGTCATTGTTGTATAAAATCTTTTTGTCCCCCCCAGGATGAATGTTACCAGGTTAGGCAAGCATTTGCTCAGAAACTTCATAAAGGTCTATCAAGGCTACGGTTGCCACTAGAGTATATGGCGATATGTGCACTGTGTGCAAAAGACCCCGTAAAAGAGAGAAGAGCGCATGCGAGACAATGCCTTGTGAAAAACATCAACGTGAGAAGGGAATATCTGAAGCAGCATGCAGCAGTTAGCGGTAAGAAATCAAACGGAATAATCAGAAGTATGCAAAGGGGTATTCAGATTGTCACAATGACACATGCCCAGCCTAATCATTTCTAGATTAGGTTACTGTACTGTGCTGTATGTGGGGCTGCCCTTAAATTTCCTGCAAGCTTCAGCTGTGTACGTGCAGGAGTAAGGTTTCTGACCGAAGTCGCCTTTCGCCCAATATTGATGTCGTTGCCTCTCAGTTATTTCTAGGGTTAGGGCTGCAACTTTTTAAAGCCTTCAACCAGAAGTTGGAATCTTCTGGCCACCCACATGTATGCACTTGTCTTTGTGGATGTATTTGCATGAGATTGAAAATGATTTATATTGGAATTTATATAAACTGAATATTCTTTGATCGGTATTATGAAGCAATCCAAACCTTACTATTTCCCCCCCCCTCAATTTTACACTTTCAGAAAAACTCTTGTCGCTTTTACCAGAGTATGTTGTTCCATATACTATCCATCTTCTGGCTCATGATCCCGATTATGTCAAAGTTCAAGATATCGAACAACTGAAAGATATTAAAGAGTAAGACTTTCCAAAAAGATCAGATGCATTATACAATTGATAGTATGTGTCAGTCTGTAGTCATATGCTGATTTGTAGTTTGCATTCGTTTCACTGAGGAAATTGCTTTTTCAATGCTCTCTTTTCCCGGACTAGAGAAATCAGTTTATTATTTTTACCCATTGTGAATAGAGAATCATAGAATTGTGGTGTTAGAAGCGACCCCAAGGCTCATTTAGTCCAACCCACTGCAATGCAGGAAACTAAGCTAAAGCATCCATGACAGATGGCCATGCACTTTTGCAGAGTGTATGGTTGTATTTTCTGACAGTTGTATATTTAATAAGGATTTTTTTTCTTTTAGGTGTCTTTGGTTCATATTAGAAATATTGATGTCTAAAAATGAAAATAATAGTCATGCATTTATCAGAAAAATGGTAGAAAACATTAAACAGACAAAGGATGCTCAAGGACCTGATGACCCAAAAATGAATGAAGTAAGTTGAAATAAAATATTTGGATGCTACAAATAGTTATACAGTGGAGCCTCTGGATATGAACTTAATTTGTTCCGGGGGTCCTTACCCAAAGATAATGTATCCCAAGGGTCCACTGTAGACTTAACATGTCTCCATCCCAGGAATTAGGATAATTGAAGTTTGTGTGTGTGTGTGAGAGAGAGAGGGGGGATCAATTACTCTATTATGATTTTTGGACACCTGCACAGTGCCTGCCCTGTTTCAAAAACACTATATTATTAGGTATTAAGCTTTTTGTGAAGGTTGGCTGAGCAGCTGTGATTATCTAGGATGTTCATGCACAATAAATAGACTCGATTAGTGTCTATGTTATACTAATAAAACATATCAACAACATGAACACATGCAAGCAAACCCATACAAAACAATGAAGTCTATGAACCATTGGCTCACAAGGAAAAAAGCTGCTTTCAGCTGTGATTCTTCAGATTCATGTAACTCGTTGATAGCTTCTGATTACTTGGTGAAGTTTCTTTTAACAGATTCCACCTTGACTCAACAAATAGGCCCTAGCTCTCTCTCCCAAGATCATTGTAAGATAAATACAATCCTTTATTCTTGCTCTGTCATTCTTCATAATAAATTCCTACAATTACAGAATCAGAGTTGGAAGGGGGAACACAAGGGTCATCTAGTCCAACCCCTTGCAATGCAGGAATCTTTTTGCCTAACACAGGGCTGCTGCTGCTTCTTATCAGCTGTGCTGCTCTTTGAGATATGCTGTCCAAAAAATCAGCCTTGACTCCAAAAATCCAAAGAAGCAGCCCTTTGTCATATCATAGGGTGTTCATGAACATCTCAGCTGATTTGCTTGAATTGTGCTTGGCAATTGTATAAGATGTTCTTAAGCTGCTGCTTTATAAATTTTGTTATTTTTTAAAAAAATGTATTTTATATTCCTCATAAGGGCTGTGCCATAAAACCAGGTGTCTTCGGGTTTTTCAGATCCAGGACCCACTTTTACCCCAAACAAGCAATTGGGGACCCAAATCTTAATCCTTTGCCATATATTTGCATGGTTGCCCTGCTCCTGCTCTGATCCACTTGGATCAGATTGTGGCTCACTAGTGAATCTCGACCCACCAGTTAAAGACCAGTGCTGTAAAAGGTGGAACATATTGGGCAGTGTGTTCTTTCAGGATAAAATGAACTTTCTACTTTTCTCATATACTGAAGGTTGATTCCATTTTTCGTAGAACTGAAATGGGGGGCTGGACCATTTTATCCCTCAGATAATATGATTATCTGGATTCCATAGCTGCAGTCATTCATATGCTGAGCAGAGAGGTGACATTATGTCATACGCTGCAATATCCATCTCCCTCGTGTAGATTGATGGTGTTACAAAATATATCTGAGCTTTTACACACAAAACCTGCTTTAGTTATAGTACTCTAGATATTTTGACTGTCTCAAACAATAATTCTCTAAGCTTGGCCCTTTCAAGACCTTTTGTGTTATAAGTTTGGATGTTTTCTGATAGTGTTCAAAATCACTTCCTTTCCTTCCCCCAGAAACTTTACACAGTGTGTGATATAGCAATGAACATCATAATATCAAAGAGCACAACATATAGTTTGGAATCGCCCAAAGACCCTGTACTTCCAGCTCGGTATTTCACTCAACCTGACAAGGTAAAATTTGGCTTGTGGATTGAAACCTTTCCTTGTTGAATTGAGTAGTGAAGCCTATAGGTATGGGTTAGCTCTTCTGGAAGGCAGGAACAAACGTTTTGACCCTGCTTTCCAGAAGAGGAGTGGAGTCTTACCTGCATGCTCCACTCTTTGCTGACCAGAATAACATTTCATGGCAAGTGCAACTTATTACAAAGGGTAGCTGTTTTGTTCTATGGTAACAAAACAACATAGTATCTTGAGGACTCTCAGTTTTATAGACTTGAAGGATTAATAAATTCTACTCCATAATATTGTGTATAACACAGGGTATTCAGCCTTTAAAAAGTGCTGCTTGGGAACTGGCTGTTTTTCATTAAATTTCTGTGCTACCGGGATCATAATATTGAATCAAAAATCTGTTCTGATGCCTATAAAAATAAAGCTTTTTTACTAGCGTGGCTCCCAAGAGCCAACCAAGGATACTGACTGAACAACTATTCAAATATTTCTTCTAATTAGTTTTGTTTCTCTTTGCAGAATTTCAGTAATACCAAAAACTATCTTCCTCCAGAAATGAAATCATTTTTCACACCAGGAAAGGTGGGCTTTTGTATATACCTACTTAGTATTGCACCAAATTAAACTTATTTAATAAAAAGGAGTGAGTGAGACAAATGATGGTTTTTTTAAGAAGACAAAACCCTGCAGATTAGGATGGTGGTTTTCAGATGAAACACACATGAGCACCAGGGAGCCGGCTTTTAAAAATGCCTAGAAAATAAAATAAAGTTATTTGCCTAGTGCTGAAAAACATAAAGAGAAAACATCATGCAAGTTACCTTTGGGGGAGCATTTCAGAATGGGGTGCCACATCCCACCTAATTTTAGGGGGGGAGCATCAGGAGAAGGCCCTACAGCAATGATCTCAATGCACAGGCAGGTACATGTGACCAAAGTTGTCCTTCAGGTAGCCAGGTACAATTTGAATTGTCCTTGGAAGGTGATTGGCAACCACCTGGTCTCAAAACTAGCAAGATGTGCTCCCTAGTCCCTATTCCCAATTAGCAGCCTATTCTGAATTAATATAAATTTCCAGTGTACAAAATGCTATAATGCACTGCAGTGAAGAAGTCTTGAGAGCAGGGCATGGATGACTGTGGCCAGAATATGTCTGACTTTGCTCGTGGAAGGTGTTATGGGCGCAAGATTTTACAACACCTTAGGGGTAAAAACTGCAACTTTTGTCTAGCCGAAACTCGGTTTTTCAAGCTGTATATGTTAGGCTCTGGGATTGCCTACCGTAAACTGCAGGTCTGAAGATTGGTTTGTTACCCGAGAGACGGATATTCCTAATACTAAAGAAAAAAAAGCTGAAACTGAGAATTTGCTTTCCCCCCTCCACCAGCCCAAAGCTGCCAATGTTCTTGGAGCAGTTAATAAGCCTCTTTCGTCAGCTGGCAAGCAGTCTCAGTCCAAATCTTCACGAATGGAAACCGTAAGCAACGCCAGCAGTAATTCAAATCCATCCTCACCTGGAAGAATCAAAGGGAGGTGGGTACACAGCAAAAATGATTAGCTTGTCAGTAGTTAATATAGAAACCCTGTATAAAACTTTCCTTCATACTGGTATTATTCCAATTTAGTCGTATACTAGTGTTAACTTCCAGAGGAGTGTCCTTTTTTGTATTTAATGCAGCAAAATGTGCAGCCAAATTGGCAATTGGATCTTCAAATAGCCGCAGCTGGGTGTGTGTGTGCCACTAATGGTAATCTTATTGCAATGTTTGCTCTAAACTATTTCTTTGAGCCTGTGGTTTCATTTCTGCGACAGCCATATGCTGTCGTCATTGCCCGACACATCTGTTAAATGAATGAAATGAATCAATCAATGTTGACGTTCTTGATACAACTCGGCCTACCAGGATAGCGTAACAATAATATTCGAAAGCATGCCAAGTTACAGAATTGTATGTTAAGCTACTTAATTTTTTTTAAAATTTGAAGTAGGTTTTTACTTATGTCTAAATCAGGCTTCCTCAACCTCAAGCTGAAGTTGCTGTATTTTAGCCTAACGTTCCTTAGGATAGCGATGTGCTAAACAACATGAGAATTTCAGTTACCATGTACCAAGAGAAAGAGCTCTATAATAATAATTTCACAGAACTCCTGTATCTCTGGTCTTATGCAGATGTAACATTGGCTGGTGACTGGCGGTGCCTCTCAGGGTTTTGAAACTCGGGGGCCTTGCCGGTGCAAATAATGTTCTCTCCTACTGAGACCCTGCCATTCCCTCTGCTACTTCCGTGCCAGAGAGACATTGTTGGGCCTGGGGTCCTTTATAAAGGCAGAATCCTACATGCTCCCTTGTTTGCTATATGAGATCGCCATTATTTTTCTTCCCAGTTGGGTGGGGTGGAACAGAACTGCAGAGCTCTTTACTGAAATGGCAGCACTGAAAGTGCAGAAGTGAAATCCTTTATTGCTGGAGCAAGCCAATGCCGATAGACAAAACACAGGTGCAATGGGGGCTGCTGCCCCTGGTGGGAGGAGGGGAGAAGCCTGAATTGTTAAAATGCAGGCTTGTTCCTTGAGATTTCCACAACAGCAGTGGTGGAAGGGGTTGCAGGGAAGGAGAAAAATAAGTTCCTTTATTTCCCCATCCTTGCCATCATTGTCTGCCACAGGTTTCCTCTCCCTTCCTGGCCTTGATCGGCATGAGGTGTACAGCAGCGACAGAGCAGGGCGATTCCTGGAGATTTGCCATGAGCTGTCCTGGCTGTTCCTCTGCGTTTCCCCTGGGTTACCCCACCACCCATGCTAGTTGCCTGGGTTGCCCACCGGCTTCTCTGCCATTGTGCTGCAGTGTGCCAGCATCATTACAATTCTATTGTGTAGTAAGAAATGCATCCTATGAAACAAGCTGATGTATGGATATGGCTTGTTTTTCAGTGACTTCCTTTGAGTTGAAACGGAACAAAAGGGAAGCTGTTTTTCCCTACTTGAGAGGGGTATTCCTTTTCCTCTCATGGGCATAGCCAGGATTTTCGTTGGGGGGCAGGATTTTGTTAGGGGGAAAAACCTCAGATTAGTATTGATTTTTATCGATTTGGGAGGGGCAGCTGCCGCCCGGCTACTCCCATGGTTCCTTTCCCCATGCATTGGGGTCACTTGGATCAGGTTTTAGTCCTCAATGAATGTACTCCTTTATTGTCTTCCTTTTAAGTGAATGGATGCCATTCCCTCCTTTGGGAAAAAGTGTATTTCAGGACAACAGTGCCCTGAAGGTAGACTTTCTGCCTGCTAGGTCTTTGAGAGGCATAGTCTTATTTCTGGTATAGCACCTGTCCTCCCACCCCTGGTATTCTTGAAATATGCAGGTATATCTGTTGTAATAGATGATAAATTTATGTTGGAGGCTAATTAAAATAAGTTTTAACAGATTTAAGTTATCTAAAAATCCATTAAGAACAGTTTGTTGCTTTGGGCCATTTCCTGAAGCCATTGTTAATTTGATACTAAATCAGAAGTGGCAGAATTAATTATATTTCTAAAAAATCTTTGAATACGTGTGTTATAGACTTGATAGTACTGAAATGGACCACAGCGAAAATGAAGACTATACAATGGCTTCGCCTTTGCCAGGAAAGAAGAATGACAAGAGAGATGATTCTGAAATTGTAAGGATGAATTAAGTGTATTGTGGTCTCCCCCCCCCCCCAAGTCGGTATCTAAGTAAAAAAAAAAAAAAGAATACACTTGAAAATCTCGTTGAAAATTTAAAATGGCACCAGCTTTTGAAAATTAGCTCATTTGCTTTTGAAGCACCAACTCCCGTCAATGCCTGTCCACACGGCCTGTGGTTAGCAAGGGTGGAAGTTGGAGTCAACCATATCTGGAGGACACCAGTCTGGGGACAACATGAACTAGGAAGATGCAAAGCTGTTTAGGTTCCATAGGTTACACTTGCTGCAGGTTTGGTTTTACACATTCTCAGGCAGGAAGACAAACATGCACAGGTGTTTCAAGTCACTGCAGCAGCTCCCTTGCCGCCCATGTCTCTTGGTCCTACATACACCATGAGACAGCACTCCAGGCCTTTCCCTCAAACACCCCTCCCCCTCAGATCATGTGCTCTGCCACACCCACAAAGAGACACCAACAACCCATAATCAAGCCTCAGCAACCAGCCTTAATCCAAAAGTCACAATCTCTCTTCAGTCTCTTCCACCAATCCATTGAAAAAGCCCCTTTTACATGTCCTGGTCATGAACTCCCAGAGATTGTAAGCAGCTAAGTAGAACTGCTGCAGGCTACCAACTCCTCCCGGAACTCACTGCCTCATTTAACCTGGCTCCCCTCCCCCTCAGATTATGTGCTCTCACAATAAAGCCAGAAGGGTTAAAAGATAAGATTTTAAGTTAAAAGGATAAGATACTGCAGCCCATTTTAGGAGGGCGTCACTTGGATCTTAAATCTGTTTTCAGAAGTAGAATCTTGAGGTATTTGATGGGAGAAGTAATTTTCTCTTTGTTCCTTAGTCAGATCTGGAAAAGCCCAGAGGAAGGAAGAAAATCATCACAGACTCAGAAGAAAAGTTGGGTATAGATGACCTGAATAAACTGGGACAAGAACCAAAACTTAGGAGTGGTCAGCGTGGGAGGAAAAGAGCAGCGGCCATTTCAGAGTCTGAGGAACCTCAGTGGTCAGAGGAAAAGAGACTAAAGGAAGATGTGCTAGAAAGTGAAGATGAGCAAAATAGCCCGCCAAAGAAGGGAAGAAGAGGGCGACCTCCCAAGGCTGCTACGCAAAAGGAAGAGCCAGCAGTAAAGACTCCTAAAAGAGGTAGGAAAAAAGCCACCCCAGTTAAACCTGTAGAGGAAGAGGAGGAGGAGGAAGAGGAGGAGGAGGAGGAAGAAAGGCAAAATATCGAGCAGAAGCCAAAAGGTCGGCAGTACAAGACACCAAGGAAAGCACAACAGAGGTATTCCCCCTGTTTTGATATCCGCTAAATTTCAACGTCTTTTAATTCTAAATCTGCTGTGTAACTTTGAGATATGCTTCCCAAACAGGTCTGAATCATCTGAAATAAGTACAGCTGAATCGAACCAATCTACACCACAGAAAAGGCGAGGGAGACCACCAAAAACACCACCGTTGCAGCAGAAAAAAGGGTGAGTGTGAGGTGCATTTAATATAGGGTACATTAAATTTAGTTTTAAAATTTTGATACGTTGCAAAACCTCAGATAATTCTGCCCAAATTGTTAACTTGCTGGGCAGTGCTCTTAATGTCCCTCCAGAGTTTTGCAGCAACCTTTGAACATGTATGCGGGAAATAAGTTCAGTTTTGCTTAAATGCTGTGATGACCTGTACTTAACACTCCTTGATTAATACACTTGATTTGTGGTTTGCCATTTTAGAAGAGCTGGACGGTCAAAGCAAATAGCAAGTAAAGAAAATGAATCAACTGAAGAGATGGATGTATTTCAAAGTAGTTCCCCTGTTCAGGACATTCCCCAAGAAGTAACAATGGAGGAAGAGGAAGTTTCTACAGTCAGAGTAAGCAAATGTTTGTGTATTACAGCTACCTATTAAATCTGTTCATTTCATTCCCCCCTCCCCCAGTTTGAATTATTTTATTACATATAACTACAAATGTTCAAGAGATACAGAAACAAACAATGGCTTGCTTGCCTGTTTAACATCATTTGATAATCACATGTCAGCAAAGAGACACCTTCTGTACCTACATCTAATGTGGGAAGTGAAATGAATGGATTTTATTGTGGGATAGGCCAATCATTTACATTCCACACTACAAGAGAAGTGAGCACCATGGGAACCTAAGTTACCTGTGCTTAATGTGAGAGCTGGTTCTCAGTCTTGATCCAAATAAGCATACATTACGTGATATATCACTTAAAAGCCTCACCATCTTCCTGATTCTGCCTAGTACCATTGAAATCAACTCTTTCATGATACCCCTCTGAAATAGATGGAACAAGTTTTTCTAGTGTTGCCATATTTCAAAAAGTGAAAATCCAGACACAAAAGTTGTTGAGTTTTTTGTTTTGTTTTGTTTTGTTTTTTTGCAAAATCTCTCCTAACCCCTGGTTTTTTGGCATTAGACCCATTGGCTTTTCAGGGAGCAGAACGTTTTCATGTAGTAATGGTTATTTTCTCCTATATCTATATCACACTTTTAAAAGATTATTTTAAAACAGGCATAGGCAAAATTGGTCCACCAGATGTTTTGGGACTACAACTCCCATCACCCCTAGCTAACAGGACCAGTGGTCAGGGATGAAGAGAATTGTAGTCCCAAAACATCTGGAGGGCCGAGTTTGCCTATGCCTGTTTAAAAAGGTAGCTGGAAGTATAAACCAGGGTTGATAAGGAGCCATTTACCACCCAGCTGCACAATTTAAGATGAATTTGGGTTGTGCGTCCCATTTCTGCTTTTGGTTCTTGATGGAGCAGGTGGTGATATGTGTGGAAGCCTGTTTACATAGACAGATCTCCTTTCTGGATTAGAGCCTTTAACTCTTCATCTGGTGTTTTCCCCCCTCAGGTGAGCCGGAGAACATCCAAAAGGGAAAGGCGATGAACAATCCGCGTTCCCAGCCTTTGAAGTGAAGTCTTTTTGAAGAATGCTCTTATTATGCATAGTTTCAGGCTGAAGGAAGCTGTTGGTGCTCAGAATGGGGTTGCTGAAGGAAGTTAGACCAATCTCTTGTTTCCCGCCCTTGCATTTGGAGTTTGTAGGTCACAAGCATAAGCCACACAACATGTTAATATCATTAACTGTGGGTTCTTGTGAAGTGTAATGTGCACTGGCTATATAAACACATGGAATAAAGAAACCACCTGTAAATAATCCTTTTTTTAAAAAAAGAAATGTTTCTGACTTCTAAAGTGCTTGTATAGCTTTTACAACGGCTTTAAACCTGACAGTACCAGACTGTTTGTTAGATATGTTTATTTCAAAAAAGGGAGGGTTGGGGGGAGTTAGAATGGATATCAAGCAATATCTGTCAGTGTCTGTATTTTTTTTTTATTGGCATTTAACTGTGAACAAATTATCAGCTTGACAAAATAGTGACACTTCTGACACTATTTGTTTGAAAAAGAAAATACATGATCTCTTTATCTTTATGTATCTAATCCAGTGTTTACCTTTGGCACCCATCTGTCTTTGAAGGTGCCAAATTGATTTTGAATGATGTGGGATAAAATAATACAGCCAGATGCAGATTTGTGAAAGTCGATTCATTTTATGCACCTCAGTATTGATCCCAGACTCCTGGACCTCTTGTGGCATTGAGCATTTAAAAAAAAGAGGATTTAATATGTTAATTTTTTATGTGTTAATAAATAATGTAATGAAATCCTATCCCCTTATTTTTCCTTATTGGTTTAATCTGCTGTATCAATAAAATTCTGTAACTGAATTTTTAATAGTCTAGTATGTCAATGTGTATATTTCCTCTTGAACATTATGTTCACAAAGAGCAAATTATTACATTATAATAATATGAAACCTGATACCTGAACTTTAGTGAAAAAGCAGGTTTTATAACCATGTAAAAATCAGAAGGAAAATTTTATTGATGCAGTCTGTCTTTATAAAGCTGTTCTTTCTTCAGAGCCAAGTGTTTTGTATTTCACAGTGAGTTGCATGTTTATGAGAAAAATGTAATGAAATTGCAATGTAATTTTTTAAGTCTTATCTGGCTGTAGGATATGCTACCTTGCCTCATGAGAAGAACGTTCTACCAAGAGTTTATTGTACTTTCTTCTTTGTTAACCAAAATTTTTATTTTTGTGAGTGAGGTTATGGGCAGTTAGGGGGTGGGACCTAGGAGGGCCGTGTTTTCATTTGAATGATCAGCTGCAGAATATTCCAATCAGGGTATTCAGAATCTGTATGAAGCTTCACTTTATGTCCTACCTTAAAGTGGTTGAACTTTGTTTCTGGAGTAAAATTACAAAAAAGGAAAAGAAAAGAAAAACAACTAGGGGGAAACTCCTTAAGGCATTGTCCTGTATGCAGTTTTACAAACTGTCTTTGAACCAAAATGTATAGGTTGCTATTTATGCTTAGCCAAGCACACTTCATAGTTTAACATGCTGTTTTCCTCCTGCTTACTAGCAGTAAATGTAAAAGAATCTAATTTTAACTTATTAATATTTTATCTCATGGAATAATGGGACATTGTCATAAAATTAACAAAAGGCATCCTTTTAAGTTATAATTCCAAGGAAGTGTATGCTGGGGAAGGGATGTGAGACATCATGGTAGTTTGCAAACATGTTTGCAAGTATATTTTTCAGAAGTGATTCAACTTTTTTCTAAGCTTTTTTATTATATAATTTGTATTGATTTGTATTATTATTCAGCAGCAGCAATAGACAAAGCCAGACAGTTTGTGTTGATCAAGCTGTTCTGTTTAAGTGCTTTTTGTAGTAGCTCTTTTAGCTAGTAATTACTGTTCTTCAGCTGTCCTATATTTTTATGCCCGTAGTTCTGGGTAAACAGCTGTCTGAAAACATTAGCTGAAGGTGGCTCAGATGACTTAGAAACTTCCCTAGCACAAAGTAACTTCAGTGGTTCACAAAGTTTAGCAGTGCAAATGAGAGTTTTTATATCCTAGGGGGGTGGGAAAAGGAAGTTAGCACCACATTTTCTTCACTGACAATATTGCACTGACAACATTTACGGAGTATATATCTTAAGATCATTTTATACAAAGTATGGAACAGATATTGAAACTACTTGCAGACTGTTGAAGATTTATTTGCATGAACATAGTTTGGTCATATTTCCATTAATATTGCTGCACATCCGTTAATCATAAAATGCCAATGTTTAAATTTAATCTATAGTTTTGCAGTTTAAATGTTCATTTCTTGCATTTTAATGTGTAATTGGGAAAACAGGTGCAGATGACAATGTTTATAAACCTTTTAGGTTTTATCCTCATCATACACGTATAATGAATATCTTATGTACTAACACTTTGAGATCTGCATACAGTAGCTGCAGTAAAATAATGTATAAAGAGACTATACGCTAAGATTCAGTTAGCGTGCTCTTCAATTATGTTCAGTTTATAGTATGTACTGTATAACATTAAACAGTCAAATTGAACTCCCTGTTACAAGTTCAAGTATGAAATTATTATGATTACAGTAAGTTATATTGCAACAGTCTGCAGCCAGTCATACTAATCCACTTTAAAGATACCATTTTCTTGCTGCAGTGCAACTGGAAACAGTGATCTCTCTCTCTGTACTTTTTTTAAAAAAGGCAAAACTCTTCAAACAATTTCCAAAAGGTTTTTCCTACTACTTTTCTCTGCATCAGTTCCCAAAAATGCAGTTATGCTAGATATGTTTAGATTACAATTGCAATCTCTGTTATGGGGTGGGGGGGTGGGGAGGTGAGCACACGTGTTTTTCATCAGTTCTATTCATTAAATAGTGAATTTTTCACCCATTTTGCCTTGCGGTTTCCAGAGGGCAGTTCAGGGTCTAGTCTGGGTTGACATCACAATGCCTTGCAAATCCCAGCTGACTATTGCTCCTGATCTTGCAGATTTATTGTATTGTTGTTGACCTGAGGGGAGAGACACAGTTGGAAGTGTAGCCGAGGATAACAGTGGCCAGAGGACCCAATAATAGTAACATGGCAAGGGGTACCAGAAAAAGAGGTGATCTCATCTCAAGGCAAACACGACCCCTCTCTATTAGATCTCTTTGTCACGGCCACCTGAAGTCTGAGAGTGTAATACTGTTTTAGTCATCAAGAGTCTGCTGTCAGTGCAGAGGTCAGCGCATATTAACCCAGGAAGGTGCAGTGGTAAGGACCCACTAGAATGCATGCATAGCCACAGTGGGAGAAAGGATGCAACTGTTATTTGTGGTTTTAGTGATTTTTTGGGAGGCGGCCACACTGAGTTAAGGTTGTCTTTTCCCTAATGTGGCTTTATTTTTAAAAGATGTAGGCTCTCACCGAGCAATGCATTCTGAAGAAGAAGTGAATGTTGCTGGGCATACAGGAATTAGAATTTCTGAACCAGTAGGTACAGGAGACTGAATTCTGATTTATTGAGATTTGTGTACTACCTGATTGGTAGTTTGTTTAAATTTACCCTGTGCAGTTAATAACTCTTGGCTGAGCGTCTCTTACTTGGTTCCCATTTTGAGTGTCCTTGGTTATGCCCTAGAAGATACTAGATCAAACCATCACAATTTGGTGCCTTGCTTGACAACTCTGGGATGACTGGATATTTCCTTCACTGCTACAAGAAAACACGTTGGCTTCATTTATCTTCGTGTCTGTGGCAGAACACCATGAATTGTGGGAATGCTTACCAGTGCAGCCTTCCAGCAGAAATTATTAGAAAATAATTTAATTAGCCATAGAGAATTCAAAGGTATGCCTGCATGTTGCCAGTAGGGAAATTGTGGCTCTGCCTCCCTGTCTAATTAGATACTACATTTAAAGTGTTAAGCAGGTTCTTGGCATCAAATCTGGCTCTATTAGATATATACCTTCCCCCAACCACCTTAATTATGGTCAAAGTTTATAATAAATAATTGCTGGAATTGCTTGAACCACAAGCTAGTTGGCTATATACTGCCTTGGCCTTTCCCTATCAATGGCAGTGATTTGTCTGAATGTTTACTGGTTGCAATATAGCAGTATTTTCAAAGCTCTGCTTTGCTAGTCCCACTCAAATCAGTGGGATTTCAAGAGTATTCCATCACCTCCTTGACTACTGCCTCATTTCTTCCCTGTTGATTTTCGCTCCCTCTATCCTGGAAAAATCATGAATAAAGAGTCAACCTTCGCAGAAGCAAAGTAGTTTCAATAAAGCACTAAGAACTAATTGTTGAGAAATTTATATTTATTAATAAATACAGTTGTGAGAATGGTGGGAAATAATATTTCATTCTGCAGTAGGAGTATGCTACTGTGTTACTGTAATTACATGTGTACACTCAGTATTGCTTGTATGTGTTGGGTTCAGCATTGTAAGGTTACACACTGCTTAAATTATCAATTCTGAAATGCTTTTCGATGTTGGAATTAATGTCCTCGCAAATACTACATGTACGGTTTGAAGAACAGTCACACAAGTCTGATCACGGATACTAGATGTTAACAGGAATAACTATCACTGTACCCTGGCAATGTCTTAAATAGAAATTGGTGAGAAAAGTGGTGCCAAGTCCATTGCCAGAGCTATTTATCGGGAGCTGCCCTCTCTATCCTCCACCCAAACAAGCAGGGGGCACTGTCGGGGTCCCAAGGACACATTCTAACCAGGGAAAAACATTTGGGTTTGAAGCAGAGCTAGAGAGGGGTATGTCCTGGGGAAGATTCCTCAGGGTTAGCAAGAGAGACTTGGAGGAATACATTTGAGCCCTGGGACTGAGATTCTCCACAGCTGGCTGGTCCTGAGGACTCATGCCCACTGCTTTTCATCATACTGGACAGCAGCAAAGAGGGAGAACCTGTGGCCTTCCAGATGTTGCTGGACCAAAGCTGCTTGTCCTGCAGGGGTGATGGAGGAAAGCCAACATCCTCGGAAAGACCCCAGGTTTCACATCCCTGTGGGGCGGCCTAGTATCCTGACAATTGGGGTTAGTTGCTAAAGAAGGCGACTGTGGAGTGGACTATGACATTTAAAAGGGTGGAGTCATGATTGGCACTCATTTTAGTCATTTTAAAATCGAATGCATAATACTAATTTTAAATGGTAAGTTGGTTGCTTTCCAGCTGCTCAGACCATTTTATATCCTTTTGTGTTCTTTAATGCTACACTCAAACGCTGTCCTTCAGTAAGCTCTTAGAAAAGAAAAGCAGTTTTTTTGCCCACACAATATATAATGGGGGAGATGACAACAAATAGAGAAGCAATCTGGTAATTGAGTGATGCCTTCTTTGTGTACTGTGGGATACTTCATTATAATGAGCTTGCACTACATGACAAAGCATAGTGAGAGCTTCAACGCACTTCATTAAGGTGCTGCCAAACAGCTTTCAATCAAACAAGGTATGCTCATTTGTTCAAAACCATTGCTTATATATTTCATGATCATACTAGCCTTTATAAACCTAATGCTTCCCAGCTGCATATCAGCCCCAGACAACTGTTTGGAACTGATGGGCCGTGGGAGTCCAAAACATCTAGAGGGGACCAGGTTGGCAAAGGCTGACATGCAGTATTTTTTTAATGTGTATATAGACCTTCAGGGATGTGGGTGGTGCTGTGGTCTAAACCACAGGGCTTGCTGATCAGAAGGTTGGTTCGAATCCCCGCGACGGGGTGAGCTGTTGCTCGGTCCCAGCTCCTGCCCACCTAGCAGTTCGAAAGCACGTCAAAGTGCAAGTAGATAAATAGGTACTGCTCCAGCGGGAAGGTAAACGGCGTTTCTGTGCGCTGCTCTAGTTTGCCAGAAGCAGCTTTGTTATGCTGGCCACATGACCCGGAAGCTATCTGCGGACAAATGCCAGCTCCCTCGGCCTATAAAGTAAGATGAGTGCTGCAACCCCAGAGTTGTCCGCGACTGGACCTAATGGTCAGGGATACCTTTACCTTTATATAGACCATACACCTTTCAGCCATGTATGAAAACTTAACAGAACTTGTTCTAGATAACAGTAATAGAAACAATTTACATCAGGGATAATGCAGGTTGTAGTCCAACAACTCAAGAATTATTTGGGATCACAGCCAAGTTATTTGATAAGACACTTAAGTGGGAGGATGAATGCAATTCTAGTATATAGTGATTGCCTCTCCAAAGGGGTGGTGGTGGAGATCACTGTGTAAAGTATAAGTGTTTCTACTTCTCTAGAGCCATGGTGGGGGTCTCCAGGGCCTTTCAGGTCTCTATCTAGTCCTCTGGCCAGTGCCCAAGCCATGTCTGCTCTCCAGACCACACCATTACCAGTCCTGTTCCATCCGCCTCAGTGCTTTTGCCTGGTTGGAATGTGTCATTCAGCTTTGATAATTGTTTCTTGCTTGCCAGGATATTTGTGTGTGTATGTAAAGAAACCTCTTGACTTTCATATGGCTGGAATGTAGGCTACTGGCCAAAGCTATGAGTTGCTTTCCTTGCCCTGCCCACTTTTGCCTCTGTCCCCACCCAAAACTGATGTGTGGCCTCTGGAAGGTTGGTGACAAGGGAATCTTAGACTGAAATACGTTTCCCCTCCTCTGCTCTACGGGCAATTTACTTTCAGCCTTGGAAAGAGGAATGGCTTCTATCCCTAAGCTGTGGTACAGATGTGCATTTATCTGGGTTTGTGTGCAAGGATAAGGGCAGTCATATGTCTCGATGTAATAATATTTTGGTGTTTAGACAGGTTCAGTGGTTATTCTAGGCCTTGAGCTAAATAGCCTTATTCTTTTGAAGCACAACTTGTCAGAATTAAAATACTGTGAAACATAGTTCTGATCAGTAGCTGTTACGGCTGATGGAAAATTGCAGGGTTGTGGGGATGCAAAACCGTTACAGATAAAGGTGAAATGCACCCTCTGGCTGAAGGTTTGCCTTTTTTTATGTGCTGTCTGTCTGCCAAAGGCGTACAGGGTGGCTAACAATTTAAAATACTACAACAAGCAAATGGTACAAAATACAGAACTGAGTGTTCTCAAACCAACTTCCGGGTCTGATAGTGGCAGAAGCTCCCTAACCTGGACTTCTCTGTCTTTCATTGGAGTAGCCCCAGGGAAGGTAGGAGTAATTTGTTTAGTATTTAATGTAGAGTTTAATATTTAGCCCTGTCTATTCCATATGGAGAGGCAAAAAGAAATACTTCTTCACACAACACATAGTTAACCTATGGCATTTGCTCCTACAAGAGCCAGCGATGGCCACCAACTTGGATAGCTTTAAAAGAGACCAAGTAATGGAAGAGAGAACTATCAATGGCTAACCTCGGTGGTTCTGTTCTACTTCCACTGTTGGAGCCAATATGCTTCTCTGTAGCAATTGCTGGAAATGGCATGAGGGGAAAGTTCCCTTGTGGGCTACCCACAGGCATTTGGTTAGCTGCTGTGAGAAAAGGATGCTGGAATAGATGGACCATTGGCCTGATCCAGCACAGTGGCGTAGCATGAATTGGCAGTGCCCGGGACCACACACAATGGGAGCGAGGGAAAAGGATGGAGTAAAATGCCATCCACCCCCACCCAGGAGATGGCAGCTGCAGAGATAAGGAAATAGTTTTTTCTGTTGTCCGAAGAGGTCACTTCCTGGTTCGTATGAAGAAGCAGTTTTCAACAGAGCCCAGTGATTGAAGCATGCAGATGTATTGAGGCAGCACTGGGTGTTGAAATGTTGCATGCTTAACAGTTTTGTGCCTGGGGCAACTGCCCCTGTACCTTCTCTGTACCACCCCATGTTACGCCACTGAGGCAAAAGGCTCTGCTTAGGTTCTTACATATTTGTTGTGTCTTGAGAATGATGTGGTAGGTAGTATATAAATGTTTTAATAAATAATAAACTCAGGGTGACATACATAGAATTTCCCCATTGTGTACTTACCATTAGCAACTCTGAGGCGGCTTACAGCGGAAAGAAAGTGATTTGCCCAAAGCCTCTATGAGGCTCATGACTAAGAAATTATTTCAACCTGGCAATTCCACAATTGGTCCCAGCACTCAAAGACACAGCATCATAAATGGATCAGTGAATGTGTTGTATGACCTTAACATTTTAAACATGAGTAATATGAATGGCTAAGACTAGTGAGCATAAATACACGCTGTGAAGTACAGCTTTCCCCCTCTTCATTGAAACAAATCGGATTCATGAGTGATTTCATTTAGGACAACAGCAATAAGATGCTTAAGTTGCTGGTCTTAATAGGCAGATGATAAATACTTCGCGTCAATGCACCTTATTAGCTTGTTAAATATAATTAAAACAATCATCTCTTGTTTTCCATTCCTCACATCTGCTTTCCAGAGGTACAAACGTAAAAAGCTGTAGGTTTTTTACACTAATACACTTTTAGTGCAATTTCTACCACCAGAATGAAACACACTTTTCACATCATATATATTTTTTTACTTCAGAAAAGACATTTTAGCTGCAACAGATGAATATATTTATCCTTGAAGCCTTTTTTTGTAGTATCGGCTCAGGTTTTCTGTTACTTGTGGGTTGTGTCACAACTGTAAACAAGTATTTTTCCACTGTGTCCTGATGCTTGTCTGGGATTTTAATACACCCCTTCCCCATTGGAAAGTGACATACTGTATTTATTTGTTGTTATCTGCAAAGAATAGATATTGGTATTCATGGGAGAGTCACTCCTCATTAATGCAATGTGCTTCTCTTCAAGCTTTGGAGAAACTATTTGTAATGGAAATTAGCTAGAGCCACTACAGAAAACAGTAATAATATTCTAATTAGTTTTCCTAGAATTAGGTAACATAACTGCAAGTGACATTACATTAAAAGAAATACGAGTGGGTGATAGATCTGAATTCTGTGGTTTTATGGTTTGCATAGCTGATGACAGCTCTTGCTCCTAAAGATCCACACCTACCAAAGGCCCTGAGAATGAGGCAGAGAGAGTAAAATGGAAGCCTCTTTTGCCATGGAAGAAAACTTACAAGAAACTGGAGGGCAAACTTCAGCACAGCATTAACTGGGACGGACAAAATCTGCTGCTGCTGTTTTAAAACTTTTTGGTAAGTATTTTACAGATTCTTTGTTTAGAAGATTTGGGTGTGCTGAGCATTTTCTAAAGAACAGTTTTCTACTAGTGCTGCTATAACAATTACTAATGGTAACAGCAGCAATCAATAACCTGGGTTGTGTGGGGGGGGGGAGTCTTGGAGGGGTGGCTTGCAAATAAATGGTTTGCATGACTCATCCATAATCCCTGTTGTGCTGAGATAAGGTACATGTGCATCTGCAGCCTGTTGGGTGGGCAACATCTGTTACTGGCAATTTCCCTGAAAACTTATTATAATGTGCACTTTAAGGACACATAAAGCAATTAAAATCAAGGTTGCTCTAAGTCAAGAGTAGTCAACCTTTTGATACCTACCTCCCACTAATGCATCTTTCTTGAGGGTAAAATTTCCTTACCGCCCACCAGTGCTCGATGGAAATTCACCTAGTGGGCGGTAGGGACCAGGTTGACAACCCCTCCCCTAAAGTGATTCTGTGGCTTTATTCATTGCCGTCTACAAACTGAAAAGAAAAAGACCTGTGTGTTTTAGAGGGCTAATGGCCCAGTCAACTTCTGCCTTGACCTAGGGGAGGTGAACTTCTAATTACGCCTCCCAGTCTTCTCCATTGGACCTGTGGACTTCCGGTTTGCCGCGGAACGCTCCCGGTCGCTTGCTACGGAGCTCCGATAGCAAGCACTCTCTGGCAGGGTTAGTAAAGGGGGCAGCTAGGCTTCGCAACCCCCCTAGGGGTCCAGGGGGGCTCCCTGGATCCAATAAGGACCAGCTGAGGCGTTGGAGGGGTTCCCGAAGTGAAGGGGACCATAGACGCCGAGTCAGCGTTCCTACCCCGCGGAGAGGAAGCCTGTTTCCGGGAGAACTCAGGCGGTCAAGCCCCCAAGGAAAAACTCGCTGGAAAAGGTTAGTTTTGGAGGAGCCCGGTGACGTTGGAATCTCCCCCCCCCCCAAAATAAGAACAAGCTAAAAGCTTTGGCTGAGCTGACGGGAGAGGAGCAACAAGGCGACCAAAGCCGATTTTTGTGGACTCCAAAATAGCGGAAAAAAGACTATCTATCCGGCGTTAACACTATGATTTGTGAGCGGGGGAAAATCTCTGGGCTTTTTTTCGTGTAATGCTCCAGAAAATAGTGGGGAAATTGTCGTTTCATGGTTGAAGTGGACAAAATGCTTGCATGGTACGTGCTTACAAGTATACATCTTGGGAAGAGTGGCGATACGACCAATGAATAAATAAACGGTAAAATTTGGGGATACCCAGTCAAGTAGACTTAATTTTCGCCAGTAAGGAGTGCAATGGAACTTATTAATGGATGAGCTTGAAATGCCTTAGTCTGTCCTAATTTCCGGCAGCACTTTTTGATGACCCCAACTCTGGGAAAGTAATATTTTATATCCCCTAAAAAGATATTGGAGGAAGAGTCATACCTTGGCAAAGGAAAGCCCCAGAGGACAATACACTTAATACCACTTCTGGATCATCGGGGCCGGTATAAGGGGCAGCATTTGGGAAGAGAAGGGGGAGTAAGAAGAGTTGGATGTGGGGAAGATAAAGCGTTTCCTCCAGAATAATAATAATAATATTAAAAAAAAAAGGAACAGACGGAATATCTGGATGAAGGCGACGACAATAGTGACTTTGCGATTTCTTTTTGAATGGTGATGCTATTGACTCATAAAGACACCAGAAGGGCCTAGTAAGAAGTAAATGCTGCCTCCACAGGAAAGAAAGTGAACAGCAGCGGGGGTGAAAAGGTCTCTCTGGAAAGAGGTGGAAGATAGAGAGGGGCCAGCCGGCAAGGAATACTTATATGCTGTGTTTGACTCTTATGGGCTGACTTGGGTATTTCTGGCTGAAAGTGGACGTTTATACAAGACCGTACCAGGACCTCCATCTTTGTTATCCTCCGCCATCCTCGGGGATTACAGGGTTTTCGTTATTGATTCTTGTACTATATTGTCTCTTATTTTTAAGTGCCGAGGTCAAACCTTTTTCCTAATATATTGATGATATGTCGAATTTGAATAAGAAATCTACAAATCCAGCACAAGCGACGGGAATTTCGATCCCTAACAGAAGAAATTCGACGCAAGAACAGGAAATGAATTTAGAAATGAAAGAACTCCTTCTGAGTCTGAAAAAAGACTTAGCGGATATAAAAAAAGAGATGAATGAGAATACAAGGTCAACAGACCAAAAGCTGGATAAAATGGGTCAAAAGATAGATGATAATGCAAGAATGGTTACAGAAATGACGGGAAAAATTAACGAATTGGTTGTAAAAAACTTAGAAATAACTAAGTCAGTACAAGACCTAAAAGGGAAAACAGGGGCCTTGGAAGAGGGAGTAAAGAAAATCCAGAAGGAAAATCGAGAGAAAAAGGGGGAAACAGAGAAAATTAAAAAAGAGATCGCAGATATGAAAGAGACTCATGAGGCGGTGCTGGATGCAATTTCGATGATCGAAATGCATCGTAGAGAAAAAACACTGAGGTTCAGATCTATTCCAGAAGAACCCGACGAAGCATTACAACAGAAAGTGATTACAGAATTAGCTAAGTGGATGGGAATGGAGGAGAGGGAGATGGAGGGTAAAATCGAGAGGGCATTTAGAATTAAATCAAGAATCGCAAAGGAAAACAACTGGCCGGGGGATTGTCTGGTAACATTTGTCAGCATGGAGATTAGAGACAGAATCTTACAGACATGTAGTAAGAAAAAATTTAGAATTCAAGAGTCTGAAGTGATTATACATAAGATAGTCCCATCTAGACTTTTGAGGAAGAGGGACAAATATAAACCCTTAGTCGAAGCTCTTAGGAAAAAATCAATAGTACATAGATGGGAATTCCCTGAGGGAATCTCGTTTTTCTTCAAGGGCAAGAGGAGGAGATTCGTTACTTGGGCCGACGCCGAGAGATTCTGGAGGACTTATAGAGAGGAGTTGGGTGGTAAACGACAATTGGGAGGAGGGACAGATGAGGCTAAAAAGTCATCAGAGGAAGAAGAGCCTTAAATCTCGTCCAGAAGAGATATAGTGCTTGGTTGAGCAGAGATCAACCTAGTGGTTGCTTTTTCTTGATTCTTTCCTTTCTCTTATTCTACTATTTTCTCTTTCTTTTGTTTACTCCTTTTTTTTAATACCTTACTTGCCTTTAACGCTCCTTACTCTCATTATTCTGATTTTACCTCTTAAAAAAAAAAAAGTTGTTTACTCAATAAAGGAACTAATGGAGTTAAAGATTGTTACGTGGAATGTAAATGGTTTGAACGAAAAAAAGAAAAGGAACAAGGTAGAGCACATTCTCAGTAAACAGAAATATGATTTGATTTGCTTGCAAGAGACGCATATTAAAAAACAACATATCAGAGTTTTATCCAGCAAAAAACTTGGAATTGATTTTGTGGCCTCAGGTATGTCTAAAAAAAATGGCGTGGTAATTTATGCAAAACCATATCTGGAACCTAAACTAATACATACAGATGTGCAAGGGAGAGTTGTGATTGTAGAGATAACAGTCCAGGGGGAGAGAATTAAAGTAATTGGGTTCTATGCACCAAATGAAAAGAAAAGTCAATTTTTTCATAAACTTAGTAAGGAGCTGGAAGGATGTATTGGAGAAAAAATTATTTTTTTGGGAGACCAAAATGGAGTGGTGTATCCAGAATTGGACAGATCCGTAAAGACACCAAAAAAAAAGCAAATCAAATTACCAACATCTTTTTTTCAATTAATTGATTTGCTAAGCTTAGAAGATGCATGGAGAATTAAAAACCCATTTAACAAAGATTTTACATACTTCTCATACCCCAACAAATCAGCAGGAAGGATCGACGCAATTTGGTTAACTAAAGACTTGACAATCAAAATTCGCAAAACGGAAATACAGCCCAGGACATTATCGGATCACAGTGCAGTACAGGCAGTTCTTAGTTGGGAGAAAAGAAAAGTAACTAGATGGAGGTTAAACGAGTCATTAATCAAGGATGAAAAAATAATCGAAAATGCAAAAAAGACATTAAAAGAATTCTTTGAATTTAATTTGAATCAAGGCACAGAGTTAAAAATTGTATGGGATACCAGCAAGGCTGTACTGAGAGGTTTTTTCATTCAGCAAAGTATAATCCAAAAGAAATTAAAGGAAAAAAAGAAGCAGGAGTTAGTGGATAATATAAAAAAGAAGGAGAGGGAACTGTATGAGAAACCAGATAGTGCAGAGATCCAAAGAGATATAAAAGTTATGCAATCACAATACTCAATGTTAATCAATGAAGAACTAGATTGGAAATTAAGATACTTAAAGCAAAAATATTTTGAACACGCTAACAAACCAGGAAAGTTATTAGCCTGGCAACTTAAAAAGAGAGAGGCAGAGAGAATCATAAACAGAATTAAAGTGGAGGGGGAAATAGTTACAAATCCCAAAGGAATTGAGGATGGATTTGTTAAATTCTACAGAGAATTATATAGTGAAGGGAAGGAGACACCCCTGGAGATTAAAAATTACTTAAAGCAGAACTGTTTACAAAAACTTACTAAAGAACAAAGAGAACTATTAAATGCCCCAATAACACCGTATGAGTTGCAAGTGGCAATAAAAGAAGCAAAATCAGGAAAGTCACCGGGACCTGATGGCCTATCAGCTATATATTATAAAAAACTAGAGGATATTCTATCTGAGCCGTTAAAAAACGTTATGAACAATATTTTAATAGAGGGATCTATGCCGGAATCCTGGAGCCATAGTTATATAGCTCTAATCCCTAAACAGGGAGGTGATCCTGAAATGATGAGCAATTATAGACCAATTGCCCTTCTGAACAACGATTACAAACTCTTCGCAAGTATAATGGCAGAAAGAACAAAGAAAATTCTACTGACATCAATCCACGAAGACCAGGCCGGATTCCTACCAGGGAGGCACATATATACCAATACTAGAAATATAATAAACCTACTGGAGTATTTGGACTTAAATATCAATAAACAAGCAGCCTTCATGGCCGTAGACGCGGAAAAAGCGTTTGACAGGGTATCGTGGAGATTTATGCTAGAAATATTGAAGCACATGGAATTTGGAGAAGGCTATGTGAAGGGAATAGAGGCAATCTATTCTAAACAGAAGGCCAAGATTATAATAAACGGCAATCTTACACAAGATTGTGAAATAAAAAAAGGGGTTAGACAAGGATGCCCCTTGTCTCCATTGATTTTTATATTAACATTGGAAATCTTATGTAAACGAATAAGGGAGGAAAAAGATGTAAAAGGAATAACACTGGGGCAGAGAAGCTATAAACTTAGGGCTTTTGCAGACGACTTAATAATCACCACGGAGTATCCGATCCGAAGCTTGGCGAAGGTCCTAGAATTAATACAAGAATATGGCAGGGTGTCTGGCTTTAGATTGAACATAAATAAGACCAAACTACTAGTTAAAAACCTATCGAAGGCTCAAAAGGAAGAATTGGAAAGGGTAACACAGATCAAAATCTATCCCAAAATAAAATACTTAGGAATATTGATAACGGCAAAGAACATAAACTTATATAACGACAACTATATTAAATGCTGGACTGAAATTCAAAAACAGATGGAGATATGGAACAGGTTGAATCTATCTTTTTTGGGCCGTATTGCAGCAATTAAAATGAACGCGTTGCCAAAATTAATGTTTTTGTTTCAGACAATCCCAATTATAGGTAAAACTAACAATATTGAGAAGTGGCAAAAGGAAATCTCAAAATTCTTGTGGAAGGGCAAAAGACCGCGAATAAAACATAAGATATTGATTAATACGATTGATAAAGGCGGTTTTGGCTTGCCAGACCTCAAGATTTATTACGAAGCGGCATGTTTGGTATGGTTAAAGGACTGGTGCTTGTTGAGAAATTGGGAAATCCTGGACCTAGAGGGACACGACCTACGTTTTGGATGGCACGCGTATTTGAATTATGGTAAAGTAAAGGTACATAGAGGCTTCTGCAGTCATATTATAAGGAACGCACTCTTCAGAGTTTGGGATAAATACCAAAGATATTTAGAAAGGGCAACACCAAAATGGATCTCCCCGCTCGAGGCCACAGCATTAAAAAGAATAAATAATCAAAAGGAAGAGTGGATCACATACAATAATCTGTTAACAGAAAGGCAAGGGAAATTAGCACTTAAAAACTATGAGGAGATTAAAGACCAACTCTCAACCTGGCTGGATTACTTTCAAATTAACGAAACTTTTAAAAAAGACAAAATTTGCGGGTTTGGGAAAGAACCTTCTATATTTGAAAAGGAAGTGTTAAATAGGAAAAATAAGCTAATTTCCCGCATATATAAGATCTTGCTAGACTACGAAGTAATGGACGAGATGGTAACAGCTGCCATGACTAAATGGGCCCAAGACTTTGGGTATCCAATTTTGTTCGAGCAGTGGGAAAAGCTGTGGCAGGTCAATTTAAGATTCACCGCAAACTATAATATAAGAGAAAATATGATGAAGATGGCACATAGGTGGTATCTTACACCAGCCAGACTTGCCAAAATGAATAGAAGTCTTGCAAATGTCTGCTGGAGATGCGGATCTGAATATGGAGACCTAATGCATATGTGGTGGCGATGTGTAAAAATCAAAGTTTTTTGGGGGGAGGTATACAGTGAAATAAAAAAGATGATGGCAATTTCTTTTGTGAAAAGACCAGAGATTTTTTTATTAAGTATGGTTGACAAGGTGATCCCAAACAAGTTGAAAGAAGTCTTTTTGTATGCAGTTGCAGCGGCAAGAACAGTTATAGCAAAAAGATGGAAAGAGCAAGAAGTGCCAACGGTTATTGAGTGGCAAATCAAACTACAAGAATATGCAGAGATGGCTCTGTTGACAAACAATCTGAGAGGAAATACAAAGCAGAACTTTACTGGCAAATGGGAGGTGTATAAAAAATACGTGTTAAAATACAATAAAAGTACTGGTATCATGCCTGCATTCGAGGAGTGAAGGGAATGAAAATAGCCTGAAGGAAAAGAGATGGGAGCAATGTAATGCCTAAGAATGCATGGTAGAAGGGAGTCAAGGAAGTGTGCAGGGTTGTAAGCATTCACATTTATAGCGGTTTAAGCAAAGGGATTTCTCAGGAAGACGGGGAATTTCCCCTTTTTTTTTTCTTTTCCTTTTTTCTTGCTTTTTTTTCATTATTTTTTACTCTTTTCTTTTTTCCTTTTTTTTTCTTTTTTCTTTCTTTTTTTTTTTTCTTCTTCTTTTTTCACGGTGTGTATTTAACTTCTTATTTGTTTGCTAGATGGTTGTATAGTATTGTATATGTATAACAAGTACATTATATTGTGTTCAAAATCGGAAAATAAGACGCATACAAGTAAAATGATTACTGTATGTAACTTTATTTAAGACTGTACTCATGGTGGAGTTTTCCTTTCTTGGTTGTATCTGTAAAATCTATAATAAAAATTATATATAAAAAAAAAAAAAAGGACCTGTGAGACCACTTCCTCCTGCTTACCTGACAGATGATGTCAGGTGTGGAGCATGCCAAACTGGCTGTGATGAAAGGGGGTCCAACCCCTAGCTTAGTAGTATTCAAGCTCACTGCCATGGAGCAGCTGTGAATCCTGAAATGGATAAGTCGGGGCGAAGATCATTTCCTCGTGATATAATGAGCAGACATACAACCGAATGGACTGACAGAAGGGAAAGTGGGACTCTTCTGACTTAACTCATGGCAGAATTACTTTAGCTGGAGGCTGCTCTATTATGATGGACATACTGTTCTCTCAAGTGAAGATAATGAGTATTTCTCAGTTGTTTGCTTACTTACACGGATGGTTGTTTCCCAAGTGACCTGAATATCTTATGTTTCTTTACTGGTGGTTCACGGCTACTGAGCTGCGATGGAGAAGCAGTTGGGAGCTGCGATGTAGCCAGCAAAAGATAAACCACACCTATCAGCCAATCACCCATTCCCACCAACCTTCTGAGTAATACACCTCCCCACTCTCTCACTATATATAAAGGTCTGGTGACTTCTGTTTCAGTGTATCTGAAGAAGTGTGCATGCACATGGAAGCTCATACCAAGAACAAACTTAGTTGGTCTCTAAGGTGCTACTGGAAGGAAATTTTTAAAAAGATAAACAAGTTTGTGTTATTTACAGCTGGCTGAAACACGGATTCTGGTGAAGAGTCAAATGACTGCCGTTTGCTTTTTTTGAGGAAGCTGTTTTTCATATTCGTATTATCTATCCAGGTGCTTGCTGTTCCTTCCCCATGCTCAGTGTGGTTATTTTGTAAGTAGACATCACAAAAATTCTGCATGTCTCCAGAACGACCTCCTCACAAGATGGCAAGCCCTGAAGCAGCTGCCCTAGGCACTTCCTACCAGCTGGGAAGGACCAAGCTGCATATTAGGACTTCTCTTTAGATAATTTTTTTAAATTGACCTGTCCTGTTCCACAACACTTCCCTAATCTATGAAACTACCAAATGGGCTTTGAGAAGCCGAGATAGCTTCTGCGTCAAACGTCTCTGCTCATTTCGTGATACATGCTTTATTCATGCATGTAGATATATAAATATATTTCATGATAATTTTTCATTACTGCTCATAAGTACAGCAGCTTGCTTCAGCTTATGCCAGAGGCTGAAAAATGGGAGGAGAATAGCATATTCTCATGTGAGACAGTACAATCCTATGTATGTTTACTCAGAAGCAAGTCCCACTGGTTTCAATGGAAGTGGAGCTCACTATGGAAATCTCAGGATGCAACACAACACTGCATTGTAGGCCGATGTGTTTGCCTGAGAAAGGGGAGAGAGAAGAATATCCAAGCTTCCTAAAACTGTCATCCTCCTGCTGACCTGTTCATCTTCCCTCAGTGTTAGACTGATAATTTTAGGGTTGCTAACCTCACTTCCTACTCACTCTTCTGTGCTTCCTTTATTGGGACAGACAGTCTGGGTTCTCTTTGAGATGCAGAAGCAAGTATAGCTCATCATATGTCCGCATTAGCTACATCGAACTAGGATCTACCCTAGCAAGCATTTATTTCCAATAATAAATATTAGCTTTTTAATTTCCTTAAGCCCAAAGACTCCATGTGATTATGTCTAGGGTAAAGTGTGTTCCTTCAACAGGGATTCTGCATTTAGTTTATTTTCACATGCTAGCAATTACTCCCCAAGTAAATGTACACAGGATTGCACCGTTAGATGAGCACATCTCTGTGAAAGGTGTTGGTATGAATAGGGTGAAGGGACTGACAAAGCCAATTATGTGTGAAAAGTCATTAAAACAGCTTGCCGTGGTCAAGAGCTGTACTTTTTGAAAGCCCGCTCATTTTTCCCTTGCTCCTGAAAAAGAATATTTAGAAATTGTTCAGATTGTGGTAATCCAGTTTGGTAACCATAATGCATGCTTTCTGAATGGAATCTGGGATTTTCATGTGTGCAATTCTAGGCCCAAAACATTATGACCTTATGTTTTAACTGTTTCATTCATTCATTCATTCAACTACCTTGTATTAAAACATGCACATCCTGTTTTTCTTCTGTCTCCCCCAACCTCATCAGTCACATAAATTACATGTGCAGTGACAATGGTTTTCATACAGGAAACAACACAGATCAAACTGAGCTGCAAAAGTTAGGTATAAAGCCAAGACAGTAATTACATACATTTAACAAGAAATGAAAGCAGCTATATTTTTCTTTTCCATTTTGACACAATGTGGATTGAAACACCTTTTAAAAACACTGCCATAATGTTCTCCTCCCAAAATGTAAACACTTTCACTCAATCATAAATTATTTTTTCCTCACACGAGCTCCCCTCACCCCCCGCTTGTGTCATGACCTTCATGTAGGGCCTTGATATGAAATTCACTGACATCAGTGGAAAGATTCCCCTCCACCCTCACCTCTCGGTCCTGGTTTTGTGCCAAGGCCACGGTCTCATGGAAATGAAATGAAGCTTTTGAAAATGAAAATGAAAACCTGTTCAACTTGACAGCCTCAGAGATACAGAAGATGCTTTGAAATGTTAGTACTACTTTCACCAACCTGGTGCCCTCCAGATATTGTTGGACTACAACTCCCACAGCTGTGATAGCTGGGAGATGATGGGAGTTGTAGTCCAGTAAGACCTGGAGGGCACCAGGTTGTCAAAGGCGATTCACCATCCTCCACTCTATTCTGGCTAGTACAGGGAAACTGTTCAGTAACTACTTCTGAAATGGCGAGTCTTGAACTGCAGGTGGTCTCCAAAATATTTTTCCATAATAAGGTTGAATAGGGGTCTTTTTCTGTTGTGCCGTCCCTTTAAAGAGACAGGTTCCCTCTCTCCATATTTGCCATGCTTGAATTCTGTTCAAATAATGCTGCCTATATGTACAACCATGTTAAGTTTAAGAATAAAGAATAGAAACGTGTTCCTTGTTAACAACTGATGCGATATGCTTGGGCTTTCTGTTGTAGGAGGAGAAAACAAAGCTTGAAAGACAGAATTAGTTTACAAGTGGGTCCTGAAAGTCTGAGTAATTTTCATAAGTTGGTCCCAAAAATGTTGCTCAAAAAAGTGTCCCACATCAGAATCGGAACCAAGTGCTTTCAAGCTGTGGGTCTCCAGATGTTGGGTTCAAAATCTCATGAGCCCCAGGCTGATGGAAATTGTAGTCAGGTTCCTCATCCCTGCTTGAGAAATGGAACATAACATCCAGGGAAAGTAGCCTTCAGTAAAAACATGTATTTACTGATTAAAGCACCTGCCTCGGTAGATTTTAGTGAAAACATTTCTCATCCTTCATGCTAGCTTTAATTTACACTATCATGCAGTTTGGGGAAAAGTCTAGAATTAGTGGACGAACTGGGAAATTTACTCAGTGATTTCTATGGACCAGGGCCTTGTTTGTGACCCTTGGGATTTCACATGTGCATAAGTGCCCAAATTTGTTCCAGTTTAGAGAAATTTGTTTTGCTGCGTTTAAATCACCTTACGGCAGCCATTTTGATCTCCTGTCCTCCCTTCCCATCCTGATTCCCTGGCCTACCTGGCAGCAAGTCAATGTGCCAAGTCCAAAGTTCAAAGTCTGAGAATTGATCCACACAAGCAAAGACCAAAGTCAAGAAACAAGGTCCAAATCAGGATCCATTCAAGTACCCACATCCGAAGTTCAGACTCAAACCCAAAGCAGTCTCATGGAGGTCCTGGAGCATCCAATTCAAGGTCCCTCAACATGGGCAGTTGAGCAGACAAAGCACCTCAGCTCTGCTCCCCTTTTGTATTTTGCATGCTGATTGCAGCATCTGGGCTTGATGAGGCAGGTGACCCTCACCTGTTCTGAGCCTACTCCAGCTGAGGAATCACCTCCTCCCAGAGCTTATGAGCCCCACCTGGCCAGCTAGTGAGCTGGATTGTGGGGCTTGTCTGCCTCAGCCTCCTCCCAATGCTCCCTACACCTCAGAGCCTGCTGTGTTCATGGGGACAGGTGCCCCTCTGGCTCTGGTTATGGGTCCTGCTGCTCTGAATCCTTCATCCTCTCTTCATCCTCCATCACACTGTGAGTACTTCCTTCCCCATCCCCTGCTTGCCCCAGTGTGTCCCTACATTCCTCGCCGGCATCCTCTTCCTCCCCTGTGTTTTCCTACCAGTTCATGACACCCCCCCTGCCATAATAGTTTGATGGAATTGTTCTCCCACTTCAGTTCACAATAACGTGCACAGATTGTAACAGGCCACGTAGCTCCCTATAGTCTCTCCAAGGCAATGAGTGTGACTAAGCCTTGCCCATCAACATGCCTCTGACAATAGATCTTCCCCGCTAGTGATTATTTAATTATGTTTGTGTTCAGCGTTGTGCTCTGCTTTGAGATACAGTATTGCAGTGAAGGACGCCTGATACGTTATTGATTTATTCAGAGATGATACATACGTCAGCAAAGCTTCGTTGGTTTTAACTCAGGGTGGGGGGAAGGCAAAGCCTTGTGTGTGAAGTGTGAAGGCTTGGACTGAAACAACATGTGACAATGAGTCTTGAAGTGAGCGGCATGCAGACTTGTGTAGAGAACTGGCAGGAGGAGGGTGCGTAACCCAACTGTTTTAACCCACACGTCTCCTGAGCTGCTATTTGTTATGCAGGGTAAAGACACAGAGTGCTTGTTGTGGGATTGGTGCTGCTGTTGCTTGCCTGCAGGGGCCCACACAATGAAGACATAGTCAAAATACTAGCCTGCATTTTCCCCACCCAACCCCCATTTAACCTTGGGTTTTCCCTTTCTGCAGAAAACAAACACAATAGGTCACATTTGGCAATGACCCATCTACAATATTAAGCCACCATCAGAAAGTGCCAATAGGAACCTGGAAGAAAAGCAACTTCGGGGTTGATTTTGAGAGATGAAATTGCTCCCAGTCTGGTGATTTGCTTAAGACTGGAACCTCCTAGGCTGCTCCCAAAATGATGGGAGAAAGAGGCACATGATCATGCAAAGCTATATAGTTTCAGTTTTGGTTTTATTTGGTATTATAGCACATCGGTTTTAGGAAATACCATTTCCAATTACCTTCAAAACCCTTCAGTGTTTTACATTTTATCCCACTATGTACAACTGGGCTTATTTTATGTAAGCTTGCACAAGGTGGCGATCCCAGTCCCACCCTCCTCGCTGTTGACAGAAATAGAAATAGACTGAAATGCATTATCATAAGTGAATCACTCCTATTTCATTGTCTGTATGAGCATAGAAGCTTGAATAGAGTTGACCCAGAATTCTGCCATAAGTGAGGTTTTGGCAGAGGGCAACAATGCTCTCATTTATACTGCTGTCTTTCCCCAGCTTTTAAATTACAGTATACAGACCTTAGATCCTCTCCCACCTCCACATTACTGTTGTACAGTGGTACTTCGGGTTAAGAACTTAATTTGTTCCGGAGGTCCGTTCTTAACCTGAAACTGTTCTTAACCTGAAGTACCACTTTAGCTAATGGGGCCTCCCGCTGCCGCTGCACCACCAGAGCACAATTTTTGTTCTTATCCTGAAGCAAAGTTCTTAACCTGAAGTGTTATTTCTGGGTTTGCAGAGTAAGTAACCTGAAGTATATGTAACCTGAAGCGTATGTAACCTGAGGTACCACTGTACTGCATCATGGGTTCTGTGAGCTGTAGTAACACATTAGTAGCATACATAACATTGAAAGATAGAAACAGACGTCAGTCAGTGAGAAAAATTTAAATGTAGCTGATAAATTCTGTGGGTAAAAAATGCGGTAATTATCTACCAGTTTCCTTCGGCTTTGAGCTATGGTGCTAGTTAGTGCATTCAGAATTTTTATATAAGAAAAAGCATATTAAAAAACAATCTTCAGATTATTTCCTCCCATGTTTATCCTCTCTCCCCACAGGTTTATAATGTGTAGGCTTCGATAAAGGGCACTGAGTGAACAGTGTGATAAATCCTTTTGGATTTATCACCTACCCAGGTATTCCTTGTGTTTACTTCTTTTATTATCATTGTCAGTATGTTCCATATACCGCAAAATGAAATCCGGTGAAGGGAGGCCTAATAGGCTGGGAATGTTTACAACTTCTGCAAAAGAGACGTAATGGGTCATTTATTTTCTCCTTTACATCAACACATGAATTATACACAGGATCCAGACTGTCTTCGCCTGATATTCCTGACAGGCGATGGGCAAATCTGTTACTTTCCCTTTCTCCCAGTTTCATTTTTTCCCCCAAATTTTAAGTTTCCACATTTCCATATCATCTTGAAGATTTTTTAAAGGCCTTGCTCAATATTCAACAATGTTTTAGTGCAAATTTCTGCTGATATTAACACTTTTCTGTGCAAATTTGCCTAATGTACAGATTTTTTTGAAAAGCAGTTTTCCCTAGTAGAATGCATATTTGCTTGTTGTTTTCACCCACATGTGCTTTTCTATGCACACTTTACCCTAAGGTACGTTTTTGTATGCATTACTTAGCTGTAGAACTGCATTGCATAACCTGAATAAGTGCAAAATTTTGAAAGATGCCTGCATTTTGGTTTACATGTTGTTTCAGAAAAAACAAATTTGGTAGATTCGTCTGTAAATGCACACGGAATCACGTTTCTCCCTGCTTTGCTTGTCTTGACTCAATCCTACAAGAGATTTATGGGCAATCAAATTGGATCACACATTTGGATCCTTCTGCCTCCCTGACTTTCAGTGTTGAGTGCAAGGTAATATTCTTCTGTCTTTTGCTCCTTGGAATCCTCACAAGGGGTCTGGAAGCATAGATTGAATTAAGAAACCTGAAAGGTGGTTATCACTGCCACCTTCCACAGTTCCGCCAGCGGCAGCTGGCATGTCTAGTTTCTGCTCTGGGGCTTCTGTTTAGCAAGCCAAACAAGTATCTCTGAAAGCAGCAAAGCGAACAACAGGGCCTTGTTTATAAAGGACAGAAAGCAGAGCAATATTGTTTTCCTCTGCAACAACTGTGACAATAAACTGGGAGAGAGAGGGAGAAATACCACAAGTGTTTAGTGTTACTTTTTTTGAGAAACAATCTCTCACCTTTGCAATAAAAAGAAAGTTGTTTTCAAGGGAAAGGCTCTCAAGATGTTTATCAAGAAGAAAACATTCAGCTGCAGCAACCCAGGTGGTCATCATCAGCAGTTTCAGCTCCAGATAGTATCCTTGGTGCTGTGCTTCAAGAGAAAACAAGCCTGTCTTTTCTTCCATATCACCTTTTGTGCTAGGTTCATTTTGTGATACCTGGGGTCTTGAACATTCTAACAGAAACTAGAGTTTGTCATAAAAGAGGACAGCTTGAGCTGCTGCCGGCCCGAACTGGGCTGCCACCGTACCCGTGTGCCTCTTTCCCTGGCTTGGGCTGGCAGCAGCCACAGCGTGCAGAGGAGCCCAACCCCCCCAAACCCGGACATTTCCTTTAAAATGTAAAAATCCACCTAGATGGGCATGTTGGCTTCCCCAAAGAGGACATGTCTGTGTTTTCCTGGACATATAGCAACCCTAGAGTGAAGTCAAATGGGCCTTAGAAAGCCTTGCTAACAACAAGGCCAGTGGAAGTGATGATATTCTAGCTGAACTATTTAAAATTTTAAAAGAGGATGCTGTTAAGGTGCTGCACTCAATATGCCAGCAAGTTTGGAAAACTCAGCAGTGGCCAGAGGATTGGAGAAGATCAGTCTACATCCCAATCCCAAAGAAGGGCAGTGCCAAAGAATGCTCCAACTACCGCACAATTGCACTCATTTCACACGCTAGCAAGGTTATGCTTAAAATTCTACAAGGCAGGCTTAAGCAGTATGTGGACCGAGAACTCCCAGAAGTGCAAGCTGGATTTCGAAGAGGCAGAGGAACCAGAGACCAAATTGCAAACATGCGCTGGATTATGGAGAAAGCCAGAGAGTTCCAGCAAAACATCTACTTCTGCTTCATTGATTATGCAAAAGCATTTGACTGTGTCGACCACAGCAAACTATGGCAAGTTCTTAAAGAAATGGGAGTGCCGGATCACCTCATTTGCCTCCTGAGAAATCTCTGTGTGGGACAAGAAGCTACAGTTAGAACTGGATATGGAACAACTGATTGGTTCAAAGTTGGGAAAGGAGTACGACAAGGCTGTATATTGTCTCCCTGCTTATTTAACTTATAGGCAGAATACATCATGCGAAAGGCTGGACTGGATGAATCCCCAACTGGAATTAAGATTGCCGGAAAAAATATCAACAACCTCAGATATGCTGATGATACTACCTTGATGGCAGAAAGTGAGGAAGAATTGAAGAACCTTTCAATGAGGGTGAAAGAAGAGAGCGCAAAATATGGTCTGAAGCTCAACAACAAAAAAACTAAGATCATGGCCACTGGTCCCATCACCTCCTGGCAAATAGAAGGGGAAGAAATGGAGGCAGTGAGAGATTTCACTTTCTTGGGTTCCATGATCACTGCAGATGGTGACAGCAGTCACGAAATCAGAAGACGCCTGCTTCTTGGGAGAAAAGCAATGACAAACCTAGACAGCATCTTAAAAAGCAAAGACATCACCTTGCCGACAAAAGTCCGTATAGTTAAAGCTATGGTTTTCCCAGTAGTAATGTACGGAAGTGAGAGCTGGACCATAAAGAAGGCTGATCGCCGTAGAATTGATGCTTTTGAATTATGGTGCTGGAGGAGACTCTTGAGAGTCCCGTGGACTGCAAGAAGATCAAACCTATCCATTCTCAAAGAAATCAGCCCTGAGTACTCACTAGAAGGACAGATCCTGAAGTTGAGGCTCCAGTACTTTGGCCACCTCATGAGAAGAGAAGAATCCTTAGAAAAGACCCTGATGTTGGGAAAGATGGAGGGCACAAGGAGAAGGGGACGACAGAGGATGAGATGGTTGGACAGTGTTCTTGAAGCTACTAACATGAGTTTGGCCAAACTGCGAGAGGCAGTGAAGGATAGGCGTGCCTGGCGTACTCTGGTCCATGGGGTCACGAAGAGTCGGACACGACTGAACGACTGAACAACAACAACATAGCAACCCTAACAGAAACCAAAGCCAAAACCCAAATCCTTACTTTCAAGCAAGGCTCACTAAGGAATCTGTTTGCAATGCCTGGACCCTGAACTAGAACACATGAAATAAATAATAAGAGACACAAAAACTGAGCAGGCATAGCATAATAATATCTCGTAGTTATTCTGAAACTTTTGGTAGCTGTGATTCCACCAACAAGCTTTTAATTGATAAAAAAACATATCCCCAATTAATTGAGCGGGAAATATTTTTTATGTTTAATGCATATTTAAAAACTGCAGATGGCAAGCACCATCTTAAAATAATCCAGCAGTTTAATCCCAGGAATCTTGGGGCATCGGGTGGTTCAGCTGCCCACAAGCGATGGCAAACTGAAGCTTTGCTCTGTTTTCCTGTTGTCGTATTTCTGTTCTCTGTCTATTTAGATGTACTAATCATTGCTGTCCTGCCTCACTTTTGCAGTTGGCAAAGTTGTCAGTTTGCAGAGGTGTGAATGAATTAATGCCTTCTGAAACTGATGTTCCCTTTGTCACTTTTGGTCCTTCAGGGACTATTTGACAGCACACCAGCACCTGGGTTTCAGAGGAAAGTGGTGTGACAAGATAAATTATGAGTCTCTCAGTACTAAATTAACCATTGAACAGGAGCAAGATTTTTCTACAGATTCTGCAGAACAATAGCTAGTCTGTGGTTTTCAGATGGTCTACATAGTGAGACCTCTTGTATAAGGAGCAGTAATTGCTTAAACATTTCTAATAGTTTTTGGTGTTGAGGGGGAGCTGAATTGAGCCCGACTGCTGCTTCCCAGGTATCAAGCTACACCTTCTATTGTTTGGGCAGGGCGTTCACTCCCCTTACCTGGCCAATCCCCTGGCAACACCTCCCCAAGCCGGATTGGGCAATTGGCTGAGGTATGCGGAGACCTCCAGGTATCCAGCCTGGGGAGGCTGAAGCCAGTCCAAACTACCAGGAGCTGCACTGGGATCCAGTTGCCCCCCCCCATTTGATGTCGGGAGCGGTCATTACCAACACCTTCTGTTATGAGTTGGTAGCAGGTGGGTGTGGTTTGTGGGGAGGAGGGAAAGTCCTTGTGACCGCAGTTAGGATCTGTGTTGGGACTGAGGCCTGTCAGGGAAATGGCACTTGAATGAAATTGCAGGGAATTTACAGGGTGATGCAAGGGTGATGCCATCGAATGTCTGCAAACTGCGCCATCTGCCAATGTCTGCTATTCCAAAGAGAACTTCGAAAAGAACAAATAGGCACATCAAGACTCCTTATCTTAATTAACATTTCCAGGTTTAGGATATAGCAACAAAGTGGAATTTTTAGAACAACTTTGTTCTGAAAAGTAGAATCATAGAATCATAGAGTTGGAAGAGACCACAAGGGCCATCCAGTCCAACCCCCTGCTAAGCAGGAAACACCATCAAAGCATTCCTGACAGATGGCTGTCAAGCCTCCCCTTAAAGACCTCCAAAGGAGACTCCACCACACTCCTTGGTAGCAAATTCCACTCCCGAACAGCTCTCACTGTCAGGAAGTTCTTCCTAATGTTTAGGTGGAATCTTCTTTCTTGTAGTTTGAATCCATTGCTCCGTGTCCACTTCTCTGGAGCAGCAGAAAACAACCTTTCTCCCTCCTCTATATGACATCCTTTTATATATTTGAACATGGCTATCATATCACCCCTTAACCTTCTCTTCTCCAGGCTAAACATACCCAGCTCCCTAAGCCGTTCCTCATAAGGCATTGTTTCCAGGCCTTTCACCATTTTGGCTGCCCTCTTCTGGACACGTTCCAGCTTGTCAGTATCCTTCTTGAACTGTGGTGCCCAGAACTGGACACAGTATTCCAGGTGAGGTCTGACCAGAGTAGAATATAGTGGTACTATTACTTCCCGTGATCTAGACGCTATACTCCTATTGATGCAGCCCAGAATTGCATTGGCTTTTTTAGCTGCTGCATCACACTGTTGACTCAAGGAAGTAACCAGACAAGAAAAGATTGTGAGTTTTTCACAGTCTCCCTCCCGCTCCTGCTGCAATCCTTCTCTATTTTTCATAAAGAGGAGGGATGATAGAAGCTAAGCCTTCCTTTGGTAACTCTGACATGGAACCTGATCTAATGCAGTTTAACCTAAACATGGTGGCTGCAATCCTATGCATGCTTCCATGGAGTAAGCCCTATTGAACTCATTGGGACTTCTTTGCAGTATATATGCATAGGGTTGCATTGGTCGTGTCTGAATTAAGAGAGCAATGTTGCACTTCAGTTTAGTAAACCTGGTAGAATGTGTGCCCGAGGCTGCAATCCTATGCCCACTTACCTTGAAGTAATACCCATTGAACTTAATAGTACTTCTGAGTAGACATGTTTAAGGATGTGCTAACAAGAAGCTTCTATTTTGGGGGCTGTTTACCTTGTAGGTTCCACCTGTTTATACTTACTTTCACACCTGGATTTGGGCCTGTTTCACCCACACACTATGCCAAAGAATTCTCCCCAGGCCGCAGGCCACACGCTTGGAATCTGAAGTGCCGGAGGACCTTTTCATACTGCATACTTAAGAAGCCAGGTTAAAAATTGCATAATAATGGAAACTTTGCACAAGAAGGAAGAGCCAAGATGGGGAACATCTGGCTTATTCCAACAAATAATCTTACTGATGCTAAAGTTTCTCTTTGTGGTCCACCTTGCGGAGAGTTTTCACTGTTCTTTACAGAGCTTACCGGTACTTTTTCTACCATGGAAGAAGGTTGCGATGTAAATGATGAGAACTGGCCACTAAGTGCTTTCTGGATGGATGTGCTTGGGGCCACATAACATAAGGTCAAGGGCCACCTGGGGTGCATGGGTCACAGGTTGCCTATTCCTGATTTTGAATATGACAGTAGTGCTCACTTTTAGTGCACAGGTGTGATAACAAAAGAAACATCCTCCTTCGAAGACCAGAAAGCCTGCTGCGCCTTTCTGGATATCTTACGCCAGAACTGGCAATTGCCTTGTTTTAATTACTCACATCCCTTAGCACTAATCTTTCAAGGACTGTTTTGTTAGAACAAAATAGAAAATTCTTTTCAGTAGCACCTTAGAGACCAACTGTGTTTGTTCTTGGTATGAGCTTTCGTGTGCATGCACACTTCTTCAGATACCTGAAGAAGCTCATACCAAGAACAAACACAGTTGGTCTCTAAGGTGCTACTGAAAAGAATTTTCTATTTTGTTTCGACTATGGCAGACCAGCACGGCTACCCACCTGTAACTGTTTTGTTAGAGTTCCTAGCAGGAGGCATAAACGCGGGTCATAGTTTGAAATCGCGTCTTTCTACCTTAAAAGACCCCCTCCAGCCTTAAAAAAACAACAACAACTAACCCTCTGAACTTTTTAAAAAAGCAGCAGCAGCATTGTAAATAGATGTCCCTTAGGGTAAGTCCCTTATCTCCAAATAAGTCAAAGACAAATTACCTAATAATTTTGGTTCCTCATTTTCCCCTCCCTATTTCATCTTCCTGGATAGCCTTCAGTATCTGTAGCTTTAAAAGAACAAAGCTATCCTTCAAATCCTCATTGGCCTCTGAGATCTGTATCAATGGAGACACCAACTGGATCCCTAAATTTCACAGTCTTCCTCTGTTTGCCCTTGTCTATTAAGCAAGGATATGCTTGATAATCCTTCTCCTCTCTCATGCCTTTCTGGATTTTAATTTCCTTAAAAAAACAAAACCTCTCTACATTTCCCAATTCCTTCTTTAATACAGAATTTTTTATTTCTCATTTTCTGTCCTTGTCAAATCAGTCTTTCAAGGAGAGCCAAGCTTACCTATGCTCAGGCTCCTGCAGTAGCAACATCCAGTGCAACGACCATTTCTTCAATGCTCCTTCCTACTTAGATCTAAAATAAGCATCATATAAAAGTAATGCCAGCCAGATCTATTTTTAATCAGAATAACATAATACTAATACTAAATTTATTATTTATACCCCGCCCATCTGTCTGGGTTTCCCCAACCACTCTGGGCAGCTTCCAACAGGATATTAAAAACACGATAACATCAAACATTAAAAATTACCCTAAACAGAGCTGTCTTCTGATGTCTTTTCAAGTCAGATAATTGTTTATTTCCTTGACATCTGATGGGAGGGCATTCCACAGAGCAGGCACCACCACCAAGAAGGCCCTCTGCCTGGTTCCCTGTAACTTCGCTTCTCGCAGTGAAGGAACTGCCAGAACTCCCAGAACTGAGGTGTTCGGGCAGAACGATGGGGGTGGAGATGCTCCTTCCTTCAGGTATACTGGGCCGAGGCTGCATTACAGTGACAGTAGTCTCACCTCAATGGTACTAGGGCATAGATAACTGGCTCTGGAGGCAATCCTACACCTACTTCACTGGCAGTGAACACCACAGAACTTTCTTCTGACTAGGTATAAATAGGATTGTGCTTCTACTGCATTTCCTTGCCCTTCTGGAACTAGTGCAGCTGACAAACCAATCTAAGCTATGAGAAAAGCACTCCAGACCATTGCTGCTTCCTTGGCATCCAGGAGGGGCACATCCTTGTTCTTAATGTTCTTCTATTTGCTAGCTAAATGTTCCAGAAGCAGTTTATGAAAGCAACCTATTAATAACTTTTTAAAAAGTTAAGAAATAAACTCCCCTGTGGTTTCCAGTCAATTTATTACCAAAACATCAGAAGTATTAAAATCAAGTATAATTAAAAATTCTCCTTTGCAACTGTTGGCACAGTTCCTCAAAGCTTTTCATGAAGTTAACAAAATGAGCACCTCAGGAGAAATCTTTGAAAGAAGAAAGCAAGGGAGAGAACATATAAATGAACCAGAGAAAGGATTAATGCGTAGTTTATTAATTCCATGCTAATATTTGCTTTCACTTTCAATCCTCATAATTTTTCTACCTGTTTCTGTATTCAGCCCAATTCCCTTTCTGGAACTTACTGTATTTCTTAAAAATGATAATTAAAGAAGCCTATTAATTTTTCACCTTTGTATGCATGTTTGGATGTCAGCTTTTTACCCCTGGTTCCTTAACCGGATAAACTTGCCTGCCTGATTCACATCTCATTAGCTATATTGGAGCACTTGATAATTTTTCTTTTTATTTTTGCATATGTATATCTCATTATATTGCACCCTTGTTTTTGACCTCGCTGAAATTGACACAGATTTAATTGGTTGGTCATCGGTTGGTCATAGGGCTTTCTCAGTATTGGCCTCGACTTGGTGGAACAGTCTATCACAAGAGACCAGGGCCCTGCGGGATTTGGCATCTTTCCGCAGGGCCTGCAAGACGGAACTCTTCCACCTGGCCTTTGGGTTGGTTTCTGTTTGATACTTATGCTTCATTCTTTTATTGGTGGGCTATTTGAAAATGAGACTGCAGTTTTAATTTTGAATTTTGAATTTGTATTTTAATCTGTATTTTAAATTGATTATTTTTATGTTTTTGCTGTGATTTTAATTAGTGTTAGCCGCCCTGAGCCCGGTTTTTGGCTGGGAAGGGCAGGGTATAAATAAAAATTTATTATTATTATTATTATTATTATTATTATTATTATTATTACTTATATGATCAATCATTTCACATATCTTTTATTTTAGTTGAAGCCCTGCTCAGAACCAGTGAGTTGTATCCATGAAAGTTGTTGTGTGAGTGAAATGACTCGCTCAAAATACTCTAGCCCTCCTGAGCAGATGGAAGGGAGCACAGTGATGCATTTGTGTGTGCGGGGGGGGGGGGGATAGAGAGAGAGAATAAACTTACCAGTATGTTGAGTGAGAAGTTCCATTCAGGCAATCACTTTGTTGCATTCAACCTAGTATTACCAATGTAATTAAGTAGCTTCCAGCGTAATCTTATGAGGCAGAAATGAGACATTGCAGGAAGGCTCGGTTGTTGCTGAAACAAAAGCCCCGATATTTCCTTTGCATCCTACTGTTATGGCTGGCAACATATTTACCTGTGTTTTTTTGCCTCTGCATAACTTCAGTGGCTGCTGTTTGTGAGGATAGCAAAGCTTGTGGTTCAAGTAGCTTAGGATGAATCACACTGGGAAGCATTTCTCTCTCTTACGTGGGCATAGTGGGGCAGCTGCCCCCCCATAATCAATAAAAATCAATTAAAATACTTAACTAACTGAGATTCTGCCCCCCACAAAAAAAGCCTGCCCCTCCACAAAAATCCTGGCTATGCCCATGCTCTCTTAGCCTCAGTCTTCTCATCTGCAATATAGGGATAAAAACATTGGCCAGCCTTGCAGCGTAATGTCTGTGCTCTGCTATATGTATATATAAATTCTAAGTGGGTTTTATCATTGAGTGCAGTTGGTGTGTGTGTGCAAAATGAAACATGTGGCAGTCCCCAACATGTGCTACAGCATCTATTCCCTGACCAATCTTCAGTCCTTTGAACAGAGGTTGGATGAATGAAAATGGAAAATGTCATGGAAAGAACTCTCTACAGACTGACCTGAAGACAGCATACTTGTAAAGTTCCACATTTGTGGAGGGCAGTGAACCAAAACGAGACGGAGGAAAACAGGTCGCAGGTGTTACACGCTGGGATCGTTGCGCTTCAGTGACACTGGAATTCTGCATCCCTTCCCCCATATTAACCTTTAACTTCTGCACTGCACAACAGCAGCCTTCAAAATAAAACCCCAGTAGAGTTTCACAGCCAGCCTTTCGAAGGCAAGTTTTAGAAGAAAGACACAAGTAGGACCTGCAATAAAATGCTGCAGCATGGAGTGCTTATGTTTAGGGTTCTTGGCAGCTGGCTACAGTCTTTCCACATTCCCCCTCCAGTTTGTCATTTTTCTTTTGAGGCCCATCTGTGGCTACTGGGAAGGCTTATTGGGGTTTTTGTTTTTGCCTTTGCCTTGTGGTGGTCTTTTTTCAAGAGCTTTTGCAAAGTTTCGGGTTTTCCCATATGTGCCAATACTTCTCTTTTCTTTCTCGGTGGGTCCATTTTGCCTACATAGATATCAGTACTCATCACCTGGGTTCACTGCTGGAAGGAATAATAGCAGACTGAAAGCAGATCCTGCTGTAATTTTAAGGGGGGAAAGGGAGAGATCTTTCCCCTCATTTTGATTTTTTCCCTTAAATCAACAAGATTTGAAATGCAAAGTGTATTTCTATCCACTTCTACAACATACTCTCTGCTCCAGTACATCTCAACCCATTGCTCAGCTGTAACATAAATCAGGAACCAGGCAGCTACTCCCAAGGAACATTAGCTAGGCAGTATGATGCATATCTAAAGTTAATATAGAAAATAGGACAGATGAAATATTTTTTTTTATTGAGCCAATTGGTTATTTAAAACAATGCCAAGCTCTGAAGCTCGTTTCTTCTTCAAGCACAGGAGTTCAGAGCGATAATAAAATCGACCTTGTTTCATATCCAGGATAATGCCTTTGGGGCTGGATCTTTTGCTCTGAACTGATAGTAAAACTGCAGCCAATTCAGTCTTGGCTTTTACAACAGAGGTTCTAGCATAAGCTGAGAAGCAGCAAGATCAATCCTACTGGATACAGACTTTCCCAAGCCAGTGCCCTCCAGATGTTTGGGACAGCAACAGCCATGAGCCACAACCAGCCCAGAGATGCTGTTGTTGTTCAGTCGTTCAGTCGTGTCCGACTCTTTGTGACCCCATGGACCAGAGCACGCCAGGCACGCCTATCCTTCACTGCCTCCTGCAGTTTGCCCAAACTCATGTTAGTAGCTTCGAGAACACTGTGCAACCATCTCATCCTCTGTCGTCCCCTTCTCCTTGTGCCCTCCATCTTTCCCAACATCAGGGTCTTTTCTAGGGAGCCTTCTCTTCTCATGAGGTGGCCAAAGTACTGGAGCCTCAACTTCAGGATCTGTCCTTCTAGTGAGCACTCAGGGCCGATTTCTTTAAGAATGGATAGGTTTGATCTTCTTGTAGTCCATGGGACTCTCAAGAGTCTCCTCCAGCACCATAATTCAAAAGCATCAATTCTTTGGCGATCAGCCTTCTTGATGGTCCAGCTCTCACTTCCGTACATTACTACTGGGAAAACCATAGCTTTAACTATACAGACCTTTCCAGAGATGCTAATGGAAGTTGTCGCTTAAAACATCTGGAGGGCATCAGCTTGGAGAAGTATGACCTAAAGCAGTGATGGCGAACCTGTGGCACGTGTGCCACAGCTGGCACGCAGAGCTCTCTCTGCCGGCACGCCAGGGGCGGGGAAATGGGGGGCGCCGCTGGCGGCCCGCCCTCCGGAGGCTGAGGGCGCTGCTGCTGTGCTGCTCTGCTCATGCGTCGTGCCTCGTTTCTGCCAGCGCAGGCGCAGCAGCAGACAGCAGCAGTTTCCCTCCTTGGCGCCTGTCCCAGTGGTGTTTGGCTGCTGCTGCTGCTGGCTGCTGCGGAGGATTCGACGCGAGCGACAAGGACGAGGTAACGGCAGCTTGAAGCGAGGAGGAGGAGTCTCGCTCACGGGAGCGCTTGGCATCCCCAGCCTCACCTGCTGTGCCCCGGGACACACTGTGCCCAGCGGCTGCTGCGCTCCGCTCTCCAGAAGCCCCTCGCTTCAAGCTCCGCTCTCCTGGGAAGAAGCTGCCTGCCCACTTGTCGCTTTTGCCTGCCGGTTTCCAAACTCTCCTCCCACCCCACCCCCTCACCGTAGCGGCTTTTGCACGGGGATTAGGAGGGAGGCTAGCCGGCAAGGGCTCCTGCAAGAAGCGTGCAGGGCACTCCCTTTCACAGCCAAAACCCAGGGATTCCTTGCTGACAGCCTGAGGGGAGACAAGGATTTAGGTTTTTTTTTTGGGGGGGGGAGCAGGAGCAATCGACAGAATAAATGCCTTTAATGCAGTGGCCATAAATTTCTTTTTCTCTCCACAAACGCCCTATTTTGGTCTTGTTTGGGTATGGAGCTGCTGCTGAGAGCTTTGCACAAAGAGTGGCGCAAACGGAGACCCCATAAAGGAGGATCGTGTTGAGAATCGTGTTGTTCCTTAAAAAACAGTGATTGTGCTGGGATCCCTCTACAGAACATCTATATGTCTGTTTTAATGGCTGAGGAGGGGTTGTTCGGTAGAGAGAAGGGTCGGCTGCAGTTCAAGGAAAAGGGATTTCCAGCCACTGTTTGGGCTCAGGCCCCATTTCAAAATAAAAGCAAAGGAAGCCCTTGCAGGCAAGCCCCCCCCCCAATGTATTGCGTGGGTCTCCCTTTCCCCTGACTTGTGCAATTAATCTTAGGCACTACTGCCGAGATCTTGTTCTCTTCTTTAATGGCAAGGGGGAAGGAAGCAAGTGTTAAAAACAACAGTAACAGGGAAAGCCAATACAGCTCTACTCAAAAGTAAGCCCCATTAACATCAGTGGGACTTGCTCCCAGGTAAGGATTGCAGCCTAAAGAACCTAGGGTGCTTTAAAAAAAAGTGTGTTTTAATATACTGTCATTAACATGGCATTTTATTTTTAAGCTTCAAGTGATTTTTTTCCCTTTGAAAACTCTTCTGACTTTTGCATCTAAAACAGAAGTTACATACACCCAAGGCTGTATTCAGAGCTTAGTCATCCGAAAGCAGAGAATTTGATTCTAAAAGAATAGTGTGGGCTTGAGAGCATTAACCCCCCCCCAAAAAAAACCACCACCACCTTGAAGGATTGTATTTGCTATTTTCAATACTATTCTTGGAGTGAATGATTCCCTGACTCCCAGTGGCTCAGAGGGGCAGGGAAACCTGGTATATACCAGCCCCACACGTCAGCCTTCAGGTGTTGTTCTGGCATATAATCATTATTACAAGCTGAGTATCCCTTTGTCTAAAATACATGCACATGTAGAGTTTATGTTTTTTTTAAATAAAAAACTGTAACATTGAAAACTTTGTTATTGTGTTTTACTTTTAAGACTGCAGATGTTTGGACAACTGTAGGAGTTTTTTCTAACTAAAAACCTCGATATTCAGGTTTAATTGCAGTGTTGGCACTTTGAAATAAAAAAGTTGGTTTTCCGCTGCAGTTTGGGCACTCAGGCTCAAAAAGGTTCGCCATCACTGACCTAAAGGGTGTCACAGGTAGCCCCAGAGGCTATGCTTTCCCAGAATAGGAAAATATAAGAGGCAGAAGATCATTGCTTCCCTGCTTAGCAGCCTAAACTGGATGGGATAGCTGCCCTTGGCACCAAGTTGCTGGGTGTAGGGAAATATTCCTAAACCCAACAGACCCTGTATTTTCAACAGTACTTAAATATTTAATGATAGAATTACTAGAAAGTCACAATCTACTTTCTGTTTTGGAATCCCTGTCCTTCAGTTGTGACATGAGATAGGCTATGGTTACACAGCATGAAGGGAAAGGCACTCTGCACATGGTCAAAGGTGCTTCTATTCACTAGTAGATCAAAAACTGCACACAAAATGTATATATTAGAAGAAATGCACACTAAAATGCTGACAAATTTGTTCGATAACCTTTTAGTGGTTTGTTTGTTTTTTAAAAAAAATTGCAAACTGATGCAGAAATGTGATAAAATGAACTTAAGATTCAAAAAATAAGAAAGGGGAGAAGCTAAAATGGACAGATCCCCATCCCCACTCTTACTCCTAATCAAAGGCCAAACATCAATAGGGATTATTAGTTACTAATACCTTTTTCAGTATTGCTGAACATCTCATTGATTGGCCCAGATACCATGTTTTGGGAGCCACCCTAAATATAGGAACTTCTAGGGCATCCAGGACCAACAAACATTCCTAAGCTTTTTCAGTTGCTCTGTGAAGACCCTGGGAAAAGAGATCCAGTGTGTTGTAGTGGTTAAGAGTGGTAGACTCGTAATCTGGTGAACCGGGTTCGCGTCTCCACTCCTCCACATGCAGCTGCTGGGTGACCTTGGGCTAGTCACACTTCTTTCAAGTCTCTCGGACCCACTCACCTCACAGAGTGTTTGTTGTGGGGGAGGAAGGGAAAGGAGAATGTTAGCCGCTTTGAGACTCCTTCGGGTAGTGATAAAGCGGGATATCAAATCCAAACTCTCCTCCTCCTCCTCCTCCTCCTCCTCCTCCTCCTCCTCCTCCTCCTCCTCCTCTTCTTCTTCTTCTTCTTCTTCTTCGCTGGGATAAACCAACAAAATGACGAATGTCACATGACTTTCTCTTTAACCGAGAACAACCTGAATATATTTGCTACTAGACTTCAACAAAGAATATAGGTAAATTTGACACACACATATATGCGTTTTAACTTTATTTTAAAATACTGAACACTCCAATTTGTATCCCATGGGAGATATTTACACCTGCCACCTTTATCTCGCATTTAAGTGGGAATCTTAAAATAGGAGCAATTCATACTGGTGGTGTCTCTAAAACTGTCTACTTTCACCACACTCCAGTAACAAGGCTACAGGTAGAAAGGGAAATACCGAACTGTTTTTAGACAGGAACAGGCAGGTGGCAACCCTAAATTAGAGCCTTTAATGTTAGTGGGCTTCAAAGGGAGAGGGAGGGAGCAAGAAAGAGATGAAGGTTGCAATAATCAAAGTCATACTGGAATGAATTTTAGCAGTCCAGTCTGGGAATGATGCAAAACTGTTGCCTAGCAACCCTATTAAGTGTTTGATGTTGCTAATTTGCTATAGATTTTTTTTTATATGGCAGCATTTTTTTGGAAGATAATAATTGCACTTGCTGCTAAATAATGGATTTCTTTAATATATAGATTAGTCTGACTTGTTGATGCAATTTTCCTTCCATTTTGCCATTTCCTGCTGCAGCAAGATGATTCTAAATGATTGCAGCGTTTGAACATGATCTAGAAATTAACGCCTGGAACTAGATAGGGGTTGCCAGAGTTATGGCAACAGTTAAATGCTCTGATACCATAATCTAGCAAGCATTTTTCTGCTTACTTGGTTATTTTTCACAGCTTCTGCCAAGTAAATTGCAGCAAGGACTCGTAGAAGGAAGGAGGAACCTCCACCCTAAAGGATTTAAAAACACACACAAATATTTTAATCTGTCCAGAGAACAAAAGGAGAATGGAGTATTGTGTAAAACAACAAAGTGATTAAACACAAGGGGGCAGAGATCAGTAAGTGGATGACAACATCTTGAATTCTTTCCAAAATATCCAGCAAAAGAACTGGTAAGGTCAGCTGCAAACTCAAACTCAGGGCACATTAACGTTACTGCCTTAGAATACAGTTAAATTGTGTTTTTTTTTTCCCCCTGATGTGCTTCACAGCTCCACCCCCTCCCACTGCAACTGTTCACTTCAGCCTTACTTCATTATTATTAGATTATTAGATTCTCCTCTGCTGACAGATCAGGGGTGTCTCTACCCTATGTAATGGTGTTCCCACCTTGGCTAGAGATGAAATAGGAATGTCTTAAGGATTTGTAGCCTAAGTTTCCCCAGCTCAGACATTCCCCAGCCCAGTTCTAAACTGGGTTGTCATACGTCTGGATTTTCCCAGACATATCCGGAATACTGCACTCGGAGTCGGCAGCAGTGTCCGGGCAGAAATAGGGGAAATGTTCAGGAAAATCTGAATGTATGGCAGCCCATGTCGGCAGTGCTGTTTTCCCATTAAAAAAGCGCAAAAACTGCATTTTCTGTGATTTAGCCCAAAAGGCTCAACCACTTTGACCAAAAAAGCTCAACAACTTTTCTGTCTGGGTTTTCACTGTTCGAAATATGGCAACCCTAACTCTGTTGAGCCTTTACATCTTTGCTGAACTATTTTTCATGCACACATTTGACTTCTTGAGCATCCCAAAGCCAAAGTGCTATGAAGAAGGATTCTCTGATTTTATTCTTTATTTTTTTAAAACGGTTTTAGGGTATCTAGGTATGAGAAAACAATCACAAGTCTTCAAACCTTCTTTGACTGTCAAGCGAAAGGCCCATAAGTATTGTGATGAAGTAGAGCGAGGTCTCTCTACTTTTGAATTGTGGTGCTGGAGGAGACTCTTGAGAGTCCCATGGATTGCAAAAAGATCAAACTTATCCATCCTTAAAGAAATCAGCCCTGAGTGCTCACTGGAAGGGCAGATCCTGAAGTTGAGGCTCCAGTCCTTGGCCACCTCATGAGAAGAGAAGACTCCCTGGAAAAGACCCTGATGTTGGGAAAGATGGAGGGCACAAGGAGAAGGGGACGACAGAGGGCGAGATGGTTGGACAGTGTTCTCGAAGCAACTGGCATGAGTTTGGCCAAACTGCGGGAGGCAGTGGAGGATAGGGGTGCCTGGCCTGCTCTGGTCCATGGGGTCACGAAGAGTCGGACACGACTGAACAACTGAACAACAACAACAACAACAACAACAACAACAACAACAACAACAGAGAGAGGTCTCAACAATGGAACAAAGTTGGTTAGATTCAGATATGCTGCTCCACAAGCAGTTCTTATGCTTAAAGAAAAGGCTCCAATGCCCTCCAGCTATTTAGATGATCATTTCTATCAGCCCTAGTCAGCATGTTTGGGAGGAAATTCATAGAGTGATGTAAGAGAATGAGAACTTCAGGTGGAGAAAAGTAAAGGAACCTGTGGACTGAAGGTCCTAGCATGGTTACAAATTGCCTTGACATGTTTGTTTAAAATGGGGTTAATGATGATAATAAATAATAGCATCAGGAAATCTGAGCAGAAAGGCAGAGACAGAATGAGAGAGAGGCCGTGGAGAATTTTAAGCAAAGTTTGCATTGGATATGGATATGGGAATCCCGTGTAAGAACTGGTTGGCCATTCAGTTTTTCTTTCTTTCAGAAATGTCACCTTAAAGGCTTCTAATTAGACAAGGGCATAAAATGCTAGAACATCCCTTTGATATTGGAAACTCAGAGCAGGAAAAGAATCATAGAATCATAGAGTTGGAAGAGACCACAAGGGCAGGAAACACCATCAAAGCATTCCTGACAGATGGCTGTCAAGCCTCTGCTTAAAGACCTCCAAAGAAGGAGACTCCACCACACTCCTTGGCAGCAAATTCCACTGTCGAACAGCTCTTACAGTCAGGAAGTTCTTCCTAATGTTTAGGTGGAATCTTCTTTCTTGTAGTTTGTATCCATTGCTCCATGTCCGCTTCTCTGGAGCAGCAGAAAACAACCTTTCTCCTTCCTCTATATGACATCCTTTGATATATTTGAACATGGCTATCATATCACCCCTTAACCTTCTCTTCTCCAGGCTAAACATACCCAGCTCCCTAAGCCGTTCCTTATAAGGCATCGTTTCCAGGCCTTTGACCATTTTGGTTGCCTTCCTCTGGACACGTTCCAGCTTGTCAGTATCTTTCTTGAATTGTGGTGCCCAGAACTGGACACAGTATCAGCACATTTATGTTATGTCCTAAAATATAAGTGTGGGTGTGTAGACAGTTGCCCAAAATATGGAGAACATGGAGTCACAAGACATCGGAAAGAAGGAGGGAGGGAGGGAGGGAGGGAGGAAGAAAAAAAATATCAAAAATATCAAAAATATCAAAACCTCAAGAACAGTGATGTTTGACTATCAGGTCAATTTATTGCTCCAGGAGATGCAAAGAGTAAAACCCACAATAAAAGCTGGAAATCCCATCATCAACAGAATATAAACTAAGCTTGTGGCTTGTGAAGAAGAACAGAATTCTTTTTTTTGGTCAGAAGATCAGAAAAAGCAAAGTGGGTCACGGTTACCATGGCCAATGATTTGGGCATCCTTTGAAGAACATGCTTTCAGTTGCTGTTTCATGAGCAAAAAAGAAAAAAAGAAAAAAAAACCTGGATGTACATTTGATTTGAATCCACAGAGAAGACGCAGTGGGGGAATGAGTATAAAGGCATTCCACAGTGGAAAGCGTTTTGGTGGTAGTTTCAGGAAACAGGTATTTTCAGGAGGTGGGAAGAAACAAAAGTTGAAAAACATAGAGATTTATGAGGCTCTGAGAGGAAGACCAGCAGTGGGGCGACTTACAGAAATCAATAAGAAGCTGGTGCTTCTTATTTAGTATAGGTTTGTGGGATTTATTATTTTATTCCTATTCCGACCCTGGGAAATAGTTTTATTTTTTCTTTGTTAAATTTATATACTGCCCTTCATCAAAAGTTCTCAGGGCTGTTCACAGAATAAAATAGAAGATAAAACGCAGTAAATAATTAAACCAAAACAACTAAACAATACCCTCCCCTTCCACAGTCTCGGGTGTGAGATCGTTGCTTATCCAAAGCCAACCCAGTAAGCTTCAAAATAGATGTGAAGCACAAATTTACCTTCTAATCACCGAATAGAATTTGGTTTTGTAATTAGTGCATCGTGGTTTTAAAATATATATTTTGCTGTTCTGTTGGCCATAAATAGGCATGTGTCTTATCTCACACTCTCTGTGTAATGAAAATATTTTTGACAGGGGAGCATTTGGTGTAATCTGCAAGACATGCTTCAATTTGTTATTTTTGGAAATTTTTCTTTTACAAAAAATAAATAAACATAAATGCAGATACATCATTAGGAGGTTTTGCATGTGTGAACTTCTGAAAATACAAATCTCATGGTTGAAAGTGGATAGGTAACATTAAGCTCTTCATTATATACTCAAACCAGAGTTTACATAACATGCTTCATTTCCTCTCTATGTTTTATTATAGCTTTAAATAAGATCTTCATGGAGCTCTTGTTTTATTCACTAGAATAGCAGCTGCAACAGAAGTGAGGCTTTTATTTTTTTTATTTTTTGCAGACATCTGCTTAACAGTGTAAAACCTACATATCTCAAGGTCACTTCCATACACTATCATACTCCTACACAGAAATCATTTACAGGTTACAGTTAATGTGAAGTCCAAATGTACACTGCCATATACAATTACCCTCTGTGCAGGTTTCCTGCTGTGTGTACATTCTTTGTACATAGGTTGGAAAACTCCAGCCTGTCCCTTACAACAGTGTTCCCTTACAACAGTGTTGAGTCCCCAGATGTTTTTGGCCTACAACTCCCATCATCCATGACCACTGGTCCTGCTACCTATGGATGATGGGAGTTGTAGGCCAAAAACATCTGGGGACCCAAGGTTGAGGAACACTGCCTTACAGGAATGGCCACAGCAGAAGGTTACTGTTTCAACACCAAGCATCTCCAAGTAGGGCTGGGAGAGATTTTGTGGAAATTGCAGTCTCCTATAACTATAGCCTCCTGCCAACCTAGCAGTTCGAAAGCATGTCAGAGTGCAAGCAGATAAATAGGGACTTCTCTGGCAGGAAGGTAAACGGTATTTCCATGCGCTGCTCTGGTTCACCAGAAGTGGCTTAGTCATGCCGGCCACATGACCCGGAAGCTGTACGCTGGCTCCCTTGGCCAGTAACGTGAGATGTGCGCCACAACCCCAGAGTCGGACATGACTGGACCTAATGGTCAGGGGTCCCTTTACCTTTTATAACTATAACATGTATAATGCTATTTAAGGCACGAAGGGGTTAAGACCACAGAATTGTATTCCTAGACTCAGCTAGGTCACGCTCCCTCACCTGGAAGAAAGGTTAAGTTTCCTCCTTTCTTCATTCTCTTTCATCATGTAAACTCACTGAGATAGGACATGCCTGAGCTTGCTCGCTACAAACTCAGAACTGCATACACAGAAATATTTTTCTGTATTTTGCAAACCAAAGATTTCTACCTGTGTTCTTTTCGTGGCTGCATAATTAATGAATCTGACATTTAAACTTAGTAATGTTGTGGTCTGTTCAGTGCGGGAAGGGCAGAGAGAGGAAGTGCTGCAAGCAAACTAGAATGGGAAACTTAAAAGGTCCAGCAGCCTATTATTCCCATACTTCACTGTGCTGCATGAGTCTTTGATTTTAAAATCTGTTGGGGAGAGTGTTTAACCCCATACTTTGGATCTAGGGATCTAGCCAATTCTTTTATGAATTACCCCACACAGGTGATCTATATCTATATTCCCACCTCCCTGCAGATTTCTGCCTGGAACTCTAGAAAGTTGCTGCCAGTCAGTGTAGACAATACTGAGGTAGATCGACCTATGCTTTGACTCATTATATGGCAGTTTCCTATGAGATATCCATTCATTTATGGTAACAAGGTGTTTCTGAGCCGAGATCTTGTTTGACCTTTGATGAGATCTAACAATGTGACCGTATTGTGAGGTGAAATCAAAGAAGATCATATGCTTGCTGTAATCAATTGACCTATAGTACAGTGGTACCTCGGGTTATGTACTGAATTGGTTCCGGGTTGCTTCTGTGCATGTGCGGATCATGCACGCACCGAAAAACACTTCTGGGTTACCGGACTACTTAACCCGAAAATACATAAGCCGAAGCGGACGTAACCCAAGGTACGACTGTATGCTGCGAAAGGGAAGCTTCTGCTAGTCATTGCTTTCTGACTCCTCCTTGATGTTGCCACTAAAGCCTTTACATTTGAGATCTTCTAGCAATTTTAAGTTGTTGAGTTCTTGTTGTTGGTTTTACTTTGGCTCTTGTAATTGCAAGATTGTGTTCTTATTCATCACACTCATCCTTTTATGGATCGTGCTTTGACAAATGTCCAATAATTTATGCAGAGTTAGCATAATTCTTCCTCTCTATCCCTTTTGTTGATGCATGACAGTTTTGTGACTTATTTGCTTTTCTGGGCTTTTTATGGTGAACTCAGAGGGGCTTATGTCCTGGTAGGCATACATACTATTGCATGATAAATGTCACTTAAGAGGGATTAAGATTACAGCAAACTTACAATTCACTCAGGGGTTATGTTCTGGGGACTGCGCCTAAAGCCAAAATCGCATATAGTCAAAACCCATTGGGTTCAATGGTGGGTGGGAATATCAAAGTCATTTTTCCTTGCCCACTTTCCACTCCCTTTTATTTTATTTTTTGCCATGCGTGTAAAGCTTAATGTACACAAGTTAAATGTGCACAAGTTGCTGTATTTCAGACACCACTGGTATGTTGTAGATGATTCAGTTAACCCTTTCAATGTGTGCATACCAGGATCCATCAATCTAATATCCTCAAACTGTTTTGGACTACAACCCCCATCAAGCCCCCAACCAGCACAGCTGTAATCCAAAACAGCTGGAGAGCACCAGGTTGATGAAGTCTGTTATACCCTTGCAGAACTTCAATTGTTTTCATGTGTGCAAATTTTCTGTAGAAGCAATTTGGAGTTTATCCCAATTTCCACCCCAGTGTCCCTGTACCCTTCTGGATTACAAAACATTTTGATTTCATCATTTCTATAAGGATTTCTCTCTCTCTAGACACCCACTACAATAACGTGCCATTCCTTCATGTGTATCAACTGCTGTAAAAGAGGGATTGGGGGGGGGGGTTATAAAAGGCAGTAAATAAAGAGCTGGGAAAAGTCAAACTTAAGATATGGAGGGCCAAAATAAATAAATCAGGGCAGTGGAGATATGCTGTGGGGAGGGTAAAATATCTGCAAAACTTTGGGTGATGTTTAAAATTGCATAAATAAGCCTCATAGGAACCTTATGATGAAGAGTCTTGGGCTGGATTCAGACATATCAAAGAAGTTGTAAACTCATACAGGGAAATCTGGTAGGGAAAGACGGGACTCCACAGTGCCCTCTGGTGTCACAGTGTTATATTGCATATACAATGCATATAAAACACCTTTTTCTTTACCAATTGAGCTGAGTCCTCGGACTTCCTTAACAAAGGGATAAAGAGGCTCACCAAGTCACTGCTACAAAACGGAGTAGACTTGGGTCTCTGAAGGAATTCTAATAATAAGCTGCTGTATTGTTCAGGGCAATAGCTTAGGACTGCAGGGCTTTCCCTTGAGTCCTGAAGTTGCAGCTGGTGCAGAATGCTTCCAGACACACATTACACATATGGATGCCTCAGGGGAACTGCACTGACTGATCAGCTACTGGGCTACATTCCAGGTCTTGCTACTTATGTATAAAAGCTCTTAACAGCTTGGGATCAAGTTATCTGAAAGATGGCCTGTCCCTCCCGCATCATCTGGATGTATTTTACGCATGGCACCACACCCTACAGAATGTCACAGGGCAGTTTAGAAATGCTTTTAAATAAATAATATAAAAAAGAAAAGGATTAGCAGAAAGGTGGAGGTGGATTGTCCCTACTGCTTTGATCAGTGGCAACTGTCATTAAAGTACAATGCTAATAAGAATGTCATGACAAACAAACTCCAACATTATTTGTGAGATGCTTGTCAGTAAGAGAGAGAGAGAGAGAGAGAGAGAGAGAGTGTGTGTGTGTGTGTGTGTGTGTGTGTGTTAGAACCTATCAATATTAACATCTGGTACAAAATATAGAAGGGCAATTTATTTGCTCTGTATGTTTATCTGATAGGCCTATCTCTGCTTCATTTCTCCCAGAGTTGTTTGAATAACTTGTTCAAACACTGGCCTTGTGCAAATAGCTCAGCGCATGCAGTGCTTTAGTGTATTTTGCCACGATTTGCATTTCATAAATGTTTGTGCTTAATATTCTCATTTATCTTCTTTGAAATTTGAAGAAATGACACTTTCCCACATCATAAATTCCTGAGGCCCAATTCACAGCTAAGCACACTGGCGCACTGTGTTGACACCTGCTCCCACAACTTCATCAACAAACCCTTTTTACAAAATTTGTCTAGAGAGAAAAATTAGCTCTTAACCTATGAACCTTACCTGGTAGGTGCAAACCACATTTTTTATTGGGGACTCAGCCAATTTATCATTCATGGAGAATTTCTGGATTAATGGTTTGTAGAAGGGAATTGCACTTGAAGTCGATTTAGCTGTTAGGCAAAAAGGCAGGATATAAATTATAATAATGATTACATGTTTTGTATTCTTTTAAGCCCTGAAAACACCAAAAGAGCAGGTGCATTTAAGTGATTTCTTCCTCTTGGGGAAAGATGTCTGGATGAGTATACAAACGAAATAATAAAGTCAAAATCTAAATAAACCTATTTCTATCACATATATATGAAAGGATTTTGAATATTTGCAAAAAAGAAAAAAAAAAGTCCATGGCGAACGGCCAATAAAATAACCAACAACCAAGCAATCTTCACAACACTGCAGTGCAGACAGTGTGTGATATATCACATAAGTATATTATAATTATTTTTTTTGCAACAGATATATTTCAGAAAACGTACTAGACACGTTTCAGTTTATAGTCTTCTTCTTTAGTGGCATACTGTGTAGCTGAAAGCCAGAGCCTGGCCCCCTCTATAGATGGCAATGTGCATTACTACACTTCCTTCAAAATGCAGTCCTGCTGCCTTTGGGATTCCTCTTGTTCAGGAGGACCCTAGGCATCTGCCCCCAAGTTCTGCCCTGGCAGCATCACACTCGGGTGTGTTTCATTTGTTCTTTGTCTCCGTGGCTTGCCTCCTTCAGCTCTTGCTCAGCTCCTGGTTCCCCTGCCGACAGCTGCCCTCATCTCAGCCCAACAAGAGATGCTCTGTTCTATCCTGCAGATGGATGTTTACTCGTATCTACAATGGAGTGGTGGGAGGTCAACCATGAGGGTTTCTTAGAAACATCTGTCTGGTCGCTAAAATGCTCCTGTTGTATTACAGCTGGTGATTACCAGCTCCTGGAGTACCTGTAGGGGGACAAGGGGAGGAAGATTTCATTTGGTGGACTACTTTCTATAAGAGGATGCAATACCAACTGGATCTTTGTGTGAACTTTTATTAGCCTTGATAGTTAGAAACAGAATCTCCATTTACAGAGGCAGCATACTTCTGATAGTTCCGCTCCACTTCCGGGTGGGGAGGAGTTGCGGTGGACCGCGGAGCCGCTCTCCCCACTTCCTGTGGGCGGGGGACTTTGTCCCTCGCCGCTTAGGGAGTCCCCGGCCACGTCAGCAGGCATCCGGCCAATCAGCCGGCTGGGGGCGTGGCCGGGGGCTCCCTTTCAAAAGGAGAGGCGCGAGCCGAGAGACTCCCTTTCGGCTCGCTTCCTCGGATCTTCAGGAAGGCGTTCATATCTCATGGATTTCGAGACGAGGGATGCGATGGAGGGAGATGTTGCCAATTGTGATGGCTAGGGCTGATGCTGAAGGCCCCCCTGATGCGCTGGTCGTGCAGCTGGGAGAGAACGACTTGCCCGGCCGGAAGGGCGTGGACTTGCTTCTGAATATTAAGAAGGACTTGGACTATTTGGCTGTGACCTTCCCAAAAATGACTCTTATCTGGTCGCAGATGTTGGAGAGGCGCTTCTGGCGCGACAGTACTAACCCTGCTGCAACGGACCATGCTCGAAAGCGCATAAATCGCGCAGTGGCACAGAAGGTGCACATGTTTGGTGGCCAAGTGATTACGCATCCCGACATAGTGTACAGCAAGATGGCTTTGTTTCGAAACAATGGGGTTCACCTCTCCGATTGGGGAAATGACATCTGGCTGGCCGATTTAGCGGAGGGATTGAAGAATTGGTTACAGCTGTGAGGGTATGTGGCGGCGAGCCCCTTTTGGGACTCTTGTGGCGGTTAGGCATTGAGTGACCTAATGTTGGGGGAGGGGAGGCCTGGCCATCGCCTGCCCCTCCAAGCTTAAGGGTAGTCCGTTAAAGGAATCCGGGGGGTGTGGGATCTTGTCCGAAGCCCGGGGCAGGGCTAGGGCCATGCCACGACCCCATTGGAACCCAAGGGGAACTCGAGTTGGTCTGAATCGACGGGGCTCCCCTTATCAGTGGTTTACCCTTACTGGACTTCCTGCTCTGCGGGCAGGAGTCAAATATAGTCAGGTCCACTCAATGCCTAAGCCAATACCGCTCACAGGCTGTAATCAATAAAGTTGTGGCCAAATTTTTCCCAACATCATTAACCTTATATTCTGTGTCCTGGTGTCTTTATTTCATTCCCGGGAGGGCGGCTTTGGGGTCTCGACACGCAACCAGCTGCTGAGAACAAAAAGAAGGAATTATGGCAACTTCAAAGCACACCTGATTTCACAGTGTGGAGAGGGATGTAACATGAAGTGTTTTCACTCAGTATCATATTTATTCAAATGTTAAGAATAGGAGAAAATGTTTTACGATGAGCACATTTAACTGAGAGCTTAATGAATGACTGAGATCTGATGATTAATCTGGTATTTGTGCAACTTTAATCAGGTTGCAGCCTTAATTTCTTGGTGCACAGAAAGGATGTTCAGTCCAGGGTTCAGTCCAGCATGGTGATTATCTCCTTCTACCCCATGGGGCAACTTTTAGGACTGCCCACCTGCTACCAGCTGATTGACATGTAGGTGGCCCTGCCCACCTGTCAAAGTTGGCCCATGAGGTGCAGGGTGATAAAGATCAGGATCGCCAGGCCAAAATCAGTTTTCAGTCGATTTCACACTCTCTGTTTTAGGCTACAATCCTCACTCCACTTACCTGGGAATCTACCCCACTGAATTCAGTAGCACTTACTTCTGAGGAGGCATAGTTAGGATCACGCTGTTATTTGCTTTGAAGACATTTAGGCATGTCTCAGCAGCACCTATGTTTCCCCACAAGGGTAAACGTGTATAAATTGTTCCCACGTTTCACTTTCTACATGCACAGGTGAGTTGGCGGGACATTCTGGTGTCTTCAGACTGTATTGTGGTTTTGTAAGAAGCTGCTCTGAGGATCTGACCCAGGTGGTTGAAGTGCCAAACACATCATACATCTTATCTTGGTATCTGTTACTAGGCAGTTACAGATTACATCGACAGTGGCCACATAAAGTACCGTAATCGCTATACTGTAGTCCTTTGTAGCCATGGATATTCAAACGTCCACCTTTACAGCATGTTCCATAATGTTAAACACAGCTATCAACAATCTTTTCTGAAAACATCTATTATGGTAGTCTTTTTGTTAGTTCTTACCGCAGCATCTTACAGTTCATTTTTAAACGCAATACACCAATCTTCTTCAGATCTCTGAAGAACTTTCAGACTTTCTAAGAGAGAACTTGATCGGGTAAATGCACCTATGTAAATATTCAACCCCTCATTTTATATATGGTAGTAATTCGTTGGATTATCTGTTTGGAAAAACATGTATTTCTATATGGCAATTTAATCAATAAAAACTAAAATACAATTAAAAATCCCAGTGTAACTGGGATGCCTTGACTGTAAAATGTAAGTTATCTAAAGGGCAGCACATCCAGTCTAGCTAGGGTGAAAGCGCATCTGAATTTTGGAATGGTTAATTTGTGCAAATAAGAAACACAGGATACATATTGCTAATTGTGGAAGGAAATTTTAGGTTGATAATTAAGACAAGAAAGGACAACACTTGAGATGAACCCTTGCCCCCACAAAATAGAAGCTCATTTTTTTGGGGGGGGATGATGGATAGAACTTAACTTTCTTAGTGTGTTGTTGGATAAACATTTTAGGAATTTTGTACTGAACATTGTGTTAAATTTTCTGGTTTTTCATTTATTTTATCTTTATTTTAGCTGGTCGTTTTGATCCTTTTTAGTATTGTGACTGACAAATGTAATGAGCAATAATAAGCTTTATGCAGTGACTATCAGCTTTAATCTCCATTTCCTTTGTATAATTTCTGTTCAGTTTTTCTAGAAAAATGATGTTTATATATACAGGCAATCTTCATTCTGCTTGGGGGTTACATCCCAGATCTCTGAATGCATTGGTGGGGCCTGCATAAAGTTACCCACCCTGCCTCTGTTCTGCCCTTTTAGAGACGGTTTAGGGTTCGTTCACGGTTCAGTGCCATGCACGCTCGTGTGTCAATTGGACACACGCAAATTGGTCGTTGTCTGTATTTAAAGGGCCTGGGTGACTAGAAAGATCTTTACCAGGTACCAGAAATGCCTGAAAGTTTGAGTCAGTTGAACCTCTCTCCAAGAAGGCCATTCTACACCCAAGTTTTCACTATCGAAAAGGTCTTCTCAGTGGCTACCCACCTCACTGCAATTGATGGGGGCACTTGGCACAGGGTCCCTGAAACAACATCCAGGTTGTGATAGTGCTTCAGCAAACAGTCACGTTACAACTTCACATATTTGTTTAGAGTAAATCTAAACTTTTGCTTGCCCAAGTTGGGTACATTTTCCTATTTGCCTCTCAGCTTAAGTGGCATAACTCCTTAAAATCCAAAATCATTTTGTCTCCCCGCCACTGTGAAAATGATCTGGAACCTAAACTGTTAATAAATCAAGTCAAGCGAGTGCTGTAATTTAAATGGTGATTCTTCTCTTGGAACAGAATCTTTGTCTGTAGAAAGCACCATTATCATTGTCAGCCATACTCAGCAAGAAACACATGTTTGAACAACGTTATTGTTTGTAGCTGTTCATTCTTCAGTATGGATTTTTCTTTCAGCTCTCGCTCCTGCTATGTAACCTCATCAATTTGCCCGGAGAAACTGATTTGTAGAAAAGCTGACGCAAGCAGCTCTGCAAAATGTTTTCCTTGGCGGGGATTCATATACATATTGGCTAGCTATACATTGTATTTTCAACATTATTATTTGTTGTTATTTGTATTGAGCTCGCTGATGTTGCCACCCGCTGCACAAGGGTTAATACGCAGCCCTTCCATACAATAATAGAATGATCTCAACAAGGCTGCAATCCTATCCCCTTACCTGGAAGCAAGCCCCATTGAATTCAGTGGGATTTACTACAGAGTAATTGTGAATGTATTTAGTACACAATAAAATTATAACCGCATCTGGGGGAAGACATCGTTCTGCGTTAAATCAAGTGTTATGCCTCTTTCTGCATCTGCCTGATTTGACAGAACCCTGACTCCACAGACTAGTATTTATTTAGCTCCAGGCACTAACAAAAATAATGCAAATACAATAAAGTCCTGTAGCAGTCAAATACAAAATAATTAAACAAACAAACAAATTAACAAGGCAGAAAAAGCAACTATTAAAAGCAATAAAACAACCAGTTACATCCAACATCATGTTGTTGGGCCAGAGGCCTGTCTAGATAAAAATGTCTTGCCTACAATGACTTCTACTCAGATAGAAAAAAAGATATTGACTCCTCTAAACACGTCTAAGAAATCCCATTGAGATCAATGGAGATTTCGTCTGGGTAAGTAGTTCTAGGATTGTTGCTGGAGCAAAAGCTTCCGCAGCAATTTTACAGCATTTCATTGGGAGATCTCTGATGTGCTCATTACCAATTATGCCCTACAACACAGGAAGGACAGCATCCCTTGTTCGACATGATGCTTCCTATCCTTGCCCTTCAGTCCCAGGAGTCTCTTGGCCGTGCTAATGCCAAATTTATCTCTCTCAGCAAGCTCAAGGTGCCATGATGGTTAAGAGGATGTTTGAAGCGCTCTTGCATGCATATGAGTTTCAGGACCACTAGCTTGACATTGCTATTATACCTACCTGCTTCACAGTGAGAGCTATGGCACCTGGAAGTGACCTATATGGGCATTGCTGGTTTGTAGACAGACCCATAACCAGGCAGGGAATGGAGAGAGTAGAGAGACTGCAGCACTAGAGGTGCCTGAAGGAGGAGTTCAGTCACCAGATCTAGGGGACATAAGGTAGAAGGACAAAAGCTGGAATTTGAAGACAGTTGTGATTAGAGTTCAAGTCAAGTTCTCCGACTTTGGCTCTAGACCAGGGGGTCAGCAACCTTTTTCAGCTGTGGGCCGGCCCATCGTCCCTCAGACCATGTGGTGGGCTGGACTATATTCTTTTTTTGGGGGCGGGAGAATGAATTCCTATGCCCCACGAATAACTCAGAGATGCATTTTAAATAAAAGCACACATTCTACTCATGTAAAAACACGCTGATTCCTGGACCGTCCGTGGGCCGGATTGAGAAAGCGATTGGGTCGCATTCAGTGCCCATGTCCATTTATTGCTCCTGGATCCAGTCCAGTTAAAATAATCAGATTTTAAGCAGCTTTAGTGTTAGTAACTATATGTTGTATCCTGTCACAGAAGACTTATTAATTTGAAAGGGCAGCCCCATTATGTTTATTGCTGCTGAGCGAAGTTGCTGTGTGTATATTTTATAAAGCTACACCTTCCCTTGAGGCTCTCTGGACTGAGGTCTTTTGGGGGGGCTGCTGGGGGGGGGGAATACACTTTCTGTTGCTGCTGTTCCACATTCTATTCTTCCTATTAGTTGCATTCTTAGGAATTTAAAAATTATGTCCCTTGGTCTTTTGCCTGGTTTGGGTTTCAGGTAAAGTGCTCCGTGACATTGTTTAAGATCTTCTTTTGTTAATGCGAGATCAGGAATTAAATAATTTCGCCATTTTTTATTTTTTTTAAAAAAAGATTGTGTAGTCAATAACCATTCCTTTCTTCCTGCACTGTTAGTGCTCTGGATCCTAGTAAGTTGGTACTTGGTAATTGCAGCAGGTTTTAAGGCCTTTTGATGGGCTGGGAGAAAGCTCTAGGTTAATGAGCCATTTTGGTTCAGTGATGTACCCCCCCCCCCAAATATATAAATTGTTTAATACTTAGGAGCTAAACAGTCTTCATTTATTGAACTATTTCAAGGAGTTCAATCCTGTTAATTCTCCAACAAAAAATGCAGCCTCTTGCTACCCACACTTTATCAATTACAAACCAAAGTTATTGTTTAAATTGGCTGGAATAGAATTTAGTTAGCCAATAAAAGTGTGTTGATGTTGCCCTACAGACATGGGACGTGAGCCAGCCAAAGTCAAGCAGTTTTAACTTTCAGCCCTTTTCTACTTGTGATCAGTTGTAAACCATGGAAATCAATGGGATTTAAAAGTAGGCAATTTGGGCAGGTTGTCCCCAAATTTATTGTGCTTCTTGCAATAACCTTCAGTTCATCAGTGCTTGATCTGACTTTAGCTTTCACATCATACTGTTACGAAACATTAACATCATTTATAAAACCCTGGGTTCTAAGCAGGCATCACTTTCAGACAAAAACATGAACTCATTTGCAGCTCTGTAACCATATGGGGCAAACCCATAGCACCATCCCTTTCAAGGGAAGACTGTTTCCCAGACTGAGCTGTCTGAAATGGCTTACACCTCTTCTTGGAAACAGGTTAACTAGAAAGTTTAAAAATTAAAAGCATACAAGGCAATTAATAGTTAGCTCCTTACGCATTTGCAAATGTATCTTCCAATACAAGTTTTCTGCTCTAGACTAAAAACAACCCCCATTCAGGCCATCAATATTAGCAATACGGAGACGCGGGTGGCTCTGTGGTCTAAACCACTGAGCCTCTTGGGCTTGCTGATCGGAAGGTTGGTGGTTTGAATCTGCACGACGGGGTGCGTTCTGTCCCACCTTCTGCCAACCTAGCAGTTTGAAAGCATGCCAGAGCAAGTAGATAAGTGCAAGGGTACTGCTGCGGTGGGAAGGTAAAGTGTTTCCTAGCACTCTGGCACTCATCATGGTGTCCTGTTGTGCCAGAAGCAGTTTAGTCTTGCTGGCCACATGACCCAGAAAGCTGTCTGTGTGGACAAACACAGGCTCCCTCACCTGAAAGCGAAATGAGTGCCGCAACCCCATAGTTGCCTTTGACTGGACTTAACTGTCTCGGGTTACTTTACCTTATTAGCAATAGGAAAGGCAACGTCTGCCTCTTCAGCTTAGTCGCAGAGCAAGGTACACTTCACTCTTGGTTATGTGAGTATAACAATCCCTGTAGGCCCCCAGCTTCTTTCTCACAAACTCAGGTTCATTTTATCAACGTAGACAATTTGGTTCTCCCCCTCACACCCACCCCTCAAATACACAGGGTTGGATTCAACTAACCCAGCACACTAGCAGGGGCCAGCACAAACACTCCTAGTGTAGCAGGGCTCCCTCCCTCCCTCCTTCCCCAAATCTGTTCTGGGGATTATCCCCATAACAGCATGCAGGGGAAGGAGGGGGACGGATTGTTCTCTCCGCCAAGCAGAAATGCTTCGACTGAGACATTGAATTCCTCCCACAGAATTCTCCCAGCTAAAATTAACTTATAATTATGGTCAACCTGGGTGTTTTGGGTGTTCAACCCCCACCCCCAACAATTAGAACCATATGAGAAAGAGAGCAGGGCAAAGTCATGCCACCATTGCCCATTTATGCCACCCTCTGTCCATTCGGGGCTGAATGTATGCAGTCAGTAGCTTGGTTTACTTGCACAATTTAGAAACTCACAGCCCACGAACTGAGGCTGGGCGGTGAAAGTGCAATGGGTGGAACTTGGCCAACAACCCTTGTTCTCCCCCTCTCAACACACGACAGGCAGGGCACCTGAATGGGTCTCCTTTTCTGTAAGAAAGCTATGGAAGCAACACTCCCATTTCCAAAAACAACACCAACCATACAACACTTTCCCCTGGGTGCTAGTCCTTGAATGAAAGCTACAGAAGATGGCCACCAACTTGGATGGCTTTAAAAAAGGATTGGGCAACTTCATGGAGGATAAGGTTTTCAATGGCTGCTTGCCATGATGGCTATGCTCTGCCTTCATAGGCGGAAGCCATAATGCTTCTGAATGACAGCTGCTGGAAACTGCAGGAGGGCAGAGCGCTCTTGCACTTGGGTTCTGCTTGCAGGTTTCCCATAGGCACCTGGTTGGCCACTGTGAGATCAGGATGCTGGACTAGATGGGCCATTGGCCTGATCCAGCAGGGCTCTTTTTATGTTCTTAGTTGACAGAAGCGAATAATCTAGGAGCGCAGAATCTGCCTGGCTCTTACCTTCACTTCTTCAGACTCTGCTTGTTTATATACAGTATGTAAATTAAGAGAATATAAATACAGCCTCCAGGGCACTTTCATGCCAAGGAAGCTAAATCTTTCTTTCCCTCTTTCTTTCTAGTTTCAAAACTGTTGGCCAATTGTGTGGGGGAAACAGCACATTAAGTGCTCATCTCATCACACCCCAGTCTCACAAATGAATTTCCCATTCCGGGGAATGGGCCAACCATTAAGGAATATTCACATTTAGTTGACAAATCTTAAGGTCCAATAAGGGCAAACCCCTGACAGGTCCAGTGACAATCTTTTAACACTATATTTCTTAACACACAACATTAATCAATGTACTTGGCAGCTGTGGTACCATAGGTTCCAACCTACACCTGGAGGAGCTGGTGGTATTTTTTATTTATTTTTTAAGTGCAAAAGAATATGAATTGGCAGCAGATCTATTTTGATTTTTCATGACATGTCAGTAAGAAGCCAAAAATATAAACAGATTCCTGCTGAAATATTCTAAGTATTAGCAACTGCTTGCATTTTTCCATCTCCAAATGACCGTTGTCTAAAAATAAATCTAAATTATCACAATGCCTCCAATCTTTAGTTAAATAGTAACTTTATCTCCTGAGAACATCTGTGTGTGGCTGCTGGCCTCCCTGCCACATGCAGGTTATTTTAAAAGGTCTCACCTTGCATTCAAATTTTAAATATGCAACTTTATAACTTTTTTTAAATAAATAAAAAAAACCTTGGTCTCTTTAAATGACGTTAACTGCAGAGTACTGTATCCTGTCCTTTAGAAGACGCCAATGTATTACACCTATTCAACCAATTAAGAGGGATGATTAAATAATTAAATAAGCAGTGCATTTTCTCCCTGGAAGATTTGTGAAGTGTTTCTAATTGAATAGTCGCTTTCCTTCTTCCCTTAATGCAAATGATGTCATCTTCAGAAGGCAAAATGAAAAAAAATTGTTTTAAAGTAGCTGCAACATATATACTCAACATATTGTATTGCAATGCTAAGTTACAGTGATGCAGTTTGAATACAGAAAGGCTCGTTCCATTCTTCCCAGTTTTCTGGAGAGAGGAAAGAAAGAAAACAACTCCTTGGCACTGTTCAACACATGATACGCGCTTACCTTTAAATCTTGTTCAGAACCTGTGAGCACAAAATTAACCACCATATGCAAGATCACATCCCAATATGGCACGCTCAATAATCCTGAATAAGGAGGACTAGCCTACTCTCCAGTGATTGAAGCAGGATCTCCCCTTCACCCTTCCTTTGCAACCAAGAGCAGAAATGAAAGACACTACACGCAGCAGTCTTTCAAATGCTTTAACATGATTTGTGACTAGTGACAACGTGAGAAAATAAAATCACGGCGTAGCAAAAGCGTTCAGGGATCTCGAGTTTGAAGCCAGACATGAGTTCAGTCCAGCCAAGTCTGAGCTGATGCTGGAGGAAGAAGGGGAAACAAGACCCGACTCCCTGAATGGATGGTGATAGCTGACCCCCACCCCCACCCCGCGCCATCCTTTTAGGCGTCAAAGTTTATCACTGAGCAATGCAGAAGAAGCAAGCAGATTGAAAAAGGAAGCAAATGCAAGGTCAGGTGCAGGGAGCCGAAGTCTCCCTGCAAGAAGAAAGAAAACATTGCTTGAGGCGCGCGAAGGTAATGACGCATTTCCATCTCCCACTTTTGACACCCCCCGACGGGACGGTCCTTCGGTTCGGGGGCGGGGGGGGGGGAGAAAGACCCAGCGCAGATGCCTCTTTTCCTAGAGAAGTGCCGAATGCACCACCCGCGCCCACCGACGTGGAGAGGGTAGGTGGAGGCACAGAGCCCCGTCGTCGTCGTCGTCTCCCTTCGGTGCAAACCGGTTGACCTGCCTCCTCCTTCCCGCCACCTCCCCCCGCGGTAATGATTAACAGCCTCGCGGGGAGGGGGAAGCGAGGGGATAAAGGGGGCTTGGCTGGAGAAAGGGGGCAGACAACTCCAGCCGGTCCCGCGCCCGCTTCTCGCCGTCGTCGACGTCCGTTTCGGCCTCCCCCATGACTCGCGCCGCGACGCCAGGGCTGCTGCTGCTCCTCCTCCTCGCCCGGGTGCTGCTGCTGTGCCGCCCGCTGGCCGGGCACCCCGGGCAGGGAGAGGCCACTTGGTCTCGCTTCGCCCGGCTGCCCTTCGAGGATGAGCTCTTCCTGGACGACACGTTCCCCGACGGCTTCCTGTGGGGGGCGGGCAGCGCGGCGTACCAGGTGGAAGGCGCCTGGAGCCAGGACGGCAAGGGGCCCTCGGTGTGGGACGCCTTCGCGCAACACCTCCCCTGGGCCGCCGACGAGCCGAAGACGCCGTCGGGGGACGTGGCCAGCGACAGCTACAACCGCGTCGAGCGCGACCTGGAAGCGCTGAGCCTACTGGGGGTGTCGCACTACCGCTTCTCGCTGCCCTGGGCGCGCCTGCTCCCCAACGGCACGGCGCCCGCCAACCCCGCCGCCGTGAAGCATTACGCGCACTTTCTCGCCGGCCTGAGGCAGCGCGGCGTCGAGCCCGTGGTCACCCTCTACCACTGGGATCTGCCCCAGCGCCTTCAGGAGCTCCATGGCGGCTGGCAGAGCCCGGCTCTGGTCGGCTTGTTCCAGGACTATGCCGAGCTCTGCTTCAGGCACTTCGGCGAGCACGTGCGCTTCTGGCTCACCATGGACAACCCTTACCTCGTGGCGTGGCATGGCTACGCCACGGGCAAGCTGGCCCCTGGCGTGCGGGGAGGGCGGGAGGTGGGCTACCGCGTGGCTCACCACCTCCTCCAGGTAAGGAAACAGGCATGGAGGAGCCCAAGGAGAACATGGCTCAGCCGAAGTTTTCCATGAGTTTTGGCGACAGGGAGAGGGACCTCCCTCAGAGAGAGAATCATATAGAGTTGGAAGGGACCCCCGAGGGTCATCTAAAAGGAATCCCAACTAAAGCATCCATGGCAGATGGCCATCCCACCTTTCCTTTGAAACCTCCAGTGAAGGCACATATCCTGAGGACAGGAGCCAAGCAAATGGATGACTGCTGCTGGCTTCTATTAAGTTAAGAACGGGTAGGGTAGGGAACTGGTGGCCCTCCAGTTCAGTGTTGGGCTAAAGCGTCTAACAGGTTGAGCTGCAGTTGCCTCATCCCTGGTGTAGAATTGAAAACAGCCTTCCCAAACCTGGCGCCCTCCAGAATATGTTTTGGGCTATAACTCCCCAACCAGCATGGGAATTGTAGGCCAAAACATCTGTGGGTTATTTTTAGTATATGTGCTGCCGAAGCGAGCACAACATCTGTGGGCTGTAAGGTTAGGGAAGGTTGATTTAGAGCAAGGGCAGTGCAGTCCTAGGCCTGTTTACTCGGAAGCAAGTTCCAGTGTATTCCGTGAGTTGGTGTGCATAAAGGAGTGCAGCCTAAGATTTGCTACAAGCAGCAGACGAGTGAGCAAGGCACAACTTATCAACAGGGTATGGCATGCACCTTTGGAAATATAAAAGGTAGGATACACCCCACTGCCCTCCAGTCACCCAAATATTGGAAAAACACAAAGGAGGAAAATGGTCAAGTAAGTACCGTACATCTGGCTCTTGAAGATGACCTTCAAGCCTGTAGGTTAGGCTAAGAGAGGAAGACTGGCCCAATGTCACACAGTCAGCTTCGTGGCTGAGTGAAGATTTGAACTCTGGTCTTCCCAGTTCTAGTTATAAACATTCCCCTGTCCGCACTGGCTCTATGATTTTAGTGTTACCACATTTAAATGCTTACAATTGCCTGTGAAGGTGAAAGGTGAGGAAGAGCAAATTAAATTCTCCCCACTAAATAAAAAAAATCCTTCCGATAGCACCTTAGAGACCATCTAAGTTTGTTATAGAGGGACGTGGGTGGTGCTGTGGGTTAAACCACAGAGCCTAGGGCTTGCCGATCAGAAGGTTGGCGGTTCGAATCCCTGCGATGGGGTGAGCTCCCGTTGCTTGGTCCCAGCTCCTGCCAACCTAGCAGTTCGAAATCATGAAGTGCAAGTAGATAAATAGGGACCGCTCTGGCGGGAAGGTAAACGGTGTTTCCGTGCGCTGCTCTGGTTCACCAGAAGTGTCTTAGTCATGCTGGCCACATGACCCGGAAGCTGTACGCCGGCTCCCTCGGCCAATAAAGCGAGATGAGCACCGCAACCCCAGAGTTATCTGCAACAGGACCTAATGGTCAGGGCTTCCTATACCTTTACCTTTAAGTTTGTTATTGGTATGAGCTTTCATGTGCATGACACTTCTTTTCCCCACTAAAGTAGCAAGAGGGGGGGGGGAGGTGTGGGCTTGCAGAAGAATAGTAATGTCAGTCTGTTGCAGATTGTTGCAGACCTTTGCAGTATCCTAAAGAAGTGCAGTATAATGTGATGCATATTTATTCAGATGTAAGTTCTATGTTGGATGAGACTTGCTTCCTAGTAAGTGTATTTAGGACTGCAGCCTAATATATTGTGTCATGAGATTCTGTAGGTGACTGTGTGGTTTATCAAAGGCATAGTTGATAAATATAAACATGGATAAAATTGCATTTCATCGAATATTGCAAGGTGAGATGAAAAGACAAGACACATATCTGAAAGCAGCAGTACAGTGCAGTACATTACTAGTAGCATTTATTCTATTTGAAAATGAACAAGCAGGAGAACCCACATGAATTGATCATTATATTAACCATGACCAATTCACAAAAGGAAGATATAATAGTGACAAATGAATGCGTTACAAATACTGAGCCAAGTGCAGTAAAATATGGCCACAGTCACAGAATATACATCATCTTAACAGAGACATGAACATTGAAAATAATGTAGTTATTACCAGATGCACAAAAAGCAATCCAGTAGTCCAGATGTAAATTTCACACTCAAGAGATCCATCTCTTAGCTAAGCACTTTTGAATTTAGTGGGACTTTCTCTTAAACAAATATGTACTGGATTGCAGCCATCTATCCCACCCTTCTCCATCTCTACTCAGAAGCAGATCCTAATTTGTTCAGTGGGGCGTAGTCCCAGGAAAGTGTGCATTTGATTGCTCCCTTACAGCACAGTCCTCTCTGTGTCTACTCAGAAGTTCAATAGGACTTGCTCAGGTTAGTGTGTATAGGATTACAATGCCTTGGTTTTAAAGACCTGCAGTATTTCTTGATGCAATTTAACGAGAACAAGTTCTTGTATGTGGACTGGGATGAGGGTCAAGAGCACTTTCCCAACCAACACACCTGCCGGCATCAGAGGTTGGCCTGGCAGTGATCTAAGCTCCTGTGGCGCTGAGTTGCTCATGATACATACCGTATTAAAAGCTGTGTTTGCAGCATCCAAGTCAGATGTGAGTAATTTTTATCAGCATGTCTACCAAAATTGGCACAGTGTGACAGCTTTGAGCACTAGATCATAAGCTTTGTGGTAGACGGGAAGCGATGTAATAATGTTGTTAGGGCACATGCTGCTCTGTTAAGCAAAATTGAGAGGTGCCTGTTGCTTAGGGTTAGGCACAGAGAAGAATTTTGGATATACAGTACCGGTATATATTTTAAGAGGAAAACTATGTTGGAAATCTTTGGTCTATTATAAGCCAAGTCCATTACCTCTAAATTGCACCTCAGACTGTAATCCCTCTGTTCCAGCCCTTTTAGTTTTCCTCCCCCATTGCTTCCCCAGAATTTGCAAGCTTAGTACTGTAGCCCATATATGCATACAAAAAGTCCCAGGTATAATACCACACATCTCCAGAAAGGGCTGGGAAAGATCCCTGTCTGAAACTCTGGAAAGTTGTGGCTAGATAAGTCAGAGGTCTAACTTTGTAGAATGCTGCTTCCTATGATTCCAAGGAGGAAAAACAGCAGCATCTACCACAGTTCTCAGTTGAGAACTGTTTCAAAGATATTTCACTCTGCAGTAAGGGCTTAGAGCTTGAATTACTGATTATGGAAGTATAGCTTAAAAAATTCTTCCCAACTCGGTAATAATAATACCCCCAGAATTTCCATAATAAAGGAACCTGTGACTCTTCAGATCTTGAGCTGTCTTTCCCATCCCTGACCACGGGTGATGCTTGCTGGGGCTGATGGCCCATAGAGTCAAATGGCACCTGAATGGCCACAGGTTCCCCATCCTTGCTGTAAACAATGCATGTCCAAAAGCCTTCCTTGCAAAACACTGGAGATGCAGGAAGAGCCCATGAATCCCACACGTTCTTTCAGTTGCTGCTGTCCCTCCCTCGTGAAACTTGTTAGTTTGGGAAATATGCCAAGTTGAGAGAGAGGACCTCTAACCTATGGGGTTTGGCACCACAGACAAAATATTAATCTGTTGCATTTTTAAAATATTGAAATGTCATGTTTTAAAGGTAAATTCAAAAATGTAAACAAAAAATATCTGGGAAGAATATTCATTTTGACTACAGCTGTTTTCCCCATCCATGACAAATAATGGAAAGGCAGGTGTGGTTTTTTGCCGCTTCCTTTAGCAGTTTTTCATGATTTTCTTGAACTGCTGATGCAAGATTGCTTTATAGATATATCCCCAAATATCTAACAGAAATGCTTAGTGCCGATTGCCAGTTTCTTCCACAAGATTGAAATTGGAACTAATCTGATTTTAAAGATTTTTTTAAAGACAGAAATTAAACTAATTTAGTTAGGACTCTGATTCCTTTGGCTGTATTAGTGAAAATGTAGCATCACCTGCATATAGATAAATCTTCAAGTCCTGTGTGTCTGACCTAAACCCTTTAATTTTGTTCCATGCCCTCACTGCAATTGCTGGGGTTGCTATTGCAAATAAGATGGGGCCTGCCATGTCCCTTATGTTAGAGATAATTCTGAAGTTTTCTCATTAACTATAATAACTTGTTGAAGGAAGCCCTCTAAATAGTTTGAATCCAACTCAAAAACTGATCTCCTTTTCTGTGCCGCATGCTATGTTTTCCACATAGTGGCACCAAGGTTTATCTGAGATTCCACTCCCTTTCAGATATGGGCATAACATAGCATTTAAGTATTGCTATTTGCCAGAAACTGAGGATGCACTTAATGATCCCTCATGAAATTTAGTTGTTATTGTCTGTGGGGCTTCCATCACTAAGTGATATATATTTCACCTACCCACTCAGTTCTCATGAACTGAGCTTTGTGAAGACATAACAAACAAAAAAAAATTCCTTCCAGTAGCACCTTAGAGACCAACTAAGTTTGTTCTTGGTATGAGCTTTCGTGTGCATGCACACTTCTTCAGTCATGTTTTCTCATGCACGGTTTTCTCCTCTGCAACTGGTGATAGTGGTTCTAAGTGTGCCACATGTTCCATTATGTGAAAATATAGGTTCACATATCAATGCTCTAAAACCTAGGGGCAAGTAAAGGGAAAGATAGAACATCTTTCTTGACCACATGTTTGGGGTTGTTGGGATTGTTCCAGAGCTGGTGTTAAGGGTCAGCATAGTCAAACATCTGCTGAGGGACCACAACTCAGTGCGGGAGCAACTGGGGAAAGTCTCCTGGACCTGCTTCTCCTCCTCACCATTGCAACCTGGTTGTTCAACCACCTCTTCTTATTCTGGTCCAGAAAAGTGGTAGTGGAGCAGTAGATGTCACTTCCTGTTTGCATGTTAGCCGTCTCCCTTGCAAGCAAGCAAGGGGTAACATTAAGTAGGAGTAGTGCTGGGGAAATTGGTGATAACAATGAGGAGGTAGACTCTCTGAAGGAAGGTAGCTATGGATTTTCAGGTTGGTGAGAGACAGATTCCGAAAAGCATATTGCTACCAGCAGGTTGTGAGTCTGAAGGTGTTCATGCTAGCCAATTCATCCTTCTGAGTCTGAGCGGGATTACAGTATAAATGCCCACTTGCCTTTTTGACTGGCTGTTTAAAGAATTGCTCATGGGGGACTAAATGAGGATGGTATACAGAAATTGGTTCTTTGCTCCTTTCATTTTGGCCACAGAATAAGCAATGCAAGCAAATTATGGGCATTGGACTAGTAAAATTGTTTGAACCACTAATTTTTGTGGACCTGTTTGCACCAGAAGTACTTCGTCCAGGTCTAGGCACTGCAGTTTAGGACAAATTGGAACACGTCCAGCGGAAAGTGGCAAAGTTTGTCTTGACTTACTGTTATCGTTCGTTATGAGAGAAACAAGCCACAAGCGCTGGTTCACACTTGCCAGCCTCTGCATGGGAAAGGAAAGAGCACTGCAGGGACTTTTGAGTGGCATACACCAGTATGTTGCACATTCTCTTTAAATCATGGCTTAATTTAAACTGTGGTTTAGCATTATGTTTCCCTTCCCCTGAGATATTAGAATGAGAGCAAACAGTTCTGTCCCAAAGGGCAGAGTGGTATTGCTAGCTGTGAGGCTAATTTTCCTTAATTTTAAGTTGAAGGAAGCCAGCTGATTTTACTTTACTCTCTTATAAAGGTTGCACTGTGTTTTGATCGAATGAAGGCCCTAAAGCCACCAAGAGACTTATTGCCATCTAGTTGGTAACACAAATATCTGTTAAGACTGAATACATAATTTCATAAAACAGCAAAAATGAGTAAAATAAAAATTTATTTCCCGTAGGCTCATGCCAAAGTGTGGCATCTTTACAACGATCATTTTCGTCCTTCACAAAGAGGTAAAGTGTCAATTGCCTTAGGTTCACACTGGATAAGACCTCTACATATGACTGAAAACAGTATTCATGAGTGCCAGAAATCTCTTGACTTCGTGCTGGGCTGGTTTGCTAAACCTATCTTTATTGATGGAGACTATCCCCAGAGCATGAAGAGCAATCTTTCCTCTGTGCTGCCTGAGTTCACCGAAGCAGAGAAGAAGTTTGTCAGAGGGACAGCAGATTTCTTTGCTCTTTCGTTTGGGGCCACGTTGAGTTTCCATCTCGTGGATGCTGGCATGTTATTCCGCCAGGTGGAATCGCTAAGCCTGAGGCCTCTGCTTTACTGGATAAGCAGCGAATATAACAAACCAGAGATCTTCGTTGTGGAGAACAGCTGGTACGTTTCTGGTAACACTAAGACCGATGACTCCAAGTACACGAATTATCTTAAAAATTTCATTATGGACACTCTGAAAGGTAGGCTTGTAGATGGTATTCTTGTCACCATTATTATCCTGGCACAAGTTATGGGAAACATTATCCTCACATTCATTAAATAAGTTCTGCAGAGGCTAAAACCCAGTGAGTCCAGGTGAACATTTATCCAGGTGTTCATTACAGAGCGAGGTTCCAAAAGAACGGGATTTGCTTGCCTCTGCGGTTGCCAAGTGCTTTCCAACAAGTTTGGATAATGTTTCTTTGGTTACAGCAAAAAGTTAAGCTGGTTGCTTAATATAACTTCATGATGTTTGTACTCTTGGCTATGAGGCTTGCAGGAGAATCAGGCAGGAGATACCGGTACCCAATGATTAGTTTTAATGCATCAGATAGCTAAGTAAATATTTGCTAGATAAGAATATATACCAAATCTCTCTCTTTCTCTGGTGTGTGTGTGTGTGTGTGCATATATAATTTCTGTAACACTCTGGCAGTGACCTTAAGAGTCTCTTCTTGGGCTGCAAGAATTCATTCTTCCCGTAATGAAGAAATGGAAATAACTGTTGGGAGTACTTATCCAGCTTTCACAGCAGATTTACAAAACTGTGTCTCAGTCACATTTATACGAATATGGAAAGGGGCTTGAATATTGGTAAATGCATCAGATGGTAGATACAATGTCTCCTTTTAGCAACTAAGCTGCACATTCTGGCCCCCATGGAAAACTGGATTTGCTTTATGCATGTGTTGGTTTTTATTTTAAAACAACTTTGATGAAAGACGTAAAATAAGTGACAAAACTTTTATTAGCTCAACTTTACATTCAATACAGAGTGTTGTCTGTACCGTTTGCAACACTTTGGGATGGTCATTATTTTGAAGCAGAGTAGTATTTTAATGAAGCATGTAAACAATTAAGTAAAAGTTCTGTCTTGCTTTTCTGCTTACCTTGAAAACCCTAAATATCTTGGGTCTAGGTCACCTGAGAGACTTTCTCCTCTCATACCATGCTGCCTGCTCTCTAAGATGCATGGAATAGGACAATTTCCATGTCCTGTTTGTGGCTGAGGCATGGCTGTGCAGGATGAGAGAAGAGCCTTCTTGGTGGCTGCACCAATATTCTATAATACCTCAGAATACCTTATATCAGTGCTTTTTTCCTAAAAAAAAATGTTTAGGGATACTCTCATTTTGACTCCAGAAAATCACCCTTTTATAGTTCAAATTGGGAAAAATAAATACAGCAAATGGACAAAAGTACAAAGAACATGCATTACCTCATATTACATAGCTGACCATTAAACGCTTGCTTCCGTCTGAGATTCGGGTAACACTGGGAAAGGAAATGAGGCTGCCATCAGGGGTAGCAACGGAACTGACGGTTCACCATGCTATTCAACGGAACTGACCGTGCTGGAGAAGAAACTAAATTTTTAATTTTTAAAAGTTTCTTCTCCCGTTAGATTCACAAAATGTTTAGGGGTATGCGTACCCCTGCGTACCCCCCCCCCCCCCGAAAAAGCACTCCCTTATATTCTGAGACCCATTTCCCCTTCTTTCTTACTGTTCCCACTGACTGGTTAAACTTTCCTGTTCTTGAAGCATTTGCCTTGTCAGACATTATTGATAGATTGGGTAGAACACTATTTTGGAATATTTTTATCTGTTGTGTCGGTTTTTGTGCTGTCATTTTATTTCTTTAGTGGGATTGTTTTGTTTTTGACTGCAAGCCACCGTTAGCTGATGCAAATGCACTGGAAGGACAGGGTTCAAGTTTCCCAAACAAATAAGTAATGCAATTTCAAAAAATACAACCACGCAAATTATTTATGAAAGCTTTTATATACCACCCTCTCATAAAACACCAGGGCAGTGTGCAGCAGTGCAGAACCATCATTAAAATGACTGGGGACTTGAGAAAAGTTTCAAACGATTGTATGAATAAGTCTTTAAGAGACACCTGAAAGTCAAAAGCAAGGATACCTGCCCAATCTCTGCTGGAAGTGTTGTGCAGCATGGGACTTGAGACACTTGGAGCCGGATTCAACTACCAGTATATAGTTTTGCTAGCGGGAGCCAGCACAATGAGTCCTGCTAGCACAGTGGGACTTGTCCCCCCTTGCCACCTGAATGCCATCATATTGGCTGTGGGGGCTTTGGGGGGGGGAACCCAGAGCAGCACATGGGCGGAGGAGAGGGGAGATCATTTCATCAGGCAAGCAGGAATGCTTGTGGTGATGGAGCCAACTTCTTAGCGCTACTTTGAATTCCACCCTATATTTCTGACTTCTGGTAGAGGCCAGCTGGGCTTCTGAGATGTGGGAAGCAACTAAATTATATAAAACAATTAACAGTTTTGTTACACCAGTTTTGTAGAAGTCACAACGAGTAAGTGAAATCACATCCTTTTATAGAGGTACCTACTCATTTAAAAGTACTGTATTCAAAAACTTCCAGGCATTGTGTTTTCCATCAGAAAAAAAAGAATGCCATGGGACCAATTCAGGTGCCCACTGGGACACAGTGGAGGGATCCTTAGGCTATTTAGGCCATATCTGCCTGGCAATATTAACATCGTAGTTTGACAACCACTAAGCAGGATATGTAAGCGGTAGCATTTTTCTGAACCACAAACAAATCTGCTCAAATGTGTGCACATGGGGGAGTGAGGTCATCTTATTTTTTTTTGTTTTCTCCTCAGCTGTCAGGTATGATGGAGTTACTGTCATCGGGTACACGGCTTGGTCTCTCATGGATGGCTTTGAATGGCTCAGGGGCTACAGTGTTCGAAGGGGTCTGTTTTACGTTGACTTTCAAAGTCAGGATAAGAAACTGATGCTAAAGTCTTCAGGAATGTTTTACCAGAAGGTGATAGAGAACAATGGCTTCCTCCCAGCACCAGAAGACCAGCCCATAGAAGGGACTTTCCCCTGCGGTTTTGCTTGGGGAGTTACAGAAAGCTTTCTTCAGGTAAGCCAAATGAGAGAGCAAATCACTTCCTCCAATTTTCCTGTAGCGCAAGTGAAATAATAATATCTTTGGTTCGTTCCTAGACATGTGTTATAATTAGGGCAGTAGGGCCCTCTCTCTGACAAACATCACCGTTTGGGCATGTTTGGGTGCTATATTCCGGGCAGAACTCTCAGTGTGTGGGTGTCTGTGTGTGCACATCTTCCCCATTCTGTTGTGCCCCCCCCCCCGATTTAAAGCAACCACCCCCCACAGATTTGTTCTTTTCAGGGACAGATCAGGCAGAGGTATTAAGGTAACACAATCAAATGAAAACATGTTGCAGCCTTGTTAACTCTTACTCCTTCCTTAGAGGTAAGTGGGCTCCAGTGAAGGGAAATTCATTGTTCTTCATACTGTGTGTCAGTCAATTTTGACGGCTTGATATTTGTGCTTTGAGCTATTGAATAGTCATCTATGACATTAGCATAGTAAATTAGAACAATGTCATTAAATATTAAGTTGGTTAAAATTAGTATGTCACTTATTTCTAAGCCGCATCTTTGCTGTGATATATTTCGGTGAACTTTAGTGCATGGCAGACACATTTCTCATAAATCGTTTGGATGTCACCTTAAAAGTATTCTGAGCTCCCTCTGTTTTTAAAACTGATTGATTCTTGAAAGATTTATTGCATATCTAAATCATTTGTTGATGCAAACTTTAGATACTTCATAAAGCAGAGGTAGCTAACATGGTGATCTCCAGATGTTGACTCTCAGGTCCCATCAGCCTTATTGTTGTTGTTGTTGTTGTTATTATTATTAGGTTACTTGTTTGCTTGTGAGTTTACACATTTTGGACAAATTGAATCTGCTTCTCCCTCTCTTTCCAGGTAGATGCCACACGATCCCAGTTCCTTGACCCTAATGTTTATGTTTGGGATGTCCATCATACAAAGAAGCTGATTAAAGTTGATGGAAGGGGTGCCCCAAATCGCAAGCCCCACTGTGTTGATCTTCCGGCCATCAGGCTCCAGATTTCTTTACTTCAGGAAATGCATGTCACACACTTCCATTTTTCGCTGGTGTGGCCTTTGATTCTCCCTCTAGGTAATGAATCTTACGTTAACCACACTCTCCTGTTTTACTACCAGTGTTTTGTCAGCGAACTACTCAGAGTCAATATAACTCCTGTCGTTGCTTTGTGGCAACCCATGGGTGAGAATCAAGGGCTTCCTCTTCCTCTCGCTGAGCATGGAGGATGGGAGAACCGGCAGATCGTGGACGCTTTTGTTGAGTATGCTAGGTTCTGCTTTAAAAAACTTGGCCAGTATGTCAAATTTTGGATCACAATGAACGAGCCTAGCGATGACAACTTGACATACAAAGGAGCACATAACCTGCTGAAGGCCCATGCCAAAGCATGGCGCCTGTACGATAAAACATTCAGGAAGACTCAGAAAGGTAAAATCTCAATCGCCTTCCATGCCATCTGGGTTGAGCCCTTTTCGAAAAACGATTACAGTGCAGCCAGACGAGTTTTGGAGTTTAAAATTGGCTGGCTTGCTGAGCCTATCTTTGGAAGTGGTGACTACCCAGATGTGATGAGGCAGTGGCTTCACTGGAAGAACAGCCTAGGCTCCCATTACTTACACTTGCCTTATTTCTCGGAGGCGGAAAGAAACCTAATACGTGGTTCGTTCGACTTTTTCGCCTTGAGCCACTACACCACGACTCTCGTAAGCGCCATAAACGAAGACCCCATCAATTATGACCACCTCCTTGAGGTCCAAAAGCAAAATGACATCACTTGGGTGAAGTCACCTTCCAGAACTCCAGTGGTGCCCTGGGGGTTACGCAAGCTCCTCGCATGGGTCAAGGATAAATATGGCGACATCCCAATCTACATCCTAGCCAGTGGAATTGATGACGGGCAGAAACTGGATGAAGACAAACTGAGAATATATTACATGGAGCGGTATATCAACGAAGCCTTGAAAGGTAAGAGTGCTGTGGAAATGCTTATGTTTCTCAAGACCAACGTTTCTTGGTGTGTTTGCTGAAATGCTGTGTGTGATATGTAATAGCAACTATGCGTGCTTTTTTCCTGGGGGACACAGGGGTACGCATACCCATAAACATTTTGTGAATCTTTGTACTTTTGAACATTTACTGTATTTATTTTTCCCAATTTGAAGTATAAAATGGTGATTTTCTTGAGTCACAATGAGAGTACCCCTAAACATATTTTTTTAAGGAAAAAAAAGCACTGGCAACTATTATGTGTATACCCTGCCTTTTCCCCTGACAGGGAAAATAAGAGAAGCTAAAATATAGGGGGTGAAATATTTTTAATAAACATTAACAGAATTAAAACTGTGTGTGTAATAAAAACAAACAGAGAATTACAGTAGAAACAGTACCAGCCCTTTCATTAAAAGCAGTCAGTTCCAAAAAGCCTGTTGGAATAAGGAGGTCTTCACCTGCCAACTGAAGGACAACAAGGAGGGAGCCAGTCTAACTTCTCTAGGGAGAGAGTTCCAAAGTCTGGGAGCAGGAACTATGCTTTGAAGATAACTGAAAATCCAGTTTTCAGCAACTGGATGAGGCCATTGCCTCTAAGAAGGGATGAACTAATTAATACATGTTGATACCCAGAGCACATGCATAGTACATTTTGTGTGCACAAAGGCAATGTTTGGAACTCAGTGCCCTTCTGTCTGCTGTTGCTGAGAAAAAGATAGTTGCAATTCGTTGCCATGAATAGCCACTGAAGGCTTTCCTCCCCTTACCCCCAGTGAAATTGAGCTAGCTTAATACAGTAACAAAATAATGAAGGGTAAGAAGCGAGAGCCACTGTGCAGGCCTGTTCCTTGGGTTGAGATAGAGACTGAAGGTATGCAAATTATTATTGCATTAACTAAATGGTAATGAAATATTTGTGCTGTGTTTTTGTTGGTGTTTCATCTGTTCGTAGTGGATTTTTAATTTCATGAATGTTTGTTTTATTTTGTTGTAAGCTGCTATGGGGTTCAGTTTTAGAGCCAAAAAAAGCAGGGCCCACATGTTCTTATAAATAAACAAACTAATACCGCCATCTTCTCCTTCTAAGACTTCACAGAATGGTTTCTGTGGTATTGCAGTGTCAGTGGAGGGCAATGTTACATGCAGTTAAGTTCAGTGCCGTAGTGCATGCTGTAGCCTGCCAATAGCTTTTGGATACAGAAAGTTTCAGTTAAAAGACTCTTAAGTACTGGAGATCTGCTCCCTGACATAGTAGACAGTACAGTGGTACCTCGGGTTAAATACTTAATTCGTTCCGGAGGTCCGTTCTTAACCTGAAACTGTTCTTGACCTGAAGCATCACTTTAGCTAATGGGGCCTCCCACTGCCGCTGTGCTGCCAGAGCACAATTTCTGTTCTTATCCTGAAGAAAAGTTCTTAACCTGAAGCGTTATTTCTGGGTTAGCGGAGTCTGTAACCTGAAGCGTATGTAACCCAAGGTACCACTGTACTGGGCTCAACAGCACAATGGCCCCTAAAATTATACACTACAGGCACATCAATAGCATACATTTAAAGCACTCATGTTCCCCTTTAACTACCATGGCCTCCCCCTGAGAATTGGGGCTGGGAATTGTAGCTCTGTGAGGGGGCTCCTTTCAGCTCTGAGCACCCCTAACAAACTATGGCTTTTAGGATTGATGGGGGAAGCCATGACTCTCAAAGTTGTATGAGAGTGCTTTACGCCTATAGCTGTGGATCAGGAGTGGAGAACCACTGGCATTCAGGCCAGCTCTGGCACACAGCGTCTTGGGATCCAACCCACAGTCTTCCTTCTGGTTTTTTTGTGGCAATTAAGTTTACGTGTGCTTTATTTGTTGAAGGTAATGAATACTAACCTAGAGTTTAAATAACATATAGTGGTATGGTGGTCTAGTGGTAAAACACACGGCACTAATTTGTGTTTCTTTGTTCCCTCTCTCTGTGTGCATTTTGTTTGTATGTGTGCTCTATTTTGCAGCCTACACCTTGGATAATGTTAACCTCCGTGGCTATTTTGCCTATTCTTTCAGTGATAGGGGTGATCCTAGATCATATGGACTCTATCGATATACAGTGAATCAATATGAGCCAAAGTCTTCCATGATGCATTATAGACAGATTATTGACAATTACACCTTTCCTGGCTCGGAAACCGCTGGCTTGCTCTGCCTCAAAGAGCTTATTCTGTGCCCAGAATGTGACTCGTTGCAACCCAGAAGATCTTTGCTTGCTTTCATTTCTTTTATATTGTTTTCTTTCATTGTTACTGTATTTCTGATCACTTACTACTCCAAGAAGGTCAATAGAAGGCATGAATACGGCTTTCCTGCAGCTCATTGTCCTTCATATGCATTTCCTGGGGGAGCTCAGAAATAATTATACACCCGACTGTGATTATTGTTGCACCATGAAATCATTCATGCTGCCCAGTGTTGTGGAGCACTAAATGTGAAAAATGGATTGTGTCCATGAAGCTTGTGTCACTCCTCTCTGTATTAGCACTTTAGGTTAGCAGGCTTTTTTCCTGGTTTGCTGGTGGTGTAGCACCCAACCCCTGATCCACTGAGGGAGAGTCATGGTGAGAATAATGCTTCATGCATAGTGAGGTCAGTGCAGGCCTCATTGAAAATACTGAATGTATCTTTTATTGAGGATGGGGGGCGTTCTAACTTCTGTTTGATCATACCTGATATTTTGAAATTTTGCTTTTCTTCCTCTGATTGTGAATTTCTAATTCCATCCTAGAGAATCCTTGTTTGTTTTAGCTGAAGGACTAAAATTAGTCTGATGGAATGATCATTTGATTCACTTAGACATATGTTGTATTTTGGTTAGATGTGAGTAGTAGGGTTTGCATGTAACACTAAACCATGTTTCGGGCATTTATGATACTGTACCTACCTTCCCCCCACCTCCCCTCCCCTTTCCTCCAGCAATGAGAAGAGTGGCAGATTCCATTTCGAAACCCTAAACTGTGGTTTAGCTTAACTGCGGCTGGTTAAAACAATGGTTTAGCACAGGGGTCTGCAACCTTTAAGACACAAAGAGCCACTTGGACCCGTTTCCAAAGGAAAAAAAAACCTGGGAGCCGCAAAACCATTGCGACATTTAAAACAAATATAACGCTGCATATATTGTTTCTTACCTTAATGCAATAATAATAAATAACGTATAGGAGCCAATGCAAAGTATAATTAGTAAAAACAACAAGAATAAGTTCTTACTTTTTTGCATTGACTCAGGGGCGTACCCAGGATCAAAACTGGGGGGGGGGGGGCAAGCCATGGTCGTTCAGGTTGTGACATTTCAGCACGGAAAGGCGAATGAAACCAAAATTTTAGGGAAATTATATATAATTATAGCAGTGCTTTATTACAGTAGTTATTACAATTATTTGCTTGGTTTTTAAAATTTTTTATTCTAGTTACATGTCTTATACCAGGGGTGGCCAACTCCCAAGAAACTGTGATCTACTTTCAGCAGTGATCTACCCCCGTTTTTGGGGGTTCAGCTCAAAGTTGTTTTGGGGGTGTGTGGTGGGTGGGAGAGAGGGCTTCCCCCTCTAAGATAGGTTGGCAAGCGAACTAATAAAGAAAGAAAAAGGGGGGTGGGAATGGAAAAGTGGGGTGGAAAAATATAAATTGGGGGTGGGGTGGGGAGAATATCTATTAAAAATATGTAGTAGTTTAAAAAATAAAAATAAAGGGGGAAATCTTTTTCTTCTTTTTCCTTTTTTTGAAAACAAAAACAAAAGGGGAAGAGAAAAGAAAAAGGGGGGATAGAGGGAGAAAAGGGTAATAATAAAAATTCAAATAGAGTGGCTGCAGCAGCTGTGGGGGGTGTTTGTTTGTTTTTCGTTTGTTTGTTTGTTTTAAAAATGGGATTTCTCCCCTTGGATTAAAAAAGGAGGGGAGGAAGAAAAAGAGAGGGGAGTGGGAGAGCAAGGCAAAAAGCAAAAAAGCAAAAAACAGGTTTGAGGGGGGGGAATCGCACCAGGCACTGCAGCGCGCCGGCCTTGGGGCTCTGGGTCCCCGAGCCGCCCTTGGGGCCGTCGTTGAGCATGTACACCGCCCGCAGCGAGCGCTGGCGAAGCACCAGTTGGCGGAGGTTTCAGAAGCAGCCCGGACGTTTTGGCCGCCGCCGCCCCAAAGCAGCTCTACTTCATCCTGTCGGCGACCATCACCGCCCTCCCGTCACGGCGACGCCTGGCCCGCCTGCTCCACCCTCCGCGCGGCCGCTTTGAAAAGGATTCCGCCCGACGGGCTGCTCAGAACAGGGGCTGCTCCAATCGCCGCCGCCACCTCCCGCCGCCTTTATTATCCCAACTCTTCTCTCTCTCTCTCTCTCTCTCTCTCTCTCTCTCTCTCTCTCTCTCTCTAACTCGCAAAGCCCAGCTCCTTCTTCTCCCCGCCCTAACGCCACCCTCATTGGCACGTTCCCCTCAAACAGGAACAGGCATCCCGGCGGCTCATTGGCCGGACGAAGCGTCGCTCTCCCGTGCCCGCCTCCCGCCTTCATCCTCAGTGGCTACCTCGGCGGTAAGGCCCCGGCTCCGAGCCTATGCGCCAAGGCGGGCGATCTGTCCTGCCAATCGGCACACCGAGGTGGTAAAAGCTCAGCCCTCCCCACATCCTTATTGGTGTGAAGAAGTCGCTTCCTCTCTCTGGGAGTGGTCAAGGTGGACATCAATCTTGGGTCTGTCCTCGGGAACCCCGAGAGGGCTGAGAAAGACCACCCAGCTTTTCCACGTTGATGCGGATTATTCATGGTTTTTTTGGCCCTTTTTTTGCCGATAACCATTTAATTATTATTGAAAGGGCATTGAAAGGGGGCATGCCGGAGCCGCGGGAGACCTGTCAGAGAGCCGCATGCGGCTCCGGAGCCGCAGGTTGCTGACCCCCGGTTTAGCATTATGTCCAAACCCTAAGGCCTTAGAATGAAATTAATTTGTTGTCCAGTCTAAGACTCTTAGGCTCTGGTCGTACCAAGGATAGATTCAGTGACTGGCTTTGAACAGTTTCACTCTTCATCTGAATAATGCCCCCACCTTTGAACACGGAGCTAGTTTTTAAAGATGGCAGGAAAATGGCACTTGTATCTAGAATCTGTTTATAGCTTCATGTTGATGTATGGCTATACCATTTCGAATTCATTTAAGGAGATGAGATAAGAGCAAGAGTGAAAACAAGTAAATGCATTTTTATTTTTTTTTGGAAAGAGGAGAGTTTCGTGGCCAAAGTGGAATTGCTAAAGTGAGATGCGATTGTGATATTTTAGTGCTTTGATGTTGATTTATATGTATAAAAGGCAGCAGTTGATGCCGCAATACTGCCTGTCCTTTGATTCGCTAGTATTACTGTCACATAAGGGACCGTGGCCAGTCTGTGTTTTACTTTACTTGACCCAAAGGGATTGTGTTCTTGTAGGAAAGCAATGCAAATGGTTTCTAGTAGTTGGGGGTGGCTTCACTCAATAAAGGTAAGTGACAGCCAGGAGGATTTAAAAGGTCATCAGTTTTAGACAATAAGAAAAGGGCAGTAACTGATATTTTTTTTGTATCTCGCTCAAACTGCCAATCTATATGTGTGCATAATTTTTTTGAGATTGCAAGGAACTTGCAGTGGGGCTAATACCTGTGCAGATTTCCATTGTACAGTGGATTTAGCTACTTATGCAGAGCACTTTGAAATAAAATAATGTATTTACTCAAATCTAATGCTCACCTTTTTTTTTGGCCAAATTATGTTGCGGAAATTAAGGACTGCATTAGATTTGATGGCACATTTACATTCGCCAGAAAATATTTTTTGGGGTTTCAAGGTTCTGAAAATTGAGGTGCGCATTAGATTCGATGGCACATTAGACTCGAGTAAACACAGTATAGCAATGGCTGCTAACATGTAAACATTTTTATGTTGATTGGATACCTGAAAAATAAGACATTTCATGCATCAAGATTCCAGGAGTTTGGGCTTGGGCCTGCTGTTTTTCTGAATGCTTCAGGGAATAGGCCCAGATTGTGGCTCTCAGTGTGCCAGAAAACATTCAGCACACTGGGCTGAGGTGAGCTGGCAGTCTTGACATCGATTCAAAATACCTGGCCACCATGCAGAAATTCTTTCTCTCTAAAGCAGCTTAAGTTCATTTCAGCTCATTCAACAAAGTTTGTATGAATGAGCCTTTGATGATGATAATAATAAAAAGTTTGGAAACCACAATTTCAAATGGTGCCTTAGCAGGCAAAATGTATGTGCTGCTTTCTTCTAGTCAAAATGGCTTTTGAATAGAAAAAAAGGATAGCTCTGCCTTGCCACTTATTGCCCATATTAATGTGACCCAGTTCCCTGCCTGTTGCAAATAGCACGTTTCCCGCCAATATTTATTTGTAAATTATGAATTTGCACTTTTCTGTGAGGTGCACCCTATAGATATGTGTTAGATGGATGGATGGAGAGTGTAAACAGATTTTATTTTTTATGAAGCACCGTGGATTATTTAATAAAACAAGTGGTATGTAAACATTAATGATTTTTTTAAATATTGCAAATCTGCATGCAATGTAGTTGACTCTGTGCACTTTCAAAAACTATGTTATTTGTCAATAAATGTACATTGAATGCTACCTTCTAGAAAACTATTAATGTAACACTTAAATGTATATTTTCATCCAGAATATTTTTGTGGAATTGATAGTTTTTATGGAATGTGTGACAATAGATAAGTTAATTGCAAGTTAACAATTGTATGTTGTGTTTATTACCTTGTTTGTAAATTGTGCTTTAACAGTTGCCTCTTTTACACAATCAGATTTATTTTCTTTGCACTGTTGCAGTTTCACCATCTTCTCTGGTTCATCCAGGTGGTATTTCTAGATTTATAACCTTGGATATCTTGAAGTATTGGGTGCTTAAGATCAGTTGTGCCCAGTAGGCTAACCCTGGAATTTTATGATCTGAGTGGGTTCTCAGGTGTAGGAAGCATATGATAATCACTTTCTGAGGGTGGAGAGACCACTGATTTCAGAGACCCGATACTGGCCTCACTTTCCCCACCACCTCAGAAACATCCATGGATTTTGCTCCAAAAATGTTATCATCATTTGCTTCCCTCCCATTGAGACTGAAACTGAAAAAAATGAAAAGGAGGATTTCAAGGGTGCTACTTCTACTTTGCAGGGCTTTTGAAGGCCAGTTGTTGTTAAATTTAACAGCCATCCCTGCCATTAGGCAAAGTGAGGCTGCTGCATCAGGTGACAGATGTTGGAAGGCAGGGATTGATGGTGAGTGTTGGAGGACAGCTCTGTGTGGCATATAGCCTGCCCTGTATCCTGTAAGCTGCCCTGTTGGCTGCAGGTGTGTTGGAGGAACTGGCCCATTAGCAGTGTTGAGGTGAGATTCATCTGTTAGTCTGGTTGGCTTCTGTATGTGGAATGGTGGTGGTGGTGGGTTGTTCCTGTTTTTATTTTGTCCTAGCCAGCAAAATATATTGAGACACCTCTATCTGGGACACCCTGTGGGTCAGATGTTTGAGTCCCACTCTGCACAGACTCTCTCTTATTTCCCCACATCTCTGTAACATGCAGACCAACTCTTGGTGGCATCCTGCAGATAGATGAATGTGAGGGACGGCTATGAGAAATACATCCTGGAACATGAACTTTGGCACAGACTACTTTACCCCATGTGGCCTTTAGGTTTGTCTTCAGCTATCCTATGAATGAATAATTGGAATTAATAGTTAACTGGAAAGTCAAGAAGATTTTTAGGTTTAAGAATGAAGGACAATCTCCTGTGGCTTCTCTCTCTCTCTCTGTCTCCCTCCCCCCCCCCATCTGCTGAAATGCTTCTGCTTCCCCCTAGCCACATGACTCCACCTATCAGAAACTCTTGCTGTCATTCCTAAAAACCCACAAATATTCATGTAAGGTAAGTTCTATCCATCTTCACCCCTGCAATGTGCCAGCCTCACTTTTACATCTTAAAGGCTGAACCTGAGAGATGTGCACAAGTTTAATGTTGTTAACCAGTAACATTTCTGCAGGGTATGTGACTGGGTGTCACCTTTCACACAGTTCCTGAGGATGCTTAGCTATATTACTTTAATATCCTACCTCATTGGAAATATGGTACTGTTGATTTGCTCCCGGCTAATGCAGGAGATCTGTAGTTAGATGCACCCAGGTATAAATTCAGTGTAAGTTTTTAAGGAGTGTGACACACATGAGCCTCGGGAATGTTACATGGCTTGCCTTCGTTTGGCCGTCACTTTATTAGTTCTCTCCATTTCCAAAGTTCAGAGGTGAACACCAGTCTTTATTTAGCCAAAGCATCACCATCCACACATAAGAGGAAGGTATCAGTGTGCTCAAGATAAACCCAATATTTGCAAAAGTACAGAAAATATTTAGGTGCAGGGGAGCTTAATGGGGAGATTCCAAAACCTGCCCAGTACAGACTAAGCTGCTCATCCATGGAATGGATTTTTTTTGTGGGAAAACGGAGGGCGAATGGATTGGAGTATCCTGGGAAAAAGCACAGCAGACTGAACAGGCGCATGCTACACTGGAACATTTTGTTACAAGTCCAGCTTGTTTAAGTTCCAGCATCAGCTGGAAATGCTATTTTCTATTTTGACAGGCAGACGTTCAATGCCTCACAGAGGCGATTGGTCTGAAACCGCTGTTCTATCAAGTGTGCACACGTGTGAGTGTGCACACACATGCATAGGACACAGGAGCCCCACACTTTCAGCTCCTGCAGCTGCCATCTCCTCTCTCCCAGCATCATCATCCACTGAAAAGAACGGTGCATCTAATACGGCTTTGTAGCCTTTGGTTACTCATGAGTGAAGGAATTTCTGCATGAGTTTGTGGGTAACTAGCTAGGAGCTTTTCAAGCTCCCTTCTTTTAATCAAGAAACATGTATAAATTATGTGTTCCACACTCAACAGCCTGAGGGAAACACTACCTCCAGAAGAACTAATATATGTTTGTAAAACTATACCATCGCAATCTTTTATGGAAACGTCTAAGGAGCTGGTTTCATTCTATGATGCATCAGTTTCAAGTGGACTTCGTTGTTCTCTGGTTCTTGCCATGCCATTGTTCATACATTACATTCCACGTCTCACTAAAGGGGTTTTCACAGCTGTATATTTGACTCCCAGCATCTCCTTGCCACGGATTTGTACAAAATGCAGGTGTGAACTTCCTTTTCTGGTGGTGGTTTCTTTAGGTTTAAAATCACCAGGGTTGGGGCTGCTTGAGGCTTCCCTATTCGGCTGAAAGCTGTGTGTGTGTGTGTGTGTGTGTGTGTGTGTGTGTGTACCATTAGAAAAAGGCAGCTGCCACAGGTGCCAAATGTTTCTGGGACATGGCAGGAAATGGTAGCACGTTGCTGGAGTCGTCTGGTGCATGGCCTTCTGGGAACCCCTTTGCCTCACCTTGCTGTGCTCAGCCTGCTGTGGGGTGGATGTTGCTGTCCCATCAGAAGTGTTGAGGTAAGATTTGACCGTCAGCGAGGTGGGGTACCATCCTGTCCTTTGCCCCTGACAGCAAAACATCTCAGGTCTCTCCTGTCTGGGAGCCGGAAATGTTTGAATTCCCCCCTCCCCAGCCTTCCACGTGCCCAATGCTGCTCAGTGCCCCACACTGGCTGCTTTTTATATTGGGGGAAAGCAGGGCATCCCACTCCCCCAAGCTTCTGCATCTTAAACATAGATTCAGCAGGTGATGCTGTTCCTTGCCTGGAGATGCAGTGATGAGAAAGGTCTGGCCTCTTAAAATTTCTGCTTACCATGCATCTTCCCCCCCCCCCCCAGCCAGCCTGAAAAAGAGTGGGGAATTCTAGGAGCCACACCACACATTGCTGGGACAGGGGATTTCTAGACTAGAGGTTTGTAGATGTTTCAGCAAGCAAAGGAGTCAAACCGAGCAGCACATATTGTTCTCTGACCTTGTACAACCCTGGCTGCTTATAAGGTTACTCCTCCCCAACTTTTCTTGTACGTCAGATGGAAGTTGTTTGTGTCCATGAGTGCAATTTGATATACTAAGAGAAAGATGAGTGCTTTGGGGAAATACATTAAATATAAGTTAAGTAGATGGGTTATTGATTATAATAAAGGTTTGTATCCAGACTTGTGGTGCTCAGAGTTTGTGGTGCTAGAAGGGGAGGCAATTTCTCCTGCTCCCCTTTGACAATTCGCTTTGGAGGGCTTGGGGGTCTTCTGCTGCCTCCCTCCTCCCTCCAGTGAGAGTCTCTGCTTGCTTGGATTCCCATTTGCAAATTGGGAGGTGACGTCTGGGTCTAACTCTCTATAAAAATAAATGCAACAGCAGACACTGGTATATAACCATAACTTGCATATCTCAGCAGGTTTGGAACCACTGCAGAAAATGCACATCACTTGAAAAGTGATGCAGCTGATCAGATCGAACACTGCATAGCTTCACCAAGAATCCTGAGATTCAGAAGGCAGCAAGATTTGTAAGTAAAAGTGGGGCAGTCCCCTACAGAAGGAGCCTGTTGAGAAAAGTAAAAAATAAATAAATGTGGGGATGTTTTTAAATTAAGGTAAAACTTAATTTTTCAGTGATGTACCCAGCACACTTAGAATAAAGTGGTAAAAATGGAAACTGTGTGAAGCTTGTGTCTTAAATAATTGGAGGAATATAGCTGGACTCTGTGGTGTATGCTGACAAGTCAAGCAGGGATGGGTGAATCTGTCATTTTTAGTTTCTCTCTGTTTCTTAGTTTTTTCTCGGTCTTGAGTTTAGCTCTCCACTTTTCCACATCAGTTAGCAATTCTTTTTGAAAAAAGTCCTCAAGAAAATTCATCAGCATTTTTTTTTTTTTGCAGATTTCTCCTAACACACACATTTTTGTATGTCATTACATCTAATATAATGGATTGTTATATGTTATTTTGACTAATACATACATTTACATTGCTACAGACTAGTAGATTGCCTTCTTTTTAGGCAATGCAAAACTTTTCTGAACTGAAACAGCTTCAGAGGATCTCTGCAATCAATATTGCTTTTACTAGATGTAAAACAAAGTTTTTAAGTGATTTTACTTCATTGTTTTGATTCCAACCCTTGCCCCTAAAAACAAACAAAAAATGAAATTTGTGGACACTGATCAGACAGGGAAGATGTAAATGTAATATAAAGATACATCAAATTAACCGTGCTTCTTTTTTACAGATAGCTGGGGAAGGAATGGAAAAACGAATCAGATAACATTTTAAGAAATACTATATAATAGCATGTTAACAAAAAGTAATACTGATGGTAAATCCAATCCTTCAGTATATGCCACTTTATTCAGCTCCATGTTATCTATTTACAGGTTGTTTTTGACTGATAACAAGACGTGAGGTAAAAAAAAATGAGGTATTAATATGAGTACATTAAAAAAACACACAATGGCCATATTGACTTAACAATGGCAATATAACACTTAATGAAAACATGGTAGTGTTCTTCTGATAGATAAGATTAATACTCATTTAAAAAAGAAAACATAGTATTTCACAGATACATAGTTGCTAGATGACACAAGCATATCTACTTGACTTTTTCTATCTCTAAACATGGGAACCAAATGGAACTGTAGCAATAGTCCGAGGCATGGGTATCCAAGGGGCCACCCTCCAGATGCCGTTGACTGCAACTCCCACCTTCCCCAACTATTGACTAAACTGGCTGGAGGCTGACAGAAGTTGGGGAGTACCTCATTGTTTACCCCTGATCCGAGGCAAAGGGAGATGATCCATGTCTCCCCAAACCCAAGTTTTCCTGACCCTATCCAAACATTTAATCCACAGAACTCCACATCAAAGTGAAATGTTAAAGCCCAATTTCTACTTCACTCAGAACATGTTCTACCATATGAGAGAAAAAGAGAGGGAGACTTCTCGGGGCTGCTGACTCCCTCTTTGTCCATTCCTAGATGGTTATGAAATACAATTTTATTCCAGCCAGTTTTTAAACGTACTATCTATTATTTGTTGGAATTACACTTTGCGGCTGCAGGTTTAATGTTTATAATGTATTTATTGTTTGAAACTTTTTGGATGTATGTACGGTATATCAGAAAAGTGTCAGATAAATGACACAATGTGAGGAAATATTTTTGCCCTAAGGAGATCATGATTCAAGTCCACTAGCGAGACCCCGTCCAAGTCCACAGTATAAAATGCATTTTAGTAGATGGTTAGCTAAAGCAGGTCTATGAATTATAGCAGCAAAACTTTATGAGAGAGGGGACAGTAGTCTTCCCATACTATATATAGCCTGAGGGTGATGAGTCATTCATGTCCCCTCCACTTTTCCTGTATTTTTGGAATTGGTCAATTATACACACAGAAGGAATCTGCTATAAATCTTTATTTATAGCTTTAAAAACCAATTTGATTGCAAATAACTATGCATTATTTCCTCAAGCTTGCCATGCGATCCTGGAGGCCTATCTGGGTTCAATGGAATCTGAATTTTTTCTTATCAAATATTGTGAATTAGAAATTTAATTTTTAGTGGTGGGCAAAATCTATGCATTCTAAATTAGAATAGGCTGCATCCCTCTCAGGCTTTTGGGGACAATTCTCAATTTTTAAAGAAAGACACAGCAGAAGCACCCTCACTTTCGCCAGCCCTATCATCTGCTGATTTCTTTTCTCAGTCTTTCCCTAAATGTACAAGTTGTAGTGGAAGAAGGAAAGTGCAGCCAAGAGAGCTTGTGAAAATGACCTGTTTCCCCTAAATCCCCATCTTTCAGCAATCGAGACTTTTGAGCATATTTTTAACTTTCTATTCAGGACCAGCCCTGGACATTTTGCTGCCTGAAGTTAAGAACAAAATGGCTCCTTCCCCATCCCATGTACAAGACTATGACGCTGGCATTTGAATCATACCTCAACACTAGCGATGGGACAACATCCTTTACCTGAACTGAAGGGTAATAAATATAGGTGACACAATCTCTGTCGCACATCTTGTTACCCCTACACTCCCCAGGATGTGCTTCCTGGGGTGGCTGCCTCATTCTGCCTAACGGTAGAGCTGGCCAATTCCATTGTTATGGAATGCTGGGAATTGTAGGGTTGTTGGGTTTTTTATGCCCAGGTCCGTGAGTCAGGACAAACAAAACAAAACAAAACTACACCTCCCAAAGTGAGCAAAGCAAGGTCCAAGAAGTCTTTACAGAACATGCTTGACCTAATTCTGCATACTATAGCTGGATTTTTTAAAAATAGCATTTCCAGTCAATGAGTCAGGAGAAATAGAAGTCAATATTTTCTATAGCTTACCTCTGCAGAAGCAGCCTTCAGCTTTCACCTCAGCAGCTGCTTCCCCTCCTCACCTCATCCTTCTACAACTTAATAAGTTTGTGGAAGTGTGGAGGAGGGAAACAGGCTGATGAGACAAAATACCAAGGGGTATTACTTGAGGAATACTAAAGTGACAGTTTGTTTCTTGACTCCCTCCAAAATTATCATTCACCCCTACTGATTGTACAGGTATAGGAAAGACTGGGTAAGGGGTTGAATTGGTGTTATGTCATTTTTGGATGATCTTGGTGTATAATGGCTCTTCCATTTTCATCTAGGAAATGCAGTGAGTGTGTTTGAAAAAGTTGGTTCCAGTTTACGGTGCCAACTTTCTGGCTTGCACTGTAGGCCCAAATCAGTCTTCTCCAACCTGGTGGAGTGCTAACCTGGTTCAACTGAAAACGCAGAAGTCCAACAAAGTTGGGGAAGGTTGGTGAAAAGTATATATTTTATTACACCAATCCCTGGGGTAAACACAAGTTCTAACAGAAATTATTACTGTATGATCCTGGCAAAGAAGGAAAGTCGACATGCACTTATACACCACCATCAAACAAAACTTCCCGGTACAAATCCAGATAAATTTGAGTACAGTGGTACCTCGGGTTAAGAACTTAATTCGTTCTGGAGGTCCGTTCTTAACCTGAAACTGTTCTTAACCTGAAGCACCACTTTAGCAAATGGGACCTCCCACTGCTGCTGCACCGCCAGAGCACAATTTCTGTTCTTATCCTGAAGCAAAGTTCTTAACCTGAAGCGTTATTTCTGGGTTAGTGGAGTATGCAACCTGAAGCGTATGTAACCTGAGGTACCACTGTACTGAAAATACAAGACATTTCCCTGCATTGCCTTAAAGAGAGAAGTTGCTTCCCCCTGAACTACATACAGTGGTACCTCGCAAGACGAATGCCTCGCTAGACGAAAGGCATTCGCTAATGAAAGGGTGACTCGCAAGACAAATTTTCCTATGGCCGTGACTCGCAAAATGAAAATGTTTTGTGATTCCCCCCCCCCCCATAAAACCGTGCTTCATCTGACCGTGCTTCGCAAGACAAAATTTCCGCTATACGACAACACTCACGGAACAAATTAATTTCGTCTTGCGAGGCACCACTGTACAGTATTTACATTAAATATTGCTGCAGTATTGACAGGAAGCACCTCCTGAGGCACCTACAGTAATTTCATATGGCTTATCCTCTGGTTTTGAGTGGCAATTTCTGCATTTAGGCTATGATGTTTTGGAATGGCTTGATAAGTATTCAGCTATATGCCAGTATTGAGAAGATTGACTTGGCACCACTCCCATTCCTTCTGTGTGGCCATGTTACGGGATTGGTATGATTTTCCCTATGGATGGGCTTGTATGTACAGCATGGAAAGGAAATAAGACTTCTTACAGGTGTTGCATGCAAGCTAAGGTCATGATGAAAATAATAATGAGCGGGGAGGGAACCCTTAGTGTACTTTTGGTAAGGCTGGGCCAGTTGCAGCCTGTGAGGAGAGGTGGCATCACTGCTGTTTAGGAGGAGGGAGAGGTAGCAGCAGAGAAGTCAGCACTATGCAGGGACAATGGGAAAAGCCTCACTGCCTCAACTCTCGTCCTCCTATTAAGTGACAATGATGCTGCTGGGGGAGAGTCAGGTATTTGCTGCCGCTGCCGTCCATCAACCGCGACTGGCCCAGGCTCACCAAAATTAAAATCTACAATCCTAAATCTGAGGTTTTTCTTCATCTTTTGGTTTTGGTCTCAGTCTGCATCCCACACTGAGGTGAATATGAGTATGATATTAATATAAATCCAGTGGCATATCTCTTTCTAGAAATGAAGTATTGGGAGAATGGTGCATGGCATTGAGGTCGGAGTTTGTATATCGCCTAGACTAGACATTTCCCGAAGCTCCTGCATGTTGTCTTTATAGGCACAATCCTACAGAGATCATAAAGCTTAAATGTAATCCAGGCAGACTATAGTCACCACAGAATCCTGTGAAAAGCTGTTTCTGCACTGTGGTCAAAAACAACCATTGTGTGACAAGCAGAAATTAAGGAAGTGAATCTTTCCCCACTGCCACATATTGACATGCTGGAAAAAAGTTTCATATATTTAATTAATTTGTGCTTGCCAACTCTGCTGTTCAAGGTGAAGAGACCTGACAGGAAAAAAGGGCAACCCTCTTCTTCCAGGAAATTATACTGTATTCTACTGAATCAAATTCAATGGCGCATTTTGATTGACTGAAAACAATGAATTAAAACACTGACTGCACAATGCATGTCTGCTTAGAGGTAAGGCCCATTGAGTTCAATGGGACCTATTCACAAGTGAGTGTGCAATCTGACAAAACAACCATGTACCACAATACATAGAAAATCAGCGTGAATCTGACTAATTCATATGAAAATAACTGCATATTTAAAACTAAATTAGGAATGAAACTGCATTTTGTTCCACGCTAGTTTCTTTCCTTTCTTTAAAAAAGCTCACCCTGTCTCCATAAATTACTTCAAAAAATAATGATTTGCTTTACAACATTACCCCCTTTTCAGAATGAGAAATGAGTACTCCCTGATTATGTACTGCCAATGGAATCTTAGGCTAACATTCTAGAATACCAGCAGCTATTCCTGTTTTCATTCATAAGGAACAAAATGACATCCTGAGGACAGCTGCTATCCTAATGTGCTGACTTTTGGAAGTTCAGTTCCATTGGAACGGGACAGATTTGCTTCCAAGCCAAGCATTTAGAATCCATCATATGAAAAAGGAATATCCAATGAAGCTGAATGTTTGGAGATTCAGGACAGACTAAAGAAAGTACTTTTTCACACATCACCTAGTTAAACTAGGGTTTTTGCACCCAACAAGAGGTAACGATGGCCACCTAAAAGAGGATGAGACAAATTCAGCAATGATAAGGCTACCAGCCATGGTAACTCTGTTGCCCCTCCACTGTTGGGAGACAGTATGCCTCTGAGTTTCAGTTGTTGGGACTCATAGGTGGGGAGAATGCTGTCACACTCATGTCACACTCATGTCCTGTGTGCTGGCATCAGGGTCACTGTTGTGAAAACAGGATGCTGGACTAGATGGGCTTTTGGCCTGATCCAGGACGCTCTTCTTGTGTTCTTAAAGGTGCTCCAGAGATACAGTACTACCTCTTCCCAGAGTTTACCATTGCACTTTTTAAATTTATGACACACATTATAAGAAGCTTATTCTGTTTAGTAAAAAGCTTATTAAGGGTGTAATCCTAGACACACTTAACTTGGAGTAAGCCCCATTAACATCAACGAGGCTTTCTTTTAACTAGGCATGTGTAGGATTGCCCTGTAAAAGATCTCGTTCCTATTGTGCAGATGGAGACAAAGCTCGGAATAATTTCAGATACAATGGGGACATTAGCTTGTGTTTATATAAGCAAGAATTTAAGTGGGTTGCTTTAAGACTATTATTATTAACAACAGCAGCAGCAGCAGCAGCTATATAGATATTCTTATTTCTAAGGATCCTAATGTTGTTGGAAACAATGTTTATCTGGCAAAATTTCTGTGTTGCTGGGTATTGTTTTCTTCACACCAGTAGTCCAATTTGTACTTCGTTATAGGCATGAAACACGAGTGCAATACTAATAGAATATAATGGTTAGCGATGTGCTGGCATGGCTGTTGCTGTATCGCGAGCTAAAGCTCCATATCAGAGAAAGCTAATCACTGTTATGCCTCATTAAAATCAATGGGGAAAGTTAGACAAGTAATGGACAAGGGTTAGTCTAATAATAATAATTTATTATTTATACCCTGCCCACCTGGCTGGGTTTCCCAAATATGAGCTTGATTTGTATGGGCTTGGCCAACTGTGTTCATTTGCTAAAATGTTGGAAAACGTTCTGTGCCTGTTTTGTGTCCCATCACATACCCCAGCAATGGGAGCTCAATGCAGTAGAAATCCTTTACTCTCCCCCCCCCCCACTGCACTGAACTTCCTTACCAAGTTGCCTGGCTGTAAAAGGTCTCATTTCTTTCTTTGCCTGGCTGTGTTGGCTGTTGCTTCCTTCTCTTTTCTTTCCTGGCTCTTGGAATGCTGGCATAGCAGCATCTCAGGTGCCAGAGAGTGAATTAAGAGCCTCTTCTTCTGCTGCCATTGGAACAGTTGCAGCCAGGTGAGGGTGTTGGTGGAAGTGAGTTTGAAGTTCTTGTGCGGCTTGGATTACAATCTGAGCTGCAGGAAAAAAAACTATGGGGCCAAAATGATTTTTCAAAGACCATTATTAGCTGCTGAATCAGGGAATTGTAAACTTTGTTTATTACTTATTTAAAGGAAAACCCCACAACGCAAAAAGTTACAGTGGTGCCCCGCTAGACGAATGCCTTGCTAGACGAAAAACTCGCTAGACGAAGGCATTCGTCTAGCGGAAGGCTGCCCCGCAAGACGTAAAAGTCTATGGGGCTGCCTCGCAAGACGAAAAATTTTCGTCTTTTTTTTTCGTTTTGCGGAGCGCGGCTGTCATTGCCGCTCCGCAAGACGAAAAACACGCTAGACGAAAATTTTCGCAGAACGAATTATTTTTGTCTAGCGGGGCACCACTGTATCTGCATGGCTCACTTCAGGGCTATCGCTAGTCATGACCCACTCAAGTTCCATTTGATTTCAATGAAATTTAACCATGAGCAACTTTCTCTGAATCGGGACCCAAATCTTCATGTCCTAGGACAGCAAATCTTTGGATAGGATCTCAAATCACAAAGCCTTAGACTAAGTACTGTTTGCTATAGAACAGGGATGTCCAACAGGTCGAGTGCGGTCTACTGGTAGATCCCCGAGAGGTTTTGGTAGATCGCCTGGTCAATGGGTAAAATAGAACCAGGCCCCGCTCCCTCATCCTACCCTCCATTGTTGCATGATCTGCCGAATGGAATACCGAGTTTACTCAGTGAGGCTGTTTGTTTCCCCAGTGATTTGTTGGTGAGTGGCTTGAATTCTCAATAATCGGTGCTTTCCTCCTCCCTGAAAAAAGCTCAACAACGTTGACCTGAACCCCAAAAAGGGGGTAGATCGCTGCCAGTTTTTAATTCTGTGAGTAGATCGCAGTCTCTTGGGAGTTGGCCACCCCTGCTATAGAATATCCCTACAGATGTGAAGGGGACTGTTCTGGAGTGACTGATTTGAAGGCCCATCCTTGCACTGTGAGTTTAAGCAACAGTTACTGGATGTGGTAAGAAAGATGTCATATGGGCTCAACAGTTGCTTCACCAGCTGTTCTAAGCATTTCCTTGTTACCATGGTGTCTAAGGATTAGCCCAACAGTCTTAGCAAATATTCTGAAAACTGCAAATAGTAAGCTTTCAGCTGATCCTGTAACTTCTCTATTCCTTTTTCAAAGATACCTAGCATATATTCTCAGCTGCTGCTTTCTGCAGGCAATTGTAGGTTATTGTCTGCCAATGCTGTCTGACCAGACTGCTTTTCTGCTGTTCATTGCCCTTCTCTCGCCTCTTAGCAGCCCCTTCTCAACCCTGTATGCCCATCTCTACGCATCTCTTTATATAAGCTTTGCAAACACAGGATCAGCTTAAGTACTCCACTTGCTGGTAGTCCCACACCGATGATGTCATAGTTTTTAACAGTAATAGCAAATGCTGTTTACAAAAGCTGGGAGATGCTGAGGTCTAACAGAATGGAAATCATTCCAAACAGATGCAGGAAGTTTCTTCTAGAAAGTTCTCTCTTATATACAAAACTTATTATATTTACATGTGTGTGTGTTTGTGTGTGTATAGGCAGATATGATACATAGCAAAGTCTATACAATATTTACATCTCTTATTTACACTTTAAAATAAGCTTCTCAGAAGCTTTTAAATATTAGAATTATGCAATGGAAAAGCAATGGCCACAGTCAATTTGTGTAGCCCGAAAAAGTTCTTGGACAAATATTCTTCAGTGAAGGAGATCAACAAATACAGGACGGGGCTGGGAGGGTAAGTGAGTGACATTACCAGACCATGGCAGAGATGCCCAAGCAATCCTTGCTTGGCTATTGCACAAATGTAGGCTAAATTCACCCAGTGGCTCTAGTTTGTCCATGGAACTCCATATATGTCGGTATCCAGCACTCATATTTTTGTTTCTGGTCCCTCAGCAATCAGCGGTTGAAATGAATTCCTGATATTGGCAACTTCAGCTGCACACAGATGTCCAAAGCCTTTGTTGTACCACTCTAATGAATGACCTCTGGAGGGAGAAAGAGGAAAATTACTGTAAGCTTGTTCTTCCCCGAGCCTCATCCTGTTGGGAGGACATAAACACTAACAAAACAGGCAGAGGACTCTCATACGCACCATGGTGCTAAACAATGCACCTATGGTCATGCCTGAAAATCATGGACTTAAAAACTCCACTCCACAGAATAAAATGTACATTTTACCCCTGACATGGAGAAAGTCAGTATGGACAATGTTTAGATTGCTTGGCCCAAGTCCAGGAAACCTGGGTTCAAATCCTGCATCTCACACATAATACAAAGGCTGAGCACCTGCATTTCTGCTGTGTGTTTCTGCAATCTCTGAAGAGCATTCACATGTCTGAAAGTAGTCGTAGTAGTTCAAAATATGGAAGCATGCTTTCTATAACCTGTGACATGTTCTTTACACTTCTTGGGTTATCTAGTTTGGCCATTTTCTCATCTTTAAAATGGAATGGTGGCAGTGTTGTTATGAGGACAAACAAAAGCAACTCTGCATCACTCACACACATTACAGTCCTGGTCACAAACACATGAGCATGACTAGTTTAGATGAATTCTGTTTTCACAAATGGATGCAGGGCTGAAGGCAAAAACTGCACTGTAAAATGTTTTGAGAATAATAGCACCGGCTTTACTGCACTGAGTGGAAAGATCAGCTGAAGTGATACATTATTAACGGTTTTCAAGAAATCAACACATGGAATCGCACAGAAGGATGGAGCTTCAAGAGAACTCATCTGTATGCTAAAGTACAGTTTTACCCCAGAAGAGTGTGATTATATATTTATCTCTCAGTGAATTCTAGAACTGTATTTAAATCACAAAGAAGAAATCCCCCACAACTGCTGTTCATTTTATAATCCTCCAAGGATTCAAAATTCAAATTAGATTGTTTAAGCACAAAAGAATACACTAGGGAAGGAAGCGCTGAATGACAAATTAGATGAGGCAATGGCAAAATCTGTGGCCCTATGGATGTTGCTGGACTCTCAACTCCTAACAGCACCTGAAAGTATGGCTAATGGTCAGGCTAATGGTCCAAGCCACATTTAGTCACAGGGTCAAATCCCTGGATTAGATCCTGTTCACAGGATTGCCAAACACATATGTGCACAAAATCATATAGAGATGCATGAGCAGGAATGATGCTTGCTTTGCACAGCAGTATATTCATCGCCTCCCACAAGGAGGGCCATGCACACCAAACAGGAGTGGTTGGCGAGGAGGGGAGCCACTATTCACCTGGCCTCCATATTGCTGCCTCTTACTGGGAAAGATAGGAGTGAGGCAGTGGGGAGGCTGGGAGCTGAGTGGGAACATCAGCAGAGCCAATCCTGTTGGGGCAACTGCACAGCGCTGACCCCGCACTGCCTCACTCCTCCTAAGAAGCAGTGGCCCTACCAACCACTCTTGATACTGATGTTTCATGAGACATCCCAGAGTTTTCTTCCATTTGGCTGTCAAGGCGGGTTATAGTCTTCATGTTGCATCATGATGCCCAGTACAGCAATGGAATGGGTCTTCTATTGGTAACATTCACATAAACTTTTTAGAAACAGGAGTATCAGTTCCTTGTGAAATGTTCCTGCTCATTATAATGCGTTCCTCGGGGCCAGTTTGGGCAACAGTTCAGAGATTTGTTATGGCACTATGTAGTGAGGTGGCCTGCTAGCTTCATATTCACCAGCCACATGGAGATGGCTTGTTGACTAACTGCCACCAATTGCATATGGTGGTTCTCTTGAAGCACAACTGTTCAGAAACTGAGCTGTAATTGACAATAATTTGGGAGGAGCATATCTCCATTGAATCATTCTAAGGATAATTGAATAGCTAAATAATCATGCTGGAGATAGAGGTTAAACCAGCCCATGCACAGTTACCTGAGAGTAAATCCCATTGGGCCAAAGGTGATACAATACTCAGTAAGCAGTTTTATAAAATCCCGTTTTTATATTAACCAAGCAAGTAGAAGTTGTTTCTCTTAATGAAGTAGGCCTAACTGCACTCCCCTAACTTTGCCAATCAATGCTCTGAAATGCTAGTTCTGTTCAGGAAGCCTGTTGACCAGGATCTTGGCACTGGTGATACTTACTTGAGGTCCACCCTGCAAATGTGTGTCAGGCGAGATTTCCCAGAGCCACAGGGCTCTATTAAGTATTGGGAATCCATAACAAATGCTCGCACCCCTCCCATCAGAGGGGCTTCTTCATGTTCCACGGATACAGCCACCAATATGCACATCCCCTTAGGCAAATCGGTTCTCCACGTCCTGTTGAAACGGGTTTTAAGACAGGAAATGTGAATTGGAGGGGAAGAAAGAAGGTATCCAGCCTTGTGTCTCTCTATTCTTTGAGTACTATACTTGCCTCAGTAAAGCGATGCAGAAGAGTGATTTGAGAGAAGAAGGGCAAATATGGCTGCTGTGGGAGTGTGGCCTAACACAAAATGGCTGCCAATGAGAGCATGCCATAACACAACATGGCTGCCACATGTAAAAGAAAAGAAAAAAGAGACAGGAGCACAAAATGCTGCAGGAATGCAACTTGTCAATGGAAAGAGGCACTTACAGCAGCCACCACACTCACTCACAGAAAGAAGCTGGGAGAGTGGATGTCCAGTCCTGGCACCCAATGAAATGTGTGCATGTTTAAGGGGACAATGTAGGAGGAGAGCTGAGCAGCAAGAACAAGTCTCTTAGGTTATAATTTTCTGAGGGGATAGCATTTTACTGAGGATGATGTCCAATTTTAAAATAGAAATGGACTGATTTTTCTGTTTTGTTTCCAAACTAAAATTATATATACTTGGTGGAGTCAGGAAATATACTTTGCAGAACCAGGAAAATAAAGATGGGCTGAAGTCCTATGGCAGTTCCAGCATTTCCTCTGTTTGTTTGGTAGGCAGCTAGGTCCCCCACCCCCCAGCCAAGGAAGATGCCTCCTGCATAAGCACTTCTTACACAATGGGGGAGGGTAGTAGTAGAAACTAAAGTATCAGCCTGCCATGAGGAACATAACTCCTTATGGAGCCAGTGCAGGAAAAACCCAGAACAATTGGATCAGTTGCATTCATGCTGTTCTGACACCCTGCACAGCTACATAAATTAAATAGTCCTTTTTTGAGACAGCTGCCAATATTTATGGTTTAATGGCATCATTTAATAAATAATTTTCAGACTGAAAGACACGAAGGAGTTCTCTTCTTTAAGAGAGAGATATATTTTTGAACTGATTTAATAGATATCTGATACGAGTGAAGTGTATTTTCTGTTGTTTGCTGAGGAGTTTAAGCTATGTGCCGGAACATGTCGTACATTCAACATAAACACTGCAAAATGCCAATGTAGTTAAACTCCCAAAAGAGGAAATGATGGCCACTGACTTGAATGGCTTTAAAACAGGCTTGCCATATGTCAGGAAAAAAACAACGACATGTTCTGGTTTTCAGGTGTAAAAATGGCATGGGGGGGGGGAACTCTGCCGAATTGGTAAAATGTCAGGGAAAAACCGGATTTACGGAAACAGCTCAAAAAACTTAAAACCACTAAAAGCTCAACCATTTGGGTTTCCTTAAAAAAAAAGTTCCACAACTTTGCGGGTGTTAGGAATTTTATTTTTTGAAATATGGCAACCCTAGCTTTAAAAGATGTTTAGACAAATTCATGGCGGATAAGGCTACCAGCCATGATACCTATGCTCTGCCTCCATGGTCAGAGGCAGGAATGCATCTGAATACCAGTGACTGGAAACCACAGGAGGGGAGTGAATTATCATGCTCTGGTTCTTGCAGGATTTCCATAGGCATTGGGTTGGCCACTGCGGGAACAGGATGCTGGCCTACCACTAGCCTGATTTATCTGGGCTATTATGGTCCTACCCAAAATTAGAAAAGTCATTTGGGTAAAAATAATAATAATGGTAGAAAAAAGGACGATGCCATATGAAGTACAAATGTATAAATATTAAATGTGCCTTGGCGGTAAGGTAGCTAACATATTCTACCACTAAATTAATTTACCTGAGGACTAAGAAGTCTCTAGCAGGATGGGGAGCCATACTGTTCAAAACGTATTGGTAGACCTCCGTCTGTTTGTCCAACGTTTCAATGACTTTCCACTGCAAGAAATCCTCATCCCAAAGATGGCGTTCTCTTAGGACTCGGTTCAATACAACAGACGGAGGAGCCTCAACTTCCACGGATGCCTTCCAAATCCTCAATGGGTTTCCATCTCCTACCTTAATCGAGGGAGTGGCGGCAAGGAGGAAGGGAAGACAAGAGAAGGGAAAGTGACAATGGGTTAAGCGTACAGAATGAGACAAGGAGAAAAACCCAAAGAAGCCAGCCTGTGTACTAAAGTTTTTTTCCCTGCCCCCAGGGAATATATGCCAATGCCCCCTGCAGACAGCAACCTGCACTATTTTGGATGCCTCTCTGGAAGGTCCCTTAACCTTCACAAGCTGGTTTTGGGGTGCACAAAGGCTAGAGGGGAAAGGGGCCCTCAGAATGCCAGCACCTGTTGATTATGAATTGAAATCTCATTCATGCTTCCAGTAAATTGTACTGCTGAGCTACATGAAATCCCATGTTCAATGTGACTGGCAAAGCTATTAATCAAGGGCAGCAAAGTACAGTAGTGGCTGAACATTGGATTAGCTACCGACAATGGAAATTTGCATATGTAGAAGAGAAGTATAAAACTGACTTATTTGGTAGAGAACCTGTGGCTCACCAGATGTTCTTGGATTCTAGCTCCCATCAGTACTAGCCAGCATGGTCAGGGATGATGGGAGTTATGGTCCCAGAACATCTAGGAACCTACAGGTTAGGCATCATTGATTTAAAGGTTGGGAAGATCAACTTATGGAGTATTCTTCAAAGACAATGGGAACTGCTTATTAGATATTGGAACTGCACTTTTCTGTCTGAAAATGTCAAACATGAAGTGCTGGTTCTAATTTAAAACATTTTATTTAATAGACATGATTTGTACGTGCCTTGTTAGCTTTCCTAAAAAAGAATTTTTTAAAAAATTGATTATATATTCCCTTCCTGCCCACCACTTGCTATGTATAATGGTGTGTCTCATTGAATCCTGATCAACATTTTTGGGGGTTCCACAGGGTTTCCCAAATATCATGCAAAATTTGACAATATATGTTTTGGTTGCAGAAACTACCTTTTTGTAGCACAGGTCCGTATTTTCTGCGCTGGAACAAGTGACCCATCCTTTGAATTTTTCTTTTGCTTCTTTGCAGAGGCTCTGTATTAGACTTTCTAGGTAGGTCTGGTAATTCCCACCTTCTTCGTCCATTTGCTTGCCCAGTTCCACCAGAGTTGGAGCATGCACTTCGGCCTCAACATACGAGTTCCGAGACTGTGTTACCATATCATGTGGGATCTGCTCCAAAAAGTACAGCGAGTGGGGGAAGAGATGGAAGAATCGACTTGGAATTAATATTTCTGTGCCAAACCTATTTCATAGAAACCCTGTCTGAAAATATCTGCCTGACACTAATCGTAAGATTACAAATATCTAAATTCCAAAAAGGAATATTGAGTTCTGTTGAGGTGTTTTTCCTCTGCCCTTGCATGGTTACCAGCACCTATGGGGAAGAGAGGGAGTATGCTACCTGTCTTCCCTCCCTGCTTGGGTTTTGCCACTCCACCAAGTTTGGGGAACTGGAGCACTCAAGCAGAAGTTATCCTTCCACCTTGTGGAGATCAATGGTGATGCATGGTTGGAAGCAGTGCACTTGGCCCCCCTCTCCTTCATCACATGACTACTTAGAACACCCGAATGGCACTTGCCTATTGGTTCACTGTTATGTCTTGTCCACTGGGCTGAAGTCCAAATAATACTAGGTAGGTTAAGACTTTATTCTATATTCAAGTAACATTAGTATAGAATACTATACTATCCTTATAGCAAAGAACAGACTGTACTTATGTTCTTATGAGACAACTCAAAATCACAAAGATATATGGAAGTTGTGGTTTTTTTTTGACAACTGTAACCTTTTGTGATGAAAGAGGTTGATGAATTGAATAACAGTAGATGAACTGAATAACAATGTTCCAGAAAGTTAAAGAGGAAATCACATAGAGGTCCTTCCAGGCGAACAACAAAATACTCCAGTGCATAAACTATTATTCCAAGGCTAAAGAACTTTATAGGCAAAGTACTTGAAAGCATGTTCCCTTATGAATATTGACTTCTGAATCTTTCACTCACCTCAAAAAGTTTATTGCATTCTGCTATCATGTGTGCAAGTCCCTGAGTTGCTGCCAGGTTTTCACTGAGATCTTTCTGATCAGGCTTCCCTGTTGCGTATTTCTTCTGTATTACCCTGCAAATGAATTCAGTGTCTCAAGTGTGATAAAGGAACAACAGCCTTTTTTCAGATGAAAGGGAAGTTGTGACACTTATAACTTTTCAGTACTAAACTACAAAGAGTCTTTTACAGTCTACTTTTATCATTCGAAGAAAAACCCTTTGTACTGAGAAAGGGGATGCTTTAAACATTCTCATGGCAAAGAAATAAAAATCACTAAAAGGTAAAGAGTCAAACATAACAAGTTGCCTGAAAGAGTGTCTCCACCCCCATCATTCAGCTCGGACACTGAAATATAGCTCCGAGGGCCTTCAGGCAGTTCCCTCCCTGTGAGAAGTGAAGCTACAGGGAACCAGGCAGAGAGCCTTCTCGGTAGTGGCGCCCGCCCTGTGGAACGCCCTCCCGTCAAATGTCAAGGAAATAAACAACTATCTGACTTTTAGAAGACATGTGAAGGCAGCCTTGTTCAGGGACATTTTTAATGTTTGATGTCGTATTGTGTTTTAATTTGTTGAAAGCTGTGGGATGTAAGCACAGAGCAGCCAAACACAACACTCCTAGAGAGGACATGAAGGTAACTCAGTCCTCCAGGCTTAACTTCCTGTTTACCTGGACTGAGTTACAGGAACCAGAAGTAGGTGTGGTCTTACCTGGGAACAACATCCCAAAGATCACTCCCCATTTTGCCTCATCCTTTGAAGAAGCAGCATGCTCTCTCTCAGCCTGCAGCTGAGAGAAGCAGAGGTGAAGCCTGTTCCCTCATGGAAGCAGCTTCACTGCATGTAAATACATTTATCTAAGTTTGTCTGCCTCCTTGAAGCATGTACTGTAACTCATGGATGTCTGTAAGTAAACTCCTTTTATATCTTATAATCAGTATTGTGTCTTTCTACTTTTAAGAGGGAACAAGGGGAATATACCAGGAATATAGCTGGCTTAAGCAAGCCTATGCAAACGTTTTTCTGCTGTGTTTTAAAAGGGAATGTAAACTCTGCTAAGTTTGGAGCTTGCTCACACAAGCTGGGATTGAGATATATAAATAATATATACTCATCCACACTCCTAAACATTCCCACAAAAGCCGCCCAGAGTGGCTGGGGGAACCTAGTCAGATAAGCATCTTCATTGGTTTTACCAGATGCCAGGGATTGAATCAGGACCTTTTGCATGCTAAGCAACTGCTCTACCATTGACCTACAGCTCTTCTTCTGTGCATCATTCATGAGCATCACAGGAATGCATCCATAAGGCCATGTTTATGACACATGATGCCTATGGCAAGCCCACAAGCAGGACATGAGCACAATATCACTCTCCCTTCCTGCAGCTTCCAGCAACTGGTATTCTGCTCTTAGCCCTCATGATTAGTAGCTACTGATAGCCTTGTCCTCCGGGAATATGAATTTCTGGTCTTATTATCTCATTGTCCTCAAAACAGTCACAAGAAAATAGGTTCAGATGAGAGATAGTGACTGGGTCGAGCAAGGAATTCAAAGCAACTTTAACGAATTTCCACATACATTCGCTGACACTGAGATAAAAGCTTCTAATGAGTCCTTATTCTTAAACCTGAAAATTTAAAATGTCCATGTATAACATTTAGCCATTATTCTTATTCTTACTACTACTACTACTACTAATAAGATTTACCCCACCTTCACCCTAAGGTCCCAGGGGGGTGTCATGACAATTTGAAATGCAACATAAAAAACAGTTTAAAACATTACAATCCTAAGAAGAGGGTGGGTTGTAAAAATATACACCTCAATTGTCAAACTCCAAGGTTAAGAGATACATCCTCTGCATTCAATGAAAGCTGAATAGTGAAGGTTTCAGACATTGCCTCTGTGGGGAGGAAGGTCAACAACTTAGAGTTGCCACAGAATAATCATGCCACTTCCAACTAGGGCATTGGTAGGAGTTTTGTGCAGAGTCTCAGATTTCCTGCCCCTTCTCCCATTTTTTGCAAAACAGACTTTGCTTACTGGGTTGCTGTGCATGCTCTAAAGCATAGCACTGGCAAGACCCCAGCAACTCAAAGCTGCATCAATACATATATAAATCAGAAAATGCAAAATGTGGGTCACACGTCTCTGTCCCGGGTCTTTATAAGCACCTAGCAACGCTCTTAACTTGCAAACCCAGAGCAAGAAAAGTAGCAATTCCTTACCGTGGAGAGCTTTCTTTCTTGACCAGATTGAGGTGGAAAAGTGAAGGCGCCAGGCACACGGCTATGTTCATGGGTGTCATCTGGTTCTCTTCCACGGAAGTGACATCATTTAGGAAACACAGCAGAGTCTGCAAAACCTCCCTGTTTTCATCTGACATCAACATGATGGCAGCCTGGACCGCCTGAAGCCGTTGTTCTTTTGGAACATCTGAGGGAACGAAATGTGCCACTTGATAAAAATTTGATTGTAAATTCAAACAAGAGCTTTGGGACATCAGTTACGATCTCACCTCCAAACTCCAATTTACTTCTGGAAGAGAACTACACTTTTTGTGTGTGCAGCAATGGTAAGTTTTTCTCGTTCACATCCTGTGACCTACTTTGTGCCTTGCTGTTCGCCAGTGGTGCAGTCAGGTCGTTTTAGACTCTGGACTTGAATGTCCCTTCACTTGCAGTATAATCGTATGCATGCCAACTCAGAAGTAACTCTCATGGAGTCAAATGGGACTGATTCCCAGGTCAGAGTGTATGGTATTAGAGTGGTGCCTCGCAAGACGAAATTCGTTCTGCGAGTGTTGTCGTATAGCGGAAATTTCATCTTGCGAAGCACGGTCGGAGGAAGCGCGGTTTTGCGAAAAAAAATCGCAAAACTTTTTCGTTTTGCGAGTCACGGCCAAAGGAAAATTCATCTTGCGAGTCACCCTTTAGTTAGCGAATGCCTTTCGTCTAGCTAGTTTTTCGTCTAGTGAGGCATTCGTCCTGCGAGGTATCACTGTACAGCATTACTTCAAATAGAAGCAAGCCCTGCTGCATTTTGTAGCTTAGCAGGGCCCCCGACTTCTTATCCAAAGTCCTGCCCTGAAGGCACCACTGCTGTTCACCTTGTGCCGTTTTAGAAATTAGAAACCAGAAAATAGCACCACTGCACAAGCTGGCTAAGCTAGTAGTAAATTGCCTTAAACTGTGTCTGTGAAATGCTCAGTGCTCAATACCCAAGCTGTGCTACATTGGCAGGTGGTATGAAGCCTCTGGAATGGCCAGAACTGGTATAAAATATAATAGCAGGTGCCTTGTTGCCGCCTTCGCCTGGTCAACGGAGCACCTTGCATTTGCCCAACTTCAGGCTCCTATGTCTAGCCAATGAGCTGAGAGGCACTGGCTGGAAAAGATCTCTACTTTAAAAATCTTGTCCTTTTTCCTCTACCCCTACTACTTGTAGTAGTAACATGTAACTGATCCACCAGGACCATTAAGGTGATGCACTCTGTTAAAAAGCAACCTCACAAACCAGCAATAAAACAGACACTTATGGCAATATTCCAAGTTGTGCTGTTTCCGCTTTATCTCCTCCCTGCTGCAGCCCCTGCCTGCATCCCTCCCAGATCTGCTAGGAAGGACTGGGGCTCTGGGGCTGATTGTGGAGGTGGGCAGGGGGCTGTGGGGGGGGAATCCTTTCAGCTATCATTGTCTGCTCTACTGGCAGATGGGCACGGCTGGGCTTCACCCATAAAGCCCGATAAAACCCAGTAAAAATACAGTCAGTAGCATAAATACAGTTTAAGTACAGTCAGGAAGCAGAGATCCAAAATTAAACCGGCACAGTAGCCCTTAAAACCCTGGCAGAATACTGAGGTTTTTTTGTAAGTCCTTTCTGTCCCTGCAGAGTTCATCTGGACAGTTTTACTGCTGCAGTTAAATCTCTGGGAAGTGGAGAGGGACACGCAGTGAACAGGGACCTCATTTCCTTTCGACAGTGCAATGCCATAACATTGCATGCTCTTTTCTAGCCAACATTGTTTGTGGCACAACAAGAAAAGACCAGGGAAGCTTGTGAAATGTATGTCCTCCTCTACAGAGCCAAGGGGTGTATGTGTGTGTGTGTGTGTGGGGGGGGAAGTTTAATAAATGCATGAATGGAGGAAGCATAAATATTACGCCTGATAAAACTAATTCACAAGCCACCACTCTGTTCACTCAGCTTGCATTCAAGGTTCCCCTGTGTGAATCAGACACCAAACCAATGAAAGAATAGGAGAAACTGCTTTATAGTACACGCTTCAGCAAGCCGTTATCTTCTCTTTATTTGAAGATTCAGGCTGCAACTCTAGACCCAGTTTCCCCGGGAGTAAGCTTGATCGAACTCAGTGGGATTTTCCCTTTGAGTAGATGTACCTGGGATTGCGATTGTGCTGTCAGTCAAGCATTTTATTTGAACTTTTCTTTTTCCAAGAGGAAAAAGATGGTGAGGTGAATATATTACAGCTCCAAATTCCTAGGCTGGGGGGGGGAATGCCATGTTTTCAAGAGAACAGGAGTGGACAGACTTCTTTATGCTGGGGGAGGGGGATATCTTCCAGCTCCTTTTATAAACCACAGGGCTTGGGCCCACCAGCCAGAACCAATCACAACTTCCTTTTCTCACCTGCTTTGCCCCCCTCCCCATTGTAAAGCATGTACAGAGGACCAAGGAAAATCCAGGGTGGCTGGAATTTTGATTGATGCTCTGCCCATCCATGCATTAGAACATGAGAGATGCTGAAATTTTACCCTATGGAAAACACCACACTGGATAGACATAGCATTTTCCACCTTGGGATGCTGCTGGTTCTAAAGCAGGGAAAACAGGAACATGGTGCGCCATGAAACAATTCCGGATCTTAGCAAGAAAATTACAAAAAAGAAAACCCTTCTTTTGAAATTACGGACTATCTGCAGATTGTCTTTCAGTGAAACAAAACTGAAGCCCACTGTTAGTATTTTTACACACCAGAAAATCACACACACCCTTTCAATAACTGGTGTTATTTAAGAAGTTTTGACTGCAGCCCTGGCTTGGGTTTCATGGGAAAATGCAACTTGCTGCTCCTGCCGGTGTCTCCATTTCCTCCTCTTACTTTGGGGCCAGCTGATTTTATGTGTTTGCTGGTAAATCAAACAGCAAGGTGAGAAAGGATTTTGTTGTTGATGCTGCTGCTGCTAGTATGATGTCAGCAAATGCATTAGACTAGGGCTTCCCAAGTCCCTAGCTGGTTTTAGGACTACAATTCCCATCATCCCTGTGCACTGGTCCTGCTAGCTAGGGATGATAGGAGTTGTAGTACACAATCAGCTGGAGACCCAAGTTTGGGAAAGCCTGAATTAAGCCAGACTCTCAATAGTTTAAAGGCCTAATAGTCCACATTCACTAATAACAGAAACAACCCTAGTACTTACATTGATATATGTGGAGGAACGTTTCTCCTAATTTGCTAGTGAGCAGAGGCTCAGGCAGGTCCCTGAAAAACTGCTTTACCATATCTGCCACATCATACGCTGACTGGTCTTCATAGTTGACATTTTCAGGAGAGCTTTCGTTCATGTGGCGTAAGGCCTGTATTCGGGATTTCACACCTGACTTTCGGAAAAGGCCCACCTAAAAGATAAGCCACATTCTGTTAGCTATGTAGCCATTTGGCATTACAATCAGTGTGAAAAATACACATTATAAAGAAGTATCTTTAAAAAACCAAACAACCTGAACCACAATTGCTGTAATTAAATAAGGATCAGGGCATATTCCAGTCAATGGGTTGGCTCCAAAAATATGCAAGTTGCGCTCTACTCACGGAAGTCAAGAGGATAGTTTTGCAGATTTCTCTCTCCTATGTCATCCAAAAATCTACTTCTTTGGATGGCAGAGAGACCACCTTGAGCAGTATGGGGAGACTACAGGAGGAAAGGGGGAATGGGGGGGGAAGCTCCCCCATTATTTCTGTGAATGGACTCCTCCACTGTGAAAATTTTTTGACATTCTGTTTGCAAAAGGACTACTCTGAATCTGAGTCTGTGTAACAGTATCTATAGCTTCCTCCATATTTTATTCATGTGGTCATTTCCCTACTTTTGCACAGTTCCGTGGTCCCACCATGTGATGCCTCTGTGCTGTGCATAAATGTTAAGAGATTAAGGTAATGTGACAGGAACATCTGTACTCCAATGTTTGTTAACATCATCAAAACACTTTTAAAAAAAAGCTAAACAGGGGAACACAAAAATAGTCACTGTTTAAAACCTAGAAATGCTGAGTAAACAGGCACATCACTTGGGCAATGAATTCAAACTACAAGAAAGAAGATTCCACCTAAACATTAGGAAGAACTTCCTGACAGTAAGAGCTGTTCAACAGTGGAATTTTCTGCCAAGGAGTGTGGTGGAGTCTCCTTCTTTGGAGGTCTTTAAGCAGAGGCTTGACAGCCATCTGTCAGGAATGCGTTGATGGTGTTTCCTGCTTGGCAGGGGGTTGGACTGGATGGCCCTTGTGGTCTCTTCCAACTCTATGATTCTATGGTGTCAAAATGGTCTCTAAAAAGGTCATTTCCCATATAAACTACACAAGAAGAGACCCATTAAATGGGGTGGCTGTAATTTTTTCAACTACAGTACAGTTCTATCTGCCTGTAACATGCAATCCTCTCCTTCACACACCCTTATCAGTAGGTTTACTAGATTTACCTCAGCCTATTCATGTGACACTATTGAGTCTTTAATAATAATAATAATAATAATAATAATAATAATAATAATAATAATTTATTTATACCCTGCCAATCTGACTGGGTTTTCCTAGCCTCTCTGGGTGGCTTACATCATATATGCACTAGTTCCTTTTTATGTTTCTGAAAGCCACAACAGAACCAGTGGTGGACCCAGAACAACTGTTTGCCCAGTTACCCTTGAAGCGGAGTGAAAATCGCCATCCGAAGTCCACCACAGATGAAATCAAGTTCCCATTTTGCTGCACTCCCTCCAACGTTTAGGCAGTATCTGCTTGCTAGTATGGTAAAACCACACTGCTCTCAGATGCGACAGATTAACTACCTTAACGGCAGACTCCTTAACTCTTGCAGAGGGTGTGTATATTGGCTGCCAGATCCAGATCTTCTTCCAGTCTGTCAGTGTCTCCAACCCCAAGTTGTGCTATCTTAAGTCATGCTGTGCTGTCAGTGGTTTCTCATATCAAGGCCTTGCACACCAAAGAAAATATAATTTTCTCTAAATAAAACAACTGAACGCACACATTTTCAAAAAGTGCTGAGGACCCGTCTTTGTACATTTTACAGGCAAATGGGGTAACCCATGCATTCTGACTGCGTTTAGCTGTTTTGTTTGACAGTTATTTTCAGATTTTATTATTTTCAATCTTTTTAAATAATTTATCATATACAGTCCTTTGTCCTGGTATTGGTGCCAATGAAGTGTGGACGAGAAACCTTTAAATACATAAATGAAATAGCTCAGCTACTGTGGCAGACATTCAGAAAAGATTATTTCTACCTATATCATATATTGGTTGCCAAGTAATAGCTGGATTTGAAGGACATAATTTTCAGACTAAGTCTTCTTTCCTATCCTGTTGCCTTAGCTGGGTAGAAGATGTGGTAGGGATTAGTTACATAGGCTTTCTGTGATACATATATATTTCCCCCATGTGCTTTCTTCTGCAAGAAGCTGATAATTCTTCAAATGAGCTGTCTAGCAGCTTTGCACAGCACTGTCCCTTTTCCAGCAGTTCTCATAAATGGAATGCCCCAGGGCAAATTCCTGTGTACAAACCACATTTTAATTCCCAAGTGAAGTTGTGTTATACCACTTGGGATCTATTAAGGTTATTTTTCCTCATTTCAAAGTAGGAGGGATGACGACATAGTGAGAGGGGGCGGGAATCTATGAGAAAAAGAGATTTGGCATGTTTCCGTTTTCAAATTATAGAACTTAAGTTTTCCTTTGCCTCTCCATATATATTTGTCTCAATTTATCATTGCACTGTTTGACTCAGGACTGATGTTTCTTAATAACTATATTGATGGGCTTACATTTTGCACAGCTTATAAAGAATCCCACCTCTCTACTGGAAACAAATGTTTTACTTATCAGAAAACTGACTTTAAATGCAAACTTTAAAATGCTATATACAAGAAGCCTCATGGACTAAATGTCAACACAAAAAACAATGTAAATAGTTCTGCATTCCAGCATAATTTATGGTCAAATGTGAAGGCTGGAGTCAGAACAGAGCAGAAAACCAACAATAAGTGACTGCAGCACTGAATTTATTTAATACTAAAAGACTGAATTTGTTCTAAGCTGCATCCATCTCTTCATCAGTCTGAGTAATAGAAGCTCTTGTGCCAAACATTAAAAAAATCAATATATAAAAAGGCTAAGCTCTGAATCTATAGTGGCTTGTTACTTGCTGTTCCTCATCAGTAACCAGTCTGCAGCTAATCATTGTTTGAACCCATTTTGCTGATCTTTTATGTTTGAGGTTTATTTTGTGATGCACTGGAGGAGTTGGTATAAGTTATGGTTGTGTTAAACGCCTTGGGCATCTTAATGATAGAAAGGCAGGATAGAAAACCTATTGTTGTTGCTGCTATTATACTTAAGAGGTTCCTTCAAACTATTTCTGCTGCTGATATGATTCACTTAAAAACTTGCTGTTCCATGAGAAAAGCTGGAGGGGAAAGACAAGCTTTTTCAAGGGGCGAAAAGAGCCTTGGAGCACTGAAGACAACCAGTGGGCCTTTATGCTGCTTACCCCTATTATATTTTATTTCTTGAAACTATTAATAGAAAACAAAATATATCGCACAATAGTAATCACATCTCCTTTAAAATAAAATAAAAAAATGAATGGAAACCCCTGGGCTTTACCTTGTTTACTGAAGAAAAGAGTGCAATGCAGCCCTCTAACACTCCAACACATACTTGCATAGCCTATCAATAAAGGCAGAACTGAAAAATAATGTATGTGTCCTCGATCCAGAGCTTTTTTGCACATATCCACTGCTTCATGCTCATGCACAGCATGTCTTCCAAACCATCACTCTTTGGGACCATTTATACAATTGCTTTCAAAATGGCATGTGGCTGGTGGAGCAGACATTTGGGAATGTTGGTAAATGGCACTACCTTAGCTTACAGCCAATACAGTATTTACATGCTGGCTCTCTTCTATTGCCTTTCTCTCTCTCTCTCCCCTCCCCCTCTTTTTAAAAATGTTTTTCTCATCACACACAATAGAGGAAAAGCATTAGCCCATACGGTTTCTCAATGCTCTGGTGTGGCCAGCCAAAAGGTCAGAGCACAACACGGCACTTGAAGCTCACTTTAAAATAAGTCTCTCTAAATTACACTTGAATCAGAAGCAAGGATCAGATTCCATGAAAGCAGAATTAAATCTCTTGCTGCATTACACCCTGATGCTGCTAATCTCTGTTATTGTTCAGTGATTTTTGTCTGACCTTTTTATTTTTTGTTCTTTGAAACTGCTAAACTGCACTTCCAGATATGCTACTGAAAACCCAGTAGTAATGAGATGTAAGCATTTTTTTTTCTTGGTAGGGTAAGCCCACTGGTGGTAATTATTACTGTAAGAGAACAGGTCAGAGAGGGTAACTGAATTAATAATATATTACTGGTGCAGCTAACTCCTTTTTAATAAAGGTTGTGCATGTCTCTAAGACCAGAATGTGGAGATGGGGGTTCGCTGTCCTTCAAGATTCTCAGAAGACAGACAACCTCTATCCATAAAACGATTGAGTTTGTTTCATCTACTTTTTTTCTGATGTCTTCTGCTAGGAAGCTTCAGATTTGGGCAAGGGGAACATAGAGATAAATTTATGGGTGTATCCACAACCAAATATACATGAATAGTAGCCATAAGACCAATGTCATTCTGTATGCTAGAAGAGAAAACATTTTAGTTCTAAGATAAGATTTATTTATTGTCATTGTACAAGTACAAGTACAATGTTGTACAAGTGCAACAAAACTGGTTGCCCCTTCTACAAACAACAGACACTGTAAGTCCATTGTTTATCTGCAAAATGGGACCAACAGTTCTATACTTTCTAGGGTTGCGGTAAAGGAATTTGTATGCACATAAACCTACAGAAATGAAGAACCTACCTGATCCAGGCAATTGTTGCGTAAATAGCGCAGCGCTTGTTGTATGCTCTGTGGAAGGGGCTGCCCTGTTCTTTGCACATGAACTATTAAAGGCACACCAAATATGTTTTTATCCTTGTAGTCTGGAACCTTCATCCTCTTCATGAACTTTGGTACAGACCTAATGATGATAATAATAGTACAAATAAAAAACAACACAACCGTGTATCCCATAAAAACCTACCTATCTCTATGGTGGACATACATCATTCCTCCCTGATCACACAGTGTGTGGGTGCTGTCCTGAAGCATGAAACAGGTTTCTTACCCATGCAGCCCCTGAGTTGTTTGAAAGTTCAGAAGTCACACATTTGCAGAAAAATAACAGCCTAGTCAATTCTCACACCCACAACCAATCAATAACCCACACCAACATTTCCCATGTAGCCACTGGGTTGCTACAGAATGAGGACTGAACAGGAACCAAAAGAAAAACACAAGAAAAGTCTGGCTGGATCAAATCGAAGGTCCACCTAGTCCAGCATCCTGTTCTCACAGTTGCTAACCAGACGCCTGCCCACAGGACTTGCATGCAAAAGCACTCTGCTCACTTGTGGTTCCCAGCAGCTGCTCCTCAGAGGCCTGCTGTTTCCAACACTGGAGGTAGTGCATAGCTAGCATAGGTTATAGTAGAGGCAGCAAACAACCCTTTCTTTACTTTGGCTGGTTTACATTACATTCATACTTCATGTTGTGTTTGCTTCATGTTGTGTTTTTTCGCGTTACGTCCCGCAGCAACCCGGAAGTACCGGAACAGGTTACTTCCGGGTTTTGCTGCTCACGCATGCGCAGAAGCACTAAATCACACTTCGCGCCTGTGCAGAAGCGCCAAATCGTGCCGTGTGCCTGTGCAGACACAGTGCTTCGAGTTGCGGGCATTTCACATTACAGACGGGCCTCGGAATGGATCCCGCCCGTAACACGAGGTACCACTGTTAATATAATTCCAGCTAAAACATCTAACCCTCAAAGATGCACACCACATTTAATGACCTGCCTCTTTCCCCTTTAGTGTTTTGGTTGGGGCATTTGCTTCACTTTAGATGACGTGTGCTCTGTATGGAAGATGAACTTAAGTCACTGCATTTCTCCAGTTTTCCAGGAGCAACATAGAAGGGTTTGATAAAAGGAGCAGCAAAGATGGAAAAAGGAAAGAGTTAACTGGGAGCAAATAGGTTTCGTTCCTACAGCAGAATTTATAGAGGCTTTACGTTTTGCACATTTTATGCTCTCGGTAGTGGAACTGCCATTGGCAATCAAACATATTTGTTCTACAAGAGAGCATCCTCGGCAACACAGCTTTCAACTAGCTGAGCCCGACACACTTCCTTAGAAAATGCTTGACAACTTGAAGTGCAATAAATAATGGCAGAAGATTAAACTTGAAAGCATGTAGAGTTAATTTCCTCAGTGTGGCTCATTATGTCTGTAATCTCAAATTGCATGATTTATCATTACCATTCAATTTTAGAATTACAGTGAGGGAACATTACATGCCAAATTCGAAGCTCAAATAATGGATTATGGGGGAACTCTCAGGGTTCTGCTTCAGTTCAGTGAGTTTTTATTTCTGAAACAAACAAATGCAGGCAATAGAAACGCCACAGATGTACCTTTGTGAGGAACATCATTTTAAGTGGAACTGAAGCAAGTTTCTCCTGTGTGAGGTGGGAAAGCAGACACGGTCAAAAGAAGCCATTTGAGGAGTACAAGAGAGGTGGAGATACCTAACGGGCTCAGGGCAACCAGATGCAGTTGCAGGAGACTGCTCAAGTAGAAAGTTAGGATTCCAACCCATGCCCCCGATTGCTGTGAGGGGGTGGCTGGATGGGGCAAAGGCCTCTCTCTACCCAGCTCAGAATAGCTCTACTGACCTCTGCAATTTACTGATCCTCCCAATGGAAGTACTGCCTGCCTGAAGTTTGGATTGCTCTGCTAGTCGCCAGTTATCTTCTCCTGTCATGCAGGAGAATGAGGTCCAACTCCTCAATGGGGAGCTCCTGCTTTTGCAGAGACTCTGCAGTTCATTAGGAGAGCACATGCTTTGAGTGTTGGAAGATCCTAGATTCCGTTCCCTGAATCTCCAGTTCCCTGAATCTTCAGTTGTAAAAGAAGCACACATAGCCAATGATGGGAAAGAACTCTGTCTGAGACTAATTTGCGTAGCAAATTATTATGGGCTAGATAGACAAATAGTCTGACTTAAGCAAAGCATCTGCCTCAGGTGGTGGAAGCTGGAAGGCAGTGGCAGAGAATGAGATCCCTTCTTGTTCTTCTGGGTCAGTGCAGCATTCTAAAGCAAACAAATGAAGGCAATAGAAACGCCACAGATGTACCATTGTGAGAAACATCATTTTAAGTGGAACTGAAGCATCTGAAGTGAAACTGAAGTGAAACTGCTGGCCATCTATATTTGGCCTAGATGCTACCTCCAAATGCTTCACAGCTACTGCCACTGGACCAAGAGAGCAGGCAGACATTCCAGGCCACTCACTGTAGCAGACATACATTGCTCTCTCATGGCAAACAGTGACTGGGTTAGCTACTCGCCCATCAGGATGTCCTGAGAAGTTAACATGTGAAGAGGGAAGAGTGTAGCAAATCAGAAGATCTGGACACTCACATCCTGTGATTCATCGCCCCCATTGCTATTATTATTATCATCTTTCAGCCTCTTCTCTTTCCTCTTTATTTAACTTGACAGATAATTCTCTCTGCACTGTATATTTTGTGAATGGATGATATCTAGCACAAATCTCTAAATATTACTTTGCAGTTGAACAAGTACTGTACAACATATAAACTGCAAAGCCATTCCATTAATTTAAGGGAAGTTTGGTTACAAACGTGGTGCCTGTATTTATTTCTCTTGATTATTTTTTATTATAGTTTTACTACTACTGCAGACATGGAATCTCCTGGGAGTGCTCTGAGACAGCCTTTCTGAATTATGCTTCCTGGGTGACTAGACCCAAAAGTAACAACTTTGCTTTCATTGCCTTTGGCTGTAAAATGAGAGCAATAATCCTTAGCACTCTCACAGAGGCCACTAAGATGCCAGCTAATGCTATAAAGTACTCAGCCAGAATATGTTATGTTAGAACAATTGCTGTGGGCAAATTTTATTTGTAGACTCTGGAACTGAACTACTTTTAAGTAAGACACTCTGCACAATCTACAAGACCATGGCTAGAAAACTGAAACTCACAAGTGCATGCCCAAGCACCCTCATCTCTGAAATCTTTAATATATGCAGAGGAAGAGATCTGAATGCCATTTCATGAAGATGATATTGCGACAGAAAACCTCAGTGTAGATGACAGAAGTGATACCGACTACAGCAAGAAAGAATATTAGTAATCTGTGTTGCAGTCTGTGTCAGTTCCAGATTCCAAACTAAATTTGTCCCCAGTATTTTATGCTGCATGACATACTTAGATGGCTGTATAGCACACCCATCTGATTCTCTGATCTTGTTCTAGGGAGATCCAACTTTTGGTTCATAATTTACCCTGCATCGACAGTTTACTCATAGTAGCAAGGCAGTGACAGCAGCATCCTGGAAATCGCTGAGAACCATTTTAATATCACCCTAGTATGAACGTGTAGGAGTTTTAGTATGTCTAACAAAACTTGCATATAGTAAGTTAAGTTTATTGAAATGTGGAGTTTATTTATAAATTTGTAGAATATGAAATGTCAAGATAATATGTAACTCTATGTATTATTTTCATTGATATAATGCCTAACCAATATTGTTGCTGGTTTTTTTTTAAAAAATTAAAGGTAGGATTATTTATATATTATATTTGTATTTTACTATTATTATTTTATTTTATTTTTTGAAAAAGGAATTTACCCTCAATGTTTTTTCTTCCCAACGTTCCATGCTCTTCTATTTACTTGCCACACATTTTAGGATCTCGTAGTGGGATGGGAGTAGAGACATCACTATTCCCTGCCTAATTCTAAATTAGTTGCCGAATCAATTGACCGTTTACCCTTTAGGTAGCAAAAGAACAAAAACACTGAAACTTCTGTAATGAGAATGACAACTAACTGAACCGAAATGGCTGTAAACTGGCACTGTAATTGCTCTGGCACAGCCCCGTTAAACAGTCAGATTTGGGTTTAGACCCATGTAACATGTATTTCTAATGAAGCAAGTATTTGGCACTGTAGTGCTAATGCATTCTATCAACAAAAGGATTTCCGCTTGTGCAATGGAACTCTCCCTCTCCTTCCCCTGTGCGCCTCCTAAAACTGTTCTTGGGTTTCCCTCAACCTTCTGAAGGTTTGGGGAAGAAGCAGGGTGCGTGTGGGGAGAGAATAGGAGGGGGAAAGCTCTGTTGCACAAGTGGGAATCCTTGTACTGATGGAACGTGGTAGTTGGATGCTGCCCTTGGTCCTGAATGGAGGTGCATAGAGGTGTTGCCACCCTCTAAACATCTCTGCAGCACCACAACATGTGTTTAATGCTTAAATAGCCGAAACTTCTCTTCCTGATGAGGTAACGATCTTGGCATGGACCCTTGGACCATTAGTTCACCTCCCACAGATGGAAATAGGAAATTTTGTAATTTTAGAAATATAAAATGGGTTTTCACCATAAAAGCAAAATGAAGCTTCTGTCATTGGGTCCTTTCAGAGGTGCAGAGAGACTGGGGCTACTTCCAGATTTTGAGACCCCCCCCCCAGCCATAATAACAATAACAACAACAACAACAATAATAATTGACAGCATACCAAAAAAAGTCACCCCAAAAGGAGTGCCTTTGGGGAAGGGTCATCTAAGGTAGAGCACCTGCTTTGCATGCAGAAGGTTCCAGATTCAATCCTTGGCATCTCCAAGTAGGGTTAGGAGCATCACCTGCCTGAAACCCTGAACACCTGCTGCCAGTCAGTACAAAAAATGCTAAGCAAGACGGACCAGTGATCTGACTCAGTAGAAAGCAACTTTCTATGTTTCTTTTGAGTATAGTACTTTGTTTATATGATAGGCTAAACTTAGAAGACATGTTCACCACTATGTAATCTTGTGTCATCATGTCCTATGCATTTTTATTAATATTTAGGAACATTCTTAATACTTTAATTTGGCAAACTCTGTATCAGTTGATGACAACAACAACAAAAGAAAGTCTTTATACCAAATCCACATCTCTTATTTGCTTAAAGTCGCAACCCAAAGTTAAAAGTATCTGTGCGCCACATTTTCGTCTGTTGCGAATTAAAACAAGTTGCAAAACTTATCCAAAACTAAAATTTGAGTTTCCCTTTCAGTTTGAGGTCCAGGTGAAATGAGTCTTCCAGACCCTCCCTCTGATCAGCCCTCTCTGTGTAATCCAAACTGCCCAAGAGAGTTATCAATGTACTGTACGTTTCAAGTAAAAAAACCCACATGGTCACAAGGATGACCTCTAGACTAAATGAAATAAATAAACAGGAAAAAACTGCTGCAACAGCCATTCCTTGGCTATATCAAACGCTTCACCAAAAAGATTCCCCTATGTCAAAGTGCATATTGATGGAACAAGTTGTCTTGATTTTACGATGAACATAATTTTTAGGCTTCATCATGACAGTATGCTGAAAAAAGTGCAAATGCCTTAAACTATGTTGGTACTCACCAAGTCCAGCCATGCTTGTTTGACATGGAGTATTTTTCCATGATGGCAGTAAGTCGAAGCAGGGAAAATTTTTGCAGCAGATTTAACTGAGCAGCTGACTGACTGCTGATCTGCAGTGATCCTATGGCATGGCACAGTTGGTGAGAGATCTGAAAACTGTGCCAACGTAATCGCCTTTAGGCAAACAAAGTAAAAAACAGCAGAATAAGAAGTTTGATTATGGTGCTATGTTTGAGGCCTCTGAGAGATTTGTACTTGCAAGTATACAAGACTTCCTTCCACTGTCCATCCATACCGGTTGTTTCTAGAGACTACTCCCCACATTTAACTAACATAAAAACAAGCCATTTGAAAAAGTCTATATGTCTGAGAAACATTACAGGTATGATTAACATTCATAAAATACAAAATTTCAATTTACTTTTGCTCCAGTACATCCCATTCACAAAGAAGGTGATGCATCATCATGACCACAGGGTATAATCCAAAAACTTCATCTATCTATCTATCTATCTATCTATCTATCTATCTATCTATCATCTTTGGAACTCAGGATTTTCAAATCTATATCCAATTATTTTGAAGGGTACAAACCTGTTTGGCCTTGTAAGAGATGCTCCGACACCAGAATCTCTTCTGTCCCTAACACCAGTAGCTTCTGATTCATTGAGAGATGTCCCATCTCTGTCCATATCACTAGGTGTCGTCCGGCCATCCGATACAGAGTTCTGTTCAAAGTCTAATGCAATCTTGACTGGTGACCGGAATGATAAAGATCCACATTCACCAACGGATAGATCGTTGTTCTTCAGCTCTGGCAATATGTTTTTGGACCAGTCATCTACAGATTCTTGAAGCCCATTGACCTGCTGCAAAATGTCATCCAGATGAGGAAAGAGATTTTCCCTTTCCAAATCTAGAAGGTCTCCAGTACTGGCATATAAGTGAGAACCTGGAACGTTGTCATAAATGCTAACTCGACTCTCCTTTGGACAGATAGCAAGGGGGTTGGACTCTTTGGGTGTCGAGCACTTCTGATTGCTTAGAGAAATGCTGCCTGTCCTCCAGTTCACACGGTTGCTGCTATCTGTAGGGGAGAGGCTTTCTATGGAAAGTGCCTTGGGAAACGTTCCAGGTTTGTGGTCCTTCGGAATATGGACAACTAGGTTCTCCTGGGAATGAAATTCATTTCTACGATTCTGATCTATCACTTGCCTCAGTGCTGCTCCTGCAAGAACATCCAGGTCCTCCAGGTACATGCCGCCTCGTTTATTTGATTCATGGTATTTCCGTTCCTTTAAGGAGGGAGTACTTATGCCACTACTGCTAATCTCTGACTGGCTACTCTCACTGCTGGATTTAGCAGAGAAGGGAAACACTTGCTTCACTGTGTTTTGAGATGTTATGTTCTGGAGGTTTCCATTCCCAATTTGGACACATTGCATATCCTTTAGGGCTTTTGGCTCATGCTGAAGAACAGGTCTGCCTATCACTAAGTTACTAGTCCTTGTGGAGCATTTCAATTTTCCATGTGCCCCTTTGGCTTTGAGTGTCTCCATACGCTTCAGAAAGGTTTTAGCTCTGGTCCGTGTTAGTTTCTCATTGCCGAGGTGATGAGAGTCTTCTGGAGGATGGTAAGGGGTGGTGCCAACTGAGGTGGAGTCATGCAAAGGAGCGTTTTCTACACAATATTGTCCTGAACAGTCAAATGTCTCCCTGAGAAGGTTGCTGGCTCCAGAATGACTTCGATGGTCGCTTCCCCCACTACTCTCGCTGTGAATAGATGAGACGTCAGGCTCGCTCAGATCAGTAAGCACACTTTCACTGCTGGTGGTGATTTTCATTTTAATGTCCCCCAAGGACCCATGCTTGTCTGACTGATGAAGTAAGGTGTCAATGTCGTCCACCCGAGACCATCTGCGGCTCGTCCTTTGGAAAGTCCATTTGTTACTGATGGCACAAAGGTCTTCTTCATCAGAGTCTTCACTCTGAAAAAAGCACATAGATAAATTGAATGTCTTTCCCCTCTTAGCGTTACAGACTTTTAAAAAAAAATGTGATGCAGTTAAAGTTAAGCAGGCTGGGTGATACTGTTCTTTTTTCAAAGATAATGGATTACAGCCCTCCTTTCTTCACTTTCTAAAATTCCAATACAGGCTCTGAAATGCACAAATAGAGCTGTTTGACTGTGAAGTCAATATCCTTCAACATTAGCTCATTCAATAGATCCATTTGGAATGCACTCCCTCCCTCCCTCCCTCTTGCCCGAGAGCTTCACAAGCAAAAATCTCATGGACATTTACCAAATAAAATCACTGGGGGAATAAAATGAAACAGCTGGAACAATAAATTACGTATAATGCATTGCCATATTAATTCTAATTGGATGACCCCATCCCATGTGGCCAAGTGACATGATGTTTCTGTTCTTACTCTAATGGTAATATTAACTAATAATTAGAAAACTCAAATGTTGAGAACTGAAAACATCACTGTAGTCCCACAATAGTACCAAAGTCAAAGCATAAAGAAGGCCTATCTTGACACTATCGGGGATGTAATTGTGGGCACCTCATCAAGTGCAACAACTGGTGGACCCAGATGCACATCCCTGTTTAGTTCAATAAACTTTATACCAACACCACAATGGATTGGTTTGCATACCATATCAAACCATGGTTTAGTGCTAATTGCACAAGGATGAATGAGCCTGAGTAAACAAGCCTGTGCATGCCTCTCTCCTCCTGCGCGGCCAAGAGGACTCCACTACTGTTTAGTTTCACTTCCAACTAATCCTGTCAATATAGGACCAGAGACTGTGCTTTAAAACAAACAAAGTCCGAGTTCCGTCAGGGGAAAAGGTGGAGTGAAGCAGCAGCAGCAGCAGCAGCAGCAGCAGCAGCAGCAGCAGCAGTGCTTTGAAGTTGGCTTGTCAGAAACTTAATTCCTACAGTCAGAAAGTTAATTCCTACATAATGCTAAACTAGGAGTGTTTGAATGAAAAATGAGAAATTAAATGCTAGCAAAGTCTTGCTCCTGACTGCATGAAAGAAGGGGAGCAAAGGTTGTAAACCCAAAGCTTCACTTGAATTCATTCTAGCGCATGCTCACAGCACCAAACCACAGTTTAGTGTTACATGCAAACCAGTTCAGTGTAAATACTGTACAGGTATGTATCCTGATTCACACTTGCAACCGTCGCGGAAGGCTAGTTATATCTGGTTGTGTAATCCTGAAGCCATTTATATATAATTAAATCTCGTATCGGGAAATAACTATACATGGTTTGGTATAAATCCAGAATCCCTCTACCAACCAGCCCCAAAACATATAACCAAATATAAATAGCCCTCTTAGGCTGCAATCCTAAACAGCGCAGCTTAATTTCATGTAAACATGCATAAGACTGTGCTGCACAATGTCAAACGAACAATGGAAGATGAGAAACAGTTCACAGAGAATATGGACAGTGGGGGTGGTAATATAATATCTATACACCAAACCTACAGAAAACATGTTTTGGAAAGGGAAAACTTATGATACTGTTTAGCATCAACTAAAGTGGGTGGGAAATGAGTTCCACATTCCATCAGAAACTATGTGGGATTGTTTGTTGAACAAAAACACATTGGCTTTAAACTCAAGAGAGCTACAGTATAAGCAAAGCTATAGTAAACTAGCCACCTATGGGTACTGCACACTATCCATTATAGATGAGTGCTATTCCCGTATGCCTAACATCTAGAACTGGGAACCGTGGATCTAAATTGTGAGTTTGCACTTCAATATTTGATTCCCGCTTTTCCAACAGCAATGTTGAACGTAAGGCGGCTCACAATAATAATAAAATGGAAAAAGAGCAAATGTTACTACCACTCTAATCCTAGCAAAACCACAACAGCAAAAAAATAAAAATCAAACAATTAATATGATTTGCACATTAACATAAGAACATGAGAAACGATCCCTCTGCTGGATCAGGCCAGTTCTCACTGACCTGTGGAAAGTCTGCTACCGGGACTGAGCACTTCCCACTCCTGTGGTTTCCAGCAACTGGTATTCAGAAAGCATACTGTCCCCAGCTGTGAAACCACAGCATAGTCATTGTGGCAAGCAGCCACTGATGGCCTTGCTATGCATTCATTTGTCTCAGCCACTGAAGCCGGTGGCCATCCTTACATCTTGCGGGAGCCAACCCTATAGTTTAACTATGTCCTCCACACAGTACATAGTCTTCCCTTGTCCTTCCCATCGTTCTTATATCCAGAGATAGCGGTGTCCCGTTAACATACAAGGAAGCAGCTGCCGCTTCTGCAAAATTGTGCTTGGAATCAACTCTTTGTGGACAGAACAGTCGTACCTTGGCTCCCAAACGCCTTGGGAGTCAAACGTTCCGGCTCCGAACGATCAGAAACCAGAAGTGAGTGTTCTTGTTTTCGAACACTCTTTTGGAAGCTGAATGTCCAATGCGGCTTTCTGATGTGCCTGCGCAATTGGGAAACAATCAGAAGCCACGCCTTGCTTTCTGAACCTTTCGGAAGTCAAACGGACTTCCGGAACAGATTCCACTTGACATCCGAGGTACGTCTGTATATGGACTTTGTGGACTACACATTAATTGCCCACTGCAAAACCCCATGCTTTGCACTACATGCTGTGCGTTTATGGAACAGAATTGGCTGGAAGAATCCAATTTATTTATCTATAAAAAATATGTTCATCTCTCTATTCTTAAGAAACAAAACCAAAGCCATTTATAACAAACATACATAACTACAGTAAAAACCATGTAAAAATTTTAATCAGAGATCAACCAACTATGGCAGATGGATTTTTCTTAAATGGCTCCATAAGCTTGGCAGCACAGAGGTTTTCAGCAGATGTTAAAGGATTGAAACAGTAGGTGGCTGCTGAATTGCCATTGGCAGAGCATCCCACAGAAATGGGTTGATGACCCTAAGGGCTCTGTTTCTTGTTGCTGTCAGATGAGCCTTGCCAACTCGGAGGATGACTAACCATGCTCCTGCAAACGATCTCAGTGACTGAGCTGGAATAGAAGGGTTTTGGCCAGTCTCTAAGATACCCAGGACTTACGTTTTTCAGGGCTCTGAAAAATTCACACAATTATTTATGGACGTTGGAAACTATTGTCATCCTGGAAAGAATTCCCACTTTTAGAAGGAAAGCTTTAGCCCATAAACTGAAATCACCAGATTTTTTATTTTTATTTTAAAGACATGGGCTTGGATCCTACATAGATTAACAAAGTTTACAGTAAGTAAGTTTTCCATCCAATCTGCCCCCCTGCCCCACCTAAAAAAAAAACCTCTCTGGGGGGGGGGGTTCAGGGGCCTTCCCCGACAGTGTGGGCTGGGGATAGCTGCTGTGTGGGGTAAGGAAGGGACAGGATGCTTTCCTTCCATGAACTTCCTTTACTTAACTAATCTTCATTGTATAGGGAAGCTTTTAATGTTTCATATTTTATTATGTTTTTATACCAGTTGGAAGTGGCCCAGAGTGGCTAGGGCAACCCAGTCAGATGGGTAGGGTACAAAATATAATATAATATAATATAATATAATATAATATAATATAATATAATATAATATAATATAATATAATATAATATAATATAATATAATATAATATAATATAATATAATATAATATAATATAATATAATGTACGGAAGTGAGAGCTGGACCATCAAGAAGGCTGATCGCCGAAGAATTGATGCTTTTGAATTATGGTGCTGGAGGAGACTCTTGAGAGTCCCATGGACTGCAAGAAGATCAAACCTATCCATTCTCAAAGAAATCAGCCCTGAGTGCTCACTAGAAGGACAGATCCTGAAGTTGAGGCTCCAGTACTTTGGCCACCTCATGAGAAGAGAAGACTCCCTAGAAAAGACCCTGATGTTGGGAAAGATGGAGGGCACAAGGAGAAGGGGACGACAGAGGATGAGATGGGTGGACAGTGTTCTCGAAGCTACTAACATGAGTTTGGCCAAATTGCGAGAGGCAGTGAAGGATAGGCGTGCCTGGAGTGCTCTGGTCCATGGGGTCACGAAGAGTCGGACACGACTGAACGACTGAACAACAACAATATAATATAATATAATAATATGGCTCCAAGACTGATTTTCATTATTCTCCCCTCCCCACAACTGCCCAACCACATGCCCAACCCCACATTGCTCAGGAGGGTTCTACTGATCCTTCCTAGAGGGTTTTTCAGGAAGTGCAGTGGCTGGGAGAAGAGGGGACAGATTACGTTCCTTAGAAATAACTGGAGAGGTCAAAGTCAAATTAATGTTACGCGGATTCTTTTGTCATGTGAGCCTTCCTTCCCAGATTCTTATATAGGGCTGGATTTGACAAAATAGTTATGCTCGTGTGAGCTACTGCAATGAGTCTTGAAGCACCATGGAGCTTTCTCCCCTCTCCTCCGGCCATGCCCCCAATTTGGCTCTGGGGGTCAGCAGAACCCCAGAACATCATGTGTGAGGAGGAGAGGGTCAACTGTTTTGTCTGGCAAGTGGAAACTCTTGCACTGAGAGAATGAGTAGAGGACCCGATCTAGGCCCAATTGCTGTGCGACGCAGGGATCAGGCCTGATCTGCCCGACTCCCACTTTTCATCACCATGAGTTGCTAGACTTGCAGATACAATAGCAGCTCTGTCACTCAGTGGGTTAGGAGCACTCTGTAATATCAGACTAAGCCCATTTAAAATAGCCACTCAAATTCCCAAGAAAATTACTATCCAAAAGTAAAGGCAGCATTTTTATAAATTTATTTCAGCCAACAACCTCCAACAGCTGTACATTTTCATCCAACATGTAGAAAATCTGCAGCTTCGTCTATCACCATAATTTAGAAGTGTTTAAATTATAAACCTCCCACAATCTTATAAGGGCCCCTGCTAAAATTTGAATAAAGATAAGGTAGTAAAAATTTAAATTACCGCATCATGTTTATTCAAATTTGATGGGGACAGCAGGGATCAGATAAAATTTCTCTAAGATTGGCTAGATTGGGTCTTTGGCTCAGCAGATGATTATCTACAAACATCATGCCACACAAAAACATAAGCATTCCATTAGATAATCTGCACCTTTACTTAGCACTATTGCATGGCTCCCCAAGAATACTCTTGGGATACAGAAGTGAGGCTGTTTTGAACATTATTCTAGGGGTTCAGGGAACTTTTGATAGTCAGACGATGCTCAATTATCTCTCCACTTAAACTGAGAGATAAGAAAGGCTTTTCCCACTACTGTACATACAATCCCTTTGCACCTCCTTTTTGTGACGCAAGAGAACAAACCAGGAGGGCTTTGACAAACCGGTGTCCTGTTTTGTCTGAACCACCAAACCATTGTTGCCAGCATCAGAACAATCCAGAATATTATTGAAGTTGATTTAATATCTTGGCTTGTTCCAAAGTTGGTAACTGTAGTTTCCCAATTCAGAAAAAAACAGGAAACTATGGAGAATTAGAAGCTTCCTTGCTTAATCATGACTTGCATGAAGGGGTAATCAATGGGGTTTTGAGCATTGGGGGGGGGAGGTTCACTCATATATCAGCTTATTAAGCAGGGATGTGATCATCCAAATGCAGCCACTGTGGCTGACAATAGTGTGTGCTGGAATAATTAAAGATAATCCCAAGTTAAACAAGCTAGCTGGCAATGTAATTTGACTTTGTTCTGAAAATTATATCTAACAATAAAGAGCACAAGCCAGTTTCTATGTGTAATCAGTTGGCCCTTTCAGCTGAGAAAACTGCCAAAAATGACACTAATTGTCACCGAGCATGATGATATATTTGACTTTATTCACTAACAATACAGCTGAGATAGCAAACCATTGTCCAGTATGAAAGGAATTTGTTATCTCGCAGTGGCAATTTCACACCTGGGCTTGCTCCTTCTTGTGCATGAATATTGCCATTTTGGCTGCATAAGAACTGGCACTTGCAGAACCGAGTTCATGGTTAGCAAACGATGCACTGCAGCCTTCCAGTGCAATCTCTTGTGTGTGACAAAGGGCAAAGCTAAATGCTTTCCCACACTCCCCAGCACAGCGCTGCAATAGTCACAGGGATTATCCTGTGAAGGAGTAGTTAACGTTGCCCCCCAGGATATCCCCATGCTTGGTTCTGAGCAACTTGCTATATGGATTGCTCAGCCTTCATTGGTCCTGATAATCAGGGAGTGCCAGCACAGACTGAAACTGCACTGCAGACAGGAGTGCCTGCTCCTAGGGGCCAAGGCAGTTTAAGCCCCCACAGAGTATTTTTTGAGAGAGCTGAGCCCCCTTCAATATTCAGAGGGTGTTCAGTTCTGCCTCATGGCTCCTCATAGCATTGCACAATGTCAGGGTGTCACGCAACTTATCCACATGATGTTGCAGCATCATGTGCATGACATCATGCGGTGTCACACACAAGCCTCCTCAGTCCTCTTAAGATGGTGCCTGTGACTGCAGATGTCTGAAGCACTGACAAATTACACCTGATCCCTTGAATTTGAACCACTTGAATCAGGCCCACACAATACACAGTGTGCATTCATGTGTGGCCTATCAATGACTGCCCCCATCCCCTTTATGTCTGAATCCAAGACAATATAGTGGTCAAGAAAAGTAGCCACAGTGTTGAGTGAAGCCAAGGGCCAGGCCCATCTGTGATATTACCTTTAGAGTGGTTAAGAGTTGCACACTGATGCCTTATATCCACAAGTCCTCTGTATACAGCCAATAACTAGTGAGGTCTCGTGGTTAGAACATTGGACTTCTACTATGGAGACCCAGTTTCCAATAGCCGCTCAGCCAGGAAGCTTGACTTCACTCAACTTCTGCATCCGCTTTAAGATAAGACACATCTAGACGAGTAACAAAAGTGTGTGCACAGCTCTCCATTATGAATGAGCTGAAGGCTTAGCTCAGGAAGGCTGACAGTGTTTGCCAAATTGTAAAGGCTCAGAAAGAACGTTCTATACTTAGCATCTTTAGAGCTGGTTAAAAATAGAAGAAAACTTAATGGATTTTCCCACATTTTTCCTTCACAAGGGCTGTGACCCTACAGCTGGGGAAGGCAGTCATTCCAACTGCAGCTTTGTGTTTATCCAAATAACTTAAGGGCAAATTTTCTTCAAGGGATTTTCAAAACTTAAGAATATGCTCCAAATGAAGTTTAATGTCGGGCGCTAACAGTTTGTTATGTAGAACTATGTGTTAATTTCCCCACTGATTTCAATTGGATTACAGATTTGCCTCATCTTCTCTCCCAGAATGCCTTGCAGTGACCCATTTATATCTTCCATCTTTGATTGGCCTTCAGTGCTAGGCTATTCAGCAACTTAATTGACTGCTGTTTTTCTGAGACATTCAAGGAGATGTGGACTATAACTGTTCCAAGCTTTCTAACCATCAGTGCTTGCTTGGCTTTATGCCCCAGACATAATAAATGGCAAATAGAGTTGTTAAGAGAGGCAGTAACCATTATGTGAAGATATATTTTCCGTCCTTACAGATATGCAGTAGAAGAGAGAACTATAAAATAACTGTGAGTCACTGCCTAACAGTATTTTTTTTTTTTTTTGGTCTGCTGTTTGGAGGCCACAACCAAACAGCAGCTTCCGCTGGGGGGACTGTAGCACTAAGCAGGAAGGGGGGGGGATGGTATCTTGAGGAAGAGGCACCAGGTAGCTAATACCACAGCTGACTATAACACCTGCATCTCATAATGTGGACTGCACATGTTAGGAGTGTTTATCCAGTGTATATGCCACTTGCAACCTTCTCCATCCTGACGCACCCCATGTTACCAACATTCTAGCATTCTTTCCAATTCTGCATATTTGCCTCCTTGTCTACATTGTAAGATAATACTTTTCTGGTCTTTGCTTTTATTTATTTTTACTTTTCTGGTCTTTGCTTTTATCTTTTTTGTTCTCATTTGCAGTTGCCTTCATTTGTTCTCAGTTATGTCAACACTGATTGGCTACGCTTGAAATTCTATGAACACTTACATGGGAGCAAGTTCTACATCAAGACTTACTACATTGTGGCATCCCTTTATCTACGAGGTGATTGCTGATTGGCTACGATCATCAATGCGACTAATCGCAGGAGGAGAAAGAGCCATTTCAGTTACACACACACACACACACACACACACAATAAAAGAACACGTTGCTGTCTTAGATTTTTTAGAACTCTAAAATTTGACACAGGGAGGCCGTTGAGACCAAGTGCCTACGATAAAGAGACATGTGAAACAAGCCATCAGGTCACAGTGCTTTCCTTAGCCACAACTCAAGTGTCAGACAAGCATACCAGCAAATCAAAAGTTGCTCAAGTTCACCCGTCTTACCTCTCCCTGCCTGCTCACTCCTGCTGTTGTTTCCAGCTGGAGAAATTTTAAACAGCACTCCAGAGCGGAGGGTCTGAAATGGAAGCAGCACATTCTCCTCCGTATTTAGGAACCTGGGTGCAGGGCACTTTGCTAACTTTTTCCAACAGGAAGAGGAGGCGGAGGAGACAACCGTAGGCAAGTGAAGGCATGAGCAGGCAGATGGGGCCAAGGCAGATGCCAACATTCAATCTGCCGGTATGCTCATCTGAGGCTTGGGGTTGCAGAACTATGAAGACACATTTTATCTGAAGTGTGTTTAAGACTGGGGTCCTAAACTACCAGTCCTGAAAGGGAGTGAGGAGGGAAGGGAGGTGTTTCATTTCAAATTAGGCCAGACCCAATGACGTCCATCTTAGGTCCAGCTGAGAAAAAATGGGGATGCACCCCATTCCATTATCCTCCGTTGTCTCCTACCCCATTCTAAGCACTGCCACCGTCAGTAACACCACTGAGAAGAATTAATCAAGCCTCCTGAGAGACAATCAGATGTGAGCAATGTTTCTTAAGGCAATGTACAACACTATGCTAACTACTGATTAGAAAGTGCCCCTGGGAGGGGAGTGCCTTGTAAATAAAAGGTTGTTGGCTCTGTTACAAAATTCCCCATATCACAAGACATTTTCTGCATTCCTTGCTGAAACCCCTTAAGCCTTAAATAATGCCTGTATTACACAAGGAGGCTGTAAACATGACGAGCTTTATTTTAATAAGTCAGCGCACACACACAAAAATTGGAAGAATGTTATTGGCTTTTTATCTGGCAGCGGATCATGTCCTATGGTCACATGGCACCAGACTACACCATGAGGCAAGTACCTTCTTAACTAGGCAACATGTATTTTGCCCTTGCATTTCGAGAAGCCTGTTGAGAATTGTTCTTTTGTCAAAGTCTCTCTCCCACAGTTTCTGCTATGCAAGTGCGTTCTATACTCTGGAATATTTCTGAGCAGAAGACAACAGCGGGCAGGAGGAAGTGGATTGAAAGTCAGCAAAAAGAGAGAGACTGCATTTCAAAGTGCTGGTGAATATTTATTAATAGCACAACATATTTCAGCCAAGAGGCCTTATTCAGAGGCTCTCTCTAACAGACAGACAACAAACATAAGTGTAACAATCAGTTGCGCATGGCATGGTAGAGTGCTGCTGCTCCCCTGACCTCCAGTGGGTCACAGGGGGGTTGGCAGGGTGCAAACGCACCAGTAGGAGCACTGGACTGGCTGTGCTGGTGAGTTTTCAGTGTGTGAACCTCACCACGGCTGCGTCCCTCCCCCTCTACTGGCAAGCAGTAGCGACACAATTAACTGGAGGTCAGGTGAGCAGCGCAGTGCCGTCCCCTACAGAACAATGGTGTTGATATCAATATCAATATCTATCTATCTATCTATCTATCTATCTATCTATCTATATCTCCTTAAAAACACCACAAGGCTTGTAACTTTTCTATAAAATTAAGCATGCTGAAATCCAAGTTACACAAATATTTATTTATAATGGTGGTATTACATGAAGTCATTAGGAGTGGTCATTAGGAGTTTCAGGGCAAGGTTGACCATTGGCATGTTGATAATACTCAACTGTTTCTCCATAACATCTGAATCGGGAGAGGCTGTGGAGTCCCTGGGCCATTGCTTGGGCGCAGCGGTGAAATGGATGAGAAAAATCTAGCTGTGCGCTTTTCAGCGCCTGCTAAAAACATTCTTGTTTAGGCAAGCCTACCCAGATGCTTAGAAAGCTGAGGTAATTTTAAAGTATGGTTGTTGTTTTTTCCTTGATTCTCTTGTTTAATACTTTTGTAAACCATTTTGAGGCTTTCACAATCAAGTGCTGCATAAATTTTATAAAAATCTTCTAAAAACACTTTAGAGACTTCAAGACATGCCTATCTGGAGCTATTTAAAAACATTTAATTCACATATAGCTCAGTTGCTGGAGCATGAGACTCTTAATTTTAGGGTTGCGGGTTTGAGTCCCATGTTGCAGGGAGTTGGACTAGAATGATCTGTGTGGTCCCTTTTCAAGTCTACAGTTCTATGATTCCACGATATACTTGAACAGATAGCTGGACAATATCTTCTTCAATAACTTGAGTGCAATGACATTGGTAATGATCCCCAGCTTTAAAAGACATTGGTGGCAGCTCAATTCTACATCAGAAATACAATTATGTGCTTTTTCTTGATGCTCCCTGTTAAGCTGGGCATTTGATGATGATCCCTGGCTGTCAAAAATTGTAACCGATATGTACTTTACAAGAAGACCATGCATTTGCATTTTAGTGTGAGATATGCCTGCGCCACTGCATTTGAATGGTTTAAGAAGATGTTGTCCAGATACCTGTAAGGTATATTTGAGTAATATAGTTTCAAATAGCTGCAGATACGCATGTACTAAAGTTTATAGTAAAGCGTTTTACGAGTAAGCTTTTTTAATTGCACACATTTTTGTAAATTTATTTTGGCATGTTTATTGTTTTTAAAAAGCTCTTTGGGGTGCTTTTCAGGCTATTAGTATATTTAACATTGGCATCATGTTTTTAGGCCCTTATTACTACAACTGTTACTACTACTGCATTTGTATTGTACTTTGTTGAAAGCGCCTGGGTGAACCCTTTGGACCGAAATGCATTAGGCTGTAAATAAGTTCTTTCAGCGCCTTAAAATGTGGCCTCTCCTTTGGGAAGTTTCTTTGATGGTTGCTTCCTGGTGTGTTTTAGAAAGATAGCTGTCACATAGTTATGGGGGTTATAATAATGATGTAGGGCCTTCATCTGAAGTCAAAGATTTCCTTTTGACCCAGTGCTGTTGCGTTATGTGTGCAGAATCTGTGCGTCCTTCTGGTGAATTTTAATTTGCCAGGTGATGCAAGGCAATGGCTAGTTATGATCTTCTCCTCTCACATTTCCTTACAACAGGACACTTTAAACAATGCCAAATATACAAGCCAGTTCCTAACCACTACCGTATTTTTCCGCTCCATAGGACGCTTCGGACCATAGGGCGCACCTCGTTTTTAGAGGAGGAAACAAGGGGAAAAATATTTTTCTGGTTTTCCTCCTCTAAAACCCATGGTTTTTTTTTTTTGAGAATCAGCTCAAAGTTTTACAGCTTTTTTTTTTTTTTTTGCAAAGGATCAGTTCAGATTTGTGCAGCTTTTGCAAAGGGGGAAAAGCATTGCTTACAAAACAGTAAGCACCAGTACAGACCAGTAAGCACCAGTAGAAGCCAGTACGCACCAGCAAGTAATAGGAAGCAAGAGGAAAGCAAACCAGTAGAAACCAGTAAGCACCAGTACAAACCAGTACAGACCAGTAAGCACCAGTACAAACCAGTACGCACCAGCAAGCAATAGGAAGCAAGAGGAACACAAACCAGTAGAAACCAGTAAGCACCAGTACAAACCAGTACAGACCAGTAAGCACCAGTACAAACCAGTACGCACCAGCAAGCAATAGGAAGCAAGAGGAACGCAAACCAGTACAAACCAGTAAGCACCAGTAGAAACCAGTACAGACCAGTAAGCACCAGTACAAACCAGTACAGACCAGTAAGCACCAGCAGGTAATAGGAAACAAGAGGAAAGTAAACCAGTACAAACCAGTAAGCACCAGTACAAACCAGTACAGACCAGTAAGCACCAGCAAGTAATAGAAAGCAAGAGGAAAGCAAACCAGTACAAACCAGTAAGCACCAGTAGGTAATAGGAAGCAAGAAGAAAGCAAACCAGTAAGCATCAGCAAGTAATAGAAAGCAAGAGGAAAAGTAACAGAAAGCCCCAAATGGCTGAAAAACTCAATTTCCCAGGATCCTCAGCCCTTGCAAAGGAACTACTATGCAAAGGGCCTGGGCGGGGCAGGAAGGGAGCTAGCTCCCTTATCTCCCTCCTGATCTCCTGCAATCAGCTGTTGAGCGGGTTCCTTTCAACACTCTCTTTCCCTCTTGTTAGCCTTTAGCTCTTTCTAAAACAGAAAAAGCAGGATCTGCCTTTCCCCCCTGGGCAATTTGGCTCCAGGGACCATGCATTCGCTCCATAAGACGCACAGACATTTCCCCTTACTTTTCAGCAGGAAAAAAGTGCGTCTTATGGAGCAAAAAATACGGTAGTTCATGGGGTATTAGCGCTTAAGTGTTTAAGCCTGAGATCAATCCTAGCTGTAATTTTAGGAGGTTTCAAAAGCCCTGGACTACAGAGACATTTCCAAATCCATAGTTACTTGCCTTCTTCCTTTGGAAGTTCACATCGAGTTTCATTGAGGCGCACTTGTTCAGTGTGTTCAGACGTCTAGAAGCAAAGCAAACCCAAAGATTAGCATCTCATGAATCAACTGGCCCTTTATGACCATGGGCATTTCTCCCATTCTCTCTCTTTATGGACAGAACTTCAAACAACTTCCTGTAAAGATAGACTGGTAGTGAAATATGCAGTGCTAATTCCCATCCACAAGACTGGGGTACAGAAATATGTATATACAGTGGTACCTTGGTTGTCGAATGGCTTGGCTCCCGAACAAATTGGCTCCCGAATGCCACAAACCTGGAAGTAAGTGTTACAGTTTGCGAATGTTTTCTTGAAGCCAAACATCCAATGCAGCTTCCGTAGTTTCCGATTGAGTGCAGGAAGCTCCTGCAGCCAATTGGAAGCCGCACCTTGGTTTCTGAATGGTTCCGGGAGTTGAACGGACTCCCAGAATGGATTAAGTTCGACAATCAAGGTACCACTGTATCTGCAATTTAGATAATGTAGCAACTAGCTTGGTGGCTTGAGAACGGGATACCTATCATCACAACCAAAAATGGAATTTTGAGACAAATCCCATGTTCTTTGTCACTCTACCCAGCTCAGGACCACAATATCTCAAGGACCGCCTCTTTCCATATGAACCTACCCAGACCCTGAGATTATCTTCTGAGGCCCTTCTTTGTGTGCCTCCTCCTTGAGAGGTCCAGAGGGTGACAACACAAGAATGGGACTTCTCTGCAGTGTCTCCTGTCTGTGGAATGCTCTCCCCAGGGAGGTTCTCCTGGCGCCTTCATTATACACCTTTAGGCGCCAGACAAAAACGTTTCTTTTTAACCAGGCCTTTGGTTGATTTCATTGACACCTTGTGCCCTTTTAAAATGTGGTTTTCTTTGGGGGGGGTTTATTGGGTTGATGTTGTTTTATTTTTATTGTGTATTTTGTGGTTTTATATTTTGAATTTATTCTGTGAACCGCCCTGAGACCTTCAAGTACAGGGCGGTATATAAATTCAATAAATAAAAATAATAAATACCCCTGCCCACCTGCCTGAGTCTTATAGATTGTCATAACCTGAAGGGCATTTACACAATCCTAGTATTAGAAAGAAAATGAAATAAACACTGGGCTGCAACAGGAAATCGAAATTAGCAGCAATGCTCTATCTAAATAATGAAATAATTGTCTGTACCTCTAATTTCTCACTACAATATGAAGCAATAAACATGAACAAAAATGCACAGATTGCAGTTGGATTTATTTTTAAGAACAAGACTTTAAAAACAAACAAACACATAATTTCTACAGTACCTCTTAAACTAAACTCAATGTTGGAAACAGGCAATATTGGGGAAGAATGGAAAGTGGCATGTTGTCTTTGGGGTATACATATTCCTGTTGTATTTCTAGTCAAAATATTTTGTAGATTTTAGAAACACTACAAACCTTGGTGGTCGGGGAAATATTTGTTTATTAGAGGTGATATATAGGATAAGCTGCACCCCACAGGCAATTAGGTCTCTCTCAAACCACTTTTAACATGCACACACAAAAAGCATTATCATTTAACTCTGACCTCAGCTCTATGTAGCTTCAGCAGAAGAGCTCCTTGCTCTTGCAAGAGTCCTATGGTGTAACCATGGTCTTCATAGCTTTCAATCAAATAACCTGTTTTCTATAGACCCCATCAATGATGTCACTTTTATCAGTGAACTAATCTCATAGAGTTCTCAGCTACTTGAAAACAGCAATACTTTCCTGTCCACATTTTGCTCCAATATTTTCCTTAAAAGATAACTCCTTTCCTTAAGACTCAAGGTTACATTTTTGTGAAGTCTGTGACCAATTTCCCGCTTACTAATTTAGCTATCCACATTTTAAAGCAGAAAGATGATGACATATCTTCTGGGGTCCTTCCAGCATTTGAAACAGATTGTTCCAATGAAATGAAAGGTTTAATGGTTGTCTTTATGTCTCCAGGGTCTCCAATTAAATACAGCCTGCCTGGATTTCTCGCACCCTCTTGACGTGCCAATGGCAGAAGACAGAATTCTCCATCTGTGTACATCTGTCATTGGAATAAGAGTAAAAACCTTGGCAAGAGTAATTCCAAACCCAGAAACAATAGTTAATGATATTTTGATCAATGACGAAAGCTTGTTTTTGTGCGTTATGTTTTGGACTCTGTTGGAAGCTGTTTCCTACAAGTACAAAAATATGAATCAATAGCAACATTCATTATATGCATGAAATATATAATTGTGAAAAATGCAACACGAGTAGGGGCCTGATTCATAGAATCATAGAACTATAGAGCTGGAAGGATAATCTAGTCCTGTAAAGCAGGAATCTCAGCTAAAGCATCCATGACAGATGGCTATCCAACCTTTGATTGAGATTGTTGCTTGCCTGAATTTTGCTAGTAGAAGCTACAGCCATGCCAGTGTGTACCCGTTCATAAATAATGCTCAAAGTGTTGTGTTTTTTTTTTAAAAAGAAACTTGAGAGCTTAAATTAGCCATAAGACCTAGAACAAGTTCGATATGGAGTTCAATTATACCGCAGAAAAGCCTTGAGATCGAAGAGGAAAATGTCTAGACTCTTTGTCCACTCTCAAAAGCCACATGGCCCATAAAAAGGTAAAGGGTAAAAGGACCCCTGACCATTAGGTCCAGACACGGATAACTCTGGGGTTGCAGCGCTCATCTCGCTTTATTGGCCGAGGGAGCCGGCGTACAGCTTCCGGGTCATGTGGCCAGCATGACAAAGCCGCTTCTGGCGAACCAGAGCAGTGCACGGAAACGTCGTTTACCTTCCTGCCGGAGCAGGACCTATTTATCTACTTGCACTTTGACGTGCTTTCGAACTGCTAAGTTGGCAGGAGCAGGGACCGAGCAACGGGAGGTCACCCCGTCACGGGGATTTGAACTGCCGACCTTCTGATCGACAAGCTCTAGGCTCTGTGGTTTAACCCACAGCACCACCCGCATGGCCCATACTAATGTAATGTAGAGTAAAATCTCCAAAAACCAGGCTGCCTTCTGGGTGGCCTTTTGCCCTTCTTCCTTGTTATTTTCTGACACCTTAAAATTGATCAGAATCCTAACTCCCTATGACTCCAGTCTGCAGCTGTTACTGAGCAGCTGCAAAGGAATTTGGCCAAGGGCATGTCCAGGTCACAGGCAGTAAATGCAGTGCTGTGCCCAGGGTACACTTGCAGCAATACTGGAGGTCTCCTGCATCAGTGCAACTCTGCGATGATTAAGTTTCCTTTGCAGCAAGACACAATGGCTTTGGGGAAATGCTCTTGGCCACTTCAATGGCAATGGTTTACCCAAGTGTATGAGTAGGAAGGGTATGATTCTCAGCAAAGAACTTCTAGTCTACCCTTTCGCTGCAGCAACTGCCCTCCTACCCTGGCTGATTTCTCCTACAATGCACCAAAGGTGGGCCTGGTATCTTGGATGGAGGAAAAGTGGGGTGCTGAAAAAGGTGGGTGGTGGTCGTGGTGGTAGAAGAATTAAGCATCCTACTCCTGCCCACCACTTCTGGACACCAAACCTCACCTTCTCCTTTGCAGGGGATCAGAGTACTCACTCTAGCACACAAACCAGGCTCTCCCTCAACCTGGCCTTATCATCTCCTTCACAGAGATGTTGTTGGGAGGCAGGGATAATACACCAAACAATGTTGTCTGCATCCTTTGCAGCGCTATAAACTCCATAATAAATTATAACAAGTATTAAAAATGCACTTTACCTACAAAGAGGTTCTACAAGATCCTTGTCAAGAAAATCATGGTCTTTCTTTACAGCAGCAATGTCAATAGGAAACTGGGAATCTACAAGAGAAGAAGCACCTGTTACTGGAGTGGGAAACACATTTTCTTCCAAGAGGAGCTGAATGTGATTCCAGACTAAATTGGAAACAGAAGGGGGAAACCAAAATCTCCTCCACATTTAATTTCTGATGATATCACTTCCTTTTCCAAGTTCAAATGGAGTTGTTGAAATGTGTCAACTAAGGTAACATCAGCATGTCATCATCCAACTACAGTAATAAATCAGATGGTTTACATTTCAGTCTCCTAATATCAAAGCAATACTGATCAGTACCACAGTTGTTGACCATTCCAGCCTTCCCCAACTTGGTGCACTCCATATATTGTTGGACTACAACTACCATCATCCCTGACCTTTAGCCTTGCTGGCTGGGGATGATAGGAATTGTAGTCCAAACCCCACTCCCTTCATTAAGCAGCTAACAATAAAGATATTATGAATGCTGTTAACCTATTTTTATTTTTAAACAGAAATATAACAAGTGTTTCCCTTTTTCACAGACTTGTAGACAAACCACTTAGTAGCATTATGAGTGAAGAATTGCAGTTAAAAAAAGTGAATAAGAGTCTGTGGCTATAGTGACCCTGGTGAGAGGCTTTCATATTTTCTCCTTAAATGCAACCACAATCCAAATCAACCCCTTTCTTTCTTTTTGCATTGTAAGAAAAACCTGCATTTGGGCAACTGGGGGATTTTTCTTACAATACAGCTGTGGGTTTTCTGATTCAGGCAAAGTCTGCAGGGTGTAGGACAAAGGATTAAAGCCCTCCCAACAACCACACTAAGGTTCCAGTCCAGATTGTGTCCCCCCCAACTCCCTGCACCTCGTATTACTTTAAAAAACAACAACAAAAATTTGTGCAATTTCCAATTGTGTGGAAGGGACATCATTTGGTTGGGGCTTCATTTGTTTTAAGGTCCAGATGTAGCCCTTCATAGCCCAACATGGAAACCAACAAGACAAAAGGTATGACATTGTTAACAACAAGTGGCACAACACTTCCCCTCCACTCAGCTGTCTTTAATTTTAAAAGGGCAATGTTACATTTTTTTGGAAAAGTCATTTGAAGAGAGCGCCCCCTGCTGTGCCACACAGCTCTTAAAACTATAACCAACTATCAGCTGAGACAAACGCTCTCTTCACACAGCAATGAAACACAGTACAGTGGTGCCTCGCAAGACGAAATTAATTCGTTCCACGAGTTGTTTCGTATTGCGAAAAATTCGTCTTGCGAAGCACGGTTTCCCATAGGAATGCATTGAAATTTTCATCTTGCGAAGCACGACCATAGAAAAATTCGTTTTGCGAGTCACCTTAAAAAAATCGCAAAACCCTTTCGTCTAGCGAGTTTTTCGTTGTGCGAGGCATTCGTCTTGTGAGGTACCACTGTATCATGAACTCCCAGCCTTACTGTAAGTTATATAGTACAGACTCGCCCTGTATATCCCACCTGTCAGTCCCTGCCAGGATCCCCCACGGTAGTTCACAAAAATTTAGAATACACAGTCCGTGAAACAATACAGAAAATGAGCCAAATCCTGTACCATTGAAACCAGATATTGCAATGACAGAATGGTAGGGGGTGGGCGACTAAAGCAAACCAACCAAGGTTTTGGGAAGCAGTCAATATGCTAATGGACAAGGGGCCAACCACCTTGGTGTCACAGCAGAAAACACCTTGTCCTGTATCCCAACCAAACAGACTTCGTATTTGCAATGGGATTCACAGAGGGCCTCCTAATGAATTACCGTATTTTTCCGTCCATAAGACGCCCCCATGTATAAGACACCCCCTATTTGGGGGGACTCAAGATTGTCGCCAATCCACCCTCAGCACTATCCGTATATAAGATGCCCCCTAATTTTTGACATTATTTTTAAGGGGGGAACCTTGTCTTATACACGGGAAAATACAGTAAGTGGGAGAAAGAGGTCGTTCAAATTGTTTGGCCCCAAAGCATTTAGTGATTTATAAGTAATGTTTATTTATTTGATTCATAAAATTTATACACCTATTGATTGTAAAAAAAAGCGCCTCAAAAAAGTTTACAAAGAGGGGAGAAAAACAATAAAATTATTGGATGCACTATTTTTCACTAGCTGAAATTTGCGAAGATTATATTTATTCAGTTCATTTCTATACCGCTATATATTTTTAAGGGAAAAAAATCTCTAAGCGGCTACAAACATCAAATAAAATAATCCAGAATAAAACATTATTGAAGGAAAGTCAAATATAAAGTATACATTCAAGGCATCACAAATTAACGGGAAACTAAAATGTTATCTTCAAGATTTCAAAATAAAACATGACAAAGGAGATCAACTACAGAGTGCACATTTATCACAGCAAAATTATTTCAAAAGAAAACATTACCAAGGAAAGTCAAATATAAAATATGTATTTAAAACAGCATAATTAACAAGAGAATAACATACTGTAGGTTTTGTGTCATTTTAAAAAAAACAACATACTTTCATTTTAAAGTTTATTATTGCTTATATTTTGATTTAGATTTATATGGGGCCACCAAAATCTTTTTTTTTTAATAAGATTTTATTCTTTTATCATAAAACAAAACAAAACAAGAACAACATTACATAAACACAGTAAAAACATAAAACACAATCAACAATAAAAAACACAACAATACCATACAAAATAAAAAGAAAACTTATACATACCTTACCAAAACCTTATCTTAATTTCTGAACTTGTTTTATACTTCTTAAGGGGGGACTTCCCCTGGTCCCTCCTCTGTCTTCAAATACATATATACTTTTTAGGTAGCTTCATTTCTTTCCCCATTGACTTATACTCAATATCCTAATGTTCTTCACATTTATCTAAACCAATAAATTTCTTAGCTTGTGTTCTGTATCTTATCAACTTCTTATACAGATAAATCTAACATATCAAAATTTTTCTCTAAACCCATTATAACTAATCTTAAACTTCTAAAGCCGATTCTTTTATATATTTCTGCACAAATATTCAAACATTCAATTTAGCATGCTTAACTAAATAGTCCTTGAATTTCTTCCAATCTTGCGACACCTTCTCCTCCCTCTGGTCCCGGATTCTGGCGGTCAGATCTGCGAGCTCCATGTACTCCATCAGCTTCATCTGCCATTCTTCAATTGTCGGTATCTCTTCACCCTTCCAAGTTCTTGCCAATAAAATTCTAGCCGCTGTCGTGGCATACATTAAAAAAACTCTATCCTGACTGGGTATCTCTTCGTTGGTCATGCTCAAAAGAAATGCCTCTGGTTTCTCAAAATCTTTTAAATGCTTAGGGCTTCTATGGTCTTAATCTGGCCCTGTGACTACCTGTTTCCCCAGAAGCAAAACAGGGCCCACAAGCATCCCAAACTGAGAACATGGTCTTTAAGTAAAGTACAAAATAGGATTGTACCCTGGGTTGCTTCTCCTATTGACCAAAACAGCAAATCTGTTTTGCCTGGATAAAGTCTAAAAAAGATTGTTCTATCTGCTTTGGAAGATGGTAAATGTTGTTGGTTCAGTGCTGAGGCACTGAATTGAACATGATGCCCTCCCCACCAGCAAGACTACCCCTACAATTTGAGAAAAGTGGAGCAGTTGTCACACTGCCCCAAAAACATACCTTCGTACAGTTGTGCATACTGTGGGAATCCAGCAGCTCGCAACCAGTCACAGGCCTCCTTCGCCTCAATTTCTGGGTAAGAAAAAATTGAAAGTGTTAATATTGAGTTTGATCCCTTTGGTATTTTTAGGCCACAATTAACAGAAATACAGCTCACAACGCAAGGTTCTGTCACAAATGTGACGGCCCAAAGCATTTTGATTTTGTATCAAAGTGACTTTTATCTGTATCCTTTCATACTAAATTTAGTTCTGTTTTTAAAAAGTCAGATCCACAAATTTTGGATTTTCAAAATAATAATAATAATTGGCTTTTCATACCAATCATGCCATAATTTCAGCAACCTGGGGAGAAAACACATTTTGCTCGATAAAACCACGCAACTTCCCTATGATAGACATATACGGTAAATCCAGGTTTTGCATGGATTCTTTATCAGGTCACATAATTTTTTTTTATATCAAACCTATTTTTTAAAAAGTAACTTCCACCAATCTCCTGTTAGTACATTGAGTTCTCGTTTTGACATCATGATAAATCATCAGACTGCACTTGGACATCATTATAAATAATAATTCATTGAGATGGGAATGAGCTGCAGCAAACCTTGGGCTCAAGTGCTCTCTTTCCCCTCTTCTAGCCCAGTCAAGAGGAAGGCTTCACAAACAGTAGCTTCATTTTTTAAAACCACAATGTAAATCATAGCTGTCAACTTTTCCCTTTTCTTGCAAGGAATCCTATTCGGAATAAGGGAATTTCCCTTAAAAAAAGGGAAAGGTTGACAGCTATGATGTAAATGTCATGTCTGAACCCTAAACCTTGGTTAGTCTGAACTACGGTTGGTTGAAACAAACCAACAGCATAATCAATAGTTTGAAGTTGGCTTTTTCAAACAAACCATAGTTAAAATTAAACCAAGATTGTTAGGTTCAGGCAAAACAATTAACTGTGAGGGCTGAGGAGGGAGCTTGTTGTTGGTTTTCACAGCACCTGAAAGCAGTTTACACGACACTCTTAACAACAGTGTAGCTCTTAACTGCCACACACCTGAGAACTGAAAAGGTGATAGCTCCACCATGATCCAATATTTTTCATTACATATTTGGCAAAAAGATAAAATGTGCATCATCATCATCATCATCACATTCCACCTATTTTAAATCCAGGTTTACAGAACAAATAAACTGTACAATTCCCAACAGCTGTATCCACAGTGGATTATATTTTAGGTTCCAATTTTTGTCACATCTGCAAAACACTCTTGTGTTGTGGGGAAAGAAATCTCCAAACCGTTTAACTTCTGTGCGGTTCGTAATTAGACTTGGGTATACATGAGCAATTTTTGGGTAGTAAGTTTTATTAGACTGTAAGCATACGGGTAACGTCATGTCCCTTTTAACTTTTGTGCAGCAATTGAGGTATAAGTAATAAATAACGATGAAGAGTTCCTGGGAGAGGTGAAAACTCTTGTAAAACTTTATCAACACTTCTTTTTTTAACCAAAATATTCTTATGTCTCCTTTCAACCAGTGCAACTCAGTGACTATGCTAGCAGAATGTGTCTGTGTGTGAGAGAAAGCGAGTGTGTGGGGCTATTTTAATGCACACAGCTAGGAATCAGTGAATCAATAAAATGTGTGAAAGAGTCTCATCCCTGGACTGATGAAGGATCCACACTGAGTAAAAGATCCTTGAGTGCTGTCACTTGACTGCACAAATAGTTCTATCAGCATGCCATGCATCACATCTTAAGGAGTGTGGAGTCAACCCTGTCTCTTTTGAACTAGTGCAATATTGCTCTTGCAAAAGGAGGTAGGAAAGGCTTTTAACAAGGATATGTGATTGAGCCAAGTGGCTCGGCTGAATTTACTTTTCTACATAGGGTTTTGTTATTGCTGTCAAAAATGAAAATGAAAACCAATGCTTTCTTGTTCCAAAGCAGATACAGTGGGGGATAAGATTCCATGTCATTGGAACGTTTCCGTAAGTGTCCCAGAAACGATGCATAGGCATCTCTGAACAACCACATGATAACTTGTAGTGCTGTTTTTTTAAGCTAAATAAATAAATAATCTCATATAAACACCTCAAAGGTTAAATTGAAATGAGTGCATGTATGTTGTATCGTGCACGCTCAATTGAATCCTGGTAATGAGATTTTCAAATACAGAAAGCATTAAAATGATTTCACACCCTGCGATGCAATTAGTAAAACAATGATTCGAAGAAATATGACTTCCAAAGTGGCATTTCTGTTTGTTCTTGGACCCTTTGCAGAATGTAACAGCACCAGTAGGACTCCAACAAATACAGCAATTTGGTTTTTCTTAAACCCTCTTTCGTTGTGACTCATGGGCAGCCAGACCTCCATTGTAGCTGTCACTGGGTAACCACGTACCTATCAGCCCTGTATATAAAGGAGTTTAGAGGATATTCACACAGTCTTTTGCCTTGCTTAAAGGTGATTTGTGAATGGAAAAATAACTGTGTGTGCGCACACATGCACGGGAGCAGAGGAGTAGGAGGAATAGTAGTAGTTTGGATTTGATATCCCGCTTTATCACTACCCTAAGGAGTCTCAAAGCGGCTAACAATCTCCTTTCCCTTCCTCCCCCACAACAAACACTCTGTGAGGTGAGTGGGGCTGAGAGACTTCAAAGAAGTGGATGACCACTGACGCTTCTGGCTGCGGATGACGGAGGCTGAGATCCAAACATCCATCTGGATGGCACCAGACTGGTGATGCCTGCAGAATACAACCCATCAGCTTCCATCCTACCTCAATATTCTTTCAAGCATATACTTCTATGAATATCTGAACGAACACTAGCCCAATAACGCATAAATGGTTAACACAGTAATAAAGACAAAAATCTGAATGGGCCTGAGAACTCAAGCACTTTGAAGATAAATCAAATGAAGGCTTCCCAACTGAGAAGAGCTACCATTCTAATCAACACTACAATCATTTCTCTTTAAAGCATCCTTAAGCTTAAATTGGTTCCCTTGGATACATCCTGATTATGCAGATTTCCCAGCTAAGACTACAGTACTGAGACTGCACAGTTATGAGCCACAACATTAAAAGCAAATGTGCATATTCCTGTCTTGGGAACAGTAATGGGTCGCGTCCCACACCCCCCCCCCCCGGAAAAAGATGATGCAATAAAACATTTGCAAAAGCAGCAGGATAGCATAAGGAGTCTCTTTTTTCCTACATTTGTTTTATGTAGACTTTAGTTACAGTACCTGCTCCAGAAAATCCCAGTTCTAGGAAGCTTCAGGTGATAAGCCTATGGCAATGGGGCCTGGTGTCCAATAGGAAGACAGGGAGATCAATAGGAGGTGGAGCCAAAGCGAATGACAGGCAGAGACACCCCAATTGTTGGGCAATAGGATGTTAGGCAGTTGGGGACTGGCAAAGGGCAGACTGAAGTTGGTGGGGCACTGCCCCATCTGCCCTACCGGACCAGCTTCCTTTGGCCTTGGGAAGGCTGTGCATTATTTTTAAGGTTTGTACAGCACCAAGCAATTTTAGGCACTTTATGTTGTTGTTGTTTTGGTAAGATCCAAAACAGGATAGGCAACGTATTGCACTGATTTAGGTTCAGGTCGCAAAAATGTCTGCAAGATACCAAGTTCCAAATAGCTACCACACGGATAAAAGAAATGTACTTAGTGATACATTGCTACTAAGTTTGGCTTCCGTAGCCTCATGTTTCCTATTTTAGTGTTTCCTATTTTTCAATTCCTCCCATAAGACCTCAGAAGGCTTCCTAAATTATGTGATCAAGTTTATTGGAAACCAGAGGGGTCTTGATGACACATTGTTGACTTTGTACAAAGGCTTGGCATTATACATTATTAAAGTTTTAATCATTCCCATCCCTTGTGGCTATTAAATCGGCAGAATAAATCACCAGAGTCTCAGTTTAACTGGATATGAGAAATAACTCTTCCGTCTGTATTATGTGCTGAAGAATGCATATTCCACTTGTTCTTTCATGGCAAGATCATCTACAACAGCAGCAGGGAAGGAGGGCTGGATTCCCTCAAGGGCAATTTCTTGGGGCATAGAAAAGGGATGTGCAATGTGACCTTTGGGCAATATATTCCAAGCTACATTCTGGCCAAGCAAAACCCAGAGACTTTTATATCCACACCTCCCTCTATCTTCAGCCAGGTAAGCAAAGGGCACTTTCGAAATTCAAGGACACCTCCTTAGGAAAAACACTTGAGGACACAGAACAGGGCTGGCTGGGGTATGGCCTGAGGGGAGAGGTGTCTGGATACAGGATGGCATATGGTGGGCTGAGGAGAATCCCAAGGCCTGGAAGGGCACCTTTTGTCCCTGAGCCTGATGTAGCCAACCCCTGATCTACAAAACAGAGCAAACATTTGGTTGGCCTGCTATAATTTACCAAAGTGCGGTCATTAGAATGCTTGGGAAAGGTGTCAGCTCCCCATCTTGGCCAATCGATATTAGCCAGGCTGATACTGTAACTCAGTTCTGAATGACCTATTGGTCAAGGAAGAGCCTAGGAACCTTAACCTTGGATAAAAACTCCACAACAAATTGCCAGGCTGAACTGGAGAGACTCATCTCTTCCTGAAACCCTCCCAGTGACTGCTCCTTTATATGGTGCAATGTTTGCCCGTGTAAGGCACTAAGATAAAGCCAATTCTGTCAACTTTATAACTTAGCCATGTCCATTAATTTCCATGGGTCTACTCTTGAGTAAAACTTAGTTGAATACCACCCCTTTTCTGGAAACCAGCATAACAGCTATCTGATTTGCTTTAAAGAGAGAACCCAAATCAGGATCTGTTCATTTCTGAAAATATTAGTGCTAACTCAGCTAAATGTTTTTCTCTCTGACTATAACACACCATGATTTAAATAGGAACTTTATAGTTATTACCACTGTATTTATGTTAACAGTGTTAACATATCAAAAGGGACAAGTACTATTGGGGGGGAGGATCTTTCTTAAAAAGCCAAGGTAACGTAAAAATTCACATTGACTTTGAATGCTTTCCACTTTTAGAAGCAGAATCACATCAAACATTTGCAGTTAGCTTTTTGGGGTGGGGGTGGGGGTGGGGGGGTTACAACTTACATTTGCAGCATTTGTAATGCTAATAGTCGCCTCATCATTAGGAGGTTAGCACATAAGGCAGCAGTAATGTTCAGATTAGGCATGGAGGCAGCTACAGTACCAAACCTATAATATGGAATTTAATGCATGCCTTCCTTCGTATGCTAATTAAGGGAGAAATAAATTAAATTCCACTTTTATCAGTCTGATGGTGCTGACCTTAAAGCAGCTATTCTTGGACAAAGGTAATGCAGACTGAGAGTCCAAAATGCTAAATTACAACTTAAATCTTCAAGACTGAAATAAATTCAATCTTATCGCCTGTAACCTCAGTGAATACTTTTAATATATCACTACAGGTGCTAATTAGGTTGCCAATACCAGGATGTTTGTATCACCATCAACTTGGAGATCACAGTGAATGGTCACTCCACTCCAGTGGCAAAGTGTGGGGGCCCCCAGGGGTGCTGTGGCTCTGGATGCAAAATTCAGAGGGGGCGCAACCAGGCTCCCACACACAGGCACCGCCTTCCGTGGACATCCCTGGCAAAGGCAGCAGAGCAACCCAGGCCCACAGTGAGTGGGCACAGACAGAGGGAAGCGGGCAAGGGGCGACCCTAGTGCAGGGTGGCCCAGTGCTCCTTGGGGGCCCTGCTTTCCTTTCAGCATTTACTACCGGAGTTTGCTGTTAGAGGGAGTGATTTGTTTTGGATTCACTGGCTAACAATCCACTTCTGGGTCCAATTCAAAGTGCTGCTACTCACCTTTATAGCCCTAAACAAATTGGCTCCGATTTCTTGAAGACACAGCTTTTCCCATACTAACCTGTTAATATGTTAAGATAATATGCTCAAGCCCCCTTTCTTGGCATAAGAAAATGCTATTTCCCAAAGAAGAAGAAAAGTAGGATTGCACAAAACCAACTAACCAACCAAACATGCTAAAAAACCCCAGTCATGTGGACCCTTTCAAAATAAGTATGGGGAAAGGAGCATAATGACTCCAGTCAATCTGTACAGAACTTTGAGGCCATGGAATAGAATATGGCTAGCAGAACATGCTGAAGATATGAGGAATTCTGTCTGTAGCAAGAGTGTGCACCTAAGGATTAATGAGCAACTTGGAGGAGCTGACAGCCTGAGGTACAGCCTCAGGCCATTAACCATCTACAACAAATGGCTGTTGCGCCCCAGGAAATGATCTGTGGGAAGGTTATTAAATCTATTATAAGAGGAGTAGAAGAAGTGGACATGGGAGAATGTATAGGCAATCTGAATGGCGGTTTCTTCTGGTAAGTACAAGGAACTTATTTCTAGATTAATGCGGTCCATATTGTTCAACAGGATTCCTGGAATAATTTCTCAAAACAAGATGTTGAAATTTCTCATACACAGTATCTGAAGTTAAGCACTTGGGATCAATCCAAGAAAAGCACATTCCTCTTCTTCAGTGCATTGTTATACTGTACAGCTCCTAAAGTGTATACATAATATGACCTAAAGTAAATTAAAATTGCCATTGATGACAATGGAGAGACTCTGTTTCTTATGCTCGGTAGTTTTAATATTGCAAACTTGGGTACATCCACTTGAAAACAAGCATCAAATTACACACCAGTATAGAGCCAAAAATGTAGGGGCAAAATGACATTTGAATAAACTGATGTATTTCGGAGTGAAAATATATACTAAGGTCATCTGCTACTACAGGGATTACTGTATTATTCCATGTATAAGACGCCCCCATGTATAAGACGAACCCTATTTTTTTAAACCCAAAATTAAGAAATTAAGTTGTTTAGCTTTTTTGGGGGGTGGGGGAGGTTACTTCTGCCAATTGCTCACCTACCTGCCCGCCACTGCCGACTGCTTGCCACAGCCACTGCCTATCGCATACCTTGCCGCAGCCACCAATTGTCTGTCTGCTCACTGCCACCAACAGCCCACCTGCCCACTTGCCACAACCGCCAATTGCCTGCCCAATTGCCGCTGCCAGTCTCCTGCTTGCTGCTGCCATTAATCCCCCTGCATTCACTATCCGTGTATAAGACGACACCCAATTTTTGCCTAATTTTTTTTAGCAAAAAGCATAATCTTATACTGTACACAGAAAAATACGGTAGTTGACAGTAAGAATAATTTCTCAGTGAAGACAAAGGTCTTCATTTATCTATCCACAATGTGTTAAGAAATTATAGCTACCACTTAAGAAGACCAAAGATACTACTAAACCAGGTGTGATAATACACTGAGGTTGACTAATGAAGCAAACCTTTGTACAAAAAGACCGCATTGCATCTTCAAAGATGCAGTTCTGCCTCAGCTTCCCAAGAGGACACTGCAGCAGGAGTGGTTGCAGCATCATATAGGTGAATAACGGCATCTAATGCATCTAAGGCTGGCCAACATGGTGCAATCCAATATGGACTACAATTCCATCAACCCTTAGCATGGCCATATTGGTTACGATATTCAACAACATCTGGAGGGCACCACACTGACTTCCCTTGATGTCAGAAAACACTATGCTTCCAGTTCAGACTCCCCTTCCCAGTCAGTCTCCTCCCCTCCTCATCTGACAGGTACATGTGGTGGTAGGGAAGGGGTAGTAGCTCTGGGGGACACGTCATGCTCCTTCTGGGGTAGTTTGTCCACCTTTGGTCCCTACCCTTCACTCAGCTCTCACGTGGGGCTCCTGGAGGCTGTCAGAATGCGACAGCGGCCACACCCTGGGAACAGCTTTGACTGGTCGGCTAAACCAGCTGTGGGTAGCTGATGGGTCTCAAACCCTCATTGGGCTAAGGACTCCTTCTGCATGCAAATACAAGCTCTGGTGGGTTGAGCGGATGAGACCAACAGTGGGGTAAAGAAGGCAGTTTCTGCATGTGCTGTAGAGGGAGTTGCTTGTCAACCTGGGAACGTAGCCCATCTAGGAGAAGGAAAACTCTGACCCTAAACCTCCGTTGCTTTGCAGGATATCTTTGGGAGAAGAAAAGGTTAAGGAGTAAATCCTACACAAATCCAGAGTGGAGTCCCTAAGATAGTCGGGTGGCGCCTGGTACTCCTCCTTCTGGCAATTCCTGCAGCCAAGCTAGTGCCAAACATATTACTCTGCTTTCACCTGGACCACATCAGCAAGGCCCAGAGGGGGTTATTGTCTCCTGGGCAGCCCAGGTCCTCCGTATACACTGCCCAGATTTGCACCCCAGGAAGATCACTTCAGTGCTGCTAACGCAGCAGTTTGACTTCACCCCCAGAGGAACACTCCATTGTCTCTCAAGACAGACAGATGCCAACAACATACACACACACTTAGGTAAGTAATAGCCAAATCACTGAGCTAAAAATCAGACCACACTACAGGCAGATGGAATGTATATTACAGTTGTGACTGCTCTGTTGTGTAGTGTTAACTTGGGTGTGGGGACCTTTGGGCCTCCAAATGTTGCTAAACTGCAGCTTCCATCACCCCAGCCATTGACCATGCTTCCTGAGATTGATGAGAGAGGTATTTCAGCAATACTTAGAGGGCCAAAGGTTCCCCACAACTGGTCTAATTGATAACCTGGGGTGGATCTACATGGAGGAAAAAACCCACTATAAATAAGGCAGAAATTAAATCATTATAACAAAAGGGGGGAAACGCTATGGAAAATCACGTAGAATTTTTTTACTCTCTGGCGCCATCTGGTGTTGCATGTTTACAACACATTCAAAACGCTGTTTCCTTACTAATGTAGCCGAGTCCTGTATGCAAGAAGTTACAGACTTCATTGGGGACTTGTGGGAGACCTGAAGCCAACATGGATTTTAACCAACAGTCTGAATTTGTGCCTTCAGCTGCAAGGTACATGGCATTTCAAAGTGGAAGCCTATGCATGTCTACTTGGGAGTAAGTCCCAGTGAGTTCAGTGGGGCTTACTCCCAGGTACAGGGACATAGGACTGCAGTCTTACTGCCTAGTTTTCAAAAGTCCTCTATTGGGGCTTCAAACACATGAAGGCAAAAACAACTGCTTTTCTTGCTGCCAAGGTTAAATGAAAATGAAAGCTAGTGCCATAAGGAGGCGGATATAAGTCAGATTAACTACGGACTAAAAAATAGATCTGGCTGTGTGAATGAGCAAATGACAGCTTTTCTGCCTGCTGAACTTGCCACTTAGTCAGAGCTGTGAATTGGTATTAAATTGGGTGCTTCCATCTTGAAGCTAGGAAGCCGGCAAATCTACTTCTATTGGTGTTTGGCACAAAATTTGTTTTTAAATACCGTTTTTGCCTACATCACTAGGGAATAACTGCTGCTGGAATGAAGGTGTATACTTTTTCCAAGGCATGCACCTTCTGATTTCTTTTTCTGTGGGTTTGATAAAGTTATCTTCTCTCCCCTCCCATGAATCTACCACCAATTCTATAAAAACCTGCTTAACAACCACTATATTTACTACCCCTATGGAAATTGCTGCACTTTGAATGACTGGCATTCCCTGTAGCACTGCTTGCTTACTTGCTGGAGGGTAACATTTTCCGCAGTTAGGATTTGCTAAGCCTCACTGTATGCAATTGACAGGAATATGCAGCCCACTGCGAGCCGTAATATAAACCTCACAGAGTAGTTCTAGAGTAGAAATGATACAATAAATACACCTATATAAGAACACTGGACAGACAAAGCTGCTTAAAAAATATTTATCCTGCTTAAATGACTCAGAGTTGCCTAGGTTGAATTACATATGTGGTTCTGACTGCCACCTTTGCTCACAGCCCCTGGAGCTACTGTTTTTATCAGGCTGCTGTCATGTCTTGAGTCAGAGGCTGCAGACCCCAATTCAGGGGTCTGAACCTTCTGTTGGACAGCAGTAGTCCACTGAGACTGACAGTCAGCAGGGCCTGTATAGCCTCCCCAGTACCTCCCTGGTTCAGTGGTACAGGAAGCAGACCAAGGAGGCGGCTATGGAATAGCTCAGTTGGTAGAGGATGAGACTTAATCTCAAGCATCTGGTTGGACACTGTGAGAACAGTAGGCCCTATGTGGGGCTACATGGACCATTGGCCTGATCTAGCAGGCTGTACTTATACTCTGGTGTACTTATACTTATAGTCTGGTGGGGGATGGGGAGGTTTAACAAGGCCCAATCTGCTCCCAAAATTTATTTATTGAGAGCCAGTGTGGTGTAGTGGTTAAGAGCGGTAGACTCGTAATCTGGTGAACCGGGTTCGCATCTACGCTCTTCCACATGCAGCTGCTGGGTGACTTTGGGCTAGTCACACTTCTTTGAAGTCTCTCAGCCCCACTCACCTCACAGGGTGTTTGTTGTGGGGGAGGAAAGCAAAGGAGAATGTTAGCTGCTTTGAGACTCTTTCGGGTAGTGATAAAGTGGGATATCAAATCCAAACTCTTCTTCTTCTTCTTCGAACAAATTGTTCATTTGGAGCTATGTGTTGTTCTGCAACTCCTGGCCCTCCTTGCTGCCATGCCTCTTGACTCTAGCAACAGAACAGAACATGGCATGGCATTTACAAGTGGGACAATATTTTTTTTCTGGGCAGGGGGTGGTCTTGTGGATTCCATTGAAGTCTCCCTACCTTCCTCTGCACAATCTAGTTGCTTCAACACAGATAACTGAACAGAGAAGGGAGCAACAACACAGACCAGTCTAAAAACACAGGAAACCCTTAGGCATGAAATACTGCCCCCCCTCCATGAGTTACTGAAACTAATAATGCTGCCTATTTATCTGCTAATTATTAAACCCCACAAGTAACTTTTCTTTAGAGAACTTCAAGAGCTTGTTGGAATGAAGCTTCCTTTAAAGGACAGGAAGGTGTCTGATCTGAAGTTTGCTTCAATAAAACCCAGAAAGGACTTGCCTTAAATGAAAGGGAAGGGCAATGTTGTGCATATCTTTCTTGCTAGGAAACCAGTTGTTGATTTGTTTTCATCAGAATTGTGTGCCGCATGATTTCAATCTACAATCTCTAAGTTAGCATGATAAACAGTTTGCTAAAACCACAGTCTCTGTAATGGTGTCTTTGTCTCTACTTGCCATCCCCCCGAGTTGCTTTTTTTAGACAACCTTTCCCCACTAATGCCATCCACAAAAGCAAAGCACCAAATACCAAACATTCCTCATAGGGGATACACAAGTCCAAGCCCAAGGCATACAATGGAATGAATGTGGGTTTTGTCCCCTGACAACAATTCTTGTAATTCAGCTAAATGTTCTTAAGAAAACACTATTATATTTAATTTCCAAGAAATGTGTGTGTGTGTGTGTGTGTGTGTGTGTGTGTGTGTGTGTATTCTGGGTATTATGTCCCTCTGCGTAAAGCAAACTTTCATTTAATATATGCATTTTTAAGGACCACTTGCCCACCCTTTCATTCTTCCTGCTTGTGTCCTTCCTGTCTTACTTCCTCTTTCATATTCTACCCTCTTCCTCTTCCTCACATTATCCTCACAACAGTTCTATAAGGTTGGTTAGGCTTAGAGACTGAGTGTCATGTCTGAGTGGAGATTTGAACCCTGGTCTCTCAAGTCCTAGCCTAGCTCTCTAACCACTACAACATTCTGGCTCTCCTTGACATCAATAATCATGGCCACTGGTCCCATCACCTCCTGGCAAATAGAAGGGGAAGAAATGGAGGCAGTGAGAGATTTCACTTTCTTGGGTTCCATGATCACTGCAGATGGTGACAGCAGTCACAAAATTAGAAGACGCCTGCTTCTTGGGAAAAAAGCAATGACAAACCTAGACAGCATCTTAAAAAGCAAAGACATCACCTTGCTGACAAAGGTCCGTATAGTTAAAGCTATGGTTTCCCAGTAGTAATGTACGGAAGTGAGAGCTGGACCATAAAGAAGGATGATTGCTGAAGAACTGATGCTTTTGAATTATGGTGCTGGAGAGTCCCATGGACTGCAAGAAGATCAAACCTATCCATTCTTAAAGAAATCAGCCCTGAGTGCTCACTGGAGGGACAGATCCTGAAGTTGAGGCTCCAGTAGTTTGGCCACCTCATGAGAAGAGAAGACTCCCTAGAAAAGACCCTGATGTTGGGAAAGATGGAGGGCACAAGGAGAAGGGGACGACAGAGGATGAGATGGTTGGACAGTGTTCTCGAAGCTACTAACATGAGTTTGGCCAAACTGCGAGAGGCAGTGAAGGATAGGCGTGCCTGGCGTGCTCTGGTCCATGGGGTCACGAAGAGTCGGATACGACTGAACGACTGAACAACAACAACAATCTTGGTAACTGCCAGTGTGGTGTAGTGGTTAAGAGCAGTAGACTCGTTATCTGGGGAACCGGGTTCGCGTCTCCACTTCTCCACATGCAGCTGCTGGGTGACCTTGGGCTAGTCACACTTCTTTCAAGTCTCTCGGACCCACTCACCTCACAGAGTGTTTGTTGTGAGGGAGGAAGGGAAAGGAGAATGTTAGCCGCTTTGAGACTCCTTCGGGTAGTGAAAAGCGGGATATCAAATCCAAACTCTTCTTCTTCTTCTCTGAAAAGCTAGGAGAGGCATTCCAGATTGTTGAAAATGCTGTCTGTTCTCTCTTTCTGCCTTGAAAAAATTCCTAGGAAGATTGTTGCTTCTTGGCTGTTTGCTAGGGGACTACTACTACTCAGATGAGCAGGGAAGGATGCCATGAATGACTGGTGTCTCGTGGCATAAAACTTCTGATGGATTTGCTAATCATTGCAATAGTTCTAAAATTTCAAATGTTTGAAATATTTCATATTTCTAAGGATTATCAGAATATGCAAAGAGAGTGGCCAGAACTCAAGTCTCCATGGATGCCATCCCTCTAACCCAAATCTTGGATGTGATGAATCAGTCAGAAATTCTGCACATTAAAAAGTACATTATTGTGTTAAATGTATTTAGCTGTTTTGCAAAGTGCTTATTGGATTGCACAGGACTTGAGTGGCGTAGCAAAGCAGTTGACTTTGATCTTGCAAACATAGCTCTTGTGTTGGTAGATCAAAGCAAATCGTTTTGCTGCCCTTGCCAGCTTTGGATCACATGAATTGTCAACAATATTGTTTGGGAAACCAAATGAAGGTGGAACTGAGAAGAACAAAGGCATTAGACATTAGAATTCAAAGCAAGAGGAAGGGGTATCAGTCCCAAAATCTGGAGTCTTTCTCACCTGAAGTGGGAGAGTCAGCTGGTCTGTAATCTATAGTGAGGGCAGGAGTGGGCAACCGACAGCCCATCAGACAGCAGGGAGGGAAAAGTGAAAAGGGCATGCATACATTGGGTATACTATCTAGGAAAGGTGGGAGAGATGCAAGATGAGGAACAACATAGAGGTCTTGTGTAAAGCCAAGAAGACATTCAGAAACTCACTTGAAAGAAGATGCACTCTACATGGCGAGGACTGTATCTGCACACCAGTGTATACATAAAATAATGTGTGAGAGGCCCACACCCAAAGGATTGGCACAATTCTCACCCTCAAACTAATTCCAGGTCCCATTGCTTTCAGTGCGACTTAAGAGATGACTAACTTTATCTTGATTGGGACCAACAATGATGGGATATGCCTGCACAGTGGAACAGTCCACTTGAAATAACTTGGAACATGACACACGGAAAAGCAGCTTAGGGCTAGATCTATGGGCTTAAGCTTAAAGGCGGCAACCCCAAACATTTAGTAGGAAGTATACTCACTGAACATAGGGGAACTTGTTTATGAGAGAACATGCTTAGAATTTTGCTGTGCGGGCAGCTGAAATGAATGCCACAAAAACATCTTGTGTGCAAGTAATAAGCAAGACTGCAGTCTTAGCCTGTGATCTTCAAACACTGAGCAATCTCAAATTACTCTGGTATAAATGGTTAATATGTTTAGCTATAGTGAGGAGGGGACTTGCTCCAGATTTTATAGTCAGACTTACTGAGCTCATCCATATCATTATGAACCCCAAAAATCTATGGTTCTGTAGGGCAGTGTTGCCAGGAAGCTTAAAGAAGTACAATGAGCAGCTGTTGGCTGAGTCAACTAAAAGGGTGGTGGGATTGCCAAGATATTTCCACAAAATACTGATCTGGTCTTTTATAGAAATTTGTAAACCATTTAAAAGGTAGTGGACTGACTTCACTATTCTTCATCCAAGAAGCAACTAGGACGAAGGCTATAGAAGGCTATGTTCCAAACAAGTGTTCTCCATACCAGACATTAAAAAACTGCTTCCAGTATTCAAATGTTTCCTTGGCCTCTAAGCTCGTCTCCCTTTCCCACAAGAGCTAGTTATAACATTTTATATACACTGGTGCGATTCCCAAGAGAGCCTACTCATGAAAACATCTGTTTGTCAAAATGAATAATTCATGCAATTTGCTTATAGAACTGCATACTGTATATTCAGAGACCCAGATTGAGCTAAAGAGATCATCTGTTATGCGGCTGCCTATCTGGACAATACAATTTCAAGTGTATACATCTTTGAGCATCACTCAGGGGAAGATGGGGATGAGCCACAACTCTGAGAGAGAGCAGGTGCCTGGTATGTAGAAGGTCCAAGTCACAGAGCTGGGGAGAAGATCTCTGCTTGAGAACATCTGACAGCTGCCACCAATCAGAGTTAGCAATGTTAGATCAGGAGTAGAGGACCACCAGACCACCAGATGTTGCTGAACTATGACTCCCAATCAGCCCTAGCAAACATGGCCCAGGTCCAGGCATGGTGGAAGTTGTAGCTGAACGTCTGGACTCTGAGGGCCCCCAGACTTCCAGAAAACTATTCTAGTTCCTTAAGATTCCCTTAAATGAATGACAGCAGCCTGTTAAGCCCTTATAGAATAAATCTGGACGTGGAAACCAGCCTCTTCATGTCATTCTACTGTGGTGCTTGGCTATACATACACTATATATTGTTACAAAGAAATTAGAATAAGAAGACAGGGACACACAAAGGGGCAGAGATAGCTGAACTGAGAGCTGAAGTAGGGAGAGACACCTTTAGGGATGCCAAGCTGCTTCTCTCGGGAGGGGGTCTTCAGCAAAGCAATTTTCTTTCTGCCTATAAAATACTTAAGGTATATGTCTCCATCTACACTCAGCTTGTATTTTTGAAAATATATCCAAATATTGAAAATCACTATAAGTCTTCGGGCTTCTCTCCTTCAAAAGGAAGCCAGACTCAGGTAAGCACTGACCCTGAAAATTCTCGCTGCTTGGGGTTAATGGGGAGGATGTAGCAATGTGATCCACTGCGTGTTTTTTCACTACTCGTAAGCTTATTTCAACTACTAAAGATTGGCATATCAACTTTACTTGACATTTCATAGGGTCAACAGGGACGATCTCTTTTATGGAATTAAATTTACAAGTTAATGTAAAAAATAAAAGTCCAGCGGAAAAAATGTATAGCCCTAAGATAACGTAGAGGCAAACTTTATGAGATGTCTTTGCCAGAGTTTTGTCATTCATACCGGAAATGATTAAATGGAAGATTGCATATGACTAAAAAGTTTACATAAAGTTACAGCTTGCAATATTTTAAAATAACATTCCAGCCTTTGCTTGATAATTGTTCACTTGATAAGAAAGGCTAGAAGGACACGAAGTCTGTACACTTCTGCTTAGCAACCTAGGATTAAAATAAAATAAAATTGCAGGCTAGTTGTGGGCTAATTCTACTTGAGATAGCTGCAGCTTCTTTTCCAGAGCAGCGGAAATATGTGAAAGGCGAACAAAGTATTATAGTTAGGAGAAGCTTCTTGAAGAGACAAACAGATGGGTTATGTGGCGAGATTCTCTTTCCCGTCTGAAAGCCTCAATGACAACAATCTAGGATGGCGCAAAGCAATGTTCCATTATTCCTCTTTCCCTTGCATTTCTGCCTTGCTAACTTATCTGTGCAAAATGCCCTTTGCAGCTTCTCTTGTTAGTGGCTTTCCCATGAAGTGACTTCCAGTCAAAAATGGAAAATAAATCAATCCGACCTTTTGTCTTGGAAAGGGGGCTCTGAATACAGAAAGATCCCATCTAATTAGCAAACACATATGCATGTACCACACAGGGCCCATTCATTCACCACCCTGCAATCTGATGCCAATGACGTCAAAGTCAAGATTGGAGGAAATAGGTGGTGTACAGCAAATATCAGTTTCAACGTATGACACGGATAGCCAAGTGAGGGGGCTAGGAGAAGGGAACAAATGATTTTGAGGCATGCACAGTATCAAAAGCATGTTGACAGGAAGATAGAGAAGGTGGCATTATCAGCCTGCTTTCTTGGGCTTGAAATGTAGCCAGGCTGTCCTTTTTCTCAATTAGGACTGAAGGTGAAAAGCATCAAAACGCAGCATTTCCTAAGAAACAACAAAGGTAGACAGACCTCAAGATAGCCACAAGATAAAATTTTTGTGGCCAACGTTTGTACGCCACTTCCCAAACCAGAAGTGGGTGTGCCCTGCACACAGAGCATAGTGTGTACTCAGCCTTAGACTTCTCTTGAGTAAAACTAATGTGTCAAAAACCCAAAGCCCCTGCCGAACCATTAAAAAAAAATAACACCACACGTATATAAACTCTAGCAATTTTAAGGACTGCATGTAGCACACGGCCAAACTATCATGGGATTTAGATGTGTGGCAACCACATTATGATGCAATCTCTTTACTAAATCCTGGCAAAATGAATGCAAATGTCTTGGCGGGCAAAGGACGAGTGCTAAGACACAGCGGACACAAACTGCACGAATGCACCATCATTTCTGTTCCCCACCAATCTTGACAATAAAACCAGCAGCAATTCTAGGGAAACCCTTTAAGTGAAAAAGATGGGAGGGGGAAACCCCTATCCTTGGCTCAGCTGTTCCCAAAGCTGAAAAAGAGAAGGGTTTTATGTTTAAGAAGCGACCAGATAGATCTATGTGACTGTCAAAAACTAAACATAAATGTGCCAAAAGCTTCTTTTTTTAAGTGCATCAGGGACACTGGACAAGATGCAACCCACACTGCTCCTACTATTATTGTTTGATAGTTAAATAGTACCCAGAGTGTGATACTCCCCCTCCACCCCATTCATCCCTGTTCGCAACAACAGGGCATCCTCCCCCCCTAAGCAAATGACATCAATCAGCGGGGAGTTCTGTAAAATGCATAAAACAGTCATCTTCCAAACTCTACCAGAAGATAAATGATTCCAGACATTGGACTGCAGCCATTTTCCCACACATGCTACAATGTTTTGTCATCCATATTGGGCCATAACATTGTGTGTGTGTGTGTGTGTGTGTGTGTGTGTTGTTTTTTTTTATAAAAAAGAGAGTTTACAGCTAAAGCTTCCACTTCTGGCCGAGAGCAGATAGCGTATGAAACCTACCGCAACAAAAGTGTTGTTGCTGTGCAAAACTGTAGCAGGATTGTTTGATGCAAAATAAAACCAATTTCTAGGGTCTTCCATAGGGTAATTGCAAGCACCTTCTGCTTCTTATTATCACCTCCATCTCAAGCCATTAGAAATTAGGTATCTGGCACCCACCAAGACCCACTGAATAAATTGGTACACAGTTCTTGCAATTGACATGCCATAGTTTCACTTATGAAAATATAATACCAATCACCTTGAAAACCTTGTTGAAATGCAAAATAAAATATTTTAAATAAATAAAATATAGAAAAGCATGAGGTCTTTAGAAGACTGGATGCACATAAACTTTGAAGATACTTTTGGATCTCATACATTTATTCTTTTCAAAACTCACTCGAGAGATTCTTCTAAATGATCATATTATCAATAATCTCAGAAAGGATAGGATTCATTTTGACATACTGCCTGTAGTTTCTTCTTGTTTATCTCAGGATAAATATGGGATAAGCATACAATTTTTCTCAACCACACAAAGACAGATTATATTCTCCCCTTCCATTACTTATATACCAGGCGTGCTTCTAATCAGTACTGCCAGTATGACTGATTCTAAAATAAGTCTTTACCACGGAGATGGTGCCTCTCAAACAAGATCATCAAAACTACTCTACAACATGCACTATGAGCAATTCAAAAGCTTGTTTGCAAATTGTTTTAAATAAGCAACTTCACGATAAACTTGGTCGCATGTCTAACGAATATTTAAAACCTTTAAAGTACAGAGGAAGTACAGAGAAGATAAGCTCATAATTTTTTTCCTTTCCAAACTGAAGAGCACATCAAATGGCATTAGTTATCGTACTAATAAACACATAATTACTGGAGGGTGAAAACTTACTTTGTGTACAAATATCCCAAGGCTCCGCTGTTCCGTTAAACACAATCTCTTCTAGATTTCATTTTCTGCTTATGGAGAAGAACTGTTCGGAATCTGACAGATGGTTTCACTCTGCCACTGAGCATTTCCTCTTGGTTATCTCTGCCAGTTAATATTTCCACGAGGCTGTCTGCAGGGCTGTGTGCTCTCTACATCATTTCTGGTCTGATCAATGCCCTGCCTGGCTTTAGGTTGGTTTATAGTCCCGCCTCCTGTTCCTGAAGAAATGAAAACTCACAGCTGGATCTTCTGTAAACCATTTCTCTTACCACTAGCTGCACAGGGTAAATCATGCAATTATACCATGAAGAGACCCGCACCTCCACTTGAAACTTGGAAAACAATTACTCATCTTAATGAGGTGCACATGAAAGTCAACCGCGCAGTCAAATCAATAATACTGAGAAGTCATGACAAGAGAGCTGTGACCTTCAAGACCGAAGAGCCATGTCAATGTAATACAATACTTCCCTAGTCTAATGCCAGTGTGAGGCAAAACACACTGCACAGTTTATACCAAGCGGTCCTTTTAAAAATGCATACCACCAGCGGTCTAGGTCACTATGCAAATAACACTCAGCTCTAACTCTCCTTTCTTTCTTCTAACTCCGGTGAAGCTGGGGAAGTCCTAAACTGGTTGCATTTTGGCATTGGTTGACCTCATGACGGTGAACAAACTGAAGCTTACCGTATTTTTCGCTCCGTAAGACGCACTTTTTTCCTCCTAAAAAGTAAGGGGAAATACCTGTGCGCCTTATGGAGCGATTGGTGGTACCTGGAGCTGAATTGCCCAGGGGCCAAAAGCAGATCGTGCTTTTTATTTTACAAAGAGAAAAGGGGGTGTTGAAAGGACCCCGCTCAGCAGCTGATCAGCAAGAGATCGGGAGAGAGATAAGAGTCCCGGCTCCCTTTCGGCCCCGCCCCCTCGCCCAGGCCTCCTTTGTTGAATGTGCTGCAGGGGGAGGTTGTTTGTTTCCCCAGCGACATGTGACTGGCTGATTAGATTATCTGTCTGGAAACTGTAGAAACGGCTCCCTTTCCTTAAGTTTTTCAGAAATGTGGGTTGAACCCCCATAAAAACGGGGCTTTTCCTTTTTGCTTATCCCCCTTTGCAAAAGGAGCTTTGCTTTTTCCCCCTTTGCAAAAAAGCTGCAAAACTTTTAGCTGATCCTCAAAAAAACAGGGCTTTTCCCTTTGCAAAAAAAGCTGCAAAACTTTTAGCTGAACTTCAAAAAAACAGGGGTTTTGGAGGAGGAAAACCAGAAAAATATTTTTTTTTCTTGTTTCCTCCTCTAAAAATGAGGTGTGCCCTATGGTCCGGTGCGCCCTATGGAGCGAAAAATACGGTAATTCACAGAAGATGGGGGTACTATTCTGGCGAATGCAACCGGCATTCCTCTGGGCAGCTGATTATCAGTTTGGAAATGTTCTTGCGATCTGGCCCTGCAAGGTGGAAGTTGTTGCTAGGAGTGCTTTTCACCCTCTTTGTCTTACATGCCAATGACACCTTTTTAAAGTAGAAATCGGTCTTTGTCTCAGTCATTCAGCCACTGCTAGATTCGACACATGTGATGTGTGAGAGTGCCTTTGAAGACGTTCTGGAAACTTCAATTGGTTCAAAACACAGTTGCCAGAGTACTGACCAGAGCCAATTGATCATATCACAGTACAGCAATCTTATATAGCTTCCCTGGTTTTCCAGATTGTTTTTGGACTTAATTCAAGGTACTGGTTTCGACCTTTAAAGCACCAAATGGCCTAGGACTAGAACATCTTGAAAAATGCTTGGCAACTTTGCTCATCTTTGGAGACCCTGCTTCAGTTCCTCCTGCTGTTAAAACATGGTGGATTAGTATCTGAGACAGGGCCTTTTCACTTCTGGTGCCAAAGATCCGGAACGGCCATTCAAGGGAGGTCCACCTGGCTCTAGTGCTACTTGCTTTTAGGGACAGTGAAGATAAGTTTATAAGCTACCATACATACTACCACTCCTATTTAGAGTTTTAAAAGTCAATTTTAGTTTGCTCTGTAGTTTTACAGATTTTTTTTTGTATTTTTGTGTTTTTTTTAATTGTAAACTACCCTGAATGTTTGTGGAAAGGTGCTATAGCTGAAAATAAATTATATTAAATGGTAATTGCTATTAATTTGAACCCACATTTGTCTGCCAGCACTTGAGTTGGAAGATCACTTCCTTTGTTACAATCACTACTCGCAGTTGTACAAAGTCTGTAGGAGTCACAGGAAATAGCTGAGTAAGCTGTCTCACGATGTTTATTTTCCAAAACTGCTCTGCAAACCATCCTAATGAGCTGCTCATCCATGAAATACGTGGAAGTAGGGACAACAATGATCCATCTAGCCCAGTCTTCCAAGGATCAAGACCTGGCACCAGAGCCGTCTTAAGGGGATCTGCCGCCCTGGCGCTGCTATCCCTCCGGCGCCCCCGCCATGCCGCCTCTCCGCCGCCTCCCTCGCGCGCTTGCCGCCCCTTGGGAGGGGGGTGGGCGAGCGGGGGATGAGGGGCGTGGCGCTGGAGCGGCGCGGGGCTCTGCGCGCCCTTGCAGCGCTTCCGGGACGGGAGGCGAGGGCGGCCGGCTCGCGCTCCCGCGTGCATCCGGATGGCGCGGCGCAGCCAGGCGGCACGGCTGGGCAGCTTGTGCTCCATCGGGTGGGCGGCCGGCTGCGCCGCGCCACCCGGCTGCGCGCGGGAGCGCGAGCCGGCCGCCCTCGCCTCCCGTCCCGGAAGCGCTGGAAGGGCGCGCAGAGCTGTGCTCCTGTGCTCTGCTGGGCAGCCAGAGGGCGTGGCGTGGCCGGCCAGCTCCCTTGCCGGGAGTCAGAGGGCGCTGCCAGCGGGGCTGGAGGACGGAGGCGCCCTCCAGGCCATTGCGCCCTGGCGCGCCGCGCCACCAGCCCCAATGGATGAGACGGCTCTGCCTGGCACCCAAAATCCTTTTATGTGCGGATTCTAGTGCTTAAATTGAGAGGGACTAGAGAGGTCACTTACATATCACCCCTTACATATCATCCAAAAAGAAAGGAAGAGGACAAAGACAACAGATTTTCATAACATGTGCATACACTAGTTACAGGTAGGTAGCTGTGTTGGTCTGCTGTAGTCGAAACAAAAAAATAAAAAAAAAAAATTGCTCCAGTAGCACCTTAGAGACCCACTACGTTTGTTCTTGGTATGAGCTTTTGTGTGCATGCACATGAAAGCTCATACCAAGAACAAACTTAGTTGGTCTCTAAGGTGCTACTGGAAGGAATTTTTCTATTTATATTTTGTGCATACACTAGTTGAGGGTTTCCCAAACTTGGGTCTCCAGCTGTTTTTGGACTACAACTCCCATCATTCCTAGCCAGCAGGACCAGTGGTCAGGGATGATGCGAACTGTAGTCCATAAACACCTGGAGACCCAGGTTTGGGAAACCTTGTGCTAGTTTATATGTATAGATGAAACTTTAGAAATAATTACAATAATTTAAATTGAAATGTTATATATAGACAAACATAGACATTATCATAGTGGGTAAGACTGTGCCCAGGTGACCTTTGTAACTGCTTGATGTCCTCTAGAGGTCTTAATCATTGATGGACACCCTCAAGGCCCTTGCTTTCAACTGGAATTTAACCACATGGACCTTCAATGTGGAACCATCCTCAAATAGCCTTTCAATAAGGCTGACCTGGGTAAAGTAGGGCACATGACTAGGATTGGACCTTATACAGTGGTACCTCTAGATGCGAACGCAACACGAGGTACAACTGTACATGCAAGACAGTTTGGTAACCCTTAACTATGATCTCTTCTGTGAAAAGACATAACTTGCGCAGAATCAGACATAAGCATGTAGCATGTTGGAGGTGTATGCCGCAGTTGCGAGGCACAGCACATGCTTCGCATCCAACTGAATTCAGTCCCTCGAACCTCCAGTTATAAGGTCTCACCAGCACAGCTAGCAAAACGGAAGGGTGCTGCCTCTCACGATATTGAGCTACGCAAAAAACAGTCTTGAGTTGATGTAAGGCAGTTCGTATGCCAAACACATATTTTCAGACTTGGACAATTCTCTCTTTACAAACAAGCACGTCCATTTTCCGGATGCCTTTTCGCGTGTGTTTTAATCGTACGCAATATAGAAAAGTAACATGGAACACAGCCCTAAGCAAGGATGTAGCATCCAGCCCAGTGTTTTATTCAGCAAGAAGACTTGTTGCATAACAACTTTATTTTGATACAACATTGAACCCGTGACCGGCATTGTGACAATTATTAAGGGGCAACAAGCCAGATTCTAAAAAAACCTGTGAATTGTGATCCAGGACACCCTTCATCAATTTGCTGCCCTCCAAGTGCCATAAGAATCTATATCTAGAACCTTCCAAGCTAGAGGCCCAAAGCCTGGCTGAAATGATACTTTTTTGCCTGGCACCTAAAATTAGCTTCCTTGGGGAGAACATTCTGTAAGAGGTAGGCCATCACTGAAAAGGCCTGTTAATGGGTTGCACATTTAGATTTCTAACTCTGCAGCTGGTGTAACCCGTTAGAAGGAATTATTACAGCACAGAGCTCAACTACTACCTTGCTATCCACCAAATCGCTTACTTTCAGCTTGCAAAACACCTTATTTACATGGTGGGAAACTCAGATATTTCCCAAACTGTGTAGCAGTTGCCACCTCATGAAATATAAAATTCCAGAGTCTGCATGGGACCTGAACGTGAACTCTTCCTTGGATGATAACCTTAAGACATGGTAAAGTTTGGAGAAGATATTTTGCTACAGAGGCTATTTCAAGACAAACACTTCTTGTGAATATGAGGTGGTCATTCTTCCGTGTGCAGCAGACTGATGGGTGTGTGGAGCTGCATGCCACTGACTCTGGCCTCAGTAAAGACAGACAAACTTTGTTTCGCTTATCCTCATGGTATTAATACTATACAGTATAGCTAAGTATTCCCACTGTATGGTAGTCTGAAAGAGGCCAATGGAAAACATGCCCTAAATGTCCACCCTCAAGAATAAACGCCAGGCTTTGTTAGAACTGTTAGAACTTTGTTAGCCTCCTTCTTATGCTAAACCTCGTGCTGAAGTGGAAAAAGTTCAACTTCTTTGCAAAACAGAAGTAAATGGAGTTGATCCCACTACATCCATTCTTGCTTCTCTTATTGTGATTTAGCAGCTAAAGACAGAGGGAAGCCAGAACCACGGAACCAGCTGTCTTTCCATGAGCCAACCATACAAGCAAGTAAATACAAATAGAAAACAATGTCCATTATACAGGGCCGTCTTAAGCTTATCTAGCGCCCTGGTTCAAAGATTCCTCCGGCGCCCCCCCCCCTTTTCCAGAGTTGTCAACCCAGCCAGGACCATCTTTAGCATATGAGGTGTGGGGTGTAAAGATCCGCCCAGCACCCTCCCCACCATATACTCCTGCTACCCAGATGGCTCCAAAGGAGAAGCAGTAAGGAGCCCACGGGCTGAGGGATCGGCTAGAACTTTTTGCCAGACTCCCCAGGATGAGTCTGGAAGGTCAGACGATGCAGGAGCGGGGTTTAAGGGGAGGGAGGAAAGGAAAGCAAAAGTTATCGCCCGCCCCCCAAGCCAGCACGCTCTCTCTCTCAGCACGAAGAGGAGGAGGAGGCAGCTGTCAGTTGCTGCCGCGGCAAACGCTGAGCAACGGAAGGGGAAAGGACACGGCTGCTAATTCATTCCTAGCCGCGATCTGAGCAAACACAGCAACCGAAAACACAAGACAAGTGGGTGGGCAGTAAGACCCTGAGGCAGAGGCAGGAAAGCTGCACACTGCAGCTATGTGCAGGGGGAAGAGCTGTGTCTTAGAGGGAAGAGGGATCGGCCTCTCCGCTCGCCTCCCTCCCGCTCTGGCCGCCCCTCAGGAGGGGGGTGGGCGAGCGGGGGATGAGGGGCGTGGCGCTGGAGCGGCGCTGGGCTTTGCGTGCCTTTCCAGCGCTCCAGCTCGGGCTTGGGGAGGCGAGGGCAGCTGGCTTGCAATCCGCCCGCCGGCGCGCGAGCGCCCGCCCGCCCACCTGCGGGGGCGGGGGCGGGTTGGGGAGGGGGCGCCCGGTATGCCGACGGGCTCGCGGGGGCGCCCCTGGGGGGCCCAGCGCCCTGGCGCACCGCGCCACCAGCCCCTATGGATGAGACGGCTCTGCCATTATACAGCGTGCAAGTTTTATGTTATCAAGAGCAGGGTGATTCTGAGAAATTAATGCTGCATCCAGTGCATGTCATGGTTCTCCTGCTGAGGCCCATGCCCAAGAAGTTCATGCTTCAGGTTTTAAGTGCAGTGGCTTTAACAGTTCTTCCAAGGGGATGTGATGCCCTTATTCACAGCAAAGAACTGGCTGATGGAAAAATAACCGCACAGTTCCTATGAAGGGGAAACAATTCCAGGCCTATTCCCAGATCTAGAAGCACAGCAAAAATACTTCCCCAGTTCTGTTTGTGCTAAGATGCTGAAGGCAGCAGGACTGCTGAAGACGTTGGGTGATATTAAACTAAACAGAATCTCAGAATCGTAGAATTGGAAGGGACTCAAGGCTCATCTAGTACAACCCCCTGCAATGCAGGAATCTCATCTAAAGCATCTATGACAGATGGCCATCCAACCTCTGCTTAAAAGCCTCCAAGGAAGGAGAGCCCACAACCTCCCAAGGGAGACAGTTCTACTGTCAAAGTAGACCACTGAAATTAATGAACATGGCTAAGTTAGGTCCATTACCGGTATTTTCAGTAGATCTACTCTGAGTTAAGCTTAGTTGAGTACCACCCTTTGTTGAGCTTTGCAAATAAATCTTGCTGGCACATCATTACAAAGACGGAAAGAGCATTTTATAGTACGGCAAGTCCTATTTCAGTGTTCAATTCACTTGCTTGCAAGCTCACAAGAGGGAGCAAAGGCACGCTGCCAATCCCTTCTGGTCTGAATCTGGGAAGCTCCTCTATTCATGCTGATTCCCTGCATGAATTAGAACCCTCTACAATGTTTTAAACTGGCCCTCATTACCAAGGGCATGTAGATTCTAAAAGCAAGATATCCACAGAATCATAGAGGGCTGGAAGAGACCCCAGGGCCCACAGCTCCCCAAAATTCACATGGATAACACCAAATCTACACAGTTCCAAATCCAGCAGGCTAAACATATGCAGAACTTACTGCATACATAGCTCTCGCTTGCAGGATCTGGCCAGGGGGTTGAATACCAGTACTGTAGACGTTATTGGAGTTATATATGCTTACAGTGGAGATGCTGGAATAGGACAAAGTTCTGAAATACACAAATAGAAACTATTAAATAAAACAAAAAGCTTGCTGTATGTTTATGAGTAGGCACCACTTGCATGTGGCTCATGACAATAGCATATCCATACCATACTTTTAAAACACATTTAAATCATATGGCTTCCCCTTAAGAATGTGCTAGGAATTTTAGGGGTAAACTACAGCTCCCAGCTTCCATGTGCTATAAATGTGACTTCTAGGCCCATACTAACAAAGGAGAAATCAATTTGGAAGTTATTTATTTTACAGCTGCAGAATGTGTTTCACTATGCATACGGCCACAGTGTGCTTTATTATAGAAAGACAAAGGTCACTTTGCTTTTGTGGAATTAGGTCTCTCTTTGATCTTTTACTGGCCTAGGGAATTAATATTTGCTTTTCTTTCCCTATTCATGTTACTACCTGAAAAGCGTTGCTTCATCAAACCAAAGTACACATACTATGTACAATAATCTATTGATTCTATTCCTCCTTCAGTGACTTTCCGATTTTTCCTCTATTATGCATTTTGCAAGGAGGGGATGAAAGTCTAACAGCCAGCAAAGCGGTTACTTCCCATGCCAATGTTGCCTGATCCAGGCTGGGGCAATGCGGGAGTAACAGGAGACTGTGCCATCTGCTCTGTCCATGCCATCTGCTTCCACCACCAAGCATTACCACAAGCAGTGTGTGAACCATCATGGCAGCAGCTGCCATTACACTCTGATAATGTATGTGTAATTCGGGTGGTACAGCCCCTCAAGTTTAGGGAAGGAGAAGGAACACCTTTTAGAGGCACATCCCCTGTGGCTTTTTCTTTCTTCTACGTCAGAGGGGGTAAGTCACAATGTCTGATCCAGCTCCTTAAGGAATTTTTCTACCTCCTGCCCACCAAACCCCTATCAATTTTGGTGGCGGAGGCAAAAAGAGTGGAAAAAATTAAGACATTTTGCTGGGGCAGGTGGAGCCCAGGGCACTGCCAGGGATTGGAATCACTCAGTCCCTGGTCATCAGATAATTTGATGAGTGGAGAAGCAGAGATAACCCTCTTCCTCAGCTGATCTGCACAGATCTGCTGGTGTGTGCATGTGCACATGCTATGTGCCTGTTTGCATGCCCCTCCCTCATGTGTGTGAGAAAGTGCATGTGAGAAAGTGTGGGGTGAGCACATCCACTGCTGGCATGAGGTCCCTGGAAGGTAGTCTAAGAGTGAATGCCACCCCTGTTCTGCCCTTCTTGTTTGATTTTAGTACAGTATGTGTGGCTTGCGGAGTTTGGGGCATGTTTCTGAGAGACTACCCATAGATAGGCAGGGTGCATTCTCTTGTAGAAGAACAGGCTCAGCAGCCCTGTTGGGATTTGTGGGGCCTTCCTGCTCGTTCTGCCGAGTGAGCTTCTAGGCTTCGGCACTAATGCCGTGATCCGATGGCACCACTGACACCAGATTCCCAGAGAGAAAGCTCTTTCTAGGAATCTGATGTGGGATAGCAAATCTACTGCTTGGTAGGATTGCACATGTGGTTCACTTCCACTTAAGCCAGGTATGGCCAAACTTGGCCATCCAGATGTTTTGGGACTACAACTCCCATCATCCGTAGCTAACAGGACCAGTGGTCAGGGATGATGGGAACTGTAGTCCCGAAACATCTGGATGGCCAAGTTTGGCCATGCCTGACTTAAGCTCTACTTGCATATGTGTGAATAAACCAAATATTTGACAGTCAGGAAGTGTTGGTAATCTATTGTAAATTATCCCAAGATCTACCAATATTATCCTATCATACCTTCTGCCCACCTCTAGGAAACAATGTCTCCCAGTGCTGGGGGAACTATGGCTCTTCAGATACTGTTGAACTAAACTCCCCGACAGCAAAACCAATAATCAGAGTTGATGGGAGCTGTCCACCTTGGACTTAGCCTGTTGAGTCAATGGTACAAAATAATCAGGCTATAACCAGCCTCCTCGCCAATCCTAGAAAGGAGGGCAACAGCTATGCCAGAGGGCAGTTGCTGGCAATGATGGTCACCTTCCTTTGAGTGCTGCTTGTAAAGGAGGGGGCGCAATTCTGTTTAATTTAGCTAAACCCAGCCACAGACTTTAATCTTCCTTGGCAATGCATAAAGGGCGATGCCTAGGCCATCAGAAGATGTTCTCTTTTACTCAGTAACAGCAACACAAAGAAAACTACCCACGTCTGATTTCAGAAATACAATATCAGCTGAAGCCAAAGGTAAGTATCTGTTCAACCACACCTGAGAAGCAGTTGGAGAAATGACTGCTGGTTAAACAAAGATTCCTACAGTTCCGCAAGCAGTCCACTAGAGGCCATCTAGAGCTTGCATTCTTGCTCAACCAGCGTTTTCAGAACCCAAAGTACAACAAAAGAACAATTGCCATACAAATTAAAGCAGACTTGTTATATGGAGAGGGAGAGAAATACACCAACTGTTTATGGGTTAATGGGTATCTATACTGCAGCAAAAAAAGAAACCACCACCCCAAAACCCTTCTTTTAAAGAAGGACAAAGTAATAGAGTGTTTTTTGTTTTGCGCTTATGCAATGGAACTTCCAAACATTATGTATCAAATTCCTTTTTCATACATTATGTAACTTCATGACATTTTAAACAGGAACATGAAGAGACAAGCAGCTGGAGCTTGAACTTCAGCAAGCATAGCTCACTGTTCCATTGGCCAGGGAGTAGCAAAACAAACAGACTTTCCGAACTATACCAAGCCACAGGTATTATATTGCCAGCCAGTTGCAGGGACCTGTTGTCAGGCAGGCTAACAGCTTATGGGTCTGGGAAACACTCCAGCCCAATATTGCCTATATGATTATAAGAATGGCTTAAGTATGTTTCACTTTCCAAAGAGGCTGCAGGAGACCTAATTTTTTGGGGGAAGGAAGGAGCAGCCTAAGGCATTTAATTGGTCAACTTAGTGGAGGTGATGTCAGAAGTCATATGCATAGGATATGACCTTTAGGGCTTAGGCAATCCAGCCAATGTGATTCCCCCAAAGGAATTGCAGGGAGTGTGACTCTCAGGTGCCATAGTTCAAGCCCAGATTAGGGTGGGGACCAAGTATTGCGGTTGTGTTAGCTTAGCTGTGGTTAGAATTATTTAGCTATTTCCAACAAAACAAAGAATTGTATGTATATCGTTGCTGAGAACTGTTGGGGTTGATGTCAGTGGTTGCTAGCCATTCAACATCTGCCCACTTCCACTACAGTATGTTGACAGGCTGAGGTGGTGGTCTCTACCTCTGTGCTGCTGCCCTCCCAATACTTACTAGTAAGGGAGAACTTTGCTCACCTCCTTCTGAGTGCCCTATAGTGGTAGCTGGCAATTCCTGCCAGCAAAATATCTCACCAGCTGCCTCTACTGCTTCCTTATGCTGTATTACTTATTTAACATCGTGCATCGAGTCAAAGCCTAGGTAATACCTTCTAATAAACTCATCTTAACCTAAAATGTTAATAGAAATGGTAAGTGATGTGCAGGAAAATACACAAGGATAAGAAGATAATTTTAAATAAAAGTGGAATCTATTTCCTCAATACCTGTTTCACTTCTTAATTTTTTTACTGCTATTCACTTTCCATCTTAAAGAGGAAGGGGAGGATACAAACATGGTAAAATCTTAAAGAAACATTCCTGCTTTTGTGGTTGCAGAGTCAAACTGCTAGATGCATATATCTGAAAAGCACTGGACATAAGAAGACAAAAATAATCAAGTTTAGAACATGCATTGTTTCTAAATTCATCTGATGCTTCTGAGAAGTCGCCCAATCCATCTGAACATGTGAGGTTAACGACTCCAGAGATTTTGCTCATGCCAGATGGAAAAAATTCACTGGTGTGAGAAGACTTGTCACACCTCCCATTGTGCCAAAAAAACTGAAATACTGAGAAAGGCAAAGGATTTGCTTCCTAAAAGACATCACAGAAAGTGTGCAACTTATTTAGCAGCCTTGGCATTGCTGCTACTTTGCTCACATAGATTTTATGCCAAGTATATAAGCATGGTACATTTCTGAGACGGCACTCAGAATAACACAAGATACTTTTAAGAGTTCTTAGAAAACAGCTTGGGGAAATGAACAAGGAACTACGATGCTTTACAGCATTATATAGCATAGCATAACATATTACACATCCATTTTGTATTTGCTAGAAATTTTCTTTCTGCTCATAGCTTAAAATTATTTTATATTCCTTTAATACAAAAGTTGTATCTGAAGATTGCAATTCTTTCTCAGTTGATGTGACCCATATATGTGTGTGTGTGGATTAAAGAAACAATCGTATGAATTCTTACTTAGGCGTGAAACAAGCTGAACTCAGAGGGCATGCTTCCAAGTCAACATGCATGCCATACATTATATGGAGTTGAACTGCAAATAATTAAGCTTCTCTCTCTCCCCCCCCCCCCCCCCAGATCTAGTGCATTATCTTTTACTACTTTGTAACATATCTCAACTATATGAGCTTGGCGGCCTGAGAATGAGCACAGGTGTTCAGGTACTATGTAATCCAATTAAAATGTTTAAAAGGAAGTTCTTTTTCTGTTGCCACAGAAGTTACACTTAACAGGCTTATAGTAATTAGGCAGCCTGGAAAGTTGCTTTGCACTTAGAAGTTTGCTGCCAGGAATATAACGAGAGACAAGCACTGCTGTCCTTGTGTGTCCCGCAGCTGTTGTGGCTTTTTCCATCTGAGAGCAAAAACAGTTGCCTCGAGCATTTCAGAGGCATGCAAGCACACAGAAAGTGTTCATTAGTATTGGACATGAATTTTCAGTTATTGGAAGCAGATGGTTAATCCACATGGTGAGCGAGTCTTAAACCAAATCCACTAAAGACTACGGACAATAATAATACAACCAAAGACACATTAACACTCTATGGCCCTGATTAAAATTTATACATGTGGAACCTAGATACTCTGAATGCCACCAATCAGCTATTTGATGAGGAGATAAAGGAGGTGGGAAGAGAATAAATACAGTCTCCATACTATGTTCTTTACAGCTCACTATATTGGGAATATCTAACTGGGCTACAAACATGTAGCTGCAACTACTGGATCAAGATAGGAAATCATCTGTGCAGCATGAGGGGTTTCCCATTCAAATAAGAGGCGTTTACTAGAATTTATTCTCACAAGTGTGAGGTAATAATATAATCCTCAGTTACAGGTAGGTAGCCGTGTTGGTCTGCCATAGTCAAAACAAAATAAAAAATAAAAAAAATCCTTCCAGTAGCACCATAGAGACTAACTACGTTTGTTCTTGATATGAGCTTTCATGTGCATGCACACTTCTTCAGATACACAGGTATATATAATCCTCAGGTATATTTCTATGTAACTACATCATCCTGAATGGATGCTACAACATATAGAACTGGCTTTGGGTGGAGGTGGAGTGGAATACAAATGCAGTTATGAAATAAACATGCATTGTCAACACCCACAGTTCTATGACCTTACAAGTAAGATTCTTAATCAGAAATGTAACTCTCTTCTAGATTTTTACAAATGTTGACTGTGGAGAGTATTGCAGTTGGTTTTGACCTACAAAGCCTTAAATGACTCAGGACCGCAATATCTCAAGAACCGCCACTCCCCATATGAAATGACCCAGAACTTGCGATCATCTTCAAGGCTCTTCTTTGTGTACCTCCTCACAAGAGGTTTGGAGGCCAGCAACACGAGATTGGGCTTTTTCTGTGGTGACTCCCCGCTTGTGGAATGCTCTTCTCAGGGAGGTTTGCCTGGCACCTTTATTACATATCTATAAGTGCCAGGCAAAAACATTTCCCCCAGGCCTTTGTCTAATTAAACAACATATGGCCTTTTAAATGTCGTGTGCCGGGGTGGGGTGGGTAATTGTTTTTGTTTGTTATTATGGTGTGTATTTCTGGATTTTTATATTGTGAACTGCCCTGTGATCTTTGGAAGAAGGATGGTATAGAAATTTAAATAAATAAATCACTATGGATGTTGCTCTGGGCTACTTGGAGGAGGAGTGGGATATAAATGCATTAAATAATAACTATTTCAGCTTTGGCCCAGCCGCTTCATCAGCTCTGAATCTACTTGTACTTGTCCTCCGCTCTTCCTCAGTAGCATGTTGGGGATTATTTAGTAATGTATGGAAGTGAGAGCTGGACCATAAAGAAGGCTGGTCGCTGAAGAATTGATGTTTTTGAATTATGGTGCTGGAGGAGACTCTTGAGAGTCCCATGGACTGCAAGAAGATCAAACCTATCCATTCTTAAAGAAATCAGCCCTGAGTGCTCACTGGAAGGGCAGATCCTGAGGATGAGGCTCCAGTACTTTGGCCACCTCATGAGAAGAGAAGACTCCCTGGAAAAGACACTGATGTTGGGGAAGATGGAGGGCACAAGGAGAAGGGGACGACAGAGGATGAGATGGTCGGACAGTGTTCTTGAAGCGACTGGCATGAGTCTGGCCAAACTGCGGAAGGCAGTGGAGGATAGGGGTGCCTGGCGTGCTCTGGTCCATGGGGTCACGAAGAATCGGACACGACTGAACGACTGAACAACAACAACAACCATAACTATTTACACAGCAATCTTGTGTCCTAATATTCAAATCCCTTACCCTGTCACAGGGGTGTAAGTGGTTTGAGGATTGCAGCCCAAGTCAAAATACTATTTGGCAATTGCTCTAGTAGTCATGCCCCCAGAGGGCTAATCACACTATAGAATACAAGCAATAGGTAAAAGGTGTTTTATATGTAAAATACTGTACCATCCCAGAAAAGGAAAAAGTAAAGAAAGTTTATGTAAGAAAGAAAGATAGAAAGAGTTTGGATTTGATATCCCACTTTATCACTACCCGAAAGAGTCTCAAAGCAGCTAACATTCTCCTTTCCCTTCCTCCCCCACAACAAACACTCTGTGAGGTGAGTGGGGCTGAGAGACTTCAGAGAAGTGTGACTAGCCCAAGGTCACCCAGCAGCTGCATGTGGAGGAGCGGAGACGCAAACCCGGTTCCCCAGATTACGAGTCTACCGCTCTTAACCACTACACCACACCATTATTCACTAAATGTTTCTCTTTTAACACTAAAGGCTGGAAATAACATAATACTTCCGGAATCCTGAGAAACCCAACCACAATAAGTATTAAGGAAACAGTATTTTGGCTGAACAACTTAGAACATTTTGGAGTTTCTAAGCAATATTAGGGTGGCCTTGCTTGATCCAAGATTCTTCACAGTGGTGTGATTTTCCACATGCATCCACTTAGCATGTTGAAACATTGTACTGTTACAGCTGCCGAGATTTCTTACTACATCAAACCAGCTTTACTTATCCTTTCCTGGAACTGAGTTTCACTAGAATTCTTGAGATCACACAACAGTTTTATTACTGTATCCCTGTGTCTTATCCCATTGCAACACAATTCACCATTGTATATACAGCATTTTGAATACGATAACGCCTGGGGCCCATTCAAGGCAATCAGATTCTTTTAAGGAGCTCTTCTGGTACACAGCCAGCGTTCCTAAGCGGAAATTTGTAAATATGTTTTTGGCACCTTTTATTCGTCGGAAGGTTCATCACTTCACTGCTTATTTAAATTGGTCTCATGTTCTGTGATCCAAAGTGTGGTTCACACTGCTGTCTGTGAGGCAGAAAATTCACCTAAAAACTCCAGGAGCTGCTACTGAGTTACTCATTTGAGATCTGCATGTGTAATGCTGAGTTTCAGGTTGCTGTTTTTAACGCTGCTCTTCAATTGACCAGTATCTCCTTCTTCCAGCCTTAGCAGTGCCTCTCTTCAAAGGCATCCCCATGACATATTACAGTTGTCTAGAGTCTAGACAATATGTTAACAGTTCATTGACAAGTTGTGTAAGTGGAGCTGAGGCTGGCACAGCTGCTCTAGTGGTGAAAGGTTCTTCATGCCATAGAAGCTACTCGACAATTTATGGAGGGTAAGACTATCCAATCCATGGCTACTACTAATGATGGCTATGTACTATGTTCAAGTCCCATTTGTGGGCTTCCCCTAGGCATCTGGTTGGCCACTTTAGGAACAGAATCCTGGACTGGACAGGCCTTTGGTCTGATCCAGTCAATAGAGCATGAGACTCTTAATCTCAGGTTTGTGGATTCGAGCCCCCACGTTGGGCAACAGATTCCTGCACTGCAGGAAGTCAGAATAGATGATCCTTGTGGCCCCTTCCAACTCTACAATTTTGATTCAGGTTCTCTTCTTGTGTTCTTAAACTCCAGTTCTGTATCTGTTGAAGTAGTTTAACAATTTTGATATCCTCCCCTTGAGGCCTCTGCAAACACAGCTTGCATTCCATCCAAGTATGTGAAGGCAGAAGTCATGTTGCTGGGGGCGTGTCTTGGCTGAAATCCTATTGAATGCTGCATGCTATTATGAAAGATTTAACACACTGTTGTTTTGATCATAAGAAACAAAAATGTTGAGCCTTTTCTAGGAATCAAGGTGTCTTGTACTGTATTGTGTGCCAAATCTCTAACTGTTGGGGGAGTACCAAAGCAATGTTGGTTTCGTAAGTGCCCGGGTCAACCATGCTCTCTACTTCAGAAAATCCTCTGGAGACTGAAGGCACCTGTAGTCCTCTGTGTTCTCTGCATCTGCACTTTGTCTCAACACAAACCACTGCTCCCTCGCTCCCAACTCAATCTCCCAATTTTCCAGGAATATGGTTCCCATGTCAGTAACTTGCCTTGCTATGGCAGGTAAGTGCTCTGTTGTAGCATACATTCACGGGAGTTGGAGCAGGCTCTCCCTTTCTGGGGCTAATTTTCATGTCTGACAGAATAAAATGATACGTGCCAATGAATCATCCATCTGTGATCCACTTCTCTGTTCTCTGCCCGTCTGCGTTGAATGTTCAAGGGTGCTGGAAGATAGGGAAAACCACCGGTCACAATGGGTTACTTTGTCATGGCCCCAGACAAGGACTCCTCAGAGGCGGAGTCCTCGGGATACTGCAGCTCTGAAGAGGAAATGGATTCACTCCCTGGTCCATCCCAGCTTTCCTTGATGTCATAGTTTCGTTGTTGGGCTCAGTGGAGTGACAGACCAGCCAACTAGAAGGGTCTCTGAGGTGTACTTGCTTGAAGGCAGTCAGCATCCAAAATTGGTCAAGTCCTGGGGTTGGGTGAACATCATTCCATGAGGTCAGATGGTCCAGGGGTCAGGGAATCCAATGAGCATGGGGTACCGAGTCAAGACAAGCAGGAAGAAGCAAGGGATTTCTTGCATTTTGCTGGTGCTGGATGCTCTGCTTAATAAGGCTGAAGGCTGATCAGCTGCAGATGGAGTCACTCCACCTTCTCCCCCTTCAGGCTGCTGTTCAGGTGACTCCTGGCCCATGACACGAGCTCTGAGGAGACACATCTGCCACTGGAATCTGATGCCTGATCCACAGACTCCTCAGGATCATGAGAACCCTGTGGAAGGTTCCCTAGAAGTGGAAACATAATTACCCCCCAAAGAAGTCAATGGCTGCAGCAGAAGATCCTGGCTCTTTAAGTAGCTGGGAGGCAGCACTCAGTGGGTGGATGGCTGACAAGACAAGGCCATCACTTGTCATTTTAGTTCTCTAAAGCCTCTTTCTATTGGGCCATTTTGGCCTGACAAGTTTGTAGAGTAGGAGAGAGGCATCACTTCTGGGATAGGTAAGATTTATGGTGAGGTCAAGAACCAAATTAGTCCCCATATTGGGCCGGGGCAGGTTTTTTTTAAACAGAGTTATACTGTAACACTATTTCAAGCTTTGCTAGATGCCCATAGAGAGAACAGGTAGATTTCATGCTCCTAAACTCTAGATGCTCATTCCACCTGGGCTCTGACCCAGGAAAGCTTATGCAACCATATTTTGGATTTGTTAAGGTGTTTTGCTACATGCAGACTGTCTGGCCTTAACTGCAAATAGTTTGCGTGCCGGATAAAAATGTGGCAGGTAAAGATTACCTGATATCTTAACTGTTTCTATTTTCCTTCCTCCTCCTTCTGTTTTGTCTTATGCTGGATGTTGGCTCTTTTAAAGCATTGCCAGAATTAAACGAAGGGAGCCTGTCTAAAGTAATGTAGCATCCTATAACAAAGATCTGCATTGGTCTTGTGTGTGTCTAGGACTGTCAAAAGTCAAATTTAAGAGGTAGTTTTATGACCAAAAAACTAAGGGGTGTGGGAAAGCAAAGAAATAACCAAATGTGAGCCAGATGAAGTACTTTCTTAAGCTAGCAACAGTTGTCTTCTTGTACTATAATAAAAAGGTTGTGGCTTTCCTTAAATATAACCAAATGGAGCCTGACTGGCAGAATTGTTCAGAAGTAGATTCAAAGTTCCATCATACTTAAGTGCCTGATTATGTAAGTGCTCAGTGCCCACTTTGTTCCCACGGTAAAAGAAACAGAGCAAATGAAAAAATACCTCTGTCGGGCTCTAACAGGCCCTGGTGTGGACACTAATTAGCCTCAGTTCCGAATGCATATATATTAGGCAATCCTATTTACCGAAAACTGAATGTTTTATTTTAAACCACATAGATCTTTGTGAAATGCTGATGGTGCTGCTGTACTAAATGATTGTGGAAAAACAAATAAGCATAAGGATCCTTAGCAGGATACAGTCAATCAGCTACATTGGACATTTAAAAGTGCCTGACAAAACAAGAGATAAGCTTACAATTATTTAATGTTTCAGCTTCCGCCTGAGCTATTAAGATTTCAAAAGTGGTACCAGGAGCCAAGGTGATAATTGCCCAAGAAGCTCTGAGCTCTAGAATACAAAATTGCTCATCGGAACCCATTGTTTTTGTTCTTTCTTTTTTTATTCAGATTTCTATTAGATTTTCATAACTTTAACTAATTAATTTCAAACTTCAAAACCTGTTATACATTTCTCTTTTAATTTGGCTTTCCACCTTCCCTTCCATGCTGTTTTTATACCCATCCCTGCACATTTCACCTCTATTTCATATTCCTCTACTACATCACACATTTAATCTAATATATATTCCTCTTTTTACTATATTATCATTTCTTCCTGTTGCTCAAATTTCAAATCCCGCCCGCAATTTCATTTGGTTATGATATTTTATCTGTTGACATCTTTATGCATAGTTTTTAAGGTTTTTACATTTTGTATATCGATACTCCTATCTTTTTAATATGGAATTAGCTACTGTGAGATCCCTTTGGGTCAGTGGAATAATTTTTTTAAAGGATATAATAAATAGTAACGTTTCAGATCGTATACATGGAGTGATGGGCTATTAGCAAAAAGGGCAGTAGGCTGAATAATTTAACCACAAAGCTGAAACTCTTGTTTGCTCTCTGTTTTGTTTTTACTATTCATGGAAAAGCTGGTGTGTGAAGAGAAAACCACTGGGATACATTAAAACTCCTTGCTAATGTTCTCGGCGCTGTGTTCTGGGAAGGGAATGACATTCTGCAATAATTGAATCATGCAGGGCTCTATGCAGCAGATACCCTTAGGTGATTATGTTCAGAACAGAAGCTCTCAGAATGTCATTTAGCAAATGAAAATAGAGCTGGATACCAGTAATAAACCAGTGCCCCCAAGCTATAGATTTTCTAGGGTAATTTAATTGAAGCACACAAATAGTTTGTGCTTTCTGCCTATGAGAGGGGGCAGCACTGATGCACAAATGATTGATTCTGAGGTCCAGCCAACAAAACGGAATTTATATTTTACCAGAAAATTATGCACTGATCCAATCTGCTTACTATCTCCAAGTCAAGTCAGTACATCTGTCTGTCTAGGATGGATCCCCACGGGTAAACTCACTTACTGGCTACATACAAGGGCTTCCCCCCCCTGCTGGAACACAGTTCCAGCACCTCTCCAGTGGGTGCCATTGCAGTCCAGCTTCTTGGCAATGATAGTGCTGCTTGTTTACAAAAACCACAGCCTCCGATCAGCAAGAGCAATGGAGCAATGCATGCACAGCAGCAGCAGTGGGGTGTGTGGGGGGCACTCCAGCTCCCTTATAATGTAGAGAAGCAACGGTCAAGGCTTGCCCCTCTGAGGGTGCCTGTGCCTGGGCACATGCTCAGAGGCTGGAAGATGAAGGTGGCAGTGGCCGGATGCTGCTGCCATGGTTGTGCGCAACACAGGGATCTGTGCTGCACAGCGGTGCCCGCCAAGTATCACTGCTTGGGAGGCTTCGTGCGGTGAGTCGCCCGCAAAGAAACGAGGGTATAAAACAGCAGGATTTCAAGTTGCAGCCCAGAAAAGTATGTGCACATCTTGCTCCCTGTTAATGAGTGAGGGAAACAATATGAATCTCCCTATAAGATGGTGTAGCCCAGCATCTTGTCACATGGTTTTGGTTTCAAGATGCCAGTGGCATCTGGATTGGCGACTGAGGCAGTGAGTTCCAGCACTTTTCCTCCAGTATATCGGTATAAACCCCAAGGCAATTTAGTGCAGGAATTACACACACACACACACACACACACACACAGCTTCATGAAGCAAAAAAGAAAGTGCATGGTGAGGTTAAGCTCTAAAACATGGGATAAAAAGACCTCTGAAAAATCAGACCAAAAGTCTTTTTCTTCTGGCACTTTTCCCCTAGAGAGATCATAGGTGGTGTCCACATGTTACACAGGTCTTGGAACTGCTGGGTCAGGATTAAAATGGCCACGTTCTGACCAAAAGCAATTCTCGTGCAACTGCATTTTTTTATTTAGGATTTATTTTTCAATAGAGAGAATAGGACAATAGAGAGGGGGGGAAGGAGACAATAGTCCTATCACTACTATATGGCATGGAATCCAAACTTAACCATGGCTGACACATGTCAATACTGGTCTTGCCATAATTCATGCCAGCTAGATTTCTGGTTCAGTGAGTTTCGAAGGCAGGTTTCCCAAACCCTTGGTAACTTTCACGGTGACTGTAGTCAAGGGAGGTGGAAGAAGATCCACTATATTCGTGTACCACTATATTCTGCTCTGGTCAGACCTCACCTGGAATGCTGTGTCCAGTTCTGGGCACCACAGTTCAACAAGGATACTGACAAGCTGGAATGTGTCCAGAAGAGGGCAACCAAAATGGTCAAAGGCCTGGAAACAATGCCTTATGAGGAACGGCTTAGGGAGCTGGGTATGTTTAGCCTGGAGAAGAGAAGGTTAAGGGGTGATATGATAGCCATGTTCAAATATATAAAAGGATGTCATATAGAGGAGGGTGAAAGGTTGTTTTCTGCTGCTCCAGAGAAGCGGACACGGAGCAATGGATTCAAACTACAAGAAAGAAGATTCCACCTAAACATTAGGAAGAACTTCCTGACAGTGAGAGCTGTTCGGCAGTGAAATTTGCTACCAAGGAGTGGGGTGGAGTCTCCTTCTTTGGAGGTCTTTAAGCAGAGGCTTGACAGCCATCTGCCAGGAATGCTTTGATGGTGTTTCCTGCTTGGCAGGGGGTTGGACTGGATGGCCCTTGTGGTCTCTTCCAACTCTATGATTCTATGATTCCATGATTCTAAGAAGAGGAGGAGTTTGGATTTGATATCCCGCTTTATCACTACCCAAAGGAGTCTCAAAGCAGCTAACATTCTCCTTTCCCTTCCTCCCCCACAACACATACTCTGTGAGGTGAGTGGGGATGAGAGACTTCCAAGTGTGACTAGCCCAAGGTCACCCAGCAGCTGCATGTGGAGGAGCAGAGACGTGAACCCGGTTCACCAGATTACGAGTCTACCGCTCTTAACCAATATATCACACACTGGCTTCATACTGGAAAGGACACAGCAAAGGGAAAGCAGTGCATAATTCCACATGCCAACTCTGATTTTGTTAAGAGCCGGACTGCATTTTGTCTGCACTGGCCTAGGGAATACTCAATTAGATTTTTCAAGGCAGGTGGAATTTTAATCCGGGTCACTGTTCATTGGATTTTGCTCTTTAGAGATTTGAGGTCCCGCACGTGTCTTTCAGCGATGACATCATTTGGTTGTTCCCAAATCAAATGGTTGTTCTCAAATGTAAGTAAGAACACTTTGTTTTTCTAACTTGACCATATAAATGCTTTTAAGTGCTATTTCTGTGAATACATGAAGGGAGAACGAAATCCTGAAATGTAGAATGTATCAGATTTAAATGATAAAACTGTGTTCCTATATATATATATATATATATATATATATATATATATATATACACACACACACACACACACACACACACCTAGGTTTCTGGGGCCACACTAAAATAATCCAAATGTATTTCACGAAAATGAAAGTTCAAATTGCATTATCGTTTCTATCGGTAGGTTTATGGCTTTTGTGATTCTTTTTGTATGTGCTAATGATAACATGAACATATTGCGATTAAGCAAAGGCTTAGACATCTCATCCCATCGAAATGGCATTTATAGCATGTTTATCTTCCTAGGAAATGGAAATGGCAATCACAAAATCAGTGTTGTTTTTTGCTGCTGGGAGAAATAGATAAGGTAAGAGCTCAAACGGAGGTGGAGGGAATCAGGCTTCAAGAGAAGCTGGGTGAAATTGCATTTTGACATGGCTGGAAGCAGTTTCAGTCTGCTCAATATGGCGCAGCATGACCTAGTTCACCCCAAGTTTTTTCTCTAGTTTGCCTTGCTACCATGATCACAATCTAATCCCAGTCTCTTTGTTAATTAACACACATGACCCAAGGATGACCCATCCCCAAAATTTGGCATATCTGTGACCAAATTTGACCTTGTTTTCTTTAAACTGAATAAGCCTCTTGGCCAGCTGCAGCATCTGATGATCTTCCTAATTCACATGACTTTTTTATAATAAAAGGCAAAGGCTATCAGGACACCTCTTGCATAACCATAAAAGCATCATTGTCAGTCACAACAAGCATCATTGCCAATTATTTGACTTGAAGGGTCAGCATGACATTTTATCGCTGTTACATTAACAACCAGCCATATTGACACTCCTTGTCTTTATGGAGGACAGAAAAGCGTGTGTGAGTGTGCAAAGGTAACTTTTACATTAAGTCACAGTCTGGTTGGACTGGTAGGAGGAACCAGCTGGTAAACCACCAAAGGAAGAAGGCTCAGAGCCCAGGGAGTGGTGGTGGGACAACGATGAATGTCAGAGGAAGAAGACAGGGAGAGGAGGTGCTGGAAGCTGAAAACTTAACAGTGCTTAGTGAGCTGGGAGAGTCTGTGGCAGAGAGAAGTCCAGAATCCGGCAGAAGCTGGAAAGTGGACTGAGGGAGACCAAGAGGTAGAGATGAGTCAAGCTGGTGAAGAGTCACAGGTGCCTTCCTCTCCTGCTGCAACAAGCTCCCCTCCCCCACCTGTCTCCCAGAACCAGAAGAGGCATGAAAAGGGGGTAGGAGAGGTTGGTTTCACACAGGCACAGTCTCCGATTGCTTGAAGGCACCCTGGAGATGAGGGAATTTAGACAGCTGTGGGGAAGCAGGGACTGATCCATGGCGCAAGACCTACCGAGGATAAGCTGCTGTGCTCATCAGGCCCGACACTCCGCCAAGTCCGTGCAGATTGTGTTCTTGGTAATAAATGGTTAACTTGAACTTTGAACGAGGTGATTTATTGCCAATTCACTCCTGACACATTAATTGCCCCACCCACTTTTGCCTCTGGCACCGCCTCCCCCTGGCATAAGGCTCTTGGAAGCTTCCCCAGAAGGAAATCCATCCCTCAATCCCATAGGACTTCTGAGCACCGCCACTCCTTTTTCAGGAAACAGTCTCTTGAGCAGCTCTTATGGGAGTTTTAAAAGCAAGAGAACGAGAAGTACGAAAATATTTTGGAAACCTCAGTGTATACATGCAAGTTTTTGTGTGTTCCTAACAGCAATGATTCCGAATCTTTATTTGAGGAACCTCTGTGATGGTATCAGAATAATCAAGTTTCTTACAAAAGCAAACCTGCATCTTTGGGCATTTTTAGTTTAATTTTGCAATGGTGTCTTTTCTTTTCTTTCCCTTCCTTTTCTCTACTGGCAATCAACACACCTACTCTGCTCTCCCAGCAGATCTGTTTCTGCAATGGGCTATCTGAATTTCATATAGTCTAAACAAAATTTAAAAATTCCTTCCAGCAGCTGAAGAAGTGTGCATGCAGACGAAAGCTCATACCAATAACAAACTTAGTTGGTCTCTAAGGTGCTACTGGAAGGAATTTTTTTTATTTTGTTTCGGCTACGGCAGACCAACACGGCTACCTACCTGTAACTTTCATATAGTCTGTTAGAAAACTGACCTCTAGAGGGACTCTAAAGAGATTTTTCTCCTCTATCACCATACAGGTAATTATGGCTTCATGCAGTGAGAGACACCCCTCTGATACTGCCTTTCCCAACTGTTGTTTGGTTGGTGATCTCCTTGTGACAGCCTTACGTGCTTACAGCTTTCCATACATACCCAAGATTATCAGGTTACACTGTGCATTTTGGACTGAACTGTCAGAGCACTCTATTTGATTGATGCTGCTTTCGTTAGGATAACACACACACACACACACCATTCTCCAGTCATATTTTTTTAACCCAAAGGCAGCCACAGGAGTTGGACAAATGTCAGGAAAGAAGACACTCAAATATTTCCACCTACTTAAGCTGCTTTGTGAATCAAAAAGTACATCTGGGAGATGATTTTGGTGAGAAATGGCAAAGGGGAAAATAATTAAACTCTTGTTCTTGAACATCACAGTGTTCAACAGGATTGGAGGGGGGGGGTCTTGGGGGCTACTTTTGCAAAAGAGAATAGCCAATGCCAAGCACACTTTTAAAAATGCCTGCTTAACGCAATGTTTGCGGTCCTAAACCCAAGACTTAAGTTTGCACGCCGTTGCATCATTTTTTCATTTAAAACTTTTTAAAACTGCTGTTCATCCTTGTGCATTCTAGGGCAGCATACAAAGGACAATGAAGTCATACTGAAACACGGTGATATGAAAATAAAAATAAAGATCACATTTCAGAGCAATTTAATGTCTGTCTTGGGGCTGAGTAAGGATTCCCCCTGGATCAGATGCAACTGATAAAATTCAGAAATTAACCATATGCCTCACACCACCAGATTTCCCAGTTTATCCTACTGGAGAGAACAACTCAAAGAAAAACACACGTAATCTGTTCCAGAAGACCATTCGACTTCTGAAACATTCGACAACCGAGGCGCAATGGGTGGTCAGCAAATTCCATTGAGAAAATAGAGAAATGCACCTCGGAAGCCGTTCGACTTCCAAGGCACATTCGAAATCGGAAGCATTCACTTCCAGGTTTGTGGCATTCAGGTTCCGAATCGTTCGGCTTCCAAGAAGCTCGAAAACCAAGGTTCCACTGTATATATTTGGAGATATAAAGCTACGGTATACAGGTCAAGGTTGTGTTTGAACTAAAAAAAAATGCATTATATGTTTGTTTTTAACGCAACTCCTTTTGCTTTTTTCTGCCCCAAACCTATACCTATTTCCATAAAATCCCTTGTTTATTTTGCTACTGTTGGGTTTCTTTTTTGTGGTGATAGATGGTGCTGAACTAATGAACTTTATTCTTATTATAAAATTTATTTCCTGCCCTTCATTATAAAATATCAGGGCAGATCATAAAAGTGATCCATAAAAATATTCACAATCAAAAAAATTCATATACACATAACACCTTTCAGTTACAACATTACACATAGGCCAGTGTTGTAAACATAAAAGGCCTTGTGGAGAAGAAATGTTTCCCATGGACTCGGTAATACTGAAAGAAAGAGAAAATTTGGTTCTCACAGGCCAGACCTGCTATCCAGAGGAGCTGGTTAAGCTTGGGGCAAATGAAACATCAGGGTGCAAAACAAGAATAGTTCATACCAGGGATGGGGACTTATGACCTTCCAGATGTTAGGGGCTTCAACACCCATGATCAAGGATGATGATAACTGTAGTCCAACAACATCTGGCAGGGGCACTAGTTCCTCCCCTCTGAATACACGGTAACTTATGGCCTGTCCCTCTCAATTTCTGTATGTACACCCCTGACAGTACGAGGAATAAGTAGCATAGTGCCAGGACAGGAAAAATCAAGAGTTCCCATCAAAGCTGCTTCCTGTGTCCCCAATGAGCTATCTGCATGACACACCCTTCTCTGGTAAAGCCCTTCCCTTTACAAAGCAGAATCATTCACCGATCTATACACCAAGGGGTTTTTTATGCAAAGTTGGCCACAGGAGCATCGATTGTTGACATTTATGACATCCGTACTGCTGCAGCAGAAAAACTGCTGATAGTGTTATGAAGCTAAAAAGCAAAGCTTAAGAACTCAGTTGTTGGTTAGAAGATGCCAGACCAGGAGTCGTATCCCAAGATGCAACTTACTTATTTCAGTCCTTCATTTGTTTACAAGTGAGTTAAAAGTGAGATTATTTATTACATTTGGTAAATCCCACCTTTTGCCCAAGGTATTGAAGGTGGTCTACATAGTTCTCCTTCCCCATTTATCCTCACAACCACCATTTGAGGTAGGTTAGGCTAAGAGAGTGTGTGTGATAGATGGGCCCAAGGTCACCCAGTGAGCTTCAAGGCTGAGAGGGGGTTTGAACGGTGTCCTCCCAGGTTCCAGTCCAATGCTCTAACCACTATACCACATTGGCTCTTTAAAGTCCTTGAATAACCAAGAGCTCTCACTTGATGCCATTATCATTTTGTTGCCTTTTTTCGTCCCACCCCAACAAGATTATCTTGACCCTCCTCACTGCATCGTGTGAACTAAGATAGTGCTCAACATTTGACCATGAGAATCCACTGCAGAAAAGATCGTTCACAGTGCACAGGTTTGGAAAACTTAGTCTTTCATTACTGACCCTAATGAGAAAATCCTACTAACCCTAGAATCATCCACAATATACCGGTAGTCTGAAAACTGTCAGTATAGAAAAGTGGTAAAATGGCGAAGGAGGATTTGCTATTTTGAAGACCAGCTATTGAAGTCTTTAGGGAAATTCTCCAAAAACACTAGGCAACTTGTTAACTAGCCTTTTGGGAACATTACTCACAACTTTTTGTGAGTTTATTACAGGTGCTTTTTCAGTTTTTGCACGTACCACAAGTGCAGAAAGGGGGGGGGGGGCGTTTAGTTTAGCACACATTACATCACCACTTAAGCATCTAACAGGGAACTAATATCATTATAACTTATTTTACATTTTCCAGGGAATGTTTAAAACAGCTGAGCTACATATGAACTGAAAGTTGATGTCAGCACACAACAGCTGTTTAATATTAACCAGTACGTATATAGTGGCAAATGACTTTGTTTTCCGAAGATAATTCAAACTTGTTAAAAATTTCCAGCTGCTTAGTAGGCACTCAGAAATAACCTTTTCAGCATAGCAGTGTTTGTTGACTTATTTTAAAAGGTTTGTACTCGCTTATTCAATAGAGGTCTTTTAAAAATAAAAATAAACCTGTGCTTTGGAAGGCAGCTGTGAATGACAGGTTTCACTGGACTACAGTTCCAGTGGCAATATTTACGTTTGGAATATTTTGCTGCAATATAATAAATAGGTACAAGGAACATAACATGGATTCATCTAATTTCAGAATAGTTCATAATCATGACTAAATAAGCCTATTTTGCCACTAACATTCTAACACATATTTAAGAAAATTAGAATACTTAGATGCACCCCACTTCCTTGTACCACCTACCAGTTTTCGAAGTTAGCCAGGTGCCAGGCGCAATTTGCACCTGGATTTCGACCACTTGTGACCAAGTGAAGATGCCTGGGTGACAGGATGGCGCCTGACATCTCCATCATCTGGGGGTCATTGGATCTGGACTGTTTTCACACACTAATACCACATCCTGTAGAATTCTATCAGTTATATTTTATCTCCACAACCAATGAAGTTCAGGAACCACAATGCTTTTTCTGTGCAGCCTGAGCAGTCACCATTAAGAAAAAGAGGTCGAAACAGGTCATTATATATGTGGACTGTGCCTGTGACTTTTCTTCTTTAAGTTCTCAAAGCTCTTGACCTAGCTCAAGGTTGTCATCTGAACTAGCCAGATGTTTAACTGAGAATCAATCACAGTCAGTGCATCATTTGAAAAATATGACTTTAGAGCTATCTTGGCCAAAAATGGCAACTAGACATTTTGTTTTGGCAACTGCAACCTTGGTTTAAGGTGCCATTTTGTGCCTAGCTTATATATCTGAGTTTCTAACACTGCCACCTACCTGGTGAAAAGTCCATGGGAGGTCTAGAAGGGGGGTTAAATTTAAAGTGAAATAGGGAGAGAGAGGCAGTATATCGACCACAGAGTATGGCTATCAGTTGAACGGAACTCAGGATAAGAAGCAACATGAACATTTTTGTCAATTTGCAGCCCCTCCAAACACAACTCCAGTAGCTATTCACGATCTTCAGGAGTCATTCAGAAATGAAAGCAAGGAACTCTGATTTGTACCTACAAAATGAGGTCAATGGAAGTCCACAGACATAACTGCCACATCTTGGCTGCACATGTGCATTAGGACAGTTTTTGAAAATTCCAAAGTACTTTATGGAAGAATTGGCTTCCAGTTTTATTCAGTGATACTCCTATTCCATCACTATGATAAATAACTCAGCTGCTTATGTCAGGAAGTAGAATGCTGCTTTGTTATTATTATCCCTAGAAAAGGAAGATCATTCCGTACACACACAGATAAGTACCAATACCACTGGCTATAATTTTCATTTTAAAAGCAGGACAATTTTAAAAGCAGGACTACAGCACTTCAGTGTCTGCAATAATTCATTTCTTCTCTCAGAGGATAACACTGATGACCTGAGCATCAAACTATTAAACAATCTGATATAAAAAAGACTTTCAGCAAATAACTCTGCCATTATTGGACTGTGAGCTGAGCTCATAATACTCAATTCAGCTAAAAAACCCAAAACCACATGCACGCAAGATGACTGGGAGCACAAATATCTAAAAATGGTCGCATACAAAAGGGGTTTAAAATGTCACAGGAAATTTCTTTGCTTTGGAAGAGGGACTCTTATGAATACTTCATTATTTCTTAAACAGATGGGACACTGTGCATTGCATGAGCAGCATGTACCCGTGCAAAGGGGGCTTGATTCTCTTCCCCCCCCTTCTCCATTCACTTGGTGTGTGGAATTTTATTACTGAGTGAAGTCGGGCCAAGTTCATCACTTGGATGATGAAGCCTTTACTTGACAACAATCTAGAAGCCCTTCTCAGTTGCTGAACATCCCCCTTGCATGAATTCCTGGTTCAATTCCTGACATCTCCAGCCAGGGTTGGTAAAAGACTCCTGCCTGAAGCTCTGTTGTCAGTGTAAACTATTTTGGTGGGAAGAGGTGGGGTATGGCTCTAGAATCCCATGTGGCCATTGGCCCTTGACCTAACTTCTTGTGGATGACGGCAAAGAGTGGGGAAATAGAAGGAAAGGTTGTAGTATAAAAGGAGAGCGAAAATGGGATGGGCTGAAACAGAAAGAGAAGGGGGTCATCACTCACTTTTGGCTCCAGCCCAATGCCCTTTTGACTCTGGGTCCATTGAGTGTGCAGCCCGCAACAGATTATATTTGAAGGAATGTGCCCCTCAACAAGAAAAAGGTTGCCCCTGATGTAGACAATATTGAGTTAGATGGAACAGGTATCTGGCTTAGAATATGGTGCCGTTCTACACAGGGATAACCAAAATATCCAGTAGTTACCTCATCCCACAGTAGCTCGGCTACCTATATCATCCTTTTTAGTGGCAAAAAAGGATCTACCCTCATATCAGGTGTAAATGTGTGAAAGAATGCATTGCTAGTGATAATTTGTATGGTTTTACCCCCTGATTGATGCTAAATTTAAGAAGTGCTCGAATGACATTCATTCTACAAACCATTTCTTTGATGGTCTGTATTGTGTAGCCTTCCTAGATGCCTGCATTTCAAATAAAGTCCAGGGAAGACATTATGAGGTGATTTCTTCCACGAGCCTTTTCATATAACCAACATGCTAAATCTGATTAATGCATGAAGGGGTTAATACCATGGAATAAACTGTCCTGCTAGGCTTAGCTATATCCACTTCCCTTACCTTGGGAAGAAATAGGTAATCAGGCCTGTTCTCTCCCAGATTACCTGATGAACTCAGTTTCTCACAAGCCACTCTTGAGTTCCTACCTATACCAATAATTTAGGAACTTTCACCACTTTGCAACTAAACCATGTTTTACTGCCTGTGCAACTTTTTCCGAATGCTATATGGAAAAGCAAATGAACCTGACCTTTGGAGAGTTTGTAAGTGAACCAATTTTAACTTACCAAACATATGGTCTTTTTCCTATGCTGGGAGAAGAAGGAAGTTTTGGAACTCACAAGAGCACAGTCTATATTTCCATACTTTACTTTGCTGCATATTTCGTGATTTTTAATCCCTGCTGGGGTTCTCACACCAAAGAGCACTTACTCCAAACTTGAATCTTTGCATCTAGCAATTCTCCTTTCTATATATACCTATTCTTTCCTTGAACCAATACCATTTTCAGATTAGGATGCATAGGCAGCCAAAGAGACAGCAGAGTGCTGGAGAAATATTTAATTTTAACTCCATCCTTGGCCACCTCACAACAATAAGATATGCTAAAGAAAAGCCATCACTCACAAAAAAATCTAAAGGAATTCTTTAAGTGCCCTAAGAATGAGGCAGAATAACGGAAGCATCTCTTGCAGAGGAATAAAACCTTCAGGAGATCAGAAGATAGGTTTTGGTATGAGCCAACTTGGTTCAAAGGAACTCCTAATTCCAATCCCACACATACCAGTAAGTCTGTGGAGCCTCCCCCACCTGTAACAAATGCTACCAACGACGGTTGCTGTCTTCAATTAAATGCCCACAGTCTAATAGCACTTGATGCTGCAAGCCTATACACATGTATCTAGGATTATGTCCCTTTAAACCAAGTGGAACTCACTTCTAGCTAATTTAAGACTGCACTGCATGTTCCGTAGATTTTCCATAGTCACAACCAGGGCACCATTTCCATTCTAAGAGAAGAATGAGGGAGGTATTCATGGTGAGTTATGGCACCTCTTTTTCTAGAAAAATAGCACTAGCCACAACTAACAGTCTCACCACTCTGCCATACTAACTTTGAAATTTAGGCTTCCTTTGACATTTGACCCAGCCTATCATGGCAGCAGACCATTAGCCCATATATATATAGTATATTAACAATCATGGCGTGCTCTGGTCCATGGGGTCATGAAGAGTCGGACACGACTAAATGACTAAACAACCACCACCACCACCATGGAAAATGTTGGTCACCTCTGTAACAATATGAATGCTTTTCCTCAGATGTTTTTAAAGCTATTCATGACCTCAGGGCAAGTTTCATAAGCAAAAGCTCAAAACCAGACAGTTGTTTCTCACCTGTTGCCAAGCTCTGACTTTTCAATTTTCTTCAATTACCTTCTAGACGTGTTTTCAGGAAGTGAAAACAAAAGTCTTTGAAGTTGCAAATGAGTAGTTGCTGAATGGCTACTAGTAAATGTAATTCTTAACCTCTCCCTCCTCCCAAATACTTCATAAAAAGCAGCCTGCTTCTGAATAAACATGGTTCCTTTTGAGCTTAGGATGGGGCTTTCATACACTGTTTTACAGAAAGGCGCAGGGCGAACTGTCCTATTCCAGACTGAAGGGTTCTACTTACCCAGATGACAAAAACAAATGCAGTGAAATTGCACTATGTGTCATACCACAGCTACCTTCCCCAGCCTGGTGCCCTCCAGATGTTTTGAACTACAACACCCATCATCCCTGACCACTGGCTGTGCTAGCTAGATAATGCTAAAAATTAATTGGAATTTTAACAATATGAAACTGTAATCAGTCCACTGTTATCAATAAAATCTGCTCTTCGTGTGGATAAAGAATCGCTTGCAAATTGTAACTACCTATATAGTTCAAAATGTCATTCTGTACTTTCTCCAGAACTGAAATAGCCCAATTCTGTAAACAGATCCCAACTGAAAAGTTATCGCACACATTTGGACTGAGTCATGCACATTCTTTTCAAGTGTGTGATAATGCTTATCCCTGGAGTCACGCTCCTTTTCTCTTGAGTAAATTCAAAACAATGTTGGTGGAAAGTAATCCGAGAGGGGGGGAAAATAACAATAGGAATACTGTAAAGCCTGTATTAGGCCATCTTTCTGTGCTCTTGACTCATTGTATTCTGTTGTAAATATGTCTTAGCTGTGATAAATGCTTGTGTCTTTCTGAAGCAGCGTCCAAAAGCAACAAAGGGAGAGGTGACTTCTGATTTAATCCTTTCTGTCTGCTGCCACAGAGCAAGCTAAGTATACCAGGAGGCTGAAAACTGAACCTATTTCCAAGCAGGAGTGTTTAGGACAGAGATGAGTGGTCCCCCTCCAGTTGTTGTTGGACTCCAACTCCCATCAGCCCTAGTTGATATATAGCGAATGGTCAGGGATGATGGGAGTTGTAATCCAGCAACATCTAGAGACCCACAAGTTCTCCCTCGCTGGATTTAAGATCTCCAGTCCAATCCTGCAATGCTGTAACACACACTGCCCTTAATGCAGTAGGAATCTAATTTCTAATAAAATATGCGTAGAATTTGGATGTTTAATAAGTTAACTAAAAATTGCAGGGTGGAAGATCAAACCCCTTGAGGCGCATTGAGATGATTCGGAAACACTAAAAGGAGAGGCTCAAGCAGAATGTATGTCAAATGGAATGCATGGCTAAGCAGCGGCGTGTTTTTTTCTTTTAAAAAGGCAGTGAGCTACAAAAAGGTCTTCTGTTTAGAAGAGAACTTGCACCAATAAAGAGAATGGAAACTAACATAAAATCTGTTGAATAACATCTCCAAGAAAGGAAGCTTAGAAGGAATTTTCATTTCAAAGTAGAATTGCAGTAACAACTAGCCAGCTAAAGAAGTACGAAAGACATAGGTCCTCTTCAGATGTTACTTGCATCAAGAGAACAAGCCTGGTAATAGTCATTGGGTGGTGCGTCTAGGCCTGCACCCAAAGCCACATGGCTCCGGCTGCCTCTGCTGTGTTAGGCGTAACTTATAAGTTAGAATATTTGGACAGGATTTCAGATACTGTAGGTTCATCTACCAGCCCTACCTGGAGATGCTGGGGATTGAACTTGAGACCTTCTATGTGCAAAGCAGATGTTCTACCATTAATAGCACTAAGAAGAGGATGGTGTTCATGCATACAAGCACTGGCCTTTCTTATTCTGAAGAGTACATTTATTACCTGTACTTATAGCCCACTCTTCACTGAATGGTCCCGTGGGGCCGCTTACAAAAATATCACAATTGCAACAGTCCAATCTGGAATTTGTCAGGACATGAATCACTTGGCCAAGCTATTCTCTAACAGGTCTCTCAGGGGAAAATATCACGGCATATAAAATTAGAAAGCAAAGCACGATATGGTGGCTCAATCAAAATTCGGGGGCATTTTTCACCAAGTGCAAACCCTACACATGTGCGACAACACAGGAAGAGCAGCGCATCAGCCTTTTCCATAAATACTGCATGAAATATCAAAAAGAGGTTACTTGTTGTCTACTACTACTACTACTTCTCAACCAGCAACAATATTTTTAGGACTTGCAGAAAGACTGACACCACAAGATTGGTCCCAGTAGCCCTTCTTTGGAGCAATTTTGTGCCAGCTCTTTAAAGTGTAAAGAAGGCATATACTCCAAAAAAGTAAGAAGGGGGTACTAATTATAATTTGTCTGCATAATAAAAAGAATTGTTCCAACAGCGATGGTTACCATTTGCAGTGTGTGAATTGAACTATTCATTCCTTAGAGCCAGCAGCACTACACAAATCTGAATGATACAGTGAGTCACAGTCTATTTCTATAAACTCTAAAAAGTCATCATAATTTTCTGACTCACCCAATATGAATTCTTGACAGCCACCACCTTATTTACTTTTGAGGGAACATGAGCAATCATTAATGAATCCCCACCAGCCTTGCACACACTGTTTGAACAAATACTCCAGGTCCCTCATATTACAAACTTGTTCAGGACGATGTGCAAACCCCACCAATATATAAAACAACGGAATGACTTGGGAGGAAGGGAGGGCTATAATCAATGAATTATTGTCGTCAATGGTAAAAAAGGATTGCCTTTAATATTAGGTGCTCTCCATGGTAAAGGAAGAGTTGTCAAAGCAAACATAGTTACCGGCATTTAAAATCAGGATAGTTTTATGAAATTTTAAGCCTGGGATTTTATTTCACTTTGTCTGTTCACTGCTTAATGCTAAAGTCAAATTAAATGCTTAAGTTAAATTAAATGCTTAATGTTTAACTGAAAAAGTCAAATTACCCATATTATGAAAACTGTATGTTAACTAGCTAAGTGTGTACTATTGGAATAAGTGGGAGGGGGGCCAGGGAGGGAACACCCCAGTGCCACACCTGATAAGGAGTTCCCAGGGCTGAGGCAATTCCCTCTATCGCTTGATAAAGTCCTTATGGGATTTGCCAAGACAACCTCTTCTGTACCTTTGCCCTACAGCAGTCGCTGCAACTGACACGAACTGTCTAGGCACATTGCTGCCTCTTCCTAGATGGGACTCATTCTATGGCTGCAACTTTTCCTCGTGCCCAGAGACCAGATCCCAAGCTAGCACATGATGTTGGAATCTTTAGCTTTGGAGAGAGACACACGAAACAAGATACTGATAGCTATGGGATTCGCTGAGCTGCCACAGTCAACCCCATTTTTACACACTGGTGGGTGAATGACCCCTTCAGATCAAGAAGACAAACCATACTGGGAAGGGCTGTGTGACCAACAGACAGAAAGCATTAAAATCTATCTGTATTTGCTTCTTCCTCTTTTTCTTCAGGCCAGGACATGTGAAGAATGTTTCCTCATTTTATCTGTGAATTTGTTAACTTTGTGGTTATTTCCCCCACCCAAAAAAACTTTATAAAAAATAAATAAATCCTATGAATAATAAGATGTGAACTCAGAAATACTTTGCAACATCAGGGTTCCACAAACTATTTTCCCTTTTCGCTTCCCAATAAATGTTTGAGGCAGGGCTTCCCAAACTCTAATCTGTGGACCACCAGTGGTCTGCAAGCTTTATTCAGGTGATCCACAGTGTGCCTGTGAAGAAGGGCAGAATCAGCAGTTGCTCCATCCTTCTCTGAACCTGGTGGCCCATGCAAAAGTTGAACAGGATGGACACAACGGACACATCCATTGCATTAAATATTCATATTGTAATATCTTTTATTTGCTAATCTTGTTTCCGATACTGTTTTTTTCTCACGTAAAATGCAACACGTAAGAAATAAAAGAAGCAATGGAAATACAACTAAAAATATACGGCATCTAGCGCAGCACATTACAAAATGCTACAACAGACATGAAAATCATTAAGTCTGCTAAGACCATCAGCAATTTTCAAGCGAGGTATGTCTGGGAACCACTGGTTAAAGTAAATTTGCATTAACCAGAAACAGCTATTCTCCCAAGTGCTAGTGGCTGTGTCTCAGCCAAAGGCTGAACTATACATTACACCAGGCATAGGCAAACGCGGCCCTCTAGATGTTTTGGGACTACAATTCCCATCATCCCCGACCACTGGTCCTGTTAGCTAGGGATGATGGGAGTTGTAGGCCAAAAACATCTGGAGGGCCGAGTTTGCCTATGCCTGCATTACACAGTGCTGCTGCCTGAACAGCATTCCCCACATAATGATTTCTCCGCTTGGCAATAACTTGGACCCCTTCACTAAATTGTCAATTGCTTGTAGGATAAGGGATTGGTAAACGGTGAACATGTTGGTGTTTTGAGAAAGGGTGAGAGATATTACCTGAAGTGGGGGAAGGTGAACACATTTGACCTAGGAATTCCATTTGGGTGTCAATCTTATGTGATATACGTAATATGTAGTTCTACTGTAAGTATTCTGTTCTTCAGGACCAATATGGCAGCCTCTTACATTTATGTCAAATTCCTCAAAATAATTAATCAGTCTCTCAAACACACAGATAGAACCAAGCAGAGGTTCAGTGGAGAAAACTCATTCCAGAGATCTTTGCTTTCATGGGGTGCCTCTCGTAAGAACGTGAAAGCAGATGACAGGCTTGGATAGCTCAGTCATAACCTCACTTTTTTTCTTTGATCTAACTAGCTCCCAAAGCCTAGAACAGCCCAGCAATTGTATGTCTTTCTTTTAACCTAGATATATTAAGAGTTGCTTGAAAAACTGTTGACTTAACTTGAGGTTTGCTATTTCAAAATATGAGAACCCTTGAATTAAAGAACATGCTTAGCGCATTGCTGAATTAAAGCCACAGCAAATACACTGTGACTTCCTCTTTACGTCAAGAGTTTCGTGATAAAATACTCCTTTTGCATTGCTATGTTACGTTTGTAAGAACTGCTGGATAAATTTTACTTTCAATGCAATTGCCCTGCGGCTCTGGAATGACCTTCTCGAAGGACACCAAAAACTGTGTCTCTCTCCCCAATGACATTCCAGAGGGTACAAAACTAAGCTGTTCCCCAAAGAACTTTGGAAGTCAAGATTAGTATGTTGGCCATCAGCTATAGTTTTTCCTTGGTAGGCTGTGGAATGTTCTGTGGAGCTTCTTTGAAAATGAAGTGCTGTTGATGGGTGGGTTGGCTGGAGAGACTGAGTGACACCCCAGACATACAATGGAGGCTTCCTGGCTCCTCCTCTGAGCGCAATGTTTTGCTCAATAGCTGCTTCTGCAAAATGGGGTAGCACAAGGGGGACACAGAGGAATGAGGAAATCTGAAGAATTTGGTGAGGCTAACATACGAAGGCAAAAGTGTCTTTCCACTCATACAGTTATGTCTTTGGATACAAGCCATTCTGCTTTGGGTTTTTATGTAATTTTGAAATCCTGTTTTATTTTTTATGTAAACTGCTTTGATCTTAGGAAACGGGTTAGATAAATGTCACAACTACACAAATAATTAAAAGGGTCAGCATAGTGCTTCAAAGAGCTTCGGCAAAAGGCAAGTGGCGTCTTATGTCGACCGTGTGCTTGAACCTCAACATTACTTGACATTCAGCACTATCTTAAGATATCCTTGGATGCCGACATAAATGAAAATTATGGAAGCTTATTGGGGGGGGGGGGTTTTCCTGCCACCTCCACTACTCTGCAGCTTCTTGCACCCCATTGGAAAAGGTCAATAGCAGGCATAGGCAAACTCGGCCCTCCAGATGTTTTTGGCCTACAACTCCCATCATCCTTAGCTAACAGGACCAGTGGTTAGGGATGATGGGAATTGTAGTCCCAAAATATCTGGAGGGCAGAGATTGCCTATGCCTTGTCAATAGCTTCCTGAGCAATGTAGGATACTGCTGGGGGATAGAAGAAGCACCTCAAATTTCCACTTAGGATCCTAAGTTATGTTGCCTTAAAGAAGTTAATGGAAGAAAACTTTTATGTCCCCTCTTCTCTGCCCAGCAGCCCCCTAACCCTTCAAAAAGACTTTTCAAGCAGTACAGGTGGATGAAAGGTGATGGTGGGATAAGGAGCTTTCCTTTCATGCTCTTCTATAAGTTAATTTCTCTTTTTAATTTTGAATATAGAAATAAACAGTTACAGTTCTCCCCGCCCCAATAACCATCATCATTAAAGGTATTTTTTTAAAGTGCAGACAGTCCCTTTCCTCTTATAGGGACTACAACTTGCCATGCATAAGGGCCATAAATGCAATTTCAGCTATATCCAATCCAAGTTCTCAAGAAACAAGATTGGGAAATATTTCTGCTGAAGCCCTGGGGAGCAGTCAATAGTCAGGGTACATTACTGGGCTGGGCAACACATATAAATGGCAGTACCTCAAGTCTTGTGTATCTGTTAAGGTGAATGCCAATATCAACATCGTAAATGTGAACAATGCCAATTTTGAGGGGGTTGTATTCAAAACATCATAGATGCACCAGTGAAAGCTGACAGCCATCATGCATTGAGATATACAGTACCCTCTTCTATCTTCACCAATATCAAACCATCTAATTTACATTGAAGCAGATAAGAGCAGCTGAAGCCCAGAGGAAATATAGGTTTGAGGCACGCATGCTAGAAAAGATTTCGTGAGATTATTTTAGGCTGAAAATTGCAACTGAGTCCCTCTAACAATCTCAAAAGGGAATGTTTAGGCAAGGGTGTCAGGGGCAGACAATGCTGGGCATATATGAAAGCCCACACTGTAGCAACCCCAGAACAGATTTAGCGGTAGCACAGGGAGAGGGGAGGAATGTGCAATAAGAAATATTTGCACTAACGGAACTATTTCTCTGGACACTGCCCAATAGATTTTTGAAGGTTAGGAACAAAGCTCTGCTTTTTCAGCATTTCATTCTGGGCATTCATAAACACAGCTTCCAAAATTATAGGAAGATGCTTAAAAAGAATTATAGGGCATAGGCCTCATATATTCCATAAGTTTTACAAATCTTTTCCCCCCAGCACACATCATCACCTGGAAATGTGTATTTAATTAAATACTGTGTGCTTTTTGTTTTAAACCAACGCAAAGGGAAAATTTTTGCTCTTTTTCTTTCAATCAAGATTGTGCACAAGGTAATACAGCATGACATAATATCCTTCCTGAAATCGGAGCCACGGCTAGGACCAGTATCCTCCAAACATCACCGGTTCCTGAAACCATATTGCAAACAACAGAGTTTGCCTAATTGCCAAGGGAATAATCTCATTCATCAAATGCTTGTTGTTGAAATATGCATTGTTCCTTTATAAATGTGATAGGATTTCCATCAACATATCCTTTACCCAAAGCTCAACAGTAACTAAGCAGAGATAATAATTTAAGCCAGCAGCCCTGTGATCGTGGATATGGGAGTAAACACCAGTGAACTCAGTAGTACTTACTTCCAAGTAAATATGCAGCAGATATAAGTGGTGAAAGCACTTATCTAGGAAAGCAGAAATCCACATATTAAACTCTGGCAGTCTGGCACAATATATTCTCATGACTGGAAGTCTGATATTGCTATTCAGCTGGCTCCCTCAATGCAGTGCAGGTGCTATGAGTGAACTGAAATGAGCCACCGTTCCCTTAAGGAACATTGTTTTTCCCAGTTTCCTAAATATAAGCTAGAAGTCCATGGCACTTAGTAGTATTCTCTCTGTTGATCTACATAACTTTTTGACGGATTCATACAGGCAGCTGCGTATCATTCTTATGTGTGAAAGGTCCCAAGCATCACTTCAATTAAAAGCACACACACACGAACCAAAACTATACATTGCGAGAGTGATCCTGCATCCGCTCAGCCCTCATATTTTACACAGGGAGGAGGAAGAAACGGATATGCCCAAGGAGACTGCTTGCGTAGGCCTATAAACTTTCTCAAAATGAATATCCTACGTGATCTGCTTGTGAGCCTTTTGAGGACAAGGACCTATCTATTTCTGTTACTCACTCTACATTATAGAAGTGGGGTGGGGTGGGCATAAATTAAAAATTCAATGAACATAAATTTTAAAGACACCAGCAGTTACTCCATAGCCTTATGGGAAACATTTGGTCATACATGGCTTACGTCTCTCCGCAAGTACTTACAGCACAAGAGCACTTAAATAATGTTTAATTGCAGATTTATAGTACGATCGGTATATTGTATCGACTGAGATCTAGCACAATCCTACATGGAACAACCTTGTCCAAGCAGCTAAGAAGGTGAATGGAGCATGTATGGAATGTGGAAGTTTATGATTAAGTGGCTGGGCAGCTAAGTCCTTTTTCACACTACCTGCATGGCTGCACTGTTTGCAAATGGATAACTACACTGCAGCTAAATGCTGTCATTCGGGTTATTTATTTCTTTTCTTTTTTGAATGTCAGTAGTAGTAATGCTGAGTAAACAGCACAATCAGAGCTATTGACCAAACGACTTTAAGGTGAAGAAAACTGACCGGAAGGCATTCTTTCAGCAAGGAGTTATAGTTAAGAGCCTAAGGCAGCCCAAGTGACTCACCTTGTTGAATTTTAGTCAGGAGCTGATGGCGGGCTAGGATCCTACTTATCCTGTACGGAGAAGAGCGTCTTGCAGCCTGATCAAAACGCAAGCACATCTCTTGGCCTTCTGTTGACACGGCATTCACACAGTAGCAGCCTGAAGTGCTGGGCACCTGCCTCAACATCTCTGCCTTCACGTTTTTTAAAAAGGAAAAAAACAACTCTTAAATCCCAGATCTAAACTGGAGCACTGAGAGAAGAGAGGCAAGAAGTTGAAAAGCACAAGCGTTTTTTAAAAGAGAGAGAAAGAGAGAAAGGAGGAGTGCCAAAAGCTACAATTCAGGATTCCAGCTTCCCTCACATGATCGGAAAGGACCAATCAGTCAAAGAAAAGAATGTGAAAGTACACAGCGTGCCTCGCAGAGGAAAGTGAAGGCTATTCAAGCATTTGCAGCCCCACATAAACGCTGGAAGTGAAGAGCCTTGGAGCTGACTAAGCAATGATAGGAAAGTTTTAAGAAAGGAGAGATTGAGAGATTTCATGTTGCAACCATATGAAGCGCGCAGGAGCCCAGATTTTTTTTTCTCTGCCTCCCAGACTCAGGTCTAAGATGCCCTCTTCTCTCTACTGAGGATAAGAGAACTTCCTTCCTTTACACCGGAGTTTGTTTTAAACTGTGGCATACAGAGTTCTGGAACTTTTTCTTAAAACTATGGAGAAGCGGAATAAAGGAAACTCTTTAGCGGCACAAGTAGGAGGGGGAGAAAAAGTGAAGCTGAACAATCCCTTTAAGTTTAAAGCATTCTAACAAAGGATAGATTCTTTTCTAACAAAGGGTGAGGGCGATTCTCTCCCCCCCCCCCCACCGCCCCAATCACTCCTACAATGACTCATGCGGGGCTTTGTCTTACAAGAATGATGCTTCTGGTTACTATGAGTTACAGGTAGGTAGCCGTGTTGGTCTGCCATAGTCGAAACAAAATTTAAAAAAAAAAATTCCTTCCAGTAGCACTTTTAGAGACCAACTAAGTTTGTTATTGGTATGAACTTTCGTGTGCATGTATCTGAAGAAGTGTGCATGCACACAAAATCTCATACCAATAACAAACTTAGTTGGTCTCTAAGGTGCTACCGGTACTGGAAGGATTTTTTTTTATTTTGTTCTGGTTACTATGAGTACAAAAGCCCTCAAGAATTTGGTCTTGTCATCCAATTGAATCTAAATAGTCCAGGAAGCCTTTGCATATCGGAATACTTTTTTAAAAAATGATTTTTAGTTCTGAAATGGACCCACTGTAAAGAGTTATCTAGCATCCCAACAGTGTGTACTTATATTGCCAGTTTTGGGTTTGTCCACTGGTTTTTCATGCTAAGCCAGGAGTCGGGTTCTTCCAGAGGATCGATTTATTGAGCATCTATCCAGATATGCTTGCAAAACACTTACATGGAAGTTAGATTATAGCCGGCTTTAATCGTTCTGATATGCTTGCACATCTTCCTATTAACAATTTCTTTATTTTATACTTCTCAGTGCATTTTCCCATCACTTCCCTAATCACAAAATGGGTGCTTCTTTATAAAGGAGGTTTTGGTGCACTAGGGTGCAAAGCATTTGATCCACTTTAATTTTGTGAACCTAAATTTCCCATTGTGTGCTTGAATCCCTCCCACAAAATACTGATGGCCTGATATAGCACCCTTTAATATTTTCAGACTCGGGACCCACCTTTAACCTAACATGCATCTGAGGACCCATTTCTTAATTTTAAAAAATCATATATTTATATGGTGGTAGTGTTGTTGTTGTTGGGATACATCTTAAATCAGGCTGAGACTCCAGACTGGGTCTCAGGTCACCAGTCGAAGCCCATTGGACTAAGCAATCATCCATTTAGTTTTACAAAACACAATGTTTACTTTATTCTGCAGAGGACTCTGATGTGATGTTTTCATTTGTATGAGAAGTTTTCAGTGTGTGGCTATTCTTAAAAAAAGCAAAATATATACACACAGGAAAACAGGAAACTTCCTTACTTAGCCAGGCCATTGGTCCATTTAGCTCAGTACTATGCTGACTAGCAGCTTCGCTTTAGGATTTCTGACAGGGTTGTTTCCCAGCCCCAATAATAATAATGATAATGATAATTTTATTATTTATATTCCACCCATCTGGTTGGGTTTTCCCAGCCACTGTGGGTGGCTTACAGCATAAATAAAAACATAATAAAACATCAAACATTTAAAAAATGCAACATATTATACAGACTATAAATAAACCAATAAATCAACAGAAACTAATCATCATCATTCAGGTAGGTAGCCGTGTTGGTCTGATGCAGTCTATATATATGTGTGTGTGTGTGTGTGTGTGTGTGTGTGTGTATGTATATATAAGCAGCACCTTAGAGACAAACTTAGTTGGTCTCTAAGGTGCTACTGGACAATGTTTTTATTTCTTTATATCATCATCAACAACAACAGCAACATCATCTTTTTGTAGTTATAACCAAATTAAAATAACCACCAACCCCAACCCAACAAAAACAAAGCAGAGGAACCAAAATTAAAACATTTTAAAACATTTTAGCTGGTTGCCCTAACCCAAGAGTTGTTCCAGCAATGTCTCTCTGGCCTCCCAGGAGCCTCTTTTGACTGTTCAGGGCGAGTCTGAGCCTTGCAGCAGGAGCACTCACAGGGATTGAGCCAGGGACCTCCTGGATGCAAAGCACATGATCTACTGCTGAGCTGCAGCCCTTCTCCACCTAAAGACTACATGGAACCCACTTATAGGATATAAATTCGCCACAGAGCCACAAAGCTTCAGAATAATGAAGAAACACCATGGTGCCTTCTCACTTTCTTCCCAAAGCTGTGAAAGTACTAACTAGGGCTTTGGGAAGGAGCTGGAGGACTCTAGGACCCTGTCAGAGCCCTCATGCCTCCTTCCCAAAGCCCAGTGCCTCACTTTCCTGGCTGTGGAAAGGCAGCAGGAGGGCTGCAAGGGTGCATCAAATGTTGCCAAGGGACACACACACAAAAACCCTTGAGGGCCACATGCAGCCCTTGAGGGCCACATGTTGGACTACCCAGTTCTAGACCAATAAATTGATCAAGTTATTGAAATTATAATATTCTATAATAATCAATAATAATAATATTTGAAATTAATACAGAGTTGAAATTTTAACATTTACATCTTACGTTTGGCTTCTTCATGACAGGCGAAGGATAGTGTTTGTTTCACGAAGCTGTCAAGCGGCTGTGCTGTGATTTGGATACTGAGTGACATTAGTCTTTATTGCCAATACCAGGATGTTCCTCCTAGGTTCACAGAACTACTTACCAGTAAATCAAGATTTTAAGGCTTGGGAACAGCATCCCTGCTGTCCTTCCAGAAACCAAAGGACCAGGGATGCACTAAGAGTGGAAGAAGGGAACTGAGAGGCAGGACCTATACCAACTTCCTTTTTGGCAATGGAAAGGGCATTTGTAAAACACAGGCTAGAAATATTTTCAACAAACAAAGAAAATGTTTCTTGTTTATTTTCTGAAAAGTGCCGCCAAGTTCTGAACATATTAATTCTCACTGGTTTTAAGTTCTTCAAAATAGCAGTGTAATCCTATGCTGCCCTACTCCACTGCTTGGTAAAAGTTCCCGCACTCTAAAGCAGGGGTCAGCAACCTTTTTCAGCCTCAGACCTCAGACCATGTGGTGGGCCGGACTATATTTTTTTGGGGGGGGAAATGAACGAACTCCTATGCCCCACAAATAATCCAGAGACGCATTTTAAATAAAAGCACGCATTCTGCTCATGTAAACACACCAGGCAGGCCCCACAAATAACCCAGAGATGCATTTTAAATAAAAGGACACATTCTACTCATGTAAAAACACGCTGATTCCCAGACCGTCTGTAGGCCGAATTTAGAAGGTGATTGGGCCAGATCTGGCCCCCGGGCCTTAGGTTGCCTACCCCTGCTCTAGAGAGGAGACAAGGCGAGAACAGCCTCTTCTGTTTAGCAGGTACCAGAACAGCTCTGTCCCTCTAGTGGTGGTTCAAGTCCGTGGCACCAGTGGAAAACTGGGATGGAGGATGCTAAGTTATCTTGATAGGCACTAGGACAAGGTTTCTTTGGAATAGGATGCTGTCATGGCACAGTTCTTTTCTTGCAATCTTGGGGTTAATGCAGGGCACAGGGTCAGGACAAAGTCGTTGCTTACTTTAATAATTTTACTTACTGTTTATAGTTTCAAAGGGAGTTTACCATAAAGAGAAAAAACGAGGCACTTATTTGATACAAAAGGGCCGCCACATTAGATTAGAATGATCTCCAGTTGCCTTTCTACCCTATAGTTTTATGAAAACCAAGTGGAACCAAAAACTTGATTCACGTGATCTCCTCACCCCCATTGCCACTTCTGAGATGGAAATAGTATGGATGGGATTCACCTAACGAATCCCGAGAACAGAAACCCTGCACTGGGACTTCTGCTTGTACAATAGGGCTCCCGCCCTCTCTTCCCCATGTGCCCCCTTGCCCCCTAAATCGGCTCAGGGATGGGGAGAATCCCCAGAACAGCATGCAGGCATGGGAGAGGGGGGTCGTTCCATCTGGCAAGCAGAAATGTTGGTGCTAATGGAACATTCAACTTAGCATGATGTTCACTTCCTCCCTATGAGATTTAGGCACTTGTATGCATGGACTTAGAGCACCTGCATCAAATGTTGTGTGTGGTTTAGCAGAGAGGCATGCAACCGCTCCTGCATACATAAAGGCCATTGTTGCTAAGGGAAGCATCTCATAGCACCAAAGTACACATGTTTACTCAGATGTAAGTCCTAGAGAGCAATAAGCCAGTGTGCTGCACTGGTTAATGTTGGACTAGAACCTGAGACACCCACTCAACTCTGAAACTGACTTGGTGATCATGGGCCAGATGGTCACTTTTCCCTCAGCTTAACGTACCTCACAAGGATAAAATGGGAAGGGTGGAAGCAGAGAAAATCTTTCACGATATCCTGAGCTTCTTGGAGAAAAGGCAAGATATAAATACACAGGTTAAGAACAGTTTCGGGTTAAGAACGGACCTCCAGAATGAATTAAGTTCTTAACCCGAGGTACCACTGTATAATAATACTCCCCTGATAAGTGGGTATAGGACAACCCAAATTAGTGTTCATATGGAAGTGTAAATGTGCCAGTTACATCAAAACACTTCACACATTGTACTAATATGTCCCGTGCTATGAAACTAGCAGCAGGATCGAGCAATCACTGTATTATTATTTATAAGACATTAGCACCAAAACAATATGACTAGACAGAAAAGGCAGTAATTGTTTGATGCACGTTACTCCTTGCAAATACCAACTCATTACAGAAGTGTTATTTTTTTTAATTTACTGGAATCTACCTATTTCTACAAAGCACCTTAGGCTACATATCTATTGCATGGAAGATGCTACATTAGTTGTCATGATTATATTACAGAGTTAATTAATGCCTCAGAGCATATTCACAGTTTTATGTAGTTGGACTCCAGCTTAAAACACTGATAGGATCAAAGGCTTCAATGAAATGCTAAAATTACTTCTCATCTATTTACTGTGCACATTTAAGAATGCTCCTGAGTCTGTTGATAGCTGACAGACCTCTGTTCGGTTCCTAACTTTGGGAGTGGACCACAGACTGAATCATTTCAGACTTTATTGCGTCAGTGTTTCTCTTTACGATGTTCATTCATAGGGTGTGAAGTGCAATAGCTCTTCTAAAGAAGCCACAACAAACTCCTGTGATGGAAGGTGGCAACTCAGATGACTTGTTCTATCCTCCCCCATGAAGTAAATTACAACCCGCAACATTAAAGCATATTGTTACAATAAAACTCTAAAGGAATTCCTACTCCGTGTTTAGGCTGGTGGTCACAAAACTGCCTGGTAAAGTAACGCTGATGCAGTTTAGTGCAATGGCATTGTTAAAGAAGAACGTTGAAGTCAGACTTCTGTGAGTGGTGAATGTTGGAAGTCTCCCAAAACTAAGGAAGAGTGAAGCAGCCATACTAGGTCTGCAAGGCATTACAAAAGAACAGTGTGGTGCAAGTAGTATACAAATGGCGACCGGCATGTGAGCAGGATGGTGGCTCCAGTGGAAAGTAGTACAAGGCAGAAGGACTAAGGATTATTTCTTAGCTGCACCCAGGAGCATATATAAGAGTTTGTTACAGGAGGAAGCAGCAGCAGAGAATACGTAAACTCCAGCAAGCATGGCCAGTGACCAGGGATGATGGGAGTTGTAGTTCAGCAACATCTGGAGGGCCAAAGTTTCCCCAACACCGTGGTGCATCAGCTCTATGGCATCAGGAAGTGGTGGGCTATCTTCTTCACTGGAGGTATATAAGCAGGGGCTAGATAACAATCTGTTATGGCTGCTGAATTTCTGCAATATTCCTGCACTTAGTTGGCCTACATGATCTCCCGAGGTCCTGGTCCAACTCTAAAATTGTATGATTTTATTATTCTATGTATCTCTTGGGAAAAGAGCAGCAGGAAAAGCTACAAAAGGAACGGAGCTTTCTATTTTTCACAAGGAAATAAATATGTTTCTTCCTTCCCCCCCCCCCAGACCCGGATTTTTATGGTGAGCGAGAGGCTTTATAAAGGATATCAATCCAAGAAAGAGGCAGAAAGAAACAGCACGATCAAACTCTTTTTTAAAAAAAAAACCCAAACTTTGAAATCCAGAGAGATACTGATGTGTTTTAGAGGCGAGACAGCTGCTGTATGTAAACTGTCTGACAATTTCTTGTAGAAAAGAATACTCCTGTGCAAGCGGATTTTTATATGTAAAAGTAAAGCTCAAAGACACCCCCACACAATCCTCTGCTCAGCAGAATGATGTATCCGCTTCCCCCCTCCATTCTGAACATCAGGGGGATTATCTGCCTGCTTTTTAAGAACTGTAGGTTTAAGGGGATAACGATGCTATAAAATATTTCTTTTGATATTAAAAGCCTTAATGGACCTTATGCTGACATGTCAGTTTGGCACAAAGAAGTGCTGTTTATAGGCTCAGGGAGAAGGAATGACAGCAGTCACAATGGCTTCCTATCAAACAGCCTGAAGATCAACATTATATCCAAGCAAGTAATATTCTTCTCTCTCTCTCAACTGTGTGTGTGTGTATGTGTGTGTGTGGAGAGAGGGGGGGAGAGAGTAATGTTTGTGTAAACACTGACCTTATAATAAGGCCATACAATTAAATTGCATAGCAATCATATGCATCATTACTCAGAATTAAGTCCCACACATATCCTACTAGTTCCATTAAATTCAATAAGACGCATTTCTATGTGAGCACAGGATACAGTCAGTGCAAGAGGTTTCTTTTGTAGGTATGATGCAGAAAAAAATTACATGAAATTTCTATCCTCTCCACAAAACTACTGTGATTCATAGATTTCACCTGGCAGTAAAAATTTCAGGTAGCTATAGTTCTTGCCACTCCATAGCCATTTTATGTAGATTTCTTCACTGCAACATGCCTAAAAGGAACAGTCCTTTCTTCAAAGATGCATTTGTCATGAATATTATGTCATCAGCCAACCCTACCCCAAACAAGCCACTACTGTATTATGCTGGTGGTTAATTACCCACATGGTTCCAAGAATCCCATTCATAGCAATTGTGAGAAACAGAGGCTGAAGATAACTCATTTCCAGATTCTGTGTGTGAAGAAGCACCATAGTCCAACTGGGATGCAATACTGTAGATGTGTTTAAATAAATGTTTTTTATTTCAGTTTTTATAACAACACTAAACAACAGCACATTATTGAACGGCCATCCCATTCATATCAAGGATACAAGCTATTTCGCCAGCAAAAGTGTTCTGCAAATCATGTTGCAGAAGGAGACGCGACTGTCATTATTTTCACCAGAGGGATCAAATGTAACAAACCCACACTCTGCTGGACAACCCCTGTGATGATATAACAGTGGGGGAGAAAGACATAAACCACTTCGGGACTTTCTACGGTTACCCCCTGATTGATTTTTATGCGATAAAGTAATAATGAGAACTAAACGCCTCTTGGCATTGACTTGACTGCTGATAGTTGAAGATGTCATATTTGAAGTGATGCAGCAATAGGGGGTTGCTGCCAGTTTCTAGCCAAACAGATGTTTCATTTTAGGTTCTTAAGGGGTCACAAGATTAAGGGCAGAGTAAGTGGATGAACAAATGAGCAGGAGAAAAATATGGAGAGGCACAAATGGAAAACGCCAGAAAGCCGAAAGGAAAAAGGCGGGAGGGAGAGAGTTGAAGCCACAAAATGATGCTCAAAAACTGAAACAGCCAACATTTCCACATGAGCCCAATATACACATCACAGAGATTCAGTCAAAGCACACTGTCTCAAAATCCAAATTTCATAGAATCAACACAGTAAGTGGAATCTCTTTGCCCCTGCAGAATGATGGGTAACTACAAAGTTGACCATCCAAAGTCTGAGATAAGATGATGAACCTGATTTAGTTTAGTGCAAACTGAGAAGCCCAAGCCACTTCATTTTTGCATAGTTGAGAGATGTATGCTATCAGTCTGTAAGGTCAGCGTCGAAATTAAACCCAGCACAATCCACACTGACAGTGCCAGCTTCAAAAGCTCTGAACGGGCATCTGGATCTCCGAGATGCTTTAGCAGTACAAGATAAAGGATGGCAGACAGGTGGAAGGTGCCAATATAATTGCAGTTTGCCACTCATCTGCTCCTCAGAAGGCAACTGCTATTTACCACAGGCAAAGTTATGACCTGGTTTGATTCTGTAATTCTGTAAGAATTTGCATACAGCATGCAAGCTTCCAGGCCCATAAGATTATTCAAGATACAGAAACAGCCTCCCATAATCTGCCTTTTTAAAAAAAATGCTATGTACATATGGCTAATGACAAAAATAGTTCAGAGAACTAATCTGCACGATAAAATAAATATGGTGTTGTATCAAGTATACAGTGTAAATGGTAAAAACTGAATATGTGAACATCTGACAGGCAACATCTTTGTATCATTTACAGAAACTAAATATTTCCATTTTCCCAAAACAGAAAAAACATGCATTGATGGAAGTTTATTCTGTGTCAGATGACTCTCTTGTTTTGCTCATTTGCTGGCTGATTTATCCTAAGAACATAATATTAGGACATTCAACTGAAGTACAGTATTCTTTGTACAAAAAAGAAAGTATTGCTCTGGCTTTGTGCCACTGGAAAACATTACTCCAAGGGGCTAAGTCTGTAGAAGAAGCTGCTATGAGTGGGATCTCTTCATTATAGTTTACTGCAGTGACCTAGAATCCAAATGTAGATGTTCAAATCTGTCCTAGCTGGGAATTTGTTCCAGTCATTTAATAATCCCTCTGAATTTGTTAGCTTCCATGAAACACTACAACATAAGGATTAGCGCATACTTCTTAGCTTGATAACATTTGCTCTGCTCCTACAGCAGCAGTACTCTGTCGTTTGAAGATATTTACTTCATGTACGTGCATAAAAGCCAAGTTGTTGTTCCAGAGTGAGCTTTGCTTAAGCCCTTTACCAACCACAGATCCATTATTTTATTTGTTTTCTATTTAAATCAGTTTTCTCCCCCTTCTAAATTGCACTATGCCAAGTTTATCTAATTTAAGGAGGAATAGAACCTGAAAATCTGAATGTATAACCAAATAAAAAATCCCGTTAGCTCATTTGACAGTATATCCTCTAATCCAGGGATGTGGAATCTGCAGCCTTTGAAATGCAGATGGACTACAACTACCACCATCTCCGACTATTGGCCATGCTGTCTGAGTCTGATTCGAAATTGGGTTTCCCCACTTTTTTGTCCCCAAAAAGGCCAATCAGAAGGGAAACTTGAAGCTTTCGGGCTCCATACAGAAGGCTCTAAAGCTAAAATTATAAATAAGGAGTCATCTACTGGCCCTCAAAATTGTAAGTCAACAGCTACAGGAGCAAACTCCCATCATGTTCTACTTGTGGGTTCCATACTTTCTACATGTAAGTAGTTGAGGGAATACAATTACAGTTAAGCAGTATGTTCATCAGGTGTTCATCAGTATGCGGATGACAACCAGCTCTAACACTCTTTTAAATCAGAACCAGTGAAGGCGGTGAATGTCCTGTGTGAGTGCCTGGAAGCAGTGGGAGGATGGATGGCGGCTAACAGATTGAGGTTGAATCCTGACAAGACAGAAGTACTGTTTTTGGGGGACAGGGTGTGGGCGGGTGTGGGGGACTCCTGGTCCTGAATGGGATAACTGTGCCCCTGAAGGACCAGGTGTGCAGCCTGGGAGTCATTTTGGACTCACAGCTGTCCATGGAGGCACAGGTTAATTCTGTGTCCAGGGCGGCTGTCTACCAGCTCCATCTGGCATGCAGGCTGAGACCCTACCTGCCTGCGGACTGTCACACCAGAGTGGTGCATGCTCTAGTTATCTCCCGCTTGGACTACTGCAATCTGCTCTACCTGGGGCTACCTTTGAAGGTGGCCTGAAAACTATAACTAATCCAGAATGCGGCAGCTAGACTGGTGACTGGGAGTGGCCACTGGGACCACATAACACCAGTCCTGAGAGATCTAGATTGGCTCTCAGTACGTTTCCGAGCACAATTCAAAATGTTGGTGCTGACCTTTAAAGCCCTAAACGGCTCGGTCTTGTATACCTGAAAGAGCGTCTCCACCCGCATCATTCAGCCCAGACACTGAGATCCAGTGCCGAGGGCCTTCTGGCAGTTCCCTCACTGCGAGAAGCAAAGCTACAGGGAACCAGGCAGAGGGCCTTCTCGGTAGTGGCACCCGCCCTGTGGAATGCCCTTCCATCAGAGGTCGAAGAGATAAACAACTACCTGACATTTAGAAAATACCTGAAGGCAGCCCTGTTTAGGGAAGTTTTTAATCTGTGACATTTTAATGTTTTTTAATATTTGTTGGAAGCTGCCCAGAGTGGCTTGGGAGACCCAGCCAGATGGGCGGGGTACAAATTATTTATTTATTTATTTATTTATTTATTTATTATTATTATTATTATTATTATTATTATTATTATATACAAATAATTGTGGAAATAAAAAAGAAAACAAATAATGGGCTAGTAAGTAAGAAGCAAACACACACAAAAACATTACTGATACAGACTTTTTCCATTTCTCACGCTTCAGATCTCCCACTTGCAATATATAAAAATACAGTGTTCAGAGCTGGCAGTCAGCCCTAATTCTAAGCCTTTTACTGCTATAGGTGTCCACAACATACAAAGGGCACCACCTTGGCTACCCCAATACAGACAAAAAGAGCAAAAAGCTCCTACCACAAGAGGATGAAAGATTTTTGTGTATTATTATTGTTTCTGCATGGGCAGCAGGATGGAGATAAGAGGATGGTTTAAGACATGAATTCTGACACCAAAAAAACCAATTTCCTTGTCATTGCTGGTTTATGCTCTCCCCCAAAACTCTCCTAACACCTTCTGTTTCTTGTACTTCCTTGTTCCGTTTCTGCTCCCATGCACAGACAGAGGAAGCTATTCTGGGGACATGTTGTCTCTTTGTCACTTGGGCAGGGATTTCTACAGACGGAGATTATTTAAATGCCAGAGGGGAAAAGGAAGAGAGAGAACAGCTGCTGAAAAGACTCAGTTCATTACATCTGAAGTCTCATCTCTAGTCATTCACACACACAAACACAGACAGTACAAAGGACGGCGGATTACTGGACCTTTCTGGGCATTTCTTCTTGTGGATTGAGTGACATTCTCCATCACCCAAGGCACCTTTTTCTAAAGTTGCCGTCTCACATCTTGTACTTTGACATAGGCAGCTCCAAACGTGAATTAGAGAACATACTGAGTTGGGAAGTGAGGGCTGCAATATGTTTGTTAAAGGTTTGTAAACAGTTCGCAGACCTGTCAGCTTCCATCTGTTTGAATCTATTAACTGGCACATTCCCAGCTGTGACCTTCCCAATATCCAAAACAGAGGGTGCTTTTGCCTTGCTCCAAACCATATAATTCTAGAATTAGTTTAATTATGTGGCATGGCAGAAATCTTTTTTAGAATAGCTCACAATAGCTCACTGAACTTCCCCAGTACTCTTAATTCCTCACAGCAATCCAGACTGCAAGGAAATTATGTGGTACACCAGTCATAAGAACAAGATGGTAACATGAATGGATAATCTGTTGGGAAAATGCATGGAGTACAATGGAAGATCTAGCAAAGAGATTTAATTTACACACCATACTTTACAGTGCTCTGAGGCACAGTGCAGACTCAACCATAGTTAGCCCTGAGCCTTGTTATAATCCCAAACATGTGGACAATGTTTCCTGTAAAACCATAGTTTAGCTTCTGAGCTGAGCCTGTCCGTGTAGTATAAACGTGGAAACACATGCAGTATCTGCTTGTCACCACATAAGGAAAGAGGATAGTTGTAAAACAGAGTGCAAACTGAGAATACCAGTCTAACATACACAAAATATAGAGATTGAAGATACAAGGTTGAAGATACAAGGAATTTGGAGGTCCATAACTCTATCTAACTCATGCAAGACCCCTACTCTTTTGCAAGCTGAGTATCTCCAATAGCTTTAAATATGTTGTTGTTCAGTCGTTCAGTTGTGTCCGACTCTTCGTGACCCCATGGACCAAAGCACGCCAGGCACTCCTGTTTTCCACTGCCTCCCGCAGTTTGGCCAAACTCATGCCAGTCGCTTCGAGAACACTGTCCAACCATCTCATCCTCTGTCGTCCCCTTCTCCTTGTGCCCTCCATCTTTCCCAACATCAGGGTCTTTTCCAGGGAGTCTTCTCTTCTCATGACTCCCTGGAAAAGACCCTGATGTTGGGAAAGATGGAGGGCACAAGGAGAAGGGGACGACAGAGGATGAGATGGTTGGACAGTGTTCTTTAAATATAGGAAAGTTAAAATACTGTACAGTGGTACCTCGGGTTACATACGCTTCAGGTTACAGACTCCACTAATCCAGAAATAATGCTTCAGGTTAAGAACTTTGCTTCAGGATAATATAGTAGGGGTCGGATAGTTATGCCAGCTTTTCAGTAGTCTTGGAAGTAGAAAGAAGGATATGAAGTGAAAATTGGGTACTTGTTGATATTGCAGTGTAATAAAGACATACATGAAGACATGTGGATATATTGAAATACACTCATAAGTAAGAGTGAATCATACGGTTGGGTCTGATAGGAAGTCGGATGGGTTTGGAAAATTTGTTGGTATTGCTTTTCCAAATTTTGGGGTGTTTTTTTGGGGGGGTTGTTTCTTTTCTTTTTTTCTTTTCTCTTTTTTTCTTTCGGGTTTTGTTTAACGATATGTTATCTATAGTACTCTATAAGGGAATAGAATTGGATATTGGTTAGGGGTAATCACAAAACTAAACAAACACAGTAATTGTAACTGTTTTTTATTTATTTTTATTTGTATATGGAACGTTTACTGTACACTTTTGCCAAACATTGTATATGTGATAAATATGTACCGTATATGTGATAAATAAACGATTTTTTTTTTTTTTAAAAAAGAACTTTGCTTCAGGATAAGAACAGAAATCGTGCTCTGGTGGCGCAGCAGCAGCAGGAGGTCCCATTAGCTAAAGTGGTGCTTCAGGTTAAGAACAGTTTCATGTTAAGAACGGACCTCCAGAACGAATTAAGTACTTAACCAGAGGTACCACTGTATAAACGAGTAGAAAAAAGTAGTTAAGCTAAGCACAAACACAACACCGCTGTATTTAGACTTAAACCTTTGGGCAAGAGGCTGAAACACATGAGGCATGGCTGGGTCACAATTCAGTGATATAGCAAATACTATAAATATTAAAAAGTTCCAAGTTCAATCCCTGTTGTTTCAAGGTAGGTTGGTTTTTAAGATAGCAGATGATGGAAATGATCTCTGTATGATACCCTGGAAAGATTCTGACAGTCAGAGTAGACAATACTGGCCTAAACAGAAAAATAGTCTGTCTGAATAAGACAGTTTCTTCTGTGCCAATATTAGACCTAAAGGTGTGAGCTGCTTATTTTGGGTAAGTAAACATCTCCAGAACATGTTGTAAGGAGCAATTGTTTTGTAGTTTAGAAGTCAAATGCAAGCAAATACAGTAAAACTATTCTGAATAAGGAAAGTATGTTTGAGATAGGAGAACAAATGTGAACAGTGTGTATATGTATCCTGGACTGAAAATATAGTAACATATGCTACATTCAATATTAGTAAGAAATTTTGGTATGAAAAACATCATGAGTATTGTTCAACACCAGACAACCACAATCCCCTTTGCACTACACATTCCCACCACCTTATATTTAGCTTCCAGATGTCAAGGAAAGCATATCTGAGATAATAATTCTATATACGAAAGATTTATACGATCTGAAGGGAAACCAGAGTATTAATAGAAATAATTTCTATTACAATCAATAAGGCTTCCAAGTTAATGTATCTAGAATTGCAATTTACCGGTAAGTCAACCATCAATTCCTGGTGGCATTTTTCTTTTCTTTTGTTATTAAATTTGTTTCTCACCTTTCCTCCAACGGGCCCAAGGTGGCAATCTCAGTACTCCTTCTTTCCATATCTTCACAATAACACTGTGATTGGCTGAGAGTTACACTAAGGGGTTGGTAACTAGCCCAAGATCACCCAATGAGCTTAATGGATGAGTGGAAATTTGAACCAGTGATGTGCTGTCATTGGACTAGGGCAGGCATAGGCAAACTCGGCCCTCCAGATGTTTTGGGACTACAACTCCCATCATCCCTAGCTAACAGGACCAGTGGTAAAGGATGATGGGAACTGTAGTCTCAAAACATCTGGAGGGCTGAGTTTGCCTATGTCTGGACTAGGGGGACTAGGCTAGTCTCACATGACACCCTAATTTGGTATCTGAAGAAGTGTGCATGCACACGAAAGCTCATACCAAGAACAAACTTAGTTGGTCTCTAAGGTGCTACTGGAATGATTTTTTTTTGTTTTGTTTTGTTTTGATGACACCCTAATGTTCCCCTGGCACCTCCTTCTCAAAGCCTGGGAAACTTCTGTCTGGCTTAGGGAGGGAGGCGTGATGCTCTGATGGGTCCAAGAGCTCTCCTGCCGCCTTCCCGAAGCCTGCCCAGCTTTGGGGATGAGGTAGGGCAACTCAAGCATCCTGTCAGAGTCCTGGCACTTCCTGCATACATACTATACCTTTAAAGCACATTTGTGGAGGTTGGTCAAAACTTTTTGAACAGTCTGAATGCAATATACAATGATCAAAGAGCCAAAATAATAATCAACAATGTAGTATCTGAAGAAATTAAAATAGAAAAAGGAACTAGACAAGGGTGCCCAGTATCCCCTCTGTTGTTTATTATGGTACTGGAAGTGTTATTGTCTAAGATAAGAGAGGAGTCTGAAATAAAAGGGATCAGGGTGGGAGTGAAAGAATATAAATTGAGGGCCTTTGCAGATGATGTGGTTTTAACGTTACAAGATCCAGAATCCAGTGCAGTAAAGGCACTGGAAATAATAGAAGAATTCGGGCAAGTGGCTGGATTTAAATTGAACAAGATGAAAACCAAGGTTTTAACAAAAAATCTGACTGGATTAGAAAGAGACAAATTACAGAATTTGACCGGTTTGAATTTTGTCAATAAAGTGAAGTATCTGGGTGTTAATATGACTGCTAAGAATTTAAATCTTTATAAAGACAATTATGAAAAGCTGTGGAATGAAATCAAAAGAGACTTAGATATATGGACAAGGTTAAAATTATCTCTATTAGGGCGTATTTCAGTGGTGAAGATGAATGTCTTACCGAAGATGCTGTTTTTATTTCAAGTCCTACCGATCATTGAGAGAATGGAATGCTTTAAGAGATGGCAAAAAGACTTGTCGAAATTTATATGGCAAGGGAGAAAACCTAGGATAAAGTACAAGATTTTAACTGACTCTAAAGATAGAGGTGGATTCTCCCTACCAGATTTAAGGATATATTTTGAGGCCGCTGCTTTTTGTTGGTTGAAAGAATGGTTTTTACTAAAAGACTCTGATGTGTTAGATCTGGAAGGACATGACAATATTTTTGGTTGGCACGCATATCTTTGGTACGATAAGGTTAAAGCACATAGAGGTTTTAAAACACATATTATAAGAAATGCATTGTTTAAGGTTTGGTTGAGGAATAAAGATTTGTTAGAAAGGAAAACACCCAGATGGCTTTCACCATTGGAAGCAAAAGCTCATAAAATGGTTAACATGCAAACTAATTGGCCTAAATACGAAGATATATTAATTCAGGAGGGAGGAGTCTTTAAGCTGAAAAGTTATGAGTTATTAAAAGATAGAGTAACAAATTGGTTGCAATACTGTCAGATAAATGAACTGTATAAGATGGATAAGAAAAGTGGTTTTCAGGTAGAGAAATCCAAACTGGAAACAGAATTGTTGATACCAGACACAAAAAATCTTTCCAGAATGTATAATTTACTGCTTGAGTGGCATACAAAAGATGAATTGGTTAAATCCGCAATGATAGATTGGGCGAAGGATGTTGGTCATAATATTATGATGGAGGACTGGGGAAAACTGTGGAAAAGTGGTATTAAATTTACAGCTTCCAATACTTTGAGAGAGAACCTGATGAAAATGATGTACAGATGGTACTTAACTCCTGTAAAACTTGCTAAAATTTATCATGGTTCTAGTAATAAGTGTTGGAAATGTAAACAAGTGGAAGGTACTTTTTTTCATTTGTGGTGGACATGTCCGAAAGTAAAAGACTTCTGGGAGAAGATTTATAATGAACTTAAAAAGGTGTTGAAAAACACATTTGTTAAAAAACCAGAGGCCTTTTTACTAGGTATTGTTAATCAGGAAATCCCAGTCCAAGATAAAGTAATTTTTATGTATGCCACAACAGCAGCAAGGTTATTGTTAGCAAAGAACTGGAAGACAGAGGTGATCCCGACAGTTGAAGAATGGCAGCTGAAGATGATTGAATATATGGAGCTCGCAGAAATGACCGGGAAAATCCGTGACCAGAGGGATGACGCGGTGGAGAAGGATTGGAAGAAATTTAAGGACTATCTAAGAAATCATGTTAAAATTAAGATTTAAGAGGAGCAGACGGAAGTAAAAGGCAACAGCTAGTATAATTTAGAATTAAAAGAATAGGGTTAAAAGTATATACTATTGGTCACATTTGTGTAATTTAAAGTTACTACAGATGAGATACAATGTACGCAGAAGGAGAGGGTGTGAGGAGGTCTTCAAGACAATGTAAAGGAAGATGTATTGGAGTATGATAATGTATTGATGTTGTTAGTTTTTCTCTTTCGTTTAGTTTGTTTAGTTGTTTTGTGGTTGTTTTTGTATTGTTCTTTTTTATTATTATTTTATTTTGTGTTCTTATATCAGAAAATATTTTTTTTTTGAAAATAAATAAATAAAGCATATTTGAAGCACACCTCCTTCCTCAAAGAATTCTGGGTACTGTAATCTGTTAAGGGGTCACTGGGAATTGTAAGTCTATGAGGGATAAACTACAGTGCCCAGAATTCTTTGAGGGGAAGAAGGTGCTTAGGTCATCCTAAGCTTTAAAGGTACAGTACCCTTCACTCTGCATTACCCAGTTCACACATACACTGTTCCTCATTTTAATGCATTCAGCTCTTCCTTAACTTCTTTGGAACCCTCCTCTGTTTCTCAGTATCTTAGCTGGAATGTAGATATGAGAAGTGGGTACAATTCCTTTTAGCAACAGCTTGTCACGTCATGTATGTAAGTATCCATGGCATGTTATTAATCACTGACCTTTTGGCGATCACCACAATTCTTACAGGACCGAACTTCCCACAGAAATTCTCTGGCTGCCCGCATGAAAGGACTAATGATAAGTAATCTTTTTCTTCCCAGAAGTACCAGAGATTATATAATGAGACTCTTTCAGAAGACTTCTCTTTGACAAAGAGGGTCTCTCTTTTTTCCATTGCTGAGACAATGATTTCACACATTAAAACAACCATTGAAGTTAATCAGAACTAGTAGCCCTTTTAATTCCCCAGCCAACCAAGAGGAAAACAGATCGTAATATCCTTGCTTTGCTTCTTGGAAACATGTGGCTGTAATTGACTGTGGTATGTAGGAGGGGATATACACAAAGTTCATGATGATAAATAGCATGTTTTGGGTACACAGAGTTTCCACATCCTTTTTAAAAAATGGGCTCTACTGTGAAATATCCAGTTTATATGTGGATTGTTTAATTAATACTGGGTTGTCTGAATTGACAGAAAAAGCTTAGTTATGAAACAGATATCAAAATAATAGTGCTCCTATTAGCTGAAATCAAAGCAAATACATGTAACACAGTAAATTTGTCATGAATGCATTGCACTAAATGTATATATAAACACTGATTATATTTATTGCAAATTAATTATTTCCTGTACATTAGCTCTATGTAAGATTTTTTTCTGTTAAGAGTTATAAAACTTTCATTCCTATTGGAATAGCTTCTCACTAGTTGAAAATGCCAATGGAAATCTATTGGTCTTATAACTCCTTTACAAATACTATTATTCTAATTAATTAAATATTCTATTTAGAAGAATGCTATCTCACAATTCAATGACAGTCTTGTCATAGAAGTAGAAATCAATTGTATGTAGTGCCATACCAATCAGAAACTGTTTTAAACACCCCACCTCTATACTCTAGGAATAGCAAATATCAGTAGTGTTAACACCATTTCAAAAGCAACTAATGTGATCAGGATAACCACGCGAGGTTCTTTTGCCCAAGCAAGAGTATCTTGGAAGCTGGAACACAAAAAAGAGTCTGTTCCGCAAAGATAGTCACATTCCTGATTAGGTGGTTTAAAAACCTGGTCTGGGTGGAATTCAGAAGATCTCTTGTAACCTAATCACACTCATACCAAATAGAGCCCTACTGACTTCCTAGCACACTGATGTCACAGCAATTCATAATACATGTTTTGTTCCAGTGCTTCACTGCTTTCAATGCCAGTTTTTGTCTTTATCAGAAACCAGCCTAATAAAATTTGGGAGCGCCTGATTATAGATAAAATCACATTCCAATCAATTAAAAGTAGCATCCAATCCAAAGTATGAGGATTTATTGAGAAAATAGCTTCTGTTCTTAACTGTAGCTGATGCCCAAGGTGGGTTCTCAAAGCCTAGCTAGACATTTCCAATCCTTATTTATTGATGCTCTCTAAATTTGTTTGTGTTTACCTGAAATCGTACAATCATAGAATTGTAGAGTTGGACAGGGACCCCTAGGGTCATCTAGTCCAACCCCCAGCAATGCAGGAATCTCAGCTAAAGCAAGACAGATGACCCTCCAACATCTGCTTAAAAACCTTCAAGGAAGGACAGTCCACAACCTCCCAATGGGAGACAGTTTGAGTCCAACCCTCCAGAGCAGGAGAAAATAAGCTTGCTCCATCTTCCATGTGACAGCTCTTGAGATATTTGAAAATGGCTATCAGATCTCCTCTCAGTCTCCTCTTTCCCCTCTAGTCTATGCATCAGTCTGCTGATAAAATCATTAACATCTCTTGGTTTCTGAACATGGAAGACCCCTCCAAAGCACCGTAGGGTAAAACACACAAGCCAATGGCCTTTGGAGAAAGACACTTTGTATAGGTGTTTATATGCTAAAAGTCTCTGAGCCAAGATAGGCAAGCTGCAGTGCTAGTGAGAGTCCTTACACTGGCTTCTGCTAGTGGAATAGGGTAGTTGAATCAAGCAAATAAACCATTATCTACCAAACATCAAAGAGAACACCTGAAGTGGGAAAGAGGAGAGGTAGCAATCAAGACCTATCAATTTTAGGTGGATGGATGCTATCTGTTCACAATTCCCCAATGACCTCCTCTTTTCATATAAACCACCCCAGACTGTGTGTTCATCATCTGATGCCCTTCTTTTCATGTATCCACATGAGGTTCCTCATGAGGTATTCCTCCCCACCTCTCACAGATTCATTCTGGAGGGTTGAGAGAACTCCTAGAACAGGGGGAGGAGAGAGGGGATGGTTCTCTTGGGCAAGTGAGACATGACTGTGCTGATGGAATGATTTCCTTAGCACTATGCTGAATTCCACTCATTGTTTTTATAGTAAAAATACATTGGAAAATATTCATAAGAAAGAGAAGGAAAGCCAGACAGAAAGAAGACACTTCTTTAAGTCATATTAAGAGTAGATTGGTATAGGATTGCATTGCCAAATTCAAGTCTGCAATGAATAGTTGCTGATTTGACTGTCACTCAAGGATCTGGTGAGAATAACAGATCAAGCTTTTTAATAATAATAATAATAATAATAATAATAATAATAATGCTGGGCAACTGTTCAACATACAAGTATGAAGGATGAGCAGCTGATAGCATTCCAGAACACAATAATATATTTAGACCATGCTTTTTTTTATTAAGAAATGTTAGAATGGAGTAGAGGATATAACAACAACAACAACAACAACAACATATTTTTTATACTCCGCCTATCTGGCTGGGTTTCCCCAGCCACTCTGGGTGGCTTCCAACAGAATGCTAAAATACAATAATCTATTAAACATTAAAGGCTTCCCTAAACAGGGCTGCTTTTCAGATGTCTTCTAAAAAGTTGTTTTTCTCTTTGACATCTGGTGGGAGGGTGTTCCACAGGGCAGGTGCCACTACCGAGAAGGCCCTCTGCCTGGTTCCCTGTAACTTGGCTTCTTGCAGTGAGGGAACCGCCAGAAGGCCCTCGGCACTGGACCTCAGTGTCCAGTTAGAACGATGGGGGTGGAGACACTCCTTCATGTATACTGGACCAAGGCCGTTTAGGGCTTTAAAGGTCAGCACCAACACTTTGAATTGTGCTCGGATATGTACTGGGAGCCAATGTAGGTCTTTCAAGACCGGTGTTATGTGGTCTCAGCGGCCGCTCCCAGTCACCAGTCTAGCTGCCGCATTCTGGATTAGTTATAGTTTCCAGGTCACCTTCAAAGGTAGCCCCACAGAGAGTGCATTGCAGTAATCCAAGCAAGAGATAACTAGAGCCTGCACCACTCTGGCGAGACAGTCTGCAGGCAAGTAGGGTCTCAGCCTGCGTACCAGATGGAGCTGGTAGACAGCTGCCCTGGACACAGAATTAACCTGCGCCTCCATGGACAGCTGTGAGTCCAAAATGACTCCCAGGCTGCACACCTGGTCCTTCAGGGGCACAGTTACCCCATTCAGGACCAAGTAGTCCTCTACACCTGCCTGCCTCCTGTCCCCCAAGAACAGTACTTCTGTCTTGTCAGGATTCAACCTCAATCTGTTAGCTGCCATCCATCCTCCAACTGCTTCCAGACACTCACACGGGACCTTCACCGCCTTCACTGGTTCTGATTTAAATGAGAGGTAGAGCTGGGTATCATCCGCATACACCAAGCCCAAACCCCCTGATGATATCTCCCAGCGGCTGCTTGTAGATGTTGAAAAGCATGGGGGAGAGGACAGAATGCTGAGGCACCCCACAAGTGAGAGCCCAGGAATCTGAACACTCCTCCCCCACCACCACTTTCTGAACACGGCCCAGGAGGAAGGAGCGGAACCACTGTATAACAGTGCCTCCAGCTCCCAACCCCTCTAGACGGTCCAGAAGGATGTTATGTTGATGGTGTCAAAAGCCACTGAGAGATCCAGCAGAACTAGAAACAGCTCTCACCTTTGTCCCTAGCCCGCCAGAGATCATCCACCAGTGCGACCAAGGCAGTTTCAGTCCCATGATGAGGCCTGAATCCACTTCTTCCAGGCGTGCCTGGAGTTGTTCAGCAACTACTCGCTCAATCACCTTGCCCAAGAATGGAAGATTTGAGACTGGGCGATTGTTGGCCATACTGGCCGCATCTGAAAATGGTTTTTTAAGAAGCGGTTTAATAACCGCCTCTTTCAGCAGGTCTGGGAAGGCTCCCTCACAGAGAAAAGCATTCACCACCCCGCAAAGCCCATCGCCCAGCCCTTCCCGGCTAGCTTTTATAAGCCAGGATGGGCAAGGATCAAGGAGACAGGTGGTTGGTTTCACTTGTCCAAGCAGCCTGTCCACATCCTCGGAGGTAACAGATTGGAATTGATCCCACGCAACTTGACTAGACAGGACTTTGGGCTGCATTTGTAGAGGTCATGACTCAAGCACACAAATTAAGCTGGACATAAAATACAAAGGCAAAAAGCTGAAAAGTCACTTAGGTATGGCAGAATATATTTTGCACTCTTTTTTTTCATCTTGCATGCACAATTTTGCTATCTTGTCAAATTAATCATTTCAGGCTGCAATCCTATGCACATTTAGCTGGGAATAAGTCACGCTGAATGCCGTTAGACTTACTTCTGAATGGACATGTATAGGATTGCATGGTTAATCAGATAAGCATCAGCTGTCCTACAAGATCACTAGCCTATTGGTAGAGATAGAAGTTTAAATTATAGTGTTTCATTATTATTTATTAGGTTTTTTATCCCACTCTGCGTCCCCAAGGAGCCCTGGGCTGTAAACAAAACAGTAGAAGGTTTTATAAGTTTAGGACTTCAGTACTTCAACCTCCTTAGCCAAAAACCCTTACTTAATCATTATTAATCTACAATTTATTCAAGGACTTGCCTGCAGCCAAATAGTAGTTAGTCAAGAAAATTTGCTTCACAGGAAATGGCAGCTACAAAGTCATGCCGGCATGCACTTTAATTTTGTTGTTGTTGCATTATATACCAAAAGAGATATGGCTGTTCTGATTAAGAATAAGTAACGGGAAACTGTCAAGAGCAATGAAGACTGTAAATTGTTCCCTATATTTACTGGTGGCTCCCACAGGCTCCCACTATGTCAGCATACTTTGGGACTACAGACAGCTGCTACCATCATGCAGCTGAAGTAAGAGGCTCTTGGAGAGCAAACAAACCTTTCACTTTCCCTTGAAAAGTGGTTTCTTAGTTCCTGACTAGCTTCAAACTGGTTCAGCAGTGCAACAACCCGGGAGTCTCAACTTCCACTGTCTGTCCCAATCACATATGAAGTGTGGAGTAAAAGTAAAGGTAAAGGTACCCCTGACCGTTAGGTCCAGTCACGGACAACTCTGGGGTTGCGCTCTCATCTCGCTCTATAGGCCGAGGGAGCTGGTGTAAAGCTTCCGGGTCATGTGGCCAGCATGACTAAGCCGCTTATGGCGAACCAGAGCAGCGCACGGAAACGCCGCTTACCTTCCCGCTGGAGCAGTACCTATTTATCTACTTGCACTTTGACGTGCTCTCGAACTGCTAGGTGGGCAACAGCTGGGACCGAGCAACAGGAGCTCACCCCATTGTGGGGATTTGAACCACCGACCTTCTGATCGGCAAGCCCTAGGCTCTGTGGTTTAGACCACAGCGCCACCCGCGTCCCTGCGAAGTGAAGAGTACCTAGTGTCTAAAACAAGATTTTTCACCATTTGTTTACAAAAGTTAGTGAGGTTTTCCTCCTCCTTGAAAGGGGTTTTAAACTGACATTCTTATGAGAAATCATAAAATTTTCTCCAAAAGGAAATGTGTGCACATCATGCGTCAGGTTGTAGACAATTCTTTGGTTATTATACAGTAGATCAGGCACAAGGTTGATGCTACATGTAATAGCAGCTGACTTGGCATTTTAACTTTACGGAGTTTGAGGTTATTTGAACTGTGAACATGACCACAAGCTGACATGCAAAGTCCAACAATTACAGATATATAGCCACAGATATAACTACTGAGGACAATGCAGAGGATAATGTTTACATTTAGCCTAGAACGATATGTGTAAATCTCCTGACAAAACTCCTACTCATTCTCTGAAGAGTATAAAATGCTTCCTGAGATCAAGGACTTTTCCAAATCTCTCATATTGATGCTCTCTAAAATGGGTGGAAAACCTTGTGGTCCTCCAGATGTGGCTGAGCTACAACTTCCATCATCCCAGGCCATTGGCTATGATGTCTGGTGGTGATGGGAGAGTTGAAGTTCAACAACATTTGGAGGGCCATAGGTTCCCCACTCCCATTTTGTAATTAAGAAAACATCTGACCACCCCTCTGATCTATAGAATTTACAATTCTTATATTGTTAGTGTGCCGTGATCGGTACTCACACAAGGCCATGCCTCGTGAAACAGATGAATGTTGCCTTTACTTCCCAAGCGAAAGTATCTGAGTAGACAGTGGCATGCATAGCAAGCATGTCATTCACCCACCCAAACAGTTTCCTGTTTCAAAAGAGGCTGTTGCAGCATGAGACATGCCCACATGAAAGCAGCATCCATGCCAAAAAGATAAGTGTATAGAGATTTGTTTCCTTGGCAGCTCTTACTCATCTTTTTCCTAGGGACAAGAAAGACAAGAGGAGGAGGCACGGGCTATGTTCATACACAGCACAGGAGTATGGGAAACTGAACCATTAAAACTAAAAGCCCATCAGCTCAAATGGTAGAGAATACAACTCACCCATTCCTGTTTGGCTCTGACTCTGTGTTTACACATGGTAGATAAATAATGTGTTTTATTGATACTGCCTCCTGGCGCAATTATGCCACACACAAAACAGGACAGGAATTTCATGTACTCACAAAGAATGCTCACTTTAGAAAACCCTTACTTCTGATACATAAACAGAGCAGAAAGTGAAATTCTAGCTCTATCCTTCTATAGACCATTAGGGTCTCTAAGCAGCGGTGGGAAACCTGTGGCCCTCCACGTGTTGCTGGATCACAACTCCCATTGTCCCAGGCCATTGGCTATGCCGGGTAGAATTGGAATCCAACAATATCTGAAGACAAGCCCTCTATCCCCACTCTATCTCTACTCTGGTCATCATTGAAAGGGCACACTTTGGCTAGGTGTTTGGTTTTTCCCCCCCCCACAGAAAGAGATTATAAAGACAATATGCAGGGCCCAAGACTCAGGAAGCACTTTGATCTCTTACTCCACACCTGACCACTGCTTCCACTTGTTCCTGAATGTTTACATCACAGAAGATCACTCATGTACTAGAGCTACTTGTGCATTCCTCAACACGAAGTGGGGATCTCTGAGGCAGGGCAGCAGTGAAACAGAAGGCGTTTATATCCTCCCTGTGTGCTTCACATGCTTTTGGTTGAGAGCTGAGAGCATCTTGGCACTTCTGCCAGCCAAACATTGCAACCAACCGAACACGGCAGGGAGGAGGGAAACATTCCTTGCTCCTCTGTGGTCACAGGAGGTGCTTTTCAGGAGCAGCTCCTTTCCCTACTGCCTGGTTTGCTAATCTGAAATGAAATGGGAGATCAATAATTGAGAAGATGGTAAAGATAGAAGCTCACAACACTGGAGAAGGCAGGAAAAGCACTTCAACTGCAGGCTGGGGTGAGGGGTAGGGACCGCTAGAAAGCTGCCCTGGGGACGCACAATTGTGAACCAAAGCAACGTATTTAAAAATAGCTTAGGAAAACACACTGGAAAGGGCCAGCTGCACGTTTCACAGATACTGTATATAAAGAAGCTCTCTTGCAGGAATTTACACCTAGCTACTGTGGCCACACAGAGATTGCTCCTGAACAAACACATTCCACAATATGCTACAGCTACCATGTGTGACCATGCATGTGCAACCACAGCACATCCTATACTTGGTATACAGACATTCTGGTCAGGGTATACAGCTGAACACCCTGGGGAGAGTGAAGGTCAAGAAACCTTCTAATTAAATGCAGCATAGAGATGAAGGCTGTGGGTGGAGAGACTTAGCAAGAGTCTTGGAGTACAGTATAGTCAGAGTGCCCTGCAAGGAGAGAAGTGGTTGCATGGCCTCAGGGGAATGGAGGGGCTGGGATGGAGTGGATCACATAGAGCCTTGACCTCAAAAGGGAAAAAGGAAGCTGAGGGGAAAGTTGGAAGTTCCTGTTGTACACTTTTCACACAACCATATATATGGAGAAAGACAAATGAATTCTGCTTTAGACACATAAGTACAAAGAGTCATTAGATCACAACGTCTCACTTATCAGAAAGTTAAGTTAATCCACTTCAGTGCGCACACCAATTGGAAGGGCAGCCAGGATGAAATTCTCAAATACAATTAGGCTGCGTACACATTATACAGCTAGGTCGTTCTTTTTCTCAATTCAGATCGAAAGTAGTTTGCAGGGGGGGGGCATCAAAAATGCAGGATTTCATAAGAACAGAATATATATGGATTGCTAATGCCATACAAACACTGCTTCCCCAACCAGCAGTGGGAACATGCTGGATGCAGAGTAAATGGGAGCCCGTACACTGCCTGACTAGAGAGGGATAAAAGTCCAATTGGACTCAGTGGGGGAGTGCATCTAACTAAGCCTGCTTAGGGGTTGTGCTGCATGGGATGCAGAAATAGTTGTGTGTTGCATCCAAACCCTAACACATGCTTCAGAGCCAGGGCAGTGCAGGCAAGAATAGCCTACAACTGCTCCAAACTGTGCCCAGAATCAGAAAATTGGTCCATCCCACTCTGTGCTCCCATTGAGACCTCCTTTTAAAACACTGAGATTCTGGCACAGAGCACCAATCCACTTTATTGCACACAGCTCCGATGCGCAGCGTGCAGCCCTCTTGACGGACAAGGTCCCTGTGGCAGATTACAAAGTCACACATAGCACACAGATCTCAAGGCACAGCAAGATGTTCAGGGAGGAACCGGTCCAAGAATCAGAAAACAACAAATCCCCCCCCCCCCCCGCATGGATAATAATAATAACCTAAAACATTGACAATCTGTTCTTCTATAATGGTACCCCCCCCCCCCCAAAAAAAGAAGCTGCTATTTTGTCCCAGCCTTGACAATGCCTCAGTTCTGTATAACACAGGTCCTAACTACCGGTAAACTCTTACAGCAATACTGCATCAACAGAGTTTTGATGTACAAACCCCAGAGATGCGGGAGTGTGAGCCCAATGAAAGGCCTCCTCTTTTTTATTTTTTGGCAAGGTTTCTTCTGCTTTCCATCTGCAGAACCTTCAGTGGAAAAGTCTCTCTTCTGAATTGTTCTCCTGCAGATAGAAGGCAGAAAGGAATCTGGCCAAGGCGAGCTTATCATTCGAAGCGCAGAGGCGGGAAATGAAAAAAGAAAAAAAAAAAAAGCGCACCCGAACGGTGTTCAAAGAGAGACAGAGCAAAACTTGGCGCGCGCTCGGAAGTCGAGCAAGTGTGGAGTTGTTGCCGCCGCCGCCGCCGCCTGGCATCGTGGCAAGCGCAGAGCAGGCGGGCTGTCTGTCTGTCTGTCTGAGGGGGTCCCCGGAGCGCATTGCACCTCCTTTCCCCTTGAGGTGCCAAGGCGGCGGACGCGCGCCGGACTGACCTGCCAGGCGCCTCTCGCGGACGTTCTTCCAGAGTAAATCCCAGGCTTTGGCCGTCGAGTCCCGGAGCTGCTCGCTGAAGGACCTCCGCAGCTGGGGCTTGGCCGCCGGCCGCTTGCAGCTCATCCTAGCGGCGTCCACGGGGCATAACGCCGCCTCCACCGGCCCCGGGGGCTCCGCGCGCGCGCCGAAACCGCGTCCCGGAGACGCTCAGCCGCATGCGGAGCCGCGGCATGAGCAAAGCCCCGCGGGGGCCCAGCCGCCGCCGCCTTCCCTGTGGGGCTTCTCCCGGGCCTGGTCGCTGCTGCTGCTGCTGCTTCCTCCCGCAGCCGCCGGCGTGGCTGCCCGGAGCGCACGAGTCCCGCTGGCGCGCCGTGCGAGCGGTTGTGCGGAGGCGCTGGGCTCCTGGGCTGCTTCCCCCCTGCGCTTCGCCTTCTCCTCCCTCCGCCCCCGGAGGGGTGAGCTGAACTCTCCGCTCGCCGCCTTGCAGCTCGCCTCGCGGAAACCGCCCCCGGAAGGGTCATCGCCGCCGCCGCCGCCGTCCCGGCCATTAGGCAGCGCCCCTCGCCCACAGGCGCGCCCGCCCGCGCCCCTCGCGCAGGTGAGGAAGGCGCGCCCGCCGGGGAAAACGCGCCCCGTTCAGTTCAGTTAGGCTACGTGCGTAGGGTTGCACCCCAGAGCAGCAGCAAAGCCCAGCTACAGGCTACAGGCAACAAGCGGGCCAATGTTTCAAGGCCAATTTCTCACACACTTGGAGGCAACGGCAGAACGGGATACCTGCGAGCTGGCAATGGCCGGCCCATTGATACCAAGCGGCGGAATTCAGAGGAAGAGGCAGGCCCAGAAGCTGCAGGGAGCAGGAACATGCATTTAAAGCGCGTGGCTTCCGCCAAAAATCCTGGGAACTGTAGTTTGTGGGCGCTGGGAACTGTAGCTCTGTGCAAGGTCAGCTGCCCTTCCCAGGTTGCTTTGGAGGAAAGCTGTTTGCTAATGTGCGTCAAAGGTGTGTTCACTTTAAAAAGAAGGCATGGGGGAGCATACCGTACAGTAGTGGTAGCCAATGTGGTGCTACCTGGCTGTTGCTGAACTACAACTCCCATCATCCCTTACCATTGACCATCCTGGCTGAAGCTGATGGGAGCTGAAGTCCTACAACACCTGGAGGGCACCGTGTTGGCTAGTCAACATAATTATGCATGTGTAGAGAAAGTAGATAGGGAAGTTTTTCTCCTTCTCTCATAATATTGCAACCTGGGACTATCCAATGAAGCTGTATGATGAGAGGTTCGGGGCAGGCAAACTGAGGTTTTAGAGCATGTTGCACTCATGCTCTAAAAAGTTCATTTGGTAATTCTGACATCTTGACAATGGAGAAGAGGCTGTGTTGCTAGAGGGTGTATCCCTTTTAGCGCATGCATATGAGCACCACAGACAGTGGAAGAAAACATCAATGCACAGCAGCACAGAATATTCAGGTTTTGATCAAGTTTATATCCCACTCTTCAAAAAGACTTTTCCTAGAAAGAGGATTTTTCCTAGAAAGAGGATTTCTCCCATGTTTCGTTAAAAAAAAAAATTGTTGTGTTTTCCATCTGCGGGGCCAATTCGGAAGTTTTTTGTTGATTGAGAGAGGGTGAATTTGAGATAAGGTGAACTTCATCAAAGAGTTTCACTTCAAAGGAGGCTTAACTACAAACACGATTGATGTTGCCATCAATAAGTGAGAACAGAGGTTATCAGCAACATGTGGAAGAGACAAGGCCAAATTTAAGAGAGGTCATTTGCATGTCATCCTTTCTCTCTCTCTCTCTCCACCTGCCCTGTTCCCCCCCCAATGTGATTTCCCCATGTGAGAATATAACTCCCACCAGCCCTCTCACCATTGGCTGTGCTAGCTGTGACTGATGGGAGTCCAACATCTGGACTCAGGTCCCTATCACTCGCAGGCAGCGACCTATATGTGCCCAATCAGTGGCTGCCTCTATTGCACTTGAGAGCAGCAGATTAGCTTAGGGGGTGCAGGGCAGGCTGTGTGGCACAAATGTCACGTCCAATATATTGCCACTGCTCCCATTCCCCACATCTGCCTAAGGTGGCTGCATCACTATGCTACTTAGTAAGGCTGATCCCAGAGATACTGTCCACTGATTTATGGGCCTGGACAAAATAATGTCACAAGCTGCAGCAAACAGCCCAGAGGTTGTCGGTTGTCCATTCCCACTCTGCTGGATTAATGCACTTTCTCAAACATCTGTCCAATATTAAACACAGACTCCAGGGTGAAAGGGAAGACTTGTCTGCGGCAGCTGATAGATGCTGCTTTATTAATGACAAAAATCCTTTTCACATTATTCTCTGGCCCAAGTGAACAGGATCTCCTGGTGAGAGGCATTTTTATGCAACCACCCTTTGAACTGGTTGGTGGTATGAGCTTTAATTTGTGGGATGTGCAGTGGAAGCACTGTATGTGGTGGAAAGGGGGACGCCTCCAACTTTTCCTGGAAGAGATTGGGCGGTTCAGTGGGTTGGTTTTGTTTGCTGCTAATGAAATACACTCAGGAATGAAAACGACATTCCTCATGCCACCCCTCCTCCTGTTCTGCCGGAACAGAGGCATAAAAGGTTTCATGTTATTCTAATTATGTATGGTTTTTAGTGCCTACATTGCGACAGTAATTAATTACTAGTTTAATTGATACCAGATGATATTCCTGCCTCAATTAAGAAATGCATTCATTTTCCATGTTGTTGTTTCTCCTATAGAGTCTAGATTTTATTTCCATTCAGATCAAGAAGGAAACTGCTATTCAGCCAGATGTTAAATACCTTCAGAAGTGTGGCAGGTTTTATACTTTATTTTATTTTGACAATGAAGCAGCTTCTTTTTCCATTATTGTTTTGTGCTGTTTTTATTTGTAACACCAATGACCACACCTGGAAGGTCCCAGCCTTCCCTTCACTGAATAGCCAATAGAAGGCATTGAAACCTAATTGCTACAGGAAGGTGATTTTCAGGGGGCAGGTTGCAGCTGGGGAGAGAATGCCTCTCCCTTGCCTCTCCCTCCCCACTCCACCCAAATTGCCTGCATGCTACAATTCAAAGAATGAGGATTCAACAGAGGGTGGGCAGTTGGGAAGTGAAGGGTTAACACTTACCTCATCAGATGCAAGCCCCTCCCTTCCTTGAAATCACCTGCCTCCTTCTATACTGTATTTAGGTTTGGGGGAAAACCTATGGATTCCAATAGAAGACTTCCCCCCCTCCAAAAAAATCTAGTTGTTGGTGGTGTGCAAACAGTGTAATTGCTATGAATGCATTTGTAGTTGTGATGTGTGCGGTTGCAATGTGGTGTGTGGGTGTGTGGTGCCCACAACAGTTTTCAAACGCACTACGAGCCCAAGAAAGTTGGCAGCCACTGCAATATTTATTGTACTTAACATTATCGTTTAAAATGCTGATTCCCTAATAGAGCAAGAAATCTTGGATTATGACCTTGGCATGCTGTGGGATCCTCCCAGACATTACCTCTCTACTGCATAGGGAGACAGGTGTGCTGCTCAGAGTTCAAGCAATTTAAGAGATTTTCTCCTGGGGTTGGTTTAGGTGATCTGGCTGCAATGCCCTTTTCAGTTACAAAAAGGTCAGTTTTGACCATGCAATCAAATTAGGAAGAGGTGTGTTAGAAACAGGAAGTAAATGTTACATTGCAGTAGAAAGGCAGAGAAAAATAGGGATATTTTTAGGGCTTTGTCATACAACCATGCAGAAGGAATACAGTTGTTTTCTAGTAAGCATGGTGGTTAAAGCACCATACCATACATTAGTGCTTGATGCTGAAGAAATAACAAGTAACCAACCTACAGTAAATATTAGCCAGGCAGTCTCACTAGACACTGTAGTCACCACATCATACACCAGAGGTACAAAGGACTGTATTATTATTATTTTTTACTGCCAGGCCAATGTGATCTATATTTTGGTGACCCCTTACATTGAGAGCAGATATAGAACTATAAGAAGAACATACCCTGTCATGGTAAAAACTAGGGCTGGGCTAAAGTATTTGTCCTAACGAAGCAACTCTAATAAGCTTTGTGGGTGATGCAACCAGGCAAAAATGACAATTCCATTAATATTTTTAGAGGGAGGGATTTCCATTTAAAAAAACAAAAACCTTAAGGGTGATTCTTCCTTTCTTTCAATATTTGTTGTTGTTGTTCAGTCGTTCAGTCGTGTCCGACTCTTCGTGACCCCATGGACCAGAGCACGCCAGGCACGTCTATCCTTCACTGCCTCTCGCAGTTTGGCCAAACTCATGTTAGTAGCTTCAAGAACACTGTCCAACCATCTCATCCTCTGTCGTCCCCTTCTCCTTGTGCCTTTCAATATACTGTACTGTAAATGCCTTGCTGCCCCTGTTGGAAACAGGTCTTTGGTCTGTTCCAGCAGCAGTTGTCTTATATTGTTACGAACTTTAACAACTTTACACATGGAGAGGCCATTTGGTCTGGCACCATCTTAGCTTCCAGCCTAATTCTAATGGTCACGAACTGTAAGTCACTTACCAGTAAGCAGCATGATTACAAAAGTAAATAGTCAAGTCAGTAGCACCTCAATCCATGTACAGTGGTACCTCTGGTTACGTACTTAATTCGTTCCGGAGGTCCGTTCTTAACCTGAAACTGTTCTTCACCTGAAGCACCACTTTAGCTAATGGGGCCTCCCGCTGCCGCTGCACCGCCAGAACAGAAATCTGTTCTTATCCTGAAGCAAAGTTCTTAACCTGAAGCGTTATTTCTGGGTTAGCGGAGTATGTAACCTGAAGCGTATGTAACCCAAGGTACCACTGTATAGTCTTAATAAAATAAAATTACTTTTAGCACGAAGTACTACGGTACAAGAACTCCTCCCTCAAAGTGGTTTTCAAATAGGTATTTCAATCGATGTGGCTCTTCCGATGTACTATGTTTAAAAACAGCTTGTGCTGAGTTTCCATTAAAAAAAAAATCCAGCATGGTTGTTAACAATAGTTTACTTACTAGCTTACTAGCGAAGCTTAAAGGTAAAGGTAAAGGTACCCCTGACCATTACGTCCAGCCGCGGACGACTCTGGGGTTGCAGCGCTCATCTCGCTCTATAGGCCAAGGGAGCCAGTGTTTGTCTGCAGACAGCTTCTGGGTCATGTGGCCAGCATGACAAAGCCGCTTCTGGCAAACCAGAGCAGCGCATGGAAACTCCGTTTACCTTCCCGCCGGAATAGTACCTATTTATCTACTTGCACTTTGACATGCTTTCGAACTGCTAGGTGGGCAGGAGCTGGGACCGAACAATGGGAGCTCACCCCGTTGCAGGGATTCGAACCGCCAACCTTCTGATCGGCAAGCCCTAGGCTCTGTAGTTTAGACCACAGCACCATCGGCGTCCCTACTAGCGAAGCTTACCTCTGAATAAATATTTAAAATACACAATAAAGAACTATTTGGTTAACAAAAGACACATCCTGAAATTTAACGCACACACCCCATGCCAATATAATCTCCGTGAGTCGTAATAGCAGAGACAGCAAAATAAGTGAATTGGCTGGGATCTTTCCTAAATGCCTCCTGAAATGAGCAGGTTTTTCATTACTTGCCAGAAGACAAGCAGTGGCAGAGTCAAGTGGGCTTCCCATGGGAAGGCATTCCATAGCTGTGGCTGCAATCCCAAAGGATCTGTCTTGCATCCCCACCACAGACAACAGGAGGACATGCAGCAGAGCCTTGGGTGTTGATAAGAATACTGCTAGGACATCCCATCCCCAGAATATCTGAGGCCTTAAAGGTAAAATCCATCAAAACTCAACCTGGAAACAAATTGGTAGCCAAACAAAATAGGAGTTAATACTGAAACGGAAGTTGAAGAAGAAGAAGAAGAAGAAGAAGAAGAAGAAGAAGAAGAAGAGAGTTTGGATTTGATATCCCGCTTTTCACTACCCGAAGGAGTCTCAAAGCGGCTAACATTCTCCTTTCCCTTCCTCCCCCACAACAAACACTCTGTGGGGTGAGTGGGGCTGAGAGACTTCAGAGAAGTGTGACTAGCCCAAGGTCACCCAGCAGCTGCATGTGGAGGAGTGGAGACACGAACCCGGTTCCCCAGATTACGAGTCTACTGCTCTTAACCACTACACCACACTGGCTCTTGAATCTTGAATCTCTGGAAGCTCCGTTTTGAATAAACTGAAGTATCTGAGAATCCTTCAGAGGCACACCCATGAAAGTGATGTTACAGTAGACTGGGGGTTCATAAAATCATAGAATTGTAGAGTTGGAAGGGACCTCGAGGGTCATCTCATCCAACCCCCTGCAATGCTGGAATCCTGTCCACAGCTGTCCCTGGGTGGGCTCAAACCACCAATCTTCTGTTTAACAGCCAGACACACTGTCCGATTACGCCACAAGGGGTTGTAACCAATGTAGTGCTACGTTAAAATCACTTAGTGGTATACTTGCTGTGCTGGTGGAAAGCAAGGGAAAATGCAAGTACATTACCAAAGATTGTTGTGCAACCAATTGCACAACCAGAACCAGCTGGGGTACAATAAGAATTAGCTCTGAGGAATCTTCCACTAGCACAACAGTTGTGTTGGATTCCTTTGTTGCACAACCTTTTAATTCTGCCATCCGTTAGTGCTTAAAGATGCATCCCACTTTTTGATGACCAGACTGTTGTTAATTTCAGGCTTGCTTCACTGGTAATGTCTTCCTTTTTAACACGAAACTAACATTAAATTAATGTACACCAAATCGTTAAATGACACTGGCATGGCCCTTAGACCTTAAGATATGGATCACTAAGATATGGATATGCATCATGTCTTCAGTTTGATGCAATAGGCAGAAAAGGCAAAACACCTGCCTTCATATTTGTTTCCAGGATCTTTAAATAATGAATTATACTTTTTCGAGAGAAAACAGTATAAAAACAACAGTATTTCTTTCTCTTCACCACAAAGGAATCATCCCTCTCCTCTCCCTCCCTCACAGTAGAGTTCAGGTCTAGATTGGAAACAAAACTGACATGTCAAGTTAAATTGAAACCCTTGTGGGATAAAGTCATCTATGAAATCTGCTTATACTTGCCAATCCTAATCAGGTACTGGATGGGAAAAACAATAAAGTAAACAAGTACTTAACATCTCCTGGGATTTGAAAACAAAAGATTTCACTTCCCTTGTTTCTTTCTTTCTTTCTAAAAAATGACTTTTTGCTCGATTTTATATGCTGCACGCTGCATATTTAAAAGCCTAGGGACAGTGAAGTGTGGGCAAAATGTCCTTCGTTGATAAGGCAATTGTCTGGAAGAGTGGAATTCATGGCAGTGGAGACGCTGCAATAACATCGCCAAGGCTGGAGCAGAATTTTGAGTTGCAGTTTTCATTATATTATTGTGAGCAATTGCTAGCACCATACAAATTGGAAGTGTGTTTTGAAAACTGAATGTGTTTAATGCTTTTGTATAAAAACTAGCCAACTGAATAAAGCTTAGTCCAAAGGGGGGTGAGGAATCAATGGGTCTACTCTTGCCCAGGCTCTGGGTTTCTGCGCTGTGGGGAAAACGACCCTTGCATGCCTGTTTGCTCCCCCTGCCCTTCACATTTCCCTTCACGTAAATGGCACCCAGTGAATGGCCACCTCCTCCGTACACAGAGCCTTTCTCTGGAGAAAGTAAGGGACAAATGACACATTACATTAATCATGCTATAAGAAAACAAAGTGTGCTTAACACTGCTGCTTTGATTTTGGGTGGAAAGTAGCCAGATGGGCCCCCATCACAGCTTGGGCGTGCGACGCTGGATCAAGACCAAACATGGCTGATTTTCTTTCAAGGTAAAGAGTGGCAGAATAAAGCACACTTGGGGGAAGGGGGCATTACTAGTGGAATGTGTGTTGTTGTTCAGTCGTTCAGTCGTGTCCGACTCTTCGTGACCCCATGGACCAGAGCACGCCAGTGGAATGTGTAGTTTGGGCCTAATGTGTACGTAGGATCCATGTTCACCTTTAAAGCACATTTTAATGCTACTTCAAAGGATTCTGGGCACCGTAGTTTGTTGAGCGTCGCTGGGAATTGTAACTCTGTGAGGGGTGAATTACAGTGCCCAGTGTGGGTGTTAAAAATGGAGGGGGAAACCCAACTCTGCTAGCATCAATGCACTATAGAGGACTCTGAAGTTCTTTTCGCCCTTTGCTCTGAGAACATTTTAGCAGAGTCCAGCTGCACCTGTATTCCATTAACTTTAAAAGCATTTCACTGTTTACAGTCACCAGGAAATGTCAATGTCTGTGTTATATTAACAAGTCAGAAATAACAAATGTAGTCTCGGTTTTTTAAGGGTTAGCTGAGAACACTTCACCCTGACTCACTTGCATGCTTAACTTCCAAATGCAAGTGACGCTGGCTGAGTGGCCCTATATTCTTTATATCGCAAAGGGCAAGTTCTGGAGGTGTGTAAAGAACAGAGTCCCTGGAATACAAATCACATATGCACCAGCATTACGTGAGTGGCACGTGAAGCCAAGAATATTTTGGGGTGGGGAACACAAGGTTTAGAAGCAATGGGGAGACAGGCCAGTATGAATCTGCATTTTGCTTCCTGTGGACAAGTCCCTATTCATGCATGGTCTGAAACATGGGGTTGTGGGCTTTCATAAGTGGAGACCCTGGTGACAAGTCCAAGACCGTTTGGTCCTTCAACTCTGTCTCATATATAATATCCTTCCTTGAATTTGTCCGTATGCAGGGGCGTAGCAAGGGGGGGGGCGCCCCAGGTTCCATAATGGAGGGGGTGACAAATTACCAAGGAACAATTTTTTGGGAATTTTTTTTTTAATGCCTTCTCCGAAGGCCTTATCTTACTATACTCAGGATTATATAGCTATATATGAAATTCCATGCATATCAGTTAATATCTTGACCCTCCTCCACCAAAATAGCTCTTCACTTGGCTGTTTTCCTATGGCTGAAATTTCAGTTCAGTGGAACACTTACTGTTCCCAACCCTAACCCTGTGGAAAGCCATCTGATTAGACTTTAATTTGATTTTGAGATGTTTTTAGGAGGTAATTTAATTATTGTTTGATTTTATACCAATGTTATGTATCTGATGTTAGCCACCCTGAGCCTGACTTCGGCCGGGGAGGGTGGGATATGAATAAAAGTTTTTTTTTTATTATTACTTGTTATTATTCCTTTGTAAGAAAATATGAAATACAGTAATGTAAAACCATTTTTGCGGGGGGGGGGTGTCAATTGGGGGGGTTGACAAGAAATTTTCCACACCGGGTACCACCTGACCTTCCCATGCCTCGGGGGGGGGGGGTTGACAAAAAAAAATTGCCCCTGGGTACCAATTTACCTTGCTACGCCCCTGTTTGTATGCCTGCGTCTAAAATGTCAGTGGGTTTTACCTCTAGTATTCCTGCATATATAAAGAAGAACATAGAAGAAGCACCTAAGTATTGCCTTCTACACCATCCTTCTCCGAGCTAGTATATAGAATGTCCTGTGTATATTCAGTTTGGAGGTGTCTTGCCTTTAGAGCATTAAATAAATTAGTCAAGAGATGCTTTCTCATCTCCAGCCGTAGAATACACAGCTGCCGCACATTGAAACTTTGGAAAATTGACATGCAAAATATATCTCTTCAGCAACAACAACTTACTGGATTTGTGGCGCTACTATAATTGAGGACGGTGTTGGATGATTCTGTAAAGAAAAATATACAGCGGGGGGGGGGGGGAGTTAGCAGGTTTCTGCATATAAGCCCTAGAGTTGATACCTGCAAACCGAATGAAAAAGTCGCATCGAGTACAGCGTAAGTTCCATTTGAAAACATCTTGTCTTTGCCTTCCCAAAGTTTGCTGTTTCCTTCACTATTGAAATTTAGATGGTAATCCCTTGGGGCAGCCCCCCCCCCGCCTCTTTCTGCTTAAATTCCCTGTAAATTATGTGGACTGATAGTAAATAAGCTGCAAAAGCACCTCCAAATTTGCAATCCCTTGTCTGAAAAAAAAGAGGAACTAATCTTTCACTGCTACTTTGAGACACACGGGTCTCTTTTCTGATGTTGTCCCTTTGGTGTTTTTAAAGGGTGATGGCGGACGTGGTCTTGTTCCCAGAAGAGATTGGGTGACATATATGCTTTGATGCTGTGGCACAGCCCAGAGATCTGAAATGTAAATCCTGCAAAAGCTCTAGAGTTCTGTTCTCATTTTGCACCTGCACAGATCCGAAATGTCTAAGGAGCACATTACTGTGTCTCATCTCAGACCCAAACACCATGTAATTCCATTGAATTTAAGTGGAGTTATAGCAGGCAAAAGAACAACAACAACATCAACAAAACTGGCCTTGCGGGTTTGTAAATGAACTACAGTGGTGGGGGTGGGGGAGAGTTAGAGGGTGTCGGTGATAAGCAAGAGCAGTGGCGAAAGGAGCATATCTCCTAGTTAGTTTTGGACAGCTGACACTAACTCCATTGTCAGATAAGTCTTACCGTACTGTGGGAAAAGGAGCGGGGAAAGACTCACACCAGCATCCAACTGGTATTTAATGGGGGGGGGGGACAGATATGGAAATCTTGACAGTATCTGCTGCCCCCTCTCCCAATCCTCCCCCCTCCATCCCTTCCAAAGAAGCAATGAAAGTAAGTTGTAAAGTATCATTTGCTTCAGTTCCTAGTCCAAACATGCATTTCCTCGACTTGGCTTTTTGGGGGGGGGGTATTACTTTCAGATGAGAGAAGGTGGGTGGTTTTTTTGGGGGGGGGCGTCTCAAGTGGATGTTTATTTTCTGCCAGAGAACAGGAGCCATTTCTCGGCATCATAAAAAAAAAGATGAATCATTGTTTAATTAAAAAAAAGATATATCAAGTAACCTCAAGATAGGTTTTGGGAATCTTGGTTATAAAAGGGAACACCCATGCAGTGTAAATCCCAGTGGAAGAATAGATTGACTTTCTTATATCCTCCAACTCAATGCACATTTTAGTGTTGGCTCTGGGGGTGGGTGGAGCAAGAAAGGGGGGGGAACCACCCACACAAGAGCAGCAGATGGAAAGGAAAACATTTCACCGTCTTTTCTGCACTGTAAGGATAAAATGTGCTGGATATATAAATGAAAATTAATCCCTTTCAAGTAAATACCTGAAGGTTGAACACTTTTCCTATGCCACTGGAGGTGTATATCAGAAGGGAAGACAAAACTGAGAAAACTTCTGCCAAGGATGGGGAACCTGTGGCACTTTCTGCAGTTCTTGGACTCCCAGAAGCCTCAGCCATCGCGGGCAATCATGATGGGAGTTGAAGACCAACAACATCTGCAGGACCACAGATTCCTCCACCTACGACTCATTACTTGCTCTTGAGTTGCCGCTTTACCATTATTATCCAACCATCTCCAACCGCATTTGCATACATAAAAAACCAAATCTCTGAATAGAAGCATAGTTGGAATACAAGAATAAGCAGAGTAAGAGTATTAGTAAGATTCACTGAATGGCCATTACATTTTCCAGGTCATGTTAAGTCTGCAAACAGACAAGCCAACAACTTGTAGTTACAAGTCATTGACCTTGCTCCCCCACCCCCTGAGAATTATTATTGCAGGTGTCGATGCAATGGAATAGACTTTCTTCCCTGTAGTCTCACTTCTCAAAGCTGACACCACAAAATAGAAATCAAACAATTACTTAAAAGCCCTCCCCTATAAGGCCCGTATTGTACGTGTACATGCCAGCTTTGTACAGAAACCTTCTCTTCCCTTCTCCCTCTATCACCAGGGACAAGCTTCATTTCTGCGCTTTACATTTGGTATGCATAGCCAGTCTCTCTCTAATGTTGTGTTTCAGTTGTGCTTTGACAGCCCTGATTGCTAATTAGTCTCTGCCTTCTGCTGAATGCTTAATAAATATAAGTAACTGCACATGGATTTATAGTACAAGCAGGCTACTCTAGATAGAGCTCATATTACTTTCTGTTTAGATTTATACACATTATCCAGGTGGCTTGCAATAAAATATTTTAAACAACACACATCTTAATACATTGAAGTAAGCTAATCACAGCTACTTAAGAATAGCAACCACATCGTATAAATGAATGGGCACAACTGTCATAATCTGGCACATTTCTGATGTAGATATGGTAGTTCTTTTGATGCAATTATCCCCAGCCCACCTTCTGCATAATTTACTTTCCATCACACGTGTGTGTGTGTGTGTGTGTGTGAGAGAGAGAGAGAGAGAGAGAGAAATATCAGCAGTTCAGTGCACAAGCTATTGCACATTCTAGTCAAGAGATTATGAATGGAGACACACAAGCAATTGCACACCTAAAAGCATATCCAATTGAAATCAAACAGTGGTTCCCCCCCCCCATTTGATGCCCATCACCAAGGATTTCCAAGACACTGTGCAGGGTTTCCATGGATATCCAATTACGATGGGGCACAGAAGCAGAAAACTCCATGGAAATAAATGGGCAGCTTTTTCAGAGGAAACAATATCCTGGTTAAAACTTCAAAAGTACAACCTTCCGCCCATTCTGTTTTTATTATTTGGGAGTGAAATTTGCATAATAACAAACACTCCAGCAGAGCAATCCCAACTGCCTGTTGCTGTCATGGTGGCTTTGCTGAGCTACCAATGCCTCCACAGTCTGGTGACTCATCAGGAATGCCATGCAGGGGAAACAAAGGGTTAAATTCCCACTCCCTGACCTGCAGGGTCCCAATTCTAAATAGCCCTCCCTCCAGGTTTGCTACATACAGGGGCAAAAAACCAGGCAGGTTAAATGCATACGGCCATTTAAAATCTCATTTAATTTGTCCCACAGGACCTAGCTTGGAGATAGCCACTGTGAGTGGCCCCCAGTGACAGTTTTTTCAGAGGATTCAGGGAACAGTTGTGGATTAATAGGACGGAGACTTCTCAAGTCTCTCTCTTTAAAATCACCCCCAAAGTTCATTGGAGTTTAGCCTGCAGGAGGATCAGACAAGCCATTAGGCCACACTTGCTTCTAATGCTTCAAGGGCATGTTAGAGTGCATTGCAATGGCCCAGGTCACTTAGGGACTTTGCTATATTACTGCAGTGCACCACCACTTCCTCTGCCAGCCTCTTGATGCTCTGCTAAACTCATCATTACTGTGAATCAGCAAATATGCCGCATGCTGTTATGTTTAGTGTTTCAGGCTTAGTGCTGAAACTGGCAAGCTGTTAGCACTTCATCTGGCTTTATCATTTTGTCCGCAAGGGAAAAGAAAACTTACCCCCTTTCCTTGAGACACAAAAATATGCTTATGTTAACAACTGTATTTTGTCGTTTAACAACAACTTTACAAGGAAAGAGTTTGTCCTGTAAGGCTTGTCAGCGCAATGGTTCGCAGTGAAAGTGTGGTGGGTACTTCAGAATTAACTCACATTCCATCTTATCAGCACATACATTACTTCCCAACTTGCACACGTTTGCTTCACATTGTTAGGCAGTCCCTAAACAGAGGAACTCTCTGCCTGGTGATGCATCTAGCCTTGTACAGCTTTTGCTGTATGCTGAAGACACTTCTCTTTTCCCTGGTCTTTTACAGTTAAGATATACTGTTTTGTGGGACCCACGTCTTTTGATGAATTTATATTGTTCTGTTTTGCCTGGAATGGTTTTACTTGTCCCCCCCCCCCATTGTAATTGTTTTACCTGCTTTTATAATTGTCCTCCTATATACACAAACATGTAAGGCTGCCGTCATGCTGCAGCTTGTGTGGCGGCCAATAGGTGGCCATGCCAACTCCAGCATCACAAATGCAAGGCTGGTAAACAAGAAGCAAACTGTTTTGTTTAATGGACGGGGAGGTGCTTCACAGAGTGGTTTAGCAAGCCGCTCTGGGAAGCTCCCCCCTACTGTTAAGAATGGCTGCAGCAAGAGTTAACAGAGGGGCTTCAGAAAACTGCTCCATGAAGCACCTCCCCCCTCCTTTAAAAGAAGGTGGGACTTGGGGTGAGTAGTGAGGGGATAGGTGAAGGGGCTGTTTGAAGGGAGGGGGTTGTTTAAGTGGGGGGACACTGGCAAAAGAGTTGGCAGGTAGGTGGTGTTGGCAAATGGAACGAGCAGGTGAGGAAGGCCCTGGGATTTTATATTGTTGTAATCTGCTCTGTGGCTTCATGGTAAAGGGCAGGTAAATAAGTAAGAAAAGTAAGTTAATTAATTTGAAAGCTAGTTCTCATGGTATTTGGGATACAACATAGAGGATCATGAGTGAAAGCAAATGAGACCACAGTCAGGAATTTAGACTGTAAAGGTAAAGGTAAAGGTACCCCTGACAGTTAAGTCCACTTGCAGATGACTCTGGGGTTGCAGCGCACATCTCGCTCTATAGGCCGAGGGAGCCGGCTCACCCCGTCGTGGGGATTTGAACCGCCAACCTTCTGATCAGCAAGCCCTAGGCTCAGTGGTTTAGACCACAGCGCCACCTGTGTCCCTAATTTAGACTGTAGTGGGAAGCTAAAACTTCTCACATAAGGGTCTGGGGAAGGTGAACATGTAAGAACCAGTTGTGAGGAATGAGAGGGAGCTTGCTTTCTCCCTCTCAATTCTCAGCAGCACTTTGGTGCTGCAGAGTTGGGGATTGCCAATTTCTGATTAAAAATTATTGTGATACCAGGGTAAGATCAGTAGGAAGCACAAAAGGGTGAAGTCCAGGTGGGCTCCCGCGGTAGTATGGCTCACAGCAAGGCTGGGCTTAAGTTTCAGTGTGTTCAGCCTGATTTTGCAGTCCATAAGCATAACATTCTGCATTCAGCACAGTTTTGCAGTGGGGTGTGTGGGAAACTTATCAGAACTCCCTTGCTCCAATTTAATGGCAGGCATCTTCCCCTTCCATAGAATGTCTGAACAGAAGGGGAAATTACAGCTGCCACAAAAACATGGCTGCCAGTGAGCGCCTCTGAGGGAAGCACCTTTCCAGTGCTGATCACCTGTTAGATGAAATTGGCTGGGGAAGAATGCAAAGGCCACATTGAAGCATATCCTACCTGCATTAAAGACTGAGCTGATTATCCCCCCTATGAGCATCATTTCTGCCTTTTTCATAACATATGTAAGTAAACATTAAATGCACAGAATATCACTCACAAGCCATACACACGCATTAAAACACTGGCTAATTACTTTATGGTACACTTATAGGCAATGGTTATTGGAACTCTGTATTGAAATAAAATCCATTTCTGGTGCGTAATCACATTTCTGTCAATTCCTAGTATACCATAAAAGGTTTCCCTGAGGAATTGGAATGGCTGTATGCAGCTGCAGCTTTTCTTAGAAAACATTTTAAGTATTCTGATAAACACATTGGAAGGTATTTTGGACAGCGCAGGAAACAGTGTGCCAAGCGTATTGGTTTATTTATTTATTTTAAGTTAAAAGAAATGCAAATGAAATGGGCTGGCCATACAAAGAGAAGCATTTCCCCCTTACATAAAATGGAATGTCGGGGGGGGGGGTTGGAAAGAGCAGAGGGTCAGTGCGAACTATGCAGGCAACCTCTTGTTCTGACTGGACTGTTAGCCTCGATAATGTCACAGAACGAAGGCGTAGAGGGCAAGGCTGTCTCAGTTCCCAGACTTCTTACCCTGGCCAAGCCTCTTTGGTTTGAGTTTAGTAAAGAGTTTGAAGCTTGGGACTGCCATCTACTGAGGAAAAAAAGATGCTTGCCCTAGAACTCCCTTGATCCTGCACTGTGTTGTCATTCTGTGCAACTCCTCCAGCACTAAACTTAACACCAGGGTTGCCGCTCGACTGAAGAGATCTTAGCTGATTGATTAAATAAAGTTTTCATCTATTAATTGATTAAACCTGCTTAGGTTTTGCACACGACTAAAACAAAAGTTGGGGGGGGGGAAGCACACCCTCTTTGTTCAAATGGAGCTTGTATGTATCTTCACAAACAATCATGTTCTGGGAAGAAACATTCCATCTTGTGTGAGAAAGCCATTTCCCATTCCTGGGAAGATGACGTTGTGGGCTGGGAGCAAGCCCTCCCCATGCGGTGGGATAGCCCCTGTGCCATTGGATGGTCCTTGGCCATGTCATCCTTAGGCCGTCCAATCCGGGCGGTCCAGGGGTGTGGTGCGGGCTATTTAAACTGCCTGCAGCCGAGGACTCGCCCCTGTTTTCTCCCTGCTTGGGCAGTTCTCCTGCCCTCCCGCCCTTAGGTTAGGCTCTGTATTTCTTGACATTGCTATGGACCTCGGTTGGTCGCCTTGGTTGTCCAAGGGACCTGGTAGGAATGTTTTCCCACTTGGCAAATTGGTTTCCCACCGGCCATTTGGTTTTTTGCCTACCTCATAGCAAATCGTCACAACTTTGTAAGGTTTGGCGGTTAGGCATTGGAGTATTAGGTTGAAGGTGAGGGGAGTGTGGGATGTAAAACGCAGGAGCAGTCAAACACAACATTGCTAGAGTGGACATAGAAAGGGAACTCTAGGCCAGCCAGTCAGAACTCGCTGTTTCCCCTGGGCTGGGATGACTTCCTCTGTGTAACAGATGGGTGTGGTCACAACTGGGCAGGTTAACACAAAACCACAGGGACCACACTCCATCTTCCTCTCTTTGACGACGTTCTTAATGAAGTTGTACTGCTAAGATGCTTTGTTGGCTTCCAGCTCTGTTGGCTTCTCATTCCACTTGCTTATTTTATAATTTTGTTTTTCTTTTTTTTTGTCTGCTGTCATAATTGTTTTCTCTGTTTTAGATACATTATAACATAAAAAAAATAAGAAACTTTACCCCCCAAAAAGGCATGGAAAGATCAAGCCGAAGAAGCATAAAAGTCATCCACCAGAGTGTCCAAGATCTATTCAGTATGAAAACCAAGTCAGAAGAAAGTAATAGATGTATTACTTTATAAAAAAAGAAAAGAAAAGAAAAATCCAAGACAGCAAATCACAAAATCCAGCCCTGCAAATGGTGTAGATAATTCAGAGAACAACCAGGGGAAATAGTTCATGACTAAATCCAGACAACTCATTTAGAGGAAGCAGGTCTCGCTTCAGAATAATATAAGCATATTTTCCCCTCTGCAAGTATCAACCTGGCATTCAAAAGACAGACTCATAACATATAGTAGATAAAAGTTAATGTGCACAAAAATAACAGTTGGGACATTTACAGAGAAAACTATGCTTTGATTAACAACAGTAGCATTTTGTTGACATGACAGTAAAAGTGGCTCAACAAGAGAACTGCCAATTAAGACCTCAATTTCCCAGGTCTGAGCTATCCAACGTGCTAAATCAGCATCTTTGTCAGCATATACACACACCAGCTCTTGACATTGGCTGCAAAATAAATAAATAAAAGGGGTTCCCTCATCTGCTGATACCTTAGTTATAGTTGTTCTTCGAATAGGTGAATAATATAATTTTTGAACAAGAGGTCCGCTGGCCCATGACAATTTGCGCTATGCAAAACCACAGGGTTTAAGCTAGCTGGTTCAAGCTAGTTACCCAGGCAAAATCCACTTGTATGGTTAAAAAGTCAGCTGTTCTTTTAAACTTGAATTAGCATTATTTTTAGAATATTAGCTTTACTTTTAAGGGGTTTTTATGTTTAACACAGAAACTATTCCAAGCACCATGCATGCACCATTAGGCTTCGGAAGCTGCAATTCTTGTGACTGTGTGTGAGGTTTGTTTGCTTGTCTGCTTGCTTATTTCTGTCCTGTCTTATATGCATCCTAATATTTTCCAAGCCATACCCATTGACCTCGGAGGGACAGATGGTCAGTCAGGCATTGGGGGTCCTGAGCCATATTTAAAGATTTTAACTTTAAAGGTTAAAACCAGCACTCTGAATTGGGCTCGGAAACATAACGGCAACCAGGGTAACTGTGCCAGAACGGGTGCCATTTGGTCAGAACTGCCTAATTCCTGCCAGCAATCTGGCTACTGCATTCTGCACCAGATGCACTTTCTGAATCGTATTCAAAGGCAACCCCACATTGCAGCAATATAACCTATAGGTTACTAGATAACAGACTGCTGAGCCCAAGTTACCTCTGTCTGTAGGTAGAGAAGTGACTGAGCCATTAGCCAAAGCTGGTAGGAAGCACAATGTGCTACTGAAGTGACCTGTGCCTCAAGCAACAGTAACAGATCCAGGACAACCCTCAAGCTACGGACCTGCTCCTTTTGAAATTGAAAATACAGGGCAGGCATGCAATGACCTCTCCAGTCTGTGGTGATATATTGTTGCTTGCTGCACCATGATGTGACATCTGCAAATTCTTTGCACATTTTCTTCTGACACACTGGCAGCAGCTTTGCTTTTCTGACAAGTATTGTGGTAAACTCCTCATCTTTATTTTATCTGTCAGTACTGTTAAATGCCCTGGATAACGTGTCCGCTACTACCAGAACATTTTCTTGTCTAATATTCAATAGTTCAAGTCTTGCAGCAGAAGCTAGAAAAACAAAATAATCTCTGAATCCTGGGAGAGACAGGGGCCAGCATTTGCTGAACAATAGGCTACTAGGGCCCTGTGCTCAGTTTCTGCCTTCTACTGGCCTTCTGCAGATGAACAGACTGAGCATTTTACAGCCACTGACCAAGGCCAGAGCTTCGTTTTCTGTCTGTGCACATCGACGCTCTTTTTTATGAGGCAGTCTACAAGCATACGCCATTGGTTTCCAAGAACCATTGTACTTCTCCAAATATCACTGCTCCAATTCTCTTTTTGGAGGCATCAGTTGACAATCTGGTTTATCTTATGTTCCAAACACAGTAGTTTAGTACATGACCTGCTTTGATTAACTGCTTCAGCTTAAAAAAAAAATCAGTGCAAAAACATCCACAGTTTTCCAATAAGGCTCATAGGTTGACTGGGTGAGCATAAAGATTTAGGTATGAAATTTGCAGCAAAATTCACCATTCCTAAAAATGTGTCCTGAGCACATCCAGCTCAAGGAGGACAAAGAGCCAGTAGTTTAATTCTTTATTGACAAAGCACAAACTTACAGTAGCTTCTGTGTGTGTGTTCAGTCGTTCAGTCGTGTCCGACTCTTCGTGACCCCATGGACCAGAGCACGCCAGGCACGCCTATCTTTCACTGCCTTCCGCAGTTTGGCCAAACTCATGCTAGTCGCTTCAAGAACACTGTCCAACTATCTCATCCTCTGTCGTCCCCTTCTCCTTGTGCCCTCCATCTTTCCCAACATCAGGGTCTTTTCTAGGGAGTCTTCTCTTCTCATGAGGTGGCCAAAGTACTGGAGCCTCAACTTCAGGATCTGTCTTTCCAGTGAGCTGATTTCTTTAAGGATGGATAAGTTTGATCTTTTTGCAGTCCATGGGAGTCTCCTCCAGCACCATCGTAGCTTCTAAGGTGCACTAAACACAAACAGACTTATGGCAACTAAGCAGCTGCCATTCCCTTCCCAGGCTTGTGCTCTGAGCTGGATGGTTGGAGCAACAGTGTAACCACACCTCCACCCAAACATAAGTTCCCGTGTCTGACGGGGCACACACAAGCAAACCTGTGACTTCACCCACATGGAAGGTGCCATTGTGCCTGCCTCTTCAAGTCCTTCCTGGTCCTGGGAGACAGCGGGAAAGGGGGTGGAGGGGATTCTACTGGCCTGATCCTCCCAGTAACCGTCTACTTCTTCGTCTCCACCTACTTGGACACTTCTCTTTCCTCCAGCCCTGGATCCTGACCTGCATCCTGCACCTCTGTTTCCAACAGATCAGACTCTTCTCTTTCCTCCAGTCCTGGCTCCTGCCTCGTGGGAGGCACAAATCCCCGATTCCTTCTGCTGCTTCAGCCTTGAACATCCCTGCCTCCATCACATCCTCAGAGCCCTGCCAGTCCCTGACAAAATGCTTTTAATGTCTTCTTATCTTCTCATGGTGATGTTTTTGATACATCCTGTGAATTATGGTGAAATCTTGAGAGTCCCATGGACTGCAAGAAGATCAAACCTATCCATTCTGAAGGAAATCAGCCCTGAGTGCTTACTGGAAGGACAGATCCTGAAGCTGAGGCTCCAATACTTTGGCCACCTCATGAGAAGAAAAGACTCCCTGGAAAAGACCCTGATGTTGGGAATGATGAAGGGCACAAGGAGAAGGGGGTGACAGAGGACGAGATGGTTGGGCAGTGTTCTCGAAGCTACTAACATGAGTCTGACCAAACTCCGGGAGGCAGTGGAAGACAGGAGTGCCTGGCGTGCTCTGGTCCATGGGGTCACAAAGAGTCAGATAGGACTAAACGACTAAACAACAACAACAATCTTCTCCATCTCAGATTTTTAATCTGAGCCAAAAATGAATTTAGGGGCTTGTACTGTTACAAAGCAGACATTAAAAGCTCCCAACGCTCAGATGAGAGAAATGTGGGCTGTTCTTGGTAATGAATAAAATCTAAAATCTAAAGCAGAACAAGCCTGTTCAGAACTGCAACAGTTGCACCCATGCACAGATGGCAGGCCACTTCAAAATGCCTGGTACCCACTCTTTTACCATGCACTCCTATATTCCCTCCTAAAAAGTACATGGAAATAATTCATGAGCAGTAGAATGGTTCATCACGAGTTACCATGATGGATCCCATTTTGCTCCTTTCCTGTCATGTCTGGGAGCAACAATCCTGACATTTAGAAAATACCTGAAGGCAGCCCTGTTTAGGGAAGTTTTTAATCTGTGACATTTTAATATATTTTAACATTTGTTGGAAGGCGCCCAGGGTGGCTGGGGAAGCCCAGCCAGATGGGTGGGGTACAAATAAATTATTATTATTATTATTATTATTATTATTATTATTATTATTACATCAGATGTGATGCTAAACAGGGATCATGGTTTGTTGCTCCTCTTTGTGCAGGGGGAAGAGCAAAGTGGGAGCAATCTCTGCATTCACAACAAAGAATTGACTATAGTTTAGTATGACGTGTGAACTACATGTAATAACAATGACAGACCTACCTGCTTTTTCCCTGTTCAGCTCCTGAGACAGCATCTGCAAGAAAGAATTACATTTCTTAGTTGGCAAAACATTTTGTTTCCTTTCAAAATAGCAGAGGCACCCAAAGTAAAAGAGGATATTAAATTCTGAGATATCACCATCGTTGTCTGACCGACTCTAATGCTGCGAAACAACAGGTACTGATAATGATTTTTTTTGTGAACTCGCAGACGGCTGCCAAAAAAGGTTTTAATTAAGGGCTTGACCTATAGTTGTAAACAGATATTTACTCATTTAAAATATTTATGTCCCTTTTTTCCCTTCTGGCTGCTGAGATTCCCTAAGGTGGCTAACACCATGAACAGTTTAAAACACTAATATAATGTTAAAACACCGAAAAACAAAGACAGTGTGTCGGATAAAAAAAAGAGAGCCAACTTCAAAATGCTGAGGGGACAATACAGTTGAATATTGTGAGGCAGACAGTATATACAAGTGTACAGGTGAAATGGCTAGAGCTCATGTGTGTGGAATCTGGTGATGTTAGTTCTTCCAATAACACAGAGTTCTCAATGTTTCCTTTTGTAGGTAAATCCCTGAGCACTCAAAACATTTGATGCTAGCGCCTGGGAACACTAACCTTTTTGTCCCTTCGCAGGGCTGGCACCTATAATATCTGGTGCCTAGGAATGTGAAACATTTCTCAAGTATTAGGGGCTCTGATTTTTTATTTTAAATCAAGTTGTCTTCTCTGAATGATTTACTGCACATTAGGCACACTTGGTTTTTTTATGGTCTGCTCTACAATGTTTGAGTGATGTGGCTGAACTTCGACTTCCATAGTGCCCAGTGGTATTTTTCTAGAAAAAGAGGTGCCAGAACTCACCATGAACACCTCCCTTGTTCTCTTAGAATGGCAATGGCGTCCACCTGAGAGACGCCGGAACTGAGTTTCGGTGAGTTCTGGTTGAGAAAAAGCCCTGATAGTTCCATGGGTAAACTGTTGGGGTTTTATTCTGTCATAATAAGGCTTGTGATTTTAAAATTTCCATGGAAATAATGACACAGAACAAGAAGTTTTGAAATTACATAAATCCGTGCCACAGTTGTCTTCGTTCTCTTTGAGCATGTGTCAGCCCCCATCATCCAGCTCTGCCTCCTACAATTTCTCGTTCTTTTTGTGAAATTGTACCAACAAAAAATACAGTTATATCTTGACCAATTCCAAACGGGAACACAAAGCCTGGAGGACACCTCAAAACAGTACTAAGAGCACCAGCAGTATTAAATATATTATTATATTGCAATCATATGTTTATTTAGTAAATCTCACTGAGTCCAAAAGGTCTTACTTTCAAATAAATGTGTCTAGGATTGCACTGTCTAATTTGCTTATGGGAATTTAAAAAAATAAGCAGCGGCCAAGCAAACTTTAAAAAAAATTAATTCAGTTTTCTTTCTTGCTGAGATTTGAAAGCTCTGACCACAGCTGAGTTACTCCTGATTCACCTGAATAAGAAAAGAACAGTTGTTTCCCTTAGCTTTGTATAAAATTGTCTCCAGGGCCGTCTTAAGGAGATCGGCTGTCGTGGCGCGGTGATCCCTCCGGCGCCCTTGGCATGCCGCCTCTCCGCCGCCTCCCACGCTTGCCGCCCCTTGGGGGGGTGAGCGGGGGATGAGGGGCGTGGTGCAGGGCTCTGCAACCCTTCCAGTGCTCCTGGGACGGGAGGTGAGGGCAGCCAGCTTGCAGCCCGCCTGGGAGCGGCATGGGCGACAGCGGATGTGCCGCCAGCCCGCCCATGGGGGTGGGGGCGGGTTGGGGAGGGAGGCGCCCGGTATGCCGGCGGGCTTGTGGGGGCGCCCCTGGGGGGGCTGGCGCCCTGGCGCGCCGCGCCACTAGCCCCTATGGATGAGACGGCCCTGATTGTCTCAGGCCAATACTCTGATTTCCTAGTTTTGCCAAAGTATGAGTACCAAACCTCTGGTTGCCAACCTGGTGCCCATGAGATCAGTGGTACCCTTGAATTCCGCTGGTGCCCACAAAGCCTCTAAGTACATAGAGCCAAAGGAGGAAGCTGGAAGAGCAGTTTTCTCTTTTCAAGACTCCTGAGAAGTGATTGAGAAAGTGATTGAGATAGGCAGAGATGGAAGTGACCTGGGAGACTGTTTGTGGAACAGAGCAGCCAGAGGGAGAAAGTGGGGTGCTACAAGATTCGGAGGGAGAGGTGGTGAGATACAAGGCATGCACATACACACCTAAGTTGCATCCCACAAAACTGAACCTCTTGGAATTGCATCATTTAAAATGGGTCCTCCCCCGCCCACTATCAAATCACAAAACTGTAAAAATCACAGATCCAGATGCCCGCAGATGAGTTGTGCGATTTGTTGATGGTTTGGTTGTCGTCCCACGTAAAATTCATTACCAGGTGTAGCTTTCGATTGATGTTTTTATGGTGCTGTCAAGTAGAGCATGTATGATTCTGCCCACCTCTGTGCAGTCTACTAATACTGTATAATCTTTTATTTGACAGCAGTTTTAGGATGTATAATCATGCAAATTCCAGAGGATCTGTTGTAATTCTACTAGATTCCACTTTTACCCAAACCTCATAGAAAAGCAAAGTGTGTGTGCTTTCTTTTTTTAATTTCGCATATATATTTTTAATTTCGCAATGTGTGTGCTTTCTTGATGTCTCTCATGGGTGTGTAATGAGGAGCAGATGGGGCCATGGCATTCTTTCATTATTATTATTATTATTATTAAGAATTTATATACCGCCCTATAACTGGAGGTCTCAGGGCAGTTCACAGAAGAAAATCAAAATATGAAAGCACAAAATGTATAATGATATATATCAACATATAATCAAAATATATAATCATATATTATCAGAAATATAAAATTCCATATATTCATACAGTTCCCCAAAGGGTGGAAACCCCTGGAACTCATAGGCTTCCCCGTGGCTAACAGCAGTTTTGGGATATGATTTAAATCAGGAAAACAGGAGGTTTAATGCAGGAGGTGTATCTGACAATTAAGTCTGCCTGGTCAGATAGATCTGACACCATTTGGATGAATTAGCAGATGAAAGTAGCAATGATTGAGGATATTTGCCTCACATTTTGGTTAAACTCAGTAAGATGCAAAATTGCTACACAAGTTCCTCCTTGCTTTCTTCTTGGTTATCTTGTTTGCAATAGCTGCCATCCCTAGGAATATTAACCTTGCAAAAAAGGGTTACCCAAAGAGATTCAGGAAGTCTTTAGTCTGATTTCAAATCTGCACCACTTCAATCACTTAAAACGTACATAATCCCACAAAACAATCGAGATGGCCTGTGCAGTGCCTGCCTAGAATAGAAACACTGATGAAAAGCACAGGTCGTTCGGCTTTGCTATAAGTTCTAAAGCTATGTTTGTCTGCATTGCAGAGTGCTATAAAAATCATTCACTCGCTCAGTTGCTTCTCCCAGGAGCAAAAGGTACCAGTTCAATTGGGCAATCCTTGCTGCGTTTGAAAAGTGTTGGAGGCAATTTAAAAACAATTTCCGAGGGAACATTAGATTCCTACCCCACCCCCCAAGTCTGTCCTATATGAATTAAAAACATTAACCATTCATTTTATTTAAATGGATCTGGCGCAGTTTAGAATGATGATGTTTGTAAAGCAAATTTAGAGCACTTTGCAAAAAAATGATTCAGCATCTCGATTTTTATTTTTATCTTTGCTTTATAGGTTGCCAGGTACAATGCACATCCTGAGGCAGGCTTATTGCTGTATATTTGAAAGATTGGCTTGTATACAAGTCCCTCTCTTTGCACAGATGTGTACCAGGTAGCGTTATAAGACCATCGTTGTCACACTCTTTTGATGCATGGTCAAATAAAGAAGCATTTATCAGACTTAATGGCTGTTTGCAGTGCATAGGAAATGAAATGGTGGTTGGTGTCGGGTTGTTCCTTCATAGCCATGTCCCTATCTGCCCCCACCTGACATCATATATGACATCAGGTGTTGGACAGACAGGTGTGGGTGTATTTTGTGGGCAACACTCTGACAGGTCCAACTGGAACACCTGCCAGGCCTAATTAAACCAGTTCCCACCCCCTGGTTTACGTATATGGAGAATCTGAAATATAAGGGTTCATTCTCCTTCCTCTGGATTTGGGGGTTATAGTGTTTCTTTCAGCACTGAATCACTATCTGATCTGTAAAATGAGAACGCTTGTGTGACTTTGGCTGCATAGCCATCTACCAGCTTAAGATGCAGCTTGGTCGTTCTTTTTCTTAATTTGGATAGCGGCTGATTTGGGGGGAAATGTGTCAAAATGCAGTATTTAATAAGAAATGGCAGGATAGATACGGATTATGGCTAACTTCGTGCATACGCTGCTTCCCAAACCAGTGCTTGGAGAGCATGGGATGCAGAATAAACAGGAGTGCATGTCCTTGTGACACAAAAATCTTTTTGAAAAGGGATAGAGGAATTGTAGGGCAAACAGAGCCTTCCATGCCTATCTGACATACCCACAAAGTTAAGAAAGGATGCTACAAAGTAAAAAGGTTATTCTAGGACTAACGTGTAGGCACAGCAGCCTCTGTCCTAGAAAACCTTTGAGTATTCAATGGAGTTTGTGAACCTGCATATATCCCACCAGTTCCAGTTGGGTGCTCCATTCTAGTTGGAAGCAGGCAAGGAAGGGTAGCCGAGCTGTTTGTATTTTAGTTCTCTCCACCCCCCCCAAAAAACCCTGATATTCTTGCTTTTCCCATTACCTAAATATTGCTCATATGACAATGTATCCCAAGATATTTTGATTTTGACGCTAGGCTTCAGAGTCATGAGATACATCTATAACATTAATATAAGGGTCTGGTTGACTTCTGTTTCAATGTATCTGAAGAAGTGTGCATGCACACGAAAGCTCATACCAAGAACAAACTTAGTCTCCAAGGTGCTACTGGAAGGATTTTTTTATTTTTTATTTTTTATTAAGAAGAAGAGTCCCTGGATTAGATTTGCCTTTGGATTGCTCAATAACATCTGTAACTGAGAACTTGTGCAGATGTTGTGCTGTAATGTGCTCATCACACGCATGCACCCTGCAAATAAAACATATTACACACAAGCAAATACAGAACACGCACAGAAATTTAAGGAAAATAGGGCACATGGCGGATCATTATGTCATTCCTTCCAAAAAATGGATGAATAAAGCCTATTGTTTCTTTTTAAAGACATGGAAAGTAAATCAGGTGTTCACGTGTTAACACAAAAAAACCCCATTAGTATTGGCCTTAGCAATTTCAGCCTGCTAAAGTTGTCATCAAGTTCCTGGATGCTATCCAAGAGTACTCTGGCTTGCTCTTTACAGGGCAAAGGTGTCACGATGTAGCTAGTGTGTAAGGAGAGACATGTAAAGAAATGAGAAAACATACCTGTCTATGAGTGTTTTTCCTGACATAAAATACAATAACAGACTTTCCAGAAATAACAACACATAGGGAGTTGCCTTATACCGAGTCAGACCATTGGTCCATCTAGCAGAGTTTTGTCTGCAATGACTGCAATGACTTTATGTACAAGTATACAGGTAGTGTTTAAGGGCAGGGGGCAACAAGGCACTCTTCTAAGGCAGAGGACCTGCTACCCCACATCAAATCCTGAGAGAGGACCTGTGCTCTTTTCTTTTCCAAAGGGACAAACTGCTACTTTAGCTTGGATTCCTGCATTGCAGGAGGTTGGACTAGATGACATTCGCAGTCCCTTCCAACATAAGAATCAGGAGAACTCTATCATGGAGAAAAATAATTCTCCCTACATCCATCACATTTCAAGGCATTTAGAAGGAGGGCTAACCCTGGGATACAGGGAGTATTAAAATGCCATTTTATAAAACATTTACAAAGAGGTCAGATGAAGATGAATAATAGATATGCTAATAAGTGGCCAAATCAATGGTTAAATATAGTCAAGGACCAGCAGATGAACTGGCTGATTATGAGTCAGAGTTTGAAAGAGGAGAGCAGCCAGGATTATTCCCGCACCCACCTCACTCCACTTGAGCAAACCAGAGAGCAGGAATGATGTGCAAACAAACAGCTTTAGGATCCCTTTTGCAAACTAGCCTTTTGTCTCTTTCTGACAGCACATTCCCACTTAAAGGTGGAGCAACAAAGGAGAGCCTTACACTTTAGTCTCAATCAGTGCCAAATGAAGATGCCTGTCAAGAGCATCCTGTATCACAGCACTGAAAACAGCTGCAGAGGTACAGTGCAGTGGTGTTACACATTTTTGCATTGCAGCTTTCTGCAGAACAAATGACATGTTGAACAGTACATGACTGTCTGCAATGGATACGGCTGCCAAGGAGAGCTCTTGTGTTTTTAAGAACTTCCTGGCTTGAAGAAATTAAGCAGGTGACGATTTTCCTTATCTGTTGGCCAGGAAATGCTCTTCACTTACTAAATTTCTGCAATACAGACAGCACTAAAGGCATGGGGGAAAGATCTTCCTGAAAATAAATGCAAACCCATGGGTGCATTGAGTCCATCATATTCAACATCTTCCTACCACCATTTTTCCAGGAAAGAAAGGATGCCTAACTTCTACCACAGCCTCCTTGGCAGCTTGCCTCTTCAGGGAAAAAGCTTGTCCATAGTTTTGAAGTCATAGAATTTTAGAGCTGGAAGGGACAACAAGGGTCATTGTCCAACCCCCTGCAATGGGGCTCAAACCCGCAACCCAGAGTTTAAGAGTTCTTGAATGATTGTTCCTAGCAAGCTGAAGACAGATATAATATTTTCAGCCCCCATGGGATACTTGTGGCCCTCCAGATATTGCTGGACTACAACTCCCTGATCATAGAATCATAGAGTTGGAAGGGACCCCGCGAATTATCTAATCCACCCCGACCCCTGCAATGCAGAAATATTGCCTGCTCTGGCTGGGTCTGATGGCAGCCACAAGCTCCTCACCCCTGGTTTTCAGAGTTACTTCCCGCTAACAACTGGTATATGTGTGTCTGTAGCAGCCAAATTCAGAAATAGTCTGGTACAACTGCTGGTTGAGACAATAAAGCAACTTTATTGCTTAAAACAAAAACTGTTCTGAGTACAAGCTTACACGATGCGCCCATCATGGAGTCATGAGGTTAACAAAAGGAATATCTAACACTTGACTGACTGGAAGAGGAGGATGAGGATGGAAGCAAAATTGCGTTTGAGGGGGGGAGGAACCCAATCAAACAAAGGCAGTTTCTTAAGAAGGAACCAGCAGGGAAGAATAAAGCACTTTCCTGTCTATTTCTGTCTATTGCCCCTAATTGGTTCAGGCAATTTATTGCAAGAATTGTTGCTTTGCTCCCAACAACCAGTTCAGAGGCTAGAATTTCTATGCTACTGTACTTTGGTAGCCAGATGATACACATAAAGAAGGGGAGGGAGCATTGGCAGTGCAGGAATAAAAGGTCAGCTGCTCCTTTAAACAAAGATGCGGATGTTAGTAGCAGTACTGGAGTGGTGGAGATACACTGTGTTCAGTGAAATACATATTTTAAAAGAAATGAATAGCAAGGAGATCTTTAAACAACAGCATATTATCTGGGGAAGTGGTTTGCACTTTTTTTCTTTCTTTTTACAGCTCAGCCATAATGTGTTTATGTGTGTATCTAGAAATAATGATCCATCTTATTTATTTATTTTTTAAAAAACCACGATATTTCTCTGAGAAAAATGACACAGCCTGCTATGTTTTCTTGCACGTCCCTGTCCTTCTGCTGCACTCAACTGCTCACTCTTAACTTCGCTTCTTTTCAATTCCCGATTTCTCTTGACAGCTTCTCTAGATTTTGACCTTGGCTGTAGTACAAGGCACTGCCCTCTGGTTTGTCTTTTTGATTAAGATGAGTGGCTTGAGCTGAGCTGGAGTTTGGAAGACACCTGGCAGTTATACATGTGAGAAGCAACCTTGCAATCCTACTCCTTGTACTGCTGTGCTTCTGACCACCTCCAACATGCAACAGCGCCATCTGCATTATGTTCTACATTTCTCGTTCTCCAGGGAATGTTAAAGGAAGGCATTGCAAGGCTGGGCCAAAGTGACTCGTTCATTTTCAGGAAACTGTTTGCAAAAGGCAGTGCAAAAGGCAGTGCAACTTTAAGAACTTTATGCCCAAGTTTGCCTCTTCCCTCCTCATTCATTTTTCCATGTGTTTTATTTTTTTAATATAGATTTTAAGCCTGAAGGCACACACTGTCTCACTACTAATGCTTTTAAATAACCTTATTAACATTTTCTTTTGGTTTCCTTTCAGTCCCCGCGCCCCAATGATAAACACTTCTAGCAGTTCTATGGCTAGTTTTGCTTTCAACAAGAGTGTGGCATCCCTACATTCTTGTATAATGGTATGTTTTGCACGCGCCTATCATAATTTATGTCCTCCTTCTAAAAATTCTCTCTGAAAGAAAAATTTGCTGTTCAAATTGTTTGGGGGCAAATGGTAGTTGGTCATCTTCTAAAGATGTACTGAGGCTGTCTTTTTGGGTGGTCAATCAAAGCTATTACCAGTTCTGGGCCTAATTGAGGGAGTAAAGTAAGGTGTTGAACCTAGGGGAGAGCCCAGAGAGGATAACACACACTTTGCATGCAGAAAATCCAAGGTTTAATCTTTTGCATCTCCAGTAAAAAAATAAATAAACAGGTAGTAGGTAATGCGGAAGACCTTTGCCTTCTCTTGAGCTCCTAGGAGCTTTTGCATGCAATCCACGTTCTCTATAAATCTTCCTCTACCCTCCCCCCAATATGAATCTGTCTCCAATTGATTACAAGGTACAGATTGTGTGGACTATGTAGAAAAAATGGGTACTCATTCTCCATTGATTTCAAATCAAAATGTTGCGTATATGTAATCTGTATTGGCTTCCTTGTGTCACTTGCTAACTGCTAGGATCAGGAGTGGAAGTGCTGGTGGTTTCTTCCTAAGCATTTCTTTCTTCTGACAGCATCCTGTGATTATGTGGGACGGAGCTTAACCCCCCCCCCAATTCAAGTTGGCACCCATGCTCCGGACTTCACGTGTAGAAGGTACACAAAGAAGGGTCTCAAATGATTACTGCAGAGTCCAGGTCAGTTTCTATGGGGAGAGGCTGTCCTTGAGGTACTGTGGTCCTGAGCTGTTTAAGGCTTCATGTGTCAAAAACTGCATTTGGAATTGCACCCAGAAACGAATTGGTAGCCAGTGCAGTTGGGCCAGGATCTGTGTAATATACTCAAACTGTCTTGCCCCAGTGGCAACCGGGCCATTGAATTCTGCACCAGCTGAAGTTCACAAACCATCTTCAGAGGCAGCCCTATGTATAACACAGCATGCATTTGATTGACAGGAAGTTGTGTAGCATCTGCACAAACAAATCTGAATGAAAGCTAAATAACCAGAAGACATCAAATACAAGCTCCATGCAAGCTTTATACAAACAAATCAGGAAGAATGCTTAATAAACAGGCCATATGGAGAGACCAGGAATGAAAAACAGCTGTGCCAGTTGTCAAAACCCCTGGATGAAACCCCTTAGCACTGTGCAACACTAAAGGCCAGATTCAACTATCAGGTTCCCCAAAGCATAACTGTGCTTTTCCCCTTCTCCTGCAAATCTGCTCTGAAGGGTCTGGAAAAGTCTGAAACAGAAAATGGGGGAGGAAAGTCGCGATTGCTTGCCCAATGGAATGATCTTATTAGCACTATGCTGAATTCCACCCAAAAAAGTGTGTTTACTTTTCATTTTTTTTTTGCATGTCGCAGTTAATATTTTTTTTAAAAAACACACCACCTGGTTGATATAGGATTAGAAGATAGTTCTTTTAAAAATAAATTGAAAAATGCTTTCTCTATTAAGGCTGAGGTTCCAAGCTTCTGAGCACTTTTCAAAATCTAAGAAACTGTTGTGTGTACTCAAAATATTGTAATATTGCAGAAGAAAAACTGGCAATCTGCAGACCTCCTCCCCTGTCCGAAAGCACAGTAAAAAACCCAAACTTCTCCCCAAACTAGCAACCCACTCTCAAACAGCCTCCCCCCAAAAGCCAAAAACACCAATTTTAAACAAAACAGTTGGGAGGAATAGAGAACTTTGGCAGGTGTCATGGACAGTCACTTACAGACACACTGTTAAGACCATATTCATGGAAGACAATCCTACTCGGCTACAAGTGATTGCCGAGGAGGAGGAGGAGGAGGAGGAAGAAGAAGAAGAAGAAGGTGCCCAAGAGTGCTGTGTTGGAGATCCTAGTATTAGGGCATAAAAAAAACCAATTCTACAACTGATGCTACAAAGACAACTAGTAAAAATAAAGTCACGTGCATTTAATTGCCAAGATGGAAAAGGGTCAACACAAGATGTCTGAGATCATCAAGAAGAACTTAAGTCTTCCTGGCGAAAAACAGAATTTTTCCTTTCATGCAGAAAACAGGAGATGCTATGTGGAAAATACTGTTTCAGCTTCTATATAGAACACTAACGTCCGTAGGGCCCTTTGTTCCAATAACAAGAGTTAAATAAATAAAGCCAGAGGAAATGAAAAAAGAGAGCATCTGAGAAAACCAAGTTACTGTAAAAGTAAATACAAATAAAATGCCAAGAAGTTGTGGGACGGGGAGTCAGGATTATACTTGTAGTTCCCACGCCAAATCTTCCAACATCAACACTGTGGTTTGGCTGGACATTATCAGGAATGACTTGCCACGCACATTTACATGTCATGACTCACACAAATGCTCCACTTCCGGACCATACTTCCTTTGGCTCCCCAGCCCAGCTGTGTTTTCAATTTGAATTAGTAATGATATCATGCATCTTGGGTTCAGGCTACAGACAATGGTACCCAGGCCTCTGATTAAAGCAACTATGAACCTGCTTTGTTTTTGTTTCTTAAAAGTGACTTTCATGTCATTAGGATACTTGGCTAAACACAAGCTGAAAATGTTGGCATGGTATGTTTTCCAGCCAACCTAAGTTTGTACAGAGCACCCTGGTGCAAATAAATGTCTGGTGTCAAAAGCGGCTTGCTTAAGTCCTATGCAGACTGGTCTTACAAATGGTCTCTCATTGGGAGAATATGCTCTGGCAACTCTTGGTCTCAAACATTCTCCTACTCCACTCCTCTGTTCAATGTGAAGAATTAAATCTCCCCAAAGAGTCTGGAACAAGTTGCAGTTTCCATCTGTGTCTGAAAACTACACTTAGTGAACAAACCAGGATCCTGATCCAAGTTCTTTTAAATAACTGACTGGGTTTTGAAGATACCAGTTTCCTACATTGTAATTTAACAGGAGGCTGGCAGCAGTGGCCATGGAAGAAGAAGAAGAGGAGGAGGAGGAGTTTGGATTTGATATCCCGCTTTATCAATACCCTAAGGAGTCTCAAAGTGGTTAACAATCTCCTTTCCCTTCCTCCTCCACAACAAACACTCTGTGAGGTGAGTGAGGCTGAGAGACTTCAGAGAAGTGTGACTAGCCCAAGGTCACCCAGCAGCTGCATGTGGAGGAGCGGGGAATTGAACCCGGTTCACCAGATTATGAGTCCACGGCTCTTAACCACTACACCACACTACACCACACTGGCTCTCATGGATGCTCCCTTGCCACCACCGCCACTCAGGACAAGCGCCAGTCCATCATCCTCCCCGAGTTTGGAAGCAGCGGCACTGGAGGGAGAAATAGGGACGTTCCGGGATTAAATCAGAAGCTGGGATGGCTTTCACGATTCTGGGTCTGTCCCTGGAAAATTGGGACGCTTGGAGGCTTGTATGCTGTCTGTTCTACTAGCTGCTTTGGGCCAGACTTTAGGAGGCCCCACACTACTGAGAAAAGCTTTGCCAGACAGCACAGTGAGAATGCAACAGAGTCAGCAAAGTATGCCTTCTTTGCCAACTTCACTGCCACTAGGTAGACTCAGTGTTCGATTTGACTGGATTTTTCCTACACTCCACGTTCAAGCCTTCTCCCAGCTTGTTTCCTTACCCTAAAGCTCTGGGATATACCAGAGCTGTGTTGATATCTAGTTGCCTCTTTCTGCACTAGCTAGGAAGTGGCCCAGTGCCACCCACCCTGAATCTGGCCTGCTAAGTACCCCTTTCGGTATGAAAGCTCATTTGATACTGGGAGAGGAAATAGCCAGGTCAGAGAATCAGCCCTGTGTTTCTGGTGAACACAACTGGGGACTGTGCCAGGCCAAAAGCAGCGCATGAAGCACTGTGGTTTTTAATGGCCTAGCTGGCATCCCTCCCAAGTGTGAAATTAAAGACTTTACGGAGTACAGTCGTTTAGAGAAAGATGGCAGCTGCTAATGGCGCCATGTCCTGTATCTAAGTGTCACCAGTGTTGTGGAATACCCTACTGGCTGAAATATGAAAGGTCCCTTCAGTTTTGGCATTCCTCCAGCTCTTGAAGACACACCTGTTTGCCCTGAACTTGCACCTGTGATCTAATTGTTTTAATTGTTTCGTTGATCTAATTGTTTCAATGAGCTTGCTTTATTGCATTTTTACATTATGAATGTTTTAAAGTTTTGATGGAACTGTTTCACTGTGTTATAACTCTGTATGAACTTTATGATTGATTTTATACTTGTAAACTGTTTAGAAGCCATTTTGTCATGTTAAGCAGTAAATAATAATAGTAGCAATAATGATATTCATAACATTACTAATAATATTAATAATTCAAAGTGGAATCTATGACTGGATGCATGCACAACACATACTTGTCATAACTCAAAGATGAAGGCTTGCTAATTGAAGTTTAAGATCTCATGAGCCTAAGTACTGACCTAAGGCTCCTAAGCTACCGGTACTTTTTGAACTTGGGGCAGAATGGGTGGCTGCTTTGAGGGAACCCTTTGCAAAAATTAAAAGCAAATTTAGATCAGGGAAGTATGGACCGATATGCTCGCAATGTACAGGTGAGGCCGTCAGATTTATTAAAATAATTAGCACTGGTCCACGAAGGATTGCAGGTGAATATGTAAGATGTTCTTATATTTTATAGCCAATGTTTTTCAGCATACAGTTCTTCACAAGCGCAGAGCAAAAGAGATATTTGCCCTTGAGCCTAAAACTGACATAAAATATTTACAAAGCTCACATAGCAACTTGTAAGGCTCAGTTAGTGTATGGATTTGGAATTTCCCTGATAAAATGAGGCTCTGGGAAGTGTTTATTGCACTATTTATAAGTGGCATTGCAAGCGAAATCCTTATGCTGATCCCGCTTACACAGTCAAAGAAAATGCCACCTACTTTAAATAAATAGTGCCTTTACTGTAAATCCTCTCAGGCAACTGTCTTCTTTCCTTTTACCTGCCAGTAAACTTCTTTGTTATTGCTCTGTTATGATCTCTTTCCCTTAAGGGCCATGCAAAGAAGTGCTAAATCATTCCTCTCTCAAAGTGCATTGAGCACCTCTCTTTATCGCCAGCAAGTTAAAAATAAAATTCCAGTGTAAGCAGAATTATTCTGTACGTAGAAAACGCGACAATTTAAACCATGCTGAAACACATAATTCTTGAGCTCTGAGTATAGCCTACTTCCCCTTATCCCCCCCCCCAATTTTATTGTCAATTTTTGTGAATTGTGGATTGCTGCCTTCAACAGCATACCAGTACTTCTCTCTCTCTCTCTCTCTCTCTCTCTCTCTCCCTCCCTGCCCCCCACTATGTAAAGAATATAGAGCCAGTGTAGAAGAATGGCTAAAAACCTGAGGTAGGAACGCCTTTGGTTTAAATCCTGTCACTGCTCATTTATATGCTAAATGAGTAAATTTTGAAAAAGGAAATAAATCCCTTGCTCAAAACAGCAGTTTATCAAATTATGGGAATTGGTAATCAAGTATAATTTGGATGCTGTGGGTAAGACAAGGACAACAAAGAATCCATCAATCTGAGCAAAAAGGAGACCCACTCAAGGCTTTCAAGAACAAAGGCAAATATATTTATGGATCTGATTTAATTAATTAATTATAGTTTCTTTGTTTCATATTGTAGGTATAAATGTAGGGTAGTCTGTTGGGGATTTCTTCTTCCTTTTCTGTTCTATTGTTAGGTTTTCTTTTGTATCTGTGAATGTTTTGTACCTTTCACCCTAAACAAATAAATGAAAAATTTTCCACTTCTGTAAACTTGATGGCCCTCGGCAAACCACTGTCTTTCAGCCTAAGCCCACAACTGCAATATGAAGGTAAAAATAGTAACCTGCCTGCAGGGTTGATGTAAGGATTCCTGAGATAACCTAAGTGAAGAGCTCTGAACATTTCAAAAGTGATGCATAAACAATGGGGATGATTTTGGGCTGCTGAAATGAGTGAATTAATTCTAGCTGAATTTGTGCTTACCACACTTCAGCACCCTAAATCCTTTAAAATCAATAATACATTCTTGGTGGGGGGCGGGATAGATTCTCCTTCCAGTTACAGTGGACCTGTGGTTTGCACTCCCGAAAGGTCACTGGATTTGCTGAAAAACAGGAGGGCACAAGGCCCATATATTATAAAGCAAATCTGAGTCCCCTAACCCCATGTTTTTCCTACCATGCTAATCTGATGGGGAGTATTGCAGAGGGCAATTGGCAGTCGGGAAGGGTGCTTAATCCTTCCCACCTATTCTCCCTTCCAAATACATCCACCTGCCGCTGCACTCATGTTTATTGGCATGCACTTGAGCAATACATGCCTTCTGGTACGTGTGGTTCTGTTGAACACTGCAGCTGGTTGGGAAAGAATGTTTCATAAGGGCTGTAATGAATGATACATAAGGGCTGTAAATGCTACCCATTCCTTCCCTGAATTTTTCAGCTTCTGATTACAGCATCTGTAATTTCTCATCCTGTGACCTGGTGAGAAACATCAGCAGCCTCTTTCCGGCGAGCGACTAAACCTTTGCAATTCCATGTAAGGCAAAAGCTGCAGTGGCAGCCACCCAAGCAGAAGGTAGAGCTTCTGTAAGGGATCTCAGATGCTGCTAGTGAACTTGGGTGATTGAGAGCCTGCTTAGAAAATAAGTGAGGCGAGGCTACTGAAAAATAATGTGGTGCCTTCTCCATATTTGGCGCACTTCCCATTGAATTAAAAGAAAAAAGTAGAAATAATTCCACCAAAGTTCCACAATTAGGACTGAGTGTTCTCAGAGTGTTCTCCAAGAACTACAAGCTGGTGTGTGTGTGTGTGTGTTGGCCTGAACAGATCTCTAACAGCCGATATTATCCTGGAGAAGGCATGGCTGGCTGGTTGGAATCCTGAGCAAGATCACTTCTGTTTGTAGAGGGGATACCTTGTAAGCCAAGGGTTTCAAAATTGTTTCCTGAATGGTACACCTAGCTAACACTTTACTTCCTGGTCAATATTTGACTTTCAAATGCTCCAAAATGCCATTTCGTCACAGATAAAAGTACTCACACATTCAAAATTTAAGGGAAGGACTGTAGCTCAGGGGTGGAGCATCTGTCTTGTGAGCAGGTCCCAGGGTCAATCTCCAGCAACTCCAGATACATTTGGGAGCGTCACTTGCCTGAAACCCCGGAAAGCTGCTCCCAGTCAGTGTAGACAATACTGAGCTGGGTGGAATGATGGTCTGACTCAGTGAAAGGCAGTGTCCTATATTACTAAATTTGGACGGTGGAATAAATTGCATTTGAACGACAGCTTGGTTTTAGAAAGGTTGCTTGGTTTTAGAAAAGATGATCCAGATATTGTTGAGCTGCAGCTCCTATCCACCCCAGCCAGCATGGGAAATTATCAGGGATTGCTAGATTTGGTATCCAGTAGCATTTGGAAGGCTACAGGTTTCCTAATTCTTAATTAAAAAGGAGCGAAAGCTGTCACGGGATTTATGTGGACGTTTCACATAATATGTGAGGTGACTGGGTAGAAAGATGTACAGGCATCCTCCCCCCCCCACATACTTTCAAAGGGGGAGCACCTTTAAACGCCCTCTCTGCTGCTCTCTCTCCAATCCAGATCAAAACTACTGTTTCCAAAAATATCCACAACCTGAACTAGAAGTCTGGAGCCAGTCGAAGGCTGGAGAATGCGCAGGAAAGCAGCAGCGGCTGTTGCACTACCCTAAACACCAGCTGTTAGGCAGGGAGGCTGGGCAGCCTAAGGCCCTAAACAAAGCTTCACTGGGCCTCTGGTCTCTTTGGGACTTCCTCTGCCCTCAGTGATGTCAGGCTCAGGGGAAAGTCTCCTCACGAGCCATGAGGACTCTCCAGCTCTCTCACACTATTTCCAGGTTTGAATCAAAAAATTTTTTCTTTCCCAGCGTAGTTGTGCATGAGTTGATCACATGGAAATGGAGGGGGGGTTACCTGTAATTCTAGCACAAATAATTTCCCATGGAATGCTACATTTTCCTTCATTAGCATCACCTGCATTTATTAATTCCTTTCCCTCTTTCCTGCCTCTCCCCCCCCCTCTCACATCTGCAGATTTGGAAAGCAGTAGAGTTGTTGCAAGGTTCAGTAAGACAATAAACCCTAGTTTCACTTATTCACTGTAAGGGATATCAAGTATCCGTTTTTGTAACCCTGAGAAGCAAACTCTAATTTTGCAGGTTGGTATTCAAGTGGGAAACGTAAACTTGGAATTACCTATCAAACTCCACCTGCCCAATAGAAGTAGTTTAGCATTTTTATGAAGCTGCCGAAATCACAGGAGAAGCAAATAGATAGTAATTGATAGAAAAAGTATCTTCACCCTAAATATATAATGAAAAATGAATATATTGTGCTCTCAACAGATGGGTGATCAGTATAACCAAATGCACGTGTCCCAGAAGCATCATTTGTGATTTACTGCGAGAGAACACAGAGCCCTTGCTTCCTCAAGAGGATTACGGGGGGTGGGTGGGTATAAAAGGAAACATTATTTTACATTAATCATCTACAACGATACTACCGCGCTTTACAGAAAGATGCATTAAGCAGAGAAGGACCCTGTTTACGTAATTGTCAGAAAATTTCCCCACTAAGAAGTGGACTTGTGGCTTTATACTCTGTTGCTGGCTCAGTAGGTTTCCAGCTGTGAGATAAGTGGTCCAGGGAGGGAGCTTTTCCTTATGAACTACCTCCTCTGTTCTCCCATAGCTGCTAAAACTGTGGGATTAAGCAAGCCAGCATTGCTGATTCCAGCTTTTGGGGGGCCCTTGGGCAAGGGGCCCTCGGTGGGCCCCACTGCTCCTCCCGGCACTCATCCACTTGCTCTTCCACTGCCTATAGGCCCAAATCTCACTACTGCCCAGAGATAAAGTGTGAGAAATTGCAGTCAAACATAACTGTGCATGACGGAATTAAGACAATAGAGCTGGATCCCTAGACTTAGCTAGGTCATGCCCCCCCCTTCTCCAATGAGAGAGGAAGTGAAGTCTTCTCTTCCTGTTCTCACTCTTTCTATGCCATGTAACCTACCAGGGAAGACATATCTAAGCAAGCTCCAAGCTTAGAGCATGTGTTTGGAACTATCTTTCTGTATTTTCTACCAAAGAGTATTCTGCCTGTGTTCTCCTTGCTGCTGTTTGGATAAATGCATGAACTGACCTTTGAATCTGTAAGTAAATCATTTTAAACATACTTAACAATATATGGTCTGCTCATTGCAAGAGGGGTAGAAAAGAGCATTGTACTCAGATTAATGGCATAAAAATGTCTAACAACCTATATGCCTAACGCTATACTGCTGCCTGACGTTTGTCAGTTTAAACTCTGCTACTGGGGGCTCTCCTGCTGGAGAGTAAATTTAGCTCTGCTTTTTTGAACCAGGTACTCAGTCAATTCCTACACAAGAAACTAGACAAAAATGAGTTGCAAAGGGCTTCCACGAATCTAAAATCATACTTATTCCCTCCATTAGCATTTGTTCCTGTCTAGTTCTATAACCCTCTGAATTGTGTATTAAATTAAGGAGAACAGAAATGGCTTTCATTATACTAAAGAATGGAGCTTAATGGGGTCTAGTTAATAAAATGGCATTCACTAATTGGAAATTTGGCACAAAAACAGAGCTTAGAATAAGGCTCAATAGTCCATATATTTTACAGGGCTGCTTCAAACTACTGCTGAACTGCAGAAAAGGAGACACCACTAAATTTTATAAACATAGAGCTTGCACTATATGATGTGAAACAGAAAATGTATTTTGTTCAGCACTTAAACTTAGGTCTGCATAATAGTACTTGAAATTTTCCATATAGAATGCTTATCAACATGTACGGAGGCAAACCACTTATAAAATAATCCCGATAATAATTTGAGTCTGTCTAGTCACAGGCCTTTTCAATGGATTTTGGACTCAGCCAAGACAGCCTTAAACTGTCCTTTGTAAAGTAGCACACACAACTATCATAGTTAGACACCCCCCATCCAATATAATAATAATAATAATAATAATAATAATAATAATAATAATAATAATAATAATTTATACCCCGCCCATCTGGTTGGGCTTCCCCAGCCACTCTGGGCAGCTTCCAACAAAATATTAAAATACAATAATCCATCAAACATTAAAAGCTTCCCTAAACAGAGCTGCCTTCAGATGTCTTCTAAAAGTCTGGTAGTTGTTCTCTTTGACACTCATCACCACTACTTTCCCCCATACCTTAACATCTGAAGACAGCTAGCAGCTGGTTAGGTTCTCCCCTACCCAACACTCTTAACCATTATATTACAGTGGCTCAACACACTTTCTTTCAGAATTTACAATCAATATATACTAGGCGTTGACATGTTCCTCTGGGATTGAAATGATCTTCATATTTCTCTGTATCCTCTTAGTTCAGCATAACAACATTTTAAAGTACTCATTTGTTTCACTGAGGAGCATGTTGCAATAAGCATGGAAAATACTAACACACTTAACAGCAGGAATGCAGCAGATATGAACAAGCACTTGCAGAATGTGCAGAAAATTCAGGGTTGGCTAGAGCCCAGCCAGCCTCATCATCTACTGGAATTAAAAAGCCTTGTGATCTTAGCTATAAAACACAAAGGCGGGTGATGGAATAGACGCACAATCCTTGCTTTTTTGTCGATATTGCTCAGTGTTTTTCAGTCCAAATGACTTCAGTAAGTAGAATTGTTGGAATGCAAGCACTCAGCCATCCAGTCATGAAACTATTTACTGTGCCCTGGATCAAAGGCATCAGTACCGTTCCGCTCCCCCTCCAATAAAATAAAAATCTATGCATGCCAGTTATCTAAACTCAAAGTCTGCTTCTCAATCTATGAAGCAGATCAGAATGTAAGGGTTTATTGAGAGCATGTTAGGACCTAGGTGCCCCATGCCCCGTATGTTCCACCCAAAGTCATGCCATCACTTTGCATTGACTTATTGCTATGCATAAAGAGTTTTGCTTCAATGTGGGGGTATGTAACAGCCCCAAACCAAATAAGTCTATCAGGTCTGGCATCACCACATAGCATGGCCGGGCAAATGCTACATGAATCCCAGCAGGGTTCATAGCTGCTGATGCCTTGCCTGGGTGAGCCCATTTAAAACAACAACAAAACCTCTTGCCACTAAGAAGACCAGCAAGAGGCATCAGCAATGGAATAATCAGTTTAATCTCTCCTTATTAAACAATGAAATGGATGGCTTGCTGCAGCTGCATGGAACTCATCTGAGGGCCAAGCAGATAGGAAGAACTATTTTTAAAGGGTGAAGTGTCTCAATGCAAGAAGCTGCTGTCCTAAGAGTAGGGGCTTTAAGATTCCCACACTTGTTGCTTGGTGCTGAGATGGGACCCCATGTCACTATCTGAAAGCTCAGCACTGGCTGCTAGTGAGCTAGGTAAAGGTAAAGGGACCCCTGACCGTTAGGTCCAGTCACGGACGACTCTGGGGTTGCGGTGCTCATCTTGCTTTATTGGCCGAGGGAGCTGGCATACAGCTTCCGGGTCATGTGGCCAGCATGACTAAGCTGCTTCTGGTAAACCAGAGCAGCACACAGAAATGCTGTTTACCTTCCCGCCAGAGCAGTACCTATTTATCTACTTGCACTTTGACGTGCTTTTGAACTGATAGGTTGGCAAGAGCTGGGACCCAACAATGGGAGCTCACCCTGTCACGGGGATTCAAACCGCCGACCTTCTGATTGGCAAGCCCTAGGCTCTGTGGTTTAGACCACAGTGCCACCCACGTCCCGCTAGTGATCTGCTGAGCTCAATTCAGGGCGTTAGCACTAATGCACAAAGCCCTAAATGGCTTAGGACCCAAGTACCAAAAGAGCATCTTGTCCAATATTAACCACCTCAGGCTTTACTATTGTTAGGAGAGACCCTGCTGCTGCAGGTAGGTTGCTGCCATTGATTTGTAACAGCAGTTCCCCACTTATGGGAATGCCCTCCCTGGTGAGGCATGACTGTCTCTCTCATTATTAACATTCAGGAGGAATATAAACACATTCCTGTCAATTCAGGCACTTAATGACTGAAAAATACTACTCCTGGCAAACTTGTAATTATTTGCTGTGAGGATATGTGATTGCTTTTAAATGGTGTTGTTTGTTTGCCACACCCTTTGGGAGTAAGAACAGGATGGGAAGAGAATGAAAGAAATAAGCAAACAACTGCTTTTACACACAGATGCCATATCTTATATGACTAGTTATATATCATGGTCGCTTCCCAAACACAAACATTTGGGTGATTATTGAGCATTTTAAATAGAGTTGCATATATATGTATGTACACACATATGTATTATATATATACAGGTATATATATATATGTGTGTGTGTGTATATAAAATTATGAACACACACAAAAACTGCAACGGCTAGCATAATCTTCCGTGTGAGAGTGAAGGGGAATCCTTTTTACTTTGCCACAGCTTTACCAACTCACTAAACAGGAAAACTGTGAGCTATTTGTAGAGTATAAGAGTGAAGGGACTTCTGCCTCATTAGGAACTGGGATTAGGCATATAAAAAGCATTATTATTTTTTACACAAGATCTTCTTTGTTTAACTTTTCTTAACTCTCTACTCGGCCCCATATTTGACTATTCTGCTTCTTCTTTTGCATATGGGCACTTGTGCAACATGCTTGCCCAAACATGAATTACAAGGTTTTAAAACATTTGGTTGTTGTTCAGTACACAAGTAATGTACTGTATTAGCTTTGAATTCCGTTTTGGAAGGAGGCAGAACAATTGTCTTTGGATCTAAATATAGTAGGAATTTCAACATATATTTGAAATGAAAGGTGCTGCTTCAACTATGTAGACAAATTTCCATATTGCTTGATGTACTTGTGATTAGTCATATGGTGGATATCAGAGAATCAATCAAATCAAAAGATGGATAGCCTCCAAGCTTCATATGAATACTAAACACCAGAAAACCCATCCAGTTGAAGCAAAACTGTATTTGACTGCAATTGATTTAGACAGGACTAGGAAGAATAAAGTAGATGATGGAAGACACTGCATGTCACATGTCATAAACCATTTAAGGCAGCATTCCTAGACTTTACAGGACTTGTTTTCCTTGGACCAAAACCACTGGGATGCATGATTATCTAGGGAGAATACTTGGATGCCACTTATGTTTTTAAAATAAAGTTTATTAAGTTTTCATTCCAATTCAGAAATAAACTGGAAGAGAAGCAAGGGCTATTGGTTCACTGAAAAGCAAAAACAAGTATTTAGTCTGGTCATGAAATTAGAAAGAAAACAGAATGTGGGTGACAGACAAATATAGTCAAGGGACACAAATGTCTATCCAGGAAAATGTCTTATTCAGCTTTTGTCTCTTAAAGATAACATTCAAAATTGGTACATATATGAACAAATCATATTGCAGTCTTAAGAATGAAATCTACTTTTGGCCAGGTTTTCCACATTATAGTGGATATTGAAAAGTTTGGTTGGTTCTTAACAACTATTTGCTTTCCTTCTGTTCACATAGCCTGCAGCAAAGCACCATTGCTCTAACACAAATTATGACAACCAACAATGAATTTCATTATCGACTGTCTTGAAAGACACTGCTGTTGACAGATGTTACAAAGTTGGCATTAAAAAAATCAGGAAAACTGCCTTGACACTCATTCTTCTTTGAAGGGCTTGAATTATCTTGGGACCACCCATCTTCACCTTTTCATTGCTGATGCCACCTCATCATCTATTTAATCAATTCCCTGCCCCCTCCTCACTTCCAAATAACTGAATTGTTTTATTTCACAAGTTACTCCAACATCTAGTACAACTAGCCTGAAGTCTGAGCTTGTCCAGCTAAGAAGTGCTTGGTGGTATCTGCATATACTACAATTGCAGAAAAAAATGTCATTTTCTCAAAAGACTTGAACGGTGACCAAAATGTATTTAAGGTGCTCAGCACTACATTATCAATGGCACATGCTTTCAGCAGAACCCAATCCATGTATACTAAGAAATAAAGCATTTTGAGTTCAATAGCAGATACAGTCCAACTGTTCCTATTTACCAGGAATATTTCCTATTTTCTGAGACTTACCAATACAAATCTGATCTATTCCAGTACAACTTTTAATGGAAAATCCTTAAAATGCCATGCGGAATCATACATTTTAAGAACAATAATAAAGGTACTTATGAGGTGGTCCAAGGGCAGTAGCGTTTTTTCCAAACACTATGCACAGAAAAACATAGACTTGGGAACCAAGTCAATGCATTCACCTTTCTTTTTTTTAGCTGTTTTTTAGCTTTTTCTTAAATCATTTTTTAGCTGTTTTATCTCGCTTGTTGAAACTTAGTGGCGTAAAAGAAGAATGAAGGACAACATCAGAAAGGATATGGGAAACATCGGAGGACTATGGAAGGCAACGGAAATTCGACGTTAAGACTCCTAAAAGTTTGAAGCATGGGAAGTCGTATAAAAATTAATAATTTGGCAGTTTATTTGGACTTATTTGGATTATTCAATATTCATATGTAAAATTGGAATATTTGATGTGATTATTATAATTGGAAAACTTAATAAATATAATTGCCCCCCCCCAAAAAATGCATTCACCTTTCATTCACTCTACTTGGCTAGCCAAATAGGAAATGTTGCTGAATGTGTTTTAATTGTAGCCATTCCTTAATTAGAACCAGAACCAAACCCACTGTGAAAGTAAACATTTCACTAAACACCAGCCTCACTCCAGGATACTCCAAAGAGCTCAAGCAGGCTAACAGCCCCACCTTCTTTTCCATATTTCACAAGGCGTCTGGTCTCCAAATTCTGGAGGCCACCGAATATGCTCAGACATCATCACAGCTGGGATAGGGGGCAGGTTACTCTTTTTAGGATTTAAACGTTTTGTAATTCTTACTTCTGCATCTCTCAAGATTCCACTTGTTCCTCAATAGCCCTGTTGGGACCTGCAGCAAAACATGGCAGTGTTTTTCATCTCCAAGCACAAGAGCTGCTTTTGGGATGTTCCCAGGTTACAACCATCATCCTTGACCATACTGGTGATGAGAATTGGGAGTTAAACAACATCTGGAGGGCCACACCACTGCCACGATGTATAAGACTTGAAGAAGGCAATTCCATTCTCCACCTATGCACAATTTTCCCCCAGTTAATAATAATAATAATAATAATAATTTATACTACCCCGTCCATCTGGCTGGGTTTCCCCAGCCACTCTGGGCGGCTTCCAACAAAATATTAAAATACAATAGTCTATTAAACATTAAAAGCTTCCCTAAACAGGGCTGCCTTCAGATGTCTTCTAAAAGTCTGGCAGTTGTTTTTCTCTTTGACATCTATTGGGAGGGCGTTCCACAGGGCGGGTGCCACTACCAAGAAGGCCCTCTGCCTGGTTCCCTTGTAGCTAGGCTTCTTGCAGCGAGGGAACCGCCAGAAGGTCCTCGGCAGAACGATGTAACTGTTCCATGATTGTTGAGCATATTACTCAACAGCATATTGAGTTACTGTTTTCTTTGAGGGGATGGGTTGTTTCATTTTTGCTCTTCTGCAAACCTCAGGATATTCCAGAATATGCTGAAATCACCTCTTCGTTCCTCAGCTGCTCTGTTTTGACTCCACCCCCCCCCCATTGCCTGAATTTCCTAATCAAGGAAGTTACAATACTTTGGAACTAGTTGTTCAGTTTATTAAAGGTACAATTAGGTGAGACAACGCAAGGTTTCTCGCTTTTTATTTTAAAAACTATGGGCCAGGGTGGGAAGTGGGTATGGCAACTGTGTTTCCTCAATATGCTAAATAGCAGCTTCAAGGGGACTTAAAAATGTTTTTAAAAATTGTGCCATTAACACTGCTCACTCCAAATCCAATCATTCCCTCCTGCGGGTTTTAACTTCTTGTTTGTTTTAAGTAGGAGAGCTGATAAATTCTGTCTTGTTTCATCCAAACCCACACTGCTTCAGAATAATAATAATTTATTATTTATACCCTGCCCACCTGGCTGGGTTTCCCAGAAAACATGTGTAGTGTATAAAAACACAATATTTGTTTGGGGCATTTCCCATTATTTTTATTTTATACTTCTTTTCCAGCTTTCATAGGCTAGTATACCTAATTCTAATATAAAGGACCAACTTTGGGATGGTCTGAAAGTACAGTAGTTCTTGCCCACCCAACAGCAAACCATGACGCAGGCGTTCTGGCAAAAGTGGTGATTTGTGATTTGTTTCAAAATCCTAATAGAGGCTTGGTGCCTTTACAAAGCACACAACAGCCTGAAATTTAAGAGGGACATGGGGATATAGTGACAGAGGGTTGACTATATCCTGTTATTCAGCTGTTATAAGAGGGACAGAGTCTGTGAGTCATAAAGAAATGTACTAAGCAGAAGTGGTCTAGTTGTTCAAATGCATATGGGGGGGGGGGAGAGAAGCACTCTGTACATGTTGTTTAGTTGTGTCCAACTCTTCGTGACCTCATGGACCAGAGCACGCCAGGCACTCCTGTCTTCCACTGCCTCCCGCAGTTTGGTCAAACTCATGTTGGTAGCTTCGAGAACACTGTCCAACCATCTCGTCCTCTGTCGTCCCCTTCTCCTTGTGCCCTCCATCTTTCCCAACATCAGAGTCTTTTCCAGGGAGTCTTCTCTTCTCATGAGGTGGCCAAAGTATTGGAGCCTCAGCTTCAGGATTTATCACAAAGCATGCAATGGACACTATCTGCTGCACATGGTGGATTATATCACAGCCACCCTACCTGCTGATTCAATGCACCCCTGGTTCTCTCAACACCCAGTGGCTACCACATTACTTCCTTCTCTAGCCAGCCACAAGCAGAGTTCCATCTCAGCTGCCTCTGGATGGGGTACAAATACAACTCCTCAATTAATGCGTATGTTCTTCACCAGCACTAGGAAATATAGGAAACAAAATAGGAAATTCTTTCCAGTAGCACCTGAGACCAACTGAGTTTGTTCTTGGTATGAGCTTTCGTGTGCATGCACACGAAAGCTCATACCAAGAACAAACTCAGTTGGTCTCTAAGGTGCTACTGGAAAGAATTTCCTATTTTGTTGTTTATTTTGTTTCGACTATGGCAGACCAACACGGCTACCCACCTGTAACTGGAACTAGGAAATATAGTTTTTCATGTGGCTGGGTTGTTCTTTTTTACCCACCACTCCCAGTGTCCAAATCGCTGGGTATTTTATGAAAACCGACTCTCCTTACAGCTGTCTTAAAGGCCTTTTAGGTTTTTGCAGTTTCACACTGAGTGCCTCTCCCTCCCTTAAGTTTGGGAGAGGGACGACGAGATGGCGGTCTTCCGAAACTGGTCGGGGAAAAGGACCACCGATACCTTAAGAAGAGGGGAAAAGCTGCCATCTATTCACGACAGTCTGGGAACAACATCCCCTTGAGAACAGGGGGAAACCAAACGCACAGAAACAAAGCAGCCGTGGAGCAGTTCGCCCCGAAAAACCCTGTCACCTCCGGCGCTGGGTCGCCGAAACCATCTCAGCCCATCTAGCCATATTGGCGACTCCGGGTGTGTGTGTGTCGCGTGTCGTTCACACAAACAGACACCTTGTGCCACCAGCTTTTGACAGGGAGCAGGGAACCAAGCCATGCTCGCCCACCTCAGCTTCCTTCCCTTTTACCGCAGCTCCCGCCACGTAGAAATGAACGAAAGGGGCGCGCGCACACAAACACACAACATGCGCGCGCTCCGCTTCTTCCCTTTAAGAGCGACGGTTTCTCTCCCCACCCCGCTCTCAGCCAGCGCCCAGTTGCCTGCGCGCGCATCTCTCCCCCTCCGCCCTCGCGCTCACCCGACACTAACCGCGTCCCCCTCGAAGCGCGCGCGTGCGCGACCACGGGCATTTCGCTGACGTAGCCGAAGACGCAACCTGCTCCCGCGCTTTGGGCTGGATGGGGCAGCGGCGCCACCTGGCGACCAGCCCTCCCTTCGTCTCCCTATCTTCCACGCTCCCGTTCCGCCCGTCTCTCCCGCGCACGCGCCCTCCTGTGGGAAGGCGGCGGTGGCGGCCCAGAAACAGCGTACCTACTGGTGAGAGCGCGCGCACGCCGGCGCCTCGCGGTCACGTGAGGGGGGGCGGAGCCGCGGCTCTCGACGTCGGGCTCTTGGGCGAGCTGTGGAGGGGAAGAGGTGGTTGTCTGCGGGATTCGATGGACCTCGCTTAAGCGGGAGTTGCTAAATAGAAGCGTTGGGTCCGCGGCTCTGTGGCGCAGTGGGTCAGTGCGTCTGGCTGTTGATCGGAAGGATGGTGGTTCAAGCCCACCCAGGGGACGGCTGATAGCAAGATTCCTGTATTGCAGGACTAGATGACACTACGGGGTCCCTTCCCAACTCTACGATTCTATGAAAGTAAAAGAGGTGCCCTTTAGTTACCTGTTGAAGGTCCTGAGCTGGTGTGATGGACTAGGAGGGAGCGGGAAATGTATAAACCGGTTTGGTTTGGGAAAGAGAGAATTTAAAATTTTTAACTTGGCAGCGAGACCCAATTACAGTGGTACTGTAAATCTGTCCTGTAATCGACGGGTGAAGAGCGACATATAAAATACAAAATAAATAAATACTAGCAGACAGTAAAACACCTCAGAGGCAGGGACGTGGCTAGAAGAAGGAAGAGGCAGAATCATTTGAAAGAATTCAGTGTGGCAGCAACTGCACTTTGGAACTCCCTGCCTATTGATGTCAAGTGGGCACCTTCACTGTACACTTTTGGGTGCCCGCTAAAAGCATTTTTGTTCAGACAAGCCCACCCAGATGCTTAGGAAGTTGATGTCATTTTACTCTGTTTTAGTTTTCTCGGATTTTATTGTTTTAGCTTGTAAAACGCTTTTGAAGTTTTTTGGGTTGTTTTCCAATCAAACAGTGTATTAAATTTTATGAAATAAATAAAAAAGAGTGCTTTGGGGGCTTGAGGAATAGTTTGCTGAGGAGGAAAATAACAGCTTTGGAATTGCTAAGAGCCCAGCAGGATCTGAACAAAAACCCATCTAGCCCAGCATCCTGGTTTCTAAAGTGACCCACAAGATGCTCCTCAGAAGCTTGCAAGCATGTCATAAAGTCAGGCAACAGGTTTTTTCCCTGCTTTTCAGCAACAGATATTCAGTGACACAGGACACAGAGATCTGCCTATCAAGGATTTTAGCCATTTATATGCCTATTATCTATGAACATCATTGCTTTTAGAGCCAACCCAGGTAATGGCAGCTAATTCACAAAATTAATTATGTGTCATGTGGAGAAGTACTTAGTTTTGTCTGTTCTGAAATCTACCATCCAGTTTCACTGGGTGATTTATCATTAGGTGTGCCACCAAGAAAGATAGTACTGCTGGGACTTGGCATAGGAAAGAGTGGTATGTATATGCAACAGCAATGTCCCCAAACTTCATCCCAATATTGGAAGGTCTAGCATTGTTAGGCAGTTTGGAAAGGTGAATGAAATGACTTTATTTAGGAAATTGACCACTGTGTTCTGCAGATCAGTTGCTCTCATAATTAAATAACACACAATTTGGTGCTACTTATGATGTGGAGGGTAAGGTGGTCGATAATGTGCACTGGGGCTGGCTTAAGAGAGGTCCTTTTGCTCATTCTGCATCACAAACCTTTTGTTCAAGTCACACTGAAGTCAGGAGTTAATTATCCAGTAGGTGGCAGTGACAGAGTCTGTGCTGGCTCTACTACACCATTAAATAGATATTAGATGTATCTTGGTGCAGGGAAAAGTCAATGCAGGGGAAATGATTTCATCTGCAATGCTCATCTATAAGGGCAACATGAATAGACTGAAGAAGTTGCATTTCTCTTCAGCTTGGTTGTTGGGGAACAAGATTATATCCTTGGTACACTTTCTGTTGTTGAACTCTGACTGGCTGGGGTGGGGGGAACATGTAGGGGCTTATTGAAATCACCTAAAATTACAACAACAAGAAGTTTGGCACAAGGAACATTAAGAGCAAAATGTCTGTTGTGATTTCAGTTTTCTCTATTCCTTTCTTTGCAAAAGCCCTAAACAAATAGTTGACTTAGGAGTAATAGCTGAATCCTGAGGTGGTTTGCTTGCGGCATTTGATTTAAAAACAGTCAGAACCAATTTAGATTAAATCCATCAAACACTTTACATGATGCCTGCCAACGTACCCGATTCTATGAAACAGACAATTTTGTAGTGTTTGTTTTGTTAATGGCTCGGCATTAAAAATATTTAGCTTGAAAGAAAAAGGGTTGTCTGGGACACTTGGAGCACAGAATTTTTAAAGTCCTTGTGAAAAATCAACATTTTAGGGTGAATTTATTCTAATATACACGTCTGTGTGCAACCTCCCTTAATATATGCACTTTTGTTCTGTCTGTATTTTTCTGCACATTTTATCCCAGTATTTACTCAGGTTTATCTCAGCTGGAGAACTGCACTGCGAAATTCAGATAAGTGTGAATTTAAACGGATAGCTGCATTTTGGTTCTCATATTGTTTCAGAAAGTGTGGATTTGGTAGATCCACCTTTAAATGCGAACTGATTCAAATTTCTCCATCATCCCTAGGTGGAGGTCTTCCTGCACCCAGCCCAGAACAGTACTGCCATCCTCTGCCTGTAAAGTTCTGCTAATGCCACACCACTGCATGGGGTACATATTTTGCCTTTGTGGGCCAACAGAAGTGCAATTGATGGACTGTCCCAAACTGAACTAGTCCCACCCTTGTCACCTGATGACATCAGGCCCAATTGCTAAGTCAGCTCTAGGCTGGTATAACTGCAGGCTGTTGCCTGCCCACCATGTTCCACCCCAGCTGGTGAATGCAGTGGTGGCTTAGCCCCGAATGCACCCTACTGTTGCTAAATCGGGGTTTGGATTCCTCTGCCAATCAGGAAGTACAAAATAAGGCATTACAACTGTTTATGTAACCTTGCCTTTCTATCTTATATAATTTTCTGAGCATGTCTCTTTAGGTGGTTGTTAAATGATTCCAATTTATTATTGATTCACTGTAACTCTTTTTAGCTTTAGTCCCCTTTCCTGTAAAGCAGTTAGATGAATAACGTCCGTAATAAATACTGGCATATTTACAGAAACAAGGCAGTAAACGTAGCGTCTCTAAGCAATAACTTAGCCCAGCTACTATGTGAACCTAGTTCAAAATTCTATATCTAGAAGACATCACAAGAAGAGTCCTGATGGATTCAGTCCTTAATTCTGTTCCCCTAAAGCAGCCTTTCTCAACCTTGGGTCCTAGATGTTTTTGGCCTACAACTCCCATCATCCCTAGGTAGCAGGACCAGTGGTCAGGGATAATGGGAGTTGTAGGCCAAAAATATCTGGGGACCCAAGGTTGAGAAAGGCTGCCCTAAAGGGTGACCAGATGCGTATGGGAAACCCACAAGCAATAGCCATCTGCCACAGTTGTTCCACAGTGACTAGCATTCAGAGACATATTGCTTCTGCTGATGGAGTTAATGGTAGTCAACTAAGTTTTACTCAGAGTAACCCGATTAAAATTAATGCACCTAATTAGGCATGCTCATTAATTTCAGTGGGTCTGTTCTGAGTAAAACGTAGTTGAATACTAGCTTGGATTACCGCAACTCACTCTATGTGGGGCTGCCTTTGAAAAGTTATGGAAAACATCGAAGGGCACTAAAAGCTGCAGCCAGATTGTTGACTGGGGTTGGTTATAAGGAGTATAAGGCTTCCTTATTATGGCAGCTCCACTGGCTACTGGTCTGTTTCCAGGCAAAATTCAAAGTGCTGGTTATGACCTATAAAGCCCTACATGGCTTAGATCCAAGCTATCAGAAATACCATGTTCCCTCATATGAACCTGCCCAAGTTCTGAGATCTTCGGGGCGGTGGGTCTTCTCTCAGCCCTGCCACCCTCAAAGGCACGCTTGGTAGGGACATGGAGAGAGGGCCTTCTCAGTGGCTGCTCCCAGATTTTGGAACTCCCTAGAGAAGTTAGACTGGCTCCCTGTTTGCTGTCCTTCCACTGGCAGGTGAAAATGTATTTCTACAGCAGGCCCAGCATCAAAACACTGTTTGACAGCTGGTATATACTCTTAATGTAAACCCTTTTAGGGGGTAAAAATAAAGAGTGCCTGGATCTTTAATTGTTGTGGGGTTTTTTTTGGGGGGGGGGAATAGTTCTTGGACACCAGAAGGAGCACGACACTACTGACCTGCAGTTCACGTGGACCAAGAACAAAAAGTGAAGCAATATCTCCTGTTGATAAACTCTCCTTATTTGTTCATCTTGTACAAGGGATATCCTGTTTGCAGCATACTCATTCATGTTTGGTATGTCGGCGATAAGCATCAAGGTCATCACTTAGTATGTCCTTTTGAACAAGGCTTTAAAAAATCTTCCGAAGGAGTTGCAGAGCTTTTAACCCCCCACCTCCCACTCAAAATACAGGGACTGGGGGTGAGGGGAAGAAACTTGTTTTTGTAACTAGTTAACAAGAGATTTTAAGTATTCCAGCAGTGTGGTGGAATTTCTGATACTGTATAGGAAATTTAAGTTCATTTATCCTAAACGCTGTACTTTTAATCACATTATATTGTAGCTCATGGAATACAGAAAATACAAAGTTTGATAACATTGTAGAAACTAACTTGCTCATTGGATTATAAGCTCTCATAGGCAACTTCATGTACAGTGCAATTACCTCTATATGTTAACTCCTGTTCATCTCCTTCTGTGATCTACTAGTCTTCTACTTGCAGAATCATCTTTAGCATTAAAAAGAATGCTCTAAAAGAGGATTAGACAAATCTGCAGAGGACTGGGCTATTAGTGGCTACTAACTTCAGTGGTGGCTATATTCTGTTTTCGCTGTCAGAGTCAATGTGCCTCTGAATAACAGTTGCTGGAAACTGCAGGTGAGCAGAGTGTCCTTGCAAACATGTCTCAGTCAGCTTGGATAGCTCAGTTGGTAAGAGTGTGGTGCTGATAATGTCAAGGTTGCAGGTTTGATCCCTGTATAGGACAGCTGTGTGTTCCTGCATTGCAGGGAGGTTGGACTAGTTGATCCTTAGGGTCCCTTCCAATTCTATGATCCATCTTGCAGGCTTCCCACAGACATCTTGTTGGCTAGTGTGAGAACAAGGTGGGTGGACTAGATAAGCCATTCACCTGATCTACCTGGCTAGTCTTAATGTTTCCATGTAATATTTTGCTTCATAGGCAAATAAGAAGAAGAAGAAGAGAAGAAGAGTTTGGATTTGATATCCCGCTTTTAACTACCCGAAGGAGTCTCAAAGCGGCTAACATTCTCCTTTCCCTTCCTCCCCCACAACAAACATTCTGTGAGGTGAGTGGGGCTGAGAGACTTCAGAGAAGTGTGACTAGCCCAAGGTCACCCAGCAGCTGCATGTGGAGGAGCGGAGACACGAACCCGGTTCCCCAGATAACGAGTCTGCTGCTCTTAACCACTACACTACACCATAATAGTGCTCTATGCTAATCATATTTAGGAGACACTTAAGAGTCTAACAAAAGAACAAGGGGACTGATTTAGTTTCAGAAAGGGAACCCGCTTCACCTAACCTACAGGGGTTTTTTGTTCATTTGTTTATGTATGTATCATAAGTATACATATTCCACGTATATAACAAAGTCCTCTGAGCATGTCCTATGAACCTAATGAAAATAAATTCCAAAATCACTCGCCATGGTGAACTGGTGTCATTAGCCACTGGGTGGAGCAGACTAGATCTGTCTAGAACTTCATGTAACAGAAGAGTGTTTAGCATAGGTACAGTACTGGGTGTATGTATAAACAATGGAAATCACATGTTTGCCACTGCATAAGTTGTTGACTGGTTCTTTGACAATGTGATTCATGTGTATAACTTTTATATGGTACCAGAAGTTAAATATTTAAACATCCATCTGGGCAATATTCGAAAACATTAGCCCAACCTTATGTGCTTAATTTTATAATTTCAAGATGTGGAAGGAAAAATTCAGCTGAACAATTTAAATTTAATTCATAGGGTTCCCCCCCTTCTTTTTTGTAAATTTTAAACTCTCCATAGGGACAGATTGCTTATTAACTCCACCCTAAGGCTACAGATTGTGCAACATAATTGCCTCCATGATCTCACCTTCTGTCATTCTTTACTACTTAACTGCATAACTGGACTGAAAAGTAACTGGCTGTACTTTTTTTTAAGTTTGAAAAAGCAGCTTAGTCAGTTTATATATTTGCCCCTGCATATGTGTTCTGGGGTTTTGTTGTTAGCAAAACACACACCCTCAAATTGTGTACAGTGAAATAAATGTCATGTGCAGGTAATGTAACCTAACTCCCAGTTGTCAGAAAAAAATCAAATTCAAGAGAGTGTTTGAGCTGAGGCACTTTGAAAAGCACTCCCATCTAAAATACTGCTTTCTCTTCCTAGGTCAGAAAATGTAAAATTATACATGGGAGCTAAACACTTGAGGGTCCACTGCTTCTTATGCTAAGATTTTTCCTTATTCCTGGTTGGCAACTACTTTTCAACAGGGTCTGTACTTGAACTGAGCAAGGACTGGAGGGCCAAAAACGTTAGCACACACTCCAACTCATGCACAAGCTGCATCGCAGACAAACAACATTTTAATCCTTTCTTCCCCTAGAATGAATATCGGCAGGGGCTTTGATGGTACTCTCCTGTTACACGTTACAGGAATCAGTAGGAGGAATTCAGACTGTGTTTCCCCATCATCACCATCTCTGCCTTATAGCATGAAATCATGTTGTCTTACCCGCTGATGCATTTTGCGCTCTTTCAGTTCCTTCTCTGTGGGATTGTTGCCAGCAATGACTGTGAAGGCACCTTTATTACTGATGTGACCATCTCTGTTTCGTTTCGTCTGAGAAATGCACGTTTTGTCCAGGCTCTCCAGAGCTGTCCCGCGCATTGGTAGCTCTGTGAAAACATCTTCCTCCTCCTCCTCCTCTTGATCTTCTGGCAAAGAAGCTTCTATGTTTGTCACCTGGCCAATCTGAATTTTGGAGTTAATCCTGTGCCGTGAAGATCTTAAATGTGAACATGTGCAAGAATTTAACCTGTGTATTAATTGAATGGTTTCAGGAGCTCTGCCCAGTTTCTTGTCAGAGTTTGGTCTAGGAAGAAACTGGGAAGGGGGCTGGGCTGGATTGTCTGTGGCTTTGTAATTTGAGGAATATAATAATTCTCCATCCAGCTGGTTTTCCTCAGGCTCTCCATCAACATACAGCTGGCCAATAACTTTGGTAAGTTCCAAGGATATTTCACTGTATGTCAAGTGAGACATAAATGAAGGTCTTGGAGCTGTTTCCAGAAAACGACAATGGATCTCCCCTTCTATTTCTTCTTTTATCTCCTCTGAAGTCTCAAGTGGTTTGTCAGTTTTAGCAGACCTAAAGCAAGACATCACCTCCTCCTGATCGAATGGCTGCACTTCTGTTCCATCAAGTTTAATCCATCAGAGAAGGCCAAACTCCATTTCATTGCTAGACATCTTGTGAAACATTCCTTATGCAGTGAAGTCTTTCATTTATTTATTGGGAGCTACATTCTTTTAGTTACCTGGAGAAGCGCGGACATTATCCAAGACTCCTTTGTTCCTGAAATTCAAAATACTACATTAGAAATGTTACTGCATGTAAACTCAATCTTAAGATTCAAACCTTCAGGCTTCTTGGTAGACTTTGACCTTGTCATTTGTCCCCCACCAAAAAAGAGAGAAAAGAAATGATAAACAAAGACATGTATGCTGTGATTCTTCATAAGAACAGAATGTTGTTTAGAACACAGAATTCATCTTCCTGAGAATCTTGGGCTCTTGGGCAGTGCCCTATGAAGTGTTAGGTTGTATATACATCATACATATTTAAAGCACATGGCTTCCCAAAGAATCCTGGGAACTGTAATTCGTTAAGGGTGATGGGAATTGTAGGTCTGTAAAGGATAAACCACAGTTCCCATGATTCTTTGTAGAAGTCATGTGCTTTAAATGCACGGTGAGTATGTAGCCGTAGACGGATGGGTGGCTGAATAAAGATGGCGCTAGATAATGGTTGGCTGAACACGAAACATCTACAGGTTCCCCCTCCTCTTTTTACATGTGCAGCTACAGAGATGTCATGATTTGTTAAACCACAGTTTCCCTCTGATATCAGAACCAAGAAACTGCGCATTACATGCTTCTTACAAACCAGTATTAGAAACCACAGTATTACCCAGGTTTATTGCAATCCAAGTTTGTAGGAAGTGATTAAACCATAGTTTCCTAGACTGAGCATACTGGGGAAACTGGCTGAATAAGCCAGGAGGTTTCTGCAATCAGGCACATGAGAAGGGAAGGGTTTGCTGGAGGAGGGAGTTCTTAAGCTCATTGCTTGTCCCTGGTGCACCAAACCATAGTTTGTTGGACTGGGACTGGCCACTATGCTGTAAACCGTGTTTGCAACAGAAAGCACAATATAGGGCCAGTTAAGTGTCTTTGAATACCCTCATACACTCCTCAGGAACCTGACCTAGGATGGCTATTTCACAACCCACAAAGCATGCAATCTCACGTTTTCTTAACTAAGATAAGCTTAAAGCTTTCTTGAAAAAAGATCACAAAAAACTTGTTAAACCCAAAAAGCACAGTGAAGTTATCATTGTCTATAAAAAGATAATATGGGGAAATGAATTTGGGGTATAGACTTGTCTTCATTTTATTAAAATAATTCTCCCTGTGTAGTCATACTTAATTTAGGAAATATTTCTGACCTAGCAAGAAGATCATACAGAATCACACATTTCTGCAACTGGATGATTATGTGGCTGCACAAAAATACACAAACATTTATAAAAGCACCTAATTCCATACATTGAGAATGGCATAAATTGAGGAGTAGAGCCAGTGAAATGAGTTGGACTTACATTGATCTACAGTGACTATGACTAAGTCAAATAAAACCCCAAAGTATTTATTTTTAACCTAGCACTCATTTTCATATTATCCATTTGGTTTTTTTTTTTAAAGGAAAGCATATTTTGGGTGGTTTATTGCTTTATGGTATCTGTTAAGATAATTGTTCTGTAAACAGAATCAATGTGTATTGATCACCTGGTACACTTTCGTTGTCGTTTTGCCCTTAAAAGTAAGTACATCAAGGATTGTTATTTTTTTTACTGAACCTGCATGCTTGAAGCGAAAGTTAACTGCAAATTAACTTTTAACAAATAGAGCTTGCTAGTTTCCACTCATCATTTGATAGTTACTTTTGATTTCTTAAAAACATTTTTATTGCCCCTAAGAGAAATAAACATGTAGAGAGGAAAAACCCACAAACCAAGGGACTAGAAATAATGCATCTGTTATGGATAATTTTACCTGCTCTGTTCTGCAAGACAACCCCAAATTCAATTTTTTCCATGAGTGCAATAGTAGGTTTCAGCAGCTGAAAGATCTTCCAAATGTTGAGGCAGAACAGAAAAGGGGGTATGAACAGTTCCTTAACAAAAGGCATTTCAGTTTGCTTGCTATACAGGAACTCTGTCAACAGAAGTATGTGTGAAAATCCCTGAGGCTAGAAACAGCCTTCTGCAAGCACTGGCCAAGTTATTCTGAGAAAGAAGACAGAAAAGAAGGGGGAAAGGGATGGGAAGCAAGCATGCTTGAAAGGAACAAAAAAAATCACTTCTAAAAATATAATTGTGACCTGATTCTTCATACTGTCAGGCCATTGCACGACTCCTTTTATCACTTGAAGCACCTGGAGTCAGTTTTCACACTGAATGCATCATTAATGCGTTTCTGTCAGGTTTTGGACGAATGGCTCGAAAATTTCTTTTCATGCAGCATTTTTTACATTTACTTGAACCAGATAAGAAACTAATGCGGTGGAGGGTGGAGAGCACCCTTTCCCCCACAGACAAATAAAAATGGGAGCTGTGGACCTGTTTTTGGTATTGTTTTTGTGGTGCTGACATCATCCAAGAAGCTGTGGGTGGAAAAAGCATGCTGCCAGAATTGATTGTGGATATGATCGATAGATTATGCCCTTGAAATTGCACGGGCCTTGAAACTAGACTGTAGCAGCCTATAATTAATTAGGAGTTTATGCTGGAAAATCTGCTGATTGGAAGGAGCACCTTTAAATATTTCAGGGGGTCTATTGCTGATCCCTGGAGTCTCCTGGTTCTGCTGCTTTCCCCCCTCTAAGCATATTAAGCAGTAAGAAGAGAGAAGAGACTGGTTCAGCTAGAATTCTAGAGACCTAGGAAGCTGCCTTATACCAAGTCAAACCAGCAATCCATCTAGCTCAATGCTGTCAACACTGACTGGCAGCAGCTCTCCAGCCTGGTTTTCCAGTCCTACCTGGAGACGGCAGGAATTGAACCTATATGCAAAGCAGTTACTCAACCACTGAAGGGTGGCCCTTTCCCAATTCTCCGCTTGGCTTGCACTCTCCTTCTGGGTGGCAGTGCAGTTTGGGATCAGATAGAAAGAGGGCAAGTGACTGGGCAGTGGTGAGGTGGAGAGTGGGCCCATAAATGTCTCCCGGTGCAGGCATTTTGCTCAGTGGCTCCCCAAAATCTGGAGCCAGCATGAGACTTGTCTTTGTCTTTGCACAATGAAAGTCTTTACCCACATAAGACAAAAATTTTCCATGTACTTGCTCTTGTCCCCATTTTATGCTGCAATGAAAAAAGCAAAATAATTATTTTTTAAAAAAACTCCAACAACAACCGTCAGTTAAAGTAATAACTAGACCTGGCCTTTTTATGTTCTCTTCCATATTTTGTGATGTCACTTCTGTTCTGCGTTTGGGAGCTAGAACCCCCCCCCCCCCGGTATTGGCTCTGTGCCTAGAGAGAAGGTGGTTTTCCTGTCACACACAGGTGGACTGGCCTGCTCCTTTCACACTGACTGCAAATGGAAGGTAATACTGCAAGGTTATGAGCAGAGTTCAACGGAGAGCCACAGTAAGCCGCCTCTAGGCCATCAGTTCACTTCCTACCTTTACATATTCTTTAAATCCCCTTGCCAAAATAAATATGGGGCTCTTAAAGTCTTTCATTCTAGCCTCCTTTGTAGTTCCCCCTCCAAGCTGTTGTCTTTACTCTGCACCATATTTTGGTTAGTTTTAGGCAAGGCTTGCAAACAATGCCTTGTTGGTCTGGATGAAGTTGCTGGGTACAAGCTGTGCAATGTCCACTTTCAGGTCTTTAATCAGCAAACTGTTTTCACAGGTGAAAGCCTGCTCTGCACCAAACAACATCTAGCTTAGACCAAATGTGACAATTACAGATTTATCAGCCTTTGAGGCATATTTCATAATTAATGTCAATGAAGTGCAATACAGGAAAGAGAAATGCCCATCAGCCTAACGTCTTCAGTATTTTTCTCTCCCTTGACAGCGCCTTTAGTAACAGTTTCCAAGTGTGCCTTATCATACTGTTAAGAAAGATGATGCTTCTCATCCTTTTTGATGAAGCTACACTGTGCGCTGCATTCACAGAAGGGATATTCCTTATAGCTGACAAGTCATTAATCCAGTGTTGACAGCGAAGCAGGGCAAATTTAATTTATTCCTTGGAGATTTGAGAGTGACTAATCTCAGGTGCTGACCCCAAATGACAAGTGGCAAGAACCCAGTGGCAGTTTTCAATCTGTTAGCAAATATATATATATATTTAAAAAATCAATAACTGTATTTGGTTCTAGTTACAGGTGGGTAGCCGTGTTGATCTGCCATAGTCAAAACAAAATAAAAAATTCTTTCCAGTAGCACCTTAGAGACCAACTAAGTTTGTTCTTGGTATGAGCTTTCATGTGCATGCACACTTCTGAATTTGGCTGGGACAAATGTATATATTCTGTATTTGGCTGGGGTATGTTCAGGCTGCTCTGAGCAATTCTGATAGCCTGGATAGCACTTAGCACCTCTGAGCATGTACACAAAGTTGCACACCATCACTTGGCCCAGATGTGACCTAAAAGCAGGAACATGGAGTTGGTGTAAAGCAGCTCTGAAAAGGCAAATTCTGTGTAAGGGATCATTATGAAAAGGATTAAGGAAATAGCCACAGCCAATAATATCAGGGGTAGCCGACCCATGGCTTGCAAGCCATATTTGGTCCCTCAAAGGTTTTGGTTTTTGGTGGCCCCTCAAGACCTCTCTAGATTCCATGGAAGATGTGTACTAAGTTCTAGGAGCATAGCACTGTAAACACTGTAGGCACCTGAAGATGATATGGATCCCCAATTGTACATACAGACCATATACGTGGAATATTCTTTGGATGTAGGCACCATTCCCATCTTCCATTCAAATGGTGGAGGAGCAGGAACAGGAGACACATCTTCTTTCTGTCCATGATCCACATATGTAGTGAGCACATTCTGAAGGTGTGAGCAGGGCTATTGGATATCAAGGACCTAGTTTGTCCTATTTGCTTCTCTTACTACTTAGACTTATCCTGATGTTTGGTGTTTCTGTCTCCAGCAACAACGTTAAGAAGCCTGGCCTAGAGGCTTTGATCAGCCTCTGGACTGCAATGCAGGATAACAAAGCAATTCTTTGTTCATTTGAGTCAGAATGTTGCCAGGAGGCAACTGTAGTTCTGACCTCCACATGCAATCACTGATGATCCTATCCACGATGGCTATACTCTTCTTCCACAGCCAATAATAATAATAATAATAATAATAATAATAATAATAATAATTTATTATTTATACCCCGCCCATCTGGCTGGGCCTCCCCAGCCACTCTGGGCGGCTTCCAACACAATATTAAAATACAATAATTCATCAGATATTAAAAGCTTCCCTAAACAGGGCTGCCTTAAGATGTCTTCTAAAAGTCTGGTAGTAGTTGTTCTCTTTGACATCTGGTGGGAGGGCATTCCACAGGGTGGGTGCTACTACCGAGAAGGCCCTCTGTCTGGTTCCCTGTAGCTTGGCTTCTCGTAATGAGGGAACCGCCAGAAGGCCCTCGGTGCTGGACCTCAGTGTCCAGGTAGATCTATGGGGGGTGGAGGTAGTATGCTTCTGAATACTAGTTCCTGGAAATTGCAGGAGAGGAGAGTGCTGTTGTGCTCAGCTCCTGCTTGCGGGCTTCCCAGGGGCATCTGGTTCTGGTTGGCCACTGGGGGAACAGGATGCTAGCCTAGATGGGTCAAAGTCTTGATCCAGCAGGAGTTTGAGAATGGGGCATGTTATTGAAGGGCAGTTTGGGAATGGGGAGGAGGGAAAGTGCTGGCCTGTGAGGAGGGGTGCTTGGCTGTTTTGGTATAAGGAGGGATGGGGCCACATTTAGAAAACTCGACTCCTTGAACCTATTTAGGCCTAGGGAGAAGTGTTTGATTGAGTTGTATTGTGGGGGAATAGCAGAAAATAAAGAAAGGAATCCTAAAAATCCAGATGTGGATTCGTCATGTCTGGATTTTTAGGATTCCTTTTTTTAATTCTTGATGCAGTATCAAGAGGATTTGTTGGCTATTCTTCATGAAATGCTAGTCAGGGTGTGAGAGCAGATGGAACATGTTATTTTCAATGTGTAGGGTATCTAGCTTCTTCACCTCACAAATAGAAGGATTTTCATTTCACAAAAGCAGAGGTGCATTAATGGGAAGGGACTCTTCCTTTCAGCAAGCAACCATGCTGAATACAGCCCATAATGTTCCTGAATAGCAGACAATTTCTAGCAATTAATGGAAGAGCAGCACAAGATCTTTTCACCCCACGAAAGGAGAAACCTGGAAGGCCTAATGAAAGAAAATGTCTAAAATGATGTTTTGCATAATTTCAATTATATGCTAGACCTTTCACGTTTACAGTAAAGACCATAATCTCATAAACCAAATATTCATATGCAGAAAACCTTCCATTTAAATGAGCCGACTTGATGTACCTTGCATGAACACATTTGTTATAATAATTGGGAGCTAAACTCTAAAATCTTCACTCAGGCAAAATGACTATTAGGTAAGATTTCAATCTCTTTTTACGCCTTTTATGTGTCTGATTTAATAACTTGAATAATCTCTAATTTTGACCATTTGTTTCCACCAGCCTACTTCATGATTTCTTTTATCTCTATAAGTAGGTGAAGGTTAATCATGGAAAAAGAATATTAATTAACAGTAAACCTTGGAGATGATTTCTGATTGCATCAATATAGAGTATATGTAGTACCCAAATCAAGAAGTGGGTAAGTGGCTTATGCTGTCACTTGATGATTAAATGTCCGTTTCTCAGAGACCAAATTGAAGTTGAGGAGAGGCAGAATTAAAAATACTTTTGCTTTTGTTTTTAAAACAGTACAGTGGTATCTCTGGTTACAGACTTAATTCATTCTGGAGGTCCGTTCTTAACCTGAAACCGTTCTTAACCTGAGGTACCACTTTAGCTAATGGGGCTCCCGCTGCCACCGATGCGTGATTTCTGTTCTCATCATGAGGTAAAGTTCTTAACCCGAGGTACAACCTCTGGGTTAGCGGAGTCTGTAACCCAAAGTGTTTGTAATCCAAGGAAGGTGCGATTTGCAGCAAAGAAGTGGTGTGCTTAACCACTTTCCACACTTTCCATGTCTTGCTTCTTTTCAACTGCAGTACCAGGCAGACCCCCACCTCCCCCAGCCCATTTTATTTCTACCAAGCATCCCTGGTTGCAAAACAACCTCAGACACCTTGTAACACGCCTACTGGTGATAATCTCAGAATGATAGTGAATGATTATTTTTCTCCTGTACTTAAAGTTGCAGTTCCAATTCCAGAATAAAATTTTAAAAAATGAACTCTCATGTAATTCAGCCTTACCGTAGCCTAGTGATACACAAAAACCTGCTCTGTGGTTAGCCAGCATAAAGATGGTGAAGCATGCTAAAACAAGGGCCAACCCTGCTTTTTAACCCACCCTACCAGCTACTGATTTAAGCAATAGGCATGGGCCAACTCACGTGATAATTCCTCTATCCAGGACCAGATCTACAATGAGGCAGAGGCAGTTGCAGAGAGGCAGGGAGTGGACAAAGCTAGGAGTGCCATGTTAGAAATCTTTAACAGCCCGGGAGCCTTCTGCTATTAAAAGATCCCTACACTCTGTATTTGCACTGTTTAGTTTACCTGTTTAGTTAACCTTTTCCCAATCTCTCAGACAATCAGGTCTGAATTCTAATGCAAAATATTCATGCTAGAACCTGATTATAACCCTGAGCTAAAATCCCAAGTGGCATCAGTCTATGGTATCTGAAAGTATTTGCCAGAAACATGTCAGGACTCCGGCACAGTACAAATCGCCCCATAAATTCTGCACTTACACAACATTAATGACTTCATCGTAAAAGCATGTGTTAAGGATCAAGCAAGTGGAAACGCTCAGTAAATACACTGAATGTTTTACATTGTTACTGGTGGGTGTTCCTTCTGTCTGTTCAACAAGTGTCCCAGGATTAATGCAAGGGCAAGAAGTGTCAGGCAAATTATAACTCTGCAAGTTATTTACGGAACAGAAATTGCCACTCTCCAATTTCCATTCATGAAGTAATTCCATACCACAGAACTATCAGACCAAACTGGCAGAACTGCAGACGCTATTTCAAATTCCCTATTGTTCCATGACAAAGCATATACAGTGGTACCTTGGGTTACAGATGCTTCAGGTTACAGATGCTTCAGGTTACAGACTCCGCTAACCCGGGTTAAGAACTTTGCTTCAGGATGAGAACAGAAATCACGCGGGAGCGGCACAGCAGCAGCAGCAGGCCCCATTAACTAAAGTGGTACCTCAGGTTAAGAACAGTTACAGGTTAAGAACAGACCTCCAGAACGAATTAAGTTCTTAACCTGAGGTACCACTGTACAAGGCCCATATAAATGAGAGAAAATCCTTTTCCAGTTGCGTATATTCATTCAAATTGCCTGTTGTTTGTGAGCAATAAAGTAGCACAAAGCAGAAAATGTGCCGCACTAATTATATAGATGTTTTCCTTCTGATGGGTTTCTGAGGTCACCACATGCTCCAAAGCTCTTTCCCTGGCCATCATTTGTGCACTTAGCTTCACATGAACACCCAGAGAAGTGAAAGGGATTTGTCCCTGCAAATTTTTGTTTTGCTTGTAGGTTTCTCAGACACACCTGGTTGGCTGTGGTGGGAAATGGAATGTGGCCTGATCCAACAGAGTTCCTCTTACATTTTTAGGGAAAACAAATGTTCCTAAATATATATATTTTTTCAAATAAGCATGATGGATAATTGATTTCAGTGCACTGCACTGTTAACCTCAGTCCCTGACCCATTTTAGTCAGAAATATATCACCCATTGATTTCAATGGAACGCTTTCAGTCAATGGAATATAAGGGAACTCATTCCAAGCGAGCATGTATAGGAGAGGGATAGACTGTTACACATCCTCATGACATCAACCCTTTGAGCATTATCTTTGTACAATCCACATAGAGGCTGTGCAGACAAAACAGCTTGATGGGCTGACCCACGGGTTTTTAACTAGCTGGTTCATCATCAAATATCCTTTGATATCAGTCAACTACAGGTGCTTCATGGTAAATTGAATAATTTGGTAATGTATTTAAAGTAAGTGAAATGCTGCATTACGATAAATGAGAGATCTACTAATCCTGTTAGGGGCTAAAGGCAAGGAAAATATTCCTGTATAACTTCCATACGTACACAAGTTAGATTTGCTCACCCCAAATGCTGACTCCATTTTGTCAACTTTGACTAATGCTCTGTCTGTGACTAATTGCATCTTGCCCTACTTTTAAATCTAATTTCATCTACTCTCTGAGCCATTTCCAAAGCTCTAACAAAAGAGAGGAATGTTAATGAAACACAATAGTCTACAAATGTATAAATCTGCAATCATGTGTATATCCAATAATTTTACTGATGTATTTTAGATTTTATCATCTCGGTACATTGCCATCTGTAATAAAACGCATTATGGGGAGACGAAAGGGGTAGGGTTATACAGTACAAGGCTTTTATCTATGTTTTTATGTTCTTTATTCCAGTACAAAGCAAAATAATCATATCTGAGCCCCCAGCATAGCCCCTAGCGGAATTTTCAAATGGCTGATACTAATTATGAGCTGTTCAGTTTACATCTAAGCTGAAATAGGTTTCCTCCCAAAAATTCCCAGAGGAGAGCTGCCAGACCTTAAAGACTAAGGGTACAATCCAGCCCCTTGATCTGCTTGCTGGGTGGAGTTATGGTAGAGGCCAACCCATAGCAGTTCTGCCAGCCTTAGCCTTGGCTGGCACAGAGCCCTCCATTCCACCCACCCAATGTGCAGATGGGTGGAAGGAAGTATTGCTGGTAGGCTTTCCAGGAGTGGTAGCCTGCAGAAATCCCTCCAACAGGATGTTCCAGGGAGGGGCAGGGGCTGAGCCACCCCAGGATCCACTAGATTCCAAGCCAGCCCCGCAGCTTTCACTTGATGGCATCAGGCCCTATCCATGCTGATTGCTTTGCCAGCTGACATAGCCCAGATCAGGCTTTCCTTCTCACTTTCTACCCTGAACAGGATGAATGACGGCTATGCCACTCTGCCCAACCTTGCTGCTGTCTGGCCAGGGACTAGATCACTCTGGCCAGCTGCCCACAACACTCTTTTGACCTTTTTGTTGCAAAAAACTAGCACCCCTCTGGAAACTCTCAAAATTTTTTTTTGTCAATTTAAATGTGATTATATCCTCAGTAGGCTTTTAAGTTTAGATCCATCTGTACCATCATCTAGGTGGGGACAGGTTTCTGCCAAACAAACTGGGGAGCTGGGTTTGAGAATGGATGCTGTTAGGAATGGCTGCGTTGGAACTCATAAGTCTAAGCCAATTTTAGATGGCTCTTTGTGTGCACAGAGTATAACAACACAAGCCGAGCCCTGCTGGATCAGATCAAAGACCCATCTAGTCCAGCATCTTGTTTTCCCTTCGTGATTCGTAGCAAGTGGTATTCAGAAGCATACTGCCTCTGACACTGGAGACAGAACATAGCCAAATTGGCTAGTGCCATTGATAAGCTTATTCTCCATGAAGATGGCTAATCCTCTTTTAAAGTATCCAGGCTGGTGGCATCACTGCGTCTTGTGGCAGCGATTTCTGAAGAAGTGCTTTCCTTTATCTGTCCTGATCTTCCAACATTCGGCTTCATTGCATGGGTCTGGGATTCTACTATTATGCAAGGGTGATCCCCATTACTGCTTCCATGTTTGCAAAATTTACACCGTTTCTCTAGATTTCTGTCACTTGTTAAAAACAGAATTCTGGGGAAAACTGATTTTGTTTACTTAGGATGCACTATAATGGGTCATTAAAAAAAAAACCTGACAAGAAACCAGTGCGAAAGTTAATTTACAAAACACAAAGCCAGACAGCTGCTCTGATAACTCGTTTTCTGCCCTGTTCAGGGGCGCACTTAATTTTGAGTGTTATTGGGTGTTTAACCAAGCCTACGTCAGTGTAACAGCACACTCTGCCAGCTGTTAGAAATGTTTGGCGATGGTGCAAGTCTGATCTGGCAAGTCAACATGGGCAGCTGACGAGGATGAAAAATGACAGTTATGTGAAAAAGAGAATGATAACCATATGGCACCAGTATTATGCTAATACTTTAGATCTGAGGCATTATTTGGTTAGGCTTAATTTGAATGCTCCACATTTACAGACAATTTAATTATTGTGTAATTTTATACCCAATTAAGTTTTGATCTTCCATATTGTACTAACTGTAGGCTTTCCATTCAGCAGGAATGGATATCTGAACAAAGCTGGGTGAGCAATGAGCATATAGGCTTGCGGCCTGTCATTGCTATCGGTACACTATTCTGCATGCTTTATTTGCAGATTTTACTGTGTGGGCTATGTTTTTACACTGTTGAAGCTCAAAAAGAACTCTTTCACAGATGCTAGGTTCTTAGCCCCTCACTTTGAAGGAAGATTATACAATGGCTTTGCTAATATAGCTAAACACAGAACCATAGCAATTTGCCTCTTTGTGTCAATTACAGGTTGAATCCATGTGGTGTCCCCTCACTGGGGGAAGGCTTATTTGATCCAGTAGAACGGGGATTAAGGACTCAGCTACATTAGTTTTTTTATTTAAAGAGTTATAAATGCGTTATAACACAGTGACACCAAATGGCGCTGTAGAGTTCAATCCTTCAGCAACGTGATTTCCCATTAAGAGCTTTACAACGTGTTTTCCTGAAACTTTTTCTGACGTTTCTAGATCCAGCCCAGGCCAATCTTCAGTGATTCCTGCGCCTGTCCAATCTTCAGTGATTCCTGCACCTGTCCTTCACTCCCCTTCCTCTGTTTTAGTTTGTAAGCCCCTCAGGGCAGAGACCTGCCCTCTTATACTATGTAAAGCGCCGTGCACATTGATTCAACAACAAAAACACCACAAACTAATACAATAGCCATGGAGAGACAATGGCAGAATTAAGCACCATCTTTAAAAAACCTCAAAGCAAACCTCAAAATCTCAAAGCAAAGTAAAAACTGCGCGTAAGACTAACTCTTTATAAAAAGGGTTTCACTGTACAGTGGAAAGCTACAAGGTGGAAGCAAGGGCCAGGGGGAGCTTCCCTTTGGAGGGACTTCCAAAGGATCTCTCGACTCCAACCAAATGTACTGGGTCAATGGGACATACAACAGCGGCAGCCTTTGATGACCTTAATGAGCAGACAGACTCAAATGGGAGGATGTATTCCAGGCTATCCAGGTCCCAAAACATAAATGGATTTAAAGGTCAGCAGCAGTACTTTGAACTGGGCTCGGAAACGAATCAGCTGTTTTCAGCAAGGGAGTTGCATGCTTCAGATAAGCAGTGCCAGTTAACAACTTGGCTGCAGCATTCTGGACCAATTAAAGTTCCCAGACATTTTTCAAAGGCACCCATACATACAACACATTCCAGAAATCTAGACATGATATAAGTAATTAGTGATGTTCCACCTCTGTATTTGACTGCAGGCATTTATTATCCTTAGATAGGGCAGGTAAAATCTAGTCAGTGTCCCTAGTTTTTAAGTTGAATTGGGCCACATTACATTTTTTAATTTTATTTCATGACATGAAGGTTTAGGTGCAGCTTTCTTTCCTCAGGTGCATGGCTGTGCAAATGAACTCCCCTAAGAATTCTGGGGCGTTTCCTCCTTTCTGTCTCTATCCCAAAGGGGTTCATCCCTAATATTCCATCGTGTAATAATCCTCCCAAAGCAAAGCCCTTATCTCTGCAGTACTGAAGGATGATATCACTGCTAGGAGTTCAGCTGTCTAGGCAGCCAGTGCATTCCTTCCTGGTATCCTCCGGGATGAAAAGTCAAGTGTGTGTGTGTGTGTGTGTGTGTGTGTTGATGTGGGGGAGGCATAGCCTTGGTTACAACACCTGTCAGCATGGCGATAGCATGATGCATTTTTCAATGTCCTAACCTGTAGAGGCAAGGAAGACCGAGAGCAGCCCAGGAGACAGATTGCCGCAGGGGTGTCAGGAGCTGCTGGGACGAAAAAGGAGCAGCTATGTCCACTCCAAACACATTGGGTAAGCTGCCAAATATTTTAAAAATCACTCCATCTGGCAGAAAGCCACAGTATTTCGGCTGTAGCGTGGGATGTTCTAAAGCCCTTTAGCTTTGACATCTCAGTTTGCTGCTGCCATTGTTGGCTTTCAGATGAACATGAGATGCTGTATCTTCCCAGGGGTGGGGAAACTTCCCCAGCCCAAGGCTGAAGGCTGAGCAACCTTCTGAGGGGAAGATGCCAGAGGCAAAAGCAAACAGAAACGCAAATGTGGGATTTATTTATTTATCACATTTAAAGAGCACCTTAATCTTCCAAGAATCCTGAGGTGGTGTACATCAGTGCCGGGTTACCAAATAGGCAGAGTAGGCATTGGCCTAAGGTCCCCACGCCTTTTAGGGGCCCTGCAACAATGGATTGTGTAATAAAATTGGTTTATTAAAATGGTTGGTTGGTAAGATCAAAAACGTATTGTGAGGGCCCGCCCCATGATTTTGACGGTTAGAATCCTCCACAGGGTTTAATTTGGCACCTGTGTACATGGTGTCATCCTCACAACAATCCTGTGAGGTAGGTTAGGCTAAGAGATGGTGAGTGGCTCAAGGTCATCCAGTGATCTTTATGGCTGAGTGGGGATTCAAACCCTGGTCTCCCAGGTCCTGGTCCAACACTAACCAATACGCCACAATGGCTCATTTGCCAGTAGGCTATTTTCTTCACACTTACATACCGCTCTCTAGCCTCCATCCAGGAAAACCAGAAGCTTGATCAGCATTCAAGAACACACTCCAGCCAGACAAAAACACTTGAGGGTGTTAAGCAAGGCTGGTGAGGGGTATGGGTGTGTATCCTGGGGGGAGAGTCCTGAGAGGCCTACATTTAGCCCTGTTGGTCTGAGGTTCCCTACCCCAGCTAAGCATGATGCTAGATGGACACACCTGGACCTTTCCTACTGTCCTGCTGCCCTTCCTTGTAGCATGTCATAGAAATGAAATGATAGTGGTTCCTCAAGCAGACATTCCCACCTCAGCTTCGCAAGTGGGGATACAGAACCTATGACTCTTCAGATGTTATGGAACTCTGAGGCAAGGGAGGGGAGCCAAGGAACCATGTCTCCTGGGAGAGGGGAAATGTAGAGAATTGAGGTGTGAATTCTGGAATGGCTGAATTCCCTAACCCTAAACTATCACGGCTTTTCCCTTTTAGTCACAGCTGCACTTTACACAAATGCATATGCTAATAGAATGACACTTGGAGATTGAAGGGGAGGATGGACAAACAAGCTGTGAGGACAAGCAGCAGCCTGGAGCCCAGGACCTGGCGAAGTAGGACAAGCTGGTTTGTCCTACTTTCTGGCTACAAGGCAAGGAAGGGCTGGGGACATAGCCCATTGGACTGCAAATCATGGACTTGAGAAGAAGTGGGGGAAAGCTAGGTGTGGAACACATTAGAGTGGGAAGGACAGTGGCAGAGCAACTACTTTCTAATCTATGCAGAAAGTCTCAGCTTCAGGTGTAAGAAGAACAGCTGCCAATCAGTGTGGGCAATATAAAGCTAGATGGGCCAGTGATTCGACTCAGTATATAGCGACTCCCTATGTTCCTGTACACTGTAAGTGAAGTGGGGTCGCTTTTCTTCCTGTAGATAGGAGAGAACCTTCACACTGGATGCTCTCAGATTACCAACAGATGCTGGACCATTCCGAAGGACCTGTTTATTGATTTATTTTCACAAAGTTTGCATGGAGGTTATATGGTGTCCACTGTTCATTGAGCATGCATTCCTATTTGTTATACAAAGGTTATACAATGTTGCATCAAATGATTTTTGGCTCACACTCTCCAGTGAATTTCCTGTCACTTTCCTTACAGTAAAAAGCTGCTTAGGGTGGGTTGTGTGTGTGTGTGCAGATTTTTTGTGCAGGACTGCAAGACAACCAAATTCACTTAATTGCACATCCTAAATTTGCCAGTATATGATTGAATCTTATCCAGATATGGGTGAGTGAAAGCAGCCACTATGTTACAGGAAAGGACAGGCAAATAAATGCTCAGTAACTTTCCCATTCAACGGCTGACATCACTTCACAATGTCCATAGACTTTAGCTGTTTGCACTCTTCCACTGACTCTCCACCCAGTGGACTTCCACTGCTGGTTTGGGAGGTGGTATGCACACAGTGTTAGCCACAATCCACATCTATCCTGTTGTTTCTTATGAAATAATACATTTTGATGGGCTTTCCCCCAAACCGGCTTCACTCCAAATTGAGAAAAACAACAACACAGCTGCTAATTTAAGTGGTTACAGCAATAGATTCCAGGTAATTATGACTGGATTAAAATTCCAAATGTAACCATCATACTAATCAACTTGTGTTCTGCTTTTGTATTCAGGAAGACCATCTTCTTGATCAGATTGGAAGACAAAGATTGCTCTGATCTTTCTTTGCTGCAGTATGCATCAGCATGTTTCAACTTGCTCTTTCAATCCAATTATCAATTAGAACAACTGACGAGTAGTGTGAATGCTGTGCTAATGGCTGCAATGTTATTTATAAACAGTTAAAGGCAGAGAAGTGCCATTTGAATTCCAGCTTGAGCTATATGCAGACCCAGAGGTCCCTAATGCACAATTTGTGGGCTGCAAAATAGAGGCCATTATTCTTAGGCTGCTGTTTGATTTGTCATGACAGAAGGAAATAGTATTCTGCCAAGTGTTCTCCATGACTGGTTAATTTAAATGGCATCTTAAATCCTACAGAGATGCAAGAGGATTTGATATTGTTCTCTTTTACATGTGTTCAGTGGCAGCAGGTATGCTTGGCATTGCATAGGATATTCAATTGCTTTAGTTTGCTGTGACCATCCTGCAGTCCAGGCTAGCACAAAGAGAAATGATTTTTTACTTATTTAATGGAGATTCTTTTTTTTTTAAAGTTTTTTTATTGCTTTTATTAATTACATCAACAAATTCACATAATAATAAAGATAATTCCATGACTTATTACAAACAATTGTGTATTCAAACATTTTCTTTGTATATCCCTATACTCTGCCGAGTATTGTGACTTCCCTCCCTTCCATCCCTGGGTTTCAGTCTTCTCATCATTCTCTCGCTTTAATTATTGTCCATTCACCATATGTACATTCTTAATTTGTTCTTATCTACATCTGTTATCAAATATTCTCACATTGCAAGTATTTTGTTGAAACCTGTTGGTGTTATCATTTTATTACCAGACTTTTAAAGATACTCAATAAATTTACTCCAGTCTGTTGTGACCTTTTGATCCCTCTGGTTTCTTATCCTTCCTGTTAATCTAGCCAATTCCAAATATTCTATTAATTTATTCCGCCAATCTTCAATTGTAGGTAGGTCCGGCATTTTCCATTTTTGGGCCAGCAAAATTCTTGCCGCCGTGGTAGCATAAAGAAATATCTTTTGGTCATTCTTTATGATGTCACTTCCCATTAATCCTAGTAAAAAGGCTTCAGGTATTTTGTGAAAAGTGTATTGCAACATCTTTTTTAGCTCATTGTATATTGCTTCCCAATATTGCTTTACTTTCTCGCACCCCCACCACATATGGAAAAAGTCCCCATCTTTCATCTTACACTTCCAACATTTCTTATTTCCTGTTCTATACATTTTGGCTAATTTGGTTGGGGTTATGTACCAGCGGTATAACATTTTCATCAGATTCTCTTTTAATACTGTACATGCCGTGAATTTAATGGTATGATTCCATAATTTCTGCCATCTATCATACTGAATATTATACCCCAAATCAACCGCCCATTTTATCATGGCCTCTTTCACAAGTTCATCCTTTGTGTACCACTCTAATAAGTAGTCATACATCTTGGTCAGCAATTTCCCTTTCCCTTCCACAATCTCCATTTGAAATTTAGATTTGCTTTTTTCGAAACCGCCTTTTCTTTTATCCTCCTTAAATATTTCATTCACTTGATGGTATTGTATCCATCCAGTCATTTTATCCATTACGGCCTCATAAGGTTTTAACTTCCATCCTTTATCTGAATCTACCAATAAGTCTTCATATGTAATCCAGACCTCTGCCATATTCACTTTTTTCACCGTCAGGATCTCTGTTGGGGATAACCATTTTGGCGTCTTCCTTTCTGATAAGTTTTTGTATCTTTCCCAGACTTCGTACGAGGATTTTTTAAATACATGTGTTAGGAATTCTTTGTGAACTTTAACTTTTTCCCTCCACAAATATGCATGCCACCCAAACCTGTTGTTAAACCCTTCTAGGTCCAATATGTCTGTATTTTTCAGCAAGATCCATTCTCTCAACCATATTAGACATGAGGCTTCGTAATATATTTTCAGGTCTGGTAGCCCAAAGCCTCCTCTTTCTCTCCTATCTACTAATATTTTTTGTTTTATCCTAGGCCGTTTTCCTTGCCATATAAATGTGGATAGTGTTTTTTGCCATTCTTTGAAAATTTTTGTGCCTTTAATTACTGGTATCATTTGGAAAAAAAACAATAGTCTGGGTAACACACTCATTTTGATAGCTGAAATTCTTCCCCAAAATGACAAATTCAATCTTCCCCACACCTCAATATCTTTTTTAATTTCTTTCCAAGTTGGTAAGTAATTGTTGTTAAATAAATTTATATTTTTCGCTGTTAAATTAATACCGAGATATTTTATCTGTTTAACCACTGACAGCCCAATTTTTTTTTCTAGCTCCTCACTTTCAGTTCTGTTCATATTTTTAACCAGCATTTTTGTCTTTCTTTTGTTCAATTTAAATCCTGCCAATTCTCCAAATTCCTCTATTTTTTCCAACATTTCTATAATGCTCTCTTGAGGTTCCTCTAATGTAATTACCAGGTCATCAGCAAATGCTTTAATTTTAAATTCTTTCTTTCCCACCTTGATACCTTTAATTGAGTCGGTATCTCTTATTTTGTTTGCTAATACTTCTAGAACCATGATAAACAGAAGTGGTGAAAGTGGGCACCCCTGCCTGGTGCCCTTTGTAATATTAAATGTCTTTGATAGTACATTGTTGATGATTAGTTTTGCTTTTTGCTCACTATATATTGCGCTAATTCCTCTCAGAAAGTTCCCTCTGATTTCCATCTTCTCCAAAGTCTTCTCCATGAACATCCACGACACGTTGTCAAATGCCTTTTCGGCATCTATGAAGATTAGCGCAGCTTTTTTATTTATTTTCATTTCTAAATACTCGATTATATCTACTATGGTTCTGATGTTTTCTTTCATTTGTCGGCCCGGTAGGAAACCTGTTTGGTCTTTATGTATTACTTTGTTTACCACTGTTTTTAATCTATTGGCCAAGATATTTGTAAAGAGCTTATAGTCTAAATTTAACAGAGAAATTGGGCGGTAGTTTTTGACATCAAATAAGTCCGTATCTTGTTTTGAGATCAATGTAATATATGCTTCTTTCCAAGAATTTGGAATTTGTCCTTTCCTTAGTATGTTATTCATAACTTCTAATAATGTTGGGCTTAACTGGGCTGTCAAGTCTTTATAATACCTTGCCGTCAGTCCATCTGGACCCGGGGCTTTCCCTATTTTTAAATCTTGGATTGCCTGCTGTAACTCTGAGGATGAAATTGGTGTATTCAAAAATTCTTGATCTTCCTTTGTAATCTTCTTCACATTCTGATTATTTATGTATATATTCATCTTTTCCTCCTCCTCTTGCCCTTTTTGATATAAGCCAGAATAATAATTTAAAAATGCTTCTTCTATATCTTTTCTTTTTTCTGTTATTTTATCATCTTTCCTGATTTTATTTATTGTATTTTGTCTCTGTCTCTTTTTTAACTGCCACGCTAGCAGTTTGCCTGTTTTGTTAGCATATTCAAAAATTTTTTGTTTGTTCCATTTCATCTTCCATTCAATTTCTTGGGTCACTAACATTGAATATTGCGTTTGTAATATTTTGATGCTTTGTTTTAGCTCTCTATCTTCAGGGTTATTATTTAGCTGTTTTTCTTTTTCTAATAACGTTTTCTCTATTTCCTCTTTTTTCTTTTCTCTTTCCTTCTTTTTTATGTTATTTTGCAAGATCAAGAAGCCCCTTAGGACTGCTTTACTTGCATCCCACACTATGTTTATATCTGTTCCTTTATCCAAATTCAGTTCAAAATATTCTTTTAATGATTTTCTTGTTTTTTCCACTATTTCCTGATCATTGAATAGACTTTCATTCATCCTCCATCTTGTTTGCACTCTCTCTCCTTTAATTTCCAGATATATCGGGTTGTGGTCAGATAATGTTCTTGGAAGAATTTCAACTTTGTTCACCCTATCAGCTATCTCTTGAGATGTCCATATATAATCTATTCTCCCCGAGCTTCGATTTGGCTCTGAATAGTGTGTAAATTGTTTTGTGATTGGGTGTTTGTGTCTCCAGGTATCTACAAGTTCTAAATTATCTCTTAATGCAAAGAATGTTTTAGGTAATTTTCCTTTTGCCGAGTTCCCTTTCCTTGCCGACCTGTCTATCGTTGGATTTACCACTCCATTCAGATCTCCCATTATGATTATCCTCTGATCCATATATTCGAATAATATTTCTTCTAATGTTCTAAAAAACTCTGTCTTTTTACCATTTGGGGCATAAATCCCCACTATTAACAATTTTTCGCCTTGAAATGTCATCTGTGTAATTATTACTCTTACTCTTCATCTTTAAAAATCAATTTTGGTTCGAATTTTTCCTTGATATAAATTATCACACCTCGCTTTTTTGTGGCATCTGCAGCTATAAATTCTACTCCTAATTTCTTATTTATTAAAAAAAAATTGTGTTTTTTTGCGACGTGTGTCTCTTGTAAACAAATGACATCTAACTTTTGTTTCATCAAAACATGTTGTACTTTATTTCTCTTCCTTTTATTGTTTAAGCCATTTATGTTCCATGATTGTATTCTCAAGGTCATGTTCTAGTCAATTTTAAAACAGGTTCGATCAAGTTACTGTATCCTTTTCTTCTCCTTTTCTCCCTATCATTCTGTAATTTCTTTCTGTATTGCCTCTTCCTCTTCTTCTCCTTCTTCTCCCTCTCCTCCTCTTCGTCCTCTTCTTCTCCTTCTTCTCTTCTATCTATCTCTCCTCCTGATGCCTCTTCTGCTTCTCCCTTTTTCTTCTTTCCTTCCAGTCCCAGTTCTTTTGGGTAGCGTCTGGTAAATTTCTTTAATTCTTGGGCACTTCCAATTCTGTATCTTTTGTTTTTGAAATAAAATGATATTCCTTCCGGAAACTCCCAACGAAATTGTATTCCTTTACTGTTTAAGATTCCTGTTAGCTGGCGATAAGGATCTCTCTTTTGAAGAAATCTTGTAGGGATTTCTTTGTACACTAAAATTTCCCTTCCTCCAATTATCAATTTTTGTGTATGGCTAACTCTCAGTATTTCATTTCTTATATCCATCGAGTTAAATATTACTAAGCAATCTCCTGGGAGTTTCTTCGCTCTTGCTTTGGCTGATTTGACACTGATTCTGAAGGCATTCATAATGGAGTAATCTATATCTTCCTCCTTCCTGTCTAGCCATTTTGCCAGCTCTTTTATTAATCTATCTCTGATGTTTTCATTTGGTTCCACTGGTATTCCTCTGAATTTTATGTTTAATTGTTTTTGTCTTAGTTCGAGAAGTGCTATCTTGTCTAAGATGTCTTCTTGGATCTTGTTTAGGTCTGCTACTTCATCTCTCACTTTTTCTGTTTCTTTCTTGGCTTGTTTGATTTCTTTGTTTACTTTCTTGACAGAATCTTCAATTGTTTTTGACTTCACTGAGAGTTCTTTTATTTGGCCTGATAATTCTCCTACTACTTTCTCTATTTTCTGATCAATTGCCTCCTTTAGATCCCCTATCTTATTTTCTATATTTTGTTCACTCTGCCTTAATTCTTTTTTTATTTCTGAAAGCAACCCTTCCCACTCTTTGCTTTCCTCCTGTCTAGAGGCTCTTCTTTCTGCTGGAGTGACATTCCCCTTTACTCCTTTCATTTTATTTGTTCTAAAATAATTCAATACTTTGTCTATTACTTGAAGCCCCAGTTTGTTACTATAGCACTTCAAATTTCTGAACTTCAAGTATTGCAATTATTTCTATGCCCTCTAGATGTCACTCTCCTACACACTAGATACAGTCTAGGATATACTCAGTCCATTAACTCAGCCACTTTCACTTTCGTTTCCTTTGTCTTTGTCTTTGTTCTCCTCTCAGCTTCAGTCCTTCTGATTATTTTATATCTTTCCCAGTCCAGTCCTTATTCCTCTTTCTCCTCACATCAGTTGAATTCAGTCGATCTTCTCTGTCCTCCACGTTGGCTTCGTACATGCAAAGGGAAAGAAAAATACCAAAGGGAAGCCCTCCCCCTCCCCCACTCCAAAAATTGAGAAAAAAGATAAAAAAAGGCAAAAAAGGTTCTCAATTATGGTGAGAGGGAGCTTCAAGTTTCCCCCTGGAGCAGATACTTCAGATCTATTAAAAAAGTTACAAAGTTTCCTTTGACGTTTCGCTGAGAGAGAGTAAGTTCAAAGATCCAGCGCAAGCCCAAACTCCACCACGCCGATCGTGACAAGGCAAAATCAGCTCCTTCTCCTCTTTCTCTCCAGACCAGGCAAATCCCGTTAGAAAAACGATACAAAAAGGAAGAAAAACGAGGGGGAAACGGGAAGAAAAGGGTCAGCTCGGGGATCCTCAAAACACGATCCCGTAATGGACAGCCTTATTATAAGCTGCCCCCAAACGTATATCTCCTTCGGATATCGCCCGATTGACTCAGTCTCTTAGGCAATGTAACAGAATGGCGGTATTATGCCTTATTCTTTCCCCAGATCTTTCTTTTACAGCTTTTTCCCTTTTTTTAAGTCCAGTCCCAAAGGGAGCATAGGGTCCTCTTTTTTACCCTCCGATGTTTTAATTTATTTCAGGACTTGCCTCTCCTCCCCCGACTAGATGTGAGTGGGGGGGTGAAAAATAGAGTCTTACTCACACTCTACAGGAACGTTTCGTTTCGTTCGTCTTGCAACGACCCGCTGAGCGCCATTTTCACACCAGAGCTGGAGGGGGTTCCTTTTTCCGCCTTGCTTGCTCACTTCGATCCCCTTTCCCCTTGGATGTTTCGGGGTCTCTTTTCTCGGGGAACGTACTTATTTCCCTGGAGGCAGGCTGCTTCCCATCGGATGCCTGAGACTTCGCGTCTCCGCGGGGTGCGATTTCCCCCTTAGCGCCCTAGACACACTCTCCCTTCCGAGAGGCTCCTCTTCTTCTTTTTCCTGGAGCCCCTACCAGTTGAGGGTCCTATGAGGCGCCGCTGGGTATCTGAGCTTCAAGGTAGCCCCCCTTGAAGCGCTGGGAGCCGCATAGCCTTTACGGATTCCCCCTCCCCCCACGGGACGCTCGGAAGCCCAGAAGGGTTTTCCGCGCATCCAGCGATGTCCGCAGCTCTACCGGAAGTCTAGTTATTTAATGGAGATTCCTTTTATATCCCACCCTTCCTCCAGATCGGAGTACAGGACATCTTGCAACAGCAATGTGCAATACAAAACGAAATTGTGCATTCATTGTAAAAATTGCAGCACTTGAGTGTCTACTGTAACTAGCACCATCATCATGGCAAATAAATATGTGTTCACCTATCATCCATGAATAGCTAATGCGGAAGATTTCCATTTCATTTCACTGCGAGTTCCATAAACAGGGCACTACCACTAAGAATGCTCTGTCTTTGCCCATCACACTAACCAGTGAAACCATGAGCAACAACTCTCCAGAAGATCTTAAGGCTCTTAGGAGAGGCATCATCTTGGGTCCAGATAGTTTAGCATACAGAGAGGTCCCTAATGGTCAATACAGTCAGTGGACACAAGTTGTAGTCCAACAACATCTGGAGGGCCATAGATTCCCCATCCCTGCTATAACCCAGGGGCAACCCAGTTGGATGGGTGTGGTACAAGTACAGTAATAAATTAACAACAGCAATTCTTCATTATTTGCATCTCTTTTCCCTCCCCCTTTTTTCTTGCTAGTGTAGTTTTTGATGAATTCTGACTATCTAAATGGATTCCTATAAGTTATGTAAACATAGCCTATTCTTCAAACAATTCACCTTTTTCAGTAATTCAAAGAATATGTGTGGTTCAGGATACAAACTAGCATTTCTCTCTCTACTCCCATTGTTCTTGTGTTGAGCAAGGTCTGAAGTGAGATTCCTTACACATTTGGAAGGATGTGCAGAGAATCTTCCTTCCAACCAGGAAGTCAATGCAGGCTTCTAACGTCTTCAGCTAAAGTGTGAATAATTTGGCCTTCAAGCATGAAGAGACCAAGAAAAAGAGTTTCACACAATTTACAAAGAACAGGGTTAAGGGAAAACATTCATTACAGACAGCATAGACATAGGTTTTTAGTATTGGATATGAGAAAATGAACAGTATAAATGAATATAAGGAAAGCACTCATTTATCTCACTTACAGGCCAGCGGCCCAGTAATTATTATCTAAAAGAAAAACCAATATACATCATGATGGTTAGAACCTCAGACAGGCCCAAAATATAGCACTCAAGATTGCATTATATTCTATTAAGAGAATGCTTCGCCCATCTGAGATTCTAACCCACGTGGTTTGTATGTAATTTTGTTTGTTTGTTTGTTTGTTTGTTTCAGATAATAATTAGTGGGCCTCTGAAGAAGACTAAATGTCAAAACGCAGGACTTTAGGAACACTTTTTAAAAATCCATGGTGGCCTCTAAGTGAAATAAATAAGTGCATTCCATATATGTATGCTCATTTTTAATTTTCATTTTATCTTGTGGAATATTAAAAATCCGGGTTTATAGTTAATGTGCTTTACCTTAACTGTTTTAAAGCGTGAAGGTCAGGAGTGAGCAAGCAACGGTGGCCATCTTGCATCCCTGTGTTTCCGCCACATCTAATCCCCCCCCTTTGAATGCCTGAACAGGGCCTTTGTGTCACTTAACTAATCATATATTATTCCCCTATTTATAAACCTCAGGAGGCAAAACAGGACTTGCCAACCCTGCCCACCATCCATACATATCCTGTCTCTGTCTTTCAATTTCTTATGAAATGACTGTGTTTTGATGTGCCTTGCCCAAAACCAGCTTCAATCCAAACTGAGAAAAAGAATGACCTGGTTGCATTTTAAGCCAGAAATGTGTACATGGCCTAAGTCGACAACCAAGGGGTGGTGATAGAGGAGGAGGTGTTGAATAGCAACCATGGAAGGTGGCATGATCTCATACCCTCCAATATTTCTCCGGTGAAAATAGTGACATCTCATTCCATAATAATGATAATTTTTACTATTTATACCCCACGCGGGTGGCGCTGTGGGTTAAACCACAGAGCCTAGGACTTGCTGATCAGAAGGTTAGCGGTTTGAATCCCCACAATGGGGTGAGCTCCTGTTGCTCGGTCCCAGCTCCTGCCCACCTAGCAGTTTGAAAACATGTCAAAAGTGCAGGTAGATAAATAGGTACCGCTCCAGCGGGAAGGTAAACGGTGTTTCCGTGCGCTGCTCTGGTTTGCCAGAAGTGGCTTTGTCATGCTGGCCACATGACCCAGAAGCTGTATGCCGGCTCCCTCGGCCAATAAAGTGAGATGAGCGCCGCAACCCCAGAGTCGGACACGACTGGACCTAATGGTCAGGGGTCCCTTGACCTTTACCTTTACCCCACACATCTTACTGGGTTGCCACAGCCACTCTGGGCAGCTTCCCAGATAATAAAACTTTAAACATTGGGAAAAAACCTACCCTATACAGGATTGCCTTCAGACGGCTTGGGGGGTATATAACTCCATACACTCCAACGAAAATAGGGACATCCTAAGGAACAGTGGGACATTCTGAGATTTAATCAGAAAACGAGACGGCTTCTCTAAATCAGTGACATCCCTGGAAAAAAGGGAAACTTGGAGAGTCTGTGATCTTTACTGAGGTAACATGTACCGGTACTCCGGTACTCTCTCTAGCTGTGAGGGAGTTTTCTTATGGAAGTTGAACCTAATCCTGCTCTCAACGAGGCATGTCAAAATGGCAAAAGCCTCTCTTGTTGATTTCTGCTCTGGTTGTATACTGTTTTGTTCAGTTTGTTCAGTAAACGTTCACCTGGATTTTCTCTCCAGACTACGTGTGTTTTATTCACGTCTCTGCTAACAACCCTGTTGGCATCTGTCTGTCTTGAGAGATGATGGAGTGCGCCTCAGGAGTGAAGTCAAACAGCTGGAGAATCACAGTGCCTGCTGCCTCCCATGTTGTTGTTTTGCTGTGATAGCAGCACTGAACTGACCTCTCCAAGGAGCAAGCCTGGGAACTGTATATGAAGTTCTTGGGCTGCCCAGACAACAAGATCCACCTTTCGGAAGTTGCTGGAAGGAGGAGTACAACAAGGCACCATCCAACCATCTACTCTGGATTTGTGTAGGGTTTACTCCTTAGTGTTTTCTTCTCCCGAAGATGTCCTGCAAGGCATCGGGTACAGAATTTTCCTCAGGGTTTACTCCTGAGGTCTTTCTCATGAATGAGTATAGCTACAAGGCAGCAGAGGTTTAGGTTCATGATGGTTGGATTCACTACTGGTCTTGTCCACTGAATCCACTGGAGCCTATTTTTGCATTCAGGGGAAGTTTTGCATTCACTGAGGGTTTAGGACCCAACGGCTACTCTCAATTGGTTTAGCCAGCCAGTCAAAGCCATTCCCAGCGTGTGGCCACTGTCACATGCTAGCAGCTTCTAGGAACCACAGGTGAGAGCTGAGTGCAGGGTGTGACGCAAAGGTGGGCAAACTAGCCCAAAAGGAGCACGACATGTCATCTACCAGAGGTACTACCCCTCCTCTAACACCCCATAACTCTTACTAACAATAGTAACAATTGTTATGGATGTTTCTCAAAGTGAAAACTGCCAAACGTACATCCTATATCATCATCATCATCATCATCGTTAAATTGCTCAATCTTCACCCTGAGATCTCGGGGAGGGTTACAGCACTTTAAAATACATCACTAAAAAGAATTTAGAACAACTTAAAATTACAAAACTAGAATAGGCCGTGTGTGTGTGTGTGCGCGCGCATTAGCATTTCTTGTGCAAATGGGCAATGAAAGTCCAAACTACTATCTGTGAAGGCTAATCCTGTGGATTTGCTTGTACAAAAACAGGAACTACTTCAGACTTTTCATGAACCAAAAGATAGGAGTGAGGGTGTGTGTGGAAGGGAAAGATGATGAGTCATTTTTCAGTGTTTTCAACAACATGGACAATTCTTCCTGCAATGCAACAAGGTATTGGTTCACTTTTTGTATCATTATTAATACAGGATCCATTATGAAATGTGATGAGCCATAATTTTTCAAGCTGATTTACAGCATTACTACAGTGGTACCTCAGGTTACAGACGCTTCAGGTTACAGATTCCGCTAACCCAGAAATAGTACCTTGGGTTAAGAACTTTGCTTCAGGATGAGAACAGAAACTGTGTGGCAGTGGCGTGGCAGCAGCGGGAGGCCCCATTAGCTAAAGTGGTACCTCAGGTTAAGAACAGTTTCAGGTTAAGAACGGACCTCCGGAACGAATTAAGTTCTTAACCTGAGGTACCACTGTATTAACTTGCTTCCCAATACCAGATAGCAAACCTACCTACCTCCACACACATACATATATTTTCACCATTCTCAAGGTCATATTAAAATAGAGTTTGCTCTAAATTCATATACTGATACACACTCACCCACACACCCACACACCCCAAATTGTCCTCATGACAAACACAAGAAGTTGACATGCATTTGCCAGAAAACCCCTTTGGGGTTCTACTTCAGCCTGGCTACCTCTTTACAGAAACCTATTTTAAAGTGACACAGATAAACTGAGACCATTTCAGTGTAGACCAACTGCATTTGTTCAAGGGGCAAGAATAGAGGGCGGAGAGTGAAAACACTCCCTTATCCATGAACACAACGATTATTTACCACAGATGAGATGATTTTCGCAGGCAGTTTAGTTTCCATCCATTTGGTAGGCACACATCTTTCAAACAGCAAAAAGTTATCAACTGCTAAGCTTTCCTATTAAGCTCTGTGAGGAAACAGGAAAACTCCATACCTTACAAGTGACACCCTCAGGATCCTTCTTTAAAACACAACAATTTTGTCAGAAGTTTTGTTTCTTTGCAGCCAGATAGCCCCTGCCACAGGCACTCCTATTCTGTATGATGGCTTGGCAGGGACAAGGAGCCAGCCCCTTCCTGCAGATTGCACCAACGAAGAGAAAACAAGGGAGGCACATGTCACTATCAGCACATGCCCTTTGTGACTCAATTAACCTTGACATTTGTGTTCTGAAAAACATGCAATGTGGGAAGCTCTACGCACTATATTGCCCAGTCAGGCAATAGGTAACACACACAAAAAAGTCAAGAGATAGCAATATATGACTTTCAAAAAAAGATGTCCTTTCAAACAACCTAGTATGTTTACAGACTAGAGTTTATCGCGGAATTGGTGCAACTCAAGCATGGAAGTTTTTTATATATATATACTGTCCACATGATATCATTGCCATCAAAATCCCATTCTGGAGTCACATGCTCATGGGCTCTTTTGGTCATGTGTCATGAAAACCATGATGACTTCTTAACCAGACTAATTACTCAGGACAAAACATGGGTCCATCATTATGACTCAGAGACTAAATCCCAGTCCAAACAATGGAAGAACTCTACCTCACCACCTCCAAAGTAGGCACGTATCTAACTGTCAGTGGGCAAGGTCATGCTCGTGGTCTTTTGGGAGCAGCGCGGAGTATTGATGATCGATTTCCTGGCAAAGGGTACTGCAATTACCGGGACATACTACGCTTCACTTCTGCAGAAACTGCGGAAGGCCATCAAAATTGAGAGGCGTGGTATGCTGACCAAAGGTGTTCATGGTCCTGTGGCTATGAAATCCTTCCTGACCCCCCTTATTCCCCCAACCTCACACCATCGGACTTCCACCTCATTCCAACCATGAAGTTATTTTTGAAGGGCAAGCTTTTTCAAGACAATAAAATGCTTATTTCAGAGGTCAAGTTGTGGCTTCTGACGCAACCTGCCGACTTCTACAGACGAGGTCTCCACAGCTGCATAAAGCAATGGGAGAAGTGTTGGGCTTTTGCTGGTAGCTATGTAGAGAAGGACTAATAACTGTGCCCAGTTTCGTTTGTCTCAGTCCATGGGAAGAACGTCAGGGGAAATCTTTAATGAACACCCCTTGTATATGGGGCTTCCTTCTGAGTAGACATGTCTAGGATTTTGTTGTTCACGTTTCAGAAAAATAGCCTGCCTCTTCACACTGCTCTAGCTTTTACGTATTCTGACAGGCTCCTGGCACCAGGCAGACAAAAGTGATTAGCTGTCTCAACAGATTAAAATGTAAATTCTATCAAAGAAAACAACATACCAAAAATAAAATGCTTCTGTATAATCTGAGTGATTAAATGTTACTTGTTTCAAAACTAATGTTTCTGTCACTTTCAATTACAGCTTTTGGGGCCTTTATTCCACATCATTTAATCTCTGTGAACTACTTCCTTGCTTCATTTTCTTATATAAACCTGTATACTTAGCACAAAATAAAGGACTCACAACTATAAAAAAAACTTCCTCATTTCTCATTTAGAACAGATTTGTAACCAGATCTGTAAGTCAGCATCCCACAAGGCCTATAAGAGATGATAAAAGGAAGAAAGGAACACTATCAAATACAGCCCAGCTCAGCTGGCTTTGCAACAGCCAAGTGGGAGAAATTAACCATTGGCAATAGAGGGAAAATGCAAAGGCATATGACAGCTGGTTTTCTGTACACAGGAAACAGCCTTATATCTGTTTTCTAAATATAGATCAATAAAACATTGGAAGCTTCCTTATTTGTCCATCTAGCCCAGTATTCACAATTTCAAAGTGCATAATGAGAACACAAAACAAACAAGAACACAAACAATCCAATAAAAACCCCTCCCACAACACATTTAAAAGGCCATAGAATCAGCCAAAGACCTGGTTATAGAGAAAGATTTTCGCCAGCCACCTAAAGATATGTAATGAAGGCACCGGACGAGCCTCCCTGGGGAGAGCATTCCACAAACAGGGAGCCTCCACAAAAAGCCCCTTCCTGTGGGACACCTTTCATGACTCTCCCCAAATCCGATAAGGAAGACAGATGGCCTAAAAAGCTCTCTGCCTTGCGCAAGACCCACTCAGCACCATCTTTGGAGAAGTAGGGATGATCACATGGGGCTGTTCTAGAGACAACGGAGTGTGCTTCTGGGGACGAAGAAGCTGCCTTAGCAGCACTGAAGTGAACTCCCCAGGGCATAGGCCTGGGCAATGTGTATGGAGGTCCTGGGATGCCCAGACAACAAGACCCAGCTCTTTGCTTCACTGAGGAAAGTATAGCAATATATCTGGCACCAGCTTGGCTTCAGGGCTTGCCAGAAGGAAACGTACAAGACTCCATCCAGCCATTATAGGGATTCCACTCCAGATTTGTGTAGGGTTTACTCCTTAGCCTTTACTTCTCCTGAAGGTATTCCACAAGACAGCAGAGGTTTACGAGCAGAATTTTCTTTTTCTTAGATGGGCTACCTTCCCAGGTTGGATGAGCCCCATCTGCCCCTTACTTTCCTCTACAGCATGTGCAATAACTGCCTTCTTGACTGTTGGACCCACTCTTGGTTTCATCTGCCCATTCCACTGGAGCCTTTCTTCACATGCAGGGGAAGTCCCTAACTCACCAAGAGTTTGACGACCATCAGCTACCCTCACCTGGTTTAGCCGGCCAGTCAAAGCCATTTCCCGGGTGTTGCTGCTGTCGCATGCCGACCTGCTGTATCTATACACTCATGGAAGTTATGGCAAAAAAACATTCTGACAAAAACCTTTATTGATCAGCTTTAGCTTCTACACTCAAAATGAGGCCTATTTTTTATTGATCCATATGTTTCAGAGATGTTGACCTTCACTTGGTTTAAAGATCACTTAATGGAACACCCACTAAGAAACTCCTCTATCATCCTCTCACCGACTCTGAAACATTTTGTTTGAGTAGTGAGCGCCCTTTAATATTTGAACATTTTCCTAAATAATTCATATCAATGCTTTTCAATATTTATACTAATGATCAGACCATTTCCAAACACACCTGAAAGTTCACCTACGGAGGTGGCTTTGCATTCCTGCAGAGAGTTGTGGATTCAGCTCAGTGAGTAGGTCGATACAGGCATTCAGGTAAGAGGGAAGCAGCCCATTTAGATGCAGGGTCTGTTGAATGGAGTGCGTGTGTGTGTGTGTGTGTGTGTGTGTGTGTGTAGTTCAGACTTCCAAATTTCACTACATGAATTTATATCCCCGAGTTTCCTAGGGGGAAAAGCTTAATAAAACACACAACAACTTGAAGAATTGCACATACTATGCTCTGAGAGGGCGATCAGATCTCCATAGCCTGGGCCATCTAACCCATAGGCGCTAGGGGTGTGGGGCACCCGGGCACTGGGCTCTCAGGGGCGCCAGGCCGAGAGTCCGGGGCACAAGAGTTGAGTCCGGGGAAGAGCCCGCCCGTCAGTCGGAGTGCCGCGGCAGGCTCTTCTGCTGGCACAACGTTCAGACACCTTCCCGTGTTCAAGGCTCTGAGGATGTCCATGTGCAAGTCACTCTCTTCTGATCTATCATCAGTGATAAAGTGGGGAAACCCATAAACTCTTAGAAAAAAACATGGGATACTAATGTGATAGTTAGAACCAGACAAAGTCAGCTATACTTTAGTTATTATTGAAAGCGACGAGAGTTAAATAGTTCCAGAGGGGTAGCCATGCTACAGCAACACCAAAGGTTTTCCCTACAGAATACTGTATTGGGAACTGTAGTTGTTAGATAACCAAGTCTGGGATAGCTCAGTCGGTAGATCATGAGACTTTTAATCTCGGGGTCATGGGTTCGAGCCCCACATTGAGCAAAAGATTGAGCATTGCAGGGGGGTTGGGCTAGATTACCCTTGCACTTCTTTCTAATTCTACAATTTCACGATTCTTTGATTCTAAAAATTCTGTGAGAGTTGTTAGGAGACCCCTATTCCCTCCACACAGCTACAATTCCCAGAGTTCTTTTTCAAGAAGGATGGACTGTTAAACCATTCTGAACATTTTAGTGAAGGCGGTGAAGGTCCTATGTGAGTGTCTGGAGGAGGTTGCAGGATGGATGGCAGCTAAAAGATTGAGGTTGAATCCTGACAAGACAAAAGTACTGTTTTGGGGGGACAGGAGGCGGGCAGGTGTGGAAGACTCCCTGGTCCTGAATGGGGTAACTGAGCCCCTGAAGGAGCAGGAGCGCAGCCTGAGAGTCATTTTGGACTCACAGCTGTCCATGGAGGTGCAGGTTAATTCTGTGTAAAGGGCAGCTGTTTATCAGCTCCACCTGGTATGCAGGCTGAGACCCTACCTGCCTGCAGACTCTCTCGCCAGAGTGGTGCATGCTCTAGTTATCTCTCGCTTGGACTACTGCAATGCATTTTTTGTGGGGCTACCTTTGAAGGTGACCTGGAAACTACAACTAATCCAGAATGTGGCAGCTAGACTGGTGACTGGGAGTGGCCGCCGAGACCACATAACACCGGTCTTGAAACAACCAGTATGTTTCTGAGCACAATTCAAAGTGTTGGTGCTGACCTTTAAAGCCCTAAATGGCCTCGGCCCAGTATACTTGAAGGAGCACCTCTGTCCTCATCATTCTGCCTGGACACTGAGGTCCAGTGCTGAGGACCTTCTGGCAGTTCCCTCGCTGTGAGAAGCCAAGTTACAGGGAACCAGGCAGAGGGCCTTCTCGGTAGTGGCACCTGCCCTGCCCTGTGGAACGCCCCCCCCACCAGATGTCAAAGAGAACAACTACCAGACTTTTAGAAGATATCTGAAGGCAGCCTTGTTTAGGGAAGCTTTTAATGTTTGATGGACTATTGTATTTTAATATTTTGTTGGAAGCCACCCAGAGTGGCTGGAGAAACCCAGCCAGATCAGCGGCGTATAAATAATAAATTATAATTATAATTAATTATAATTATTTAGTTCTGTGATGGGAATAAGGGTCTCCAAACAACTCTCAGCACCCTTAACAAACTACAATTCCCAGGATTCTTTGGGGGAAGTCAGTTTAAGTGGTATGAAACTGCTTTAAATGTGTTGTGCAGTTGGGGCCTAATTTCCCCCTTTGAGTTCAATGAGACCTAATTCCAGTGACATTACAGTCTGATAGGTAAACAAATCTGCTATTACCATGTACTAATGAAAATCCTTGACTGTGGCTAGCCCCTGACCTTAGCGGCTATTTATTCAGAAGAAAGTCCCAGTTCATTTCAAAGACTCTTACGGTACTTCCAGGTAAATATCCTGAGTATTTCAACCTGAATGTGAACGAATGTAGGATCGACCTGCATCTTAAACGTTGCAGAACTAATTCCTTGTTCATAAAGAGTCTTAGAACTGATGTTGTGTGAAAAATGACTCCTCAAACAAAATGTAACATTATTAACAAATTCGTGATTCATATGTCAAGAAGGAAGCCGTAATTTATAAACGTACCCATAACCGGAAGACAAAGAAGGGCAGAGGGGTGGTTTATTTTTACTTTTGCTTGCAAGCACTGAAGCGTAGCAGCGAACTCCAAGGGGAACCGTGCCACCTTGTGGGCAGTTGCTTTCTAGCAGATGCTGTACATGGGGAGAAAGGACCATTTATTAACAAATACACAAGGTGCAAGGCAATTCTGTGCATGGTCCTCGGGAGCAAGTCCCACTGAGCTCAACAGGGTGTGCTCAAAGGAATGTTTGCACAGCCTAAAATGCCAATGATTAAAAAGATATTGCTGAGTTCTTAAAGCCACCAAGAAATTCTAGTCTTAATTTGAATCTTGACTATTGTTACAAGTTCCTCATCCTTCCTTCAGGAGGTGTGTGAAACTTATCCAGATTTGGCTTCCTTTCGAGGAAGAGATCATTGAAGATTCATGGCATTTCTGTAATATTTATCATAAGCAGGGGCACCTTTTAACACTTGTGCAGATGCAAGTTGCCTGCTGCCCTTTATATCATATCCCCGAAGAGGCAGGCCATATCCTTTCCCCAAAAGGGCTTTTCTCCTTCAGCCACTATATCAGTCTGTTGCTTTTTGTCTCCCAAAACTGCAACTTCTCTTTACACACTCTCCCTTTTTCCACCTAGAGGAGGGTGAATCAAGATGAGTCAGCTTCTCCAGTCATTGATGTCTAGTAAAATTTTGAATCATGGTTTTCAGATTCTTGTTGTGTTTTATATAGCTTTATATGCTATTTTATTACATATTTGACATGTGGTTTGTAAACTGTTTTGAGAAGACTCCCCCCCCACCATGAAAAGTGGTATGCAAACTTACTAAAGAAATCATCACGCCAACTCCAAGGCTTTCTCAGTCATTTATCTGTCATTTCCCTGAAAATAGATGTGGCTTGCATGCTCTGTGACAATTCAACCCCCCAAAACTTACAAAAATAGCATAGGCAGCCCACAGGGAGCCTTTTCTTTTTAATGTTATGATTTCGTATGGCGCTTGGCAGGCCATATCTCTCACACTTTGGAGAGATGGGAGTGATCAAGTAATTGATTGTTTATGTAATTTTGGCACTGCTTAATGTATTTTTTTAAAATCTCTAAGCGGTGTACAGAAAACTGAACTTGAACAAAATATTACAAAAATGCACAGCTACGTATCAAAATATTATGTTGATACAAAATTACTAATATATACAAATCAGTATCAAATAATTTTTCTTTCACAGAGTGTTTGTTGTGGGGGAGGAAGGGAAAGGAGAATGTTAGCCACTTTGAGACTCCTTCGGGTAGTGAAAAGCGGGATATCACATCCAAACTCTTCTTCTTCTTCTCCTTCACCAGCAGTGGGGTGGGCACCTCTTGTGCTTCACCCCTGCCTCATCAGTGGCCGGGCTCTGGTTCACCCCTCCCCTCTGACCACCATTGTAATGTAAAAGTATGCTTTTTTCTATTGTCAACGGAGGCCATTCCACTTGCACCCACTTCAATGGAGTGGGTAGAGAGCAGCATTGTAGCCTACTGTGCAAGGGTAATATTTACATCCATCGCTCCACCCACTTGCCTGTACTTTGGGGGCAGTTCCACAAGTTCTCCAAATATTTTCCGAAGAAGAAGTCAAGACCAGCTCAAGAAATTTTGTAGCCTGAGGCAAAGAACAAGATGGTGCCCTTTCCTTTCACTCTACAGGTACAGAAGCTGAGGTGAATCTGATGATGGGAAAGTGTCCTCCAATGCAGTGGTCTAGTGCAGTTGGTGTATGACAGGCTATGAATGTATTTTATGTATTTACAAAATCATATCTGATATTGTAACTAGTCACAACAGTTACACACAGGGGAACAGCCACAGGTACTGCCTGAGGCGATTGCCTAACTCAGCCTAATGACAGGGCTGGCCCTGGGGGAAGTTGAAGGGGTTGAAGAGAATGACAATTGGATTTCACCCAGTGATAAGGGGGGGGCGGGCGGGAAGGGAAGCAGAACAAATGGTTAAGAAATGGAAAAACTATATACTGAAAGCAGTATCATACTACTTTAAACAGTCATGGCTTCCCCCCAAAGAATCCTGGGAAATGCAGTTTGTTAAGGGTGCTAATGGTTGCTAGGAGACCCCTATTCCTCTCAAAATGCTCCAGTAGTTCAACAGTCGACCCCTCTTCCCAAGGAACTCAGGGAATTGTAGCTCTGTGAAAAGAATAGGGTTATCCTTTAAAACTATCAGCATCCTTAACAGATCACAGTTCTCAGGATTCATGGCATTCTGTAAGAACTGTACCTTTGAATTTTGGTGGGCTGTTTTTTGTTCAGTCTGAAGCCACAGTGGATTTTAATTATCCTTCAAACCTTTTCAGTAAAGAAAATGTTTATTTATAGGTTGCAGCATCAGCTAATAAGGCAAAGCAAATTGCTTGGATGAGTTGTTTAGATTTACAATTTGGCATAGCCACTTGATAGGCCCAGAAGAATGATGAAATAACTCTTTCAGGAGAGGAGCAGACGATGTATTCAGAGACACAGATCAGGAAAACAAAATGTCAGTTGGATGACACAGTCAAAGCAGAGCTCTCTGAAGTGATGTGGCAAGGACTGCAATGGAAATTTCCACAAGTACCTGACAAAAACAATTAACAGTAATTTGTTTTCGCATGGTGAAGGGAAAGATGAAAATGGGGACTGAGAGGATTTGCTTATGAGGATAGGAATACAGCCCTGATTAGAATTCTTGCTCTTGCAAACAGTGACTCATGTGGTAGTGATACAAAGGCATTAAAACCGAAAGAGAGCACAAGGGGATAAGGGTCTTAATGTGCTTTGAGGAAATGTTTCAGCAAGGGACATGGTTCTGTGCTGCTTAACAAATACTATTTGGGACATGTTTTCTGCGGAGGCTGCTTGGCTGTGCCGCAGGAGAAAATGTGTCCCAAAATGTTCCTATTAAGTAGCATTAAAAACCTTCCTGTAAATAATTTCCTCAGAATGCACCGGAGTTCAGCACCCTGTTCTCACAGCGGCCAGCCAGATGCTTGTGAGAAGCCCGCAAGCAGAACCCAAATGCAAGAGCATTCTCCCCAGCTGTGTTCCCAGCAACTGGCATTCAGAAGCACAGTGTGGAAGCACACTACTAGTCATCACGGCTAGTAGCCACCGGTAGCCTTATTCCCCCACGAAGTTGTCTAATCCTCTTTTAAAGCCACCCAAGTCAGTGATTGGCATTGCTTCCTGTGGAAGTGATTTCTGCAGCTCAACTATGTACTGCACAGAGAAGCGTTCTCTTTTATCGGTCACAAATCTTCCAACATTCAGCTTCATTGGATGTTCCCAAGCTCTAGCAAATAAGAGAGTGTTTATTATACAAAACTATACTGGGAGTCAAATCAGAAAGCAGCAGAACTTAAGGCTCCTGCAGAGGAACTGCTTTTTCAGCATCCATCCTGATTTGCTTGCACAAAGCTTACGTGCCAGGTTAAAATGCATGGCCTTTTATTGCAATTTGTCTTTGAAGCAATTATACGACAATAAGCAAGCATCTCTCCTGATCTGCTTGTGTGCTCACCACATATTTTTTCAATGAGTCTTCCACCACCTTTCTAACCAGAAATGGCCTATTTCTTTTTTTTAAGTGGTTTTTGTGGCAACACGGAGCATTAATCCACTTCAGTTGTGTGAACCTCAAATTTGTACCATGCACCTGAATCTTTTCTGCAGAAGAGTGACGGTCATCCTTACTGAGTTATCAGGAGAGAGGAAAATGCGGAGCTCCTCCAAGCCTGCCCTAGATGGCACCAGCTGCCATCATTTTTAAGAGCCAATGTTATTGTTTTTTTAAAAATAATAACAAAAAGTTAACAGTAACCATAGGGAGCGTATTGTTTTGAAAAGAAAGAAACAGAACGAAGCGAAGCCCCTGACATTTTAAGCTTTTTGCCTCGTTGCTATTTTTATCTATTTTTATAATAATTGAGAATGACAGATCACCTCTATCATTTTGCCTTTGCTCTCACATTGCCAGTCTGATTCACCCTAAAAGGGGGGCTGTGCATTATGCTCTTTAATCAAGCAGGTCCAGGTGACCCAGAAGAGGCTGTTTTCTTAAAATAAGATGTGCTCTTAGAAGCTATAATTGGGTATGAGTTTATAACCGGGTACTGAAACATTGTTAGCGCTGCATCCAATGTCATTAATTTTTCCAGCTGTACATTTTAAGAGATTACTGAGGGATGGGGTGGGGGGAGCAAATATATTTCTGAATACCAGAAAGAGTACAAAAGTAGTTTGTTTGCCAAAGTTTACATCTCTCTCTCTCTCTCTCTCTTTTTGCAGCAGCAGCAGAAGCCCCATATGGCTTCCAAGCCTTGTTCCATCCACCTGAGACAGTCAAAATGGTTGCAATACAAAAATAGCACTGTCTGTTTCAATCAATTCACACAATGTATAACTGTTTGTTTTGAGGTTTCAGTTTGTCCCAGCATTACAAGTTTGAGCTTGTTATTCTCGCCCCCCCCCCACCCCGCTGGCTTTAGAAATTGTTACTTCATTTTGTCCTGTAGGGCTAAAGCCCAAAGACTGCATCCAACTTACTCATATACAGAGTAAACCCATGGTTGGACAGCCAGCGTGGTGTAGTGGTTAAGAGCAGTAGACTCATAATCTGGGGAACTGGGTTCGCGTCTCCGCTCCTCCACATGCAGCTGCTGGGTGACCTTGGGCTAGTCACACTTCTTTGAAGTCTCTCAGCCCCACTCACCTCACAGAGTGTTTGTTGTGCGGGAGGAAGGGAAAGGAGAATGCTAGCCGCTTTGAGACTCCTTCGGGTAGTGATAAAGCGGGATATCAAATCCAAACTCTTCTCTTGTTCTACTCAGTGTGTGACTTAGTTGGGTACCACCATATATTCCTTATCTGAAGTCCCAAGGATGCTTAACTTGGGAGCCATTGTTTTTGAGGAAGGTGGTCATAGGACTCTGATCTGGAATGTGCTCCTCCTGACACAGATCAGGTCCCACACTGGTTTTCTGCTAAAATTCTCTCTCTGACTTGTATTCAGTGCTTTTCTTCTAGGAAAAAAGGATGCCTAGAAAAAAGCACTGCTTGTATTTTGTTTTTGTCATCCCATCCCACCCCATCCCCGAATCTCCAAACTGCTGCCTACTGCAAACAGCACTTTCAAGGGCACAGAGCAGGAGGTGAGGGATTATATGCGGTGGGGGGGGGAGCCCACTGGTGTGGGGCCCTGGTCCACATCAGCAACATGTTTCAGTTCATGCCGCCGTGGCTGCTTTCTCCAAAATAAAAGTGGGCAGGTTAGTTTGGTGCTGAGGTGTTGGTGCATTCCCAGGTGTGATGGGTTTAAGCAGCGATAATCTGGGGGGGGGGGAGCTAAGCAGTGAGGTATCTCTATTCGTAGCATAGAAAGAATAGCTATATCTTTTTCTACCATGGGTGCCCTCCAGATGTTTTGGACTGCAACCCCCATAAGGATAAAATAAGATGCTGGCTCAGGCTGAAGGGCATGGCAATCCAAAACATCTGGTTGGGGAAGCAAGCACCATATTTTAGGATTCCAGAAGGCTGGGGAAGAGGAGCCAGGTTTGTGGTTATGGGACCAGGGACTGAACTGCCAATAATCAGAGTTTTAAACTGGTTTGTTTGTCCTGAGGCTGGATAACTCTACTCAGACAAAGGCACGCAAGCGCTCACAGTACAACCAACCAAAGGAACACTAAAAAGCTGCACTTAAAAAGGTGAAGACTGCTGTTTTTCATTTGAAATACCACACCATAAGAACACCAGACCATAGGCTTATCTAGTCCCACATCCTGTATCTTAATCAGATGACTCTGGAAAGCCCATATAACCCCAAAGCACCCAGATTGTCTAGCAATTTGATTTGGAACAGAATTCATCTATACTGCTCCAATTTATTCCCACCAGCTGAAATCCGGTGCCACAAGCAGGCAGAGATTCCCCATTGTCTTCTATAAGAGCGAAATGTTCTATGCATAAAGGAGCATGTCCTATTGCATGCACTGAGCACGTTCTTTTCACAGGAGAGAATGGAAACGCTTGGCAAGGACATGCACCAGAACTCCTAAATTACACCCGTCACTTTTTGTATTCCACCTGTATAGAATCCCCTTGGCTGAACATCACTTTCTTTTATTTTACATTTTTTTTCAGGGTTCAAAACTAAAATTGCCTTCTGTTGTATACATTTTAGTTTCCATCACTATTATTATTTGTGAATCCCCTTTCAGTTTTTAAACGACACTCCTTCCATCTCTATATTTGGCACCTCAAGCAGGAAAAAGGAAGTATGAAAAGAAGTTCTGTCAATACCCATATGATTTGTGCTGTGTCTGATGAAATAACATCTGCTCCTGCAATTCGAAAATCCATTAAACTTCCAGCTAAATTCTCCAAAGTTTTATCTGTAATGCTACTTTCCTGGGCATAGTACTGCTTTTGGCAAACTCCTGATGTAAGATCCTTTCATCTAACAGCAAGAATACAAGTTTATAGAACAAGAAATGCCTTCCAATAGATTAAGAAGATCAAAAGGAGGAAAATCATTTCACCGTTGACCCTACTTAGTTCAGCTTGTAAGGAAACCATCAGAACCTCTGGGACTGGCTCATTGAACTTCAACACATCAAAACCAGATGGACATGCATCTTTAATAGTATATAATTCTATGCTCATATTTATTCTAACATAATTTTCCAATCCCACAAGGGTATTCTATCTGAGGGCCAAACTACACCCTTCATTCAAGCTTCATGACTAGAACTTTTAGCATAATTTTCTTCTTCAGGACAGAAAGTCCCTACCCCATGTGCCGCAGGCCTATCCAAATGAGTTACCACACCCCCCAACATTTCTCCAACGAAAACAGGGACGTCCCATTCCGTAATGGTAATTTTACTATTTGTACCCCACACATCTTACTGGGTTGCCCCAGTCACTCTGGGCAGCTTCCAACATATAAAAAGACATAATAGAACATTAAACTTAAGAACAAAAACAAAAAACACTTCCTTATAAAGGATTGCCTTCAGACTGCTCAGCGGTTGGATAACTCCATACCCTCCAACATTTCTCCAGTGAAAATAGGAACAACTGAAGGGAAAGTGGGACATTCCGGGATCAAATCAGAAACTGAGATGGCTTCTCTATATCAGGGACGTCCCTGGAAAATAGGGACACTTGGAGGGTCTGAGTTACTCCTAGGCTGGATCTAGACACGGCAAAGAAGCGATTCTGTTAAATGTGTTGTAAACTCATACAGGGAAATCCAGTAGGGAAAGTCGGGACTCCACAGCACCATCCAGTGTCGAAATATTGTATTGCATATACAACGCAAATAAAATGCTTTTTCTTTACCAATTTAGCTGAGTCCCTAGTCATGGAGGTAAAACATATGGGCAACTGGCTACCAATTAGCTACCGGGCTAAGTTCAAGGAGTTCCATGATCAGTGCAGATGGTGACAGCAGTCACGAAATTAGAAGACGCCTGCTTCTTGGGAGAAAAGCAATGACAAACCTAGACAGCATCTTAAAAAGCAAAGACATCACCCTGCTGACAAAGGTCCGTATAGTTAAAGCTATGGTTTTCCCAGTAGTAATTTACGGAAGTGAGAGCTGGACCATAAAGAAGGCTGATCGCCAAAGAATTGATGCTTTTGAATTATGGTGCTGGAGGAGATTCTCGAGAGTCCCATGGACTGCAAGAAGATCAAACCTATCCATTCTTAAAGAAATCAGCCCTGAGTGCTCACTAGAAGGACAGATCCTGAAGTTGAGGCTCCAGTACTTTGGCCACCTCATGAGAAGAGAAGACTCCCTGGAAAAGACCCTGATGTTGGGAAAGATGGAGGGCACAAGGAGAAGAGGATGAGATGGTTGGACAGTGTTCTCGAAGCAACTAGCATGAGTTTGGCCAAACTGCGAGAGGCAGTGAAGGATAGGCGTGCCTGGCGTGCTCTGGTCCATGGGGTCACGAAGAGTCGGACATGACTGAACGACTGAACAACAACAAAAAGTTCAAGGAGCTGGTTTTTGGTGTATGAAGCCCTATACAGGTTGGGACCAGGGTACCTGAAAGATCATCTCACCCCTTATATACCCAATTGCTCACTGAGGTCCTCCTGCAGATACCATCTTATCAGGAGGTTTGTTCCACACAATGTTCCACATTGGGCCTGTAGTGTTGTGGCACCCACTCTGTCCTGATGGTGCTTTTTGGACTGTGTAATGTCAGTGCAAGGCAACAGGGCTACTTCAGTGACACTTAGCAGGTCACAGGACTGGCAAAACAATTTGGCAGTGTGGAATGCTCCTGCTCACTTTTCCAGCTATGCCCTTTTCAAAATAATAATAATAATAATAATAATAATAATAATAATAATAATAATACTTTATTTCTTATACCCCGCCCATCTGACTGGGTTGCTCCAGCCACTATGGGCAGTTTCCAGCAAAAACACAGGAAAAACGACAATGACAACGGCATCAAACATTTAAAGCTTTCTGTAATAGGGCTGCCTTCAGATGTCTACGATTTTTTTTATTGTTGTTTAACTCTTTGCCATCTGCCGGGAGGGCATTCCATAGGGTAGGTGCGACTACTGAAAAGGTCTTCTGTCTGGTTCCCTGTATGCTCCAATCTTTTCTCCCTTCTAACTGGTTTCCTACCCCCATCCCCAAACAATTAGTCAGCATTCTGTACTGCAGAGGTGATTCGGTCCTCACTGGACTGTTTTCAGAGTATTTCCTGAAGATTTTTTTGTTCTTCTGCAAATCTCAGTGTTTTCCAAGCCTGCTGATATTTCCCCCCTGTGTCTCTGTGTGCGCTCTTCTAGCTACATAAGCAATGGCACTCATGCGTGAACATTGTAAATAGATGGAATGATTTATGAGGACACTGGACATCACCTTGCAGTTCACAATTCCTGTACCAGTGGAGGAAAAGGGACCGGGTTCATAGACACTTAAACCAGCTATCCTCTTGCGTTTTCACTGGAAGTACAGAGGTTTTTGGTCTATTTGTTGCTGTGACACAGCAGAACACACTACTAGGTTGCTAATATTTTTTAATACTGTACCAATCTTATTCTGGAGTTTAAACACCATCTTTTAAATTTTTCTTCCCATTGATTTGGTTCAAATAATTGCACTGAATATGAATAAACAATGCAAATGAAATATGTGAGATGTTTCATGAAACATTATTCTATTGCTCCATTACTTTAAAAAATAATAATCTTGAGAAGCATGAAGTTTGATGGCTTTAGACTTACAAAGCAAATCTGTAGGCGCAATCAATTTGCATAATATTGCCTCTCAGTTTCAAGGGTAGGCTCCCCATTCCATTGAAGTCAATGGAGTTTGACTTGAAGTTTGCCTTTAACTTTAGCAGAAGTCAACCCACAAATAGTAATCATGATGAAGAAAACATCAGAACTTGAAAGGAAAGCCAACTTTTCTCAAACCGATGCTGAACTCGAGATGAAACTTCTGTTTGAAAAGGAATCTCTCATGAAGAAGGCTCTCAAGAGAACTCTTCGTAATTCAAAAGCTTCTATATGTCAGATGATCCAACAAAAAATGTAATTATTTCACCAGGGGAAAGTAAAAGTTAGACACATGAAAAGCCAGTGTTATGGCTTGAAGAGCAAAGGCCCTGCTAAGATAATTAGTATGCAGCAGGAATAGAATATTTAATTCAAAGATGGTTGCATAGCTATTAATCTCAGCATTTGGGGGGCGTCTTACAAAATGTGTAGCAGAACTCAAAAGTACTCTAGCTTTTATGAAATGTTTGCAGATCAGAATAAACAAATATCATGTCATCTTCACTGACTGTACAGTATGGATGAAATTACAGGTGAAACTCGAAAAATTAGAATATCATGGAAAAGTCCATTTATGTAAGCAATTGTTTTCATTAGCTACTGGAGTATAATATATGAGATAGACTCGTGACATGCAAAGCGAGATATGTCAAGCCTTTGATTGTTATAATTGTGATGATTATGGCGTTGTTGTTGTTGTTCAGTCGTTCAGTCGTGGCCAACTCTTCGTGACCCCATGGACCAGAGCACGCCAGGCACGCCTATCCTTCACTGCCTCTCGCAGTTTGGCCAAACTCATGTTAGTAGCTTCAAGAACACTGTCCAACCATCTCATCCTCTGTCGCCCCTTCTCCTTGTGCCCTCCATCTTTCCCAACATCAGGGTCTTTTCTAGGGAGTCTTCTCTTCTCATGAGGTCGCCAAAGTACTGGAGCCTCAACTTCAGGATCTGTCCTTCTAGTGAGCACTCAGGGCTGATTTCTTTAAGAATGGATAGGTTTGATCTTCTTGCAGTCCATGGGACTCCCAAGAGTCTCCTCCAGCACCACAATTCAAAAGCATCAATTGTTCGGCGATCAGCCTTCTTTATGGTCCAGCTCTCACTTTCGTACATTACTACTGGGAAAACCATAGCTTTAACTATACGGACCTTTGTCGGCAAGGTGATGTCTTTGCGTACAACTGATGAAAACCCCAAAGTTGAAATTGTTAATTTGGGATTCTCATCAGCTGTATGCCATAATCATCACAATTATAACAAATAAAGGCTTGACATATCTCGCTTTGCATGTCATGAGTCTATCTCATATATTAGTTTCATCTTTTAAGCTGAATTACTGAAAGAAATTAACCTTTCCACAATATTCTAATTTTTTGAGTTTCACATGTATAACCATGTATATACTATGAGGCAGGTCCATTCATGTTTGATGCCCCCCCTTCACTTGTTGTCCCTGGCATCTTCAGACGGGACTGGGGGGGAAATAACAACCCAGAGATTTGCTGCTGGTCAGTGCAAGTCAGGGATGGGGAATTTGTGGCCTTCCAGCTGTTGCTGGACTCTAGGTCCCATAATCTTGGACCATTAGCCATGTTGACTGGGACTGATGGGAGTTGAAGCTAAGCAATATCTAGAGGCCATGTTGGCCACTCCTGCTTCAACCTGCACATCTTCTAATCTCATGACCGACCATCTAGTGCAGTGTTCAGTTCTCACAGTGACCACAAACAGAAACTGAATGCAATAGTGCTCTCTCCACTAGAGGATTCTTAGCAACTGGCATTTAGAGGCATACCATCTCCAAGAATAGGGGTAGAACACTGCCAGCATGGTTCTCCATGAATTCCTCTAATCCCCCCATAAAGCCATGCATAGTCCACTCTTCTTGTCAGCCACACATACGCTTCCCACTCAAAAATGTCTTTATTTTGGTCCTCCAGCCTTAAATCCAGCCACTGCATCAGATGCTTCTGCTTCTGGCCTTGTCACTTACTTCTTCTCCAGTTTGACCCCTCGGCCAAACATACAGTCATGTTTACATCCTCCCAGCTATTTGCTTCATGCTCCTTGTCATATCTCCTTGACCCTAGCCTTACTCCTTTACCTGAGTTGTGTTTTTTTTAAAGCAAGCAAGGGTGGGTGCTTTTCAGCTTCAAAACAGTTAGAGAGCAGGTGATGTCTTTATTGGCCAGGATTCTGGAGCCTGATATATATGGTATATAAAATATGAGTCTAATGCAATCAGTGTTGCTCCTTTTACCATCTTGTTTCACTGGGGTGACACCAGCCCGTTTGACACTCAAACCCATCTGTCAGTTTTGTGAGGGTCTAGGTTTCCTAGCAATTAGTGGGCTGGCCTCGAGTCTGCACACAGAAATTTGCTCGCAGCCATACAGCCATCATGATGTGGGGGGAAGGACAATCATTCTAAACCAGAGTGACAGCTGACAGAGTAGATACACCAAGCCATCAAGGAAGGCCAGTTTTATGACACCAATCTTTGCTCAATGAGATCCCTAAAGAGAAGAGTTCTTCTTCTTCTTTTTAATGAAACACACCGAGGTGTGCATGCAGAGGATCCAGCAGTGTGCATGAACGGCTCCCTGGAAATCATAATTCTGCTGCTATCTATTTGTTCACTGTATTTTTATTTTGCCCTTTTCTGTAATGCACAGCATTGCAACAAGCATGTAAGAAAGGTTTGTCTGAGATTGTGGCTAGCACTCCTGAACAGGTGCAGGATTAACCTGGGTCTTCAAAATATAAACACAGACACTCTAGCCTCTGCGCCACAATGTCTCTGGCTTTATTTTCATTCATATGCACAACTGAGTGCTAACCATATGTGTGCATCTCTCTCTCTCTCTTTACTTCTTCAGAGAACTGTGTTTAATGGTTTGCATGTCCTGATGAACTGAAACAAGTGTGATATACTAGAACAGGATGAAGAACTATAGGGGCTTAATATTTTTAGTTGACTGACCATCAGCCTTTAGCTCAGGGGTTGGCAAGGTTTACTGGCCATGGGCTGGATCACTTCCCCGGAGATCGTCCGTTGGCCAGACTGGCACAGCGCGATGCCGTAAATTGCATCTGCACATGTCCGAGGCGCCGGAAATCACTTCTGCGCATGCCCAGATGCCGAAAATTGCACCTGCACAGAAGCAATTTTTGGCGTCTGGACATGCGCAGACGTGGTTTCTGGTATCTGCGCATGCACAGGTGTCATTTCCGGCACCACTCGGTGCCACACTGTGCTGGTTTAGTGCAGTGCATGGAAGACTTGCAGAGCGGACAGCTCCGTTTGCAGGCGGCTCATGCCGGTAAAACAGTCTTCGTGGGCCGCAACTGGCCCATGAGCCACAGGTTGCCGACCCCTGCTTTAATTGATTGATTAAAATAAACTGTCTTTATATATATTTGCATATTGCCAATACCCCAAACATGAGCATATTCTGGGGATACTAAAGGAAGTTTAGACTACTTTAAAGCTCATTAACCTTAACTCTTCACTGTTAGAAAGGCATTTTTTTACATTTTCATTTTCTACTATAGCCTTAAAATAATAATAACTATACCAGGCATAGGCAAACTCAGCCCTCCAGATGTTTTTGTCTTACAACTCCCATCATCCCTAGTTAACAGGACCAGTGGTCAGGGATGATGGGAGTTGTAGTCCCAAAACATCTGGAGGGCCGAGTTTGCCTATGCCTGAACTATACTCTTAACTGAGAGCCTTTGTTGATCAAACATGAGCCTACTAAGGCAGCAATCCTAACCTCATTTACATGTGAGTAAGTCCCATTGAATTACACTTCACAATAGACATGTGTAAAGCAGCAAATTGATAAACACTTGGGGTTCAATCCCATTGAGATTAATCGAAATTACTTCTGAGTAGACATGCAGAGGATTGCATTGCAAGGCTGCAACTCCTTTGGCTTGCATGGGAGTAAGCACTATTGAACTCAGAAGGACTTCTGAATAAACATGGCATAGATCACAGTACAATCCTACACACATCTTAACTCGGAGGCACGTCTCTTTGAGTTAAATGAGGCTTAGTAACATGAAAAGGATGGAGGGGGTTGCAGCCTTACAGAACAATCCTATGCTTTATTCTTCTCTTAATCTACTCAGTAAATAAATATTCCACCAGGTACGTGGGTACAGGATTGCATCATGCAATGATTAATTTTGTTTAGTTATATAAAAGATACTATCTTCCAGGGCAGTTTACAAAAAAATGATATTGATTGAAGCTTGTAGTAATTAATTATTTTATTGTTGCCTATATTTGCTTGCCTCTTTACAACAAATAACTAGAGTGGCTGTGGAAACCTAGCCTGATGGGTGGGATATAAATAAGAAAATTATTAGTTCATATTGATTTTTCACTTGATGGCTGGTCTTCAGATTGGAGCTAGATGGGGCATATGAGTTTTAAGACCATGAAGTAAGTAGTAGTGCATTCCTCTTAGATATCCTTGAAATCAATTCACTGTGACCATTTGATTTTTTGTATACATGGTGGTACACTCTGTATTTTTGAGACATATTTTATTTGTTCTGTGTATTTGGATATACAGGTGTACACTTCTGAGCTCCACTCCGTAATTGAAAATTGACAACCATGGGGCTGGCACTGTCTCTGCCTTGTGTTAAACACACTATTTGGGAGACTTCCCTGTGAAGCTCTTCTTTTCTCTCTTCCTAAGGATGCTTTTGTTTGGATGCAGACGATGACAAATAATTGATGTACAGAGGAAAAATGAGGTAGCTGCCTTCCAGATGCCCTTTATTTGCCAGATGTCCTTCACTAAGTTTTAAGTAATTGTTCCTTATTGCACAGCAGAACAGCCTCAAGCACGTGCTACAGTTATTTATAAGATTGCCAGATCAAAGTCTGAAGGTTAACTTCCATTGCACTGGAAGTCAGTTCCTACTAGGGATGGGTGAATCTTTTAGCTTCTCGTTTTTCCAATCTTAAATTCAATTCTCCACATTTTTACATCAGCTTATGGTGTTCTTTTTTTTTTTAAGTCCTCATGAAAAAGCACCAGCATTTTAGAGCAAATCTCTCCTAATACACACATTTTTGTGTGCGGTTTTGCCCAACGCTAATTTTTGCAAAGCAGTTTGCCCTACTATAATGCATTTTTGGAAATATAGCTGGCCAGCCTGTCCTCTCCCCTACCCCCACCCCCACTTCAAGGAGAGGACAGAGACAGAAGAATTGGCAGGTTGCCAAGGTGATGGGGAGTCGTGATGTCACAGGAAAATTTGTCCTTTTTGAAATCAAAGGTTTGCTGGGAAGGAGTGGGGCAGAATAAATGGGCAGTTTTCACAATGGAGAGATGACATGCTACACTATTTAGGAAGCTGTTGAAAAAACCCGTTAAAAAAAATCCAAACTGGGCAATGACAATGTGCAAAGAGATTCTGGGTGAATGCAAAATGAGACAGTGCAGAGTGCAAATAAATCCCCTAACTTCATATGCATTTGCTGGTATGAATGGGATTGGCTATGACTTGTCTAGTTTACAAAGAAAGATAACACTGCATGCCTAAGCATGTTTACTCGGAAGTCCCACTGTGTATGTTCAGGACTGCAGCCGAAGGCTATGTACACTTATCTGGGATTATACCCCATTGAGCACAGCGGGGTTTACATCCAGACAAGCATAGTGTTAAGAGGGGACATGACAGAGACTTATACAATTATGCATGGTGTGGGGGGAAATGGATAGTAATATTTATTTATTTAATTTTACTTTGGCGCCTGGGTTAGGGCCAAACTGGATATCATAGACACATGGTTAACTGGTGTGTGTGGTTCTTTTAAAAAGCACCCCCAAATAACTAGTACAGTCATACCTCATGTTGCATAGGCTCCGTGTTGTGTACGTTCGGGATACGCACTCCCGCACCCCGGAAGTGTTTTTTGGAGTGCAGAAGTGCTCAAATTGTGCGACTTCCTGTTTTTCTATTACGTGCGTTCGAGTTAAGCATGCCCGCGTTACACACGGCGACCCGGAACGGATTACGTGTGTAACCTGGGGTTCCACTGTACATAATCCTAAGGCCAGATCCTGTTGCTCTATCTGTCTTTTTTTAATCATGCATGCCAATCATGTGATAAATGCCACACCTAGCTTATCCTTTAGATTGCTTTTAAAAATGGGATTAGGCAAGTTTTAATTATTATTATTATTATTAATTTGATTTATTACCCCACTCTTCACCCTAAGATCCTAGGGAAGGTTGCAACCATTTAAATTGAAGTATTAAAAACAGTTTAAAATAAATTACAATCACAGAAATAGGGGGAGCCTTAAGAATAAACAGCTCAGGGGGCTCAGGTTAAACGAGGAAAGGTGCCAGGTACACTTCTGAGTGGAGGGAGTTCCACATTTTAGGGGCTGCCATAGGGAAAGCTCATTCCTGGGCCATCACCACCCCAAGCTTCTGAGGGCAGTGGAGCTGCCCTGTGCTGATCTTAACCCCTCAAGGGGTCTGCAGGGAAGGAGGCAGTCTTGCAGATATCTCTCTGCAACTGATTCAGGCAGCTCCAGCTTATTAGCCCACATCCACCCCAGCACCACCTCTAAGCAACAGCCTAACACTTCAGGTTCACTGAGGACACTTCTGTCAGCAGATATTAACTTGATAGCTAAATGAAACTTCCAGGTTCAGAGTATACTTCTGATTTCAGAGGCTGGGAAGGACCTGCTGCCACCATGCCATGTCACTGTAAGCTTCACCAATGCACCTGGCTAAGTACTGTGGGAATCAGGATGTTGCACTAATTAGGGATGGGGAACCTGCCCCCCCCCCGATGTTGTAAGGCCAGAGCTCTTGTCATCCCTGACATATGGCCTTACTAGCTGAGGCCGATAGGAGCTGGAGCCAGTGTGTAGCATGTACAGATTAGACCGGGACCAGGGGATATGGAGGTTCAAATCCCAATCTATCCATAATACTCTCTGGATTATGTACCAACCTTGGCCCAGCTTTTCTCCCTATCAGCCTAGCCTACCTCATAGGGTTGTTGCGGAGACTAAAATAAATGGGGGCAGGCAGCAGAAAGTATCGTGCTGCCTTGGTCAGTCTGCACCTGGAGTACTGTATCTAGTTCTGGGCACCACTATTATTAATTAATTAATTTTGTATAGTGCCCTATACCCACAGGTCTCAGGGCATTTATGACATAAAATCACAATATAAAAACACGATACATAAAAATATTTTAAAATGTTTTAACCCCAATTAATTTAATAGTTTGACAGTGGAACCGACTCCTTCGGGAGGTTTTTAAACAGAGGTTGGATGGCCACCTGCTATGTAGGATGTAGCTGAGATTCCTGCATTGCAGGGGAGGGGGGTTGGATTAGATGACCCCTGGGACTCCTTCCAATTCTCCACCTCTATGATTCTATGCCAGGGGTCAGCAACCTTTTTCAGCCGTCGGCAGTTAACCATCCCTCAGACCATGTGGTGGGCCGGACTGTATTTTAGGGGGGGGGGGAAATGAACGAATTCCTATGCCCCACAATTAACCCAGAAATGCATGTTAAATAAAAGGACACATTCAACTCATGTAAAAACACGCTGATTCCCACATCATCCGCGGGCCGGACTGAGGCGATTGGGCCGCATCTGGCCCACGGGCGGTAGGTTGCCTAGCCCTGTTCTATGCAATCGTGAGCAAAGGCAAACAGAATGCAATGAGCAAATACTCCCCGCTGCTGCCGAGCAGGTGACTCAAAGCACAAATTCTTAGGAACACAGTGGCCCAGAAAACCCATGGCACGTGGGCAGCCCCCGCCAGCGCCGCGATCTCCCGCACGAGGCTGCGCGCGCGCTACTCTCCATTTCGCTACCCCTGCGCTCCGCCTGCGTTAAGCTTCCCTTTGTTTCATTATTTTATCCCCAGGCGGCCACCGTAAGGGAGGAAGGCGGGGCCCAGATTCGATCGAACTGGCGGAAGTGAAAGAGCTGAGGCTGACGACCTAAACGAGGAGCTCGTGCGCATGCTCGGTTACGTGTTACGGGGCGGCGGCGCTTGAGTCGTCTATCGTGGGCGGTAGCGCTGCAGCGGAGCGCGCGCTTTTTATTTTTATTTTTTGCAATCCGGTTCTTTCTCTCTCTTCCCCCCCCCCCCGGCGAATCGTGGCCATGAGTCTCTGGGTGGACAAGTACCGGCCGAACTCCCTCGGCAAAGTGGACTATCACCGGGATCAGGCAGCGCAGCTTCGCAACCTGGTGAGAGAGAGGGAGAGGCGACTGGCGCTCTGCACATGCTCGGGTGCCCTTCTCTTTCTTATCTCTTCACCTCTTCTTTTGAAAACCATCGTATTTTGCCACGCTGGTCCTCGGGTATTGGCGAGTGTTTTTGCTCTCCGCAATAGCTTCAACCTTTCCCCTCTTTCTTTCCTGTTTTATTGGGTTATAGCAAGTGACGGTGCAGAGCTACCTATTTGCACCACCCCGATTATTATTATTATTATTATTATTATTATTATTTCTTCAATTTTCAAAAACAGATGTCTTGTAGGAAAAAAATGAAAAGCACAAAATTTGAGCTAAATTTAAATTGCAAGACTAGGCAATGCGACAATATTTGCTTATCTTTCTCAAATTCCAAAGAAAGTGTTTCAGTACACAAATCCAGTCAATCTGTACGAAACTGTGCCCCTCAAAGGTCAGTACTCCGCTCCTATGAGGTCCGTGCCCTAGGCAGCTGCCTAGTTGACCTAATGATAGCACCAGCCTTGGTTCCAGCCGAAGTGCAGTCCTGGGATTGATTTCAGGCCTGCAGTACTTGAAGTAATAAGAAATAGAAAAGCATCTGAGCATGTGTAGTGAGCACACGTGCATACCTGCTAACTGAGGATACTCATCATGTGGCTGTTGCATGATTTCAAGTTAAGTCGGGCTCTTGGATACATTTGGAGGGGGTAAGCTGCAATGAGGAAAATGCATTGTGTATGTCCTCAGGTGCATTTATTTCTCTTTGTTACTGCCTCACTTACCCAGGTACTGAACCCTGGTTTGGAAAAGCACTCAAGAGCAGGTGCAAAGCAAAAATTATGGTATTTGGGAGTACCAAATACCATACCGTACAAGATTGGTTGGGGCATCAGCTTTCGTAGACCTGAACTGCTTCCATCTTAAGCACAAAATATGTCAGTTGCTAATAATATTTGCATACATGTTTAGAGAAAAACCCCCAATGCAAAATAGTAGGGCGGAAAGTCCATGAAATGCCAGAGATGCAGCCTGTGACCTTTTAACGCAAAGCAAACATCACAGTGCCAATGTGTCTTGGTTTTGGAGTTTTGGCTCTTGTGGTTTGATTTGAGCAAAAAGCTCAATCCTGGAACATGCGGTTTTTAAAAAATGATTTTTTTGGGGGGGGGTGTCTTTGTGTGTAGTTATGTTTTCCCTTAAACATTCACCATCCATTAGGGATTTGGGAATAGGGCTTCTAGGTTAAAGAATACATATTAGACAGGCTCAAGTACCAAATCATTCACCAATGTTGGTCTCCTCCCAGGACTTTTCTCTCTTAACTCTAGCTGCTGCTGTTCACGTTGGTGGCTTGTTTATGGAAAGATGATTTACCCCAGGGTAATTGTTTATATAAACTTACCGGTAACTTGGTGCCACTGTAATGCATTGTTTGTCAAATCTAAAATGAAGTAGGAACACTTTGTGTACTCTTGACCATAAAATAAGCAATTGCTCTTTTTCAAAAAGCGATTGTTTTGGGGTTAAAATAGTTCACCTGACACAGATTTCAAGGGTTGGCTCCTGTGATACAAGACAGGCCTGGTTCTGGAATGCAGTCAACCACAGATTAAATGGAGCTAGGCGCACTGGCCAAGGTATGAAAGATGTACATAAACCTGGCAGGATGAACCAGTGAATCCCAAAATATTCTTTCGTAGGCATCCTATGAGACTAGTAGTCTTGTATGATAGAGAGAACTCAGTTGACTAGCTTGGGGCACTCATGTTGTTCGCATTCTAACCCTGATTCATTAGGAAACTAGAAAACTGCCCTGTATGGAATCAGATGGTTATTTCTTCTAGCCCATTATTTTCTACAATGGCTGGTGGCAGCAACAACAGCTCTCCAGGACTACCTGGCTAGAGATGTCAGAGAACTGGAACCTTTACTCTGCAGACCATTTTGTGCAAAAAAGAAAAGAAAAGGAAAAAAGGTGCTCTGCAACTGAGTTCCAGCCATTTAGTTTTCTTCAAAAGGTGGTATACTTTCTTTTATTTTGCACCTGAGGCTAGAATTTCACCTATTGGAGATTCTGTGATTGTGGATTTCCTTTAACAGCAGAAGGTTGAACCAGATTACCTTTGAGGTCCTTCCAACTCTTTGATCCTAGGGCTTAATGCCCAAATAAGCCGAGGGGCTGGGGGGCAGCTGCCCCCCCCCCAGATCAAGTAAAACAATAGAAATTCTTAACTAATGGACCAATCATGTCAGTTCTGTCCCGCCCTAATGAAAGTCCCGCCCCCCCCACAAAAATCCTGGCTACACATACATCCTGGCAAGTCTATGGCTTGCAACAAAATTCTGCATTAGTTTATTAAAAATTGGGTTCTCAAAGTTATTTTCAAGTTTACTGTATGCCACTTTCTGACTATTTTTATTTTTATTCCATTTATATCCCACCTTTCCTCCAAGGATCTCAAGGGGGCACACCTCCTTCTCTCCTTCTCTATTATCTTCACAACAACCTTGTGAGGTAGGTTAGACTGAGAGTTGAAGGCCCGCCCAAGATTCATGATTTAGTGGGGATTTGAACTCTGGTCTTCCAGGTCCTAGTTTGTTTCGGGATGTGTTCTCAAGCCACCTGACTCCTAGAAAACCTGATGCACCAAGGGCTTCTATCAGATTCACGCCATGCACAGTCACAGCTTCATGTCCTCTTGAACTCTATTTTGTGCTCATGTCTAAATCGATGGCCTTCCAAAGGAAAAGACAACATTGTGAAGGGCTGTAAAACTAGTGTGAGGAACGGTATACTAAAATATGTATCATTCTCTGTGTTTATGATGCTGGCTAAGCATGATGCTGACTTAAGCCATTACTGTAATTCAGTTTTACTGTATTCCATTTGACAGGTTCAGTGTGGCGACTTTCCTCATCTGTTAGTGTATGGGCCTTCAGGAGCTGGAAAAAAGACCAGAATAATGTGCCTGCTGAGAGAACTGTATGGCTCTGGAGTGGAGAAGCTGAGGATTGAACATCAGAGCATAACAGTAAGAATATGTCCTAACTTCATACAGTGGTGCCCCGCTAGACGAATGCCTCGCAAGACGAAAAACTCGCTAGATGAAGGCAAGACGAATTTGTCTGTGGGGCTGCCTCGCAAGACGAAAATTTTTCGTGTTTTTTTTTCCGTCTAGCGGAAGCGCGGCTGTCATTGCCGCTTTGCTAGACGAAAATCCTGCTAGACGAAAATTTTCGCAGAACGAATTATTTTCGTCTAGTGGGGCACCACTGTATTTACAAAATGAGATAAAGATGTTGACTGTCAACATAATGCTGGAAAAGCCAGCACATTTCAACACATGCTAGTTTTTAATCTCCAAAAGTTGTCCGACCTGGATGCATGAGGGCAAAAGTGCATAGACTATATTTGTCCCCTAGGCCTGAAGTTCCTGAGAGCCAGTGTGGTGCAGTGGTTAAGAGTGGTAGACTCGTAATCTGGTGAACCGGGTTCGCGTCTCCGCTCCTCCACATGCAGCTGCTGGGTGACCTTGGGCTAGTCACACTTCTTTGAAGTCTCTCAGCCCCACTCATCTCACAGAGTGTTTGTTGTGGGGGAGGAAGGGAAAGGAGAATGTTAGCCGCTTTGAGACTCCTTAGGGTAGTGATAAAGTGGGATATCAAATCCAAACTCCTCCTCCTCCTCCTCTTCTTCTTCTTCTTCTTCTTCTTCTTCTTCTTTTCCCTCCTCCTCCTCACTCCGATGTCCAAAGGGATACACAAATCAGGGCAATCCAATATCTCGCAGTTCTTCCCCTTTCACTCCCAACCGCTGAGTGTTTCACATGTAAGCATGTTTACCTGAATATATTTCCCAGCTTCTTCGCAATTGTGCACCCTGATAATGCGGGGGCTTGTACGTGTGTTCAGGCAAACACACTTACAGGCCCCTTCAGACCTCCACCCTGGGTCTGGAAAGTTTGGAAGTGGAGGAGGCATGTCTGTGGTTGTCTATACACTTTTGCCCTTGTGTGTCCAGGCTGGAAAAGGACCTACAGGCAGTTTAAGCACCATTTCCACAGTTGGTTAAATAACCAGTGTTTATTTATTTCTCCTATTACGAATTAGCACTTGATTAGGCTGTAAACATTCTGTGCTGGATGAATTCTCCCTGGCAAATCACTGCCAAGGATTTACCGGTACTATTATCTCCCTTCAGTTGTGTGATATTTGAAATGATTTAGTCGGGCACTTAGCTTACATTTCCTGCTGTCTCACGATGAAGCCTGCAGTTAGTGTCAAGAAACCAGTTCGTCTTTATTGTGGGCTTCACTGGCTAATTATTATTGCTTTCTCACATGCCACCAATAACTTGATAAGAAGTATTTGCAAAGTGATGTTCTCAACAAACATAATGAACTCTTTGCATAGTTAGCTGCTTGGGGAGTGAAACAGCCCCTGGAAAATCTATTACTAAAGATTTTCTTTCTATCAGTCCAAAAATCTTTTTTGGTAAAAGCTTGCATTTTAATCAGCAAATTGCAAAGAGAGTGGTTAGTAATCAGAAGAGTTCTTGGAGAAGACAGATATTTCCAAAGCGTTGTGCAAACGGTCTCTCTTGCCATTTTTATTTCTTTTTAAATTAAATTTTCCTGCTTAAGTTAATAAGACATTATGGGAACATGTTGTGCCTGCAAAGGTCTTAATGCTGGGGAGTTTTAAGAGGAACAGTTTTAAGTAGATAGTCTTTCAAAATATCAGCTTCCCTTCCTGTCAGATGCTTTCCTATCTGAGGGCCCTTTGGCATCTAGCTATGGGTGGAACTTGACAAATGTATTTTTCATCATCTTCAAAATCCCTGCATATAAAGTAGGGGCATGTTTTGTTAATATAAGCATAGAAAGAGATGTGAAGGTTAGCACTTTTAAGCTAAAATAGGGCAGAGCAGAATGATGCTGCAGTGTCTGTATAGCTTCATTTTGTAGTTTGATCTGAACTGTAAAGGTCTATTTAATCACCGTGGGTAAAAGGTATACTTGAAAGCCTTACTGTACACGTGAAGAATGTTTTTAAAGAAGCAGAATGAAGTTTCTTAGTTCCTAAAATCGGAAGCGACGCAAGTGATGATTCAACGTACAAGAAATTGGGAAGTTGTAATCTTCTTAGAGAGAAGCTGGAAGTATAATGTAAAATCTCTATAGATACCCCAAATGACTCTGCCCAAGGACAGTTGGTCATGGAACAGACCAGAAGGGCAGTGAACCTGGACTTAAGTCCTGCCCGGGATCTGGTGTGAGAAGTAAGTGTTGGTGAAACAAATCAGTGTCAGACCAACATAGCTACTTACCTGAATCTAGAATGTTGGTGAAACAGTTTGGAACAGTAACCATATAGTGCTATTAAATTAAATATATGTGTAAATGACCATTTGTGTAGAGAATCCAGCATGGTCCCATTTGACTTCAAAAGAGCGATCTTCCTCCAAATGAGGGGATTGGCAAGAAAGAAAGCTGAAAACAAGGACAAAAGTGTCAGATATCCCCCAAATACTTGTGAGTGGCTTAAAACCACAATATTAGAAGCTGAGCTGGATACTGAAGTTCACGAACTGGTGGTGACTGATTGGGAACAAGTCCTTGGGGTCATAGTGTCTAGCTCAGGGGTTGTCAACCTGGTCCCTACTGCCCACTAGTGGGCGTTTCAGGATTCTAGGTGGGCGGTAGGGGGTTCTACGGCACAAGCTGAATCCTTCTTCCATCGAGCACTGGTGGGTGGTAAGGGAATTTTACCATCAAGAAAGATGCATTAGTGGGCGGTAGGTATAAAAAGGTTGACTGCCCCTGGTCTAGCTCGATGGAGATGTCAACCCAGTATACAGCAGCTTTGAAAAGAGCTGGAATGCCATGCTAAGGATCATTTGGAAAGGAAGGGAAAACCATCAATATCATAAGGCTGTTATACAAATCTATACAGTTCTGGTCACCTCAACTCCAAAAGGATATTGTAGAGCGGTAACAAGTTAAGAAAAGGGCAATGAAAATGATTCAGAGGATGCAGCAACTTCCTTATGAGTAGCCTATATTTGGGTCCTTTTTAGTTTAGAGAAAAGGCAAGCCAGAGGCAACCTGATAGAAGTGCATAAGATTAGCCATGAACCCAGATTTGGACAACATGACAAGTCAGTTTCATGGCAGAGAAGGAGAAGGAACTTCTGAGTAGTGTGCTTGACCACGCTGCTCATTCGCATGAAACCTTAGTCCGTTTTAAACTATGATTTAAAGCGACATGCAAACTCCCATGCACATCCCATCCCTTCCAAGAGGTTAGCATACTACTTGAATTTGAGAGCTTTGAACCCAGGGTGTCACCCTTTTCCATGCATGCCATTCCACCTGCCACTATTTTCACGCTGAGTCTCTTTATTTCGTAGTTTCTCTGGTGCATTGCAGCCTGGGTGCCGTTAAGCCCTTCAAGTACTTCATCTCAGTTCATGCTAAGCAGTTAGCAGTGTGTGGTTTTTGAAGCCTGTATTCATAACCCACTGGTGTCAGCTAAGTCTTTCCGTCGCTGATCTCTTTAAAATGCATTTTTTGTTTAATAATCTTTCTTTTCAGGCGCCTTCTAAAAAGAAGATTGAAATTAACACTATTGCCAGCAACTATCACCTTGAAGTTAACCCAAGGTATGTTTGCAGTAAGATCACAAGATCCAGTAACAGGCTGTGGGGATTTTGCAATCCTTATAATTTTCAGAAGAGTAAATTTTATAGCCCATTGCAGCAAAAACTAACGAGGTGCTAGAAAACCCTTGTTTTATTGCTGCAATTTTAAAACTAGCTCCAGCTTTACTGTTAAAGAAACCAATGTACAGTTGTGACTTGGATCCCGAATGCCTTGTGAGTCGAACGTTTTGGCTTCTGAATGGCGCAAACCCAGAAGTGAGTGTTCTGGTTTGCAAATGTTCTTTGGAACCCGAATGCCTGACGTGGCTTCTGATTGGCTGCAGGAGCTTCCTGCAGCCAATCAGAAGCCGCGCCTTGGTTTCCGAATATTTTGGAAGTTGAACAGACTTCCAGAATGGATTCCATTCAACGTCCGAGGTATGGCTGTATATCTTTAAGGAATTGTTCACCTGTGTGGCCCTCCAGCCCTCTCTGCCTGGCCCTTGGGACCCCCCCCCCCCCCAGCCATGCACTGCATCCTCCTTCAGTATCATCTTTTAATCTGAACTTCTTTTCAGTGATGCAGGAAACAGTGACCGGGTGGTAATTCAGGAATTACTGAAGACATTAGCTCAATCACAGCAACTTGAGACAAGCACCCAGCGAGATTTTAAAGGTCTGTAAATGAGCAATAAGCTTGAAGTAAAATATCTTGCAATACTTTGCACAAGATCAGCCATGTGCTTTGAATATTGTAAATTCTTTATATTCTCCTGCTTTTTGTCTTCCATCACTTTTAGAGATACAAAATTTCCAGAAATATTGTAGTTCCCCAACAGAAATGCATGTATTTCAGAAATGACGGGGGGGAAATTGAAATATGTGCAATACTTGTTTTCCAGATAATAGTATATATAGCTCCAATTTATTTCTGTAATTGTAATAATTGTCCAAAAGATCCATAGCTACTGATGTTTGAATTTTCCCTCTGAGCTTCATGGTATTCAGAAAGGGGGAGGTTTGCACGTTGTTAGAAGGCGTCTAGACTCTTCTCACCTGTTGATTCTTCTGTGACTTTGTATTCTCAAAATGCTCTATGGTTCCCTTCACTTAGGACAGTGTTTTTCAACCTTTTTTGGGCAAAGGCACACTTGTTTCATGAAAAAAATCACGAGGCACACCACCATTAGAAAATGTTAAAAAATTTAACTCTGTGCCTATATTGACTATATATAAAGTAATTTTCCCACGGCACACCAGGCAACATCTCGCAGCACACTAGTGTGCCGCGGAACAGTGGTTGAAAAACACTGACTTAGGAACCTAGGAAGCTGCCTTATGCCCAGTGAGATCCTTGGTCCATCTAGCTCCATATTGTCTGCACTCCATATTGACTGGCAGGGGCTCTCCAGGGTTTCAGACAGGCAGTCTTTTGCAGCCCAAATGTCTCGAAGTGGGACCTTCTGCATGCAGAGTAGAATGGTCTATTGCTGAGCCTGATCTGGCAGATGGAAGCGGAGGCAGATAACCTGCTTGCATGAGGGCAATATTGTAGTAGCAATATGCTTGGCAGACTTCCAGGCTGCACCCTGGCACTGCATACACGAGAGACTCTTGGTTTTGCAACATTTGAAACTCCCCACGCCCCTGTAGAGCAGGCATCGGCAAACTCCGGCCCTCCAGATGTTTGGGACTATAATTCCCATCATCCCTGACCACTGGTCCTGTTAGCTAGGGGTGATGGGAATTGTAGTCCCAAACACCCGGAGGGCCAGAGTTTGCCTATGCCTGCTGTAGAGCATCCACTCTCAAGCTTATTGCAGCCAAATGCAATCTTCAGTTTACAGTGTTGATTTTTTAAATAGCAACGGTATTATCATTACTACCTGTGAAGGTTGGCTCTCTGGACTCTGAATCCAGTGATCTGAATTGTGTAACTAAGAACAAGCGCTTGACATAGCTTCTTCTTTTTTTCTGCCTCCCTCCCAAGCCCCTTTCCTTGTGTGTCCTGTCGTTTAGATTGTAAGCCTGAGGGCAAGGACTCTTTATTTCTGATCTTTGTAAGCTGCTCTGGGAGCCTTTTCAGCTGAAGAGCTGGGTAAAAAATGCTTTAAACAAATACCTTTTGAACCTTGGATATAAAAGATTTGCAGCAGTGTGCATTGGCTCTGTAACAATATTCATTCATCGGCTTCAGCTGATCATCAGTTTTCTTTGGCTGAACTAAGCTGGCTTTTTTGTCATTATTCTTGGTGGGAAGTGGCAAGGTAGTGTTACCATCATCATTATTATTATTTTGCAAAAGTAGCACCAGCTCAAGCCAGTTCCTGACTTGTCACACTCACTCATACAGAACAATAAGGAAGACATTTTATTGTACTGCGATTTCATGCATATGTAAACACTTTCTAATCACATGGACGAGGTTGAATGCAGAGTCTCTGTCTCCCACCCACCACCCTCCCCCGCTGCTATGTACAGTAGTATCTTCCTTCCTGGTAAAGTGCTTCTCTCGTGGGAAAGACCCATGTGAACATGGGAAGCTGGCATGTAAGCAAGTCATACATATTGTTGGACTACAACTCCCATCAACCCCAGCCAGCATGGCTAAATGGTCACAGATGATGGGAGCTGTTGTCCAACAACATCTGGAGAATACCAGGATGGTCTGCACCGACTTACAGTCGTTCTCTAGAGTTTCAAACAGGATCCTTTCTTAGCCTTACCTGGAGATGCTGGAAATAGCAACCGGAAGATCCCGGGTTCAAAGCAAGGTCAGAGGCATCCCAGTTGCAAGAACCCTTAGCTGTCGTGGCTAAGCCAGCCATTCCATGGTTGTTTCAGGCAATGTGCCTTTCCCAGACATAGGGTTAGAATATTTACACAAACTGCCATCGGCGCAGGATTGCACCATGGGGAAGCACCTCCCGCCCGGGAACTTCAGTGGAAGAGGCACAAGTTGGAAGATTTTCTCTAATCCTGCCCCATTGTATCAGCAGAAGCTAAAAGCTCCGTGAGAGCATGATAAAGGTTGGCTTTGTTTTGTTTTGTTTTTCAGTGGTGCTGTTGACTGAAGTGGACAAGCTTACAAAAGATGCCCAGCATGCGTTGCGCCGAACCATGGAGAAGTATATGGCTACCTGCAGATTAATTCTGTGCTGCAATTCTACATCGAAAGTCATTGCACCTATCCGAAGCAGGTGCCTTGCAGTGCGAGTGCCTGCGCCCAGCATTGAAGATGTAGGTTCAAGGCAATGGCAGACAGACAGCCCTTCAGTGCCCTTGCATTTTACTCTGTGTAATGTTGGATGCAACAAGTTTAAATACCTGATTTGGGATTCCTTGTTCTTTGTTTTCCCCTGACTCTGTCTGCCTAGTTAATCCTGTGTCTGTGTGCATGGAACACTTCCAAATTAGGTTCCCCTTTACAATACTTTGGATGACTGCGGTTTTCTTCAAAAATGTGGGTTGCAATTTTTATTTGTTTAGCAAGGATTGGAATGGGGCGGAAGTGTCTGTGGACTAAGAAATAGCTGGACACCTAATGGTAGGTAATAAGTCATGGGAGGGAGATAAAGAACTGTTGGAGGTCTTTGAAACTCCATCACTTTGCCACCAATGCTTAGTTCCAAGCGTTCTCTAGTCCAGGCTTCTCCAAGCATTCTCTGAAACGAGAAAATACCAAAGATCAACCACTTAGAATATGTTAAGTAGTTGCTGAAGGCACTTTATCAACATATCTGTGTATTTCTTACAACCCTGTGAGGTAGGCTAGTAGTATGTCGATCTCACTGCTGCTGTAAAGAATACAGGGAGCAACTGCTGGTGTGGTTTGTCCCTGGCTCAAGGAGCAGCAGGAAGGAATTTATTCCTTCGTGGAGAAATGCACTTGGGAAGGCATCGCGTTGCTCTTACCTGGTACCCAGGAGGACTGGCAAATGGGGCTTGTGGCAAGAAAGAGAGGACCCAGAAGGTGGGTGCAGGTCACCTGCAAGCATTATTTGTAAAACTGGCTCCTTTGTGCCTTCACGTATCCTTTTATACTATAGGGACTTCCCCCATGGCTGGCTGCTGCTGCAGCAATTTTGACTAGAGCGGAGATACTTGGAATTTTTGAAAAGCGAGGGACCATGCAAAACGATTAATTCCCCTGTTGAATCTCTAGATCTGCAACGTATTGTCTGTTGTGTGTAAGAAGGAGGGTCTGGTTCTTCCTCGAGAACTTGCTCAGAAGATTGCAGAAAAGTCTGGCCGAAATCTCCGAAAGGCCCTTCTGATGTGTGAGGCATGCAGGGTGCAACAGTAAGTCCAGAAGAATGGGTGAATACAGGAGGGAGTTTGGGTTACAAAAGGGTTTTTTGTTTGTCTGTCTGTTTTGTATTTAAGGAAGTCATCGCTGTTTGTTCCACAGGTATCCTTTCACTCCAGACCAAGACATTTCCGAGACGGACTGGGAGGTATATCTGAGAGAGACGGCAAATGCCATTGTTGGTCAGCAGACTCCACAGAGGTAGGTCAGTGTGGTGGGGGACAGTGCCTAGCTGTAAAATTGAAGGTGCTTGTAATTTGTCCGATATTAAAATACAGCATAGCAGTTTAATCCTGTGTGTGCTAGAATGTCTTGACAGAGTGAATTTCCGGGAACTTGATAAAAACCTGGTAGGAGTTTGAAGTAAATTTCAGGCTGAGGAGGTTAGCCTTGGTCATTAAGGTATTAAACATGCTTTTATATCGGTGTGTAAATGTTTGGGGGGGGGGAAAGATTTCTGAAAGCGGATAGTTAACTGCATGCAGGAATCCTGCACAGCCTCGCAGCCAAAAGCATGTGCATGGTATGAAGAAGATCCCAGGTTCACTTCCAGTTAAAAGAAGCAGGTAGCCGGTGATGGAAAACACTGTTCTCTTAAAGTATTTCTATTTCTTGAGACCCTGGAGAACCACGGCCAATCAGAACTCACAAAACTGGGCTTAGATGGGCAAGTGGTCTCACCTGGTCTAAAGTGGCAACCTGTGTTCTTAAATAAATCTGCTGCAGGCAGTAACTTACAGTATTCTGCCTCCTGGGCACCTAAAGCTATGAGACATTTATATATATCTTTTTTTTAAATCCCAGTTTCTGATGTGGTTCCTTCACAAAAATTCTTGTTGTTTTGGAGCAGATCACAGTCGCTACTAGCCACGATGGTTATGTTCTCAGGCACATTTTGTACTCGAAACCAAGCGAAGATGCCTGGGCGACAGGATGACGCCTGGCACCTCTGCCATATGGAGGTTCCTGCCTGAAGAATTCTATCAGTTACATTTTACCTGCACAATCAGATTGAATTTCAGGAACCAAATTGCTTTTTCTGTGCAGCCTGAGCAGGGGCAGAGAGCAACGTCACAGTTCATTTCCGTAGCTTTTCTTCACCTTACCCTACCCCACTGCCTTGCTCACAGTTGTGAAGAATATTCCTACGTTATGAATGGTCTGTGTCGCCATTAAGAAAAAGGGGTCCGAATAGGACAACACATACTACTTGTAAGTTCTCAGAGCTCTTCACCCAGCTCAAGGTTGTCATCTGAATTAGCCAGATGTTCACCACAGAGAAACTTCAACTGTGTATTAATATTTCCAATTTCTTTGAGAGGAAAGAGTAGCAGTCGTGTACTCAGATAGCTGGGCTTGGTGGAGTCTCGGCTGTTTTCCAGCAAGGACGTCCCTATGGTATGTAGTGCTCAAAATAACTCATTGGGATGTTAAGTTCCCGTTAGCAGCCATCTTTGATATTCTAAAAACAGCTGCAGTGAACCAGGCTGTTGTAAGACAAACTTGCTTGCTCAGTGCAATGAAGCATTTCCAGCTGGATCAGATGAGAGCATCTTTGTTTGTGATGCAAAACTTTTTCTTTCAGCCAATGAAGTGCTGCGGTGTTGGCACTCGTTCATCGCTGTCCTCTTTACAACTGCCAGTCATTTTTCTAGCTTTAGATACATTGCATTGGCAGAAACAGAATGCCACCCTGTCACGGTGAATTTGGAGCACTGAATCTTTCCTTGCTGTGAACGGATGGTACTGTTAGTCATGTGTTCCGCTGCTGATCTCATTAAAACTCTTATGAGATATGGCAGTGTGTGTGAGAAGTGGGCCATGTTTGCACCATACATTAAAAGCCACTATTTATATGGCTTCTTGGAAACTGTAGTTTGTCGAGGGTGCTGGGAGTTGTTAGGAGACCTCTGTTCCCCTCACAGACCTACAGTTTCTTGAAAACCCCTGCAAAGAGGGATTGATTGTTAAACTGCTGTGCTGAACTCCCAAGATTCTTTGGGAGAAGCCTTGACCTTTCAAGAGTATAATAGTTCTCTAAATGTATGGTGCAGATATGGATGTTTTCAACACAGATTCTCCTCTGTGTGGTCCTTTTTGATGTGAGCTATTTTTTATTTGTTGCTTTAGGCGTAGAACAAGAGGTGACTGCAATTCCATGATTGCTCTTCACTATGTGTGTGTGTGTGTGTGTGTGTGTGTGTGTACACACACACACACACACACACACACACACACACACACACCTGTGTGTCCTCTTACCTACCATCTTGGAGCAAGCAGCCTAATTTTAGAACACATCCTGCACCTCTGGACAATAGCAGCTCTGTGGTTGTGAAATAAGTGTTTGTGCTTCATAGTGGTGGACTCCCTATTGGCTCGGTACCAGGCTAGCATTTGCTGAAATAGAGGAGCAGGGCCTTTGAAGCTGCCTATAAGAGACTATTGGGGTTGAATGATGCAGGTGCCAGTAAAATCCAGGGCCAGGAGAAATTTGTTTTTAATTCCAAGGTGTCTGCCTCATCATTTCTTTCCAACACTCAGGATTTTAAAAGGTGCATGTAAATAAAACGGCTCCCCGCTGCCAGCAAGAGACATTGACAACTGTCACGTTAACTACAGAGCTGCTGCCAGCTGTCGTGGCTTGTAGATGGTTTCCTGTCATTTCAAGCAACCCAACAAGCATTTTGAGACTTCCTTGTGTTGGACCATGACATGTTAGAGAAGTTTGTTGCTGTTGTAAGCCTTGTTTAGAAATTGCAGAGCACTGACTATGCTGCTGTTAACAAGCTGTTCCACTTGGAAAATGCGGCTCAGGAGAACAGAGTTGCAGGATTGCTTGCTAGCTTTGGCAATTGGCCAGCTTTAGGCTTTCAGATTCAGGCGATTATTGAGGATGATCAAAACAATTATACCAGGAATCTCAAAATTAGGTAAGCTGGCATCCTCACAATTTCTCTTATAGTGTCCTCCAAACATAAGAGGAAATACTTGTTTTCCTACTGGGAATGTTGGCATACTTAATTAAATCACTTGGCGTTCCAGTGAATTGGCATAGGAAGCATAATACAAATAATTAATATATTTCTTTCAAATATATTAAATATCATTGAAATACCTTTTTCTACGAGGCTGCCTTTCACCAGGCAATCTAAAATTGCCTTTGTGTCTCCACAAGAACACTTCAAGGTGGTGTAGAACCTGGCACATTAGACATGGGGTTATATTAACAAACGCCACCACGTTAGTGCTTTTTAATAAATGAAACAAAGTTAAAAGTTGAGTAATAATAATAATAATAATAATTTATTATTTGTACCCCGCCCATCTGGCTGGGTCTCCCCAGCCACTCTGGGCGGCTTCCACCAAACATTAAAATACATTTAAAATATCACAGTTTAAAAACTTCCCTAAACAGGGCTGCCTTCAGGTATTTTCTGAATGTCAGGTAGTTGTTTATTCCCTTGACTTCTGATGGGAGGGCATTCCACAGGGCGGGCACCACTACCGAGAAGGCCCTCTGCCTGGTTCCCTGTAATTTTGCTTCTCGCAGTGAGGGAACCGACAGAAGGCCCTTGGCGCTGGATCTCAGTGTCCGGGCTGAATGATGGGGGTGGAGACGCTCCTTCAGGTATACAGGACCGAGGCCGTTTAGGGCTTTAAAGGTCAGCACCAACACTTTGAATTGTGCTCGGAAACGTACTGGGAGCCAATGTAGATCTCTCAGGACCGGTGTTATGTGGTCCCGGTGGCCACTCCCAGTCACCAGTCTAGCTGCCGCATTCTGGATTAATTGCAGTTTCCGGGTCACCTTCAAAGGTAGCCCCACATAGAGCGCATTGGAGTAGTAAAAAGATGAAGGCAGTTCTTGGGGGGGGGGGGAAGTTAAGCACAAGGAAAGTTAACATGCACAGAAAAGCATTCCAGCCATTGGAGCAAAAAGTGTATGTTAAATATAGCCCAGCTCTCCCTGCCTAGACATAGTCCCTTAACACTATCGACTGATGTCCAGTTTCCCAGATTTTAAAAGCTCCAGTTCCTTTGTCTGCTGAGATAATGCCGTTATCTGCTCATGCATTCTTCTGAGTCTCTAAATATACCCTCCGGTTACATGACTCTCATGCTTCCTGATCCACAAAAACTCAAGGAGCACAAGGGTCTTCTCTTCATCCCCAACTACAGAGATGCTCCCCTCATCTGTAGGCTTAACAAGTTTAACCCCACAATGCTACATGCAATATGTGTGTGTGTGTGTGTGTATGTGTGTGTATATATATATATATATATATATATATATATATATATATATATATATAATAAACGGCGTTTCCATGTGCTCTGGCACTCGTCACGGTCCGCCATGCACCGGTAGCAAACCAGTTCACATAAGGATGAGCCATATAAGTGATTGAAGCTCTTAAGAGTAAATGTTTTCATCCATTGTGATTTTGCTGAAAATGTCTAAAAAGATAACAGAACATCAGACGAGCCACTCTTGGGCCATGCTAAGTTCCTGGAAGTAAGCATGTTTGACAGTGGACAGAGTAATCCTAAAAATCTAGCACTTCGAAAGTCCTCTACCAGCTTGCACCGGCCAGGATGGGAGGCAAGGAGAAGTGCTTCCTTTTGCCCTGGCAACGTTTGTGTTTTTTAATATTACATTTCCTCCTCCCTTGAAACCAGTGGGAAGGAAATTATCCATACCAGTCCCAAACTGGTGCAGGGAAAAGTAGCCTTGGAATCCAGCAGAGCCTACGGCTGGTAGATCTGTGCTCACAGAGCTTTAAGTGGGGGTGTCTGAGGTCCCTCACCAACCAAGTTTTTCTTTGCCAGTAGAGATGCATCCCTGATCCATCCCTAACCCCGTCCAGCCTGGAGTTCTTGGGGCTATGTGCATCCATGATTTAAAAAGCAAAAACAAATTGAGCTTGAATGTTTTGAGAACTGTTTTTTCTGACTCGGTAATTTGACTGAGATTGTCATAGCTGCTGCTTATTATTATTATTATTATTAAGAATGGAAAGACTTAAAAGCTGGTTTCTAAACCTTAAAACGTTGCATTACAGGGAGTTGAAGCATTAGCTTTCCAATGATTTTATTCCAACAGACTCCTGGAAGTTCGTGGGCGACTCTATGAACTCTTAACCCACTGCATCCCTCCAGAGATTATAATAAAGGTAACTGATGTTGTGATTATTAATTGGTTTAGTAACAGAGACTAGGATTAAATGGAAGTGTGGCATGCACGTGTTACCATTTTTAATTTTCACCGTTCATAGTGTAGCCTGGATAGCTCAGTAGGTTAAGAGCGTGGCTCTGATGACACCAAGGTTGCAAGTTTGATCCCTGCGGCTGCATATTCCTGCATTGCAAGGGCTTGGACTAGATGATCATCAGGGTCTCTTCTAACTCTGCAATTCTCTGATTCAGTGATAGTGCTCTGCATCTTGTAATTCTACTCCTAATTAATGGGGCATCTGAGACCAGGTATATATTGCATATTTCTGTAAATGTGATATTAATAGTTCTGTTATTTGTATGGCAATGTCCCCCCCCTCCTACCAAATCAGAGATTATCATTTGAATGGCTTGGTTTTCACAGGGTAACATTCTGGATTGTTGAGTGCACATGGTACCCATAACAGTCTGAGGAGCAGAGCCTTCAAAAACCCCCCCACAAAAGCCCACAATTCTCTCACTGTTGGGTATTGCTCATTTTAGGGCCTTCTGACTGAACTTCTGAACAACTGTGACGGACAACTGAAAGGAGAGGTTGCACAGATGGCAGCTTTCTATGAGCACCGGCTGCAGCTGGGCAGCAAGGCCATTTATCACCTGGAAGCATTTGTGGCTAAGTTTATGGCCATCTATAAGAAGTTTATGGAAGACGGACTAGAAGCCATGATGTTCTGATATGTTGCTTTGAGAACCCTCTTGATTTTTGGGATGCTGACAAGTTCTATTGAGAAAGCTGTACAAACCACAGGTCACCCGTACATTTCTGTTTTGGACAATAAAATCCTAAGTGCTGGATTTGAGGTGTTCTGAAATGGTCCCACTTCTCTATCAAACCAAACTGCTTTAGGAAACAAGAAGTCACATGCTTGACAGCAGGGAATTGCCAGGATCCCGGAATGCTTTTGCCTCAAGAGGTAGTCCTAATTACTTTGGGTCTGGAACATGATTGTGAGTCTCTATTTTCAAATGTGCCATCTTGAATAGGCTTCATGATGGTGGAAGATGGAGAAACCTGTTGTAGCTTTAAGGCCCCTTCTGCACTATGCACTTGAAGCTGTATCATACCAATTTAAACAGCCATGGCTTCCCCCAAAGAATCATGGGAAGTGTCGCTTGTTAAGGGTGCCAAGAGGAGTGTGAGGAGACACCAGTTCTCCTCACAGCTACAGTTCTCAGAGTGGGCTAACAATCAACCCCTTTTCCTAGGGAACCCTGGAAACTGTCTTGAGGGGGACAGGCATCTCCTCTAACAACTCTCAACACCCTTAACAAACTATATTTTTTTACGAATCTTTGGGGGAAGTTTTGACTGTTGAAAGTGGTACGATACTGCTTTAAATGCATAGTGCAGATGGGGCCTTGCAGCCGTAACGTAAGCATATTTACCTAGAAATAATGAACCGAGTTCAATGGCACTGAGTTCAGTTGGTCAGGCATGATGGGAATTGTAGTCAGACAAGTTCTAGTAGGCCACATGTTCCCCATCTAGTAACGATCTAGTAGGGATCGTTAATATTTCCGAGTTGTTTAAATATGTGTCCGAGCAATATTCTAGTACTTGATATTGGCTTAAGGATCAATAATTAAATATTGTGTTCTAGTTTGGATCCTCTCTGATCCCTGGAATGGATATGGGAAAAGCCACTGTAATATTTTACACACACACACACACACACACACACACATTCCCTGAAGGCAAGGTAAACTGCTTCTAAGGAGAGGAAAAAGGAGACTGCAGTTTGTCCACTTGGTATGTATTATGCAGCCTGCTTCTAAGCATGTTTACTCAGACATAAGCACCACGGAGTTCAATGGGATTTGCTCTCAGGTGAATTGAACTGCAGCCTTAATTTCATAAAGCAATTCAAAATGTACAATTGATAGAAGATGGGTAGGATGAAAATACAATATTGAGGCAATAGGACATGCAATGCCCTCCGAGAAATATTTTATTTTAACTTCTTGTTGTTAAATAGTTTCATTTCTCCAAGGATAAATAGAATAGACCTTGATAACTATCATTTTATCAGTATTGTCAAGTCTGAAATACATTAATTCACCAGAGTAGGTGCAGCAAAAATGAACGTTTAAATGGTTTCCTTCTTTAGGGAGATGCAGAGTAGGAATGAAAACAATTTGAGATAATTAAAATTGGTGCTAACTGCCTCACTTTTCAGTGGTAAATCAGTTTAACTGTGCAGTCTGGAAAAAAGCAGCAGTGTGCACCTAACATTAACATTGGGAAGCATTAAGATAGGTGTACAGTGTTCCAAGCAAAGTCTTCTGCAGTTGAAAACTGAGCTTTTTCAGCTTGAATTTCACGTTTCTAGCCAGGTTTTGTTCATAATGGGAAGCTTCACTGCATAAGGGCCTCGATCATCTTCTACAGGGGATCCCAGCAGAATGAGGTGAGGTGGCAGATCCTAAGCTAGTATGATGGACTGTACATAATTTCAAGCTACAACTGGAGAAACACATTAAGAACATAAGAAGAATGTGCCGGATCAGGCTAAAGGCCCATCTAGTGGCCAACCAGATGCCTGATCATAACAACACTGCCCACCTGGGATTCCCAGCAGAAACTGATAATTCCAAGGCATATTATCTCTGACAGTGGAGGTGGAATATAGCCATTGTGGTTAGTCTTGTGTATGAATTTGTCTAATCGTCTTTTAAGAGCATTCTTTTTGAAGCTAAAGATAATTCTGCAAGTAGAAAACCCAATAGATCGCAGAAGGGGATGAGCCGGAGTCTTTCTCCCTCCAGGAACAAGCTTTCTCCTTAACATTTTTTAAAGACTTTCCTTCCCCTCTGAGCATTCTCAAAAGGCTCTGCCCATCTCTAGATTCTATCATCTCATTCTGCTACTACTTAGCAATGGAGGTGGCACATGTGGCTGCGCAATCCCGGCCACATTGCACATAGGTGATTAGTACACATTGCCACAAGAATAATGCAGTGGGACAGATTTCCTTTGCTTCACACACCTTTCCCAATCCAGCAAGGGCGCCTTTCTGTCGTAGTCCACTTTGCACAAGTATTTCCCTGGCTGTTTGGGTTGTTTATATTTCATCACCCTAAATCTTGAGAGTGTCAGTGCCTTCCATTAATATTTTATACTTCTGCTCGAATGCCTTTTTTAGCTTGCATATCCTCCGAGAGAGTATTCCTTCTTGCCTGATTTAAATGGACTTGAAATTGTTTTTAAACATACACTTTCATTGTTGTTTTTTATTGTCGGATCGCAATGAGATGTTTTACAACAAGCGAGTCATAAATGAAATAAATAAAACATTTGTAATCGTATTATTTAACAAATCACAGTTAATGAAAGGTTGTGCTGATCAGGTGCCTGCATATTGTGCCTTTCAGATGTGCGATTCAATTTCCTTTCAGCATAAAATTGTTTTTTAAAAAAACAAAAAACAAAAAAACAGCAACAACGTGAAGCTGCCTTAGACCAAGTCAGCCCTGCCTATCCCCAATACTATGGATGGATGCGGCAGCCAGACGCCTTTGGCAGAGGTCTTTCCCAGTCTTGCCTCCTGAACTTTTCACAGGAGACACTGGGGATTGGATGCAGGACCTTTTGCATGCAGAGAGAAAAAGGAATTGCAGCCTAATTATGAGTAGGAAGATATTACCATTTTCCTCCCAGAATAGGAAATTCAAGATTATTGCAGCTCATTGATACAAAGTAATAGGTATTATTCATCTTGCTGGGTATAGTCATAGCTGTCAAGTCTCCCTTTTTTTTGCGGGAAACTCCCTTATTCCAAGCCGTTTCCCGCTGCTATCCCTTATTGTTGATATCCCTTAAATTTCCCTTATTTCCGGGAAGGAGTCCGGGGACTCCTTGGGTCCCTGCCTTTCTCAGCCCTGCCTGCCTGCCTGCCTACCTCACAGGACTGTTGTGGGGATTAAATGAGGACTAGGACCAGGGAGCTCCTTGGAGAAAAAGGTGGAATATAAATACCTAATAACAAACAGACAGACATATAAAGAAGAAGATAAAATAGACGAATGTTTCTCGGCAACAGGTGCTCTGATTAAGCATTGCTGCCCCTAAATGGAGGCAGAGCAGAGCCAACCTGGTCCGAAGCCATCAGTGGTCCTCTCCTGCTGCATGAATTTGCCTGATCCTTTTCTAAAGCCATCCAAGTTGGTGGCCATCGCTGCTCCCTGTGGCAGGGAGTTCCAGAGGTTAACCGTGTGCTGCGTGAATAAGTGCTTTCTTTTCTCTGCCCTGATTTCTCTTTCCTGGGAGCTCTTTCCTGGATTAAATTAAGTTGTAGCCTGGGGGGATTACTGCGACGTGGACTGTCCCTGAGAACTGTAGACTGTCCCTGGGACAGGTGAGGGTGCTGATCCCTTATTTTCAAATCCAAAACTATATATTCCTATAGTATTCCTATATATGTACAGACAACCCTTAATACTTCGTTTTTAGACCCTGCTAGCAATTAGCGCTGCGCAAAATTATAGCCACAATTTTCAATCAGTGACCTATAAAACCAAGCGCAGAGCCGCAGCTCACTAAATAAAAGCTATGCGAGATGACAATGAAATGTGCTCAGGGTTCCGAAGAGTCTGAGTGTTTCACCCTTGATCTCTAAATGTTTTTAATGAGCGTTAAGGGTGGAATCATGCAAGCACACAACAAAAGAAGTCATATGGAACATGCCAAACAGGAGAAGCCATCAGCGCTATGTATTTAAAACATTTACCCAGTCACAGATTTTAGGTTGGTCATGCATCTAAAAATAATCAGGGCAGGCTTTTCTGTCCTGTCAGTTTAATTGGAAAGATTTTGTCTCCAAATTAGCTGGGTCACTTGGGGCCAATAAACTTCTAAGCATTCTGGCTGCTTTCCATGGTAGAAGAATTACTCTGTTAGCTATCATACTATACATAGTTTTATCAGTGGGTTTGGGGTTTTGTTTTAGTTGGTGGTGGTCTGTTAATGTTGAGCTCCTTAAAAGTGTGTGTTTCCCTTCCCAGAGTGCAGTGTGCAGCTATGTTTTAACGCTTGTGGTAACTATGAAGGTACAGAGGTTCACCATTTCAGTGCAACATATTATTTCCCTTTGCTGATTTCATGCAATGTTGGGCTATACAAGATGGCAACAAGTATTCATTAATAATAATATTTTTATTATTCATATGACGTCCATCTGACCGGATTGCCCCATCCACTCTGAGTGGCTCCCAACAAAATATTAAAAACACAATAAAACAACAACCATCAAAAACTTCCCTGAACAGGATTGCCTTCAGGTGTCTTCTAAAAGTAAAATAGTTGTTTATCCGTTTGACATCTGATGGGAGGGCGTTCCACAGGGCAGGTGCCACCACCAAGAAGGCTTTGTCCAAAACCCTTCCGTGAATTTGTCAGGAAACGGCCTACTCACAAGTAGGACCCTGGCAGAGACACATGCACGACTGGCATGTTCCCTCCTTCCTGGATCATCGTTCGGGAGCTTCTTAAGCTTCTTCAGCCCAAACATCACTGCGACTCATGTGGGAGGACATCAGCACGCTCTTATGGATCCGCAGAGTTTGTGCAGTTGCGTAACAGACCACAGCAACTCAGCATGTTGGCTAACCTACTTTATTTACATATAATACACACGGAACTCTTCAACATGGCTCCCTCTCTCTAGCATCACACAGCAAGGAGAAAGGACGAAGGACAATAGTCCCACTTCAGGGAACACAGTAAGACAAACATCCTGTACACGTCACATCCCATTTCCCACTCTGTGGCATGAAAACACCATCATGTGATAAAGAAGAAGCCCATGACTGCACACAGGGGAATGAATCTCCAACAGAATTTTATTGCAGCTTATTTCATTCCTAGCTGGGGATAAAAATACAGCGGTACCTCAGATTACATACGCTTCAGGTTACATACTCCGCTAACCCAGAAATAACGCTTCAGGTTAAGAACTTTGCTTCAGGATAAGAACAGAAATTGTGCTCTGGCGGTGCAGCGGCAGCGGGAGGTCCCATTAGCTAAAGTGATGCTTCAGGTTAAGAACAGTTTCAGGTTAAGAACGGACCTCCGGAACGAATTAAGTACGTAACCAGAGGTACCACTGCATGCATTGTTATGGTGTGCACAACCAGATAAGTGATAATTTGGGGTTCTGTTTAATCTTCCAACCAGTTACATGTGTTGTAAACTGGTAGCATATTGTGCTTTAATCTTTTAGCAGATTCTTCTGGAGTGGTTTCATAATGGGTGTCTTCAAACTGTACCACTGTTTTTATATTGACCAAAATTAAACTTGGGGAAAGTGTACATGTCTGAATGGTCCTGTTAGGTCACAATGTGCTTCATCCTCCCACTTCCCCCCCCACATGAAACCCTCCCCCCGCCTTTTCATGTAGTGTTCCAACTATCACTTAACATGACGTCTGCATTGGTACCAAATATGTTTGGAGCTAACTAGGTTTTTTTAAAAAACCATGTTTTAAAATGATTTTGCAAATCATGTTTTCAGGCAATTCTGATCAGCTGTAACCACAGCTATATTTGCCTCAATGCAGATGTAACACAGAACTATAGTTTATGAGAGAATGGGGAGTCCTCATTTGACAGAGCAGTATTCTTGATCTGTAAACCGTGGTTTACACTATAAACCGTGGTCTACACCACTTTACAGACTGAGAATTTTGCAAGTAATTGCTTAATACCTCCTACAAAGCTGCCATAATTGAAGTAAGGCATTCCAACCCCCTTCCCTCAACACCATGAAACTAGAACGTGACTTGAGGAAATAGAAATTTACAATTCACATACTGTTTTGAAATCCGTGATATTAGTGCCACGCAGGCATATGTTTCCCAAGCATGCAGCTGCATACTTTTATGGAGTTTCGAGTTAACGGTAGCAGGAAACAACCTTGCATTGTTGTTTGCACCATTCCCAGGAGGACTGCAGGAGTAGCAGCCATCAGGATGGAATGGCTTTCATTTCTTTTTCACTTCGCGCTGTACTTATGTGACACTAGTGGGGATAGGAGTTACATTATTTCAGGCCTGGACGGCCTTTCACCTGCTAGAGGCTCTGGAAAGTCAGTGCAACAGTGCGAATAGCTTTCCAATTAGGTTCAGTGTGTTTCTCGGAAATGAAAAGCTACTGGGTCTGTTTACCTGCAAGGAGAGAGCTCAGAGAAGCTGCCTCTTCCTTGATAGGGTTTTAGGATGCTGCTTTTAGCCATGGCTATTTTGTGCCATTGCAGCTAAGACAGATTTATTGGATCTGCCTGGCAGAAGCTTGGGAAATCATGAGTCATTTTGGAAGCAAGTCAATTTATTAATGGCAAAGCCATAGGCCATTGTGTAGAGATCTTAACTGGGCCATTCCAGTATGTGCAGAATACAACAGATGATAAATAACAAAAGTTAAAACTGAATCTGAAGTGCACTTCCAATTACCGGTACTCATCTCCTGCCATAACATGTAACTCCTGACATATTTTGTTAAAACAGCCTGGATTTGGATTGAAGAGTGTGGGGGTGAAGAAGCTGACCCCTGACCTCTGGGCTGATTCCCTTCTCTGGAGCAGTTTCTGGCAGCAAAGGGGGAAACTCTGTTTCCAGAGAAAGAACTGTGAGGGGGGAGAGACTTTGTGCTGGTCACCAGGCAGTAGATTTTCCCACCTGCCTTGCCACACCCTCCAGCCATAGGAGCCTGTCCCTAGACCATGACTTTGAGAACAATTATGCCAATAAAAGGTGAATGAATGAATGACTTTGGGAACAGCAGAAGTAGCTGGGAAAAGAGAAAAGGAGGTCAGGGATATTTTTTTAAGAAAATAATTTTATCAGTTATGTGTTTTTCTTTCTCAATTTGATGCTCTTACATGGCATATATGTTTTGTGGTATTTTATGCATTGTGACTTGGCGTTGTTTCTATTGATTATAGTTCTGTAATTCTTTATTGTAATTCTTTATTATTTACTGATGTTTAATTTTACTGTTTACTATCATGTTCCAATGGATTGTTGAATATTGCTTTATTTGATATAAGTTGTTAATTTTTAAGTTATCCTTTTATTATGATTTTTTTGGATTGGACCACACATTGGTGTGTGATCTTTGCTGTCTTATTTGTTGTTTCTTCAGCTTGTAAACCACCTTGTGTATAGTAATATAGAATGGCGGTGTACAAGCTAAAAGTGAAATGAAATGAAAACATAAGCAACTTCCCTAGCACCAATATTATGTCTGCACTTTTGTGCCTAATAGCATTTGAGGTGAGGGTTTGAATTGGGGAAGTGGTGCTGAGGGAAAGGACTCACACTCCTCCTCCGTTGCTGTGATTCCATCCACAGTCCTACGAAGAAACTTGGTGTGTCTCGGCTCAAAGTTGACCTGTTGGGAGATCGAGTAATAAAAGAAAACAAGAAAACAAAAGGCTAAACATAAAAGGCACCGAGTACTGATCAGTTTGGAAGCAAATTCAAATAGGTTCTTGCAATATTGGCCATGAGTTACAGATATGGAAAGTTAAGAGTTGCAATGTGTGTAAACTAACACCAGCTGAGAGCTATCTGTAGGTGGGAGGCAAAAAGCTTACTTCTGACGATTTTCTGCCTGAAAGTGGAGGGAAGAAAATTGCAACTTAGTGGAGAAAAATAAAATGCTTTTAAGTTTTTGATGAGGGCACATTCTTGGGGCAGGCAGAATGTACTCATGAATGTTATTTACATTTCAAAGACTACTTAATTCCAAATCATATCCCAGAATTGGATTCCCCATTGCATGTTATGAATAATGCACATGGAAGAAAAGAGCGAATGACCCACAGTGTCTCTCCCATAATTTAAATTTATTGGTATTCTTAATGGTAGATGAGAAGTTTGGGAAGTAAAACCAGTACTGGCAAACATTTGAGAATGGTGGCTAATTCACTGTCAACCTACAGGCAATTTTGCAGAAACCGATTTAATGCTTCTCGTGCAGTTATCAGTACTCAAGGCCATTTTCTGGAATAATTTTGATTGGTGAGTGAAAGGTGATGCAAAAAGTTTTAAACTGAAATTACCTAGCTGTTACCTTGTGGGCATTTAACGAAGGGGAAGAAATGGAACCTAGTTATCCTAATTATTATCTATTTGTATCTTACCCTAAGGAGCTGAAGAATTCTATGATGCCATTTTATACAGGATAACATTTTAAAAATGTCCTGCTGGTGTAACAGTAGTTTTAGGCAAATACAGTGGTACCTCAGGTTACAGACGCTTCAGGTTACAGACGCTTCAGGTTACAGACTCCACTAACCCAGAAATCACGCTTCAGGTTAAGAACTTTGTTTCAAGATAAGAACAGAAATCGTGCTCTGGCGGCGCAGCGGCAGCGGGAGGTCCCATTAGCTAAAGTGGTGCTTCAGGTTAAGAACAGTTTCAGGTTAAGAACGGACCTCCAGAACAAATTAAGTTCTTAACCTGAGGCACCACTGTAGTGCAAAGTTGTAATCTCTGTTATAGGCAGACTGCTGTTTACGAATGTTAGTTGGCAGTCTAGATCAATGCAAGGCCCTTTGCAACAAAGAACTCCTTTGCAAATACCTGGGTTTTGTTGCCAAGTGTTCATGAGCCTGCATGGTCTTTGACTGCAACATTTGTGATACCTTCCACTCTACAATTCTGTGATTCTGTCCCTTCAAATTCTGTGGTTCTGGGCTAACTGCAATGCAAAATGCAAGACTCCATGCAAAAGAGGGGAAAGGTTGCTCAGGAAAGCCTTTGTTCAGTTCAGGTTGGCATGCCATTTGCATACTTCCTGAGGAGGTCAGACCTGGCCACGATGACACGTCTGAATTAAATCAAGGTCGGATTACTTCAATAAGATCAATCTGGATCAAGCTTGTTTCTGGGTGCTTGTGCATAAGACTACATTACACCAGCCTGCAATGCTTGCTCTAGCTACCAATTTGTTTCCTGGTGCAATTAAATGTAGTGATTATAATGGCTTCAGTCCAGCATAAATAAAGGACTGCCTTCTCCTGTTCCAGTCTGCACATTGCCTAAGATCTGGATAGACACTACTCTGCATTGTTTGACAGTGAATCAGGGAGTTTCATCTGTTTCTTGCTGTTTTCTGCCAGCTAGTGGAAACCTTTCTATTCCAGCAGGCTCCCCCCCCCCCGCACACCTACTTGCAGGACAGGTGATGTTATGATTTGAGGATTATTTTAAGCTAGCATGCCAGTGTTGTGGTTTTATTGTGAGATTGTAATTTTAATTGATGTTAGATACCTGGAATGACATGTAGGCAATGGAAAGATGGGATTATGCACACATTATTGGGCATATCCTTAAAACGGCTTGAAACTCACTTGAGGAGACATTGTCCTTGCTTTGTTCAATTAGACTTGTCCAGCCAAAGGAAGGTGACTCTTTGAACAAGGCACACAATAATCCTACTCTCAGAAGTGTCTTTCCAATCTGTTTCCGAGATGCATACAGAGCCATGAAGGTAATGCTTTTGGAGTGGATATAGAACCCAAGTCACTTCAGTCTGTGGCTTTCAAAGGCTGTTTGCTCAGAAACTGGATGAGTGCAGCCGGCAGCCCACAGCATCTGTGTGGATATAATTCATGATTGCAGCAGAGAGTGTTTACCTGACCTCATTTTTCATCACAGAGAACTGCCAGACACCAAGTTGAAATAGAGCTCTTTCCTAACAACCTTCTATCCCCCATCAATACATACAGAAAGAAATAGCATTTTTTTAAAAAGCCTTAGAACAAAAGTGGTTAAAGCACTTCTCTGCAGGAAATGGAGAATGAAGTTTTCATGTTCGTGCAGGTGCCTTGGGATTGCTCTTGTCTTCCTTGGATATTACTAGAGTTTAAAAGAAACACCGGCAAAATGCTACACTGCCACATTCTTGAGTTATTGTCCATTCATGCTTGACAAGAATGGCAAACTCACGGGAGATTTCACAAAGATACAGAAAGCCAAGGGAAAATTTAAAGTCCCCTGAAGCACATCTTAGTTGGTTTTTTGTTTTAATTGCCCCCTTTTTGTACTTTTTAGCCTCCTGTTTTCTGACTTAGTATTATTCATTTCCTTATTGCTCCCCATCCAACTAAAATATTTCCTGCATATATTATATTACAAACGCTGAGGCATGCTACTCAGGGTTTTTCCTACCTGGCTTTTTAAATGGATTGTGGTTATTTAGATGGTAAGATCCTTGAGACAGAGAAATTGGGGGGACGGGGGTAAAATACACGCTTTGAACTTAGGGAAGGAGCAGGGTTTGTTATGTGTTTGAAAGTCACTTACGTCTACAGGGCCGGTTCTGCCATTAGGCAGAGTGAGGTGACCACCTCAGATGACGGATGCAGAGGGGAGCGGCTGCAGCCAGGCACAGCAATGGCTGAGCAGCAGCAAAATGTTGGAGGACAGAACTGCATGTGCCACAGAGCCTTCCCTGTTCCCCCTACAATAGCCTGCTGCCCTCAGGTGTGGTAAAAGATGCTGTCCCAGTGCCAGTATTGATGTTCGATTCAACTGGAAAATTCAACTTCCATTCCAGTCAGATTCTTTACATGAGATTGGAGGCAAGGGATGCCATCTTGTCCTTGCTAAGTTTTTAATGTCTGACATTTTATTTTTATATTTTGCTGGAAGCCACCCAGAGTGGCTGAGGAAAACCAGCCAGATTTGGGTGGGGGGTATAAACAATAGAATTGTTTGTTTGTTTGTTTGTTTGCCTCAGGCATCAGAAAGCATTGGGCTGGATCTAGACTTACATAATCTGCTGTAGAGCAGCACATCCAAATTCGACAGGAGCCATCTTGACAAATACAGATCCCCAGTCTTTGCTATAGGTAAAAATACCTCAGAATGAAGCTTGGATTGAGGAAACATCCCTGCCTGCAGTGACTCTTATATTTTGTGCTTCTATAGCAGCGTGAGAGTAGAAAATGCAGTCTGAAAAGAAACTGCATCTGTTTATTCAGCTACCCGGCCTGTATGTTGTTTTAATGAAACAGCCATCAATTCCAGATGCACTCAGGCCCTGGAGCAGACGCTAAGAGCCTGACATTGAAACATTATGGTCATTTTAATTAGAAATTTTACCATTAGGTATTTAAAGAGGTATGGTCTGATAATAAAACTTCCAAATGTTTAATCACACTGTTTAATATTGTTCATACTTTAAATTCAAAGGGCTGCAGATAATATACTGAAATGTCAGGACTAGAAGAAGCAGGTGGAAATGGCATATATGTTGTTGACATCTGTCTGTCAAGGGAAACAATGGAGGAGTGCACCTTTGGACGGGGGGGGGGGGTTTGAAGTCAAACTGCTGGAAGGTTACCGATATGGGAGAGACATGTTTTGTTGCAGCTGGGGCAGATGAAGGTGTCTGGTTGTGCTGCTGCAGACAACAACAACAACAACAACAACAACATTTTATTTATATCCCGCCCTCCCTGGCCGAAGTCGGGCTCAGGGAGGCTAACATCAAATTTATAACATTAGTATAAAATCAAACAATAATTAAATTACCTCCTAAAAACAGGTCAAAATCAAATTAAAGTCTAATTAGATGGCTTTCTGCAGGGTTAGGGTTGGGAACAGTAAGTGCTCATCGGCCCAACTGTTTACGCTGATCTTATATGGGCCTGTGAGAATGCTGGGAGATGCATCATGGCACTTCTTCTCTCTGTGCTCCTCTCAGGGTCAGTCCTCTGGTCACGGCTATGGATGCACAACCTGATTATCTGTCTCCAGGCACTGTGCTTGTCTGTAAGGGATTCCCACATGGCAGGGTTGATGTTGCCAGCCTTCACATCATGTTTGCAGACATCTTTGGAACACAGAGCTGGTCTGCCAATGGGCCTGAAGCATGTATTTGGGGATCCTGCCATTTTCTATTCTGTGGACAAGACCAAGCCAGCGTAGACGTCGCTGAGACAGGAGTGCGAACATGCTGGGAATGTGGGCATGGGAGAGCACATCTTTGTTTGAAACTCTGTCCTGCCACATGATGCCCAAAATATTCCTGATGCAGTGCACGTCGAAGGCTCATGGGTTGTGCTAGGTGTGGTTTTTAAAATAATAGCAATTATTTTTTTGGAGGAAATCCAATTTATAAGACATATCCAATTTATAAGACATTCTAGAAGATGGTTTTTTTTAAAAAAAACTGTTATTTTCAGGTGTAAAAAGGTTTACCCTGGAGACTAAAACAAATAATATACACATAATGTATGACGGGGTTGCTAAGTTGTAAGTCAGTAGTAGAGCATCTTCGTTGCATTCAGTTCTCAGCATCTCCTGGTAGGACTGAGCAAAACCTCTGTCTGACATTTTGGAGAGCTATTTCCAGTCAATGCAGGAGATACTGAGTTGTTGACCCAGTGATCTGGCTTGGTATGAGACAGGCTGCTATGTCCCTACTCAACTCGCCAATATACAGTGTATATGGTTGTACATTGAGATATTGAGTGCTGACTTGTGTTTTTGTCCTGTAATGGTTTGAATTATCCTGCAACCCAACTAATGACACACATTCAGCAGGATTTAGCCAAAAGGGACTGGTTCTCCACATAAGTTGAACTCGGCACATCTGTGTTGTGGCAGCAGGACCTCGCTTTGCATGTTCACAGTGATAAATTAAATTAAGGCTTTATTTTCTTTTAAGATGTGAGGTTATTACTTACCCTAGTCGATCTGAGAGCAAAATGAAATTAATTTTGCCCTGTTCATCATTCATTCCCAGCGCTTTCCCTTAAAACACAATTCAAGAAGAATTTACCACAGCTGCAAACAGGCATAGTGTGATTTCTGATACGAGACACAAAGAAGGGCGGGGGGGGGGGAGCGTTTCAAATACTGTGGCTGCTCTTGGTTTCAAAAGAGTATAATTAATTGCTTCTTCTGTTAATTTAATACTCTGACTAATCCTACTAAAAGGGATTATTTAGAGTAGGCAGATAACGCAAGATTCACTTTGTGTCATTCAGCCGTTTTCAAGAAGACCAAAATGGGAAGGTGTCACTGGCTTTGTCCGATTTTTGAAAAAAAAGTTATTTGCATACTTTAGGTGAATTATTAATTTTTTCATTTTGTTGCAATAAAAGAAGTGCAATCACAATTTATGCTTTCTACTCCAAAAAGTATAATTAAATCCATTAAAAATATATGTATGAGAAAAGATTAAACGAACCATCAAATCGCTTGCTCACAAATTCTAACCTCTCCAGGTTGATCCAAGGTAGATGCTGAATATTTGCACAGAAGTACAGTGGTACCTCAATTTACGAAGTTAATCCGTTCCGAAGGCGTGCTCGTAAGTCGAAATCTTCGCAAGTTGAAGCCGCCATCTCGGAACGGAAAAAAACTTTGCATGTCAAAAAAACCGCATTGAAAACCTCATAAGTCGAGGTATCCGTGCCGCTTACGGAGGTCATTCGGAAGTCGAAAAATGCGGAAGTCGAGTCGCTCGTAAGTCGAGGTACCACTGTACAAAGGAAAGAATTAGTATTACATTTCAAAATATCCACTAGACTTCATGTACCATTTATGATCACTTAAAGGACAGATGGGGACCTGTGCCTGTCTGAGATTGTTGGATTCTCAAACCCATCATTGCTAACCATTGGCCATACCAACTCGGGCTGATGAGAGTTAAGAGTTCTACAATATCTAGAAAAACACAGGCTTCTAGATTTCTGGCTTAAACCAACACTGGGACCCTGTGGAGTTCAAGGAGACTTCCTTCCAGGTAAGAATGTATAGCAAGCTTCCCAGGCCTGGTTTTGGTCCAAAACAAGATGTTTTGGACCAAAATTCTCATCAGCCCAACCAGGCAATAGTCAAGGATTATGCGAGGTATAGTTGAAAACTTTTTGCACCTCCCTTCTGTGGCTTGATATACAAAGCAGCCTGCAGAAGACCAACCCCAAGCATGGATGCTTAAGGGGTATCAAAGAAAGCTACACACCATGTTTGCTATTATGATTTTTTTAAATAAAAAAATTGTATGTCTTTCAGGTTTTATAAGTGTGTGTATATGTTTTATCTTCACCCTTTATTTTTAATATACAGTTTCACATGTGATTTGTTTGCTTTTGATTCTACTATTCTTGATTTTTTCTAAAAAGATTTATCAGAATCATATAACTGGAAGGGACCACAAGAGTCATCTAGTCCAACCCCCTGCAATACAGGAATATTTTGTGGGGCTCAAACCCACAACCCTGAGTCTCATGCTCTACCGACTGAACTATCCCAGAAGCTACACTTCTCTGTAAAATCCCAGGGTGAGTTACAACTGTGTAAAATTAACATTAACCGCGTAACATTAGCATGAGTTTGGCCAAACTGGGAGGCAGTGAAAGATAGGCGTGCCTGGCGTGCTCTGGTCCATGGGGTCACGAAGAGTCGGACACGACTGAATGACTGAACAACATTAAAATCATATAGAACAATTTAAAACAAGCTGAAGAATGTAGAAAGAATATAGTTGTGTCCATATGCTCCTGAATGCAGGGGTTGCCAGCTTGGTCTCTGTGGAAAGCAGTCAGTTTGCCATTACTTCCTATGGTGCCCTTGAAAGCTCTCAGAAAATATCCTCTCAAAACCCCCACAATATAAGAGAGATGGTTCACTCTTCCTGTTCAGTTCCAGTTTGTGTATGCTCAGCTGCTCCTACATTGACATGCCTACATTTCAGTGGCTTTGCTTTCGAGTTCCAGGTTTTTCAATACATAATTTTCTTGCTTTCCTCACTTCAAAACCATGCATGCGTTGTTTTACAATGTAAAACGCCAGAGGAAACTACTTGTTCAGTCATTGAGTAGCAGTCGGTTTGCTTAATGGCATGAAGCAGATAGCCAAGCCTTAGTAACCAGGTAACAGATTGTTACATGCTTGTAGGAAAAGTCGTCAGATAAATGCACGCTGTTATCATGGCTATCACAAGCAGAGGCAAGTTTAGGGCAGTGCGACTGCTTCACGCACACTGAGCCTAGGGGGCGCTGCAGTAAGTAAAATGCTTTGGCTGCATTTTGATATCAAGTTAAGTCATAATTTAATGTGATGGAGTGAATTTAGGCAAGCTTCCCCCTTATCCCCACTTTTATTTTTTATTTTCCACTTTCCATTACCTACAGTTTTGTGTGTCATCCAAACCCTACACTGAGGTTAACATTAACTATAATTTTGTTTAAACAATCCAGTTTCCCAAGTCATGGTTTCCAGCTGGCTTGCTTCAAACAAATGCTAGTTAATATTAGCCACAGTTTATCCAGTTTGGGTGACAAAATAAGCTGTGTGGTTAAAGGAAATTGGGACAGAAAGTTTTCCAGACTCCTCCTCGTGGTGAGTACATAAGCCTGAGGCTTGCTGCAGTGCATGTTCATGCTAAACTATGGCTTTGTGATCCATGATCACTGCAGATGGTGACAGCAGTCACAAAATTAGAAGACGCCTGCTTCTTGGGAGAAAAGCAATGACAAACCTAGACAGCATCTTAAAAAGCAAAGACATCACCTTGCCGACAAAGGTCCGTATAGCTAAAGCTATGGTTTTCCCAGCAGTAATGTACGGAAGTGAGAGCTGGACCATAAAGAAGGCTGATCGCCAAAGAATTGATGCTTTTGAATTATGGTGCTGGAGGAGACTCTTGAGAGTCCCATGGACTGCAAGAAGATCAAACCTATCCATTCTCAAAGAAATCAGCCCTGAGTGCTCACTAGAAGGACAGATCCTGAAGTTGAGGCTCCAGTACTTTGGCCACCTCATGAGAAGAGAAGACTCCCTGGAAACGACCCTGATGTGGGAAAGATGGAGGGCACAAGGAGAAGGGGACGACAGAGGATGAGATGGTTGGACAGTGTTCTCGAAGCTACTAACATGACTTTGGCCAAACTGCGAGAGGCAGTGAAGGATAGGCGTGCCTGGCGTGCTCTGGTCCATGGGGTCACGAAGAGTCGGACACGACTGAACGACTGAACAACAACAACAACATGGCTTTGCATGACCTCTGAACCAGCCTTTTGAACAGTTGCTTTTGACATCTGGTGCCAGTCAGAACTGATAGCACTGCATTACTTGGTGTGTTGGTCTAAATATACAATGAATGCCTTCTTATACTGTTAATACATGGCAAGGAAGACACCTTTCGGGCTTGTGTAATTAGAGGGAAATGACTGTTGCTTTTCTGTAGGCTGCAGTGGGAACAGCTTCTGCAAGTATTTACGCATACCCTCTTCACTTTGCCCATGTGAGCTGCAGGGTCCTCTCAGTGTTTGGCTATTAACATTAACAGGAATAACTTCTTGCATGGGAGATTTTTCAGTGCCTTGGGACTTCCGAAAGGGAAAGAAATATTTATTGCTCTTCATAACCAAACTCAGTTCCAGGAACCTGGTGAGAAATGCCTTTGGATACATCCTGGTTGAAAGAGAGAACAAATGCCCTACTGGGAGCCATTTCTAAAAAGAAAGCTTATATTGGAGTGTAGAAAGGGGAATTGGGCTTTGGAAGAAACTGCAAACATCTTTTCAAATCTTTGGAATTGCTTTGCTTGAAAAGAAGTAATAACAAATTGTCTGCTGAAAGCAGTCCTAGCCAAGGAGAGAACAAGGTTCTAAAAGATGTTCTTAAGATGTTTCGTCTGAATTTTCATTCTTCCTTTCTTAGGGAGATCAACATGGGGAAAACTCATTTTCTTACTACAAATGCAATCCTGCCAGCTAACCTGAATGAAAGAGAAATATGTTTTGTAAGGTAGAGAAACAGGTGGTTTTTTTAAAAAAAGGAAAGAAACAAACAACACCAACCCTGAGAACGCACTGTTTTATATACAGGTGGAGTGGGGAGAAACATGAAAATTGCAAAAGCGTAAAAAAACAAAACGAAATACGATGTGAGAAAATAGCTTCCTGTTTTCCTACATGAGAAAAAAAATTAAAGAAAAAGGAAGAAGCAATTATAATTACTTTCCAGTAATTATGGGAGGTCAAGGGAGGGCTTCCCTATATTGGGGGCAGGGAGAGTATCAACATTTTTGGATCTGTAATATATTCCATAGAAAAGCTTATCAAAACTATAGATGGGGAAGGAAAAGAAACAAACATTTGGCTCTCTTAATCCTGCCACTTCTAGGGAACCTTCAGATCTGATAGAAATCTACAACATTATTATTTTTTAATTGGGTAATTCAGTTTTTTGGGGTGAGGGGTTGATTTGAAAGCTACACAAGGAATAGGATCAAAATCCCAGCCATGGAGATGACTGAAAACTAGTACATAAACAAACCATGAAATCTAACATGCACTTTCTATTTCTCACTGATGTTGTCATCCTCTACAGCTTCCGCTCTTACGTTCTGTTAGCCCTGCAAAAATACATGTTGACATCATGTTGAAAAAAATGACCTGGGGAATTTTTTTTAAACATATGGTAACAATTCACAGACTGATACATCATTGCACTCCCCATTGCACAGATTCTTTTTTTTGGGTAAATATTTTTTATTAAAGATTTTCTTGATTTACAAAGGTATGTGTAATGTCTCTTTCATATTTTTTCCATGTAACATTTTTACAAATCAGTTTCATTTGTTGAGACCTTAGAAAGAAAAGGGGGAAAGAGGTGGACGGGATGGGGATATGGGTGGGGTGACGATGTTTCTACTTTACTTAGTATATGTAGGGTTTGAGGTCAGCGTTGTTTGTGCAGGTGATTTGTTGTTCGCTTGTGCTCCTTTGGTGGTGAGAGAGGTTGGGGTTGGCATAGGGTGTGGTTGTTCATTTGTGGTTGGCAGTGGTGGTCCTTGGTTTCCTGTGTGAGTGAGGTGGATGAATGTTTTTGATCAGGTTAGCCATATTGATTTGTATGCTGTCGGTAGATTTTTGTCATTGTCTTGTTGGGCTGTGTGTGTGATGAAGGGGAGCCATACCGGGGTGAAGGCGTCTTCTTCTATTTGTCCCCGTGTCAGTTTCAGCTTATTGGTTAATTTTTCTAGTAAGGCTGTTTCCCATACTACTTGGTACCATTAGTCCATGCTTACTCCTGACAGGTCTCTCCAGTGTCTGGTTATGATGTTTCTAGCTGCTGAGAGTAGGTGGGTTATGAGTTCTTTGTGGTGTAAGTGGGCATTGTTGTCTTGGAAGATGTTTAGCAAAACCAATTCTGGGGTGATTTCTAGCACTTGCTTGGTTATCTTACCTATTTCTCGTATGGTTGTTGTCTAGAATCGTTGGATTTTTGGGGCACTCCCACCACATGTGGAGGTATGTGCCTGTGGAGATGCACCCTCTCCAGCATTTTGGTGAGGTTCCTGGGCAGATTAGCGCTAATTTTCTTGGCGTTAGGTACCACCTGTCGGTTCGTTTCAGGGCGAGTTCTTTTCATTGATATGGATTTAAAGGGGGGTTTAGACCACATTCTGGTCCGTTGCACAGATTCTAGAGCCAAAGCCAGTACATTTGACTCCCTCCTCTTCCCTAAAGATTTCAACCAATTTGGGGGAGAAAAAACACTTTTATTTTAATTTGCTTTTACAAAAAAGTTTCTGGTCAAAATCACAGCTTGCTTTAAGTTTTGTTATTGAGTTTATATGTATGAGCTCAGCAGATGTCCAGAAAAAAATCTTTACCTGGCGCATGTCCCCTCTCCCCATGAAATATTTATAATTCTCAGCATTCCATCCTTGTACAATTACACTATATTCACATAGACATTTATATTGAACGAGCACAGCATTCTGCATCCTGAGAATCTCTGCTTTCATTTTTATGGCGAGCTTCTAGCTTTTCACAAAGGTAAGATTTAAAGTGTGTGAGAGAGACTACCATTTGAGAGTTGGGCTAGCACTGTTGGAGGTGGAATATTTTCAGTGCAAAGGATACCCCAAAGTGGTTATAAGCTGGCCTGTGTACTTTAGCTGTCTGCATCTCCTGTGATCCAGCTACTTTAGGCATTGAAATGAACTCCAAGGCACTTGTAGGAGTTCAGCACACATCTAGATCAGTCCTTTGGAACTTATGTCTCAGATGCTGTTGGACTACAACTCCCACCATCCCTGACTACTGGCTAAGATGACTGGGGCTAATGGGGGATGTAGTTCAACACCATCTGGAAACTCAAGGTTGAGGAGTAAAAAAAATAAATCACAAACTGATGTAGAAATTTGGAAAACTGAATTTACTATTGGAAAAACCCAGTCTGAGAAACCCAGATTGACAGTGAGAGCTGTTCGGCAGTGGAATTTGCTACCAAGTAGTGTGGTGGAGTCTCCTTCTTTGGAGGTCTTTAAGCAGAGGCTTGACAGCCATCTGTCAGGAATGCTTTGATGGTGTTTCCTGCTTGGCAGGGGGTTGGACTGGATGGCCCTTGTGGTCTCTTCCAACTCTATGATTCTATGACACTGTTGTACATCCCTTCTTCAGTGAAGTTTTGTTTCCCATGGTTTTTACTTATTTATTAAATTTGTTCCACTGTTGTCTCTAGACAAAAAGAAAAAACCTGCATGAGCTGAGAAGAGAAGCTTACTTAGTCATGGTCCCTCTTCAACTCATGGGGTGGGGGGCGAACCACCTTCTGTCTCAGGCCCAAGGGATCCCAATAACAGGTGAATGTATTTCTCACTTTAAAAAAAATGTGTTAAAAAGTTATTTCAGTGTGGGTAGAAAATAAGCTGAGCCAAAATCAATGAGCTTATCCCACCAGTTATTTTTTTAATAAAAATTAAAAAAGATGCTGATATAGATTGTGGTGGGGAAGAACAACCCAATAAATGCCAGCTTGGTTCAAGGGGTCAGACATCAAAGCAACACACAAACATTTTGAAACGCTTCTCAGAGTAGAGACCTTTATTGAAAAATCCATGTGCTCCTGGGAGAAGGAAGCTGCTTTGATTATTAAGAGCCTTTAGTTCATTTTACATGCATCAATCCATTTTATTTGACTGAGAGTTTGATGAGATGCCTAATAGAATCTTGACTCTTCTGGGCTCTTTAATGTATGACGCTCACAGACAAATGGGGGAATAGCAGTCGCCCCGGCTATAAATCACACAGTCCAATAATCACAAATAAAGTTGGAGATGTTGTAACGGGTGGTGTATAATAGCGGCACTTAGCCAAATATTTTCTGATGTTATAAGGAAAAAGTAGCATGATTAAGGCAGCTTCAGAAATGATGGGTCAGACTGTCTTGATTCTGTTTGGCCTCCCTTTTTGTTCCCATGGCTACTGCTTCTTTCCCCATCTCCTTTGGCTCAGCCACATTATTTTGTTCTTGAGCATCTGTGGTGTCGTCACGATGACATTAAAACACACAAACACATGGCTTGTGACCGCCAATGAGATTAAATGGCAGTGTGGGCAAAGAAATCGGAGGCTTTGGGAGACACAAAGGAAGTTGGGGGGGGGGGGGGGGGGGAAGAGAGAGAACCGAATAGCTTTGAAGCGACACAAATGTGTTTGGACGCGAGGAGTTTTCAAACATGAAAATGAAAACGGGATGAGGTAAGAAGTTCTTTTGCAAACAGAAAACTCACTACCTATTGAAAGTCAAATTATCCAGTCTTACGTGGGGGGTGGGGGGTGGAAGCCTGGGGTAGCGCTGGAATCTCTGGCCCCATTTTCAATATATTTCTGCAGATCACTCGAGTGAGGGGGGAAAAGAAGTTGTTACACAGCATGTAACAGTTGTAATAAATTTACTGGATTTTTACTCTGATGTTTGGGGTCAGGGGTCATTTATAGCTCAATCTTAACCATGTCTACTCAGAAGTAAGTCCCCCTGAGGGCACATCCAAATTCAGATGTTATTGAGAGGGGTTGGACTACATGACCCTCAAGGTCCCTTCCAACTCTACAATTATATAATTCTAACAGCATACTGGGAAATTTAAGTTTGTGCAATTAAAGTGGATTTAAGTGTTCTGTCTTCCTAGTGCAACAAACCCACTTCAAAAAAGAAAGGGATTTTTTTTTTTAGGTTAGAAAAGTGAAATGCGTTGAACTGTATGGAATGAACAAATGATTAATGGGAACACATACAAACACCCCACAAGCAAATCAGGATGAATACTCTTTGTTGCATAACATCTTCACAAACAAATCATTACAAGCGCTCCGCAAAGACTAGATGCTGTCTAAGCTCTGTGTAAGCTTTGGACAAGCAAATCAGGACAAATGCTCAATAAATAGGTTGCCTGGAGGAGCCCTGAGTTCAGTGGTACTTGGGAATAAGTACGTGGGGTTGGGAATGCAGCCTCACACATTATGCCAGTTCCTTGCCCCTTTCTCATTGATTCTCAGTGAACTGCAGCTCCTGCTTTCAAAATGAATAAAGACACTGAGCCAGGGGAGGGACTCACAACTACAGTGTTGCTCCCTTCCATAGAGCCATAAAGCAGTTCCATCATTGGATCACCTGTCTGTGCAGTTCTAGCTGCTGGCTCTCTGGCCTCCATGAGAATGGAAGGAGAATATTGCAGAAGCTCTGTGGAGGACACCAGAGGTCCATCTCATCTTGCTTCAGATGCCACATTGCCATCAAAGGAAAACTTTTGTCTCAAATTCTGTCTTGCAAATGAAGCTGAAACGCAGTTTCACTTGCCCGTACAGTTGCTCCTGAAAGACCAATGAAATACGGGGGCCCTGTGTGCAGAGGATGGTGGGCAAACTGTTTCTGGCTCATGCGTGCACAATGAGAATAAACAAGGTTTGACAAGAAAACCTTTTGCATCTGCATGACTGACTATGCAGACTCTGGATGCTTTCATCTGATGATATCGTATCTTCAGATCATTCATGCAGACCATGGAACTCTTCTGCCCCTCTTTGAAAAAAGCCACAGATCTGGACTCCCAACTAGCCCTAAGAGTGGAATAAATTACAGAGGAGCATTTAACTGAACCTTTAGGAACAGTGCTAAAGAAACATAAGTTGTTCTTGTTTTGAAAACAAATGAATAGCTTTAATTCTCATGGACCATAGTGACCAGCCTTCCAGGATTTAATATTCCCATTATTATTTTTCCTTTAGTGATAATCTAATGAAAATCATGCTGTAGTTAAGCTTGTCCAGACTGCTTGTTAAGCTTGCTGGGAGGAAAGAACAGAGACATCTCACTTTTCCTTTCATCTGGAAGGACACAGGTATCCCATCTCTGACTTAGGATGTGAACAAACACACAAAAGAACAAGGCGGAATCTTTCAATAAATGCTGGTGTGATCATGCACACGATCATGAGCACTGCTTATTTAAAGGGGGGGAATTGTAATTCATCTTTTAGCAACCGCCATGCTAGACTATTGCAGCACTCTACATGGGGCTTTGAAAAACATCTTGAAATGCCTTGGTCCACAATGCCAGATTTTTGTCTGGAGTCGGTTGCACAAAGTATACAATTTCAGTACTAACAGACATATGGGGGCTATGCATTTGATTCTGGATTCAGTTCAAGCTGCAGATTCTGAAATTTAGAATTCTGAACAGCTTTGGGCATAAATGACAAAAGGATACCTTCTCCTGCATGTTCCTTCCCAGGCACTCCATTCAGCTTCTGATGTTCTACATAAGGCTAACCCACTGACTGAGGTTTGGTAGGTGAGAAGAGCACACAGGACTTTTTCAGTTGTGTAATATTCTCTCCCAGGAAGCCCAGCTAGCTTCATCTTCAGTTTTTGCCTCATCAAGATATGTCTATTTTAGAATGCATTTGAAGGAAGTTGAGATTGCTGTTAGATTTATGTAATGTTGCTTTGATAGGGACCAGTCCCCCCCCCCCCCATGATGCTTATTGGAGCTTTAAATTCTTGCCAAAAAAGGGCAAGATAATATTTTAAATACATATGTAAATAAATGCCAGTGTAAGGCAGCCTTCCCCAACTTGCTGCCATCCAGATGTTCTGGACTACAACTCCCAAAAGGCCACACTTTGTAGTTCTAAACATCTGGATGGTACCAATTTGGGTGAGGCTGCCAAAAGGAGCTTGAAGCCACAGCAACAGCAAACTATGCATTTATCATAATCTTTACAAATGCTTAAAAAAATCCAGGCAGAAAGAACAGCAGAAAACAACTGCCTTGGCACTGCTCCATGACCAGGAGAAGGTAAATCCAGTAAATCCAGGGGGAAATTCAGGAGGAGAGAAATTTAGACGTTTCCCTAGAACAGTTTATCTTCTCTATAGATTAAAAACTATAATTAACACAATGCATGATTAACTCATGGCATTTAGTGCCAATTAATGTTGTGAAGGTTACTGGAATAATTTTGTAAAAGGATTAGAGAAATGAATGAGGAATAGGTTTATCCATAGCTATTATTAGACTTGATCTTTAGAAATGAAACAAGTGAGACCTGCAACAAAATGTTGCAGAGTAGTTAGTGGCTGGTGAGGGGTTGTGGCTGGGAAGAGTCCCTAGTGCCAGAAAGAGACCCGGAGGTCCACCTTTGGCCTCCAGGCCTGACCCACCCCATGGCTCTTGATTGACTTGACTTCCTGAGTGGTAGGGCGATTAGCTGGTAGAAACTTTGAGCCAATTTCCAGCTCAGCTGGTAGAGATGCCAGGGATGTTTTGTTTAAAAGGCAGACATGACTTTGCCGCTTGACACCAGAATACCTGAGGGGTTTCGGCTGAACTTACTGCTTGAATGTCATTAGAATCTGCTGAAGACAAATGCAATCCTTACACTTTCAAACAGGGTCGTACAAATGCCACTACGTTTAAGGTAAGCTGTAGAGATGCTCAAAGCCTTTGTTCGTCAAGAAGGGCATGAACGAAAGGAAACATGCACAAGTTGTTACATGAAAAATGACAAAATCTAACAAGTGCATCGAAAGCAGTCTGTTTTGGTAGCATTCCAGACTTTCTGAAAATCCTTCTGCCTGGCAAAACCACTTTACATTGAGCAAGTATGTAGTAGCATAATTGTCAGGTCTGTGTTGGGTTGCTCACGAGTAAGCAGGCATGAGTCTGAAATGTCTTTTAACAGTTTTATTGTGCTGAAAAACATGACCGCATCAGTCGCTAGCAGAATCCCCAACATAAGAATTTCAGCACCCCAAAGCGCCGCCTCCCCTGTCTCCTTTTGACCCCTCTGCGCAACTGGGGCAACGGAAGTGGTGTGCTCCCCTCAGAGCGAATCTCAGGAGGCGTGCTGGGGCTCTCAGCAGCATCTCCAAGCCCCCATCTCGTCTGGCTGCCTCCAGCTTGCCCCTCCCCGCTGGAGGAGGCGCCGCTCTGCCCACTGGAAGAGGTTTCGCTACTCAGAAGATGCCGAAGCTCCCGGTACACCTCCATCCCCAGCCCCGGGGCTGAGGGCAGTTCCCTGACAATAATGAACACACATTTGCTATAATGGCTGTATGGGGTTATTATGTAACAAGGGGAAAAACCTCAAAGACTCAACTGGCAATAACAAATTTGTTATTTTATTTATGATTCTCCTCTCTCCCCCTTTCCCCTACCAGAGCTGGTTTGATCAAACCATTTCCCTTCCCCAGGGAAATGGAGTTGCAGGCTGGTCACGAGCTTGCCCCATGTGCTGGGGGCATGGCTAGCCCCCATGTCATAGGCTGCGTCACTCCTTAGGCTGACCAATCAGGTCAGCCAGGAACTTGCCTGTTTTCTGGTTCCCGTTCACACAGTTCTCCCTCCCTCCCTCCCTCCCTCCCTCCCTCCCTCCCTCCCTCCCTATGGTTAGGCTCTTAATCCTTTCACCTTGCTATGGACCTCGGTTGGTCGCCTGTTGAAGGGGCCTGGTAGGAATTTTTTCCACTTGGCAAATTGGCACCAGCCACTTGGTTTTCCGCCTACCTCGTAGCAAATCGTCACAACTTTGAAAGGCTTGGTGGTTAGGCATTGGAGTATTCGGTTGGAGGTGAGGTGAGGACGGGTAGTGGCCATCACCTACCCCTTTCAAGGGTATTCCATTAAAGGAATCTGGGGGGGGGGGGCGGCATGGCCCTGTCCAAAGCCCAGGAGGCTAGGGCCATGGCACGACCCTTATCGGTGAACTTGGGGGAGTTCCTAGTTGATGTGCATCGACAGGGCTCCCCCTACTGGTGGTTAACCCTTCTGAGACTTCCTGCAGGCGGGCAGGAGTCAGATATAGTCGGTTTGCTTCCAATGCCTAAGCCAATACCACTCACATTCTGTGACCAATAAAGTTGTGGCCGTTTTTGAGCCCATTAACCTAAAATACAGTCGTATCTCGTTTTGCGGCTGGGATCTGTTCCGGAGCCCCGGCTGATAGCTGAAAAGGACGCAGGGCAAAGCGCTCCATCTGTGCACATGTGCGGAGCGGTTTGTGCTTCTGCGCATGTGCTTAGCGCGATTTAACACTTCTGCACATGCGTGGGTGGCAAACCCAGAAGTAACCTGTACCGGTACTTACGGGTTTGCCGCGGACGTTCGCCAGAATGGATGCTAGACAAGGCGGACGTTCACGGAGGTATTACTGTACTGGTGTCAAGTGTCTTTATTCCAACAATGGGGAAGGGAACTCTGTGAATTGCAGCTCTGTGTGCCCCTCTCTACACCCTGTTCAGTATCTGCCCACATTGTTTGGTATCAGCTGCTCCAGGTTTCAGATAACGGTCTCTCCAACCCCTTCCTGGAGATGCACCACCACTGAGCTATACCCTTTGGCAAAACAAGTAATCCAGTGGTAGAGCCCATGCTTTGCATGCAGAAGGCCCCTGGTTCAATCATTGGCATCTCTGGTTCAAAGGAGCCGACGTAGCAGATGCTGAGAAATTTCCACCACCTTGGAAATTTATTGCCACTCAGAACAGACGATATGGGCCGAGATGGAATAAAGGTCTTTCTTAGTATACAACAGCTTCATAATTGGCAATGTCTACATTTGGATATGCAAACCAATGGACTGTGTGGCACGGGAAATGGTCTCGAATCCCCTTTGCACCCTGTTTTCTTGTTCCGAACCTGTTTCTGCTTCCTGGCAGGAGGTTGCTTCTAGCTGCTTTCATTCAATTCTGTGCTTCAGAGTTGAAACAGACATCTGAATAAAGGCAAGGCAAGGGGTTGAGGAACATGTTCCTGCAGCTGTTTCTGCTTATCACCTTTAATCTTGAATGCACTTCAGAACGTGTGCTTCCTACGGAGGAGGAGGAGGAGGAGGAGGGAGATCTATTTTTTGCTTGATCTGAATATGAAAGTAATTTGTTGCCATAGTAATATCTTTCCATCCTCAGTGTTGTGAATGCGATAGTTGCTTCAGGACGGGGGCAAAATGCAGTCATCCTTACGCTACATGGGAATCATCATGCTTCCACTAACCTTTTCGGCTGACAGCTCTATTTACCAAGTTGTTAAGGAGGCTGTAGTTGTACTTGAGCTACTTCTGGGCTTCTGGTACATGACCCTGGGGTTCAGGCCAGCCCTCATTCTCCCTAAAACGGGCATTCATTTCTGCCTGTCCTCTTCTAGGGATCACCCCACCCCCACCCTATAGGCAGGTTCGTCTCATGCAATCTGGGTTTTCTAGAAAAAGCACGGCAGTGTCTTTCCTAATCCCAGTCTTCTACAAGCTTCTCCAAACCAAGCAGAATTTGCACAGCAGCAGTAGTATATGAATAAAGGGGGAGAAATTTGATCCAATTTGCATTTAAAGGTGATCCAAATTTGCACTTTCTGACACAATACGTGTTGCATTTCATCCAGGACATCTTAATTATTGGGTGACTAAGAACTACTGTAAAGAAATATTTGATAATTGGTTGCCTAAGGGCTGATTTGTTATTCTAACCCAGGCATAGGCAAACTCGGTCCTCCAGATGTTTTGGGACTACAACTCCCACCATCCCTGACCATTGGTCCTGTTAGCTAGGGATGATGGAAGTTGTAGTCCCAAAACATCTGGAGGATCGAGTTTGCCTGTGCCTGTTCTAAGTAGTTCAGGGCCCAGTCACATGACTGCTTCAGGTCACAAGATGGGTTACAACAGGGGTGACCAACTCCCAAGAGACTGTGATCTACTTTCAGAATTAAAATCTGGCAGTGATCTACCCCTGTTTTTTTGGGGTTCAGCTCAAAGTTGTTGATCTTTATTGGGATGAGGAATGCCCCGTTTTTAGGAGTTTGGCTCAAAGTTGTTGAGGGTGACCTTTTTGGGGGGGCTGCCCCAATACTTTTCTTACGGGGGGACAACAGAAACTTTTAGAGATTTATTTGGAGAGAGTTGCATAAAAGCACTCACAAATATGTACGCTGCACAAACTCCTTTACCCACTCCTTTTACCTACCTATCAAGATTTCTTAAAAAATACATGCCTTCATCCATTGTTAGTGTGACACCTGCGTCACCAACTGTTTGATATCAGGTGAGTACTGTGTCAGGGCCAGCTTCAGGGAATCCTTAAGGTGCTCATCTGTCATGTTTGAACGTTGCTTACTCTTCATCATTTTTAAATATGAAAATGCAGATTCACACAAATAAGTAGAACCAAAACATGAGTGTAAAATTTCGCTGCATTTTCTCCAATTTGGAAATTTCTGTCTAGGCACAAATTTCCAAAATGATGATTCTTCTGCACGGGCCCTCAGAAAAATGTCATTTTTCAGAGTTAATATCTCATTTTCAAGAGATGTTTTGCACAATGAGTAATTTGTACTGATAATGACTACAATTTTTTAAATGTCCAAATCAGAAATGAATGGAAATGACATGTACTCTACAATTAATTCATTTTTTTTGAAGTCGCCAAATCTTTTTTCTAACTCCAGAATAACAGAATCAATTTCGGCCACATACCATATTTTTCGCTCCATAAGGTGCACCTGGCCGTAAGATGCAACTAGTTTTCAGAGGAGGAAAACAAGGGAAAAAATATTCTGAATCAAATGTTGTACTAACTAAACTATTTAATAAACTACCAGTATATCAGAATAATATTTCAACAATGTAAAGTGAACAGCAGTCAACAGTGCTATTAAGAACCACCATCATTGTCATTAACAAATGAGGAGAGACTTTATCCCCTAGTAAGGGGGAGCAGACAATAAATATGTGAGCTTCCCACATCGAGTCCCTTAGCTCTAAGGACAGTATGGTTTGGACCTACACAATTATTTTAATAAAGGCAAAAGAAGTGGGACTTTCTTCTTTTTTGTTCATTACAGAGAGCTCTGGGGGCTTTCATATGAGGTAGGAATGAGGGAGAAATCTGATTCAATTTCCATTTAAAGTCAAACCTACCTACCAGTAATTCACATCTTCCCCAAATGTTCATCTTGCTGCTGCTGCTGCTGCTGCTGCCTCCTCCTCATGAGTAGTAATAAATGCTACCGTACTTTCACAGAGGGAAGGCTGGGGAGTGGGGTGGGGGAGGGAGGGAGGCTTGGGAAAGAAGCTTCACACTTCCATCCTAAGCCTCTGCAGGGATCGCTCTCCTGGACGCTTGGGAGGTGCCAGCCAGCCACCTGGCAGGCATGCAGGGAAAGGGGAGGCAGCTGGCTTTGTGGCTCCAAAGGGACAGGAGCTGCTTACACGGGTAAGAACTCTTTGCCTTGCGGCAAGAGGGAGGCGGGACCATCCTGCGCAACACACTCACACACAGTGTCCGTTTCGGCAAGAGCTCTCCCAGTAATTGCCCATTGTTATTGAGATTTTGGGAGTGGGAGAAAGATAAGAGTTGGAGAGCTTTTTACAGGGGGAGAGCTTTATTTCCCTTTTAGGCTGCTGTTCACTAAGGAACCCAAGATCTACCCGCGATCTACCAGGAACTTCCTCGCGATCGACAGGTAGATCGCGATCAACCTGTTGGCCACTCCTGGGTTACAACATTAAATTGCAGTATTAAAACAGTTTAAAACAACCTATGATCATAGAAATAAGGTGGATCCTCAAATGTCAAAAGCCAGGGTTAAAAGGTGTTTCTCCAGCATTTGTCAGAAGCTGTATCATGCGTTTTTGCAATTAGGTGAAGGGGAAATGCACTAAAAAGTACAGAATAAGTGAATGACAGGAAGACCTCTGCACCAGCAAATCAAGATGAATGCTCATTGATATATATAGCCATCTCAGCAAACAATGGATGCTCAGGGAAGAGCAGGAATCATGTAACCTCCACATAAACTTCATTCATCTTGATGAATGCTCATTGATATTTAACCTCCCTGCAAACAAATTTGAATGTATGCTCAGTAAACAGCAGGCAATGTATAACTTTATGCAAGCAAATCAGGATGAATGCTCAGTAAACGAGTTGTCTAGAAGAGCCCTTAGGTCAGGTTCTATGAGCTAGACCAGGACACAACCCAGTTATGTATCATCATGTTTCAGTAAGACCAAAAAAATAAATAAATTACGGCACTGCAATGTTACCCTCCACCACCTCCCCATTCCCTCACCCCAAACAAACAGGGCAGGAGGCTAAACTCAAAACATTAGCTGGTTATCAATATAAAAGCAGTCTAAGCAATAATCCTACATAGTATAATGATTGGTTGTAGAATGTGTGCTCATTTCCCCTTGTATTTTGTCTTGCTGAAATGACAACTTCGAAGAAGCAGCTGCACTGTTGGTGAAAGGAAGGGGTCTTGATTAATGGTGACAATTGTCAGGAGCTGGAACATACTGAACAACAACCACAATTGGTTTCTTTTTTAAAGGCATCAAGATGAAGACTGACTCCCGAAATTATGTCTCAGGGGAGTGTAGTAAAGACAGCGCCTGACTGCTGAATGTGCAAGCGCATAGTCTCTGGAATGGAATTCTTGCCTCAAGGGTAGACATGGAAGTCAATGGGGCTGCACCACTTACTGTATCTGAGAAAAGACTTCAAGGCTAATAAGTCACTGTACGCTTCATGCTGGAAAAAAAAAGCCTGCCATGAAAGCAGCAACGTCAAAACGCAATACACCTGGGGGAAGAACAAAACCAGCACAACCAATTTATAACTCCAGGAGGTTGATTTTTCCACCAGTGGGGAATGATTCTTTTAACTAGCTGTGGAAGGGGAAAGGGTTAACAGGTGGTGACTGAAACTGAGTGCCTTTGCTGCTTCAAAAGTGCCCCCCTCCCACTTACAATATATTTTCACGTGATTATAATGTACTGGTATTATCAACTTGGCAGCTGGAGACTGCCCCCAACACCGGGCTATTATGAAACTGAGCACTTCACTTTACACATTAGTATAGAATCGTTCCTGCATAGCAACACGCACACACGGATGGATAAAGAATTTTTTACTCCTGAAGGAATGGTCAAGATTGGTTGCATTCAGTGCCAAATAACAGTCACTGCCACCCTCCTCGAATTGCCTGTTATTCTTAATTAGCTGGGTTTATTCTCTCTGTCCAAGTTGGGCTTAAATCCAAATCAAAACCAACCAAGGGTAGTAAGAGGATAAAAGGATAAAGGTAAAGGGACCCCTGACCGTTAGGTCCAGTCGCGGACTATGGGGTTGTGGCGCTCATCTCACTTTACTGGCCGAGGGAGCCAGCATACAGCTTCCGGGTCATGCGGCCAGCATGACTAAGCTGCTTCTAGCAAAGCAAAGCAGCGCACAGAAACTCCATTTACCTTCCCACTGGAGCGGTACCTATTTATCTACTTGCACTTTGATGTGCTTTCAAGCTGCTAGGTTGGCAGGAGCAGGGGCTGAGCAACAGGAGCTCACCCCGTCGTGGGGATTCAAACCGCCAACCTTCTGATCGGCAAGCCCTAGTCTTAGTGGTTTAGACCACAGCGCCACAAAATGGAGAAGAGAAAATCCATATAGGTGGAATCAATCTGAGATGCTTCATGGAAACTCATAGTACTTGGAGAGATGGGGTTTGTGTGGAACCTTGCATTGGAAGTGCAACAGCAGGGACCATTCAGTTTGTAATTTTGTTAGTGTCAAAGTCAACTAGCCAAGAGGTGGATGGGTGGAGGTGTTTCTTAGCAACCAAGCAGAGTGGCATGATCTTCACTGACGTAGCATGTGTGTGCTTCTGAGGGCCTCTTCCTGCCATATATAAGGCTTGAAGTGAGAAAGGCAAACCTTCTCTGTTCAATTTAAACACTTTCTCCTCAATTTATAAACTGTTTTTGTGCAGTTTTGCTCAGCAAGGCACTATTCAGACTTTTCTCTATGGACTACGTCTGTGTTATTTAAGTGGCATTGCCAACAAACCCTGTTTACATGGATAATAAAGAAACAGAGAGTATTCCTTCTTAGAGGTGGACAGGTGCTTGGATGAACAGAACTTTTATTTTTCTTTTACTTTGTAGATATATAGGTGAAAGAATTTTGGCAGCTATAGCTTCCCATACAGCAGGGATGAGGGACCTGTGGTCCTCCAGATTGTTAAACTACAACTCCCATCAGTCCCAGCCAGCATGTCTCATGGTTAAGGATGGTGTGAGTGTTAGCAGGAACGTCCTTACTCTCGTGTAGGACCCTGGCAGAGATACATGCCCGAATGGCATGTTCTCTCCCTCGTGGTAGATCGTTCGGGAGCTTCAAAAGCTTTCTTCTGCCCGAACATCACAGCGACTAATGCCAAAAAGCATTAGCACACTCAGGGATCTGCAGAGTCTTCTCAGCTTGCATAACAGAGCTCAGCAACTCAGCATTTCGGCTAATCTACTTTATTTACATATAAACACACACGGAGCACTGCAACATGGGTCCCTCTCTCTCTAGCATCAGACAGCAAAGAGTAAGAACAAAGGACAATAGTCCCACTTCACGGAACACAGTAACACAAACATCCTGTCTCTGTCACTTCCCACTCTGTGGAATGAAAACATACACCGTCATGTGATAGACAACAATCCCATGACTGCAGACACGGGGAATGAATCTCCAACAGTGAGTTGGAGTCCAACAACATTTGGAGGGTCACAAGTTCCCTATTCCTGCCATACTGTGATAAGAGAAACTGAACATCTCTTCAATACAAGTGTAAAAGGATCAAGAGTCATGTCTTCCTTTGCAGCTGGTCACCCTGTTTCTTCTTCATGGATTCTAGGAAGCAGACACATCCCCATAAAATAAAATATTGCAAATTATACAACTGCATTTCAAGCCAATGAGAATGCATTTGCTTTTAAACTCACTTCTGAACAAATCCTAATTCTAGGCAGCACCTACCAATTCTGTCGCCCTGCATATGAAATAATGTTTTAAAGAGATAAGACTTGAGAATGATGTAAAATTATGTCTGAAAAACACAGCATTTGAAAAAGTAAATATTATTTTTAGCATAAAAATGCTTACGCTAATGCATTGCTGAGACTGAAGAAATAGGCAATTTAAAATGTATAAACTCAGCCTGAATGAAGCTGCATATATTTAGTTCAGGTACGGAATAGAAAACAGAGCCATTAAGTATTAATGTAGTTAACTCTTGCCTGTCCAGGACAAGACAAGATTCAGTGGACAAGACAAGATTCATTGGTCTTTCTTACATCCCCTTTCTAGATGTAATCTGGTTTTCCATTATCTCTGATATGCATCATGATTTAATACTCAAACTTTACAAAGCAAGTCAATTGCCTCAATCGTCCTTCCTGATTTCTGGAAGGGTGCCAACCCCTACCGTACCTCCTTGCTAGATAATGGGTGTTGATTCATGGTCACCAACAAGCAAGTTCCACCTGCAGCTTTCCTCTATGTTTTGTGCTAATGAAAAAAAAATACATTGCATAACAAGAGATAAATCACAGCTTGCTGTTCATATTACCAATTGCTCTCATTATCTAACTATAAATTAATAAGGAGTCTTAAAAGTACCTGAACAGAAGGCATGTCTGCATGGGGTCAGCCTTGACTTTTAAACATGAGGTGTTTGGACCACTGTATACACTTGTAATAGGTTCTTAAACAAGAAGATGCTTGAGCACAAAGTAATTTTTGTCTGTGGGCTGTATATAGAAATGAAAGGGAGTTGTACAAAAACACAACACTGCTTAACAGCAGCAGCAGCAGCAGCAACAACAACAACAACAACAGCCTAGAAAAACAACCATAAAAATTTGCTCAGTGGTTGTTTTCTTCACTCTTACACTCCAAAGATTATGGTGCAAATTATGTCTGCTGAGGGGCTGCAAACTAAAAATCAAAAATCAATATTGCTTTGTGAAGGGGATACCATTTACTTCAACTGCTTCATATTATCCTGAATAAATAGGCGTTGGGTAAAGCATATCCCTGAAGAAAGGAAGTTACAGAGTTATACTTCCAGCTTTGTAATCAGTGGGAAAATGGCAAGAGCAGTAATGATTGCCTGTGGGAGTTCTAATTGCTCCTACAAACCTCTTGAGAAGACATCTGTTGGATCAGACAGCTGGTTCCACATCCTCTTTCCAAAGATAACCAGGCAGATGACTTTGGGAAACTCAGAAGTAAGGCATCAGGTCAACAACCCTGCCCTATCTTTTGTGCTTAATAGATCAGACACACAGAGGTTCATTGTCTGCGAACAAAAAGGCACCACACAACTATCATAGCATTGCACGCCACCCCAATCTCTGAGCAATGTGAGATTCCTAGAGTTCCAGCACTCACCCAGGGTTTGTGTTTCCTTTTGAAAATGAGGCACAGCGGAGAAGAAGAAGAAGAAGAAGAAGAAGAAGAAGAAGAAGAAGAAGAAGAAGAAGAAGAGTTTGGATTTGATATCCCGCTTTATCAGTACCTGAAGGAGTCTCAAAGCGGCTAACATTCTCCTTTCCCCTCCTTCCCCACAACAAACACTCTGTGAGGTGAGTGGGGCTGAGAGACTTCAGAGAAATGTGACTAGCCCAAGGTCACCCAGCAGCTGCATGTGGAGGAGCGGGAAAGTGAACCCGGTTCCCCAGATTACGAGTCCACCACTCTTAACCACTACACCATACTGGCTCTGTCTGTCTGGAGACTGTGGTTTCTTTACGATTTATGGTTTATTTACACATATATACAACCCAGGTGTTGGGAAGAGGTAGTACCTCAGGTGGGGGAAAATGTCATCCTCCTTCTGGGGTAGGTTGTCCACCTTTGGTCTTCACCCTGCACTCAGCCCTCACCTGTGACTCTCAGAACCTGTCAGCATGTGGCACCAGCCACATCCTGGGAACAGCTTTGACAGGCTGGCTAAAACAGGTGAGGGTAGTCAATGGGTCACAAACCCTTGGTGAGTTAGAGACTTCCCTTGCATGCAGAGACAGGCTCTGGCGATTGAGTGGATGAGGCCAATAATGGGTCCAATGATCAAGAAGGTGGTTTCTGTATGTGCTGTAGAGGGAAGTGAGGGGCAGATGGGGCTCATTAACCTGGGACGATAGCCCATCTAGGAAAAGGAAAACTCTGACCCTAAACCTCCACTGCCCTGTGGAAACAGGAAAGGCTAAGGAATAAACCTTACACAAATCCAGAGTGAAGTTCCTAGGATGATTGGATGGCGCCTTGTACTCCTCTTTCCAGATACTCCTGCAGCCCAGCTGGTGCCAAACATATGGTATTGTTTTGCTTTCCTTTGGAATACATCATCATCATCATACCAGTTAAACCAAGAGTGGGGTCCTGTCATCTGGGCAGCCAGGACATCCATCCACACTAGCCAGGCTTGTGTCCCAGGGAGGCCATTTTGGTGCTGCTAACACAAAGGGTTGACTTCACCCCCTGAGGTGTACTCCATTTTCTGACAAAACAGACGGATGCCAGTGCATTGCAATGTACAACCTGAATCTATGATGGAGGGGTTCACAGCACTGATACCCCAAAAGGGTCTTGTTTCTCCCATAGCCGCAGCCTTGGATTCAAACAGAAATCAAACATTTCTCTTTTTCTCTAGCTTGCAGCTTTCCTTCTAGGTGACATCACTGCCCAAACTCTGGTTTCCACCCTGCCCTTTTCTGTTGAGGGAGGGCTTCCAGTCACCCATTTGCCCTCTTGCACCGAGCCCCTTAATTCTTCGTCATCTCACCAGAAAGCCATGGCGGCTATTTCACTTTCTTGGGTTCCATGATCACTGCAGATGGTGACAGCAGTCACGAAATTAGAAGATGCCTGCTTCTTGGGAGAAAAGCAATGACAAACCTAGACAGCATCTTAAAAAGCAAAGACATCACCCTGCCGACAAAGGTCCGTATAGTTAAAGCTATGGTTTTCCCAGTAGTAATGTACGGAAGTGAGAGCTGGACCATAAAGAAGGCTGATCGCCGAACAATTGATGCTTTTGAATTATGGTGCTAGAGGAGACTCTTGAGAGTCCCATGGACTGCAAGAAGATCAAACCTATCCATTCTTAAAGAAATCAGCCCTGAGTGCTCACTAGAAGGACAGATCCTGAAGTTGAGGCTCTAGTACTTTGGCTACCTCATGAGAAGGGAAGACTCCCTGGAAAAGACCCTGATGTTGGGAAAGATGGAGGGCACAAGGAGAAGGGGGCGACAGAGGATGAGATGGTTGGACAGTGTTCTCGAAGCTACTAACACGAGTTTGGCCAAACTGCGAGAGGCAGTGAAGGATAGGCGTGCCTGGCGTGCTCTGGTCCATGGGGTCACGAAGAGTCGGACACGACTGAACGACTGAACAAAAACAACAACAGTTTATAGTCATTGGTAGACCTGTGCTGCATAAATAATGTCTCCAAATCTTTTGAAGCAATAAAGGGACTGTCAAATGAAAGAAGTATAGAACATGAGAGAATAAGACATCATGTATTGTTTTTACTTCAGAACATTGTGTTATTTCTTCACCTTGGCAGTTAGACCTGCTTTAACTATGGCATTGCTTTCATTTGCATAGCGAAAATGAGCATATCTACATCCGCCAGATAGATTGTTTCTTAGAACCAGTTAAACCAAAACATTATTCATAGGAAGTTGGCTTGGTATTGGGATGCTGATCTAAAATGTTTCCATTTCACCAATTCCCTCAAGGAACTTCTGGCTCAGCTAATGAATTTTCTTAGCTTGGATTTCCAGGCTTTCAAAGCTTATTAGAACAGACAAATCTCTTTTTATATAAGATGCAAAAGAAATTCATGCCTCAGTGCAGCACAGTCAGAACAGGCAATACCAATCCTCACAGCACTCAAACAGGACAGAGCTTCCTTGAAATGAATGTGGCTTTTACTGGCTGAGCACTATGAGCACCACAGCCTGAGCATTTTTAGATCTACAGATGTTTACATAAGTGACATTTCCAGCCCAAGAAAATGCCTGACTACCACTGTGCAAAGGTGAATATTTTACAAATACGGAAGCAACCTTTAGGGAAAGTTTCTGAAGAGCATGTAGTCTGGCTTGCTTGCCTTCCTTCCCCTGCCACTTCAGATAGCCTCAAAAGGCCAACAACCCCTCCTCTCTCTTTCTCTTTTTGTAGGTAATTCTTTGAAAGCTTCTCTCCTGCAGTGAATTTTCAGCGAAGGCACAGATGAAATATCAAGAGGTTCAAAGTTCAAGACAAAGTATGGGGCTTTGACATGTGTGTGAGTGTGTGTGTGAGAGAGAGATCTCCAAAAAAACACCCACATTTTCAAAATTGGAAATTATCTGATTTTTTTTAAAATAAAAAATAGTGCTTCAAGTTGAATGGAGATGTATATTTTAAAGCATATAGGTTAATAATCAGGAGCCATTGCTCTATGGCTTATTTTTTCTAAGTAATTTGTATATGTATCTGTTGGAATTTATCATAGCTCCTAGGCCTTTAATTCCTGGTGCTGGGGAAGTCTATGCTGAAGCTTAGAAAATATTTAACCAGAGGTGCAATTTTCTTGCAGTGAATCTTCTTTTGAAGCTTGGCTATAAGCAATTTCTTCTCAGGCTTAGAAATTGCTCGTAAACTGTTATTCCTAATATGCCTAGGTTGTGAGCTGTCATATTACAAATACACTTCACTGGCAGCTGCTTTTTTATATAAATTGAGGCATATAGAAGAGATACCAGACCGTTCAGTGTTGTGTGGCTATATTTAATCTAAAATATTTAGAATCTGATCTCTCAAATTTAGCTCCTTTGAGAATCCAACGCCTCTCTCCTATCCACAGATGAACAACAATAATTCCTTTGATCTACCTCCCTCAGGTGTAACTTGCAGTGATTACATGGATCAGATGTGGAGTTAGCTAGTAGTAAACGTATATGTTTTCTTCATATTCATGAATTCAATAGCATTATTTCAGCAGCAAGTCATTTCAATGCAGTTGCAGCCAACTGGCTTCTATTGTACTGGCAGTTCCAAAAAGGGCAGCGGGGTGGGGTGGGGTGGGGGCTGAGGCATTGACCATCCTTAATCAGGAGCTCCCATTCTATCCAACAACTGATCTGAATGCAGACATCTAGATCAAGGGAAGTAATAGTACCACTGTATTCTGCTCTGGTCAGACCTCACCTGGAATACTGTGTCCAGTTCTGGGCACCACAGTTCAAGAAGGATACTGACAAGCTGGAATGTGTCCAGAAGAGGGCAACCAAAATGGTCAAAGGCCTGGAAACAATGCCTTATGAGGAACGGCTTAGGGAGCTGGGTATGCTTAGCCTGGAGAAGAGAAGGTTAAGGGGTGATATGATAGCCATATTCAAATATATAAAAGGATGTCATATACAGGAGGGAGAAAGGTTGTTTTCTGCTGCTCCAGAGAAGCAGACACGGGGCAATGGATTCAAACTACAAGAAAGAAGATTCCACCTAAACATTAGGAAGAACTTCCTGACAGTAAAAGCTGTTCAACAGTGGAATTTGCTGGCAAGGAGTGTGGTGGAGTCTCCTTCTTTGGAGGCCTTTAAGCAGAGGCTTGACAGCCACCTGTCAGGAATGCTTTGATGGTGTTTCCTGCTTGGCAGAGGGTTGGACTGGATGGCCCTTGTGGTTTCTTCCAACTCTATGATTCTATGATTCTACATGCCAGCACCCAACCAGGGCCAGTCCTCCCATGAGGCAGAGTGAGATAGTTGCTTTGGACAGCAATGCTATGGGACAGTTGCCCCGGAGTGCAGTAGAAGACACTCTCCTGCTGTCGGTGTCAAAGAAACATTCATCCGCCAGGCTGTTCAGCTTCTGTACATGGAATGTTGGAAGGCACTATCTTGTGCTTTGTCTCAGGCAGGAAAAGGTCTTGGGTTGGCCCAACACAAATTCTCCTTTAAGATAGAAACAGAATAGCAACTCTGGAGCCAGATTCAACTAAGTTGTTGTGCCGGTGGAAGCCAACACAAGAGGTCCTGCTTTCACAACAGAACTTTCCTTCATCTTCCCCCACCACTGTGGGCCTCTTTGCCCCCTCCAGATCTGCTCAGAAGGGTCAGAAGAACTCCCAGAACAGAATACAATGGGCATTTCTCATTTCCCCTGCCCCCATTTTCACTGGAACCATTGTTGTGTCATTGGCTCTCTGTCTGGAAAGCTAGCAGGTAGGAAGATGAACAACAGCAACTGGCAAGGTTGACAGTGGGGAGGGTGAGAACCATGGGGAACCATGGAGAGAGTGTTGCCCGGGGACATTCACAACCTGTGGCTGGTAGTGAAGACACTTGCTATGTCAACTCCAACCAAGGACAGGCCTTTGTGGTCTTTACACTCCTTGAATGCAATGGAAGGCTCTATAGTACTTCTTCTAAGTCACTGAAAATCTTTTGTCTGTTCACAGTCTAAGACAAACAACTACCTGGAAGAATAAGAAATTCGTATTTGAATCGACACTGCATGCTGTTTGTGCAGATGGACTTTTACTATTCAGATGTGAAAAGGTTTGCTTCTTTCCAGAAAGGAAGAAATCAGTCAGTACGGATGTGACTCAGTGAATTGGTACAGAAGTGTATCTCATATACCGACATCAACCAAGAGAGGAGAGCAATAAATAGCGAAAAAGAGGAAAAAGTAGCTGCATCAATGCATCCCATGAAATCTCTTTTTTTTCCATCACTGCTTAACACAGTTTTAAAAATGAAAAATCTGAATGAATACACCTTGAGTCTTTGTTTTGTTCCATTACATCTGCATATGTGGCTTTGGCAATAAGCTTTATTCCAATTCCTTATGTATAAGATTAGAGTATTAATTTTATTTACATAAAATTCCCTTCCAACAGGGAGTTGTTCAAAGCAGTTTACAAAATACAAAAATGATCAATAATACCTAATTAAAAATAAATAATACCTAATTAAAAATACAATTATTTATTATTCATTCAAGACATTTATATACCACTTAATCATTTGCATTTCTCAGCAAACAAATCACAGAAAATGTAGCAATAAAACTTTGTCATTAAAACTATCACTAGCTTAACATGCCTTCTGGTACAAGTAAGTCGAAGAAGAAGAAGAAGAAGAAGAAGAAGAAGAAGAAGAAGAAGAGTCACTTAGTCACTCACCTGAAGTTCAGCAAGGTGGGTTTCTGTCTAATCGCATCTTGATAGGGGGAGTTATATAGGATTGAGCCCACTAAGAGAGTTTTGTGTTGTTTGGATTAATATGGTATAAAAATTACAGGTAGGTAGCCGTGTTGGTCTGTCATAGTAAAAAAAAAAAAAAAAATCCTTTCAGTAGCACCTTAGAGACCAACTAAGTTTGTTCTTGGTATGAGCTTTCATGTGCATGCACACTTCTTCAGATATAAAAATGTTGCTGCAAGATGCAAAAACTAACCCAAGTCCCAGTAAACTTATATTAGCTTCCAAATGCTAGTCCTGATGAACTTTATGAAATAAACCATGTTGCAAAGTTCAGTAAGAGTGCTTACTCTGACCTTCGGGATCTCCAGAGCTCAGTCCAAGAACCTATGTTTAGATGTCAATCCTGTAACACATGATGTAATAACATGCTTAGGAGCATGCAGGCATCAAGTGTTCTTTCACCAGTAATGAATAATCAGAGTTGGCGCACACATATGTTTGGGGTTAGGAGAAATGGCCTCCAGGTCAAAGGCTTATGGGCAGATTGTTTCTGTTTCATTACTCTTCTTTTTAGAAATTCATTAAGAGTGTGTAACCCAATAGAGGTTGAGTATCTCTGCTATGCAATAGGTGAGATCTAGTCTACAAATGTTTATTCCAAAGTCCTTTCTTGAATTGCTAAGGCAGTTAAGTGAAGGACAGGCTTTATCAGTTATTTATTCCTAAAAAAGACAGCTGCCTAGACTCTTCACTGCAACCTTGGGCTGGATATTTATTTGGTTTATATGTCTAGTAGTACCTTAAAAACTAACAGCTTGAGAGAATGTGTGCAAGATATGTGGAGCAAGCGACGTTTTGTGTTTCATTTTCCTTTGATTCCATCCATGTGTACTGTATGTATCTGCAACTGCTGGCTACACTTCGTACATATGAAGAAGTGGATTCTAGTCAATAAGAGCTTATGCCATAAGCCAAAATGGCTAGATCTGCTACTGTCTGCCAGGTTCTCCCTACCCTATAGAGTATTCAGCTTAAGGTGTATTTCCTCAGGGTGTGAGCAGAAATAAGCCAGAAGTTATTCCATTATTCTAAAAGCCTTGTATTAATTTTAAAAAAACAGAAAAGCACTTGAGAGGACTGCGTTATTTTAACCTAAATGTCTCTGAGTTAAAAAACAACAACATACATTTCTTCCTTGAAGGCAGAGTTGCTATGGCAATTTGATATTTAGCAGCAGCATAATTGAAGCGATTTTTGTTCATTACTGCTTCATGAAGAAGTCACACCTGCACCTGAGTGGGCCTAAATAACTCACCACTTTCCCTTTCTGTCCCAAAACTCTTTTGTTGATTGCTGTTTCAGATTCTGTAGGCTCCTTCCTTTGATGAATGTCCCTCTTAATTAGCATAATTCCTGTTTTCCTAGTGAAATGTTCTGAATAGACAAAATATACTGTTCCATATAGAGTGGTACCTCGGGTTACATACGCTTCAGGTTACAGATGCTTCAGGTTACAGACTCCGCTAACCCAGAAATCACGCTTCAGGTTAAGAACTTTGCTTCAGGATAAGAGCAGAAATTGTGCTCTGGCGGCGCAGCAGCAGTGGGAGGTCCCATTAGCTAAAGTGGTGCTTCAGGTTAAGAACAGTTTCAGGTTAAGAACGGACCTCCGGAACGAATTAAGTACATAACCAGAGGTACCACCGTAGACTAAAACGTGTGCCTGTGAACACACTATAATGCTGGCACAGAGACTTCTGTTAGGTGCCAACGAAAGCTTATTTTATTAGAATAAAAGTGCAGAATTCAACATTTTCTATCTCAAAATGTATACATATACATTCCACAGATGGGAAATCAGATTAAAAATATTAAGTGGATGGAAAAGAAAGTTTCAACACACCTTGTTTTCCATGAGGGAGCATTTGTTAAACCAGTAATAGAAAAAGCACAGCTGCTTGGTTCACACAGAATGCATGCTACTCACAGATTAGCATGGCATGCCAAGCCCACTCTGCTCCCTCTCCTCCTCCTCCTCCTCCTCCTCCTCCTCCTCCTCCTCCTCCTCCTCCTCCGTGGTTGGTATGGCACATGCTTCTCTTTTTCAGCTAGCTGTAGTTCTTCTGTTATGTCTGACCTGTGAAATGCACTTAGTATAACTATAGTGTATCTGAACAATCCAGGGTAATTTACCACAGACTGAAGGTGGCTTGTTTGAACTAGGAATAGTTAAAACTAACCACAATTCAGACATCATGACCAACCATAGTTATTGGAAAACAGGAGAGGCTGCTCCCCATCTCTTTGCAGCTGCAGTTAGAAATGAATGACTGTGCCAGTTTTGGCTTCTTTCATTTTCTCATTTTTCCAGTCTCTGTATTTCCACATCAGTTTGTGACCCCCCCCTTAAATCCCCATGAAGATTCAACAGCATTTTAGTCCAAATTTCTCCTTCTACATACTTTGTATGTAATTTCCCCTAATAAACATCTTTGCAAAACCATTTACCTAATATGATGTATTTTTGTTAGCTATATTTTCACTAATTTGTGCATTTGTATGACATTATAATATAGGATTTGCATTTTTGGATGCTCTATTGACTGGAGAACTGCACTGCTAAATGCAGAGAAGTGTGAATGTCGAAGGATAACTGTGTTTTGGTTTAAAAAATTGTTTCAGGAAGTGTGGATTAGGTAGCCTTGCACTTAGGTGTGAACTGAATCAAATTTCCTCCTTGGAGGAAAGGAGGAATACAAATAGTAGTAGTAGTAGTAGTAGTAGTAGTGATAGTAATCTTAAATTCATAAGACGTGACTAGGCATGCACGAACTGGACCAGAAACTCAAATTCTGAACCAGATTTGAATTGATCTTTCCATGCTGCTTACTTTATCTAGGAAGATATAGTCCTAGGCTTAAAGAACTATATGAGGTGTTCCATACACCCAAGACTCATTTCAAATGGCAGCCCCTCCTCTTCTTTGGAAAGAAGTCCAAAATCCCACTGGACACACTAAATTAGCTCTTTGGGTCACAACTTGAAAAACAGAGTGTGGTAAGACACCAGCCCTATACAATATCCATCAATCACATGGATTCCTACCTCCTCCAGATATCTCTTTAGCAGGTTACAAATTCCATTAGTGCCACTTGACAAATCATTGCCAGAAGAGATGCCTACCCGCAAACAATGGGTATATTATGATTTGTTCTTACAACAAATTCAATTAGGTCAAGGCACTTTTAGTTCCAGTTTTAATTTTATATATGTAGGCCTGAAGGAATAGAGGTGTGCGCAATATAGCAGATGGAAGCTCTGGTGATCACTAAGACATTTAGGACTAAATACAGTCCTGATAGGAAGGCCATAATGTCAGCTATAATGATTTTTAATTAACACTTTTGGAATACATTAGACATTTCCCATCCAACCAGCAAAGATTATTTTTCCACTTGAATTCTGCTCAAGAGCCTTGCTTCAGGTCTTTCACAATCGTGATCGGGGAATAATAGCAGCCGCTGCATTTCGAAATACGTGAGTGAATAGACTGAAATACTTGCACCCAAGCAGAAATATGCTGTTTGAATGTCAAGGCTGGTGATTTTGATTGCTTTACTGCAGTTTTGGGCAGCAATAATAGAAGAATAGGGTCTGTTGGATCAGGCCAGTGGCCCATCTAGTTCAGCATCCTGTTCTCATGGTGGCCAACTAAATGCCTGCGGCAGGACCTGAGCAGAAGAGCATTCTCTCCTCTTCCAGCAACTGGTATTCTGAAGCATGACTACCTCCAGCTGCAGCGGCAGAGCATAGCCATCATAGCTAGTGGACTTCAGTAGCCCACTCCTCCATGAATTGGTCTAATCCTTTTAAAAAGTCATCGAGGTTGGTGACCACCACTGCCTCATGTAGGAGGAGCAAGTTCCGTAGTTTAACCAGTGTGTAGAGAGCCAGTGTGGTGTAGTGGTTAAGAGCGGTAGACTTGTAATCTGGTGAACCGGGTTTGATTCCCAGCTCCTCCACCTGCAGCTGCTGGGTGACCTTGGGCTAGTCACACTTCTTTGAAGTCTCTCAGCCCCACTCACCTCACAGAGTGTTTGTTGTGGGGGAGGAAGGGAAAGGAGATTGTTAGCCGCTTTGAGACTCCTTAGGGTAGTGATAAAGCGGGATATCAAATCCAAATCCAAACTATGCGCTGCATGAAGGAGTTCTTTATTTAATCTGTCCTGAATCTTCCACCATTCAGCTTCATTCAATGTCCACAAGCTCTAGCATTATGAGATCAGGAGAAAAACTTTTCTCTATGCATTTCCTTCATGCCATGCATAACTTTATAATTTCTTATCACGTCACCTCTTACTCGCTTTTTCTCTAAAGAGTCCCAAACGGTGCAACCTTTCTTCACAGCCCAGTCACTCCATCCTTTCGCTTGCTCTTTTCTAAACCTTTTCCAACTCTACAATACCCTTTTTTTTGGAAGTGAGGTGACCAGAAATGTCCAAATTCCAAGATTCCAAGAATTCCAAATTCCACGATTTTCTAGAAAATGCCCTGAGATATGACACATAACCATGTTCTGCTTAAATGCAGATTTGAGAACTTTACAAGGAGCTGTTACTTCTTCTTTCCTTTCTATTGATATTATTTATTTATTTCATATAATTAAAGAATGGGGAAACAAAACAAAATAAATACTGCAGGCATGCAAGATAGGGCAAAACAGTAATTAACCGAGTCTACCAAATAACTAACAGAAACACTGAGGATAGCGGATAAGCAAGAATTAATTAGCTATTATATTTATATTTGAGAGGAATTCAGGTGGGCCAGTATCCTGGGTTTCTAGGCTAGCCTTGAGATCCACATTTCAATCTCAAGGCCGATTATTGCTGTTCTTCTCCAAGTGACATTGTTATTCCGTATTTCTTTCACACCCATCCCGTCTTTCTCAATCAGTCATCATTGTCTGTGGAGAATTGACCCTGCACTGTGCCTCTCAAAATGGAGCTCTTTAGGATTCTTGAATGAGATGGAAACTATTTACCGTTGACTGTTTTCCAGCAGTTTGCAATCACCCAGGCCAATAGTGAAACAATCTTCCCTCGGGAAGATCAACTGTTACTTAGAGGTACTTTTAGAGATGCCACTGATTATGACACATATTTTATTTTATTTTTTTATAAGAATTTATTGGCATTTTTCTATAACAACATATACCCACACCCACACCTACAATTAAACAAATGCAAAACAAATAAAACAAATACAAACAATGTCAAGTTTTCTTATTGCATCTTTCTAAAAGAAAAAAAAAATTCTATTTCCATATCTTGACCATTGACTTCCCCTGCCTTTTCACCTTCGAGTTTATATCCTTAATCTATTTTATAACCATTTCTCCTGAAAAAAGAAAAAAGAAATTAAATTCAATTGTATAGTTACATTCAATTATATCTTCAACATTTTACTAAGAATGCATCGTCATAATAATACCTCGTCATAATTCTTCTTCATTTATTCTTATCGATTTCTTATCTTAATCTACATCTTAATCTTACTCCTCTTAATCCTTAAACTTAATCCACTTAAATTCACTTTACTTATACTCCACCTCACAGATCTTCGCAAATCATTCGCATCAAATCTATCTCTTCTATCCTTAAGATTGCTGCTAATAACATAAAAACTTGAAATATCTCCTTTCATGTTCAAATAAAAAATATAACAAAATATTGTTGACAGTATTCACCCTCCGATTTCAATTTACCATATCAGGCTACTTTAAGTTTTACTTAGTGCTTCACCCCACACCCCCTCTGTCCATTATTCTTCTCCTGGTGGCATCAGCACTGAACTTCCATATAACTTCCCTCTCCAAACGTCCACAGATCCAGGCACAGTCCAAACCTCTCCTTGCCACGAGTTCAGAGGTGTCCATCTCATCATCTCTCAGCTTCTTCGGTTCTTTGTAACATTCCTTTTCTTCTTGTAAATGCCTTAATTCTCTGTCCCTGGCCCCCGAGCTCACACCTCGGGGACTGGATATAAGAAATCTTGACGTCGCCTTGGGGCTGCCACCCCCAAAAAGCGAATTTCTTCTCCGAAGTAGCTCACTCATTTCTCTCCATCTTTCCATCCACCCTCTCAGCTCCTTGGCAAGGCTTTCTTCCAAAGTGTCAAAAGTTTTAAAAGCCTCCTCTGTGGGCAATTGGTTCCATTTCAGACCCCCACACAAGACTTTGACTTTTCTACAAAGCAGTTCCACCTTCAAGGCAGTGAGTCTCTGTTCATCCGTTAGTCCAGAGTTCAATACCAGTTCAAGGACGAAACCCAGCATACTGGCAGAGGAGGAGGAAGTGGGTGTCATATTTCTACTCCCCTCTTTGTTCGTCGCCATTTCCTGAGCTGGAGCGCAAATACCGCAACTTTAAATGGAGATATTTTCCTCTAGTTAGCTTCCCGAAAAAAGAGTTTGCCAGTCTCATGTGTCAATTTTAAATACATTTTAGCCAGTTCTGTAGCAGTAATCACTCAAATTGGTTAGATTCTTACGCTCGAAGGGAGGGAGGCAGGCTGCCTTTCTCCTTCCCCCCGGATCGTTCCAAAAGCACGATTTCTAAACAGATTCTTTACTCACGACCACCGGGTTCCTTTAGCTCCATTCTTCAAAGGTAGAACTTAGACGCTCACCGCGGGCTTTGTCGCCGCATTTGCATCCCGGTTGGGGCATGTCCCCGAAGCCCGGCTCCGTTGTCCCTTCACCCCCACTCCCCCTTTACAGGGGGAGCGAGGGAAGGGTTCGGAGCCTCCGCGGGCGCTGCCGGGGAGCCCAGGGTGCGGGACGCTCTTCCCGCACCCCAACCGGAGCCCCGCTTTGCGGTAGCGGGGCTCCTAACCCCCGGGATGGACAGGGCGCTTCGGACCCGAAGCAGCCCTCGACCACCCGGCGATTGCGTCGCCGCCGGAAGTCTATTATGACACATATTTTAAATGCAGTTCTGAAAAATGGGCAGGTTAGGTGACTGATCCCTTAAAAGGTTAAGCACAGTATGGTGTAGGAATTGTTCTGCCACAGTACTTATCTCAAGAGGCCCCAGCGGAACAATGCCTTGGCACAGATCGCTAATTGCCAAACAAACCCATACAAGGGAAGATAAAATGGAAATATGTGCTACAGAACTTGCAGTATACTCTTGTCAGACTGAAATTGTCTTCTTATGTTAGTAGCAGACCTTGCGGTATACTGTTGTACACAGTGGTAATTTTAGACTTAATCGTTTTATTAAGGTGGGGGGGGGGCTTGCTTTAGATGGTGATGCAGGGTGGGGGACGTCTTTCAGCCTAAGGGCCGCATTCCGTTCTGGGAAACACTCTGAGGGCCACGTGCCAGCAGTTGCTGTGCCAGACGCAACAGCAGGCAGGTCGATGGAGGTACTTTTTGTACTTGTACAGTAGCTTGGTTTCTACACCCACTCTTCTATCCATTGAGCCTCATTATCAGAGGACAAGGACACATCCCAGTCAGGAAAAAACGCTTGGTGCGTGAAGGAAGGAGCAAGAGGGCAGACCGCCCCCAAGTGTCCCTGTTTTACAGGGGCAGTCCCAGATTTACAGAAGCCATCCCAATTTATGATTTGACCCCAGAATGTCCTGCTTTTCCTTAGGATGTCCCTATTTCCATTGGAGAAGTGTTGGAGGGTATGGAGTTATCCAACCCCTGAGCCATCTGAAGGCAGCCCTGAATAGGGAAGGTTTTTGTTTTAATGTTTTATTGCGTTTCTAGAGTAGGGCTGCTATATTTCAAACAGTGAAAATCCAGAGCTTTTAAAAACTTTTGTCCAAAGTTGTTGAAAATTTTTTTTTTGCAAAATTGCAAAAGAAATTGCTGTTTTTGAACCATTTTTATGGAAAATTGGCCAAAATGCCGCTGCCGATGTCAGCTGCCATACGTCAGGACATTTTTTTCCACCCGGTTTCTGCCTGGACACTGCTAGAGACAGCAGTATTACATATATGTCCAGGAAATTTTGGAGGTATGGCAACCCTATTCTAGAGTGGCTGGGGCAACCCAGTCAGATGGGTAACGTTTAAATAGTAAAATTCTGATGATGATGTTGATGTTGATGATGGTGGAATAGGATGTCCCTATATTCATCGGCGAAACATTGGAGGGTACATGAGGGTTATGGCCTGGGGAGAGTTATGACAGCTAGACAGAGAGACATGGAGGGCTGCATTTGACCCCCAGATCTGAGGGTTGCCACTCACTTATTTTGGAATGTAGGATCCTCCCAGTCTTTCAGCTGATGGGGGCACAAGACTCTGTCCCAAAGACTCTGCTTTGATGGTATAACAGATTGTGCACTGATGTTTCTGATTCAAGAGTCCATTCTTTCTATGGAGTCCATTTAAACATTGGGGAACAGAACACATTTTCCAAATGGACTCCAGCCTGTGTAATTCATTTGTTTCTTCCGCTCAATCAGTTTTATTCAGATTGCATTTTGCTTTTAATTATAGCCTCGTGCTCTTTTAATGTTTTAACTGTTGTTCCTCATTTTAGACTGACTGGTGAGTCATGCCGTTTCCAATTAATAATTAAAAGACACAAACTAAATCCTCGAACCATCCTTGAGAAAAGTGAGCGCTAGGTTGCGTGTGTGTGTGTGTGTGTTGAAATGAGCCTGCTGATTTTCACTGTTGGCTAAGTAAACATAATCTCCCTTTTGAAAGTGGCGTGATCTTTATATTACTCTCTGAGGGGCTGGATTCATCAAGAGAAGGGCATATAAACTGATGTATTCGTCACACTGCATGAAAAGCCAGCAATAACTGTCTGAAAAATGAGGAAAGTGAAACAGTAATTGAAACTCGCTGTTCTGCAATGTCACATTCCAGACCAGGGATTATGGAACACTCACCGGACCGCTGTCTGATTCATTGCCAACCCAGCTTCCTCCCGAGTTCTTGGCTTGAGCCTCTATAAAAACCACTATTTTGCTTTTAAGCATTTTGCTCTTCATAAAATACTTCAATGTTTTTTGGGGGCACAGGGTGAGTCTCTATAGGGGGATCTTCCTGCACCAATATTCTCTCTTTCAAGACAAGCATCCATAATATTACTCAAAATTAGTGTGTGTGTTTTCCCCACCCCATGAGCCATGGGATGGCATCAGCTTCTGACCCTGCCAATGACAGGTGAACAGATTAGAGAGAAGAAAGGCTCACTGAAGGGACACATGCTTTGCATCCAGAAGGGCATGCAATGTTTTGTTGTGAGTGCTGCATAAGAAGGAGCAGACACAACTCTCTCAGATAGCGAAGTAACAAAGAACTCTTTGTTTGGTGTATCTTATATTGCTTAAGTATCACTAGCGCCAACTAGTGACCTTACCTGTAACTACATTCACTTTACAGCTACAGCTGATTCGCAACTTGCACACATTTAACTCACGCAAATTCAGCATCCTCTTCTCTGTTGAATGCTACAAGGGCAACACAGAGAAGAAGAAGAAGAAGAAGAGTTTGGATTTGATATCCCGCTTTTCACTACCCGAAGGAGTCTCAAAGCGGCTAACATTCTCCTTTCCCTTCCTCCCCCACAACAAACACTCTGTGAGGTGAGTGGGGCTGAGAGACTTCAGAGAAGTGTGACTAGCCCAAGGTCACTCAGCAGCTGCATGTGGAGGAGCGGAGACACGAACCTGGTTCCCCAGATTACGAGTCTACCGCTCTTAACCACTACACCACACTGGCTCTCAAGAGGAGGAAGCTGATAAGCATTGCCACCTCCAGGACTAGATAGAAGCTAGGTAGGTAGGAGCTGGCCGGTGGTATGCTGAAGTTCATCTTATGTTCATTTCACCTTTCTCTGTACACTGCCTTTCAAGGTGGTTGTTGGGGGAACTGCCTTTTTTGCCCTTAACAGGACCAGTCCACCCACGAGGCGAGGTGAGACAGTGGCCTCAGGGCATCAGGTTCCAGACGGCTGTGAGGGCAAGACATCCAGCCTATGAGAAACTCACTACCTCCTGAACACATTGCCCCTTTCCTCCGCTATGTGCCATGCACCCACTGGGCAACAGTGGGTGGGCACATGTTGGGTGGCAGGCATGCAGCATAGGAAGTGGTGGCGGTGGATGACGACGACAACGACTGTGTTTTCTGTTTTGCTTCTAATGGCAAAACATCTTGGCCTTACCCTGGCCCTAAAGGACCAACCTCCACCGGATGGAGCTTGAGAATTACTGGTATAAATATGAGGTGCCCTCATTGCAGGAGAATGCAGGGGTTAAGAATGTCTTTTGAGGCCTTGCGGTAGACTCCAGTACAGGTATGTGCCTTATGAGTGCAACTGCATTATTCTTTAGACACAACAGTGAAGTCTTGCAAGGGCTCTTCATGATAAGGACACAAGAAGAGCCTGCTGGATCAGGCCAAATAGTCCAGCATCCTGTTCTCACAGGGGCAAACCAGATGCCCATGGGAAGCCCACAAGAAGGACTTGAGGGCAACACAATTCTCCTCACTTTTGATTGCCATTGACTGGTATTTAGGGGCATACATAGCCAAGCTAGTAGCCATCAATATCCTACTCCTTCATTCATGAAAATTGGTTGTTGTCCTTGTCAAGGAGGGGGATGCTTTCCCAAGTCCTCCCTCCAACACCATGACAGTCCCCAATCATCATTTCAAATAGCTATTTGTGGACTTAAAAAAAAAAATCCACCCTGTGCCACATCACTGTTTCGCTGCATTTATCATTATTAACTTTTGTTTAATAAATAGCTACTTTGGTTTAAAAACAACAATGCCTTCACTGCGTAACCAGAGTACTAGCGGACAGGGAATATGACAGAATCAAAGCAATTCTTATACACACACAAAAAGGAAAGTGAATATAGTTTCCATTTTTCCTCTCCAGCCTCCCGAAAATATAATACACTATTGCTGAACTCTCTGATTTCCCAAGTGTCCTGGGGAAAAGTAAGTTGAGCAATGTACATTTACTTGCTTGGTTTCCTCAGAAAAAGAGGGTATCATGTAAATATATCTATATACGTGCACACTCTCAAAGATGACTCTGTTTGAAGAGATCTGTAATTTCCCTTTTAGAAACCCGGGAGTTTGCTTCAAAGCCGGTGACCTTTAAATGGCCTTCATGTTCCATTAAAGGATCCCGCAAGCCCTTAACAGCCTCAGGTCCCTTTCACTTTTAATTGTGCTTTATTATTCTCCATTGTTGCAGAATGTTTCAGTCAATTTAACTGGAAGAGAATCACTTCCTCTTCTCTTGATGGGTTGAGTTCAAGTTGTAAGAATGAACAATCATCCTCAACAGTTTTATTAACCTACAAATAAATCTTGTCTTCTCCTTCAGGTTCTGGTGGGGGGGAAAAACGACTGTGAAAAATAATGAACGGGTTGGTTTACTATGCATTTCGGTGAAACAGGACCTGGGGCAATAGAGCCAGTGAGGTAAGGTACATGTTTTAAGGCAGGGTGGAGGGTTGAATTCAGAGTCCCAGGCCCAATCCCACGTTGGCCTTGACGGCTTTTGCCTGACTGGAACGTGCCCCTGAAATTGCGATAATGCTTATCTATGTCTATATGTATAGTGGGTGGGTGGAAAAATCTCCAACTTTTGCATTGCTGGAATGCAGTCTGTTGTACAAAGGCAAAAGCAGCATCATTGTTCCATTCACTTTCGCCTCTGGCCTTTTCTCACTTTCGCCTCTGGCCTGTGGCCCCTGGATGAGTGAATGCAGCCCTCAAACTGAAACAGGTTCCTGATTTATAGTAATGCTGCACTGGAACATGTATAGATTCTTTGTTTCTTGATTGCCTTTTTAAACTTGGGCATATTCTTCTGGCACTGATACCAGCTTGCTGAGCAAAGCACCCGAAAGCATTCGTTCCATCCCCGGATTTACTAATTATACTCCAGGGGTAACGTTGTCAACCTTAGTACATATTAGATTTTGCTTCTTTCCTGTTAGAAATGTGATTATAGTAAATTTCTAATGCTTGTCTTTAAGTGCTGTGTGACATCATACCCCCCAATATTTCTCAGATGAAAATAGGGATGTCCTAAGGAAAAGCAGGACATTCTGGGATCAAATTAGAAACCGGGATGGCTTCTGTAAATCTGAGACCTTCCCTGGAAAATAGGGACACTTGGAGGGTCTGTGACATGGTTGTGTGAGGCCTTCAAGCGTGAGAACATTGTTTTCTTCCTGGGGGCTAAAATAATAACCATGCAAAGTATGCTGCAGAGTAGTGCCCCAGCTGTGTTTTGATCTGTAAATTAGTAGAGGCCAAGGCCCATCCATATTGCAATACCTGTTGCTGTTCTCAATCCCTTTGCTACTTTCTGCCTGCCGCCACCACCTGGAGGCATGAAGGAAAGCAGTCATAAACCACGCAGTATAATTCACCTGGCAGAAATGTGCAGCGGTGCAGAAGCTTCTGGTGGGCTGCGCTGACGTGACATCATTGGCCAAGAATGGCTGTTGAAAGCCTCTGATGTACAGAGGTATTCAGGTACAGTCCTGGATTTACAGAAGCCGCCCCAGTTTCTGATTTGACCCTGGAATGTCCTGCTTTTCCTTAGGACGTCCTTCTTTTCTTTTCTTTCTTTTTAATTTTTTTATTTTATTTTATTTGCTCAACACATAACAAAAAAAGACAAAATAAACCATAATGAGAATACCATCAGTCGCACCTTACATAGAAAATTAATATAAATTTCATAATCCATAAACTGTAATGGTCTCTTCTTTTTAAACCCGACTTCCCATCTACTCCATAAATCGAATTACCGTTCTTTGCTGCCAATACATGTTATTATTGTCATCTCAAATCACTTCAAAATATGTTAAATTGTATAACTAGTGAACGATATTGCTGGAATTATTCAAATGCCGCTACGGATTTTAAGTCACTATTATCAATTTTCAAATATATTTTAAATACTTCCCATTTTGAAATGAATTCTTTCCTTGGTTTGTTCTTTAATTTTTTGGTTAGGCTATCTAATTCAGCATGGTCAATCATTTTTTGGATTCACTCTTGTCTTGAGGGAACTTTTTCACTTTTCCACATTGTAGCTATAAGAACCCTCTCTGCCACCGTTGCACAGAGAAAAATATCATTAATTTATTTAGGAAAGTCTGTATCAATAATACCCAGTAAGTATGCCTCTGGCTTGAAGTTAAAGGAGATTCTTAACATCTTTTCGAGTTCTAAATGGATATCCTCCCAGAATGTTTTGATTTTATTGCATTGCCACCATACATGATAAAAGATCCTGGTTGCACTCCAACAATTACTTTTTACTCCTTTATACATTTTGGCTAGTTTCTGAGGTGTTAGATACCATCAGTGTTGCATTTTTAAGAAGTTCTCCCCGATGGTGTAGCAGATAGTAAATTTCCAATTGTTCTTCCAGAGATTTCCCCATTGGGACATGGATATAATGTATCCAAAGTATTGTGACCACTTTATCATTGATGCAGTGACCTCCTCCTCCTTGTCAAGGAGGATGTCCCTATTTTCATTGGATAAATGTTGGAAGGTATGGTATGTGCCCCTGAGCCAAGGAGATTGGTAATTATGCAACCTTTAGAAGACATCTGAAGGCAGCCTTGTATAGGGAAGTTTTAATATGTTTAATGTTTTATTCTATATGTTGGAAGCTGCCTAGAGTGGCTGGGGCAACCCAGTCAGATAGGTGGGGCATTATTATTATTATTATTATTATTATTATTGACATCCCTATTTTCATTGGAGAAATGTTGGAGGGTATGGTATCTAACTGCATTTGCCCTGTCTAAACTGGGATTGCAGTGGCTGACCACTTTCCTTCTCCTATCTGTATAAGCTTAAGTGACCAGTAGCCACTTAAACTCTTAGTTTTGCAAATCATTTTCATGTATTAAATTATTCTGCATTTGCTTATGAATTGGCACACACCCTATCTTTTAGGTCACCAGAAACCCATCAAACTGCCCTCTAAGTACGCACTGCACACAAACATAACTTCTCCACTATAAGTGTATTTTCCTCTGCATTTCTTTTTGGATTCTCTACCATAAATTCACTTTTTTTTAGTCCAATTGTTTGGTTCATGTCTCTGAGTAACCAGCTTTACATGGGTTTGAGTTCACTGCCATGGAGTCACTGATTGTCCTTTGGACCGTCAGCTGAAATGTTTCCCACCTGTAAAATGCACAAAACTTTCTAGAACTCTTCATTATAACACAACACAATTACCGGTATAATGATGAAATAAGGTAGCTTGAGATGCAGCGAGTGCTAGGCTCATTTGCTTGAACTCTACACTTTCGCTTTTACTGATATGGTTGCAACCTGCATTTGCAAGGTTGATATCATATATGCATGTATTGCTTGGCAGAATAAACTTGTATAGTATATGTAATAGCTACATTTTCCGTGAGCTCTGTCACTCCCCTAACTCTTGTGAGTTTGCTCATTAGCCTCCCTGATCTATGTACTAGAGATGGACAAATCAGTCAACTTCAGTTTCTCATAGACACCAGAGAATTACACTGGGAGAGAAGATCAGTGGTAAGAAATAGAAATCTCTATGTGGGACAAGAAGCTACAGTTAGAACTGGATATGGAATAACTGATTGGTTCAAAATTGGGAAAGGAGTATGACAAGGCTGTATGAATCCCAAGCCAGAATTTAGATTGCCAGAAGAAATATCAACAGCTTCAGATATGCTGATGACACAACCTTGATGGCAGAAAGTGAGGAGGAATTAAAGAACCTTTTAATGAGGGTGAAAGAGGAGAGCGCAAAATATGGTCTGAAGCACTACATTAAAAAAAAACAAACCTAAGATCATGGCCACTGGTCCCATCAACTCTTGGCAAATAGAAGGGGAAGAAATGGAGGCAGTGAGAGATTTTACTTTCCTGGGTTCCAGGATCACTGCAGATGGTGACAGCAGTTATGAAATTAAAAGATGCCTGCTTCTTGGGAGAAAAGCAATGACAAACCTAGACAGCATCTTAAAAAGCAGAGACATCACCTTGCCGACAAAGGTCCGTGTAGTTAAAGCTATGGTTTTCCCAGTAGTGATGTATGGAAGTGAGAGCTGGACCATAAAGAAGGCTGATCACTGAAGAATTGATGCTTTTGAATTATGGTGCTGGAGGAGACTCTTGAGAGTGCCATGGACTGCAAGAAGATCAAACTATCCATTCTTAAGGAAATCAGCCCTGAGTGCTCACTGGAAGGACAGATCCTGAAGCTGAGGCTCCAATGGACAAGCTGAAGACTCCCTGGACAAGACCCTTATGTTGGGAAAGATGGAGGGCACAAGGAGAAGGGGATGACAGAGGACGAGATGGTTGGACAGTGTTCTCGAAGCTACCAACATGAGTTTGACCAAACTATGGGAGGTAGTGGAAGACATGAGTGCCTGGTGTGCTCTGGTCCATGGGGTCACGAAGAGTTGGACATGACTAAATGACTAAACAAGAAGAAGAAGAAGAAGAAATAGATATTTTAGTGTGGCAGCACCTACACTCTTTGAAACTTCCTCCTTATTGACATCCGGCAGCCGCCTTTGCTGTACACATTTCAGTGCCTGCTTAAAACATTTTTTTGCTCAGGCAAGCCTATCCAGACATGTACAAGTTACATGTATTCAATTTCTGCTTAGCTACTGTACCTATCTTTTGAATATTTTTCAATACCTATTTTTAACTGCTTTTCAAAGAGAATTTTAATGTTTCGTCTTATATTTTTGTAAACCGCTTAGAGGTTTTCTTATAAGCAAGTGGCATATAAATTTTGTTGAATGACTGGATGATAGGCCCCTCCCACATGCGTGAGGCCTCCATATCATCATCATCATTATTTATGCAGTCATGTGGGACAGTTCCATGGCTGTGCATGTGAACAGAGTCTTAGAAGTGGGTGAGAAAGCATGCTGCAGTATCGTGTTAAGTGCAAGGATTTTTTTTTTGTAGGTGTGTGTGGGGGGGGGGGTTGAACAAAATGTTCCTCTGGAACCTCTGCAACTCCATTTTTCTTGGATTCAATCTCTAATCCGCCTCACAAATATCATGACCTACTTCTAAGGATTTTTTCCTCCCCCCCTTTTTGTTCTGCAAATCGTCTTAATGATCTTAATTGTTTGCCCTTTATTCGTACATAAATGCTGCTTTCATTTTATTTCTGTAATCCCTCGCATATCCACTCCCGTTGCGATGACGTTAACAGCTTTGATTAAACAAACCATTGTGCTTTAGGACACAGAAAGCAAAATGCCATTACCCACCAGCCTTCAAGTGATGGAGTATTGCATAAGCATCAAACACTTTTATCCCTGAAATAAAAACCAAACGGCTGGTTTCGGCTCTGAAATGCAGCTAGTGATAAAGGTGACCTACTTATACTTCCACTTCTAAGATCTGCATTTGTTACTATACATATGCAATGGGGATGAAGTTATACAGTTGCCTGCAGGGGGCAGACATAAATTTGAATGCTCTTTCTTCTGCTTTTGGGCTGTTTACGGTTTTCAGCTCTTGCAACACGCTGGGTCTGGGTCATCCATGCTCTGGGTGTTTAACATTCCTAGCTGGCCTTTGAAGAAATACATACATCAATTTTAAAACAAAAAAGACTGGAGCTTCATGGTAAAATAAACTTCCTGACTTCTGTGCAGTTCCAGATCTGATTTTAATATACTCCGAATCTACATTTCTACAGTTTCCTGCTCTAGTAAGCCCCAAAGCAGAGCCACTCTTCTCACTTTCGATTCCAAGCAATTGGCATTCAAAGGCATATTGCCTCTGGCAGTGGAGGTAGAAAATAGCCATAATGGCTAGCAGCCACCGATAGCCTTACCCTCCATGAATTTGTCCAATCCTCTTTAAAAATAATCCAAGCTGGTGACCATGATTGCCTCTCGCGGGAACAAATTCCAGAGTTTAACTGTGTGAGGTGTGAAGAGCTACTTGCCCTGAATCTTCCAGCGTTCAGTTTCATGGGAAGAAATGGGGAGGGGTGATTCACATGTGATATTGTTAGATGCCCAACTCCCATTGTCTGCTGCCAGCATGGCCAGTGATGGCGGATGATATGGTCCAATAGCACCCAGAGGGCCACAGATTCCCCATTGCTAATCTAGGGAGATCCCATTGAAGAGAGTAAAGTGGAGAGGCACAATGGGTGACCTATAAGAAGGCTGCAATCTTGCACATATTTAATGAGAAGCACGTCCCATTGAACTTCATGTGGTTTACTTCTGAGTAGCAATGTATAGGGTTCTACTGTAAGCTTCTTTCAGGTCAGAGATGTAAAAACCCCTCCACTCTTCTCCCACCACTTCTTTCTCATTATGCAAAGTCTGCCCGGAAGGCAGAAACACAATTAATTGGTGCAGTGAATTGCTGAACTCATTAACTACAGATTTGAAACACGTATTTTAATGGGAGTATTCCCCCATGGCGGATCATTAATTGTTGATGCCATGTTGTAAACAATCCATATCAATCTTCTAATTCCAAAAGTACAGTTAAAACAATGCCCCCCTATTCCATATGGTTTGCTACTCAAGTAATACTGCCTGCTTTAGGAAGCTGTAATATTTACTTTGATGGGTTGAACAAAAAAAGTTGCAGGAATGTCTCTGGAGAGCCCCATAAAACTGAGTGGGATGGCATCCGAAAGGACTGAGAAGCTGAAAGATGCAATCTTCAAAATTACTAATTCCAAAGCAATCCCACTGGCACCATTGGAAACTGTTTTGCAGCAATTAATTTAAGTGCTGATACTGCACTATCTCACACCAGAGATTAGCCCTTGGTAGCTAACAGTGTCCTCAAGGTGTTCTTGGCCATCCACTTTAGTCACTGGCCATGCTGCCTGGGGCTAATGGGAGTTGGGAATCCAAGACTGGGAGGACACCATATTGGTCTAGCCCAAGGAGCAAAGTGTTCCTCTATAAGAAGAGTATATCTTCCATGCAGAAGGAAAAGATGCAAGAGACAAACATGCAGGAATAAACAGCACCAAAGTTTTAGGAAAAGGCAGGGAAGTCTATAGAACTGTAGAATTGGAAGGGAGCATTGGGCATGAATCTTTTGCCCAACTAACCGACAACCTGAGATCTCATGCTCTACCGACGGAGCTATCCCAGGTCAGAGTCATATCAATAGAAGGTGGGTGGTGGTGGTGGTGGTTGGGCAATGAACTCTCAGAGGCTGAGCTGTCCCATCCAACTGCCTTACATATTTATACAGATCTATCCTTCTCCCTACCCCACTGTTACAGCAGTGACATGGGTGCCTGGGAAAATGACTTCCTGACTTTTGGGCTCATGGATCCCTGCTTTAACAGTGTTCCAGTTGGGGGCAGGAAGGAAACAGACAAACACAAACCTGACCAGCTTCTTGCTGTTGAAAGCTCTTCAGCAGCCACCGCCAGAGCAGAAGCCAGATCAATTAATGGGTGAAAGGGTGGAGCTGTAGTTTTATTTGCCTTATTTTTAAAGCAGGCATTAAGAGTAGCTGAGTTTTGAACTCCATGCCAAGCAATTAAAAAACTCAATTTTTAGAATGTGAAAATAAGGTAATGGGTGAGTTTTGATGAGATGATCCAAGACTTTAAGCATATTCTCGCTTAATAATTGCTAAAATGATAATACTTTGTATATCTATACTATTTATTTAGGTTCAAGAAGGTCTGTGTGCAGATAAATTGGACTGAATATCTCAGAAAGAGGTCCTAGCATTTAACAGACTTTGCTCTGATCTCTCACTCACTGAACTGGCGTTGGAGGTTGGATAGTAGCTGAGATTCAGCTGCACTTGCATGTATTTAAACGGTGTTATTTTACAACTGACTATCTAAGTATCTTATTTTGGAAGCTGACATATGGAATGCTGATGCACAGGCTACATTTTGATCGTATTGTAATGCTGAGAACTCAGATGGTGTCGTAATTACTAAAAAGCTCTCAAGTGCTACCAGATCATTTGCATATCCCTAGGGAGCCAGTGCTTTTCTAAAAATGCAGGACAAAGAACACTTTTTTTGGGGGGGGGATAAGTCTGCAAGAATAGATTTATTTGGAAAGTTACCTTTATATACAAATTCTGTATGCTTTATCATAAATTGTTGCTGTGACGTTTGTCTTTAGGAATCAGACAGCTGAATTTCCCCAAATGCTTTAATACAGTGTGCACATTTAAATGCTAATACAGATTGCTTCAACCTTGTCACCTCTCATTATAGTATTTTTCTTCTTTTTTTAGAGCTGCCCTTACTACTAACAGCATATTGCTGTTCCTCAGGTGAATTGGGGGGAGACCTGAAAAGAAATTCTGATATTTTTGCATGGTGTAATATTGAAAGCATTCAGTATGTCTCCTTTCATTTTCCTAATACCTCCTACCAGAGGCATGCTCTCAAAGGCCTGATTGCTTTTGTTCCCGAACATCAAATATATTTTGCATCGAAAATCTAATTTATTGCTAAGGAACCTTCACAAGAACAGACATTGTTCATCCGCAGTTGTATTCTCTGGCTCTTTTGAAATGATCTCAGGCACATAATCAGTATCATCAACCCATCCATTAATAAATGTCTCTTGCAGCAGCCAAAGAGCAGAAATGCCTTACCCATCAGAGCATATTACAGTTTTTAAAAACTGGCTGGGCTCTGATTACAATGGCTTTTCATATTTAGATGCTTTGCCAAAATAAAAGAGAAGAATGTTGTGCTTGGAGCTTGGAATGAGATATATATACAGTCATACCTTGGAAGCCGAACGCCTTGCAAGTTGAACGTTTTGGCTCCCAAATGCCGCAAACCCGGAAGTGAGTGTTCCGATTTGCAATTGTTCGTCGGAAGCCAAATGTCCGACGGGGCTTCCACAGCTTCCCATTGGCTGCAGGAGCTTCCTGCAGCCAATGGGAAGCCACGCCTTGGTTTCCAAATGTTTTGGAAGTCGGACGGACTTCCAGAATGGATTCCGTTCGATTTCCAAAGTAGCACTGTATATATATTACTACATGCCACCCCAATCTCTGAGCGGTCGGTGCAAAATTCCAGGGGTATCAGGCGTGCTTACCAGGGCCTGTGTTACCTTTTGGGACAAGTGAGTTGCAGCACAGACTGTGGTATCCTTATGATATATAGCTTATTTACACATATTTACAACTTGAACCTAGGTGAAGGGATTGCAGAGCATTTACACTCCAAGAAGGGTCTGGTCTCCTCCAGAAGTGCAGCATTGGATTCCAAGAACAGCAAAAAGCCATGCTCTGTGTCTCCTTTTTCACAGCCTGCCACCATCAGTTCCTGAGGCACAAGCTTCTCTTGATGATTGAGGGGGCACGACGCGAGGTCCTGACATTGCGCATTAAAATTTCACACGATATCCTGACATTGTGCGCAGGGCCCTCTGAATATTGAGGCCCCCTCACATCACGGTTCTGCACCCCCCATCTCTACTTCCCAAACCACTTGCAAAGCAGACACTTTCCCCCCTGTTTGGTTATGCCATCCACCTGAAATCCTAAACCCCTTTGGTCTCTGTTCACCAACACACAGCTGGAGAAAGGCCCCCTCCCTCCTTGTTTGGCAGTCTTTGCTCTCTCTTGATAACAATAACAGCAACAACTGCTACTGCTATTACAGCCCTAATCCAAACCAAGGACCTATTGTAACGATATGGCCTTGCATGCAAATATGTCTTTGCATTTAATTAATCACTGGTCCCATCACCTGCTGGCAAATAGAAGGGGAAGAAATGGAGGCAATGAGAGATTTCACTTTCTTGGGTTCCAGGATCACTGCAGATGGTGACAGCAGTCACGAAATTAGAAGACGCCTGCTTCTTGGGAGAAAAGCAATGACAAACCTAGACAGCATCTTAAAAAGCAGAGACATCACCTTGCCGACAAAGGTCCGTATAGTTAAAGCTATGGTTTTCCCAGTAGTAATGTACGGAAGTGAGAGCTGGACCATAAAGAAGGCTGATCGCCAAAGAATTGATGCTTTTGAATTATGGTGCTGGAGGAGACTCTTGAGAGTCCCATGGACTGCAAGAAGATCAAACCTATCCATTCTCAAAGAAATCAGCCCTGAGTGCTCACTAGAAGGACAGATCCTGAGGTTGAGGCTCCAGTACTTTGGCCACCTCATGAGAAGAGAAGACTCCCTAGAAAAAACCCTGATGTTGGGAAAGATGGAGGGCACAAGGAGAAGGGGACGACAGAGGATGAGATGGTTGGACAGTGTTCTCAAAGCTACTAACATGAGTTTGGCCAAACTGCGAGAGGCAGTGAAGGATAGGCGTGCCTGGCGTGCTCTGGTCCATGGGGTCACGAAGAGTCGGACATGACTGAACGACTGAACAACAACAAAATCATCTTGTTTGGTCCTAAGCCTTGCACTCTGTCAGCTGCATTAGTTCTCTGAGGACATAGTCAACTGATGTCTTCATAACCATAGCTCTGTGGTTGGTGCTGTCCCTTACATGGACCATAAACCAAATCAATATTAAGCCTGTGATATAAGAGTGCTTTAAATAACGGGTGCGGACTTGATTTACAGCCTTTTTTGTGCTGTCCTTCCAACGATGGACAAAAGCCTTCTTTTCAGAAAGTGTTGGACTGCAGATTGCTGTCTTTTTAATATATTTAACTTGTTATGAATAGCTGCTGTTTTATTGTTTTGATAATGTCCAGACCCCGTTTGCTCATTTTGGCTGATGTTTTAATCCTGTACACTGCTGTGAAATGATACACAAGCAGATACCTGAAAATGCTTCAAATACAATAAATAAATAAATACATAGATGAATAAAACTCTCCCCTCAGTGCAGCTTATAAAAGACCTCAGAGATGCTTGTCTTTGACAAAGTGTGATAGCTTGAATAAATGGAGGTGCCTAATGGGTAAGATTTGGGGGCCAGGAGAGAAGCGTCATTTAAAGCACTGTGTTGATTCTTTGGGAAACATTGTTTATGTCTCTGGCCGAGTCGCTGACATTTTGCAAATGCTGTCTCAAGTAATAATCATGCATTAGATGATGTGGAATGGAATATTTAAAGTGCACTCTAATCAGATTCTTTTCCTCTTGGATGGAGAGCGGTGCTGAGGACCACAACATCTCTGCCCCCTCCATCAGTTCATTTAGGTCTAAATTGTGGGAATTGTGCTCCAATCAAGCAAATGACTATTCGATGGGGAATTCTAATGAAGGCTCAAGGAGTTCTCTCCCTGAAGCCTTGGATCCGAAGCTGAGCCACAGTGCAATGTCAGCTTCACTGATAAGTAGCTGACAGTTGTTAACAGACATTTCTGCCTAATAAGGACTCTTAGCACAGGCTCCAAAGCAAGGTGCTGAGTTTCATAATGATTGCAAAACAATTGTGCAAGGATCAACAATCCAAATTGGGGGGCGGGGGGGAGGGAAGGGTCAACAAGAAAGAGCATGCATTTATCAACGGGCAGTGGATAATTTCTGTAAAATGAGAGATAACAAGGCTCAGGTTTTTTCCTGTAAGGCATGCACCATTCAAAGTGGAAGTGCTGCTCCTTAAACTTCAATGCATGAAGCTTTCAGGGTTCCCACAGGCATCTGGTTGTGGTCAGTGGCATGTGGTCAGTGGACTAGGGCGGCTAGGATATTCCACTAAATGTTCCCAGTAAATTAGAGTATTAAAGCCTGGTGCCTCCTTCTCAAAGCCTGGGAAGTTTCTGCCTGTCTTAGGGAGGGAGCTGTGATGCTCATGTGTGCAACATCAAGATGTGGGAATGTCACACATGCAACATTGGGCCCCCCATCACCCCCGCAAGCTGGCACCTCTGGCCCTAACTCTTCCCCCACGAAAAATTTCACCGCACACCACTGGTGTGACAACAGGGTTCTGGACAACATGGGCCACTGGCCTGATCCAGCAGGCTCGTCGAATGTTCTTATCGCTGGCTGTATGTCACTCAGTGACTGGAGAAAGCAATATCAGCTTGCAAAACAGTGCACATTAGTTCAGAACTGAGTACTGCAAAGTAGCTCAGGCGCCAGGGGTCAGAAGTTGAGCGCATGCTTTTCAGGCAGAAGGTCCAAACCTCCAGTTAAAGATGAAGGACCTCTGTCTGAGAACCAGGAGAGCAGTTGGCAGACAGAGTTGACTGGGCTAGTAGACTGGGTGAAGTACTTGGGGCTGGTGGATGAATGTAGCCAACCTGGCCCTTGGGACTGGCCCAGTCACCAACTACTGGCCCTGCTGTGCCCCCTCCTTCAGTGTTTTTACCTGACTGAAATGTATCCTTGTATGTCGATAATGCCTCTTTGCTGCCCGGATGGAGAGGGATGTGGGAATAGGGAGAAGAAGCAGGAGCAGGTCCCTTGGTTCACTCTTTCTAGTAGTATGGAATTATCTATGCTGATAGGCTCAACCTGTTTTATATTTGGGAGGAAATAGGTCATAATTGCCCTTTTAATGCTGGCAGCCGTAAGTCCTATTTATTCATTTATATGTTTCTTGCTTATAAGACTATTGTGTCACTTGTCAGATGCTAGCATAGGTCAGATTACGGTCTCAGATCACGCTCCGTTCTCTTTTGCTTAATCTTTATCCAGGTAAATCCCATACCACCGCCCAGCACCTAAATTCTAGTATTTTGCACGGATGGGACATTGTGGACAAGCTTAAAACTTAATTTACTGAATATATTAAATTTAACTGTACTCCAAATGTCTCCCAGGCAACGGTGTGGGAGGCCATGAAATCAGCTATGAGAGGGCTTTGCATGAAAAAAGCCTCAACCCTTCAGGAATGGAGGGAAACTGCTAGGAATTGCCTCCTTGGGGAAATTACTGATCTGGAGGATCAACATAAATGCACTGGCAGCCAGAAAGTTTATTGCAAACCGGTGGCAAAAATAGGGCTGAGCTTCAGGTGTTTGAAAATGAACAAAGTCGCACATATCTGGTTTACATGAAACAATGTGAATTGGAAACAGAAATTCTTAGTTCTTAACAAACACCATTTTTTTTTAAAGCCACCATAGAAATGTAATCCCATCTATTTCTAATGGAAATGGCAAGGTCTTTTGTACAATAGAAGAGATTAGCACCGCCTTTGTGAAATATTTTGCTGCCCTCTGACTCACCAGACTGGTCTGAAATTGATAACTTTTTGGCTGATTTATGCATCACTCCATAAAGTTCAGTTCATAGGGATTATTTCAGCATCCCGGCTCTCCCAGAGGAACTGGATGTACCGGTAGCTACCAAACACCTTAAAATAGGAAACTTGATGGCTTTGGAGCAGAGTTTTATAAATCCTTCAGGGATATCCTGGCTCCCCATTTGCAACAACAGCAATAATAATAATAATAATAATAATAATAATAATAATAATAATAATAATAATAATAATAATATTTATTATTTGTACCCTGCCCATCTGGCTGGATTTCCCCAGCCACTCTGGGCGGCAAGTGTTTTGCAAGTGTTATTTAACATGGTTATGGGAGAGGGTGTGATCCCAGAGAGTTGGAGGCAACCTCAGCTGATAGTAATCACAAAGATCTTTAGTTTGGCAAAGGGGAACCAACCTGGGCCGTCTGGAAACAGGACCTGTGTGCACCCATCTGGAGGGCGTTCAACTTCAGGCTACATCAGCAACCATAAGAAACAGGATGCATTAATTGATCCACTGCTGGCACTTAACCCCAGTTAGAATCAGCAGTGCTAAAAGACATAACACCTCCTCTTTGCTGGAGGTGATGCTGAGTCTGTGGCTCCTTTATTCTTTGATGGCGGAACTGCGGAAATGTGAAGGCTTTCTGAGTCTTAAGTTTTGCTACAAATGGGCTAATTATAAATCAGATGATTGACCCAGAGACAGTCTTGGCCCTCTATATATCTTTTAAGAAAGTTCCTAGATATTGTAAAGCCTTAGTAATTAAGTGTCTGGCAGCAATGTGACTGAAAAGAGACAGAAATTGGAAAGGGTGTGATCACTTGTCCTTAAAGAACTGGCACCATACCATTGACTCTGGCAATTATCTCATGAGGAAAAGCTGACACAAGTATGTAGGAAAAATAGAGAAGACTTGGACAGTTTTGTTAATATCTGGTGCCCCTTAACTTGCTTTGCTACTCAGAAGCACCAGGATCAGGGACCACTGCTGCTCTCTGCCTCGTTCTGGAAGGATGTTTTTCCCAATCACTGTTGAACTCTTTTGTCTCCATGCCTTCCACATGCACTGCATCAGGAGGATTTTCAGTTTCACACAGCAGGACAGAATTCCCAACAAAGATGTGCTCTCTCAAGTCCACATTTCCAATGTTTCAGCGACGTCTACGCTGGCTCGGTCATGTCCACAGAATGAAAGATGGCAGGATCCCCAAGGATGTGCCCTCCAGGGAGCTGGCTTCAGGCACCAGGCCCATTGGCAGACCCACTGTGCTATAAAGTTGTCTGCAAACGTGTCACGAAAGCTGGCAACATCAACCCTGCCATGTGGGAATCCCTTGCGGATGACCACAGTTCCTGGAGACAGGCAATCAAGTTGTGTATCCATAGCAGTGACCAGAGGAGAGACAACCACTGGGAAGAGCACAAAGAGAAGAAACGCCATGGTGCATCTGCAACAGCACAACCGGACACCTTCATCTGCCCCAGCTGCAACAAAACATGTCTCTCCTTCATTGGCCCCTACAGCCACAGTAGGAGCTGCAACCTTCCAACAGTTTGACCTCACCCCCCAAAAGGCACACCCCTCCGTTGTCTCCCGAAGCAGATGGATGCCAACAATAGTGAATCATACCATGGTTTCCATTATTGTATTATTAAAGTGAGGAGCTTGTTTATTTTTGTTGTTGTTTTATGTGAAAACTTAAATTATATATCTAAAAGACTGACACAGACAGAAATGCACGGATCCATTCAACTCTAGTGACATTGAAGGGTCCCTGAAAAATTGTTACCAACAGGTATCTCTTCCATATCAGGGCCAGACAGGCAGACGGAGCAACACAGTCCCAAGGTGTGTATTAGTTATCAATTTTGATTTGATTTGTATCCTCCTTTTTTACAGCAGTCCCCAAAGCATCTCACAACATTCATAAAATGTTACACAAAAAATGTATGCATTTAATAAAAATAATAATGAAAGAAATTGGTCCATGGGGGGAAAAATACTGGAGGGAATGAGAAAGAAGAGAGTAGGTTGAAATAGAGAATTTTAAAATACTGAACTCCAAAAGAAAAATAAACACAGACAAAAGACAACAGCAAATGCTTTCCTACCAACCATGAATATTTGTTTCCTCTTCTGAATGCAGGGGAGAAGGGGAGCTCTAGAAGGGAAACAACTCAGTCAGAGCTAATCCAGGGACAGAGGATCCTGGATTTTTGTTTTTTGTTTTTGCTTGTCTTTATCTGTTTATGGGGCAGCTGGTCTTATATCACAGATGGGGAAGGTGTGGCCTTTCAGATGCTGTCAGACTACAACTCCCTTCATCTCCACCCACTGTGGCCAATGATCAGTGCTGATGGGAGTTGTTGTCCAACAACCTCTGGAAGGCCATAGGTTCCCTATTCCTGACTCTCGCAACTGGGCCAGCTAGGAATGATTTCGATTTGTAAACCACTATCAACTAGAAGAGCTGATAATCAGACTAATCTTGCAAGGTATTTCTTAGGGTTCTGAATTTCCACACTGTATTAGAATTATTGTAATTTTAGCTACCGTAATCTGTAGGAGAAAATGTAAGGGTTCTAGCTTCTTAAATATGGGGATGACTGAGCTTAGTGACCAAATAAGAAATGCTACTGCATGCATAGGCTCTGATTTCTAGCAATTGCTATTTTTAAGCCACACACATTTATTGCTGTACTTCGTGTTGTGCATTTACATGACAATAGTAATTGCCGGAGGCTTTCTGCATTCTCTGTTGCTTGAGAAGGTGAAGAATCTGGCAGAAATGAGAACAGAAGGCAGGTATAATTACTGAAGGAGCCATTCCACATGTTGCTAAAGGCCTGTTCTTAATGCATTCATTGTGTGCCCTCCGCTTGGTCCTACATGCTCCCTGAAAATTGAGAATGTCACACACAAAAGCTTAGGATCAGACACGTTCATGGTCCCTTCTGACCTAATAATAAGGATTTGTGAAACTGTATGCTGTCATAACTGAATAATGAGCTTGTAGAGGATATAAATGCTGTGGAAATTCACAGATAATAAAGAACTTGAAATGAGATCTGGTAGCATGCATAGATTTATTGCCTACAGCACAACACCCATAATTTTTTGACTCTTTAAGGGAAGTATTCTGTCCTTCAGGTTAATTATTTTGTGGATCAGTTTGTTCTTTCAGATTATGCATAGGGTTCCATCTATCTGTGTTGAGCGTCCATATCTTATTGATGTGGGAATGTTTAGGAGTGTGGATGAGTATATATTATTTTATATATATCATCCCAGCTTGTGTGAGTAAGCTCCAAACTTAGCAGAGTTACATTCCCTTTTAAAACACAGCAGAAAACGGTTGCTTAGGCTTGCTAAAGCCTCTATAAGAAATATATATTCCTGGTATATTCCCCTTCTTCCCTCTTAAAAGTAAAGACACAACACAGTACTGATTATAGGATATAAAAGAGTTTACTTACAGTCATCCATGAGTTACAGTACAGGCTCAAAGAGGCAGATAAGCTTAGATAAATATATTTACATGTGGTGAATATGTAAATATTTACATTTACAGGCTTCACCTCTGCTTCTCTCAGCTGAGAGAGAGCATCCTGCTTGTTCAAAAGACGAGGCAAAAAGGAGAGTGATCTTTGGGATCTTGTTCCCAGGTAAGACCACACCTACTTCTGGTTCCTGTAACTCAGTCCAGGTAAACAGGAAGTTAAGCCTGGAGGACTGAGTTACCTTCATGTCCACTCTAGCAGTGTTGGGTTTGGCTGCTCTGTGTTTACATCCCACCATTGATGCACAGAATTTAGGAATAGCTTGAGAAGGAAGTGGATTGTTTAAGACTGGGATGAGGAACCCCTTTCCAGACGTTCTGGGTAACCTTTTGGGGCCACATGCCAGTGGTGGGTCGGACGAGGAGCAAAAGTGGGTGATCGAAAACACCTGCATGAATGGCTTAGTTGGTTGGAGCATGGTGCTGATAACAGCAAGGTCGCAAGTTCAATCCCTGCATGGGACAGCTGTGTGTTCCGGCATTGCAGGAGGTTGAACTAGATGAATCTTCAGGGTTCCTTCAGCCCTACAATTCTATGTATGTATATGTATGTTTCAGTGCTACAGAAATGCTTCACCAAATTGTCCTGATTTCCTCTCCTCATAACATCTTCCCTTTGAATTCTACTCTGCCTCAATCTTGTTAGGCATAATACCAAAGGGGACTCCTTTACAAAATAATGTCTTTGACAGGTTTGCTGGGCTGCCCTGTGCTGTGTTAAACACCAGCAATTTAGAAGCAGATCCTAAGTAGAGAGAAATTGTAGTCCTCAGAATGTCATCATTGCACAGTAACAGTAGAGCAGTGGCTTCTTCTCTGTTGCATACATTAAATACAAAACTATTCCGTGTTTAAATCCTTGCATACCCCTTTCTGCCCCTATAAAATGATGCAGCCTTATAAATAAACAAGGTATGTAATGAGAATACTAACACAGCCTTAACTACAAAAGTGTGAATGGTGCTATGATAATAATAGACCTTCGTCTTAAAAATAAATCACATAACTCAGAGGTAGCAATTCACTAGCAGCAGCCATTTCAAAGTAATTCGCTATTCCACACTACAGTGTTCACCAAATGCTAAATAAGGAACATGTTATTTTGAAGGCAAAATCCTTTTAACCTAAACACTTCTGTGCCTTTTAAACCAATGTTACAGCTTATAAAAGATGGAAAGATTTGGAAGTATATTCGTGTATCAATTATTACGTCATTAGGTCTCAGTCTGTTGTGGTGGCTTATAGTTCACTGTTCAGTGCCAAACTTTCCTCCCATAACTTTGCAGAAGACTTTTGTACAGTATGATCAATGCATTTCTTTTACTAAGATTTATAATACTGATTTTATTCGTTTTATTTGTGTGTGATGCAATGGTCATTACAAAACACTGGAATAGTACAAGTACCTACAATCACAGGTTAGTAGCTGATCTAAATTCCTGCTAGGACAAACACCAGGGAAACAAGGACAAAACATAGCAATAATTATAACACTAATAATATGTGACTGACACTAATAATTACCAATAGAAACCGAGATTACCAACAACATCAAGATACTATTGAGCGTGGAGCCGCCATCAGTCGCAGGTTTCGCTCGGCTGAGCAAACCTGAGTGCGGCAGGGACGGGGGGTCTTCTACAGCGCAGAAGACCCCCAAGGAACCCCAAATCGAGAGTTTTGGGGGCATGGTCGTCCGACGGGTGCTAGAAGGGTGCTCCTCCCTCCCCGGTAAGGCTCTGTTTTGAGCCCCTGAGAGCAAGGGAGTGGAGCCCCGGCACATCGGACATACCGCTTTCCCTGCCTGCACGAAGCTGCGATACTGAGGGGCTACAGCGTTTCAATTCTTCCAAGTAAATAAAAAATGGACAAATGAACAAATCTGAAAAAATGAACAAATCTGAAGAGAAAACTGTAAGTAATTTGATTTGATTTGGCTTCGGAGGGGATTCTAAAAACGGAAGTCAATCCCTCTCTGCTGAGATTAAGAGACAGTGCGACTTTGTAGCTGAAGCTATTTTCAATGCGATTGAAACAAAGAAACTTTTGTATGGGTGTTTTTAGTTTTAAAAGTGGATTGGATCTATTTTCCTCTTTCCCGGAGGTCCAGATGGAGTGGATACTATAAATTTTAGCAATAATTAAAAATAAAAATGGCGTACTTATGCAGTAAGAATCTACGTAGCAAGAAATAAATTGTTGTGACTAGCAACTTGAAGCTCGACCTTGAGATGACAAAGGGAAAACTGTCCTTGCGGTTTGTAAAGCAAGCTTTGGAACTTTTGCAGCAAGTAGCCGTGGGAATCAACAGCATTGCACAATTGGCACATAAAGAATTGGAGATTGAGACTGTGAACAATTTGGAGGACTTTATATTGAAACAGAAGGAAAAGGAAGAAGGGAACAGTGACAATGCTGAAAAAGAGGAGCTGGAACAGGATACACCAATTGGAGCTTTTACGCAAGAAGAATTTGACAGTGTTAAAGACTGGTTCCTGTTGCCATTGGATTGTGAAAAGACTACAGGCCTGCGATTAGTTGGACAGTTACAGGATTTTCTTTTTTATGTCTCATGGGCCGGGTTCTTTGAAAGGGAGGGTATAGGGTAAAATATTAGAACTTTAAAAACGAAATGGTATTTCATTATGGTTATGACAATTGGATATGGATACTGCGATAACGGACAATGCTTTGAAAGATAAACTCTGGGACCATAAGGGAGGGAGGTGCATGAGCAATATGAAAATTTTTTGTTAAGATAATGAGAAATTACAGAAGTATTATGAGGCGGAGGTAGAGAAATGTTTAATAGGTAAAATGATGAGATGGATTTTAAATTAGAGTTTAAAGGTAAATAAAGCTGGAACTATGTAATAATTTGGAAATCAGTAAGGGGGGGACTGAGGAAGTCATTGTAAAGGAATAAAGATGGGAATTTAATTGACTGGCCCGGGAGGAGGATCACTGTGCTGTGCTTTGGAAAGTATGTGGTTAAATGTAAAATGATTTTTGTTACCTCTGTGAGAGGGGGGTTTGGTGCATATTGCTCCCCTCGGTGGGAGAGGGGGGAGTCTGGAGTGTTTAACCATGTATTACAATGTATTGGCTTTAATTGGTCTTTTTAATTGGAAAATCTAATAAATTCTTTGAAAAAAAGAGATACTATTGTGTATGGTACTCTTTGCAATCCAAGACAGAAGACTTTGCTACTGCAAAGGTAGCCACATTGTTTGTAATGGTTTTATTGTCATATGCCAACAGATCAGTGTGGGTCCAACCAGCTCTTGCTCTCAAAATGTTTTCTAAAAACCGAGCTCTGGGATCTGTATACAAGGAACAATGCAAAAAGTAATGCACTACATCTTCTGCCTCCTCAGTACCACAAGCACATGTTGTCCCTTTACAGTTATCCTCCAAAGAAGCTGAAGGCATTGTTTGGAAAGGAAGGACAGTAAAAGCTTTTCTAAGAGCAACAAAACTTGGATCTTGAAAGTACTCATGAAAATATTGATCTGTCTTTAATAAACTAAGCTAAGAGTTGACTGGCATGAACTGGCATTTCCATGAGAATCTACCATGCATACCATGGATCCTTGCATGATATCTTCAGGAAAAGAAACGGCTAAGGAGTAAACCCTACACAAAAAAATTTTGGAGTCCCTAAGAAGAAGAGTTTGGATTTGATATCCCGCTTTATCACTACCCGAAGGAGTCTCAAAGCGGCTAACATTCTCCTTTCCCTTCCTCCCCCACAACAAACACTCTGTGAGGTGAGTGGGGCTGATAGACTTCAGAGAAGTGTGACTAGCCCAAGGTCACCCAGCAGCTGCATGTGGAGAAGTGGGGAAGTGAACCCGGTTCACCAGATTACGAGTCTACCGCTGTTAACCACTACACCACACTGGCTGGATGGTTGGATGGTTGAATATCAAAGAGGTCAGAAAGCTCTAAACACAGCAAATTGTGAATCCATTGCTCCTTATTTTTATGCCTTTGATTTGGTGGTGGAGGGCAAATGAATGCTTTTCTAGTACACATTGTTCATTGTTTTCAGTTGACAAGAGGACTGAAGTATTTATTCTGCAGATCAAGTAATATCTTTCTTAAACATACTAAGAATAGAATCCTTAATTAAACAAGTAGGAAGGTTCAAAGTAATATATGCCCAGTTGATAATAGAAGGTAGTTTCTTTGATATTTGATATGCAACTAAGTAGGCTTAGGTGTTAAACAGCAGAGACTAGATGGCACTGGGGAATACTGAAATACACACTTCTGGCCTTAATGAGCTCAAACGTACTCCTGCAGAGTATTACACACACACACACTTTTCTTTTTTGCTTTCTGGTTAATTCATTGGAACACAGAAGCTGCCTTATATAGAGCCGGACCATTGGTCTATTTAGCTCAAAACACTGACCGGAAGCAGCTCTACAGGGTTCTCTTCCAGACCTATGTGGAGCTTGAACCTGGCACTTTTTGCATGGAGGGCAGATGCTCTCATCCTTCTCCCTCACAGAGGGACCCAGATCATGCGTGCAAGTTAGGAGTGGCCAGTGTCGTGGGTTGGTGCTGTGTCACCATCTTCTTAATAGTAGAGTCACTGGTGCTTACAAATACAGTACTGGACAGTGTGGGGACAAGGTTAGGTGGCAGCAAGGACAGGGGTAAGTGGTCACACCTGTGGAGTCGATCTGGTGCTCCCACCAGTGCGCCCTTGCAGTCCCTGTCTTGCTGCTGCTGTCCCCTACATCGTTCCAGCACCATCTTGATAAGTGGCCATGATGCTATTGTGCCAATGCCAGAAATGAGTCTCCCATGCTTAATTGTACAGCTGAAATGATGAAAACTGGTGCTGGGGAGGAGTGGATTTGAGGAAGGTCAAAATGAACCATCCTCCTTCTTTAGCCCCCACCCTTCCTGCCTCAATCTGTACTAGATTTTTTCTTATAGTCAACTTGGTTTCATTCCAACACCACCCCCACAAAAAAAGTCTGCAAGGGTTTTGCAGCAGCAGAGTGACACAAGGCTCTTGTGGGGCTGCTTTCTGACTCAGAGTATCTTTCTTAGTAGTGCACTTAAACCCTATGGCACCACAATTTGCTTTATGCCTTGGATTTTATACAGAACCACACTGCATGTCACTCTTTGCTGAATTTTGTGCAGGTAAACAACTTTATCTAACAGTTAATAAAGAACACAGGATATGAAATATTCTATTTTGTCATAATAGCCCAGAAGAACAGCTATTCTTCAACAGAGAAGACTTTGCTGTGGAGGGGATAAATTGGATTTAGCATAGAAAGCCAACAGAACATCAATTATTGTGTTAGCCCTCATGCACTCAAGTTGATGTAGATAAACCACCAAGAGGGAACTATTAACTTTATAGATTATCAATTAGGATCATACCCCAGACAGCTCCAGGCCCCACAAGATATTATGTGGTTACAAAAAGGTTAAACTTTTTTTTAGACCTTTTAAAAGCCTTCCTGCTTAATTTGAGAATTTATTAATCAATCTCAACTGTCAACTCACACTAATGACAAGACAAACAGGGTAATTTGATGACATAAGGACTCTTGAGAAGTTAAAAGGGGGGCAAGAGTAATGTTAAGAGAATTATAAAAGCCTTGAAAGGTCCTGTAACAAAAGCACTGCTCACATAAAGATAACGGGAATAAATAGTCTACATAGGCAGGTACTTGTTTGGAGAGAAAGGCCACAATTACTTGGGGGAAAGTCCCATTGAACACAATTCACATTCTTTCATAGGTACAATATTTGTAAACCATTTCTACATCCGCACTGTTAAAGAATTTTATTCTTACAGCTTCCCTACAATTTTATTAGCAGCCCCAAAATCAAACTCTTATCATTCATCGGATTCCTATCAAAGTTCAGTTTTACCAGGTTTTGATAACAGATTGGGGGCCCTGCTTTGGAAGAATTCAAACTGAAATGGATTCTCTATTTACTAGAATCTGTTGGTGGGTCTAGAAACTCCCAGTGTCTCTTGTCAGCTATCCTAGCTGTTCATGTGTGGAGACTCTGGCACAAGTTTGAGCTATAACATTGGTGCCTCAAGACTGGATTACTGCTCTGTGTTGGCCTTCCTCCTCCTCCTCCTCCTCATTATTTTTATCAATACTTTGCCTGTCACAGGAACATGCCAATCAGTAATCACACAGTTCAAAGATGGAGTTAACTCTTTATTAGCAAGAACACGATCTCCACAGGCTTGGCCTAATGAGCACAGCAGCTCGTCCCCAGTAGGTCTTGCCCCATGGATCAGTTGCTGAGATTGAAAGTCCCTGCCTCCCCAGAGCTAGCTAAGTTCCCTCCTCTCCAGGACTTTTCCCAGACAATTGGAGCCTGTGCTTGTCAACCTCTCCTTCGCCCTTTTCATGCCTCTTCTGGTTCTGGAAGACCAAGGGAGACACCCATGATTCTTCACCAGCCTGCCTCATCTCTACCTCTTGCCTCCTTCCTGAAGTGTGACCTATTCATTTTCTCCAACTGTAGCAGTGGTTAGCTTCTGGCTGTGAAGCAGCTTATAAATCTGTAAAACGAATAAACGAAATTCATCATGTTGTGCAACGCAATGGAGGCTTCTGAGCATCTGCTATGAGGCCATAGGAAGTGCTAGGGACATTCCTCAGCCACAGCTGATCCTGCAGCAGGTGTGTGGAGGCTTCTAGGATGAACACACAGCACCAGCAGCTGACTGTATCATTAACTAGCACAACCTCCCAGAGGCTTCCACATAAATATGGTGGAGCCTATTAGGCTTAGGGTGGGATTCTCCTCGGTTAGTCTTTATACCAGCTTCATTTAAATTTAAATGATATAAATTTAGAGCAACCGAGCAAGGGGAGCCTGCTCCACAAGCTACAGGGAGCCCCAGATGGTAATGTGTCAAAGCGAGTTAGGAAGCAGAAGACTAGCTGCTGGAGAACAATAGTGGATTGGGGCTATTAGCCCCATGTCCTGTGTTTGGTGTAGGCTTCCCATAGGCATCTGGAGGTTCATTCTGTGGGAAAAAGGATGGTCAAGCAGACAGGTCTTTGGGCAGATGCAGGAGGGCTCTTATGAACTCTGCTCCTGGATTTAGATGCACCCCCTTCCCCTGGAGAAACTTGGAAATACTTGGAAAAACGCATTCACAGCAAATGCTTCTTCTGCCTGCCTGTGTAACTTTCCCATTTCCTTCTGTAGTTTGCATTGCTTCTATAATAGAATTATGGCAACGACAGCTTACATGTAAAGATGCCAGTTTCTTCCTTCTGTGGAGCAAGCTCCATAACATTTGTTAATTATGTAGGGCAGATGCCCATCTGCTGTAAAATAGCTGGGGATGCATCATTTCCTCCTTTACTGTTAAAACTTTATAACATAGATTGTATGTCATAGAAGGAAGAGTGCATTGGTAAGCCATTACTAAACTCACCAAGAAAAGCTTCGTTTTTGGCACTATAAAACATCATGCTCCAGAGTAATTTAAACAAACTCCCAATATTTCCTGCTCTGCAGCATTTCACTTTCCTTTCGATGTTCCTTGAATACAGCATGTTGCTTAACCATTAGTGTTGCTTTCAAAGCCAATGATATTGGACTGCTTTCCTGAAAAACCGACCCTTTCCTGCAAAATCTTGAAGGGTTATCACTTGTTCACGTGGTATGTTTGTTTTGCCATGATGACTCAATAAAGCTTGTCCAAAGAGAGCAGCTTTTAGTTTAGACCATCAAGCGTTAGCAAATCTCTTATCCTTTCATGTGCAAAAATTACCAGTGCCCCCCTTGTGCCTATGGTGCTAGACTTCTATAAACACAAAAAGGCTTCCTGCCCTTAAAATTTTTTTTTTTTACCTTGCCTTTTGGCGCACTAAAAATATCTGCAATTATAGTCCTCAAATAAAACGACAACAGAACAATAATTAAAAACTGCATAGCGAGCACCTCAAACACCCAAAGTCAACAATGGAACATCATATTTATGTTAATTCCATAGTACCAAAGGCTTGGCAATATAGGCTTTTTCTGTTTTGGAGTTCTTACAGTGTAAGGTATTGACTATGCAAATACTTATCCCACCACCACATGCACCCTGAATTGGTACCAGGAGCTTGGCTCCATGACCCTGGGCGCCTGGGGCTGCAGGTGCCATGCAGTGTGCATAGGCCTGGCACCCAAAACTTGTGGGTGCCTGGTCCTTTCATGGGGAATTTTGTGGGTACTCAGGGACCTGGGGCCCCAGGGAGTTGGCACCTATGATTGGCAATTTCTACATGGGGTGTGTGGGAGGGGCGGCATTATTCCTGTATTTTACCTGTTCCCAGCTGCAAGATACAGTGTTTGAATTCCTGACGCTTGTGGTACAACTGAGCAGGCATTTTGTAATGAACTAAAAATAAAAATGTTTCCTTTTAATGAGGAGTGTACATCCCAATGTTTCAGCCTCAAATTGGTTTGCTATGACTGGAGTTCAACTGTTCTTCCTACATTCTATTGTGATTTTAACATCTTTGATACAAGCGAGATCGGAAATGCACACCCTGAGTGCATTCAATTTATATTTTAATAGGCCTGTAGGCTTAAAAAAATAAATAAATCCTCCCAGACGATTAATTGGCTTCCTCTCATAGATAAGTTTGATCTGAATCTCTGAAGGTCAAAGATAATCATTAAGAAGTTTCTGCTTGAGTTCTATATTTTTTAACCCACTTGGGATGTCATCGCTTTCCTTTTAATATAACTAGGCATAACAAAACATGAGAGTGAGAAGGAGAATAACGGAAATCTTTGCTAGTTAAGGGCAACCTTGTAATTAATGCAAAAGTGCTGAAGGCCAGTTGGAAAAGGCACAGATAGAAAGAGTTTATGGAAGAATAGTTTATGAAAGACCTTTCGAGGTCTTTAAGCAGAGGCTTGGCAGCCATCTGTCAGGAACTCTTTGATGGTGTTTCCTGCTTGGCAAGGGGTTGGACTGGATGGCCCTTGTGGTCTCTTCCAACTCTATGATTCTATGAATAGATCTACTGCAGGCTGGATCTCACAGGGCCTATGAATATAGCCTATACACATGGCAGGATGCAGGAACAAGCCTTGGGGTCACACATCATTCCTTCCCTTTCTTAACTTATTTAAAGTACAGTGGTACTTCGGTTTACAAACTTAATCTGTTCCAGAAGTCCATTCTTAAACCAAAACCGTTCTTAAACCAAGGTGCGCTTTCCCTTATGAGGCCTCCTGCCACCGGTGCCCTTCCACTGTTCCATTCTTAGACAGAGGTAAAGTTCTCAAACTGAGACACTATTTCCAGTTTTGCAGAGTTTGTAAACCGAATTGTTCTTAAACCGGACTGTTCTTAAACTGAGGTACCACTGTATTCATAGGCAGGCATCGGTCAGGGGTCCCTTTACCTTTTATTTAGGGAATTGCAGTCACAAAATAGCATACACAACAGGGCACAATCAAGGTTTAGCAGAGACAACGAATTGCAATACTTCTTCAGAAATTAAAAAACCAGCAGCACAAAATAACTGCGACGGAATCCATTACAATGGCACAGAGGGTTTACAGTACTTTATTCAATGAAAAAAACAAACCACAAAAGCACTATGATATACAGCTGTAAGAAAAATATTGCATATTACATGCATAGCTGGACTTTGTAATACTAACTGGTTTGACACAAACCAAGATGAAACATAACAAAACATGGTGTTCACCCCAATCAATTGCAAGCTGTCTGTAACTACAAACAATAGTGAAAGGAAAGGAAAATAGCATCTTTGTTTCCATAGAAAGAGTCGATCAGTAAGTTCCTCTGTGTAGATTCAATAGTCCTTCTCTCTCTCCCCCCCCCTCTCTCCTTGACCTTTCATGAGTACTTTCTGTCACTTCATTCCTTGATATATTAAGCAGTGGTTTGTCTCTGCAGCGGTTACCTGGAGAAGAGGAGCCCTAATATTAGAAAAGATATGTATATGAACTAGGCTATTAAATACGTGGGTGGCACTGTGGTCTAAACCACAGAACCTAGAGCTTGCCAATCAGAAGGTCGGTGGTTCAAATCCCCGCCACGGGGTGAGCTCCCGTTGCTCGGTCCCAGCTCCTGCCAACCTAGCAGTTCGAAAGCACGTCAGAGTGCAAGTAGATAAATAGGTACTGCTCCGGTGGAAAGGTAAACGGCATTTCTGTGCGCTGCTCTGGTTCGCCAGAAGTGGCTTAGTCAAGCTGGCCACATGACCCGGAAGCTGTCTGCGGACAAAGGCCGGCTCCCTCGGCCTATAGAGCGAGATGAGCTCTGCAACCCCAGAGTCATTCGCAACTGGACCTGATGGTCAAGGGTACCTTTACCTTTACCTATTAAATACAACAAAAAATTTTCAGATACTTTAAAGAAAACAAAAGCAACTTTGAAATATGCAGCAAAGCTTTTGGAGTGCAAAAGCTGGTAGTTATTTAGCGGCACTACATTGACATATTTAAATAATGTGTCATATCCATCAATTATACAATTATTGTAGGTGAAGAATGTAATGAAAACTAAGAGAATGTATTGAGGAAGCAGGAGCAATTTGCACATATGATTGCCCAGATCCTTACTGAATGTATAATATAGCCAACTGTAAGCTGTAACATAGGATAGGTTACATTGGCAAACCCCAGCTCTCGCTCTCTGATCCACCTGCTGCCCCCTCTGCACATGCAAAACCTGAAACTCTACCATAGCAGGCCCATGCACTGCACACCCCCCCCTCTTGCTCTCTGTGACCCACCATCTGCCTAGGCTAAAACTCTCTCAAACTCCTTCTTGCAGTTCCACCCCATCCTCTGCCTGTGTCCTGCAATAACTCTCGCTCACAAACTCCCACTCAGGCTCTCGCTCTCCTCCTCCCACTGGACCCACCTTCTGCCCAGGTAGGTTTGAGGATGAGAAGGATGAGGTTGAATACAGGAAAAAGGGCATCCCGTTTGAAGTCCAAACAGGACAGGGAACAATTTTCTTGAAAAAGAATGACCACGTTTTTCTAGGGGTGGGTGGCAACCCTAGCTGGAAAGCCCAGGTTTAGCATCTTACAGCCTTGCCAGAGGCCCAGAAATAACATTTATTTGTATTTGTACATAAAACAACAATATAAATAATATATATATATATTTTTGGCTGGGCCAAACTTTAATGTGGAAATATTGGAAACTGAAAAATGAAGGAGCCCTGCTCCAGGAACTGGTGGTGAATTTTGAGGGGAAAGGGTGCAAAATATAGCAGCAAACCCAGGTTATATGCGTTGACGGCCACCATGTTTAAATCCTCATATTTCCTCAGAATGATATTTTGATTACATAGCATCATTGTGAGTGGTGCTCTTAAAACAAACAAACAAAAAAGGCGACCTACTAGGACCCGCCAAAGATGGTAGCTGCCAATGGGGGCTGCTTATTTCCCTCTAGAATGCAGCTTGGAATTATGCTATGTTGTCATGACATTGTAGTTTTTCAGTACATTCTGAGAATTTAGATACTGTGGCTGGCAGCACGGAAAAGCCAGAAAAAGCCTTTCGGTCTCTCAAACTTCACCACCTCCAACCTAAATAACTGAAACACTACCTGCAAATGGGGCCACATGCCCTTTTGCCAGACCATTTGAAAGAGTGTTAGTTCTTTTATAATTTTTTTTAAAAAGTGGGAGCAAGTGTTATGACCTGTTTTTGAAACTGTTTCTTGCCATGTACCAACAATAAACCTCCTGACGTCAAACTTCTGGTGATGCTTCCTGCTTCCATGTGAAACTCACTTCGCTATTCCCCCCACACCCTTTCTTTCCCTCTATTTCTTTCTAGTGCTTTCCTCTGTCTCCCTTTCTTTCTTTCTTTCTCATTTCTGCCACCAAGCAATTGTGGATTTTGAAGACTTGGGATAGGAATAGAGCCGTTAAAGAGAGGAGTGTCATCATGAGTTTGATGGCCCCTGACATTTTTATTTGCTGCATAATTGTTCCAAATCAATCCAAAATTTTCAAATTAAAAGAAAACGGGTAATCACATTACACAGATTAAAATCAAACTTTCCTCAAATGAAAAGAAATCTTATTATGTATTAGCATGAGAAATCCAGCCTCTCCCCTCCATTCTTTCTCCCCTTAATACATACATGTACCTCACTTCGTCTGCAGCCTTGACTGCTCCAATTATAAGATTATATTTACATGCTGGGACTCCTCCTGGTCACACAGCAGGGTAACTCACTAATTGCTTTTATTAATGAAGAAAGCTTTCCTTCCTCAGCTGTTATTTTGAACTTACAGGTCCGCTTTGCTCAATAAAGCATGAATCCTGCAGCCAACCCTACACTCGGATATTTTCTTAATAAACTAACAAATTAGATGGAAAATAGGAGGCAATATTTGATTTCCAAGTGCAGTATCCATGGCTAATTAAGTTTTAATGGCAATAATTAGTTACTGTCAAGTGATATTAGGTTTAACAAAATTAATATGTCTGTAAAAGGTAAATATTGCAGATGTTTAAAAAAGGATTAGCCCTCTTTTGTAGAGTTTTCTACAATATTGTCATTGGAATTAATGTAAGGTTTGTGTAATATGCAAGAACAATCTCTCTTTGTTTAAAGCAAAACTGGTAGCACATTTTCCAATGCAGTTCTTAATAAATGTGTGATGTTGGAATTTTAGAGGACGATCTTACATTCTTATTCCTGAAACAGAATGTCAAAAGTCAAATCAAAGTGTGTATCTTATACATCTTTAATTTGTAAGTTGAACACAGACACATAATGTGGTTTTGATGTTTTAGTGAGTGGTTTTATTGGGTGCATTTATTTCACTCAACCGTAACAAGGGAATGGGAAGAAGTTTGATTTTGTTTGCATTTTAATAAGCTTCTACATATTTTGCACTTCTCAAACCAATGCATTAACCAAAACATGATTATCCTTCAAAATCTGCATTTCTCTGAATTTTGCAATGCAGTTCAAAATGTACACAAATGTGTACATTAGGGGGAAGCATGCATGCAAATGCATATAAAGCAACATGCATAAATGGGTGGGAGTGCTGGGGGAAACGGCTTGCAAAAATGTGTATTTAATCAAAACTGTGTACACAAAGGTGCATAATAGGAGAATTTTGCATCAAAATGCTGCTTTTGCACCATTTTAAAGAAATTGCAAACTGCTGCAGAAATGTGCACAACTGAATTTCAGTTTGGAAAAAAGACACTGAGAGAAACTGAAATAAACCCTGACAAATATGCCCTTCCCAGACTGTGACCTACCCTGAGATTTCTGATGAAAAGCAGGATATAAATCTTATACATACATACATACGTACGTACGTACATACATAGGGTAATGCCTGAGCAACTGCCTACAATATTTCTCATTTCTCATTTATTCACATTAAACTGCAAACAAAGATATAAAGCAAAACAGTTAAATATATATTTGTTTAATCACACGAGTTCGGAAAAAGCAAAAGAGAATATTAAAAGTTAGGTGAATGTATGGATGCTGCAAGATACCTGGTTTTGCAAAGCTATTGCTGAAAACCTGCCACAGCTGAACAAATGATTTATTTTCTTCTGTGGCAACAAGGCTGCGATGCTGGAAATCAGTGGTGTCTCAAACATGCTCTCTCAAAGAGCACAGTAACTGGGGCACTGGGAATCTGCCATGCTAGTAGTCTGGCAGAAATGTAAGCAGGACCGAAATAGAATATTCACCACATTATGGTATGTAGCAATCTGTTCTTCAGCATTTATCGTGGTGCTTCCGACAGAGAGAGACGCTCCATCCCTTACTGTTCTGGTGACCTACTGCCCCAGTTGTAAGCACTCTAAATGATGCTCTCCACGGATGGGTGCAGCAGTCCAATCATAATAGGCCAGAAAGCACAGTGGGGTTGTCTTGTCCCTTTCTTTCCCACAAAGCACACAACTGCTTAGCTGACCTTTCCCTGAACTCCCTTCAGCTGGGCACAGCATTACCCATTTTAGAGATGCTGGGGAAAGATTTTACGAAGGTTCCCGCACATCCAGAAAGTTTAACAATAATCTTACATAGTATGAAGGAAGCCACGTGACTTATGGTGATACAGGAGACAAGGAGCCCCCCCCCTCTCTGTGTGTGTGTGTGTGTGTGTGTGTGTCAGAGCTGTCCACCTTCCTTTTTTTTGCATTGGGAAATGGCCATAGCTGTCAACTTTCCCTTTTTTTGCAATGTGAAACAGCGCCGGAATAAGGGAATTTGCCGCAAAAAAGGGAAAGTTGACAGCTATGGTGTGTGTGATGTGGGGGCACTCTACAGTTTAACATCAGTCCTCTTCTAATGTCGGCACTTGTAGAGATTTCAGATCATTGGAAGTCAGCAGAGAAGCATTCATCACAGTAGTGGCTGCTTTGTAGCTTGGTGAGCATCTGAGGAGGGATTGCTAAGCAAAATATGGTTACAGAAGGCTATGAGGTCCACAAATAACACCAAGCCATAAAGGAATGCAGGTCACCAAGAAACCATGCCTTAGCATTATGTGCAAACCAGACCTATTAGCTTAATATTCATTTTTCATGAATTCAAGAGAACACCAATATTAATAGAGAGTGTATGTAACATTGGGCCTACAGGTTCTCATATACATGCAGGTCCTGCTTACTGCCTACAAAGCTATATCACTGGAAATCGTTCGTTAGGTGAACATTCACCTAAAAAGCCCATGATTTCCATTGTTTCCTCTCCTCCCCCCATCATAGTTTCATTTTAAAATGGCTGCAGCCAACCAGCAAAAGAGTGGCAAATGAAAAACTGATTTGTCCAATCTCTCCTACTCTCTGATTTGTCTGATATCTCTCCTCCTTCCCTGTCTCCATAGTTTCTGCCCCAAAATGACTGTCACTGAACACCAAAGCACATCAAGTAAAGTGGACATGCTCCAGCTCTTTCAATATCTGAATCTGTGGAGTGTAATGGGTTTGGACATAATTATTTATGTTTGCATAACTAACAAAATGATTTTCAATGTAAGGTTCTACACTTAAACAGGAAGAACCAGCTGTACAAATATAAGATGAGGGACATCTGACTTGGGAAAAGGATCTAGGGGTCTTAGTGGACCACAAGCTTAGTATGAGTCAACAGTGAGATGCAGCAGCAAAAAAGGCAAAAAAAAATTATTCTAGGCTGCATCAACAGAAGTATAGTGTCCAGGTCAAGGGAAGTAATATTGCCGCTTTATTCTGCCTTGGTCAGGACACACCTGGAGCACTGTGTCCAGTGTTGGGAACCACAATTTAAGAAGGATATTGACAAGCTGGAATATGTGCAGAGGACAGTGATCGAGATGTTCAAGTGTCTGAAAACCAAGCCTTTTGAGGGAGTTAAGTATGTTTAGCCTGGAAAAGAGGAGACTGAGAGGAGATATGACAGACATCTTCAAATATCTCAAGGACTTCCACATGGAGGTGGAGCAAACTTGTTTTCGCCTGCTCTGGAGAGTAGGACCTGAACCAACGGATATACTGCTACAAGAAAGGTGATTCCAACTAAACACCAGGAAGAACTCTCTGACGATAAGAGCTGTTCGACAGTGGAATGGACTCCCTTGTGGGCTCTTCCTCCTTGAAGGTTTTTCAGCAGAGGTTGGGTGGTCATCTGTCATGGGTGCTTTAGTTGAGATTCCTGCATTGCAGGGGGTTGGACTAGACCATCAGGATAGCTTGCAACTCTACATTTCTATGATTCTATGAAGTGAATTCATGGATAATAAGCACACAGATAGTGGGACCTGCTTGTACCCTTTTGAAAGGATACTCTTTCCTAAAGTCTTTGATTTATTTCATACTTGGCAGTGTGAAAGTGCAATACTAGATTTGTATTATGTCAGGTTTTATCCACCACTGTTACGTTATGGAGCTCCAACTGTTATGGAAATCAGGATGGGATTTGGCAGTCTGTAAGCTACAATGGTTCCACTGCTTTCACTGGCCTCGTAGATCTTCTTAGAACAAGGACACAGTTCCTTTTAATTTTCCAGAAAATAAGGTTTGAATTCCTTATGAATAGGAAGCTGAAGAATGTAATCATAGGAAGCCATTAATACTAATACAGTTAGTGTTCTTTGCTAAACAACTAAATAGGCAGCTTAATGCAAATCAACCAATCCATTCATTGATTAGCTAAGAATCACATGATTACTCTTGTTACCGGTACATTTCTGTAATTGGGTGTGAACCAAAATATTTTTGCTGTTTTTTAAGAAGAGGCCTTTGCATGTTAAAAAAGAAACAGTTTTCTAACCTGTACCTTTTCTTCCCAAACACTATAATTTCTTTGACACTTGGTGAGCAAGGGAGCAATCCTCCAAGGGTTTTACAGCCATTTCATGAAACTGCTAATGAAAAGGTCGCTTTTATACTGTCGCGTAATCTCGCGAATTGTTGAGTAATTTCCGTTTCACACTGACAGAACAGACAGCAAGCCATGGGGGTGTCTACGCAGACTCCCTTGACAAGTCATTTTTTGCTCAAGTACTGCAGTTAGCGCTTTAGCTGGCATATATTCAATAGGAAGATTTGCCCTTGTCCACCTCACTATCTTTAAAAACACGTATTTCAAATGCAACCGAACAGATTGTAGAGCAGCTGCTGGGCAAGGGAATATTATCTTCGGAGGCAATGGAGTAGGCCTATGTGAATGTCAAATAAGTCTCTGAAAGAGGAGTTCATTTGACAACAAAGGTGGTTTTAAATAACCCCAAAATTCAGTGGGAGCAAACTGATACTGGTCACCCTGGGTCAGCTCTCTGGGTCATCAGCCCCTTATACAGGGTCATCAGCACTAATGATATATCTCCTGGGTGCTCCTTTAAAATGGTGTCCCAGCCCAGCACTTCAAGCAGCAGTGGATACCTGGGTCTAGCTTGCGATTTTCCTAAAATGGCAGCCCACTTTGGCAGGGGTGGTGTATCCCATTTCGCTACTTGAGGCGGAATGGAAACTTCTGCCTCGCCCTTCTGCCACCCCGCACCCCTGTCAAGCATCCCTTATCTTGGTTGTGTAGCATCACTACAAAGCAGACCCAACAATGGCAGGTTCCAATGAGATAGATCTCAAGGAATTTTTACAAGCTCTTGCACACTCTGTGATATCTCATGAAATTTCGGCGAGGTCTCATAAGATTTCAGTGAGATCTTGCCAGAAATTGGCGCTGATGCAGTGGGGCAGGCAGGCTGCCTCAGGGGCTTCTGATGACCGAGCTAGATGTTTCATCGCACCTCGTGAGTGAGCCAGCCCTGAACCTTGGTCCCAAATGTTGCAACTGTGGTGGCATTGCGAGAAGTTAAAATAGGAACTAGGTAGGCTCACCTTCAAATAAAGAGAAGACCCAACTACATAGAGCAGAGGTGAGGAACTACAGCTCTCTAAGCTTATCTCCCTAGACCTTGGGACTCTTCTCAGGCCAAACTCCTCACCAACCCTTCTCCATGGCCTCCTCAAGTGCTTCTGTCTGAGTCCTTGAAGTACGATAATGCATCTTGCTTGCCTGGATGAAAATATGGTGTGTGTGTGTGTGTGTGTGTGTGTGTGTGTGTGTGTGTGCATGTCTGGAATGTACCCTACTGTGCAAAGGAGTCATATCTGTTGCCCTGCCCATTTTTTGCCCCTGCCCACCAACTGGCTTATGGCTTCTGGAATGTTGCCTCAGAGATACTGCAGTCTCTGTGCTGAAACAACTTTTCCATCTCTCGGGATGGGGGTCCAGTTCACCCATTTTCTTTCTTACAGAAGGTGCCTGGGCCGGGGGGGACGGGGACGGGGACTCGGGACCCAGGCACCAAGCATCTTGTTTGTTCTTGCGTAGACTCCATTTTTTTCTCCTTCTCAGTTTATTAATTGTATTAATATGCTGCCGTTTGCTAATGTCTCTGCCTCTCTCTTTATGATTAATTGCCACAATACCAAAGCTGTGTCCAGGGCATTGCTGCCCTATTCCCTTCCAGAATGCTATTGCTTGCTACCAGGCAAGAGTGTGGTTGGGTGGTGGGTTGTTGTTGTTTTTAGCTATCTGAATAGGGAAGTTAAATGAAATGCAATTACCTTTCCTAGTCATGATGGCACTGTCCTCATACAGATGCATATTCAGTCTGCGAAGCGTCCCTTCTGCTTGCCTCAAGCTTCTCAATGCATCCTTTTGTTTGCTGCTTAAGATTGCAGCCCCTGCAATCTTATGTTTGCTCAGGACTATCCTGAGCAAATCAGAGGGATTTAATTCCGAGCAAAAACGCATCTGGCGAGGCAGTGAGAATGCCAGCCCTTTCTTGATCTCATTAAATACTAACATCTGCTGCTTTTTAGTGAGAGTTTCTCCTATTCTACTATTCTTCTATTTCTCCTATTCTACAAAAGAGATGGAGAACTTGGATATGGCTGGCTGGCTGCAGCCTTGGAGGGGGTACAGGGAACTCCTCACAAAAGAGGCAGTTAAAGAGAGGGAGAGAGAGAGAGCAAGGGAGAATATTACACAGAATTAGAGTCGCTAAGCAAGCAGGAAACTGCAGCCCAAGTGGAAGCTGAAGATGCTGAGTTTGCAGCACTGAGTCAGCACAGTTTCTGTGGCCAGAAGAGACGTGAAGGTACATTAATGATGGTTTGCATTAAAGGAATTATTGGGATTCTGGTAAGTGCAGCCATCATTATATGCTTATGTGGCTCTGACTCTATAAAGGCATGATTTCCAGAGGTGACTAACAGGCTGTTTTTGTTCTTGTTTTAAATGCTGTGAGCTAACATTTGGCAAGCAGAACCTGAGCTTGGAAATGAAATTTTGTTTTACTGATGAGCTGTGAAGAAGAGCTTATTATAAGCCGTGGTGGAGTTCAGTGAGTGCATGAGATGCAGCATTAGGAAGTCACCTTTCCTGCCCTATTTTCTGCAGTTTCACACTGAGTAAGGAAAGGAATTCTCAGAAGATCACCTTGAAGATTTGATTCCCTTTACAGCAAATATTTTTGCAAGTGCCGCCACTGCCTTTTCCATGCAGCTTCCGAGTTCAGTGTTAGTCAGAGCCAAACTGTACTTTATGAGGAGGACAGGTGATCAGATCTCCTCATGTCCCCCCCCCCCCGACTTAAAAGCAGTCATTGCTGGGTAGGGTGGTGTGGGCTGGGTGGTAGATCAGGACAGTGATGCCAGGGAGCATGTTTAAACCTTTCCACCATGCCATTTCCTTACTCAAAACTGATTCCTCACAATCTGCTACTAGCTGCTATGAGGGAATAAGAAAGATCTCCATATTGTGCCCCCCCCAAACTCCCCCAGGGAATAACAGCTTAGCTGAGCTCTTCTGAGTGGAGACATGATGTATGAGTTCTAGATATCCCACATAAGCTAGTATGGCTCTTGAATTAACTTCATGAGTCACAGCTGCATATTGTGAATTTCCAGGTCTGCTCAGGGGTGGAGGAAGGGGGGGGTGCAGTGGGCGCGGGCCACCCCGGGTTTCACCACTGAAGGGGGTGACAAAATGCCAGGTGGCACTCACCACGGGGCCTGCAGCGCACCTGAGCCATGCGTCTCTCCTGGGAGAGATGTGGTGGCCTGGGCACACGCAGGCTCTGCAATGCCCAAACGGTCTGCCTGCTGCCTCCCCCCCCCCCAGCTGTAGGACGGCTGAGTGGGAGGAGGCAGGCAGTCTCCGGAGGCCCCACAGTGCGCCCTGCCCTCGCCCCACCCCTATGGGTGGCTTGCCCTGCCCCTGGGGGCACTGCTCCAGGTGCCCAAGTGGCTTCCTCCACTGCTGGGTCTGCTCCCCATCTCCCCCCAATGCAATAAACAAGGATCACTAGCACAGAAGCTTATCACATGATAGTCCCAATGCATTCAAGGGAAGCACCTTGGCCTTCCCAATCCTTGTGGTAAGTGCAGCACATAGATATGCCCTTGCACTCCAGTTTAGAAGTAATAATTGCTTCTCTGCTGAAGAACTGTTCTTAATGACCTACCCCCACTAGGGCTACATAAAACAACACATTCATTTTATGGCACCCATGTAATCTTCACATAAAAGCTGCAGGCAGCTTCATAGGTTGGGTTCAAATATCATGCAGTTTTCTTTAACACTGTAATTTATTTATTCTGTTGTACAGATATACCACATTTTTCTTCAATGAGGTCAAGATGGCCTCCCCCATTTAATATCCACAACAACCCTGTGAGATAGGTGGGTAGTTAGGCTGAGATGAAGCTTTGTGGCCGAGTGGGGATTTGAACTCTGGCCTCCCAGGTTCCTAGTTGGATACCCCAACCACTACACCACGCCGGCTTTCCACTAGGGAAGAGCAACCTGTGGCTCTTCAGAAGTTGTGGAACTCCAACTCCCACCAGCCCCAGCTAGCATGGCCTGCGACCAGGAATGATATGGCAACTGTGGTCCCCCACCTTGGCTTTATAGCCAACTAAGAGCATTAGGTGACCTTACATGCTGTTTTGTAGGCAACGTTTCCTCACATCATGGGATGGTTAGATGGTGGGGCCTGCTTTTTTATGCCTTACCCTTGCATGTTTCACATTACCAAAGGACACATTAAACCAATCAATTACGCCGGGTTTAAGTAAAAGCATTTATATTGACAGGTACTCATGTTGAGGTTTATTACTCTTTCAAGAGCACTTAACCTCTCTAAAAAGCCCCAGAGGACATGTTTCTCACTGAAGTGAAGACCTTGTTCTCAGAAATAGTAGATGAGAAGACTCAGCCTGTGCCTGGACTGTAAGGGCTCACCTGATGCAATGTCCTCCTACCGACAAACAAACATCTCTATGCTATAGAAAGCCAACATGACAAAAGAGCAGGCTTCTTTTAATTTTCCTGGTGCATGGATGGATTTATTTGTTTGGAAGTGCATTCAATAATCATGTGGTCCATGTTCCATGTCACCATCACCCAGAACTTTTCCAAACCCAGAGATAACTAGGGTGAGTGTTATAGTATTAATCTGCACTGCAACTTGGGAAACATTAGTTTTCAGTGGTTCATAAGAACATATAGGGACATAGGAAGAATCCTGGGAATAGTAGTTTCCCCTCACATAGCTACAATTCTCAGCACCCCTAACAAACTACAGTTCCCAGAATTCCTTAGGAGAAGCCATGTTGTCGGAATACGTTTCACGGATCCGCCATGGATTCATATTTATTTGGTTATTTTATAAGTTTTTTAAGGTCTACTTTTGGTATAATTGCGCGCAAAAGTGAAAGTGAAAGCATGAATGAATAGTGTGATTCACTTACAAGATTAATCCGCCTTTATTTTGTAGATCCGGTCATGTTCAAAGTTGTTAATGAGCGTTAAACTTGCTTCCCGCCCTTTTGGAGGGCAGCAACAGTGATTTTATTGGTTAAAGTACTAATGATGATGTCACGTTTGTTCCCTAATAAAAGGCAGAGGCACCCCGCTTAGGCACGAGACCGCACGTTCTTTAGGAGAAGTTCGTTTATGTTCTTTTAGTTGGGTTTTAGTTGAAGTCAAGTTTAGTTTAAGGGGCTAGGAGCGGGCTGGACGGGTTGGATGGGTTTTTCTTTAGTTAGAGTTAGATCGCGGAAGATCATTCGGTTTTAGTTTTAGTTAGGTTCTTTTAGGTTAGCCTAGGGATAGGCCCGCGGAAGATATTTCGGTTTTAGTTTATTTAGTTAGCCTCGCGGAAGATTGGGCGCGCAGGGTCTTTAAGCTTAGGAGAACTTAGCTTAGGGGACGAGCCTACGCGGGTTCTGCCGAAGCCACTAAAGATACAACCGGTGTCTGTCTTCCTTTGGGGTTAACGGGGGGAGTAAAGTAAAAAATTTTAATTTTCTGTAAATTGGTCCGCCTATTCAGAGTCAGGGTACAAATTTTATTTCACGAGGCAACTTTTCTTTAAAGAAGGCAACTAGGAACTCACACACCATCAGAGTCTTCAATTGGCTTACTCATCATCCTTCAGACTGTGAGGCTTGGCCGGCGACCGTGCTCAAAAGCACGCGGAACGCTGGCCGCTTTCCCCGCAACTGGTACCTCGTGCATAACCAGTCCAAGGCCGTGCACGAGGAGCTCCAGCACCCATACCCCGACAAGTGGTGCCCCGTGTGAGGCAAAGCGTAGTCGAAAATCGCTTCCACGAAGACTCCGGTTAAAGGCAACATATCGGAAGTGGCTCGGAAACAGACGTTGAGAGGTGAGGTATAACGGCCCGGTTTATCCAGGATTTCGTTGCAGTAGCACGAATCCACCGCTTGCCCAAAGTACTGTAAATAGAAATTGCGCGCGTGTATATTTTGCCCCAAGGGGTCCCCGGGTAGAGCGGCAAGGAGTTTAGTGTAAGCCTACGGGCAGAGTAAGGTCTTCCCTAAAGCCTACGGGTGGGAAGGGTCTGGCAAAAGCCTACGGGCGCCAGGGTTTTCGGTCAAAGCCTACGGGTAGGGCCGGTGTCTCCCGAAAAGCCTACGGGTGGGAGGGAAAGGTTTTCTGGCTAAAGCCTACGGGTGCCAGGGTTTTCGGTCAAAGCCTACGGGTAGGGCCGGTGTCTCCCGAAAAAGCCTACGGGTGGGAGGGAAAGGTTTTCTGGCTAAAGCCTACGGGTGCCAGGTTTTTCGGTCAAAGCCTACGGGTAGGGCCGGTAGCCCCTAGTAGAAGCCCACGGGTGGGGGCGGAGGTTTTCTGGCTAAAGCCTACGGGTGCCAGGTTTTTCGGTTAAAGCCTACGGGTAGAACCGGTGTCCCCTAGTAGAAGCCTACGGGTGGGGGAGGAAAAGTTTTGGAAAAGTGTTTAAAAAATGGGCTCCTCACTCTCAACTGCTCAAGTAAAATTTTGTGAAGATTTATTGTACCTTTTGAAAAGAAATGGTCACCCTGTCTCTGAATCAGAAGTAGAGCTTTTAGTTAAAACCATTGGGGAAATTTGTCCCTGGGTCCCTAAGGAGGGAACGAAAGATTTAGCCTCATGGGAAAGGATCGGGTTAGAATTTATGGCCAACCCGAAAATCGGAATTCCTGTACAATTAGTATGGAGCAAAGTAAGAAACTGTTTTCAACAAATCGCTCCAAGAAATGTTTTGCTTAATGGAACAGTGAATTTAGGAAATACTGCTTTTAATAGTGCCCCTGTGCTGCCGCTTGCGGTTGTGCCATTTTCGGCCCCCTCGCAGCAGCCAGTTCAGGCCCCGTTGTCGTACACGCACTCGCCCTTGTCCAATTTGTCATTGCCAGATTCATTGCCGCCTGTGCCGGTGCAGCAGACGCCGTCGGCCTTTCAAGCCCCGCCGCGGACTGCCCCACCGCCAGTCGCTCAGCAGTCATCGCAGGCCTTTTACCAGCCAGCGATTTCAAGTCAGCAGCAGCCGCGGACCTCGCTCCAAGCAACGGTCCCGCTTCCTTCATCGCAAGCCGCGCTTTTGCCAGCGATCCAGCAGCAGCAGCAGCAAGCAGCCTTTTTGCCAGCAAACCCTGCTGCCCTGCAGGCCGCGCTCAAGCCAGCAGCTCCAGTTTTGCAGCAAGCTGATTTCCAATCAACAGCAATCCAAGCTTCAATGCAAGCAGCACAACAGCAATTCACCAACCCTTCAGCACCTCCAATGCCAATGCAGATTCCAAGACAAGAGCAAAGCCAAACAATGATGATCCAGATGCCAGGACTTGCAGTACAGAGCCAACAACCTTATGCTCCAACTTCAAGTCAGCCATCTTGTCTTCATCCAACTTCAAGTCAGCCATCTTGTCTTCATCCAACTTCAAGTCAGCCATCTTGTCTTCATAGTCAGCCATCTTCAAGGCATCCAGATGTCAAAGACTCTTTAGCACCATCTAGTGGCTCATCATTTGGAAAGCATCAAGAAGATTTAAACTCACTGATGCCACCTACAGATCCAACAGCAATGCAGCCCATCTGCAGAACCCAAGCTTTGGAAGCAGCTTTGGGACAAATAGACTTTAGTGCTGATCCAATGCACATCTTTCCAGTGATTCGTGCTAATGGAGGACAACCTGCAAGATATCAAGCCATTCCTTTTGAAACACTACGTGAACTGCGAAAAGCCATACGCGAAAATGGACTTCAAGCTCCTTATACTAGAAGTTTACTTGAAGGACTGTCCACTAGTAGACTTCTGCCATCTGATTGGAAGTTGATTCTTCGCACCTTCCTGTCGCCTACAGATGCTCTTCTGTGCCTGCAAGAGTGGAAAGAAGTAGCAGCCAGACGTGCAACGCCACTCGCCACAGAAGATATGCTCACAGGATCAGGACATTACTCCAATCTCAATCAACAGCTAGCCATACCTGATGCTGCACTCGTCACCATAGCAGACATCGTAGTCAAAGCTTGGCGCAGATTACCCAATCGCACAGATGCCAGCTCAGTATCAGGATTCGCTGCAGTTAGGCAAGGTCCAAAAGAGCCTTATGGGGACTTCGTGGATCGCCTGATTGTTGCAGTGGAACGCCAGATAGAAGATCGTCATGCCAGAAACATGCTGACAAAACAACTTGCCTTTGAAAATGCTAATGATGACTGCAAGAATGCCCTAACAGCAGTTGCAGCTCGTCCAGATGCCACATTGACTGAGATGCTACGCGTCTGCCAGAATGTTGGTACCCACTCCTACAAAGCACAGCTCTTGGCAGCTGCGGTACAGATGCCACGTCAAGACAGCTCTACGCCAGTCAAGAAGTGCTATGGGTGTGGAGGCGATGGGCATTTCAGGTCGCAGTGCACAACAACGCCAAGGCCTTCTGCCAAGCCACCAGAGAGATGTCCCATCTGTCAGAAAGGATTTCATTGGGCGAATGATTGTCGTTTGAATCCACAAAATACATCACCTACCTCATCTCCAGTTCAGGGAAACGGTTCTGCGGGCCGCGCCCCGGCCCCGGTAAAACAATAGGGTGCAAGTTCAAGAACATCATGAAGGTCAACCATCCCAGAAAGGTGAACAACGCTACTCCTTATCCAGGTCATCAGGAAAAAAGAGTGATCCAGAGAGATATCTACTCTTCAGATGTCCAGAGAAAAGATGTGACCTCATCAAGCATTCAGGTTCCAGAGGTTTCATCATCTGCCTTACCTATTCAAAGGGTTCCAGTAGAGAATACAGCATTCAGTTCACCTTCTGCTGACCGCCCTTCAGTTCCTGCTGATGTTGATCCTGCTTCACAGCAAGCAATCACAGTCAAGCCTCTGATCGCAGAATTGCCTTCAACGTTGAGAAAACATCCTACTGAGGTCAACCTCGCAGCACCTGAACTTTACTCACCTTTGAGTCAAGGTCAATCTGTCATTGAAGGACATTTGCCCTTGATGAAACAGCAATATCCAGGTAGCAACCCAGCTGATGATCACTTTCCATGTGGCCAAAGAATGCAAGTGAGTGAGACAGCTCCCTCTTGTGGAAGTTTAAACATCACTCCAGTTAACAATGTCCACACCTTTGTGTCACCTCCAGCTTTTAAGCTCAACCCGCCACAATCAAATAATTATCATGGACAACCACTTCAACTGTCTTGTGTCAAAGAAGAAGTTCCATCCTGCCAGTTTGATGCACAACTGACTGAATGCCAGCAGGTTCAACAGCATCAGCAACTCTTACTAACGGAAGAACCTCAAGTTTGCCAACTCAACGCCAAGCAGCTTCAGAGTTGCCAACTTCAGCAATGCAAAAAACCCGAAGCCAAAAAGATGTCTTCAGACACTGCTAACGAAGAACAAGAAGAATCTTCTGTCCCAGGTATACCACTCTTCTTAACAGAGGACTGTTACTTTTCAAATCCATGGTTTGCTCAGCAATTGCCAACATCCATTCGTGGTCCATTCCCAGACACCTCGATTTGCCTTATCCTGCCTAGGATGGATCGCCTCCCTGCCACAGTCACACTGACTGCAGGCCTAGTTCGAATCACAGATTCATCGCAGTTGCTGATTCCAGGATTTTCAACTGTTCCTTGTGTCCTAACAAAAGGTTTGGAAATTGCCAGACTCTATTTGCTTACTTCTACGCCTACAGCTCCTGTAGACTCTTTGCCTCCTCAGACAGCAATGGCGCTAATCAAGATTACAGAAGAACGCCCTCATCTCGTCTTAGAAATGGGTGGACGAAAGATCAAGGGTCTTCTTGATACAGGCGCAGATGTTACAGTGATCGCCAGAAAAGATTGGCCTGACCAGTGGGCAACGACTGTCACCCAGGAAGTCTTCGGAGTCGGAGGTTTCGAACCCGCCCACCAGAGCGTGCATCCGATTACCTTCCAGTCAGACTCAGGCTCCATGGTGCAGCTCCGTCCACTTGTTATGGATGTGCCTATCACCCTTTGGGGTAGAGACTTATTGTCTAAAGCAAGAACTGTTGTCCATACGCATTTTTGATGTGGGCCTTTGCATCAGCGCCAGTACATGCTCTTCCACTCACATGGAAGGAAGGACCCCCTGTATGGGTCGACCAATGGGCGCTGACGTCAGAAAAGCTCGCTGCAGCAGAGGCCCTAATCAAAGAGCTGCTACACCAGGATCGTGTGCAACCCTCTAATAGCCCTTGGAACACTCCAATTTTCGTCATCAAGAAGAAAAGTGGAAAATGGCGTTTGCTTCAAGACCTGAGAAAAATCAACGAAAGAATTGTTCCAATGGGTCCCCTTCAATGTGGACTTCCTAACCCTAACCTCATTCCTAGAAACCATCAGCTTGCAATCATCGATCTTAAAGATTGTTTCTTTACCATTCCACTGGCACCTGCAGATCAAGAAAAGTTCGCTTTCACTCTACCTGTGTTCAATAACACCAGACCAGCTTCCAGATACTCTTGGAAGGTACTCCCTCAAGGAATGGTGAATTCGCCGACTCTCTGCCAGAACTTTGTAGATAAAGCATTACAGCCTTTCAGAGCACAATATCCAGCCTTAGAAGTTTGTCATTACATGGATGACATCTTGATCCATGGAGAAAAGGTCTCAGAGCATCATATTGAGCATCTTACGCGCATCCTGAACTCTTTTGGGCTTTGTATTGCCCCAGAAAAGGTACAGCGCACTGCTCCATTTCATTACTTGGGTCACAGACTGCTTCAAGATACAGCCCTGCCGGAGATGCCGAGCATAGTCATTCCAGAATCCTTTACTTTAACACAATTGCAGCATCTCTTGGGACAGATAAACTGGGCTCGAAAGTCTCTAGCAGTTCCAACATCTGAACTCTCGCCATTGTTTTCTGCTCTTAAGGGACATACATCTCCTTCAGATGTTATTCCATGCACTTCTGAGATGCGTCTTGCTTTACAAGGGGTAAACACAAAACTGCACCAAATAGCTGTAGATCGTGTGCCAGCAGCCAACTGCGCTCTTTCATGTGCTATCTTCACTACACCAAGATTGCCGACAGCAGCCTTATACGTTCCGGATACTTCTTCAAAGGTGGCAATCGTGGAGTGGATTCATCTTTCGCACACGCCTCAAAGGAATGTGTACCCCAGTATGGACGCTGTTGCTGATCTCCTTGTTAAGTGCAGAGGCCGTGCAATTCGCCTGAGTGGAAATGATCTGCTTTCCATCTACCTTCCTTTCTCTCAAGAACAAGTACTAACTTTGATTCAGTTTTCAGATAGTTTCCAAATTGCTATTGCAGATTTTGTCGGTTCATTCTTGTATAATCCTCCTAAGGACAAAAGATTCACTTTGTTGCAACAAGTAAACTATCACCTTTCATCCATGTTGGTGCTTCAGCCTATTCCCACTGCAAAAACTCTGTTCACAGATGGCTCCTCTTCCTATGGTGTCCTTGCATGGAAGGAGGATGGACAATGGAAAACTGTGTTTACAGAGAAACAACTTTCAGCACAAAGATCGGAACTGGCAGCAGTGATTCTCGCTTTTAAAACTTTCACTACAGAAGCATTCAACCTCGTTGTAGATTCTCAGTATGTATATAGACTGTTATCATCGCTTCCAGTTGCTTATCTGTCTCCGTCCATGGACGAAAATCTCTTTAATCTGTTCGCACAGCTTCAAGAACTACTACAGAGACGTTCATTTCCCTTTTTTGCTGCACACTTGCGCTCTCATTCTAACCTTCCAGGATTCCTGGTGGAAGGAAATGCAGTAGCAGACGCTGCCCTCAGGACTCTAGCTTTCTCCTTGTTTGACAATCCTGTGACAAGCCATGAAACTTTCCACCAATCAGCAAAGGTTCTACACAAGACCTTCAACATTCCAATGTCACAAGCAAGGGACATTATTTCATGCTGCCCTTCGTGCTCCAAGTCTCCTATCTGCTTGCCATTTGACGCTGTAAATCCTCGAGGCACGGAGGCGAATCAGCTGTGGCAGATGGATGTGACACATGTCCCAGCCCTTGCTCCAATGTCTAAGTTGCATGTCACAGTGGACACCTTTTCAGGTTTCATTTGGGCTACAGCACTGAAGGGAGAAACTACGAGGCACGTCATACAGCACTGCATGAGAACCTTTTCAGTTATGGGAAAACCTCAAGCCATTAAAACAGATAATGGCCCGGCCTATGCTTCTCAGGCCTTTAATGACTTTTGTGTGCAATGGAATATTTCCCTATCCCACGGGATTCCGTTTAATTCGACAGGCCAAGCTCTCATTGAAAGGACACACCTCACTTTCAAAACTCTGCTCCACAAACAGACCGCAGGACGTCACCTTCCAGCCTCGGAGATCCCTTTGGCAGTTGCAAAGGTGCTGTTCACCTTAAATTTTCTTCTCTTTCCACATAACAAGCCTCATTCCCCAGTGGATCTCCACTTCAAGAAAGAAGAACAGCTTCCTCGACCTTTGGTCTCTTATCGCCTCTTGCCTGACATTGAATGGCGAGGACCAGTTCCACTCATCACTTGGGGTCGTGGGTATGCTGCCGTTGCCCTTGAAGAAAAGGCTGTTTGGGTGCCTGCCAGATGTGTGCGCCCTTGGAGAGCTAAGGAACCAAGTTGAGAATATCCACCTCGTTGTTTGGCTGCACTAGTTTCCAGTGTCAAATGCAGCAATTCTTCAAAAGTGCTCAACTAACAGCACCAGTTGAGTTCTGGGCAGTTTGCCTTACCCTCCTACTGCCTAGGCCTTTTGTTTGCCTCTGGGCGGCCTCTGGTTCCTGGCTGCCTAGATTTGTTCCAGTTATTCCCATACCTGCACTCACTAGCAGATCACCTTGATTTGCTTGCTTAACCTCCTTTCTTCTACAGGTATCGTTGTTTCTTCAGAACTCGATGTTTCAGTACTTTCCTGAGCTCCATGAACTTTTCCTGAGTTCCAGGACTATTTCTTCTACATGGTCATGTGTAGTCGGAGAAGAAGACGACCGGCAACTCATTCATCGTCTTCATCCTCCTCTCCAACACCATTTTGCAGTTCTAAACCTGTCTTGTACTTTATATTGTATTTGTAAAAATTGCATATTTGCCTTTGTATGCTTCTTGAAATATCCGCCTCGCATATTACATGTGTTTTCCATATAGCTTGATAATTAATGACATGGATGTTTATATATGCAAAGCTTTTCTGAAATGGTTTCCATTTAGAGCGTCACAATTTTGATGATATGGAAATGTTTATGTAAGGTTAAAAACATTGTCTTTGTGCAGTTCTAGTCATAGACATATTCATACATATATGTTTTATTTCAATAATCCTAAATCTCCACGTTGTGCTTGCAAAAGTTGTAGTTCAAAATGTGGTAACACTTATATGCTTTATTTGAAATGATTTCCTTTGGTCAAAGAATTGGTCATTCTCGGATTTGTTCAAGATATATGTGTCAAGTCTGGTGGCATCCTACCCTTTTGGTACCCCTATTTTCTTTGAAGAATACCCCTCTATATGCTACCTTTTGGCAGTAAACCAGGTTCCCAGCTTTTCCCTTCACTCTGTTTCCTGCTGTTGATGGGAGACCTTTATGTAGTTGGTTTAATTCCCATCTCGTTTCGCTGGAAACTCTTGCGTAGATGGTTTAAATCCTCATCCTGGCTGGGACACCTTTATGTAGGTAGCTTAAATCCCCTCTTGTGGCGAAAACCACTTGTACATAGGTGGCTTAAATCCCCTCTCTGGAATCGGACCCTAGTTCCCCGTTACCTGTGGTCGCTGTGGTAAGTCCAGAATCTAAAGTTCCCTCGATTCTGTAGCCTCAGAGCCACAACCCTTTTATGTTTCCTTATCCATTTTCCTTAGTTTCCAAATAAAAAATTTAAAAAAATGGGGGAGGGGTCTGGGTAGGCCATGTAGCCCCAGCTCTAGTTATACTTTAATTTTGGGTCCCGGATCGGGACCTCTCTTATGTTTGGGCAGTCGTTATCCGTTATTCTTAATTTTGGACCTGCATCAGGTCCTCTCTTGTGTTTGGGGAGTAATTTGTTGTTTTACGCTGCACGCGAAAGTATACATGCTTATGAGGTGATTTGTTGTGTTACACTACACATTGAAGTATATATTTATGCCTAAAAGGTTTACAGTGTATCGGATCGATCACTTTTTATGTTCGGCTAGTGGTTTGTTATTTTCATGACTTTATTGCTACATTATTGTACAAGTATTTCCTCTGATGAAGGGGATGAATATTGATGGTGTTGCTAGTGTTTATATCACAGTTTTGATGTGGACACTGTTGGCACTGTTGATGCTCTGCCCTTTCATGTCGAGTTCTATATCTAAACAAATGGTAATGTTTGTGTCAGATAAATGCTTATGATATTTCTAACCTTCCTTTTTATATAACTAAATCAAAAATAATTTAATTTAAAACAAAAAAAGAAAGATGATATGTCGGAATACGTTTCACGGATCCGCCATGGATTCATATTTATTTGGTTATTTTATAAGTTTTTTAAGGTCTACTTTTGGTATAATTGCGCGCAAAAGTGAAAGTGAAAGCATGAATGAATAGTGTGATTCACTTACAAGATTAATCCGCCTTTATTTTGTAGATCCGGTCATGTTCAAAGTTGTTAATGAGCGTTAAACTTGCTTCCCGCCCTTTTGGAGGGCAGCAACAGTGATTTTATTGGTTAAAGTACTAATGATGATGTCACGTTTGTTCCCTAATAAAAGGCAGAGGCACCCCGCTTAGGCACGAGACCGCACGTTCTTTAGGAGAAGTTCGTTTATGTTCTTTTAGTTGGGTTTTAGTTGAAGTCAAGTTTAGTTTAAGGGGCTAGGAGCGGGCTGGACGGGTTGGATGGGTTTTTCTTTAGTTAGAGTTAGATCGCGGAAGATCATTCGGTTTTAGTTTTAGTTAGGTTCTTTTAGGTTAGCCTAGGGATAGGCCCGCGGAAGATATTTCGGTTTTAGTTTATTTAGTTAGCCTCGCGGAAGATTGGGCGCGCAGGGTCTTTAAGCTTAGGAGAACTTAGCTTAGGGGACGAGCCTACGCGGGTTCTGCCGAAGCCACTAAAGATACAACCGGTGTCTGTCTTCCTTTGGGGTTAACGGGGGGAGTAAAGTAAAAAAATTTAATTTTCTGTAAATTGGTCCGCCTATTCAGAGTCAGGGTACAAATTTTATTTCACGAGGCAACTTTTCTTTAAAGAAGGCAACTAGGAACTCACACACCATCAGAGTCTTCAATTGGCTTACTCATCATCCTTCAGACTGTGAGGCTTGGCCGGCGACCGTGCTCAAAAGCACGCGGAACGCTGGCCGCTTTCCCCGCAACTGGTACCTCGTGCATAACCAGTCCAAGGCCGTGCACGAGGAGCTCCAGCACCCATACCCCGACACCATGTGTTTTAAATGTGCGTCGAATGTGCTTTAAATATATGGTGTGGATGCAACCTGAGAATCTCAGTCTACATAAGTTATTTGAAAGGCCTGGGTGAACAGAAGGGTCTCGACCAAATGCCGAAAAGTCCACAAAGATGGTGCTAGTGAGCCTCCTTGTGAGGGCAGTGCCACAACTAGGGTGCTACTACCACAAAGAACCTTACTTCATCAGACCCTCCAAGTGTCCCTATTTCCCATGGACATTCCCAGATTTACAGAAGCCGTCCTGGTTTCTGATTTGATCCCAGAATGTCCTGCTTTTCCTTAGGATATCCCTATTTTCACTGGAGAAATGTTGGAGGGTATGGAGTTATGCAACCCCTGAACCAATGAGATACGTAACTATACCACCTTTAGAAGACACCTGAAGGCAGCCCTGTATAGGGAAGTTTTTAATGTTAATGCTTTATTATGTTTTTATATATGGTGGAAGATGCCTAGAGTGGCTGGGGCAACCCAGTCAGATGGTCAGGGTATAAATAGTAAACATTATTATTATTATTATTATTATTATTATTATTATTATTATTTAGGATGTTCCTGCTTTTACTGGAGAAATATTGGGGGGTATGCTTCATTGGGCAGAAGGACCTGGAACGGGACCTTCAAAGAAGATCACAAGTTCTGGGCAACCCAGAAAACAACGCAGCAATGTCATGGTTTTCGGATATTCCTCAAGGCAATGTTTGCTCAAGGTGAATCACAAGGTTTTAGTGTGTCATGATCAGCATACTGGAAAGGTGTCTTGTGAAAACCCAGAGAGCACATGGGCACTGATAGATCAAGATAAATGGTTGTTTACTAGTCCTTGCTGTGTCTGTGGACTTCACCTCTGCTGGAAAGAAAAGAGAGAAAAAATAGCTGGGGCCTACATGCTCCTGGCAAATAGGACACAATGGGGGCAATGAGTGGATGACATTGAAACCCTAAAGAACAACCACAAGCAAGCAAGGCAATGCAGAAATATTAAAGGTGACTGCCAGGGTTTTACAGTTTCTCCTTTCACTGTGCAGAAAAGACCAGGATATTCTCTGAGCTTATTTTATGACAGGTTTTGGAACAGATTTAGAAGAAATTTGCCAGCTCTCTCATTGCAGTTGGATATGGACACGGCCAAATAGCTAATTAGAGAAACAGAATGCGGAGAATTGGTGGTGAAAACCTCCGACCCCTGAATATCCGTAAACATTGAGATAAATGAGACCACTGAGCATCTCCACTAACTCCATTTCTGCAAATACAAATACCTTATGATGAAATCCAAATTCCCAGATGCAGAAGATCAACACAATTAAAAAAAACAACAACCAATAACTCATAAACATTAAGTACAGTTTCAGGCTACTTCCGTCATTAACACAGCAAGCTACAAATGTTCAGGCAAAATTGGGGGGGGGGATATGCTGACTTTAATGCAAAAAACACCCAATGAAAATGGACTACTTTTCAATATTTTATAACCCCAGTTTTAAGACTTCAGTGGCACATAACTAAGTTCTATCTTCCCTTGTATGACTTGTTGCTGTGTGCCACAATGACATTATCAACATTCCTTCCTCAAATTCAAGGTAGCCTTTGTAGTTTTGCCAGAACGAAATAATCCTGGGCACCCAATGTGCCTTTATAATGGCCAGTTTAATTTCAAATTTATGGATTCAGGTAGCATGAGGACACGGAAGCACCAGACAGGAAACAAATGCTGGCAAACAACATCACCGCCCGGGAATCCAAAAGAAAAACCCACCCAGACTTCTGCCCATCAAATCCAGCACACGCTGTCCAGGGGCTCAAAACTGGTTTCAGCCAACCATTTGTCAGGGTCAGATCCCGGGTGTTTGGAAGAACAAGCTCCCCACTGTGTCTTTCTCAAGCCACCCCTAGGAAATTTAGTGCGAGAGGCTGTTTCCTCTCTTTGCAGAACAGAACAGACAAGGTACAGATGTTTAGCCTCTGGAATAGATTTCCTTTTATGTGGCTCTGATATCTATATTCCATTTAACACCAGCCCTCTTGGCAATAGGTCAAAATCAGGATCAAGGTTTGTACCAATTACTCTTGTTGTTGGTTATGTCTAATTATGCAAACTCTCACGTGCTGGAATGCTGTTCCTTTAATCTATGACTTTCAGAGTCTGCTATAGATTATAGTGCATAAGGCTGCTTTCCAGAATATACATATATAATTGGGCATAAGGGATTGGAATCAGGGATTGATGCAGCAGAGCAGCAATCTATGCTGACTTTTTGCAGCACTGCCATTTGCTTGCTTAGCTGCTGGGCAGAGCCAGTGAAGGGAGGAGGTCACCACTTGCTTGCTCTTGGTCTGGCAAGAGGAGTAGGAAGTAGAAAAGGTAGAGAGGAGAAGAAGAAGAAGAAGAAGAAGAAGAGTTTGCATTTGATATCCCGCTTTATCACTACCCGAAGGAGTCTCAAAGCGGCTAACATTCTCCTTTCCCTTCCTCCCCCACAACAAACACTCTGTGACGTGAGTGGGGCTGAGAGACTTCAGATAAGTGTGACTAGCTCAAGGTCACCCAGCAGCTGCATGTGGAAGAGTGGGGACACGAACCCAGTTCACCAGATTACGAGTCTACCGCTCTTAACCACTACACCACACTGGCTCTCTCAAATTAGGAAATGCTTTACAGAAATAAGGAATAGAGCCTGTTATACAGCATATGGAAATTCTCTCTCTCTCTCTCTCTCTCTCTCTCTCTCTCTCTCTCTCTCTCTCTCCCCCTCCCTCCCTCCCCCCTCTCTCTCTCACATACTAGCAGTGGTTCTAAATCTTATTGCAGTAACTTCCATGTCATGCCATGCAAGAACTATGGCACTACATTGCACCACAACGCCAGTGGCAGATGCTGGTGCCATCATGGGCTGGAGTGGACCTTCAGGGCTACCATAAATAACTCAAACTCTCTCAACCAGTCCTTAGAGTTGTGGCAACATTAAATCTCTTGAGACCAGGCTTAAAAATCACCCCCCCCAAAAAAAAAAATCAGCTTTGGCAATTAGAAGTCTGATCTCTGTATTACTCCACGGAAAGTGTTTGGGGATGAGAAAACTGGCCTCTCAGGCATTAAATATCAGATAGTCCTAAGTACAAATCCTAGGATATTTGGATTCGTCTTAAATACGATGTTTATGCCATTATGTTTATTGCTGGATAAGCTACCATGGCTTGATGCATTAGTCAGGCAATTCTTAGTAATGTTATGACCTGATGCCATGGAGTAATAGCTCTTTGGAGTTATTTAATTAAAGTGTACTTTAGAAAGCTCCTTTAAAAGGATATTGCATATTTCTACTTTAATCAGAGAGAAAATAAGATGAGTTGGAACCGTCAAAACCTGCCTATAAAGCAAAGATCTGGACTGCTTCCCTCTACTGTTGTGGGAATAAAGACATTATTATTATTATTATTATTATTATTATTATTATTATTATTATTATTATTTCTACCCTGCCCACCTGGCTGGGTTTCCCCAGCCACGCTGGGTGGTTGGGGCAGGAGTTTGGTGGGACAGAACTGTTGTGTGAATGTTTCCACTGTGACCACCTGTTCGAATTTTATTACATGCTGTCAATTTTTGTAAAGCTCATTGACAAATTGTGGTAAAAGTTGATGAAAAAATAAAGAAGTAAAGTACATGGCTTCCCTCAAAGAACCATGAGAACTGTTGTTTGTTAAGAATGTTGGAAACTGTAGCACTGTGGGACTAAAGTTCCCAGGATTCCTTGGGTGAAGCCATGACTGTAAAAGGGGTATGGATTTGCTTTAAATGTATGGTGTGGATTTGATCCATGTTTTAACTACCGTATTGGCCCGAATATAAGCCGCACCTTTAAAATTCAAGAAAAGGGGGGGGGGGAGAATACCCAAATATAAGTCGCCCCATTAAAATTCTGCAGGCACTCACACCCCTTCCATTTTTCTGTATGTCAGTTTCAGCAGCAATGTCATAAAAGCCAATTTTTGTAAGGTCGTGAATTTAAGCTGCACTTTAACTTTTCACGGTTGGAATTTGGGGGGAAAAACCTGAGGCTTTTATTCATGCCAATATGGTATTCTCCTTCCCTCTGCATCAGGGTGGCCAGAGAGAGAAGAGGATTGAGCTTTTGCACCTTCAGTGGGGATGTAGAAAATGAAATCTTAGCAGGTGAAGCTTGTCAAGCCACTATTAAAGGTGCAGGAGCTCTCCTCCCACGCAGCCACTCTACGTAAAAACTCTTCCGATTGTTATCTCATTGGCAAATTACACATTTGCTCTCTTGGTCTTCTGTTGCACATCCTGCTGAAATAAATGAGGCTTGTGGTAGCAGAGATCTTTGACTTCACCACCAAGCGCTTTATAACATTCTCTTTGTAATCTTTTCCAATGTTCTTTAGATTAGTAAGGCCTTATCTTGTTCCTTGTGTTCCCTCGGGGCTCCCATTAATGCTGCAGCTGTAATTAGTGTTCCAAGGTCATATTCCATTGTTTTAAGGAAGGGAGGAAATAACTAAGCCACTCATATTTCATTGTGCTTAATCCAGAGTGACAGCTACAGCTGGCCACAGAGCAATATGGTTGTACTTGAGTGCCTCTGAGTTCATAGAGGAGGCATCAGACTTCCCTTTCCAGCTTTTCCTCCTCTCTCCTCACCTTCCCCTTTTAATCGGGATGAATATCTTCTTTTCCCCATTCGGTTGAAAGCGATGTGATGAAGGCATCACATGGTGTCACTGTCCTTCTGGCCCATTATCACCTATGCTGAAATAAATTTTTCAAACCTCTTTACTAGAGGGCCAAACCACATGGGATGGGAAGGGAAGTGCTAGAATTTCCTCCCTGCCCCTGTGAAAAACAAAATGGGGGTGGGCTGATATTGGGAGTTAATAATTGGAGGGGAGGGGTTGTACAATCCTTTCCCCTTCTGCTGTTTGTCCTCTTAAAATCCTTCCTAGTCCACCCACTGAGGACAAGATACAAAGACTGAATGTGGAGTGGAAAGCAGCTTCAGAGACTGGATGGGCAAGGCGCAACCTGATCTAGGTGGGGGATCATGCTCAACCTGATGGAGCAGGTTGTACCTTAGGGGTACACTTGGGTCCATCAATGTCACTGGAGGCACAAGTAAATTCCTTGGCACAGAGTGCCTTCTACCAGCTGGCACCCAACTGTGGTTCCATCTGAACTGGGACGTGGGTGGTGCTGTCGTCTAAACCACTGAGCCTCTTGGGCTTGCTGATCAGAAGATCGGTGGTTCAAATCCACGCGATGGGGTGAGCTCATCTACACTACACTATACTACACTATGGTGGTGTAGTGGTTAAAAGTGTTAGACTCGTAATCTGGTGAACCGGGTTCGTGTCTCCGCTCCTCCACATGCAGCTGCTGGGTGACCTTGGGCTAGTCACACTTCTTTGAAGTCTCTCAGCCCCACTCGCCTCACAGAGTGTTTGTTGTGGGGGAGGAAGGGAAAGGAGAATGTTAGCCGCTTTGAGACTCCTTCGGGTAGTGATAAAGCGGGATATCAAATCCAAACTCTTCTTCTTCTTCTTCTTCTTCTTCTTCTTCTTCTTCTTCTTCTTCTTCTTCTTCTTCTTCTCCTGCCAACCTAGCAGTTCAAAAGCATGCCAGTGCAAGTAGATAAATAAGTACTGCTGTGGCGGGAAGGTAAACAGTGTTTCTGTGTGCTCTGGTTTCCGTCATGGCATTCTGTTGCAGCAGAAGTGGTTTAGTCATGCTGGTCACATGGCCTGGAAAGCTATCTGTGGACAAATGCCGCCTCCCTTGGGATGAAAAATGAGATGAGTGCTGCACCCCATAGCCACCTTTGACTGGACTTAACTGTCAAGGGGTCCTTTACCCATCTGAACTGGGATAGACTAGCTTCTGTTGTCTATGCTCTGGTAACCTCTAAGGTCACAGCCACACCAAACATCTTCTGCCACTTTAACATGCCCTCCTTCCTGGGAACATTAGTTTGTTAAATGTGCTGACATCACAGACCTCTAGTTCACATCACCTTTTACAGACAGTTCCCAGGGAGTGTTAAAGCAGTATAAGAGTGCTTTAAATGCAGTGTGCGTTTAGAGCTGAAGTTAGATTGCTATTAGATTGCTACTTCTGAAGATGACGTGGAAGCTGCAAAGAGCACAGGATGTGACAGTCATGCTACTGAATGGGATTAGACAGTCTGAATAGAGATTTCCAGTTCTGGATTGCTCGCAGTGGCTACAAACTTGTTGACAAGCCCAGTTAAAATGGTGGTTTTGGCTAATAAAGCCTGTCGTGCTTTAGGATCCTGGTAGTTCCAAGAACCCCCTATTCTCTATCCAGAACAGGAACAAACACCAGAAGCACCACTTAAATTGGGCCACTAGTGGTGTCCAAATGCCCAGGAAAATAAATTCATCTTTGCCTGGTGCAAAAAACATAACCGTGTCAGGTCAGCACTCGATATTCAGGGAGCGGCACACGTCCTCGCTCCTATCCTACAGACATTTGGAGCACACAGAAAACCTTAGGGTCCAGGTGTGGCAGGACTCCTGAACCTTTAGTAATTAATTAGATAACTTACAATTTACTGCCCTTTCATGACGCTCCAAACCAGCTGCCTGAAGTGGCTGCCTCACTCTGCCTAACAGCAGGGGCGTAGCAAGGTAAATTGGTACCCGGGGGCAAAAAAAAATTGTCGCCCCCCCCCAGGCATGGGAAGATCAGGTGGTACCCAGTGCGGAAAATTTCTTGTCAACCCCCCCATTGATTCCCCCCCAAATGGTTTTATGTTATTTCATATTTTCTTACAAAGGAATACTAACAAGTAATAATAATAATAATAAACTTTTATTTATATCCCACCCTCCCTGGCCAAAGTCGGGCTCAGGGTGGCTAACATCAGATACATAACATTGGTATAAAATCAAACAATAATTAAATTACCTCCTAAAAACATCTCAAAATCAAATTAAAGTCTAATCAGATGGCTTTCCACAAGGTTAGGGTTCGGAACAGTAAGTGTTCTATGAACTGAAATTTCAGCCTTCATGACATAGGAAAACAGCCAAGTGAACAGCTATTTTGGTGGAGGAGGGTCAAGATATTAACCAATATGCATGAAATTTCATATATAGCTATATAATCCCTAGTATAGTAAGATAAGACCTTCAGAGCAGGCATTTAAAAAAAATCAATTTCCCCCAAAAAAAATTCAAAAAAAATTGTTCCTTGATAATTTGTCACCCCCTCCATTATGGAACCTGTGGCAGACTGCCCTCCCGGCCCCCTTGCTACACCCCTGCCTAACAGTAAGGCTAGACCTGAGGAGGACACTGTAAATCCACTGCAAACTAATATGTTAAAAGAAAAAGGACTTGGTGAACTTTTCACCAGATATCCATGCCCCTGCATAATCACTGCCTAGACATTAAGAACTTAGATGGCGTTTAAATGTTTGAAATAAAAACAAACAAAAAGCCAGAAATGGGAGGGTCCAGTCTGAGGTGGAAGAAAGTGGTACTTTCTCTCACTTTTGGTATTTTATTTATGCATTTTCAGATTATATTTCACATACATTCATCATTTTATCATAATCTTATATAGACTTCCAGACCTATCCTTCCCTAACATCCTATTTCATGCTCTTTATTTTGCTACATCTCCTTTATTTTACCAGAAAGTGGTACTTCCTCATTTATCATTTCACGTTTTCCAGGACTAGCATGGAAATCAGATTCCAGGGAATTAAAGAAGGACATGAAGCAGCACTGAAGTTTGCATTGTATTTGCTCTGTAGAAATGCATATGTCTAGATGTGTCATTCTATATTATATTGCCATGATTTTAGGCCATTGTCAATGGCCCTGAAATCTGGCAGGAAGAAGGGTGGCACATAAACATTTCTAATAAAGAAATAAGTTAATGGTATTTGCAATAGTGGAAATTAAGCACCAAGCTCACTAGGTGCTGTACAAAGTATATTTAAAAATTAGAAAGAACTGGAGCTTGGAAAATCCATTTTAAAAAGTTCAACATGCCTCAAAAGGAACTAATTCCAGTACACAATTGACCCTTTGCAAAGCAAACTAGTTTGGTTCATGTGCAGTTCACAGTTCAATTCAAGTTCATCCAAATGAGCCTTAGCTATTTTTATTCAGCATTCAGCATGATAACAAGCTGCTGTGTTGAAGTATAAAATATACATAAGAAGACTAAGAAAGAATCAGGACACAGAGACAGTAGAATGTGAATTGTTTATGATATTTAAGTGTAAAAGCTAAAGCGTAAACATGTGGTCCAGAGAATCATGTGGTACATTCCTTGCTTGACGCCATGCCACTATAAAAAATTGTCAAGACAAATTCATAGAGACAAATTCAAGACAAATTCTTGTAATAATGTTAAAGCTTACTGGGAAATGATATATCATGAATTGAAAAGAATGTTTAAAATAATGTTTGTAAAAAAACAACAACACAGAAGCTTTTCTTTTGGGAATTATAGGGACAGAACTACCTAAACTGTATAGAAACTTATTCATGTATGCTACTACAGCGGCAAGAATGTTACTTGCTCCAAAATGGAAAGAAGCAGAAGTCCCAGCAAAGGAGTAATGGATACAGAAACATACAGAATATGCAGAAATGGCAAAACTTACCGGGAGATTAAGAAATCAAGATAACAAACTTTTAAAATAAAAGAATGGAAATGGTTTATTGAATATGTACAGATAAATTGTAAACAGATGAGAACATTGGCAGGATTATTGTAAATAAAAATTAAAAGTATATATTAAAAAAGACAAACTGATGAAGGGCAAGGCTATAAATGGCTACTAGTCACATTCTCGCTCTACTGTCAGGGGCAGAATGCCTTGGAATTCCAGTTTCTGGGAATCACAAATAGGAAGGTGCTATTGTGTTCAGGTCCTGCTTCTGGGTTTCCCATGGGCATGATGCAGCACCAGATGGGGCCTGATCCAGCAGGGATTTTCTTATGTTCTTAGACTGCCAATGAGGGTTGGATCATGCTTTCAGAATGCAGAGCCAGTCCAGCATCCTGTTCTCACACTGGCCACCCAGATGCCCATGTGAAGCCCGCAAGCATTGGACCTGAAGCACAAGAGCACTCTTGCCCCTTCAGCTTCTAGTAACTGGTACCCATAAGCATTCTGCTTTGGACTGTGAAGACAGACCACAGCCATCAAAGTTAGTAGTCACTGACAGCCTTGAATCTGGCCTCCATGAATTTGTCTAATCCTCTTCTAAAGCCATCTAAATTGGTGGTCACCACTGCCTCTTGGGGGAGTGTATCCCATAGTTCAGCTGTTCTCCCATATTCATGAAACCTCCCTCTGCATTAGGGTGCCCAGTGTCAGGGACTGGGCAGAGGAGGAATGGTGGAGATTGCCTCCCCAGCCTGACCCTTCCAGGGAGGAGGAAGAGGAAGACAGTTTAGAAATTACCACAGGGGTTTGTGGGAGGTCACAGCTCAGAGGCAGATGAGGGGGGAAAGTTGGGAAATAATGGGGGAGGAGGAGGAGGAATCAGCAGCGGGTGGTGACAGCTGATGGACAAAGTGTCTTTAGAAAGCATTCCAGACCCCCCCCCCTCAGAACCAGCGAGCATTGAAAGTAGGAGAGCAAAGAGCTCAAAGACAGAGGGCACGTAGCAGCACCTGTAGAAGTGACGAATGAGGAAGTGGGAGAGACGGTGTTTTCCTGAGTGAATCTCCACCACCACCCCATTATCCAAGAGGCTGGGTTCTATAACCTCTCTCTGTAAATACTGAATAGTAAGAGGACGGTAAGAAACATTCCCTTTGTACATTCCTGGGCAACCAACTGGGAATCGTTGACAGCTTCCTGACACCCAGACGGAAAAGAGCACAGAACTCCTCTATGTTAAATAGTTGTGTGGCTTGTCATGCAAGCTGTACCTGCTCAACTTCCTTCTTCTACACAACTGTTAAAAGTCCAAGGAGCCCTGTCCTATCTTTCCTCTGTCCAGTTTCCTCTGTGTGCAAAGCTAGTCCCTTTGTGCTTGCCAAATGTGAACATTTCATCAGGGAGAAGGATTCTAGACCAGCCTGTGATTTCACATGGTACCATTCCTAAGAAGATAATTACGTGCCAAACGATGCTGGCGAGGAGAACGACCTGAAGAAAAGCCTGGTTAAAAATTAAGCAGGGTAGAATTGGACCTGCCCACCCTTTTTCATAGAGATTAAATGTTTCTCACAGTTGGGAAAATGTTTCTCACATTCTTTCAAGGATTACTGAAACAAAAGTTGAACCACATCTTACCACTGAAAAAAATGCAGTTAATGCCCAACAACACTACAGCAGGAGCTTACAGAATGAGATATGGGTCTCTTGCTAGCTGAAAATATTATATATTGGCCTGAGGATGGTTTGTCAGGTCCTTAGCACTGGAATATACCAGTTGAAACTAGTTGCCTTTTTGATACATGTCTCTTCTAAATTTTAATTTTAATTTTAAATTGAATGACTTTGCTTGTTGTTTGGATGGGGGTTGTCTGCTCTCTCTCTCTCTCTCTCTCTCTCTCTCTCTTGTGTGTGTGTTTCCTGTGTTTTATTTATTGATGTGTGTGTGTTTTGCCTGGCTCTTTTAGGTGTGGCAGGGGGGTTGAGCTTCACCAGTTTTACCTCTGTGAAATACATGCAACAGTTTCTTAGATTTCGTTTTATAAAACAAGGAACACAAAAACATTTTGTTCATGCCTCTCGAGTCTATCTACATTGGCATCAGCTTTGCCCAGAACCCTGCTAGGTACCAGAATAGTTTACAATTCATGAGCTGGTATGAAGTTTCCTTTGACCTTCATAAAAGAGTTGCTGTTGCAGCGTGATCTATTTATTTTTTATTTCATGACTGTAGAGTGTTTTGTCTTAACATGTTTTGTCTCAGTTTGCACCTATCAGATAACCTAGAAGGAAGGAAGAGAGAACTGATAGAACACGAATGTCCTAAATTTACTGTTGAGAAGGAGCAAAGCTCCTTCATCTCAACTGAGCCACTGTCTTTAAAGAACTATTGAGAGGCTAGACATATGGATAGTTCTTTTATTTTGCCCCATGGAGTGCTTTGTATTCTTGTCATTTATCAGAGAAACAGTACATCATTGCATTTCAGTGGAAGTTGGTGGCTTTTTTGCCATAAAATCTGGAGCTTTTATCACACATATTTTCAGCTAGTCTCATTCTTGGCATTTTGGTGGTGTGGTTGAGTAATGCTTAGGTGATAAATGCATCCCTATATTCAACTTTGAAGCAAACTGATGAATTTCAAGCCAACACAACGTTTTCGGGTGGGGAGAGAGAGGAAGAAAATTCTGGGGGCTGTGAATTACACAGACATCTGTTGGATAGACACAGCCAAATGTGTCATCTACCAGGGCTGTGATCCTCAAGCCACTTACTCCAGAGCAATCCCACTGCAATCTGTGGTTTACTCCAGATGAAGTGCTCCGAGGAGCAAAGCCCAAGTGCCTGGTAACAGAGAAAGCAACCCAATAATTGAGAATACAAAGAACAAAATCACACTGCAATGCAACGAATGACAAGACAGGAATAATAATGAGGTTTAGTACCAATAAACACAGATTACTGAAATTTATTAGAGCCACTGAAGCTTGGAGGATTTTTCTCAGATAAAACTATAAAGTCTTCAGCATGGAAAATGTATCGAGGGAGGGGCAGGGGGAGAAAAACTCCCAACTAATGCAGCTTCACAGCCACAACATATAATAACCTTCAGGCCATTGTATAGGATTTAGTTCAGGCATTTGTTTAAATGGGCGATTTTCAGAGAAGATATTAACCTATTTTGTCATGCCACATAATGCCTAAGAAGACAAGTTCATAATCTTGCAATGGAAGATATATCAATCTTCCAATTCCCATATTAAAATAAGTCAATGAGTATCATTAACCACGTTTCCAGACAGGAAAGCTTAGATAAGACCACAAGAAGAGCCTGTTGGATCAGGCCAATGGCCCATCTCGTCCAGCATCCTGTTCCCACAGTGGCCACCCAGATGCCTGCAAAAAAGCCTGAAGCAGGCACCCCCAAACTCAGCCCTCCAGATGTTTTGGGACTACAACTCTCATCATCCCTAGCTCACAGGACTAGTGGTCAGGCATGATGGGAACTGTAGTCCCAAAACAGCTGGAGGGCCGAGTTTGGGGGTGCCTGCTGTGAAGCAAGATCCAGGCACAAGATGCCCCCCCTCCAGCAGTGGGTATTCAGAAGCATTACTGCCTCCAACCATGGGAAAGTGTTCCAAAAAAGTCAAAAAAGTGATATGATAGCCATGTTCAAATATATAAAAGGATGTCATATAGAGGAGGGTGAAAGGTTGTTTTCTGCTGCTCTAGAGAAGCGGACACGGAGCAATGGATTCAAGCTACAAGAAAGAAGATTCCACCTAAACATTAGGAAGAACTTCCTGACAGTGAGAGCTGTTCAGCAGTGGAATTTGCTACCAAGGAGTGTGGTGGAGTCTCCTTCTTTGGAGGTCTTTAAGCAGAGGCTTGACAGCCATATGTCAGGAATTCTTTGATGGTGTTTCCTGCTTGGCAGGGGGTTGGACTGGATAGCCCTTGTGCTCTCTTCCAACTCTATGATTCTATGATTGATTAATGTTACATTACACAAAATTTAACTGCTCTTTTGCTCATACAATTATACTCTCATAGAATCATGTAACTGAAAAGTTGGGAGGGTTTCCAGGGGTCGTCTGGTCCAACCCTCTGCAATGCAGGAATCACAACTAAAGAATCCCTGACAGATGGCCATCCATATCCCAAATTTAATATATTTCTCCATCCCTATATAATTTTCTTGGGGCCCCTCGTTCCTTCAGGGTGTCTTCATTGAATCGAACAGCTTAATTTATTTATCATGTTTGCAGCATTCCTCCGAATGCACTTCCAGCATCTGTAGAACCCAGCTCTGTATGCTCCAAGTGAAGCCAATGTAGTGCCTTCCGGATGTTTTAGACTATAATTCCTATCAGCCCCATCCTATTGCAAACGATGTGTCACTGGTACCAAACAGAGGGTTATCATTAACAGTCTTGAGATTTGAAAGGTAGTTCAGTGATGTCATCAAAAAGGGGATGAGTGTTATATTTTTACAATTTGGTTAACTTACTTTCACAAGGTTATCCACTATAATGAGTGTTTTTCTCCCTAGGAATGCAACTGTTATCTAACAGAAGGATTTCAAGGCAATACTCCAGTGTAAAAAAAAAAAAAGCTGATTTAAAGGTAATGACTGAATCTGATTCTCATGGTCAGGGATTGAACAAAGACAGCTGGGTTAAACAACTACTTTACTTTGCATACATTTCAGTATAATTCAAACTGTTGCAGACTACTTTTTTTGCATTTCACTGTTATTTAGCTGCCACTGTTTGCATTCCCCACCCCCCTTAAGCATATTGTGGGTATACTGTGCTTCGGGTTTAGACAAACCATGGCTTATGCCACAGCAGTACAATAGCAGCTGGATTAGAGGAAGTTCAAAATCTTCTTGCTAAGGATCACAGCATGTATCAACCTTGGTTTGTGGGGAATATGCTGTTGTTTTTACAGAGTTTACAGGCAAATAAATGCAGGCCCCTCTACCACCAAAGCAGTTTGCTTCCAAACTGTGACGGTAGGAAAGACAACAGAGTGCAGGGCAAGGAAGGAGAGTAACAGGAGTAGGAGGATAATAAATATGAGTGAAGCAAGTTCCAGGTAATTGGGCTTGCTTCTATGACACCCTTTCTAAATATTTTTGGCTGCTTCTACGAAGTTTGGCATTCATATTAGGAGGGAAGCTCAGGAAGCATTTACTTTGCAAGTGATCTGCAAAGTATCTGTGAGATAGAAGCAAAAAGCAGCTAGAGGGAAAGGAACCTGCTTATGCATTCCGCCCGATTCCTTTCCGATGCCAGCCCCAGCATCGTGCCAAAACAAACACAATGAGGTATTCTCCGCTTGGCAGCACAATGCAGGATTTGACGAGGGAGAAAGGGGGATATAGATTTCCTTTGTTGTTTTAAGTATTAGATTCAGTTTCCAAAAGGAGGAATGTTGGGGTGAAAAAGAAGAAGAAGACGAAGAAGAAGAAGAAGAAGAAGAAGAAGAAGAAGAAGAAGAAGAAGAAGAAGAAGAGTTTGGATTTGATATCCCGCTTTATCACTACCCGAAGGAGTCTCAAAGCGGCTAACATTCTCCTTTCCCTTCCTCTCCCACAACCAACACTCTGTGAGGTGAGTGGGGCTGAGAGAGAGACTTCAAAGAAGTGTGACTAGCCCAAGGTCACCCAGCAGCTGCATGTGGAGGAGCGGAGATACGAACCCGGTTCACCAGATTACGAGTCTACTGCTCTTAACCACTACACCACACTGGCTTGAGCCTTGCTGAACCTCATACCCTCAGGCCTGCTGGCCTTTCCCATAGAGGCATAGCCACGATAACTTTGCGGTGAAGTAATGAGATCCACAAAGCTGCACATTTGATATTTCAGTATGTGTAAAACCAAGAACATGGTTCCCTAGGGGCAGGGAACCTATGGCCCACCAGATGTTCTGGGCTGCAATTACCATGATCCCTGGCTGCGGCTAATGGGGATTGCAGTCAAACAGTATCTGGACAGCCAAAGGTTCTCCACTCTTGTTGTATACCTACCACCACCAGCCCAACTAACAACACTTTGATCTTGCCTGGATTAAATTTCATTCAGAATATTAAATCTATGCTCTCTTGATCCATTAATGCTTGGTGACAGAGTCTCTGGAGAAGGAAGAAGGCCTGTATGCATTTAATTTTGGAACAGATGGTTCGTACCAGTTTTTAAGCACAAAGAGAGGGTAGAATGATGCTATTAATACACACTATATTGTTCAAGTAGATGAAGTCGGTGACCCTAATCACACTTGCCAGGAAATATGCTCGACCGAAATCAATAGGGCTTGCTTTCAAGTAAATGTGTTTTTGGAATTGAAGAGCCAATAATGCAACTATTGGAGTAAACTAAAGTGGCAAAGAATGAAATTCATCGCTTGCTAAATTCTGTTATTAATTACCTCTTGCATAGCTCTTTCAGCCATGCTCTCAATCTGTAGCACCTAGCTTTGTTTCCACCCCAGCATCTAAAAAGTCTAATTGAAACATACAAATTTGCCTTATACTGAAAGGACCCATTGGTCTGTCTACTCTATCTAACATATGCTTTCCAGGATCTTTCCTTATTTCTCATCACTTAGTGTCAGGGGTGCCGACTTGTGGGGGCCCAGGTAAGCCCCACCCCACATAATCGATCACATGACGCAGTGCCCACACACCATTTGAATGGGAATGCCCATCAACTTTGTGGGGGAATGGACCCCTCAAATGTTTTGGGGTCTGAAGCCCCCACGGCCCCTAGGAGTTGGCTCCTATGCCTGGTGTGCGGCTCTTTAACTGGGTATCCCAGGGTCCCCGGTCTGTTTGACTTACCAATAATAAGACTGGCTTCTTGCTTTTCACAGTATTTCTCAGTACATATTTCCTACTCTTCACAGAACAATATTTTTAAAAAAACTTATATATCCTGAGCCACCAACTCATTTTTAACAGGGGCAAATTGAGAAAGGGCTGAAGGTCAGCTCTGCCTATTGATCCACAAGAAGCCGTCTTAAACCAGGACAGACTACTTTGCTGATCTAGGCTCACTTTGCCTCTTGTCTACTTTGACTGGCAGTGTCTCTGAAAGGTGTTGGACGGAGGTCTTTTTTCTCATCAATGGCTACCATGATCCTTTTAACTGGATATGCCTGAGAATGACCATGGGGCCTTCCATGTTTAGGGACAGGGGAAGGAATTAAATTAAATTTGCATTAAAAAGCAAACCTACCTAGTTTGCACTTTCTGAAACAATGCAAGAACCAAAGTACAGTGGTACCTCGGGTTACATATGCTTCAGGTGACATACTCCGCTAACCCAGAAATAACGCTCCAGGTTAAGAACTTTGCTTCAGGATAAGAACAGAAATCGTGCTCTGGTGGCACAGCGGCAGCGGGAGGTCCCATTAGCTAATGTGGTGCTTCAGGTTAAGAACAGTTTCAGGTTAAGAACAGACCTCTGGAACAAATTAAGTACGTAACCAGAGGTACCACTGTATAGCCATCTTTGGAAATTCACACTTCTCTGAATTTTGCAATGCAGTTCTCTAGCCAAATAATGTGTACAAAAATGCATCTGTAACTAAAAATGTAACTAAAAATGTTAGTTACCTGTAACTAAAAATGCATCTGTTAGGGTAATTGTGCATATAAATGCATATATTAGTCAAAAAAACTTCCAAAAGTGCATTATATTTGGAGAAACTGCATTGTAAATATGCATTATATTAGGAAAGATTGCACAGAAACAAAATTATATCAGGAGAAATTTCCACTGAAATGCTGATGAATTTCATGAGGACTTGCAAACTGCTATGGAAATCTGGAGAACTTAATTGAGAAAATGAAAAACCAAGAGAAGCTGAAACTGAGAGAATCATGCAGGCAATGCAATGCAATGGGACATGGCATCATTCCCAAGGCATTCCAGGGTGTGTGGTTGGTGTGAATCTGTAGAGACAGCCTCATATCACTTTGAACAACAGTAGACTTTTTAAAAGGGAGATAAAATGCTTGGCCACTTTGTTAGGTTAAATCCACTATGGATAAGACTTAGTTGAATTTTGTGGAATTTTGTCCCTATCCACCCAACAAAATATTGAGAGAGATTTTTTTTTTAATGTTTTGACTGTGCTGTAATCTAAACTGGCCTTCTGCTAATGATCATAATCTAACACACAAATCTTAATACATAACCAAAACATAGCCATTTCCAGACTGAAAGAACTATTTCGGACTACTTCTTTCTAATTGAAACTAATCCAGGTTGAAAATTGTCTGTTTGACTAACAGTGTTGCAAATTACTGTGTAACATGGTTCAGTTGGGCTGCCAGGATTTAGATTTAACAGATGTGATCCCATGGTACACTAAGGCATCCCCTGCTCCCTTAAGCCTTGATTAAAGTTTTGCATTCCTGCTGGAAGCAGAAGAAGAAGAAACCCTTAATTCACACAGCAAATTAAGACCTTCTCTTCTGTGCACCATTTTGTTGCAAAGGATAAGAAAGGAGTCTGCCAAAATGGGGAAAACTCATAGCCAAACAGTAAAAAATCTTACTGATGAGATGTAATACAGTAAGCCTGGAGTTTACATAGGAGTTAAGTTCTGGGGATCACGCCTAAAGCCAAAATTGCATATAGTCAAAATCCATTGGGTTCAATGGTGGGTGGGATTGCCAAAGTCATTTCCCCTAGAACTCTGCCCCCTTGTCAACACTTTAACTTTTTAAATATTTTTTGTCCCGCACATAGAGCAGAATGTGCGCAAGTTAAGTGCATGTAAATTGCAGGCTTACTGTAGTTAACTGTGCATATGCATAAGGATTTAATGTTCAAGATCCTGTTCAGACCAATAAGATCCTTGAACAAAACATGGTTTTACTGGGTGGTTGAGAATTTTGTTTCACATACATGCAATAATTACCGGTATGTCTGAATGGATTTGTATTGTGATGTTCTTACACCTAGGGCAAAACAGTCGCACCCAATGCAGTGAGAGCTCAATGAAGCTTTTTTAAAAAGAGGAATTCTCTGCCAATCCTTTCCATTGCACATCCTGAAAAACTCATGAGAGTCAGCTGCACTGAATACATTTTGTGAAGCTTTCCTAAGAAGGAAAAAAGAGATTGTCTTGTGCTGCAAGTTTATCCACCATGCAGTTGCAATGGGTTTCTCTCCCCCTCAGCCCCACAAGCTAGTACACAAATGTGATTTGTAGGATACTCTAGCATTCTGAAGTCAGGCAATTCATGATAAAATCAGATATTAAGCTTTCAGTGCTAATCTTTCTTTCAATGGGTTGATAGATACATAAGTGTATTGAGAATGGGATGCTACATTTTGAGCCTTTATGGCCATAGGGAATTCTGGAAATGGGAAATATGGCCTCAGGGCATTGCATTAAAACCTCCAAATACATCCATTTGATTATTACAATGGGATGGAGTGTTAAGTCACTCTCAGTTCAGGCTGCCTGATGCATAACATCTTTGAACAATTTGAGCATGGCAGCATAGTAGAACTGCAGCCACGCCTGTTCCTGGACTGCTGCAGGCAGCAGTTCAGAGACAGGGAAGAAGAAAGCTGTCGTGCACATAAGTCTAGAAGTTCATGACCTTTGCCACCCTCTCCTCTCTCATTATATGCAAATTCCACGCAGCAAGATTAAAAAGTAATAGTGCATGGTGAAACATCCTGTAAGGAAAAACTGTGGAATTTCTGTGCCATCTCCACAGAACCCTCACCAGTAACAAAAGGTGTTTCCATTTGGCTCAGATGACTACTTGGGAACAGGTATCTCTAAATTTTTAAAACCAGAGATGCATATCCAGAGACTATGCCATCTTTCCTGAAACCCATACTCTTGTTTTTATCTTTTTTTCAATACAACAGGCTGTGGTTACAGTCCTTTGTGATGAAAAGCACTTTGCATATGTTTAGGGGCACTTTCTTATTATTTCATTTATTCCACAGCAAACTCTTGGTATTATAACACTTTGCAGAAGTGTCACAGGTAGGGCTGGGCGATATCTGCTTTTCGACATCGCGCTATATCACCAGCTAAATATCACGGTATCATGCTATATCACAATATATACTGTATCTGCGGTGGCGGAGGACCTTGCTGGGCCTCCCTGTGGCAGCAGAGGGTCCCACAGTACCTCCCCGCAGCTGAGCTTCCCCCTGGGAAGCTGTTAAGTCTCCACTTTTCGTTCACTGGTATATTGCCTTGTTGAAACACTTATCACAATGCTATTTCAACGATATGGCGATTTACTGCCCAGCCCTAGTCACAAGTGAAGCCTGGTGTATTTCCATACCTGCTGATCCAGAAGAGGACCCACGACTCAATGATTGCTAAGTTTACTCAGGAGCCTTTGTTGATGGACTTTCTTAAAAGTCCAAGTAAACAATGTCTATCGGATCACATATATCTACATGCTTGTTGAAACTCTTGAGGAACTCTGAAAAATTGGTGAGACAGGAGACAGGACTTAACTTTGCAGAAGCCATGCTGATTCTTCATTAGGAAGTCTTATTCTTCTACATGCATGGTAATTTTATATTTACTAATGCTTTCCACCAAGTTACATTTGGACCTGCCTTGGGCTGGAATGGCTGCTAAAATTAATGGGGAGTTTTAAGAGTTGGGGGGTAAGTAGCTGAAATGTAGAAGAGGCATGCTGTGTTAAAAGTACTCCCTTGCGTGAGCATGGTGATAGAGAGTACTGCCAGCTGCTGTCCCCATTTCCTCTGCAGATGGTGATTGCATTGGTCCTATGTGTTGCTTCTACACACACACACACACACACACACACACACACGAGCACTTTAAACATGGGTGTCTGTGAATTCCTTCCCCCTCAAAATATTTTACCTATTTTGCCCCACCTGTTGTGGGGGGAAAGCGGAACATAATGGAAGGATTTGGGCTGCGGCCCCAACATCCTATGGCCCCAATATCCTTGTATTGATCCAGCAGGCTGAACAGAGCTTCCATGCTTATACTTAGGGTAGGATAAATCCATCAGTTTTGGTTTTTTCAGCCCCTCAAGTTTTTTTTTCCAGGTTTAAATACAATTCTTCCCATTTCTGCTTCAGTTCTGATTTAGTTGAAGTCCTCCTGGAAAAATTGTCAACATTTTGGAGTGAATTTCATCTAATATGCCCATTTTGTATTTTTGCCTAATGTAGTGATTTTTTTTTACATGTACTTTTCTCAAATATATTCATTTGGTGAACACTTCCTCTTAATATATGCATTTTTATACATACTAGTTTATTGGAAAACTGTGTTGCAAAATTCAGCGTGAATTTCAAGGCTAGCCACATTCCAGTTCATTTGGGAACTGCAAATCAGGTAGGTTTGTGTTAAAATGTGAACCAAATCAAATTCCTGCTGCCCCACCCCCATCCCTACTTCCTTGTAGGCTCTGTTCAGACCTTTGAATTAATATATGGAGACTGGTGCCTCTGCATGCAGTCATTTTACACACATTCTGTGAACAGGGCTTAAGTGTATACTCCATAAATAAATAAATAAATAAATAAATAAATAAATAAATAAATAGGAAATATGGACTTCCAACTTTTTTAAATTTAATTTTCGGAATTGTCACTTTCCCTGTACATCTTCCTTAATATTGTGACTAGAAAGATGTTTAAACGTGTACAGCAGGGGTCAGCAAACTTTTTCAGCCATGGGCTGGACCACTGTCCCTCAGACCTTGTGGGGGGCCGGATTAAATTTTTTTAAAAAATATGAACAAATTCCTATGCCCCACAAATAACCCAGAGATGCATTTTAAATAAAAGCACACATTCTACTCATGTAAAGACACACTGATTCCTGGAACGTCCCCGGGCCACATTTAGAAGGCGATTGGTCTACATCCAGCCCCCAGGCCTTAGTTTGGGGACCCCTGGTCTACAGGTAGAAAGCAGAAAAGGGAAATATTATACTCAACAGATCTAATTCATTCCAATTGTAAATCAACTCATCTTTTACAACAAAACTTTTCAGCTACTGATAGGGAAATCTTTGGCCCACAGCTGTCAATTAAGATGCTTGTTTATGGCCGATAAGCACAGAGATGCCTCCCAGCTGAGAATGATCTCCAAAGGGTAAGTGCCATTACACCACCATATTTTTTTATAAGGCTCATTTTATGAGCAGTGTCTAGTGACTCTATTGAAAAACTTCATTAACATCATGACATTCATTTCAGATCTTTAATGTTCATTCAATCATTCACAGGGATCATACTCGCTTTTGCAAAACAGCTCTTTTCTGAAGGTCCCATACAGATTTGCTTATAATTATTTTATGAATAGTATAACACATTTCCCCACATAGTGGCCAAATGTAATGCAATAAACTAAAATTAGCAATAAAACAAGAACATCCATATTTAATGATTCTGGAGCTATTAGTGATAACTTCCTTTTGAAGTTAATGTTCTTACTGGTTCAGAAAACAATTATATATATGAAGTCAACCCATGGCCTTTCCCAGGGGTGAAGAAACTGTGCCCCCCACATATGGTGTTGGGTTACAATACCTACCACCCCTGACCTTTGGCCATACTCACTGGAGCTGATGAGAGTTGCAGTCCAACATATGGAGGACCACAGGCTCCCCACCCCTGGCCTACCAAAAATGAAATATATTTTCCTGAACATCTACAGTGTTGGATTAAGCTACTCTTAGGAAGAAGTTCAATTGTTTAAGGAGCACTGTGGAAAAACTCTGACTCCAAAGCTTCTACTCCAAAGCTACATGGAACGAGAAGTTCTGAGAAGTGGTGTCCACAGGAGGGCACCTCCCACACCCCACAGATGAGTCCTAATATCCGGAGTTCCTCCCTTTTCAGTATTTTACTTTCTCTTCTGGACTCCCTCACCCCCCCCCCCAAATCCTGCCCCATATCTATAGATATTGTGTGTATGAGGTTTGTGCCTGTTCAGAGTACCTAGTCCAGAAGTGGAACTCCATTTGTATAGTAGCATTTTAACACGTGTGAAATTTCTGTGATGGCATCACCCCTTTTTGACTTTTCTGTGCCGGTTTTAGTTTCATCCCCATCTACCATGATGATGCTTGATGCTTTTCAATGGGGAGCGTTTTGAGAAATTAATGGACACTTTCAACTACTTTAAACTATATCAGCTGCAAGAACAAGAACAGCGCTGCTCGGTGTCATTAACAAATTTGATTATATTTTTTTCAGGGTTTGAACAAGTATTGCACATAACGCTCTGACTGTGGATCATCAGGTCCGTCCGTCCCCAATTTGGATACATCCTATTATGACATGATTAATTTCCCAGCAATCGGGGGGTGCAGGTTTTTTTTACTCCTTTACCTTTAGTGCTTATCTTCTAAACCTTACTCGTCCTCCATCTATCACCTCTTCAACTCACAGAAAATCTCTGATGTACCATGATCATGCCTATTAAAAACTCATGCAACAAATAACAACATTTTTCATTATGACGCCACTACACTTTTCCAATGCCACACTTTTTCTGCTGACAATGTCTTGTGGGAAACAGTGGAAAAATAAACTTTTTAATAATGCCGTCCTATGGATATCTATGATACTAATAGGAAATAAGCCTCACTGAGTTAAAGGAGCTAACTTCCAAGTAAGTCTGTATTGGATTTTTGCCTAAACATTCCTTGATTCTGTTCTGAGTCTCCTCTCTCTCAGCCGTGCTGTTAGCTTGTCTTTAAGTATTTCTCCCCTGACTTTGCCATGCATGATACCCAAAGGTAACATCTCTGGGCCAGCTGATCATGATGTTCTTGCTCTGCCTGTTTCAGCTGATATGATTATCATGCTTGGTAGATTATTTGCTGTTCCCTTTCAAGTCCTGATAAATGGCTGGAGGTTGTCACAAGGTTTCATTTGCATCACCTTGATGTTTCCACATTGACTCTCAGACCAATGCACCCAGGCTTTAAATCAATGATGTCTTCCCCCACCTCTGGCAGTTTATATTGCTGCTGTCATGAAGGATGATAAGCAAGCAGAGTTCTTCAAACTCATTCCTCCTTGTCCATTCAGTTCTGCACTTCACACCTGCACAAGGCTCTATCGTGGTACGTTTCCTACTTCTACAGGATCACATAGTCTTATTCTGCCAAGGTCAATCCGATCAAACCTGCCTTAAATACAAGATAACTACAGCCGGCTCCCGAGCTTTGAGCTAAGCACTATAAGTGAGCTGGATTTCTGGGCGTTTGTTCACAATACAGCAGTTCCCAAACCCAGAAGAACAACACAACCCATTTTCCAAATCAGAATTATGATTTGGAAGCTTAGATAACCTTCTTGGGGCCCTAATTAGCCTCTAACCTTCTGACTGACAGAAAGTCTGATATAAATTTCCTGGGTCAGATCAGTCTCATTCACCTCCACCTCCAGTTGGCCTGTAATCTGTTCGCTTCTCAGTCAAGACTCTGTTGACCAGATACCTAACCTCCTTGATCTTTCCATTCCTGCCTCCATTTACTCTCTTGCCCTTGCCTGTGCTCTTTCGCTGCTCTCTAGGCTGCATCTCTGATGATTGCTTATCTCTCGTTTGCTTGCTGAGCACAGCGATGCTCTTTAAAACTGATAAATGGAAGTCAACGAGAAGCCATTGCCTCTGATCATTTCCAGCTTCCTTTCTTTGAACTGACTAAAGCTGTGGGGGTGCTTTGGTGTGTCCCGGTGCCATTTTCAATGCCCTTCACAACTAAATTCTTTTCGTTCTGGGTGAAGCTATCCTAACATGTTGGTATGTTGTTGCTATATTGGTCCAAGTGAAAATGCTTCTGTGTAACCAGATTCAATGTGTGTCCCTCATATTCTCTCTCTCTCTCTCTCTCTCTCTCTCTCTCTCTCTTTCTAGTACATTGTTTGGTTTTGAGTCAGACCATAAAATATTCAATTCAGCTAGGTTTAGTTCATGAAATCAAGGGAAGAATGTCAAATCCTTTAGGGAAAGGATTCCATTACTTGCATCTGCTCAGGAATTACATTATTACTAAATTGGGCATTTTTCTGGTTTTCTTTGAAATTTACTACTGTGCTGAACCCATATTAATGAAAGGAAGAATAACTGCCTGCAGACACCAGGTGAAGATACACCTGGAACCACAATAAGCCAAGATTCTGGCGTATATGCTTACTATATGTTTGCACAGATGTTTGTCATCTCTTCAGACTTTATGAATGTGTGGTGGATATGGTTCAAAGACTTATTTTCAGAAGCCTTCTTCAGGTGTTAAAGTGAATATGTGGAATGTGACAGTCTGAAGTGAGGAGGATTTGGTATTCAAAGGCACCCCACACATTTTACAACCCCAGTTATGCATGATGTGGGAAGTAGGGGTGGGGGAGGGGGATTCAATTCAGTTTGCATTTAAAGGCAGACTGACCTAATTCACACTTTCTGAAACAATATGCAAATAGAAAGCCAGCTATCTTTCATAATTTGCACTTCTTTGAATTTTGCATCGCAGTTCTCCAGATAATTCATACAAAAATGCAAATGCTGGGGTGAAGTCTGCATCTAAATGCTTACATTAGTGGAAATAGCATGCAAAGATAGGAAATTGCTTTGCAAAAATGTGTATGCTTTAGACAAAATTGTATAGAAAAGTGGGCGCATTCTTGAGAAATTTGCACCAAAATGCTGATGGGTTTTCATGAGGACTTCATTTAAAACAACAGCAACAACCAATAACAACAAACAAAATAGAAATGCAGAGAACTGAACTTAAATGAAAATGAAAAACCAAGAGAAACCAAAATTGAAAGATTAGCTCATCCCTAATGGAAATGGAGGTGGAAAGGGAGGAATTAGAGTACTTGTTCCCACTGCCCTCATGTGCTTACTGTAATGCCCAAAGAGAGCTTTCCTGTGTGCATCATGATCATCAGAAAGCAGGAAAAATCACAGGCAAGGACCTTAAGGTAAAATAAAATGTGATGTGGGATTTATGTGACTGCGTCTCCTGAGTTTTAAAATTTAAAGCAGATATGAAGATGGAGTATTGATGGAAGCACTGGGGGAGGGGCGCTTCTCATTTTACCACAATGCAGCTTTCCTGCACCCAAAAGCTCTATTCACCCTGTTGGGGAGAAATACAGCCACAGTACAAGTAGCTGCCTTATTTTTCACCAGGAAGCTGAAAATGGCAACTCCAGGGTAGATTTAGATAAGGAATATGGAATGGGGAAAATGGTTAAATATCTGCTCCTCCAGCTATGAATACTTGAAAAAAAAAATATGAGCTACAATTCCCAGAGGGACTGATTATTAAACCACTCAGAAAATTGTAGCTCTGTGAGTGCTCTCCTAACAACTCTCAGCACCCTTAAGATAAACAGTTCCCAGGATTTTTTGGGGGGGGGGCTACAATGGGTTTAAAGTGGCATGATACTGCTTCAAATGTACCAGTATAGTGCAGGTGGGACATAGATTCGTTATCTACAACAGCCTGGTGCTGGTGTGGGTAATATCTTCCTGTTGGTTTCAAGGAGGGGAGGGGTTAAAATTAACAAGAACTTCTGAGGCAGAAAGAAAGGACCACAGTGACCCCACCCTACCCCGAATCTCCCTCTGAGGCCAGTGTAAGCTGGGGTGGCTGGCTTTGGAAGTGGTGGATTGTTTGCCCCTTCACTCCCCCTGCCACTTCTAACCCCTGGATCTAGCAAGTGTTAAAATATAACCCAGGCTAGCTTTTTGTGTTGAGGTGATAGCCTGGGTGATGGGCCATTATGAGAACAAAGGAAAGGGGGGGGCTCTTGGCAAGATCGAAAATGGGTGGGGCGCCTCCCTTAACTCAGATATTGTGAGAAGGACAAAGTCTGAATTTAGAGTTTAAAGTGGCAGTGATGTGACCTAGAAGGAAAGAAACAAGCTGGAGAGAGTGTCAGAGCAATGTTTGATTTCTGTTGGAATCCAAGGTTGCGACTGTGGGAGAAACAAGACCCTCTTGGGGTGTTGATGCTGTGAACCCCTCCATCATAGGCTTAGGTTGTATATATGTGCAAATAAACCATATGTCATAAAGACACCACAGTCTCTGCTGTGCCTCATTGCAAAAGGAAACACAAACCCTGCATAAGCATCTGGAACCCCTGGAATCTCGCCCTGCTCAATTAATTGGGGTGGCAGCAATACGTCAGAAGCAAGTTGCTTTTCTCCTACATGCCAAGTATAGGCTGCCAATTTAGCTGCCCTGGCACAAACCACTGGCGATGACAGACTTTAGTCATGGAAGCTCTGGTACATTCATGAAACAGTGGTATCAGACAAAAGTCTATCACATATACCTTTTTTGTATTCACTGTAGCGATACTTGCTGGAGTTACTGTTATGTAGAAAGTTCAAATGTGTCCTATTGTCCTCTGATGGAACTCCAGCAGATTTTGTAATATATATATTTACAACTGTAAACACCAGTTGACCACAAAGGCATGCTTGGCTTCAAAGTCAGGAGAACCTTCTCAATAAATCAGGCTTCAAGTCCTGATCTTCCTCTGGGTAAAAATAGCAAAACAAAAGAAGCCTGTCTAACCATATCAACTTTTTTTTTTATTAAAAGAAAAAGCTCTGATGAAGATTTGTAATAATCTAAAAGGAATTTCATACATCACTGAAGACAAGGCAAAGTGAAAATAAAATAGATTAGGGTTATATATCTTTTTAATAATGTCAGTCAAAAGTGTTCCAGTCTGTAGTCTGATCACATCATGGATGAGGCCAGATTTAACACTTCACTTCACTGAATAGCAATTTCCAAGCTAGAAGAAATCCTCAGAAAAGCAGATGCTGAATCTTAAAGCTTTCTGTCAAAAATAAAAGCACAACAGACAAATAACACGTCTTGATTAAAGCCAGTGCTGAGTTCATGACTCCCCCCCCGCCCCGCCCCCTTTCCCAACTATTTTTCAAAAGCCAAAACTACTTGCAAGGTGCTGGGTGTGGGAGGAAAGGGGGACACATCTAATCTGATGCTTCTTCGCGCAATACAGTCACACATGATTAACTAGCTGGGGCAGACTGTGGATGAGGATTCACATTCACATGTGCATCTGAATGCATCTCCTACTGAAAGTCATGCAGTGCACCTCGACAATGCATCCAGACAGCCATCCAACCTATCCACGTTGCATTACTTCAATAAGATGTGCATTCTGATGTGCATCTCCATACGCATTCTGTCCCCAATAGGCATGCCTAACTATGTAAGATTAGAGCTGGGTCCGGCCAAAAGCCTTGCCATGTGACATTGACAGACAATGATTCATATTATCGTAGACTTGTAGAGTTGGAAGGGACCCCAAGTCCAACCACCTGCAATGCAGGAATCTCAGCTACAGCATCCAGGACAGATGGCCATCCAACATCTGCTTAGAAACCTCCAAGGAAGGAGAGTCTGCAACCTCCCAAGGGAGACTGTCCCACTGATGAATAGCTCTTACTCTCAGAAAGTTTTTTTCCGTATGTTTATGTTCATGCAGAAAGATGGGGGTATCTGTTCAGTTGCTTCCACATTCCTACTCTTTCCCCCATTCAGATTGAAGGTCTTGAGAGGGTTTTGTCTGCCATCTGTGGGAGAATGCCATAGGAAAATCCAACTGCCTACATAGAATCGTAACATCATTGTTTAATTACATGATCCCAGATTGGCAGGAAGCATGTCGTGAAAGGAACCCTTTTAAATTTAAAAGGGGGGGGGGAAATGCTGAAGCTGCTGCATTTTGGGGTGGACGTGCTATGGGCAGGCATGAAAAGAAAATATGGGGAAGAGTGGAAGGTAAGGTGGTTTGGTGAACATTCTCCCCTGCAGGTAACTTTCACAGTGGAAATCAAGCCTCATTAAATTCAGTGCTGCACAAGATAAAGCAGCTGCATGTTTCTTGATAGCAGGATATCATGAAAAGAGAAATATTTTAAAGGAAAGTTAAAGGAGCTTTTAGTAGACTGAAGTCCTTAGATGGAGTGGTGTTCCCTGCTCATGTATTGAGGGAAGAAAAGCCCGTGAAATGCTAGATGAGGTGTGAAGGGCTGTCAAATGGAAGAAAAAGTCAAGGCGTTCATAAAATTGGAAATAATTCCATCAAAGATCAAGAGCTCTGTGTGCACGACTAGCAGCTCCTCCTTTACTTCACTGGAGGGAACAGCTCCTCTGCATGCACATCCCATTTGTATGTTGAGCTCGATCTCCTCTACAAATTGAAAGTGGAATCACTAGATCAGAGCAACCTTCTAAAATAACGACCCATTTCCAATCTGTTTGTACACTTTGAAGGCCTCCCACATCACAATATTTGTTCTGTTGTACTGTATAGCTTGAACAACAACAACAACAACAACAACGGAGGTAACCAACCAGTCAAAAACAGGGGGTTGTCTTATACATGGGGGCATGTTATACACAGAAAAATACGGTAGATCCAATGCACTCAACATTATCAAAGTTTTCATTTGCAGTGACCAAAATGTCTGCAGGTTGTCAAAGCTTTCCATGGTTTAATTCAGGGGTCAGCAACCTAAGGCCCATGGGCCACAAGCGACCCATGGGGATCATTTAACTGGCCCATGACCCCCCCACCTGCTCGGTCGGCTCCCATGCGCTGAGCTAAACCGGTGCGGAGCAGAGTGGGGACTGCCTTCTGTGATGCTAGCCAGCGTCTCCTCTACACCAGAAGGCATGCCAGAAATAGCGTTTGCACATGCGTGCATGTGCGCGCACACACTCCGGCCCACCATGGCGTCTGCAAGACCGTGAAGCGGCCCAAGCCACATAAACCTTGACAACCCCTGGTTTAATTTATGCATCTGGCTAAGAGTTTTCCAACAAACCAATTCCAACCCATTGCATTTTGGAGACTCTTCCTGTCTGCACACTTTGGCTAGAATCCTCAGGCCTCTGTGCTCTGAGCAGCTCCGTTTGCTGCAGTAAGATTAGTCACATGGAACATATTACAGAATTGCAGTTGGAGTCCAATTACCCCATCTATATTAATTGTTCCTGGCTAGAAAGAGAGAATTGCAAAGAGAAACAAATAAGAGTTTCAGGTGGTAGATGCTAAACAGACAAGGACTGAATTAGGTATAAAAATAGCAGCCGCACTTGGTTTCTCATGTGTCTCACCTGTTCCCATGTGGTGGGGAGGCCAATTTTTAATATAATAGACTAGAATTGTAGAGTTGGAAGGGACCTCAGGAGTCACCTAGTCCAACCCCCTGCAATGCAGGGATCTCAGCCAAATCGTACATGACAGGTGGCATTAAAGGCATGGGTTGGAGGAATTCTTCTTCTAGCCTGGCTGATGTCCAGTACCTGAACCAGGCTAAGAAGAAAAAGCTTGGGCAATGGACCATAGCCAAGTGATGCAGGGGTCTCAATGGTGGCGGGAAAGATTTATATGCCCTTGTCCTCTTTCCTTTTCATGTTCAGCTAAACACATGCACTGCTTTATAGGTGAAAAAGATAAGTGGGGCTTCACCTGCCACCACATGCCACATGCCGGGTGGCCCAGATATTAGGGGTGTGCATTGGCTCAGTTTGTTGGCTGAATAATGAAGCAATGCCACCCCCCTCCTGAGTTAAAGTTTGATGTTAATAACTCCCAAGTCAGATCAGGGCTGCCACAAATTTTTGCATTGCTCTGTCATTGCATTGCTTACTGCATTTTTCTGTACTATATAACTGTCTTTTTCTCTTTTCTCCCAACTAGGTGTGTGTCCAAAATGTTGTCCAAGGTTGTCCAAAAGGCTGCCTGAGAAGCATGGGGCAATTCAAACCCAGGAAGAAGGCCTGATTGCTAAAGCACTCTGCTTTAACAGAAAAATATATTTGGAAGCATGGGACAATTCTGATTTTTGTTGTTGTTGTTGTTGTTGTTGTTGTTGTTGTTGTTGTTGTTGTTGAAGCATAGTGTGTTCTAGTAATCGGACCCTCTTCCTGGGGAATTTTGTGAGGGGAATGGGATCCTCCTAACAACTCTCAACACCCTCAACAAATTACAGCTCCCAGAATTCTTTGGGGGAAGCCATGATGGTTCAAAATGATATTGTAGCACTTTAAATGTATGGTGTGAATGTAACCTACGTTAGCTATGTCCATTCACATCAGTGAGTGAATATTCTGAACAGGACTAGCATTGGATGCTACAAATGTTGAGAGATGCTAGCTCATAGCTCATGTGTGTGTGTGTGTGTGTGTGTGTGTTGGGAGTGTGGAGGTTAAGCCATGGATCAAAGGCAATGAACAGGGTTTGGAGTTTCTAAGCAGTACAGAACATTCCCCACCTCCTTCAAATATTCAACATGCTGCAATATTTCTTCACCCTCAGTCCTTGCTGCTTGCTGTTCTCCCTTAATGGTTAGGCTGCTATGCGCCTTCAGTATCTGAGCATACATGAGGTTCCCAAATGAGTGGACAAAATAGGTCCCCAAATGCATGTAGACAATTTAGGAGCGCAGAACCCTTTTGAGACTAAAATAAGTTACCTTTTTAAAGGGCAATGTTTCAGAAAACAACAGCTTTTTTATACAGTGGAACCTTGGGTTACAAACACCCTGGGTTACAGACTCTTCTAGCCTAGAAGTAGTACCTCGGGTTAAGAACTTTACCTCAGGATGAGAACAGAAATTGCGAAGCGGCGGCACTGCTGCAGCGGGAGGCCCCATTAGCTAAAATGGTACCTCAGGTTAAGAACGGTTTCATGTTAAGAACGGACCTCCAGAACGAATAAAGATCGTAACCAGAGGTACTACTGTACAGCCACAGCTATGAATTGTTTATTGTAGAAGGAAAAACAACACACGTTTCTAATGAATGCTTAAGCAGGGGCATTGCAAGGGGGGCATAGGGGGTGGATCGCCCCAGGTTCCATAATGGAGGGGGTGACAAATTATCAAGGAACAATTACTGTCCTACTAGGGCAGTTCATAAAAAAACTTTTTTTTAAGAATGCCTGCTCCAAAGGTCTTATCTTACTATACTAGGGATTATATAGCTATATATGAAATTTCACGCATAACGGTTTATATCTTAACCCTCCTCCACCAAAATAGCTGTTTACTTGGCTGTTTTCCTATGTCGTGAAGGCTGAAATTTCAGTTCAGTGGAGCACTTACTGTTCCCATCACCAACCCTGTGGAAAGCCATCTAATTAGACTTTAATTTGATTTTGAGTTGTTTTTAGGAGGTAATTTAATTATTGTTTGATTTTATACCAATGTTACGTATCTGATGTTAGCCACCCTGAGCCTGACATCGGCCGGGGAGGGTGGGATATATATTTTATTATTGTTGTTATTATTCCTTTGTAATAAAATATGAAATAACGTAAAACCATTTTTGCAGGGGGGGAATCAAGGGGGGGGGGTGACAAGAAATTTTCTGCACCAGGTACCACCTGACCTTCCTACGCCTCTGTGCTTAAGAAAGCAACTCCAGAAAGCAGCCCACAGCCTGTGACTCCAAATGAGTCCACACACCCTCGCCCACTGCTTCTGCTGCTTGCAGCTGGCCAAAGGCAGCAACAGCACTGCAGGGATGCAATACTTTCCCCCTTAGAACGTCATTGCCCATCGGTCTCCAATTCTTTAAGCGTTTATTGGACATGAAAGGTAATAGACAAGTGACAACACACCTGGGGAAAGAAGGAGCTTGGAAGATGGTATGATCTTTTAGAAGAATAAAACATGAATTAGACAGCACCATCAGGATTGCTGCAGGCCCACTGGGGTCTGGCCGATAACTGTGGTGTTTGTGAATCTTAACAATACATTGAATTTCAATGTTTACCTTTTGCAGGAGGTGTCTAACAAAGCCAAATACAGCTAAAGGGAAAGAGGGGAGAGGAGAAGGACCCCCCCCATACACACACACTATTGCTGCAAATCTAACAAACTGCTTCTACGGAGCATAGCACTGCCCTGCTAGAGGCACGTTATGTATTATGCAAGAGCTCGCAGCTGTTTAAAGCCCATCGGTGCATCAGTAACTTGCTTGACTTTTTATACTGAAGTCACGTTGGTGATGGAGAGAAAAAAAGTTTCAGAATCTCAGCATTTCAAAGGAACCATCCCAAACTGTAACACATCTCCTGAGATTTCTCTAGGATCCTGACTGGAGGGCTTAAAACCGATTATGCCCCAATCTAATTTCAGATTTACGATAACTGTATATTTATTTGCATTTATTTATTTAATAAACCCACACCTTTCAGAGCAAGGCAGCTTACAATTTTTTATTTTTTTTAACCCACTAAATAAATTATTTCAATGCTTAAAAGAAAAGATTAACGGACATACAATGTCATCTGCATGCATGATAACATACTAAGTAAAAATGATAGACCACTGCCTCCATGGAACTTACAATATATATTTCAGCAATGTGAGGAGACCACAGCCGTGGAAATAGGGAGAGACAAAGGCAAAGAGACAGTGGGGAGGAGCACAGAATGCTAAAGCAAGTAGGGACAAATGTGATCAGGTAAATCTGGTGTAGGGAACCTCTGGCCAGCGGGCGATTCTTGGCCTAGCAGGGGGGCCAAGTTGACATTCAAGGCCATTTCTCCCCAAACCACGCCCACCTGTGAATCAGCTGACATCACTCATGACATCATCTGATGTGCAGGAGCGTGGGGTTGAATCCTGCATGTTCCTGTTCCCTGCTCAGTATAGCATGGTTCCATGCAGGAAGGGGTTTGTATTGGAATCTCCTGCAAGGTGCTTTGAAGGCCTGAGCTTGCTACTGACATCATTGTGGCATCGCAGTGATAAGGATCTGGACTTGTGGAGCCAAAAAGGTTCCTTCCCCCGGATGAAATGGTTGCTGAGGGACAGCAAAACTTCATGTGTCATCATTGTCTGTGAGCACAGCACAAAAGGAGAATCTGAACAAAAATGATAGCAATGAAGAGAGTGAGGAACGAGTCAGAGCCCATTAAGAATATAAACATGACAGCAGCAAGACTGGATGTCTGAGATATTAATAATAATACCAGCAGTGAACCAATATCAGCTAACACAGCGGATGGCTTGACTGGGAAACCTTGAGGTGCTACCCTAGCACACCCAACCCCTAAAAGCAGAACAATCTAGTCATTCCCTTAGAATAACTTAGTCAACAGATGGTATTCTGTAATGTCTCTGTACCCATCAGTCTTTCAGTTAGGGATTCCCAAATTGTTGCCCATGCACCATCAATAACCAGTGAGCTTTATTCAAGCGGTCCATTGCATGTTCGCATTAGATATTCATATTGTTTTTTAATTGCATTTTCGTTGTAGTACCATTCAAATTCTATGGCATTCAAATCAGAGTACAATAAAATAGACTATATAAGAAATAAAAGAAGCAATTAAAAATACAATTAAAAATCATCTGTAGTATCTAGCACAGCACATTACAATTGCTACAAGTAGAAATTTCATTAAGTGATCCGCCAAGATCCCCAGCAATTTTCAAACTGGGGGTGGGGGCAAGTTTGGAAACATCTGCTTTAGACCAGTTGTGAAACCAAAGTCATCTGTATAATATGTTTGATTTTTTTCCCCCACAATAAAAAAGCCTAATATTTCTCCTTCAACATGAATTTCTAAGTGTACTGGATGAGATCTGGCGGCTCAGAGTTAACTAGCACATAATGGTTTTAAAAGGCGGTGGCAGTGGGTTGTCCTGAGAGAGGAATGAGAAGATGGGATTTGTCAGTGAGGAATATTTGAAAATGTTTCTGTAGTGGATGAAATCTGCTTTGTCTGTCTTGTCCTTCACAAATCTGCCACTGTCTGGGTGGCATCAGGCCTAGCTGACAACCCATAGGCCGAACCGAAGTTGCCTTGTACAGATTCACAACATTTGTCCATCTGACTGGCAGTGGCTCTCCAGGATTTCATTCAGGAGCCTCTTGCAGCCCTACCTTCATCTGCCTCTGAATGTGGTTCGGCTTCCAAGCTTGAGCACATTCCACTGACCTTGTCCCAACCGCACTGGCTGCCAATGAGTTTCCAGGCCCAATTTAAAGTGCTTGCTTTGACCTACGTATAAAGCCTTAAATGGCTCAGGACCACAATACCTCGAGGACTTTCTCTGCCCATATGAACTTACCCGGACCCTGAGATCATCCTCTGCGGCCCTTCTTTGTGTGCCACCTCCATCCACGAGAGGTTTGGAGGGTGACAACACCAGAACAGGCCTTTTCTGCAGGGGCTCACCATTTGTGGAATGCTCTCCCCAGGGAGGTTCGCCTGGCACCTTCATTATATATCTTTAGGCACCAGGGGGAAAAAACATTCCTCTTCAACGAGGCCTTTGGGTGATTATCATCCTATAAACTTTTAAATGTGTTTGTGGGAACAGGTGGAGGGAAGAGGGTTATTGGTTTGTTCTTGTTTTGATTGTTTAATTTGTGGGGTTTTATCTTGTATTTTTATGTTGTGAACCACCCTGAGATCTACGGATGAAGGCTGGTATACAGATTTAATAATAAATAAATACCTAGGGATGCGAGGGATTGAACCTAGGTCCTTCTGCACACAGAGCATGTGCTATATACCACTAAGCTATGGTCGTTCTCCTAATCTTTTGAGTTTTTCAAATGCATATTGAGGATTGCTTTCCCATTTGGTAGTGAGCTCTGGCTCACACCTTGTGTCAAAGCCTGTATAAGATCTGACCAGACAGGAGGCACGGTATTAACTTCCTCCGTAAGAGGGTTTGACTGCAGCTGACAACAGTTCCACACCCGTGAAGGTGGGACAGCTTGCCCACTTCGTGAATCCACCTCCTGCTGTTTGCATACGATTTCGCACTCTGCTGAAGGTGGCAATGCAGATAATATCTACTACATGAATAGGAAAGAATAAATGGCAGTTTCAGACACTCCGGCAAAGTGTCAACAACATTTACATAAAATATAAGAGTCTGACTATACACGGGCAATTCAGGGTGTCACCAAAAATCAACATCTACTGACAGCAAGACCCTTTAGATGGCCACCTGCTGACAACGACTGTTGACATTTTTCTGCAATGCACCCTAGTTTTGCATCCCAGACCTGCAGGATTTGGAAGGAATGCAAAGCAACCGTTATAAGAACAGGGCTAACTTGAGTTAGAAGCACTCTAGTTTTTCGGAACCACCCTGTTAGGAGATTAAAGGAGAGAGGTAAAAAAAACCCCTGCATTCAGTCACTGACTTACGCAGAACACAACTCCCCACATTCCTGACCTCTGACAATGCCGGATGGGGCTGATGGGAGCTATAGTCCAAAACCTCTGAAGGGCACCAGCTTGGGAAACGCCTGATGTAAGCTCTCTTGCTTAACAGCAGGGGCTGCAAAATCTTGCAAGGAGCGATAACTTGTCACATTTGCAGCCATACCGTATTTTTCCGTGTATAAGACTAGGTTCCCCCCCCAAAATGTCAAAAATCAGTGGGCATCTTATACACGGATAGTGCCGAGGGTGGACTGGCGATTGGTTGTTGCCCCCCAAATAGGGGGTGTCTTATACATGGGGGCGTCTTATAGACAGAAAAATACGGTGTGTGTGTGTGTGTGTGTGTGTGTGTGTGTGTGTGTGTGTAGACCTACCTGTAGGAAATTGAGGCACATTCTGGTGCTACAGTAGCATGTGCGGTTCTGGAGAGCTTTCATACTGCAGCAGAAGCCTTGGCAACGCTGGCATGGGAACTCTCCGCACCAGGCATTGCTATGGTATTCAGGCCAATGCGACAGCTACAATGCTGAAATATGGGGCATCCATTGCCAGTGTTCTCCAAATGATGCTCATTCTGTTCTGTCCCTCCTAAACACCTGTTCTCTCTTTAAAAACAACACTCTCTGCTGGCCAAGGCAGTGGTCTATAGCACACATGCTTGGGGTTGCCATAACCACGAGTGCCATAACCACTAGATATAATTGCAATGCACTTTAGGGATGTAGGTGATTTTTTTTTTCCATATATTGTTGCTCCCCCTTTTCTCGGAAGCTGAACCCTGCCCCATTACTCTTGGTCTCTTCCCTCCTGGCCTTGTCCAAGTTATTTTCAGCATCAAGTTCTACAGCAGCTGAGCCATTTAGGATTTTCATTTTCCATTAAGGAACTATTTTTCAATCTATCTACTGTGATAGAAAATGAAATTTCTAAGTGACCAGCCACCAGAGAAGTAGAATAGAAGAAGCAATATCTGGGATGAAAGACTTTTTAAAAGACTGTTCTTCTGGGATTTTTCTTTTCTTTTCTTCTTTGGCATTTTTTTTAAAAGCCTGGCTCTTTTTAGTCTCCAGCTCAGTTTCCCCCCTCTTCCTTTTTAGTAACCAAGTCGTCATGATCTTTCCATTTCTGCATCAAAGAGCCATTTGGAAAATATTAAATTACCGTGATAGATGACTTCTAATAGTGAAAACGAAGGTTTCTGAATTACTTGAAAAGGTGACAATTCACGTAAGGTTAGTGAAATGAGCTTTGGATCTCACAAAAACAGAGCAAATTTTAAAAAATGACCAGCAGTTACCTATCCATCACTTTTAAGGGGTTTTAACTTGCCGAGCCCTGGAGATCATAAAAAATTAACATAGCAGCAATAGATATAAGGAGCTGCCTTATACCTAGTGACTGGTCCATGGACCATTGTGATCTGTTCTCCTAAGTGGTTTTCCTCACTCTGCTTCCTGCAAGACACTTTAAGACAGAAGCAGGAAACATTTGGACTCAAACTCCCATCAGCTTGAACAAGCATTGCCAATGGTCTGGGGAGATGTGAACTGCAGTCTAGCAACATCGAGAAAGCTGCAGCCTCCAACCCCTGCTTTCAGAAGAGATCTCAGGGATTTAGGGGCGTTTCTAGCCCCCTGGCTGCCAGGGGCGGCAAGCCAAGAGGCACCCTTGGGGGCGGGGCATTGCGGCATGTGCATGCGTCATGACGTCATGACGCACGTGCACAGCGCGATGCCACGCCCCTGGGGATGCCCCCGCAGGGGAAAAAAAGGAAAGCAAAGCGGGCGCTTGAACGCGCCAGCTTTGCTTCCTTTTCTCTCCCTTTTGGCGCCCAAAGGGGCGGCCGAAGGGAGGGGGAGAAGCAAACAGGCGCGTTTAAGCGCCCGTTTGCTCCCCCCCTTTTCACTTTCGGACGCTTCTTTCGGCATTGGCTGGGCTGCGCCTCTGCAGCCCAGCCGGCACCGAAAGAAGCGACCGAAAGGGGAGAAAAGCGCCCGTTTGCTTTCGGACGAAAGTGAAAAGGGGGGGAAAGCAAACGGGCGCTTTTCTCCCCTTTCGGTCGCTTCTTTCGGTGCCGGCTGGGCTGCAGAGCCGCAGCCCAGCCAGCGCCGAAAGAAGCGTCCGAAAATGAAAAGGGGGGGAAGCAAACGGGCGCTTTTCTCCCCTTCCGGCTGCTTAAACGCGCCTGTTTGCTTCTCCCCCCCCCCTTTCGGCCGCCCCTTTCGGCTCCGCAGCCCAGCCAGCGCTGAAAGGGGCGGCCGAAAGGGGGGGGGGGAGAAGCAAAGCTGGCGTGTTTAAGCAGCCAAAAGGGGAGAAAAGCGCCCGTTTGCTCCCCCCTTTCCCTTTTGCCGCCGTTCGTTCCGTCGCCCCAGGAGCAGCAGCACCGCACACACTGTGCGCTGCTGCTCCCACGGCGACGGAGCAAGCGGCGGTGAGCAGGGTGAGCAGCGGCGGGTGGGGGTGTCAAGCGGCGGCCCCTCCCACCACTCCCCACGCACCACCGGTCACCCCGGGAGGAGCAGCGCTGCACGGACGGGGTGATGGAGGGAGCGGCGGCGCGTGGGAGTGACGGGAGGGGCCGCCGCTTGACACCCCCACCCGCCGCTGCTCACCCTGTCACCGGGGGCGTACCGCCCCTACCGCCCCTCCCCAGCGACGCCCCTGCAGGGATTGAATCTGGGCGGCTTTCATACCATGAACTATGCTCTTATCATATATGTGACGGAATGCTCTGCCGGTAGAGATTCAGGAGGTGCACTCTGCTCCAAACCTGAAATGCCTGCTGAATACTTTGTTGTGCTCATGTGGGCAATTAAGAAAACATATTTCCATAATAGTGAGTTGGTTGGCTTCTGATTCTGTTTTTTTTTTAATTTTTAATTTTTTAATTATTACCTATAGAAATTGTTGTGTTCCACTTTGATATGGCAGTACATAAACCATAGAATTGTATTTGGAAGGGGCCACAAGGATCATCTAATCTGATGATGATGATGATGATGATAATAATAATAATAATAATAATAATAATAATAATACCATCAGCTATTATTATTTATTTATTTATACCCCGCCTATCTGGCCAGGCTTCCACAGCCACTCTGGGCAGCTTCCAACAGGATATTAAAAACACAATAAAACATCAAACATTAAAAACTTCCCTATGTCTTCTAAAAGTTAGATAGTTGTTTATTTCCTTGACATCTGAAGGGAGGGCAGGCATCACTACCGAGAAGGCCTGGTTCCCTGTAACTTCACTTCTTGCAGTGAGGGAACCGCCAGAAGGCCCTCGGCGCTGGACCTCAGTGTCCGGGCAGAACAATGGGTCCAATTTTTCCTAAAAACCCGGGTTGGACAAAGGTCCTACAAGAGGATACTTTTTTAAAAAGAGGACCAGTAGGATACATGGTCATGCAGGCTACGAGCTGCACCATAATAGCCTCCTTTCCCCAGAATTGGAGGCTAATTCTCATATAGCACTGTAGTGCTGACAATTGATGGGGCTTTCCAGAAGTTTCACTTAAGAAAATAGTATTTTAAAGATTTTACTCTGCCTTTTAATCAAATGACCCTAAGTCAAACCAGTGAGGCCTCCCCACCACCCTTCGCAGCCTACAGTTCAAACTCACAGTGTGCTGGATTCATTTTCCTGTTAAAAATATTGCCAACAAATTTGTTTACTAGCAGTACTATGCACCAGGAACACCTCCTGCATGAGATACACATCAATACATTAATCTGGGCAATGGAAAATTGATCTCCAGTGCATTTCAGCGGGGTTTGCATAGAAATCTTTGGTGAGTTGTACAATGAGTCATAGTAAGTTTCCTGCATAGAAAAAAAGGAATAGAAAATAGAAAAAAAGGAAACCAGCATATATATATAATGTTTTATTATGTTTTAGTGCGTGATAATGGGAACAGTTCTGCTGCTGATTTACATCTATGTCTTTTTTTCAGGAAGTGTGTATTTATAATCACACACCTTTACAATCCTTGTAATGATAATTATGTTTATTTTTCTCCAGGCTTTTGCAATCAACACCTGATTAGGGCAAAGTGTCGAGCCATACTTCCCTTGCTGTCTGCCTACTGTTACCCAAGTATTAATAACACAGTTACAAAACAAAAACTTGTGAAAAATGAATGCCAACATTAAAATAGTATTATATGTCCACAGGATTTGCAAGTCCGTTTTAATATTGCTGGGTTGCCTGCAAAAATGACTATAACGCGACGGTAGTGCTTTCACTCCCACCTCTTTTGGGCAAAGTTGTTGTTGTTCAGTCGTTCAGTCGTGTCCGACTCTTCGTGACCCCATGGACCAGAGCACACCAGGCACCCCTATCCTCCACTGCCTCCCGCAGTTTGGCCAAACTCATGCCAGTCGCTTCAAGAACACTGTCCAACCATCTCATCCTCTGTCGTCCCCTTCTCCTTGTGCCCTCCATCTTTCCCAACATCAGGGTCTTTTCCAGGGAGTCTTCTCTTCTCATGAGGTAGACAAAGTATTGGAGCCTCAACTTCAGGATCTGCCCTTCCAGTGAACACTCAGGGCTGATTTCTTTAAGGATGGATATGTTTGATCTTTTTGCAGTCCATGGGACTCTCAAGAGTCTCCTCCAGCACCATAATTCAAAAGCATCAATTCTTCGGCAATTCTTGGGCAAATTAAACACAACTAAATGTAACAGAAAAAAAATGTTTAATATCAGTGGAACTCCTTTAAATTCCCCATTCCTAAGGGTGAAGCAATATAGATATCTACTCAAGAGGTACAGCATTTATTTTCAAGAGACAATGTGTTCATTAAGGACATATATGAATGGACATAGAATCATAGGGCAGAACTTTACCTTCCTCTCTTTTCCCTTGGAGCCCCTCGTGTGCCCTCAACAATCTGCCCTGGAGGGCTGGAAGATCCTCTGGAGCAGATTTTGAAGCACTATGGTGGGGGATACAGGGTTAAGTATAATTAGTTTAATCGACACTGAAATGGTGAATGGTTAACTGTGTATTAGTGAAAGGGTTTAACTGGAAGATTCCATTGAAAAGCAAGAAGACCTCTCTCTGAGCTTTCATTGGTTGATAATTAACTGATTGCTGTTTCCTGCTAGCTAACACATGAGGGATTAACTTTAGATCATATGCCAAAGGTATTGAGCTACAAAATCGACATCTTGGAAGGGTGCTGGCTGGAGTCTTTTGTTCTTTCACACTCTATGAAGTAAAGATTCCCCTGAAGAGAGATAAAACAGATGGAGGGGAATGGAGACTGTAGGAAGAGAGGGACCTTTGCCTATAGGTCTGTTTGGACTTGTCTTTGTGCTCAGACTCCATGCAAGGAGGATGTCAATGAAGCTCTCCAGGTAAATAGCTCCAAGCTAAAGGGGCTGGAATGCAGGCAGTGAAGCCTGTGTGTGCATGACAGAGAGCTATGTTTGTCAGCTCTGATCGTAAGTTAGTTACATTAGTGGCCAAAATTGTGCAAACCTTTTGGAAAAAAGTATTTCTGAGGTTTGATGGCTCATAACACCACTTTATTTGGAGCAATGCCATAAAACTATATATTAATGGAAAGATAATTTAGTGAAGAATGTAATGCAACAATGTTTGTTCAATTATCTGTATTATATCAAAAGTTATAGCCAAATAACCAGAAAAGGGAATCACAACTTGCTTAGGTTGATATGCAGTAGCTTTCCTTCATTTGAATGTAGCCAAACTGTGCAGTTTTTAATATCTGCAATATGCAGGGAGGAAGAGAGAAATGTGAAGCCCTGTCATGTGAGCAGAGGTCTGCTCACACAACACTGGATTCCACCCACTGGATTTCTATCTTGGGTTTCATAAGAACACAACATAAAAACATAAGAAGAGATTGCTGGGTCAGGCCAATGTCCCATCTTGTGCAGCACCCTGTTCTCACAGTCGCCACCCCGATGCCTGCGGGAAACTTGCTAGCAGGACCTGAGAACAAGGACACTCTTCCCTTGATATCCTTCTCCTCCATGAATTTGTCCAATCTTCTTTAAAACCATCCAAGTTGGTGGCCATGACTGGCTCCTGGGGGAGTGAGTGCCATAGTTTAACTATGCACTGGGTGTAGAAGTACCAGCAGTGGTTGGCAGACCTGGGCTTACTTTATTTTATTTATTTTATATACCAGACTTCATCACAAGATCTCAGAGCAGTTCAGAGACTAACCTGACCTTTCATCATTATCATCACTGTGACATACCAGGCAGGAGAGTGAGAAGAGTGAGGGGTGAGGTGGTAACTTGGTTGGTGCAGTACAAATGCATAACCTCAGGGCAGCTTGGAAATATATATATATATATATATATATATATATATATATATATATATATATATATCGAGAGACTTAAAAAAGAAAATATTGCCTGGCGCCAGCAATTACACTACTTCATCAAAGTAAGTTGAAAGCTGGAACTTACATTATATTGCAGCTGGTCAAAACTTGATTCATGCTTTCAATAACTGCGGCAAGGTCATTTTATTTCTGTATTTTAAAACGTATCCAAGGTTGTGTACAAAAAGAAACCCTCCTTTTAAAACAATTGCTACTTAAGAAATGTAGTTTTGTACATCCAGCAATAAAACCGTGGTCAAAGCAACAGAGACAATAAACAGGAAAAAATAAAATAACATCCTTTCAAATCTCAGGAGAAACCACATTTTCACAGCTCTTAAAGATTAGCAATGTACGGCTGTGTACACGTGTAGCCTTTGAAACTCACAGGGGTAGTTTTTCCACAGTGTGTTTTCGTTCATAGCTGTTCACAACTGTACACATCTTTGCACCATAGCATCCTCGAAAGCAGCAGCTACTGTCCATGTTACCTGTACGCACAGGTGAGCATCTTTGCAAACTAGTGTGACGTGGTGTTCTCTCTTCCTCCACCCTCAGTTCGTGTTTTCATGCTCAAGTAGTGTTTTTATACTTTTTCTGTTGAAAGAGAGGGGCTGGGAACTGGTGTGGTGGTATGCAGGTGTACAGAGGATATATATATATTGGTATACTGAGGCAGCTAAGTTACTGCACTGCTTCCTCTATTTTGCCTGTTTAATTCGTAGACAGGTTAAACATGGTGAAGGTTGAGTGGCTCAGCCCTGCCATATCCATAGGTATGCCTTGATAGGCAGTGACCTGAGAAAGCGCTGTCTGTGAATGCCTATGAGGCAAGTGCTTGAGAAGCACATTCTCAGCACAAAACAGATTGTAAACTTGCCAGCAGAATGCACTTTAGATTGATGGAGATTGTGGGAGAAGGATGGCATGAGGATGCTGCTGTGTGTATAGCACCCCAAAAAGGCACCTGCATCCAACACGGAGTGCATATTATCATGAAGGCGGTACACACCCTAAGTCTCATCTATGTGTCACCAGGAAGGAAATTCCTTAGCCAGGGTGCCACCACAGAAAAGGCTCTGATCCAAGTTGCCACGCACCTAACTTTTGAAGATAATGGCACCTGCTGGCAGGCTTTGGTACAGGAATACAACAAATGGTGAACTTCATATAATCATAGAATTGTAGAGTTGGAACTCTACATCTCGTTCAACTCCCTGCAATGCAGGAATCTCAACTAAAGTTTATATGGGAGCAAATTAGAATTGGTTTGAAAACTCTCCTCCAATTTCTTTAAAGCTGCCTTTCCCTGCAAAAGAGGTCTCTGTTTTTCTGCCTTTTTCACAGGGCACCTTAGCATTTTTTCATATTTTTTTTGGGGGGGGGGGGTTTAAGTCTTCACTCCTAACCATGTATACTATGAAAGAACTCCCATTCAGTTCAGTGGGACTGACTCACAGTTAAGTGGAATTAAGAATGCAGACTTAATCTGATTCCTGCCAGGAAATTTAAAAACCAGTGGAATGCATCATTCATTGTTCTTTTCACATAGAGTGGTCTCTTTAGCTACCTGTAAACTGATCTGTGTTCCTCTGTTGAAGTCTGGGGGTTTCAAGCTGTCGGTACCAAGTCATGTTTGCTACAAACATGAATTAAAACACAAATTTGCTGAGTGTTGTGTTTCAGCAGATGTACACCTCCTGCCATTTTTGTTATAAAATATACATTGATGAATAAAATAGTTTATTAGAATTCCTATAAAATGTTTAATAGGCCCACAGTAATTCATATAATCCAGGTTGCAAAGATCAAAATATAAAAAGGGTACTAAACTGTCGTTCTCTGATGCCCGAGGGAAGGAAACAACACGTTATTAATACTGAACTGTAAAATCAAAATAACGAGCTGAAATCTGAGCCACATCCACCTGGGAGTAAGTCCCATTGAATGCAATGAGACTTACATCTGAGTAGACATGGTTAGATTGCAGCCATAGATGGCTTTGTGATAGCCTGTTAGCCACTTCATTAACGTTGTCTTTAAGGTGCCACCAGACTCTGTGTTTTGCTGAAACAGACTTACAGGACCAAATTTCCCTTTGGAAATTCATTAACTTTGAAAGGGAACACCAAGGGATGCTAACCGATTTGCAATGACTTGTTGATGGCTGGGATCTGCACGTCTAATGTGCACTACAATGTGCATTCAAATTGTGCATACATTTCCACAACAGCAGATGACCAAATGGAAGCAAGGCTTTCCCATCCAAAAAATAAACCAATTGCAGTGGAACTACACTTCTTCATGTTTAGAGAAAAGGAGAGTAAGAGATGACGTGATAGAAGTTTGTCAAATTATGCATGGCATGGAGAGAGGAAAGTTTTTCTCACTAACATTACAACTCGGGGGCATCCCATGAAACTGAAGGTTGGAAGATTCAGGACAAGTACTTCTTCATGCAGCACATAGTTAAACTATGGAACTTGCTCACACAAGAGGCAGTGATGGCCACTAATCCTCTAAAAGAGGATTGAATAATTCCATGGGGAGAAGGTTATCAATGACTGCTAGCCATGATGGTATGCTCTGCCTCCACAGTGAGAGGCAGCAATGCTTCTGAATACCAGTTGCTGGAAACCACAGGGGGAGAGTGTGCTCCTGCGCTGCGGTCCTGCTTGTGGGTTTGCCACAGGCACCTGGTTGGTCACTGTGACAACGGGGTGCCGAACTAGAGGGGCCATTATTGGCCTGATTTAGCAGGTTCCTCTTATGTTCTTAATGGAAAACGCTGGAAGAAAATGCGAATGAATGTTAGAATGGAAGAAGGCATGTTTATACAGCTTTGCATCCCACCCTTGATAATTTATTTGCTGTTTTCTCTCTCCTTTGATAATTTTCAAATGCAATTTTTAATCTCATTCGTGGATGGAGAATGGGATCGCATAACTAGGGGTTTTAAAATAGGAATATTTAAAATGAGACAACTTGTGGCCCGTGCCGGAGGTGGGAGGGCTTAAGCTGCAATGTATTTGAGTGCTTTAAGTGTTTACCTAAGGATCCAGCACTTCTGATAGCTGTATAAATGACAGGGCTGCTCTTTCTAATCACTCTTGTAAACAGAACACTGACTGACGTTTTAATTGGCTGAATTCCCATGTGTCTTGCCATTGCCTTAAACGGGCTGTTTATTTTTTAGTATTTGTTGTTGTTGTTTAGTTGTTTAGTCATGTCCGACTCTTCGTGACCTCATAGACCAGAGCACGCCAGGCACTCCTGTCTTTTTTTAGTATACATGAGGTTATAAAAAGGTGGCAAAGCATCCTAATCTACTGCAGGAGCCAGCCTTTCTGCAGTGGCAGGAATTAACCAGCTAATTACTGTGGTACTGGTGTAGTACAAATGCCTTGTATGCCAAAACATCTCAGTCTGATCATAGAGGCCCTGGGAGTGACTACTTGAAAGGCTTTGCAACCAGTAAGTTCCTGCACCAAGGATGGGGAACCTCAGGCCCAGGGGCCCAATGGGACACTCTACGCCTCTCTAACTGGCCCTCTGGAGCCGCAGCAACACTTCCTCCTGAACCACACCATTCGCTAGCCTTCCTTCACTGCCTTCTTCTGTGTTCTTGCCTGGCTGGAATGTGTTCTTGAATAATATTTCTTGCTTGCCTGGATGGAAGTCAGAATGGGATGTGCAAGCGCATGTAGAAACAAACCTGCTGTGCAAAGGGAAAATTGATCTGCTCACTTCTGCAATTGGTCCCCCCACCCACTCCTGGCATGTGGTCCCCAGAAGGCTGCCCAGAAAAGAATGTGGCCTTCAAGTTGAAAAAGATTCCCCACCCTTGGCCTACACGGAAAAGCTTCATGACAATATCTGCCTCGTGTGCATGCATGAGCTATAGTACTATTGGGAGAGACAGGAGTAGAGAGCTGGTGGATTCCTTCCATTGCATTTTGTCAGACTGGAAAGTCTCAGCCATCAGTAGAGTCACTCACCTTGCTTGATTACCAACAAGCCAGCCGTAAAGCAAGAAATGTCAAAAAATATGACATAGGCATGAAGGACCTGCAACACAACATTGTAATTGGAATACTCTTGCCGTCTTCCAGAAGATATGCAATCCATTCCCCTTCCTCTCAGTCTTTTGACCCACTCCTCAAATCTCAGCATTCGGGAGCTACCAACTATGTTCAGTGCCCATTGGACTGTTTCGAGGTCCGTCCCCCACATTAGGGTTTCCTCCTTAATATTTTTTGAAGTTTTGCAAACCCTGCAGTTCCCTCTAGCCTGCTGAGTCCTCTTTTTTTTACCTGATTGGTGTTGTTTTGGAGAGTGGCACTCAGAGAATGAGTTTACTATTAGTAGGCTGATGTAGCCAATCTGATATTGGACATCAGCTCTCATTGTCTACACCAGTGGCAATGCTGGGTGAGACTGATGGGAACTGGAGTCCAACATCTGGAGGGGAACCATGTTGGGCAACCCTAGGATGTAGGATACCGAAGCACACACATTTTAGCAGGCCTGTGGACTTCTCCAACAGCACCTGGGGGTTGGACAATGGTCTTAGTGACATACATGTCATGGTTGCTTATAATGAGAGAAAGAGAAATTTGGGGAAGAATTCAGGTGGTGGCTGTTTGTGCATAGGCAAAGGTGAAGGTAGATAGCTGCGCACATCTTTCACTGCCTCATCACTTCACTAAAATTTTCCACAAGGTTTCCCACAGGCACCTGGTTGGCCACTGGGAGAACAGGATGCTGGACCAGTTGGGCCATGGGTCTGATTCAACAGACTCTTCTTCTGTTCTTATATTCTTAATTTTCCAAATTATATAGTAGCTTTTCTGGTGGAGATTCAGATGCAGAGACTATTTTTAAAAATCCTAGCTCACTTTTCTGTGCTTCTGTCACTGGAACACATCCTTTCCACTTGAAGCATCTCATATTCTTAATGATTGGCATATTACTATATAGCAGGGAACAAGCAAGGCTTCCACTTAAATGGTGATGCTCATCAAACTGAACCCGTGAAGGGAGGTTCTTGCTATTACCTTGAAGCAATGCAGTTAATGCTACACTACATGCTGTCGTTCTTGGCCATTATCTGTATACATGTAAATACGCCTTTCGTTCTACAAGAGTCAATGCATCCTTGTTACTGTTGGAAACACCTTCTCCAATCCAAGGCTGGAGCAAGCGTGTGATGTGGGAACACCTCCTACATATAGAGGTGGGGGAAAGGGGCACACAGTAGGAGTTATTAATGCCTGAGTAATTGTGCTTGGCCATTGAAAACTGATTTGTTGAAGAAAGCAGTTGTCTTCTACCAAAGGTGCTGCTCTTTGTAGAATCCAGCTTTTAGGATCTGCTTACTGATGATGAAAGGGGTCCTCTGTATACCAGTTGGTGTGGAGTCCTCTGGCATGCCAAGGGAAGCTGGAGCAAAACAAGGCAGCAGTAACATAAATAGAGCCTGGTGGATCAAACCCATCTAGTCCAGCATCCTGTTCTCACAGCGGAGCGGACAACCAATGCCTGTGGGAAACCCATAAGCAGGACCCAGGTGCAGGAGTCCTAAAGGATCTTCACTGGCTCTTAGTATGTTTCCGAGCACAAATCAAAGTGTTGGTGCTGACCTCAGCCCAGTATACCCAAAGGAGCGTCTCCACCCCCATCGTTCAGCCCGGACACTGAGGTCCTCCTCTAAGGGTCTTCTGCTGGTTGCCTCACTGCACGAAGCTAAGTTACAGGGAACCAGGCAGAAGGCCTTCTTGGTAGTGGCGCCCACCCTGTGGAATGCCCTCCCTTCAGGTGTCAATGAGATAAAGATAAAGAACTACATAACTTTTAGAAGACATCTGAAGGCAGCCCTGTATCGGGAAGTTTTTAAAGTTTGATATTTTACTCTGTTTTATATATGCTGTAAGCTGCCTAGAGTGGCTATGGGATAAATAATAAAATTGTTGTTGTTGTTGTCGTCGTCATCATCATCATCATCCCTCTCCCCTCTTGAGGTTTCCAGCAACTGGAATTCATAGGGCAAGACTGAGCTATTATGGCTAGTAGGTTATTTGAGGAGAATGAGATGGAAGGGAGGTGTGGCTCCATTGCCACGGGGACATAGATATTTCCTCCCTTGCTAAGATGTCCAGATGTGTCAGGGATGTGAGATCAAGAATGGAGCTCCTGTTGGGCATGTTCTCAAGCCCATCCCAGCTATCCTGCTGTAATTCAGGAATAGTCTTCAGTATAGTGTGGGCCCTTTGCCCTTTTGAAAACATGAAGCCATTTTGCAAAAGAAGCAACATGATTTCTTTCCCTGCCCATCTGCAGCATTTGGTAGGCAGCCCAAAGGAGTCACCTTACCTGGAGAATGAACGAGGCACAGGCTTTTAATAATAGCGCGGTTGCTCTATTTGACTTTCTGTGGTGCTTTGCTCGATCTTGTTAATTGTGTGTACATAAGCTTAATAATGCATTAGCATCGTCACATCTTTACGAGTAACATGATAGATATGTTTACACAAACAATGTAAGTTGCCTTCTGCTCCCTTGGCAGCCCCAACCTTAATTAATGCTATTACTGAACTTTATTAACAGTGCCAGCCCTGAGGCAATCCCCCCACCCTCTGCTATGGAATTTGTAACTCAACTGAATACCCAAAATATCATTTTTCTAGCAGGACAGTGGCTCCTTTTGCAGGCCATCATTTTGCTCTGAGAGTTGTCACTTTGCTCTGTAAATGTTACATTCAACTGTTGCAAAAAATTCTGGTATTTAAAACATTTTTACATAGATGAAGGTTGTTGTCTCCTAGCAGGAAGGCACCCTGCTCTGGTATACTGTATCTGTAATGAGCAAAAGCAAGTTATAAATACTTGTGTTTCAATAAATATTTGTATTTTCTAAAAATAAATACATATAATTTTATGCTATTTTATTTTTAAAACACATAAATTTATAACCTGCTTTTGGTCAATACAGATATACCAGAGCAGGGTGCAGAAGATAAAACAAGAGTAACCAACCAAAGAATAAAATAAGCACCACTGCATACTCAAAATGAGCTGTCAGAGAAACAGAGCAGTTTAAAACAACAGAGCAGAAATCAGAGCACCTGCCCAACTCTGGAACAGGTGATGGGAGGTTTATAATTCAGCAGGAACCAGTTTGGTGTAGTGGTTAGAGTGTTGGACTATGACCTGGGAGGCCAAGGTTCAAATCCTGACTTGGTCACGAAACTCTTACTGGGTAACCTTGAGTCACTCACTGCCTCTCAGCCTGCCCTACCCTACAGGGTTTCTGTGCAGAGGCGTAGCAAGGGGGGCGTAGGGGGTGGACTGCCCCATGTTCCATAATGGAGGGGGTGACAAATTATCAAGGAACAATTACTGCCCTATTAGGGCGGTTCATAAATTTTTTTATAAAATGCCTGCACCACTAGGGATTATATAGCTGTATATGAAATTTCATGCATATCGGTTAATATCTTGACCCTCCTCCACCAAAATAGCTGTTTACTTGGCTGTTTTCCTATGTCGTGAAGGCTGAAATTTCAGTTCAGTGGAGCACTTACTGTTCCCAACCCTAACCCTGTGGAAAGCCATCTAATTAGACTTTAATTTGATTTTGAGATGTTTTTAGGAGGTAATTGAATTACAGGCATACCTTGGGTTATGTACACTTCGGGTTGCGTACTTTTTGGGTTACGAACTCCGTTTACCCAGAAGCGCAATCCGGCGCGCACGCGATTTGCGCATGCGCAGAGTGTTTTTCAGGTTTTTTCGACCGAATTGTTCGGGTTACGTCCTTTTCGGGTTACGTACTGTAACCCAGAATGGATTAAGTACACAACCCGGGGTACCACTGTATTGTTTGATTTTATACCAATGTTATGTATCTGATGTTAGCCACCCTGAGCCCGACTTCGGCCGGGGAGGGTGGGATATAAATAAAAGTTTTTTATTATTATTACTTGTTCTTATTCCTTTGTAAGAAAATATGAAATAACGTAAAACCATTTTTGCAGGGGGGGAATCAATGGGGGGGTGACAAGAAATTTTCCACACCGGGTACCACCTGACCTTCCTACTCCTCTGTTTCTGTGGGAATTAAATGAGGAGGGGGAGAACCTTGAGCTCCTTGGAGAAAAAGGTGGCAAATAAATGCAACCAACCAACCAACTAATAAAGAAATACATTACACCTTCAGAGAGATACTCAGGATGCAAGGCCGGTAGTCTGGGGTGAGGTGGGGAGAGATAATGGAAGGGAGGGAGGCAAAAAATACTCTCTCCCTTCTTGCACTGAAAATCCTCATAAACGAGCGCCTGAAGAATATCGAACAGCAAAATAACCTGGCCATCATTAAGAAATTCAGTGCATGGTACATTCATCTTCCCCCCTCCTACCTGGACTCCCAGGCGGCATACCTGTCCAATTTAACTATTCCAAAATATAGACAAGCTTTTACATTGGCCAGATTAGATATGCTACCTTCCGCTGTTCTTGAAGGCCGATTCTCAAAAACACCATTCCAGAATCGACTCTGCCCCTGTGGAGTCGGTAATGTGGAGACTGTATCACATGTACTCCTGTCTTGCCCCTTATATAAAGACTTGAGGGAAGAGATCGTCATGCCGCTTATACTTGCCATTCCGGGCCGCTCGTCCGAGGACATACTGTTTTTCCTCCTGGCAGACCAGAATACCCAGACAATGGAGAAGGTAGCCAGATTTGTTGAGAGGGCCATGAAATTGAGGGCTGCCAGCTGAATGATAACAGTGCCCCCCTTATAATTAAGATCTCATTTATTCTTGTTTTAATTGTGCCGGATCCCGATTCAGCTCATTTTATTGGTTATATGGTTTTCAGTGTGGACCTGAAATCCACCAGAAAGCAATGGATTCTGACACTCTTCTAGGAATGCTTCTCTGCACCAAAAGCCATGGCTAGGAACGCCCCAGATTCTGACAAGGGCAACCCTCTGCCCAATGTAGGTCACATACGAATTCCAATAAAAAAGAAGTATTTTTTATATATAGATACTTTGTAATGTTAGAACTGGATTTTATGAAACTCATGTACCCTAGAGGCATCTCTTGAAATAAGCACTTTCATCACTCCTGCTCTCTGCTTGAGACATAATCGGGAACAGTGAAGTGTGAGGTGCAAAGGGGATTTCAGCACAGATGATCCTGCCTCTGTCGAATGATTTATTTTGTGGGATTGTGTTCTTGCGTGCATTAAGTTCTCCATATGAGGGAAGGTATGTGTTTAACTGGGCTAAAGCACATAGCGATCTCCATTATAGCAGCTATTTGGAAAAGCGTATTCATGATCACGAATAGGTCAAGCGCTGTCTCTTCATGTGTTCAGCCCAATTCACACCCTTATTTCAGCATGGAGTCATGATCTAGGTCAAATTCAAATTCAAACCTTTTTTCTTCTTTTTTAAAAAATACATACACTATGTAAAAATTGGGCTGTGTGCTAATGTTGGCTGAAACCAGGGGGAAAAGTGGACAAAGACAACAGATAAGAATGACAGACGTGCTCTTAGGTGATGAACTCTGGCCTCTCTTAGCAACCTTTTCTCCATTTAATGAACAAGAATGAGCTGCTGGCATTGTTTGCAAATTCAGTCTGAAGAACTTCGCCTATAATATCTCCCTCTCCTTATCCAATGCATATATTTGTATGGCGCTGCTAAGATATTTATTTCCACTCTTGCCTGTTTAAATGTTTGAGCTTCTGTTTTGATAAGAGTCTTTAATAGTGGGAGAGCTTAACATTTTTCGCGAGTGTTTCTTTTGCTTCATTATGAGTCTTCATTGGATTTAATGTTTTCTTAGTCTGGGCAGTGTGTACTTTCTCTCTCCTTTCATTTGTCTTTAAAGCTCCATGCTCCATTTCAATTATTTCTCCTGCATTAGCAATTCCTAAACTAGGGATAAATTAATACGGCCTGATCTTTCTTTTCTTTAAAAAAATAAAAACCTATCCAAACTTCAGTTGTGTCAATGCAATTACTTTATGTCAATAACAATGTGTGTTCTGTTCTCAGTTCAGCTACATCTTACATTAAAGGCTGTCTTCATATAGCTGCTTTTCAGGGATTCAGAATTCAGGCTTCTGCAATATAAACAAACAATTATATTTTGTTCCAGATCAGGTCAACGAAGGTTTGGAACACATGGACAAGTGGTTCAATTTCAAATGAATCACATTTTAAATGCCTTTTTATTTTTCTAGTTACATCCAGGGCTGTAGCTAGGGGGTGATGAGGAAAGCCCCTGCCAGGGGCGCAGGTGAGCCCCCCCAAAAAGGCTAAAAAAAACTGTCCATAAATATGGAGGGCAAGCCGAGGGCTGGGCTGCCAGTTGTCCCTGCCTGCCTGCCTGCCTTGGGGAGGAGGTGGGGCTGCTGCATGGCACAGCACCTGCCAGGACCCCCACAGACCGAAGCCGAGCTTGTGGCTGCCCGGTCACCCCCTGGAAAGTGGGAGCACTGGTTCTATCCAGGCCAGGCCTGGCCACGCTGCTGGGTCTACTGCAGCCTCCCGGTCTACCAGCTTTGGAGGGAGATGGCTCTGTGGTCTGTCTACACAACTGGAGCTGCCCGTCCTGCCGTGTGGAGGACCTCCTGCTGCCTGGCGTACTTGCGATGTCCAAGGTGCCCCCGGGCTGCTTGCTGGGGGAGGGGAAAGTGCCAAGTCTACCTGCCAGAGGGGCTGATCCCGCCACTGGGCTGCTGGGTCAACTTGGGAGGAAGAGCTAATTTGTCCATGGCTAGGGAGCACAATCTGGATGGTTCTGCCAGGGGTGCAAGATCACCTAGTTACAGCTCTGGTTACATCATCTCTTCCCCACCCCTTCAACATTCTTTTAGGTACCCAATCTCTTGAAAAACAAATAATAAAAATTATTTATTTCAGGGGTAGGGGATCTCCACCCCATGGGCCAATCAACCAGGCCCTTTCCAGCGTTGTAAATTTAAACAGGGGAAACAGGTAGAGAAAAACTGGACTCCACATTGCCATCTGGTGGCACAGTGTTATTTCGCATATACAACGCATATCAATTGCTTTTTCTTTACCAGTCTAGCTGAGTCCCTAGAGACCTAGAGAGGCACAGTCTGTTCTGGGGCCTGAGATTCGCCACCTGAGATTCACACACACCTTCCCTGTACTGCCACATCCCCAGACTCTATTCTGGAGCCCTCTAGATGTTGTTGTTACTGCAACTCTCATCAGCACCAGCCAACACGACCAACGGTCAAGGATGATGGAAGTTGTAGTTCAGCAACATTCAGCCACAGGTTAGTCATACCTGCTCTTCTCCTTACTCTCAAACTAGGTGGATGCAATTTTGCACAAACAAAAGGAATTTCAATCTAGGAGTGTTTGTCTGCATGTACAGAGTGAAAGGATGATGTTTTTACCTGGACATCTGGCTCTTTAGCAATAGTGTTTCATGCCACCCCGATCTCTGAGCAGTGTGAGATTGCAGGGGTTCAGTATCCACAGAATGAGAGACAGCAGACTTATATATGGTTTATTTACACATAACACACACATATACAGCCTGAGCCTGTGATGGAAAGACTTACAGCATTAACACCCCAAGAAGATCTTGCTTCTCCCATAGCCACAGCCTTGGATCCCAGCAGAGATAGGCTCTGTCTCTCTGCTGCCCAACCTACTTCCTGCTTCTACCTTCTAGCTCACAAACCTCAGCTTTGACCTTCGTCTTTTTAACTACCAGACAGTTGAGAGGGGCTTCTTTCGTTGCCTTAATGACCCATACTCTGGGCCCATTATGGCCCTTGCCTGGCTAATTCAGCAACTGAATCCCTGCTGGATCCACAAATTGGAGGGTTACTCAGACACACAGCCTTCCCTGACCCCCAAAACTCACAACAACATCATCTTGGATGATGAGATTATGCAACATCTGGCAAAGGTCAGTTCTGTGATTAGCAGCTTGCCAGTCGGTTCTGGAAGGAGCGGGACTGTAAGTTAAGAATGAAGATAAAAATCTACCATGCAGTTACCTCACATCCTTTGAAGACTGTGAAACTGATGCCAATTTAATTAACTCTAAGGCTCCAGCCTTCACTGCCCAAGACATTTTTGCTATGTTATATAATGGCAGGCACAGAAGTTTGGGCAAGGTATCCAATTATTGCCTTCAGAAGCCCAGATTCTTGAGGTTGGTATGCTGGCTGCATATAGCAAAAGTGTGAAACCTTCAGCCTGCAGGCCAAATTTGGCTTGCCATGGGTCCCAGTAGGGTCCATGAGGCTGTTTCCCCCAAACCACAGCCATCTGCCCCACACCTGAAGTCCTATGTGTGAGGTTGTAAGCAGCTGGATCAGCAGGGATCTCAGTCACAGACTGAACACAGCTGCTGGGTGGTGTGCATCCAAGTTTCCAGCGGGGAACTTAATCACTCCGTTGATCCCTGCAGGCAGCAGGATTCAATGGGTAGTGAGTTCAGTTCTGCTTTCTGCAGGCAAAGCCCCTTGAGCTGTGGTTCTAAAGCACTCAGCAAACAGCCAGCTGCCAGGAGCCTGGGAAACACTGTGACATGCGACAGGTGGGTGAGACAACTCACTTGTCAATCATCTGATCCTATAATGACATTGGGCATTTGGCAGGTGTGTGCCATTCCACCTACCTGTCAAAATTGACCCATGGTAGGTGGGGACTAATTGGAATCTGACCTGTTGGGTCAAATAGGTTCCCCCCCCCACTTATGTTATACAGCTTTCATCTATATCTAAAGTGGTACTCTGTGGTCCAGTTGAGCTTGTGTAGTGTTCAGGAACACAGAGATTTTCCTTGATACAAAAAGACTGGACTCTTTGCAATGAGGAAAATGATGATAAAATGCAGTGGGACGTGCTGGATAGCACTTACTTTGGCACTGCATCATCTAACACCCCTGCAAACAAATCAGAATTATTTTGTTTGTTTCTTTATTGCATTTATATCCTTTCCTTCCTCCCAAATGCTCCCTGCCTAATCTCTCTGCATAGACAAAATCAAGATGAATGCTCAAGAAGCAGGTTACTTGGAAGCACCTGCCTCTGTTGGAGGATACCCTCTTCCTTTGTTTTATCCACATTATGGAAGTATGCTGCGTATATGTTTATTGCAGATTTAAATTCGAGGCATAGCATCCTTCCCCTTTCTTCTCCCTCTTTATAGCTACTTTGAGCAGAGCAACTGGGAGAAGTCTTAAAGAGAAAGAGGCCCTGCTCTTTGATGTAGATGTGCTACTATTTCCAAAGATGGGGAGAGCGAAGAGTTAATTAATTTGGGCCATCCAGTTATTCAGATTGCTCCCTCGTTGCTTTTATATTCACATTTGCATTAGGTGCTGTTGAATGAAGATGTAAATGAATATATTTTCCTAATAAAGCATCGTAGAGGCAGATGTTTGCCCTTAGGAGCTATGCAGAAAGCAGAAGGGAGCAACAAATAAGCAAATAAAATACATTGAATACCATGGAAACCAGAAATAATAATAAAAAACCACCTTTACACTAGCAGGCATTTACTCACTTCCTCCCCCATCTTTTTTTCAGGGCATAGAATGGTACATAACAGTTTTCCACAATTGAGATAGAACAGTAACCGAATAGTTAAGGGCAAAACTCATTTGAAAACAAAGCTTTGGGGGGAAACCTAGGAGGGCAGATCAGAAGCCACAGGATGCTGCAGACCTCCCCTTCTGCAAGCAGGCAATGGGATTTGAACCCTGGTCTCCTAGGTCCTCTGACCTCACTGGCTCTCGCCACAGCTTCCATGCAATAAGAAAACAAAAGCCGCAGTTCCATTCACTCCATAATGGTTCAGGCAGCACATGCGCAGATGAATTTTGCGAATTCGGTGTGGGGAAGGAAACCATTGGGTGAAGATTTTCTTAACCCCCCCCCCTGCTCTGTTGTCAACAGCAGCAGAAGAAAGCAACTTGGAAACACAGTGGGGGGAGGAATGACCTTACAGAGTTTCAAGCTGTTAACATGAACATGCCCATTGTTCTTTACTATTATGAGCTTAAAGAGGGAAATAGAAACGAAGAGCAATTACATTGCTTTTCCATGTTGAGTGTTTTTCTGTGTGCATGTGCTGAATATTACACTGCAAATGCTGCTTCTCTTTCTCCATTTTCCTTTTCTTGTGTTTGTTGGGAGCGGGTTTTCTTATGTGAAGGGTATCCTTTATGACAGGGGGGGAAATAGCTTTTGCATTTCCAACTATCTCTTCCATGGAAAGGTCTGGGGAAACTGGCAAATGTTTATTTAGAAAAGTCACCTGAGACTATCAAAGTCTTTAAAGATGTTAATTTCTAAAGCACTCCATTAAGTTCAGGCTCATAATGGTTTCCTGCAACAAGAGCAGCTAACCATCTGTTGGCATCATCTCTTCCCAGCAGTCCTGGGTTCACAGTCAATTCTGGTGTGATTGAAATTTCTTAAATATCGTATGTTGCTTTTTCTTTTTCTTTTACCCTCTCTCTTTCAAAGTGGGAAGGAGTAGGCAATTATTTTTTGTTCAGTCACTCTGGTTAACTTTGGGGCTGAAATTCCTCAAATTGCCTACATGAGAAGCTAACAGAACAATTCCAGTTGGCTATAGCTTCATCTGAATGTATGGAGCATATGCAGTCAACAATGTGCCCTTTAGATATTGTGGACTAGAACTCACATCACCCCTGACAACTGGCTATGCTGGGCAGTGTGGTGTAGTGGTCAGAGTGTTGGGAGACCAGAGTTCAAATCCCCACTTTGCCATGAATCTCACAGGGGTGACCTTGGACCAGTCACTGCCTCTCAGGCTAACCTACATCACATGGTTGATGTGGGGATTACATGAGGAGGGAATAGCCCAATTCCATGGTGAAAGTTTGCCTTCCGAGGGCACAATCCACCAGCTAGTTCTCCTGCACAAGAAACCATTCAATGTGCAGTTTCCATTCATTTCAGTAAGTTATATGCAGGAGAGCTTTCCAGTGGAATGTTTCACAAGGCTGCAATCCTAAGCATGTTTACTTGGAAGGAAGTCCCACTGACTTCAGAGAGACTTGCTGTGAATGAAAAAGACATTTGGGGATCAGCAAAGTGCATAATCACCCAACGGAAATCCCAAAGCAGAAAGAACAATCAGGAAGGAGATGTGAGGGCTCTGGCAGGGTCCTCGAGTCCTCATGCTTCCATCCCAAAGCCTGGCTTAAGTTGATGTGATGAGGGCTGCAGGGAGGGTGTCAAATGGCCTCACACAGAGTAGCAGATTACCAAGGTCCACCTCTGATTAGATGATCGCAGTGACAGAGGCAGAGCATAAGGAATCAGATGGCCTTTTTGTTACTCTAGGCCCAAGTTGTTTGGAGCTGTGTGAATTAGCACAAGAACCTTGAAGGTAGCTCAGTAGTTAGCTGGCAACTAGTACAACTCTCTCAGGAGAGGAGTGACATGTTGCCAGTAACTGATCAGCCTGGCCACTGCATTCTGCACTACCTGCAGCTTCCAGTCCAGATACCAGGTTAGCTCCACACAAAGCATGATAGATAGATCCATCTATCTCTGTGGTTTGTTTGTTTTTTTGGGTGTTTTTTAAAAATTATTTTTTGCATTGCACTGATAGAGGTATTCATTAAATGGGGATCTAGATGGAAGAATATTGACCATGTGATGAGCCAGAAAGACAAAAGGATTTCAGCAGCTGGCAAATGCAAAGTGTGTTATCCTACATTGCTTCTGCAGCTGCTGGCTGCATCAATGATTCATGGAAATTTGACCAGCTGATGGTTTCTGCCACTATCAGCCCCAATGTTGGACACATGTACAGTGCGGATATTGGGGGGACTCTTCCCTCTGTTTGTTTTCAAACTCTTTGGCTCACTAATGTGTTCATAGAAATCAAGCAGGAAAATATGAAATCCCTTGCACTAAGAATCTAACATTTATCCCAACTCTAGGAATAAAGCAATGGGAACAGGAGAGGCTCTCCTCTCTGCAATTTGATGGTAAATAAACGATGTCACTTTCAAAATTGTGAAGTGCAAAATTGCACTTCGTAATGCAAATCAGCATGCCCAACAATGCAGTGCTAAAGTGATCAATGGCGCAGCTTGGCAATTTCAGATTCTGTATTTAATGCTTTATCATCAGAACAATCCCTCTTTAGATGGTAATGTGTGCTCCTACACTTCCTTTGAAATATGGGGCAGGCAGCTCTGGGCTTCTCTCTCAAAATCCTGTCCTGAAAGCACCAAAATGAAGGTGGTAGCCACTGAAAGCGTTGCAAAAGCAACTATTAAGAAAATGTTTAGGCGTTTGCACAATCATATCCCCGGGTCTCCATTCAGATAAGGGCATGCAATGATTCCTGCCTCCCTTCATTTTCTTACTCCATTTGTTGTTATGAAAAACTTATTGGTCTGGTGATTCATTAAAATCACAGTTGTTCCCATCATTATTTCATTCCTTTTCATTATTCCCATTGATTTTCATTTCCCATCGCTTTCCATGAGAGACCCCACAATTTTTCTGCTATCTGTAACTTCGGTATTTCCAATGGACATGAATTTTTTAAACACTCTGCTCTTTCTCCAAAGGAGCAGACCTATCAAATTTCAAACAGACAGAAGTGTCTGTAAAAGGCACACAGAGATCCATGGAGATCTGACTAAGTACTAACTAATACCTCTCAGTTATATAATGCAAACAAGTATGCCCAAACAAACAGGAACGGTAGGGAAGGACAGTGTGTAATGTATTGAAAAGGTACTGAATGAAAAAGATTTTTGCAAAATGAGAAAGCTAAAAACAAAGCACAGCCCAACAGGAACCTGCAAAGGAATGACCCCCCTAAGGAGAAAGAACTCAGTTGGGCAAGGCAGCAGCCTTCATCTCTGTCTTTTATATTTTCATAAGTGCCTCCCCTTCCCATTGTGATTGACGGGTTCTGTGTAGAAAGAAGAAACACCAGAATGCTGGATGCTGTTTGCTAAAATTGGTTTCAGTTGTAGATCTGTTTAGACTACAGTCCTGCACATATTTACAGGGGTGTAAAAGCCCACTGAATTCCATGGGACCTCTCTTCTAAGTAGAAAAGCACAGGGAAATTTCCCTTTCCCTTCTCTTCCTCCCCTCTTTAGCTAAATCTATTGTGGATTGGGAGGGGGGAGGGGATGAATGCAAAAATGACACCATGTCAGAACTCTGCCTTTAATTTCTCTCTGATGAAATGGGCCCAACTCATGTTCATTTTATATTCATACTGTATACTCTGAATAGTCATTGTTATTTCCTCTTTGGCGTTGTTATTTTCCCCTTTTGCAATTATCCATGGACCTATTGGAGGAAAGTGATGGAGCACTAGCATGGCAATGCGATAAATAATTCAGATGCAAAGTATGGAGAATGAATTATTCACTCCATTTAATTATATGCCCTTCCAACCATGGATTGCTGCATGTTGAGCAGAACTGGAAGTGCATAAGGTAGGCAGGTCCCAGACAGTTGGCTTGCACCTTTTCTTTTGTGGTAAAGTGGGAAACCCAGACCTGGCTAGTCACTATCATGACCCCACACTGCTGAAGGCTAGCAATAATGGAATTAATTTAAGGGAAAGGTATTGCTCCACAGATAATGCCATAGAACATTTTCTGCGCACACAGAGATCTGATATTCCAACTTCCTCTCAATATGCTTTCTGTTGATTGCACACTGCGTTATTTCTAAGGTAAAATCTACAGATTAGATCAAGTTGTGTTTTGCTTATCTAAACAGATTTTCACACACCAGTGAACAAGCCTTATGAGTTGCTGCTCAACCGTAGCTGCTCATATCATCAGCCTAAATGTTTCAACATCAGCTGTGTTGCTATGTTTCAGAAGTAGCCCTGTCAAGCTTGTACCTAGGGCTGGAACTAGGGGATGGAAAGATCTGTCAGTTCCGACTCTCTCAGTTTCTCATCTTCCCAATCTTAAATTCAGTTCTCCACCTTTCTGCAGAATTTTTCTCTTTCCTTTTTTAAAATCCTCACGAAAATTCTGCAGCATTTTAGTGTTTCTTCTAATGAAAACATTTTGTATGCTGTTTTGACTAATATACGCATTTTTGCAAGCATTTCCCATAACATAATGCATTTTTGAATGTTCCTTTTAGCAACCTATTCATTTCTATGCATACCTTACCTTAATATACACTTTTTTTGTAAACAGTGGTTGGAGAACTGCATCACAAAATTCAGATAAGTGTGAATTTTGACAGAAAGATGTGCCTTGGTTCTCAAATTGTTTCAGAAAGTGCACATTTGATAAATTTGGCTTTAAATGAGAACTGAATCTAATCCACACACACCCTGACCCCTAGCTGGAATGGATGAAGGCTTCTTCTTCTCAAATTTCAGCAACAGGCAAATGCAAATACGATGCAGCAAATGAGAAGGCAAGGTCAGTTGTCAATAACAGGTAGGTTTTCATGTAATCCAAGATCCAGGAATGAAGAAATTGCTTTCCCCCCTCCCTTTCAGAGGCTGAACCATTGAGGGAAGTGGGGAGAAAGAAGGACATATATGTTTATTGGCACTGCTTTGAGATTCCTGGAAGGCAGATTTATAGGGCAGGGACCCAAAATAAAAGAACCCCAAGAATTGTACATCTCTGTAATATTTGGAGAGCACAATCTCATCTGCTGAAAAACACGTTCCATTCACTTCAGTGGTGTTTAGCCCCAAGTAGCAGGATATAGCAGTGCAACCTAAGGTGATAGTGACAGTTTTAAATATTGAGTGGGGCAGATCTTCCAGGCTCTGCCCTATTTGCAATATATTGGCTGTAGATTTATCCACTGTGGCATGTCCTGTACTACTTTTTTTTCATTGCTGCAGTTAAAACAGAGCCTCGGGATCGTGCTGTAACACCCTGTTTATCAGCAAAGCTCATTTAGCAGATCAGGAGGCCCGAAGCTCACGAAGCAGGGAAGGAAAAACTGCAGAGTGTGTTCTGATCCCCAGCTACCCAGAGTTGCATATTTTGCAACAAATGCTACGAGCAAAGAGCATTTCAAGCCATGGAACGGCCAGCTGTCTGGCTTTGTCACTTCTCTTAAAATATTTTAGAGATATTTAAGGCATATGTTTCTGCATCAAGTAAATTACAAAAGCTATTAAACTAAATTGAATGCGCCTAACTTTTTAAAAAAATAAAAAATAAATACATATTTACAAAACAGTAATGTGTTTGCCAGGGAGACAAGGGGATCTGATTTTGCTGCAGTAAGCTGCATCCCAGAAATGAGAGATGAAAGCATTGCAGCAGAAGTATTGGGGGTGAGATGGGAATGTCTGTGTGACCCCTGAACAAGCCTCCACAGGTCAACCCAGGGAAAAGAATCCAGTCTCTTGGGCCAAACAAAATTCATTCTACAGTCCTGGATTTTCTCAGCAATAGGTTATGGATAATTCTGGTTAGGCAACACATTAAAAAAGGTAACAGACCTCTGGACGGTTATGTCCAGTCAAAGGCGACTATGGGTTTGTGGCGCTGAAGGAGCCAGCATTTGTCCACAGACAGCTTTCCAGGTCATGTGGCCAGCATGACTAAACTGCTTCTGACGCAACGGAACACTGTGATGGAAGCCTGAGTGCATGGAAACACAGTTTACCTTCCTGCTGGAGTGGTACTTATTTATCTATCTGCACTGGCATTCTTTTGAACTGCTAGGTTGGTAGGAGCTGGGACAGAGCAACGGGAGCTCACCCTGTGGCTTCGAATCGCCAACCTTCTGATAGGCAAGCCCAAGAGGCTCAGTGGCTTAGACCACAGCGCCACCTGCTCCTACAAGGCAATACATAGTATTGTAGGAACACAGGAAGCTGCTTTTTGCTGAGCCAAACCATTTGGCCATCTAGCTCAGCATTGCCTATTCTCACCAATAGCAACTCCAGGCAGGGACATTCCCTGCACTACTTTGGAGATGTCAGGGATTGTACCTGGGGCCTTCTGCATGCCAAGCAGATGCTCTTCAACTGAGCTGCAGCCATTCTGTTTTACTGACTATATTCTCAAAAATGTAAGACAACCAAGCCATTATAAAAAGTCCTCTGAGCTTACCTTTAGTTGAGTAAACAAATTGTTGAGTATACTTCTAAAACTTCACCAGAGTTATTCTCACTGAGTCTGCTTCAAATACTACAAAAACAGCAACACCACAATCGTATCCTATCAGACCAAACCGTGGGATCTATTATACATTTGCATAATCTGTTCTGGGCCTGACATATATCCATATTCAAAGCTAACAAGACTCTACAGCCCAAGCATTCATGGCACATTATTTCTGGTTACACAGGGACATACCCTCCATCCCAACTTCAGATTTGATCCCGGAATGTCCCTATTTCCCCTGCCAGTGCTGCTGCCTCCGAGCTTGTGGAGGAGAGGAAGATGAGCCAGCACTTGTCCCAAGCAATAGCAACAGAGCATCCTGGAGCTTCTCTGTGCCCTCTGCTGCCAGCCTCCTCCCTTGGGCAGCTGGTAGCATCTGCTGGGGAGTGAGTGAGGAGGAGGAGAGACTGCTAGCATTGAGGCCCAGCCCCTTGTAATGTGTTGGCTCTGGGGCAGGGGCGCCAACTTGGGCCCCACACTATGGCAGCCCAGTGTGCCCTGCCCCGTAATGTCATGGCTGTGTGGCATGATGTCATGACTCATGATGCCATGTTCAAATATATAAAAGGATGTCATATAGAGGAGGGAGAAAGGTTGTTTTCTGCTGCTCAAGAGAAGCGGACACGGGGCAATGGATTCAAACTACAAGAAAGAAGATTCCACCTAAATATTAGGAAGAACTTCCTGACAGTGAGAGCTGTTCGACAGTGGAATTTGCTGCCAAGGAGTGTGGTGGAGTCTCCTTCTTTGGAGGTCTTTAAGCAGAGGCTTGACAGCCATCTGTCAGGAATGCTTTGATGGTGTTTCCTGCTTAGCAGGGGGTTGGACTGGATGGCCCTTGTGGTCTCTTCCAACTCTATGATTCTATGAATGTCATGACAGTAGCTGGTGATCGTCAAAGGGATGTGTGGGGCAAAGACATAGCTGTCACAACTTTCCTTTTTTTGCGGGAAATTCCCTTATTCCAGCGCCGTTTCCCATTGCAAAAAAAAGAAAGGTTGACAGCTCTGGGCAAAGATGCTTCACCCCGCACGTCCCTGGTGGAGATAAGCAGCGCACCTCCTGGAAAGGCAGATCTTCAAGGGGATGTGTAGGGTGAAGACAGCCGCACCGTATGATGAAGCAATGCAAGAGGAAGCAGTAGTTTTGGATCACGTTACTATGCAAAGCACACATGAATGCAAGATCCATTTAAAGGAATACAAGATCCAGTCAAAGTAGATGTGACCTGCTCACAACTAGCAACTGATGATGATGAATAAGCATAGTGAGATGAATAGCGTAATCAAAGATTTCAAGAACAATTACCTTCTGTAATGAGCTAGCCACTCCCAGTGTCTACTGGGTGAGAGTTTCATAGTGCCAAGTTTGCAAATTAATTCCAGCTCAGCAGCTTCAAACTGCAGCCTCCCTTTGAAACTTTCTGAAGGCTGGCAGCTCACAGAGGAAGTAGCATTACAGACCTTCCAAGTGTCCCTATTTTCCAGGGACGTTCCTGATTTAGAGAAGCTGTCCTGGTTTCTGATTTGATCCCAGAATGCCCCAATTTTCCTTAGGATGTCCTTATTTTCATCAGAGAAATGTTAAAAGGTATGGAGTTATCCAACCCTGAGCCGTGTATAGACCATAGAGCCACCCGCGTCCCACACAGCTGCACTGCTGTACTGACAGAATTCTCACATCAAATTTTGATCACTGCCTAGAGACCCTTATTTTGCCAGTAGTTGTTGACATGGGCTTTAATGAGGCAGAAAAGCCACAATAACTTTTGAACCACTGCTCAGAAGTTCGCAAACCAAAGAAGAATCACTTTCCTCAACACGCCTGAATAATGTACACCAGTACTTTATACCAGTAGTTTATACACCTCTTCAAAAACTTGGGGGAGAGTGCATTTATTTTCAGCACACTTAATTTGCTGTACCTGCAGTCATTTTAATCAGATCATTTTGAAATTTGCAGATATCAGGTAAATCGTGCATGCACCATTTCAATTTATTAGTTCAACAGGTGTCATTTTATAAACAATAGAATTTTAAGGCTTATAACGCTTTAAAAAAAAGTCCACACCCCACTTTTTATCTTAATATAATAGCCAAAACAGTTTGTATCAGCGGGGGTGGGGGGGTGGGGGGACAGATGACACAGCACAGCATCAAAAACGACAGCAGTCAAACAATACATCATAATATGTTTACTCCTTTGAGAATGATATCAGGTGTGGGTGCTCACCATTCAACTGAGCATAGGGTGGGATCGAAACACATATAAAGATGCTGTGAAAATGGCTTTTAAAAAGTTTAAAATATATACCGGTATATTGAATTTCCCATAAGCTCACCATCGCCATCTAGTTTCACATTTGTATAATGCACTTAAAACGCACCTAAAATGTTATATTTGCAGCTGTATAACTGAGCCGTAGCTGTAGCTTCTAGAAAGTCATGCCAGAAGTTGTGTCTTAAATGGTGAATGAGACATTTTATGTGTCAGTGGTAAGCAGATCTCAGCTGTGTGTCCAATATGGCAAAGTAGGCAGAGCCACACAGAATGCTACAGAAAGCAACAGAAGGATAAAGTGTAAAGGCAACATATTGGGGGAAATTTTATACTGTGAAGCAGTATGGCAATTTCATCAAAGTGTCTAAATGTGGGTGATGAGCAGGGCTTTTTTTCAGCCAGAACTCACCAGAACTCAGTTCTGGCACCTCCCAAATGGGCACCATTGCCATTATAAGAGAACAAGGGAGGTGTTCATGGTGAGTTCTGGCACCTCTTTTCCTAGAAAAATAACACTGGCTGATGAGTTTAACAATAACAACATAAAAATTACTGTCTGTTGCTATGTAACCCATACAGAAGATTAATTATTAGAACAGCAATAGAGTTACAAAGGAAAAGGTGTTTCATTAGTGAATCACACGGCCCATATGACATGCCTTCAGATCAGGATATGAGCAAATTCTTGCAGGTTTCAAGGAATTCACTAGATGAAACACTTAGTTTGCGTTTTTATCTGAGCTGTTAGGAGGAGAAAGCTGCATTCCAAACGCTGTCCTTTTCAACTTCATGGCAAGGTACCTCTCTGGCTGAGTGACTGATTTTAAATACTGTATTGTTTGTTTATGTACTACATTTACATGCTACTTTCCCTCCAAGGAACTCCAGGCAGCATAGATGGTCATTCCCGCAAAGCAACCCTGTAAGGTAGGTGAGGCCTATCCCCATCGTTGCCGCCTGAGGCAAGATGTGAAGGTGCTGCCCTGCGCACACACCACAAGGCACCTGCCTGTCCCCTCCTTGCGGCCTCCACTAAAGACTCGCTTACTCATGTCGCATGGCTGTGTCTTATGGGTTCTGGCAAGATCTTGTGAGAGCCCTGCAAAATTACGCAGAGGCTCTCACAAGATCTTGCTAGAACCCGGAAGCTGCTACACCCACTTTTCCTCATTTCTCCGACATCTGCAGTGGTGTGTCCACGGAGGCGCCCTTTGGACTCTGTCATCTGAGGTAACTGCCTCAGTCTGCCTCTTTGACGAATCAGCCCTGCAAAGAGAAAGTGACTGGCCCAAAGTCATCCAGTGAGCTTCAGGTCTGAGTAGGATATTGAACTCTGGTCTCCAAGGTCCTAATCAGACACTAACCACACTGGTTAATAATATCCTGGCCTACTTTGTAAGTGAGATTGTAAGGCTGTAGACAGGCATTATGAGTCTCGGTGCTTTCTTTTGCCCCCCGCCCCTGCCCTTTTTTTGTTGGGATTTTAATATAGGACAAGAACTATGGTATAGCTCCTGAGTTGCCTTTCTCTAAGCGGAAGGTCTCCTTCCATTTGTTAGGAGGCCTTTGATACAGCAGAGGCTCCTGCTGGCAAAAGATGTTGGGAATATTCACCTCTTCCCTCACTCATCTCTGCAGACCCCATTCACTATGTCTGGCATCAGCCTTCCCCAACATTATGTCCTCCAGATGTTCTGGATTCACAGCACCCCAAACCAGCAAAGTCCATAGCGGTGGTGGTGATTAATTATTACATTTGTCAGTCACTTTATACAAAAGAAAAAAGGATAAAGGTAACACTGATCTGGGATCAGAGGAGCTATAGTCCAAAACATCAAGGATGTCTGTGTGTGTGTTCCAAGTTAGTTTGTTTATCTAAACCACCTATCAGTTGCGTCTTATAAAGCCTCTCAAAGCAATGTCACAATACCATAAAAAATTATCTAAAGCAACTGCATCTATGAAAGCAGTTTAAAAACATTATATATTAAAAAAAAATCCAGTTAAAACAATTAAAGATATGATTGCAGGAGATTGTCCTACATGGTTCAGGGGTGTCCCCACAACCCTCAAGTGCAACCTTTGTGGGGAGGTGAACGGGGGTTTCAGGGAAGGGGGGCTGGCAAAAAGTGCCCTCTCCCTTCCATCACTGGGCACATCCAATGAATGGCGCACTGCTCAACAAGCCTCATGAGGAACAGTTGAGGGAGTTGGGTATGTTTAGCTTGGAAAAAAGAGGAGACCGAGAGGAGATATGATAGCCATCTTCAAATATCTAAAGGGCTATTACATGGAAGATGGAGCAAGCTTGTTTTCTCCAGAAGAACTTTCTAATGGCAAGAGCCTGTTATAAACAGTGGAACGGACTCCCTTGGAAGGTTGTGGACTCTCCTTCCTTGGAGGTTTTTAAGCAGAGTTTGGATGGCCATCTGTCAAGGATGCTTTAATTGAGATTCCTGCACTGCAGGGGGCAGGACTAGATGACCCTGGGAGGGTGCCTTCCAACTCTACAGTTTTATTATTCTGGGTATTCTATGAAACTTCCTTTGCTTTGGGAGATATTGTATGGCCTGGCAGAGTGGCAATAATTATATATGTTAATTATGCCTAATATGTATTTAAAAGCTATTGAACGTTGGCATAAATAACCACCACCGATCAATTGTATCTGACAGCAAGCCTTGATTAGATTAACTATATGTTATTTCTGCCAGTCAGTGCAAACATCCACTTGATATTCCAATCCAGCTAAGGTCTGTGCATTTAAAGCCTTCTATAACCATGTTTCTTACTGCAGACAAAAAAGTAATACTTGCATGAGATGTGGAAAAGAAAATCAGAACTGTACAGACAGAGCCCCAGTCGGATTGTTGTTAAAAGTGGTGGTCGACTCTTTGGAGGGTGGGGTGGGGAGCAGTGGGTTTAGTGCCCTCACTGACAGGGCCGTCTTAAGTAAATCCGGCGCCCTGGCACGAAGATCCCTCCGGTGCCCCTCATGCTCTGCCGGGCAGGGCCAGGTGCGGCGGAAAGCCGGAGGGCGCGGAGGGGCGGGTGGGGACACTGCCAGCTGTGCTCCACCTCTGCCTCCATCTGCTCGGCCAAAGCGGCGGCGCGGCACTGCCATCCAGGGAGCCCTGGCTGCAGTGCCGATGGGAGGCTCACCGACAGCCTCCCCGTGTCCGCAGCCCGAGAAGAGGTGGGCGAGAGCAGTGCTGCCAGCGGGGCTGGAGGGTGCAGGCACTCTCCTCAGGCCGTGGCCCTGTGGCACCTTACGCCAGTAGCCTCAATGGCTAAGACATCCCTGCTCACTGATTATCTGTTTGGTACTGAACATGTCCTGTATTGGCCACTATATAGTACAGAGGTGGATAATCTATGGCCCTCCAGACATTTTGGGACTTTAGATCCATTAGACCCAACCAGGATGATGAGAATTGGAGTCCGACTACATCTGGGCAGGAGGGGCATTGCTGCTGCTTTAGTAGAGCCAAACTTGTGCCAATCCTGACTTCATTGTCAGCCTCCCCACACTGCCCCACTAAGTGGAAGCAGCTCTCTTTTCAGGAGGGAAGCAGGCCAACATCTGCCCCTCTTTGCCATCCACTCCTGCATTGGTGGGGAGGGGACCACAAATTAGATACACATAGAATGGAGGGCCCAGCATTTTGCTGCATCAGTGCCCAACACAGTATACATTTGTACAACAGGCCTGGGGCCTTTATCATCTTAGAACTTTTAGTTACACAAAACTACTTCTGCCATGATATGCTTTGAGCTTTTAACTCCTGTCTTCCATTGGTGGCTGCCTGTGGCTGATGGAGGCCACCAAGTTTGCATAGGCTGGTAAGAAAAAGTTTACTTCATCAAAATCCTGCCAGAGATCCGGAAACTTTTCATTCCTTTTATTTTCTCTGACAACACTGGAGGAGTTTTGGCATTATTAATGCTTTCACAGGAGCACCTTTGTTCTTTACAAATCATCTGTTGCACAAAAGTGGAGGCTGTTTGTTTTCAATTATTCATCATAGCATACATGCTTTACGTTTCACTGTTAAATAGAACCAACAAAGCTGCACTAATTCTTCTGCAAAAGAAACTTGAGAGGCATTGCTTTTCAGGTGTCTCTCATTGTGGGCGGCATCTTGCATTGCTTTTTCTTTCACAAAGATGCCCTGTCTTCTCTCAATGCCTGGAAATGCCCATTTCATTGTAACTTTCAACCACCTGAGATTTCTTCAATGCCGAACAGATATTTCCTTACATAAGGGCAGCTCTACACTTCACATGACAAACACAGTTGCTAGGCTGGTCATTTCCACAGCAGAATCACGAAAGTTCTCTCCGGGTGTTCTGAATTTGTATGTGTGGTGGATGGGAGACACCATGTGACCTGGCCCAGATCTGAGCAGGAAGGTCTGAAGAGGGATTGTGAGAACAACCAGTAGATTGTCCCTCTGATGGGAAACACTGCTCATGTCTGTACTGCACATTTATAGCAGTATCATACCACTTCAGGAGGTATGACAGGCAAAAACCTGGACTTCCTTGTAAGCAGGGGTCCTGGAATTGAATTTTGTTTTTGAGCAGAGCGACCCTGACTAATTCCCAGCAAGTCCACTCCAGGTGTTATCCAGGACTAAGACGACAGAGTATATCCCAGAAGATGAAATGGGACATGGTTTGGCCTGGTCATATGCATGCATGGAAAAACTGGTGCTTATTGACCCTGTATAAAAGGATGGTGGTCATTAGGTGGTCATCCATTGACTCAGATGTTACAGGAACCCCTTCAATCAGAAAGTCACTTTGCAACCTGGGTCATTGGAATGCACATCACCTCATTTTCTTTAAGTGCATCCCAAGTGACTGTTTGTTAGGAATCAGTGCTGGAATCACTCGGCTTCTCCAGCCCTTTGGAACTGAAGTTATTCTAAGAGATAAGTGATTACATGTTAGATAGAAAGCTTCCACATAGTCTGTATCTCCAGATCAAACAGTATTATGAAAGCAGGATATTAAGTCGTTCTGTCTAGATCTTTAACTTCGTTCACAGGAGTAAGTGTGAACAGATCATTTATCCTCTAAAATGCACACAGTGTTGACACTAAAAGATAATAACTACTGCACAATCGAAGAATAAAAAAAATGAGACAAGTATCTGATGTGGATGAATGTGTTTATGTGCAGAGAGGGTGTATTTCTCCTCTACTGATGTTCTCACTAGCAAAAATTATATTTAATTTAGGGAGCTAAGAAATCTCTCTGGTGAAAGGGCAGGGGAAAAGATAAACAGTCTCACACTTCTGTTGACTCTGCTGAGTAATTAAAACAGAGAGAATATTGTCCTCATGATCAGCCTTGAGATAATGGGAAATACTAACATTTAAGTTCATCAATCTATTATACCAACAATACCAAAATTTCAGACACGTTGTTGTTGTTTAGTCGTTTAGTCATGTCCGACTCTTCTCACAGATAAATAATGGCTATTTCAACATTGTGAATAATGGCATTTATTTTTATTCAGTCTATTTCTCCCTGAGAAATACAAATCCTTAAAGTGCATGTGGGGCCTCACAGTTTGCTATGACTCTTACATTTATATACATTGCTCCATATAGAAAGGAGAAGGCAAGAACAGACCCGGTCAAAGGTCCATCTAATCTACCATCTTGGCCACCTGTAAAGTCTGATCTAGTTGAGATTGCTGCATTCCAAGGGGTTGGATTAGATGATCCTCAGGAACCCTTCCAACTCTACCATTCTATGATCCCCACAAGTCCTGAGGCTACATCAAACCTTCCTGCACTTTGTTCCCCTTAGATACTTCCTGACACACTGTTTATCATCGTGATAGAGAGACTATAAACTGATTTCAGGTAGTATGCCTGGCATTTCTGAATTTGGCCCTTATCAGTCGTGCTCCTGAAAGCTCATTTCTTTCTTTCTTTTCGAGCTACAAACCAAGAGCTAGCTAATCTCTTTAACAACAATACCATCTCTAAACCCCTGATAATGAAATAGAAGCGGTTAACTTCGACAGGTTTTACAGCCTATTTCATTTCTTTTCCAGAGAAACTTTTAAAAGAAGAAACTGCAAGAAAGCAGGGCTGTAATATTGCTATTCTCCTTGTTTTGAGGAACATCTTTATATGCGCAATAAAAACTGGCATCAACCTCTAGGGGATTGTTCAGCTAAAAGCTTCCTACAGCCCTTCTACCTTATTATAAAGTAATAACATTCACCCCCACCCCGGCCAAGAATGAAAAAGAAGTTTTCATAATCCGCTGCAAACTAGTTCCCTGCAAATCCTTTCTGTTCATTCTGGGATGGCATTATGTGATGGGTACTGTATATTGTTCTTTCTGAAATTTCCTTACTCAGCAAAGGGTTATTACCATTGCTAGATTAGCTTAATTTCTTAATTACTTTGTGTGTTAAACTCTGTTTCTGTGAGGGCAATCTTATTGCTTTTGTTCATGCGAGATAAAGCTTTCAAGCCCCCCCCTTGCTTTTAGCTAAGCGTATGATTTCATAGGGTGTACCCCCCTTTTTTTTGTTTAAACAGAAGCTCAAAAACAGAGCTAAATTCTAAGGTTTCAATATAATCATTCAAATTCTGACTTCAGGAAAGCTGATTTTCTGTGTTTGATCTGAGCATTTCAGTTCATGCCACTGAATACCCACTGAGCTAGGACCGGCACAGCAAATTCTCTCTGGTGGCACCTAGATTACAGAACTCCCTCTTCTCTGAGACCCAACCGGCCCTCTCGTTAATTGAATTTGAAGGGTTATTGCTTCTGCTGCTGCACTTTCAGGCAGTTCCCTGTCCCCCTTATTTTTATGTCCCAACCCTGTTTTGTGAAGTTTTGATTCTGTTCCTTCTTTCATGTTGTTGTGGTGCTGGTGCTGGTGGAGGTGATTGTATTGCAGGCTGCTTTTGTTCATGCTGGCATGTCTTGATGCTCATGATGCCGGTCTGTGGTCCATATGCGACCCTAAAGATGAGACAAAAATATTCAAAATAGATAAGTTGCATGTAATGGTTGACACACATTCCCCAGTGTCAGCAGGGGCTGATGGGAGTTGTAGTCCAAAAATATCTGAAGGGCACAAGACTTGAGAAGGGTGTCCTGAGGTGATCTCCACCTGCGAGGTGCTGTGGACATGCTGGGAGGACTAGTACCCTGTGTATAAAACTTTCTCGTTTTCTTTTCTTCCCAAAATGGCAACCTCTATGTCCTAAGACAGTGCTCACTGGAAGGACAGATCCTAAAGTTGAGGCTCCAGTACTTTGACCACCTCATGAGAAGAGAAGACTCCCTAGAAAAGACCCTGATGTTGGGAAAGATGGAGGGCACAAGGAGAAGGGGACCACAGAGGGTGAGATGGTTGGACAGTGTTCTCGAAGCAACTAGCATGAGTTTGGCCAAACTGCGGGAGGCAGTGAAGGACAGGCGTGCCTGGTGTGCTCTAGTCCATGGGGTCACGAAGAGTCGGACACAACTGAACGACTGAACAACAACATGTCCTAAGAAATTTTCACATAGCAGTCTTTTCTACTTAAGTGCAAGAACGCTTGGCTAATGCTTACAGAAGATACCCACCCTTCTTTTTTTCGCAAAAAGACATCTTGTAAAAACACTGGAACATACATTTTGCATTTGGTCCCTGTGGGCTGTATTTCTCTCTCACTTTTGGAAAGGCCCAGTGCGTTTCCGCGAAGGGCATAGCCAATATTTTCTAGAACAAAGGAGAGGAATCATTTTGCTCTCACCAAACTATAAGCCGCTCAGGCAGCAAATTACAAATGTCTGAGCCGGCACTGTTATTTAGATGTACATACTGGATGTTCTATTCATCCATCATTGCTAACTCATGGCAGGGAGTTATATATAACATACTTTCTCTATCACCTCCCACCTTCTGCTCGGAATTGCCAAAGTGAAAAGCCTTGATAGCTCTTTTCTCTCCCCCGTACTCTAACTGGATAACAATGTGAATGCCATTGATTTTTTTTTCTAGGATTCTTATTGATTTTTTTTTTCTGGCTAGGAAAGGTTACAGGTCAGTTAGTTTTTAGAAAATGCATAAGTTGAAAAGTGGCGCAGCGATCCCTTTTGGAGTGACTCCATTAGGTAGCCCCTAGCACTTGACTAGGGATTGCATAATGCGCACACTCCAGGCAGCCCACGCTCACTAACAGCAGATCAGGGGGCAAACCTGTGTCTAGACTGCACCACTTCAGACTGCAGGTGGGGATGAATGAATACTCCATACCAAAAAAAAAAAAAAGCATAGCAAAATAGATGTCAGGAAGAAGGGTTCTATCATTAGAGTTGTATGAGATTAAAAGGAACAGTACTCAAACCTTCCACTTCTCCTCTGCAAGGTCACCCCTCCTGAAAGTGCTTTGCAATGGAAAATGGTCTCTTGGACTCTCATTGCGATCAGCTTTGGGTTAACATGTAGTTTGGCACTCTATGCAGTGATAAATGCTCCAAATATGCACTGTCACTTTTTGACAAGGTGGAAATACCCTCAGAAATGCCAGAGACAAGGGGGAAGGGGGTGTTTAGTTTGTCATTTTTCTTTTTTCAATACGTAACTGAAAGTGCTCTTTTGTGCAATTATAAAACTAATTTTTAAAAGAAAAGAAAGAAGCGATAAAAACAGCAGAGGTAGCTTTCCCCCAAAATCTGCTCCTTTCCCTCTATTCTTCCAGCTGCTTCCTCTCCTCACCTTTTGTACCTGCCCCTGTTACACCCCTGCACCAACTGTACTTGAAGCTGACATTTAAAGCTAGTTTCCAGCTCCACCCCTTATCTACCTTCATTGGCACTACCTAGGCTTCCTTGCACCTATGTAACGGGTGTCTGTGAGCTCACGGCTCTCTAATGTGGCAGTGAAGTAGATATCAGCATATCTTCAGCATGCATGCAACCATCTAGGAGTTGAATTCAACTAGGTCTGTCAAACAGTCACACTTGAGATGATTGAGGTGGTAGGTTAGTCAGCAGGCCTCAATTCTTAGCTAATTATCCCACCAAGTTTATATGGAAGAAGGTGATTATTGAGGTCTGCTTAGTCCTCATTGTCATCTGAACCAAGGCTTATTTATGTGGCCAAAACCAGCACTTGGACCTCTCAGGTCCCAGAATTTCCCCCACATCTCCTCTGAATGTGCCCCAGACAGCTGGTACCCAATATTATAACTTCCCACAAGCTCCACAATTTAGAATCATTGCAGGGCATTGTGGGAAATTTAAGTGGTATCTCGGCTGAATCCAAGTGCTGCTGCAGGCACCACCGCCAAGAAAACATGTCATAGCCTGCTGAAGTAGAAGAGTGCCACAAGAGGCACTTTGCTAGGCACCCCTCAGGCTGCAGCTAAGGTGGTTGTGTGTTCTACTTTAAAGAGAACTGTCCTGTATTCAAAAGGCTGTCCAGTCCATGTCTGCTTTAAAGATAATGAACTGCAAGAAAGGAAAGCAGGAAGGGCACTGAAGCTGCACATTAACAATTAAATAAAAAAAAGGGAGTCATTGGACAGTTCAGGAAATCAAATAGAAAGGTTGCAAGGACTCAGGCCAGGATGGCAATAAACAGTGGTTTCCTCTATTTGTTGTTTAAAGTATGAAACAAATTCCAGTTGCAATGATTTTTAACTCCAGGACAAGGCTCTGTTTCGTTTATTCTTCATCAGCTGGAACAATAAAGAATCTCAAATTAAACTTATATCTTCTGACATTATTATCTATTTAGTCATTTATATCAAGACAATTGTGTAACAAGCATTCCGACATCTAGAGAAAATTACCTCCTTAATCCAACGTGGATATTCACAGAAAACATTAACTGCAGCATTACGAAGAGTGGACAAGAACAGCAGACAGGACTTATTCAAATCGCGCATGAACAAGGAGAATACCAACCGTATTACATCCACTCTACAGTACACACCTCGCACATCTTTGATAAAAGCCATCATCTATAAACATTGGTCTTTACTGTCCAACATTCCGGGATGTGAAAAAACCACCACTCTTTGGCCTCAGAAGAACACAGTCTTTTAAAGACTCTCTGGTGAAATCTGATATGCTCCCAAAAACTTTACCTACAAGATTTCCCTGTAGGCCATTACATCTGGAATTTGTTTCATACTTTAAACAACAAATAGAGGAAACCACTGTTTATTGCCGTCCTGGCCTGAGTCCTTGCACATTAACAATTGGCAACTGGACAGTAGACTGTCCAGGAACACAGCCTCACCTGGTCTTAGTCTCCCTCTCTATTTATTTATTTAACTTGCATTCCATTTTTTATTCCAAAAGAAATCTCTAACTGATTTGCATATCCCCAAAGAGCTGGGGTGAGTTGTATTTCTATAGAATTTTTAAAGTATGGCTCATTGATCATCTGCTGGTGTACTGTTATTTTAACTGTATTATTTTGATATTTATTACAATTTCCTTGTCTCCTTTTCCAAATATTGCTTTTGTTGTTATCTTGTAATGAATATTGTAGAGCATTACGTGAACCACTTAAGAGATGACTTTTGATGAAGTGATATATAAATCTTGCGAATTAATTAATGGTGTCCATTTTATACTTGGCAGGGGGGGTGTATCCTGCACAGCACTCTGAAATTTTATAATGGGAACAGTTTATAAACATTTTACAAGAAATAAATGAATGTCAAAATGACAATAACGTCTACATTTGCATTTATACCTAACAATTTAACATATGCAAATGGTAGGCATATATGTATCTTTTGCTCTCTTTGCGGTGATGTGTCTTTTCCGGCAATGATGATGTGGCTATCTTGCCTGGAGCTCAACCTGCCTAGGTATCTGTAACCGCATTGCTTCAAACTACGGTAATCTGTTGTTATCATTGCCTCTCCCTTTCATATATGGTATCCCCTTCCTTGTCATAATGGCAATCGCAATTACTTTTCCTCCTCCTCCTTCCAAATCACCATGTGGAGTTAGAACGCTATTTCAATAAAACCATGCATAGCAATAATAATAGCAAAAACGGGTTGCTTTAGCAAAATAACAGGCAGGGCTCTTTTAAAAGCAGAGTAGGAGTTTTCAGAGTAGCAGAGCTTTGCATTCTCACCAACACCACTGCTAGGAGGACTATTAAAAAAAAAATCAATGCTAGAGAACAAGAGTGAAATGGGGGGCATTCTTCAAAGAGCCCTTAATTACTGAGAACATGTGCAGCTCTGACATGTTGCATGACCCACGGAAAGTACCGGCTGGGAACTGTTGCTGTTCACAGTTGTCTTTAAAATGTGTATCAAAGAGCACTTGGTTGCTTTATTTGCATGTACAAGGCAGCTGGCTTAAATTATTTCATATAGCTGCCCAGGTAACCAATCCAGTTATGCCCAGCAATAAGAAAAGGCATCACAGCAAGATGAATAATCTGCCTGTGAAGATTGCCGCCGAGTTCAAAGCAACAGTTGGGCTGAAGTCTTAAGCATGTTTTCTAAGTTCCAGAGAACCAAGTGGGATTTATCTTGGTTTTGAGTAAACAAACTTAAAGTCAAAGTATACATTAATAGGTACATTTCATAGAATCATAGAATTGTAGAGTCAGAAGGGACCACAAGGGTCCTCTATAGTCCAACCCCCTGCAATGCAGGAATCTTTTGCCCAACGTGGGGCTTGAACCCACAACCCTGAGATTTAGAGTCTCATGTTCTACCAACAGAGTTAGATCACAGGTAGATCAAGGGGACTTAAGTTGGTCATCATGACTAACCTAAATATTATTTCTTTTAGTTTGATGTTTAAATGGGGCACAAATCCCAACATTTTATTTATTTATAAACATTTCTAGTCCACCTTGGAGGGCATATCCCATACAAGGTGGCTTACTTACATATTGCAGAAGCACAATACAACTAGACAATTTAAATGAAAGCAGTATGAAATTATTGAAAAAACACAGACCAGTTAAAAAGAAACAAAGCAGAAGAATTGATTCCAGCATTCAATAAAGGTATACATTCCAAAATAGCTTTCTAATTTAATCCCCAAGAATTGGGAAAAAATAGTTTTCTAGTATCGCTGGGGAGAATAATTCCTGGTATGATGTGTAATTTCTTTCCTAGCTCTGTATATTTTGCACAAAGATTTAGCCTTGGAAACTTTCAGCTTAATCTACTTTCCATTTAGTTACTGTGAAAATATTATAGACACCCAGGAGGTAACTTTAGGCATGGGTGTGTCTGTATAGGTTTTCTATTGAGCCTCAGATGTGCTGATCCCCAGTCACCCAAATGAAAGTCTGGGTGAACTGAAGGGCCAGAACAAGTGAGAAATAGCCTGCATGGAAGAACATTGTAAAAAAAAAAAAACAACCCACATAGTATTAAGGACAGGGGTGGGAGGAAGAGATACTATTTCATACACCTGCAGCAATTCTATTAGCACTTACAGTAATACAGCACAGAAAGTTCTTGTGTGGACATGCCCCATGGAATCCTGATTCAGTCTGAGATTCTTTCATAGAATCATAGAATTGTATCCCGGAAGGGATCCCGAGAGTAATCTAGTCCAACCTCCTGCAATGCAGGTATCTCAACTAGATAATGCATGACAGATGGCCACCCAACCTCTGCTTTAAAACTTCCAAGGAAGAAGAAGAAGAAGAAGAAGAAGAAGAGGAGGAGGAGGAGTTTGGATTTGATATCCCGCTTTTCACTACCTGAAGGAGTCTCAAAGCGGCTAACATTCTCCTTTCCCTTCCTCCCCCACAACAAACACTCTGTGAGGTGAGTGGGGCTGAGAGACTTCAAAGAAGTTTGACTAGCCCAAGGTCACCCAGCAGCTGCATGTGGAGGAGCGGAGACGCGAACCCGGTTCCCCAGATTACGAGTCTGCCACTCTTAACCACTACACCACACTGGAGAGTCCAAGGCAGCCCATTCCACTGTCAAACAGCTCTTACTGTCAGAAAGTTATTCTGTATGTTTAGCCAAGAATCTCATTTCTTGTAACTTGAATTTATCAGTACAGGGCCTACACTCCAGAGCTGGAGAAAACCAGCTTGCTCCATCTTCCATGTGACAGCCCTTTCAGTATTAAAGATGGCTATCATATCTCCCTCTCAGTCTCCTCTTATCCAGGTGAAACATACCCAGCTCCCTCAACCAATGAGGACAGCACCCATGTACATGAAGTGAGGTCAATACGGTTTAGTTTGTGTTGATGGTGGTCCCATCCCACCTTTCTATAGCTCTGCTTTTACAGCATTGGGTCCAGAGGGATCTGACCAGGCTCCTCAGCCATGCCTTGCATGGGTCCCAAATCTCCAACCATTGGTTGGTGTACTGAGCCCTGTAGATTTTGCTAATGAAAAAGTTAACCCAAAAGGTCACAACATGTGATTCAATGGATGGTAGTGGATAAACTCAAGTCTGAATCCAGAATTAGTTGAACTTAGTTCCTACTGAAATCACTGGAATTTTTCTTGTTCATTACTAACTTGTCCCATTAATTTCAATGGGTTCAGCTAACTATGTCTACTCAGTTATAGGTTCTATTGAATACAGTGGGGCTTACTTACAGGTAAGTGAGGTTAGGCCTCAGTCAGGATCCAAGCCCATGCTTCAATTTGTTACTAGCAGCCTTGTAACCTGGCATTCTAAGACACCCCCCCCAAAAAAACCCAGTGCACTTTTGAAAGGTCCGGTCCACCATCTTGACTCTCAATGTCATGCAGTTGTACCCAAACACAGACAACAACCTGCTTCTTGATTTCAGGGATCACGATGGTCATGGTTTCTTAAAAGCTGTCCTAATGCACAGCGAACATGCAAGCAGCTTTCCTAAACATATAGGACTTTTATCCTCTGTGTCTACTTTGCTGTTATTTGGAACAAATTATCCCCACAAAAGCTGTTCTTTAATCTACCTGCATTTATTTGAATTTCTCTGACCCCACATGAGTGGCCATTTATTACGTTAGGAAAACTCCTGGAACTGTGATGTCATATAATTTGTTTGTATATTGCTGGAAATGTGAATTGTGGGGGGTGCCCAGGGCTGTTCTTTAAGTCTCCTGAATTATAAGCTCCTGCCTGTGCCCATTACAGGTGATCCTAAAGTCTAACACCCCCAAAGGCAGGTGGATTATGTGTGTGTGTGTGTATAAAGTAAAGTAAAAAAAAATACAGAAGTTTATATTTGCAGGTTGCTGGTAAGAAGTTTTGACCCGATGAAGAATTTTAAATTTTCAGAATGAATTAAGCACAGGACAACATTTTGGCACTTTGAGAACGCTATCCTCAAGCCTGATGGTGATGGCAAAACAAAGTTTGCCTGGCATTGAAATTCAGCTTAGCTCGGGCTTCCTTCCGAGCTGATCTAATCACTGCTGGCCAGGCTCCTTTCTTCCACTTGCTGTTCAGTGGTAGGTCATGACAGGCAGTTGAACTGCCTGTGGTCATTGTCGCTGCTTTCTTTATTTTGCAATTTACTCCCCGACTCTTTAATTTATTTTGTCCCAATTATAATCAAAAGTTTCCTTCTCTATGACAGAGGGATGGCTTGCCAGACAACACAAAAACAGCTATCCCAGACCCACTAACAAAGTCAACTTCTCTTTCCTCATTAGTCCCTAATTTGCCATGCCACAGTTAGTTGGCAGCCGTCACTTTGCCCTCTCAAACTGCTAGGGCTCACATAGTTGGCAGTAACTGGAAGGCAAAAGATCTCACAGCAACCCTTGTCAGGGGAAATTAATGGTGAAGTACAGGCTGGGTAATCCCAGATGTATTCTCGATATTCTGACCTGTCACTATCCTTTGCCTATTAACTCGCTGCATTGTACATTATTGAGCCGCTTTTTAAAACCTGCTAAGCAGCAGGTCTGTACCTTTGCCAACACCGCTAAACAACTCTGCACAGACTGCCTGGGCTCCTCTCTTTGATAGAATCATAGAATTGGAAGGGTCCCCAATGTCATCTAATCCAACCCTTTGGCAATGCAGGGATCTCAGCTAGATCACACATGAGCAAAGGCCATCCAACCTCTGCTTAAAAACCTCCAAAAAAAGGGAGATTCCACCAACTCTGTGTTCCACTGTCAAACAGCTATTCCTGTCAGAGGTGCATATGGATCCTTATGGAGCCAAAATGGCACTAGCCAGGCACAGCAGGCATTGGGCAATTCCAAGGTTGCAGAAGTAACATAAATCTTTAGAAGAATAAACCCTAAAAGGGGGTCCCAAAAACAACCTGATGATGACTAAAGCCTGCCACAGAATACTGATGACAGCTGGGTGCAGGGAGGAAACAGAAAACTAAGTAAATGGAATGGCGTATTCTGAAATAGGGCATGGCAAAGTGAGTGGAACAGTGAACCAGACCACTCCTATATGTTTTGTTAGAACCTGGGATGAAAATACTAATGTAGGAATGTGGAGAGTTCAACTGTCATGGTCCGGGCTGGCAGCAAAGAACGTCAGGACCAGAGGCAAGTGGATAGGGCAGAGGGTCCGAGGAGCTGGGGGCCAGGGGCCGGGAAGCACGCGGTACAAGTCTCAGTCCAAGGGTCAAGGCACGAAGACGCAGTCCAAGAGGCAAGGTACATAGTTACAGTCCAAGGGTCAAGGCACGAGGTAACAACCAACGAACAAGGAGGCACACAGTGAGGCAGGGAATGCGTTGCTGTGGCAAAGAGCTGAGGAAAAAAGCTGACCTTATATCCCTGCTGGCTCCTGCCACCAGGTGCAGTGAGTTACTAAGCAGCCTCACCTGTGCAGCCACAGTGAGTTATCAAGCAGCCTCACCTGTGCAGCCGCGCCCTGCCTCCCTAGAACAAGCCGAATAGGCCCTAGTCCTGCCAAGCCCTGCTCGTCCCAGGGTCTGGCTCCAGCACGCACTCCTGACATCAACACACTAAAGAAAAATCAGAAGGGGTGCTAGTGATTTCTAAATAGGAGGCACTGGAACTCAGAACTACCAGCAAGTAAGTTTGCTGCCTTTTATGGACAGGTTGTTTCATGACAGGTAGAATTCAGGGGTGGGAAATGCTGCTCAATATTGCACCTCCTTGATGGAGAGAAGAAACCTTTCCCTTTCCATTTATTTCTTCAGCTCTTACCAAACAACAAATGAAGTGTGTGTCCATTTCATAAATACTTTCATCTCGTGGTTTCCATACATACCACAAAACACATTCAACTCCTTTGGGTGGTTTCTTCCCCGCCCCCCAATCTTTGAGAAATGGTGAAAATGGATTCTTGTTCTTCAGTTAATGCATCACCTAATTTATTGCTAGTGGAAAAAAGCAGAAGGTTTGCATTCTGCTCAGAGAGCTAAAAGCAAACTACTGTCTGCAAGATAAATGCCAAGAGATGAGGTGAGCATCAAGTGATCCACTTGGAATTCAACACTCACAGTTACCTGTGTTTCTGTTCTCCAAAAATGCCCTTTGTTTGTGGAAGGCACACTCTAAGTGCCCTGAGCTCTGAACATTTCCCTGGTCTCAAAATCCGCCCCCTCACTTTTCTATGAGAATAATGTCACACAACAAACAAGATTCTGCTGCAGCAAGGCGGCTTCTGCTTCATTTGAGTATTAGTTCATTGACTTCCTGTCTCATAGACATATTTATTACGTACCACAAGTCTCTCAAGCAACTCGAACTGCAGTTATTTTATTTATTTACAACATTTATTTCACACCCTTTTACAAAAAAAAGTCTAATTCTCTTTAAAAGCCATCTAGTTTAGTGGCTATTCGTGCCTCCTGTGGAAGTGAGTCATATAGATATGTCACACACATAACTATGTACTGCATGAAGAAGCATGTTCTTTTATCTGACCTGAATCTTCCAACATCCAGCTTCATTGGATGTCCATGACTTCAAGTGTTTTTAGAGAGGGAGAAATCACTTTTCTCTACCCACTTTCTCCACAACATGCAGACTTTTATACACTTTTCTTGTGTTGCTTCTTATTTGCCCCAAATGCTGTAACCCTTCCTCACAGGAGTTCCTCCATCCCCTTGATCATTTTGGATGCCCTTTTCAGAACCTTTCCAAACTCTACAATATCCCTTGGGATACTGGTGCCAACTCTGGGGGCCCTGGGACCCGGGAACCAACAAAAAAAAGGGTTGTAGGTGCTCGGCACCCACTCTGCGGTGCCTTGGACATGACTTCTGGGTCCTGTCTGAGGCCTCAGGGTGCCTTGGAAGTGACGTCCTAAACCTCGCAGGGCGGCCTCCAACACCACTTCTGGTTCCTCATGATACCCCATCTGAGACTCCCCGTGGAGCCTTGGAAGTAGTGTCCTAGGCCCCATGAGGTCTTGGACACAGAGTCCTAGGCCTTGCAGGTCCTTGAAAGCAGTGGTGTCCTAGGCCTCACAGGGTCCCCAATGCCACTTCTGGTTTCTTGCAAGGAACCAGAAGTGATGTCACAGGTTCCTCACAAGTTCCTCAAGGTCCTGTCTGAGGCCTCAAGGGGCCTTGGAATCAGCGTCCTAGGCCTCACAGGACCTTTGACATCACTTCTGGGGGCCATGTAACGTGATGGCATGGCGTGACATTATGTCGGCGCCGCTGGGCACCCATGATCTGGGGCCCAAGTTGGCACCCCTGCCTTTGGAGGTGCGGCAACTAGAATTTTGCAAGGTGTTCCAAATGCCACAGATTTGTATAATGGTATAATGTACTAGAACATTATTGTGTAACAGCATTATTGGATAATGGCATTCAATGGATGAGGTTGGGGATTCAGAATCAGAAGGGAAATTGCCCTGAGGACCAGTCCCAGTAGCACTTCCACAAGTTGAAGCTATGGTGCCCCTTCAACATGAAGAGACGCTTTTTGGTGAAGGTGGGACTTCCAAGTGGGACCGACCTGCCACCCCTATATAGGGCTCAGGCTGAAGCAACACCACAGCTCTCCTTTTGCATGCAAGTCTTGCCTGTCTTACCGTGTTTGCAGTAGGACCTGCAGGTCCTTAAAGAACAAATCCACTTTCAATTGTGGGAGATCAGCTAAAAGCTGAGAAGCAAAGTAGGAAAAGGCCTGTCCTGTCTGTCGCGGGCCCTTCGCCCTGTACAGCCCACCCCCGGACGTTTTACGGTCTATGAGTGCTGCACCAACGACAAACAGTCCCCAGCTGCAGCCCTTTAAACTACTAGCTGGATCCTGCTTACTTCATTCACCACAGACGAGGATATTGTGAACTAAAAAGATGTTTATTGCGTACAAAGCTTGTGGTTGCTGATAAATAAAAGGTTGTTCAATAAGCTTATAACAGTTGTCCTATACCGGCCTAATACCTCTAAATGTTACCGGCCTAATACCTCTAATAGTTAACTAAATATCAATAACAACGTGTTTCACAATCTCTTTATCCTCTCTGCTAACATCCACCTAAGACTCTAAACTCCCAGCTCTATCTCTTGACTCACACTTCAACTCCAACTCTAACTCCCCGCACTTAACTGCCCCTGCCCACACTTCAATTCCAACTCTAACTGTAACTCTCCCTCACTGCCCACTGGGAGGGGTGTTTTATACCCAGGCTAAGCCCGCCCCTGAGGGTTCTAACTGTCAGAACACTTAACCCCTACCTGGCATGAGACTAGTTCTCCACATACCTCCCTCCTTTTTAGGTTTGTATCAGAGGAGTTACTAGCCAAAGTATCCCTCTGATACAAACAACATTTTAAACATCACTATAGACATTACATAAACAAACATTGTATAACTCTTACCTATATTACCTAACTATGGCATAATATTACATCTTCAGTAAAAGTACATATAGTTGTGAACATTATATACAATAGTTCATGCAGCATTAGGTCTTTATTGCAAGAAAAACCGTAACTGTCCATTAACCTTTGTCTTTGGGTCTTTATTATAAGGCGTCTGCGATGATGTTTAGGATCCTTTCACGCTCCTTATCGTCCTTAACCGTCGCAAGAAGTATCTTTCTCGGGGCACCAGTCTTTTCTCTGCCAAACGTGATGGGATGTAAGCTGTCTTCCCCGGCCAGATGACACAGTCCCATTCCGATCCCTGCACTCGAGGCGTCTGTAACGATTGTGGATCCCAAGCTGGGTAGAGTCCTTGTTTCTCAGGGTCAAAAGCTCTCTTAGTTCAACCTCTCCCTCCTTCAGGATCTCTGTTAACTGTTTAAGCTCGCAGACTTGTACACACATCTCCAGGTCATCATAAGCTGCATAAACACTGGTTGTCTGGCTTTTAAATGCACTGGGAACTATTTGCAGAAGTTTGTGGATATCTTCTGTTTTAGTCAGCTTGCTGAAGCTTTCTAGGCAAGCGTGATTTCTTAATGAAAGTAGGCTAACAAGCTCGGATTGCTTATTGCTCATAGCAATCTCCCTTGTTGTCAGTTCATCTTTGGTCTGTAGTGATTTATTAGTTCCCACTTCGAGCAATTTTAAGATTACTTTTGTATGCCTTTGACGTGGTAGCCCTGTTAATGCTGTGTAACTACATTCATTTTGGACATTTATTTGTGTTGCATGAGCAGCAGGGTACCCATCTTCCCACCACACAATCTCTAGTGTAGGAAACACTTTCACTTTCATAGAAAGTCGATAGGCCCCCATGCCAGCTATAACTTCCAGTACGTCTTTCTTTCTATCTTTCCAACTGATGAATGGTTTATCGTAACTATGACTAGTTGTTCTAACTGATCTCACAGATAGGTCACTGGTCATATTGCAGGTAGACACTCCTTTACCAATATCACAGGCTTTTTCAACAACGTGACTACTGTAGTCTAGATTGGGTTCATGGTTTAGTGACTGGGTTGGGTTTATCATATTCACCTGCATGACCCGCCTCCCTTCACCATGCTGAATTATATTGTTTATATCATTCATTTTTGAATTGATCTTACAAGGACCTTCCCATGTCAGTTGTAACTGGTAAGTATGGCACGTTCGACAAAATAACTTTATTTGCTTGCCCATCCCAGGCCAAAAGAAATTTTGGGACACCCTTTGTTTGGTTCTGGTGATTCCCAAGTGACCTCCAAAGATACTGCCATGTGCATGTTGTATTATCTTGGTTCTAAATTCAGTAGGTACTATCAGTTGCCTGTGGATTTCATTACCCCCTCTATTAGGCTTTAAAAGAATCTCTCTGTATAGCAACCCATTGTTGACTATAAACCGCTCCGGGCTTTCCGGGGTTAATACTGTATTCAAGGCTGTGGCTTGAAAATATTTCTGTAAATCTGTATCTAGTTTCTGCTTGGCTGCAAAACAAGCTGCTTGACTATTTGTAACTGGCACTAAACTTGTATCTTGTGTCAGTTCAACAATTGTATCAGGCCTTTCCTCCTGAGGTGACTGTCGCAGTTTTTGTGCCCTAGTAATCACAAATGCACTCTGTACATGGTCAAGTAGATCCCACCCAATTAACATTGGAGCTGGGATTTCTGGTGAAACTGCTACTTGCCATTTTCCAGACCATTGTTTATATGTCAGATTAACTAATGCGACTGGCAAGATTTCTGGCTGTTTTGATATTCCTTTTAAACTGATTGTTTTGCCTTTAATAAAGTCTTCTGGCTTTAATAAATCAGGATGTACAATACTAATCTGAGACCCTGTGTCTTTTAAGCCTTTATATTGTTTACCATTCACCCAAATTTCTTCTCCTGTTTTGTGTAATAGCATGTCATCTTGTTGAATTATATAGCACCTCACAACTTGGGCCACTGGTAACTCATCAGCCTGTTCTCTAGACTGGGCCTCGGTTGCCGTGGCAACCATGTTGGCAGTTGGCTCTGTCTCCACAGTTTGGACACAATATGTCTGCTTCTGAGGGATAGTATTTGCACTCCTAGTTCTGAGTTCAGTTCTACAGTCCACCTGTCGATGGCCTTTTCTCCCACATTGCCAACAGATTAATTCAGGCCTTTTACCCTCACTATATTTATTTACTTTTCCCTCAGTCCCCCCCGTTGTCATAGGCGTGTTATGGGGAACATTTTCATTGGCGGGAAAAATTTTCTTGGCAGTTTCTGTGGTAAACTTTGTGGGCTGTTGCATTCTCTTAAACTTATTTGTTTCCCACTGTTTGTCCTTATATTTTGGGGCATCATAAGCGTGTTCTCGGATTTCATTTATTTCATCTGCCAGATTAGCAGCTTCCCGGATGGTTTTAGGTCGTCTTTCTTTAATTAAATACTTCAGATGGGTATTAATCGTGTCATAAAATTGTTCTAATGCGAACACCTCTTTTATTTTCGCCACAGAAACAGCACCCTCCTGTTCTAGCCACTTGTTTAAATAATTTGTAGTTTTAGCTCCTAGTTGAGCAAATGTTTCCTCACGCACTTTTTTTATTGTTCTAAACTTTTGTCTCAGTTGTTCTGCAGTAATTCCGAATCTAACATAAACCAACTGTTTAAATGCTTCAAAATCTTTGGATTGATCAGATGGCATTTGAGAATAAATCTCTGTTAATGTTCCACTAATACGAGCTCTCAGTATTTGCATTTTCTCCTCATCTTTTACTTCAAAATCTTCGCAAGCCCTCTCAAAAGAAATGATAAATGCTTCAGGGTCGTCTTTATCTCTGAAGTCAGGGAATCTTTTTAAATCCACCCTGCTAGGATTTTGTGTGGAACTATTGTTGTTGTTTCTATTTTCTACAGCTGATAATTCAAGTCTTTTCATTTCTAATAAATATTCTCTTTCCTCCCTTTCTCTTTCTCTCTCAATAGTTAAGGTCATTTCTTTCTCTTTCAGTTCTCTCTCTTTTGCCTCAGCTTGTAATTTTAATTCTCTCTCTTTTGCCTCAGCTTGTAACTTTAAGGTCATTTCTTTCTCTTTCAGTGCTATTGCCTCTCTCTCTCTCTCTCTTTCAATATTTAAAGTCATTTCTTTCTCTTTCAGTGCCATTGCCTCTCTTTCTCTTTCAATATCTAGCTTTGCTAGTTCGATTTTCAAATTAAATTCCTTCTCAAGTTTCCATTTTTCAAATTCCTCTGAGGCTTTAAAACTAGTCCCCTCAGCAGGATTTTTGTTAACTGTTTCAGTACTGGTTTCCTCAATCTGGGAAACCCCATTTTCTTCTTCAGAGCTTTCTACTTGTGAGTCCCTAAGAGCTGTTTTAGTCTTTCTAGGTGGCATTTTCTATTTATTTGGTGGTATTATTTCTGTACTTAAATCAAGGATGTTTCAGTTAAACTATTTCTTCAGGCTCAGTTTCCACAGTTTAGGTCCAAAGTCACGCCTAAAGTTACCTCAGTGCACTTTGTCCAGCGTACTTTTCCGACCTCTCACTATAAACCTTTCTGCCTGAAATAGTTTCAAACGCAAAGTATCTTTGTAACTCTCTCACAATCTCACAGTCTTAGGCGCTATCACACCACACCCTAGGGCCAGGTAATTCCTCTCTGAATTCCCCTTCTCCCTTTCCAGGTGTATGCGATCCCCTTCCTGACTAGATTGTAGAGTCTCACTGAAGTTTGCTTAAATCCTCTTTAAGCCTCACACTTCACACAATGCGTCTCCCTTAAATCCTCCTTGTACCTTGGCACTTCTTGCCAACACTTTAGATCTTTGATCTCAATGTGACCACCACTTTATGACAATCTTTCGTCCCGACGCTGCCACCACTTTAATGTCGCGGGCCCTTCGCCCTGTACAGCCCACCCCCGGACGTTTTACGGTCTATGAGTGCTGCACCAATGACAAACAGTCCCCAGCTGCAGCCCTTTAAACTACTAGCTGGATCCTGCTTACTTCATTCACCACAGACGAGGATATTGTGAACTAAAAAGATGTTTATTGCGTACAAAGCTTGTGGTTGCTGATAAATAAAAGGTTGTTCAATAAGCTTATAACAGTTGTCCTATACCGGCCTAATACCTCTAAATGTTACCGGCCTAATACCTCTAATAGTTAACTAAATATCAATAACAACGTGTTTCACAATCTCTTTATCCTCTCTGCTAACATCCACCTAAGACTCTAAACTCCCAGCTCTATCTCTTGACTCACACTTCAACTCCAACTCTAACTCCCCGCACTTAACTGCCCCTGCCCACACTTCAATTCCAACTCTAACTGTAACTCTCCCTCACTGCCCACTGGGAGGGGTGTTTTATACCCAGGCTAAGCCCGCCCCTGAGGGTTCTAACTGTCAGAACACTTAACCCCTACCTGGCATGAGGCTAGTTCTCCACACTGTCTGCTAGAAATATGGAGCTATTAACTTTTGATTAAAAAAAGAAAATTGCAAGTTGCTCTTTTGCAATTTCCTAATTGCTCACACATAGAGCCAGTTTCTTTTAAATAATAATCTTCAGCTGAGCATCTCACTTTTTGTGGAGATTAGCTCCAAGAAGACGTAAAGGAATATAGTTGCACCCACGATGCTTCAGCTATGTGATGCTGATTATTTTGAATGCCCACTTATTTATATTAAAACCTCTCAAGGAATAAGTAGCAGAAACAAGTATGAGGAGCTGCTGAAAGTAGGACACAGTGGGCAGGGAGGTTGAAAGATACTCGGAGTCGAGTGTGAATTTCATGCTCTTTATTCAGCTCATAGTAGTGAGGAATGCAGTTCCCCCAAAATGTTTGCTTTATATACACTATTTACACAATGGGCCCCACGTGATTGGCTAATTCCGGGATACTCCTGTATGCCAATCGGAATGCGGATTCACTTCCACCTGGAGCTGGATTGGGTGGCTCCTGCAGACCAATCAGACTGCTGCAATCTCAATCCTATTGTTCTGGGACCAGTCAGACTGCTGCAATCTCAATCCTATTGTTCTGGGACCAGTCAGACTGCTGCAATCTCAATCCTATTGTTCTGGGACCAGTCAGACTGCTGCAATCTCAATCCTATTGTTCTAGGACCAATCAGCCTGCTGCAGTTTGGATCCTATTCAACTCAGTACATAACAGAGGTGAAGCAAATGGAGGGAAAGCTTTACTATTTGCACTACAGTGGTACCTCTGGTTACGTACTTAGTTCGTTCCGCAGGACCGTTCTTAACCTGAAACTGTTCTTAACCTGAAGCACCACTTTAACTAATGGGACCTCCCGCTGCCACTGCGCCACCAGAGCACAATTTCTGTTCTTATCCTGAAGCATTATTTCTGGGTTTGCGGAGTATGTAACCTGAAGCGTATGTAACCTGAAGCGTATGTAACCTGAGGTACCACGGTATTTATTTGCTTATTGGCTAAATTGTTAAATTTAGCAATCGCCAAATTCTGCCACAAGGTACCTGTAGTAATGTACAAATGTGTGAGAAAAAACCCATAAAGGTATTTTTTAAGGAACTGTGAAAACCACAGAAGGTATAATAAATAAATAAATGTACAGCAACAGAATACTATCATATATGTATTGAGCATCTAGAAAGTATCACCGGTAAATATTTTCACCTAGAGCCTAAGGTCCACTCATGAAGTGGCTTGACTGACCTCCTTGGGTAGCCATTTCCAGAGATGTGGTGGCTGTGAAAGAGGGAGGAGATTTTCATTTTTAAGCACACCAACCCATTTCCTAGACTAGTACATGGACTGGAACAAATTTAACACTCCTGTGAATTTTGCAGTACAGTTCTTGGATCAAAAGATGTGCCAAAACGTGTAAAGAAGCACATCTTTTGTGATAAAATAATTTTAGAAATGCCTGCTTCAAGATAAAATGCATATCTAAAGCTGTATTTTATACCTATTTTACATATGAGTTTAAAATGCTTATTCAAATGTGTAAAGAAGTACATGTTTGGGGATAAAATATATTTAGAAATATGTACATTGAGATAAAATAAACATTTAAATGTGTATTTTGCGGTGAAATATGTGTCAAAGTATACCTTTGAATATGAAATTAACTGTGAATTTTCATATGTGTTTTATTTACTAAAACAATCCACAGATGAATGCAAAAAAATGGTACACAAAGGACTTAAGAATAAAGACATGCAAAACCGACGCAGACCAGAAACAGAATGATCCACCCATACCTAGTAGATATCGCCGAGAATATCTCACCTCAAGCCCCACAGTTTTTCACACAAACCAAAAATGTCTCCCCAAGCAAAGCTTCTTCTCAGAAAAGATGCTCCTGACTATCAGCTAATGCAGGAGTACAGTGCAGCTTTCACGAGCCTTCTGCAACCTCTCTTCAGAACTCGACACATTCCACACAGGTCTGCCCTACATAGAAAACTTTTCAGTAACTGATATGGGAAGCAAAGGCCAGGTCTGTTACTAGTATGTGCATTTGGGTGTCTGTATAATATACTCGAAGGATCGAAATTGCAAATGCAAGTGACAAACCAGGGCAAACTGAAAAGCCTTAGTTATATTAAATCGCAGTTAACAAATGTGGTGCCCTGCAGGTGTTTTGGAGCACAACCATCCTGGTCGAATCATGAACTCCAAACAGAATCAGGCTTCCTTCTCCCCCCTGTCCCAGCTCACTTCATGTTTACTCAGGGTTTCAAACCTGATTAAACATGTGGTCAGAAGAGGGGAAGGAGGAGGTGCAGGTAAGCTGCCTGTACCTCATTCTCCCCTCCCCCTGACCACAGATTTAATTCAGGTTTAATTTAATGCAGGACATCCAATTTGGGGCCTGGATCACATCGGGTCAGCCCCAGATCATTCCCTTGTCAAATCGGGCCCTCTCCAAAGCACCGGATCAGGCCTAGATTCGGGAAAGGGAGTGTGCACAGCCCAATTCCGGACTCCTGACTCCCACCATCCCTGGCTGTTGATCACGCTAGCTGAGGCTGATGGGAGTTGTAGTCTACCACATCTGGAGGTCATTGTGTTTTTTATCGTGAGCTAAACCATCTTCATGTAGTGAGGGAAGGAGTCAATGCCTTTAACAAAGCATATGACTTTGATCTGACTGTGCAAAATGGCGTTGTGCCAGTTTGCTTGTCTCCTTCCACAGCTAAGAGCAGAGTCAGTGCCTTATAATTAAAACTATTGATCAGTATGTTCACATTGTATATAGCGCCTATTATCGCTTAACTATTTTACCGATTTTGTTCACATTTCACTGCAACGTTTTCATCCCCTGCTTAAATTTCTGCACAGAGCTCTGTTCTGTTGCCACATTAGCCCAAGAAAATGAGAAAAGCCATAAGGACATAGGCCTGGAGATGCAGCAGGAGCAATATTTATAGCCATTGCGTTTTAAAGCACTAGAAGGAACCATGACTATTCATTTACATTTTCCTCATGCATATTAGATATATATGTGGTGGAATCTCTGCTCAAATGCCCAGCTGGGTTCTGCTTCTTTTTTGAATGCAGGTAATGAGGGCAAGTTAGAAAAAAATATTAGGGTTAATGCTTGACCTTTAGGGAAAAATGTCAAATGTTTGCGATGGAAATGTTATTGAGAATGAAAATGATTACTCTTTGGTAAATGGTGACCTTTTGGTAAACTGGGTCATTTTAAAAAGTTTCACTCTGTAAATACACCTATCACTTATTCTTGAAGAAATATATTTCTAAATGTTGCAGGGTTTTCTAAGGACCTTTAGTCTTACAGTTCCATAACCTTTAACCTCCTAGAATTGTTCTAAGGAAGTTCTCCATTTTCTTCAGGAGAGCCTGCAGAAATGTGAGACTGCAATCGCACCCGCAACCACCTTTAGCTGCATGGTTTCTCTGACTGCTTTTTCCACAAAACTAACCTCACACGCTCTGAGCTTTTGGTCCCTGTCATCAAGGCTGTGGACATCTTTGGAACGCCTAAGAACAAAGGTTTTCCTGATTAAAAAGTGGAGCTTCTCTAGCCGAGGAACCCTTTTGGCTCTGTAGTCCAGATCCTTATCAGGAGCTGCCTTGTGATACAAATTTAACAGGTGGACAGAGCCACCCACAAATGACCTCAGGTGATGTGGTGCCTTGAAGTCCCAATGCTGGGGTTTCAAAGCACGTAGCAGGCAGCAAGGCAAGTTGCCCTTGCTTCGTTTCAGCAGCTGTTCTGCTATAAACCCCAGCAATAAGCAAGCATGCTTGTTTTCCTGCAGTAAGGCTTTCTTTTTTCTGTAAAGTTATGATGATGATGTGTAGAGCAAGACTGAGTGCTTATTGTTAAAGGATAAAATAAAGAGATAAAGAGATCGGGGTGGGGGTGGGGGGAGGAATCTACCCAAAGTTACCCTTTACTCTTTTAAAGCACTGACTAGGCTCACAATATAGCAGTTCTTTTCCTCCTTTTTCTTGAGTATTTGATGGCAACAGATGAAAACAGCCTCATGGGACCAGAACACTGCTGTGCACACTGCACTTAGCTGGCTGCTCCCTAGGCTGTAACTCAGGCCTAATTTCTGATCTTCCCAATGTGCGCAGCACAGCGTGAGGCCTATTCAGAGTTTCTGGGAAGGAAAATCAACCCAGCAACCAGTAAAAAAAGAAAAGCCAAGTGCTTTCCACAATTAGTTTCCAATCATTTAGTTAGCCCCTTATATAGCAACCAGTTAAAATGTTTTCCCGTGATTGTCCATCAGGAAGGAAAATCTAAAGGCCAGGAACAAGACTAGACTTAATTGGGGGGGGGGGACAGGATCCACACTGGCATACCCTCCAACATTCCTCCGATGAAAATAGGAACGTGTCATTCCATAATGATAATTTTATGATTTATACCCTGAGCATCTTACTGGGTTGCCCCAGTCATTCTGGGCAGCTTCCAACATATATAATAACATAATGAAACATTAAACATTTTTTTAAAAACCTTCCCTATACAGGATTGCCTTCAGATGGCTCGGGGGTCAGATAACTCCATACCTTCCAACATTTCTCCAATGAAAATAGGGACATCCTAAGGGAAAGTGGGACATTCCCAGATCAAATCAGAAACCGGGATAGCTTCTCTAAATCAGGGATGTCCCTGGAAAATAGGGACACTTGGAGGGTCTGCACTAGTTTTTGATTTTTTTGTTATAGCATAATCTGTTTTGTTTGTTTATACCTTTTGATATGTGAGTGGGGGCTATGAATAAAGCTCGGAGAATTCATGGGATCCATTTATTATGGGCAAAGGGGTAGATACAAAAGTGGCATTAAGAAAGATAACTAGTTAACTCTCACAGTGCTCTGATTTGCTTAGCACCACACATGCTCACAAGTGTATGACCATCCCAACTCACAGGAGATGGGGCTGGTGCAAAGGATGCTCAATTTGGGTATCAGCCAAGGTTTAGAAACTTGGCTGAATGAACCTGGTAACTGTGAACTTTGGTGCCATCCTGAGAGTTTGATTTCTTGGAATAATGAATTCTGGTGCCATTGTGCAATGGGACGGTATACAAAGCCAACTGGGAAATACACCTTCCTCTGCTGCACATCTGGACACTCCAGGGCAGGCTCAATACATTTTGGCACCAGAGGTGGACCCCAAAATATTAATAATAATTATTTTATTTTATTTTATTTTATTTTACCCCACTCTTGGCGGCTTCCAACAAAATATTAAAAATACATTAAAACATCAGTCATTAAAAACTTCCCTAAACAGGGCTGCCTCCAGGTGTCTTCTAATGGCACCCCCCTCCCCACCAGAGAATATCTACATCAGGATCAAGGGGGAAGAGATCCTGCCGCCTGAGGTGGTCACCTTACCTTGCTTCCTGAGTGGGCCGGCCTTGGGCCAATCCAACCCAGCTATACGCCTGCCACATTTTTTTAATAAAAAAATGTTCTGTCTTATTTTGATTGATTTGAGATTGTACAAAAGAATAAAAGGCATTACCTTTTAATTAGCTGGGATTATGTTATTCACAGTGGGAAAATCCTACCATGTTTTACATTTCTAAGACTGTCTAAATTGGGGACTTGTCAACTGGCATATTATCCAGATGAATGGCAGGGATAGCATACATTATACATTTTGTGGAGCCGTTCTATGTTAACAGATAAGACGAAAGCTTTTGATCATCACAGAACTCTTCATACCAAAGAAATATGTATGCCTGTGTGTTTTGCCCAGTAGATCTTGCTGTATGGAGATAAAAAAAATTTCCCCTACTTTCTAAGCAATTTGCAGTTCAACTTCAACCCTCTTCAGCTTGTACTGCTGTAAATTGCAAATGTTCTGCATATTTTTCCAGGACGTTGTTCTCAAAAAGAAGCTGAAACGTCTGCTGTGGCAATCATTTGTCCTCAGTGGCCATCTGAATTGCTTTGCTGTCCGCATATGAGAACCTGAAAGCAGAACACAAGGAAATACAGTGAGTATAAAATACAGTATACACAAGGGCCATTAAATTCTATAACGCTTTGCCGCGTGCTAGGAAGCCTTTGGTACCCTCATTTGTGGGGGTGGGGAATGCAGCTAAAAGAATTAGCCACAGGTTGAATGGTATCAAAAATACATGCAGAGAAATAACCAGCCAAGGAATTATTCCCTTTGTGTGTGACATTCAAACAGCTGCAGAACTATGTTAAGTGGAATTCCATCATTATCGCACACAGCACGTTTCTTCTTTACTAATGCTTTTATAATGTACAGACACATTTCTGGGTCTTTCCAGAGCAATTGCAAGGTCAGCTCCAGCGCCATAAATATCCCACATCAGCACTCCCATGTCTAAGACCAAGAGCCTTTCTGAGAATGCCATGTAAACAATGGTAATCCAAAATGCGGGGGGGGGGGGGGAGGAGAGAGAGAGAGGGAGAGAGGGGGGGCAGACACTTCATACAGCTGGTGCTCTCTGTGTCCAGGTTCAAAGTGTGTTTCGCTTGCATCAATTTTCACACCATTCTCAGAAAATGAAAACCATGTGACAATGCATTCAAGAGCAGCATTGAGCATGGGTCCCCCTCTCCCTCCCTGCCGCAGAACTGCAGAGCTCTTAATGCATATTCTCTGAAAGCAGAACTGGAAATTATGCAAGACATGGAACTGCTGTTTGCCCCGTGTCTCTTTCTTCCTCTTCCCACTAATGTCTAGTGTAACACAACATAGAAAGTGCAGAGAGTAATTTAGACCAGGGATGGCCAATTTCTGTATTCTGGCAGCATAGTAGCCACCTCCTAGGGGCCAAGTCAGTATCCCCCCCCCCATAAAATATTGGAGGGGGCTGGGGGGGAAAAGTTGATGGGCATTGCCATTCAAATACAGTGTCTGTGCACCACATCATGTGGTCAGTTATGCCGGGTAGGGCTTACTTGGGCACCCCCAATATTTTATTCAAGTTGGCAGCCTTGTCCGACATGACACTAAATGTATCCCTGAATTGCTGATTCATGGGCCAGTAATGAATTTTCCTACACAACTCTTACTGCTTAAGTATCTTATATGCTGTATAACAGGGGTATCCATGTATTTCAAAACAAATGAAGCATTTGATGTGAATAGGCCCATTCTGCTCAAGTTTCATTTGTTCCAAAATGAGTACATAGGGGACCAAATAAGTACAAGTGACACTGCTATATGGGACTCACATTCATGCCTGCTCATGCCATTCTGGGTGGGAACAGGGACGGGGGGCTCTTTCTGGCAGGACCAGCAGCAAAGCTAGGTTCTGCAGCCACTCATGTATAGTCTCTTGTTTATTTAGCTAGCCATTCATATTTGGAAAGAGGAAATGAACTACTTCTTCACACAGTTCATAGTTAAACTATGGAACTCTCTCCCACAAGAGGCAGTGATGGCCCCTAACCTAGATGGTTTTAAAAGAAGATTAGATAAATTCCTGGAGGAGAGGGCTATTGGTGGCTATTAGCCACAATAGTTGCACTCTGCCTCCACAGCTAGAGGCAGTAATGCTTCTGAATACCAGTTGCTGCAAACCACAAGAGGGGACAGTGCCCTTGTGCTGGAATCCTGCTTGGTGATTTCCCATATGCATCTGGTTGGCCACTGCGAGAACTGGATGCTGGACCAGATGGGTCATTGGCCTGATCCAGCAGGCCAAGGAGGAAATGAACTACTCCAAAGAGGACAAAGTTTTGCATTAAAAATTTGCATATGTTGATGTATATGTATGGATGCATTTTAGAAAGAATTACTGTGATTTAAATAGAAATACAACATACCTCACTGTAGTGGGAAAGACTTGCGACCTGTGCGCCTTCTCAGTTTGCTGTTGAGATAGTAACTGTTGTTGTCTCTCCTCTGTCTACTTGACTTGAATTGGGACAGCCTTCAAATAGAGGACTGCCCTCTGTGTTCTCGGCACTCTAGACATGCAGAGTTTCTGAGACATGTTTCTAAGCTAGGTGTGTCAGACTGACAGTTCCATCATATTTCAAAAATGTGGGTCTTTCACCATTTCCAAGAGAGAGAGAGAGAGAGCACATTTGAAGTCTACATGTGCTCTTTCAGATCTGTTATTTCCCAACTCTGAGCTCTTGACTTTGAAATTTAAGTAGCAATTTTAATTTATATTTTCCAGTTGTAATTACATACAGAAGCTTAACCAAAGTCACTTGAAATCATTGCTTTCAGTTCTACCAGGGCTGAATTTGGCTCCAGGACTCTTTGAATAATAATGTCAATGCATAATGCAGACTTATTTTCTCTGTTTTTCTTCTTCAATTTTCTGTGGCTCTGATATATTTGTCTGCCAGCTTCATTGTGCACAGTTGAATACCTAATCGTGGCTAATATGCTTTTAATCGCTATCCTCTATCAGAGATGTTCTTTTAAACCAAACTATATGAAATGTGAAATTATACATTAAGCAATTTTAAATATTGTTTAAAATTGGGGGAAAAGATTAATCACTTTTAGGCATGCAATGGAGCTATTTTCTTACTATGTTTTTTAAAGGAACACATTGTCTTCTTAATTCTCACTAGGTAAACCAAACTGCAGATGGTGACAGCAGTCACGAAATTAGAAGACGCCTGCTTCTTGGGAGAAAAGCAATGACAAACCTAGACAGCATCTTAAAAAGCAAAGACATCACCTTGCCGACAAAGGTCCGTATAGTTAAAGCTATGGTTTTCCCAGTAGTAATGTACGGAAGTGAGAGCTGGACCATCAAGAAGGCTGATCGCCGAAGAATTGATGCTTTTGAATTATGGTGCTGGAGGAGACTCTTGAGAGTCCCATGGACTGCAAGAAGATCAAACCTATCCATTCTCAAGGAAATCGGCCCTGAGTGCTCACTAGAAGGACAGATCCTGAAGTTGAGGCTCCAGTACTTTGGCCACCTCATGAGAAGAGAAGACTCCCTGGAAAAGACCCTGATGTTGGGAAAGATGGAGGGCACAAGGAGAAGGGGACGACAAAGGATGAGATGGTTGGACAGTATTCTCGAAGCTACTAACATGAGTTTGGCCAAACTGCGGGAGGCAGTGAAGCATAGGCGTGCCTGGCGTGCTCTGGTCCATGGGGTCACGAAGAGTCGGACACGACTGAACGACTGAACAACAACAAAACCAAATTAAGTGTTTGCTTGCACCAGAGAAGGGAATGTGCATCTGTTTCCACCTGTGATTGTGATAACCCAGAACTTGTGGGATAAATCAGCCACATATAACCGACATGTTTCACACCAATTAATGCATGGATGGGACCATAGAGTAAGCTGTCATGCCAGGCTTAGCTAAGCCACTCTACCTCACCTTGTTCTCCCACTTTCCACCCCACTTCCATCATGTGGACCTGACCAGTAAGGATGCCTAAGCTGGATGCTCCAAGCTTACACCACATGGCTTTAGCAAGCCATATTGTGTTTATATAGAAATAATTTAGAAACTCTTATCATTTTTGAAACTAAGTTGTACTACCTGTCTTGTCTTGCTGCTATATGGAAAAACACATAAATCTGACCTCTGAAGAGTTTGTAAGTAAACCATTTATAATTTACCAAACATATGCTCTCTGTCTATGCTAAGTGGGTAACTTTGGAAGCAACTTAGAAGGGGCTGTTTTAAAGGTCGGCAGCCTATATTTCCATGCTTTACTGCTGCATGTTTTGTGATTTTAAATCTCTGCTGGGGTTCTCTCACGAAACAGTACAGTACTTTCCCCAAACCTGGATCCAAGCATTCAGGGAATTCTTCTTTCATTCTACCATATCAGAATTTCCCCCTTTAAAACCAAATATCTACTATACTATTAAAACCAACAGAACTTTTTATCAGAAAGCAGCAGTTCCTGACAGCCAGGAGCTGCTCTTCAGGATTATTTTGCTTAACTTTATCTATTTTCTCATCACTACAACAGCAGTGCCTCCCTTATCCAAACAGGGCTTTGAGTGAGTGCATGGTGTCAGGTGGCTTGTATGCGCAAGAGGATGTCTGCTTGAGAGATACTGGCTCTCTCCTGTGTGGTATATGGGAATAAGTGATATATCATTATCCCCTGTGGCCTATTTTCATACCTCTCCCCTCTTTTGATAGGTGATGGGCTGAGTCCTAGTGAGAACAAACAAGGGCAGGAGATGTGCTTATTAATCTCATGCAAGAAGGGAGGGACAGATTGTCTTATTAGTTCCCCCCTGGTGAGTTCAGGGCAGAGATGGGAATATGATGGCACATTTATGTGGAGTTTCTGCTTGTGAACAGGATGCTTAAGTCATAAATTGTCTTTTGATATGTGTGGATAGTGTCTTATCACTAGGTGGCACTGAACTTATGTCTGGGTGAAGCCAGAAGTTTCCTCTTACTGTTTTGCTTTTGTCTAAGGGAGACAATAATATTCTGCTCTAGCTTCCTGACTGGCATGTTCTTCTCCATTCCCCCAATCCAGCCAGACTTTCCCTTGAAGCTCTAAGAAAGCTGTTGCTTCAAGAGTGAAGCTCTCAAACTGGGTGATTCTGTGAGAGCTGTTCCAGGCTCATGGCCAGACCCTGATCCAGAATCCCTGCAACTCCTTCCTGGCTTGCCATCTTCTCTGCTCCTGTAGCACTTTGGGGTGATACTAACTGAAAATTTTAATCTGTGGGATGAAAACTACAGCATTGGGGGAATGCTTCTAGGGCTTTAAACCATATGCTTTTTGGACTGGGAAGAAGAGGTCTTGAACTCTGGGCAAAGCCTTTAGATGTTTTTATTTCATTTATGTAGACATTTCTACCCTACTCCAAACCTGATGTGCACTGGCCATAAACCAGCAAGACGTTCTGCTAAGCATTTTAGGAAGAACTAATATGAGAGGACCGATATGTGGTATGGGGAAGTCAGAGAAAGCAGTGCAGCAGTTCATGCAAACATTGACCCGGGTTTTAGCCAAGGAGATGGAGGAGAATGGGTAGACTTTTGCAACACTCTGCAGAGAAGAGGAATACAACAGCAACTGATTGAATATAGGGAGGAGCAAAGGAGAAGGCAGCATTAAAGACAAAATTGAAGGTGAGAGCCCAGTCAATTGATGTTGCCTTGGAAAGATTTGTTGTTCAGTTGTTCAGTCGTGTCCGACTCTTTGTGACCCCATGGACCAGAGCACGCCAGGCACGCCTATCCTTCACTGCCTCTCGCAGTTTGGCCAAAGATAGGTAGCCCAATGTTGGACACACAAACTCTTTTTTTTAATGCTTCATATTCCTATAGGATATTGTTATGCTATAGCGTAAAACGTTCCCAGAACACAATGCAGCTGCACCTGAATCCTGGGTAGAGTACACTGGGAAAAGTACAGGCCTAGGCATTCATGTAACAATCAAAGAAAAAGTACTATTAAGGAAAAATGTGCATTGTTCATCAAGTTCTTAAGAAGTGCTTACCGCAAAAAAAAATCCATAATGAAAAAAATAAGCTAATACCATGCGTGAGTGCTGTTAGGATGATATTCTCATTTGTACAATGGCACGTAGGCACATACGGTGTTACAGCATGCTATAAATTAAGATGTTTTGAATAGAAACTGTGGACTGCCTGAGCTTTGGTTCCCTGACTTCCAATTTAAGACCATTAGCAATGACTGTACTAAAGGGCTATTGAATGACTACCTTTTGTCTGCTTGATTACTTGCTAATGGCCAAGGATTATTGTTTGATATTTTCTTACTGGAAGCTGGTAGCAGGAGATGTTTCCTTAGTGATCAATCTACCTCTGGCGCAGGGTCTGCCTTCTCTGTGTGCAGGATAAAGAGACAGATGGAGAGAAGCAGTCTGTGTGAAATTTGGATTTTCCTGATCTCTGGATAATGCAATCAGGGAGAAAAATCCATCTGAATAGTATTGTTGCCCAACTTTGGGCATTCTGAAGTGCATTGTTGTATGGACATGTTGTTTTGTTTTGTTTTTACAAACATGGTGATGTTTTGCTGGATGCCATCTATTACCACTCCAACTTCTCTGTGTGAGGGGCAGGTGGGGCCTGGCACAACACACACATGTTGACTTTATTTTTTAACCTGCTGTTTTGTGCCAGTATGGTATACTGAAAAAATGGGGTGGGAATTGGCCATTTGCACAGGTAAGGCAACACAAGACCCAGAACAAAAGCAACATATCAGTTCTAGAAAAACTCTATTATACCAATAATATACAATACAAATACAATCAAGAAAAATGGCAAAGTATGAAAAAAATCTCTGTAGCATGGATGGAACAGTAGGTCATGTGTTTACATATATGAGCACTGTTCCTCGAAATATCTTCCACCATATAAGAAGGATCTAAAATTTCAGTTACCTATGACTTTGCTGAAGAAGTAACATCAAAACAGTGCACCTCACTGTCCAGTCTCCATCTACTTCAGCCTAATTGGGACATTACATGAGTCAGTGTGGTGTAGTGGTTAAGAGCGGTAGGCTCGTTATCTGGGGAACCGGGTTCGCATCTCCACTCCTCCACATGCAGCTGCTGGGTGGCCTTGGGCTAGTCACACTTCCCTGAAGTCTCTCAGCCCCACTCACCTCACAGAGTGTTTGTTGTGGGGGAGGAAGAGAAAGGAGAATGTTAGCCGCTTTGAGACTCCTTCAGGTAGTGAAAAGTGGGATATCAAATCCAAACTCCTCCTCCTCTTCTTCTTCTTCTTCTTCTTCTTCTTCTTCTTCTTCTACTGTTCCATCCATGCTACAGAGACTTTTTCAAACTTTGCTATTCTACTCGGTTGTATTTGATGCTACAGAGATTTTTTCATACTTTGCCATTTTGCTTGATTGTATTTGCTATTGTATATCATTGGTATAATAGAGTTTTTCTAGAACTGATATGTTGCTTTCACTCTGGGTCTTGTGTTGCCTTGTTTGTAGGTTCTTGGTTGAGTTGCAACACACGGGTTCTTTTTGCTTCTCATTTGCACAGGTTAACACATACCTGTGTGCATTCTGCACAATGGATCTCAGGCTTCCAGAACTCAGGGAGGGTGAACAACACATGCATGTATTAAAACAACAACAACAATCCACTCCCCACTATTTTGTGCAAGTCTGGTATCTCGAAAAATAAATTAAAATTGGTTATGTACATAGGCAGACAAACAGCTGCACACATGGCTACAGTGGAACTCAGGATGGGGAAGTGCTAATTTGAGGAGAGGGGACAGCAACACACCGTATGGATACATCCCATCAAGCAGCTCTCACTAGTATGAATGGGCGGTACTGAGGGTAGCTTCAACTGGAAGTGCTCGTGTGTAGACCAATGTGCACAAAAGAAGACATGGAAGAATTGGATCTGTGACACCCATGTGTGCTTTAACACTCTTGTGTGTACACAGATGCTGTTTGAATTTGGGCACAGAAAGACTCAGAGAACTAGGAGCCTTAGCTGGAGTTAGAGAAACCTTGGATACAGTCTGGGTTCCAATTGTTGCTTTTGGGGAATCTAATGAAGGATTAGTGGTATTGCTTACTGCTTTAGAATTCTCATTGCTTCCCATATACTCAGCTTTATGAAGACATCCAGCCTGGCAGTTCCAGTGTTTCTCAAACTTGGGTCCCCAGCTGTTGTTGGACTACAACTCCCATCATCCCTGACTGCTGGTCCTGCTAGCTAGGGATGATGGGAGTTGTAGTCCAAAAATAGTAGTCCAAGTTTGAGAAGCATGGATAACCTGTGCCAAGAAGAGAAAAAAGCAACACCAGTCCAACAGCAAAAGCCAGACCAGTTCTTCCTGAAGATAGCATAAGGCTTGCAAGCATGAAAGTGAGGGCAAAGGCTATATGGCTGTGAAGAAAGTTGAGAAGAATTCAGTGGTGCAAAGCTTTTGCTAATTACTTCTCTCATACTTATTTTAAATGCTAGAGATGGTTTTTGCAGTGGTAGGAGTGAGTACAAAGGCAGAACTCACACACCCTAGCAATATGTTATTCAGTTTAGCTGAAAGCGGGGTGGGGGTGACTCATGAGTGTTTTAATAGATTTTTAAAAATCACAAGTCACCAAGGCAGTCTGTTGTCATATGGTGGCAGATTTGATTTGGTACATAAAAGTAGTACACTTTTTATAATGAATACTGGAGGTGGGGGTATATATTCGTGGTGCTCACAAGTATCAGAAATGAATACAATATGAAAGGAAAGTGCTCAACGGATTCTCAAGTACACATTCTGAAAATGAACATAGACCTTTTTATATAGTTAATGTGTAGCCTCTCTTTCTTTCATATGTGGAATGTGCTGCTTCATTCAAATGTCTCCTTAAAAAAAGACCACCATGTCCATTTCTGTATCTCAGGGCTAACATAAAAATCCTAACTGTAGAAATCCAGTGTAAATTACTCCAGCGTAAGTTATCCTTATTCAAAACTCCGTTCAGGAGGAATTGGAAGAATGATACTTATGCCTGCCATGTTCCATAGATTATTAGGTCACATGACTAGGCTGAAAGAGTTACAGGCTGAAAGAGGTTTGGAATAGGCATAAATCTCTCCTTGCTGTCCCACCTGTTTTTGAGGTACAGTACTTAGACTGGTGTAAACTACACTGGCTTAAGTTACACTGCCTGAGCCCCACCAGAGCTGGATGAGGGCCTTCTGCTGCCATATCTCCAGCTCAGCCAGGGTAAGGGCCTTATCCTGATGTTGTTGTGACTGAACCCTGGCTGATCTGGAACAGCGCAAGATCTACCAAACCCAGACTCTCTCATCCTGGCAGATCTTTGGTTTCTATTGTGCTGCAAGTTGTTTGCCCATCACCCTCCTGCAATCTTTCCCACACAATTCAGAGCCGCAGAGAGCAGGTGGCTTGCAGGTGTTTGTGGAGCAAGGGGTTAGTTCCAGTTCTGTCCCCCGCTACCTGCCTAGACTTGGATGGCTGCATCACAAGCACTCAGGTTATATTGTGCTTGCGGGAGTGAATTCTCCAGTACTGATTGGCTGAGCTGCTGTAGTGTTGTAATATGTTCACAAACCTTCCGATGCTCAGGGAAAAGAGTTTTCAGAATATTTGCAATCCAACTTCTGTCGGGAAAAGTGAAGGTGTCATTTTTTTCTGCTAAAAACAAACATTTCAAAGGGCAGGTCCTTCTGTGTGTATGCAAGATCAGCTCTCCAAGGTGTGCAGTTGCTAATCAACAGCTGATCATAGGAGAACAATTAGATATTTTACCGTTTGCTTTGACAAGTCATTTACTAACATTCCAAACTGAATGCGAACAGCAGCTTGGAATGGAAATTTCCCCCCTCCCGAGTCATTTCCAATTGTGATCCTATAAAGGTCTGACGAGTAGGTGTACATTGGTATTACCTTCTAATTTCATGGTGCTTGGTTGAACATAAGGCTATAATTCAATAGTGGGTTTCCCCCTGATGTTCTAAAGAGCAAGAGCAAAGCTCATTTACATTCGTAGTATTCAAAAACAGTCACGTAATATTTATAAGAAAAAGGATTTTGCAGACACCTACTCATTAGGTTATTTAAAGTCTGTCACGCTGTAGGAGAAGAGTTAATCCATGAGATGTAGGAAGAAAGGGATTACTGTGCCTGAGATCTCAAAGGGCAGAGATTACCAAGGACAAACATGCTCACAGCCAGCTTCCTTGCAAGGAACAATCAATTGCATATAATATTGAACAGCATGTCTGTCTATTTAATACGCACCCTCCCACCTATCTCTATATATAGATAGACCCGGTGCTTTTAAAAATGAAAATAATTGTACATGTGTACATACACAAAAAGGAAGGTACGCTAAACAGTGTGAAACCAATTATACACACATTTGCCAACAACCTATGGCTCATCAGCTCAAACATTTAAATAATTACATTGCAACTTGATTGCATCTTAATGTATTTTCCTTATAACAGTATTTAGAACAAAGGAAACTCCAGTGTTTCCTTGTATTCTGCCATTGTGTTGTGCCCGCCAAAGGCCACATTTACACCATACAGTGCAAGAACTATGATGCCACTTTAAACAGAGTTTAAGAATTCCCTGGGAAGAGGGGTTGATTGTTAAACCACTCTGAAAATAGCAGTTCTGAGAAGGGAATAGAGGTCCCCCAACAATTCCCAGGCAGTGCAATCACCATGCTCCCCCACCAAAGATCTGTTGGATGATTTGTACACAGAGAACCACCTACATGCAAAGAGGGGATCCAGCCAAAGACCCCTCAAAAAGGACAGGGATTTGGAAAGGCAAGTGCATACCCTCCAACATTTCGCTGGTGAAAATAGGGATGTCCTATTCCATAATAATAATTTTACTATCTATGCTCTGCCCACCTGACAGGGTTGCCCCAGTCATTCTAGGCGGCTTCCGAAATATGTAAAACACAATAAAACATTAAACATAAACAAAAAAACTTCCCTATACAGGGCTGCCTTCAGATGGCTTGGGGGTTGGATAACTCCACCAGGCATAGGCAAACTTGGCCCTCCAGATGTTTTGGGACTACAACTCCCACCATCCCTAGCTAACAGGACCAGTGTTCAGGGATGATGGAAGTTGTAGTCCCAAAACATCTGGAGGGCTGGAGTTTGCCTATGCCTGCTCTATCCCCTTCAACATTTCTCTGATGAAAATAGGGAAACCTAAGGAAAAGTGGGACTTTCCAGGATCAAATCAGAAACTGGGACAGCTTCTGTAATTAAATTTAATATATTTTCAAGTAATTTATGAGTAGTTTAATTGATTTACTAGTCAAGTTGCATCTGCTTCCCTACTCAGAGATCTAAGTGGAATTTGTGCATGCATACGCCCCACTGAATTCAACTAAACTCCATACCTGCCAGTACCCATTTTCCACCCCAACCTTCACAAGCAATGATATAAAAGTAATTGTGAAGGGAGGAAAAACTGTGGTCACCTCTCTCCTACCAGCCCAGCAGTTCAAGTTAAAGGTAGTTCCGAGTATGCTCACTCTATCATTTTGGGCTAGAATCAACTCCACTTCCTATTACCCCTGTGCAAAATGTTGGTTTGGGCAACAAGACAAAGGCCTGCTTGAGCTGCTTGTAACCCACCCTCCTTCCAGTTGCTTTATCTTGTGAAAGGGATGGGAGCGATTCAGTGGTTGTTGACACTTTTTAAAAGAATTCATTTAAAAAAAACCAAGGGTATGAAATTAATAAAACAGATGCCCCAAACATACGCCGCAACCATTTTTGAGATGGTTATCCATCGCTACCCTTTATTCTGTGCAAATGTCAAAATAATTTCCATTTTTAACTGGTGAAAAAAAAAGACATAAAATTTCACTTGCACAGATGAAGACATTTGTCAGTGCCTGAAAATATTGAGGTCTTTAAAAATCAATAATGCCATTACGTTATGGGTACGTTTATTATATGGCAGTAGCAATTCATCAGAACTACAGGATGGGTTTTTTTACAGGAAGGATGTGCTTTCCCCGTTCTAGACCTTTATACAAACAAGTCGCAGGAACCAAGAAAGAAATTGAATCAATAAACATTTATGTTTTGGGTGCAAACTCTAGATGTGCGCCCCAGCTTTATTGTTTCTCGGTGTTCTTTTTTTTTTTTTTTGAGGGAAAGGAAGTACCGCAGACAGTATTCTAAAACAGCAGAAGATATGAAGCTGAATAAAATTAAGTGCAAAACAGTTCTTTTCTTTCCATCTTGTCACGCTGTAATAATTATCACTTCCAAAGGGTTGGCAGTTGATAGTCCCACACATTTGTAAGGAAGGAAGAGCGAAAGCCGGCTGGCTCCTGGCTGCAGGCTGCGTCTTACAGCCGGCTAGCATGATAAGCAGGCCTTGAGAGGACAGAGATGTATTAACATCTCATAGTCCCTGGCAAGAGTTGCCAGGCATTGTTTTTACATTTCTTTTCAATTTTACAAATGGAGTTTACAGCCACGGCAAAACTGTTCCTTACCATTGCCAACACTCCACTGTTTTGTTGTTAAACGCCCCCCCCCCCTTTGTGCTTGATACAGGAATTTCAGGAATGCTCAAAATACTGAGGGGAAAAATAGCACCTTCAGGAAAGCACCATGGCAACTCAAACACCACACCATGAGCAAACTAGGATATTGTTTCATGCCACCGCAATCTCCAACTGGTGCAAGATTCCAGGTTCTTACCCAGGGTTCATGTTTCCTTTGGAATGAGGTACAGCAGAGACTGTGGTGTATTTATGACATATGGTTTATTTACACAAATGCCCGAGCCTATGATGGAGGTCTTCACAGCATTAACCATAGCCGCAGCCTTGGTTTCAAACAGAAATCAAACATTGCTCTAGCTCTCTCTGTTCCCAGCTTGCTGCTTTGCCTCTAGCTCACATCGCTCCACTTTCCACTCTGGCCTTTTGTCTTTCTAACCACCCATATGTTGAGGGAGGGGGCCCCAACCCATTTGCCATCTCACACAGAACCCCTTTCTTTGTTCCCCGTAATGGCCCATCACCCAGGCTATCACCTCACCAGGAAGCTAGGTTGGCTAATCCAAGAATTAGAAGCAGGCCCAAGCATTCAGTCTTAACCCCCCTCAACGCATAACAATGTTGTCTTTGCTCTTAATAAATAGCAAGGCACAGGTTGGGTTTGGACAAACACTTACTGGGCTGCAAATCCTCTATGCCATCAAGATCTGCGGGTTTTTCATGTGGGAAGTGCACATCTGATGCCAGCTTGAAGCCTTATTTATTTTTAGTCTATTGAATTGCTTGTGCCTATTGTTGAATAGATTTTTTTTGTATTAAAAAAAAGACTACTGAGAAAATATTAAATAATGCTACAAAGAAGCCCCCCAAAAGCGTTGAAAGAAAATGAGATGCCATCTACTTGACAGACTGCCTTGCTATGACATTATTAAATGGAAAATAGTTATGAAACCTTACTCGTTTCCTTTGCTTTCTTCTTTTGAATGCCTTTCTCTTCTGAGTCAGTTACTGACATAGAGATAATTACAAGGTTCAGGCGGGGGATAGAGTTTTTTAAAAGTTGGTTACATAACTTTTAAGTCCCCTTTTGTTGCTTTGAATGGCATTCACGATTTGTTGTATATTAGGCCAAGATCTAGGTGTTCTTCTGGAAAACTGTTCCCCAACCCCAACCCCACTGTACTCAGAATGCTCAGGCGATTCAGAACAGATAAAGGAAAGTACTTCTTCATGCAGTGAATCACTGAACTATGGAACTCACTTCCTCAGGAGGCAGTGAGGGCCACCAACCCAAACAGCTTCAAAAGAGGATTAAGGAAATTCATGGAAGGGAGAGTCTATTGATGGCTAGTAGCCATGGTCAGTGGCGGAGCTTCATGGTCTGGGACCGGGGGGCAGAGAGCAGGCAGGGGTGGGGCTGGCACACATCCCGGGGGCATGGCGCGCTGCCCACAGGGGCGTGATGCGGATCTTGGGGGCGTGACATGCTGCCTGCAGGGGCGTGGTGCCCGGCGTGGGCGGGGGGACAGCCATGATGGCACCCCACCAGGATAGCGCTGCCAGCGGCAGTGCGCTCCCCCCGCACTCCTCTTCCTCCGCCAGTGGCCATGGTGGCTATGCCCTGCCTTCATAGTCAGAGGCAGTAATGCTTGTGAATACCAGTTGCTTGAAACCACAGGAGGGGAGAGTGCTCTTGTGTTCAGCTCCTGTTTGTGAGTTTCCCACAGGCATCTGGGTGGCCACTGGAAGAACAGGATGCTGGACTAGAAGGGCCGTTGGACTGATCTAGCAGGTTCTTCATATTTTCTTAGGTTCATGCAAGGTTTGCATCCAAACATTCCCTTGTTCAGGAGGAAGAGTCTTTTCTTGACCAGAGGTAGGCAATCCATGGGTAGGCAAACTAAAGTCCGGGGCTGGATCCAGCCCAATCGCCTTCTAAATCCGGCCCACGGACAGTCCAGGAGTGTGTTTTTACATGAGTAGAATGAGTCCTTTTATTTAAAATGCATCTCTGCATTTGTGGGGCCTGCCTGGTGTCTTTACAGGAGTAGAATGTGTGCTTTTATTTAAAATGCATCTCTGGTTATTTGTGGGGCATAGGAATTCATTCATATATATTTTTCAAAATATAGTGCACCCCCCCCCACAAGGTCTGAGGGACAGTGGACCGGCCCCCTGCTGAAAAAGTTTGCTGACCCCTGGTTCAATCCCTTGTTTCTCCCATCTGAAACCTTGGAAAGTTGCCCATAGTCAGTGTAGCCCAGTGTTTTCTAGAGGTTTTTGGACCAGAGCTCCCATCAGCAAAATCAGGGGTGACAGGAGTTGTAGTCCGAAGTATCTGGAGCGTAACAGCTTCAGGAAGGCTAGTATTGGTGATACAGAGATAGATGGATCAATTGTTGCAGTATAAGACAACTTCCTATGCTCTGTCTTAATACAGCACCATCATTTGCTTACAGAAGAACGAAAGAAAAGAAAATCCCTGTGACAGAAATGTTGACCTAAGTTACTGGTTTCACTCAGCCACTATGTTCTATCCAACATTCAGGTGAAAGTCTCAAGGTAAACAATGAGGCAAAGCAGTTTTAACCTTATAAGCATCCTAGATTGATAGAGTTTTTAACTAGCCAGGGGGAAAAAACTGGTCCAACTGCTTTCTTCATCTTTGTCAGGCAATTTGCCATGATTTTGTGTGTGTATAAACCAGCAATGTGGACTCTTCTCTGAATTTTGTTGAGAACTGTTTGGTTTAACATTATAGACCTAATTTTTACTCAGGGCCAGCCCTGCCAAATAGGCAAACTAAGACAGCTGTCTCAGGCATCTGAGGCAGGGGCAGCCCTCTTGCCTATTCATCCTAACCTTCCTGACCATTGTCATCCTCCTGAGCTGACACCCCTTTAGCAGTGATGTAACACTTGCTGCTGGCATAGGTTGGCTGAATGCCACACCTAGTCACTTTCTCCCAATACGTCACAGGGAAGTTGGAAAGGCTCCTGACTGAGCTAGTGGGCGGATCCCTGGCCACACACTCCAGCAGGCATTGTGCTTTTGTTCATGCATTGCTCTGTTCAACTGGCACATCCTAGCACAGCCATTGTGTTGCAGGATTTGCCTGAGTGGGCTGTGGAACTGAGAGCAAGCAGTGGTGAGCTGCTGAGGACAGAGGCTTATGTGCCACATAGCCTGGCCTGTACCTTCTAAACTAGACGACTGCCTTAAGGTATGGTGGAAAACCATGCACCATCACTACTGTTGGAGTAAAATTTAACAGCCAGTCCAGTAAACTTCTGTTTAGAGAAAGGGGTGAGGTACGATCATGTTCTTGGCTGCAGGCAGCAAGTCTTCCATCGGTCAGCCTGCTTGAGTTATGTATCCCCTAGATGTGCGGGAAAGAGCAAGGCTGCTGAAATTAGCCAGAGTGCACCAATTTGCATGTTGCTACAGGATGATGCAAGTGCTCGCCACTTCCCACAGAGTTCTGTAGAGCAGAAGAAGGCAGACTGAATGCTAGTAGGGAAAGATGATGACTTGGGAGCTCGCTATAGTTCAGCTGGTAGAGCACATGCTCTGCATGCAGTAGGTCCCAGATTCAATCTCTGGCATCTCCAGCCAACAGACCCAGGCGACACCTGCCAGTGTCCTGACTCCGTAGAAGGCAGCTTTGCGTATGTCCTTTGGGAATTGCTCTTAACCCCACTTCTTTGCAGAGCTCTTTCACATTGCAGCAGAACCCACAGGCCCAGCCCCATTGTACGCAGGTGGCACCCATGTTGTGGAATGCACTCCTTGCTGAAATAAGCAAAGCATTCCAGCAATATTGGCAGTCCACCAGCTGTTGAAGACATAGCTGTTTGCACAGGCATGCCCTTCATCTCTCAATCTGATACTAATTGCTGTGTTTTTTATGGGGTTGTTTTATTGCATATTTTAATTCTGCCTTTATATCTTAATAGGATTGTTTCAATGTGCATTTTAGTTATGGATATTTAATGTTTCTGCAACTGGTTTTTATGCTTTGCAAACTGCTTAGAAGCCAATTTAATTAATTAATAGTAGTTAGATGTGTAGATGGTGACTGCAGTCATGAAATTAAAAGACGCCTGCTTCTTGGGAGGAAAGCAATGACAAACCTAGACAGCATCTTAAAAAGCAGAGACATCACCTTGCCGACAAAGGTCTGTATAGTTAAAGCTATGGTTTTCCCAGTAGTGGTGTATGGAAGTGAGAGCTGGACCATAAAGAAGGCTGATTGCCGAAGAATTGATGCTTTTGAATTTGGGGGCTGGAGGAGACTCTTGAGAGTCCCATGGACTGCAAGAAGGTCATACCTATCCATTCTTAAGGAAATCAGCCCTGAGTGCTCACAGGAAGGACAGATCCTGAAGCTGAGGCTCCAATACTTTGGCCACCTCATGAGAAGACTCCCTGGAAAAGACCCTGATGTTGGGAAAGATGGAGGGCACAAGGAGAAGGGGACGACAGAGGACGAGATGGTTGGACAGGTTTCTCAAAGCTACCAACATGACCAAACTGCGGGAGGCAGTGGAAGACAGGAGTGCCTGGCATGCTCTGGTCCATGGGGTTATGAAGAGTCGGACACGACTAAACGACTAAACAACAACAAAAGTCAGTGTGAGCCACAGAAGCAAACAGAAACCTGCTGCTATTAGCCCTGCTCCTGCTGAGGTTCATAAGATCCCACCCATTTGCACGTCCCAAGCCCCACTCTCTGTCCTGCCCAGACCCCAGAAGCTCTTGAGTCACTGATCAGCTGTGGACCATATGTAAGCTGTATGGTAGTCCTTCACTAGAGAGCAGCATAAAATAGAAAACAAACAACGACTGGCTGATACAGAGTTAACAGAGTTATATACCTGGAGAGGTACCAGATGGATGTTCTCTCAACCTCAAAGGAAACAGCCAGAGATGAGTAGATGGCAGAACAAGAAGCTTCAATTAAAGATTGTGGATTCTGGGCATATGGTGCTCACCTGGAGAATCATATGTACTTTGTGAACCCTGTGGGTAAATTTAGCCATATCTCTGGGGAAGAACCATGTGCTTAACTTCCACGATGATCTTCACACTGAGAATGAAATCATGAAGACCCTGGGATAGATAGGAGGAAAGGGTAAAAAAGGCATAGAAAGAGGGAAGCTAGCTTCTGAATGCAATAATGGGAATCAAAGCAGAGACTGATGTTAGTTTGTTAAGGACTTCCGGCGGCGACGCCATTGCGGGTGGTCGTGGGCTGCTTCGGCTGCGAAGCGCCCAGTCCATCCCGGGGGTTGGAGCCCCGCTACCGCAAAGCGGGGCTCCGGTGGGGTGCGGGAAGAGCGTCCCGCACCCTGGGCTCCCCGGCTGTGCCCGTTGTGGCTCCGAACCCTTCCCTCGCTCCCCCTGTAAAGGGGGAGTGGGGGTGAAGGGACGACGGAGCCGGGCTATAGGGGACATGCCCCAACCGGGATGCAAATGTGGCGACAAATCCTGTGATGAGCGTCTAAGTTCTACCTGTCTTTAATGATCTGAAAGAACCCGGTGGTTGTGAGTACTTGATTGACTTTTATATCTTTGGAACGATCCGGGGGGAAGAGGAAAGGGAGCCTGCCTTCCTCCCTTCGGGAGAGAAAGAAAATAACCAGTTTAAGTGACTGCTGCTACAATAATGGATACAAAGTGTTTGGAATTTGGAAATTGAGACTGCTGAGATCTCCCTCTGGGGATTAAGTGGGCAGAAAATATCTCCATTTAAAGTTTTGGTCTTTACGCTCTGGCTTCAGAAAAAATGGCGATGGAAAATCTGGACTGATGTGGGAAACAATTGAAACAAAGGAAGGAAGAGACAGGAACTGTAATTTGACACTCATCCTCTCCCCCAAAATGCTGGACTTTGTGTTTGAACTTGTTTTGAATTCTGGACTAACGGATGAAGAAATGCTTACTGTCTTGAGGCTGGAACTGCTTAATCGGAAATTGCAAGTCTTGAGTGGGATTATAAATAAAAAAAATCTATTTTCCACAGAGGAGGCTTTTCAAAAGTTTTACACAATGGAAGAAAACCTTGGCAAAGAGTTAGAAGGGATGCTTGAAGGATGGTCTGAAATGGCTGGGCGACTCCGGGAAAAGGAACCGTTCTTTGGGGGTGGCAGTCCCGGAACGGCAAAATTTGCAATATCCAGACCCCGAGGTGGGAGCTCGGGGGCAAGGGACATAGAATTAAGATATCTACAAGAAGAAGAAGTATGGTACAAAGAAGCGGAGGAGCCCAGAAAAGATGTGATGAGTATCCTGAAGCTCGATGCAAGGTTTGTTGTGAATGCTGCCTGGATCTGTGGACATTTGGGAAAAGAAGACAACTGGAAGATTGGTTCTTGCGAAAGACAGAGAAAGACAATGGACAGAGGGGGTGTGGGGTGAAGTATTAAATGTAAAATTTAAATGGTCTGTTATGGTACCTGAAATCGGAGTGTGAAGGTTGTTAATCATAAGTTTATCTTGAATAAGTAAGGGGATATTGGATTTTAAGTTAAAAAGCAGCATGATAAAGGACAGAAGAAATAAGTTTAGTTTTTATAAGAATATTCTGCTAAGATTTATGATACAATAGGATGATTAAGATAATTGTGTTATTTTTAATTGAAGTTAAATTCCTTTTTTTTTAGAGAAAAGCTGTTAAGAAAGTAAAATATGGATTTAAAACCGAAGGTGAAAAGGCAGGGGAAGTCAAACGTCAAGATTCGGAAATAGAAATTTTTTTTTTGTTAGGTATATAAATAAGAAGAAGAATCCTGGCAATATATGTATTTGTATTTGTTTTGTATTTGTAGGTGTGGATCTGGGTGTGTGTTGTATTATGAAAATGCTAATAAATTCTTCATAAAAAAAATGATGTTAGTTTGTTAATTAATTGGTTAGTTAAATGCATGCATTTTCACCCAGATTCCTGATATGGGAAAGACTGCCTCTGCCCCATCAGCCTGCTCTCACACTTCTTTGGAGAGAGCCCTGCTACCATCTGAGGTGTGCTAGATGGGCAGGACCTTCTTTATAGTGACACCAATATGATAGAATTCCTTGCTATGAGAGATCAAGTGAGTCCTCTCAGTACTCAAGTAAGTGCCTTTCAGTACTCTTTGCTGCCCCAAGAAGCCATTTTCTACCCAGTAGGCACATATTTTTGAAAGAAAAGGTAGGGTTGATTTGAGGTTTGTTCAGACACACAATTCCACTTCCTTCAGAAAAAGAAACGTGGGCACTTTCATGTTTCATATTGTACTTATCATCAACACAAGTCTCAAAGCATGTACAGCCCATAAAAATATGGATGAGGAACAACTCTGTGACTTACTTGCATCTTTCAGTCCTTTCGAGTGCACACTCCTTTCAAATGCACTGCTCATTGCATAGAACTGAGGATAAACATCTTTAAAAAGTCTCAAAATGAAGACGATATAATCCATTGTCTCCTGACTTATTGGGCTTCCAGGTGTGTGTTGCCTCACAGGTCTCTGATAGGATGTAACAGGTGGTCTATGAATCCATAGCCCAAAGTCAATGTTCAATGAGGAGCTTGTGTGCTATGCAATGGTTGCAGAATCCTGCCATGCCACTGAAACTCCATCCATGTGTTGGGAACAGCTGCAAGGCTTTGATCAGTATCTGATAATGGAAACAAATGAGGGTATTTCCAAAAAAAATGAGATCCAGCCTTTCCCTTTACCTGTGCATTCTAAGGCCACATTCACTCCATACATTTAAAGCACTTTAAAGGGTCATGGCTTGAGAGAGGAGGCTTTGCCCTGCCGGATTTAAGACTGTATTTTGAAGCAGCTGCCTTTTGCTGGTTAAAAGATTGGTTTAAATTAGAGAATGTAGATGTGCTGGACTTGGAAGGACACGATAACATGTTTGGTTGGCATGCATACCTTTGGTATGACAAAGTTAAAATCCACAGAACTTTTAAGAGTCACATAATCAGGAAATCTCTGTATCAGGTTTGGATTAGGTATAAAGACTTGTTGGAGAGAAAGACTCCTAGATGGATATCACCAGTGGAGGCTAAGGCCTATAAGAGACCAAACATGTCTGCAAGTTGGTTACGATATATGGACATATTGCAGCAGGAAGGGGACTCATTTAAATTGAAAAGCTACGATCAAGTCAAAAGTCAAGTCCCTGACTGGCTGCAATATCACCAGGTACATGAAACATTTAAATTAGACAAAAAAATTGGTTTTCAAGTGGAAAAATCAAAACTGGAAACAGAACTGATCGAATCGAACTCTAAAAACCTTTCCAAGATGTACAATTTGTTGCTAGAGTGGCATACGAAAGATGAATTGGTTAAATCAACAATGATAGATTGGGCAAAAGATGTGGGTCATAACATTATGATGGATGACTGGGAGAGATTGTGGCGGAAAGGTATCAATTTTACTGCATGTAATAGTTTAAGAGAAAATGTAATGAAAATGATTTATAGATGGTATCTGACACCAGTTAAGTTAGCTAGAATGAATTCTAAAATGTCGGATGTGTGTTGGAAATGTAAATCGTTGAAAGGTACCTTTTATCATATGTGGTGGTCGTGTTCAGGGGTAAAGGCCTTCTGGGATAAGATTTATAATGAGCTTAAGAAGGTAATGAAAATTACCTTTTGTAAGAAACCAGAGGCATTTCTTTTGAGCATGACCAATGAAGAGATACCCAGTCAGGATAGAGTTTTTTTTATGTATGCCACGACAGCGGCTAGAATTTTATTGGCAAGAACTTGGAAGGGTGAAGAGATACCGACAATTGAAGAATGGCAGACGAAGCTGATGGAGTATATGGAGCTCGCAGACCTGACCGCCAGAATCCGAGACCAGAGGGAGGAGAAGGTGTCGCAAGATTGGAAGAAATTTAAGGACTATTTAGTTAAGCATGTTAAATTGAATGTCTGAATATTTGTGCAGAAATATATAAAAGAATCGGCTTGAGAAGTTTAAGGTTAGTGATAATTGTTTAGAAGAAATTTTGAGGTGATAGATTTATTTGTATAAGAAGGTTTTAAGATACAGAATATAGAATAGAAGTTAAGAAATATATTGGTTTAAGTAAATTTAAGTATTAGGAAATTGAGTATAAGTTAATGGGAAAAGAAATGAAGCTACCTAAAGAGTATATATGTTTTTGAAGACAGAGGAGGGACCAGGGGAAGTCCCCCCCAAGAAGTTAAAAATAAGTTGAGAAACAAAGATAAGTGATTGGTAAGGTTTGTATAAGTTTTCTTTCTTTTTTGTATGGTATTGTTGTGTTTTATATTGTTTGATTGTGCATTATGTTTTTTGTTGTGTTTATGTATGATTAATGTTGTTTCTGTTTTGTTTCTTTTTTGGTAAAATAATAAAATCTTATAAAAAAAAATAATAAAGGGTCATGGCTTCCCCCAAAGAATCCTGGGAGCTGCAGTTTGTTAAGAATGCTGACAATTGTTAAAGGTAGGTAAAGGGACCCCTGACCGTTAGCTCCAGTCGCGGACGACTCTGGGGTTGCGGTGCTCATCTCGCTTTATTGGCTGAGGGAGCCGGCATACAGCTTCCGGGTCATGTGGCCAGCATAACTAAGCCGCTTCTGGCGAACCAGAGCAGCGCACAGAAACGCCATTTACCTTCCTGCTGGAGCGGTACCTATTTATCTACCTGCACTTTGAGGTGCTTTCAAACTGCTAGGTTATTCCCCTCACAGTGCTACAATTTCCAGAGTGGTTTACCAATCAACCCCTCTTCACAAGGAACTCTGGGAATTGCAACTCTGGGAGGAGAATAGGGCTGTCTAACAATTCCCAGCACCCTTACCAAACCACATCTCCCAGAATCCTTTGGGGGAAGCTACGACTGTTGTGGCAGTGTAGCGCTGTAAACGCTCACTGAAATCGTGGCCTAAAATGGAATAGTCTCTTATGCACCATATGTATAGCTGCACATCTGAGCCTGCTCTAAGAAAGGTGGGTGTGTTTTTCCCCTTCCTGCCTCTATTCAGCTTTCAAGAAATCCAGTGTTTTTCCTTCTGCCACAACTGCTAGCCACTAAAGCCAAGTCATTATGCTCCAAGTAGCCACTTCATTAAGCGATATTGAAAACAGTTTCAGCAGGAGCTTAATAAATCTCTCCCCAAGCTGCAATACTGCAAGGAGAGAAGAAAGCACTTAATGGTATCGGTAGTGCATCCTAGCTATATAAATAAGCATGCTTCCAGTGTTAGCTAATGTCCAGTTTATAAAGGAAGGATTGGACCTCACCCAAAGGAGAATCCGTCTGCAAGCATGGGGGTAAATGGCTTGGCAAGAAGGGTAAATTCAAGACAGAAAAGCAATCTGAGCTTATGGTGCTCTAGAGAGTTTGCCTGCTAACAAAAGGGCTGTAAGTCTGAATTACTTTGAGCCAGAAAAGCAGAACACTTAAAAATATATATAATTCATGGAAGACCCTAAAAACCGCAGAACTTCATATTTTTATTAATCCTGCCGCTCAGTATTTATATCAAAGTGGAATAGTTATAGAAAAATAATAATTCAGGAGGGCACCCTATAAAATCGATATTTACATTCTTATTGCTCTTCAGTATGTCATAACAGGGAAATGATGTCAGGAAACTACATAATAAGAAAGTGATCTGAAAGTACACAATAAAAAAAATCTTATTATACACTTTGCGGAATGGAAATAGCTCTGCAAATGAAACTGTCAAGTCTTTGGGTATAGCTGGAAAAAACTGTGGCAGCACAAAGGCAGCAAAATATGCCAGTGAGTTCAATAATCTAGCGGAGATTTGCATTCCCAGGATCAGAAGGCCCTGACTGTGAAACAGCTCTGTGACTTGCAATATGCCCAACTTACGTGACTATTTGAATGTACACTGGTCATGATAAGAAGACAGGGGGAAATCTAAGTTGTGCAGGAGAGAGAAATGATAAACTACTGTGGTGTAGTGGTTGGAATGTCAGACTAGGAACTGGGAGACCAGGGTTCAAATCCCCACTTGGCCATGAAGTTCCAAGGGTGATTTTGGGCCAGTCACTGACTCTTAGCCTAATCTGCCTCATAGGGTTGCTGTGGGGATTAAATGAGGAAGGAGGAATCATGTATACCTTTTTGAACTCCTTGGAGAAAAATGGTGCAAAGAAAAACACAGGCATCCTTTTAAATTTGCACCTTTCTGAATTTTGCAGTGCCTTTCACCAGCCAAGTAATGTGTACAAAATGCATATACTGGTGTAAAGTGTGCATATACATGCATTTTATCGGGGAAATCGTTTGTAAAAATGTGCATGTTGCTCTAACCTGCATACAAAATGTGTTCCTTGGGAGAAATTCTCACTAACGTGTTTTATGAATATTCGGGAAGATTGTTTTCACTAAAATTTGCTAATTGTCACAGAAATGTGAAAAACTGAATTGAAGGCTGGAAAATCGGGTCCTCCCTCAAAGAGGGCATGTGTTGCAGTGAGACCTGGAAACCGACACCCTATGTTGTGGGTGGGTATGATTGTTCAGCCACAACACCCGATGCTGGGTTTAATTGAGCCAATGGGGCACAGTCCAAACGGATCGAGCGACCTATATATACCCATGCATGTGACCCAGAGCTTCCTCTTTTGGCATGTGCATTCAGAACACCCGCCCACCTCTCCCTACTTTTAGGGCTTTTGTGCTTGATCTTGCTATGATGTCGCCTGTCGTTGAGACAGGGGCACGGCAGGAATTTTCCCCACTTGGCTGATTGGCTGTTGCCACTTGGGTTTCGCCTGCTGTGTAGCAAATCGTCACAACTTGTAAGGTTGCGGATAGGCTCTGGTTCAGGTGATAGGGATGGGAGAACCTCTCGCCATCCCTATGTGAAGGGTATTCCATTAAAGGAATCCAGGGACTTGAAGGTTTGGCCAACCCCTGAGAGGGGGTTGTGCCCGTGCCTGAGTCCAGGGAGACATTTGGGTGGTGGACATAGCCTGTTTCCAGCTTTCTGCTTATCCAGGTGTTCACCATTGGCTGATCTATCCTGGAATTCTGGGTCAGCGCTACCTGCATGGCAGGGAGCCAGTTGAACCAGAGCCTATGCAACCACTCATTTTCTGTAATCAACAAAGTTGTGGCCTAAATTCTGCCAAAAACTAAAATTTGAGTCGAGTGTGAATTTATTTAGTGGGGAGGTTTCTGGGTGTGAACACACAAAAGAAGAAACGGAGAAAACTGAAATTGACAAGATGTTCACTCACTGAAAGTTGCAATTGGCTGATCTCCACAACTCGGCATGGAAACCACCATTCTTGATAAACTCATGCAATTGAAATCTGCTCCAAGCCAGAAGAAAAGCCGTTTTAATATGTGTAAACAAATTATACTTCAAAACTAAAATTAGGGTTGCCCAGCAACAGTTTTCTAATTGCCAAACTCAGTATAAAGCCTTAATAAATCAGGCTTTTATTTAGGGAATAAAAAGGAATTCCTTTGCAAGTGAAAGCCCTCAAAGAATCTGTCAAGCATTAACAGGATATAAAATGGCTTTCTGGATTTGTTACTGTTGTTAACCCCTTCACACTGCATTCGTAAAGGGAGGAAACACTGGCATATAGAGTATTATTTTGAAATTTTATTTTATGGTTTAGTATTATTTTTATTTTGAATTACATATGTAGGGGAACACCGTAGTCTTTTCAGCACTTTGGGCCTCTAAATGTCTGGGTAAGAGGGCATGCCTAGTTGATTGGCTGAAGCTCTCCACAGAAGCACTCCATTCACAACGTTGTGTGGCAGCTCTCATGTCAATGGACCTAAAGTGTGTTTCAAACTATATTTAGAGAGAGGTCTGTTTAATTTATTGACTTCTTGGTTAGCTCGGTTCTCTCCCCGCCCCCAATTGATGCTGTACATCAATACTAAGGACATAGAGAGTGAGAAGGTTTGTTGAGGGCAGGAAGAGTCCTTAGGCCTGGTCCTGGTCCTGATGAAAAGAAACGATTGAAGTGCAGACATTTGATTTTGTTATCATTAATACTTCACACGTATTGGAGAAACTTCATCTTTGCCTGGCTTTCTCTAGTCCTGATAAATGAGGGTCTGAATTTTCCCTTCTTTCCCAAGGCCCCTTGATTTCCCCTTGTGCTATTCCAGTCCTTAAAAGTTGTGCAGAGATGGGAGTGGGATTCATGCAGGCCTGATCTTTCCGCCTCCAGTGATGATTTGACTGAGTTCCACTCAGGCATTCTCTTTCTAGTGCTCTCCCTGCAGAGCTCTCTCCCTTCTCTTGCTGATTGAGGCCATTACTACTTTATGGCCACATGCTGGAAGAGAGGTCATCTCACACATCAGTATTAAATGAAATTAATTATCTGCCTTGCTGGGTCTGTAAGCTCGCTGCTATTATGTCCCTAGCAATAACAACCTGCCGGATTCTGTAGCAGGACAAGGGTGGAAGTCACCATGCCATTGCAGCCCCCTCTGCTGCATTCCCCACTTTGTTGTGTAATGACCTGATGCGATAAAAAGCAGCGACCTTTGGGGATGCATCGCATAACGGCAGCTTCACAAGTTCATGTTATCATATGTCGTTATCATCAAAATAACGTACAGTGTGAAGTTGTCCTAGGATGTTATATACATGGAGTTATATGGACAGAGTGGATCTTACTCACTGTGGAAACTATTGGTGAACAGAGGCCGTCATTTACCACTTATCACAATGGCCAAACAGCTGTGCAACATCCATACAGCTGTGTCACCACAGATCTCTTAAGCAGGGACTTGAGAAGCAGGACCATGGTGCTGTAAGCCAAGGATGGGGAAACTATGACCCTCTGGTCATTGATTGATTACATCTCACATCACCCTTCATCCTTGGCCATGCTGGTTGAAGCTGATGGGGGCATCCAACAACATCTGGAGGTTCTGCAGCTCTGCCTTACACTCTACACTGGTTTCCCTCAACCTGGTGCCCTCCAGATGCTGTAGACCACAACTCCAACCATTACCGACCATTGGCCATGCTGTCTGGGGTTGGTGTGAGCTTTCGTATAAAATATTTTGAGGGCTCCAGTTTGGGGAAGGCTGCTGTACACTACTGTGTTGTACTACAGCCTTTCTCTGCAAATGACCAAGAAGTTACAAACAGATCAGGTGACACAAGCAGCCAATGGGGCTCCATCAGACACTATGAATCTGCAGTCTCTGACATAGGTTTCCTCAGCTTTAGGTGGCCAAATCTGATACATCCACCAAAATCTGATGCTTTCCACCCCGCCAGCACTTGATTTGAAATCTAGCATAGTAGGGTAATGATAACTTCTACCTCTCCTAGGGGATGTGTTGAACTGTAAGCTGTAAACTTTGTCCTGTACATCAGATGTTAATTTAATTTAATTAAGTTTAAGTTTTTCAAATACTTCTAGTCAAATACCAGTAGTACAAAACCACCTTGAGTTTCTCCTGGCACTTCTGTCTACACACCCATTTCGACTGATCTGATTATTCATGTAGAATCTCCAAGCATTCTTATTAGTGGTTTGATCCCATACAGAAGGTGATATCTACAGGATTTTGAATTTATTATCTCAAGCTGCACAAAAATACTTCAATAATTGTGGGTTAAGATACTGAACTTTGCAAAACATACAAGGAGGAGAGAAAGCAAAATAAACAGATAACATTCCTACTTTAAGCATGGAAAGCAAAAGTGGGAAACCTTTGGTCCTCCAGGTATTATTTATTTACTTATTTGTTTATTTTATATTTCTCTCCCCCCCCCCCCAGTGCAGGACCCAACACGGCTTGCAGAATGAATTAAAACAGAAACAACTAAAAACACACAATAAATATAAATATTAAAAAGTAACCCTATTGAAAGCACTGAAAGGAAAGGAAAGCACCCACCCTCAGGAGATCCAGCCGCAACAGCTAGTTAGTAGCCAAAGGCCTGTAGAACAAAAAAAAAGTCATTGCTTGCTGGCAAAAGGAAAGCAAGGTAGGGTCAGACTAGCTTCCTCTCATCAGCCCTAGCAGGCATGACCTGTGGCCAGGGATGATGGGTGTTGTAGTCCATCAACATCTTGAGGGCCAAAGTTTCCCAGCACCTGATTCATAAGGTATTTACACAGTCTAGACACTAAGCCTAATACAATGGTACCTCAGGTTACAAACGCTTCCGTTTACAAACACTTTGGGTTACAAACTCCGCTAACCCATAAGTAGTACCTCGGGTTGCGAACTTTGCCCCAGGATGAGAACGAAAATCACACACCAGCGGTGCGGCGGCAGCGGGAGGCCCCATTAGCGAAAGCACGCCTCAGGTTAAGAACAGTTTCAGGTTAAGAACAGACACCCGGAACGAATTAAGTTCGTAACCTGAGGTACCACTGTACTAATCACTGTAACCAGGACAGCATAACAAAATACCGTAAATACCCGAGCAGCCCAAAAGCAGCCCTTTGGGCTGCTCCTTCCTCTTCCTCCTTTGCCAAGTTTGCATTTATGTGAGCAGTTCAGGAATGGAACAAGCTGCCTGGGGAGAGTAAAGAACTGCTGTTCTTGTATGCTTCTTAAGGAATGGTTGACTGGGGAGAGAGGGTGGCGGCACGAGCGGAGAGAAAGGGCTTCTTTCTCGCCGCCCCCACCGCCCGCCTCACTCAAGTATAAGCCGAGGGCAGCTTTTTCAGCACAAAAAATGTGCTGAAAAACTAGGCTTATACTCAAGTATATACAGTATGACTCATCATGCCCCCAGACTGGATGTACTGACTTGCAACAGTTTGCTGTACACCTGACAGTGGATAGACTATAAGTGAGAGTTTAGCTCTTTATTATTATTTTTTTAGAAGGCTACAGGCATAATTTGGCCAAAATCTCTGGCATCTCCAGTTAGAGTTGGGGAGAAAAGTCCCTCTGAAACACTGAAGATCCGAATAAGACAGCTTCCTGTGTTCCAAGCCACCTTCTTACCTCCATAACAAACAATACATCCCTCCCGTAATAAATACCAGCAATCGTCCATCACTGAATCCATTCAGTTTTGTTAGCTGTGTGGGAAAACAGGATGCAAAAACTGATTAAAGCAGCATCCTGGTGAACTTGAAGATCCTGGCTGTCAATTTAACATTTCTATGACTCCAAACATTGATGCAGCCACCGCTTTTCCTTCCCCACACCTGCTTTGGTCCTTTCAGATACCCCTTTCACCTACTGAAACAAGCAGGATCGTAATTTTGCACTCCCTCCAGTAGCTATGGAGAGTTGTAGGACTAGATGGTACATTCGAGTCCATTACATCCATAAGCATATAATCTCAGGAAATAAAGAATATATGTATTCAATTTTGCATTTAGCAGAATGCAGGTTTTCTTCAAGAGTATCATTTGGCGACACATATCAAGCTCCAGAGAAAGATAATACTTTAAAAACAGCCTCTCATTCTCGAGTCAATGAAAACCTTGCAGCAATTTAGATTTAAGCACAAGGTTAACTCATCCATTGAAATGGGATTTAAAAGTGCTTATCTTTGGCTGCTCCACACTCTTTGTGAACGGTTAGAAAAAAATACTATTCCTGGGGATAGATATTATCAGATTCCCCAAATGTTTGTTGTAAAACCTATAACACGCCATAAGCGCCTGGTGTTTGTGTAGTCTATTTTATTGTCATTAATTTTCAAAGGAAGGCAGTGGTGCCTCCCACTTATTTACAGAAATAGCTTCATTTGAGGAGCTATTATTCTTAGGCCCCTTTTCCATTACTGTTGTTGCCGCTTTGCTTTCTATCCCCTGATAACAGCCTGTTTCTGTAAGATGGTCAAATGCCATCTTCTTTTGTTAACTAGCCTTGCCTAGTTATTCTTTTTTAAGGAATCTTGGCGGAATGGAAATAAATCTTCTGACAGTCAGCTGCTCCAGATAAACCAGGAAGGGGAGAGCGTGCTTTCCAAAAGCCTTCTATCCTGCAACTTGGGTATCTTAGGGTATGCAAAGCACTCACAACCATGAAGTGTCCCTGTTTCTATCTTCCCCTTCAATATGGGGAAATGGATCTTGGCTCAACAACGTGCTTTACCACTCAGCTGGTAGCCTTGTCTCCCATAATGGGATGTGTATGGAAGTTCCAGGAAGGAGTCCACACATGCACAACTGTAACAACAAAACTGTTATGTTGCTACCATCAAAATACATAACTCACTTATTGGTGATTATTTTCAAACATGAAGCACAACTAATAGTAACTGGAGACAGATAGGTCATGTCATGTAATGAGAGCAAGACAAGGAGGACTCTCCATCACCCGTAGGCACTGGCTCCTAGGGGCTGAAGCACTTTCACCCCCCATGTTGTTGTTGTTGTTGTTGTTTGTTTGTTTGTTTGTTGTTGTTGTTGTTGTTGTTGTTTTGAGGGGCTGGGCCCCCTCAATATTCAGAGTGTGTTCGGCTCTGCCCCCTGGCTCTTTGCAACATCATGTGTGTGTCATCGGGACATTGTGTGGCCTCAGGACATTATTTTGTGCCCCCTCAATCATCCTGAGAAGCTGGCACTTCTGCCATCACCCATCCAACCAGGGCTGAAAGCTTGCAGTTTGCCTATGCCTTTGTCACTGGAACACCAGCAGCAGATGGTGTTGTAGGGTGAAAATGCTTATCTGACCTCCTGGCAGGTGAGCTGCTGCTGCACACTGCAAGGGGGAGAGGTGAGGTGGCAGGGAGGACAAGTGCACCAAGAGGAGGGCAAGATTGACTCCACTGGTGCATTTGCATCACACCACAGAGCCTAGGGCCTGCCGATCAGAAGGTCAGCAATTTGAATCCCTGCGACGGGGTGAGCTCCCGTTGCTCAGTCCCTGCTCCTGCCAACCTAGCAGTTCGAAAGCACATCAAAGTGCAAGTAGATAAATAGGTACCACTCCGACAGGAAGGTAAATGGCGTTTCCATGCGCTGCTCTGGTTTGCCAGAAGCGGCTTAGTCATGCTGGCCACATGACCCGGAAGCTGTACGCCGGCTCCCTCGGCCAGTAAAGCAAGATGAGCACCACAACCCCAGAGTCGTCCGCGACTGGACCTAACTGTCAGGGGTCCCTTTACCCTTTAACCTTGCTGCCACCTCATCCCTTCCCCTAAGCAGCAGCAACTCACTTCCCAGGAGGTCAGGTTAAGTGCCTCCACCCTGCCACACTCTCCACTACAGTTGTATCTTGGTTCTCGAATGCCTTGCGACTCAAACGTTTTGGTTCCCAAATGCCGCAAACCCAGAAGTGAGTGTTCTGGTTTGCAAACAATCTTTGGAACCCGAACATCCGAACGACTACCACGGCTTCTGATTGAGTGCAGGAAGCTCCTGCAGTAAACCAGAAGCCGCGCCTTGGTTTTTGAATGTTTTTGGAAGTCAAACGGACTTCCAGAATGGATTCCGTTCAAGAACTAAGGTACAACTGTACTGTTGGACACCAATAAGTGTGACAGAGCAGCATCTCAATATCCTCCTTGATCTCTCCTTGCCCTCTCCCTCTCTCACTCATGGGCACACTGCTGGTAGGATACACACACACTGCTGGTTGGATACATTAAAGCAGTGGTCCTGGATGAAGTGGGCTGACAGGTGGTAGATTAATGCAAGGAATATAGCTACCAAATGGACAGTCTCTTTGTGCAGGTAGCTGCATGGAATAAAGGGGGCTGGACAAAATGACAGAGTAATCTATAGTCTAATTATGGTGAAGTAATTTATGCTTTGGTAACCTCAAGGCTGGACTACTGCAACATGAGTTATGTGAAGATGCCTTTGGGAATTGTTTGGAATCTTTCATTACTGCAGAATGGTGTTGACAGGATCAAGGTGAATAGATCCTTACCAAACCAATTCTGTTGCAGCTATACTGCCTGCCTGTCCACTTCCAAGCCCAATTCAAAGTGCTGGTTTTGAAATGTAAATCTCTTTATAGCTCAGGACCCCAGTATCCCCTGGAATGCCCTTCCTGATATGAACCTACCTAGTGCTCAAATCTGCACCTGATGTCCTTCTCCAGGTCCTTGTTTTGAGGGAGGCTCAGAGAATGATGACAAATGAAAGGGCCAACGGTTTTCATGGATTAGGATGGCAATGCTATTTCTGTTACTGTCCTGCTGCTGCCTGCTGCTGTTATGAGAAGTGGAGTGTATATATTTTTTATGAATTGCACGTGTTTCCGTATGAATGTGTCAGTATGATAATGCGTTTGTGCTTTTGTTTTAAATATGCTGTAAGTTGCTTGGAGGCCTCTGTGTAACAAATGGCTAACAAGTCTAATAAACCACCATCATCATACTGATGAGGCAGGTAACAGAAAGCACAGCTCAAGTCACCAAGAGCCACAGTTGGAATGACACTCATCAATGTGGCCCTCCAAACATCTGTATCTGATTCTCAAGGATCTCCTGCCCCACACCAGTCTCCTCAGGCCATGCTCTTCAATGACCCTTCTCTTTGCCATTGCAAGAGTGTTTCCCTGGCTAGCTTATATCCTTTGGCTCAGATAATGCCTTTCACTTGCCTGGGTGAAAGATACAGTGGTGTGTATCTGCATCTGTGTAGAAAACCAGCTGTACAAAGGCAAAATGGGGCTGCAGAATTCTTATGTTTTAGTCTTTGTTGAGGGGAATGCATAGAATTGGCAACTACATTATACAGGCAACAGCCTTTGTGTAACAGCCACCAGAATCACAGAGCCCAAGAATTCCTCTGTCCAACTGCAGTCCTAAGCACACTTCCTAGAGCGAGTGATTCCTGTTGATCTCTGTGGAGCTCACTTCTGAATAAACACACTTGGGAGCTCACTGTGACTCTTCAAAAGTGCTGCTACATGTTTGGTAGCCAAGAGATGCTACAAGTTCTGCACAGAAAAGTGTGCCATTAAATTCCTGCTGTGGTGGATGTCTTTGCTACAGATTGATTTCTGTTTCATTCTGTTGTGCTTAATTTAAGGCAGAGAAGCCGCTTCAGAGTAAACGAACAGAAGGTATTTTATTTAAGCACAGTAATATCCGTGCAATCAGGAAACACCAGTAGTTGGGACTTTTGTTCTGATTAAGATGCGTCCTTGATTAAAGGGCTCAGTCCGACTCCTACTGAAATCAATGGGAGACTTTTCATTGATTGAAATGAGTGTTGGATTAGTCTCTCAGAGAGGTTGCCCTTTCCTACAGAAAATGGCTCTTCAGTTGCTTTATCCTCCTCTCACAGACAGCCTGTGTGATTGCCTTCAAAGCAGTTTCCTAGGGGCAAATCCTTGCTATATTGTAAGGGGTTGTAGACATAGGATTTGTGAAGATGTTGGGCATTTGTTCTGAACACTCGCAATGCACATTTTATAGTATTCAAGGAAACAGTCCAAATTTATATATAGATATAAGTTAAAATCAGAAAATAAATAAATATTTTGTCCCCAACACTAAAATACCTGTATTGGTAGACCTGTTTAATTCACTTAGACTGTAAACACTTACCTGGGCATGTCTCACCGAACTCAATGAGATTTACTTCTCTGAGTCAGAATGCATTGTGCTATTGGTTAAATGTATTGCCCTGGCCAACACAATTAGAAATACAGTATGCAAATTTTCAGTGGGTTGGATCCAGGCTAAGTTAATTGGGCTGCAGTCCTGTTGTGAAAAGTTAGCCATGACTAAGTCCCATTGATTCAGCTAATTTAGTCTGCATCCAACCAAAAAAGAGAGAAAACTTCTTAAAAAGCGGCAGATGTTTTTCAAAACTGGAGCCATAAATTTAAGCAGGTTACTTTATATTGCCACAATAATTTTTTATTTGCTCTTTAGGTTGTTATGCTATGTGTTCATTTTTTGTTCATTTTTTTTCTTTACTTTTGTTTATTTATTAATTGTGTATATAGTGCCATCCTTGCACTTTACAGAGTGTAAGAGTCTAGTAATTTTTCCTGTACTTTTAAATTGTTTGGTGGTTTTACTGATTTTTTAAAATGTATCATTGTTTCTTCCTGTCTTGTGTATGATTTACGGGCAAGGGATACAAATACTTTGAAAATAAAGGAACAAATAAATAATTCAGAATGACATGATTATGTATTATGATTTCTGAGGTCTATATTCAGTTCTTAGATTATGGCTCCTGAATCTGCCCAACACTGACTGTGTTACAAGTTCAGCAAGATGCAATTGTGCCAGAGAAGGATAATGGCACTAGATTTCCAAGAAATTGTTTGATTCAACCAATTGGAAAAGAGCAATATTGAAGAGCCTTTGAAAAGACCTTAATAGGCATATTAAGCCAGCATCTCTGTTCAGAGGTTGCAAAGGCAACCATTTTCTTCCTAGGAGGGGGGAGAAAAGCACCAGCAGCTTTGAAGGGGTTTTGTGAGTGCCACTTGCAGGTGGTCTAATTAGTCAGGATTGTCCACTCAATTAAGCTCTCGTAGAATATCGCTGGGGCATTCGACTTAAATCCCTTCTCTAGAAAGCACACCAGTCAAGCAGGATTTCCTAGTTATGGGCATGCTGAGTAAAGCTTTAACTCACAATCTCAAAGTACTTTGCTGGCACCAGTACTGCCTGCTCACTTGCTTTCAGATGGCATAGCTCTAGGACAAGGGTAATGTGCTAAGTACATTAGGGGAACACAGGAAGAAAGAAGAACCTACTGGATCAGGCCAATGGCCCATCTGATCCAGCATCCTGTTGTCACAGTGGTTAACCAGAGGCCTATCAGAACCTGAGACTCTCCTCTCCTGTTGTTTCCAGCAACTGGTATTCTGAAATATACTGCCTCCAGCCCTGGAGACAGTCATTACGGCTACTAGCCATTGATCCTCCATGAATATGTCTAATCATTCTCTTTTAAAGTCATCCAAGTTGGTGCCTATCACTGCCTCCAGTGGGAGTGAATTCCACAGTTGAAGTATATCTGTTGTGTGAAGAACTACTTCCTTTTTTTCTGTCCCGAATCCTCCAACATCCAGCTTCACTGATGTTCCCTAGTGCCATAAGAGAGAGGGAGAAACATTTTTCTCTATCTACTTTCTCCACTCAGGACAGAATTTTAGTGGCTGGAGCTTATCAGGTGGATGAGAACAGCAAAAAAAAATTAAAGATACAAGAGCCTCAGATTTATTTTGCGTTCTGTCTTTCTCCATGCCGTGCATAATTCTATACACTTCCATCAAGTTGCTACTTATTTGCCTTTTCTCTAAAATGAAAAGCCCCCAATGTTGCAACTTTTCTGCATAGGGGAGGTTATGAAAGGAGTCCAATATAACGAGGAGTGAAGGGAAGGTAGTAATAATGTTGTATCCCTCCTATTTCTAGCTTCCCCTCATCTGTGTTGGAAGACTAAGGACAGCACTGGCACAAGACGTTTCACTGCCTGAAACGAAGCAGCAAATGGCATGTACACACGCCAAGGCTAGTACCCAAAGCTAGCCAAGTCCTACCTCTATCCTGACAGTAAAAATATAATAACAATAAACAAAACAACTAACCATTTCCTGCCCTTTTATGACATCCAAAATCAGTTGCCTGAGGCAGATGCCTCCCTTTGCCTAATAGTTGGGCTGGCCCTGAGCACTGATAATTGGAGAAAGGATGTGTGACGGGGAGATTCTCTGGATTCTGCTGTCAATTTACCTATTTTCTACATATGTTAACTATATCCTTTCAGAAGGTGAGGAAATCATAAATGCTTTTATAGAGGATAACCGCCACTGATCTCAGTAGGACTTAGTTCTGAATAAATATATAGGAGTGCATTATGTGAAGTACATAATAATAATAATAATAATAATAATAATAATAATAATAATAATATGCCCCCCACCTGACTGGGTTCCCCCAGCCACTCTGTGTGGCTTCCAACAAAAGGGCTTCTTCCTCTCCTCTCTTTTGCCATTACAACTTTGTCAGGTGATGAAGAGGAAGAAGGTAGAGATGAATAAGCCCCGTCAAGGACAAAGTGGAGATACACAGTGAATGAACGTTAAATATACCAGCATTTCATTTCAGCACAGTTCCTCAGGTACATCATTTAAACAAACAACACTTCCCAGCTTCCAGCCTAGAATGGGTTCCAGATAATTTAATCAGCCTTGGGGGGGAAATCTATTGACTATCTATTGATAGATTTTCCTCAGGGGTTTCATTTTTTTCCTAATATGCATTGTTTGAACCTTGGCGGATGGCTGTGCCAGTGTTTATTTCCACTCTGATACACATCAGGAAGCTGTGAGGAATTGTTTGTTTGTCCCCCCATATGTAAATAAATACAGAGGGGGGAGCTGTGCACACACCTTATATTTAAAGCACATGGCCTCCCCTTGAAAGAATCTTGGTGTGATGGCCTGGGAGTCAGGCTCTGATGCTGAACCTGAGGGATCCCAGCCTGCACAGGATTCCCCGCCTCCAGAACCATCTGAGCCGGGGCCAGGGCTTGAGCCTGAAGGATCTCCACCTGTGCTGGATCCCCAGGTGCAGGCATCAGCAGAGTCTGCTCTGGCTCCTGAGGAGAGGGAGGACCCATTGCCTGTAGGTGCTCCACTCCCAGCCTCTTCAGAGGAAGCTGAGGCAGCCCCTGGGTCCAGTAACCCACCAGCCTCTCCTGAGCTGCAGAGGCTCAGGACAGAGAGGCGAAGAGAGCTAAGTGCTTACAGGAGGAGTGCTCGCCTCCAGGCCCGGAGGAGAGGCGAGTCTCCGGAGGATCGGGGTCGCCCTAAGCATAGGGCCAGATAAAAGCCAGCCAGACCCAGCCCAAGTTGCGTGAGCAACTTAGTTGCAAACGTATGCTTGACCTGCAACCTCGTGCCTGCACCTGCCTTGGACCTTGACCTGCTCCCTGCCTCACTCCCCGCCGGACTGACCTCCTTTGAACCCCTGGACTTGGACCTCGCTTCATGGACAAACCCCTGGGGCCAGCACACTTGGGAACTGTAGTTTGTTAAGGGAATTGCAGTAGACTCCCAGGATTCTTTGGGGGAAGCCATGTGCTTTAAATGTATAGTGTGTACACAGCCTGGAATAATCATTTTCACATTACAAAAAGCACACAGAAATGACACACTTGCATATACAAAAATGTAATATGGAAATCAGAAAAAGTATATGGATAATGTAACTTGAATCAAGCATTAATAACAGTTCCATGAACTGAAAAATACACTTGCAGAGCATATATTCTCTTATCTGCAGTGAATGAACGAAAGGCTGATACAGAATCCAGTCTAAACTAACAGCACTTGCCTCTTGACTTTTCCATCTGCAGAGAACCTACCATTTTCATTGTCAGATGAGACTCTTTCAAATGAGGGTGTTTAGCAATGTTTTCCCAAATGAATATTCAAGTATGAATATTCAAGTATGCTGGAAAGACCTAAGTAGCAGGGGACTGGGGAAGTGAAATCATTATTATTTTTTCTTTTTATGATAACTCAAGGCCACTATTGTTGGTTGCCTTTTATAATGCCAGATCTAGAATGCAGTAATTTCAAAGCTGAACATGAAGACTGCTGTCCTATCACATAGGAGTGTTCTGGTTATATTTGGTCTTTTCTCTCCCTCTTCCCCCCCCCCCTCCCCGGTACCGTCTAATATGCATCGTATGCATTACCAACCCTAATTTTCCCCAGGAATTTATTTACTGTTCTCAACATCTCCTGCTGTCTCTTTTTATTTTCCATCTGTGACATCCATCTGGCCATGGCTAATAAAACCAAGACATATGGGAGGCTACAAAAAGGTGGCACCACTAAATAACCCTGAGACTTTCAGTGAATTTGAGAATACTTTTCAACAGCAATCTTCACAGGCCTTGCTCATGCATTGCCTCTGTAGCTGTAAGACCCAGTTTTATCTAACTCAGCCCCACTTTACTTACGGTTGCCAACAGGCCAGAGGAAAATAGCCTGGTTCTCTTTTGTTCTTTTAACACTAGCCTGTGGTGTAGAAATCAACAGGTGAATCTTCTCATATCCTGGAGATAAGCATTGTCCCTCATATCCCCACTATCTTTGGGGGGAATCACAGTTAATAGTCCCCCATTGCTTGCATGCATAGCTCATACTCACCAGGAGCTATGTGTTTACGCCCAAGTTTATGCAACTCCCTTCCAGTTGAGGTCCAACAATAGGGATGCAAACCCAAATTGTTGAGCTTTTAAACTTTTGAGGGATTTTAAACTTTTGGGGCTGTTTCTGCAGCTTTATCCATCGCGTTGCCATACACCCATATTTTCCCTGACATTTGCCAGATCGGCAAATCCCCCCCCCCCCCCCGACGCCATTTTTGCACCAGAAAGTCAGGACATGTCAGGAATTTTCCTGACGTATGGCAAGCCTATCCAACAGGCCCCATTCCCTGCTGAACTTCTGGTACCTATTGAATGCCAAGCCTGCCAAGGTGGCACACAAAAGTGAGGTCAGGAGGTGCTGCTGAATAACCTTGGCACCATCTAGACACCATGCTATATGAGATTGTATTGTGGCAATCTTTTGAAGGCTGCTTTGAGAGAAGTGTGAGACTATAAAGTGGGTTATAAATATTCTAAACAAATAAATATTCTAAACAAATAAATGTGGTTGTGAACGTGTATCTCAAGGGACATTTAAAAAAAGAAACATAACACATGAATGTGACAAATGAGGTATTGGACACACATGTTGTCATGAAAGTACACTCATTTAAAAAAAGTTGGGACTGACATCGGCTCCCTCCTTAGTGTGTTCTCCATGGCAAATGTGGACTGAATTTTTTGCTGCATAATATGTGAAATGAACCTTTAGAAGGAAGAAAAATGAAATTCAGTTTTCCCCAGTGCTGTTGTTTGGTTCTTAGCAACCAGCTAATTTCAGTATTTAAGATGGACAGGCAGATGCAGAGGATGGTCCATAAACCTGGTCTGGTATTGTTACTTGTCATATAGTGCTCTTGTTCATGCTCAACCCCAGCCAAGAGGGTCCTATAAAATCACAGAATTATAGAATCAGAAGTGACCCTGAGGGTCATCTAGTCCAACCCCCTGAAATGCAGGAATACTTTGCCCAACGTGGAGCTTGAAGTCTCATGCTCTGCTAACTGAGCTATCCCAGCTATTGACACCAAGCTGAAGCTACAAAATGCAAAGCTCCATCATGGCAATTAAATGCAGGCATCTTCCTAAGACTCACATGTGCAATATTAAAATGATCCAATTACCACTAAGTGGCTTAAAATCTTATGGTATGTGAATGGTATGAAGGGAATTGTTATCTGAATATTCACAACTCCCATTTCTAGCTCCATTCATTTTTAATGTGCTTTAAAGCATCTAATTGCCTCTTCATAGAAAAAAACACTTTTATTGCCATTTACTCTGTGGTAGCCATTTGCCATAATGGTGGGCATCAGTTTATTCTTTTACTAAATAGGATAGTTGGTGGTTCATTTATTTTATTTATTACATTTGTATTCCGTCCTCCTTCCAAGGAGCTTAGAGCCATGCTCCTTGTGGCATACATTAAAGTTTAACCAAGAGAGCATGTTCACCCCCATGTGAAGGAGTAAGCTTCATGGCTGAGCAGGGATTTGAACTGGCACTTCCCACACGCAGGACAAACATTCTCACCACCAACTGCTTTGATGAGACAATAGTTAGCAGTTTGACTGGCCAAAATGGATAATCTTCCTCTCCCATTTTCCCATGCTAGCTGGGCCCACCCCCTCATACCTTCCAACATTTCTCCAATGAAAATAGACATGTCCTAAGGGGGGGGGAACAGGACATTCTGGGATCAAATCAGATACCAGAACAGCTTTTTAAAGTCCAGCTCTGTCCCTTGAAAATAGGGACACATGGAGGGCCTGTCCCCTGGGATTTCATTAGGCACCTCTTTTTATTATGTTCATTTTGATGGTGCTCAGTTTGTTTGACTTATCATACCTGCCAACTAAGGTTTAACTTCACACCCCTGATGAAATGGGCTTGAGTTCAGAAAAGCTTATGCCATAATATACTTATAAGTCTTTGAGGAAGGGATTTGACGTTGAACTCTTCTAATCTTTCCATCAGCTCAAGCAGTTCTGCTAGCCAGTTGGAACAATCCCCTCTCTCTTCCTCCCCACCCTGTACATTTCTGGGGTTTCTCCTGACCCTCCAGAGGAGATATGGGGGAAGAATGGCAGGGGCACTCAGGGTAGGAAAGGGGGAGAACATATTGTGCTAGCACTGGCGGCTTCCACTAGCTCACCAGGTTGGCTGCATCTGGGCCTAAAGCTACACAAGACTCTAGGATTGTTTCAACTAAATGTTGCAGTGTTGGTCCTTGTGGCAGGTCCTGTTGATCCAAGATTGGCTTCTTCAGTCACCAAGGCAAATGTAATCCAGGTCACCTAAAGGCATTTGGCTTGCCACTTTATTTCATGAAGATGAGTGGTTGCCAACTATATGTACATGTTAATATAAGTGGTACATAAATTGTCCAAACAAAAATGTTGGCGATGACTAAGGATTGCCAAATACCAAAGCTAAGCCGTGCCAGAAAAAGCATGGGAAGAAAACAGAAGGCGGAAAAAAAACACAGCAGTTCAAATACAGGAAAGTACCAACTCTAGTGAGTCTTTTAAACAAAATATTTGGGAACACAGTGTGCTCAGTCTTCGCACACTGCAAAATAACTTGATTTTTTAATATTTAAAAAATTGATTTTCCTGTTACAAATGCGCAGTGTAATACTCACAGGGGGAAATTCGTAGAATTTCCTTCAAATAAAAGGGGAACAACCCCTCTACTTCCCCAAGTATAAAGTAACGTATTCCATACTTTACCTCTTGTGCTTTCCAGTAGCACCTTGGAGACCAACTAAGTTTGTTCTTGGTATGAGCTTTCGTGTGCATGCACACTTCTTCAGATAGGAATTTTTTTTCCTCTTGTGCTTTGTAAAGGTGCTGAATTACAATATTTATTCTGACTTTCCTTTTGTAGATTGTCTCAGTAGGTCAGTCCATTAACTGTCCATGTGTCGACGCCATCAGCACCCTTTGTATATTGAATAAACTAACACCAAGCATTGACAAATTCGCCAGTCTGTTTTTTGAGTCTTTTTAAACACCAAGTACATTTTTGCAATAATGCTGTATACCAGACCTTTTGCATCCAATGTTTTCAGTTTTACAGAGTTGTACAATAGTTTACCAGAGCTAGAAAGGACCAGAAGGGTCATCTAGTCCAAGCCCTTGCAATGCAGGAATCTTTTTGCCCAACATGGAACTCGAACCCACAACCCTGAGATTAAGACTCTCACACTGTATTGACTGAGCTATCTCAGGGATGTTTTGTTCTGTTATCATCCCTATTTCTTTAAAAACCTGAAAATAACTTGATTTTAACAGATTTTAGGAGGCTGAGAAGACTGTGTGATAAACACCAGAAAGGAGGAGGGGGAAAGACAGGAATGTAACAGATTATATGTACACAAAGGAAATGTTCCGGTTGCTAGCAGGACTGCTGATGACTCTGGAATTCTTCCAAAGCTTTGGTACTCCTGTGAGTCATTTCTTATTTGTCTACCTAATGTCCCTATTAAAGCGAGTGTATAATTGGAGCTTGGTTAGACTAGGAACTACTCTCTTTGGGTTATTATTTCAATGAATTTCTTTCCCCCTAAAGGAAATAATTCATGCTGAACTGATAACTCAAAGACACTGATGGCAGCAAAGATAGGGAAAGATGTGTGTGTTTCTCATGAAAAAGAACAGAGATGGAAAATGTAGCTTGTCATTCTTCCAAGACCTAAAAGCTGAGCTGGGAGGGAGCTTCTCCAATGTGATTAAAGGTGGCATTGGCATTCTGCAAAAGAGATGAGAAGGCAGCATGATGGACAATAGCCATCAATAGCACGTGAACCTCCTAACTAGGCACACCAGTAGCATGGTTTTCATAAAGAAGGATTTCAAACCTGATATTTTGAAGCCACGTCCTCCTGAACAGGGCAGCAAAGGTGAAGGCAACATGATGCACAGATTATAGCCCTCTGTGCAAAGGGGTGGATTTACAAGGCTTCTCCCCACCCCACTTTTTACTCTTTTACTAGGCAGCAGATTCTTTTGTTGTTTCTATATGGTCTGGGTTAATCTCTGTCTCTCTCACACAATTTATTTTGGGGAAAGGGAATGTGGTGGATGGAGACTGGAGGGATAAGAGAGATTTATAAAGCAGCTATTTTCTTTGAATTTCTGGTTTTAAACATTTCTGCTACTGTGTGTTTAATAGTTGTTGTTGTTCAGTCGTTCAGTCGTGTCCGACTCTTCGTGACCCCATGGACCAGAGCACGCCAGGCACGCCTATCCTCCACCGCCTCTCGCAGTTTGGCCAAACCCATGTTAGTAGCTTCAAGAACGCCGTCCAACCATCTCATCCTCTGTCGTCCCCTTCTCCTTGTGCCCTCCATCTTTCCCAACATCAGGGTCTTTTCCAGGGAGTCTTCTCTTCTCATGAGGTGGCCAAAGTACTGGAGCCTCAACTTCAGGATCTGTCCTTCTAGTGAGCACTCAGGGCTGATTTCTTTAAGAATGGATAGGTTTGATCTTCTTGCAGTCCACGGGACTCCAAGAAGATCAAACCTATCCATTCTTAAAGAAATAGTAATAGTTAATAGTAGCCTCTCACAATTCATAGGGGAGATTTTCTTCCCCACTTACCTCCCAAGTTGGGGACGGACAGACCCAAAAGCACAAAGCAAAAATATAGCTGGAAAATTAGGTCTGTGCTGCCAGGGTGAAGAAGGCTGCTGTTTTCCATAACATATGCATAGGGCATAGCTGTCAACCCTCCCTGCTGTCCCCCACTGCTATAGGGTGCATTTCTTTCCTTACTATGTCATTATCAAGTCTGTAAGGCATTAGGAGGCTCAAGGTCTATTCAGCCTGCTTTTGCTGAAGTCACTATCAGTAATTTGCGATGGAAGAGCTTAAGGTTATGAATGGTTTTTGTTGGTCTTAGTTTCCCCCCACCCCTTCCCATTAGAGAACCAGGAATGGAATAACATTGGCTTTAGAACAATAGAAGTGAGAAATCTATTTGGCCTCTAGCATATCACTCTCAAACACATGCCACAAGCCACTGTCATGCTCGTCTAAAAATCCATGGCAGCTTATCAACTTCTTTTGCAATTGGGTTATATTACCATAAAACAAGTCATTATTGCTATTCAGAACCTTTGTGGATACCTCAGTTCCTGGCCTTGGGTTCAAGATCTGGGGCCAACACAAATAGGGGAATTTGCACTCAGAGCTTCCTTTCTTTTTTCTTTTCTTTGTAACAGTACTTGCCAGTCTGGATGTAGCAACACCTCTTTTCTTGGCAGCCCAGCCGTGGCAGCCATTTTGTGCAGGCATTCATAACACTTCTATCAATATATGAATATTGCCACCTCTTTCTTTTTCCAAAGTAGGAGAGGAAGAAGAAGGGGGTGGGGGAGGGAACCAGCAGCAGCAATGATTGCACTCAACTTGTTCCGGGACCAAACTTGATGAGGTGCAAAATGTAAGAAAAAAAATCAATACAAAAATTGGTAAAAGTACATAAACTGACACCATATTATTTATAGCACCTTCCTCCTTCTTTTGGAAGGAAGAGAAATCCTTTTTAAAAATCACTGTTGTGATTTTTAAATTGCTGGAATAGTTCGTGTACTGTTGGCAGACTCGTGTATTTGTCAAACGTATTGTTTGCCCTCTTTGATGATACCCATCCTTTACAAAGAACAGCATCACTTCATAATTGTAATTTTAAACCTTTGCCAGGATCTTTTCTTGAAACCACGTTATTGCCTGCCGGCTGTGGGGAGTACCAATGCTTCCCACCTGGCTCTAATCTAGTTGTATGCCCTCATCACCACATGCTGAATCCAACATTTGGCATGCCACTGTATAACCCACATTCAGGGCAGTTTGCCTCTGTGTTCCAAATGTTGAATTTATTTAGCACATGGAGCATCTGAGCTTGACTTCAGCTGAGAGCTGGCGCAAGCGAGGCCATTCCTGCAGCTATGCACAGAAGCACCGCATTCCATAGAAACCCAGGTCTGGGAACTGAACAGATTAAAAACAGCAATGGGAAGGTGCAGTTTGACCTGCTTTGCCAGTGGGCAGGAGGGGAGGTTTTGGAAAGGATCTCCCTCGCCCTGCCCGGTAGTGTGGTAGGGCTTAGCACCAGCTTTTTCTGAAGGGGGAAGCCCTTGTGCAGTTTGCCCAAACCCCATTATGGGTGCGGCAGCAGGGTGCTTCGCTTCAGGTGCTGAAATGGCTTGGGCCAATCCTGCACAAAGCTTTATTCTCATATTGAATCATCAGTTTCAGTATTAGCTGATAGCAACGAAAGGACACCCCAGAGGTTTTAGCTGGCTGGCACAGAACATTATCTGATACAGCAATTTTTGTACAGTGGTAACTCGGGTTACGAACTTAGTTCGTTCCACAGGTCCGTTCTTAACCCGAAATCGTTCTTAACCTGAGGAACGCTTTCACCAATTGGGCCTCCCACTGCCGCCACGCCACCGGCGCACAATTTCCGTTCTCATCCTGGGGCAAAGTTCACAACCCAAGGTACTACTTCCGGGTTAGCGGAGTTTGTAACCCAAAGCGTTTGTAACCCAAGGTACCACTGTATTTATATTCTTAACTTCTCAGTGCACAAACTTGCCTGCCTGGGCAAGCCTTCACTGTGGGAAGACCAGAATAAGATGTGAGCTTGGCAGGGCATCAGGATTTCTGAAACATTTTCTCTCTCTTCCTAGTTAGGTGGCTTGTAATAGGGAAGAAGCATAGTTGCCTCAGAAGCTGAAGAAATACTTGTGATTTGAAGTGTTTTAGAGTTAACCACAAACCTTAATTTGGCCTTGAGTCAAAAGTTTCTAACAGGCAACAGAGTCTAAGGAAAACAACAAAGATGACTGTGTCAAAATAAAATGTGGACTTCTATAATGCACAACTTGGGCCATGCAACAAAAAATCATGTTGGGTGTTATGGAGGGATTCTGTCCTTTGCAGTGACAAAATGAATTGACCTGCTCCTTACTTCTTGAACTAGTGAGACGGTCAGAAAGCATAACTACCCACTGGATTTCACACTTACCCAACTATCACAACACTTCTAACAGTCTAATCACAACAAACGATGTGTTTGTCTTTTCATTTTGAGACAACACATGTTTAAAAATGCATGTTTTGAGAGAAAAATATGTTGAAAATAATATTCAAACCCATATTTCTTAAAGTATTTAAATGTGAGTTTTGTGTGGGTTTTTCTTTTAAAGATAATTCACAGGCTGGTGCAGAAATGAGATGAGATGACTTATGGGTGAACAATCGCAAAGGTGACACAGACTAGAAATAGGCTGATTCATCCATCTGTGTGTCATGGAGGGAGGGGGGAAAGCACAGCAAGAGAACTGGGGGCGGGCACACCCACCCCACCAAAGTCCTGATGCATTTCTATTCAATCAGTCAATTCAATTTATTGTCTATAGCCAAAAGCCTTCACAATGCATTGCAGACCCTCCAAGGCAATGTGTACAAACCATCCACATATCTGACAGTTTAGGGTTTTCAGAGGCAGGAGTTCCTCTATTCTTCTAGTGCACCTAGGATTATTTTTGCGGCACCTCCTCCTGCCCTCACCTAGGAGACATACAGTCTGCATGCATAATATCCACCTTGCTACTATAGGGATTGATGTTAACAAAGGAGAAATTCCCAAAGCAATTTGTCTTACATTTCTTACTTTTATGGTTCTACTGAAAACAGAAAGTATGAAAACAATTTCTGCCACCAAAGATCCAGGATTTATTCACTCAATATCTTTGGTTTTATAGGTTATATTCATCCTAAAAGCTATGTGACTTTGCTCCGTTTCTAGCCATAGATTCATGTGGGACAGATATTTAAATAACAGACCCCACTGGAACATATTCTATGTTACCATGTTTTGGATATAGGGCTGCTTTAGTACCAGCCTCCTATGTTTTATTTCTTGCAATTTATTTTACTATTTATTGGTTCCATTTTTTAATCATCCTTTACCAGCTAAGATCAAGATTTACCTGTTTACCTGTTATATATTAAAACCACAATGTTACAATATACATATACAAAACACTAAATAAGACAACTATTTATTACAACAAAATGGCTACAACAGCAGAGATCTTCATTATCTTGAACCTTGACAAAATAATCAATTTCCCTCAAGAGCCCAGTTGTACCTCCAAGAAGAGAGAGTTCCATAAGCAGGGTGCCACTGCAGAGAAGGCCCCGTACCATGACACTAGCCTGTGGGGTTGTGACAAATCCCAGTCCTGCCGATTTTAGGACCCAGACCTGCTGACAGACTGAGAGCCACTCCTGAAAATATTTGGGTCCCATATTTTAACAGCAGCTCCTTGAATTGGGTCAGGCAACTTATGTAAAGGCAGCGTAGCTCCTTCAGAATTGTTTTATGACTTCGCAAAGATGCACCAGTCGAAATTCCAGGGGCCACATTCTGTTCTAGTTGGAGTCTCCAGACCAGTGTTTTTCAACCTTTTTTGGGCAAAGGCACACTTGTTTCATGAAAAAAATCACGAGGCACACCACCATTAGAAAATGTTAAAAAATTTAACTCTGTGCCTATATTGACTATATATAAAGTAATTATCTTGAATTTTTCCATTTTTCCCACGGCACACCAGGCAACATCTCGCGGCACACTAGTGTGCCGCGGAACAGTGGTTGAAAAACACTGCTCCAGACCATCTTCAAGGGTAGTCCTATGTAGTGTTCATTGCCGTAATCTCAATGTGCGATTTTGTGGCAAGGCTATATTGAACCAGGAACGGGTGTAGCTGCAGAATCAGCTGGAAGTAGACAGTCCACACCCCTCATGAGACCTTGGCATCAAGTGACAGAGCAGGATCTAAGATCATCCTTGAGCTTCAGAAGGAGCCTGACTCCATTGAGAACAGGCCATTCCCCCGAGTCCCAGGCTTCAGAATCACCCACCAACAGCATCTCTATCTTGTCAGGATTCACTTTCAGTTTATCGACCTCCATCCTGCCCATTACTATCCCCAGGCACTGGTTCAGCACCTTCACAGCCTCACCTTATTCAGATAGTAGAAGCATATTTTGCCTGTTGAACTTCCCCATTCCGGATTATAAGGATCAGGATATGTTCTTGGCTACAGCTTATATTTAGTGACGGAAGCGCTTAACCACATGTCCTGGTTTGGATAACATGCCAAGTTAAACCTTCGCGCAGCACAACAAAGCATTACAGAGGGCTGGGGGGTGGGGATCAGGGCTGCTGCAAGCTGCTGCCTGGCGTGTGGGCTTACTGCATTGTTTAAACCAGCTGCTTCTATACGTCTTTCGCACTGCAGAGTGATGATCCTGAGAAGCTAGAAGCTGTGCAGCATGTAGTGGCGGCAGGGCCGGATTTAGGTTTGATGAGGCCCTAAGCTGCTGAAAGTAACGGGGCCCTTTATATGTCCAGCTGTCCTTTGTCAACAAAAAATTGTCGCTGTTTTCTCTGTTGAATATATGCTGTATGGTAATTTATGGGCCTAATAGGTATCTAAAGCCATTTGCACATAAAAAATACAGTAGTACCTCGCTAGACGAATGCCTCACTAGACGGAAAACTCGCTAGACGAAAGGCATTCGCTAGCGAAAGGCTGTCTCGCAAGACGAATTCTCCTATGGGCTGTCTCGCAAGACGAAAAAATTTCCGATTCCTCCCCCCCCCCGTCAAACCGCTATTCCCCCGTTGGTGCTTCGCAAGACGAAAAATTCGCTATACGACAGCACTCACAGAACGAATTAATTTCGTCTTGCGAGGCACCACTGTATGTTATCAGTCTACAAGTACTCTTTAATATCAGATAACAGGTACAACAGCTTGACCTACATTCAACTGTGCTGCTCTACAGTCTGCAGCTGCATGCTACATGTTGCCATACAACCTGTCCATGCAGAATGTAGGTACCCTGTATATAGAAATGAGTAAACCAGTGATATTTTAGGGAGCAGGCTAGCAGGCAGGACCCATTACTTACATGGGAGCCTACACAACATAAAACACTGTTGCTGTATGTAGGTTTTATTTCATTTGTTTTTTATATTATATTTTGGAAATGTACATCCAGGTTTCTTTCCCTTTAAATTTTTTTTGGGGGGCCCCCAAGAGAGTGGGGCCCTAAGCTATAGCTTGTTTAGCTTATACGTAAATCCGGCACTGAGTGGTGGACAGTGGGGTGGGGTGCGGCCACTCCTCAGTCCTCCAGTCAGTTGTGTCATTGCTGCTTACTGGTAGGTCGAGAGGAGGTGGCAGCAAGTTTGGGGGGGACTGGCGCACAAGCAGAGCCAATCTTGCACTCCTCCTTGTGCATTTGCACCATGCCAAACTTCCCCCTTCTTCTCTACCTCCCCGTAAACAGAAACACAACCAGCTGAAGGTCAGGTGGAGCAACAGCACACCACCGGGAGCATGAAAATCTGTGCATGCATGAAATTGTCTAGCTCAGGGGTTGTCAACCTGGTCTCTACCACCCACTAGTGGGCGCATCAGGATTCTAAGTGGGCGTTAGGGGGTTCTACGGCACAAGCTGAATCCTCCTTCCATCAAGCTCTGGTGGGCGGTAAGGAAATGTTACCATCAAGAAAGATGCATTAGTGGGCGGTAGATATAAAAAGGTTGACTACCCCTGGTCTAGACTCTGACATCAGTTTCAGAGGCCCTGCTTGTAGCGCCAGCCTTCAGACGCTTCAGACGGGCAGGAACAAAATGTTCTCAGTAGTGGCCCATATTTGTGAAACTGCCCCCCAATGGATCTATAGCTGGCACCACCCACTCTGGCTTTTAAATGGGTCTTGAAACCCCATTTGTGTCAAGTTGCTCTTAGCCAAGATGCAAAGACAGAAACACAGAATTATAGAGTTGGAAGGGGCCATGAGGGTAATCTAGTCAGATCCCCTCCAATTTAGGAATATTTTGCCTAACTTGGGGCTCAAACCCACAACCCTGAGATAAAGAGTCTCCTGCTCTACTGACTGAGCTATGCTGGGCTGAATTTCTCACTATTGTATGGTTATATTACTGCCTGTTTCAAAATACTTTTCAGTTTTATGTGAATGGGCTGGATTGGGACCTATTTTTGACCTCAGCTTTGTTGAGAAGGAATATTGTAGTTTTATGTTCATATAAGCCATCCTTGAGGGGGCTTTGCCCAGAAAAGCAGCCTTTACATTAAACAAACAAACAAACAAGTATATTATTTCTGCCCAAGATCCCTAACACATTATTGAAGATTCACCTGCCCTACAATATCTATTACTTAGGATACATTAACAGCTCTTGCCCACAAACAGAATTTGTATGCTTGTTGACATCTGTTATACGGCAACATATAAAAACACTGTACAAACGCTATAACATTTCATCTATTAAATTGCAGTTCAAATAAACATTTGTCATAGCTCGGGTGTTTGTTTTTAAAATTATAGACTTCACTTTGGAGCTGCCACATAAAAATCTGCATGCATGGAAAGCTCGGGGTGGAGCCGTCATTCATAACATTTCTTTGGCCCCCACCAGGAGTTCTCTTTCTTTCCACTGCCCCCCATGAATGCCTGAAATTAGGATGGAGCTCACAGCACAATCCTGGGTGTGAACGGGTGTCAGCCATGTCAGTGGCTCTTTTGCTGCCTTCAGATCATTTTATTCAAGAATGAGGAAGTTCAGCTCTTACCCTTTTGTAAGCCAAGTGTAATATTTATTCTTCTCAAATCTGCTGGCTATAATTACCAGCATATTTGGGAGCTCTGAATGGGATCTTCACTCGGTTCAGTGGTATCTAAGGTAGAAATAAGTAACAAGAATTGGAAATCCTGAAAACTGAAGGTTTTCGTTGCTTCAGCAAAATAACAATACCAACAACAATCAATAAATAGTGTGACAGTTTTAATGGCTGTGGTCCTGAAAACATAGGCCTTCCAGAGTCACTGGGTTTTCAAATTGTGATTACAGTGCCTTAAACAGTTCCAGTTTGTTAGCAGAAGTGAAAAGGTTTCGTTTAATTCTTGTTTGCTTATTTGTTTAATGTTACATCTGCAAGGGAGAGAGAAAATTAATCCCCAGATCTGCCTCCTCCTTTTCCATGTAAATGACAATTTCCCTAAGAATATAGGCAAGTTAATATGAAGAATGGCAGCATAAGGTATTCAAAAGTATTTACGTGTGTACATAGTTACTCCATTTATGTCTGAAAAGGTTGTAATCCTCAAACATTTGCAGGATATTATTATCAGGTTGATCCAAATTATCTAATAATGACGCCCATGTTTTGTGTCTTTTGGTACCTGCTTTCATCATTTACAGGTGAGGAACCTGTACTTCCAACAGCCAGCTTGGCCAATGATCAGTGTCAGGGACCGTGCTGAGGAGGGCTGCACTGAGGAAGAATGGTGAGAGCCACCCCCTCCCCCTGATCCTGATCCTGAATCTTCCCAGGAGGAGGAAGACAGCATAGATTTGGAACAGTGGTTTGCAGAGGGGCATAGTTCAGAAGGCAGAAGCTGGGAAACACTGGATGGGGAACTGAGAAGCATAAGAAACACTAGAAGAGAGAGAGTTATCAGATCCACAGTCGCTGGATAGCATTCACCCCACTTCTCCAAAGTCACAGAGAGCTTAGAAAGTGTCAGAACAGAAAGCACAGAGGGTACGAGCTCAGATTACATGACATAGATTAATAGGGACGGAGGGGGAAGTGTCCCTTAATTGGGAGCACTGCCATTTCTAGGAGATGTGTTCTTTGTTCTCGCACTAACTGGTAAGATGTTCCTTTCATTTGATTTTCTTATCCACTGCCACCGGGGGCGGAGAGCCGATGTCACAAAGCCTGACAGACTTAAGACCCCAACAACTTCTGGAGGGCCACAAGTCCTTACCGCACCCCCCCCCCCATTCTAACCACTTTACCTCATTGGCTGTGTGTGAGTGACAACTGTTTGACTCATGCCTGTATGCCAGACAGTAGACTCTGTAAGGTCAGGCAAAGTGATCAAGGGGACGATAACCAAAGAAGAAAGAAAACATCTCACAACATTTTCATGAATGTAAAACCTATAATGGCCAATTTGATTTAGAAGATCATAAGTCAGCCTGTGTAACATGTGAGAGGTGTGCAGATGGAGTGACAACGACATGACAGAAGGGGTGATGGCAAGAAGGGTGATGCAACAATGTTTCCCTGCACAATTTAATTGGATGAGGGGGATTGCTAAGTAGAATTAGTTCATTTTTCATACATAATCAAGCAGTGTGTGGTCTTGTGTGAATCAGTCCAAGAGAACAAGGAAGATGTTGCATGATGGATACTTCTGCATGCAATCTACAACTTACTGTTGACCTTCTCATCCCAACTGAAAACAAAAGCCCATCTTCAAGAAGGAAAGAATAATATGCCGAAGAATGGGGGAAAGCATTTTTCCATGATTAAAAAGGCACTTCTTTGATATATCAGGAAATAAAATGTCACAAGCTCTTGTAGAATAGCCCTCCTGTGAAGTTTGGATATTCATGTGGAAAATTAGCTTAGGTATGACTGAGTTGTCAGCATTTCAAAATCCCATGCTGAACATGTTCAGTGAATTTATGACCATGATGATACTGAATGTTCATAACTGGCCTGATCCCAAAGCTTATTGAGGATGGAAAGAATCTGGTATGCTGCAATGGATTTTACTCAGCCCCAGTACAGTGGTACCTCAGGTTACAGACTCCGCTAACCCAGAAATAACGCTTCAGGTTAAGAACTTTGCTTCAGGATAAGAACAGAAATTGTGCTCTGGCGGCGCAGTTTCAGGTTAAGAACGGACCTCCAGAACGAATTAAGTACTTAACCAGAGGTACCACTGTACAAACATCTAATGAAAGGTATCTCGTGCATAAATGTATGTAAAGCAGTCTAATGGAGGCACTGGATGTGGGCTCCATCTGCAGGTGAGGCAATGGGTGTGCTGGACTGTTGTCTTGACTCAGTAATGGACTGGATGAGAGCCAATAAACTGAAGCTCAATTCAGGTAAGACTGAGGCATTATTAGTGGGCAGTTCCCTAGACCGGATGGATGGGAGGTTGCTGCTCTTGGTGAGGTTACACTCCCTGTGAAGGAGTGGGTACATAGCCTGGGGATACTTCTAGATCCTCTGTTGTCACTTGATGCTCAGATGGTCTCAGTGGGTCAGAGTGCCTTCCATCAGCTTCAGCTGGTGTCCAAACTGCACCCCTATCTGGAGAGGATAAGCCTAACTACTGTTCTCTATACTCTGGTAACCTATAGGTTAGATTATATTACAACACATTATACATAGGGCTGCCTCTGAAAACGGTTCAGAAACTTCAGCTAGGGGCAAGACAGTTTGAGCATATTACACGGATCCTGGCCCGACTGCACTGAGTGCTAATTAGTTTCTGGGCCTAATTCAAATGGCTCAGGACCGCAATACCGCAAGGACCACCTCTCTTCATATGAACCTACCCGGAGCCTGAGATCATCCTCTGATTCCCTTCTTCGTGTGACTCCTCCACAAGAGGTCTGGAGGATGGCAACACAAGGGCCTTTTCTGCAGTGGCTCCCCATTTATGGAACACTCTCCCCAGGGAGGTGCAGCTCACACCTTCATTATACACCATTAGGCACCAGGCAAAAAAATGTTCCTCTTCAACCAGGCCTTTGACATCCAAAGCACCTTTAAATGTGTTGTGGGAGGGGGTATTGTTGCTTTGCTTTAGTTCTTATTTTTATTATGTATTTGGTGTTTTGTTATGTTGTAGTTTTATGTTGTGAACTGCCCTGAGATTTACAGCTCAGTGGCAGAACAGCTGTTTTGCATGTTGAAGCTCCCAGGTGACATTTACAGGTAGAGCTGCCTGAAAACCCAGAAAACTACTATCAGATGGTGTACTGAGAGAGATGGATCAATGATCTGACTTGATATGAGGCAGCTTCCTGTGTTCCTAAATGCACTCTGCATATAGTAGAGGAACTCCACAGATAATAATGTATGTTTCACATATTTCAGGACTAAGTCTCAACACTAAAAATAGGTTTCTTGGCTATGTCTCTAGGTTCTGGGGCTTACCTTGGTCTTTAATTAAGACCTGTTATTGAAACTATATTGCAATGGTTCACTCACTGCAGATCTTAAAAAGCAAAAAAGGCAATAGCACAACACATGAGAATGAGGCACAAAATAATTCCCTCAGCTGGCAGCAAGTTAGTGAGTCATTGCACAATCATCTCCATTTCATGAAAGCCAGGTTTATACCTGTATTCCTAACCCCCATGATTTCATCACCAGAGGTTTTACCGTATTACTCATAAGGTTATCAAAATATGTGTGAATTGGCTCTTGGAGTGCATTTCAGCATCTCCCTTAGCAGCTGCAATCCATGTTCTCGTAATCAGCTGAAGGTTTTAGAAATCAGAAAGCAATAATAAACATGATTGCTCAATATACCAGCATTTGAGCTTCTGTTTCGTGATTTTGAGGATAATGTCGATGCACACACTTTCTCATAGGGAAGGATATGAAGGTAGCACTTTATTCACCTGTGCAAGGAGACAGCTGCAGCACCAGCATGCAAGGCAAAGGCAGCAAGTTTAATAACAGAGGAGTCGTTTTTAAGAAAGAATGGCAAAACTGGAAGCACTGAAAGACAAGCTATGAAGGCACTGTAATATCATTGTACTGGCTGGAAAACCTGAAAAGATAAGGCTATCAAAGGTCACTAGGTTTATGGCTATACTTTTCCTCCAGTATCATACGTAGCAGAGACAGATTTAGGGGGCTGGTTTGCCTGTACTGGGTGCTGAGCCAAGAGGGTGCCACAGGGGGTGCTGCAACAATGACTAACAATGGAAAGTGACAAGTGAGGGGGTACGGAATTTAGGCGCCACACAGGGCACCACTGAAATGTCAAAGTCCAAAGTCCACCACTGCACGTAGCATGGCACTGAATACCAGTTGCCAGGAGGAAACAGCAGCAGAGGGCTTCTTTTCTAGTGACCTGCATGTGGGCTTCCCGTAGGTATCTGGTTGGTCACTATGGGAAACAGGATGCAGGTCTAGATAAGGGCTAGATCCAGCAGAGCTCTTCTTATGGGCAGGTGGCTGTGGAAGAAAGAAAGCGGCCTTATACAAGATCAAAGTATTCATTTATTGCATTTATAGCCCAACTTTCCCCCCAAGGTGCTCTAGGAGGTATACATAGTTCTTTCTCCCCATCCTCATTTAATCCCCACAACAAGCCTGTGAGGTAGTTGAGGCTGAGAGGCAGCGACCAGCTCAAGGTTACGCACTGAGCTTCATGGCCAAGTGGGGATTTGAACCCTGGTCTCTCAGGTCCTAATTCGACACTCTAACCACTTCACCACACTGGCCTAGTATTGTCTTCCCAATAGCCCTTCTTAGACATTACCATGCACACACCAAGATGTATATGGGGAATGTGGCCACGGGGACTGGCTGTGGGGGAAATTTAGCCCATGCTGAATTTCAGCTCTACCACACCCAGCCAATAGGTATGCACAGGATTTAGTTTCTAGCCTGCCACTCACCCACCTGTAGAGTAGTTTGCAGCAGAATCCCTGCCAAAGGCCACATCCTGTACCTGCTGATGGACGCAGATATTGAAATGCTTATAAGGAACATAGGAAACTGACTTATAATGATTCAGGCCATTGGTCCATCTGGCTCAGTACTGAAGGAAACATCTCTTCAGGGCTTCAGGCAGAGAATCTTCCCCAGCCCTACCTGGAGATGCTGGGGATTGAACCTGGGACCTTCTGCATGCAAAGCAGATGCTCTACCGCTGAGCTGCAGCCCTTCCCAGAGTTCCCAGAGTTCCCTTTTCGATAAAGATACTTGGCCTTTCTGAAAAATTAGGACTGCCTTCGCCAGAATGATGTTCACTGTGACACAGCATAGGGCTCCTAAACTATTCAGGAATTTTTAAATATGGAGACTTCATTTGAGCAAAAGGGAATATGTTATTTATGAATTAAATAAGAGCAAAGGAAATAGAATCCAGAATACGATAATGCAACTCCCACTGTGCCGTCTGCTTGTCAATTTTGCATGAGGGAGTGCAGAATTGCCAGTCAAAAATGACTGAGCGAGGAGATCATTCAACATTAGCAAGAAAATGACCTGTTTGTCTCTTTCTATCGCTATGTATTCTAGAGAATCCTCCCACAGGCATCTGTCTGTTTGAAACTCCACCCACATGCTGATAGATGTCCCATGGAATTGGCAAGTCTCCTCGAAGGCAAAGTAATTTTTAAAAAAATGTTACACCCACAAGAAACTCTGCCTGGAATATAAAGATGAATGAGGTCCTCAGCAGTTCATGAAAAAGGCAAAAGGAGATCAGTGTGTTTAATAAAAAAAACAATGCCCCTTTTCAGGTGAGACATTCATTTATTTTTTGAAAGCATGGGTTGGAGACAGTCACTTTCAAAGTTCTTTTACTGAATGAGTCATTGATCTGTTTAGAATATTTATGCACAACACAAAGTTTCTCTGAGCTGTTTACATCGTGAAATGAGGCAACAACGAGAACAGTCTAAAAAGTTTCACTTCCTTGAGATTGGTAGGCCTCATCAGGGAGATTGTATCAGCAGCTCCTGGCTTTTGGAAAAACTGAATGGAAGTGGCTGAGCTGTTGTTGAGAGCAGTGGGAGGAAATTAGTGGACCAAAGTCCTCTCCCCAGTCATGCTGCTGCTGCTGCTGCTGCTCTCTCCGGTGAAGCTGAAAGTTGAAGATTTGGGACAGATAAAACAAAAGACTTCTTCATGCAGCACATAGTTAAATTTACGGAACTCACTCCCACAGGGAGCAGTGATGGCCACCAACCTAGATGGCTTCAAAAGAGGATTGGATAATTTCATAGAGGAGAGAACAATTAGACATGATGACTATGCTCTGCCTCCACAGTTGGAGGCAACAATGCCTCTGAATACCAGTTGCTGGAAAAGCCAGAGGAGAGGAGAGTTTTCTTGTGGTCAAAATCTGCTTGCTGGTTTCCCACAGGCATCTGAGTGGCCACTGTGAGAACAGGGTGCTGGACGAGATGGGACATTGGCCTGATCCAGCATGTTCTTCTAATGTTCTCAGGCTCACAGTGTGTGTGTGTGTGTGTGTGTGTGTGTGTGTGTGTGTGTGTCTCCCCCCACCCCACCTGCACACATCCCACCCAGCAAGCATGTTATTGTGTGCACACCACACTCATGAAACTCAAAGTGTCCAAGAAGGGCCTGGAGTTATTTTTGCCTGGGAAGATGATGCAGTTGATGAACATAAACACCATGTTTAAAGCCCATTCCTTCCCTATGGAATCCTGGGAAGTAAAGAGGTCTACCTTGAGAAATATGGCGAAGAACACAGACAGAAACTAGCGTTATAAAGTGGAACGCTCACTTCACAGCACGGAACACCCCTTTCCTCTGCTCCTGAAGAAGAGGAACTGGCTGGAGAGCTTCCAGGATAAATGTCACCACTAATGTGCCATAAAAGGTGAGGCTGTCTCTCTGGTGCTACTGCCTAATACAGTGGTACCTCGGGTTACAAACGCTTCGGGTTACAAACACTTCAGGATACAAACTCCGCTAACCCAGAAGTAGTACCTCGTTTTGAGAACTTTGCCCCAGGATGAGAATGGAAATTGTGCACCGGCGGCGCGGCGGCAGCCGGAGGCCCCATTAGCAAAAGTGTGCCTCAGGTTAAGAACAGTTTTGGGTTAAGAATGGACCTCCGGAACGAATTAAGTTCATAACCCGAGGTACCACTGTATTGCCTAACATCTTGCCTTTAGAACATGCTATATCTGTGGTCCTGCTGGTGCTTTTGCACCAGTACGATTTCCACTTGTTTGTTTGTTTGTTTGTTTGTTTGTTTGTTTGTTTCTTTAATTTATTTATAGCTCATCTCATCAAGGTGCTTTTCAAAAGGCAGATGAATGGAGGAAGGTTAGAAACTCTGTAGCCTTCAAGTGCTAGAGATCATCCTACCCCCCCCATTTAGTTGTGAGTGTTGGCTGTCACCAAATGTCTGCTAGTGTGTTTTAAGTTCCAGGGACATCAGTGGGGCCATAGCTCCATAGCTTATGCCTTGATATCCAAGATCAGAGCTTCATGGCTGATGCTTCTGGTTGTGTGCCATGATTGGCTGCAGAGCTGTTAATAACCCAATTCTCCATTACAGCTGTGGGGGAGAGACAGAGGAGGTGAGGCCGGTCGCCTGCAGCTGTTATGTGTGGAAGTGTGTTAACTTAATGTTTGCATCTTACACTGAGGATATTGTATCAACAAAAGGATATAGCTACATCAGCGTTTCTTTTTATTCTAACTTGACACTTTTCCATAATAAAGGGATTTTAGAAAAGTATAGGATCACGTTTAAGTTTTGTCCATGGGAAAATATCTCTATTATCCAAATAATGTGGTTGTCATTTGAGATCTGTAGCTAAGTAACGTTCCATTTCTTCACAATGAAGCGGAGAGGTTAAGAAAAAGCAGCTTGTGAAAATCGCCAGCTTGCCCTTGCGAAATGAGCCCACATTACATTATGGCAGCTATTCACATATGTTGCCTGCAGCAGTCAGTGAAGTTTTGTGTCGTGCTGTGAACATGATGGTTTCTGTAACTGGACCACCCAGCATCCTGTTCACTGAACTGACCCCTTTCCAAGTCTCATTTAACTCAAAGGGATTTAGCTCTTTTCGTTACACAATAGAGGAAGCTGCTGGTCCTGGCACACTTTCAAAGCGGAAATCTGAATCAAAGTGAAGATCTGCTATTTGAATGGCAGGTTTTGAATGATTCTTTGGAAAGCTGATTGTTCAAATGTCGGATTTTGGAAGTTTCAGGGTGGGTGAGAACATCTATTCTCTAATTCAGATCATCATAGCTGAGTCCAAAGTTGTATTTTGTGGAACAACTAAGAATGACTGTCCCAGTCAGCTACACCTTCTAGTTAATGTTAAGAAGATTTCCATTGTTATACACCTGCTGATGAGTTTTTTGCACTGTGTCCACAGTTTGCAGGTGCTAGAAGGGAGAACTGATTAAATGACCTTGAAAAGCATAGGAGAGCAGCAGCAGGAGAAACAGACAAGCAGAAACAGACCTAGTCTGTTTGGAAAGGAGCCAAGTCTGAATTTCAGCGCCTCCAAAGTCCACTAAAGCCTGAGTATCCAGATGGATTTAGCAACCCAAAAACAGATCCAATTTAAAAAAGAAAGAAAGAAAAGACAGATGGCCAAGATATGCTTTGAAGAGTAACCTTGTTTTCTGAGCATTTTAAGCTGCCCTGCCAAATTATTTACACACAGAGAGACACACCAAGCACTCAAAGGCATCTCTTTGAAACTTCCCCTCTAAATGCTTTGTTCAAGGTCACCTAATTTGGTTGTTTTAACCGATGCCTGGTCCCAGCTTCAGCTTTCCCAAGAATCCATTTGTGCATCCATAATTGTTCATGTTATCTCTGGCAGACTAACAGGACTTCAGTTAAAAGCAAACATAGCATCGGCAGGTGTGCTGCTTAGAATTGCAGCCACTTCACAGTGTTATCAATAGGAGGGCAAAGCTGGATGATCATGTGCTTTTGAAAACAGAAAAAGGGAAAGCCACAGAAAATAAAAAGTCTCTTTCTGTCAATGGAAACGAGGGTGTACACTGGACGCATAGCTTGTCTTTTTTTAAAAAAAACATTCAAAGCAAATATAATGACATTCGAAGCAGATTCAGCCAGCTGGATTTAAATCAGCTTAATTAATGCCCCTTAAAGTCTATTATCAAATATTGTTTCCCCCTAGGAGGATGCAGACTGGTGTGCATGTGTGTATCTATCTATTTATACATTCATGTATTGTATTGTATTGTATTGTATTGTATTGTATTGTATTGTATTGTATTGTATTGTATTGCAGTGTATTAATACATATGTGTATTTATATGTATTAATACACTGCAATACAATGCAATACAATATATGGATGAAAGACTGGAAGACAGGCTATTGATGGACACTAGCCTATGCTTTACTTCCACAGTTGAAGGAAGCAATGTTCCTGAATACCAGTTCACAGGAGGGGAGAATGATTTTGTTCTTGAAACCTGCTTGCAGGTTTCTCTTAGACATCTGGCCGGCCACTGTGAGAAAAAGACGCTGAGCTAGATGAGCTATTGGCCTGATCCAGCAGGCTCTTCTTATGTTCTAACTTAAGGCTTAACTCTTTTATTTCAACTCATTCTGGATCCAACCCTCTGTGTGCATGTCCTCCTGTTCCAACCACCCCACTCTACTCCACACTCCCACCCAGTTGGCAATCTCAATCTCTCTCTCTCTCTTTCTGTCACACACACACACACACACACACAGCACCATTCCATTCCATTCCATTCCATTCCATGCAATTCATTTATTATTATAGAAAAGTTTGGGTTCTTTTCTGCCCCTTCAGGATTTTATTTTTGCAGTTTTTGTCTTTTTGGCATCCTGCAAACCTCAAGGTTACACTGAGTCTGCTGCCAACTATTTATTGTGTCTGGCTCCAGCTCTAGGATCATGGGAAGACTTAGATTGTTCTTAAAATATATGATGATGGCCCCTAGATTTAGGATATAATCTTGTACACCAGGGGCAGTCAATGTCACATACTTCAGATACTGCTGACCAGTGCTTTTTTCTTGAGTGATTTTCTTGAGTCAAAATGACTCTCATTTTGACTCAAGAAAATCACCGGGAAAGGAAATGAAGCTGCCATTGGAGGTGGTAACAACGAAACTGACCAATCACCTCGCTAGATTCCCATTAGCACCCTTCTGAGACTCAGGAAACAACGTGACAGGAAATGAGGCCGCCATCAGGGGTAGCAATGGAACTGACAGTTCACCATGCTAGAAAAGAAACTATTTTATATATATATAAAAAATAGTTTCTTCTCCCATTAGATTCACAAAATGTTTAGGGGTATGCGTACCCCTGCATACCCCCAGAAAAAAGCACTGCTGCTAACTAAGATTCCCATCAACCCTAGCATTAGAGGGGGGCTCCAGGGTCAGGTCAGTAATAAAACTCACAAGGCGTCAGTGAAGTTAACTCTTTATTCCATGAAACAAAACAGCTCAGGCCTAAGGAGCCCAGTAACTCTTCCCAGTACATCTTGTCCCAATGAGGCAGTTGCAAAGACTGAAGGTCCCCGCCTTCCCACAACTATATTCCTTCTCCCTCAGGTCCTTTACCAAGCAACCTGAGGCTCCTTCATTTTGTCTCTTTGCTCTGCCCTCTTCATTCCTCTTTGTGTTCTGGGAGACCAGAGGGGAGAGGAGCTGGTCACAGCAGGAGGGTGAGACTCCCTGGCTTTTTCAGCAGCCTGCCTGATCTCTGCCTCTTGGCCCCACTCCTCTCCAGCCTCCACTTTTCCTCTGCCTCTGGACTGCTGGACAGCCTCTCCCTGCTCACTAAACCCTGTTACCTCTTTAGTTTCTGACACCTCGTCCTCCCAGTCTGCTCCCTCTCCTTCTGCTGACCACTCATCATCATCCCACCACCAATCCCCTGGGTCTGAGTGTTCTTCCCCTTGGGGTTCCCTTGGGGGTTCCCCAGCTGGTGCCTCCCACTATTCCTTTGTACCCAGCCAGTCCATGAAACCTAGGGATGATTGGAATTGAATTTCATAATATATGGAGGGCACCACATTGGCTACACCTGCTATGCATATGCATACAGTAGTTATTTGTGAATAAGCTCCATTTAACCAGTGGGTCTTCTGAGTGGCTGTTAGATCTTTTTCCTACACCAACAGAAATGTAATCTGCATCTTAATCTCATTGAATGTTGGCACTCTTATTAACTTTTTGCAAAGATCACTGGCAGACCAATAACTAATTTTATTTTAAAATGCATGGATTAGTCCATTTAATCATTCACGTATTTTAATGAAAAAAGCACGTTTGACTCCCTCTATGACACGAGTGATAAGAATTAAAATAATTTCAATTACTTTATTGTCAAAAGCCTGCAGTTAAATGAGCTCTACTCTAGCGTGCACATACACCCAAATCCTCTGCGTTTTCTTTCTTTTTTGGTTTTTTTAATTTCTATTAAAAAAAATTATTTGAAAATTTAACAAAGGGGAAAGGAAAAGGGAATAAAAATGAAAGAGAATGAATGGAAGAAAAAGAAGGAATAATAATAATACCACCATCAGCTCGCATTAAGGGTGCAATAACAATCAGTGCATCCATCTTGGGTTAAACATAAAGGTTAATAAAAGCCCTCCAGGTGTCCCAATAGAAACCCACACAAAGTGGATTTCTGTAAGAAATATGTTCAAATGTATCCAAGGCGTTGAGCTCCTCAGGCCATTGTGTGATAGATGACAGGTGTTTATCATTCCAGGCTCAAAGTATAAGTCTTTTAGTGGCCATAAGGGCTCACAAAATCCACTTTTGTTAAACCCCATACTGTGGGGATATAGTTTAAAAGAACATGAGCACCTGCAAATATCAAGGAATTCACCAATGCCACTTTCTTAAGGACAGCCACTTCAGACCAAAAAGAATGCAGTATATCACTGGACTAGCCCTCATCATGTAGCTCCGTGAGGCATATTCAGCATTACACCTGCCAGGTAAAAACCAGGACACCCCAAAAGTTTTTCAATTGACCAGACATAAGGTAAAAGGTAAAAAGGTAAAGGGCCCCTGGATGGTTAAGTCCAGTCAAAGGCAACAATGGGGTTGTGGCGCTCATCACGCTTTCATACCAAGGGAGACAGCGTTTGTCCACAGACAGCTTTCCAAGTCATGTGGCCAGGATGACTAAACCGCTTCTGGTTCAAGGAGGACTGTGACAAGAGCCAGAGCGCACGGAAACGACATTTACCTTCCCGCAATTTATCTTCTTGCACTGGTATGCTTTCGAACTGCTAGGTTGGCAGGAACTGGGGCAGAGCAATGGGAGCCCACCCCATAGTGGGGATTTGAACCACTGACCTTCTGATCAGCAGGCCCAAGAGGCTCAGTGGTTTAGACTACAGGGCCACTCACGTCCTGGACTTATGGCAGCCCTAACGTCCAGAATCTATCTGCAATGGACAGTGCCTTTCTATATAGATCTTGTGGAGTCCACTATACCCATCATATTAATTTCTGCTGGGTCAGTCCCAATTTCAATCCTAAAGATAAAGATTCTAAGGCAAATTTTGTTTAGGCTGTGTAATACTTCTAATTCCCTATTCAACAACTCTCTAAGTTCCTCAAAGGTCCATTAAGCATTTATAAACAACAGTTATGGGTTTGACTTTCTGTAAGGATACAATAATTTCCTCCGACAATATAGGAGATGCTGAAGCACTCAAAGCAGATGGTCCATAAATAAACACCAACAAATGTTGAAATTGAAGATATTGCCATTCGCCATGAGGACTCTCCTTCCTTGGAGGTTTTTAAACATCTGTCATGTATGATGTAGTTGAGATTCCTGCATTGCAGGGGGTTGGACTGGATGACCCTTGGGTTCCCTTCCAACTCTACAATTCTATGTGCCATGAGAATTAGGAATTTAAAAAAAATGGAAGCATCTTTTGCAAAGGAAGAAAGCTTTGTGAAATTGGAGGACAGATCTCAGCATAACACTAGCCAAGAGATATTTCTGGGGTGGGAATACATAAACTGGTTAGCTGGATGAGGGGTTTTTTTGATGGAGAAATAGCTGAAACCCTGATATTTGCCCCCATTTTAAAACATGGGTCTTGGATAGTATGTCACTATTTGTCATTCCAGACTGGAAACAGTAAGACTGAGTATAGCCAGAGATAATAAACCTCTTGCATGTGCCAAAAAGTCTCCCCACCCCCGATGTCTTCCTTGTCCTTTGTGCCTTCTAAAAAAGGTCCTAGAGGTTGCTCTCTCTTTTTGTTGCATTGTGCAAAACAAGCATTGTGCTTCCACCTACTTCTCTCCTCATAGTTGTTTTAGTCATGAAAGTGGGATTCTATATCTAGTCAGTCTCCATGGCAACTTTATTTCTTATTAAATGGGAAAGGAAATGACATAATTAACTTACATGACCTCTTTACTTTGCAGAGGAGTTTCAGTTGTGTCTTTGGTAGTTATGTTGCACGCTCAAAGACGCGCTTCTCTATTGATAGATATGTTTTTTTCCCATTATCGGAGGCTCTTTAGGTGAAAAAATGGCAGCGGCCCTCTGGAAGCAGGGAAAAGGTGTATTGAATGAGAATGCCAGGCATTCATCTGCGCTTTTCAATGATCTCTTTGGAGCGTTTTTCAACAGTCGCACACACACATATATAAACTACTTTACCTTGGCTCTGCGGGAATGCCCATTATATTCATCGTGCTTGGTTTATAGAGGTCTAAATGGTAGGCTTCCAGCAATGATATGTGATGTGAAACAGTTGTGCTCCTTGAATGTGTTCATAGAGAATTAGGGGAGTGATTGCACTCAACCGATAAACTAAGGCACAAATCTCTGTGTCTTTTGAAAAACATAGGACACGGTTTTCCTGCGCAAGTCAGACTCAAAGAATTTGCATCAGTAAAAGCCAATTTAAAAACAGTCCTATATGAATCCATCAGTATGTGCAATGTTCCCCCCACTGCATCTCCCCTGATTTTAGAGATTATAGGAGTTGCAAATTATTGAGCATGTGCCTATATGGATCTGTATGAATATGCAACGTTTTGGCATTACGTCAAATGTGATCCTCCTTCCCTTCCATGCATTGAAGTGACTCATTCAGTTTTCCACTCTCTATGACTACAAAATAGAAGCAGGGAACCATATGGAGGAGGTTCACAGACGTGGTGCCACAGTTAGCCTAAATATGAAATTTCACTGCAGGGGACACTCTCTCTCTCTCTCTCTCTCTCTCTCTCTCTCTCTCTCACACACACACACACACACACACACACACACACACACAAACACACCCTCCTCTTCTACAGCTCTTCCTTTAAACCTCCTTCAGCCATTTATCAAAGACACAACCCTCTCCAGAACGTACCTGCCTCTGACACATATTCCCCTTCATTCCTTCTGATGCCCCATCTTGCTCCTCTGCAGCACTGCAAATGCCCCCTTTAACCCAACCACTTCCACCTGCCTCCTCCCAAGTTCCTCCACCTCTCCAGAGTTCTTCCTCCTCCAGCACTGGCGGCCTACAATTGTCACACACCTACCTCTGCCCCCCCCATATTCTCTCTCATTCCTCCAAATGCCCCCTTTACTCCCAGACAGTTCCATCTACCTCCTCCCCAAATCCTCCTCTTTCCCTCCTGTCAGTCACCAGAGGACTAGAATTCCCATGCAGTCTTAACCTGCCCTCGCTTGCTTCTCTCCCCGCCCCCCCCCCCCGCCACATCGTCACACTGAGAGCCACCTCCCTCTGCTGCTGCCTTTACAACATTGGAAAGAGGCCAATGAAAACAGACTGGTGATGCTCTCGTATTCCTATTATATGCAAGATTTATAAACCACACTTTCATTATATATATATATATATATATATATATATATATATATATATGAAGGCAGTATAAACCATACAAAAGTTAAGACAATGAAGACATCAGTAACACATCAGTAAAATACAGTAAATACTGGTTGGTTAAAAGTAAATTCACATTTCAAAGGACAATGTTTTTAAGCCATGTTTAAAAGAAGGCAGATATGATTCCTGCCAAACCTCTACTGTCAGGAAGTCTTGTGTTGTTGTGGGTGGGATTCCTATACAGTGGTACCTCTGGTTACGTACTTAATTCGTTCCGGAGGTCCGTTCTTAACCTGAAACTGTTCTTAACCTGAAGCACCACTTTAGCTAATGGGACCTCTCGCTGCCACTGCGCCGCCAGAGCACAATTTCTGCTCTTATCCTGAAGCAAAGTTCTGAACCTGAAGCGTTATTTCTGGGTTAGCGGAGTCTGTAACCTGAAGCTTATGTAGCCTGAAGCATATGTAACCCGAGGTACCACTGTAGAGCAGGCACGTCCAACAGGTGGACTCAACAACTTTGACCTGAACCCCCCAAAAGGGGGTAGATCACTGTCAGTTTTTTTAACTCTGTGAGTAGATCGCAGTCTCTTGGGATTTGGCCACCCCTGATATAGAGAATCTCATGCTGCTGCTTCACTCCTTTTGCTCCGCCCCGTAAAATTTTTGTAATTCCTTCCTGATCCATGCTATCCCAGTACGGATAGTGTAAACTAAATGGCTATTGTGTAAAGGTCAGCTAAGTCCTGAATTTACCAGCGGCGGGAAGAATGCAAAGAGGCTGCAGATCAGGTCCCATTTGAAGCAGGGCCAGAGATCAATAGTATTTGAGGTCATGGGATGGGTGCCCCATGATGTAACACAGCCTCTGCCATGAACAGCATTAAGCTTTCGCAACACAGCAAATACCATTTTTAAGAAAGGGGGGGAGGGAGTTTGCAGTGGGTTATGAAAAGCTTAACCTTGCATATGCCAGCTCAGCTGCACACAATGAGCTGACACATTCAGGAATTTGGTGTGATTACCATGAGCCTGGCAATCATGTGACTTGGCCCTGCTGAGGCTCAGTAAACGTAGACTGAGCTGCAAAATGTGCTTGCAGTCAAGCACTTACGTAATAACCCCCAGCATCAGTGCCACTTAGCCTGGGAACATTTAGCTCACATTATCTTCAAACCAATTTAGACATGGGAACTAGTGCTGCAATCCTGTGCACGCTGATATTGTGTGTATGGCGGGGGAGGGACCATTGAACAAAATGGGACGTAACCTCTGAATAAACTCATATAAGATCAGGCCACAAAAGTATCCTTTGCAGAAAGGAATCAGATCATCTATTTGTTCTGAAGGTAGAGACAACTACCAATTTTATGTCTTTTTTGAGATACTAATAATGGGGGGGGGGGGAAATGCTCTCACTCACTCTTTTTTTATTAAATGCTAGAGATACTAGCAAACATATACTTCTGGGGTTGAGATACAAATCTAGGGGTTTATAATGAGGGGTGTATAGGAGAGCCCCACTTTCATCTCTGGCATGGATTAAATAAAAGTTTCCATCCAAAAATGTTCTCACCCAGTCTCCCAACTCCCAAGCTCCCCCCCTTCACAGTTGAGCCATAATAACATCTAATAAATATATCCTTTCCTAGCATCTATTCACATCCCAACATGAAAGACCCCACTGTTCTGCCTCATGGGAAATACAGGCTATGAATGCTTGACTCCAAGACACACACACACACACAGTGGTCTCACTCAGTAACTGACAGGAGCATCAACTGACCTAGTTTCCAGATGTGAGGGTGGATTTTATTATGATGGTTTTCCCTTAGGTCTTCAGTCAATTAGTTCCCAAATCAGCGTGGTGTGTCACTCTTGAACATGTTACTGGAAACAGTCAGACACAAATGCTTGAAAGGTACATATGTGTGAGAGCATCGTGCATTAAAAAAAGATTTTTTTAAAAAAAAATGGTGATTGACATGGCAGCATTAGACAAGTGACTCACATTAGACGAATTACTTCTATGGATCCTTATTCACTTTCTAAATGGCACTTACCCTTTGGTAAGTGCATTTGGGATTGCTGTTTGAGCAAAGACAGAAAAGGCATCCTTTTGTACGCTTGTGCCGCAGCTAGGATACTTATAGCTAAAACCTGGAAAGGAGAAAAAATACCATCAGTTCAAGAATGGCAAATTACTTACTTATCAAACCTTTATTAGGCATTTACATGTAAAATCGCGAGAGAAAGAATCACATGCAGGAACTTTAAAATATATATACACAAAGAAACAACATTTAAACTCATAGGCTGATTGTATGTGTGTATTAGTAAAATCTAGAATTTCCTCCTGTTAAAGTACTCCTTGAAGCACTGCTGCCAAAAACTTCGCAAATTAAGCTAATAGAATATATGAATTTAGCAAGGATGACAGCGGCAATAAGAGATATACAAAAGCAGAAAACCAAAGCAGAATGGAAGTATGTGGAAGAATATTTAAGAAAAGAAGTTTTGAAAACGGAACTAATGATTTGTTTAGATTAAGATACGCACGTGGGAGATTTAAACTACATATGATTTTGTGTTTTTGTGTTTTTTTAAGAATGAGAGTAATTAAATTATTAGCTAGAGTAATGAAATGAGTATTATACTAAGAAAACCGTTGTAGAAGCAATATGAAGTCATATTTTAAATTTGATTTATAATTTGAAAGAGACTATTGTAAATTTATGTCTGTTATTATTTGTGTGATGTAAGATTTAATGTTTTGTTTTGTTTTGTGTTTGGAACTTTTTTTAAAAAAAAACAAATTTAATAAAGGTTTATTTTATTTTATTTTTAAAAAGGGATTGCCGTTTGAGTACTTAATTTACATGCCAGCATTACATAATTATTTCTAATCTGCTTGAAGTTTTTCTTTCACAGAGCAGAAGCATCCATCCACATTTTGGATCCCATCCTTCCTCCAAGGATGTCAGGAATGCATAACAGTGTTATCAATCCCATTTTAGGTAAGTTAGGTAAGAGATAATGGCAATCCAAGGCCATCTGCTTACCTTCATTCCTTGTTGAACCCAGACCTTCTTAGTCATTTATTATTTATTGGATTTCTATACTGGCCTTCATCCAAGGATCACAGGGAAATTTACATATAAAAACCACAAAAATACATACAATAGTAACAAATAATAATACCCCACATATCATTAATATTTACTAAATTTTAGGTTTGGCACTGTCCATAACATCCCATTGGCTCCAAACTGCAGGCTTCTAAGCAATTTCTCTGATGATGAAGTTATGATACCTTTACGCTTCTCACATCTTTGATTTATATCAGTCATAAATTTAGAGACACACATTTCAGCATATTTTGCTTGGAAGAAAATATTTCCTGTGTGTGTGTGTGTGTGTGTGTGTGTGTGTGTGTGTGTTTAAATCCCATCCTAATGACTTCTCTCGCTCCTGAATCCCTTGCTGGTTGTTAAATGGGATAAATCAGCTTGAGCTGTATAGCAATAGCGGCACAATGCTTTATGATGCTGTACATGAATAATTAGCAGTCAATGAAGGGGGAAAGATTCCCGGTGCCAGAACAATGACTCAGCAGGTTGAGGAACACACAGTTTCAGAATTTGACACCTGTGTGATATCTAGTTAGGCTATACACTGTAATTACACCAATGGCAAGTTCCTCCGTAAGGAGATCAAGCATGCAAGACCAAAATAGCCTCGCTTTCTCTCAAGAATAACCCAAAACAAGAGAGCTCTTCCAAGTTAAATTAGTCTAAAGCAAGGGCCAGCATGGGACACCAAAGAGTATTTCTAGCTGGGAAACAGAGTGATCAAAGCCAACTCTCCAGTGCTTGCTTGCTTGCTTTATTTATTTATTTATTTATTTATTTATTTATTTATGTAACGAGATGGATGTCATACTTTAAGACAGATGCTTAGAACTGCTGTAGCATAAAGTTTAAGACCGAGAAATGCCTGGGTCAAATGTTTCCTATGCCAGGTGGCCTTAGGCAAGCCACTCACTCTCACCCTGCCATCTGCAATATTTTAGCAGTGTTGGGAAAGGGTACATAAGATGCTGCCTTATACAGTATTGGTCCATCTAGCTCAGCCTTGGTCCATCTAGCTCAGCTGCTCTCAATCGCAAGGGGGGGTCTCTTCCAGGCCCACCTAGAGCTACCAGATATTGAAATTGGAATGCCTTTTATGCAAAGCAATTTGTTTTATTGCTATTTCATTGTATTTTATTATATTGGTATTATTGTTGACTGTCCTGAGTACCATTTGACAGCAAGGCGGGATACAGCTCTAGCTAATGATAATAATATGTGATAAACCTACACCCCCCAAAACAAGAGCCACTGTAGTACAGGTTTAACAACCTGGTTGCAATTTTGGCCACTTTCTTGTATTGCATAGTACATATCAGTTTTAATCTAAGAATTCTAGGACCTTCTGCTTAACTGCAATTTTAAAGTTAACGTTGTGATAACTGAGTTGCTTCATTTTGCATTTTGCTTATTGATGTTGAAACTGTTCATGCCTTAACCTGACACATTAAAAATGAAGGTCTGGGGCCATTGAACATATCATTAATCTACTGTGCTTTATGAGGAATGATAGAAAAATTCAATGGACAAACTGTGGCAGAAGCTGAATTCATTTAACATACAAGCAGATTTATCTTTGTGCAGGTAACAGTTGTGCTTATTTGTTTTGATCAATATTATATATGTATAAAGCAGCTGGATGTGTGTGTGTGTGTGTGTGTGTGTGTGTGTTCCTAAATGGACCTTTTTTACCCTGGTAAACCAGGAGAGGAACACTTAAGAATTAATAAGCTTTAATGTTGTCTTTACTCAGGAGCTGAATAGTTGCTGATTAGACCTGACTAAATTCTACCTTATTTACAATCCTACCGGTATGTAATATCTTTGTTACTAAGGAACCATTACTGTATTATTTGAAATATGGAAAGTTCTGCAGTGCACATTTCTCTTATAAAAGCAGCCTTTTGCTTAGCTTAAGCTTCCTTAAGAGACAAGTACTTAAACTACCTGGGGAAAATATCAAATAAATAACTCCACGGACAACCCAGCCCTGCCCTATGTATGCAGAGAGCACAGGACCAAATAGGCATCCAATGACATCTGCAGAGCATGGAAGGTGTTCACTGCCACCATCCAACAATTGTGCCAATCTGTGCCCAGCCAGGCATCCAGCAACCCAAGCCCTTGTACACTCATGCACTGCTCCTTCTAGAAGTTTACTGTGTAGAAGGGAAGAGGCACTACCTTACTGATGGCTGGCAACAGATAAAACATTGTTTTTATTATGTATTTTGTGTTTTTATCTTGTGTTTTTATGCTGTGGACTGCCCTGAGACATTTGGATGAGGGGCCGTATCCAAATTTAATAAATTCATATGTACTGGATGCAATGAACGATGAAAGGGTTAGGGAAGTGGCCCAATGTGTGATATCTCTGGTATCCACCACAGCCAGGAACTGAGAGCATTGGTTGTTGGGTCTTTCATCGACTGACCCATCAGTCACATGCAGTAACATGTAGGGTTAATGGATCTGCCCTGCTCTTCCTGTGTTGCCCATTAGCAATGAGGGTCCAGCAGTTGTCTCTCCCCACCCCATCCCAGCCACTGCAAGGGCAGCTCCATGCCCTGCTTTGCATGAATCAGTAGGACTGTGACCATGGAACTGTACTGGTGTCACATAGGAAATGCCCATGCTCAAAATACAGGAAGATCTGAGGTATCCTTTCCTCTAACTTCTCCCCTAGCTACTTTGAGGAGGGTGGGTTGGTGTGGACTGGAGAAATCTGGTGTACATGTGTCAGAAGGTGGTACTTCATTAATTACTGTATAAATAATATAAAGTGTGCTTTACTCCTACAAACACATAGTCTGAGATGTAAAGAACAGCAAAGCAGGGGTGCGAAACCTGTGGCGCTCCAAATGTTTCATCATCATCCCTGAGCATTGGCCGTGCCAGTTGGCGCTGGTGGGAGTTGGAGAGATCCAGCTTCCCCATTCCTGATTTAAAGGATGCCTTAAAGACAAGACAAATGACTTATTCTAAAAAACAAAACAATTCCCTATTCAGGGACTTCCATGCCAAAGCAACAGGCCTTCCTTCTCCCTGCCATGAACCTTGTTGATGTGGGAGAATGTTCTCAGCTAGTACCTGGTTCAGAAAATCTTAAGCAATTGTGTACACACACATCAAGGCAATGTCTTTTTGGTAAATACCGAAAATTTAGATTTGGATTAAGCAGTGAGCTGCTATGAGTATTACAACCTAATATTTGCTTGCTGCTGCTGCTGCTGCTGCTGAGTGGAAAGCCAAGTACCTACTGTTATCGGCATGGACCTGAAAAGAGCTCTCTTCTCTGCTTATTAGACAAAAATGTCACACTTGTATCTCAACCACAAGGAAGGATCACTGTTAATGAAAGTGTGGCAGGGGCTTGGCAGCAGGTTAGTTGTTTTCCCTGAGGTTTTGAGCTACACATCCCATGTCAGGTGTCTTGCGCTGACATTTACAACATAAGCTCTTCTAGACAGGTGAAGACTCGTGATTTCAAACCCACTGGGGCCAATTCATATTGCCATTTTGTGACAGACATTTTTCAAACCATGGTCTGAAATCTGGGCAGGGATTTCAGTGATGGTTTCAAGAGTGTCATCCTAGAGATCACACCACTGTTAGTTATAGCAATAAGTAAGCAGCAAGGAAGGATACAAATGCCACACCTCCTTCTGCTGCTTACCTTCTGCTGCTTACCCCATCACTCATCCTCTTTTCTGTTTCTGCTCTTTGCCTGTGTTTCAATATGCTCTGAACTGCAATGGTTCAGAGATCTACTGGTGGCTGGGTGGTCTTTCCTTTTAAATGGGAAAAAATGGGACTGATTGGTTTCCTGGTCCCTTCTATTGACTGAGATCGTTGACATCATGTTCTGGGGCTTGTAATGGGAAATGGTGAAAGCCGATCTCATATATAATCCTATTGTTCATTGATTGGCATTGTTTAAAACATGTATCACACTATTAGTTCCCATCTGTTGTTGTGAAATAACAGTTATTAAGGAATAACAGGTTTCATTGAGGTGAGGCTTTATGCATGACAATACATGCAGAACTGGTCTATCTAGAAGATTAGTGTAATTCATATATTCAAGATCTGAAAGATACTAAGCAGCCTGCTGTATAGTCAAAGGCTTCAGTTCCATACCCACTTAGGAACCACTTAGGAACTTAGAACCCACTGAATAAAACAGGATTTGTTCACATGTAACTGATGGCAGGACTGCATCTAAAGTAAAACAAATGCGCTTTGTTAAAGCCAGTCTATAGACATTCAAACTTATGTGGAAGTGGCCAATTGAGGCTTACTTTTGAGCACGTAGGTGTTTAAACAGGGGCTCTAATTCTGAATTTCCTCTTTTAAGCAGAAGTTTGGACTAGTTGGCCTATAAGCCCCCTCCAAATGTATGATTCTGCCATTGTGCTGTAATTTATCTTATTTCAGTCTATAGTCAAAATATATATTCTGCCATTACAACATACCAAAATGAAACAAATAGGAATCTACTGGTGCACTAGTACTGACTGCAGATACTTGAGTGAAATTAAGGAATTCTTCACTTTTCAAATGTTCATGGCACACAAAAATCAGCATATGATTATCACACCAAAGAAAATACCTTCTCTTTTCTAATTTCAAGTTATTTTCCTCCATATTAAAGTAAAGGATGTACCATTGGCATATTAAACAAACAACAACAGGAACTGTACAGAGCCTTTCCCTTGTACTTTAAAAAGAGAGTTCACTACCTAAATGAGGTATCATTTTAATAGTGTAACTCTTTACATAGAGTTGCCAGGTTTGGACCCAGAGGCCTTGGGGTGGATTTTAAACAAGCATAGGCAAACTCGGCCCTCCAGATGTTTGAGACTACAATTCCCATCATCCCTGACCACTGGTTCTGTTACCTAGGTATGATGGGAGTTGTAGTCCGAAAACATCTGGAGGGCCGAGTTTGCCTATGCCCGATTTAAAGGCTCTGCAGCAATGAGGCAACAGTGGTACTTCCTGTCTCAACAGTTTTACTCAACAGTTCAGCAGCTTTCCCACAAACTAGAGTCTTGCTTTCTACAGCCAGAAATAGACAAAGATTGGAGAGAGCTGTCCATTGACTGATATTCAGTGGGAGACATTGAATATTGATTTTGCCGTCTCAGGCCCCTTTGAGCTACAAGCAGCACTTTGGGGTCTTGATCTGGCAACTCTATTATCACATCAGAGGGAAAGAGACCAAAGTCAAGCTGAGGTTTTCACTGGCAGCAGGTTGAGCGACTTTAATCAGAAGCAAAGGCGTTCTCCACCAAAACTTGTTATCATCACTGGATATCATGAAACTTGTAAAGTAATAATAAGGGAGTGTCCTGAACCATCTATACTATATGTTTTCCTAATCACTGAGCAACTACACTTGTCCTTTAGAAATTTGGGGTTAGAAAGAAGGCCTTTAGAGTATGTGGCTGTCAAACAAGGTTGTTTTTTAAAAAACAAAACCCATACCTCTCCTTTCAGAAAGTAGGTTGTCTCTCTAAAACAACTTAAAAAGCAACTTGCAAAAGCTGTCTGTTAAGAAAGGAGAAGGGAGCAAATTACAGTAGTGGTGATAGCTCCTGAGTGGCATCTTTAATACAGCCTTTAAATCTAGCACTTTGCTTAAACGAAAGCATAGGAGCCAACTCCTAGGGGCCAAGGTCCCTTCACCCCCCTAAAATATTTGAGGGGGCTGCTCCCCCAAAGTTGATGGGTATTGCTATTCAAATGCTGTGTGTGCACACTGTGTCATCCCCACCCCCATTTTATTCAAGTTAGCAGCCCTGGACAAAAGGTTGTTTTCACAGATGCTATTTGGATTTCCTATGGAGATCCAGGGTTCTTGTGGCTCCTTGTGATTGTCTAACACTTGCTTCTTAAACAGAAGGTGGAAATGTAGAAATTTAGCAGGTAGATATTCTGTTGCCATGGGGCTGCGTTGTTGGGGAAAGCATGTCTGTTTGATTTCTTTATGTCAGCTTGCTGTTTAAGGCATTAGAGCAGGCCCATTAAAAATGCTAGCAAAATGTACTTTCTAGTAGCACCTTAGAGACCAACTGAGTTTGTTCCTTCTTCTTCTGAAGAAGTGTGCATGCACACGAAAGCTCATACCAGGAACAAACTCAGTTGGTCTCTAAGGTGCTACTAGAAAGAATTTTCGATTTTGTTTTGACTATGGCAGACCAACACGGCTACCCACCTGTAACTAGCAAAATGTAGTGATCCCACATCAAACGAAGGCAGCTCAGGACATAATAATGCTACAGGTTTAAGGTAGCTTCAATCCAGTTGAACTGTCCTGACTTTCCCAAAGTATTGTGTAGAAACATAGCTCTGTGATGTTGCTGAAAGTTCATTATTAGAGGTCATTGCTCCCACTGTGAAACTGCAGTTCTCAAGGTTCTTGGGCTCTTTGAGTTAGCCTGGCTTGAAAGTAAAAGTATATTCAAGTCCTTGAATATCAACTTAGATTTTGCTTCAACCCCAGTTGTGGAAGATGCATTTGTTTTACATTTCAGTGCTTACCTACCTAATTTACACTTCCTGAAGGAAACAAAAGACGAACATTTCAAAACTCACACTTTTTCTCATTTTGTGATAAAAGTATTCAAACAAAATTGTGTATAAAAATGAAAAAAAAAATGAGGAAAGTGCACCCCACATGTATGTTTTAGTGAAAATGACCTACTAAGAAATGCATACTAAGGGAATGTTTGCAGAATGCTAAATTAGGGGAAATTGTGTAATAAACTGCATATATAATGAATTTTCACACATCCTTTTTAAAACAAATATCACAAACTGATGCAAAATGAACTTAACTCAAAGTTGGATATATGAGAAACTAAGAGAAATTAATACTGACAGATTTGTCTTTTATGACTCCCAAACCAGAAATTAACACATTCTAAAATGAGAGAATGCTGAAGTGAGAACTTTCCAGCCAATGGTCTGCCCCTTTCAGGAAGCCAAGTGCGAAGAACTGTCATCACTGTGAATCCCTATCTCCCTCTCTCGTTGATGCACCTCCTCCAATATCATTTGAAAGAACTGTACTCCATAGCTTCAATACAATAGTTTACACACTAATCTTGTTGCTTCAAACAGATTTGATCCTGACTTGTGTTGGTAGAAGTCTGGAACAATTATCCAGCTTTATTGGACTTAACAGTTTATTTTGGTTTTTTTCAGAATACAGCAAATAGGGAAACCCCCCTTTCCCTTCCTGCCTCTCACCCTCTTTTGGTCACTCATGCAGTAAGACCAGATTATAGGCAGATCCTAATTGAATTTGGTATGCATAAGGAATCTCAGTGAAGGACCCTTAGAATATATTAATTAATTAATTAATTAATTAATTAATTAATTAATTAATTCCGGCCACCCTGTCTCTTGCTCTCCATTTTTTTCTTGCCAGTTTTATGTTACCTCGCTTTAACTCCTTTCCTCGCCACCACCTTTCTAGCTTTCCGACTGTATCTCACTGTAGACCAGCTTACCTGGGAAAATAGCAGAGAGGGGCAGATTTGTGTACAAAACAGGGCAGCTTTCTTATCTGGAACAATGCTTTAAAAATAAACTGTAAAGTCCAACTAGGTGTTGATAGAGAGCTGTAGCTCACATGTTAAACTGTTCGCTCAAAATCACAATTAATCCTCGATGATGGATGCTTGTCAGGATAAGGCATTGTCTGAGTTGTGCTCACTCCATTAAAAAAATGGTTGACTCCAGTCTTTCTGAGTTGTCTATGTGACACATTTAATGAGAATGCTGGCATTTTTACAGAGGTTCCCCCCAAGAGAAATATAGATATTATATTGGAAGTAAATGGTAGTTTATCAAGCAAACCAATAAACAAATGAAAAGGCCAATACTGCATGAGGTTTTTTTTTTATTTTTTAAACACATTAAAACAAAAATTAATGGTGTTAGCTGCTTTGGAAATTCCTAGCCCAGCCTCAGCCATGACTTAAATAGTGGTAGAAATCTACCCATAGAATATAGCATATCATTTTCAGGAAACTGATTATGCATAGCTGAGAAGCCACATTATACTCTTTGCACACAGCGGAAACTTTTATCCAGCCTTTTTGGATAAAATCCTAGGATACCTGACTCCTGCCACACTGTTCTTTTTCAAACTTGTCATAATTCAGCTTAACCAAGACAATCCATTGTAAATGCTGCTGCTTGTATTGCACTTCCAATCATGTCTTCTGGCAGGGTGGGTGGGTCAAGCTAATAATAATAATAATAATAATAATAATAATAATGATAACACAACCATCTGGCTGAGGTTCCCCAGCTACCCTGGTGGCTTACAGCATATATAAAATGCAATAAAACATCAAACATCAAAAAGCCTATTCCTTGATTTTTCCATAGCCCATTACATCAAGCAAAAGTGACTTGTTCTGGTATTCAAAAGTATACCTTGCCCAACTGTTTTCTTGAAGTGGACACCCACTTTTTCTGGATTTCTTTTGCAATCCTCACATCAAATACTTGGATCATGGTTCAAACGTAATGGATTTCACACATTTCTGCAATGCGAAATGAAATATCAGTACCGGTACTTGTAAAAGAAAATGAATGTCCCAGTTAGGCTGGGATTGCTTTTTTAAATATGTATAGTGATTTATTTTTTTTAACTGTAGTCAAAAGCTTGTCCATCTAAGCAAACAACCCCTTTCTGATTTCTCTACACTTGGTTGAAGAGGCTACCATGAAGGGAAAAATACTAGGCGAGTCATGTTTATATATCTCCCACTTTAAAGGGTCCATTTACTGTGACATCTTCCCACATCATGTGCTACAAGGCTAAGTGGCTCAAGCGCCTTAGCATTTGTTTTAGGTCTTGTATCTTGGGTTCTAATCTTAGACTGGAAATTCCTCTGCAAAACAGGCTACATTCTGGTGACAAGACACAAAGGACTAGACACAAAGGAAGACAAGGTCCCTTTTTGTTGTAATAGTTGCATGGCATGGTTACACATGTAGCAGCAGAAAAGAGGAGCTTGGAAGAATTGGGTCACTAGAGATTGTAAAGGGGAGATTGTATTGAGTGAGTGTGTGTGTGTGTTTAATGCTCCCTTGAGGGGTTTTTTTCTTTAAAAGACGAATCTCTTGCAAGGAGGAAACTAGCACAGCAAGGGACATCTTTCACCTGATGTACAAGTTATCTTACTTGCAAGTAGTGGGGTTTTTTTGTAATGCATAGGAGCATTAAAAATAGCATCCACCACCTGCCACATGAAGTCAATGAGCCCACTCTGTTACCTCAGAATTCTGCCAACCCATTTTGTTGCTAGTGGAGACCAGGTCACAAGCTTGTAAGACACAATAAGTGCACCTGCTGGAATTTCCTCTTCAGCTCAAATCTTAGGCGTTGGAGCTGTGCCATTGCATCTGATCACCCTTGTGGCAAGCCTGCAGCAGTTTTCTACGATCACTTTTCTATTCTAGCGTCCTAGAAATAAATGCAGGCATATATTGGAACATAGACATGTGACCAATATTAGAACTGCCAGCATTTTGCTGGCCTGGCACCTGTGTCTTTGACATCCGGATATTGGGCAAATATTTTTAGTCTGTCACTTTATTTTCACACCAAGAAAAGCATCGCCTTTTAAATGACTACATACCCAAGTGCTGCTAATGGCACAGGAGAAGAGCTTGAGGAGGGGGACTTGGTGACCCTGGACAAGACTGTGTGCCAGTAACTTAACATCTTATTTTAGGAATGTGATTTAGCTGCCATCCAGTCAACAAAATGATTAAGGCTAGTTGCCTAGCCAAAATGTTAAATTGCTTTATTAAAGTGTGAAAATATGTATTTATTATCTTCCTCCCAGTCTAAGATACTTAAAGATGAAGAAAATCATACTTTGCACACTTTTATATGCACTCCCCCCCCCCACTGATCCTCCATGTGGGGTGTGTGTGTGTGTGTAAGATATTCCCAGTGGATTGTGCCCTTTGTCAGTCAACATCACTGTGCTGGAGAACAACATAATCTTTCACCATCTTCCTTTCCTGCTTCCCCTTTGCAGTCTGTACTTCTTTCCACCCCCTTAACAAACTGTTCTAATTCAGTTTACAAACAGAACTTTGGCAGCCTACCAACAAAAATAATTCCCAAGCATTATTAAACAGAGACATCCTCTAGTTAGCAAACACAACAGGTAATTTGTGACATTGCTTTTTTCTTCATGTTCAGATGCACAGTTTCAAGGAAGCTCTCCTTCAATATTCTTAATCTTCCGTTTTGGGGGTGTTTCCACTGAAGTCAAAATTGTTAAGCATACATCTTGGGATAAGTTTTAAAAACAACAACACGTAACATTCCATCCCAATGGAAAGCTGACAGCATCACTTAATAGCTTGCTGGTGAAGGAGGCGAGCTCTTCCATTTTGCCAAAGTGGTTACGAAAATATGCATTAAGTGGTATAGTACAGGAGAGAGAGAGAGAGAGAGAGAGAGAGAGAGAGAGAGAGAAGGTGACAGGCAAAACCTATAAGCAAACAACCTTATTTGCACTTTTTCAAACAATATATGAATGAACCCAAACACAGCTGTCTTTCAAAATTCGCATTTCTTTGAATTTTGTAATGCAGTTTTCCAACCAAAAAATGTGTACAAAAATATCTAAATCATGGGGAAGTTTGTGCATAAAATTCACACAATGGTGAAAATCTCATATAAAAAGCACTATATCATGGGAAATTGCTTGGGGGAAAATGTGCATATCTGGCAAAATTACATTTTAAAAATGTGCATATTAAGAGAAATCTGTTCTAAGAAGCTGACAAATTTCCATGAGGATTTGAAAAATGGCAAATCGTTACCAAAGTGTGAGAACAGTAGAATGTGGGGGGGGGGGAGAGGAATGAGAATCCAAAAACTGACAGAATTTTCCATCCTTGATTGGAGGTGACTTAAGGATGAAGGTTGTTGTTTCCACATATAGTTCACTTGTCCAGAAGCAAATAATTTTTGGCAGAAGTTTAAGAAGGTGATTGAAAAGATAACTGAGAAAATGCTTCTACTAGGTCCATTAATAATCTTATTTGTCTGGGCTGAGCTACAGACAGCTGTCCAAGATCAGCTGGGAGCCAAGAACCAGGAATTGAGCTAGGGCTGAGGAAGAAGCCAGAGGAGGAAGCCATGGAGAAAAACAAGAGCCAGAACCATACAGCAAGAGATATGGGCAAATGCAAAGATTGAAACCAAAGAGCAACGTCAGAAATTGGGCATGAAAATCAAGGAACACCAGACCCTGGAAGATCTTGCATCTCAGGCAAGGTTCCAGTCCAGACAAGAAGTCATTCATCACCCTTCCTGCTTCAGGAGTATCCAATCACCAACCTGAGTGGGCAGGGCCACAATAGAGCCTGACAGTTCTTCATTGCCAACAAAATGCTCTAAGCAGGATTGTTGTTGTTCAGTTGTTCAGTCGTGTCCAACTCTTCGTGACCCCATGGACCAGAGCACGCCAGGCACCCCTATCCTCCGCTGCCTCCCGCAGTTTGGCCAAACTCATGCTAGTCGCTTCGAGAACACTGTCCAACCATCTCATCCTCTGTCGTCCCCTTCTCCTTGTGCCCTCCATCTTTCCCAACACCAGGGTCTTTTCCAGAGTGTCTTCTCTTCTCATGAGGTGGCCAAAGTACTGGAGCCTCAACTGAAGAAGAAGAAGAAGAAGAAGAAGAAGAAGAAGAAGAAGAAGAAGACATAACAGCCACAGGAAGCTTTGGAAGTACACCAATAACAAACAAAACCACCTAAGTCTATCAAAAGCCTGAGAAAAAAGAGAAGTCTTTACCTGGAGCCTAAAAGATGTCAATGAAGGCACCTGATGAACCTCACTGGGGAGTGCATTCCACATTTGGGAGCCACAACTGAAAAGGCCCTCTCCTTTGTTACCGTCCTCTGAACCTTCCTCAGAGGGGGAACTGTGGAGCATCTCAGATGAAGATCCAAGGGTCAGTTAGGCTCATGTCTGAATAGGCATTCAGAAGATTAAATGGTAAAAGAGCAGTGGTTATTTTGGTACCATATAATAACTATAGTACTGTACTGGCACATAAAAACTGTCAAAAAGATTTGTGCTCTCTAGTAGGTGTATTTGTTTTATATAGGCTCGTCTACAGCATGCATAAGCCCAAGTAGGTTCCATTAAGTTCAATGGAATTTACTCTCAGGTATGTGTGTATAGGAAAACAGGCTATACTAAATCAAACTATACTAAAAGTGTAGATGCAGTGAGTTACTTACTATGAACCAGTCCAACACAATGTGTAAAGCTGCCCTTCCATGTGTGAAATAACATATTTGGCTCCAATTTTATGTCTATAGATCCATATTGAAAAGTGTATAACCTTGTGTGACCTTTCTAAGACTTGTAACAACATTTCACATATTTAACTGGGAAGTGTTGATGAAATGCCTGCAGGACTTGGTACATAAGAGCTTCCAAATGATCTCATTCATTCCTGACAGAAACATCAGAGCCCAATGATGGTATACAATTCATCTTTTCCCGGGAATATTTTCCCAGGAAATTTTTTTAAGCAGTGGACTTTGGGGGCCTTTGGCTTCAGCCCAGGGGAAGATTTATTTTCTGGCTTTCAATCTCTAACCACAGGACTCCTTCCTGTGCTTTGCATATGTGTTTCCTCAGACACACCCTTTTCCTGCCAAATTATGAGGAAGCCCAATGTCAAGAAAACCATCCAGCAGTAGGGAATGAGTTCCCACTTTCTCCAAAACAGGGCTGCTGCTTCTCCTATGGCTGCCTTTTCTCCCCATTCTTCCGCCTTCTGCTCTTTCCCCATAAAGCACACTCATGCATCTGGCATCTTTGCAAAATTGGAGGTACTCTCTGAACCAGGATTGCCAAACTTTCCGAGTCAACAGAGTCACAGAATTCTGAAAAAGTGTCATGGGCACCAGTCAGAAAATGGCTGCCATGGGGTGTGGCATAACAAAAAATGGCTGACACATCTAAAAGAGCAGGAGACAGGAGCACAAAATGGTCAGTGCATGCCCTCCTGTTAGAGTTGTCCCTAATGTGCAGAAATAAACTTTCTTTACCACAAGAAATGAGTTTTCAAGCTTTGCTGCAGGTGAAAACAGTCTTAAATACATAAATGATACTAAATAACAAAAATATATACCATACAATGCAAAAAAAAAAAAAAAAAAAAACTTGCAATGGCTCAGTTCCATAAAGTATTTCTCCCTCTGGTCCCAGAGAGAACCTAAGCAACTTTAACAGCTTTTACATATTGCTAAAATAAAAATGTGTCTCTCTCCTTCCTCTGCATGCTGGAAACTCAGTATCTTGTGTCTCTCTGTCTTGCACACAGTCTCATTTACATACATACACACGGGGGGGGGGGGAGAGGCAGGTACAGTACTTGGATTTCAGATCTCCTGTTGAGTCAGAAGATCTAAGGCTTGTGATGCAGTCACAAGACTGCCTACCACAACAAGTAAAACAACAACAACCCAGTTCTGTCCCGATATTTGAAAAAACCCATAATGCACTTAAATACAGCATTTTATGTTCATCAAATGTATAACTTTAACATACACTCCATCAACTCCCTCCCTTAATAAAAACTAAATAAAAACCAGGCAACCACATCAGCCACCACTGTGCTCTCTGAGGACACATGTTCAATGTAGGAAAGACTGAGCCATTGCAAACACAAATTAAAGAAGAAGAGCAAACTGTCTCTCATGTACTGTGGATTTTTTTTAAGGGGGTGGGTGGGCAGATATTTACTGAGACCTTTTATGGGCCCAATAGAAGGTAATGGTTGGCACACTGATGCCCATGGGTACCACAATGATGACTCTTCTGAACTTCCAAAAGCCACTTATATTGGAAAGAAACCAGCTAAAGCCCCACCAAATGCACATCTACTTCTGCATTCTGTGGATTTCATGAAGGGTTTTACTCTAACTTTTCCCCTGGCTTCTTTCTCATTTCCCCAGGTGATCATCTGCAGTAGAAACCTCCAAAAACATCTCCTGATATGCACACACAGGCCACAGTTTTATAATGTAAATATGCATGCACTATCAGAGTACCTTTCAGGATAAGGCTCCTTAATTTGTGCAAATTCATTCAGATCACCATCTTCAGTACTCATATCCAAGCACAGCTTCTTCCTATCTGATGGCCTCTGAAAAGCAAAATCAAGATACCGCAGCTAATTTCAAAACTGTTTTGTGCCTAGAAACTCTGTCTCGCTGTTTGCAATCTGAAAGATAGGTCCTGAAGGAATAGCAGTTCAGAAGCCTGGTTTGGTTTAATTTTTACAATGCTGTTGTCAAAAGTAGGTTCAGTTAGGCTAGGCACGCAGTCCAGGGACATACAATGCGGAAATTAGAGTGTGGATTGAAATGCCTTGTTATTCTTACTAAAGCACCCATATTAAATAAAACTTTATGTGTGTTTAATATGTCCATGCTCAAATTAGATGCTATTTAATTATGTTTGATTTAACAGACATGTTATTTAGCCAATATTGATATGGTATGGAATCCAATCCTGTGGTTCACTACTGGAGATGGATGGCTACCAAGGGCAGAGTTAGGTCCATAACCTTTCTCCTTAATGGACTAGATAGGGCCAGCTCCAGGGGCTGAATTATAATGATCTTAATTAGCAACTCTTGCATTTGCACATAAAATGTGTTGAGCAAAAGATTTCTACAATGCACAGGGTTGGACTAGAAGTTCCTTGTGGGTCCTTCCAACTCTGCAATTCTATGAGAGTATGCTTCTAAAGGCAGCCAGTACTTTGGCCACCTCATGAGAAGAGAAGACTCCCTAGAAAAGACACTGATGTTGGGAAAGATGGAGGGCACAGGGAGAAGGGGATGACAGAGGATGAGATGGTTGGACAGTGTTCTCGAAGCTACTAACATGAGTTTGGCCAAACTGCGGGAGGCAGTGAAAGATAGGCGTGCCTGGCGTGCTCTGGTCCATGGGGTCACGAAGAATCGGACACGACTGAATGACTGAACAACAACAGCAAATGCTTCTAAGCAATTTATAATCACAGTCCTGCAGTTTCTCAAAAACAACGAAGTCCTAAAATAACAATGTAAGAATAGCACTGCTGGAAGAGAATGATGGTCCATCTAGTCCACTGCTCTGTTCCCACTGTGACCAACCAGATGCTTATGGGGAGCCCACAAGAAGGACCTGAGCACAACAGCATTCTCCCATTTCGAACAACTGGTAGTCAAAAGCATATTGGCTTCAATAGCGAAGGACGAACCTATCCATCAGGGTTGGTAGCCATTGATAGCTCAATACTCCATGAATTGGTCTAATCCTCTTTTAAAGCCTTCTAGGTCAGTGGTCAAGTTTCTGTTAATACAAACTAGACTGTTCGAACTTCTTAAATTCCAGTTACACACTATATGATGTTTCAATGTAGTTATAATTTTATAGTAATTATTGGGGGAGGGGGATGGCTAAGGCAAGCATATGACTTTGTTTTGCATTGCTTCCTGCTTCTTGCAACACATATGCATATATATTTTTAAAATGTTTCTAAAGAATTCCTTCCTGTTTCTGTAGCTAAATGTAAACAATGCACTTGCTCATAAAGAAGGCTAATTTGATTATTTTAAGAAGCTGAAGTTTTTTTCATAGCAAATGTAACTTTATTTTCAAAAACACTAATTACTGGAATGTTGGAGAGAATGTTTCAGAATTCTGTATGTTATATTATTCAGTATAATATGTACTACATTTGCAACCCATTATTTCTATACTGACTCACTGATATGAATGTTACTATAAACATGACTCAATTTACCTTTGAGCAGGGATTGATTCAGTCCAGACATACCTCAGTTTATTCAGGGAAGATATTTATGAGCTCCATGCCTACTCCTTTCCTCCCCCTTATTGGTGTGCCATGACTGAAGACCTCTGGGATTCATTAACCATTGTTTCCTGTTAACCAGGAGACTGTAGTTATCAGGTTCAGAACAAACCAGGATTTATTTATTTATTTAAAAAAACCCACATGATTTTAACTGCTCCAAATTCACTATCCATTGTTCCTCAGTTCAGACAAAATGGGAAAGTATGGTTAATTAACCCAGGAAGTATTCAGCAGTGAAGCACTGAGAAATGAGGAGGGGTGGAGTAGTGAACAGGGGCACAAGGTTTATGCATATCTCATTTTAATAATCGAAGATGGATTATATCAACACAGGCCTCTGTATCAGTTTTTTTGTTTAGCTCACAGTGCTTAGCAGACACTTTGACTAAACAAATGCGTGACAATAGTAGTTGCAATTGAAGACTAATTGCCTTATGACAGTTGGAGGTGAATCATTGTATGCTTTTAATTAAGTTGTATGACACTTACCACCACGTCAAGTGAGGTGAGGCTCCTTCATCTAGGACCTGAATAAGGAACCTGTGGCTCTCCAGATGTTGCTGAGAGGTCACATGCACACCACATTTATACCACATTTGTACCACTTTAGCAGTCATGAAGAATCCTGGGAACGGACGTTTCTTAAGGGTGCTGGGAATTGTAGTTCTGTGAGGTCAGCACCCTTAATGAATTCAGTTTCCAGGATTCTCTGCGACTGTAAAAATGGTGCTTTAAATGTATGGTGTGACTGTGACCAGCAACGACTATAGCCTAGGAAAAGGTCTGTGAAGGCTGCTGAGGCACCACTGCAGATTCTGCTTCAACTCTAAGCAGAAGATCCTTATTAGCAGTTTGGCAGCAAACTGGTGTTGTTGTAAAATCCCTAGATATATGGGAGAACATGTTCAGGCCTACTGTTGAACTGGCAGGCACAGAAGCCTGCTGTATCCTGACTTGTAATTTAAACCCACTTCTTATGCGTAACCCCCTCGGGGGCTACAAGCTTCCGTGTTGCTCCCATTAAACCAGCTGTTGTTGTTAGCATTTGTCAGGGTGATTGCTGGAACCCACCAGTTAGTAGAGTGGTTGCTAACACCGGTGCCTTCAGCATTTGCTTCCAATCCTAATTGCACAGGCACACTACTGATTCATACATCATTACACAAGAAACAATGGAATACATGTCCTGTGGAACTTCACCCAAGAGACCTATGTGCAACCAACGCTGAATACTTAGGAGGCAGGCTGATTTTCTTTCTCAACAGAAAATCATTTTATGTATCTGTTGCCCTGTGGTTCTGTTTGAACGGTGGGTAGATTTGATTCTGAATTGTGGCTTTTCAGCTTATTTTCAAATGGTAACTGCAATAAATTGTGGGTTGCGGTGTGTGTGCACTACTTCAAGCCCCATTGAACTACATTTTGTCTTAGTAAATGCGAATAAATAAATTGGACCCTTCCTGGAATGCAAGTAAGCTTCTCTAAGCATAAACACATTTTATGATTGTTTGACCATGTTTTCCTTTGCTAAGAAAATTGTATTTGCATATATGCCCAGTTCTTGACTTGTCCCCATGAACTTAAACTAGTGCTGTGTAAAAGCCTCTCCTCCAGTTTCACAAAAGACTTCTCCATTAAATTGGCTTCATTTTTCTCCTTCATTCCCTGGGAGCTTTCACATTTCTACAGTGTTTTGGTGGATGTAGGGTTGAGTTTTGCTTTGTCTTTGTGAGGTAGCAATGGGTGGTGTGTGTAGCACACTGCAGCCTCCCTGGGCAGCTGCCCTGTGCTTCATGATCTGAAAAAGCCCCACGAGAAGTTACCTCAAGACATCCTTCCTGGAGCTTTAATTGAACCTCAGAAAGCTGGGGAGGCTGGCTACTGCGCACCTGAGATTGATGTTCTCACTGTTATTGTTTGTAAAGAAAGTTGTTCCTTTTAACTTTCTGCACTGCTTTCTTTAAAAAGGAAAAGACTTCACTTTTTTTTTAAGGAACAGCTGTCAGGTGCACAGTATGTTTCCTTTGCTTATGATAAATCTTACCTGAGGAATTTTACACACACACACACACACACACACACTTTATTTGTATGCCTCCTTTACATAGTTAAAGGGACGCGGGTGGTGCTGTGGTTTAAACCACTGAGCCTAGGGTTTGCTGATCAGAAGGTTGGCAGTTCGAATCCCCACGATGGGGTGAGCTTCCGTTGCTCAGTCCCTGCTCCTGCCAAACCAACAGTTCAAAAGCACGTCAAGTGCAAATAGATAAATAGGTACCTCTCCGGCGGGAAGGTAAAGTGTTTCCGTGCGCTGCTCTGGTTGCCAGAAGTGGCTTAGTCATGCTGGCCATGACCCGGAAGCTGTCTGTGGACAAATGCCGGCTCCATTGGCCAGTAAAGCGAAATGAGCACTGTAACCCCAGAGTCGTCCACAACTGGATTTAACGGTCAGGGGTCCCTTACCTTTACCTTTACCATTACATAGTTAAAACCATGCTGTGGCAACCCAGTCAGATTGGTGGCATATCAGTAATAAAATTGTTGTCAGTTTACAACATAAAAAATACATAATTACAAATACAGTAAGTTCACAAGTTACATGCTTGTGCACATGGAGCTTCACGTGCTTGGCAAAAAATAAAAAGGGGAACAGAAAAGGGGTGGGCATCCATTGAAAAAAATACTTTGCCAATCCCACCCATCGTTGAACCCCATGTGTTTGCTGTTTTGGCTCTGGAAGCAATCCTCACAACATAACTCCTGCATAAATTGTGGGCTTACTGTGTAACAAAAGCAGTCATAAACAATACATAAAACACATCAATAGGTACACAACCAAATTGAAACAATTCCCATATAAATCATAATAAGATCTAAATATAAACATACAAAAATTAGTATCAAGAACAATAACAACAAACTCATAAATAATACCCCAACCCACTTTTTTAAAGGAAATGTGAGCTCCCAGGAAGGCTGCAGAATGCAGGCCACTCAAGAGTGGATTTGCAGAATTCAAGCATTGGCCAGCTTGATATAAGGTTAATGCAACAAAACACTGCATACCACCCATTATTTTTTCCTCCCAAAATGTTCTCTCCCTTATATACTTTTAAAATGCAATTCCATTTATCATTGATTGATGAAGAACGGTAGAGGGGAAAAAAGAGGGGAAAATTTTCAGCACAGCACTAACTTGAACATTTCTGTGGGATATGCACAGCTTGGACTTGCCTTTATCCTGTTGCCATGGAGCTGCCCCTGCCTTGCTGCCTTGCTGCCTACCAACTAAAAACTATTTTACCAGTAGAACTACTGGTTGGTATCAGTTGATCATCTGTGCCCATGCTTTTATCTGTTCTTGATTTAGGACCAGTAGTTGTACGAAGAACTACCAAATCAAACACTAGTCTGGGTGATAGGCTAGAGGCCAAAATGTGACACAATGGACTATAAATCTCACTGTGGAATGCTATTACATACTGTGAGTGAAGATGGAACAAGAAGGGCCAAAATAGTATAATATTGTTGTTATTACTGTAGCTTGCCTCTCTCCCCCGGTTCTTTGTGCTGAACCTTCAAAGAGGAACAGAATGTCCATTTTGCCTCATTGAGACTGCAAAGCATCGTTGTTTACTCTCAAGTATATGCATCCATCAGTTGTAACAACCCTTTATGAACAGAACCTAGCAAAAACCCGACTAAACAATAATAATGTTCTATTTTATTAATGAAAAATAATTTGTGGTTGCTGCAATTTATTCTTAACCACCACAGCAATACTCAGTATATGTGTTCACAGCAGCAGTATATCATTTTGGTTCAGGCAGTCCTTATAATTCAGTTTTTGTCATCACTTTCACTAAATTACTGATATCATAAAATAAAAGCATAGGAAATTATTCACTCAAAACATTTCAAAATCACCTACAGATATATATATATATTTTACTACACAGACAGGGGACAAAAGAAAATGGTAAAAGTAATGGAAGCAACACAATTTGTTCTTTTGGATTCTGTCTAATAATGGTGATGCCAAGTCGGAGTCTTAGAAAAAGAATTTCTGCACATTGTGAGACTTTTTGATTACAGATAATAACTACTCTAGTAGTTAAGTTCTTACTTGACTTAAATGCTTTTGCTGCAGTGCATTATGTTGGTAATATAACATTGCATATCTCAGAAATGATAGTGGATTTCTACCAAGGCTGAAAAAGCCTATAATCTCACTTAAAAGTTTGAAGATTTTGAAATTACCTCAGCTATGCAGAAAATATTTGATGAGCACAACAAGCTCCAATGAGGAAGTGGTAGTATTGGGACTAACTGAGAATTGCTTTCCCCTCAGGACTAGGAAAGTCATTGAATCAAAGAGACCACTAAAAAAGCCCACATTAAAAACAAACAAACAATAAACAAAAAAACCCAAAGCTGTTGTCTGGTTTTTGTGTCAGCAACAGAAAGAATACTAGCAATTAACCCAGAAGCTCCACACAGACTCAGCTCCTACCGGTATGAGGATCACTTTTTTTTGAGAAATCAGAAAGTAAAAGCAAGTGTATGCCTCTCTGAAAATTTGTAGGCTAAAAGGAAGCATGCTGCTTCTTTCAATGAATGCCTAGGCAAAGTTTACTGATGACCAAGTTGTATATGCCAAACTGGGTGGGCTATGTATACGGTAGATAGGTTCACTTCAGTTGGTTAACACAAAGCAGGGCCGTCACTGCAAATGTTTCAAGGCTGTAAAATTGCTTCCCTAGAGAGGTTTGGAACTTTTGGAGAGCATAACAAGAACTGGATCAGATCAAAGGCCCATCCTATTCTCACAGTAGCCAACCAGATGACGTTGGGAATCCTGTAAGCAGCACACAAGGACAATAGCACTCTTCCCATTTGGGAGTCCTAGCAAGTGGTATTCGGAGGCTTATGGCTTCTGTGGAAGCAGAACACAACCATCATATCCATTGATAGCCTTATAGCCTATGGATTTGTCCAAACCACTTTTAAAGTTGGGGGAACCTCACTATATCTCACAGCAGTGAATTCCACAGCTTAATTATGTAGCATGTAAAGAGAGTTGTTAGGATACCCTTAACAAACTACAGTCCCCAGGACTCTTGGGGGTGGGCATGGCTATTAAATTGGAATAAGGGTACTTTAAAAGCATGGTGTGGATGTGACCCTAGTCTATCCTGAAGCTTGCAACATTCAGCTTCATTGGAAGGGATGCAACACTTATCTGTTTTGAGAGGTTTTTGATTGCTGCTGTTCCTTTAGTTTTCTGCTCTTTTTTATACATTATTTGGCATTTTATAGGTTAAACACACCACATTGAATTGTGCCAGGAAACATACAGGAAGCCAGTTTCAATATCCAAGAAATTCATTTAGCAAGGAAGGTTCGGTTAATAATCTGGCTGCTGTCTCCTGAAGCAGTTGAACTTTTCTAATCACTTTTTATAGGCATTCCCACATATAATACATCTAACCTTGATTTGTCCAGTACATGGACAACTCCTATATTTAGGAGGGGTGTACAAGGTATAAGGTGCTCCAAGCTTCATGTGCCCATGGGCATCCATAAGCAAGGTTAAATCTAAAAGCATTTCCAAGCTACAAACCCTTAAGGAGAAGTGAAGCCCTAATCAGAACAGGTAGAATACCAAGTCCATGGTCAGCTGACTGCTTACCATCAGCATCGTTGGAGTTTACTAGCCCATACACTCCAGATAGGTGTAAAATAGCATGGGAGGTAAGAGAAATGGCACAAGGCAGAGAAGAGGTACCCTTAGAACCACATTCTGTAGTAGCCCTGCCAGATAGTGCTGGAATTATCAGAGTACAGCGCCCTCCACTGCCATCCTGGCAATGATTAATCCAAAAAAAAAAAAAATCACAGTTTTCTGTGAATATTGACACAAATTGGATCTAAATTGTTTAAACGTAAACTGGAGCTAGTTCTGCAGCAATAGCAAGGTCTTTTAATTGATTTTAAAAGACACAAGAGATTACCGGTATATTCTTAAGCATAAAACAAAGAAGATATGTTACACTATGGAATGTGCTCCCACAAGAGATAATAAACTCAGGTGGTTTTAAAAGTCAGTGACCACCCAAGTTGGATGGGTGTTAAAAGATGAGATAAATTCATGGAGGATAAGGCTGTCAATGGGTACTGCCCATGATGGCTAAGTTCTATCTCTACTGTTGGAGGACACCTCTGAATACCAGTCGCTGGAAACTGCAGTTGGGGAGTGAGCTATTGTGCTCAGGTTGGGCTTGCAGGCTTCCCCTGAGCATCTGGTTGGCCCACATGAGAAAGGGATTCTAGAACAGATGGGCCTTTAGCCTAATTCAGCAGGCCCTTCTGATGTTCTTTTACTGGTTTGATTATATCTGTTATTTATTCCATAGTAATAGTAAGATTAGCAAAGCAAACCTGCTCAAACATTACTAGCTTACACTTTTCTATTGCTCTGGTTGCTACATCTCAGAAGGGTAGTACAGAGCTGGAAAATAATCAGAATTCTGGAACATCTTCACTATGAAGTACGATGACAACATTTTGTGCCCATAGATACATCAAAGAGAAACTTTCCCCAATCCTTTTTATGCAGGCAAGGATGTCCAATATTGGAAAAGGATGGCCTCTCATTCTCTGTCCTACAGGCAATTTGGAGCCATATGAATCCAAATGACTGCATGTTTACAATACATAGGCTGTCAATTTGAAATGAGTTCTGTACTGGAAGCACATTTAGTAGGAAGCAAGTTCCAATAAACTCAGTGTTAACTAATTTAGCATAGTTTCTGAATTAACAGGTATAGAATAGTGTACATGCCAGTTAGCATGACTTATCGTGGAGAAAAGAGAATGAAAAAATGTGAATAAGTCATTATTCAGGTTTGTTGTATGTGTCTGGAAATCTGCCTTTACTCTGCCTCTTTGGACCTACTTGCAGGCTTGGCAGAATCAATGTCAATGAAGCTCTGGGCAGCTCATTTGCAGGCTGAGCAGTAGAATGTTCATTCTTGAAGCAAGAATTAATAGGAACTTATACAGAAAATGGAGGTGTGGTTATTCTTGACACATTATGAATCTGACATGCCGCTGCGTCGAAGGGGCCTCTAAGATGGTAAGTAAAAGCTGCTGATGGTCTGGCCACTAGCCTAGAATGTCTGGACACATTTCTGATTTTTTTTTATTTACAACCTTCTCATTTCATTCACAGTCCTGCTTCTCCTTTGCTTATATGCCTCAAAAGCATGTAATTCCAAAGTATGTAATTATCCAAGAGCTTTCCTAAAGCCCTTTAGGTTAAATGAATTGACTACATTTATATAGCTATAGTGGAGGGGGTGGGGGTACATACCACCAAGGCTAATTTATTTCAAGGCCATTCAGTGTTGTTCAGATGCCTTTTGTCATCTACTAGCCATTCTTTATTCATTTATTTAATGTTTTATTATGCTTTTATATGTGTTGGAAGCCACCCAGAATAACTGAGGCAACCCAACCAGATGAGCAGGGTATAATTATAATAATAATTAATCTGTAAAGCTAAAGGCCCCCCCCAACATTAACCTTTCATTGAAGGTAAGGTGACCCAATTGTGTTGTAGTTGCATCTTTTTTCTTTACCTCTACAGGATTTGTCGCAGACATAAAAATAATACCCTTTATGATTTGAGTATGAGTTTGTATGCAATAAATGCGCACCTAAATAAATAAATAAATCCCTCAGTGCACACCCTATTGAAATGTGCCGCACATGCCTATGCTGTCCCCCCACAATGTAACCCCTGGAAATAGATGCAAATTGTGTTTCAATAGTGGATTTGGGGTGGACTTTAGACTATAACCCACAAATATCTGTGTTTTTGTAACCCAGAAATGAAGGTGTGGGGAACATTTAGCACATGGATGTTACTGAACCATAACTCTCATCAGCCTCAGCAAGCATGACCAATGGCCAGGGCTGATGGGAGTTGTAGTTCAGCAATATCCAGAGTACCCAATGTTCCCCACATCTGCAGTATGAGCAAGCTTTAGTTTGTTTTGTGTGGGGTGTTTTTTTTTTTTAAATGCTGGAGCCAATAGAGACGGATGACAACACTATCACACTACCATATTGAGAATCCACCAGCATACATGCCTCTCAGTTGCATATGGCCTTGCCACAATGGATGCATGACTTTTATGCTGCTGTCCACAAGTGCCAATTGGTTTGTGGGGAATCCTATGTTTAAAAAATGTAGAATAACGGCTCGGACCTTGGCGGCACCATGGACTGGGAGGACCGTGGTTTTGGAAGGAAGCCGTGCGCTGCCAGCCCAAAGCCACCATGATGTTTTACAGTACAGTCCTCTCAGACAGGGATGCGAGCCGTCATTCGATGGTAGGTTTGGGAAGCCTCTACGGTAAAACCAAACGCATCCTTCTCCACAAGCACTTTTTTCGCGGCTGCAGCAGAATCCCGCGCTTTTTGGCAGGCCGCTGGATTCCCAGAGACAGCAGGCGCCGGCGCGCGCGGTGTGCGGAGAGGCGCGAACGGAACACCTGCCCATCCACCCGGCCCGCGGTCCTTCCGAGGGACCCGCCGCGGAGTCCTGTGGGCATCCTCGTGCCCGCGGGTCTTGTCGCCTTTCGCTGTGTCCATTGTGGAGAGAAGAAGAGTAGGACGGGGTGTCTGTGGCGGGCGGAGGAAGCAAAAAACAAAACAAAAACCCGCGCGCTGTGTAATCAATTCCCCTCACAGTCGCAACAACAGCCCCGGTCTTGCCGCTGCCGCCGCCCTCTCCTTCTCCTCCCAAGACCGAGAAGGTGGACGGCCGCGGCTAAGAGAAGCCTGGGCCAGCGGCGACCAAGCTCCGCGCCTCCTCTCCCGGAGTCTCTTTAGGCGAAAGTGAGCGAAGGAGGAGCGGGGCGAACAACCAGGGGCTGCTGCTGCTGCTGCTGAGGGAGCTCGGCCACTCCCCCCACGGGCTCCGCAGCGCAGGCGCCCTGGCGGCTACCGCAGGCAGGGGGCGGCAACATGGCGGAGTGAGCGGCGGCGGCTGTGGCGGCGTTTTCCGGCTCCACAACAACAGCGGGGGCTGCGGGGCGAGCTTTCCGCTCTCCATCGCGCTGTCCACCCATCTCCAGCCCACCGCCGCCGCCCCGCAGCCTTCTCCCGGCGGCCCACAGCGCGCAAGCCCCCGGCCGGCTGCCGGTCTCGGCCGCTTTTGTGGCTCCGTGAGGGGAGAAGCGGTGGAGGAGCGGCTTCGGCTAACGGGGCAGCGGCGCCCATAATAATCCCTCATTATAGAGGCGGGCGCGGGAGCGGCTCCTGGGACGGCCCTTCGGCGGCGGAGGCTCCGGTCCGCTCCCTGCGGCCCCGCCGGGCGCTGCTGCTGCTGCTGCTGTTGCTGCGGTTGTTGCCGCTGCGGTGGATGCGCAGCTTCTCGGCCAGGGCGGAGCGCGGCGGCGGCGGCGGCGGCAGGTAGTGTTGGCAGCGGCCGGGGCTAGATGGCGAGCGAGAAGCCGGGGTCGGGGCCGGAGCCGCAGCCGGCGGGGCTCATCCCTGTCGGGGCCAGCAGCAGCGGTGGAGGAGTTGGAGGCGCTGCGGGAGTAGCAGGAGCAGGAGCAGCACCGCCACTAGCACCGACGACGGCGACGGCGACGGGAGGAGGTGGTGGTGGTGGTGGTGGAGGTGGCTCGGCGGCGGCCGTGATGGGGGAGCTGCGGGCGTCGGGCTCCGGGTCCGTGGTGCTTCCCGCCGGCATGATCAACCCATCCGTGCCCATCCGCAACATCCGCATGAAATTCGCCGTCTTGATCGGACTCATCCAAGTCGGTGAGGTCAGCAACCGGGACATCGTGGAGACCGTGCTGAACCTGGTAAGGGGTGCGGGGGGTCCCTGCCGCAGCTCCTGTGTAGGAACAACTCTGGGGACGGGGCTGCCTCTCTTCTCTCTTCCCCCCCAAAAGGCGCCCCCTCTTGAGACTCCCCCCTAATGCAGGATCTTAACTACTCTTGTGTCCTCTAACTGCTCCTTCCTGCTCCCTCCCCCTCCCTTTTTTTTTTTTTTGGTCCAGGTGCCTGTTCTCTTCCTGATCTGCCTTCCCTCTCCATCCTCTTCCCCAACATGGAAACTGAAGGGAGGGGCTTTCTTCATGAGCTACTTTGTCATTTAATCTGGGAGGTCTCCCTTTATCTTTTGCTGGTCCTTGGAGAGCTAGCTCCCTTTAGCCATATGCTTCTACTCTGCCCTCCTTAACAAGCTCCTGCCCACTTTGCTACTCATGGCATCCCTGGTGCCTCCTCCTGACAGGTTTCTCATATCCACCTAGTGACACTTCCCAAGGCCTGAGGCAGATAAATCCCACACCTCCGGAAGTAATACCTTTTCTTTACTGTTAATTAGTGATGACTTCTCTTCCACCACAGATTTTTTTTTTTTTTGGGGGGGTAGCAACGGAGACTTCCTTCCTCCTGCCAGCTTTTGTACCAGGCTCCCTTCAGATTCCATTTCCACCTTGTGCTTATGACCTGTACTCACTCTCTGTCCAACTCCTGGCCCTTTTTAGTTTACTTTCTTGTTTTGTTGTTGAGTAGGAGAGTGTATGGAATACTGCTCGGTCACATAGGCCCATACAGTTCCAATCCGTGCTTCTTCAAATGCTTAATCTGAAAAAGTGGATTTAATTGTATTAATTATTCTCAACTTTAGGTGTTCATAGATAGTCTTGTGACTTCAGTCTGTTGCCAAGCAGCGGGATTTGATAGTACATCTATTTTTAATTGTATAAGATTAAAGAATAGCCCCAGATGGCGTCTTTCCTCTGTTGCTGAAATGTGTGAATGATTTAACCCTATTACCTTGCAGCCCATTGGGTTTGACATGTTGAAGAGAGGTTTTGTCTTACAATCTGTTGATTGGGTGAGCTTCTACTACTTTGTTACACCAGGTAGCTTCACTGTCACCTTTATTGTTTGAAATAGCTTTCTTGCCTGCTGTCTGTCTAAATGGTGCTGATCTCCACACACAAACACACACACCACCCCTGTGCTGCTCCCAATACATGGGAAAAACATTTCATGTTAGTTAAATTACAACAAAAAACTTTATTTGCGTAGCCTACAGGCCATTGCATCAAAAAGTTAAATTAGTTCATGGTCACTTTGCAGTGCAAGCATTACGGTAATTGCAGAGCTGTATGGCAAGGTTTTAGCTTTACCTACGTTAGAGGTTTAGAAATCTACACGAGAGAGCGAGGAAACTGGGTATAGAAATGAATCACTTTAATTATGAGAGATTTGATGCCTCTCCTGAATGCAAGATTTGCTGCAGCAAAGCTCATGGAACAGTTGAATGGAAACATCCTGTTCTGGATATAAAATGAGGAGGAGAGCTGCTACATGACAGATACCTTAAAATGCTTTTGTAACAAAGTTTTAACCATCGTATGCTAACCTGTAGGCAAAAGCAGGACCTGTGATATAGTTACATTGGTCACTTTGAAGTAATATGTCATTTTTATGTCTAATAAATATTTACCACTCGCCCAGCCTAACAGAATGGTAGAACTGCTGCAAATGTTTAGAGATAGGCTGTTACAACATTTGAGCAATACTGTAAATGCACAAGAGTTAAAGCTCTGTTCGAGTCATGAGGGGGCTGAGTAAATAATGATAAACATGAATGGTTCCTCAGAATTCATATCCATTTCTTTGAAAGCTATCCTTTTTAATAAAACACCTGTTTTTTAAGTTGCTGTAACTTGGTGTTTTTAAAGTGATTTTTAATTTATTTCAACGTAGCAGTGGAATAAGGTAATACAGAAAAATAGTTCATTGAGCAGTTTCAAGGAGATCATGCCCTGAAGGCAAGGTGCTTAATCCTTTTCTTTTCTTTTGTTGTTTTCATCCTTTGTTTTGGCAATTAAACATCTGAGAACCTGTTGATGTGTCAAGAAATGCTTTATATGTTCATAACCCAGTTACTAGTTTTTTTGGGAGAGTGTCTTCTGTCACTGCTTATAAATATTTAGAAATCAGAGGATGCATTTCAAGTAAAGGGGAAAGTTCAGAAGTTGTTTTGATAGCAGTGCATTTTATACTAGAATTACTTCCTGCAAATGTCAAGATGGGACAGGAAAGAAAATTGAGACAACATTGTGTAGTTTCCCTTTTGGTACAGTCAATACCTGTGAAGAACACAGCTTCAGGTGTGCTATAAAGAATCATAAATACTTTGCGAGGAAATACATTCTGGTTTGAAAACTAGAAAACAAAATTATAGTGGTCTATTTCCAGCAGCAGCAAAAAGTTATTGCTGGTGTGTTATTAATTCAGTTTTCATGCTGTTTACATAAAATTAATTTCTTTTATATTTACTTAGAGGAAGCAGGCAAGATAGGCAGAAGCTTGAGAATGGGAAAGACTGGTAGTCAGGCTAAGTGGGTTTTGTGTAGTTGTAATGTGGATGACTGAATCATTATCTTATGTGACTGAATGATTAAAAGATACTCCTGTGTGTTTGTTTATCTGACAATTGTATATTGATATTTTATTGGTTGCATAGTGGTAATTCTGAAGTACTCTGTCTGAAGTGTTATTGTTGGAATTGATAATGGACTAGTCTTCCAAAAAAAATTATATCACATTAATACCTGATAAATAGTTCTCACAATTCATTTTGTGTGAAAAAATGACCACCTAATTATGTGCTGGAAACAATGTAATGGCATTTGAGAGCAAAGTTTATGAACTGTTTGATTGTAGTGACAGAGGATCTGAAAGTTAAAAGACTCAAATTAACACCTGCATACCAAACACTTCCAAGTTTCACTGAAGTCAGTACAAGTGTCCTTATAGTAATAACCTAAACTGTAGCTTCCATATGTGTTTAAAGCTGCCCCCAAAGCTTTAGATTTGTATTGCATTGCATTTTCTGCTAAGTACCTGAACTATATTTGAAGATTTATGTAAAAAATGGTTCTTGTGTGTGATGGTGAAGATCTGAAAAGAGTGCAGTAGTATAGAGATTAATATTTAAATATGAAAATGTGTCCTGCATTGTTTAACAGTAAACCTAGACATGTTTTTTTAAAAAAATAGTTACATAATTTTTTTTGTTATTTTGTGTTCAGTTATACTTTAAGTTACTAAATTGTGAATACAGTGGTACCTCTAGTTATGAACTTAATTCGTTCCGGAGGTCTGTTCTTAACCTGAAACTGTTCTTAACTAGAGGCGTGCTTTCACTAATGGGGCCTCTTGCTGCCTCTGTGCCGCCGGCACACGATTTCCATTCTCATCCTGGGGCAAAGTTCTCAACTTGAGGTAACTCTTCCAGGTTAGCGGAGTTTGTAACCTGAAGCATTTGTAACCTGAGGCGTTTGTAGCTCGAGCTATCACTGTACTGTAGTTGTATTATTATTGGTGGTTTTTCTGCAAAGGGTTTGATCCTGTCCCACTCACTGCTTCCTTTAACGTAGGAAAACCATTTAAATGTGTGTGCACTTGATGGTGCTATATGTGTATTGGGCCATTAGGCATTTCTTCCTGTTACTAATGAAAATAGTACTCACATTTAAAAGTGTGAATAAGTAATTAGATATTTGTGTAGAATTATGTAATTGAGGTTCTTGTGCTAAAGAAGTGCTGTGCTCATAGGTTTCTACAGGATTGGGTAACGTTTGCAGAATTTGGTTAGATTTTGGTCAACTGCAGAACATCACAGATCAAGCTTCATCTTCCCATTACCAAGAAACTTCCAGTGTTAATGTTTGTGCATGCATAGCTGATTAAAATAATGCTGTCCACAGCCATAGCAACATCAGACCCGTGTTATCTGTGGAAATCATTTAGGAAAAGTTAAATCTTTATTTTTGATCAAATAATGAACTAATTCCTTTTTATTTCATGAGGTTTATACTTGTTTGCCAAAATACTGATTTGGCATTATTGATTTATTATCTATGTTTTTAATATTATTGTATTATATTGCATTGATTTATTTAAAAGAATTTATAAAGGGTTTTAGTGGAAAATCCCTAAGTGATGTACAGAGAACAATATAAAACAATTACTGCATTGATTTTCAAATAAAAACCGTAAATTTAATACAGATATACATACTGTAACTTGTTTACTTGTCAGGGTAGGCTTGCTGAAACAAAAGTTGTAGCAGGTATCTAAAACAGCTGGTTTCTGTTCTATTGTAATGCTTCTCTGGAAAAGTTTCTTTCAAGGGAGGTATTTAAATAACAACAGGCCTCATCCTTTATTTCTGCCCATGTCATGCCCAGGTTTGAAGGAAATGGGACAGAAACTTCTAATTGTTACTTTAAACTTTTGATGATGTTTGGCTTTAAAGCAAAGGTTTATCATGAACCCAACAACTGGCTTCGAAATCAGAACACTCAGTGGTCTCCAGGTTGAAGTGAATATTATTGCCTTGGCTTATGGTTATATCAAATAAAGGTAAAGGGGAGGGATCAGATTTCCATGGGCCTAAGAATGTTAAGGTGAAATTCCAATCTGAGTGTGAGGAAAATATTTGTTGTTGTTGTTGTTCAGTCGTTCAGTTGTGTCCGACTCTTCGTGACCCCATGGACCAGAGCACGCCAGGCACCCCTATCCTCCACTGCCTCCCGCAGTTTGGCCAAGAAATTAGTTAAACCATTGACCTTCAGAACTAACAACAAAAATGATAAACAGCTGTCTAAGTAGGACTGATAGTGAGAGAGTGGTGTGGCATTTTACCTACTCACATGAATCCTGTCTCATGTGAAAAACAGAGATACGCTAAACCTAGAAAAAGGTTACATAATAGTTGGAATCCTAGAACAGTGGTTCATGTTTAGTTGCAACTAACTAGAGTTGCACCAAATGACCAAGTTCCTCTTTCTTACTCTCTGCATGCTGTTACGCTAATATTCGGTGAAAGCAGCACCCTCCACCCTTCCTGCAAGCAGCTAGCATAGCTACTAGAAAAACACGTCCACGTGTATATTCCAGATCTCAAAACCTTTCAATGTCAGCATGTTTGGAACCTAGATATCTGAAATGCCAGCTCTTCCTTCATGAAACTGATCACACAATTCAGCAGGAAAGTCCTGCCACATGTCACACCACTCTGAGTTGCAGAAGGTGATGAATAGTGAATAGGTTATAGAATGCATTGTCCCATGAGACCCAGCAAACAACTTCCCTTTATGCAATCATGCAAAAGCTTTATTTGAATATACCTTTTCTGGTACTGTGTCTGGCTGTTGATGTTTTTGTTGCTGCTATTTCATTTTTAAATAGTTGATTGTGAACCTCTCTGTGGGCCCTATTTAGGACAGAACTGAAGGTGTGCATCCCATAATAAACTGGGTTAACTCCCCAATGATACAGGGTCCTGCATCCAAAATGAATATGGGCTGGAAGCAGTTCCATGTTGTCTCATGGTAGGGTGCCCAGCTTAGTTCCTTCTTAATTTCCCTTTATGTTGGCCATTATTGCCACGGGGATACAATGCTTGATGGTGTCTTGTGCAGTCACTTCCTGTTTGGTTGCAGCACGGCCTCTCTGCCACTTAGAACCTAGAGATAAGGCATTGGCAACCACAGGGGTCTCCTGAAGAATCCACATGGACTATGACTACAAATACTGTAGCACACCCAGAAAATCATTTTTGTCAATAGTTAATTTATTGTTAGTGAGGGGCTGTCAGGTTTTCCCCCAGCATCAATAGGACTCTCTTTTCAGAGTAACATATGATTTCTCTTCATATTATTTGCACCTTGTTTTCTAGTTTGATCAAACAAAGTTGATGCTCTGTGCCCCAAAAGATACAGAATACTTCACATCATATAAACATCTAAATAATCAAAACTTACATGTATTCTTAGTATGTTTTAAAATATGATTTTTTTATTTAATAAATATAAACCTGAGTATTCAATGACTTCAGTTTTGTACTATAAAGATTTCATTTTTTAAGTACCTCTTCCACAAACAGCCACTTTCTATGCTGTATTTGACCGAGAACTGAACTATAGAGCATGAATAAGAAGTGACAAAGCCTGTATAACTTACTGAGGACGTATTAACAAGACATGAATTCCATTTGACAGTCTCTTCAAAAGTAGCTTGAAATGTTCAGTTTCTTCTAAAAATGAAACCAAAGTAGTTTTCAAAACTGACAATTCATAGTAAAGATAGGTTAAGATGTGTTTAAAAGTCAACAAAACATATTTGAGGCAATATAGAAAATATGTTCACAATAGAGAAAGCTTATTAATGCACTTGTAGGAGTAAGAACACTTGTACACAGCAGCACATGCAATTAAACATCCTGTTTTAAAAAAAAATGATTTTGGGAAGGTTTGTGATCCATTGGTAGTAAATTACTTCTGTGTAACTGATTAGTTTCTACTGGATAGCATTTCACATGTTTATACTTGACAGTTATGAAGTAACATATCCTGTTAAGTAACAGGCTACTGCTTTATTTAAATAGGAGAGTGGTGAAACAAGCAACATAAGGACAGAGAGTGTTTGAAATTTCAAATTAGGTTTTTCATGGATTTTCTGGAAGATGATGGAGTTTATAAATTTGGAGACTAAAGATCATCTGTATAGTCTCCCCTCCCAAAAAGTTTAGAACTGCTTAAATTGTCTAATTATTATTATTATTTTAGTAATATTTAGTAGGGGAGCTTGTGTAGTATAATTAGAATATTGGGCTAGAACTGGGAAAATCTAGTTAAAATACTCACCTAGCCATGAAGCTCATTGAGGAACAAAGTATACCACCTTGAGCTCTTAGGACAGGGAAGTGGAACGTCTTATCTGTAGGTCAGTCTAGACCTGCCAGTAGGTCCAATTTGGCCTGTGAGGCCATTTCCCCCAAACCATCAACTGATATCACCCATGATGCAACCAAATGATTGGAGTTAAATGCTGCATTTGCTTTGTATGCCTATTCCCAGTACAGAATTGGTGCATGCAGCCAAAGCAACATGATTTAACCCCTTACTCATCAGCTGATGAGCCAGTGTTTTAAAATGGAAATGACAGGAGATTTACAAGCGGGCAGTCCTATATAATAATTATGCCAGATGGTGAACAGATGGTTTAAGGGTTATGCTGGAAAACTATATTGTCAACAGCTGGCTTGTAAACAATGCATTTGGAGCTTGCTCCTCTGGTAATGAGTGCAACACATCTTACTTCCAAGTAAGTGTGCATTGAATTGCAGCATTAATTTTTAAGCAGCCAGAAATTGTACTGTGTGTGTGTTGTTTTAAGTGTGACATGTTTTAATGCCAGGGAGCCTCATGTGATAGAAATGGGAACCTGTCTAAGAGTTCATGAATAAAAAAAAGTTAATTCTCTTATCTTTGATGAAGTGTGCATTAATCTGGAAGCAGATAAACACTCCTTATTTCTTGAAGTTAGAATCATAGAACTGTTGGAAGAGGAAACCCAAGGGTCATCTAGTCCAAATCTCTACAATGCAAGAAGCACAGCTAAAGAAACCCTAACATACGGCCATCCAACCTCTATTAAAAAAACCTCCAAAGAAGGTGAATCAATCACCTGCGGTAGTCCATTCTACTGTTGAACAGCTCTTACCATCAGAAAGTTCTTCCTAATGTTTAGTCGGAATATTCTTTCTTGTAAATTGCACCCATTTCTCTTGTAATTTGAATCTATTGGTTTGGGTTCTGAGTTATTTTTTCCATATATATACACTATGCAGGCATTTAATACTTCACTCTTCAGCACAAAGTTTTGTAGTGTCATTCATTACAAAAGTATACAACAATAAGTTAAAATTCAAAACAATGTTTTTAAATAAAAGGTTGCAAATGCCAAGTTGGAGGACAATTTCTTTCAGCAGGAATATCATCAGGCTTTTATTGAAACATTTCCCTATAGGCCCTTAGATTAGTGCTATTTGCTTTATAATTACTGGTGTTTGTTAGGAAACTAACACATAAAAATATATTGGTAGATAACAGAGTTTAGTTGAGAGAATTTTGGAGCCTATTAGTACTTTGACAAAAGCCCACAGCTGGAACATCAGAGGAAGAAAGATGTCTAGAGCAAGTCTCACATCTGCCTGTCTTTGTTAAACTTATACGGGGGAATAACTGTTTTTATTTATTTACAGTGTCCTAATGAAGAGTTAAGTGGACTCTCTTGGCCCTGACACTTGAATAAAATACATAGATATTATATAACTATGTTAGAAGCAGATATCCTTGATTAAATGATACATTTATGGTTGTTTTAATATATGTGAAGAGAGCCAGCATGGTGTAGTGGTTAAGAGCGGTGGACTCATAATCTGGTGAACCGGGTTCGCGTCTCCACATGCAGCTGCTGGGTGACCTTGGGCTAGTCACACTTCTTTGAAGTCTCTCTGTCAGCCCCACTCACCTCACAGAGTGTTTGTTGTGGGGGAGGAAGGGAAAGGAGATTGTTAGCCACTTTGAGACTCCTTAGGGTAGTGATAAAGTGGGATATCAAATCCAAACTCTTCTTCTTCGTCAATATTTTCTGTTAGGCTGTAACCTTATTCGTCTAATTGTATCTTTGCTGCTGGTTTCTCCTCTGATTTTAACTTCTTCATTGTAGTTGTATTGTTTTGATTTAAGTTTAAATATTGTCTTAAATGTTTCTACATTGTTAACAACATTGAGTAGTTTTTATAAAGGCATTTTACCCTCAGCTTCCTAGAAATGCTAAAAGTCATTCCTCAAATCTGTCTCTCTCCCTTTTCAGGATAACTTCCCAACCTTTTACATACATGTACTCTACATTTTATCCATCCATTCACAAACCAGTGCACACATCCCTCTCATGGTCCTACCTGTTCTTCAGGGACACCCTACCTTCCTTCCAATCTCCCCTATCTACTGTATATTCTGGTATGTAAGACTACTTTTTAATCCAGGAAAATCTTCTCAAAAGTCGGGGGTCGTTTTATACGCCGGGTGGAGAATCTGCGGTTGAGTATATCTCAAACTCTATATTTTTACTGGAAAAGTTGGGGGTCGTCTTATACGCCCAGTCGTCTTATACACCGGAAAATACAGTATATAGAAACATACGCACAGAGGCAGAGCTCCCTCACCTCTCTCTCTTACTTCCAAGCAATCCAAAGACATGCCATGCAATTGGAAGGCAGGTGTGTGTGTGAGCGCACGTGCAGAATTGGCCTAGCAAGGAACATGAGTACATGGAGGAGCAGCGCAGGCAGACAATTTAAATCCTTTTTTTGAGGGGAGGGAGAGAAATAAATTGTGGGCACTAGAGGTTGTTAATATGGTTTCACATCTCCAGGTGTTCAGTCTGTGCTGAATTTTGTTCCTGCTGTGTTTTTGGTTTAATGTGCTGAGTTTTGTTTTAATGGTCTTTTTTATACTCCGTTTTTATTGCATGTGTTTTAATTTTAAAACCTTGAGGATGTTTTTAGGACTGAAAGGCTGGGTACATAGGAACATAGGGGCTGCCTTATACATAAGACAATTGCTCTGTCTAAGTCAGTATTGTTCATACTAAGTGACAGCAGCTCTCCAGGATTTCAGAGTCCTTGCCCAGTGTTGAGAAGCTGGAACCTAGGACCTTCTGCATGCAAATCAGATGCTGTAATCCTAATCTACAGCATTTCTCTTAAAATGTATAAATGTTTTAAATAAATAAAATATAAGATGTTTGTGAAGCATTGCAGAACAGGGTTGCTGTTCAAACAAAAACCTTAAAGCTCCACTGGCAAGGGAAGACCTTACAAAACATTGTATTGTTTCTAGCATTTTTTTAAAATCCAAACTTGTAGGCAGATAAATTCTTGAATGAATATAGTTTTGCTATATCAGTTGGCACTCTTAATATTCTGACAGATGGGCATGAATGTTTCATCCAGAGAACTATGCCCTCAGATAGAGAGAGGGCATGATCTCCAACTAAAAACTAAAACAGCTGTCTGACCAAACCTTCTGTTTCTATAGTTCAAAGAATTGTGCCATGGTTAATCCATCTTTGAGCTGGATTAAATTCTGAAATAAATAAAAAAACCTACAAGAATATTTATGATTTTTAACAATGCATTTAGTACATTTCCTGTAAAAGCCAGTGGGAAAGGTTTCATTGATTTTAAGGGCTCCAGATGAGACCCCATTTCTTTAGTCTTTCCCACTGTGGTCATATAACTATCCTGTTGTTGCAGGAGGGGGAAATAAAGTGAACCATCTGGAGAAGATTTTATCTGCGACATATTTTGGGTAGAGCTGTAAGGCAGTAGAGGAAAGGAGTGCTGGAGGAAGAAGCAGGGGGATAGCAAGGGGGGGCATAGGGGGCAGGTCGCCCCATGTTCCATAATGGAGGGGGTGACAAATTATCAAGGAACAATTACTGCCCTACTAGGGCGGTTCATAAAAAACTTGTTTTTGGAAAATGCCTGCTCCAAAGGTTAATATCTTGAGCCTCCTCCACCAAAATAGCTGTTTACTTGGCTGTTTTCCTTTGTTGTGAAGGCTGAAGTTTCAGTTCATTGGAGCACTTACTGTTCCCAGCCCTAACCCTGTGGAAAGTCATCTAATTAGACTTTAATTTGATTTTGAGATGTTTTTAGGAGGTAATTTAATTATTGTTTGATTTTATACCAATGTTATATATCTGATGTTAGCCACCCTGAACCCGACTTTGGCCGGGGAGGGCGGGATATAAATAAAAGTTTATTATTATTATTACTTGTTATTATCCCTTTGTAAGAAAATATGAAATAACGTAAAACCATTTTTGCAAGGGGGGGGGGGGAATCAATGGGGGTGACAAGAAATTTTCCACACCGGATACCACCTGACCTTCCTACCTACGCCTCTGGGAAGAAGTATGAGAGAAACACTTCAAGGAATCAAGAATAGAAAATAAAAACTGCTTTTGTTTGTTTTTCAGTGTGCAAAATGAAAATAGTTAGAAATTTAAGTGAAATAATAGAGAAGGGGAAGGGGAATTTATAATATGTTCTTTGGCATGTTGGCTACCATTGATTTTAAGCATAAACAAAAATATGGTAGTTGTTACTTTAAATTGTAATTTTTTTGGCCACAACCCTGCTGAAACTTACCGCTTTGTCAAGTGTTTCTTAGGTTAAGAAAATAAAAACCTGTCCTTTGCTTACTACAACATTTATGGATTCAAGTTGGAACCTCTGTTTTATCCTTTTTCTTGGAGTGCCACAACTTGCCGCTATATATCTAACACTGGATAGGTTTTGTAATTATATATTTTAAATATATTTTCATTATTTCATAAATAGAGAAAAATTACAGGATTTCATAATGTGACCATAAGAAACAAAATACATTCATAAATATAGAACTTAAAGAGATTAGTAAAAATAATTATGATACAAAACAGTAAAGAAAAAAATATTAATGACTGTTTTCGGTGCAGAGATTGATAAATTGCTATTACCTGACTGATTTTGGCATATAGAAATATGGGGCATAGAAGTGAATATGTAAGCAGCATGGTCTTCAATGGTAGAAAAAAAGAGACATGCAGTTGTACAGTGACATGAAACTGTTATTCCAGCAATTTCTCAATAAATTTATATCCAGTGTGCTCCATAGTTTAAACCAGGGGCCAGCAAACTTTTTCAGCAGGGGGCCGGTCCGCTGTCCCTCAGACCTTGTGGGGGGCTGGACTATATTTTGAAAAAAATAATAATGAACCATTTCCTATGCCCCACAAATAACCCAGAGATGCATTTTAAATAAAAGCACACATTCTACTCATGTAAAAACACGCTGATTCCCGGACCGTCTGTGGTCCGGATTTAGAAGGCGATAGGGCCCGATCCAGCCCCCGGGCCTTCATTTGCCTACCCCTGGTTTAAACCATAGTAGATCTGAGAAGTTTCCCTTAAAGTCATATTGTTCTGCTATATGAATTTATCTGCTTGATTCCAGTCTTTTAAAAAAGTTAGTCTTACAGCAGGATAATTTAGTTTGGTAAAAACTGTTTGAATGCATCAGAGGCATTAATACATTTCAGTTTCACAGCTCTCCACAGTACAAATGGTTTGGGATAAGAGTACTTGCATTTTCACATATAAATCTGCTTGTCTCAAGTATTAGGTCAGGCTATTTGTCTGTCTAGCCTAGTACTGTCTGTTCAGACTGGTAACAGCTCTCCATGTTCTTAGGTAAAGGTTTTTCGACATCACTTGATACCTACTACTTTTAACTGGAGATACCAGTATCACTGCATTTAAAAACTTAATGAATTAATTGGATATTTCATACAAATAAATGAGAAGGATAAAATATTTTTCCTAAATAAAATTGCATTTATATATATATATAATACATATATTATTATTATATATATAATATACATACTCGGCAATAAGTTCCATTGAACTCTATGCAATTTTGTTCTGAGTAAATTTCATACACAATATGCTTCATATTCTTAAAGTAGTAAAACAAGATTAGGCTAGGTGCAAAAATATTTTTTACATATTTCAGTTATTCTCAAAAACATTTTCTTCCTGGGGAAAAACTGTTTTCATTGTTGCTTCAAAATTCAGGCAAAGCTTACTTCTGTAGGCTGGATTGTGCTGCTGAAGGCCCCATTGAGAACTCTAAATTGGAACTCCTGAGTGCATTTTTATGTTTAGAACTCTAGAGTAGTGGTTCTCAAACCTTTTCTGCCATGGACCATTTGAAAATTGCTGGGGATCTCAGTGGAACACTTAATGATTTCCCTGCCTGTTGTAGCAATGGCTGTGCTAGATGCTGTATGAATTTTAATTATATTTTTCTGCATTTAATTCATATATATTGTATTTTTGTATTATCATTTGAATTCCATATTCCAGCTGTAATACAATAAAATAGGGCGTAAGAAACAAGCAATAAAAATGCAATAAAAACAAAATTATGAGACGTCAAATGCCTATGAGTAACAAGCCCACAAACAGGATGTGCATGCAATAGCATTCTGCTGTTCATAATCTACAGTAGCTGGTATTCAGAGGCATACTGCCTGTGATTTTATTTATTTAATAATATTTCTAACCTACTCATAATAATGAATCTCAGAATGCTGGAGGTAATGTAGCCACTATGACTAGTAGCTGTTAATATCCTTTATGAATTTATCCTTCATGAATTTGTCTAATCTCCTTTTGAAGCCACCCAAATCTTTTGATAGCAAGTGTGCCGTGTAAAAAAAATAAAATTCATTTGTCTGTCCTGAATCTTGCAACATTCAGTTTCATTGGATGGTTCATTAGATGACCATTGGTTCTTATAGTACGAGGAGAGAAAAACTTCCCTCAGTCTCTTTAGCTCCTTTACAGTATGCATAATATAACAGAGCTTTATCATATCTCCCCTCACCCACTTTTTATAGTAAACTAAAAAGCTCTAAATGTTGCCAAATTCCCTTCCAGCCCTTTTGGACACTTTTTCTAGCTCCTCAATATCCTTATTAGAAACCAACAAGTGAGCGTGTAATGCAAATGACACCTATGCCAGTACAGATATGATTTTTCAATTTTCAGTCTTTAATAAACTACCTCTCCCACTAGTAAAGTTTTTCCATAGTTTTGCAATAGAGTAGTGGTAATCTGATTCCCAACTAGAAATTACCGTATATACTTGAGTATAAGCCTAGTTTTTCAGCACATTTTTTGTGCTGAAAAAGCTGCCCTCGGCTTATACTCGAGTGAGGCGGGCGGTGGGGGCGGCGAGAAAGAAGCCCTTTCTCTCCGCTTGTGCCGCCGCCCGCTCACCCCAGTCAACCATTCCTTAAGAAGTGTACAAGAACGGCGGTTCTTTACTCTCCCCAGGCAGCTTGTTCCATTCCTGAACTGCTCACATAAATGCAAACTTTAGACCCCAGAAGGCAGAAAGCCTATCAGTTAAGGAAGTATTAAAACCCCACAGGTGCTCACTTTCCCTGGCTCCTGCTTAAACAGGACAGGATCCCAGCCTTCTCTGTATAACACAAGGGAACATTGCGCTGTGGGTTAAACCACAGAGCCCTAGGGCTTGCTGATCAGAAGAATGGCGGTTCGAAACCTTGCGACGGAGTGAGCTCCACAGCAGCAAAGAAGGAAGAGGAAGGAGCAGCCTAAAGGGCTGCTTTCGGGCTGCTCGTTCCTCCTCCTCTACCACAGCGGCAAAGGTGAACCGGCTTATACTTGAGTCAATAAGCTTTCCCAGGTTTTTGTAGGGAAATTAGGTGCCTTGGCTTATATTTGGGTCGACTTATACTCGAGTATATACGGGTATATGGTTCAGTTTTTTTCAAACTTAACTTTCTTGCAGCTTTGCTAGTTAGGATTTTTTGTGTACTAGAAATTCTGCTGTGATATAATTAACAGCTTACTTATGTGTTGCAAGCTTCCAGAGAACTTGCACTTAACCTTCGTTGACTGCAGAAAGGAAGAAACTGTAGAAAAGTGGGGGAATTATTTACCATTATATGATGTTTGAAGAAGCAGTAATCATCAATTGTAACTCTTTGTTCACATGTAATACTAAATTATGGTTTAGCTATGCATGCATGAGCTAGAACAGTACTGTACCCTGTTCCCAGCTTACCAGAGGTGGCTTTTGCAGCTTGACATGGCTAGCGGGGCAGAAGCAGTTAGGTTCAAGATCCTTTGGTATAGCTTGCGGCATTTTGTGCACTCTACAGCTGCACATCCCCATAGGGCGACGATGACAGAGACTTCCTGGGGAGCCAAACAGTTTCATCTTGGGGCTCCCAGGCAGTGGGGCTCTGGAGGTGGACTGGAGTGAAAACTCCTGACGTCTGGTCCACCCTGGAGCATAAAAGGCAGGCTTACCCAGGAGACTAGATGAAGTCTCCTGGAAGCCTCCCTATGCTTATTCTATATTGTTGTGTTTTCATACTATTTAAATGCCTAAATTGAGTGCACAGCAGCCAGTCACTGGAATTAGGGCTGGGGATGAATTTCACCCATAAGAGGATGATTGCGGGGTTTTGCCTACCTCATAGCAAGTGTCACAATTTTTCGATGTTGTCTAAGATGTTGGGGTGAATCTTTAGTATGGAGGAGCAGGATAAGGAATACCCATAAGGGATCTTGGAGAGCAGTGCTTTCTCCCCAGAAGCCCCGCTGGGGGCTGATGGGCCCATGATACCCTCTACCAGTGACTAGATGAGGTCTCCTGGAAGCAGTTGGTGCCATGGGGGACTTCAAAAGTGGTGAACCCCAACTGTTGAATGACAGCTCATCTACCATCAGGTGGTTTGGTTGATTGTGTGGATACATACCAAATTCCTATGCTAAACCTGTTGCCTTGTAATCAATAAAGTTGTGTGACCTAATTTAATCCAACACCAGTTTGTGTTAGTCCTTATTTACTGCCTGCTCCCCCACTTGGCTGGCACTTGGATACACAAGTATTATTTGTTCCACATGCTTTCTTCCTCCTCTGCCACTCCCACGTAGCTAGCAGAAAGATGTCTGTGACATTTAGTGCCACTTTCAGAGAATCCTGGCTTGCTCTGCACAAACCAGGGGTGGTTTACTACAAACTCTGGTTAGATAAATTAGTCAGCTTCATAACTCGTGGTCTGAGGTGAACTTGTTTTGAAACATGCCAGAATTTGTTTAAAACGACATACACTGTTTCTTACTTATTGATAAATCAGGATTCTGTGAAAGCAAAACAAAAGCTGTGAAAGTCCATATTATTGACTGCATGGGGCAGGGGTCTTTACTTTGGTTTCTTCCTGCTTGTGTCTGCACTAAGAGGCTGTAATTTAGTCAGTGATACATGAGAGGCATGCCAATGTATTCTTTTATTGAGGTGACTGATAAGTTAGTACATTTCTACTAAAAGTTAAAAATATAAATATTTAAACTATATTCGTTTTGTGGTGCTATTTTCAAATCTGCATATTAGGAAATTCCCTAAACTGTTTTAAACTATAAATATGCAAAACTAATGAGTTCCATGATGTAGTTTTAATTATCTTTTTACAATGTTGAGAGACTTTATTTACATATTACATGCAACTTGGTGAAATGAGAGCAAAAACTAAATTGTAGAATAGGTAAAGGTAAAGGGACCCCTGACCGTTAGGTCCAGCCGCAAATGGCTCTGGGGTTGCGGCGTTCATCTCGCTTTATCGGCTGAGGGAGCCGGCGTACAGCTTCTGGGTCATGTTGTCAGCATGACTAAGCTCCTTCCGGCGAACCAGAGCAGCGCACGGAAACGCCGTGTACCTTCCCGCTGGAGCGGTACCTGTTTATCTACTTGCACTTTGACATGCTTTCAAATTGTTAGGTTGGCCACAAATATTACCTCTAGTTTATATTAAATGAAGAATAATTCAAATCTCTAGTTTGCCAAATTTTGGTGGCAATTTATGATTTATATTATATATGTGTAATATGTATTCTCTTTCATTTTTAAAGCGATTGTGCTAATTAAACCTCAGGGTACTTTGAGCATCATTAATGGTTGCATGGGTGTCCTTGATAAATTCCCATTTGGGTAATTATATTGTCTACATAAACGCCTCCTCTAGTTTTTAGCTGATGTAGGAATCTTCCTTTATTCTCTTTAATGAAGTGTGGACTGCATATTGTTTAAAGTAGTTGTTGAATTCCTGTTGCAATTGTGGAATGTATTTAGTCAGTCCAGATTAGATTTGGGCTATCAACTTTGTCAGTCCATAGTGAACAAAAAGTTAAGCAACACAAGGTATTATTATTAACCTTTGCATTCTGAGCTTGATCATGTGATTTAAACACATAAGTAGGATCAGAGATAGTCTAGCCACATAAAATCCTGATTCTGATGTTTAAAAACTTGAAGTATTTTGTTAATATTACACATTATATTAGTATTTTCATTTTATTTTTGAGGTTTGGAAACATGCATTTGGTCTTTAATATGGTTAGTGTATTTTTGAAGCATTTAGGATTCATAATACATTGAATTGACAAAACAGCTTCTGTTCATGAGCTTCAATTTGTTACATGTGAAAATTTTTGAGACCACATTCCTAAGCATGCATTAACTTAATGTTAAAACAGAAGAAAGCCACGTGATAATGTCATGTTAATACTATTTAGCAAGGACTACATCTGATTAGCAGCCTCTGGTGCCTTTCAGACTCTCTTGTAAACCATAGCTAAAGTTACCTGAGTAGCAGAAGTTGATGTGCATTTGTATCAAGATTTCCTGATTTAATCAGAAATAAGAGTAGTATTAAGCAGTAAATCACTGTTAGATTTCTATTATATTTCTCCAATTTGACCTGAGTTCCAAGGAAGATAATAGTTATAAAAAATTAGAGAAGTATTGATATAAAAAATTAAACAGATTTTTTATCGTTTTAAAAAAACAATTGTGTGTTTCCTTTTAAAAATCTGATTTAAAATGAAACATGAATTGAATGTAAACATTTAACTGTCTATATGTGGTTATAGATCAGTTTTATAATGAGTGTAGATTTCTTTAAAGGACTTATAACAGTTTCAGTGACAGTCAAGAAGGCCAGTGCAGGGTGCGGGCAGCTAGGTACACTTGCCTGACGCCTCAGAGGACTAAGCTGGCTGGTTTGAGTTTATAACAATTATAAACTGTTTGAGTTTATAACTTTATTCTAACAAGACTCTTGCCCTGAGTCTTAGACATGCTTTGCACATGCCTGCAGTGATGTATGTGTTGTCTTGGGTGTCCATATACATACAATATGTCTCACTTTGTTCAAGAGGAATTTTCTAAATAAGTGTGCATAGGATTTTGCAGCCTTAGTTTTTAAATAAGTGATCTTGCCTTAGCAGCCTTGGAAATGTACAGACAAAGGATTTTACTATTGCAGAATACAGTATAGGCAGTATGCTCTAGAGTGTCCTCCAACCCTCTAGTGGGTGGATGCAGAGTAGGTGAGAATCATGGAAATGGTTTCCCTTCTTTTGCTGTCAGAAGCCTTGCCATCTGCTGAGCAATACCATTGGATACAACTCAAACAAAAAGGTAATCTTTCAATAAAACTAAATACATTAAAATAATAAATGATTAAAAATCATTATATTTATGTCTTCTCTCGTCTTCCAAAGAGCTCGGGGTGGCATTACATAGTTTTCTTGTCACCCAGTGTATTCTCACAAAACCTTCACGGCTTAGGAATGTGAACCTGGGTCTCCCCAGTCGGGCATTTTGGCCACTGCAGCACACCAGCTCTAATTAAATTCTTCTTTTTTCTAATTAAATTATTTAGAGTTGTTTAAAATAATAATCTCAGTCAGATGTTCTCCCTATATATTGTAACATACTGTTTAACATTGTAGCACTGTTGGTAGCCTGGTTGTGAGGGTTTGACTCTAAAAGCAAGACTAAACATAAATACAGTGGTACCTCTGGATGCAAATGGGATCTGTTCCAGAGCCCCGTTTGCATCCTGAGCAGTCGGCATCCTGAGCGCCGCGTCTGCGCATGCTCGCTGCGCGATTCGGCGCTTCTGCACATGCGCGTGACATTTGACGCGTCTGTGCATGCGCAAACCACTGAACCCAGAAGTAACCCGTTCAGTACTTCCGGGTTTGGCGGGTTCATAACGCGTGATGAACGCAACATGCAGCATTCGTAGCATGAGGTACGACTGTACCTCACCCCAGTCAGCCAATTCTGAAGGATATGTGGAGAAGGAACCCTACTTTCTTTCTGACTCACCACCACCACCACCACCACCATCAAGGCCTTAGGACTGCTGGTTTGATGGAAATGTACACTCCCAGTGCATGATTTCTAGTAACGGTATGCTTTTCTTCTATGGCCTTGTCACTTGATTATTTACAGCTCTTATACTGCAAACATTTCTAGTTGTACTTTGCAAACCAAATTATTTCCAGTATTCAGACCCCTGGAATGTTAGTGCCTTTATGGCTAAGATTACAGTGAAGAGCAGCCAAAGAAACCACAGGATCATTTTAAACTGAAACATTGTTGGTGAGTTAGTTAATCTGGAGACTATGGTAAGTGGGGAGACCACTGTTTTTAATGAATAGCAGGGTTAAAAACTTTTATCTCAACTCTTCATAATTCAACTTTCTAAACTACCTTTTGTTAATTTGTTACTCATGAGCCTAGTGTAAGAAATACCACTTTCAGCCATTAATCAGAATTAAACATAGGGAAGAGAATAATAAAATATGATGGGTTGTATGAAATTTATTTATTTATTTATTTGTAATTCAGTTAATATCCCACCCTTCCCAAAGGAACACAGGATGACAAACACAACATAAAGAGTGTGCCCCCCCCCCAACAATATCATTATCTCAGACAATGATTTTGCAGTTTCCAGGAACATTATCTTTCAGACACTAAATACTGGAGTAAACAGGAATGTTTTTAATTATTGATGAAAGTCAATAATGATGATATGAGGGTGATTTGTGATTCTTCTTCCACCCACCCCCTATCTTATCCAAAGTATTGGCAAACACTTTAGAACAGCATGAAAGTCTTCAGGAAAAAGAGGAATCTGTTCATTGATGGAAGGCTCCATTGGATCAAAGAGTGTTCCATCAGTTGGGCAGAAATTGAATACACCTCTATATTTTTTATAAAAGAAGGTGTAAATAGACATTGACAATGGATGTTTATCCTTAGTTGGAATGTTTATCTTCTCTGTCATTCCCCACATTTGAAAATTGGGCAACTGAACATTACACAGGGTACAGAGATAGCCATGGAGATGATCCAAAAAGTGGAAGGCACATAGCTGCACAAAATGAATAAGTGGTGGCTAATGTGGAGTTCATTGTCATGAAAGATTGCTGAGTTTCTGTTTGAAAATGTGTCATGGATTTGTGGTTTCATTAAAACTTGATCAGCTGCACACAGAGATAGATCATATATCTGCCCTAAGCTGGTTTTGTTTCATCAAACAAATTGGTTTGGGACAGAAAACTAATTTGAGGTTCTTCTTCCATCAAGTGGTATAGTAATTTTAAGAAATAAATTATGAAATAAAAATAATTCAAAATCTTTTTGCCTTAAAAACAAAAGTACTTATGAGGGTAGTTACTTCCTTCAACTTTTAAAATGTTATAAGCTGCTTAGAGCGGTTACCTCACCTGCCATGAGGAAAAAATACATTTTACCTTTTTAAATGCTTCCAGGAATTGAATGCATGTCATAACATTCAGTCCGTTTCTTGAGAATTATACAGAAAAAAGATGGCTACCCATCTTATATTTTCTTTTCCATATCATGTCCTTGTACAGTGAAGACACATGGTCACTTCAGTCCACTGATTATGCTTAATGTGCAAATTGGTCTGCTAATCCAAGTTTGGTTCTGAGAGGAGCAAAATGAGAAGATTTACTCCAAAATCTTCCAACTCTAGCTGCATATTGGGCCCTCCATTTTCTTATAATAGATGCTGCATCTTAATGAAAGATTTACTGTTTGGAATTTTTCTGTTCAGTTTTTCTATTTATTTCAGAAACATGCCAGATGTTTGAAATTCTAAATGTATGAACTTTACACTTTTACTCCAGTGCAGAAAAGGATTGCCTTTAGACTAGAAAGCTAATATAAATGAATTTGTGTAAATGTATAATTATTGGTTTATTGATAACTGGATTTGCCTTTCATATTACATATAATATGCAATCCTAAAATCCTCCTATTACTTGTGGTAATAGTTCCTGTTAGTTCCTTAATATCATCTGATCTCAGATATCTCAGGAGAGTTGCATCAGCATGCCAAGGGATTTCAAACATTATTTGTTTAAACAAAAGAGTAAACCCAGACAGGATTTCATGTTTCCATATTTCTATTTATATGGTTGAATATCATTTACATTGAACTTTTGCTTGCCTTATTCTGCAAGGGACTACTTTGTCTGTTCAACCGTGCTGCTACAAAAATAGGCTTGATGAACACTGGTTAATGTTTATCCACTATTCTGTGGTAATTTTGATAATTGATACCAACATTACAAAAGCAGAAATTCCCCTGTGTAGGTACTGCATGTAATACCATAAGTAAGACTTCCATATCATAGTGATTTGTATTCTTGAGTTCTGACGTAAATCTGCTTGGTGTTTATAGGTCAAATAATATGCTCTGAACTTTAAAAATTAAACCATCCATCTTACATCTGTTTTAAGAGTTTATTTTTTAAAATGCATTTTCTGTTCTTCTATAGACAGTTGAAATATTAATAACCAGGAATTTAGTAGTGTTATTAAGTAACATTTATTTACATAGACTGTACAGACTCCAAAGTTAATTCTTTTATCTTTCCAGAAGGCAGCTATACTAAAGAAATTGTGTAATAGGTTTTTAAAAACAAACAAACAAACAAACAACAACAACACCCAAATTCTACTTTATTTAAAAAGATTTATATTATCTGACATTTAGGTTAGTGGACAATTGATCAATATCAAGAGTTTAAACAATGTATCAAACACCAGCAACATAGTTAAAACAAGCAACATAGTTAAAACAGCAGAGGACTAAAACCAAACAGATTTTATAAAGGTCCAGAAAATTAAGAAGTGATTGTCCGAGACTGTGGTGGCATAAAGTGAGGTTTCTGAGGTCGAGCATTCTGATGGTGTGCCACAACTCCGAAGGCCCTTTCACATGTGACCAGGTAGTAGGTATCTAATGTTGGGCTGCTACATAGGATTTTGAAGAGTTTTAATTGGTAAGAACTATGTTTTTATTAGTAAACACTTAAGTTATGTTTCATGCAGCAGCTGGTGAAGGTGCTTCAGAGATAGCATTCTACAGGGTTGGCTCCTGTTTGCCGCATAGCTTCTGTGTTCTGATCTAGCGGACATTTCTGAGAGGCAGACCTGCATATAACACACACTTGATTTTATATGGGATTGTGCTGTTGCCTTTTCTTCGTTCAGCCTTTCCTTGGTTAAAATTGTGCAAAGTCTCCCCTTTGTGTTAGGCCCTTTTCACAAGTTTTATGTCCCTATGTTCTCACATATGCTCTTGTATACTTGCAGTTCAAAAAGCGAGTAGCCTGAGAAATGGCAGATCTGTTCCCTGATATATAAATGATGTTATGTGACCCTTGTGCAGCTAACAACCCATTAAACAATTAAAACACAGTTGAACAAAAACAACACAATACAAAATAAAAAATAAAAAATCCTTCCAGTAGCACCTTAGAGACCAACTAAGTTTGTTCTTGGTATGAGCTTTCGTGTGCATGCACACGTCTTCAGATACACTGAAATAGAAGTCACCAGACCCGTATATACAGTACAGCTCAGCAAACACTTCTCAGGAACTGCAAAGATAACTAACTACATGATCACATTCAAAACTGACCTTCCCTTTGATAAGAATTATCTCTTTGCTGCCTGGTAGATTAAAGTGGATTGAGTTTGTTCACTCCCATCTAGTCCATCATGGCCTAAAAATACGCTTCTGAGCATTTGTAGTCTCCCTAGGAGCAAATAAAAATGAGAAAGTGGGAGACAGCACTGACTTTCTTTAGCATTCATGGGACTATTCAGCCCAAATCACCCCCAGTGGCTTTATGTAGATGTTGATGGGATTCAAAACAAGAAGGAAAATTTCATAGGCTAAATGTGGTGGGGTAGGGTAGCTGTCTCCCAGCATGACCTTCTGGGCCTTATGTTCCAAGAATGACTGGAGCCTTCAAAGCTTGGCATTTTTCAGTCCCGTTCCTGCAAACTATCCCAAGAGACAAAGCTGATATGTTTCTGGCTAGAAGAGAGAAGTTTACTATGCTGCGTGTTCATTTGAGTTATGCATTTTGTAGAAAGCCCTGGACTGGTAAAAATAAATGTATTTTCCAAATTATGCAGAGGTCCAATTAGCTTGACTGCTCTGTTTATTTCCACACCTGCCCCGTCTCCATCCAGTACTTACCTTTATCAATCATCCCTTTTCTCCAGTAAGTTCAGGCTAAAGATATGAAACCCATAAATATTCTGTGTTCTGTGTTCTCCACTCTGGGAGGCAGAGAGATTACCTGTTTTGAATGGGTTGATCTTCTCTAGAAGGAACAGTTTCATAGCTGGGCGTGCTCATAGAGCCAGGATTATCACTGGAGGCTTAGGCAGCCGTGGTGGTCAGGAGTGCTGCATGCTTTGGCAACCTCTATATTACACTGTTGAAATCTGCTCCAAATGGAAAACTCTGCTCTATGTGTTTCTGTTAACGTGCATTTTCCCATAAATTTTGAACCCTAAAGCTGTTGGCTTGGGAACCTCTAGCTCTGCAGATTGACTCCTAAACATTTCCACAGGCTTTACATAAATTTATTATACAGCATTTCATAGAGGTTGGGGTATATGTCCACTTGCAAAATTGGGGTCTCTGGGCTGTATCCAATGCTAGTCTTACTCAGAGTAGGATCATGGATATTAATGAACATGACTAACTTGAATTTCAGTGGGTTTACCCTTTCAACTATAGGCATGTATACCCTACCTATGAGATTGTCAGTTTTTGTATTTATGAATGCATATGTGTGAGCCATCCTGAAGGACTAGCAAGTTGCAGAATAATTAATTGTACTTAGTAATTATTTTTTACTTATGATGCAAAGCAAGTTGGAGTTTCCATAGCTTGAGTTGGGTCTGATTTCAAACTAAGAATTGTTTGATCATTATATTCTTTAATTAAAGATCTGTTAAACAAAATTATATGACTTTATTCAAGCACAGGTTACTGATTCAGAAGACTTAATAGTTTCCAAAAATTGTTATAAATCAGACACTTAATGTTTCATCAACAATAAAAATAAAATTCTAAGATTTATAACAGATGAATTTATTACACTTGATAGAGAAGAACAATTTTTTTATTGTGTTTGAGCTGCTATAGAAACTGCTGGTGCTTATAATTTACTGTCTGCTAATAGATATTTGAATTACTACAGTTATCTAAGCTCAATGTTTACAGATAATTTTTTTGTCTCCTCTCCCTCACTGTTTATAATAGCTTTATTAGAGTGACACATATAAGGAAACGGTTCCTTTTTCTGATATGACAGATTTAATGCTTAGTAAAACTGAATTATTTTGTTTGGTGTGGTAGGTTTTATGAGTGTCTTGGACTATTTTTTCTGTAATTCTGGAAAATACTGGATGTGAATGACAGTTTGCTGCCATTTAATAGCATAAAAAAATCTGCCATCTGACACAGCTCAGTTTCCTGAATACATCAGAATACTAAGTGTTTATGGAAGACAATCTTACTTAGCTATGAGTGATCACCAAAGAAGAAGACTAACACAACAAAGCTAAAACTGTCGTCATGTTCTGGCTGCTTCTCCACTTGCCTTTTCAGAATGCCAGCAGAAAAAGGAAACACAGATAGCCTTAGCAAGGTAGACCAATTTGCATAGGTCACAAGATGTTTAGTAAGCATTAAGAGTGATTTAGGTAGTGTGCCTGAATCTTGTTGAAAACTGCTTAGTAAGTAAATAAACATTTTCTCTTTTTCTGTGTGTTTGTTTTCAGCTGGTTGGTGGAGAATTCGATCTAGAGATGAACTTTATAATCCAAGATGCAGAAAGTATAACATGCATGTCAGAACTTTTAGAACACTGTGATGTAACATGTCAAGCAGAAATTTGGAGTATGTTCACCGCCATCCTCCGTAAAAGTGTCCGCAATTTACAGACCAGCACAGAAGTTGGTTTAATTGAGCAAGTGCTACTGAAGATGAGTACTGTGGATGATATGATCGCAGGTATAAACCACCAAATTGATGAGTAGAATCTAAATATTTCTGAACACTGCGGATGTAGTGCTTAATCTCAGCTATAGTATATCATCTGAATTCGTGGGGGAGGTATAGTAATCTTGTAACTAACAAAGGCACACATTACCCTAGTTGGTCAGTGAGTAAACTACCAGGAAAGTGACATCCTACTCAACTCAATTGTAGCTTTTTGTGCCTTTTACTAGGAAATTAGTGAAGAATTCATATTTCTTAATTGAAGTAATACAGATTTGAACGGGGGGTGGGTGATGGGATATTGAATTGGAACTTGTATCTGTCACTAATTAATATAACAAAATTCTAATAAAAACATTCTTTCTCTATCTGCACTTCCTCTAGTTAATGGAGGCAATGAAAAAGTGACCTGGTTTACAAATCACATTAAACCACAGTTTAAAACTCACTGTAATGCTGGGGTACACTGCTCTAAAGTTCCTATGCCTATTCCCCCACCCCCAACCTGTGTTGTTACCACACTGGGGACACAATAAGATGGAGTCTGACTTGTCATGTCATCTGAACCTGGGATAATTCTTTGTGTCTGCAAACAAACCATGAGCAGTCACCAAGGTTTGTTCCTGCAATGTGCAGTTGAATGACCAGTACGGTGGTACCTCGGTTTAAGAACAGCTCTGTTTATGAACTATTCGGTATATGAACTCAGCAAACTGAAAGTAGTGGTCCGGTTAGTGAACTTCACCTCGGTCTACGAATGGAAGCCGAACAGTGGAAGGGCACCAGTGGCAGGAGGCCTCATTAGGGAAAGCGCACCTCGGATAAAGAACAGCTTTGGTTTAAGAATGGACTTCTGGAATGGATTAAGTTCGTAAACTGAGGTACCACTGTAGTGTCTTTTGTGGCTAATAAAAAATAGCAACTGCATGTTGAATTTTCCCTTTCCCACACAATTGTGTGAAGTAGACTAAATTGCGGTATGACTTCCCATGTTCCCTACAAACCCTGGGTCATGTGGCCAGCATGACTAAACCGCTTCTGGCGCTGAACACTGAACCGCTGAACACTGTGACGGAAAACAGAGTGCACGGAAACACCGTTTACTTTCCTGAGGCAGCGGTACCAATTTATGTACTTGCACTGGCGTGCTTTTGAACTGCTAGGTTGGCAGCTTGATATATCTTCTGTTTCTTAGGGGGTAATAGGAATAAAGTTTTATAAACAAATAGCTTTTTGACCTTAGGTGCCCCCAAATGGTGAACAACATATTAAAATAGAAACCAGATAAGAGAACATTCTAACAAATGTGTTTTTTTTGTTACTTTTAGTCATTTAAAAGCAGGATCATTTTATTAATAGCATGTAATAGTAGTATGAGTTTTATAGCCGGAGGCAGTATTAAGAGTTGGGGAAGCTAGCATTCAGAAATTTTAATTTTAAAATCCAGCTTGAACAACATTTGAACAAATTCTAGTATACTTTTATTTTTCTTTGAAGATCTTCTCGTAGACATGTTGGGGGTACTTGCCAGCTACAGCATCACTGTCAAGGAGTTGAAACTTTTGTTCAGCATGCTTCGTGGTGAAAATGGAATATGGGTAAGCTGTATCTGGTGCAATGATGTGTATGATTTATTTTATTTGTCCATAGATTTGTGTGAAATTAAAGTTTGTCTCTGTTTTAAATATTGTTTTTGCTAACTGCTCGCAGAATTATTTTCTAGTATCGTTAGGAAACTTGCAAATAGCTAATGCATTGCAAAGATAATCATTACCAGACGGCTGTATTTTACAGTTCCACAATTATGTTGTTTTTGACAGCCTAGACATGCAGTCAAGCTCTTGTCAGTCCTTAATCAGATGCCACAGAGACATGGTCCTGACACTTTTTTCAACTTCCCAGGCTGCAGTGCTGCAGTAAGTTTTAAACAATATCTTTCCTAAATGAAAAGTTAAAAATTCATAATAAATTAAAAAATGAAATCCTTATCTATTGGGCAAATGTATTTTGCAGTCTTTGAGGAAATATATTTGGTAAATATTATACATATAATAGTACTATTTTTCTGTACTGTAGCATTTGGGATAAAGATTCCTTTTAATATACTTTACCCAGTAAAATAGTTTGCGTTAGGAACTACTGTGGGCTCCACTCCTCTATTATGCTGTGTCATTGTTTGGTATGTTCTTAGCATATTAAAAAAAAGAGAGGCGAAAAAGAGTAAGCCCTGACTAAAATTGTTGACCAATTGGTTTTAAAGTCCTGTTGTTGCCTCTAACCCATTATTCTAGTATTAAGGTATGTGATGGTGGGATATGCAGATTTGCTCGTAGTGAGATTAGAAATAGTTTTATTGCCTAAAAATGTAATTTAGCATTCTAGCACAATACATGTTGTTGTTGTTTTACTTTTTTATAGGCAATTGCATTGCCTCCTATTGCCAAGTGGCCTTATCAAAATGGGTTTACGCTTAACACTTGGTTTCGCATGGATCCATTGAACAATATTAATGTAGATAAGGATAAACCGTATCTCTATTGGTAAGTAAAATCAATGTATTCTGATCTTATTTTTGAAATGAAAATTTTAATGAGTTCATTTTTAATATTTATTGAAGTGATTTGTTGCTTAGATCAGCAATAGCCAATAGGTGGAATGGAGGCTGGACCTTGGTTGCACATAATTTTATATGATTTTCATTGAACTTGCAGCATTTTCATTAAGCTAAAATAAAATGTTGTCCCGTGCTGCATTCATAATTAAAATAATTTTGTTATCAAAAGTTGAGAAATGTAGATATTTCGATACTTCATTCCTGTTCCAGACCTGTGATACCCTTCATGCTTTTCACCTCTGCAGGAATCAAATTCTGTATCAAAATACATTTATGGCTTCTGGATTTCTGTCTTGAATTAGCATTCAGTTCATTAGCATCTATTTGTATGATGCAGTACAGGTTTTAAGAGTGTCATGTATTTGAAAGAAAAACCTGAATGATTAATGAGACTTAAATTTTGCCCATCTGAATTTCCACCTGAATTTTTTAAAGGTCCATTTTGCAAGATTTTATAAAATAACAATCTTAGATGGATGACTTGTATCAGGAGATAGACAGGGGGAATTGCTACAGTGACCTTGCTACTCTTACCATTGACCATAGTATTCTTCATAACATGACTGAGTGTGATTGGTATTGGAGGTGCTGTACTATAGTGCTTCCTTTCCTATCTGCATACTGAAGTCCACACAGTAACATTGGAGAAGCATTCTTTGAGCTCCTGGCACTTATTCTGTGGGGTTGCTCAGGGCACCATTATGTCCCACGAGTTATTTAACATCTATATGAAGCCATTTGGAGTGATCATTAGGAGTTTTGCAGCATGGTGCCATAGGTATACTGATGAAACACAGTTATATTTCTCCATAACATTCGAATCAGGAGTGGCTGTGAAATTCTTGGACTGGTGCCTTAATGCAGTGGTGGATCAGATGAAGCCCAATATCCTGAGTTTGAACCCTTGGAGGATGGTGGCTCTGTTACAGTGTATGTGTCTGAACCCACTCATGTGTCCAGCATTTATGTGAATTCATACTCACATTACCAATAAGTTTTGGATGTTTTGCTAGAGTTATGAAGTGCCTGTGTTATGAATATGTGTTTACCTGATGCCCACAATAAGTTTTCACACAAAAGCAATTTTAAAAATTGGTTTATTACATGAAATGTAAGTTATAGAATATATAAATGCTGCTTCAGATAGCAAAATTACTACGGTATTTAAGCAGGCAGCAAATCCTACAGTACTTACACACCTTGATCTAAAGAGTGAAAGAATCCCTAACCATTCTCAAAATCCTACAGATAGTGAGTGTGACAGTTTTGTGACAGAATTCACACTAATAGCGAGGCAAGAAAGGGAAGGGAAGCATAGTGTCCTGAAGTGGAGCATAGTGTCAAGCTAGTCCTTGAGAGCACTATTGATGCTGAGGGGATTTACCAATTTTAAATTCAGTTCAATCCAGAAATCTGGATTAGTTAGTACTTGGCATTTTCCCTACATGGGTGTAATGGGGTGCTGGGAGAGGGGCATAAACCCATGCACACATTTTCAAAAATTACTCTAGCTTTCCAATATAAAAGACACATAATTTTCATGTGGCTTTATACATGGAAAATGTTGTATATGAATAAATCCTTGGGATAAGGTTGGTGCATTTTGCTTCATTTTTGGTGCTGCTTATTTTGACATGCAGGAATTCTTCACAAGTTGACAATTGATTTAATTAGAGATTTTGCTGCATATCCTGGAGTGAGATTGTTCAAATGTCTGGAAATAAATCAAAGCAGAATGTCAAGTTTTCTGCAGCATATTTCGAGGTGAACAGAGGACATGTTTCTGCTCCCATTCAAATGAGCAAAATCTAACATGAAGGAATATTCCTCCAAACCTCAATCCGTATGTGATCAGAGGTGGCAGAACTTGATATTTAAATGGTTAGTTGGAGCTGCAACTGATATAAACCTAGTGGTTTTTTTAAAATATTGCACTCTTTTATCATTAATTGCTTAATGTGATGACTATGACCCAGCCACCTTTAGTTCCTGGCCACCTGGGGAAGAGGACCTGGCCACAACACTTTACCTTTCTCTTGTACCTTCCCCTTCCCTCTTTGAAGTATTTGCTGCTACCAGATTATTTACAGGTAATCCCTTATCAAAAAGCCTCCAAGGGGCCTCTGATGCCTCCTTAGGTAGCAAATTAAAGCTCCAAATGCTAGAGGGTTTAGCACCCGAGACTATAAGATTTACCCTGCAGGATCAGGCCAATGGCCCAGCTAGTTCAGCATCCTATTCTCACACTGGGAATCTCTCAAGCAGGATCTAAGCACATGAGCACTCCCATAAGCAAATGGTGTTTGGAAGCATTACTGTCTCCAGCTGTGGAGGTTAAAACAATGAGTTTACAAAGATGAAGAAATAAGGAGTTTTAAAAGAGAGGAATCAGTTATAGAAAACTGGTATTTTGGGGTTTGGAGAAAAATTGTCAAAACAAGGTAGATTAAAACACATTCACTTTCCTTGGATTAAATATCGTATAGGGTGGTATATAAATTAATAATAATAATAATAATAATAATAATAATAATAATAGTCCCTAAACAACCCTTCTTCCTTATCATGCTCACTCCTGCATTTATCTACTTGCCTTCTGTCTGTCTTTTTTTTTTTAGACCTCCCTGCAAGGAAGTTTAGAGCTTTTAAGTTTCCTGCCCCCAGAGAGAGAGCTTTATGAGCATTAGGGCATACATTGGAACTCCAAGTTAACTCCAAACACCCTAAATAAGCATGTAAAAATATGGATTCCCAATTTATACAGGTGTCCCACCACTTACGTGGGGATGCATTCTGGGCCCCCGCACGCATGAGTGAAATCACATAAATTGGAGAGCATGCCACTTTAATAGTGAGGGTGCGCGAGGGGGGGGGAGACTTCCATCACTTGGGCTGCTGCCCCTCCAGTTATGGCTGCTGCCCCTAGCCTTCCCTTCAACCGCTTCCAGGTAGTGGCCCTGAGTGACTTCTGAACAGCAGTACTTCACTTTCTTTGCTTTCTTTCTCCCCTTCCCATATTCTTGTTGCCCTTGGCCTCCCCTATCGGCTCAGCTACTCACACTTTCCCCCACCCCACCCCTTTTCTCCTCCACGCTCTGTCCCTGACTGGTTTGGCTCTGGCCTGATTTGGCTCTGGCCTGGGCTGGCATGGCTAGTTGGGCAGTCAGTCACTCATTCTCTATGGTGCCCCTGAGGGGTGCTTCAGGACCCAGGGGCACAGTGGGCAGGCGGTGATCCCATGTACTCTGGCCCCCTCCCCCTGCCTGCCTCTCTCTTTTGTCTGAAGTTGAGTGGCCTGGCAGTGGTGGCGGCGGCTCAGGCAGGCTTGTGCAACTTGCACAGCGCATGGGCGAGCGCACATGGGTGGCGGCAGCTCTGACTGCCTGCTTTCACCTATTGTTTGGTGCCACAGCTAGGTGTGCACTGACACGTGCCCCAAAGTGCCAGGAGTGGGGATCTGAGCCACAGGTAGGAGTAGCCAATCTATTTATTTCCCAGTGCTGCACGTATACGTGGTTGTGTATGGGTCAAACACAAGTAAGTGAGGGGATGCCTGTATACAAGCAGTAAAGTGCAATTCTTTCGCAATTAACAGTTTAAGCTTATGAAGACCGTGAAGTTTTGAAGATGTTTGGAAATCGTCAGAGGATCTGTCAATTCCCCTGAACAGATTTTGGTGGTGCATAGGGTGCTGCTGGTGGGAAATAAGAACCATTCCATCAAGGCAGATACATGCTGTCAGATATTAGGCTACCCTGTGGTCACAGAATCATAGAATTATAGAATTGGAAGGGACCCCAAAGGTCATCCAGTTTAACCCCATGTAATCCAGGAATCTCAACTAAAGCACCCATGGTAACTGTTTAGTAACGCTCTCTTGTATATATTTCTTTATTATACTGCGCTAAATGTTTAACGTAAATGACAAGAGCAACAAAAAAGCACCACATAGAAGCAAGAGGATTATCTTTTAGTGATTATAAACAAGAAAAGCAGGCAGATGAGCTCTTGCTTTTCTACTTCTGGTGCCTTTGATTATGGAAAGGTAGAAATAAATAGCCAATGTTAAATCTGATGATCTGAGTTAACACCATTCAATAGAACAGCTGTTTAGAATTTTAACTGAATAGTAATGATAACAGACACAACAAAGTGAGATTGAAAAGGCTTTAAACAAATTTGTCCACACAGACTTGAAAAAAATAATTTGTAACAAAGCAAATGTAATGGATTCAGAACACACAGAGTAACAAATCTATCCTCTTTTGTAAAGGACCTGACTGCTTCTTGTTTTACCAAAATACCAAATTGTTATAACAGGGTCATGCAGGTTCAAATCCCTCCTCTACCATGGACTGGTGAGATAGTAGCAGAAAAGTCCTTAAAACTTAGCTTCACTTCCTGATCTGTAAAAGGGGATGTCAGTGATGTATGTCAGAGCTAGTGCAAAGACAAGCATAGCAAAGTGTTTAAAAATGTTTATTAAGTTAGAAGATGCCTGAAGCATTTGAAAAGATGTCATACTGCATTGTGCAGATAGTGGCAGAAGGCCAGTCAACTATTTTCCATTATTCTAGATTCCAGGATTTGGTCATTGTAAATAACTAAAGCAACAATCGACCATTTGAAATACTTTTCTGTGTTTCTCTGGAGTGGAGTGAGTACTTATTATAATGTATGAATGGTCAGTTATAACGCTTAACCTTTTATCTAAATTAAGCATGTCATGTGGTTTTGCTAGATCAAGGTAATTTTCTCATTTTTATTTTTTTTAAAACATGCTCTTATTTCAGTTTTCGCACTAGCAAAGGCGTTGGGTATTCTGCTCATTTTGTTGGCAACTGCTTAATAGTCACATCATTGAAGTCAAAAGGCAAAGGTTTTCAACACTGTGTGAAGTATGATTTTCAGCCACGAAAGGTAAGCACAAAACACTTATATAATGAATGGCAAGAAGTAATCAGATACCCCTGCAATCAGTTTAATTTCATATAATTGTGGTTAAATTCATAAAGGTAATCTCAAGAACAGCTAATTTGTTCTAATTATTAATTTTATTTTGAATTAATCTGGAAATGGAGCACTTCAACAAATCAGTTTCATAATGTATCTAACAGGTTAATTGTAAAAACAGACATTCCACATAAAATTTCTATGCATTTATTTTGGTCCTTTTTATAAGAGTTTCCTCTGCTTTCAATATAAAAAGAAAATGGATTGTAACAGACTATTTTTAATAAAATAAAAAAGCAAAGTCTCTAAATCCCATCTCATTTGGTTTAAGAGAGCTTACTACAATAACAAGTGTAGTGTGAATTGATAGTCAGGTTACCTGGTTAACATTGTTTGCAAGCATAAGGACTTGTTATAACGTCCTTCAACAAATGCTGCTGCTGCTTTAATTTCTGGAAGGCCTTCATTTCAAGGTGTTTTTCACCTTGGCCTTCAGCACAGCTGGGAAGACATTTAACCTTAATTCTAGCTGTTCTACAAATAGGAAAATATAGATACTAGTATTCCTTTCTTCCTTCCTTCCAACTTGAATGCATACTAGTGGTCATGGTGTCTGTTGTATGCCTATATTTGCTGTTCAGTGACATTTCCAGTCTGCAAAAGAATGCAGGTAAAAAGTATTTAAAGGTGACATGTAACAGGATTACCGGAGTTCCATCACTATTAGGATTATATTCTAATCTACTTTAAAATGCCAAAAATAAATAGAATATAAAGCATATCATGAGGTTTAAATGAAATGCAGTATTTATTTTCCCCCAATAAAAAGATCTAAATTCCAAATAAATTAGCTTCCCTTTACAAACCCAGTAATTCAGCCACCATTCAGTGTACTGCCTCTTATAGAACTGCCTCTTATGGAAGAAAATAGTATGGCAATGCTTAACTTAAAACAGCAACTTATTGATTACAAAACATGTTCTTAAATAAACTAAGAGCTAAATAGTTTTTGTGAACATGGAATGTGCATCACCAGGCCCCACAATATTTGACTGACCTTTATAGCCATATCGTAAATTATGAGTTGTTGGGGTCCAGACCCTTTTTTTTTTACTGTTTTGAATTACAATAAATAAGATGTGCATGCAAAGTATGTGCTTATAAGGCTCCAAGCACAACCAGTATTTATATATATATTGCTATGAGTCCTACAGATTTAAGTAGGTTGGGGATGCCTTACTCCCAAGTATTGGGAAATTGGAAAAGAAAATCACCGGTGGTTAGGAGCATATAATGCAAAGCTTATAATGTAAAAATACATACACTTGAGGAAAGTTTTTCATATATAAGTAATTGAGGTTAATTGTTACAGTAGCTAGGGTTCAAGTTTCTCTTTAAACAGATCCATTTAGGTGATTTAGTAGTAGTAGTCATAAATTAGCAGTCTAGTGGTTCATATCAAAAACAATTTTTGGAACTGCTCAACTTCAAGTTCTGTTTGCCTTTTCTCATGGAGAACCACTAGCTAGATGTGTAATCTAGAACCTGAAGTTTGTGAATTCTCAGTTTAGATTGTGCTTGTTGGTCCTTTGTGTTTATATATTTCTTAATTTTTAATTTCTATGATAACTATAACTTTAGCTAAATATTTCATTGTAACTGGAAACTTGTTTATTACAGAACAATTGCAATGCTCTTTTTTAAAGAAAACACTAATCTAATGTATTAGAATTAAAAGTGTGATATTTCAAAAATTGCAACATTGTTGATTCATGTTAATGGTGTGTTTTCCATTTCTTTTTAGTGGTACATGATTAGCATTGTACACATCTACAATCGCTGGAGAAACAGTGAAATTCGCTGTTATGTTAATGGTCAGCTTGTATCCTATGGTGACATGGCTTGGCATGTGAACACAAATGATGTATGTTTCTTCCCTTTATACTCTACGCATATATGCACAATACAATTCATAAATATATTCCTTTCCAGAAACTGCTATGAGAGGAATAAGGGAAAATGATTTTTCCTCAGTCCAGGGTTCTCTCATTCTTCAAACAACTAACTTCAATTGAGAAAAGCCTTTTGGAGGCTCAGGTTTCAATAGACTAGCAACACTGGAGAGAGGGAATTAAATGCTTTGTCTGGCACTATTTTTGCAGCCTAATTGCTGTTTGCTACCCTTGTGTAAATGTACAAGGATCTGTATCTTTTTTTCAACAGTGCAAAGGAAAATATTTGCTTGTTCCCTTGGTGGAAAATGTTGCAGGGCCAGAAGGATTAAATACCCCTTTCCCACAATTATGGGTAGGGGCTGCAGCTGCAGCTGCTGCTGCTGAGATTTAGATGCCCCTCTGTAGAGGTGAAAGACCTGTTAGAATAGACTGCTATCAGAGGCTGATGGATCCAATTGGTTTGCAGATAACTCTGGAGACTTTTCCAGCTAGCAAGTCTGGATACTTTGTCAAAACCCTAATCAATCTGTGAAACATGAAAATGACTTGGGAAGTTGGCACAAATGCCCTCTGAACACCTTCTCTGACTGTGCTTTGTCCAAGCCTTAATGTGGCATATACCGGAGATGCAATGAAACAAGTTGAAAGATAGCTGAAATGCAAATGGAGGAAGACTCCAGACAAATACAATTGAACACAAATGTGTGTGCACATTGCTGAACTTACTTTGTGGCAGTGAATGCATCGAAGAACAATTACTCTCTGCCCCCATTGGAAACTTAGTATCTTGTCCAGCAAAGCTTATGAGTCCTTTTATTTTCTTGCCCTAAGAAGGTGGTGAAACCCTCAGTAGCCTACTATAATTTATTTGCAAGACATTTTGAGGATAATCTTGCTCATTATCCACAGGATCTTAGACTCTGCTATTGTAACAGGTGATGCTGGTTTTCAGAGCACTGTCAGGTCAGGTATTAATGGACAGGTTCCAGTTGATAAAACTAGAAGACATGGACAAGGTGCCTGAATAGGTGTTGGTGAGCACTTGCATTATTGACCTTTGCCGCTCATGGCTGATAATGTCTAGCTGGGATGGGACTGTTGGCTGAGCCCTGAAGGTAATTAATACTTTTCTGAGAGAGGTGCAGTGGTCCCAGACTGTTTGAAAGAAGTATCAGTGAGGCTACTCCTTAAGAAACTCTTCTTGAACTCAGAATACTTGAACAGCTGTTGGCTGGTTGTAATTGTCCCCTTCCTGTGCAAAGTACTTGAATGGGTGGGCAGTGACCAACTCCAGGCACTCTGGGATGAGACTAATTGTCTAGCTCAGGGGTTTTCAACCTGGTCCCTACCGCCCACTAGTGGGCGTTTCAGGATTCTAGGTGGGCGGTAGGGGGTTCTACGGCACAAGCTGAATCCTCCTTCCATCGAGCACTGATGGGTGGTAAGGAAATTTTACCAATTAGAAAGATGCATTAGCGGGCAGTAGGTATAAAAAGGTTGACTACCCCTGGTCTAGATCCATTTCAGCGAGGGGTCACACCCAGTATTGACACGCGATACCACTTTGGTTTCCATGTATGATGACTGATGTCTGGAGAGGCATAGTGGGATTGTGTCATCCTTGATCTCTTGGTAACTTTTTATACCATTGACCATGATATTCTAAGCAGAGGATTCAAATTGGATGCACTGTTTGCAGTGCTTTTGTTCCTACTTGTATGGTCATCTCCATAAAGTGGTGCTTGGGAAATGAAGTTTTGCCCCATAGAGCCTCTAATGTGGGGCTCTTTGGTCTTATCCCCCATGCTCATGAAAACGCTGAGTGAGGTTATCTGGAGTCTGGGATATGTTATCAATATGCTGTGAGGATGGATTCATTGTTTGTTGAAAAAATAATACAATGCATTTATGTGGGGAAATTAAAAGATTTTACAATGCTGATTCTTAAAACATTGTATCATTTTGGCTTTGCCTATCTTAAACTGCATTTTATTGTTCATTTTTCTAAATATTTACATTTTTAATACAGAGCTATGATAAATGTTTTCTGGGATCATCTGAAACTGCTGATGCAAATAGAGTGTTTTGTGGTCAACTTGGAGCAGTCTATGTATTCACCGAAGCTCTCAACCCAGCACAAATATTTGCAATACATCAGTTAGGACCAGGATATAAGGTAGTAGTCATAATTTCAATTTAGAAAACAACTGCTAAAGTAAATGTACAATGCAATTGTATAGCTGCCTTAATGTTGTTCGAAATCCTTTTAATTCTCTTAAATTATCACTATGGCTTTATGTAAGTGTGTGTGTGTGTGTGTGTACATTGATATCCAACCATTGCACCAAGCTAAATCAAATAGATATAAAGCAGAGCAGCAGAATATTGATAAATGATATTGGGAAGTTAAGTGAAATTATATATACATCTGTATTGGTTTATTATGGTTCTAATCCTGCCTCTCCATTCGCCTGCTCAGGGTGGGTAAAAAAACCATGAATGAACAAAACAATTATAAGCACATCAATACACACTTAACACAAGAATCATCAAATGGACATTGGCACTAATAATGTAGTAATTGGATATTCTGAAATGGGTAAGATTACCAATGGCTTTAGGTAACATTGTATCAGGCTTTGAAATGTATCTTGAATACTTTTGCCAAATGTTTTGTCTTTGGCTGACAAACGATTGCAAAAAATAATAACTACAGCATGTGATACTAACAAAAGTTGGTAGTTGACTGCACGAGAGAAATATTTTGTATATTGCACTGTCAATTGACCAGAAAATGAAGTTCTGAATAAGCATACGTCTTACTGTAATAACTTTTGATCTTCAAAGTCTCAAATCCATTGAATAGTTCAACTTGTTTTACACACCCAGATGAGGTTTGGATTTGTTCTTTTCTAGCAATCTTCCTTGCTGCCTGGCAAACTGTTATGGAACCTGAAAGGGGTTTCAAAAATAGTTTGTCAAATGGCATGGAGTGTTAGCTATTCAAAGATTAAAAAGTAATAAATCAAACTGGGCACCTGCAAGGCATTGGTCATCTTAAAATAATCTCTAGATCCCGGCCAAATACATATATATTTAAAGTATAGCGCCTCCAGCTCTTTCAGAACTTTGCACAGTTTTTAGCAAATAGACCTTGCTGTGTGTGCCGTTTTGCTTAAAAAGAAAATCAAAAGATACTGGCAGAATCTTCAATTTAGGATGGTATTAAATTCCCCAAGTATAAAAAATCAAATTCATGTATTTTAATTTAACTTTCTAATACTTTATGTGCATGGTTGTTGTTTTTCTTTTAAGTATGTGCTATATTTCTTGGTCTAAGCAATTCCAGTTATGCTGTGGAGGCCTGTGAAATATATAATTGACACTATAGCCTGAAGACCAGGGGTGGGAAACCTGATTCCTCTGGAAGTTGTTGACCTCCAGTTCCTATCAGCCCCAGCCAGCATGGCTAATGGTGAGGTTTTATGGAAGTTGTGCTCCAGCAACTTCTGTGGGCCACAGTTCCCTATCCCTGATTATATACATTTAGTCCAGAAGGAGAAAAGGAAATTCCAGAGAACCTCTGCATACATATTCCTTGGAGTATTATGCATCCACAAACATTTTATTACAGTACTTGTGCAATTCTTCTAAATTAGAATGGGGTTAATAACAATTACACTTAAAACAACAACAATGAGCAAACTGCAAAGTTAAATTGTGCATTTAAATGGGTTCTTTCAGTACTGGGATTAAATATTGTTTAAGGAGGAAACAAGTTCCAGAAGCAATTAATTCAGTGGCTGGTAATGTGATTCTGAGAGCCAGAAGCTGTGCCTGTTTAGCTTTCCTTTTAAAAAACAATAACAAGTAAGATATTAACAAAAATTAAAGGCAAAATTCTGAAATCAGCTTCCCATGTTCCTGGGAGTAAGCCAGTGGAACTTACATTGGAGTGAACAAGTTTATAATTGACTTGGGGTGTGTGGGTGGAGGAGAGGAGAGACACAGGTTGAAATCCTTGTGTTGACTGGATGGTTACTTAACACTGCATTGAATAAAAGCCTAGCTTTAAAAAAACACAACCAAATCCACTAGTAAATTTAAAATATTTTGACTGTGCTGCAAAGAGAATAATTTAGTCCTTTATAAAGGAAAATTGAGGGACACAGGTGTGGTCTAAGCCTAGGGCTTGCCGGTCGGAAGGTCGGCGGTTCAAATCCCCATGATGGGGTGAGCTCCCGTTGCTCAGTCCCAGCTCCTGCCAACCTAGCAGTTCGAAAGCACGTCAAAGCGCAAGTAGATAAATAGGTACCACTCCGGTGGGAAGGTAAACGGCGTTTCCGTGTGCTGCTTTGGTTTCTCCAGAAGCGGCTTAGTCATGCTGGCCACATGACCTGGAAAAACTGTCTACTGACAAACGTCGGCCCCCTTGGCCAGTAAAGGAAGATGAGCGCTGTAACCCCAGAGTTGTTCACAACTGGACTTAACTGTTACCTTTAAAAGAAAATTACAAACTTGGTGGATTAGGGAAATGCTGTGGACATAGTGTATCTTGATTTCAGTAAGGCTTTTGACAAAGTCCCTCATGATATTCTCATGAGAAAGCTAGTAAAATGTGGGTTGAACAAGGTAACATTTAACTGGATTTGTAGCTGGTTGATTGACCCAAAGAGTTCTCATTAATGGTTCCTCATCATTCTGGGAAAAAGTGACAAGTGGGGTGCCGCAGGGTTCTGTCCTGGGCCCGTTATTGTTAAACGTCTTTATAAATGGCTTGGATGAAGGAATTGAGGGGACCCTCATCAAATTTGCAGATGACACCAAACTGGAAGGGGTAGCTAATGCTGCAGAAGACAGAATCAGAATTCAAAATGACCTTAACAGATTGGAGAATTGGGCGCAAGCTAACAGAATGAATTTCAATAGGGACAAATGTAAGGTTCTGCACTTAAGCAGGAAGAACCAGACACACAAATATCGAATGGGGAACACCTGGCTTACTAGCAGTACATGTGAAAAGGATCTAGGGGTCTTGCTGGACTACAAGCTTAACATGAGTCAACAGTGTGATGCAGCAGCAAAAAAAGCTAATGCTATTCTAGGCTGCATCAACAGAGGTATAGTGTCCAGAGCAAGGGAAGTAATAGTATCATTATGATCTGCCTTAGTATGACCACACTTGGAATACTATGTCCAATTCTGAGCACCACAATTTAAGAAGCATGTTGTCAAGCTGGAACGTGTGTAGAGGAGGGCAACCAAGATCATCAAGGGTCTGGAAACAGCCTTATGAGGAGCGCTTAAAGGAAATGGTTATGTTTAACCTGGAAAAGAGGAGACTGAGAGGAGATATGATAGTCAAATTCAAATATCTCAAGGGCTGTCACATGGAGGAGGGAGCATGCTTGTTTTCTCCTGCTCTGGAGGGTAGGACTCAAACCAAAGGCTTCAAGTTGCAAGAAAGGAGATTCTGACTGAACTTTTGGAAAAACTTTGACAGGTAGAGCTGTTTAGCAGTGGAACAGATTCTTGCGAGAGGTAGTGGACTCTCCTTCCTTGGAGGTTTTTAAACAGAGGTTGCATGCCCATTTGTTATGGATGCTTTAGCTGAGATTTCTGCATTGCAGGGGGTTGGACTAGATGGTCCTTGGGGTCCCTTCAAACTCTAAGATTCTATGATTCTATGTAATAAATATTTAACTGGAACATGTATGATTTATTCTGATTTAGTGATTGAAACTTGATGATTTAGAATATCATTACTGCTTTTTCTCTCACATTATGTAAGAACTACATTCTGTAATTAAGACAATAATTTTCTACTTTAAAATTATTACTTTCATCCCCAGAGTACTTTCAAATTTAAATCTGAGAGTGATATCCATCTTGCTGAGCACCACAAGCAGGTTCTGTATGATGGAAAACTTGCAAGCAGTATTGCCTTCACTTACAACGCTAAGGCTACTGATGCTCAGTTATGCCTTGAATCCTCACCAAAGGAAAATCCTTCCATTTTTGTACACTCCCCACATGCTCTTATGCTTCAGGTTTGTGCAAATCAATTGTTTCCATGTTTAATTAATACCCCATTAAGTGGTGAAGACTGCCAAGTTTTAATTGAACAGTTTCTGTGAACTGTTTGTACAGTTTGGTTTCTCTTTCTGTTTAACCCTCATAACCTCTGAATAGATTGTCCTAGATTTTGCAGTCATATCCTGAACACAGTATGGTAGAGGCAAGTGGGCCATATTTCAGTGACAGAGCATGATTTAAATAATATTTTAAATAAAAAGTGTCAGCTCTGTATATATGTTTCAGTAAAAAGCTTTTGCTGTTATATTCTAGTGAAGTAACATACAATGTGATACTTCATCGGTGTGAAACCATGTAGTCTTGCATTACCGTATTTACTCAAGTCTAATGCGCCATCAAATCTAATGCAAACCTCAATTTTCAGAACCTTGAAACCCAAAACAGTATTTGCTGGTGAATGTAAATGTGCCATCAAATCTAATGCACACCTTAATTTTCACAACATAATTTGGCCAAAAAAAAGGTGAGCATTGGATTCAAGTAAATACAGTATATAACCATACAAAACCATGTATCTCAAATACTTTAGTGACCATGTGTTAGGTTCTCAAATAGCAAGAATCAGATCACCACCAACCTCCTTTATGTTATTTGAAGTTTGTATGAAGAGGTATGAGGTATATAACTTTTATAAAATAAATAAATAAAATTTTATGTAACAAAAGGCTTTACTGAGTATTCATCCTGATTTGTTTGTGGATAAGTTAGATGCCAATCATACAAATGTTATTTGTGGGGAGGTGGTAATGTGTGCTTTATAGTTGAATCAACATATTATCATATATCTAAATAGTGGTATTAGTGCTATAGCGACATGAAGATTAGTTTCAAATTTAACTGAGTTCTCTTTCCTTTTTTTAATGTAGGATGTGAAAGCAATTGTGACGCATTCGATCCACAGTGCAATTCATTCAATAGGAGGAATCCAAGTTCTTTTCCCTCTCTTTGCTCAGTTAGACAATCGGCAGTTACATGATAGTCAAGTGGAAACAACAGTCTGGTAAGTTTAATTTGTTATCAGCAAAGCCTATAGTCTGAGACTGAGGTAATTTTTGTATTATATCTAATGAATGTGCTGGTGGCTCTCTTCCCACTCTACCATGTTTCTTCCAACTCCGTTCCCCCTTATAATTTATACTGTTATCTTTGAGGAGCAGTTTGTCACCATAAAATCTAAGGAAAGGGTTGGGGTGAGGGGAAGAGCGTGAAGTTTAAAGATTTTTTTTATCAACCTATATGTATATGGGCTATTATTATTATTATTATTTTTTAAAAATCTGCATAAATCATTCTGGTATCTCCAGAATTGTGAATAATTTAATCTTTAGACATTGCCTATTTTGCTCTGTAAATGCCAACATCTCTCACTGAATGGTGGATAGAAGATTTTGTTCTTGCCAGGGCATAGCATGGTTTTTAAGAACTACTGGTGAATGCAAAAATGGAGTACTTGTTTTGTGCATTTGTCATATAAGTTACTAAATATTTTCTCAAGAAATGTGAATAATTTTTTTTATCTCACTAAGTAGCCCCCAGCTGACTTGTTCATTAGTGTTTAATGTAGTAACACCAACATTTGCTAAGTTTGATATTTTACTACAGTATTAACACCAGCAAGTGTATTGCTCAGTACTCCTCTGAATAGTCAAATAGAATTCTAGCTGAGTCTTGGTGTGTATAAAGATTCTCAAAGTCAAACAAATGGGTATTGATAGTAGTAGAATTGCCTCCCTTTGTAGTATTTTGGATTGTAAAAATTGTGTCTCTCATTTTTAAAAGACAAAGGAAGTTTAGCCTTTAGCTGCTAGGGAGGTTTGCTAAATGTTCAATTTCTGTTGTCTAGTTTATGTATAGCTTGAACTTGCAGGAAGTAAATACTCACATGTACTCGGATGATGATAAAGAAGTACAAAAGGATAGAGGAAAATGCAGCTCAAGTCTAATAGTTCACTTGAGCATCTACTACCAATCATGTTTCCCGGAAAATGGAAGAGCGGAGATCTGGTTTAAAGTCTGAAGCCTCCAGCTCTTTCTTCCATTTCATTATAGCTTTGATTTATTGGGAAGAAGAGATTCTGGTTGATTCTGTCTTGCCTCCCATTAGTTGAACATGGATCAGCTTGAAGTAAGGTGGCAGCTAAGCCCAACCACTTCCATACCTGACAGATCATTACAACTGTTCCTTTCATCTCTTCATACCAGTATTTATTGACCTTGGAGAGAGAGAACCAACACTGGAAAATCTCTTGAGTCTCTCCATTCAGTTACCAAGTACCTAATGCTGATACTTTCACAGAATGAGTGTGTTAGCCACCTTCAAAGTTGGTATCTCTCTTCCCTCAAGGCTGAATAGAACAGTGTGAAAAGAGAAGGTGTCTTATTCAGTCTGCTGCTACTGCTTCAGTGAGTTGAGTGAAAACACTGCCAAGGTGTGAAGCAAAAAGCATAGAAACTTGAACCTTTAGGAGAAAAGACTAAATATATGGAGCATTTGAGTCTGCTTTCCTTTCTTCGGGGTGATTTGCTTTAAAAAGTTTGTTTTGCAATAATCAGGCATTTGAAAGTATTCACAAAATGTATGGATCTTTTCGAGATCAACTTTACATTATGATACCTGCACTCAGGGCACCAACACTTTTGACCGTAAAGCTACTGAAGAGAAGATTTTGTACCTGTTTTGGGTGTAAGTCAGCCTAAGTTAAATATCAACTTAATTCTGTCCCATTGACATCAGTGAGATTTACCAGGAGTCTACACATTTGGGCTGGTCATCTAAAACCATGTCCAGTTCTGAGCTGGAGCAGGAAGGAAGAAACATACTTTGCCTCTGCAGTTATTGGGTGCTCAAAGCTCCTGTTGAGAGAGAAGCTGGGACACATCAATCAAATTTATTAGGCAACCAAGTGCAGGTTATAGCCAGAGGTGGGTGGGACCACCCAAGCAGTACAGTACAAAGGCATATATTCACAGAAATAAAAATTCTTAAAAGGAACAGTTGTCACCATATGCTTTCATGTGTTGGGATGATTTTATAGCACCCTGGGGCAAATTATGCTCTCCAGAAGGAATGGGGGTAAATGGATGATTTACCCTGTTTGAGAGATTTCTACACCAAATGTATTCCTTTAATTAGGAGTGCTTTTGAAGTGCTACAATATTTCCCCCCTAACAAAAGTGCTTTTAGGAGATTGTGTGCTATAACCAGAGAACTGAAGAAACATATTATCCTTTGAAATAGTAAAAGGAGTTAGAGATGTGAATTTTTCCTTCCAAAATTAATGAAAATATATTAATAAGAGAAGTGGAAGAGAGAATGGCGCAGAACTGCTAAGGAAACTAATAGAGTATTTATATCATAAATAGTACAATCCTGTGAACATTTATTGAAAAGTTCTACCATGTTCAGTGGGGTATACTCATTAGTAAGTATGAAAACATTATTTCAGACTTTTATATGGACAAGCTCTTTAGCAACTGCAAAAAGAAAATTAGTTCAATGGACCCACCCTGACATGGTGTGCTATCTCTCTTATGATCCTGCATCCCCTATTTTTTTCCAATCTCTTTATGGTCCTCTGAATTCTTGATTGTGCTCACTCTTTCCCGTTTGAGGCATTCCTTGATAACTTTGGCAGATCTGTTAAGACAGTTGAAATCTTCTTCCCTGTAATTTCCATCCATAGGTTCTAGCCCTACCCTCTGGAACAAGAGAGAACAACTCTTTTCCATCTTTTGTGTGACAGCTCTTCAGATATTTGAAGATTTCTGTACCTTTAATATTCTGCTGTCCTGGTGAAACATACCCAACTCCTTAAACCATTGGTTTCTAGACCTCTCACTGTTGGTGTAATTTAGAAAAATGGGCAAAATTGCACTAAGTGCTCTGGCCCTGTCTTGAGGAGCCCATCTCTTACGTCTGGCTTCTGTTTAGAGAAAGCTGTGTTTGGTGGTTAGAAACAATCCAAAGCTCATTTTTATTTTCACAGCCTTTCCTAGCATGATTACTTTACCCAGATTCCAAATCACTGAGGTATTTTTAATTGTGATTTGGATGCTGTTCTCCTGTCAATGCAGCCTTAGTTTGCATTCATTTTTAAGCATCTGCTTCATATTACTGACTCGTGACAATTATGATCAACTAGGACACCTAGATCCACATTCACTGATGCCAAACTTGATCTTGCCCATTACCTTTTACCTTTACCTCCCCATCATACATTTGTGCCTTTGATTCTTGATATCTAAATTTAGGACTTTACATTTTTCTTTGTTGAATTTCACCTTACGTGTCCACATAACCCTCTTGATTCTTTCTTTTATGGTGTTTGTATCATTTGCAGATTTGTATCATTTTCAGATTTGATAAGGATCCTATTGGCTCCTTTGTAGAAATCATTTTTAAAGATGTTGAACAGCACAGGGCCTAAGGCAGATTCTTGTGGCACTCCACTTGATATTTCCATCCAGGATGAAGCTGAACTATTAATTCACAGTTGTTGTATACAGCTGTTCACCTAGCAGTAGTATCATCTCGCCAGCGTTTACCAGCTTGTCAGCAAGGGACATAGGAACGTTTGTCAAATTCTTTGCTGACATAATGATATACTATGTCTGCGGTGTTCCCATGATCTAGAAATTCTATTTTAAAAATATATGGTTGGTTTGATGTCATGTGAAAATTCCATATTATTTTTGAAGCTGTTCATAGATAATAATTTGGAGTGAATAGAAAAACATAAGATTTTGGTAAAGGTAGTATCTCAAGGTTTTAGGTTGATACTGATTTTCTAGGTTCATTTGTCTGTTTGGTGGCTGGGTTTAAACTATGCTAGATTTGAAATATTTACACTTTGAATGGGACTATTTTCCTATTGGTTTTAAGGGACGCAGGTGGCGCTGTGCATCTCTGTCCCAGCTCCTGCCAACTTAGCAGTTAGAAAGTACGCCTATGCAAATAGCTAAATAGATAACGCTGTGGTGGGAAGGTTAACAGCGTTTCCGTGCATTCTGGTTCCCATCACGGTGTTCCGTTGCACCAGAAGCCAGGGGCGTTGCAAAGGGGGCGGGCCGCCCTAGTTCCAGGGGAGGGGGGTGACACTTTGGCTGGCCCCTCCCACCCCGCCCTGCCGGGCGGTCCCGAACAGGGGCATGTCGCCTTTTCCCCTTTCCAGCGGCTATTTTTTGGCGGGGGTGGGGTGGGCCAGCGAGGAGGGGGTGTCACGCTGGCACGACACCCCCTCCTCGCTGGCCACCACCCCCGCCGAAAAAAACCACTGGGAGGGGGGGAAAGGAAGCAGAGCAGGCACATTCAAGCGCCTGCTCTGCTTCTTTTTCCCCTTTCCGCGGCTTTTTTGGCGGGGGGGCAGGCCAGCGCGGGGGGTGTCACACTTGTCACCCCCTCCTCGCTGGCCACCCCCCACCGAAAAAAGGCGTGGAAAGGGGGAAATTCCCCCTTTCTGCATCCACGTGTGTCGTGACGTCACGACGCACGTGTCGTGCCCCTCCCCCAGGGGTTGCCTCTACGCTGCTGCCACCCCCAGCAGTGCAGAGGCTAGCTATGCCACTGCCAGAAGCGGTTTAGCCATGCTGGCCACATGACCTGGAAAGCTGTCTTTGGACAAATGCTGGCTCCCTTGGCCTGAAGCGAGATGAGCACCAGAACCCCATAATCACCTTTGACTGGACTTAACCATTCAGGGGTCCTTTACCTTTTTACCATTACTTATTGGTTCTGCTGAATCTGTCAGTGGCTTTCGATTCAATTGCTAGTAGTATCATTATCCACTGTCTGTTTGGGACTTGGGAGCACTGTTATGGTTGCCTAAACATACTTCAAATATAGGTTCCAAAAACTGGTGCTTGACACCAAGATCTCTGGCTTTATGGCATGACACAGGGTTTCATTGGGAGATAGATATTTTTTAAAATAACTGCATGAAACTTCTCAAGCAGATTATCTTGACATTTGGAGTCTGATGTGATCAGTATGCTGATATAATAATAATAATAATAATAATAATAATAATAATAATAATAATAATAATAATAATAAATTATTTGTACCCCAGCCACTCTGGGCGGCTTCCAACAAATCTTAAAATACATTAAAATGTCACAGATTAAAAACTTCCCTAAACAGGGCTGCCTTCAGGTATTTTCTAAATGTCAGGTAGTTGTTTATCTCTTTGATGGGAGGGTGTTCCACAAGGCAGGCGCCACTGCTGAGAAGGCCCTCTGCCTGCTTCCCTGTAGCTTTGCTTCTCGCAGTGAGGGAACTTCCAGAAGGCCCTTGGCGCTGGATCTCAGTGTCCAGGCTGAATGATGGGGGTGGAGATGCTCCTTCAGGTATATAGGACCAAGGTCGTTTAGGGCTTTAAAGGTCAGCACCAACACTTTGAATTGTGCTCGGAAATATACTGGGTGCCAATGTAGATCTCTCAGGACCGGTGTTATGTGGTCCCAGCGGCCACTCCCAGTCACCAGTCTAGCTGCCACATTCTGGATTAATTGCAGTTTCCAGGTTACCTTCAAAGTTTGCCCCAAGTAGAGCGCATTGCAGTAGTCCAAGCTGTTTACCCAACTGTTTCTATCCTTTCAATCTCAGACTAGAGAAGCCATGAAAGTTATGAACTGGTGTTTGAAATCGTTGATATACTGGCCACTTCCTATCACATAAGCCTGTGTACACTCTGATCATTTAGAGATCATCTGCCGTTTCGTTGGCAGCCGCAAATGATAGGGGCCTCTCATTTGCTGCTTCTGGTTTTTGGAATTATTTGTTCAAGGAGATCCACAAGGCCACTGGCTTAGGGGTTTCTAATTGTTTGATTAATCTCAGAGCTAAAAGGGTTAGGTGGCATTTGCAGTTTATAAGAGAGGATTAGAAAATTAGCTGATGAATAGGTTGTTTTCTAAGTACAGGTAAACAGTCTTAACTAAAATAAATCCTAGTTTCCTAGCCTTCAAATATGTATCAGTTCAGACAAGGCAGCTACCGGGGGGGGGGCCCTTGGAACATTTTAAAATTAAAATTCTGCAAGGAATTTTTTTTGGGGGGGTCATTAAATTGCATTTCCAAATGATCCATTTTTGATTAATAGATGACCAGTGTTGGAATCTTTACAAGGCTATATACAGCGTTTTGACATTTGCTAAAACAAAATAGAAAATAAACAATTCCTTCCAGTAGCACCTTAGAGACCAACTAAGTTTGTTCTTGGTATGAGCTTTCATGTGCATGCACACTTCTTCAGATACATTTGCTATTTATGTATGAGTCTTGAGATATCTAATATACCAAATACCAACATAGTATTTGGAATACAGGTAGGTAGCCGTGTTGGTATGCCATAGTCAAAACAAAATAAAAAATAAAACAATCCTTCCAGTAGCACCTTAGAGACCAACTGAGTTTGTTCTTGGTATGAGCTTTTCGCATGCACACGAAAGCTCATACCAAAAACAAACTTAGTTGGTCTCTAAGGATTTTTTTATTTTTTATTTTGTTTTGTTTTTATTTGGAATGTTGCTATAGTTTTTCAGGTCTTGAACAATTGCTATTTTTAAGGTCTTGAATAATTGTTATTTTACTTCTCTGAGTGTTGGAGAGACGATGATTTACTATATACCACTTAATGCCAAAATAGAGTTCCAGCTAAGGTTATAATCCTAGCCCCACTTACTTCAGAGTAAGGCCATCATTTTAAATAATATTTACTTCTGAGTACATTGCATTGTTAGTTATGCTGAAATCAGTCATGCTAATTTCAATGGGTTTATACTGACTATGAGTAATGTTGTATATCACCCTAAATTTGTAGGGGGGAAATAAGAACAAAAGATGCCCTCAATGTATTATTCTCATGGTCAAGTTGCAAGGAGCACCACATTGCAAAAGCAGATAGTTGCCAGTTTGTGCTACATTGGAACTCAATGTTTATCACTAATGTTTTGTAATGGAATCATTGCTGTATACTAGAATCATAACTATAATCAGTCTATTGGTCTTAACAAAGTGCATCAGAAGAACTGCTGATTAAAATCCAGAATTTCAAGAACTAGAAAATTTATTTATACTATTTGGTGTATTTTACAATATGTTGTTTACATGTAGTATAGATTGCAATCAGATTTCAAATTCATTTTCTTACTATAGAGTTGTATTTATGTAACAAAAATGTAAAGTCAAAGGTTGTCTCCCTAAGCTAGTATTATTATTATTATTTTTTAAAGAGATTTTATTATTTTATCATATAACAAAAAAGAAACAACATTAAACATACATAAACATAAACATAGAAAAACATGATAAAAAACACAACATTAACATACCAAAGAAAAAAGAAAACTTATACAAACCTTATCAAATTCTTATCTTTGTTACTCTACTTATTTATACTTCTTAAGGGGACTTCCCCTGGTCCCTCCTCTGTCTTCAAAAACATATATACTTTTTAAGGTGGCTTCCTTTCTTTTTTCCATTATCTTATACTCAATATCCTAATGTTCTTTAAATTTATCTAAACCAATATATTTCTTAGCTTATATTCTATATCTTAACACTTTCTTATACCAATAAATCCATCACATCAAAATTTCTTTTATAACCATTATAACTAACCTTATACTTCTAAAGCCGATTCTTATAAATATTTCTGCTCAAATATTCAGACATTCAATTTCACATGCTTAACTAAATAGTCCTTAAATTTCTTCCAATCTTGCGACACCTTCTCCTCCCTCTGGTTTCGGATTCTGGTGGTCAGGTCTGCGAGTTCCATAAACTCCATCAACTTCATCTGCCATTCTTCAATTGTTGGTATCTCTTCGCCCTTCCAGACTCTTGCCAATAAGATTCTAGCCGCTGTCGTGGCATACATGAAAAACACTCTATCCTGACTGGGTATCTCTTCGTTGGTCATGCTCAAAAGAAATGCCTCTGGTTTCTTACAAAAGGTAATTTTCATTACCTTTTTAAGCTCATTATAAATCTTGTCCCAGAAGGCCTTTACCCCTGAACACGACCACCACATATGATAAAAGGTACCTTTCGACGATTTACATTTCCAACACACATCCGACATTTTAGAATTCATTCTAGCTATCTTAACTGGTGTCAGATACCATCTATATATCATTTTCATTACATTTTCTCTTAGACTATTGCATGCAGTAAAGTTGATACCTTTCTGCCACAATCTCTCCCAGTCATCCATCATAATATTATGACCCACATCTTTTGCCCAATCTATCATTGTTGATTTAACCAGTTCATCTTTCGTATGCCACTCTAGCAACAAATTATACATCTTGGAAAGGTTTTTAGAGTTCGATTCGATCAGTTCTGTTTCCAGTTTTGATTTTTCCACTTGAAAACCATTTTTTTTGTCTAATTTAAATGTTTCATGTACCTGATGATATTGCAGCCAGTCGGGGACTTGGCTTTTAACTTGATCGTAGCTCTTCAGCTTAAATGAGTCCCCTTCCTGCTGCAATATATCCATGTATCGTAACCAACTTGCAGACATATTCGGTCTCTTATAGGCCTTGGCCTCCACTGGTGAGATCCATCTAGGAGTCTTTCTCTCCAGTAAGTCTTTATACCTAATCCAAACCTGATACAAAGATTTCCTAACTATGTGACTCTTAAAAGTTCTGTGGATTTTTGCTTTGTCATACCAAAGGTATGCATGCCAACCAAACATATTATCGTGTCCTTCCAAGTCCAACACATCTACATTTTCTAGTTTAAACCAGTCTTTCAACCAGCAAAAGGCCGCTGCTTCAAAATAAAGTCTTAAGTCGGGCAGGGCAAAGCCTCCTCTCTCTTTAGAGTCTGTCAGAATCTTAAACTTAATTCTAGGCTTTTTGCCCTGCCATATAAACTTCGATAAGTCCCTTTGCCATGTCTTAAAACAGTCCATTTTATCCAAGATTGGTATGGCTTGGAATAAAAACAGCATCCTTGGTAGGACGTTCATTTTAATCGCTGCTATTCTTCCCATTAACGACAGTCTCAATCTAGTCCATATCTCCAGATCTTTCTTTATCTCTGTCCACAGTTTTTCGTAATTGTCTTTATACAGGTTCACATTTTTTGCTGTGAGATTGATACCTAGATATTTTACAGATTTAACAAAGTTGAGGCCTGTGCCTTCTTGTAGTCTTTTTATCTGTTCTGCACTCATATTTTTACTTAAAACTTTGGTTTTCTGTTTATTTAATTTGAAGCCAGCTACACGTCCAAATTGTTCGATTAGTTCCAAGGCTTTGGGGACACTGCTTTCCGGTTCTTGCAGGGATAACATCAGATCATCTGCGAAGGCGCGTAGTTTGTATTCTTTCTCACCCACCCTGATTCCTTTTATCTGTTTCTCTTTTCGTAGCATATTTAAAAGGACTTCCAGGACCGTAATAAATAATAAAGGGGAGATAGGGCACCCTTGTCTTGTTCCTTTTTCAACTTCAATTTCCTCCGATATCACACCGTTTACTATTATTTTTGCTCTTTGTTCTGTATAAATGGCTTTGATGCCATTTAAGAATCTTTCTCCAACTCCCATCTTTTCCAAATTCTTTTTCATAAACATCCAAGATACCTTGTCAAAGGCTTTCTCCGCATCAATAAACAATAGTGCTGCCTCTGTGTTTATGTTCCTTTCCAGTTTTTCTAAAATGTCCACAATAATTCTTGTATTATTGCTTATTTGTCTTCCTGGAAGGAAACCTGCTTGATCTTTATGTATATAGTCTTTCAGCACTCTTTTCAATCTTGTAGCCATAACATTTGCAAAAATTTTATAATCCACATTCAAAAGGGAGATTGGCCGATAATTTTTCATTAACGTTCTATCTGTATCTGGTTTTGGAATCAGTGTGATAAAGGCTTCTTTCCACGTCTCTGGTGCCCTATCTCCTTCTAATATTTTGTTGCAGATTTCTTTCAGAGGCTGCGAAAGCCAATCTTTAAGAGTCTTATAAAACTTTGCTGTTAGTCCGTCTGGTCCTGGTGCCTTTCCTAGTTGCATGTTCTTAATTGCATCCTCAATCTCTTGGGTCGATATTGGGTGGTTGAGGGTTACTAATTTATCCTCTGGGACTTTTTGCAGACTGTTTTGTTGCAGAAATCGGTCTATCTCTTCTTCTTTTATCCTCTCCTCCTTGTACAGTTGCTTGTAAAATTTTTGAAAGCACTTTCTGATTTCCTCCGGGTTCTCCACTATTTTCCCATTTACTGCTAGATTGCCGATGACATTTGCCTTTTGTCTTCTCTTCAATTGCCAAGCTAGTAGCTTTCCACATTTATTCGCAGATTCAAATGATCTTTGTTTCATCATTTTCAGTTTCCATTCTATATCTTGATTCATAATTTTAGCATACTGAGATTGCAAGTATTTAATTTCCTTTTGAATTCTTGAAGATTTGGGATGACCTCTTAACTCTTTTTCTTTGGCTTTGATTAATTTCAACAGTCTTTCCGTTTCCACATTTTGTAATTTTTTCTTTTTTGCTTTTTCACTTATGAGGAATCCTCTCATTACCGCTTTACTTGCATCCCAGGCAATTCTTTTTTCTACCTCCGAGTTCCAATTGATTTGAAAATACTCCTTCATCTTTTTCACAGCTCTTTCTACCAGCTTGGTGTCTCTCATCAACGCGTCATCCATTCTCCATCTGAAAGAACCCTTGGAAACCATTTTGAGGGTTACCTGTACAGGATTATGGTCCGAATAAGTCTTTGGGCCGATTTCCGCTTTTTGTATTTTAGAAGCCAATTCATTCGATATCCAGATGTAATCTATCCTCGACCATGACTGCTGAGATTCACTATAATAGGTTGCCTCTGTATCGGTGGGGTTTTTTAACCTCCAAGCATCCTCCAGATTTAAATTGTCCACCATTTGAAAAAAAGTCCTAGGTAGTTTCCCATCATTTGTTAATTTGGTTCTTTGGGATCTATCCATTAAAGTGGAAACTGCACCATTAAAATCTCCAAGGCAAACTAATTTATAATCCAAATAGTCCAACAGCAAGTCATGTATTTTTTTGTAGAAAATTGACTTTCCATCATTCGGTGCATAAAGTCCCAGAATCAAGAATTTTTCGCCTTGTATTTTAATTTCAATTGCGATGTATCTCCCTTCTTCATCTTTAAATAACTGTCTTGGGCTGTATTTCTCCTTTGCATATATTACCACACCTCTCTTTTTGACCTTATCTGATGAGATGAACTCTTGGCCTAGCTTTTTGTTTTGTAATAATCTTCTATGTCGCCGAACTATGTGTGTCTCCTGTAAACATATAATGTCCAAATTCTTCTTTTCCAATCCATGAAATACTCTGCGTCTCTTTGGTCTCTGGTTCAATCCCCGTACATTCCATGTCATTAACTTCAGGGCCATTTTCCTCTGTTTTAATCTTCTCCTCCAGTTGCTTCTGATTTCTTGTCGTCTTCTGGGTCTTTATCACTTGGTCCTGGTACCCCCGGGGGTGGAAGTACTCCTGGACGTCTGTATACAGATGATGGTTCAAGTGGCGTCTCTTTAAGCTCTTCCAGATGTTTGTCCAAAAATTTCTGCTTTTCAGCCAGGGATTTGATTCTTATCTTTTTTCCTCCAAATGTAAATGCAAGACCTTCTGGAAATTCCCAACTGAAGGAGATATTATTTCTTCTTTAAAAAAAATGAAAAAAGACTCTGAGGAATTTAAAGTGGTTAAAGAAAAAATAAAAAAAGTGGAACAGAAATTGGACAATATAGACTTGGAGAATTTAGAGAGAATTGGCACACGACAGAGAACTGTAGAAGAGTCTCTTGCCTTTCTTCAACTCCACCAGAGGGAGGGGAACATTCGTCTCAGGGGTCTTCCAGAACTGGAAGGTGAAGACCTGAAAGCCTTTATTGTGAAGCAATTTTCATCATATTGGGAATTGGAAGAAGTAAACGTCGCAGCACGCATAGTGAAAGCCTTCAGATTCGGGCCTAGAGGATCCAGAGGGAAGAAAAGCACCAAAACAGTCAGTGACTGTTTGCTGGTGTTGCATGATAGAAACGATAGGGATTTCTTTCTGGATCTGCACTATAGAAATAACTTGGTGGTACAGTGGAACAAAGTCATTTTTTATAAGGATATCCCCAGATTTTTTTTGGACAAAAGAATTCCATACAACGACCTGGTTGCGGAGTTAAGCTAGTATTATTTTGTTGTCCTAATTACCAAGGAGTCTATTACAGTCCGGGACAGCTCCATAGGTAGAACATGGCAGTAGATTTAGGACTTCATTAAAGAGTAAGTAGTTAGTTAGTTAGTTAGTTGTTATGGCTACTGTGACATTTGGAAGTTCTGCCTCAGGTACCAAAAGATCCTTGTTCAGCCCTGGGCAGAACTGTTCCTAGTTCTGAATTATTAATTTTTTTTGTAATGAGCCAGCAAATTAGTAAGCACCACTTTATGCTGCTTTTTTAAAAACAATGTAACATCAGTGAGTGCTATAAGAATTCATCTTGAACTGTCCCCAAATTGCTATTTTCCCCAATAACTGTTCTTGCCCAAAAAGGTTAAATATACTTTTTGTTGACAACTGCTGTAAACATTATAATTTGTAACAACCTTTGTTCTCAACCAAGGAAAAACGTGAACATACATACCTCTTTGAAACATATACCTCTTTGAAAATATGGAGGATTTTGTAAATCGATATGCTTGTAGACATTCTGTCCTATATTTCATACTGATTTAGCAGACTGATAGTGATTTTAGAAAAACTGCAATCTTGCAATGGCAGTCCTCTTTGGAATCAGCAGTTGTGCGTTAGTTGCCCAGACAAAATCATTGATGGAATGTGCCTCTAAAATTCTGTATTCCATTCCAGCCCCCTTCTGTCATTCTTGCAGCATGTTCCCTCATCCCTACCCACTCAAAACTCCTCCTACATTCTACCAGCAATTATAGAGACAGCATACATCTGAATAACAGCTGCTGGGAACAAGCAGCACTTGATCACTCTTGTCAGCATGCACTGCTTGTAAACTTTCAGGAGGCATTTGATGGGCAACATTGAAAGGAGAATGTTGAACTGATGGAGACTAGGGACTGCCCAGTGACTTAACTAAGTACAATGTGAATATGATTCAAGTATCATATTCACATTGTACTTAGTACAATGATATACTACATCACTGTTGACAGAGAGCCTTCTTTGCTAGTCCCTTGCTTTCCAAGCAAAATTACCTTTACAGAGAACATAAGAACTTATGGCAGAGACTAACAAGTGATAGAGGTCTCCTCCTTGGCCATATCTTTCAGGCATAGATAGTCCTAGACAAACTCAGGAGCATCAATGTTTAAGTGAGTCCTCCAAGACCTCTCCTGTTGTCAGTAGGGATGGGTGAATGTATCCATTTTGGTTTATCTCAGTTTCTCATTTTTCCAAGCTTAAGTTCAGTTTTCCGCATTCCCACATCAGTTTGCATTTATAAAAAAACAAACCTCATGAAAAATAACAAGCTTTGCAGTGCAGATCTCTCCTAATATAAACATTTTCAATGCAAATTTGCAAATATGCCAATTTTTGCAAACAAATTTATCCTAATATTTTCACCTAATATATCTATTTTTATGCACACTTCACCCTTGCAAATACCTTTTTGTACACATTACTTGGCTGAAGAACTGTATCACAGAATTCAGAGGCAGGCAAATTTTGAAGGATGGCTGTGTTTTTGGTTCATGTACTTACTGTTTTGGAAAGTGCAAATTAGGTAGGTTCTCCTTGAAATGTGAACTGAATGGAATTTCTTACTGTTCCCTAGTTATCAGAAGTCCTTCCTGTTGCCTGTCTTTGCCATGGCACAAGGTCAAGTTTGCTTCGTAGGGGACTGAAAGGGAGAATTTCAATTTTTTTAAAATTGTGCAAGCACTTGGACAATCCAACTAATTACTGGACAAACTGTGGGGTGGGCTGTGGAGATGGTTTGCCTGTCACAATTATTGATAAATTTGTATATCGACCATTGCTTTGCTCATATATTATCTTTACTATATACTATTGTGTTCTAGATAGGACATGGTATAGAGGAGATATAGGATTGGGCTGAAGTATCCTTTATATTTGCCTTTGTATCTAGGGGAGTTGGAAATAGGAAACAATGGAGAGAAATTTTGTATGGCAGTGCACAGAATTTTGCAAGTTTAATGTGAACTCTGCAGCAGTCCGATGCAGTTTAGTTTCTGGTAAGTTAAATTCTGTTTGGGGGAAAAAATGTTCATCTTGGAAGATGACTTTCTTACTAATGTTCATCCTCTGTTCAATATTTCAAAAGCTATTCATGGAATAAATTAGGTATTGAAATCATGAAAGCTATTTTGCTTGGAATGGCCAATATAGTAAGTATTAAGTGGTGCTGGGAGCCATTTTAGGATTGAAGAGTGGGGTATAAATACTTGTAAGAAAAATTGTAGGGTTTTATATAGTGCAGGACCAGCATTTTGATGTATGGCTCTCCTAGAATTCAGTCAGACCCTACTTTACTAGTGTTTTGCAGAAGGTTTCACTTGCTAGTAAGTACTAGGATAGCATTAGTGTCACTCAGCAGAAACCATTTTCTTCAAGCATTAGAAAGTACATATATCCAGGAATAGGTCCTAGATAGAGGACCAGACCTTAGTTGTAAAGCACCTGCTATGTGAAGGAGCTTGGGTCCAACCCCAGGCAAGGCTGGGAAACACATCTTTCGGAAATCCTGGAAAGCTGCTGGCAGCCTAGAGTAGTCATTATTGAGCTAGATGGATCAGTGTGCCATTCACTTCCACTCAGCCTAACCTACCTCACAGGGTTGCTGTGGGGATTACTTAAGGAGGGGAAGAGCCAGATACACCACCTTGAGCTCCTTGGAGGAGAAGGTGGACTATCAATGCAACAAACAAACAAACAAACAAACAAATAAAATGTACCGTAAATAAACATAAAGACTCCTGTTTTCATGGGTGGCAGAGGTCATGTAACTTTGTGAAGACATTTTGGACAATTATTAATAGCCACTTAGGATTTTTGATGAAGTCTTTGGCGTCTTGGTTTTTTTTTTGGGGGGGGGGGGGAGGTAAAAAGCTGTAATAGGCAATTAGGATTCTTTTTTTTCTTTTTTTAGTTTTTAGCTTAAAGAAAACCCCTCAAAAACTTTCCCACAAAAATGCACCTCAAGCATACCAAGAGTAAAATTTATATACATAACATGACCATTGTCAACAACAGGCAGTTGTCTGAATGGAACCAATGATTATAAGGCAGCTTATAGGAGCAGCTTACCTAGCAGAATGGAGGCATGAGAGCGGCCTCCCAGTCCTGCTTTGGCTTTTTGATAGGGTTAAAGTGGAGGCAAAGTCACGGCTGTGCTTCCACTGGTGTTTCTGAATAATTGTGACCTTATTGTTAGATTATCATCCTTACATGGTTTCAGGTGTTACTTGCTTTTGCTTTTCATTTCTTTGTAGAACTCCTCCCCCTCCCCCTTTTTATAAACAGGTCTTTACTCTGTTCAGTGCTAAATGTTAATGAATCTGAACTAAAGTTGAATATGAATTGATATTATTTTATTAGGGGTCCTTGGAGATGGAAAAATAATACTATATGCTTCATTTTGACATATTTCAGATAAATCAATTAGGTCTGAAGGGCACTTCACTTTTATTTTGGTATATCAAGATGTTATGGTTTTCCAGGTTTTTTTAATGACATTTTAATATAAACTATACAAATATAAGGAGAGAAATACGAAGAAACAAAATTAATTTGATAACAATTACTAAAAGAAAAATAAATAAAAGATAAGAGAAGCAATTATTAGCTTTAAACCAGAGAAAAAAGTGAACATGTCATTCCATACACACACACACACACCAATTCTTTACAAACTTATTCTCAAACATTATATTTTCAACAGTGTGGGTATAATTTTATTTATAACAGTAGTATTCTAAACTCTAAAAAAAATCAGTAAGAAGAACCATTTCTCCCCAATACTTGGATTTTGACATTTTTGCTGGCATCAAAAGAATAGAGACCATTTCAAAGTCAACATTTTCATCACCTCCCTTCAAGTAATATAAAAGTATATTTACTGGATCCATTGGTAACACATAACCTGTTATTTGTTTGCTGTGTCTCAATATTTGAATATTATGAGATTTCGATAGAATAAGGAGGTAGACTGCATGTGCCCCCTCCCAATCTCCGATTTTGACGGAGTAGGAGAAAAACTCTATGTGATGTAAAGCTATAAAATTATTAATACATATGTACATAAATATTTCCTCTGTTTTATAACACAGCTTTTGATATTTTGTGCAATGCATAAGAAACTTATTAAATTCACTCTGACTTGGGTTTTTTAAAAGATGAGTCATTGATGGTAGATTCTTCAATCAGCCAGTATTAGTTCTGACAAAGAAAAAAAAAATGAATCCATGTTCTGAAACAGTATATTTGGAGTACCTTATGCAGGAGATTAATAGGGTATGCTCTGTACCAGAATGGACAGGACTAGAATGCAACTTAGTCAGATCCATCAAGGCAATTCTTTGCCTTCACTTTAATTTGTGTTTCTCAGCCTTAAATGTTTGTTTTACAGGACTGTTTATTGATTAAGGAAATTTTAATTCTGTTGAGTTAGTCTATTAGTTTGATTTACAAGTTTTCATGAACTTGTATACGTGAATGTTATTAAGAGGTGCTGCACCTGTACATAGAGGTTTTATTGTTGACCATTGTAGCTATTAAAGAACATATAAACTGGCTCATAACAGTTTTACACTTGATTTAGCGTCCCAAGAATAGAAAGCCAGATACATCCGAGAAGTTAACAAGCAAAACCTGATAAATATTACCTGCCCAAGCTGTGTGCCCTGAGCAACATTGTGGTGGTTTTCTGTTGCTCTGTTTTATACTATTATCTGTTCCTTTTTTTTGCTCCTCATTACTTTATTCCTTCTCTGTCCATCCTCAAGGCACCATGTTCAAAGAGTTGCATGCCCTTGTTGGGTTTCTCTCCTTCTATTCCATGAAACCGAGGGTCCCCTTCTTCACCAGCATCTACAAAGAGTTCGTTCAGTGCTGGGTGCCCATCCTGCTTTTGCTGCCTTGCACATCTCCTTTAGTTACCAGCAATGTAGACTGAGCTGGCATAAGGTGCCAGTGACCTGACTGTAAATTAGTCTGCTGATGAGATTGCCAGTTAGACACTTCTGATGAGTCTAGAAGTGATACTGGTTGGGCTGGTACAAAACACCTCTGACCACTTTGCTTCTGGTGGCTGTTTCAGGCTTTTCACATTGCAGAAAGGCAGGTGCCACAAATGTGCCTACATGTGCATATGTATTTAACACTGACTCACGGGTTGATAAAAGTGTAATTCCTGATTAATTGAGTACAAAATTTAATCAATCTGATTGATCAATTAGCGTTGCAGCCTCATTAGCTACTGATACTTGTTCTTATGGATTATGTTTCTGTACATAGTTTGAGATTCCACATTTATGGTAGAGAATGCTGTAAACAAATTATGACTTGACAAAGATTTACATAGCCGATTCGTGTCTTGTTTTTAAATCTTGTGTAGATAATGAAATAGGTTGATGCAGTTTTATGTGTAGCAGAGATGTGTTGATTAAGATGATTTTGAGAATATCATAGCAATAAATATGATTATGATCTAAAGGACTGACATAGTTGGGCATGTAGTATTGGGTTGCACAATTAAATGTGTTGTAAACTGCCTGGAGACCACAGTTGGATAGGTGGTATAAAAGTATAACAATTGAGTAAAATATTAGGGACTTCCCTTCTCCTTGCCCCGCTCACCAAGCCCTCTGCCATTTCCTCATATTAAGCCCTTGGAGCTTGCTCTTCCCACCACATAAACCACTAAGCTTGTTTTTCACCCCACCCCATTTCTGAAGCCACTTTTCTCTTCTAATCTGCAGCGCCACTTTGCACTCCTATTTTCACTTTTACTCCTTGTCCATGCCTCCACCCCCATGGTAATCTCCTTCATTTCCCTCATCCCATGAATCATAATGACTAACCACCCTTTTCACCCTCACTCCCTTTCCCCTCTCCACTCTCCTCCATAGTTTGCTCAATTCTTCTTTGCACACAGATTTCCATGCTCCCCCCTTTCTCCTGCAGCACAACCCCATGCTGATATATGTTACTGTGTCTTTAGGATAAGAAGAATCTTGAGAGCAAGGCTGTCAATTAACCTCTTCAGTTAGAGAAAGTTCAGTTCAGTTTATGGATATGGTACATATATGGGCATTTACTTGTTAATAAAATATTTCTTCTAAATTACTGTTGAATCTGGGACTTCATGTTGAAGATAACACATGGTACCAAGAATGAAGTACATTGGGGGAAGGTACAATGGAACATCTGAGAGCTCCACATCCTTTATCACACGAGGCAGCTGAAGAATGGAAGAGGGAGACTTTTTCCCTTTCAGTGCCCCTCAGTTTGAGTAAAGTGGGGGTGGAATGACATTGAATTGAAAATGGTGGTTTTAAAAATGGCAGATGTTTGAGCAAAGCAGGGCTGTGGGACAGTAAGGGGTTGATTTAAAAAAGGAAGAAAAAGAAATCTGGTTTTAACAATGTGAAATAGCAGAGAATGGGACAATGCAGGTGCTAATGCATATCCCCTTTCCCAACTCCCTTCTGTCTGCACTCAGGTGTTGTTTTAAACTGCCACTTCCCCCTGCTCACTCTACACAAACCTCTGCCATTCATTTTTCAACCAGAAACCACTGGATTTGTTTAATTTCCTCAAACGTTTCCATGGTCAGTGGAGACCATTTGCAATAGTGGAGCATGTGGTGCAGTGGGCTGTTGATGGAGGGACTAGAATTGACAGAAATACCATACACACCATTCTGTGACAAAAGTCCACTTCTGCTTGTGCAAGGGAAAGATAATTTGTTATAATAAAATGGTTAATCTTTAAAACTGCATTTCTTCAGAATATTCATAAAAGTAACCCTGTCTTTAGTCCAAATGTACTAGCATGGTACAAAGAATGTGAAAATAGGAATTGAAACTTTCCATCAATTTTATTTATTTATTTGCTGTATGGTGATTGGGATTTGCATTGGTCAGTAAAGGGCTTGTATCTCATTGTTGTTTTAGCAAACACACGAATGAGATGAGATCTGGTGCACTATTGACTCGTGCTTGATTTTTTTGCTTTACCTAGTCAGCCTTTGAATCACTGAGTATATTTATGCTGGTGTGGCTCTTGTGTAACAACTATGTGGCATTACTTCTGTCAGTAGCTTTTGTATCGTTATAAATGAGATGTAGGTCAGTATAATTTGGTTGTGTTTTAATTGTCTGCTGTTGCAACTACTCTATTTGGTTTTGAGAATAGGGGAAAGTATCTTAAACAGAATCATAGAGTTGGAAGGGACCCTGAGGATCATCTAGTCCAACGCCCCGCAATGCAGGAATATTCAGCTGTCCCTTACGAGGATCAAATCTGCAACCTTGGTCTTATTAGAACCATGCTCTAACCAACTCAGCTATCCAGCTCACATAGCATGCTCGATTTAGATAATTAAAGAAGTGTTATTGGGTAATATAAAACTAAATCATACTTGCAGTAGACCTATTTGAATCAATAGACAAGTGTTTTCTGAGTATGACTAACATTGGATATACCTGTTGTTTCCTATAGCACACTGATAATTTTTCCATATTAGTATTTATTCATTTATTAAGAAATTTGCTAAATGCATGCTCATTTAAAGGGAGCCTTAATTTTATTAAAATATTTATATCTGGGCTTTCTGTTAAAAAACCTCCTCAGTGTAGCTTACCACATTCATTAAAACAATGAAATGTCACATTTATTTTTAAATGACAGTTGACTTTGTCATTACATGTGAACTATCTAGAATATGGTTTGCTCAAACTGTATTTTGCCTTCAAACCAGAATTGAAATCTCACTTCAAAGTGTGGTTTCCAATTTGAGCTTTGGCAAATTTGGATATGACCGTAAACTATGGTCTACCTCAACCAGAAATTGGAGCAGATGGGGGAGGAGAATGCAAACTATGGACATTACATGTAAACTTAGATACAGATTTTCCTTCATCTTTATGACAGGCCTTCAGTTTCTCCCTTGCTGCCTTTAAGGATGGTACTGATTTTTATTTGGCATCATTTGAGTTGTCAAGCCTTGATTATCATTAGAATGTATCAGTACTGCTCGTGATATTACACAGTGTTGTCTTGCACTCATAAGTAGGACATTTAGACAATCACATTTTGTTTGTTTGCATGTCCTGCAAGATGATGCACTTGGGCAGAGTCCGGTCAACTCAAGTCCTATTAAGGCTTCCTTCTGATTATCTATAATTTGTTAATCATGTAAACCTCAGACGGTCCTGGACAAATAAGGGATTGACCCAGATGAGCTCTGTGTTTTGAGCATGATTGTAATGTGTCAGTATTAAAAAATATTCAGAAGAATGTAATTTGCAAGCGTTTTTTTTTCCTGCTTATAAGACTTAACAGCACTAAAAACTAAGTCTGGAACACGTTCAGTCTAATTTGTGCCTGTACTTTATATGCAGTGCTACCCTCTTGGCTTTCTTGGTGGAACTTCTTAAGAGTTCAGTTGCCATGCAAGAACAAATGCTGGGTGGAAAAGGATTCCTAGTTATTGGCTATCTCCTTGAAAAGGTAAGTTGTATTAATATTATTTTAATAATATTTTACCCAGAACAGATTGAAATTAAATAAAAGCCACAAAGTCCACCATAATTGTTGTATGCAAATGATTTCATATTGGGCTGGTAAATATTGAGCGCATTTAGTCACTTGCCATCAGCTTACTGAAGATTTGAACTCCAAGTTGGCGTCTAAAAAAACCCTAAAATTCATCTGTGAGAAACTAACATTTTGTTTGTTTTGTTTTGTTTTGTTTAAAATCTCAGTGTAAACACATCCTCAGTTGCACAAACTCAGATAACACTCATTTTTTAAAAATCTGCTTTTAGGGAAGACTCTCTTTATTTTACTCTTTACTAAACCTGAAATGATGTGCTGGTTGTGCCCAGTGCTACCAGACTTTTTGTTTCTGTTGTTGCTAGGTACTGCTTATATAAGAAGTGCTACAGCAGTCTTTCCAGGTTCAGTGTTAGTAAGGGTTTGCTGTATAAGAGGTTTTTTATATATATAATTCTGTCTTACAAAGAGAGGCCTTCTTGAGTTGTAAAGATAAACCGCAGACAACTTTCGTCAGAGTTTCTCTTGCAAGCTGATCAGGTAGATGGGCAGAACAATCCTATGGAGGGTGGTGTGGGGAAGTGAGACTGCTGTTGGGCTTGCATTGGACTTGTTTCAACGGAGAAGAAGAAGAAGAGTTTGGATTTGATATCCCGCTTTATCACTACCTGAAGGAGTCTCAAAGCGGCTAACATTCTCCTTTCCCTTCCTCCCCCACAACAAACACTCTGTGAGGTGAGTGGGGCTGAGAGACTTCAGAGAAGTGTGACTAGCCCAAGGTCACTGTGATGGCCTGGGAGTCAGATTCTGATGCTGAACCTGAGGGATCCCAGCCTGCACAGGATTCCCCGCCTCCAGAACCAGCTGAGCCGGGGCCAGGGCTTGAGCCTGAAGGATCCCCACCTGTGCTGGATCCCCAGGTGCAGGCATCAGCAGAGTCTGCTCTGGCTCCTGATGGGAGGGAGGACCCATTGCCTGCAGGTGCTCCACTCCCAGCCTCTTCAGAGGAAGCTGAGGCATCCCCTGGGTCCAGTAACCCACCAGCCTCTCCTGAGCTACAGAGGCTCAGGGCAGAGAGGCGAAGGGAGTTAAGTGTCTGCAGGAGGAGTGCTCGCCTCCAGGCCCGGAGGAGAGGCGAGTCTCCAGAGGATCGGGGCGGCCCTAAGCATAGGGCCAGATAAAAGCCAGCCAGACCCAGCCCAAGTTGCGTGAGCAACATAGTTGCAAGCGTGTGCTCAACCTGCAACCTTGTGCCTGAACCTGCCTTGGACCTTGACCTGCTCCCTGCCTCGCTCCCCGCTGGACTGACCTCCTTTGGACCCCTAGACCCAGGACTGGACTTGGACCTCGCTTCATGGACAAACCCTTGGGGCCAGCACAGTTTGCTCACGCCACACCCGCACTCCCCCTTCGCTGGGGTGCGTTCGGGAGGAACTAATAGCCATGGCTGACCAGGCGGCTGCGCTGGTGGCATTGGCCCAGGAGAACCAGGCCTTGACCCACACCGTGCAGCAGCTAAGCAATGTGGTTACGGCGCTTCAGCAGCGTTTGGATGCCTTACCGGCTCCTGGGGCCGCCGCCCCAGCTCCTGGCAAGTACCCCGTGGCCCTGCCAGAGAAATTTGATGGGTCCCCAGCCAGCTTTCCCATGTTTCTCGCCCAGGCCAAGCTGTATATTCAGGGGCGAGCTCGGGATTTCCCCGACGACCGCACCAAGGTGCACTTCCTGATCAGCTTGCTGAAGGACCAGGCGGCCAAGTGGGCGTTGCCGCTGCTCCGGCAAGACTCCCCCTTGCTGACAGACTATACGGGGTTTTGCAATCTTCTGGAAACCACGTTTGCCAACCCTCAGAAGGGGAGTCAAGCCAATCGGGCAATTCGGCGGTTGAAACAGGGCAAGTCCACAGTGGCCACCTACGCCACAGAATTTCGGCTGCTGGCGCAGGACTTGACCTGGAACGACTCTGCACTGCGGGACCAGTATCTCGAGGGACTTTCAGACGAGGTACTGGATCAGCTGGCCACGTTGGATCGCCCTGCCACACTGGATGCCCTCATCCAACGGAGTCTGCAGATAGATGATCGGTTGGAGGACCGTCGCCAGGCCCGGGGCCGCCGGCACTCCGGGCTCCCAGCGCCGGTGCTTCCCTGCAGTTCCGTGGCCAGAGCTGAGTCATTGGAGGAGCCGATACAGCTCGGGGCAGCGCGGCCTCGCCTCTCCCCCTCGGAAAAGACTCGGCGTCGGGAGGGGAACCTGTGTCTCTACTGCGGTGGGAGTGGACACTACGCCCGAACCTGCCCTGAGAAACGCCAGCCGCAGGTGAAACGGCCAACCCCAGTAGCCGATGGCCCAGGCTACCTGGGGCCCCAAGCATCGCATGATGGGCCCTCACCAGTGGAATTGCAACACCTCATGATACCGGTGCGTCTATACCCCCCCGGTGGGCCCTGGATTCTCACCCACGCTCTGGTGGATTCGGGGGCAACCCGCTCCTATATGGACTCTGCCTTCGCCACTCAGCATCAGGTGCCGCTTCAGAACAAGCCGGAACCAGTACAGGTGGAGGCAATTGACGGACGGCTCCTACGCTCGGGCGCGGTTACTCGGGAGACCCAGCCCTTGGTCCTGTGCTACCAGCAGCACCGGGAGGTGCGAACCCTGGACATTGCCACCATGCCCCGGTTTCCCCTGGTGCTTGGGATGGACTGGCTGGAGTCGCACAATGTTCAGATCGACTGGGTCAATCGGACTGTACGCTTCCCAGACCCGGGTTCCCATGCTCAGTCCGAGTTAGTAGCAGCTGCCCCCATGGGGCAGGCTGTGTCAACGCTCCCTGCCGTGTACCAGGACTATTTAGACGTGTTCGAGGAACAGGGAGCAGACCAGCTGCCACCTCATCGGTCCTTCGACTGCGGCATAGACCTCCAGCCTGGGGCGCCCCTGCCTGTAAGCCGCCTATATTCTCTTTCGGAGCCAGAGCGTGAAGCCTTGCAGGACTTCCTTCGCAAGAACCTGGAACGCGGGTTCATTAGGCCCTCTACCTCACCCACTGCCGCTCCTGTACTCTTCGTTAAGAAGAAGTGTGGGGAGCTTCGCCTCTGCCATGACTACCGGGCCCTGAATAAGATCACCATCCCAGACCGGTACCCCTTGCCCCTTATTGCAGAATTGCTGGAGCGGGTGCAGGGGGCGCAGATGTTCACCAAACTGGACCTCCGAGGGGCCTACAACTTGATTCGGATCCGTGCCGGGGACGAGTGGAAGACGGCATTCGGGACCCGGTATGGGCAGCTTGAATACCTGGTTATGCCGTTTGGATTATGCAACGCACCCGCCGTGTTTCAACGGTACATCAACCACGTGTTCCAGGACTTGCTAGACAAATACGTGGTGGTGTACCTAGATGATATTCTGATTTATTCCCGTGACCCAGCCCGTCACGAGAGTCATGTTCGGTCCGTGTTGCAGCGCTTGCGGGAGCACCGCCTGTATGCCAAGCTCAGCAAGTGCGAGTTCCACCAGCGGTCAGTGGACTTCCTTGGACACCGACTCTCCCCTGACGGGGTGCAGATGGACCCTGGGAAGGTGGCTGCGGTTCGAGAGTGGGCAGCGCCCCGGAACCGCAAGGACTTACAGCGGTTCCTAGGGTTCGCCAACTATTACCGGACCTTCATTGCAGATTATGCTCATCGCACCACCCCATTAACCCGACTGCTGCGCCCCAAGACACCCTTCTCCTGGGATGAGGAGGCTGAAGTGGCATTTCAGGGGTTGAAAGCCTGTTTCCAGAGGGCGCCGATTTTACAGCATCCTGATCCCTCTCGTCCCTTCGTGGTGGAGACTGATGCCTCCAGTACGGCTCTCGGTGCCATCCTGTCTCAGCAACACGGACCCGATGCGCCGCTGTTACCCTGCGCCTACTACTCCCGGCAGCTCCTTCCGGCGGAGCGTAACTATACCGTGTGGGAGCGGGAACTACTGGCCATCAAGGTGGCCTTTGAGGTCTGGCGCCATCATCTTGAGGGGGCACGACACCCGGTGGAGGTGAGAACGGACCACCGGAATCTGGAGTACCTCCAGACCACCCGCAAGTTGAACCAAAGGCAGATCCGGTGGGCGCTGTTTTTCTCCCGGTTCCAGTTCCGGATCCGCTACATCCCTAGCTCCCAAAACCGGAAAGCGGATGCCCTGTCCCGGAAACCCGAGGACGTCGCAGACACTGTACAGCAGGCAGTACCGACGACTATCTTACCACCAGCCACATTCCTGGCCACTCAGGAGGCCAAGCCACTGCAGGCTCGGGTGCGAGAACAGCAACGGGTCGACGCTTGGGCTCAGGAACGGCTCCGGGAACTGTCTGACGGGTCATGCCCTCGATATCCAGGGCTGGCCCTGCACCAGGGCCTACTGCTGCACCAGGGTCGTCTATACATCCCACCAGGACCATTGCGGGCTGAGGTTCTCCAGATGTCCCACGATGCCCCAGCAGCAGGGCACTTTGGGCGGTACCGGACCACTCATCTGGTAAGCCGGGAGTTCTGGTGGCCCCGCCTGAAGGCTGATGTGGCACGCTATGTTGCTGGTTGCGATGTCTGCCGGCGGGCCAAGGGTCCTACTGGGCGACCCCCCGGTCTGCTCCAGCCATTACCAGTCCCACCACGTCCCTGGCACACGGTCTCACTGGACTTTGTGGTAGACTTGCCCCCATCTCGTCACTGTACCTGCCTCCTGGTTTTCACGGACCATTTCACTAAGATGGTGCACTGTGCCCCCTGCCCGTCCATACCCACAGCTAAGGAGACGGCTCAACTGTACATGCAGCACATCTTCCGCCTGCATGGCCTTCCCGAGCGTGTGGTTTCTGACCGCGGCGTCCAGTTCACATCCCACTTCTGGCGAGCCCTGCACCAGACCCTTGGGACGGAGGTCTGTCTATCTTCGGCCCACCACCCGCAGACCGATGGCCAGACGGAACGGGCAAATGCGGTGCTGGAGCAGTACCTCCGGTGTTACTGCAGCTTCCAGCAGGATGACTGGGTCGATCACTTGCCATTGGCGGAGTTCGCCTACAACAATGCAGTGAACGCCTCCACCCAGCAGACCCCGTTCCAGGCCTCCTACGGCTACCATCCACGTTTGTTCCCGGACGTGCTGCCAGCTTCCGCGGTCCCCGCAGTGACAGACTGGCTTCAGGAGCTTCAGTCCCAGCAACAATTATTGATGGAGCAACTGCGCCAGGCCAAGGACGCATACAAGGCCCAGGCTGACCGACATCGTCAGGAGGGGCCAGAACTCCATGTTGGCGATCGGGTGTGGCTCTCTACCCGTCACCTGCATCCTTCTCGGCCCTCACGAAAGCTGGATGCACGGTTTGCCGGCCCATTCACCATCACTGCGCAGGTGTCACCGGTGGCGTTTCGCCTCCAGTTACCTCCATCACTCAAGGTTCACCCAGTATTCCACCGGTCCCTACTTAGTCCAGTCGCCCCGCCCGACGAGTTCCACCCAGACAATCCACGACCGCAGCCAGTTTTGGTTGAGGGGGAGCCTGAGTACGAGGTGGAGCGCATTCTCGACTCACGATACCGCAGGGGGAAGCTCCAATACCTCATCGACTGGAAGGGGTATGGGCCTGAGGATCGTTCATGGGAACCAGTGGAAAACGTCCACGCACCTGCCTGCCTCCGTGATTTCCATGCAGCTTACCCCAGCAAGCCTGGTCCGGCCCCTCAGTTGAGGGGGAGGCCTGGGAGGGGGGATGGTGTGATGGCCTGGGAGTCAGATTCTGATGCTGAACCTGAGGGATCCCAGCCTGCACAGGATTCCCCGCCTCCAGAACCAGCTGAGCCGGGGCCAGGGCTTGAGCCTGAAGGATCCCCACCTGTGCTGGATCCCCAGGTGCAGGCATCAGCAGAGTCTGCTCTGGCTCCTGATGGGAGGGAGGACCCATTGCCTGCAGGTGCTCCACTCCCAGCCTCTTCAGAGGAAGCTGAGGCATCCCCTGGGTCCAGTAACCCACCAGCCTCTCCTGAGCTACAGAGGCTCAGGGCAGAGAGGCGAAGGGAGTTAAGTGTCTGCAGGAGGAGTGCTCGCCTCCAGGCCCGGAGGAGAGGCGAGTCTCCAGAGGATCGGGGCGGCCCTAAGCATAGGGCCAGATAAAAGCCAGCCAGACCCAGCCCAAGTTGCGTGAGCAACATAGTTGCAAGCGTGTGCTCAACCTGCAACCTTGTGCCTGAACCTGCCTTGGACCTTGACCTGCTCCCTGCCTCGCTCCCCGCTGGACTGACCTCCTTTGGACCCCTAGACCCAGGACTGGACTTGGACCTCGCTTCATGGACAAACCCTTGGGGCCAGCACAGTCACCCAGCAGTGGAGGAGCGGAGACGCGAATCTGGTTCCCCAGATTACGGGTCTACCGCTCTTAACCACTGCACCACACTGGCTCTCATGGCCATCACACTCATGGCCTAGTGATGGCTTCCCCCTTCTTCTTTTAAACTGGTTGCTTCTTTAAAAAAAAAAAAATTCTGTCCCATTAGTCTCAAAATAAGGGCAGCTCTAGGGCTGGCATACATTTTTGCCTCTTCTGAGGATGTTTTAGGGGAACAAGAGAACTGCAGATACAAAACTTCCCCTGATCCATCCCTACACATCTGTTTTACATCAACTGCCTCTGGGGCAGTGACAGTGGAGAGTGATTGTGGTGAAATTTTACATTGCTGCATTGAGGAAACCTTTAGTGGCAGACCTCCTTCTCCATCTTTGAGAGGGAGGTCCAAGAGCGGAGAAGGAAGGCATCGTCCAATGGCCTCTCAGGTGCCAGGGATTGCTATTTCATCCATTTCTTATGAATTGCTGGTTTAGAGGCACTGCATATTCAGAGAAATACTTTTGGGACTACTTGGTGCCATCATTCTGAGTGGTTTAGTTAGTATTTGGTTTTTATTTTGATATGTTTTGCGCTTAAATATTGTTGAATGATGAGTTACTGGTTTTAATTTCAGTAGTATGCATATATTTGTCTAGCTGATGTGTTTCAGTGTAGGAAACATGAAGCCTTCAATATCTTTCAGCACAAATATAGAAGTGAATATGAACTGAAAACCTGAACCTTATTAATTCCATTATTTAATTATCGTAATTTCTTCAGTCATCCAGAGTTCATATAACAAGAGCTGTACTGGAACAGTTTTTATCTTTTGCAAAATATTTGGATGGCCTCTCACATGGAGCACCTTTATTAAAGCAATTATGTGATCATATCCTTTTCAACCCTGCTATTTGGATACATACTCCCGCAAAGGTCAGTGAACAGTGTGTTGTATAAAGTCCTTATTTAAACTGTTGATTCATCAGTATAAGCACCACCAGTTTTAAAATAATCAAATGGGCTTACAGTGTGGCTCAGTGTAAGTAGCAAAACAACATCCACCCTGATAATTTTATTGAAATATGAAATATAAATTTATTTACAAACACACACCCCTATATAAGAGAGATTATTCTATAATATGTAGTATAAAAATCAGTAGCATATTAGTAACTTGGACTTGTCTTTTTCCCATATAGAAATTTCAAAATTTCAAGACTACTTCTGCATAGTATAGAAAAGTGAAAATCTATAAATTCATTGCCCAAGATACCCTGAAGACTAAAATCCTTTTATTGTCTGAGCTTGTTTAGAAAGGGGCAGGGCTGCACATGACAACCCCACCCCTCATATCCCCATGTGTTACAACTCCACCACTAACCTTTTCCACATTGAAGGTAACATCTGAAGCGAGATTCTTCATGTGTTTGGCTGAGAACACTTAAATTCCTCTTCACAATTGGGAACCCTGACACAGGACTCTCATTTGCTTGGAAGATTATAAGCATGCTCAGCCAGGCTTGCAAATCATCCCCCATCAAGCCTTTCCACTCAATACAGCTCTCTCATTGGACAAGCCAAAGTACACCTCTGATGCAGTGCAGTGTGTCAAACTTTCACATTTCTCACTTAGAAATTCTCAAAATAAGGAAAGAAAGAGCTTCTGTTCGAGCCAGATGTCTTAAGTTTGAAAATGTGAGAAGTATCATGCAAAATAAATAAATACATATGAGGGCTTTGAGGTTTTTTTTAATTGTCAGCATGACTATACCTAAATTAGCAGAATTTTGGCTGGATTTATTAGTGATTTAGGTTTTTTTTTTAATGAAAGCAAGATCTGTGATACTTGCTAGGAAGAAAATACATATATAAACAACCAACCTCTTTCCCTCCCCATTCTGCATTTGTTTTATCTTGTGAATTGCTGCCATGCTTGTGTAATGATTACTTTAGGTTGAGCTACAATCTGCAAAAGGTAACTTTTATCATCAATTATTTTATATATTACACTTCTGAATTTCCCTAATGACTTATGGCCATATAAATAGAAAAATGAAATGAGTTAATACATGATTTATTCACAGTGCAATTAAAATTAGAAATTGAATTTATTTATTCCATGTGTTCTTTTTATAATCTTCAGGTTCAGCTCTCGCTGTATACATACTTGTCTGCTGAATTCATTGGCACTGCTACAATCTACACTACGATACGTAGAGTAGGAACAGTATTACAGTTAATGCACACACTGAAATACTACTACTGGGTGGTTAATCCTGCGGATAGCAGTGGCATTACTCCTAAAGGTTTGGGTAAGCATAATAAACTTAGAAATGGTAAGGGTCTGTAAATAATTGTGTCAATATGTTCATTTACACTGCTAAAATAGTTTTCTTATGAGTTGAACTCTGAAACTTCGTAGTAAGAAGCCTATTTTAAACTGATGTTCTCTTTTTGATTGATTGCATAGGAAGCTTTTAATTAGCAGCACAAGTGCAATTTGAATAAAGGGAGGTTTGGACATTTGTAATATGTGAAGTATTGTTTTGTGACATATGGATTCTACAGCTAATTTAGAGTGCATTAAATTATGAGAAGAAACTAAAACAGCAGGAAAAAGATTTAAGATGCAGATTTTAAATACCAGTACAGTATTATGGTGAATTGGTTGCTAGCAAAAACGAAAGAAGAAGTATCTGAAGAAGTGTGCATGCACACGAAAGCTCATACCAAGAACAAACTCAGTTGGTCTCTAAGGTGCTACTGGAAAGAATTTTCTATTTTGTTTCGACTATGGCAGACCAACACGGCTACCCACCTGTAACTGGTTGCTAGCAAGTTAAAACATTGAAAGGAATCCCCCTTGTTTAACACCACACGTTTTAGATATGCTGTAGTATTATTTTGAAATAATACTACAATGTTAAATTTGTTGAAGATTCCTAAATACTTCTCCTGTGGTCTCTACTCAGTTCTCATCTTTCTTGCACTGTTGCCCCCTTCAGTACAACTGATTATTCTCTCTTGCTTGTCTCCCCCTATGACCATAGGCCTCTGTTCTGCTGTCCTTGGCTGGTTCTCTAATTACTCTTTCATTATTTCCATTGGGGGAAAGTTTTTCTTATATCCAGTTGTATCACTCAGAGATCTTTCCACGCTATCCCATAGTTTTGATTATGTGGTGACTTTCCTTAAATCCTTACTTAAACGCTTGGGTTTTGTCTTCTTATCCTTAGCTTCAGAGCCTTGGTGGGGACGCCCCAATTATTTATTTGCTTTTATATCCTGATGCATTATAGAATCATAGTTTGAAGGAACCTCCAAGCCCTCAGTCAGTTCAGGAATCTTGTAACCACAGCATTCCTGACAGAGTAAATGCCAATGTTTCTTTAAGTACTTCCAGCAAAGGAGGGACAACCAGCTCTCGAAGTGATCTGTTTCCACTTTTGAGCAGTTCTTGCCACTAGGGCATTTCTTCTAATGTTTAGCTAAAATTTGTTGTTCTACAATTTCCAGCCATTGGTTTCAATCCTGCCCGTTAGAGCAACAGAGAAAAAAAAAAGTCCCATCTCTTGCATAGCCACCCTTAGAGTAGTGCTAAGGTGATGTACCCCTGAGAATGTTGGCTATTTTAAAGTTCTATTTTTCAGTTTTAAGTCAGATTTCTGGCAGTTGGGGGGGGGGAGACAGAGCATAAGGAAAACACAAGAAGCTAGTACTTTGATGATGCCTTGTAAAAAAATGAGTGAACAAAGCATGGCAGCATATATGCCTGATTCACGTCACAGTTACAGGTGGGTAGCCGTGTTGGTCTGCCATAGTCGAAACAAAATAGAAAATTCTTTTCAGTAGCACCTTAGAGACCAATTGTGTTTGTTCTTGGTATGAGCTTTCGTGTGCATGCACACTTCTTCAGATACATGTCACAGTAAGCCAAACTATGGCTTCCTGGGACCTCTTGAATGTGCTTTCTCCCAAAGAGGAGCTCTCACCCACTTTGCCGCTCTCTGGTTTTTGGTTTTTTTTAGCTTAGTGTGTCACAGCAGATAAGTCAAGACATAGCCTGTCAGCTGAACCTAGTTAGGCTCTTTCCTCAACCACAAGAACTAGCCTAGGTTTGTTCTTTGTTACAGCTCATGGTTAAGGAGGAGAGGGCTTAACTGTGACCCTGGATTCAGTCAGCTCACTAAGACAAACCTTGGCTTACTTGCTGTGCCATGCCAAGCTAAAAGGACTAGGGAAGAGCAAAGCAGCTTTTATTTTCCAGGGTGCTTGACATTCACACAAAGCCATGCTTTGACATCTGTGGTTTTATCCTTGCGCTCCACATGCCTGGAACTGTCTTCCAAAATGCTGCTTCTCCCTCTTCTTTGAATAATTTCCCATGAAGTATTTTGTTTAATCACTTATTCTCTATCCCCTGCTGAAACTAAGTGTATGCATTTCTGAAGTGGATTTTCCAGTTTACCCACCCCTCACATCACTCTCCTCTCTCTGTTGTCTCCTTTAGGTCAAATTGTAGATTGTAATCCCTTTAGGGCTGCGATGTGTCCTAATGCATGAAGTTTTAAAAAGTGCAAATCAATGGCAGTACATAAAAAATGCTGGTCACTTAAAATTGTTGTGTATGTTACATTTGAGCTGCTCTTTCATGTTTTTCAGAAGGTCCTCGGCCATCACAGAAGGAAATCATATCACTGCGTGCATTCATGCTTTTATTTTTGAAACAGCTGATTTTGAAGGTAACATTTTACAATATTATTGGGCATAGCAAATGACAATAAACATCTGGCGTTAAAACTTTATTGATGATGAAATCTTAAGATTGCTCAAATTATAACAAAGATCAATTAAATCATTTCTGTAGGATCGAGGTGTCAAAGAAGATGAACTACAAAGTATATTAAATTATTTGCTAACAATGCACGAGGTAAGCTTGTAATAGTTAAAAATACAGATCTCTTAACTTGTATTTTGTGTTAACTTCACAGAAATAGTATTTCTCTAATATCTTATGTGTTATTTAGGATGAAAACATACATGATGTGCTTCAGCTGCTAGTGGCATTAATGTCTGAACATCCGGCATCCATGATACCTGCCTTTGATCAACGAAATGGGATACGGTAAAATTAACAACAATAATGATATTTTCTCATTTTCCTTAGAAATGAAATTTGTTATCCTCCATAGTCCAAGTGAAAGAAGTGTGCATGACATACTTTTATTGTAGAAACGTGTGCAAATAAAAGATGCTTCTGTATAAATGTATGGCATGCCAAAGGTTTTCATAGTACTGTAAACTGAACCACTGTGATGGATTTGGATGAGGCTAAGGTGTCCTGCTTGCCAGTGCTGACCCAGTACCATCAGGAAACTCCATAACTGAGGAATGCCCCAATGCACACATTCACACTGCAGCTGGATGAAAGCTGCTGCCTACAATATCCCTGTTGGCAATAGCCAGTGGAAAATTTGTCGATTGGGCTATCGAGGGGGTAAGGTAGGGCTGTGCAAGCAATGAGGTTCATACCTCTTTGCTGCACCAGTTTGGGATCTTGGGTGGCAAATAAATATTTTCTTTTTGCTCTAGCCCAGGGGTCAGAAAACCTTTTCAGCAGGGGGCCAGTCCACTGTCCCTCAGACCTTGTGGGGGCCTGGACTATATTTTGAAAAAAAAATATGAATGAATTTCTATGCCCCACAAACAACCCAGAGATGCATTTTAAATAAAAACACACATTCTACTCATGTAAAAACACCAGGCAGGCCCCACAAATAACCCAGAAATGCATTTTAAATAAAAGGACACATTCTACTCGTAAAAACACGCTGATTCCCAGACCGTCTGTGGGCTGCATTTACAAGGTGATTGGGCCGCATCCGGCCCCCGGGCCTTAGTTTGGGGACCCCTGCTCTACCCACCCAGGTCAACACAAGCAGCAGGGGTTGGTGACTTCACTCTGATCCATTAAGCTCTACCAGTGCTGGCCAGGGGCTTAGATTGCCTCTGTAGTCTTGATTTACTTGTACCTCCCCCAAAAAGGAATTGTTTTTCTGAGTGACTACTTTTGTCTAATTTTATCCTGCAGAGTGATTTATAAATTATTGGCCTCGAAAAGCGAGAGCATCTGGGTGCAGGCACTGAAGGTGCTAGGATATTTTCTCAAACACCTGGGTCATAAGTAAGTGCACTGATTCAATTACTAATATGTTCTTCAGACAACTAAACAAAAGGGTCTGAGATACAAAATTTTCCATTCAAAATTGACATTTTTTTACCCTTAAAAAAGTATAGTTTTGTCATTTATTTTTTCTTCAGCTCTTTTTATTTAATTTATGTATTTTATTCATCTTTCTCACTCTCTAGCAATCTATTTTATCCTGTCAAGAGCCATGTAAGGTAGTAAAATTTGAGAATTTCAAATCCACTGAACTTACACAGTGTGCAACGAGTTTGTCAAATTGAGACTTGCTGAATTCATTTTTGTTTTGGAACAAAAGTATATTTTATATCACAATAGATGCAATGGAAATGTCTTTAAATCAATCTCAAATTAAAACCCCTTGTTCATTTTTGAACAAATTTTGATGGGTACAAATCTTTTTTTCAATAATTTTTTTATTTAAATACAATAATTTGTTATCTCTATTAAACAGATCAACAACAGATTTTTCTCTTGGTAAATTCCATATTTATGTTTTTCTCTAGGCGAAAAGTTGAAATCATGCATACTCACAGTCTGTTCACACTTCTTGGAGAGAGATTGATGTTGCATACGAATACTGTGACCATTACAACTTACAACACTCTTTATGAGGTACACATTACTCTAGTGCTATCAAATTCATTTGTAAATGATTTGGTGTAAAACTGCTGGTCAGAGAAGGAAATGTAACAATCTTGTATTGTAGATTTTGACAGAACAAGTGTGTACACAAGTCGTTCATAAACCACACCCGGAGCCTGACTCTACAGTGAAAATTCAGAATCCAAGTAAGAATATTTTGATATTGAGACATTGTTGTATTTTTTTAAGTCAATCATATCTTACATAGGAACATTTTCATTAATTCCTTTGGATGAATGCTTGATTATAGGCAATTGACAGCCTACAGGTTGTTATCAAACTACTTGAGGAATGCTGTTTCAGAGTTTCCTCTGTCCTAATGGAAAGCTGGAAAGATTCCAGAGTGTATGAATAATGTAAGGATTACTCCTCTGTTGTGTTCTACTCTTTCCTTACTCCTTTAATTCTCGTGTTACTATTTTTTGAACTCCCCCTGCCTTCCAATTTCTTGTCCTCCACCATCACAAGTTGAAAGTTAATAGGAAAGAAATGGTGAAAAGCTTGGGGGAAAAAATTTCCTGTTGTGATCCATCCTTTCCATCCCCTCCTTTCAAAAAGGGGGTGGTGTTCATAATATATTGGGCTCTTGGCGGAAGTGACTGCTGGTTATGACTTTAAAGAAGCTCAGATTTTTAGGATTTTTGAATTAACTGTAGTATGCTAGTTAGAATTTATTTTGGAACAGGTAGCTAAAATGGTAGATGCTCCCTTTCTGTCTTTTTCCATATATCAGTCTATTTATCAGGTTATATATTTTAGGAAACAACCATATTTGCACAGTTTTATAGAAGTTAAAACAATTGGGTCTAATTCAGTGACTTTGTTTCTTAATTATTCAAAAATACAATCCATGCATTTTCTCTTTTAAAGTGATTCTCAAGGTTGTGGCAACTTTATTAAAGAATTCAACTCCAAGTGCAGAACTAATGGAAGTTCGCCGTTTGTTTTTATCAGATATGATAAAACTTTTCAGTAACAGCCGTGAAAATAGGAGGTATGCCAGTAATCTTTATTCTCTTTTATTTGGAAGCTCATCAATGTTATTTTCATCTGGGTGGAGGGGTGTGCAGCTATAGTTGTGTAAATTCAGCTTTATGTAAACTTCTGAAAAAATCCAGAAAGAATAATTACAAATCTCAGCATAATTTCCATGGATATGTAATGTGATGCTGAGAGGCAAACAAAACTTAATTAAAAGAAATACAAGTTGTCATATTTTAGAATGGAATGCTTTGAATGAATATTTTGAATGAAATATTCAGGTTTTCCTTACGTCTGTAACAAATGGAAAAGTTCAAATGCCATGTGATCATATTGTAACTTATTTTATTTTAGATGTTTACTTCAGTGTTCAGTGTGGCAGGACTGGATGTTTTCTCTGGGATATATCAATCCAAAGAACTCTGAAGAACAGAAAATTACTGAGATGGTGTACAACATCTTCCGCATTCTTTTGTACCATGCAATAAAGTATGAGTGGGGAGGATGGAGGGTCTGGGTTGATACTCTTTCCATAGCCCATTCCAAGGTAAGAGTCAGTTTTGGAAGTTCAGTTTAGCTGCTGTCATAGTAGCCAAAATGTCATAGATATAATTTAGTGCCATCTTGTGGATAGTATGAAATATGACCAGTTACCACTGCCTTGGATTATTTTCACTATAGCTCAGCTGCATCTATGCAATTAAACATAGCAATATACAATTAGAGACTTTAACATATCACATAGATCTTCTTGCCATAATTTGGTATCTTAACTCAAAATCCAACATCTTAACCCAGCGTATATGAACACTCACAGAAATGTTGTTAAATAATATTATTATATTACTAGTTAAATAAAGGAGAAATACTGATAATTGAGTATAATACAAAAATCCTCTAAATTGTGGAAAATGGAAATTTTCTTTGCATTATTCAGTAAAAGATTCAATAAAAATATATTTTAAGATACCTTGCTGTTGTCTCCCTTCCTTAGTTCTTATGTAGTGAACCAATTTCACAATTAATGTAGATTCCTAGATTTTACTAATCTTTTCATTGATAGTTGGTATAATCAGTGAGTGCATCATGGCTGCATCCAATGCTCTCATTCCACTGTGGATCAGGTTTGTGGATCAGTTGTTCAGTATAACTCCCCCTTCCTCTTCCCTCCCTTGTAGCTCCCTATGCACTCTCAAAATCTGTCCAGATGGTTCAGGGACCCCCAGGAGGAGATTTGGGGAGTTCAGGAGAAGGTGATAGGAAGGGGAAGTCCCACTGTGCAAGTAGAGCTCAGAGCATAATGTTGGATACAGGCCATTACCTTTGCAGATAGGAAAAGTTTTTCCACTGAGATATAAGGACTACATTACTTATATAAGTTTTATAATTGTTTTCATAAAGATTCTTGATATTATATGTCATTTTATTTAAATCCTAAGTATCTTATCACTTTTTTTCCTCTGCTTACATTTACATTTTTACTTTATCTGTTTTTCTGAGTTCTTGGTGACATTTGCCCCTAATAGTTCCATTTCCCCCTTTTGTTAATAACCTGCTAATGGCCCATACTCTGTTCTGTTTCACTCAAGGAACACAGTGGCTTAGAGGGTGTTCCAACATTTTAAATGTTAGTTAAACGTATAAGTATTGACTTTTCTCCTAAAATTGTAATTAATTTGTTTGTATTAAGGTCACCTATGAAGCTCACAAAGAGTACCTAGCAAAAATGTACGAGGAATATCAAAGACAAGAAGAGGAGAATATAAAGAAGGGGAAAAAGGGGAATGTTAGCACTATCTCAGGCCTTTCATCTCAGACAACAGGAGCAAAAGGTGGAATAGAAATTCGTGAAATTGAAGATCTCTCACAAAGCCAAAGCCCAGAAAGTGAAACGGACTACCCTGTTGGTACAGATACTAGGGATTTACTTATTGCAACAAAAGTATCTGATGATGTGCTTGGAAGCTCAGATAGACCAGGGGGTGGTGTGCATGTAGAAGTTCATGATCTATTAGTTGATATAAAAGCAGAAAAGGTAGAAGCCACAGAAGTAAAGCTGGACGATATGGATTTATCACCAGAGACTTTGGTAACGAGAGAGAATGGTGCCCTTGTGGAAGTAGAATCCTTATTGGACAATGTATATAGTGCTGCAGTTGAAAAACTTCAGAACAATGTTCACGGAAGTGTAGGCATAATTAAGAAAAGTGAAGAGAAGGACAATGGTCCCTTGATAACACTAGCTGATGAGAAAGATGAACCTTCTAACAATACCTCATTTCTTTTTGATAAAATACCCAGCCAAGAGGAGAAATTGCTCCCTGAACTGTCCAGCAATCACATTACTATTGCAAATATGCAAGAGACTCAGATGCACCTTGGTGTGAATGATGACCTTGGACTCCTCGCTCACATGACTGGTAGTGCTGACATAGCATGTAGCTCAAGCATAATAGAAGACAAAGATTTCAAGATTCATACCTCTGTGGATGCAATGGGCACAATTTCTGAGAGAGACCTGGCTTCATCATCCAAAGGATTAGAATATGCAGAAATGGTTGCTACAACTCTTGAGACTGAGTCTTCTAGTGGTAAAACTGTACCAAATGTAGATGCAGGGAGTATTATATCAGATACGGAAAGATCTGATGATGGGAAAGAAGTGGGGAAGGAAATAAGAAAAATCCAAACCACCACTACAACCCAAGTAAGTTTTTTACACATTGGTGTAATGACAATGTTACTATATTATTAAATTTATTAATAAAGTGTGTGTCTATATTTTAGGTATATCAATTATAAAAAAGTAAATGCCTAGATAACCTCACTCAGCAGTTTCATGTAGATACGAATTGGTGTAGAGCATGAGACTGTTAATCTCTGTGTCTTGGGTTTGAGCCCTACATTGGGCAAACGTTTCCTGCCTTTCAGGGGGTTGGACTAGATGACCCTCATGGTCCTTTCTAACTCTACAATTCTAGGAAATAAATGAGTCAAGAACACAGGCTACTAGAATGAAATGAGATGGAACATGCAGACCCCCATAGTGCACATGCCATGGAGAGGAGCAAACCTTCTGGAACTAGCATTGCAAATAGCAGTGAAACTACTGTAACACTCTGCCATGACATCCAAGCAATCAACCAGAGTGTGCTTTGTCTTAAACTTTATATTCCCAGAATTTTACAATTGAAGAAGACTTTATTGACTTTGTTTCACTCTCACTCTGTGGCATTTATTTAAAATAATGCTTTATAAATAAAGCTGTCGCCATATAGCATTGAAAAAAACATTTTTATCTAGACATTACTCAATACTGTTTCACTAAGAAATATACCAAGCATGCTTCCACAGAGAATAGAAAATTTTCTAACTGAAGGATCTATGTCTAGATCAGAAAAACAGTAAACAGTAGCTAGGAATAAACCATGAAGTGAGCACTGTGCAGATAATCATAGAAACTAATTTTGAATCCCTTTGGGAATTAGACTGAAAGGAAGGAGGAATGTGGGGGTTTAGGATAGTTACCCAGTCATAAAAAAGACACTATGCAGAAGATGTTCCAGAAGATGTTCTGGCATGGAAGGCAGGCTGGGTCAGTATTTGTGATCAATATATTGCAGATGTGGGGCTGATGGAAACTAGTTTGCTGAAGACCTCTTGGTGATTTCATGGTAGAAAGTCACATTGGGTCCACCTATTAAAAACAAAACATTGTAGTAGCTGGGTCTCTTAGGTACTACAATGCCTTTTTGCAGACTAGAGAATGGTATGCTGATTTTTCTTACCCTGCCTAATGATTCTCTAAATGACACCAATTTTGACGATAGCCAGTCAGAAATTCAAGATATGCCACCTGGGCACAAATACATTGCACCATTGATTGCAATGGGGTGCTGTTAGGAAGAGCGACACCACTCCTTTCAAACTGAAAATAGTTCAAGTGCACTCTACCCATGCAGTGCTTTTACCCATGACTCCCAGGATTTTCTTTCTTCTGTCTGACATGGAGAATAAATAATAATCTCTTCATTGCAATTCTTTCTCCGATTTGAGACGAGATGCTTTGAGATGGACTTGAATAAAACTTTACAGAATGGATGCATACACAGCAGCCTTTTGGAGGCAGGTGCTCCAGAAGGTGCTTCCAGGGTTGTAGATAGCCATGATATACGCTTTCTGGGCCCAGCATTTGTATGTCTCACCTGAGAGCATATTCACAACTGTTGGGCTTACCTGTGAAAAGTATCTTTCTTTGAGTAAAAAGGTGGTCTCAGGCCTCCCTCTATCTTTGACTGCCTAGTCTAAGTGGCTCTGTTTCCAAGTTGACTTCAGCATCCAGAGAAGTCCTTTTGGTGTTATCTGGTTTTTTTTTTTTTGTTTCTAATCGTTCTTGTGTTGAGTGTGAGTGTTTACAGCTTGGACAGTTGTGGTGGTGCTGGCTGGTTGGGAATAAAATATTCTAATTCAGCTGCATTCCTGCCTGCAAGTGCTAGAGGGAGCTCATGACATGGAAACACATTCTGGAGCACATGCCTCCTCAAGGCCACCTCAGCAAAAGCATATGTGTCCATCATGTAAAGTTTTGTTTAGATCCAACTGAGAGCAGATTTTCATTCGAAGAAAAATACCTTTCACAGGTTAAGCCTGTATTTCTTTTCAGTGCAGAGCTGTGTAGAAACCTTGCCCCTCCCAGCTGTGTTATAGAGGATAAAAGGCTGCTCTTTTGTAATTGCCCTCTTTCATTTTTCCTTGATAGTCTTTCTTCCAGCAAATGTGGGGATATTTTAGTCCTCCAGACGTTTTTGGACTTCAACTCCCAGCATCCCCAACATGGCTAATGGTCAGGGATGGTGGGAGTTTTAGGCTATCAACATCTGTGGGGCCACAGATTCTCTACCCCTGAATTACATGTATATTGCAAGGAATAGTCAGTAGATCTCATTACAATTTTATTACAGAGGTGTGTATGGCTGGAGAGATTTGCATGGTGTGGAGAAAGTGAATAAGGATTCCCCCCGCTCCATCTCTCATAATAAGAGAACCTGTTGGAAGATTCAGGACAGTCAAATGAAATTGCTTCTTCACGCAGCACATAGTTAAGCTATGGAGTTCACTCCGACAGGATGTAGTGATGGCTGCCAACTTGGATGACTTTAAACGATTAAACAAATTCATGGAGGATACTACTACTAGCCACGATGACTGTATTCTACCTCCACTGCCCAAGAGAGCATGCCTCTGTATATCAGTTGCTGGCAGCTGCAGTTTGAGGAGAATGCTATTGCACTCAGGTTCTGCTTACAGGCTTCCCATTGGCATCTGTTTGGTCATAGGATGCTGGACTAGAGGGGCTCTTATATTCTTATGATAAGTAAAAGGAGTTATACTAGTAGCAATATTGTGAGTAATGGTTTCCATTTATTTTGCACATCAAAATCATTTCTTCTTGTAGAAGAAACAATTGCCCTTACATTACATTACTTTCATGAGAAGTTAATCCCATTTTAAAACAGTACTGAGGAGCTGGACTTTGGTTGATTATAAATGAATGTTATTAAATGCAAACTAATTATTTTATTTGTTGCATTTTGACTGTTTACATGTAAAACTTCATATATCCTTATGCTGATGCAGTATCTTATTCCGTCACTTCGGAGGTCATGCTCAGAAGTGTTTTCAGTAGTCTAGCACTGGAAAGTAATTCTGCTAATTAGTTTTTGCTGGCCATTGAATATTTGCCTAGTAATTATCCTTGACAATTCATTCTGTTCCTTTCTTTACCATACAAACTGAATTATGATCTTGAGAATAAAACATTATACAGTGAAGGCTGATATATAATCCAGAAATTTACATTAGCAATATTGAATCAATCAACATCAACAAAATAGCTATTTGAATACCTACAGAATGTGGTTCAAAACCACATAGTTGGAACTATGCTTATTGACTACAAAACACTGATGTGTCAAGGAATGAAAGTGATTCCTGACTGTTAATGATCAAGCAAAATGCTGTGGCAGCTTTTTGGCCATCTCCCAAAACTAGGTCTAATCCATAAAAAACAATAATTTAAAGTATGTGGCTTCATGTGTTCTATTTTAATTGTTTTAATAATACTGCATATTAGGGAATTGTTTGTTATAAAATAAAGACTTTAACAATAGAAGTCATCTAATAGTGAATGGCACTCAGAGCTTTACAGAGTTCTGCCAATCCTGTGTTTATCTGCTTGCAGTTCAAGGAGTTAATTCAGAAACAGAATGTTGACAACTGTCTCTACAGCAGCACGATTCCTTGTCAGTGAATGAAACCTAGGCCATTGCCTTGAGACCTGGAAACAACGCTAGATCACACAGTAGATTTGTTTTACATGCAAGCTGTCTTGACCTTCTTTGCAATACTACAACTTGCAACAACTCCTATAAAAAAACATATTTGTGATTGCCCTGTTCACATTTGTCTACATCAGTGCACACTTAAGAGACAATTGGGACTGCTCGTGAATAGAATAAAATTCATTATGTTGTAATCCCAAGTAAAATTCTACAGTAGGAAAGAAACATAAAATTCTATGTAGGGCGTAAGCTTGGTTTTCTCTTATGGCAGGTGTATGTCTTTCTGTTCCTGCATGCAAGCAGCTACACTTTGTGTACCATTTTCTTTTACTTATTAAATTTCCAACCCACCCTTCCTCCCAGAAAAGCTCAGCATGGCAGACCCCAAAGTGGTAAGACAATAAAATAAAAATATACTTACAGTATCTAAAAACTGTGTAAAACAGTCACTAGTCAACGCCAGCTGGAAACTACCTAGCAATGGCACCACCAACGTGTTCTCCCCTGCTGATTGTAGGGCCCAAGATGGTGGTTACTAGGGAAGGTGCTTTTTTAGGTCCCAAGGTCCCAAGTCATATAAGACTTTGTATGCTACCACTAACAGTTTGAATTGGGCATGTCAGCTCATAGCCAGTGCAGCACATGGTCACATCAGGCTACCCCTTTTCCCAACCTACCGGCCACATTCTGCACTATCTGCAGCCTCTGGGCCGTCCTCAAGGGTGACCTTGCATTACAGTAGACAAGGAGGTTGAACATTTGTGTTGTTCAAGTAGTAAGTACCATTGTTTACATAGTCAAAAATGCAACATGCATCCTCAAGAGGGGAGGTTCAGTAGATTCAGGGTAAACCCCCAAGTTTGCAAAAGTATCAAATATCTTTAGAAGTAACATTGCTGATCGGAGCATATCTGGACGACGTTGTGAAGTTATGGATGCCCCATTTTAAGAAAGCTGTTGACAAACTAGAGGGCAACAGGATAATGAGGGCATTTGGAAACCAAGTTGCACGGAAGTGGTTGAAAGATGTTAAGCCCGGATAATAGAAAATGAAGAGGACACATGATACCTGTACATGTTTTCAAATATCTGAAGGGCTGTCATGTAGAAGATAGTGCAAACATCTGCTAGGAGCACTTTAGCTACAAGATTCCTGCATTGACCAGGCCTTGGACTAGATGCCTTCCAACTCTAGCATTCTGTGATTCCAAAGCAGTGCTGTGGGGCTGGGTGGAATTCACATACCTATTTTCCCAACACAGACAGGATGAAAATAGCTACTGGGTTGGATTTAGATCAAGAAAAAGATCATAGCAGGGAAGAGTCGAACACATTTGCTCTAGCACTACTAGGGGACCCTCCTGGCTGCTTTTAAACCAACCAACCAATCAACACATAATCAGCTCTTGAATAGCTTTCTAGCAAGCTCACATGACATAACCTGTGTGTTTTGTATCAGTTCCTGCCAGGATAATGGTCTTCCACTTAAAGAGTGAGAAAACTTAACTAATGTTTTGTTTACTGCAAAATGTAATTATAATATTTAATAAAGTCAAACTTAGTGCTGATATTTACTTACCTACTTACTTACTTAAAGCATTTTAATGCTGCCTCACAAAATACAAAGAATGTGGCAGGAAGGAGGGAGAAAGCAAACTGGCACTAGTTCTTAGAGACAAAATGCATGCTTTTACCTACAAAGGGCTTCATAGGTGGTATTAGAACAGGACAAAATTGTTTAAGGATGGCTAGAGACTAATTTATACTGCTTTCATTTTTTTATTTAATTATGAAGAAAGATCACATTAAATAAGTGTGTTTTAGTTCCCATGTGTGACCAGTGCCAGAATTTGCATTGAATATTTTAAATATATTTACTGCTTATTTAGGCTGTGCAAGGTCGATCTATTACACAACAGGATAGAGACTTGCGTGTTGATTTGGGATTTCGGGGAATGCCCATGACAGAAGAACAGAGGCGGCAGTTCAGTCCTGGTCCACGAACAACAATGTTTCGTATTCCAGAATTTAAATGGTCCCCAATGCACCAGAGACTACTTACTGATTTGCTTTTTGCTTTAGAAACTGATGTGCATGTTTGGAGAAGGTAAGGAGCCATGGATTATTTTGTATCATTATTTCACTAGTATAACAATAAAACTATCATTGCCTCTTAATTACACTAGGCAGTTAAGCTTACTGCTGTGGAAGCTGTTAATGTATTCCTTTACCTAGCTACTTGAATGAGTAGCATGAGTAGCATGCTTCCTGCCCTTCGTAAAGTAAATTTTCTGTTTGACATTTACTACACACATTCAGCATGGTTAGTAATATAGCTTCAAGAATGTTGGGACTCAAGGTGACATTCCTGGTTCTCCTGATCCTGTGAAGAAGGTTGGCTGAGAGAAAGAGAGTGACTAGCCCCAAGTGCATTTTAAGGTCAAGTGGAGATTTGAGCCATTGTCTCCCAGGTCTTAATCCACTTAATATCCTTCCACCTTACTCCACATTCTTGAAAAGAAGATGTTGTTGTTGTTCAGTCGTTCAGTCGTGTCCGACTCTTCGTGACCCCATGGACCAGAGCACGCCAGGCACGCCAGATGTAGAAGAAGAAGATGTAGAAAATAACTAACTGGGATACAGAGGAGAGAAATACTCTTTTCCCTTAGGCCTTGAAGCATATTAGGTTCCTTGTTAATAGTCCTGTGTAGCAGTTTATAGAAAAGCCAATTTAAGCTACATACACTCTTATATCGTGGTCAGGGAATAAGCTGCATGGAACTTTGTGGGGCTTCCATAAGCTGGAAGAAAGTTTGATTTGTTTTGTTTCTGGTGGTAGGTGTGTCATTAATGTATCATACGTGTTGGAAGACAGGTTATTAAAAAGAAAGTTGGATGGTAGCATTTCAGAACATATTTGCAAGGCTACCTTTTAAAAATAGCTTTCATTGTGATTTATTGCTGTTAATAAAGCTTTATGTTGGTTTTGATCTTTGTATTAGAAATCTATTCTAGAATTCTCCTGACACATTTTCCTCAATTATTTTTTGTAGCCATTCCACAAAGTCTGTCATGGATTTTGTCAATAGCAATGAAAATATTATTTTTGTACATAACACTATCCACCTCATTTCCCAAATGGTAGACAATATTATCATTGCTTGTGGAGGAATTCTACCATTGTTGTCTGCAGCAACATCCCCAACTGTAAGTACAATATTTCCATCTAGTGGGTATGTTGAAAATTGCATGCCAAGAACAATGTCAGATGCTTTGTTTTTGGAAGTTTCCCTTAAAAGAAGAAAATGTGCATTAAAAAAAGTTTAGAAGGTGAATTCTAATCAAACATGTTCTTAACCAATTTATATAGGTGATGCTGTATTAAAGCAATGATTTATTTTTGAAACAGAACAGTTTTCAAACACTCTGGGAAAATTAATAGCCACAATTGCTAGAAAGTTATACCAATAGCTAAACCACTTTTCACCTAGCTTATCCTATTTAGAATCATTATAGAATGACTTCCTCAAATATCTCAATGGAGGTACTAAACATTTCAAGAGAAATATGTCTTTAATTTGGGAGCATATTCCATTTCGGCGTCTTTTAATGACAAAGTATGTAGACCCTGTTGTTGCAGGTGATATATGTGGAATTCTCCTGTTGGATACAGTACAAACAAGCACAGTTCAAATTCCTTGACCACTGTTTCCTTGTGGCAATAACACCTTCTTTAGAATTATTGCTGCAATCTTACATCAAATTTACAAACATAGGCAAGGTTCCAAAGAGACCTATTAGACGTGTACAATGGCTTGCACACATCCAGTGGCTCTTCTCGTCTTCCCTTCATTTTACCCCCAAAACATCACAGTATATTTTAAAGAGTGTCTGAAACTGCCTCATGTTTCAAGGATTCTTTTGAGACCAGGACAGAGAACTAAAAGGAGAGACTTCTGAGCACATAACTCTGGATCTCAGTCACAGCTTTACTTATATTATGCATAAAAGCTTACTTATTTAATAAAATGTACACAGCACTGAATTGTAATGAAATCTCTCAGCTGTTTACAACAATTGTTAAATAAAATATGAATAAATAAGACAGGTCACCCTTCTATAAGCAACAGATTGTGATACAGAATTAAGTTTTGATCAGTGTTTTTTCTCTTGATCTTCCCCTAACTTCCCACTTAGCCCAATGTTCGACATTGGGTCCCCAGATGTTGTTGGACTACAACTCCCATCAGCCCTGACAGATGACTAAGCTGGCCATGTTTGATGGGTGCTGTAGTCCAGCAACATCTGAGCACCCAAGGTTGAAGAACAGGGAAGTGGGAATGGGCCTGTAGAATGGGCCTATAGAATGGGAGATGGCGTTCACATCTTCTGTATTAATCTCCTACTTGAAAAATTACCAGGAGTGGAATGAGGAGCAGGCTGATAATTAACCTGCAGGAAATTGCTTAAATGAATGAATATTAGAAAGAGAGAGAAAAGATAACTCACCAGTAGCCTGGAGTGATGTAGTCCACACTTCCACATGTCTTACTAGCCTCTTGGCATTTCATATGCAGGGGTATCACTTATGGATGCGCTCAGTTCTTGGAACACTTCATAAAAAGAATCTGGTGTTTCCAATAAAGCACAGGTTCTTTTCTGGTCAGTAGAAGAAAGGAATACTCTTGATCTTTAAGCTGCCTTGGCCTATTTTTTATTTGCAGTAAAAATGCAAAGTTTGGTGTAAGATAGATTTCCTAGTTAAAAAACAATGAGACCACAACAATCCTGAATAGACTGTACAAATTGGCAAACAGGAGGAGTTTGTTAAGGTCATACATGACACAATTACAGCATGAATTACAGCACAAATACAGTGTATTGCCTTTAGTTTTTGATAGGAATGAGATAATAGAACAGGTTTCTCTTTGGAAACAGCAACTTAGATACAAAGTGCTACTTTGGGTACAGCTTACAACTTGGAATAGGTGAAAGACATTTGCTGTTCAAACGAAAGTCTCAGATCCCACTACCCCAGTGGGATCTGAGACTTTCGTTTGAACAGCAAATGTCTTTCACCTATTCCAAGTTGTAAGCTGCTTTTGTGCTCCATTTAGCACGCAAAACTGCTATTTGGATCGGGGCTTTTGGAATTTGATTTAAAATGTAGAAATGTTCTAGTATTCACACAGCCGCTATTTTGTTAATGCATGTTAGATAACCATGTTGCTTTCTCAGCCGAATGACTGACAAAGCACACTTCACAGTACTGCAGCTGATCTGTGAATACTCTTTGGGAATTGATTCATGGCATGGAGCAAAGATGGTACCATTCAGCAGTTGCTTAGAATTATTTTGCAGCTCAGGATGGTGAATGTAAATATAAAACCCTAAAAATTACCAGCAGATCACAAGATCCTTGCATCTGGCAAATGTTTAGGTTTCAAAATGTCTTAGAGGCACCACGCGCTTCATTTTACTTTGATGGAGGGGTTGCCTTTGAAGGTAGGGAGTGGGTAGCGCTGTGGTCTAAACTACTGAGCCTCTCTGGCTTGCTTATCAGAAGGTTGGCGGTTCGAATCCTTGTGACGGAGTGAGCTCCCATTGTTCTGTCCCAGCTCCTGCCAACCTAGCAGTTCGAAAGTGCACGTAGATAAATAGGTACCGGTGCAGCAGGAAGGTACACGGCATTTCTGTGTGCTCTGGCTTCCGTCACAGTGTTCTGTTGTGCCAGAAGTAGTTTAGTCATGCTGGCCACATGACCCGGAAAGCTGTCTGCAGACAAACGCTAGCTTCCTCAGCCTGAAAGCAAGATGAGCGCCACAACCCCATAGATGCCTTTGACTGGACTTAACTGTCCAGGGGTCTTTGTCTTTACCTTTACCTATACCTGTCTTTGAAGAATTTAAAGTTTACAAATAGCAAGCCAGGCTTTTCCCCCATTTTGGTAATTTTGACTTCTCGCTTTTACTAAGAAAAACATATTTATACTTAGTATATTTATTCTTTGTTCATCTATTTGTGTATATTGAACTGCATAGGTCAAATGATACTAATTTTAAGTTTGAACTTTAGAGCTTGTTTTCAAGAGGTTGCTTTTAAAAATTAAAACATTCAAATTGTAAAGTAAAATACATGATTTTAGAGTATTAGTTTCTATTTTGCATTGTATTTTTAATTTGATTGTAACATTTCTTTTTCTTTTTGTTGTGATCTGTTGTCTGCTTTGTCTGTTGCATGTCCAGGGTTCTAAGGTTAGTATTACTGCTACAAGTTTCAGTTCATAGCTTTTAGAATTTATGTTCTTTCTTATGCATTTTTCAGTTATCCAGCCTTCGATAGAATGAAGTAAATAATATCTGCATTATGAAATTGTTCATAACACTGTAAATATTTATCTTGAGTTGGAGATGCCATCTTCACAACTTATCACAGGGCACCACATGCAATACTTTGATTCAGATGCATCAAAATGTGGGAGGACATACCATCCACTTTGTATTATTGTGCTTTCACCTACATGATCTGTGTTTAGTGGGTTCCCATGTGTGTAGTGGATGAAGGAACTTAATAAACATGCTATTGTTTCAGGTAAATACTCATTCAAGATTAGTTTTACTGCAGGCCTAATTTTTATTGGATAAATATCAATGAAAGACCTAAACAAATTGACTCGTTATTTTTTAAGTGTTATTTATGCTTGGATGGTTAGCACTTCCATAGTAAAAGATCTGTTTCGAGTATTTATATTGTTTCATGAAATAGGCAACATTAGCATAGAGTAGACCTTAAAAGGGGGGAGGACAAAGTGTTATCTCCTCCCCAAAGGATCTATTTTTGCAGGAAAAAGTTTGGAGGGTACAAAATTTTGTGCTGCGTAGAAGGAAGATATTCTCATCACAAACATGGCCTGTCCAAAGCTATGTATCCACAGTCCAGCTCAATTTGTGGATTTGGGATCATATAAATAAATAGAATTAATTCACACAGGCCTTATCTTTATGTATTGAGGTGGTTTTTTTTTAGTGTATTTATATTCTGGTTTTCTCCCAAGTTGGATTCAAGGTAGCTTACAACATTTTAAAACAACTTTATAAAATGCAAGTCAAACCTTGGTTCTCGAATAGCTCCATTGCTTAACATTTCAGCTCTCAAATGCCAAAAACCTGGAAGTAAGCGTTCCAGTTTTTGAATATTTTTCGTAAATCAAACGGCTTCTGAAGCACGTTTCTCCCCCCCCCATTTAAATGGCTGACAGCCCTTTGAATTTCGGTTTTTGAACGTTTTGGAAGTTGAGGGATCTTCCGGAATGGATTACGCTCAAAAACTGAGGTTCTGCTGCAGTAAAAATAAGCTTGTCAAAAGCAACGGAGGCTGTGGGGCAAGCGGGCGAAGAAGAGAAACTTTGGGTGGGTGCTTGATCTGGCACCTGGATCAAGTTTATATGTTAAATAGCATGGGGAACAAGATGGAAACCTGAGGGACCCCGCGTGTCAATGACTATGGTGTTGAACAGGAATTCCCCAGCATCACTTTCTGAACTCGTCCCTCCAAGTGCAACTGGAGCCACTGTAAAGCAGTGGCCCCAGGTCTCATCTCACAGGTGGTGCAGAAGGACACCACAAAGACTTGGGAGGAATCATAAGCCTTGCAGGACTACCAAAAAATTGAAGAAACCCATAAGTGGAGGGGGAAACCGAAAACAATCTATTCAGAACTGAGAATCCCAGTGAACATTAAATGTTGACTGATTGATAGGGGAGGGGAAGTGGAAATCTCAGGAGCACCAGCAAGTAATAGAATGCAAGAAGAAAAGTAACAGAAAGCCCCAAATGGCTGAAAAACTCAATTTCCCAGGATCCTACTGTGCAAGGGGCCTGGGCGGGGCAGGAAGGGAGCTAGCTCCCTTATCTCCCTCCCGATCTCCTGCAATCAGCTGTTGAGCGGGTTCCTTTCAACACTCTCTTTCCCTCTTGTTAGCCTTTAGCTCTTTCTAAAACAGAAAAAGCAGGATCTGCCTTTCCCCCCTGGGCAATTTGGCTCCAGGGACTATGCATTCGCTCCATAAGACGCACAGACATTTCCCCTTACTTTTTAGGAGGAAAAAAGTGCGTCTTATGGAGCGAAAAATACGGTAATTGTTCTGGGTGTAGAGTGGCATTATTAATAATGTTTTTCTGGGATAGCTGCAACATAACAGTTGGCACTATACCACTTTTGGAAGTGATCCTGTGACTTTGTGGACATGGAAAAGGATGGATTTTCCACTTAAAGTCTTGTAAACAGGATTTAGTTCCAAGATTGCCCTTGGATTGCTAAATAATTTAATTGTAACTTTTGTGTATATAGGGACGTGGGTGGCGCTGTGGGTTAAACTACAGAGCCTAGGGCTTGCTGATCAGAAGGTCGGCGGTTTGAATCCCCGCGACAGGGTGAGCTCCCATTGCTCAGTCCCTGCTCCTGCCAACCTAGCAGTTCGAAAGCACAAAGTGCAAGTAGATAAATAGGTACCGCTCTGTCGGGAAGGTAAACGGTGTTTCCGTGCTCTGCTCTGGTTCTCCAGAAGCGGCTTAGTCATGCTGGCCACATGATCTGGAAGCTGTACGCCGGCTCCCTCAGCCAATAAAGCAAGATGAGCGCCGCAACCCCAGAGTCATCCGCGACTGGGCCTAATGGTCAGGGGTCCCTTTACCTTCACCTTTTGTGTATACATGCTCTCATAGGAACAATCTGACAAGTCATTGCATGAAATAAATGTGTGTATGTATGCATGTATGCAATAAATATACTTTATTTGTGTGTGCGGGGTGTGTGTGTGTGATTTCACCCCCAGAGGCACTCTCCATTGTCTCTCAAGACAGATGGATGCCAACAACAACATATGTTTAATTTTATAGGGCTAACAAATAGGACACCCTGCAGTAAATCACACTTGGTCAAAAATAATAATCTAAAATTCCAATATGTATTGGAATAGTTTTTATTGTTTTATCACTTGTCTGCTGCCATGGGCTCATTTGGAAGGAAGGGATATAAATTTAATAAATAAACAAACAAAATATTAGACTGTATAATCAGTTGTGACTTTACTCACCTCATGACGGTGTCTTGGCAATCATATTTGTTTCTTCTCATACTCCAAGAATAAATTTAATTATGCTTTGTGTCCACTTTTCAAAGAATGCTTTCCCAAGTGTACCTCAAAGATACAACAAGATTATATTTTGCGTGGGCTATGTATCTTCTCTTAGTTCCCCAATGATGCAGGAAGATATAGCAACCCTATGAGTCCTCCTTGTCCTGTGCTTCTGTTTCTTAATATGGACAATTTACAGATAGACAAAATTGAGAACTCTTTCTGCATTGTCTCACACACTCATATTACCATAGTGCTTTGGCTCATATGAGTAGCATTAGTTTACTTACCAGTATAGGAACTTTGTATTACCTAATATGGCATGCAAATGTGAATCCATCTCTTCTCATGCCCATTTCTATACTGTTTGCGTTCAGTTTAATCAGAGATTGTTTTGGTATATTTCATGCGTTCAAATGTGTGATAGATTTAGGAGTCTAATGTCATGATTTTCTTTTAAAGACTGAATTGGAGAACATTGAAGTAACTCAGGGTATGTCAGCAGAGACAGCAGTGACCTTCCTCAGCCGCCTGATGGCTATGGTTGATGTACTAGTATTTGCCAGCTCGCTAAATTTTAGCGAAATTGAAGCTGAAAAAAACATGTCTTCTGGAGGCTTAATGCGACAGTGCCTAAGGCTTGGTAAGTTTGCATGGAACAGCTCAGTGCATTAAATAATTACTTACAGATCAACGAAATGAGGCTACAGTAAAAAAGAAAAAAAGAAAAAAGCCAAAGCTGACCTGCTTTTGATTCTTCGGGTTCCAAAAATCTAGAAGTCAGTTTAGTTGAGAATATCTGCTTATTCTCTTCAACACCACCATTAATTTTTATTATGCCAATTAGCAGATTTCTTGAACATATGTTCATTTGCTCTGTAGAACTGTTCATAGCTTCTACCTTTTAAAAATCACTGTATTTTGTTGTGTTTGAAGAAAATTGCATCCAGCCCAGGTTAAGACAAGTATTTCTCTACATAGCAGAACTGTTCAAACTATAGCAAGAGTGCTTTATGTTATTGTACATAGTATTCTTAAAAGTTGAACATTTTTCACATATACTAAAAAGGCTAACATGATTGCTGTAGAAGGAAGATAATGTTTTTACATGCTGTGAGACATAAAAAGTGGAACTTGTTAGTTTGAAGGAGCCTTGGTTATGGTGCATGACAAACATACTGGCATGCTAATGGATTCCTCATTCTATTCCTCTGTTGATGACTATATTTAGCTCACAATTCTCCTTACAATGTTTTATTTGGACTCCTTCCCATATAAACAATCAAGATTAAAATTACAATCCTCTTCTGACTATCTCTTCTGTCAGCTTCATGCATGCTTATATGAAATTGCCTAATACTGTTAGGTCAGTGGTAACCCTAGACAACGTCGTGTATTCTAGCTGTGGGCCTCTCCAAAACAGAGATGATTTCAAGCCCTGCAGCTTCTCTCTTTTTCACTAATAATTGCAGCAACTTCAGACCTTCTGCATGCATTGTATATGCTCCAGCACTAAACCATGTCTTCTCATCTATAGGCAATCACTTGATAGTCTTCTATCATTTTATCTCTGTGCTTTCTGCCATGCATTCCTTATGCCTCAAATGGCATAGTTCTCTATTTGCCAGGCACCCTCCTTCTTCAGGATAGCCTTATCAGGACTACCCTAGCTTCACTTTGTATGCTGCTCCTCTTTCATCTGACCCTCCTCAATCAATTCAGATATTAGTCCTGAACCACTTTCACATCTCCATCAATTACAAATTGCAAAAGCATAAGGAGGGTTCATTGAAATGTGTTATCTACTATGCTGTGTATACTGTTGCTGCTCATTTAGTGTTCAACAGTAGTATCTTATCTGAATAAAATTAAATACACATGATTAAGAGATGAGTATATTTAACTCTTTCTCAGTTTTAGCATTAGTGCATATAGATGCTGTTGTAAAATCCAGCATTTATGTCATAATAGGGTAACATATTATGGCAGATCTCAGGCACTAGGACACAATATTCTTCCATTATTGCTTTAAGAATTTCATTAAGATTGATATTCCAATGCTATTTCTTAAACCTTTTTAGTTTGCTGTGTTGCTGTGCGAAACTGTTTGGAATGCCGACAGAGACAGAGAGAAAGAGTAAATAAATCTTCACTAATCAGCAGTAAAACTCAGGAGAATCTTCAGGGTATAAGTGCAACTACTACCGCTAAGGTAAACTATTAAAATAATAGATACCATTGCATAAAATGAATGAATTGGAAATAATTACAATGTGTCATATAATATTTTAAACTGGTTATGATGATTTGTCACTTTGGTAAAACAGAAGTTACTCTCTTCTATAAATCCAGAGGGGGCAGTCTTTACAACAGAAAAGCACTTCTTCCTGGTCAGGAGAGAAGAGCAGTCTTCTGATTTTCCCTGGGAAAAGTTCTGCTTAGCCTTCTTACCATGGCTGTTCTGAACTATTATATGGGCCTAGTTTTTTTTCTCTTGGAGTCTGTAAGCAGGATATTAGTGGAGATGTTAAAGTGGCAGAGAAAGTTAAAGATCATATATTGACTTTTCTTCAGGTGGATGCCACTGTTCTCTGTAGTCTCTACTTATATTGGTGAAATTTTTTTGTTTGATTAAGCAGATTTCGTTTGAGTAACCTTATACTCAAGCAGGTGAATCACTTAAATAGTGGAGCTTTGAGAAGTGTACCTGGTATGTAAGTGAGGCATTTTAAAGTTAGTTTTTTTACATTAATGGTCCCTTTCTGTGTTTTAGATAACTTCATAAAGCTTAAAATACCATATTTTATCTTTGAAACAAGATGATACATACTAAGACACACACACGTAGGAACAGCTGAGTATTTTGAGCCTGAACCTTTCTGAAACTATATAACTATTGTGTGTTTAGACTCCACTGGAAAATGTTCCTGGTAACCTATCACCTATTAAAGATCCCGATAGACTTCTTCAAGATGTAGATATTAATCGTCTGCGAGCAGTTGTATTTCGTGATGTGGTGAGTACTATCATTGGCAGCTTTTCTTAAAGGATTTCTTGCCTGTGTAATGTCCATTGGAGAGAAACGAAACAAGGGTACATGTAAATCTATATGCTATGCATCCTTTTTTCTTAAAATAGTAATTATGCATGTATATGTGCAACATCTTTCTTTCATAAATTATTTTTATACTGGGAGCTGTTATCTAATCCCCTAAGTAAAGATGACTTCATCCACTTTTTGAAATTTAACATCCTTGGTGACTCGATCAGATTTAGCAAGATCAAGAACCTTGCATGGACAGGTTATTTTTGGAATTGTAAGAGACTCTTTTATCTTAAAACAGTACTTTATTCAGTAAAAGGTATTCCCTTGAATTGTTAAACTATACCATGGAGCTGATTTAAAGTTTAAAACTTAAGCTGAGCTAAAAGTTGCACCTTGAAAATTTTGGGCTTAAAATTACATATTGAGGATGGGGAAAGGATCAGAGGAAAATAGTTCGGAAAGGTTTTTTTTGCAGGCAGGGGCTCACTGCTTTGAAGCAAAACAAAATAAAAAAAATAAAATAAAAATCCTTCCAGTAGCACCTGAGAGACCAACTTTGAAGCAGTTCCACTCTCTTTTTAATTTGCTGCTACAAGCACTGGCGGAGCTCCTCTTGGTGGCCACCATGACATAGTGTTGTTCTGAGAGGATATTGTTGGAGGGGAAAAGGGTGGCAAGCAGCTTCCGAGATGGGCTCAGCTGCCACTTGCCTAAACCCTCACTGGTAACTGATAAGCTAGTGAATTGCCCACTCCCAATTTCCAAAACAGCTCTTCCAAATTTGCAGCTTGTGAATTGGGGTCATTTTTAATCAGGCCTAAAACAAAACCTCCATTAGAAACTACTGTAGAAACCACATTTATGTATACACGCTTCCTGTTGAGATGTGTATGTCTCTATTTCTTTATTATGAATGCCTGTTGGGATATATCTTTATATATCTGTATATCCAGCCACAAATTCCCAGTGAGATGAAAATGTGAAATCTTCCTTAGGCAATTAGTTCTTTGTAGCTGCAACAGCTCATGGGGGCTGAGCACTTTTGCCCCCTCCTATTTTTTTTTGAGATAGGGTCACCCCCCCATGTCCCCCAAAATCGGGGTGGAGTAGAGCAAGTGCGGAACCAAGCGTGGCACTGCTTCATTGGACTTCTCCTCCTCCTCCTCCTCCTCCTGCTATGGAGGGGAAGGAGAGTCGACGCAGCCTCATGGCAGTGGCAGGAGAAGTAAGAGCCACCGGCCTCTGAAGTCACATTGTCACTGAATTCAGTTCTGCCCCAGGCTCCTCCCAACATCCTGACATCGTGCCAGACCCCCAATTTCCCTTGCAAGCTAATGCCTCTGGTTCTTTGGCAGTACAGTTTTCAGTCTAGAAACATTGGTTAAGTGTGACAGGGCATGTTGAGTATTTTTATCATGTATTTTAATTGTATTCTATGGTTTTTCTGCAGGATGATAGCAAACAGGCTCAGTTTTTAGCTTTGGCTGTTGTTTACTTCATTTCTGTGTTGATGGTCTCCAAGTATCGGGACATACTCGAACCTCAACGAGAAACTGCAAGGTCTGGAATCCAGGCAGGTAGAAATATCAGGCAGGAAATAAATTCACCAACAAGTACAGGTACCACTGTTTTCCTGTTTATGTTGCATAATTTTTTAGACAATGGATACTTGACTATAGAAAAAAAAGTTCAAATGATACCTGGTCTTTCTGACTGGTCTTGTTTTCTTTAAGTTGTTTTGAGAATATTTCTGCTTTCTCGGCCTGGTTTGTCATTCCTATCATTGGTTGGCCATTGTCTTGGACTATAGGAGACAGGCTGTCAGAAGTTCTATTATCTTCTGATATGGTACCTCTCTGTAGTATACATGTAATCAATTGCTCCTCTGCAATGGAGCTAGAGACAATTTTTTTAAAAAATGTTAATTTAATTTATATTTAACTTGTCATGTGGTTTTAATTAAGCTCACAAGTGATGTGATTTTTCTCGGTTTCCTCCTCTCTTTGTGCCACACTAGTGGCTGGGTATTTTTGCATGAAAGGCACCATAGCTCAGCAGTGCAGAAGATCAATTCCTGGCTCACCACTCCAAAAAAGAAAAAAAGGATAGTGTAGCAGGCTATGGGAAGGACCCCTACCTAAAACCAGGAGAGTTTCTGCCTGTTCGGCTAGACAATACTGGACTGGGTGGACAGATAATCCCACCTGATATAAGGCAGTTTATGTGCACTGATGATTAATGTGAGACTTACCCATCCCTTTTTACCAGTGATGGAAAATTGGAGTGCATCAGTGCATTTATGTTGAATGGATTTTTAAAGGAAGACCAACATTTGATGGCAGTGGTGTCCGACTTTGCATAGCAAAGTTCTTAAATTTAATTCAGTACCAGCTCAAAAAAGCTTTTTAAAGAAGTGAAGTATCTTCATGGTCCTCTGTCTTCTGTGGTAGTCTGTGCCCTATAAGTTGAGATTGGGTCAAACCATCCTAGGAGTGACTTTCAGTTTTTTGGAGGAGAAATAGTGTGTATGTATCTATATCTACATAGCTGTCTACAGTTTCTACCATCCATCCATCTATCTATCAATCATCTATCTATCAACTATTCACTACATATAAGGTTTGCTTTAACTTTTATTTGTTTACTTTTATGCATTCATTTTTTCAGTTTTGCATAACTTCAAAAGAGAATCCTCTTCAGAGTGCATGTCTTGCAAAATATTCAGTATATATATGTCATAATTTTTTTTAAATTAATCTTTTAAAAGTAAGGCCAATACAGGTGCATACTTAGTTTCTCTGTGGTCTAAAATGCTTCTTAAAAGTTATTTATTGCTTTGGCCACTCCTGGGAATCCTGCTTTTTATGGTTGAGTAGACAAGCCTTTGAAATCTTATATCTAATAGTTAGCTTTTATTCCTGTTTAGCTCCTTAGGTATTTTAAGTTCCTCATTTTAACACATTTATTTTGCACAGACAAAATTAGTAGTTAACATGGTTATCAATTTGCCAAGTTAAACTAATGCTTCATCTGGATTTTTATCAGTTGAAGAAGCTGTCAGGAGTTTTTGATTGAGATTGTTTCGGCATCACATACCATATTAATCTGAGAACTATGGGCCATATTCAGTTACTCAGTTCCATAAGCAGGACACAGAGCAAGACCTTCCACTAGTTCAGCACAGCCTTCTTCCCTTTCCTACTCCCCACATGCCCTCTGTGCCTCCCCCAAATTTGCTTTGCAGTGTTGCGAGAACCCCCAGCAGAACATACAGGGAAATTGTTCCATAGGTGTAAGGTCCTTGGATGGTTGCTCATGAGTAACCAGGCAAAACTCCAGCCGTTCCTTTAGTAGTTTTATTGTACATACTATGTACAGTGCAGAACTTAAAAGTTCATATCAACCATCTGCAGAATCCAGGAGTGGCCCCTTCCGGTTCTGACCCCAACATAAGAGTTTCGGTATACGAAATCTCCGCCTCCCCTCTTTTCATTTCACCCCTCTGCGTACTTGGGGCGATGGAAATAGCGTGTCTCCCTCCTCACCCACTGAGCGAGAAGAGTGCAGGGTCTCTCCAACATCCCCAGAGCCTCAGCTCTCCAGCTCCTGAGCTGCCTGGCCCTCCCCACTGGATACCTCGCTGCTCCCTATGCTGGACGAGGAGGTACTACTGGTCAGGTGGAGCTGAGGCTCTCTGTAGCATCCCGAGAGCCCTTCCACCACCCTGCACTGAGCCGGGGACAGTTCCCTGACATCCGGGCTTGAATGCATGTGCTGATGGAGTGATCTCCTTAGCACTACATTGAATCCCACCCCATGTTTTTTAAGTTCCACTGCATTGCTTCATGGTTGTGCCATATGTATCCATATGCTTTCTTCTTCCAATTGAAAGTTGTTTAGAACTCAGTATTACACACATGCGCGCACACACACATATAAACCTGTTCCTGTATATTTATTTTCGGGTGTATTTTTTGGCTTACTAATCCTTGATACTGCAAGACCTTGCATTTTACAGTAAAATTAATAACTGATATTCATATAAAACCAAATTTGATGTTGTTACCTTTATTCAAAGCAAACCCATGTTATTAACTGTTATAGGTTAGTTTACTGTGTACTATAAAATATTCCTGCATTAAACCATTTTGGTATAAACATGTTCTGAGGTGTACATCCTAATTTTTAGGGTTCTTCCCTGTTTCTAGAAATATTCTAATAGTTCTAGTAAATTTCTTTGATCCACACAAATTTATTTTTTAATAAAAGATTAGGGGGGGGCATGGTTCACTTGTGTTAGATGACACACACATGTTGTAGGAGACACCATTCTAGAAAATATATTCCCTCGTGTGTGACGAAGAAGAAAGAATGCCTAAAATGGTGTCATGCCACCTACAGTATTTGTATTTGAAACTTGTATTTTGAAAAATCCAAACACTTTAATTTATTATGATATTTTAATTGATTGATCTGACCAATTAATCAACTAAATAATGTGGCCATGCTGATTTTGTGTTTATATTTTGTATGTTTCCCTATTTGTGTATTATGCCGTGATGCTGGAGTAGGAAACTGCTGGTTTCACTATTCCGGCCATGCCTGTCTTGTCTATGTATACCTGTCTTTTCTATAAATGTTGTTTTTATGATGCGTTATTTAAAGGTATGTTCTTTTCCTATCTCTTGATTTCTCTCTGAGAAACATGTTGTTAGTGCCATGTTTGCATGTTTCAGTGAGATAGGACTTGTGTCATGGATCCACATTGGACCAAGCCACAGGCGATAAGCAGCTGGCTCACAATTGACTCCATGATTTTCTCCACAGTTGTGGTCATACCATCTATCCCACACCCAAGTTTGAACCATGGATTCCTTGCCAAGTTAATTCCTGAGCAGAGCTTTACTCACTCATTTTACAAAGGTAATATTAACACAACCTCCTAACTTGTTTGCGTGTACTTGTTTCATTTCATGTAATTCAAAATCTAACTATAACATAGCTGTTTGATAAATAAGAATACGCTTTGGGTTACACACAGATAAAATTTCCTGCAAGGATACAATGAAAATCCTCTGCCCAGCTATGTCTAGATTTTGAGGTACCTTGTTAATGGAGAGAGTTGCTGTAGATGATAAAAGTATAATTCTGTACAATGATATATACAAGGCACAAGGTATTTTCATTAAATTCCGTTTCTTCTTATTTAGCAATATGTTTTAAACCTTTGAAAAATAATACTAAAAAAGATAAGGAAGATATCTAACACCATATTCTTGAAGTAGTATGTTTTAGTATTGTTTAGCTGTGCATTTATTTCAGTCTTTAATATAGACATTTTTATTTTGGATTATAGCATCCAGTTGTATTAATCCCAATGAGGAGGACAGTGCGACCAGAGATAGCAGTAAGAGCTAAACTTCTGATATCACCAGGGGGAGCAGACACACACACACACACACACAAACATAAATGTGCACACAACGCATCTTTCTCTTTTACAGCAGGAAAGGATATTATTCACAGCTTTCTTCTTCTGTATATCAGAGTATATTTAGCTTCCACCACCTGATCAGGTAGCATGGTGCACCTATGTAACAGCATAGTTCTCCCCTTTGAACATGTACAATGCTTAGTGCATTTTAGTTGTTAATTATTATTATTAATAATAATAATAATATGTGTATATCACCCTTCATCCAAAGATCACGGGGCGGTTCACAAAAAAAAGAACACAAAATAATGCTAAAACAAAAACAAACCTTAAGCTCTGCAATATACCAGGGAACCAAGCAGACTCCAGGAAGTGGGAGAGGGCACCCAGGGGAAATTGTTTCAACAGCCTGAGCCATTCTGATATTCCAGAGTTTGGCCAGGGCTTTGACTATAGAACCAGTTCTATCAGCTGGAAAATCCCCCAGAGCCGTCTGGAAACTCACTGGATCCATTAGCCTCTGAAGGTGGAGCATTTTAATAGGTTCCCTGCCACTGCAGAGAGGGGAAAGGTGCTGAAAACCTAAATCTCAACAGGAAGTGATCTGACCATGACAAGGGAAAAGGCCTGCAAGGCAGAGAGCAGGTACTACAAGATGGTTTACTTTTTTCATTTAAGAGGCTCTCTGCAGTCAACTGAAAAGCAGGGGCGGAGGAAGGTGGGGGCGATAGGAGTGCACCGCCCCCATTGGCGTGATCCAGGGGGGGTTCCATCGTGGCTGCTCCCTGCCCCCGTAGGCTGTGCGCCCCAACCCCAGAATGCGTGCCATGCCCCTCCCCCGCCTGCTCCCCGTCCCCGGTGCTGGAGAATGAAGCCCCGCCACTGCTGAAAAGCCCCAGTTTAAACCTTTCAAGAAGCTAAACTCAAAAAATAAACAGTGCGAAAGAGATGACAAATCAGTACAATAAATTATTACTCCTGCCTGCAAAGGCTTATATTGACTCTGTATCAGACATGATAACAGAAAGGGTCAAAGACTAAGATGAAATGAAGTTGACCCACAAGCTAGAAAGCAGTAGCAGCTCTCTGCACCTATGCAAGAGAAAGAAATACTCATTCATAGAGGGAAATCAGGCTTCAATATATATCTAGTAGCAAGGGGGAAAGGAAAGGGAGAGGTGTTTGGGTAAGAACTTTTGTGTGATTGAGTCTTCTAAACAGAAGCTTTACTGACAAAGGTGTTTAGCATGGGAATGCTTCAACACAATTAGTTGTTGCAGACTATCTAGGCTACCAGTAGCTCTGATCAGTCTGTTTAAGAGACCCTTCAACCAACTAAAGACCCAGTCTCACTTAAAATCAGAAAGTGTTCCTGTCTTCAATGTTCAACATTCTATCTAGAAGGTTCTGGAGGTCCTGCAAGTAGACCAAGTCCAGTCACAGGAAGTACTGTTCACTTTTTAAAAGTTGGATACCATTTCAGGAACTTCTAGAAGCTTGTGCTTTTATTTTAAAAAGAATTGGCCAATAAGTTACATTTCAGGTCATTAATTCATTTTGGTAGACAAGCTTATGGATAGTCTCCAATTATTAAGATGATAGTGTTTCAATTAGATCCCAACAGGCAAATATTGCCATAGATATGTGAGTTACAGGTGGGTAGCTGTGTTGGTCTGCCATAGTCGAAACAAAATAGAAAATTATTTCCAGTAGCACCTTAGAGACCAACTGAGTTTGTTCTTGGTATAAGCTTGCACACGAAAGCTCATACCAAGAACAAACTCAGTTGGTCTCTAAGGTGCTACTGGAAAGAATTTTCTATAGATATGTGAGGCACTCTAGATTGATAGCTATGTGAAATTGCATTGCCTGAGAAATGGTGTAGTTCAGTGCTGAATCAAATATTTTACATGCAGAAGGACATAGCTTCAATCCCTTAATCCCTTTATCCTTTCAGATAAAAGGGGCTCAGGTAGCTGGGAAAGACATAAGTCAGAGACATTAGAAAGTGGTTGATGGACAGAATACGAAGATATTGGCAGACCAGTAGTTTGATCTGCTGTAAAGCAGTTCCTTATTTTAATAAATTTGTTTCCCTTCCCTGTAATCTGTTTTGGATATTGACAAATAAGGTTTTCCAGCAAAAAGTCTACAAGTGGGGTATGTGAAGGACCCTAATCTGGTGGGATCACAATTAAAACATTTGCAAATCACCATCTTGTATATGATTTAGAGACCTAGATAGAAAGTATTTTCCTTTTTCCGTAGCAGTGTGTGTGCAGAAAATTTCATGTGTGTGGTTAGGAAAAAAGATAGTGAAAAATAACTGTTCCAAGAGGCCATCCAATAGAATGTCTGCTGGTCTTCTAAATATTTGGGGCTGTAAACACTGAAGTGAGCAGCTTGAATTGGGTGCAGAAACATGCATGCAACTGCTTTAGAACAGGAGTTATATGAGTTCTAAAGGCAACTCCAGCCAGTTGCCTTTGAACCAGTTTCTGAGTCATTTTCAAGAATAGCCCCACATAGAGCACATTTAAATAATCCAATCTGGAAGTTACCAGAGCATGGAGTACTGTGGCCAAATCATCTCTGCCCAAAGGGTGGCGTAACTGACAATAGTCTGAAGTGCCTTTGTAATGCTTTCCTCCTATCTCTGTAAGAATGACCCCACTAAATGAAAACTTCAGAAGTGAAGATATGATCACTTCTGACCAAGAAGACCGTAGCAGTTGTTGGAAATTAACTATATTTAGTTAAACAGCCACGACACTGTAGATTCTTTCTCTGCTCCTGAATACACTTCAATAATTATTGAAGAAATAAAAAAAATAGTGCTTGCAAAAAGCTCTGTACAGCATTTCCCAAGCTTATCACAATCGCCTGGTTATTGAGTGTTTCGGAAACACTGCACAAAGGACTTTGCATCCACTATTAGTTGGCAAAGCATTGCCCCATATGTGATGTGAAATGTAAGCCAGATGAGTGGGACTTGCCTGAAACAGGTCTGTGGGCCAAATGGAGGTCCAGATTTGCCCTTGGACCAGAGGTTAAATAACAATCTGATGGATTCACCTACCTTCCCAGGATACAAAAACAAGAAGAAGATTAACAGAAGGAATGTTTCCAAATTGACAGCATCTATTTACAATATCCCAAGTATGGTTAAGAGATTTTTTGGAGACCAGGGTTGCAGTACTTCATCCGTATGAAACAATAAAGTTTTGGATCTAAGTTAGCTAATGCAGTGTTTCACAAAGTTGGGTTCCCCCATTATTAAAAATTGTGGGACTTGGTAGACCACTTAAGTTTTTGCTTTGCTTTGTTCTCTGTTGTAGAACAAATACTTGGTTCACCTTTGGATTAGATATGAAGAAAAATACAATAACATGTTCCTGCATCCTCATCAAAACCAGTGCCATATTATCAAAATCACAGGCCCTAGACTGAGGGCCAAGTTGAGATAATCTTGACAGTTCCACATTCTATCCATGTACCTTATGAATAGAGCATACAGACAGCTAGTGGTCCATGTAGAACAATTTGAGGACATCTGACCTAATGGATTACTACTAAGTGTAAGCAGCTACTTTACATAATGAATTAAGTAGTGTGTAGAATCTTAGATTAGATGGCTGATCATGGATAATCAAAGTCAGTAAAGGCTGGTCTTGCTGCTTTTGGGAATTGTTCTTTCTTAAATGAGGGCAGCTTTCCATTACCCTTAATGGAGACAGCAGTTAGATTCCTTTTAAAAGCATTTGTATCAATAAATATCCCAAGTAGTGAACAAGAACCCAAGAATAAAACATGTCAAACCACCAAATATATTGCAAAATTAAGGACAAATCTCAAGCATAAAAAGTACATAAACAGAAGCAAAATAATTTATACCATTGATTTGCAGCAGATTTGCTACATATCTAGCTGCACATATTGGCATTGTTTTATCTCCCATGCTGTGATTTTACGATGTGGTTACTGTATAAGTGCAGATATTCTTGGACGACTCATCATTTTTCAGCAGTGCCAATCTGACTTCTTGGCTGCTTTGGGGTCAGAAATTACTTTAGCAGCCTTGCTGGACATGGTATGCCTAGGAATTAATCTAGAAGATTTGACCCCATTGATCTTCATGGACTTCTTAGTGGCTTTCCACACGGTAACCTGCCAACTCCTGCTACTTCTGCTGCAGTATTTGGTAGGAATACGAAGGACAGCACTTGTTAAAATCTTTTTTGATAGATCCTTACAAGAGTTGTTAGTTTCATTGGCAGAAAAATGCTTTGCATCTGGATTTTCTAATTATCAGTCCCTGACTACCACTGGATTAACCATTATTCTTGCATGGGTAAAAGCTAAGGATTCAGTCAATAAGGTTTATTGTTGCTAAATTAGGAATTTGCACTGCTTCCAGAACGAGTCTCTGTGCTATTTAATTTCATTTTAACCTAGCTGAATGTAACTTTAATAGCCAATGCTCCACTTGCTACTACAACTTTAATTTTATTTACCTGAAAGTTAGTCCAATTAGACACACTGGAACTTTCTTCTAGAAAAAAAATATGTTTAGGATTGGCCTGCTGGAGTGCCAGTGGTGGTCCTTCTGTGATGGTATGACCTTAACAGCAGAAGTGTGAGTCAGGCTAATTCCCTGTTCTAGTCATAAAACTAAAAGTAATGTACTATCAAAACCCTCATTAAATGTTTGCCATCATCATTCTTCTATTGTTGTATTGTCATTGTGAATGTTCTGGTGAATTTGACATTAATTTCACTTAGAACTTGTTTTTGTGTGTGATGATTGCAGTAAACTCATCCTTGTAATCTTGCACTCCCATCTTTTGGTCAATGCTCATAACTCCTTAATAAATTTTATAGAAGATTCTGAGGAAAGCTTTAATTAAAAATGTATTTTAAGTGACTAAAGTATAAAAGTTTGAAATTGCTATGCAGTTGCTATTGAAACCTACTTTACTATTTTTGCTTGCTAAGGAATAGGGATGTATATCTTACTACTCACCCCCAAAACAGTGATGCCTTGCATGCATTCCAGTTGGGGCTTAGAAAGCCTTAAACTTTATTTATTTGATTTGAGTACTCAGAGCAATTTTTGAGTGAGCTCACAAAGGAACCTTCACTATTGCTTCTGCCTTTTCCTGCTCAAGGCCTAAATGCTTGCTTTGGGCCAGAGGGAGGAGGAAGGCACTATCGTGTCCTACAAGCGCATATCTTCCTAGCAGACTGAACTACCTCTATTAGAAACATGCTACAAATATCATTTACACCTGGGATAAAACTCTTGGATGGACTTTTTATTCAGTAGGCTTGAGAAAAACCCTTCAAGGATCCTCTCCTTCCAGCAGGAAAAGACAATCTTGTTGTGGCCTAGAGGATGCTTACCACCTCCTGCCAGTGATTAAGATAATTTCTGGTCACTGGGATAGAGAAAATGGGAGGCAGCTCATAGGATCAAGGTGAACATGGCCCTGCTTGAAGCAGCCTGGGAATAGGGCTGTGCTCATCTTAATTCTGTTTGCAAGCATTCAAGCTGGGATATGATCCTGTCTTCTGCTGGCTTAGATTTTCTGGGGAAGCCAGATTGATGTTGGGGCACTTGTTGATAGGTCACATCCTGAAGAGCAGGAACAAGGCAAGCTGGTAGTCTAGTCAAGTCTTCTATTGTAGTCCTACCCAACAGTCCAGTAATCCAGTTGAATCCAGTGGTCAGTGCTGCCGGATTCCAACTAGAGTGGCAGAGTGAATGACAGTTTGTCGTAGAAAGCTCAAAGAAGCCAGGGCTGTCTAGGACTTGGGAAGAGCTGTCCGTTCTTTTGGGGGCCCTATTCTGTAATTGCTGGTTCCCATAGCAATGATGTGGTGAGCGATGAATTGGACAGGTGTTATCTGAGCTTGAGGAGTCCAATAAGGCCACATTCTTTGGACTAGGGGGAATGGCTTTCCAGATGATAGCTCTACCCCATCCGAGTCTACCACTGAGCCAGACCAGGGATTGGAGCCTGCTTTTATTTTCTTTCATACAGAGAGATGGTAAGCTTCCAGCTTGGGGTAAAATACCTATGTGTTGAATAAATCATTGAAATTATAGCTTCATATCAACTCTTTTGAATTTATTCGTGTAGGCAAAAATAGATAAGCATGCTTCAAAAAATCTCAGCAAATCAAGGCATGCTAAGAAAAGCACATAGCAAGCTATCTCATATTGAATCAGAACCTTAGTCCATTGATCTCAATAATTCCCACACTGACTGGCAGGGTGTCTCCAGGGTTTCAAGCAGGCATCCCCAACCCTACCTGCAGATGCCGGGTATTGAAAATGGTATCCTCTGCATGCAAAGCAGATGCTCTAGCACTGAGCCACAGCCCTTCCCCAAAAGGATGAGGTCATCTCAGAAACCAATTTACTTAACTAACTTCATTATTTTTTTGCTTTGGTGTAATAAATGAACTCTGCAATTACAGTGAAAAATGGTAGGACAGAGGCATCTGGCACCCAACTGTTTTCTTCCAGACAAGGTTAAAATTACCAGGTTTAGCATTTCTCCTTCCTTTGTCTACTGCTTTGTCTTAATGCTACAGTAAGCTGATGAGGATTGTTGAAAGCTTTGACAGCAGGTTTATAAATTATAACCTAAACAGATGTAATTGGTTATCATTTTTGCTGCTGCCCCTCTTTAGTTTTCCTTCTACCTAAGTAGGTGTAAAAAGTCAACTTTGTGATAAAACTCAAAGATCAGAGGCACGTGGTTTTATGAAGTAGAGAAAATTGTTTAATGCTGAAATCTTAACAGAAAGGGGGGGAAAGGTTATTTCTGAAATAAAAAATATGGTTGCTCTGGCATCCTTAGGAAGGTGAGAGGAGTGCCTGTGTGTGGCATGAGTACCTCTTCTGTTATGTGATTGTTTAGTCTGCTCAGGTGTTGCCTGTTAGCACTCATGCAGAGGTTCCAGTCTCTGCGGCAGCATACACCATTGCTTCACTACAACAGGATAAAGGCTTGGAAAGACGGAGTTGCTATGTTCCATATCCTTTGACTTCTGAAGAAGATCAGAATTGGCTGGGGAATGGGGGATGAGTGAATTTTAAAGGGTCAAAACATAGTAGCAAGTCCCTTTCTCCCTTTCCACAGCTGTTTGAGGCTGCTTGAAAAGTACACAGGTGAAATATCCCATGCAATTACCTTACCTATATTGTGTTGCCAGAGATCTCCCCTTAAATCATTTTGAGAGAACTCTGTTGGAGTTATGAAGGTTAGTTGTTTAATTGGTTGTACTCCAATTTGCTTAATTTGAGTTTTCTCTCCCTCTCCCTCTCCCTTTCTTCTTCTTTTTAATGCAAATATTTCTTTTTAATGCAAATATTTATTTATAGGCCTTTGCAACAATGTAGTGTTATGATAGAGCAACTTTCCATAACTTTTTCCTAAGCTTGACTGGGGATTTCTGATATTTTGAAAAATTGACGACATAAAACAATTGTTCTTAGTAGGATCAAATATGATGTTGTACAGTGGTTAAAGAGTGTGATGTGAAACCCTTATTGTGAATTTCACTTCAGCAATGCACCTTCTAGTTGGCCATCAGCAAGCTGCTTTTATCTTGAGCGCAGTCTCCTGTCTACAGCATGAAGATGATAATAGTTATTATTTAAAAAAATGTAAATGGAGGTTGTTTATATATTACAATTGGGCTGTAAGTATTGCACTGAGGAATGGGAAAAACTGGGCTCAACTACTCATTCAGCCACAAATCTTACTGGTTGATTTTGATCCAGGTAAAATATCTTAGCCTCACAGGGTTGTTGTGAGGATGAGGAGAAACACCATGCATGCCACACTGAGCTCTTTGGAGGAAGGGAGGATAGAAATTCAGTGCATTAAGCTGAAATGTTAGCTACTGAATATGTTTGTCAGTTTCGGGAAATAGGGCACTTTGATTATGTTTGATTTTAAGCATTCTTAAAACTAAATGTTTTAAAATCTAACCTTAAAATCTAATTTAAAACTAAATGTTGTAAAATCAAATAAGTAATATTTACATGTTTGATATTTAGCTCTTGGTTTACATATAATCTAGTTAGCGAACTATTTGGTTCATAATTTAGACTGCAATCCTGCCTTCAGTTATGTACCATGCTCATATCTTTGATTTCCTTGTGCAGCTGTGGGTAGGATGGCAGGAAGCCATTTGGAATGTTTAGTATTCTTGAATCAGGGCAGAATCTATATTTTTCACTTAATTATGTAAAAAAAAAATAGTTTGTCTTTTACCATATGCTCAAAAAATGAAAATATAACAGTAGAGAATGATATTATGCCTAAGATCTGGAATTCCTGTTTCTGGAATGCTATAAATCATTTCATTCACACACACACACACACACACACCCACCCTTGGGAAATTGTTCAGTGGCTTCTTTTTGAAAAAGGAAGCAAGTACAAGAGGTCAGAATTGTGTGTGCCAGGTAGGTGGCCTATCCTAAAACCCCATAACTACCTTGCTGCTCTCAAGTGTGGTGGAGGACAGTAACCTGTTGCTAGTGTAAAATGAAGAATTAACTCTTGTTCCAGTCAGCTTGTCTATGCAGGATTGTGGCACACAATGCTGTCTTTTACCTGAGGCACCAAAATGTCTTAGGCTGGCTCTGGAGTTCAGTTTCGTAACAGGTTCATCACAGTGTGCCTCTTAGGTGTGTCTCTTCCAGCATACCTAGAGTTTTGTCCACTATTGATAAAAGATTATTGATACAGGAATGCTAATTTTCAAGCTTAATTTTTTAAAAAATAATTTTGTTTTGCAGAGACTCCTGCTGTATTTCCAGATAACATAAAAGAAAAAGAAACTCCGACGCCCATTGAAGATATTCAGCTGGAAAGCTCCATTCCTCATACTGATTCTGGAATTGGAGAGGAGCAAATGCCCAGTATCTTGAATGGGACAGACTTAGAAACAAGCACAGGTCCTGATGCTATGAGTGAACTATTGTCTACTTTGTCTTCTGAGGTGAAGAAATCTCAGGAAAGTTTAACAGAAAGCCCCAGTGAAATTCTGAAACCTGCATCCTCAATATCAAGTATCAGCCAAAGCAAGGGCATCAATGTCAAGGAAATATTAAAAAGTCTGGTGGCAGCCCCTGTTGAAATTGCAGAATGTGGGCCTGATCCTATTCCGTACCCCGATCCTGCACTAAAGAGAGAAGCTCAGCCTATTCTCCCAATGCAGTATCACTCCTTTGACAGGTATATGGCATGATTGATTCACTTATTATGATATATTAATATTGGCACTTGAACGTTTATATTGTCTGTAATATGTTGATAAAAACTGCAGTGAAAATACAGCTGGTTTACATCTATGTGCACTGCCTTTCTATAAACAGTCCCTATTGTTTATGGGAAAGGTATCTGGATTGAATTGTGTCTTTTAACAGCTATGTCTAATTAGTAGTCAATGAACATATCTACTTTATAAAGCTATAACTTTCCTCAACATACAACAAAGCTTTTCATCTTGAAATACAGAAGTGAAAGAAAAGAGCCAAAAAATACTAAGGCAAATTACCCAGTCTTCACAGTGTCAGCCACTTAATTTTTTTATAGTTGGCTTTGAGACCGATATGTATTTGCATCAGGCAGTCATTCAATCAGAACCTTATTCACTGGACCCTTACCACTTCACATGCGTTTGTTGCTAACCGTTGTTGTAACGAGAAGGGGAGAGGGTGTGATTAAAACAGCATCTCCCAGAGTGGCTGGGGAAAGACAGTCATTTGGGTGGGGTACAAAATTAGTAATATTATTATCATTTATAAACTTGAGGAAGTGTACAGGAAACTTCAAACACTTGTAGTGCACTTAGAGTGAATTCATTATGCATATTGATCTGTATTTGCAAAGTTCATTTCTGTAGTTCTTACTGTGTATGGTATTGCCCAGTTCACACATCTTGCTAAACCATAGTGGGTAACCTCTAATGTGGTCTACCATCCCCTGTTCAACAAACCAGGACTGAGCACATGGTTTCATAAACTTGTTTGACTCAGTTAACCAGAAATAGAATAAACCAGAATGTCCCTAATTTTGTCCTAATGGTAAAGTGCAGTTTCCTCAAAACTGAAAGTGGAAGCTTTCAATCTACACATGTGTGATAGAGGAAATGAGGTTTGCTCACTACAGTTAGTTCCTACAGTGCTAAAAAAGGGGGGTTTGACATGACCATCTGTGTTGGTTTAATAAGAAATATGCTAAACTTATTTTTCCAAAACTATGCATGCAGCTACTGGCCACGGGCTTCTTCAAGCCCTTTTATATCACTAGAGAGTCTTAACAATCTCATTATTAGCATTCTAAACCTCTATCTCTGCAGGATTGTGGTGGTTCTTGCAAATTTTCAAATCACCACAGGGATTATTATTTTTTTTAGAGCATTAAAGTATCTAAATGCCAGGTGTTTTTCCCTCCAGTTGCTTAGTTTAATAATAATCTGTTTAAAAAATCTTTTAATGTCCAAAATCACACAGAAATTAAGTGCTCATAATCATACAGAAGTTACAACAAAAGGAATATGTTGAATAAACAGAAGTGGTAGAATCTTAACAGTGCTGTCCTATGAAACATTATGAACATTATGAACATTATAATTCATTTTAAAGTATGCAGAATTGGAAATGTAAAAGCAGAGAAACATGTTTCAGCGTATCTTACGGAATAGGTCTTCTGTGTAGTTAATGTATTCAGCAGTTCAAGTACTATCGAATGTAAATGATGAGGTGATATTGATGAAAGGAGGGATTGAGGTCTCGGGGGGCGCTGATGACGGATTGAACAGAAGCGCCCTTGCACTGCACGTAACTCAAGTCTGTCGTCTTCACTACTCAAAGCCATAATGGAAGGTGGCAGTCTGAAATGAGTTGCCACGGCAAAGAGTATTATTTTTGAAATGCTTTCACACAAATCACTAGGCCCTGCATACAACTTAGTTTCATGCTTTAATGTCATCAGGAGGCACAAATTGGTGTGTCTAATTGTTTGCCACCTGCCAGCAAAATGAGCTGCCAGCTAGCCAGACGGGTTTGATTGTCCGTCAGCTATTCAATAGATTGAGAGTGACAACATCAAAAATTTCACTTCAAACTCTGAAGCTTTGAGCAGCTTTTCAGAGACCTCTTCCCCACAAGTGCTTCTGGACAACTGCATTTTTCAATCAGTTTCAATATATTGTTGCCTTCTGCCTCATCTGTCTTAAGGTAGTTGTAATTACATTATGAGCTATATAAACAGATTTCTCTAGTCCTGGAGTCTGGACTCATCTTAAAATCACATCAAAATAATGTGTAGACCATATTTGTAGAAGCACAAGTTGCTCTAGACTTACAACTGTTCTAGAGTAAGCATAATGAATTCTCTTTTTATATTTTTCTCTACATTACTAACAAATATGCATACACTACATATTGTCACAGTTACTAATTTTTTTAAAAAAAAACTTAGTGAGTTTGCATACTTTTGTAAACCAAGAAATCTTTAACAAAAAAATATGTTTTAAAAAAAAACTTCATTTTTTTTTTAGTCTTCCACAGAGAAGAGGTCTGGTATATTACTCAACATTGGCTATGTCTGGCTTGAAAGCATTCTGTTGTTAAAGTAATCTTTTTTTTTTTTTTTTTTTAAATAGAGACTGCAGATGTAAAAATATACTTGTAGATCATGATCTAAAAGTATGTACACCAGTGTGTTGTTTTTTTTCCATAAACCCAGCACCAACAATTTCCAAACGGCTTTTTAAACTTAAATGAATTTAAGAAGCAGGTTGCCTAAAAGAGAACATAGCAACAATGAGCACGTGTTATTTGGAAGCAGTTTCCCTTCCACCCATTTTCCCACTAAACCTCCAAAGTGTTGTTTAAACTACAGGGACTTATTAACAGGAGAAGCAAGGGGATAAACTGTTCATGGTGTGCATTTTAGTCTCTAGATTCTATAACTGTCTTTTGGGGGGGGGAGATGTTCATTCACAATTTAACTGGGAACTTCATGTAACTTTCACACATCTAATGTAAAAGCTAACTGCATTCAGAGTACTTTAAAAATACACTAATTCTGAACATATTTGTGTTCTATTCAAGCTTTTCATTGCTCAAAGTACTAAATCTTTTGTTCTACATATATTCGTGATCACATCTGTAATGGGTAAACATATGAACTGTTTGCCTTGGTCATTTAGCAATAGCATTTTTAACTCTAAAGTATTCACTAGCCTGCCTGAACATCTAAATAGGGTCTTTGGATTGTGGCCTTTGTGTGTTCAGGCCCTTGAAAGTATCATTTGCTCTAAAAGTGTGTTTTTTGTTGTATCTAAAAAAATTAAACGACTCAGTTTAAATACTACTTCTAATCTTAAATTTCTCTTTGCTGTATTTTGATTGTTATTTTAAACTTTGAAACTGAAACATGCACAGTAGGATGTTCTGCCTCTTGCACAAATTCTTGTATTTTTTTTTAGCTTTATGTTATACTGCACAGTTGTCTTGAAACCTTTTATTTTGACACTGATTTATATTTGCAACAAATGTTTACTCTAATACAGATCATCTAGTTCTCTTATTAGCTAGTAAAAATGAATCATCACTTGTGCGTGTGTGTTGTGTGATATTGAATATATTAAGATCGATGATGTGTCCTTACGGGAAAAGGGGTTGAGTCAGAAATTCTAGCAACTATACCAGGGAGGGGTGACCTCTGGCCCAGGGTCCGAATGCAGCCCTCCAGAGTCCTCTATCTAGTCCTTGGGACTTTCCCTAGGTTACATCCTCTTCATGGGCCACATGCCTCATGCTCCATGGCCACCTCAAATGCTTTTTCCTGGCTGGAATTTCTTTGAACTTTGATAATGTCTCTTATTTGCCTAGTTGGAGGATAGATAGCTATGGATTTGGGTGGTTGGGTAGAGACCTCTGGTATGTGTGTGACTGGAATGTAACCTACTGTACACATCCATTGCTTTGTCTACTATTACTCCCAGAAAGTTGCCACAAGAGAATATATCCCTTAGGCTGAAAAGCATTCCCCACCCTTGCTCTATAACAGGGCAGTCCAACTTTCTAACAGGGCAGTCCAACTTCATGAATACGAAATCCAACATGAGCTCCAACTTAATTATGCCAAGACCAAAATAATGGTCTTTGCTGCTCGACCGAAACTCCATTCGTGGTCGATTAATGGTATTCCCCTAGAGCAGGTTAGCTGCTTCAAATACCTGGGCCATGTAGTACGATCAAACAGGTCTTTCTTGGCACACAGAGAATACATAGCCACAAATGCATCTAAAGCAGCCTTGCTGATTAGATCCTTGTATGCCAAGAAACAGGCACAAACAGTGGAAGTTGCCCTGAGACTCTTCCAAATGAAAGTCCTTCCACTACTACTGGTGGGCATTGCTTTGGGTTCACGTAGAGATTTTGAAAGATTGGAATCTATCCAGTCGCAATTCCTTAGGGCCATTCTCAGGATCCCCCCTTCCGTTGCGGGTGCGGTCATGAGACTAGAGACCGGCTGCCAAGCCTTTAGGTATGTGGCCCTGAAGGCAAAATTATGGCTATGGCTCAAGTTATGCTTTAGACCGGTGGGTTTGGCCCCCCTGATACTGAAGGATAATTTTAAATCACCATGGGAAGGGGAGGTGGTGGAGGAAGTGCAGAAGTGCGGACTGTCCTCCCTTTATATAGAGTCCATGACTTATAGACATGCTAAAGCGGTGATCGCTCAGAGATTGGGGGATATCGCCAGACACGAGGACATAGCCCGCGTGAAACCTGGGATGTTTCTGGGGGAGCAGGTGTATCGGGCTGCACCAGCCCGTTACCTGGCAGATATCCACTATGTGGAATATCGCAGACTTCTCACTGCGGCCAGACTGAACGTTCTTGATTCGGCGGTTTTGAGGGGAAGATTTAGAGGAGTTCCATATGATCAGAGAACGTGCCATTGTGCTTTAGGAGAGGTAGAATCCACAGAACACATTCTACTGAGTTGTCCCTTTTATAACGATTTAAGGCAGTATCTCATAGCCCCATATTTATCCCAGTTTAGCTCTCGATTAAGAGAAAGGCAGGTAGCATATCTGCTGAATAAGCCCACTGGGAAAATAGCCTTATCTGTGGCTAAATTCCTCTTCCTGGCGCTCAAGTGTCGGAAGCGCAAAATCGAATGTCTCGATGTGGGTTATCTGTATGAGGTTTACTAGTGCTGTCCTATTTTTAATTGTGTATCCCTCTGATGTTTTTAGTTCTATAATTTTGTATTGAGAAATGTTTTTCTTCTTTCTGACTATCGGTCGAATAAAGGATTTGTACTTGTACTTTCTATACCAAGTGGCCCACGAGAGTACTTTGACACAGAACCTCCTGGCCAGACACTGCATTGTGGGGCGAGGAGCACGGCCAAAATTTGAAAAAACCCTCCAGCCTTCACACTGCTTTCCCAAAGCTGGGGAAGCTCTAACGTGACTTTGGGAAGGAGGCCAGAGAAGTCTAGGACCCCATCAGGGGACCTCAAAAGCCCAGTGCCTTGCTTACCAAGCTTTGTAAAAGCGATGTGAGGACTGGAGGGGGCACCAAATATTGTTGAGGGCCGCCAAAAAAGGCCTTGGGGACCGCATGTGACCCTTGGGCCGTGTGTTCGACTTCTCTGTTCTAGAACATAAACATTAATTGGCGCTTTTCCACAAAGGGGATTGAGGGGGGGGGTACAGTTGTCACAGTAACCTTTTCTGATTTTGTGTTTACTTCTTCCTCTGCAGGAGTGTTGTAGTGCCAGTGAAAAAACCTCCTCCTGGAAGCCTAGCTGTGACCACAGTTGGAACTGCCACAGCTGGAGGTGGACTCCCACCCAGTAGTACACCTAATATATTTGCTGCTACAGGAGCTACACCAAAAAGTATGATTAATACAACAGGTATTGTCCTTAGATATTTTTGTGAATCTTGTCTTTTTCTTTCTGCTTGTTTTTGTTGGTATAATTTGGGTATCCTTTTGTGTTTGAAGTACTTCTGTAGTAAGTGCCTCCAAGCACTCTCACTCTCTAACCCTGCTCAGGCACAAGATTATCCCCAGCTGAACCATTTTGATAAGCAAACATACTGCATTTTATATTGGATCCATCTAATCTCGCAAAATTTTCTACACAATTTAGTCAATTGTAGAAAAAGGACAAAAATAGTGTGGCTCACTGGAAACATTTAATTGTATTATAGCGTGTCGGTTGCCTGCAAATTTCTCTAAGAAGCCTCAGAGTCCTTGACTTTTTATTGATTTAGTGTAAGTCGTCTTATGCTTGAATCTACCTGAGTAGGCATTCATTAAAAAAAATGGGGGAGTTAATTGCTGCCATTTTTCTCATTTCCCATTTGAAATATTTACTGGAATAACTATTCTGAAAATGTTGTTGTATGGGCTTTTCAGATGTTTAATAACATAATTGTTAATCAAGGGCCCTGTACACTTATTTCAATATAACTGTGGATGATTGCTTGCTCTATGCTAGCTGCATTTGGGTAAATTATATCCTTTTCCTTCATGTCTTTTCATTTACCCTGTATGTATTATATGTCAGTTGCAAACATATGCCAACAATAATGTCCATAGTAATTTTAGCCTGTTCTAGGCAGCTTTTCTCAGTACATCCAGATGCTGCCCAGCTTATAATATTTCCTAGGGGGGTTTCTTTCAACCAGCACATAGCACTGAACAATTTACTGCAGAGTGAAGATTTCACTTTAGTCATTTAGGATGCAGTTCTAGTCACACTTTCCTGGTAGCAAGTCGTGTTGCTGTTGATTACAGCAGAATTTAAATTGCGTAAACATGCAAAGGATTGTACTGTTTGAGGCATTTTCTGTTCCCAAATTCCCCTTTTCTGCTTAAAGTAGTTTTGTATGACACTGAAAATGTTTTGTAGGGTTGTTGTTGTTTTTAAAGAGAAATCAGATTGTATTGCTGATTTAGAGTAGTGAATTGTCATGTGGGGATGACAATAGTTTAGACCTGGATTTTTAATTTTAGTATTTAAATCATGATGAATGTTTAAACAACAGGAATCGGTTTGGAAAAAAGTATTTGAAGGTGAATATTTTTGAGCCATGTGTGTAACCCTTTCCTATCATTTGGATTGTAGACTTTTGTAAATTAAGTTCTCTTTACTAGCCCCTCCTCAGTACAATAATTTGATATTGAGTCCCCCTTCCCCCATGGCAGTCGTTACATTGTTATGGGAGGAATTTGAAATAGTCTAAATATATATAGCAGGATGTTAACCTCATGATGTGAAAGGGAATAGATTTAATCTAATTAAAAAATTTTTTTAGTACTTTCTGGTTGAGTACATTCAGATGGATCCAGACTTTAATCCCACTGAATTTTTGACTAGTTTAAGAGCCATTGATTTCAGTGTGACTAAAGCATGATTAATGTAGGATAGTTCCCAGCTCCTTACATTGGGGAAAGCTTTTCTGCTTAATTTTTGTCTCGTGAGCTATTTGTAAAAAAATTAAGTCAATTGTTCCTTAGTTACGATGTTCAGAAAATATGTTTATTTACTGTGAAGTTGATGCATTGTTTTTCAGACTGAATGTACTCTGTTTTGGGGATAGGTGCAGTGGATTCAGGATCGTCATCGTCATCGTCGTCCTCTAGTTTTGTGAATGGTGCTACCAGTAAGAACCTACCTGCTGTTCAGACAGTTGCACCAATGCCAGAGGATTCAGCTGAAAACATGAGGTATAGTTTATAAATTATTCTAGGAGGTGGACTGATTGGCAGTTTCTACTGGACCACCTAGAACCTGCTCGATACAAGGATTCTTGAACAGAGTTTTGGACTAGGTAGATCTTTGTTTCATCCAGCTAAATGTCCTATATGCCCTTAAGTAGAAATATAGACTCACAATCAAGATAGAACAGTTATACATTTACCAGTTGAGAACCTTTGATTTGCATTTTTTTTTAATTTGCCATTTTAAAGGACATTGAACTCTTAACATTATAAAATAAAAAGTTAGACCATGCATAACAGAAACCAGCCTACTCCTTTTTCTCAGTCAACTAGATTTGCCTTCATATATTTTCATGGAAAACTGTTATATAAATTTAGAAATAAATAAGGTTAAAATGAAACGTATAAAATATTCTGTGGAAATTGGGAGTTTTTGTTTGTGCTTATCAGTGCAAAGGAAGTGACTAGCAAATTCCAGTTTAGCCAAATCTTCTCCATAATGTCTTGGAGACAAAAAATAATAATAGGTGGAAATAAAGTAGGTTAATATTATCTTCAAATGTAAGCTGTTTGTCATAAATACCAATTATTATTGAGAGCAGGACAAGAGGCAATGGACTTAGGTCACAGGAGGGTTAAATATTTATGATAATCTTCCTGATAATTGAAAATGGATCGTGTTGCCTAGAAAAAAATATAAATGGGTAATTGTAATCGGAGATTGGGTAAACATTTTTCAATATAGAGAATCCTGCCTTGGTGTACAGAGGGCTGGACTACATGACCCTTTCTTAGGAGCTCTGTAACTGTATCATAGATTGCACTGTATCATAGAAAAGAATGTATTTTCCCCCTTCCCAATAAATCCTAACTGGCTGATTTCAGAGGGATTTTAGTGCAAATGTTATAAAGAGATTAATATATTTTGAACCTTTTTTAGGTTCACTGAATGTGGGAAAAGGGTTACTGCAGGCCAGATGGCCAGCTTCCATTGAAATATAATACAGTGTATAAAACTATGTTTGTTACAAGCTGCTCTTGTGTGTCTTGATAGCCAATCAAATTTTATAAAGCCTATCCATCTTAGTCAAATAACTGTAAAAAAATTATGGACGGATTATGTGCCTACTTTTCTCCTTGCTCACTGATCAATCTAGAAAAAAAGTCCTTATTAGAAAGTCAAAGATTGTGTTACAGGCTTTTTGATAGTCCATTTGGAATGTCATCTTCTGGCTGGCTCTCTTGGATATTAAAATAGCTATATTGCTTAGGGAATAGTCTATTGATTCCCACTTTGTGATTGTTGAACTGTATTTATTTAAGCATTAATTTCAGAAGTGTGTTTCCTCTGTGATTAAAAATGCTAATAAGTAGAAGTTTTCCCTATGGTTTCTTACATTTTCTTCTATTTCACCATTCAAAATGTCATTGGATTTTACATAAAACATGGTTTTCCATAAGTATATATTAAGACAACCTTATTTTTTAAAAATTTCTTCCTATGGCCTCTATACTGCACAGTTGCATTTAGTTTAAATAGCAAAATAATCAGTTTCTAACTCTCAATTGCTAAGCCCCCTTTCTTTGTCTCCAGATACAGGTAGGTAGCCGTGTTGGTCTACCATAGTCAAAGCAAAATAAAATAAAAAATTCCTTCCAGTAGCACCTTAGAGACCAACTAAGTTTGTTCTTGGTATGAGCTTTCGTGCGCATTGCTTTTGTGAGCATGTTACAATGAAAACAAAATGCTTCTTTAGGAGGATAAAATTCCAGTAATGGCCAGTTATATATATATGCTTTTAATTTGTTCCCAAGAGAAAATTTCCAATAATCACAAAGAATACAAGCTTTATATCTCTTTACTCAGTTGGATATCCTATGAAGGGCCGGCCTAGGACATTTTGCCACTTGAAGCAAAACAGAAAATGGGGCCGCCCCCACCTCTTTCTCCTCCACCGTCTCCTCTGCCTCCTCTGTTGTTGAGGCAGCGAACAGTGTGCTCCTGGGGGCAGATCTGCCTCCAGCCTACGCCATGAGGCAACTGCCTCTCTGAGGCTAATTGGTGGGCTGGCTCTGATTCCATAAATATCTTTCCATGTGTTTTTATAACAACTGAGTGAGCATTATTGGGTTGGGGAATAACTTTAGGATAGGCTTTGATAGTTGTGTCAGAATAAATGCTCAGTAGAACTGTGTTGGAGAAAATATACTCTTGGTCCAAGGTGGTTAGGGGGCCCTACCGGTAGTTTATTTCCCCAAATAGGGCCTCTGTTCTCCCCAAAATGAATTCATGAAATAAAGTACCACAAAATATGTCTTGTGACTACCAAAAATACTCCATGTGTGTATAGTTTCGCAACTCAGCAAAACACCTGCAAAACATTTATCAACCTTGATAAACAAAAATAAAATACTCTGAGCATGTGCAGTTCCACATTTTAAATTCACTTTGTTCATCCTTGTTTTGCTTATTTCCTGCCTTGACCCAGTCACCAACTCTCAGCCTACTCTTCTCCACCTGATTGTTGTTAAGAAACAGAAGGAGGTCTAAAATGAATGGAAAAGGGAACTTGCTTGCATCAAATGTTTGTTTCTTTAACCAGAGTAATATATCTTTGTACTATAAAGCAAAATAATTTTCTCTGGGACCTTACCCCTTCAGATTAGTATAGCTCCAAGGCTTCAATCTGGCTTGATTATTGTGTGTAAACCCCACTTGTGTTCAGTTGAGCTTATTCCCAGGTTGGATTGATTCCTAAGAGGAGTTAGTTGAGGCCTGTAGCCACTGGAGGTAGGCCTCCATTTAATTTTTTTAAGTTTTACAGGTTTACCTTTACAGGTAAAATGTTTAGGAAAAACACACATTCTGTGTTTTCCCTAATTGCACAGTAGAAAAATAAAACCTGCTTCCATTTTCCTAATGGGAAAACCATTGTGAATAGCTAACAGGATTTAAAAATGTAATATAATAAATTCAATTCTGTTAAATAATAATTTAATTGTGTTACAAGTATGATTTGATTTTAAACCCCTCCTTTATAAATTGACTTTGAACATAGTAGGCTGCTTATAAGTTCTGTTTTATTTGCAGCAGTACTAACCCCTTCACTATCAACCTTTCCACCCTAACCTCACAAAAAAGCAAAGGCTGGAATCTTGTACCCACCTCGCTTGGAGTAAGCCCCACTGAATACAAAGAGATTTGCTTCTCAATAGACATGTATACCATTTTAATGTAAGTTTACTATACATTGAATTCTTCATGAGAGCCTGGATGTAAGCGCCTGCACAGCCTCTTTGCAAAGTTTTCACATTTTGAAGTTACAAAATGTAGGTCTTTAGAACTGTGGAGATCCCAAGGGCTTGAAAATGAGGCAGAAACAGGAAAAAAAAGTACAGGAAAGGGGAAGGGAAAACAGCAGGTCTTAGGATCCCATGGATTCCTATAGCCTGGCACCAAAACAACTCCCATGTTAATCACAGTCCTGACTTAGCTGATTTACTAAAAAGTCTGAAAGGCAGAAGCAGTGGGGCTGGCGTATCTCTCAGAAATTTCTGAGAACTGTATATGCACAATTTGCTTCATAATGCTCTTTCTAGGAGGGCTATAAAACAGAGTTGCAGGCATGAGCCCTGGTGCAATTGCTTCACTTGCACCATTATAATCCAGCAGTGCTTTAGCCATTTTAAAGTTTGTTCTTGTAAGCAGTGGAATAGTTGAGTCCTCTAAGATGATAAAAAAGATAATGCTTATATTTAAGAGACTGTGCTCATATTAACATGCTCTTTCTGGTATAGCGTTGCAGTCGTGGAAGAGAGGAGGCTTGAGCATTTCCCCTGCAATATGTAGAACTGCCCTGAGATCTATGGAGATAGGGCAGTATAATAATAATAATAATAATAATAATAATAATAATAATAATAATAATAATAATATAGATAGATAGCCTATGGTGTAGATTGGTCTTCTCATTTGAATTCTCAACTGCACCGGGACCTGGCTCAGTACTGAGTTTAGTCCCATGTTCTATTACTAGAACTGCCTACTAACATAGGCTAAGCAGCTATGGAATATACAAGTTCTGGGCTTATTTTTTACAAGGTCTCAAACCTCGAGAGACTGCAGTTACATGGCTCACCACATGAGGTAATGGTCAGCAGTTCCTGATAACATCTTGATAGCTTTGCGCCCCAAACCAATCTTCCTGAACCATCTACTGTGGTTGCCACATAGATTACATGGCCCCCTCCCCGGGTGGAATGCAGTCTGGCCTTTGGTAGATACAATGCACTCACATCTATTTCTGATTCTTAAATGTGCAATAGTTGTTTTATTTTGTTTTTATGTTAGGGTTTCACAAATGCACCAAAAACTATCCAGTTGTGATGAGCTCCTATATTCAAGGTAAAAATAAATTTCCAGTCCCAAAAAAAAGCATGTGAAATCTTGGCCACTGGGGATCCAGGACAGAGTTCAGATATTTACAGAACAGTTTTTGAACAGTCTAGGCCAGTCCTGGGTGATTTTGCAAACTTGTGGTCCTGCAAAGATGACCAGAGAGCTGTCAGCTCCAACTACAACTGTGCATCATCTGTAGTTCTGCTTTAGCTGTCGTAAGCATACATAGTTGCTGTGACCTGCTACATCATAAAAACATGTCAAATGGCTTTGAATTTATAGTAGATAGCTTATGGGAAGTGGTGCAACTAGTTAACTTTAGACCCTCAACTTAACAGTGTTATTGGAACCCCTTTAGATGTTCATGTTGACACTAGGTCTGTTTGCCATCATTGTCTCCTCATCAGTTGCTCTCTAGTCAGGCATTTGGGGCCTCACCTTCAGCCACAAAGTTCAGCCCTATGTGCACCACTGTTAATAGGTAGTGGTAATTTAAAGTTGCTTTCCTTTTTATTGGGTGAAAAGCATACAGGATGTACCTAGCAGTGGCTATTTTTGCCATTATTAATAAATTATTTCCATTTATTAGTTATTTAAACTAATAACATAATAAATATGTCCATCTCCAAGTTGGTTAACATTATCTATTTAAAGAAGCAGTTCATGCCATGTTTTATTAACGTTATGAATGATTGTATTCATTTTGTTATACTATATATATTTGTAATCTGCCTTGAACACATGGAAAAGAGGAAATAAACTTTAAAATTAATGAAATGGTGTTTTCCTTAACTACTCTTTGTTTCTCCCTCTTTAGTGTTTGGTAATATCTGTACAATTCATAGCAATGGGGGGTGGGGAGTGGGTAGAGACAATACAGTATGGGGAAGACCTGAAGAGCATCTCCTTTGTATGCAGGTGTTCCCAGGGTCAAACCCTGGTATATCCATATAAGGCTGGAAATGACCCCTGCCTGAAATCCCAGAGAGTCACGGTCTTCCAGTGTAGACAAAACTTGAGCTAGATGGACCAATGGTCTGATTTGGTATAAGGCACTTTCTACATTCCTTTCTAAGTTTATGTCTTACAAAAATAAAGTACTTTTTGGCTGTGATTTGCAAGGACATCAGACTAGAAAATGAGAATAGAAACTGGACATACGATGTATACACTGCATAAATAAAGCAATAATTGATGACCCAATGTTTGAAAGGTTATTTGAATGGGACAGTTGTAATAGCTTTGTCATGTCACTTGTAAAGAATGCAAAATTAAGTTAATTTGTACATTAGAAACTGTGGGATTTAAACATTTGAACAAGTTAATAAACCATTGCAAACTCTTCTTTAAAAATAGTACTGCCTGAGGTGGTGGTGTTGATGTTTAAAAAGAAACCTGATTGTCAAGTTGAAATGGTCAATGGCTGATATGTTTGTGTCTGGCACAAGATGCAAAATGTTGGCCATGGCTAGGTTTTTGGGTCTTTTGATTGCTAAAACAAAAATACCTCTGAGGGGGATGGTCTACATGCACTTTCCCAATCTGGTACTGCTTTACTTTAGCATAAATAGCCAACTTAACTGCACACTCATGAGCACATGCTAAAGAAAAGCCCAGCATTTAGTCAAGTGGCCTAAGAAAATCAAGGCTACAATCCAGAGTACGATTTAACATGAAATGGGTGCAACTGAACTTGGGAGGACTAATTTCAAAGAAATCATGACTAAGGTAGAGTGTTTTCCAAATAACGTTTAGCACTCAAACAAAAAATGGATTAAACTTTAAATTGCTTATATGTTATAAATGCATCAGTATGAAGGCCAGACATATTTTAATTTATCCATATATTATCTCTTTTGAGGAAAACAGAAAATGATAGACTCTGATTTATTTAGTATATATAACATATTATGATGCAGTAGGTTTTGTCACTTTGGTGATACCTGTGTTGCTGTATTAGCTTAAATTATTTTAATTACTGTGGGTAATATCTAGCTAAGTAATACTTAGTGTAGACCCATTGATTTTAACTGTGGAGATGTACATTCCTCAAATTCTGGGAAGCATCAATAAGTTGTGTGATATCTTGCGTTGCTTGTATTTCTAGACCCAATGTACTTTGTTTTCAACAGCATCACTGCAAAGCTTGAGAGAGCTTTGGAAAAAGTGGCCCCACTCCTACGGGAAATCTTTGTGGATTTTGCCCCTTTCCTGTCTCGTACTCTGCTGGGCAGTCACGGACAAGAGCTCCTAATAGAAGGTAATACTTTATCATTATTGTTAATTCTTTTAAAGAAGTAGAGCTTGCAATTATGACATCTCGACCAAATTTTCAGTTCCAACATAATTCATATATACTATCTGATGTCGATGCATTGGCCATCTTCACATGTAACACTGAGCCAAACTGTGGCTTAGTGCAAACTTGTTGGCTCCCAAAGAGGAGATTGCTGCTGCTTTGTTCTTTCCTGTACTTGGAAGCTAGGCCAAGGTTCAGCAATGTGTGTTATCCCAACTAGGATCGTGGTTAAACTTTCCTCTCACTAACCACTACCTGTAGCCACCATTCCTCTGCACCCAAATGGTCCATGACAGTCAATCACCACCAGTTCAGACCCTATGCTTGAAATTTTGATTCCTCCCCCATCCATCACTTTACACATTTTGCCACCCATTCTCACATCTTTCACAGGGACTGGGGAAAAAATAACCAGTTACACTTGAGAATTCATTGCTACCAGGGCACTTAATGAAGTAACTGAGTATCTGCTCATCTTTGCTAATTATCTCAGTTAACTTTTATATAGAGATATATTGAAATAGGCCTTCTCAAGCACTTGCAGCAGTAGCTGATAATGTAAAAGAAATCCATAAATTAAATTTTATTATAAATTTCACAGCAGGGATATATTTTTTCAATTGCATACAGTACTAGTTCTGTCATAAGCAGAAACAACATGTGGATTCTGCTTACTGTGTGTATTCTCTATAGCTCAATGGAATTTGATGCATATGCTCTGCAGGGCTTTTCATTGTGTTACTTGATGCTGACATAAGAGATGTGTGCTGAAATGGCATACCTGAATGTGGCTTTCCAGCCTCTGTACTCTCTAGAATACTGAATGCTTCCTATACAAAAAAATCTTGTTTAGTTAAATATACCTGAAGAGGTGCCGTATTACATAAGTATGCCTGCAGTCAGGTTCAGGGAATGATTGAATGTGAATGATGAAAGGTTAAAGAGATGCTCACAATAGACATTAACATGCTTGCATTCCAGTGGAGGCAGTGCTCAGGGTCTTGACAATTTCCATGCTATTTGGCAGAAGATACTGTTTGACAAGAGAGATTGGGGCAGGGGGGAAGAAGCACTACACAGGAGGAAAAAAGCAGCAGCTGTTACCACAGGATTTTGGGGGTAATTTTGGTCGCAGCACAATCTGCTTTGAGCATTGTCCCATGTCCAGTTAGAGACGGGAAAATCTTTATCTGCAGTGCATAGTAGCAGATCTCAACAATTCATTGTAGTGCAGTTGCATCTGATACTTGAATAAACAGACATATTTAAAATCTGAAAGATAATGTGTCTTTTTATTTATGTCATATAATTTGTATCTTTTTATTTTAAATCAGTAGGTTACTTTGAACTTCAATATCTTGTTTGTAAGGTAGTGTTCATCATAGCAAGAAATTGTGGTCTCAAACTAATACCAGGAAATTTATAAGGTCAGACGTTCTTGGGGGGAAGGAGGAATCACCAGAATAACCCCCTTACTGGTGATTAATTGGAACACATTCTGTTCTCTCCACAGTAGGGTGGCTGGTACCCATTGGGGGCAGGTAGGGCAGAAGGCATAGAGCCTAACAGTATGTGGAGCTGGGCTCAATAACAGGCAGAGCCAACTTATTGTAGTTTAGTCCCTATCCTCTTCTATGCTTTCAAGTTCTACAGAAGCAACATTGAGACTAAGGAGGATGAAGATGCCAGCCAATACCATACCTTGGAATAGTAAGTAAGAAGGCAGGAAAGTGGGATTGGCGGAGAGGTGGACTTGGTCTGGAATTGTAAACTCCAATGGAACCCAAACTGCATTGAACTCAAATGGGTCTTACATGAACGGAGTATATCCATTCATCCCTAATTTTTAGCTTCATTGATTCATCTAACTGGACACTGCTAAGGAACTTGTATTGGAGTAGATGATATTTGTGTGACAGAGAAAACCAAAAGACGGTTATTATGCCTTGGTGTTCAAAGAAAGCTCTAAGCTCTTGAAATGCCTTTTAAAAGAAATCTTTACCTAAATCCTTCTAAATGTTCTGTGTTTTGGATAGTAGCAGTCTGTGCCCAGCTGTCTCTGAAGTACATGACATTTTATCCTTCTTGTTATGAGGTATTGATTATTCAATACTATCTGAACAGGGTTAGATGTAGGTCATGAAGGAGACATTGTTGAGACAATGTCATGGGGTGAAATTATCCTAGATAAAGATTCATTATGAAACTATATGTGTACATCACCAAAGCTGGAATGTGTGCAGAGGAGGGTACCAAGATGATGAAAGGCCTGGAAAGCAAGTCTTATGAGGAATGGTTGAGGAGTTTAGCATGGAAAAGAGGAGACAGAGAGGAGCTATGATAGCCATCTTCAAATATCTAAGGAACTGTCACATGGAAGATGGAGCAACCTTGTTTTCTCCTGCTCCCGAGGGTAGGACCTGAACCCATGACTTCAAGTTACAAGAAAGGAGATTCTGACTAAATATCAGGAAGAACTTATAAGAGCTGTTCAACAGTGGAATGGACTGTCTTGGAAGATCTCAAGGTTTGGATAGCTACATGTCGAAGTAGGCGATCTTTCAAATAAACCTAATTCCAAGCCATTATGACTTAAAAGGTCACATCCCATAAACAAACACCTGATATATTTCTAAAACAAGATTACCTCAAAGAAGAACATAACACTTGTATCTCCTCAATGTTCTTGACTAATACGGAGGAGAGGCAGAAGAGTGGAGCATAAAAGGCAATGATGTAAACTAGCTGGGATTGCAGCAGCTGGCCCTGAAAGTGCCAAGGAGGTCAAGCAGTGACCTGAATTTCTAGGTGACTCAGTGTAGTGGGCTGTACTACATGGTATATTGAGAACAAGCAAATAAGACTTGTTTCCTGAAGGGATGGTTTCCCTGAGACAAATAGACTGAGGCTGGGGCTAGGGAAAGGAAAGGATATTTTAAAGAAAAAAGGTAGTATGTTAAGCACTTAGAGGTAAGATAATGAATAGGCAATATGAGATTCATGAGCTAATAAAGGCAAGGTTCCTTAAAGCTATTCCACATTTGGACTTGAGTGCCAAGCACAACATGGGTGTGTACAGGGATGCCAACTTGAATAAAATATTGGAGAGGCCCAGGTAAGTCCCGCCCCAATACCGTCCATAAGACATGGCACACACACACCATTTTATTGAGGGGGGCAAGGGACCTCAGCCCCTAGGAGTTGGCTCATATGGTTGGATACCTGTGGACTTTCTTGTGCTGCAAAGGTGGAGGATCTGCAAATAGCTATTGATTAGGTTACCTTTTGGGCACTCCCAACTGGAAAGGACATATTTGTTTTGCCAGGGTAATTAATGACCAGATAGAAGTGTATGCTCATGTGGCAGTTGGCAAATAGATCAGGTATAGTTAGGCATTACCATATATCTGTTAGTATTTCACGCCTCCGATGCTGCATAGAATCATAGAATCATAGAGTTGGAAGAGACCACAAGGGCCATCCAGTCCAACCCCCTGCCATGCAGGAAACACCATCAAAGCATTCCTGAAAGATGGCTGTCAAGCCTCTGCTTAAAGACCTCCAAAGAAGGAGACTCCACCACAGATGAGATTGGTGTAAATCACATGCCTGTCTGGGAAGAGTCTGGGAACGGAAGACAGTCTTATCTCTTCCGCTGTATTAGCTATTGTACTGTACTTTTGCTTTTACTTCTGTCCGTTCTTCTCTCAGAGCTGGAGAGAAAGGATGCCATGAATCTTTTGTCTGTACATAGTGTGTAAATCAATATGTAGATTAGCTCTACAATGTCTCATGCTTCTTGCTGTGTTATGCTAGAAGATTAGTGTGCATATATCATTTGATATATGTCGCTGAAGCGCACTGGAGAAGAAGGGAAATGCCTTTTCCAGAGCTGCGCATACCGGAGGACGCTCAGAGTTCGGGGGCTGCAGGGGCACCCCAGGGTGTTTTTCAGCAATATCCAGCATTCTTGGCTCCTCTGAGTCAGTAGTGAATTTATCTCACGTTAGGAAGGGCAGCCAATCTGTGTCAAGGTTTGCTTCCTGCTTTTGCAAAGGCTAGAGCTGGTAGGGCAAAACTTCTGGAGTCAAGGGGCTGAGCGCTTTGGTAGCAGAAAACTCTTCAGATACCACATCCCATAAAGAAGCTGCATTGGAAAGCAGCATCCCCCCCCCCCCAGTTCAGAGTTATTACAGGTCTTTGTGCCATTAGCAGGCAATTTTATTTATGTATTACTGTTAGTTTGTATCTCATTTTTGAGGATACAAATCCTTCCCAAGTGATCTATAAGGAACATTTAAATTACCTATTTTTAAATCAAAAATTATATTAAAATATTTAAAAGTAATCAAGGCAAGGTCCTTCCCACTAGGCAGTTGATGGTAGGGAGAGTTCGGGCTTTTATCTTCCTTGCTTTGGCAGAGACTTGAGGGGCTGAAGTGAGGAGAAGAGTTCAGACTGGAATAGGAAGCTCCATTCACACAAAAACGTATACCCAGAACAAACTTAGTTGGTCCTTAAGGTGCTGCTGGACAATTTTTTAATTTTTTTTATTTATTTCATCTGTGTCAGACCAGCATGGCTACCAACTGAATCTGGGCCTTGCAGTGTAGTAGATCATGCTAATTGTGGGTGCTTTGACTGTAATGCCTTCTGCTTAGCTCTTTTTGTCAGATGTCTAATAGTTGATTGTGGTTTGCAGGTGATAAGTGTCCCATTAATCTTTTTGATCCTCCAGCTCTTGAGCATGAGAAAAGCTGATCAATTACAGCAATTGTCTCTTTAAATGAGATTTTTACATCTACTTCTTATTTTATTAATTAACTGTCTGCTTGTAAATCTGATAGAGTAGAATGCTAGCAGCTTCCTACAGCTTGTCCTGTCTTGCTGTACAATAAGATGGGGTTGTTAGCAAAATGGGCACAAAAGCACATTTATCCATTACCTGCAATAAATATACGTATTATTTTGTAGAAACAGTTTTATCTTCAGTGGCTCTTCATCAACGCATTTTTAAATCAATTTGCTTCTTCACCATACGTATGAACCTAGAGCTACAAGGAATGATTTTTACTAAAGGAACATAATTCATTTTTTTTTTTAAAAAATACATGTTTGTCATCCTATCATTGTTAGTTTAGCTTTTAAGCTCATTCAAATAGGGCTTGTATGAAATTAAGTGAAGATTACTTTCCCCCTAGCCTTTTCCTATAAGGAGACCTATAGCACTTGTATTTGAAAGGCTTTTTAAAGCTCTGCTTTATTAGATATTCTTTGTTTTATTATATAATAAATATAATATATAAATAAATTATATAATAGTGTACACTATTTAGAAAATTTAAAAATATTAAGCATTTTATAAATACATTTAAATAGAAAATATGATTTTAGAGCTTTTGCGAAGCTTGCCTTGGCACACGTTTAGACACAAGCTTTAGGGACTTGTAACATTCTCATTAGAAAAGAGGCAGTCAGTGCAAACACCCCACAGTTCTTCTTCTGGCATAATTGCCCCATCCTACCACCCCAGTACCCAACCAGCCTTCAAGCCCTACAATTAGAAACCCCACAGGGAACCTAAACCAAAAACGTTGGGATTAGTCAAGGACTGGAAAGGCCTCCAAAATCCTTGGCTAATTTTGACAGCTACAGCTGTTTAAAGTGCTTGCGGGTAGGAGCTTTCCACCCACCAAGGACCATCTTTCCCCAAGAGTCCTCTAGCAGGGTGGATGCTTTCCCCCATCACCAGCAGTTTTCATCTGTGCGGACTATTTATGTCAAATGCTTTGTGTGGCTGTCATAAGATAGCCAGGACTCTGGGAGGCTTTCAAGCGATCCCTGACTTTCAAATAAGAGGGAAGGTCAAATTTGTATTGACTCATAAATGAACTGAGCCATTTCCTGATTTTCTTTTTTGGGATATGGCTCAGCTTATTTCTAAGCCAATCTGATGCAGGCTAGTTACATTAAGAAATAGATCTTCATTCTCTCTGACTACTTGAAATATATTGTGCAGCCTTCTGTTTACTATAAATATGGATTATTATTTTTATTTATGGAAGGAGAATGTAAAATGTAATGATGGGAAGATACCCTAACCAGTGTATGTTAATTTCTGTCATCTATTAAAAGGGCTTGACATGTTACAATTAACAAACTCATATTTTTGTTGTTCACATAATGAAATTTTGGAGATACTGCACATGGCTAAGAACTTGAAATGCTTAAGAAGTCTAATCCAGGAAATTCTATGGCACTGTACCTTTTTCCTACAAAGCAGGACTCATTAGCTATAATGCTGAAATTTGGAGCCTCAGCTTGCTAAAACGGTCTAAAAATTGTACATTTTAAAAACACAATAACAGTCAAAAGTTGGATTGCATCATTTATCTCTTACTAGAGGCCAACACTTCAGCACAAAGTCAGCCATGCATTGGGGTGAAATAGTAAGTGTTAGCAAAAATGGGTGGAACAATGATATGCCTCTCCCCTTAGTATAGTATGCTACATTTTAGTCACACCAAAGCAGAGGTTTCTGCATCCCACACTCCTACCTCTGCACCCAGGCAAGTGAGAGGCACTACCACAGTTCAAGAATACATCAGCCAGGCAAAAAGCATTCAAGGAGGGCTGTGAAGGGCATGGCATAGGCATGGCCCGAATAGCCTCCTTCAACTCACAGGTCAGAAGAGCCCCACCCCTGTTATATACCAACCCACATACACCAATCCCATGTGAGTTAGAAAGTGAAACTTGCTATACATGTGGCAAGACACTCTGATTACTCAATAAGAATTACTATGAGATATTTATCTCTCCTGCAAGGGGGCATGGGCCCATTATCTTGCAACCAAAGAAGCTTCCATTTGGGAGCTTTGTAGATAGACCAAGATGACTGATCATTAGAAATAACTTGAAGTGTGACACTATAAGCAAAATGAGAGTGGGATGAGAATGTTGGTCTGTGGGAGTTCAGTTGCTTCCTTGCGCACTGTGGATCAACATGGGGTGGGGGTGGGAGGCTCCTGCAGCACCCAGGAATATTCTCTCTCTCTCTGTCTCTTTCTCTCATGCCACATAAGACTATTTATAGTGTTTTTTTATCTAGACAACAAAAATGTAATTAAAATGTATTACACTGCAAAACTCATAATAATACTCATAATAATAAACTGTTTTTAATCCTCTGGATATGTGGGAGGTAATAATAGAGGTCTGTAATTCTGTGCATACTTCCTTGGGAGTAAGCACATTTGAACTTAATAGCACTTACTTCTGAGTAAGCATTAATATGATTGGGTCACAAATGAATACTGATTTAGATTGTTTTTAAGAATTATTTACTAGATTGCTCCATATTGAAGGGGGTGGGGAAACAAGTTTTATTATATTTATAGACTGAACCTTTGTTTTCATTTGTTACAGGCCTCGTTTGCATGAAGTCTAGCACCTCAGTGGTCGAGCTTGTTATGCTTCTTTGTTCACAGGTAAGATTATTCATGGCTTTAGCAATATAATACTTGTTCTGTTGACAGAGCCATCATATCAAAATGCAGTGTAATGTTTATCACCATAACATTTTTTAAGAGGAAGACCCTTATTTTTCTTGCATCAGTACCCATACAAGCATACACACTCCCGCTGAAGCACACAGATATAAACCTATGACTTTAAAAATACACTCTAATATTTCATTATAAAGCTTAATTAAAATTGCATTAGTAACTGGATAAATGGATCGGCCGGTAACTCCAATCTTAAATACTAATGGATGGTTCAGCATTGCAAATGGACAGCTTATTTTGCTTGTTCTAGTATATTTCTCTTTGGAAGTATTGCTTGTGCAGTCTACTTTGCAAGCCATTTAGAGTTTGGTGCTATATTTGAAATGCCGTTGATAAAATAATATGAGATACAGTAGGCTACAGCATCCTGGATGCAGGGAAATATAACCGGGTATCTTGTAACTGGACTAGAATCCAGGAAACACGGGAACCACAGGGTGGGGAGGGGGTTAGCACACTTCAAGGCATATTTCTGAGGACGGGAAAAAGAGGAAATCCAAAAAAGACATCTGGATGTGAGATTTTGTTTTTAGTTCTAATTGGACAATAAATACGGATTTTAACATTAAAGTACTGGAAGATAAACTGTCCTTTTATCTCCTACTAATTCAATAAGCATATTCATTTCTCCTCCACATATTACTTCAATCTCTCTCTTTCCATGATCAGTTTTAAACAGTACATGTATTCCAAAGTACAAATTCACATATAAAGTTATTTTTGTGAATATAATCAATTGACATTAATTGTATACTTCCTTCTGATTTTCTAGATGGTCTTAGCTCTGTCTCCTTTTTCATCAGTTCTGTGCCTATAAATGATTCAAATGTTTTAGCAATATTCAGAGTTGAAAGTAAATGCCAATTACGCCTAGTTTTAGGTATTTCACCCTCTTACCTGCTCTTTGCTCGTTGATTGGTAGCACTTTCCTTTGGATTCTACGAGGAAACAACTGAGCCTGTTGTTGTTGTTGTTGTTGTTGTTGTTGTTGTTGTTGTTGTGTGCAGAGTGGATTTGTGGTACGGAAAAGACATCAGTAGTAGGGCTTCTCACCAGTGGTTGAGCTTCAAAACGTCTCTTGCATAGAACTTGGAAAATTTGTTACCTAAAGTTTAAGTCCTTAATTTGTGGGAAATAGCAAAATATTATTTTAGTCCCCCGAATTCTCTAACAAGCAGTTCATAGGCAGATTCTTGAGCAAGAGAAAAACTCCCAGTACCTTCTTACGTGCTCTTTGTTTTAACTGCATTTCACAAGGATAAAGTGGAATGCAGCATTAGGGTCTAGTGTGTTTTGATGGCCTCATCATCTAATCATAGGTTTAACATTACTCATTTGCTGGCTCCAGGAATTCCTGCCATTAAGGACTCTAGAGATGTAACTTGCCTCAAATATTGATTGAGGGGAAGAGTGAGAAATTTAAGCTCCTTTGTTATTTTTGTCTTTGAAGCATTATAGTGGAGCTATGCAACAAACAAAGCTACACTGTGTTTTTAATTTTATGGTTTGAAAGGCAATGTTAGGTGGATGGGTACCTAATTCCCTTTTCACTTCACTTCTCCCAGTCCTCAGCCCCAAGTACCAAAGCATGTATTTTATTCAAAATTTCACAAAAATAGGAATGAAATACATGTACTCAGAATCCAAGAAATCTAAGGAAGAGATGCTGGGGCAGGAGCCTCCTTGATGTTCTTTTGAAGTTCCCTGGCCATTATCCGCTACTGGAGAACTTGAATTGCCCCCCTAAACATGCCTCAGATGTGGAGAACACTGCTCCATTAGCATTGTTGAATTAAGGTTCATCTGTCAGTCTAATCAGTTTCTGTATGTGACATATGAAGAGGCACCATCTTTTCCTGCACCTCAGGGAGCAAAATGTCTTAGACAAGCATTGTAGAAGATCCTTCACCCTCCCAACAGCCTTTGGGAGGGAAACGTGTAAGGTAGGGTGCTATATTTTATGGCTGGTGGAAGATCATACTAATCACTTTCAACCGTGCCATGGTTTTTTATTTTTTTTATTTGGCATCATTAGTGATCATGGAAGTATACAGATTATAAGAGGTTCCTGCTCCAAGGAGCTTGCAATCTGAAAAATAGCCTTCCTGATACTTGCTTTTATTACCACCATTATTTTATTTGAATTTTACCCTATCCTGAACCAAAGTTACACAATAAAGTTAAAATCCAAATGTTATACAGCTGTGCAACAGTGATAAAATACCATAATGATGAAAGTAAAATAAAACAAAAAGTCAACAGAGAGAGTTCATACTAACAGCCTGAAGTTCCCAGTCCCTCAAAACCAATAACTTTACCAGCTTCTAGAAAACGGATGGCCCATAGAGCAGCTATTATTATTATTATTATTATTATTATTATTATTATTATTATTAACTCATGATTCAAGTTCTTCAGGTTGTGATTAGGTTGTTTTGGAAACAACAACCTAGTCCATACTGTCCAAAGAAGAACTGGTATTTGGAAGGTGGGTTGGTACTGAATTCCAGCTATTGGAGGAGCAACTGCCCCTATGAAAGAAAGGGTTCGGGCACTTCCATATTACAGACTAATTTACTAATCTACTACAACATGGATGTTTAATCAACTTCTATGCATTCCAACAACATCTGGAGGGCCACAGGTTTGTCATCATTGTTCTAAGTAAATAGTTGTAAAAAATCTGGGGACCTTCCTATACGCACTTGCCTGGCAACAAATCCCACTGAGCTCAGTGTGGTTTATTTCAGAGTAGACCGGTGCTGGATTGCACTGCTAATTAATTAAAATATTGTGATAATCAGTCAACTAAAACCTGCAAACTTAGTTGAGAATTTTTGTTGCTAACCTGAAGTGGAGAGAAAACTAGTTGCAAAGTTCATTACTTTATTGTTATTTATATTTCACCTTTCCTCCAAGGACATCATAGTTCTTCCTTCTTCCTTTTATCCTCACAAGATCCCTGTAAGGAAGGTTAGGCTGAGCGGGGATTCAAAGCTTGGTCTCTCAGCTCATTGTCCAACATTCTAGTCATACAAAATGATGAATCAAATGAAGATGGGTATTTTCTTGGAAACATAGCTGCTGATATTTCTCTAAAATGGAAATACTGTTTACTACCTTCCCTACTGCATTAAAACCTTCATTTCCAATTGATGTTTGTAGTCTCCCTTTGTTAAGTTCCCTATTTTGTGATATAGGTACCGTTAGACAGTGCTTGAGAACAAGAGTAGTTTTGATTTTATGTTCTAAATTAATTACATTTTGCAGTCTGATGTAAGAGTTTGAAGTATCTATCTTCAAAAAGATAGATGACCGAGAAGGCTTTTGAAAATATTTTGTTTGCATAAACTAGGGTAACAGTAGACTCTGAAAAAGGAAAGGGAAATGCAAAGTTTGTTTTCCTTTCATTTGCTACAGCAAATTAGATGCTTTTATGCTCTTTATGTTGGAAATTCCATGTTAACGACTACAGATTAGCAAGGATGTCAGAATTTTTTTCTTATCTGAGCTCCTGAATAAACTTAACATTGCCAGCGGCTCATGTCCAAGGTATGGTCTAAATTTACATGAAATATCACATTACAAACGTCTGAAGGTACATGTCATGGATAATTCAGTTCATATGGGCAGGTTTTTAGACTCTGAAGGATATGCAATCAAGTCTGTTTCCCCAGAGGAATTTAGTCTTTGTGAAAAATTCGCTTTAAGGTTTATGGAAACTCCTAAAGGGATACTGCGTTATTTGGCACTGAGAAATGGCTGTTGTTTCTTTGTATTTTGGTTGCTATTGTCCCTTTTTAATAGCTTCCCTTCATTTGTGTTAACACACTGCATTTCACACATATGAACTTGAGGTTAAAATTAGATTGATTTTGGTTATTGCATCTACAGTGGTCCTCTGGAAAATTCATAATATGTAATGACATGTTCAATGCATTTGAATTAAGTTAATTTTCAAGGGTGGGTGGGATTAAGATGTTGTTTTTGACAAGATCTGCCCTTTATTAGCTGGTCTTTGTTCCCTATAGCCTAGTTTTATTTATCACATCTGTGATACTGTTTTGTGGCAGATTTCTCAAATAAACCATGAAGCTTTTCTTAAATTTCTTTTCTTCTCTTTTTTTAGTATAGCTCCTTCTTTGATACAGAGCAGATTTGGTTTTCAGTAATGGTTCCTTTTCTCTTTAAGAACGACAATAGCATCTACCCTGTTTCTCCTAAAATAAGACATAGCCATAAAATAAGCCATAGCAGGATTTCTATGCATTTGCGAAATATAAGCCGTTCCCCAAAAATAAGCCATACCCCGAAAATAAGCCATAGTGACGTGGTACCTCCCATTAAAACAGCCTGGAGAGGCGTGGCTATGCAGCGTACCGATGCAACACGGTTAAAATAAGACATCCCCTGAAAATAAGCCATACTGTGTTTTGTAGAGCGAAAAAAAATATAAGACGGTGTCTTATTTTAGGAGAAACACGGTAACTATTTCCAGATTGTTATATAAGTCCCCTCTTCAGAATACTGATGTACTCAGACTGTATTAGGCTAGATCTTGTGAGTCTTCATCTTTGTACAAAACTGTACTGTATCTGCCAGTAGTTTTTGTTTTCTTAACTAGAAAATAAAGGTCTCATTCTTTAATACATATTGTTCATTTATATTTTTCAATCAGGGAACAGAGTGAAACTGTTTTGGGACCTGAAACTCTAAAACACATTTAGCTTAAATATGCATAACGTTTTCCCAAGAACATCTGACTTTTCTGATTAACCAAAAGGGACTTTTGTGTTCTGGTGATGTAACTTTCACGAAGCCCATAATCTTGAGATCTTGACTGAAGGCTTTTAAATAAAGGACCAGCACAGGGGGCGGGGCAGGGGGGATACTGTTATCGTTTTCCTTAGGAACATGTTTACTTTCAGATATTATACATTGAATACATGATCACCCTAGAGGCACACTACTTGAGGATTGATGAAGAGGGATTTGACTTGTAACAAGCCAAAATGATTTCTTTATAGTTAACAGATGAGAGTCCCTATGAGACCCTCATAGGGAGGAGAACATAACAGAACTTCAGCACAAGAGCTAAGTTACTGTTTTGAAACTATGTCTTTACAAGAAGCTGTGGTCAATATGTATTTAAAATAAGTGCATAATTAAAGAAGAAGTGTTTAGAACAGTGGCTTTAACATGTTAAAATCTTTAAATAGTATCACCTTTATCTCCATTAACTACGACAAATGAAAAGGAAAAATTGCATTGTGGAAAATATATTTAGAAATGGACCTGATATTTAATGGGAAAAAACACAAAAGATCATTGTTACCAAAAATAAACAGTAATTGATCTAAAGCATCTAAACTCAATGCAGCTTGTCTTATCTTTTATACAGTGATTTTGGATCCAGTACTATATCTGGATGCTCAGCTAGTGATTGCGCTTAAGAGCACATTTTACCTGCTTAGATTGATATGCCAACTGCAGTCTTTCCTGGATTGCTAGCCATCATAACGAGAGGCATCCAGAGTAGTGTACTTTACGATTACTGTGAGGCAGCCTATGGGGAGTCAAACGAAACTTCTGCTGGGTCGGAAGGTTTCTACTGATGTGTTCAGAAGCAGCACTGGGAACAAAATCACACACAAATGAGTTTATATGCCCATGTCTGTTGACGTCACCCAAGAACTGAATGTGAGGACTCAACTATTCAGTTACTGTTTATTTGTGGTAACAATAATCTTGTATTTTTACTCCTGATTTTTTTTTTTTAACTGCTAAGGCGTTTGGGCCTCCAACAATAGCAATGTAGACTGTACACCTGCTCCTTTGGAGGGAGTGCAACCGTATCGTGAACAGGAAACTAACTAGCTGCCTTTTTTTACCTTTAAAGACATAAATTGTCTAGTTTCAAGATACTTTAGATACCTCATTTTCTCATATAAACTTAGCTGTACTTTAAGATCTTCTTCATAGGCCCTGTTCCAGGTATTTCTGCTGACTGGAATGTGGTGAATTCCTTGTGGTTATTCCTTGTGGCAGTAGCACCACAAGTGTCTAACTCGCTCCCTGAGTTCCTCCCCTTCATTTTTATTAGATGTTAGGTTAAAGTAGTTTCCCCCCACAATGAGACTTTGGGTCTCTCTGATTTTCTGTTTATAAAAGGAATGGGGAACCTGTGGTCCCCCAGATATTGCTGGACTACACCCCCACAATCGCTGACCACTGGCTATGTTGACTGGCGATGCTGAGAGTTGGAAGCCCAATAACATATAGAATCATTTTTATTTAACATCTATGTTATTACATGCTTTCATGTAATCGACACTCACGCTCCTGTGTTTTCTAGTGGCAGGAAAGTGCCAATTCTAATGTATGCTGATGATGCTGTACTTCTTTCCCAAACCAAAGTTGGCTTGAAACGAGCTTTAGAGAAATTTAATGACCAATGTAACTTCGAATTGTTAACAATTAATTTCTCCAAAACTAAAATTGTTCGTTTTGGCCGCTCTTTCAGGAAAAACAATTGGAATATGAAGGGAAATGTAATAGATCAAATTAAGAACTTCCAATATTTAGGCATAACCTTCTCGTACAATGCCAAATTTTCAGTACATCTGACCACATCAGCCACTTCAGCAGAGAGAAGTGCAAATGCCATCCTCAAACTATTTAGAAGCAAAGGGGCTGGCTTCCTTCCTATGGCCTTGAAAGTTTTTCAAGCAAAATCTTTGGCCCAACTTTTGCATGGCTCACAAATTGGTCTCTCTGCCAACCTTAAGATTCTTGAAACAGTCCAATCAAAATTTCTTAGATCCCTATTTGGTACCCCTAAGAGTACTCCCAACATAATATTAAGACAAGAGGCAGGATTTCTCAGAGTTGAATTAAAAGTCTGGGAACAGGCAATATTCCTATGGTTGAAAATTCTTTATAATCCAAAGGGAATGTTATCTCACTTTCTGTCTGCAGTCCCTTATCCACCTTGGCTTACGCAAATTGTTAACAAGATCAAACAAATTGGCCTAAATCCCGAAGACCTCTTTAGTGGATCCCTGAATAAGGCAAAATCAACTATTACTCATAGGCTTCTCGATATCGAACTGCAAAAAGAAGATGCCTTACTGTCTGAGAACTATAGGTGTCTAAAATCTTGGCCCAATTTTTCAGCTGCCCCTTATTTATCTAAATATTACTTACGAATCTTATAGATGGGCTTTTTCCAGAGCCCGATTTGAGGCACTGCCTACAGCTGTACTACACGACAAATTCCTGCGGATACCAATCCATGAGCGCCTATGTCCATGCATGACCAAGAAGGTGGAATCTGTTACTCACATTCTTCTATTCTGTGAACTTTACAATGAAGAACGGCCTCGACTTATATTACCCCTTTTATCAAAATTTAAACGCTTGCAATATTATCTGGAATTTACCCCCGAAATCCTACGCAAATTCCTTTTGGAAGACTCTTTGAGCTCAGTATCCTATGCTGTGGCCAAGTTTTGTACCTTAGCCATCAAAAAAACGTAAATCGCTTCTATTGCAAAATATACTATAAATTTCTTTTGCGTTATTGCTTTTTGTTTTATTCTAATCCTTAGGATTTTGATGCCTTATAGCGAAATTACTGATCACTGGTTTGGAATTATACTGTATTATATTGCTGGCTTTTGCTGTAATAAACTGTGTTCAGTTGAGATAACATATAGAATGAAAACTGGGCATATTGGTGTGTTTGTGAGAGAAGGCATTCTTTCATGTATCCAGGTCCCAAACTAGACTTTCAAAGTGTCACATAATTGACAGGGAGCCAGTGGACTTGTTTAAATAGTGAGATATCCCCAATGACTGGTTCCAGTGAGTAGCCTAGTGGCTGTATTTTGACAACACATTACAATAGTCTACATACTCTAGGGTGATCAGAACGTTAATAGCCACAGCAGTCTTGGCTAGTGAGAGATACTCCTTAGCACAGATGCTACACACCCACACACAAAAACTCTCCCTGAACAGGTGAAGTATCCATCAATAGTGCCTCTGTATTATTTGGATTAAGCTCCCAGTGATCAAACCTCAACTATTCCATTACTGATCTTAGACACTGATTTGACACCTATCTAGAAGGATGCTGTGGTTGATGGTATTGAAATATGTCCATGAGATTAGCAGGACTGCAGTCCCGTGTCCTTCCCATGGCACAGATCATTCATCAAGCAAGGCAGTTTCAGTACTGCCACTAGGTCTGAAAGCAGATTGAATTGGTTATAATGTTTATTGTATATAAGCTTTAAAAAACCAACAACTTGTAAGTCATATTCTACCCCAGCTTCTGGGGTAGAAATGGTTTAACAAATAAAATAAAAATAAGATTTTGCCACATATTTAGCTCCAGCTAGTTAAAGACACTTGGATAACGCAAGCAGGAGTATTTTGGAATGATGTAAAGGTCATGCACAGTTAATCATCCCAATGTATATAATCTAAGCTTGGTAGAGCTAAGTGGCAGGAGATTTATATGGCTTAGGCAAGTGCTTCTGAAACCCAAAGGCAAATCTCAAGTATTTTATTAAGCTTTTATTTGTGGAGAAACAAAGAACACATAAAATTTACACCCACTAAATAACAAGATTTGTGATATTGTCAAATCAAAAGGTGATGTTGCTTCAAGAGGTGAAAGTGTTCCATTAGTCAAGGTGTGTATTGTTTGCTCCTGGTAGTTATGATTTATCAAGCCACCAGTAGGGATGGGGGAGAAATTTGACTTGGTTTGCATTTTAAAGTTAATCTATCAATTTTTCACTTTTCAAAACAATATGAGAACGGAAACAGCCATCTTTCAAAATCCACACTTATCTGAATTTTGTGATGCAGTTATTCAACCAAAAAATTGATAAATCCTTCCATCTCTAATCAGCAGGTCATGATATTATGATATCCCTTCATATATGTACTGACTGGGTAAGTCTCAACCTAATTAGCTGTAAAAATTGATGCCACCAAAATATGATCTCCCCTGGTCAGTTGCCACAGTTTCCCCAAAATGCTCTTGAATGCTGCTGCATCTCAGGCATTATTGGGTTAGAAGATAGCCACTGAGTAATTTTTCAGTTTGACTTCACAGGGGAAAGAGAATGAAAGGGAAATGGTTATAATTAATAATACTGTAGTGTTATAAATTGGATTCAGAATTTATTTTTTTGGAAGCTGTGAGAGAAATCCCTTTTAGACATGGTTCAGCAGGTCAATAATTTCTTTCTAGAAAATTTTCTAGAAAACTCTTAATGCTGGTATGGCATTTCCCCAAAATGTCTTTCTATCCTGATATCTAAGAGTCCAGAATTGGGACATGTAATGACTTCCTGATCTTTATAATTTCATGGCAATATGGATACTTGTGCCACCTTTCACATTGTGTGTGTGTGTGTGTGTGTGTGTGTGTGTAATCATTTATTTAAATTTATATCCCATCTAATTTTCAAAAGACATTCAGGGCAGCTAACAAAATCATAAGATATAAAATAGTTCCTTCCCCCGCCAGCTCCCTTCTCCACTATTTTATCCTCCCTTGCTAGTAAAACTGAATTACTGAGTCACAAAATGAAATAGTGTCACCAAAATGGAAAGTTTGGAAAGCTCTTCTCCTCTGTGCATTGGAGGCATTCATACGATTAGGAAACCCAAGATACTTACAAATGAAATCATTTTTACTTCTGTGTTGTTATATGTATAGTATCTGTTTAATGCCAACTATGGATAAGTCACTGTACATAATGCTGAGGCAGCGCAGTCTCTGCCTAGAGGGCTTGAACTTTGCAACAAATGGACAGTATTCAGGGCGAGATTTCAGAGGCTGTCAAATGGGAATTAGGTGTTGAAATAAGAACAAATTCTGGTATTTCAGAAAAGAATATTATTGTTTTTCATTACGCAAATACAAATTGATTGACTAGATAAGCTGTTCTTGGTTTTTTAGGGTTTTTTTTGCTTTGTTCCCGATGGATCAGGAAATTGTCACTTTATTACAGCTTTACTAGCACCTGGTTCACACTGCTTGGAGAGAGTTTATCACATGTGCTGCAGTTGCTGGATAGTTCTGCATGTTTATGAAAACACATGTTACATGACTAAAATGTTGGAGGGGTATACTAAGAACATCACAAAATGATAGTGATTGCAGAAGATTGCTAGTACAGTGGTACCCCGCTAGACGAATGCCTCGCTAGACGAAAAACTCGCTAGACGAAAGGCATTCGCTAGCGGAAGGCTGTCTCGCAAGACGAATTTTTCAATGGGCTTGCCTCGCAAGACGAAAAAATTTCCGATTTTTTTTTTCTTTTTTTCGTCAAACCGCTATTCTCTCGTTGGTGCTTCGCAAGACGAAAAATTCGCTATACGACAGCACTCGCAGAACGAATTATTTTCGTCTAGCGAGGCACCACTGTAAGTGTAATTGAAGGTTAGAGAGGTGTAAATAGGTCTGAATACCTGGGTTTGAAAACCTTGGATAAAGGGGGAGATTGTATAGTGTTGGTATACAGAGATGAGCAGTCATCACAGCTACTGCATGGACACATAACTTAGTGATATGAAGGACTTTGGGGGGAAAGTACATATTATTTCATGATTTGGCCAAACAGTTAAAAACTCATTATATTCAGCATATGATCAGATGGAGCTGCCCTTCCCATTGCTAGTGCTTCCCAGGAAAGGGCTGGGATAGAATGGAAGCAATGCCAGGGCTGCACAGGTGCACCAGGGGAACTGTTGCCTTGCCCTGCCCTGCCCTGCCCTGCCCCAGTCCTTTCTAGGTAAACAGCAACAATGCTGGTCCAGAGATTAGCGCTAACTCATCACATGTAGCTCCACTGCTTTCATTGTTACATGAAATCGTATATTTTTATTTTATTATTTTATTCTTAATTTTAACTGATTTTATCATTTGTATCTCTTTTGCGACTTCATTTTACACTCCTTAGAAGCTATGGGGTTCAACAATATATGAGTTGTTTAAATAAGTTGAATTGCAGTATAATGGTTCCTCTACTTACGTTCACCTCCGGTTATGTATCCTTCGGGATACGTACGCAGCAAACACGGAAGTATCTTTCCGAGTTTCGCCGCATGCGCAGAAGCGGTCCCTCCAGTTGCAGAAACCTCACAATCCGACTGGAGCTCCGGAATGGATCCCGTCCGCAACGGGGGGCACCACTGTATTTTTAAAGTAATTTTTACCATGGAAGACTGCCTAAGTGTGTTGATGTCAAAATGTATTAATTTCCAGAGAGGAAGTTACTTTTTATATTAAATTGTAGCAATTTTGGACTAATAGTATAGAATAGCTCTTCAAAATAGAATACTGTCCTGCCCATTCAGTCTGGTCTGGTTTGGGCAGGAGCAGCAGAACCACCTCTCCAGAGATGGGCTACATGAGGGAGCAAAACCATCTAGTCCATTTAAGCTTGTTCCACCCCTAACTTCCTCTTTGTCTGGCTGTTTCAGCACTTTTCATCCATCAATGGAGCACATTTTTAAAATAGGGCAATCCTGGTTGCAATGGTAGGGCTGTGTGAAGAACTAGAAAAGCCAGTGCTGAACATTGATGAGTACTCAAAGGTGCCAGTATGGCGAATGGGGATTCCCTTGATTGTTCTTCTAGGATCTGGAGGATGGTACCCTTACTCTTGCAAAATGTTCCAAAATATATTTTATATTCTTTTTTATAACTTAGGAATTCTGAACTGCTTGCCAGTTAAATGCCTCTTTCTTTTAACAGTAGTTAGTCAAAACATTTACCTGATGCATCTTAAATTAGTACTGTAGATTTGCTTTCATATTTTGCTTTCATATTTTGCTTAAACATCTGATGCTTTTTACAATAAATATAAATTTCCAGTATGTACCATTACAATGCAATGGAAGAATGGAGACCTTGTGAAGAGTGAGCATATGGTAACCAGAGAAATCCATGTAAAACACGGATGAAATAATCTTTATCAAAATTAAATACTTTCAAAATTGCTGCTTTTTTAAAAAGATGGTTTATTCTTCCCCTTTAGGAATGGCAGAATTCTATACAGAAGAATGCAGGACTTGCTTTTATTGAGCTCATCAATGAAGGAAGGTAATTAATTTTAAAGCTTTTGGACAAGTAGTCATTTTGTATCTAATTCCTTTGGGTGATAATACTTTCACCATCTGCTCCAGGAAGACCAGAGGACAAACTATTTTAATTAAACAGTTTAACAGTAGGGAAGCTTTGCTTAGAAAATACTTCTCTAGTTAATACATAAAATACTGAACTCAAATGTTTATTTATCTGAGAACACCTATGCAATAGTTTAAAGTTGCTTTGAGATTTGAACCACCATCTTTAAGCAGCAAAGTCCACCCCACTCCAGATAGAATCTAAGAAACCCAATCTGCAAATCCATCTGCTGCTCCATCTGCTTTGGAATACCCTGCACATCATATAGTAAAGTTTATTTGTGCAGTTAATGACGGAGCACTATTTTTTATCATAATTTCCTATGTTAGTTTGAGGTACTAGATTATAAAATAGATACTTTATGCATGCCAGTTCATTGTGATGACAGTTAGATTTTTGGGTGCAATCCAAATTAATTATGCTTTAATTTGAATTATGTGGAATATGACTTGCGCTCTCAACTAAGTGATTCTAATGTTGATGCTACTGAATACTCTGTTTTAACCCCCCCCCCTTTTTCGAGGCACCTTTTTTAGTTAAACTGCCAAGAGGACTATTTAAATTTGAGTTTGCCATATCTATGTATATTTATGTTGACCTATTGGAGTAGTATATGTAATCTAATCATTTGGCTATATACGGAAATGAAGAAAGTATCCCTTCTAAAAAAAGTTTTTTAAGTCTATTTTCCCCCTGAGGATATAAGATTAACGAGGGTGAAATGTAAGATCTCAAATTTATAAAACTTAATTTACAATCCTTTTTGTGATATGTTTGAATAATACAGTAAGTGTAGTCAGAATGAAATATGTCACTTTTTGTAAATGTTTATAAGCTTTCTGAGCAAAAAAAAATTCCTCACACTATTTTGTGTGTAGAAACAGAATAACCTGCACTGATAAATCACTTATATCCACATGGATTTACTGTAATCTTTGTGCCAGAGGTCAAAGACTGCCCTAGAGTTTTATCGTCACTAAAAGTCTTTGGATGCAAGAGCAGAACATACTTTAGCTAAGCAAACAAATGAAGAAAACTATCTCCCCTTTATGCCCTGGAATATGCTGGGGGCTTCTAATGTATGTTAGCGGCATGATTCCTTTGCATGGTCTTGTCACATGAGACAATCAGATCTGTTGGTATATTTGATTCTATACTTTAAGCACTAAACGGATCACAGTTTATTTATTGTGTGTTTTTTATGTATGGCTACATAAATTCAATAAATAAAATAATATATTTTCATTTTCTTAGTTTCTGATCAATAGCTTTTTGGGGGGAAAGTTGCTGCTTTTGCTGATGTGAGCATAAATGAATGAAAACAAAATCTCTGTAGTCATATTTTTCTAACACATAGTTTTAACCAAAATACCTATCAGATCATAGGCATATAATTATTGCTAAAAGGCTACTTTTTCTGTCCTGAGCTTTTGATATTGCCCTCCTGGTGACAAAGAGGAAATTGTTATAAATATTTATTCTTCTTAATAGCTAAAGTTTGAATGCAGTTCATCAATCATAGCTAGAGAATGCAATTGTGCAGTTGTCAACAATTAACAGGACATAAACAGTTGATGAATGTGCAGTAGAATTAAAGTGCTCCCTTGAACAGCCTGAAATTATAAACTGGATCATTTAAAGGAATCCAACAAAAGAGCTTTATAATTAAAACAAAGCAAGGTTAATGGAATGTAAAATTGCATATAATTACTATGCAATTATGATTGAATTTTAAATTATGAATTGAAGAACACTGCAAAAGAATTTGTGAATTGGATTTGGAATTCCTTTCCAGTTGTTATTTTAATTTCAGTAAGGTTATATAATCAAGCAAATCTTAGAAAAACCTGGCATCTTGCATTAAAGAATTAAACATTTTTTGATTGCAAATTTGGCTAAACATAGAAAATTAGGGTTGGTTAGAAATAAAACAACAACAAAAGTGTCAAGTATAAAATCAGTACAGTGATCAGAGAGTATTCGCACAGCTTTCAGCATGCCCAGTGGATTTGTGTTTTGTTTCATGACTTCTATGAGCAAGTCATTTTTCAAACCTCCTGGGAAACCCCACAGAGTTTCCACGATTCTATGGATCAAGACCTAGATAAAGTTATAGGTGGTACTCTTACTTTAGGATATGGGCCAGGATCCAAAGAACTTCTTATTGACAAGGCAGTGTTACGCATGAAGCGAGCTCCAAGTCTGGATGATACAAGATGATGCAAAAATGGAATGGAATGTATCTTCACCTGCACAAATGTTACCAACCTGTAGCCAAGTCTGTGTCACTTATTCATATCCAAATGCATAAATCTTGTGGCAACATTTCTAACTTTTCTTCTTTAAAAGCATTCTTTAACATTTTTACAAGCGCTGTAAAAAATACATTTATTTAGATGTATATGGTCCAATCCTACACTAAGATGCAAGTCCTGTTGAGTTCAGTGGGCTTATTCCCTGATTGTTGGGTATAGGAGTTACTTTGAAATTAGAAGTAAATATGTTTACCACTAGCCTAAAAACAACAACTATGCTAAGCATTGTTTGGATGCACATTCTGTTTAATGTTGGCGATTTGGCCAGTGTGAAGCTCTCTGGAGCATGCGCCATGCATGGAGCTACCCATAAAATTGGCAGCTTTGACCATCCGGAACTTTAGTGTGCATTGATACCCTGCCCATGCACCAGAGCTTCAGGATTAGATTGTATGTGTGTATTGCAGGTAGTGTGGTCCAGTAGAGGCATGTGCAGTGCTGTAGTTTGCTCCAATGTCACATTTTAGAGAAGCCTAGGCAGGTGACAAGTAAAAAGAAGAAAAAGCTTGTTTTCCACAGGCAACCAGTATGTTTCCTTTGGTCGGCAATATTCCTAAGAGCACCTGCCAAACACTGTAGAACAGGGCTAGGCAATGGGTGGCCTTATAGGTGTTGTTAGAACTACAACTCCTGTCATTCCTGTTCATGACCACTGCCGGATTTACATATAAGCTAAACAAGCTATAGCTTAGGGCCCCACTCTCTTGCCCCCCCAAAAAAAAATTAAAGGAAAGAAAAAACTGGATGTACATTTCCAAAACGTAAGATAAAAAACAAATAAAATAAAACCTATATACAGCCACAGTGTTTTGTGTTGTGTAGGCTCCTATGATGTAAGTAATGGGCTCTGCCTGCTACCCTGCTCCCTAAAATATCACTGGTTTGCTCATTTCTATATATAGGGTACCTAGATTCTGCATGGACTGGTTGCATGGCAACATGTGCAAATGGCTTTAAATACCAATTAGGCCTATAAATTACCATATAGCATATATTCAACACAAAAGCAGTGACAATTTGTTGTTGACAAAGGACAGCTGGACATAAGCTACCCTTAGTAGCTTAGGGCCTTATGAAACCTAAATCTGGCCCTGTTCATGGCTATGTGGACTGGAGATGTTGGAAGTTGGCAGTGTTTTTTTCTGGCAGTATGCTGTGCCGACACTGTTTTTCCTAGAAAATAGCACTGGAAATTGGCATCCACCAACAACATCTAATTGGCCACAGCTTGCCCAGCCCTGCCTACTGTAAGATCCCAGAGTTGAATGCCTGCATTCTTTGCAACATGTTAAGAGATTGTGGCATAAACCTTGCAAACAATGCAGGGCAGTCACTTTGAATGGTGCAGTATCTGAGGCCATACTTGAAGATAGGGCAGAAGATTGAATGGGCAGTAGTTAAAATTTGCATTTTTTGTGACAGCCCATTTTAGGCCATCATGTCTCATTATTGCTCTAAAGTGCACATTATAAAGAAGGAAGCTTCTAGTAGAGAACATTACTTTTTCTGCAGCTTAGAATTTTTTCCTGAAACGTCTTCCTTTGAAGAACAGATGCACAAAGGCAGGATTTTCAAAGCACTCATCACTGGCTTAAATCTACTTCTGCTGAAGTCTGCGATAACACATTTATTGTGTTCTGTTGGATCAGACTTTTAAGCCAGTATTAAGCACTTGCATTTCATCCAGAGAATAGAGTTGGTTTCTGTTTTGTTTAAGGGAAACTGAAAAGGGAGAAGAAGAGATGATTTCAATCATCCATGATTTTGTATAGTGGAATTTTTAAAAGTTTGTTTTGTTCAAATTGTCATTGGCAATGAACAAAAACCTATGCAATTATAAAAGGTGTGACATGGCATTTATTTATTTATTAAAATTATGATCTATCCTTTACCAAAGGTTTCCAGGAAGGAAATACATAACATAGCTAAAACACTGTACAAAAGAATCAAAACCAAAATCAAATATGCATAGAACTGTGAAAATCCTCATTAAAATAAAGTAAAATAACATGTTGAAATGAGATAAGGATAATTACAGCTGACTGAATGGTATGGGAAAAATTATTTGGTTGCTTTCCCAGAACATACATAATCCAAATAAAACAGTTGTTTATAACAACTACTGCTTAATTATGGTAATAAGCTGTATATACAATTTATGTTGGTGGATTTTGTCTGATTTTGCAGATCAGTTTATTACCAAATTATTGATTTTTCATGCTAATGTAAACAAATCCATTCATGTATATTTACATTTTATGTATGAAATGTTTTTAATGAAGATACATTAAGACTGATTTTAGTTAACTTTTTTCCTCCAGACTATTGTGTCATGCAATGAAGGACCATATTGTACGTGTTGCAAATGAGGCGGAGTTTATCTTGAACAGGCAGAGAGCTGAAGATGTACACAAACATGCAGAATTTGAGGTAAGTCGGGCAGCTGATAAAACTCTGATATTTCTGTTTTCATTCAGCTAGCATTTACACTGTACCCTTTCCCTTCCTTACTTCCCACTTCGAGGTCCTCGTAGCTCCCCAAATCTGATCCAGAGGGCCCCCCTACATGCTTGCAAAATGAGACTTCCTCATCCTTTCTTGCCCCCTGTAACTCCCTACACACTCCTCAAATCAGGGGTGGAGCGAGGGGGGCATAGGGGGCAGTCCGCCCCGGGTTCCAGGGGAGGGGGGTGACACTTGGGCCAGCCTCGCCCCGCAGCCTGCTCGCAAACCTGCTCGGTGGCCTGCGAGCAGTCTGTGGGGCGAGGCCACTCCACCCTATGGCCTGTTCGGAGCTCACCTGGCGGCACCGCTATGGTGTGGCACGCATGTGCAGTGCATTGTACGCACAGTTCACGCGTGCTGCGTCTGACGCACGGTGCGTGTGTCAGACGCAGCAAAGCTGCACACGTGCACCACCGCTGGGTCCCGGGTTTGCCGCCCTGGGTGACGGAGTGGCTCGGTACGCCCCTGCCTCAAATCCAATCCAAACAGTTTCCAAACTCTTCAGAGCAGATTTTGGAGGCACATGGGGTTGCTGGGGAGAACAAAGGAAGGGGAAGTCCGCTCGCATGTTGTGGGATATCACCCTGTGACGTTACACTCTACTTAAATAACTGATAATTTAGTCATATAATTCCAGTGATGGCATTTATACCTTCCTCTTTTCAAAAAACACCAGTTTTTTATTTTGAAAAGTGCTGTGAAAAGTCATTTTTTTTAGACTTTTGGTGCACTCAGAAGGCGGTCCCACTGAATTCAATAAGGCTTCCTCTCGGGCAAGTAGTTTTAACTGGGATTATCAATGCCTTTCCTTGTGCACACAGCAGCCCCTCCTCACCCCACCCTTTCCTGTAATGCAGTTAGACCTGAAAGAAGACATATATTGTAGCAACAAAATACATTTTCAATCCTATGCAGTGTGGGTGTTGGAAGGGGGTCACAGCCAACAAGGGAAGGCATAACTTACCTGTCCCCAGCTGCGATTCACACAAACCCCCCAAATAACCCTGTGCCACAATTAGACTTGAAAGATTTTTTTTTATTTGTTACAGTGCCCCTCCCTCTCTGTAATTAGGCTCGCATATTGATTCCAATAAAATGTTTTGGTTACAGAATCATAGAACTGTAGAGTGGGAAGGGATCATATTCCAGCCTCCTGCAATGCAGGAATCTTTTGCCCAGCTCATTGTCCCAAGAAGGTTGGAGCTCCTTGGTTATAGGTTTGCAGCCTTAGGTTGCAATTCTAAGCACACTTACTAGGGAGTAGGATCTGTTAAATACAGTATAATTAATTCCTAAGATGATGTACTTTCACTATTGATGCACTATTGGGTCACACTAACTTTCAACCAGAAAGATATAAGGAATATAAGGAATTATACCAGAAAGATATGGAGGTCTCATACACCCCAGGAAATGTGGTTGCTGACCTTGAGCCAGACATCCTGGAGAGTGAAGTCAAATGGGCCTTAGAAAGCCTTGCTAACAACAAGGCCAGTGGAAGTGATGATATTCCAGCTGAACTATTTAAAATTTTAAAAGAGGATGCTGTTAAGGTGCTGCACTCAATATGCCAGCAAGTTTGGAAAACTCAGCAGTGGCCAGAGGATTGGAGAAGATCAGTCTACATCCCAATCCCAAAGAAGGGCAGTGCCAAAGAATGCTCCAACTACCGCACAATTGCACTCATTTCACACGCTAGCAAGGTTATGCTTAAAATTCTACAAGGCAGGCTTAAGCAGTATGTGGACCGAGAACTCCCAGAAGTGCAAGCTGGATTTCGAAGGGGCAGAGGAACCAGAGACCAAATTGCAAACATGCGCTGGATTATGGAGAAAGCCAGAGAGTTCCAGAAAAACATCTACTTCTGCTTCATTGATTATGCAAAAGCATTTGACTGTGTCGACCACAGCAAACTATGGCAAGTTCTTAAAGAAATGGGAGTGCCGGATCACCTCATTTGCCTCCTGAGAAATCTCTATGTGGGACAAGAAGCTACAGTTAGAACTGGATATGGAACAACTGATTGGTTCAAAATTGGGAAAGGAGTACGACAAGGCTGTATATTGTCTCCCTGCTTATTTAACTTATATGCAGAATACATCATGCGAAAGGCTGGACTGGATGAATCCCCAACCGGAATTAAGATTGCCGGAAAAAATATCAACAACCTCAGATATGCTGATAATACTACCTTGATGGCAGAAAGTGAGGAAGAATTGAAGAACCTTTTAATGAGGGTGAAAGAAGAGAGCGCAAAATATGGTCTGAAGCTCAACATCACAAAAACTAAGATCATGGCCACTGGTCCCATCACCTCCTGGCAAATAGAAGGGGAAGAAATGGAGGCAGTGAGAGATTTCACTTTCTTGGGTTCCATGATCACTGCAGATGGTGACAGCAGTCACGAAATCAGAAGACGCCTGCTTCTTGGGAGAAAAGCAATGACAAACCTAGACAGCATCTTAAAAAGCAAAGACATCACCTTGCCGACAAAAGTCCGTATAGTTAAAGCTATGGTTTTCCCAGTAGTAATGTACGGAAGTGAGAGCTGGACCATAAAGAAGGCTGATCGCCGTAGAATTGATGCTTTTGAATTATGGTGCTGGAGGAGACTCTTGAGAGTCCCGTGGACTGCAAGAAGATCAAACCTATCCATTCTCAAAGAAATCAGCCCTGAGTACTCACTAGAAGGACAGATCCTGAAGTTGAGGCTCCAGTACTTTGGCCACCTCATGAGAAGAGAAGAATCCCTAGAAAAGACCTTGATGTTGGGAAAGATGGAGGGCACAAGGAGAAGGGGACGACAGAGGATGAGATGGTTGGACAGTGTTCTTGAAGCTACTAACATGAGTTTGGCCAATCTGCGAGAGGCAGTGAAGGATAGGCGTGCCTGGCGTACTCTGGTCCATGGGGTCACGAAGAGTCGGACACGACTGAACGACTGAACAACAACAACAAACTTTCAACCACTGGAGGAATAGCAATAATCTATCATGAAATGTCACATAAGATCAAGGATAGAGAAGAGGTTTTTTTTTGTGTGAGATGAGGTTTATTGGCAACATTTGGCCAGCTCTCTTCACTGCAGCTTTCTTATATGGTTTTGTTCTTTTCAGTATAGATTGAAAACAGAACTTTCTCTGATATTTTCTTTCTCAGTATATATAACCTTTACTTTATTCTGTCATCTGAGACAGCAGTCACTTGTCATATGGGATTGCAACAAATTTATTACGAAGCATATTCTGGATATTTTCAGTTTAGGTATTAAAAAAAAATCACATTTACAATTAAGTGTATGTCAGAGTGAGGTTTCATATTGCTTCAACAGTAAATAACATTTGATATTTATCAGAGCATCATGCAGTAAACCAAGATGACAGTAGAAGATTGAGTTATCTGCCCTTTGAAGAATTTGTTGCGGTATAAGATCTGTCAGAACCGTAGACAAAATGAGAATATTCAATTAGCTTCCAGCTTCAGTTAGCAAATACAATTTAGAATATTAACCAAATTCCCTTAAGGGAAGAACCTAAGTCAATTTTCTAGTAAGCAAACCAAGATCTTTCTCAAATGTGAGATTCTTTAAATTTTTATGTTATCTTGCTATTTCAAAAATACGATACTTTGGACAGGCAGTATAAAACCTGTTATTTGAATTAATATTAAGAAAAGTATTTAAATAACCATAGTTAGAGATGGACTTCTAGACATACTTCTCAGTTACAGACTTGTGTCCCCAGAAAACCTGTTCCAGAAAATTAGGAGTAGCTGCACAGAGAAGGAGAAATCTGGAATTATCTTGATGCACTCCTAGTAGCCCTTGGCATATAATTCTTTGAGTCCCTGCCTAAAAGGGCAAGGCATGTGATTGTGACATTTCTGAAGTACAGCCACATTTCAGATGCTTTTGGTCTTTATATTTGTTTCTGTTTCTACATTCATGCATGCATTTTTTAAATGAAAAATCTGCTAGATACATAAGACTCAATTTCATATTTATTTTTCATTTTGCTTTTGTTTTTGTTAACAATTATTCACTGTGTGAAAATCTTTTTAACCAAGTAATACAGTTGAATGTATCCTTTTCACTAAGCTTCCTTTTCGATGCTGTAAAGGTACAAAGTCTGTGTGGTTTGGTTTGACATGACTCTAGCTGTAGAAACTCTCATTTCATAAACATTATTGAGAAAGTCCAATTACTGTATTCTAGAACCACAATTTCCACAGTTAACATTCATTTATTCTGTTAGCTTCTGTAATTGCTCAGAATGAAAAATGAACATTTGATTTAACTGTCCAATGAGCTGATGAAATATTAACCTCATTACAGAAGAAGATCATTGTACTAATTGGTGCTTCTTGGTACAAGAAGATAAATTGAAAAAATAATTAACCCCATAATGTCTGTGCTCTCAAAATAAATTTAGCTAAACTTTTAGCATTACATAATGGGTAGAATATGCAGGATGCACAAATATATTTGCATGCATGCACACACAAAACACACACACTGCTTAGTATATAGATATAGTTTACTGATTGACAGTAGGAAGTAAACTTGGTTCTAGTCTCCAGTGTTTTGCCAATGGCCGTTTACTGGTGCAATGCTGGGGAGAGGTGGTTTGCAGTGCGGGCACAGCCTGGCAGGGACCATCTTTCCTGCCTTGCGCAGCCATTGGGGAATCCTCATGCCTCCCTCCATGGCCTCATGAAACACTGGGGACTGGCTGTTTAAAGTGGCCAATGAGAGATGCACCAGGTAGCTTGGCTGCAGTACCAGACCTGGTGGATGCAATTCTCAGTCATGTCCACCTATATTTCATATAAGGAAATTGCACTGAAGCCTCCCAGCTCAGTTCATTATGGGAATTCTCAGTCTCTCACCCTGCATTGTTCGGTCCTGCTTGAAGGTGAGCGGGAATGGAATACTTGTTCGCCATATTCAGCACCATGGAAGGAACCCTGAGGATCACCTTGGGTGGCAGGATCCACAGGGGCAGCAGATTTGGCCTCCAATGAGTGCAGTCCTCTGTACCCACCCCAAAGCAGCTTCTGAGGGCCAGGGACCAAGAGGGACTGCATGTGATATGCAACTGGCTGCATATATCACAGACCCCTCTTGGGTTAGAAGAGGTCTCTCACTGCTTGCACTCTTTTTGCATCCATTCTATGGATCACATTTAGCACAAAGCAGGTTTATTAAGCAAATGTTACTGTACTTCATTTATGTATATATTATGGTGAATGCTTTAAAAAGTAGCAATTGCAGAACATGGCAGGGGGGAGAGTCTTCTTCAGCCACTTTCCAAAACTGCCTACTGAAAAAATAAACATGGTTTCCCTTTCTAGTCACAGTGTGCCCAATATGCTGCTGACAGAAGGGAGGAGGAGAAGATGTGTGACCATCTTATCAGTGCTGCCAAGCATCGAGATCATGTTACTGCGAATCAACTGAAACAGAAAATACTGAATATCCTAACAAATAAGCATGGTGCTTGGGGAGCTGTCTCACATAGGTATGTTGTTAATCATCGTAACATAATTATATGCTTCTGAACTGGTATTTTAAATGGATGTGTCATGTCTTTATAGTGAGCAGTCGAGACTGTAATGTAATTCACCAGAATCCGTTCCTGATCATACAGCTCATCCTGTGTTATAGGCCTATTCTGGTACTGAATGGAATCTTATATTTAGGTTGTCTGCTATCAGATGAGGAGTGTGCTGTCAGTTTCTGGGTTTTGCACTCAGAAACTCTGCTGCCATCATTTTTTTGTTTAATAAAGTGAATGATCCAGTCATCATGGCAGTGTCTCAGAACCAAAAGTGGCCTTTCAGTGTCTTGCAAAATTCATTGTCCCTGCTTCCATGGCAAATATCTCCTGCCATTTCCTTTGTCAGTTCATCCCAGGTCACCCCAAATAATTCATTTTTTTAAAAACATGAATCATGGAAGCGGAATAAATTATGAAAAATATATGCAAGCAAACATATAAACAGTTTATTGTTTATTATAATCACATGATTTAAGAGCCAAGAAGAAAAAAAATCTGTGGTGCATTGGTATATAGTTTGCCTTATAGCATAGTTTTACCATTTTATTTTTCCCTTTGTGAACTAAGTGTTTTTATCATTTTTTGGCACTACTTTCACCTTTGTTCTCCTCTCTTTTCTTATTGGGTCATAGTAATACTTTGAGAATGAGATGATTTGGTTTTAATTTTTTGTTCAGCACTTGTGGCATAAGCTTTTATAAACCTCACTGACTTCACTGGATGAATGAAGTGTTATCCTGAGTTGGCAGTACAAATATTCATGGGGTAATGATTTCATTTCTTTCCTGTTTTTTATTTCCTTTTCTGCATTTTATTTACTTCCGACTTTTGTCTGTCTGTCTATCAGTCTGTAGATAGATGTATGGATGAACAACCTTGGAACTCAAGATAATTTTTCGTTCATCTGCTGAACTGTAGTTCACAAATGCTTACGCCATAATGTATTTTTTTTAATCCTTTAAGATGCCACAAGATTCCTTGCTATAGATACAACGGACTTAATAAAATACTGGTGCAGTGAAGAGAATCAGTGGGTTATGGTTATCTCTGAATATAAACTTTATAAAATGTATATTAGGGATTGTATAAAAAAGAGCATAAGAAACTTTAAAAGGGTAACAAAGAGTCTTGTTAAACTGAAAGAGGGAAAGAAGGCTAAATATATTCAAAATGATTGGAGATTAAGGGAAAACACTTTCCTCTGAAAATGAAAGTCTTGCCCAAACAATAACAAAAAGGGAAAACTCTGGCAAAAGAAATGTAAGCTGGAGAAAAGTGAAGGAAGAATTTGAAGAGTATAAATTTTATCAGATTATTTATTTATTTTTAAATAGTACCAGTAGGAGGAATCATTTCCTGATAACAGTGAAACCTCTATCTCTGCCAAATTCTCCAGTTAGGATAGTAGCCCTTTATTGATATGGGCTGGTAATATGAATCTGCATTTGGGGAGTGAAAAGATAATGTTTAAACAATGATTAAAAGAAAGTGATTAGAGACAACACAGCTGTAAAGAAAGGAAGTATAGATCATGAAAAGCCTAAACAAACAGCCATCAGAATGACACAAATAAATAAAACACTAGGCAAAGCTATCCTAAGCAGGACATGATGTTGAATGGAGAAAAAGCTGTCAAATAAAATGTCAGCTGAAATGCATGGTGCCAGATAAAAAGAGAAAATAAAAACTGAAGCAACAGGAGTGATTCTAGCTCAGATGATAAGGTTAAGTAAACACCAACTAAAAGTGAAACTGGATATTGAATGGTAGACATGAGAAATAATAATATAGAAAGGAAAGACTTTAGAAGGGAATGGGGAAATGGGGGCGGGGAATTATAAAAGAGCTATACGATAATGAAATGAGCAAACCTTTGAAACAAAGAGATTGAGACGGGATTTGCAGCAATTCAAACCAGAGGAGAAAGTATTCTTAAAAAATACGTATTTCAACATCAAGGACATGAAAAGTGATTATCAAGTCATGGTAATTAAGTATGGTATGGGGATATTTAGAATAATGAAGGAAGAAAGCACATGAAATGATTGGAACAATCTACAAGTGTACTCCTTTCAAAAGGTTTGTTGTTATCTGCTGACACATCAGTTTAACTCCTTGTAGTACATTTTAAATGATTCGCAGAATGCGTCTGCTAGACATTAAAACAATGATCCTAGCAAGTTATTTCAAATGAAAAGCACACAGTTCAAAGATTATACTGTAACTCAACATTATTGATTTCAGAAGGAGTTTTGATTCCCTTTCTCACTGCCAAAACAGGTATTTTATTTAAGGCAAATGAAACACAGGTACAACTCCACCTCCTAAAACAAAAAGTGATTTCAGGTAATATTGAGGAAGAAATTGCATAACATCATTGAGCTGAAAGGAAGTTTGAAAGTCATTAGTTCTTCCACTTCCATGCAAAATCAACTACACTATCCCTGATATTAAATACCTTCAGTGAGGGGGGACCCACCACTTCCTGAGACAGTTTGTCTCACTCTTTAATAGTTCAGAGCTAGGAGGGTTCCTCACACATTTAGCTGAATGCTGCTTCCTGCAGTTTTCTGCTCCTTGGTTCTAATCCCACCCTCTGCTGCATCAGAGAACAAATCTTCATCTTCTGCCCAACAATCATGTATGTATGTAAAGACCATTGCCCATGTCTTCCTTTCTCCAAACTACATAACCAGCTTGGTTTCCTGGTTCCACATCCTCCTCTGGACATACTCAATTTTTCCAATGTCCTTCTTAAAATATGGCACCCAGAACTGGATGCAACCTGAATCACACAGAACAGAGTGAAACTCATCTCATGATATCATAGTCCTAGGCTTCTCTTATGCAGCCTAAGATTTCATTAGCTTTTTCAGTGGCTGCACCACACTGCTTGCTCATTTTCTGAGCCACTAAAACTTCTAGATCCTTTTCACACCTACTGCTTTGAAGTCAGGTCTTCATTATTCTGTACTCATGCCTTTGATTTATTTTCGTTTTCCCTAAATGCAGGACTTTACATTTATCTCGGTTGATGTACAGTATGTTTATTTTGCCCAGTGTTTCAGCTTCTCAATATCGTTTGGATCTAATGCTGTAAGCTTTCCTGGCCCTCAGTCAAACTCAGGTTTCTGTTTCTGCCAGAAATTTAAATATGTAAATCTAAGCGTTACAATGGTTAAAGTGACAGTAGGTGAATTGCATGGTTAAGCACAAGCTGAGATGTTGATCCAACGAGTGACAAACACTCTGTCTCTTCCTTTGAAGAACAGGGTGGGGATAAGCTTTCACACAGCAAACAATAGGTTTCTCTGGTCTAGGCAAGCAAACAGATGCTTCCTGGAGTGTGCTGGACTTCTGAGACTTGTTCATGCCAGTGCTGGCATCTCCATGTATCCAAATTACTCTCGGGCATCTCCTCAGGAGAAAGCTCCTTACTGATAGGAGTGACAGGAGGAGCTGGCAGCATGGGCAGCAGCTATCCCTTTAGGGTACTAAAGGTGTTTGATAACACAGGGGTGGGACACCTGTCTGGCAACCCACTTGAACCTTCCCCAGGATCCATCTCCTGATTCTCTCAATCACCAGCCCCCTCCTCCAGCTGAGATGTTTCTTGTAGGCCCAATTTCACCTCCCTCATCTTGCTTGGACCCTCCCCTTGGTTGTCTAGCTCCAGATCCTTGATATCTTTCCCTTCCTATTCAGGATCCTTCCATCTGCTCCATGACATCTCCACAAAGCTCATGACATAAACTATCCCTTCCAGCTCGATGTCACCTGCAGATTTCGAAATGCTGAACAGCACATGGCCTAGACAAAGCTCTGTGGCACTCCACTTGGGACGTCTCTCCAGTTTGACAGAGAGACATCAATGATCACTTACTGGGTATAGTAATTTAACCAGCTGTGAATCCTATTAACCATAACATCGTTCAGCCCACATTTTTCCATCTTCTCAGCAAGAATTCTCAGTGCATAATTTTACTATATAATAAAGAAATTAGAAAATCAGGAAGTGGATGCATAGTTTCTGTATCAATTTGCATTTAGGATTAATTGCATGATTAGCTTTAATTGTACTCAATAAAGGAGATGGAGAGAGGATGTGATTGGTGAGGTGAGGTGAGGTAGGTGGTGGGCAGCAGGAAAGGAGAATGTTAGGGGAAAGGAGAATGTTAGCCACTTTGAAACTCCTTCGGGTAGTGATAAAGTGGTATATCAAATCCAAACTATTCTTCTTCTTCTCTTCTATGTATTATTCTCTCTGTATACTCATTCCCCTTATTATTTTAAGGTGCTAAGTTAAAAACTTTGCTGTTTAAACAGAATTGGGTAGTACTTTTAATCAATTGACCAATTCATTTCACTGCTCTTTAATTTTGTTGCTGGCGATTCTGCCTCTTTCATCTTAGAAGTTACTCATCTTTTATATCTTCTTTCAAAATACATTGTATATTGCTTCCAAAACTCTGGTTATTAGGCAGGACATCAATACTTTAAATAGAGTAGTTTTTATGTAAAGAAGCTTCGTAAGCACATCCAAAATCCAATTTCTAGGCCCAGTTCAAAGTTCTGGGTTTAACCTATAAAGCCTCATGTGGCTCAGGACCACAATACCTCAAGAACCACCTCTCCCACATATGAAGTGACCCAGACACTGCACTCAGCTTCATGTACCGCCTCCCTGAGAGTCTGGAGGGAGGCAACAAGAGAAAGGGAAGTTCTCATGCACTGGCAGATGCTCCAGTTCCAGTTGCCATTTGTTTAAGTACCATGTGATTGTAGCTTGGACACTAAACATTTTTAATCTCTGCACTTCGTGAACAAACCTTTGCTTTTAGTGAAAAACTGGGGATTCAATGTGTGTGAAAGAAGTGTGTGTTAGACAGAAGTGGTGGGATTTGTTGGAAGAAGCTCAACAGCATCTCAAAAGATCTGGCGAGCAGTTCTATCATAAATCTATTGGACTAAATTGACTGAACCCAGTCAGAAAAGAACAGCCGGGAACATGGTGGTGTGTGTCAATCAAGAGCAAAATTGAATCTGCTTCTTTACAGATTTAGCTCAAGATGACTCTCATAGGAATGGATAAGAAAAACAATGGTGGTTCTGTAAAACAGAATGGATAACAGAACTTGCTGTGGAAGAATTTTGCTTATATGTTTGTCTACTTGTTTGCTTTAAAAATGTATATGCTACTTTTCACATAAAATATCAAAGTGGTTCACAATATTCACAGATCAGTAAAATAAATAAATAACAATTAAAAAGCACCCAGATGAATAATCAGTGTATAGTACAGAAACTACATTAGCCAGAACCAGGAAATTTATAATATCAGCTGTCAGGAAATACTAGAGAAAATAGGCAAATCTTCAACTCTTTGTTGAAGTACCTCACCATTGGTAATCTCCTGATTTCCATGAAGAACTCCTTCCACATAGCAGGTGCCATGATAGAGAAGGCCAACCTCTGCATCCCGACCAACCATTCCTCAGTAGGCTGCAGTGCAGTCATCCGTGGTCCACAGTGACCTGGGTAGATTATGTGGCTCATAGATAGTCTAGTTCCAAGGGGTTTCGGAATTTGTGAGGCTATCATTGCATGGTAGCAGGAGATAAGCTATCTCTGTTCAGCAATGGTCATAGCAGCATAGGAGCTTAAGCTGCTGACTGCTGCTCCTCGCAACTGAGATACAGCTACAGAGATGGATCCAGGATCAGCCCAAAACAGTACACCTTCCCTTTCAGAGGGAGTGTGGTTATATCTAGGTGAAAAAATCATTTCTCACACCATAGCTTTTGAAACTCTAGTCGCACACAAGTGTCTAATTCATTGCCAACTTGCACATTTTTGGTGTCGTCCATGAGCTTGGTTGAGATATAACCTATTCACATATTTGAATCTTCAACTGAAGCCCTGTTATGGATTCTGTTAAATTGTAAGTGATCATGCAGAAGTATCTTCTTAAATGTAGCAGCCAAGTTTTTTTAAATTCCTTCCCGCTTAGGCTTGCAACTATTGTAAGAAAGGGTTTATTGTTCAGCAGACTTTTATGGAGTGGTTTGTTGGGTTCTGGGTCTTGGTCTAATCACTGAAGGAAGGATAGATAAAAGCATCATGCAAGTGCACAGTTGGTGACTGACTGACTAGTGAGGATACTAGTGTACTTACACAAAGCTGACTGAGTACACACAAAGCTGATTTTCACTAGGAATGAGGTAGGAACAGAAATTCCCCTTCTCCTTTAGTTAATTGAGCGTTAAAAGTCACTGCAACCCTCATTCATTGCAACTGTAGAAATTCATTGAACATTTACATGAATTAAATAATATTTTATTAGGAGTATTCTTTATTAAATTCCTTCATCTGAGGATCACAGAGCAGTTTACAATTTTGCAATAGTTTACATGTTTTGCACATGGAATTTTATTTCTGGATATTTAATAGAAGAGCTTCCTGTCAGTAATGTGTGCTTTTGGGTAATCTTTTTTGGAAACTACATAATGTAGAAAAGTTTTTAAACTCTTTAAGAAAAGCAGTAGGCAAAAAATAATTTTAACCCCCCCCCCAAATGATGCATTATTTCCATGACCTAAGTGCTATGTGGCAGCAGCTGAGCTGTACACTGTTTTTAATGCTACATTAACTTTTCCATTAATGCTGCTGCTGTAAAATATTAAGCCCTTAAGCAATATAAATCTGCTGTCTGTTTTTTGTTGCTTGATACATTTGCTATAGTTGCTTCTTAAAATCATCACCGTTGTGCTTTCTATGAGAAGGTGGCTTTCCTTTTTGTTGTGATGTTAGGTTGGCTGGTACCTGGAGCAAAGGAGTCTTATTAAACTCTCCAGAATAAACTTAATTCCATATCAGTTTATTTAGGATCATATAATCAAAGGAACATGCATCATAAGCACATACAGTGGCCACTGCTAAATTCTTCTTCTTTGGAAAGTCAAGTGTCTCCTCATGCTAATCTTATGTTACAGTGCACATCATGGGCTCTGGAAATATGCAGCCGCATGAAACCATTATCACTGAAACACATAGTGATGACACATTTTCTTATATTTCCCAACGAAGGATGGCCAACAGCCTTTTATATAATAATTATCAACTACATTTTTTTACTTCACCACTGGAGGCGCACTTCATTGTCTCTTGGGACAGGTGGATGCCAACAACATTTTTATCCCACTTTTCAGACCATTATTGTCTCCCAAAGCAGTTAATACAAGAAGAGACACAGGCCCTGCCCACAAATGAAAATTACAATACACACAATTGAAGGGAATGGAGGGCAAAGGTAGAATGTTGGGCCAGGGTGACCTTTTCTTGTTGATATTCTTCCTTCAGTCGCAGTTGGCGGCTCTTGTTCCTTTGGCCGATGGATGGGGCCAAAGTGTCCTTTCTCCTCATTTCTGCAGCCTCAGGGAAACTGTCAGAGCTGAGCATTTTTCTGGCAGGGAGTGGAGAAGAAACACCATGCTCTTTCTTTGACATCAGAACATAAGAAGAGCCTGCTGTCTAATAAACTATTTTCTGCTACTCTGTCATAGAATTGTAGAGTTGGAAGGTGAACTCAAGGGACATCTAGTCCAACCCCCTCAGATACAGAAATCACAGCTTATTTTTAGCTATTTATACCTTTATATCTATTGGTTTGTGGAAATGTGATTTGTACATGAAAATTTGTTTTCTATATGTGCTGTGTCTCTGTACATTTTATGCCATTTGGCCATGAGTTGAAGTTACGTGGCCATAGATGATGCTGTAGGGTAACATTTTCAACATATCCATAGTTCACATGGGACCAGACTAAAATATAAAAATGCATTTAAAACAGCAAGTCAGCAATTGAATAGGTTAGCACTTTCCGACATCTAGAGAAGCCTGGGTAAATAACTGAGTTTTAAGAGATATTTTAAACATTCAACAGATGAAGTTGCCTGAACCTCCAGAGAGCTGGTGCTATAGCAGAAAAGGCCAGTTCTGAGATGCTTCCAATGGCAATTTGTTGGCTGCAGTCTCCTTTGATTATTATAAAGGTTGATTTGGCCTATAATAGTAGAGGTGGTCTGCTTGTTATACCATACCCATATTGTTCAGCGCATTATATATCAATAATGAAACCGTGAGCTTGGCTCGGTAACGAATAGACAGCTAGAGCACATCCTTCGGCACTAGTGTAATATGTGTGTGTCTAGATGAATCCAGTGATTTTTTTCCTTAAAAAATGTTTAGGGGTACTGTAAGGGTTCTGCTGTGGTTCCTCGAGAGTAAAGAGGCTCGACTAAGGTCCTGTATATTTACAGGTTTTATTGTGCAGATATGTCCAGTGCAGAGCTCAAAAGTCCATGACCATAGTCACTTTAAGATCCCGGAAGTGGGACTTTTCTGGAGCGCCCCGAAACATAAGAAATTGGGCACCTCTAGTCTCCTCCTTCCTTCCTCACACCCCTGCGTAATTGGGGCAACGGAACTGTCGTTGCTCCCTCTTGGCTGGATCCGCTGAGGGGGTGTTGGGTCTCTGAAGCATCCCCCAGCCCTCTCTCTGCTGGGCTGCTTCCGCCAAGGGGGCGTTGGGTCTCTGAAGCGTCGCCCAGCCCTCTCTCCGCTGGGCTGCTTTCCTTCCTGTCGCTCCTGCTGGAAATCCCCCTGCTATCCCCGCAGTGCTGTAGCTCTCTATCCCTTGACAGCCCCTGCACCGCCCCACTGGGCGCTGACTGTTCCCTGACAGGTACTCTCATTTTGACTCACGAAAATCACCCTTTTATAGTTCAAATCAGGAAAAATAAATAGAGTAAATCGACAAAAGTACAAAGATTCACAAAATGTTTAGGGGTATGTGCCCCACCCCCCAGAAAAGAGCATTAGATGTACAACTTAACATTCTAGCTGCAGCATTCTGTGCTAGCCATGGCTTCTGAACCAAGGGCAGGGGCAGCCACACACAGAACATGGCACACTAATTTCACACTAATTTCTTGCTTTTTAGAAGACACTAAGAGGTATGGAGCAGAATTTGATCACAACTGAGACAGTGGCACATAGGAATAGGAGTTAATCCTTCCTCCACCTGCACAATGGTCCCAGTGAAGATCACACTTCTCACACTCCTAGAAAGAGGCAGCCAGTGCTAATTGCAGCTTTTCCTCCAAGAGAAAAAACAAAACAGAATTTGGGGGTTTAATTGGGATTAAGGCATAGGAATCACCTACCTTCCTATCTGCCTCAGTCATGATTATGATTGTGCATCCGCTATTTCTTTTATTTTATTTAAAGGCACACGAAATGCAATTGCCAGTTTATTTTATTGACCCTGAGATTCTGAAGAAAGACACTGGTGAGCTGGGGTTCCTAATTGGTAGAATATGGTAGGCATGGCTATGAAAGCATAACAATAGCTGAAGAGGCAGAAACCCCAGGATGCAGTGTTGTGGAAGAAGGGAGATGAATATTATTTTGCTGGCTGCATAGGACCTGGCTGTGTTTTCTTCTTTGGGAAGAAATTGCTGTCTGTGTTGCGAAGTAGGATGATGCAGTTGTCTGCTTTTTGTTCTGAGCATGACTTCTTATGCAGAGAGTGAACCATGTCCTTTTGAAGGATGGATCCACATATTGATACTATGTAGAAGAACACTTATAATGTATTTCTAATCAGAATGATTTAGAATTCTATAATGTGTTAAATACTGACTGACTTGCACCTGGTGTTGCTCGGGAATTTTTGAGTTCAGTGGTTAAAACCACTGCAGTTTTGAAACGTTCTGTCTGCCATCTTGATTCAGAATGGCATCCAGTTGTATACAACATATACAAAAGCCTGCTCCTTGATCTCAGGAACCGTCATGCAAATTTTATTACAATATCTTGAGAGATTTCCAAATGCATAGTGAACAGGCAAACTAACAACTTTCCAAAATATAGCTATCTTCAGTACTAAGTTGCTAACTTCATTGATGGGCATTGCAGTTGTGGTGCATTATATTTCTGATATTCTATCTTCTGTGTACAAATCTCCCATGTTGGAGTGGTGGGAAACAATATGGATGTGGTTAGGGGGAATAGAGAGAAACATCACCCTTTGCCTTATGATAGATCTCTTGCATCTGCAGTGTTTTGGAGATTCTCACTTGTTGGGAGCACTTTTCATCTTCATATTGACAGGGAAATGTGAATAGACAAAATGTTACATTTTTATGGTAGTTAATAAGAATTTAGTTTACATCTAAGTCTTTTGGCACTATGCTAAAGATGAGAAGCCTTTATTTTATAATAAAACAATGTGAAGTCTATTAGATCTTTATGAATCCTGAGGAAAACATCAGTATCTGTATTCAAAATTTAAAATGAACCAGATCTATCTGTTGAGAACTCTTTTGGCAGCGATTATTTTCACTGTCATCTAAACTGTATTTCACTAGACCTTTCAGTACCTTTTGTTGATGAAACAAAGTTTATGAAATAAATTTCAAGATTATTTTCAGTAAAGCTGATGATATATGTTCTTTTACTGAGGTTATATCAGAAAATCAATATTTGTAAAATTGAAACAGTATAGGTTTGTATTGATCTATGTGGCTAAATCAAAACTAAAGGCTTTGTAACAGCTTTCTTAGACAGCCAGCTACCTACTAGTGGCAAACTATCAATTTTAGCTTTCTACTGATAAATCAGCTTGAAAATTGGATGTCAAATTTTTTTCAGTGAAGTAGTGATTTTTTATGCCCTTTAACCTTCCCCTTATATATTATATAGTTTTATAAGGCTAAGCTTACCTTCTGTAGCCAGTTGTAAAAAGAAGAGGAGACATTTAGTTGGTATTGTTCGTATTTTTTCAGAGTTCTTAAAACCTAATTTTATTACCTCCTTTGTGTTTGCTCGTGAGCTTGGAGAATAAATATTTTCACATTAAAAAAAAAATCAACTGTGATATTTCAGATGGTTCTGTCTTTGACTCTATTTCAAGCAATGGGGATCAATCTTAAGATTTCAGGAATCATTTGCTTCCTAAAGGGGGAGGCTTGATATTTTGCATTAAATGATTGATTTCTTGCTCCGGTGTTAAGATTTTTAACAACTGTTATAACTGCCAATTACAACTGTGCAATAAGGTGTTAGTTTGTAAGATTGCATGTGTTTTCCCCCTCTCCTTTCCCATTTTTATAACAGAGCAGATGGCAAGCGTCCTCTTAGAAAGTGCCTCAGTATGTTATATGGTCTAAAGTATGCTATAAACCCTTTGACTATAAGGAATACGGACTTCTTCTGAGTGTAATGGTATAGTCCTTGATGACATTTGACAGTACTATACCTTTATGCCTCTAGTCAAGACCATAAGTTAACTTAGGAAAGGGTATTGATTGCGAAGTTTTCTGCTGGATAATTACTTCTTGCTGGAGAAAAATGTGGTGTGTATTGATCTGGATGGAAGCATTTCAGTTGCAGTTTCCCTTGGTTAACAGTGAGTGTCATCTTTCAGCCATGATAAATGGTAACTTTGTGGCTCAGTATAATTACTTTGTGGTGAAATGAACCACTCAAACTCTTCTCCTAACCCCCTTTCCCCTTATCAAGGGGCTACCACAATCTTACATTGCAGGCCATGATTTACTGAACTAATCATTTTCTTAATAGAACAAAGTCTTCTCCAGTACGTTTTGGAGTAAATATTATTATTTTTTGAAGCGAATTGCTTTATTTTGAGTCTGTAACTGTGTTCTCCCCTAGCTCTTGTCAGTTTATCTTGACCAGAAAAGGACCTTTCCCTTAAGGCCATCTTTTGACTTCAGTGATTGGATTCAGAGAACAATTTGAATGTACAGTATTGTATCATGATTTCATCAGTGCAGAAATAATACTGTAACAGTCATTTTATTCAATAGTCCCAGAGTCAATGAGGATAGACTAAAATCTAAATATAAAAATGTAAACCACAATGTCAATTTACAGCCACAGTATTTTGATGCAAACAGTGCTATAATACATGTTGCATTTTGAAAACTAATGACTCTGGTTTCATGCCTTATATTTTACGGGACTACTTACTGTGTTACAACTACTACCGTCTCATTAAGCATACTGAAGAATAGGCTTATTATTGCCTTGGATTTGTTTTCAAAAGCCAATTTTAGTGTCTAAATCTAGGTCAATGACTCTGCTCACATACAAGTCCAGATTACATACCAGGGGCAGGATCTATTCTACTGCCAATTGGCCCCATGGTTAATTCTTCCTAATGTCTAACTTTAACTTAGCTTGAGGCTATATAGTTATTTTCCCAGTGATTAGCTGACTGAATAATTCAGTTCATTTATATTGTTGCTAAGATATTTATAGACTATACTGTGACCCTATGTCTTGCTGCTTATAGTCTGTCTAAATTTAGCAGATTTAGTCATTTTCATAAATCACCCTTCATTTTATGTAGGCCGTTGGTTGCCATTGGCAAATTCTCCATATTCTTGATTTTAGGCTGTTTGACACAGTGTTGTAAGGAGTCCATCAAGTTCATAGCTTGAATTTTAAAATGTAATTTCATGTCCACATTAAACTATGTGGAATTTTGTGGTTTGGAGCAAGGAGGTCATGTTGCATATCAACTGTGCTACCTCACACCAAAAAAAATCAGTTTCGCTCCTACATAAAACAATTAAACTAAACTAAACTAAACTAACCTAAACTAAACTAATTTCTGCTAGAGCTAACAAAGGTTTTGTGAGGACTGGTGGCAGTGGCATTTGTTCAAGTGGTAGTGCAGAGTTGTTAGTTCTGCTACTCAAATGTCCACACCTAACACATGAGAAGTGGATAGGCATCGAGTTGTGGCCACATTGTCCTTCTCTGTATGTGGACTCGTTTTCACAAGTAATATTTTTTATTTTTGGTGCAACAAACATTATGGACGTTATCAAAGCATTGCATACAATATGGATTGAAACAACCTAAGAAGAGTGTAGAAAATAAAGATTCTGCTCATGTGAATGAAATGCCTGCATAAAATGAAAGTTTATTTCTGAAGTGTGCTTCCTCTTCTTTTCACTGTTATTTTATGTATTAATATTTTATCTATTAGTTCCTGCCTTACTTTAAAGCCCATATAAGGCAAAATTGCTTTTTCTTCAGAAGGTATTGTGCTGTAGGTATTTGAAGTTACAATAAACTTGTGCTGATTTTAAACCATAAACCCATATAACTTCATTTCAATTTAATTGTTAAGTTATAGAACAAAACAAAATTAGTTGAAAGAAAACAAAATAAGAAGCGCATATTTAGAAGCAGCTGATCAATTTGTAAAGAGAACCACTTTATCTGTTCTCTTTTCCTTTACAAAATCCAATAAACTGCTATTATATTCCTTTTAAATGGTTCCATTACTAGGATTCTATAACAGACTAATCTCTTCATAATTATAATAAATGCCTATAATCAAAGCAGGAACCATTTAAAATAGGAAGAAAGACTGTTTTCCATCAAACACTTTGTTGTTCTCTGACCTTTGGAGCATTAAGCTACAATATAACACTACCTATAGATACAACGTAGCTTTTTCAACTTAGCTTGCTCAAATAAAAATAAGTGGTTGAGATCAATGAAAATGTGGATTGACATATTAATAGTTTTTCTTTTCTTTTCAACCTTTCTACAAAGTAGGAAGAATTAAATGGACAATGACACTAGCATCTAACTGGGTATAAAATCTATGGAATTTAGGTTGCAACCATTGTAATTTAGTTAGAATGTAAAGATTCCTTTGAAAAGAAGAGAGATATTAGAAAACTCAATCAAAGTGAGCAGCACATACCACTGCTGCGCTTTATAAAAGTATTGTTTTCCTTAACACAAAAACTGGTATTGTATTCAGATGAACAAACAATCATTTCCAGAGATCATTTAAGTAACTGAAGGCTGATAAGATTACGGGAAATGACTATATGTGATCAGAATGGCTTTCATCTGCATTTTGTTAGACCAAGCATTGATTTCACTTTTCAGCTGTGAACAGCAAGAGGCCAGCTGTGGCCAAAGGAGCAAGCAAGCAGTGAACTAGGGTCACAACAGAGAAAATGCAACACTTTTAACGATTACAGCTTAGCAAAAAATCTTCATGTTACAACTGTTTGAAAATTATGTATCCACGGGATCTGCAGACTGTCAAAAATAGTGGATTTAAGTTCTGAGGAATTAAACCTTTGAACTGTAGTTAAATAAGTAAACATAATTATAAGGCAAAAACAAACAAAGGGGGTCAAATACAACTTCAAGACAGAAACAACTACATTTAACTTAGTATTCCCAGATGTGTTGAAGGGAAATTTATGAAAAGTGTTTTGAAAAACAAATTCCCATTTAAAAGCGTTTTAGATTCAGTGAAACTAACCTTTCTTTAAACCCTTCACAGCTGTCCTAAAATGTTCTAAAACTATTGTCAGGTATATTTTTAAATATGTAGTGTTACTTAAGAAACAGCCATTACTGAAATAGCATATTAACATACTTCCAGTCCATGGTGAATGGTGTAATACAAAATGTCTACTGAAATCCTGTAGTACACTAAGTGTAGCTTTAAATAACAACCTAGAGTACCAATAAGGTACAATTTCTGGCAGCATATTTATTATTATTTGTATTTCCACATGCAAATATGAGTGTTATAACATTTATTTTCATTTAAAACAACATTCCTTTTTCTCCTATGCTTTCTGATAGCTTAAAATCTAATTCCTATGCTTTGTGATAGCTTAAAATAATCAAAGACCCTTAAAATGCAATGAATGGAACAATAGCCATACAAATATTAAGTCACAGTGTCTACCTGTAAATTTGAATTTGACAAGAGGCAGGAAGGGAAAGTATTTGTACAGGAGCAGTTGCTTTCCCAGATGTTTACATCCCAGACTATCAAAAACAGCACCTTGAAATGGGCTTGGAAACCCCAAACCAGCCAGTGAAATTGTCTCAGTTAGTACAGGTTGGTTGTGTTACTGCCTTCCAGACGTAATAAGAAGGCAAGCTGTAGCATTCTGGTACACTGCCTGCCATTTCCATATCGTCTTCAAGGGTAACCAGACGCAAGCACATAACAGCAGTTGATCGGCAATCCACTGTCCTGTGGGAAGGATCCCAAGAGAGGCAAACAGGCAAATGCCACTTCAGAGTCTGCACTGGCTAGACCAGGCATAGGCAAACTTGGCCCTCCAGATGTTTTGGCACTACAACTCCCATTAACCCTAGCTAACAGGACCAGTGGTTAGGGATGATGGGAGTTGTACAGCGGTACCTCAGGTTAAGAACTTAATTCTTTCTGGAGGTCCGTTCTTAACCTGAAACTGTTCTTAACCTGAGCTACCACTTTAGCTAATGGGGTCTCCCGCTGCTGCTGCTCCACCACCGCACAATTTCTGTTCTCATCCTGAAGCAAAGTTCTTAACCCGAGGTACTATTTCTGAGTTAGCAGAGTCTGTAACCTGAAGCATCTGTAACCTGAAGCGTCTGTAACCCGAGGTACCACTGTAGTCCCAAAACATCTGGAGGGCCGATGGCTGCACTGGATTCGGGATCCTGCAAAGTGAGAACCAAGTCATCTGCAAAGGCTTTTAGTTTAAACTGGTTCGAACCTACCACAATGCCTTTTACCTCTTCATTTTTTCTTAACATGTCTAGCAGTACCACCATGACCAAAATAAAGAGTAGGGGAGAAAGTGGGCACCCTTGCCTGGTCCCTTTTTCTATTTTAAGTTCCTCTGAGACCACATTATTTACAATGATTTTAGCTTTTTGCTCAGTATATATTGCATTAATACCATTAAAAAATTCTTGGCCAACCTCCATCTTTTGCAAGTTCATCTTCATAAAATTCCAAGAAATGTTGAAGGCCTTTTCTGCATCTATGAACATCAAAATAGCTTTACGATCCTTTTTGACCTCCAACATCTCTAGAATGTCTATAACATTTCTGATATTGTCTTTTATGTGTCTACCAGGCAGAAAACCCACCTGATCCTTATTTATGCATTCATTCAATACTTTTTTCAGCCTTCTAGCCAGAATGTTTGCAAATATTTTGTAATCCACATTCAATAAGGAGATTAGTTGATAGTTTTTAATCTGAGTTTTGTCTGTATCTGGTTTCGGTATCAGAGTAATAAAAGCATCCTTCCAGGTCTCGGGTGCCTGGACTCCCCCCCCCCTTAAAATTTTGTTACAAACTTCCATCAGCAGATAAATCAACCATTCTTTCAATGTTTTGTGGTATTTTGCTGATACGCCATCAGGTCCTGGGGCCTTGCCAATTTCCATTTGGGTAACAGCTTGTTCCACTTCTTCTCTTGTAATTAGGTCATTGAGTAGATTCTTCTTTTCTGTGGGAATTTTCTGCGACCCATTTAAGTCCACAAATTGTATTTCTTTTAAGCTGCCTCTGAAGGACCTGTATCCTAAAAGTCAGGATCTCTTCTAAGAATTGTAAGAAAGAAAATCACTTAATTTGCATCATTCTCTCTAACAGTAAACTTAGGTGCTTTAGTCCCTAATCTATCAAGTGAACAGTGCTAAGAAAAAACAAAATAGGAAACAAAATAGGAAATTCTTTCCAGTAGCACCTTAGAGACCAACTGAGTTTGTTCTTGGTATGAGCTTTCGTGTGCATGCACACTGAAGAAGTGTGCATGCACACGAAAGCTCATACCAAGAACAAACTCAGTTGGTCTCTAAGGTGCTACTGGAAAGAATTTCCTATTTTGTTTCCTATTTTGTTTCGACTATGGCAGACCAACACGGCTACCCACCTGTAACAAGAAAAAAACAAGACATTGTTTCCCCATAGTACTGAGCCTTTTTATCTGGGAGTGTGAGTGTGTGTGCGTGTGTACACGCGCACACGCATGTACACAAAAACTCATCAATTGAAATAAATTCAAAAAGTAAAATTCAAAATTTCCTTTTGCTGCCTTCCACCTTTTTGCAGGGTGAGGTGGGGGAAATGTTGTTGCCAAAACATAACAGTACAGTCCTCAAATCCTGGATTTATTCATTTTAGTATAAGCAGCTCTCATTTCCAGTCTGGGGGAAAGGGTAAAAAAAGGAACAAGAAGTTGGGCAGACTGTGTGAATCTAACAATTAAGTCTATGAAGCCAGTTGGACCATTAAAGGTTGAAAGGGTCAGTATAATCCTAAGACATTTGCCTTGTATAGCATAGCAGTTGAATGGTAGAGAAGAAGGAAGGGCTCCTCTGTGAGCCTCAAACAGCACTACAAGCTTCTAGCTTAAGGCTGCACTCTTTAGTTAGGGGCCAGGTTAAACTGCAACATTTTATTGCAAGACTACTTGTATTTTTCTGTTGTTAAACTTTTTGAAATCTTATTCAGTTGGCTTAGAAGCCAGCAATTCATCCTGGCCATTAGTAAGAAATATCCTGTATCAAATCTGTACAAATTGTCTTAGCAAGTGGTGAAGCTCAATGTGGAACAAATATCTATTTTTAAATTAAAAAAAAAACCAAAAAACATTGTGGAGGTTTACAAATACAATGGATCTTGAGCTCAATGTAGGTGAAAGCTTCCCTTAAAAAAATCTATTGGGTGGCAATTATAAATTGGCTGTGTTACATTGGGTTGTTTTGTACAAACTAAATTATAGAGAATCTCTTTATTATAGGACAGTGCAGCAAAACACAGCAATGGATTTTGCACTGTGTGCAGTAGCTTAATCAATTTCATTGCTCTCTATGCAAAATAATGAGTTCTCCATATCTCTACCAATGTCATAGGGAAATGGATAGAAAAATCAAAGATTCAAAGTTCCTTGATTCAGAATGCAGCAGTTTGACCCTGAGCAGAGTTTCTCTTAAATATTCATATAAATAATGAGCATTAAAAGTTGCATACTTAATGGCAACTATTTTCATATAAGTACCTTAAATAGCACACTGAGTTTAGGGAACTGGATCAACAAGTTGAATTGCTAGGTTGAAAACCAATACATGAAAAGTTAAGTGATGTATGTAATAATGAGTCAAATTGTATACCTTGATCTTAATTTTATGTAGAGAGATTGTATTTGCTTTTTGAATTGGCCTGTATGGTCAATATATGCATGCTGCTAATACACTTCTTACGATTTTGGTGTCATACTTTTACACTTTACAACTTTAGTCTGTTGTCCAGTAACGTGCAAAAGTTACCTGCCAATATTTTGACTTTGTAATTTTAAAGAAGCTCCATTTGCAGCATAATTAGCTTTTAAGTGTATCATCTATTTAGAAAAAAGAATGGACAAATAGTTGTATCCAATGTTGTCACATATCTGACAAGATTATTTAATCCACCCATTCAGTTTTCCCCACACCACTTTCTACTCTGCTCCAAAGGATACCTCAACTTTCTGGAGTAAATTGGGAGAAGGACATGGGGAATCTTGCCTTCTGTTGGCAGAATCCTTTACTGGGTCCAAGTGCCCTCCATCAGTGAAGGAGCACAGTTGGATACAACCCAAATGCATTTTAACATTTTGAAAAACTACTAAAGAAAATATTTGTTTCCTTCCACTGCCATCTCTTTTGCTATCAGCACTGGAGTATGTGGGGCTGATAAATTTCATAGTGAGGGCTGTAGAAACACAATTCTGAAGAGGATTCTTCTTGTGATGTTTCTGGAGATAGAAAAATGTGTAAAGTTTCAGTGGATACAGGCCATCAAAACCTACACCCATCTCCAGTACTTATACAGGCTATCCTCAACCAACCAAAAGATCTTTAACACCATGGATTTTCTGTACATCTGTTAGTAATATTCTACTTTCCAATATGTCCCACCCATAATTTAAGAGAAGATTTATCTGTGTTCAGGTCTCTTTTTTGGTGGCAAAGTTCAGTGTTCATCTTTTGAACAGTGGCAGTTCGAGCAGTCCTGCCTCTTTAAATTTCCGTAATGTTTATACTCCAGGTAACTTTAACAGCTTTCAGTAGTTACTTTACTTTTGAAGATAAAATGTTAAAAAAGATTACCTCACAAAGGCATTTGCTATTTTTACCAATACTTTGTTGAAAAGTAAATACTTTTCTGTCTCACTAGGAGTGTGTATTTAACTTAATGAATGCTAATTTTACAATATTTTAATGTTTTATAATTCATTAACTTCTGTGTTTTAGAAAAAGCTTAGTCCTCAAATTCCCATAACACCCCTCCCCCCATATCATTAGTCTGTGGCTTTTTCTCATCACTTTTCCTCACAGTGTGTTATTAAGCAATAGTATTCCTAAAAAATTAAACCAGCTAACCTAAAAAGACAGTTCATCTTAGAGTATATTTTACCCTGTATGCATTTGTATGTGTGTGAGAGACTAATCCTTAGTTATTTCTTGAAAGTGTGCCTTTATTTAGTCAGAACAGTATAACAGAAGTGCACACTTGTGTTATGGAATATGGATTTGTGTGAAAAGTGATTGAAATTGCTGAAATACGTTCAAACAGAATGGGAGAAAATTGATGGCTTCCTGCTCCAAGTTCTACTGAAACTAATTAACCTCTGTGTTTTGTTGACTTTAGTGTGATTTTGATAGTTTCTTGAAAGCGCTTAATCCATGTGATCATACTTACAAGTGTTAACTGAAGTAAAGGTTGATAAATCATCCATCATGATATCAGACTTTTACCAAAGGTATATGGATATTAATTTTAGTTGTAGAAACATCGAAGAAGAAATATGTTTTAAAGTACAGCTGTTTTTCATTCTCTTCTTTAAACTGTAGAGGTAAACTACATTGTGAGTCGAGGACCCGCCACCCACGTAGAGATAAATAAGACACAAGGACACATGTATTTTAGGTTAATGGGCTAAATAAGGCCACAACATTATTGGTTACAGCATGTGAGTGGTATTGGCTTAGGCACTGGATCAAACAATCTATAAATGACCCCACCCTGCTCAGTGGGGGATCATTCAAAGGTTAACAGCCAGTGGGAGCTTGTTGATGCAAATACAACTGGAAGCTTCCCCATACATCACCGGGGGTCGTGCCATGGCGCTAGCCACCAGCAGGGCATTGGATAGGATCCATGACCGCCAGATTCCTTTAACGGAATACCCAAACATGGGGAGGGGTAGGTGATGGCCACAGCCTGCCCTCTAACACACCACACATATTCCAATGCCTAACCCCCAATACCCGAAAAGTTGTGACGATTTGCTACGAGGTAGGCGAAAAACCAAGAGGCTGGTGCCAATTTGCTAAATGGATAAAAATTCCTACCAGGCCCCCTGGGCAACCAAGGCAACCAACCAAAGTCCATAGCAATGTCAAAAGCAAAGAAAGCTAAAAAAGCCAATGCAATTCTGGGCTGCATCAATAGGAGTATAGCGTCTAGATCAAGGGAGGTAATAGTACCACTATATTCTGCTCTGGTCAGACCTCACCTGGAATACTGTGTCCAGTTCTGGGCACCACAGTTCAAGAAGGATACTGACAAGAGAAGAGAAGGTTAAGGGGTGATATGATAGCCATGTTCAAATATATAAAAGGATGTCATATAGAGGAGGGAGAAAGGTTGTTTTCTGCTGCTCCAGAGAAGTGGAAACGGGGCAATGGATTCAAACTACAAGAAAGACGATTCCACCTAAACATTAGGAAGAATTTCCTGACAGTGAGAGCTGTTCGGCAGTGGAATTTGCTGCCAAGGAGTGTGGTGGAGTCTCCTTCTTTGGAGGTCTTTAAGCAGAGGCTTGACAGCCATCTGTCAGGAATGCTTTGATGGTGTTTCCTGCTTGGCAGGGGGTTGGACTGGATGGCCCTTGTGGTCTCTTCCAACTCTATGATTCTATGAAAGAAATGACCTAAAGGGAGGGTGGGCGGTTGATCCGTTGAAAACAGGAAGCATAATGGGACCCCAGTGCTGCCACGGCCGCTTAAACGTGGCAAAACCCCACCCCCAAGCCAGCCCTATTGGCTGGCTGAAGGGCTTGGAGCGGCAGCTGGGAAAGATGATGCAGGAGGCCAAATACGCCCCCCTGCTGACGCAGGAGTCAGCTCCTGCTCACAACTCCTCCCCTCTGGAAAGAGGAGAGGTCTTATACGAAGCTAGAACTAATATAAAGGTCTTCTCCTCCCAACAACTACGGGTGAATAGCTAGCCAAATGTGGTCTAACAATAGATTTTTGCAAATAAGCAATGGTGCTTGGATACACATAAGTACCACACTTTGGAGTGATTATATGCTGTGATCCTATACATGTATAACTGGATGTCATTCCCATTGGGTTCAAAATACCTGTGCAGAGGATTGCAATTCGTGTATCATGCTAACATAAAGGACTTCAGAAGGATCTGATCAAGTGACAGAATAAGCAGCTGGTTATCTTTTCTGACAAGTATAGCATTTCAACCGTTTTGGATGTAGACACTTGGGCAATAGGTGACTGTAAGCACAAAAATGATTTAAAAAATGTCCATGTAAACAATATATCTATAGGATTAGTATGCTCCCAGCTATATAGTGATATAGGCTGCTAAATGGACATTTCTGCTTGCTGTGCAACAGTAAAGAGAAAGCAAACAGTGTTGGGCAAAGTGTTTGAAGAGTGGACTTCACTGGTATTCTTTCAGCAGTAGTGTTTGGGTCATGTTCTACACAATGAGTACTCACAAACTTGAAATTTCTAAGTGGGGACTAAACATTACAGACCCATAGAATCTGCACACTGAGATTATCCAGGTACTGTTGCATATAAAATAACTGTCCTCGTTTGTAATGATTTGTGTGAATGAAGAAAATAAATATAAAAGGAAGGCATCGAATTTAAAGATTTTCAATATATGTAATTAACCCATTGAGTCTATCTCAGCATATCATTGAAACAAAGAGAATGTTAAGAATTAAAGTTTTGTATCAATGAGATTTGCCTTGATAAGACTGGATATTTTTTTCTGAAAAAAATATTAAACCCTCATGCTTCAGTGCATAAGACAACTGCTAACTGATGGAGGTTAAGTGCAGCCTATCTCTGGCGTGACATTTATTCCATAAATGTCAACTACAAAGTTTCTTGCACCTTCCTTGAAAACATCTGTGTTTTGCCTGCTTTCAGACTGACTTAGTGGAACCAGTTGTCCAGCTAAATGTCTTACTTGCTTTCGGGTATAGTTCCTTTGTGATATACCAGTTCTATATATCTATCTAAATATGTCTTTGTTGGCAACAGATCTAGCTTTTTCCAGTGTTAGTTTCTGAAAAATGAGATGCCATAATTCATTTTCTCAAGGCAAATGATCGGAATAGGCGTTTTCTTAGTGGGACTTCCCATTTTCCCACTTACATGTCAACACCAGTAAAGTTTCTGCCAACAACAGGTTTCTTGATCTGATTGCTTACAGGTAACTATATACACTAATGTAATAAGCAATGAAGGACCACGGCATGTTTCAAATTACTAATTTGGTTCTCTTTAAAAGGAAACTATTAGGCTTGTTAGATCTTTGTTTCAGGTTAAAAAAAAATCACACAGAATTGTGAAAAGATTTTGACTTGCTCTTTGCATTTCATTAACAATTTCTTAGTGTTTTTCATATTGAAGTGACCTTCTTGCAAACAGATACTGTAGCTTTCATTGGCTAACTGTTTACTTGCACCAGCCAATGGCAGTAATATTTTCATCCTTACTGGAGGTCAAATTATCACTTTTTCAAAGTGCAGTTCCAAAAGTGTGCATACCAGTGCACGAAAGAAGGTGAACACAGCCTTGCAGAGGAAGGATGGAGAGGTTTCGGAATTTATTGCATATGTATAAAGTTACAATTTTAGTAAGAGTTGTGTTTCTGGTATCCTCAGTGTTAATAACAAAGCTGTTAAGCTGGATCTGGATCTGGATCTGGTCTATACAGGCAACCCCCAATTTGCATGGGGGGTGAGTTCCAGGTCACCACCCGTGACTGCGGAGTGCACATAAGCCCACTCTACCCTGTTATTCTCCCTCCTGTGTTCTGTCCCCTTTTCTAGCCAATTCCAGGTCACTGCAATGTGTTCGTGCACAGTTGCACGTCAGTTGGACACATGTAAGACTGTTGCTGCCTCTATAGGGGGCCCACAGGAATAGCCATAGGAATAATTTGCTGTCTTCTATTGTACATATCACATTTAATATGGACTTATGTCCTCACTTCTAGTTGCCTGTGCAATCTGTCTAGTAGGAAAAATAGATGTTGATAGATCAGGTTATCCCAACCTACCCATAGCCTACAGTGGCATTCATGGGTGCCAGTTCACTTTAAAGTTTATATATGTGGGGAGAGCAAGGTGTGTGAGAATGTGAGGCTGACTTCTGTGCCCACTGAGTGCATAACCTACTTGTAGGGTATCTGTCTGTCTGTCTTTTCTCTCTCTCTCTCTCTCTCTCTCTCTCTCTCTCTCTCTCTCTCTCTCTCTCTCTCTCTCTTTCTCTTAAATCTATGGGCACAGGAGGGGTTAAGCACCCATCCACTCCCATGCTAATGATCCCTTGCAACTGCCTCCCCACCCCCACCCCACTTTCACAACATTTTTTGTCATTATAAAGTCTTATTCTGAGAGAAGCAGGTGTGATTTAAAAATGGATAACTACTGAAGCTTAATTCTGCATGAACCATCATGGTGGCTCTCCAATCTTCCTGCCTCTGTCTTTTACATTTTTGTATTTATTTTGTGTAAAGACTTGCATTTGTGAAGGCATAAAACAGCCAAGATTAAGGTGCATTCTAGTGCCAGTCATACCCTACTATATCAGTAAATATATAATGTACATGCCGAATACTAGTTTTGTTTCCTTCCCACCCACCCCTGATTTGCTGATATAGTAAGACAGAGGTTTAAGCACTATCTTATCCTGATGATCCATCATATTGACATGGAACCTGTAGATAAAATAATAATAGTTAGCATTTTGTCAGTGCCATATTGCAAATTTTGAGATTCTTGACTGTTTCCATATTTAGTAACTAAATTTAATATAAATGAATGCATGTATTTGCATGTTTGGTAGGATATGGGTTAACAATGGTTTCTGAATCATTCTGTGAAACTTTAATATTGGTTCTGAATGCAAAACAGGCAGTGTAAAATGATGATGGCTATGGTTGTTAATGACTTGTTTTAGCTGGGAGCTATAAAATCATCCAAGGACTCTGTTGGTGTTGGAATAATAATTTACCTAGACAATTACCACATGGTGGAATTTTTTGCAGCTCTAATTCAGAGTTATTAATAATGAATAAAATTGCAATTTTCTCAGGTTGCTGGGGGCAATGGGGAATTATTTCAATGAATATTTCAGCACATTATTTTAATCATAGTTCCACAAAAATTCAAGTGGGCAATATTTTATACTTTTAAGTTTAGTCTGCTAAGAGACTGTAGTCATTAAATTGCAAAATATTTGCTCTTAGGTCCATTCTATGATTTACAATCTTTTTTTTTTAAAGAAACACTGTAAAAGAAAGCAAGCTGTGTCATTAATACTTGTAATTTGATGCTGCATTTGTTAATGGGCTTGGTGTGATTAATGTGTTTTTTTTTGCAGTAGTCAGAGCGGTTTGAGAAAGTTGAATCCTTAAATGCTTCAATGAAAGTAAAGAAGTACTCAAATACTGTACTTTAATAATATATGTTGTAATATTTTCCTTGTACTCACTGAAAAAGTAAGGAAATGTTTTATTGAGCTGCTGCTCCTTCTCTGTATGCCAGTGTAGTCGTCACTAATCTTTTATTATTGTTGTTGTTGTTATTTTCTTAGCCAACTGCATGATTTCTGGCGCTTAGATTATTGGGAAGATGATCTGCGTCGACGGAGGCGGTTTGTTCGCAACGCCTTTGGCTCCACCCATTCTGATGCGTTGCTCAAAGCTGCTGTGGAATATGGTCAGTACTCATCGTAACATACCCACTCTCTAAAACGCTTTCTTTTTATTTGTAAGATGATTCTGAGAACCATCCACTTTACTCCCTTTTTCCTTTTAGTACCTTTTTGGCCTTGCATGAAAGATGCACATAGCTACAAGCTTTGTAGGGTACTTAGTGTTTAGAGCTCCTGCTTTCCGAGGCCCTTCTTATCCCTGGGAAGGAGCTGACATGTTATTCAAATAGGAACGTGGCTGTGAACATTACCCCTATTGTGTTCAGGTAAAGGAGAGGTTCTGGGTACTGTACAGTGATTTTACTCAGCTATGGTTAAGGTTGCTAGCACTTTACTGGATACAGTAATCTGAGGTTACTATAAAGAGGAGTGTTCTGTTGACAGTAGTAGTAAGGGAAAATATATGAGAAAGTGGAATGACATCACATTGTAGAGTGGGAAAGGGGGGGGCGGGAATTGTCAACAGACAGTATGTTCCAATGCGGGATATTTATTAGCATTTCTCATTGGTGAAGGAGCTGCTCGTAGCTACTGCAGTGTCTCAGGCTAGTAGTGGGGCAGCAGGTATGAGGATGCAAGATGATGCAAAAAATAATAATTTTGTAAGTTGTGTGACTTTGCTTCTCAATTTGATCCTTTTACTCTGGCTTTTTTATTTGATGCTTTAATGTGCTGTAAACCGCTTTGAGGGTTTTTTCTGAAAAATATAAAGCAGTATAGAAATGAATGTAATAATAATAATAATAATAATAATAATAATAATAATAATAATAATAATACCATTGTCTAGAAAGAACAATGTAGCAGAGAGAGGTAAGCCAGCCAGTTAGTTGCTATGTCAGCCAAAAAGCTATCTATAGGCCAAATTTGATCTGTGGGGATCAGTTATCTACCTCAAATAAATAAATAAATGTTCTTCATGTGTACACCCCCCCCCCCACATGCTTAATGATATTGAAATGAACTCTAATCAATCTTTGCTATGGTTTAATATTTCCAGGTTTGCAAAGTGTTCATTTTCAGAAACGTTTTGCGATTCCACGCTGTAATTAGTTTTGATTAAAATTTCGAGGGGCATTCCCCCACAATATACAAATATTTAAAACTCATAAGGTGAGCAACCAAACAGTGATATGAAGAAGGACCTTAGTAAACATTTTATACATTTGCCTCATGAGCACAGAAATCTCTACAAACCCATTAGGTTGCCCTTCTCTATAACCACAAACATTAGAAATTTGCTTTGGGAGTTTTTTTGTTTTTAATATGTACTAAGATTCTAAAGGTTTTGCTGAAGCTGCTGTATTCCACTTCAAAATTATACTTCACACTCCATGCTATTATTTGTTCTGTGTAGATATTTCAGAGCCCTTTGATACAACTCTCTCTCTCTCTCTCTCTCTCTTTGTGTGTGTGTGTGTGTGTGTGTGTTCATGTTCATGAAGTATACACAGAACTTGTGAATCAACTATTTTTAATCCTCGTTTGAATTAGTAAAATAATGCTGTCTTGTAGACTTTGTATACTACACTCTTAAGCAGTGCTATTTTTCTAGAAAAATAGGTGTCAGAGCTCACCATGAACTTCTTCCTTGTTCTCTTAGAATGACAATGGCTTCTATCTGAAAGCTGCTGGAGCTCCAGCTGGTGAAAAAAAGCTCAGCCCTTAAGTATTATATAGTTACTTATTGGAGTATAGGAAGCTTCCTTCTACTTTTTTAGACCAGGGGTCATCTGAGTCAGTATTGGCTATACCAGAGACAGCCAATGTGGTACCCTTCAGAATACGCAAAGTATAGCTCCCATTATCCCTAACCATTGTCCATGCTGACGAGAGCTGATGGGAGTTGTAGTCCTCAATATCTGGAGGGCACCGGTCTGCACAGACTTGCATTGACTCTCCAAAGGTTTCAGACAGTCCTTCCAGTCCTACCTTGAGGTATCAGGGATTGCAATTGGAAGTAACATTCATAACATAGCACCATTCTACTTAAACCATCACAGAGAATCCTGGGCACTGTAATTTGTTAAAGGGTGCTGACCTCACAGAGCTACAGTTTGACAAACTACCATTCCAAGGATTCTCAGTGACTGTCAAATACAGTGGTACCTCGGGTTACAAACACCTTGGGTTACAAACACTTCGGGTTACAGACTCCACTAACCCGGAAGTAGTACCTCAGGTTAAGAACTTTACCTCAGGATCAGGTTAAGAACAGACCTCCGGAACGAATTAAGTCCGTAACCAGAGGTACCACTGTAGTGCTTTCAATGCAACATCTGTGTGTACAGCTTGTGTTTTAAAGCTTGTATTCTACCACTGAGCTATATAGCCCTACCTCAAAACTGGCTTGTGTCACACTGAACCACCATCATTTTCCTTGGGCATTTTATTTTATTTGTGTTTTATAGAGAAGAGGAAAGACAGTAAAGCAGAAAGATAGTGGGCATAATGAGACAAAACCAAATAAAAGGATGAAAGAAGCAGGGAGGAATGAAAAGAAGCAGTAACGTATTTGGGCTAAAATTAGGTCCTGATCTGTACAGGGTGAAGACTATTGATCACAACTGTGCAGCTGTATAAGATATACATTGACATAGCTGTAGTGTCAGATTGAATCCTGTACCTAGAAGCAAGCAGTCTAAAACTGAGTGGTTGCATGTGGAGCAGGGGCAGCAAAATTTTCAGCCAAGCATGTTTAGGGCCAAGCACCCAGCAAATGAGCACACAAGGAAATGGTGGGATTAAGAGGTATAGAAACCCCCCCCCCCAAAAAAAAGGATCTTGCCGAGTAAAATTAAGAGAACCTCATATTGTTTTCCCAATATTGTATTCAGATAAAGAAGGAAATAAAACTGGCACATAGGTGGAGAAATGTTGGCTCTGTCACTATTGGTTATATTTCAGATCACAACAGAAGGAAGTCGCCACTTATGCGGTACTAACGTAAATGTTTCTGAAGCTTTCAGTATCAAAATTAACAACAACCTTCTAGAGGAATTTAAAACAGCTTGCTGTGAGATTAAATCCCATAGATTTTACCTTGATGGACTTTTTGAGGCTTGTGCTTATGGATTTTAATATTAAAACTTTTAGTTGACCTTACTCTATAAGAAAACATCCTTAACACTGATGTTATTTTTATGCCTCTTGGTGATACTAATGAGTTGAATAATTTATGAGGTTGTCATGTGAAAAGGATTTGGTGCAGTTTGATGTATTTTCAGCCTCTGGTGCTGGAATGTGATTAATAAAGCGCTAGAAGCACAGATTTTTTTTTTCCATGGGGCTTAACTTTCATTAGGGATTTTTCATCAGTGTTATTTTGATAATTTTTATAGCTGTCTGGTATAGTAGCAAAATTACTCTTAGTTTTAAGAATAAAAATCACATTAGAATTTTATTTTGTTTTGTTTTGTTTTAAAGGGAGGTAGTTTACTCGCCTCGGATATCTTCTTAGTGGAAAATGACAGAGAGAGTAATGAGTCGCATAACGCTTTTTTGTGGGGGTTGTTGTTTGTTAAATCTTGCCTCTAAATGCAGTACCATGAATGCTGCTTTGAGTATCCATATAATAGTGGGAAACATCTTAGTAGTGTTTCGTTATCTACATTGACTGTCAGTTATCATTTAGGGGGGTTGTGCATGAATATTGCAGCAAAGGAATGTTTAGTCAAAGCCTAAGTCAGCAAGCTCCTCTGTGTCTACGATCAAAGGCATCAGCTTAAATAGGTCTGATCAGGCATTGCAGACGAGGGCAGGCAGCTTCAGCCGAGCAAAAAACACAGAGCAAAGATGACAAAATTAATCAGTCATTTCTCTGGCAATAAATAACAAGATATGCTGAGGTCTGCAGATGAGAGAATTTCTAGGTTCCTTGGAGATGTGTCTGCTTAATACCCGATTTATCTAAGCTTGCACAGCCATCAAGATATGACCTTGATGAATAAAAGAGCACTCTCTAACTAATCTCGACTTAAATCGGTATTGATAGTGAATGCTTGGATACAGTAACAATATGATAGTCACAGTCACCAAAGAACAGGGAAGTCTTGAGAATGGCAAAAATTGTCTGTGACTTTTGCACCTGTTCAGGGGGGAGAACGTCAGATGCTAACTAGTGAGCGGAAACACACAAAAATGTGGTGAAGATTACTTAGATGATTCAAGTTTCTATATATTCCATAAAAACATATTTTTTTAATTCTTTGTAAAATGCATCCAATTAATCTTTTGTTGGAAGAAAACTTGATATTCAATTTGAGGGGGGTCGTATGTAGCCCCTTCCAACTGCTGCAGGCTCAGCCACAGAAGGAAGCCAGAGATTGAAAGGATTGGCATTGGGCAGCTTAGACCTTCCCCTTTCCACCCTACCTACTTCCAGTACCCTCCTCCCCACCCACCTGCCAGCCCCAAAGACCTGCCCACTCACCAGGCCAGACCACACCCTCTCACCTTAAAGCTTGGCCAAACCACGCCTCTAGCATACCACTGGACAGGGCAGCTCCCCAACAACCATCCTGCTCTGCTTCTGTTTCCCTCCTCCCTGGTCTCCAATGCTGCTGCAACCAAAATGGCCTTGTTGTGAGGCACGCAGCGGAAACATGGTTGCTGGGGAACTTTCCCAGATTTCTGGCGGTTCCTTTGTGGCTTGTCTAGAACACCCACCACCCGTGCTGCTTTCCTGGGACACACATTCACTGGGCTGCCTGCCTTCCTGAAGCAGTCACCTGCAGTTCTTGTGGCAATTCTTACAATTATTATATGCAAAGATAGCAGCTCATCATTGAGAACTTTCTTTTTTCTGTAAAATTATAGTTTAAATTTTTCCAAATCAAATTTCATTTTCTTTTGTTTCCTTTCATTTTGTGTGTGTGTGTGTGTGTGTGTGTGTGTGTGTGAGAGAGAGAGAGAGAGAGAGAGAGAGAGAGAGAGAGAGAGTGTTCCAAATTATGACACAGTCCCCAGAGTACAGTGGTTTGTTAACAGTACAACTGTTAGTGTTCTAAGCAGTTTATGCAATCTAGCAAGGTCAAAATGACCGTGAACTGTGCAGAGAGCTGCTTGTATAATTTCCTTGCCAATAGGAATTATGTGAGAGTTCAGCTGACCTTGGCTTGGACCTGAGTCCTAACTGAATTTGAGCCTTCCAATCTGTAACCTTGCTTTTCTGAGCCTTCCAGATACTAGCACTTAGCAAAGGAACCTGCCGTGTTAATTTCTTCCGTTCCGATGCAAGCTAATTCAGTGAAGCAGCTCCATCCAGTAGCACTGAGATTGTGTGTGAGAGGAGAAACACTGCAGGTATAAAATGGGAGAGGGACCTGACTCCCTTGATCCTCAGTGGGGCTATCCACAGACATCTGGCTTTTGGTCTCCAACCCCAGATTTGCTCCACAACACACACACACACCAATCCCCTTAGTAAGTAAATACTGTACAAATATCCCTTTGGAAAGTGAGGATGTTCCTGACAATGGCTCTCAGATTGGCTCAGTACAATTACTTGAGCATGTATCATTTGGGGCAGCAAAATTCCATGTTCATGCAAGAAGACCTTCTGAAAGCTTACTAATTTCTACTTGCCACGTGGATATAAGTGCTCATGATTCTGTGTATTCTCTCAGATGGTTGTGTTGTAAATTGTGGATATATGAAGGTCTCGGGTATGTACTTTGGCATAGGAGTTTCATAAACTGTGGATCAAGAACATATCTTTACTTGGTATGTGGATGGTGTATAATCAAGAAAGCACTATTGAGTTGTCTCAACAGTGGTGATGATAATAAAGGTGGCCCCTAATATATATATGACCGAAGCCATGTATGCTATGATGTCACAGCAGAAAAAGTCCTACCCCTCATAATTTCCAAAGGTGGTGGCAGACCAGGGCTTCCCTCAAAGATCTAGAAGGGTGGGGAAAATGGTATGTATGAGAGCAGATAGTCACTGGGAATTAAAGATGGTTGATATTCAGGCTTGAAACAAAGAATAGGGGAGGGCACTGTTTTGTTCTGTTGTATTGATCTGTTGGGGGGGGGGGATAAGAATGACCAGCTTCAAGCTGAATCCATGCCATTTAGCTATAGAATTTAGTGTCTAATTTAAATGAGCATAAATCTATACCACCCAGCATCCTATGCATATGTTCCTATTTGTGAAGAAAAATTGGTTGTGCACACATGGATTTCCATTGCAAACAGAGAGAATGTCGCAATCTCTCTTTGATTTCAACTTATCATTTGCTCATGCCTTTTTAGTCTTGTGACTTACAATTTGAATTAGGAATGTTCATAAAAGAATGCTACAAGATAAAGTGGGGGAAAATAACTGCTTTGATAATCACTCCTTCTAAAATGGCTAAGCATTCCCATCTGTGCATGTGTACTACAGTTTCTTACCAGTGAATCATGCATCCCCCCCACCACCAGGGGAAAAAAGCTACTTTCATTTTCGGTGTCTTTTGAAAATAATATTTTCAAAAGTAACGCATGCACAAAGCATAACACGTAGCATAACATTCTTTGTTCATTTTTATGCTGAGCTTTTACTTCTATATAAGTACAAGATGAGAATATATTTCTGGAACTTTTATGGAGTGGCATCCACTTCATGGACAGAGATTATGTAGATACTAATCTAGATATTACAGTGACGAGCTCTTTTAAAATGTGTATTCAGTGGTAAAGGGCTTCCAGATGTCATCAAATAACTCTTCTCTGTTCTTCAGTCTAAATGTGATGATCTCAGAGGAAGCAATGTAAGACAGGCATGTAAACCATTCCGTTTTACTTAAAGAGCATTGTCTTCCCCAGATTTTCTTCCGGGGGGGGGGGGGCTGCTTTTGGTCCATTTATCAATCAACTTTTCATTTTCACCCTGCATCTTTGCTGTCCAAAATTTATTTCATTGCATTGATGCATGATCATCTTTTTTGTACAGTACACATTTGTTAATAATTTCCCATGCACAGTGTGTCTTTTTTTGAGGTTGTGGTTCTCTTGTGAGAATATTGCGCTTTCCAAGCACAGTCCTGTGAATGTGGGGAAAAGCTCCAAAATGTTCATTAATTGACTTATGATTTTTATGTGGACTGCTGCTGTTCAGGTGTGATAGGTACCTGTTGGGTTTTTCTTTTGACAAGATAGCTATGTGCACCACAGTGTCCCATTCTGCCACCATTTTGTGAGATTAAAAAAAAAATGTTTTGGAGACTTTGCTTTGTTGTGTGGTGAATTACCTTGTGAGTCAGGTATAGAATATTTTGTCTACTGTAAAAATTTCCCCTCTAAAGATAAAATCATTTATACTCATTTATACTCTTGTGACTGCCAATTTAAATACAGAATCAAAAATTATGGTAAATGTGGAGCTTTTCAGAGGTTTCATCTCCAGTCCTGTGAATGAGTTCCTTTACTTCCCTGGACTTAGCAGCAACCTTCAGATTCATTCTACAATTTCATTGTTTTCAAGGAAACCAAAGTTGTATTTAATTCTCAAGTGGCAAGAAGCATTGATGGGGGGCAGTTTAATTATCAGGTTTGGAACCTTAGTTTTGTTTAGCTTTTGCTTGTTACATTTTAATAAAAAATTCCTACTAGAAGGATTCTATACTTATCATTTATGTGTAACCTCTAAGGCCAGTTTTATTATATTCTATTTCAAAATAATTATCTACCTCCTCTTAAGAGTATTCTTACATTATCTTGCACTTCCATTGTATGCAATCACATTACAAGTGTTCAAGTCATATTGCAAATTCAAGCACATATTTTAGCTTTTTTATTGCATTTTTTTCTCTTGGTCTATTCTATAAATAACTTTCCTATCAATAAAAGTTATATTTTATATAAACATAAAATATGTCTTCTTTTAAAAATATATTTTTGAACTAGTATTAGAAGGTAGGTAGGGTGTATTTTGAAAAGCAAATTGTGAAAATGCATTGCATGGCTTTTGAAAGTCAGTACACTCTATTAGCAAATCTGTCAATATAAAAAGTGCATTCCATTTCCACCTCTTGCTCTAATAACCTTTTCTATGTTACTCACAGGCAGTTCACATAATCAGAGTATATTGTCAGCTTACTGGAGTTGGGGAAGCATGAAATGAAAATCACGTTAATATTGATCCAATTCTCTCTTGCAAGTGTCCTTGATGTCCTTTGCTACTGAGCAGTAGCTATTTGTTATATTTGGGAAAATAACTCAGTTATGACTATCCTTTGTAAACTGTATTCAAGCATAATTATTATTAATGTAGTTTTTGCTACTTGTCATTATTTTCTCATTTTCAATATTTTGTAATATAAGATCATTAAATCACAAGTAATCACCTCCTTATTTGCTAGCCTTTGCTATATAATGAATGTCTGCAACTTAAGACATTATGTTAACTAATGAAAGGTATGTACAATATGGGTTAAATTATCTGGACATATCCCTTATGAGATTTTCATTGACAAATGCTGCTTACAAGGTCAGATGTCATTGCTCTGTTCCACCATTACAGTACTGAATTTTCTTAAGTACAACACCCCTCAAAATGAAAATAACCACCAGTGTTTGGCATGTTTATTGGAAAGCAGGGCAAAAAATGAATTCTGTTCATAATTAGTAGAATCAAATACTTACTACTAGAATTGTTGATTGTGCTCTAAATCTATCTGTTTTTAACTTTAGATTGTACGTATAGCCTCTCTGTAGTTTAATTTTTATACAGAGCTTAGAAAATCTAAGAGCCCAGTAATTGTATTCTTTTTATTTCAAATATAAGTTACCTGCTATATCTCCTCTTAATCCTTTTCTCCCTAGTTGTTTTTTTTTTTTAAGAATTCTTTTTCAGCTCTGGAAAATTATGGAACTCTTAACAATTCATTAAGAGATGAGATTCTGTTGAGGGATCTTATGTTTATGGGCATAATTCCTGTATGAATTATTGCTACTACTGAAGAAGAAGTGTGCATGGACACGAAAGCTCATACCAAGAACTAACTTAGTTGGTCTCTAAGGTGCTACTGGAAGGAATTTTTTATTTTATTTTGTTTTGACTATGGCAGACCAACACAGCTACCTACCTGTAACTATTGCTACTACTATTATACTTTCTTTTATTATCGCTTCCTATGAATATCTTGACATAATTTCACAATAAATTAAAAGTATATTTAAAACAGTTACATATATGCAAACAATTTAAAAAACACCTGTATAAAAACAGTTAATTTTATATATATAATTTGAATTTCAAATCCAATGCAGTTAGCAACTGATAATGGTTGCAATATTCCACTGCAGTGAATAGTCGAACCACTATGTTTTGCACCAACTGCAGCTTCTGAGTCAGCCTCAAGGGCAGTCTCATACAGAGCACATTATGGTAATCTAATTTGGAGGTTACCAGCAAATGGATGGCATTAGGCTATCCTAGCCCAAAAATGGTGGTAGCTATCCTACCAGCCAAAGCTGGTAAAAGGCACTCCTAGCCACTGAAGTCTCTAGTGTTAGTGATGGATCCAGGAGACTATGAACCTGTTCCAGTAGTTCAGTTAACATTCAGATAAGACTTTCAGCAAGACAAAATGGTAGGCAAGATTCAAGTAGGCCTCTAGTGAGGTGAGGCAAAGCGGATATTCAGGCAACCATACATTAGTTTTGGGGAGTCTGTACAGCCACTACACTAGCTGAAAAGTTGTTCAGACTGGAAGACAAACCAAACCACGATTCACAGATCATTTGACCCAACTGGGCTCACACACTGCAGTACACACCTTCTGGCCATTATTAGGGAGGTGCTGTACAGCAATAACCAGTCCAGCAGTTTCTTGGTTTGTGATCTGCCCTGATTCTTCTAGAACGTTGCCCTGAGCCCTGCTGCTAGATCTGCAGGTTAGTGCCTGCTGGGACTTTGCAGTCTCATGATTGCATCTTTTTAATTGTTTACCACCTGACGCAGTTTTACTTTTAAAATATTAAACAAGGAAGACATGCCAAATGTGTACGTTTTCTTGCTCTCATTTCATACCTCAGGTAATGAAGTCCAGTGTGCTACCCATTGCGCCACAGAGCCGCAAATACCTCAGGTAATGAAATGTGTTATCTCTTAAGAGTCAATTCATTAGTACTCTTGACTATAAACTGAAACAGGGACGTTATGCTAAAAAGCAACACAGGCTAAGATACTTTAATAAGAAATAAGAAACGTCGTATAAGTGTCCAAGAGAGTAGAACTTCACAAAAACATCTTTATTCTGTAAAAGATTTTTTAAATTAAATGCAGCATTTTATTGTGAAGCAGACAGACTTTAGTTATGTCAAAACACTCTTTTAGGAGCCACATAAAGCTGTAAAAGACGGTATATGAAAAGGCATTCTTTAAGAAAAGAAATCACCATCCCATGAAGCTGATTTCCAGATGTTTGGAAACATTAGAATTTCCTGTCAGTACATTTAGGTAACACTAAAATGAGTTAACTTTCCATTCTGCCAGCCCTCTTCAAAGATGAAAGAGAACTCTCTGCATAAATTGCCTTATCTATAATTCACTGAAGTAAGCTGTGGAATGAACTCTGAAAGACGCAGGACTCTCCCTTGGCTTGTATCATGGCCTTTAAGCAAACTTTACTTTTATTTCCACTCTATTTTTAAAATGAAATTAGTGACCTTAAAAGTTGAATGGATGTTAATGAATGATGATGTTGAGTGGTTTGTTTGAACTGAGTTATGTGCTTGGTTTGAATTTTGTATTTGTATTTTTTTTTTTTTGTTTCTGCTTCTCAGAAAGTCTACCCATGTCTGAAATCAGCCACGTTATGAGTCTACATTTATTCAAGTAGCCTTGAACTGACTTCTTGTAAGCATGGACACAGCAGGTTATCTTTGAAGCTTAGCTTGCATACCTAGTACCAGCTGTGACCTGAAGAATCCAAATGAGAATTTACAAGTTTAAATGAAATTTGAGAGGAAAATATGGATGTTATCAAAATAAATGTTGACATGCCAAATACCATTTTCAAAAGGCTCTCTGTCATTATATTTCATGCTTCTTGCTGTTTCATTGTACTTTAAAGAGAGAAAATATTCTTTATAATGAGTGCACTCCTTATTCCACTGAATCAATGGCCCCATTCCCTTTGATTTGATGGAATCTGGATTAATGCAGGTCTGTACCTTGGTCTATCTGCTCATAATATATACTGGTCTCAGGTAATTCATTGAGTAGAATTTGTCTTGTGTTTCAGTGAGGATTAAACTTTTAAACTCTTAACTGCAATTTCATACACTCTTTAAAAAGAAAAGAGTGATACTCACATTTCCCTTCCTAAACACAAAGGAGGCCACCTATATGTTATTTACTAGATGGTATCTCCCACCGAGCAGACTGAGCCATTTACATTAGAGTTGTTCAAATTTGCCTTGATAGGGCTGTGGTCAGGTTTGAATGTATCTATACATAGTATAGTCCAAAAATGCCCCAAACTATTAAAATTCTGAAGGGAGATTCTGGCTCATATCAGAAGTGATATACCATTCTTTTTGATCCATGGATCAGTGTCTTTGTTTCAGAGATAATTCATTGACTCAGTTACCCAGTTACTGACTGCAGCTAAATTTCAGACAGCAAAGGCATAGAAATGTATCAATACCCCCAAAATTGGAAACTGGTATGAAGAACTGTGGGATCTACTTGTCATAGGTAAAATTTAGTCTTGGATCAAGAGTGTGGCCAACCTATTAAATAAAAACCTTTTTGGGGGAATATTATCTCAGTCATGTTTTGCAGAAGACTAATGATACTGAACCCTATTTAATATATCCTAGAAAAATATGTATGTTTAATTCTAACATGGTTTGCAGCACTCCTCGTATATTTGTCCTTTATTTTTTTCATTTCCTCAGACATTATATTCTGAGTTATAGGGTAGAATGATATTTCCCATCCTTTATTTCTATTTCTTTTATTCAAGATTTAAACATTTGTTTCTTCTGTGTTTATTTACTTAGTGGTGCTCCACAAATAAAATGTTAGTAAAGCAAGAGACTAGTAAATTCCAATTCCTTTATCATGCCATAGATCTTTTAGCTAGATTCTTACAGAGTAGACCTAACTTAGTGATGTTCATTAATTTCAGTAGGTCTAGTTTGAGTAAAATTTAGCTGAATACCATCCTTCATTTTTAATTGTGGTTTCAGTAGCATCACAAGTCCTTTGTCAGATGTAAGCATCTTAGGAAAACATTTATTGTTTCAATCATTTAAATTGTACACTTACAACCAAAAAACAAACCCAGAACTGTTGTTAATGCTTTGTATGTATTTGGGTTCATGTTACGTTTAGAACAATCTTAAATGTACATGCCCTTTATTCTGCAGAGTGTCTTGCACCAGACCCATATACTTACTTGTCAATATACTAGAGAAAGTGATTTGTAGATTTTTATCCAGTTCAGATTTCAAACAGGAAACTAGTGTCCTTACGTAAGGTCCTAAATACAGGTACACAGGTCAAAGTTTTAAGGCTAGAATAAACTGCAAGGAACTTGGCATCTGTAATCATTTAGGTGAACCAAACAGAGAGTAAAAATCAGTATCAGGGACCTGCTTTTCTCCTCTTTTGCATATTCCTTGCAGTGCAAATATAACCATGCCAATTCAGGAGTAAGTCCTGTTGCATTCAGTGCGGCATATACCCTTAGGCAGGGGTCCCCAAACTAAGGCCGGGGGCCGGATGCGGCCCAATCGCCTTCTAAATCTGGCCCGCGGATGGTCTGGGAATCAGAGTGTTTTTACATGAGTACCTGCCCTTAGGTAAGGAAATGGGTGTGTGTGGAACCCCCAGTTTGTCATTGTCACTTAGGTGTACAAAAGATACCTGCCAGTAGCACCTTAGAGACCAACTAAGTTTGTTCTTGGTATGAGCTTTCGTGTGCATGCAAAGCTCATACCAAGAACAAACTTAGTTGGTCTCTAAGGTGCTACTGGAAGGATTTTTTTATTTTTTATTTTGTTTTGACTGTGGCAGACCAACATGGCTACCTACCTGTAAAAGATACCTGGTGAGCTTGTAGCCCATGGTCTGGATCCAAAGAACCACACAACTCGGTCTACAGTTAAAAGGGACTTCAGTGCTTGTGTCCCTCAAACAAGTAACTCCTGTTTCTCATGGCAGCTTTTGAAACAAAGGATATTCACAAAAGCACTTTGTGATATAACCTAGAAATTGGATTCTCATACTATCAATAGGGTTGCATTCTGGATCGTCACCTTGTCTTACGAAGCATAGTGAAAGGACAAAAAAGTCTTGAAGGATTGGGTAAATCCAGGATAATCCAGGAAAACAGTCTTAGCAATTTTCCTGGATCTTTTCTCGTAGCTTCCTAATCATTCAGATACTAACTTTGTCGAAGGTGGCAGCTTGTAAAAGCTACAAGGAAGAGATTTTTAAATTGCTTTCATATTTTCACCTTTAATGAACAATGTTAAATAAGCATACTTAAGTTGCGGTCCTGACCCCACGATGGTAATGTCTTTAGAATGAGTTTAGGATGGTACGTAGGCCTCTCCACTAGCAGGGCGGGACTCATGGCAGAAGAACCAAGCAATGCCCTAGCAGACAGAAAGGTTCTGACGCTTGTTCTCCCACTGCTGATAGAAGACCCGACTGCTGAAGACCCCAAATGTGGCATGTCAGGGTGGAATGGCAGAGCCTTTGTATGTATGAGATCCAAAGTTCCACGAATCTCCTGAGGAGCCCAGATGATGCAGCAAAAAAGGGAAAGATACACTCACTCATTCAAACACCTCTTCTGCCTTGGCTGGCTGCAGCTGTCTGGGCTTTGGAATCTGCCACTCTGCAGCTCCCTGGTCCTTGATAGATTGCATTGCCTAGCCCTAGATCGGGGGTCAGCAACCTGCGGCTCCGGAGCCGCATGCGGCTCTTTTACACGGCTGCCGCGGCTCCGGGGCGGATACGCCCGCCCACTTCTCCAGCTGGCAGCGACCGCCCTCCAGCTGGCCGGCGGCCCGCCCTCCGGAGGCTGAGGGCGCTGCTCAGGGGCGTACCCAGGATCACCTGGCCTTGAACAGCGGGGCAGTGGGGCTCGGAGGCGGTGGGGACGCAGTAGAGGTGGCGCAGCTCAGCCGAGGGCTCTGGTGGGGAGCGCGCCTGAGGCGCGCACGCTCCTTTGGGAAGAGATGGAGCTGGGCGAGCGGGAGGGGGAACTTTGAAGACCCCGCCTCCGCCTCCGAAGCAGGCGCCCATGGGAGAGGCCGCCCCCCGAGCCTGCCTGGCGGGACCAACCCTGCCCAGCTCCAGGATTCTTCCTAGCATGGGAGGCGGCCTTGGGGCGGACAGGGGAGCTCCGGGGTCGGCGGGTATGTGGGACCCCGCGGCATCCAGAGGCAGCTGGGAGGCGGGACGGGATGGGGGCAGGAAGGGGGCCTTCAGACGCGTCCCCGCACGGGCACTGGAGGCCAGGACTCCTCGGCTGGGTAGTGGGACCGCGGGGAAGGGCTGGCCGCGGTTCCTCTCGGAAGGCTGCTTGCTGCTGCGTCGAGGTGACGACGAGGTAGGCAGCTGCGGGCTGGGGCAGGGGCGGCGGGTGGCGGGCGAGGGGGGAAGCCCTCTTTTTAAAAATGGTCGAGGAAGCGGCGCCTGTTTCCCTGCCGCTGCCTCCTTCGCTCCTGGTTCCGCTCGCAGCCTCAGACCGCGCTCTTGCGGGCGCGCGTCTCTCTCCACCCCGGAGCAAGGCCGGGACATTTTGCAGTTTTTCCTCTGTCCTGAGTGTGTGTTAGGGGAGCCTTGACAAAGCACCTGTTGGCGTGGAAGAGAGGAGTCCTAACTTGGATCTGTGTTCATGTGCAAAATCTATCGCCATTGTCATTAAGGGGGCAGGGAACTCCCCTAAAAAGGTTTGAACACTACGAACTACTACAGCCACCTGTATGCAAGTCAGCACAAACATCACAGGCTTCTCTGGTGCAATTCTGTGCTTTATTTAGCAAGAGAGGAGGTTGGAAGAGGTGAACATAGCCTCTGGTCTGGAATATTAAGGGTAAAAGACACTAAGATTATTGTAAAAGCCATGTCAATAAGACATGGGACAAACATTTAACACAAGTGTGCAGTTGAGGACTCATTTTTTTAAAAAAAACAACAACAAATCAAATATTTGTATGCTGTTGCAACCCACCTTGGATCAGGCTGTGACCTGGTAGTGGTCCCCAGGGTGGATAAAAATGAATGATTTTTTTTTAAAGGATTTTTTTTATTTAAATCGGATTTTTTTAAATTTAAATCGGATTTTTTTTAATTTAAATCGGATTTTTTTAAATTTAAATCGGATTTTTTTAAATTTAAATCGGATTTTTAAAAATAAAATGCAGTGTTATATTTGTTTTAAATGTCGCAATGGTTTTGCGGCTCCCAGGTTTTTCCCCCCCTTCGGAAACGGGTCCAAGTGGCTCTTTTGGTCTTAAAGGTTGCAGACCCCTGCCCTAGATGTTTCCCTGGTATCTGTATTATTTTAGAATAAATAAAATAATTTTTATTATATTTTAGAAATGCTAACAATACTAAGTACAGTTTGATTCCAAATGCATATTTACAGTCTTGCCAGTGTACTTCTATAGAGAAATTAGAAATAATCAGCTTGTATCTTTTCTTTTGAGATCCTTCAAGGAAACAAAAAACCTTCAGGAGTATGCAATTAGAACATCTGTGACAGATCTGTTTTTAACATATTTCGTACTTCAGAATCTAAGGAAGTCTGGTGGTCTGTGGAACTTGCTTGTTAATTTCTTGATGAATGGGTACTGAGGCCAAGAAGTGCACTCAGTATGGCATGTCTTCTGAAGATAGATTATCTCAAATAAATTCTATTCCCAATCAATTTTTGATTTGTTAGGTGTTAAACCACTTCTTTGTAAGGGCAGTGTTTATAAGCCTTGTAATGAGACAGCCTTCTGAGACATTACCTCTTCTTTCTGTAATTTTGATAAATGGATCTCTAATTCATAAAGGATACAGTGATTGAAGGGCAACTTTCGGTCTCCTACACTTTCATTTAGATAAATGCCTGGTATATTGTGGCAAACTGAGGTATACTCAACTGAGTGATAAATTTAAAGAACAGCCAAGCCAACAAGCTTCTATCAAACCAAAGCAGGGTAGTTTTATATGTCTTTCAGATAAATGTATGTTTAATATTGTAAAACAAAACTGATTTCAGAAAGATTTGTCTACATCATTAATCAGCACATTTGCCACATTCACCTGCGCGTCTAGTACAATACCTTTCTGCTACAATGCATTGTCAGATTGATGTGAGAGGATTACTGCCAGCAATGACAGGCTAGTTAAAAACAAGTTGGAGACCAGCCTTCTGTTTTGAAGTTTACTACCATGCCTTTGTTCTCTAAGAGCACACATCCCCATGCATTACAAGTTCTTGAAAGGCTGTTTTGAAGTATATTTTTGATAATTGATATTTGTATCAGTGAATAGATTCCATTTGTTTAGGGTTGCCATATTTCAAAAAGTAAAATTCCTGACACCCAAAGTTGTTGTTTAGCTTTTTTTAGGAAGACCCCAAAATTGTTAAGCTTTTTGGAGGAAACCTTTTGGAGCTGTTTTCACTGCTTTTCCCATCACATTGCCATACCAGGACATGTCAGGAATTTTCCGGACATATGGCAAGCCTAATTTGCTTTATATTGGAAAACAAGTTGCTGAGACTGATCTAAAGACCTAACAGAATTCTAAAATGTTTGTAACCTTTTTTATAGGCACTGAGGAAGATGTAGTGAAGTCAAAGAAAACCTTCCGAAGCCAAGCTGTTGTCAATCAGAATGCTGAAACTGAGCTCATGCTGGAAGGAGATGATGATGCTGTCAGCTTGCTCCAAGAGAAGGAGATTGACAATCTTGCAGGTAAAAATCTTTTTTTAAAAAAAAGTTTAATGTAAATAAATGCTATAATAATTGAACTGGTTTTCTAAACTTTGCCAACTGTGTCCCATATTGGCATTTGTGTGAGATAGTGAGCCTTGTTGTTTTGGAAATGCTTGGTACAGATTGCAGAAGTTCCCCACTGTTTTCATCTAATTCATCCTCACAACTTTATAAAATACTGGTTAGTCAAAGATCTGATGAACCTGGGTGACTCATGTCCAAATCAATCATGCCATCTGTCATAATACACTGATTTTTTTTTTAAAAAAAAAAGATTGATCTATGTTTTAGAAAGAATATTTTGAGTTCAGTAAATTAGATATATTAAAGGATTTTTTATTATGAAAATGTAACAAAAGGGAAAATAAGATGTATCAGCCTACCAGTTATGTTTAGAAGTTTTCACGCCCATGTGAACATTTTATCCGGGCGGTGGGGGTGATTTTCAAAAATTTCCCATTTGGATTACAAGATTAGAAAACAAACCCCATGCCTGGGCTTGCATGACAGGACAAGCCAGACCATGGCTTGTTTCCTGACAGCATAGCAGGACCAGGACAAGCATATAACGCCTATGATTTCATTGGCATGCACCATCACACTGCTTGTTTGCCTTAAATCATACTTTATTTTAACTATGGTTTAATCTGAGATGCAGACCAGGTCACTGCCAGTTAAGGGAGTTACAGGCTCATAGCAATCTGCTGTATATATAGATCAGACAACATTTTCCTGGGCTTCAGACTAAGCATGTTTTGGTAAATAAGTATCATTTGTTCATAAATGCATTTGTAACGAGAGTCCAGCTCTAGCACAGCAATTGGTCCTAACATAAATAAAATGATTGCTGAAACAATAAATGTCATTAATATCCTCTTAACATAAAAGCAGTTGATTCTGGGGCGTTAATGGCAGCTTCAACACTTGAAATGAGAAGTGGTGGTGGGGAATCTCTTCCTGGAGAAAAGTATGGTTTAACAGATATCCCATACTTCTCTCTCATCTGTCTTGCATTCAGTGTAATTACTCCTTCCCATTTCCCCATACCAGTTAATCTAGACAAGTTTTAGGTTAACTCACATTTTCTCCTAAAGTTCAATAGGCTGAAGGAAGCAGAAGGTGCTTGGCAGTTGTTAGAGATCAAAAGGAAACTTTCAGCTAGGCTTCAGATTCAAAGGGAAAACCTTTGTACCTATGTTTTACAGCAGACAGGTTTTAGTCTTGTGAATTCTGGTGGGTGTGCTGCAGGGGTGAGGGGGAAAACTATGCACATTCTGTGAAGTAAGTGTGAAAAATGACTTCACATTTTCAGGGTTGTTCTGACAGTTTAATATGATATGGAATAACAAAATAGCTTATTGTAGCACAGATGGAACAATATTAGATAACTGAACTGCTAAGTATTTATTCCATAATTAATTTGTATAAATATAGGCATAATACCTTAAGTATCAGACTACTAGATTTACCACTTTATGAAGATACACTTTCAAAATCTGACCAAAAACAAACAAATAATGCACAATTGTTTGTGCAAAATTTCATTATTCCAGAAAATACTGTGTAGAATTACGGTTTGTCACTTTTGAAATTGTAGCGAGGGTGAATGTGGATTGGGGTTATTCAACATGATGCAATATATGTGTGTGCGCGCATGCTTTTGTTAAGAAATGCCCACTTGTTTTTGTTCTGAAGAAAACCGATGTGATAGAAGAATACACAAAATAGCATTCCTAACTAATGCAAAATCTACATACATTGGTTACATTTAATTTAACTGAAGTCTCGGTCCTATTTCAATGAATACAGCAGTAGCATAATTCATGACATTATGTAAAAGAGAGAGCCAAAGTTTCCAAAAACCTTCATTTGGGTAAATGCCACAAAACACTCAGCCGGTACTTCTAATCAGTTTCTCATCTATCTCTTCTGCTTATCTTACCAGCGTTTCCGCCACATCTGTGCTGCTGGGATTCTCATTCCTACCTACTATTTTCGCATCCCTTGCTACTGTCCTTTCTTCCTGCACAGCCACTGCAGCTACCTCTTTTTCCTTCCTGCCCAACAATTACTGATCAGATATAGATAACTTTTACCCATACCTATGGTGAAGCCTTACAGTTTGTGCTGTTGTTGCCTAACTCAGAGGCTCCCATGTTGCTACTCTGCATTTGGCACAGGAAAAGAGAAGGGCCATACCTCTAGAGCACATGTACACTGAGATTTCTGGTGATTTTTAAGTTTCACAGCTTGACTACTTTTTGTGTAAAACTAAAGTACATAGGAATGCTTTCATTTTCTTTAGTGTTAGAATCATGTGTGGCTGAAATCTTATTACAGTTAAATAGTGTTTAAAATCTGATAAATGTTCTTAAGGTTTTAAGAACAACAATAATGTAGCCACCTAATGAACTGCAGTCAACTTTATAAAAAAACAACAACATTGTATTTCATCGCCTTATTTCATAATAATAAATATTTCATAATTTTCTGTTTCAATTTTAGCTCCTAAATTTCTTCCCAGACTGTTCATTTCAAGAGGCAAGTTGCTTATTGATAAATCACTTGAGAAAAATCAATAACTAGTAGTACTTTTTGGTGTCTAAAACTATTAATCAGCAGCATCTCAGTTTGCACAATTGTAGCGGATTGATTATTATTAACTTGTCTATCTGATCCATTTATTTTCTATGTCATAAATGTTTAAAACATGATTTGCATTAATTTTCTGAATAACAATTCTACTAACTTGTAGTTAGTTTATAAGTATGCTCCTAGCATTCAATGGTCATTTACTGACAGATAGTGTAAAGATAGTAAGAGTTGATTTGAACGCTGGGCTGAATATTGAATAATCAGTAACTTCTATAACAAGTGTGATCTGTAAAGCACTGCTACTGCAATGTTTATTTCTGAACACCAGAGATCTGGGCCCCAACCCTTGATGGTGACTCAGAAATAGTAAGCAAGGCCATCCACTAAATTTACAGGGGTATATGAAGCTGTCTTGCACTGTATTAGACCACTGGCCTTTTTAGCTCACACCTATCTATGTAAATGGGTTCTGCTTCTCCAAAGGCTCAGGCAGAGATTCTTCTTCTGCCACCTGAAATCCTTTTCATTGGAGACAGTAGGGATTGAAGCTGGGACCTTCTGCATGCAGAGCATAGGCTCTGCACAAGAGTTCCTGGTATCTCTTAAAAACCAGGAGTGTTACAAGTCCCACTCCGCTGAGCCCAGCCTACTACTTTTCCTCTTGGTTCCATCTGTGGCTCCCAACCCTGCTCTCTCATGAAAGTATCTCCTATCAACTATGATATGTAAGCAAGCCTACATGTTCTGAGGCAGTATTCCTAATACTGGATTCTTGAGACAAGCCACAGGGGAATACTGTTGGCTTGTGCCTTCTTTGTAAGATTCCCGTGGGACATCTGACTGGCCACTGTTGGAAAGAGAGTGCTGGACAAAAGATGGACACAAGCAATTCTCAAGACCACACACCGAATACAAATCAGGGGTGAGGTCTGAGCCCCAAACATCCCCTCCCCAAATTATTTTCCCTTCCAAAAATGACCCCTCTTGACTGATTTGCTGCAATGCCATTGAATGCCATGCTCTGAATTGCTCCCCCTCATCCAACTTCCCATGTTTAAAAAAGGCCAGAGGGAAAAACAAATTCAGGCAGCCTCACACAGCAGTATTGCACACATTATTTCTTCACCCTTGAATTCCCCCTCCCCCTTTTTTAGAATATGCTGCTGCAGATGTCATGGCTGCTAGCTTAGAAGGCTTTAAAAAATGTTAAGATCAATTGGTGGAAGATTAGTTATGAACAACTATTGTCTGTGAAAGCTAAATGGAAAGTTCGTGTTCAGGGGCAGTGTACCTCTGAATATCAGGTGTTAAAGGAAAATGGGGAAAAGCTATCACCTTTGAGTTTCAGCCCATGTACTCCCCAAGTGTCTCCAATAATTCATGTCCCCAGATGCCCCCAGTTAATGCTTCCCTCTGCTGCCCATCCCCCAAAAGAAAACTTCCCATTTTTTCCAGAACTATAAGCTCTGTCTTCCCAAGTCTTTTCTGCCTGGTCTCCATTTTTTCTTGTTGTGTTCAGAATAAGTTGGCGGGAGGATCTCTTCCCATCAGTCTTCTCCAGTCCTAACAATTCTGTTTTCTCCTCCAGATGGGAGAATGAAGGTATGAAATTTGTAAATGATCAGCTGCTGTCCAGTAAGCAAACCTGCCCTTTTCACTCATTCCCCTTCCCAGTACCACAGCACAAGCACCCATGCAGTACTTTGGACTAATTTATAGGAGCCAGCAGAAAGTAAATCCATTTTGTACCACTGTGTTGGCATACTAGTGCCAGTGGGTTCATCCACTCTGAGCTTTAAAAGCAAAACCCTAAGTTTAAAATTGTGTTGGTTGCACACATGTGAATAGATCTTTTAAGGATTCCCCCATCTTTTCCAAAATGGTAGGTGACAGTGTGCTATGCAGACTGAATAAGAAACTCTGCACCTGCAGTAAGATGTACCTCCAAGTGATTCTGGGTTCTGTAACATTCTTTTGTTTTGTTTTTAATCCATAAATTGACTGCAAACTCTTCTTCGTCTAGAGAAAGGTCTAATAGTTGATTTACTGAGAAATACAGTAATAAAGAAAAGTATTTAGTAACTATTCAGGTGTGTGATACTTGCTGTAGAAAGCTGCAACATTGTAATTATCCTATGCAAATTGCTTTCTTGTTTCTCTGGTACCTTGGCATGTTGGCCCTTTTCCAAGCTTGTTTGTAGCATTCATTAAGATGTGGCACAAACACCTCCCATCTTGCAGTGGCATTGTGTCCCTGCCTTTATCTGTTCCACCCCAGGCTCATCACAGGTGTCTGCCACCTATAATAATAATAATAATAATAATAATAATAATTTTATTTATACCCCGCCCTTCCCAGCCAGAGAACCGGGCTCAGGGCGGCTAACATCAATTAAAATCACAACAAAAAACATAAAAACGATCAATTTAAAATAACAGATTAAATACAAATTTAAAATTCAATTAAAACTGCAGGTCTCAATTTCAAAATAACCCACCAATAAAAGATGGTACTACTAGCTCCCTTGCCCCTTTTGTGCACATAGGTATTGCCACCACAAAAGGTAAGTGCCTCATTAGTCATTCACTTAGCTTCTCCCATCCTCCTCTTTGGGTGCTGGGTGGCATTTTTACAGAGGGCTCATCTTTCCCACTCTGTTGCCTGCTATCCAGGTGGCTGGCAGTTTTGAGAGGTGGCACGCAAAGCAGAACTCTGTGTCTTCTACATCCATGTCTAGCTCTTACCTCTAACCTCAACGGAGCTCCTGTTCTAGGGAAACTATAGCTCACTGCTGTGCAGCCAAAGAGAAAGTGGGACAGTAGTGTGATGTGCCAGGTTATATCTGAGGTTTCTGTCTTGTTTCTTAACAGAGAGAGAGGTGTGAGAGATGAATGTCATCCATCTCTATCTGATTCCAGCTCCCTCCTGTCTTTCTGGCTTCCAGCTTGAAGGCAGGACAGAACTGCAGGAACAGCTGGCTTAGCACACTGCTGTGGGGACTGTCCGTCCTGAAGGCAGATGGAGGAATTGGGGAAGGCAAGCAGAGCAGGAAATTGGTGATTCCTCCTTGGATAATTACTTAAAAGGCTATGCATATTTACCGGTACATGATTGAAATATTTGTCTGGTTTTTTTGTTTGAAGATTTGTGAATTTTTTAATGTCCCTCTGGACAAGCTTCGGCAATTTTTAGCAACACAGATTGAGATGTAGAGATGTGGCCCATGTGCCCACTGTGGCTTTCCTGACACTTTCCTGCTTCAGCCCTTGCACTTCTTAAAAGTCAATCCTGAAGACTGGAGAGCCTTTTAGTTCAGTGTAGGGCTATTGAAAATGCGCTATTTGAAACAATTCAGAAAACATCAACTATGCTATCATTCCAGCCTCTCCTTCCCCCTACCATCACAACTCCATTCATTGAAAATGTGCCCAAATGAAAAACATCTGGAAGTTGGCCATTTCCCCCAAACCTAGGGCAGTATTCAACTAAACAGTTTCACTAGCTCATTGACATTTAGTTCCTTGTTCTGAGGGATCAATCACCTCAGGAGCAGATTTAGGGTGTGCACGGGGAGAAGAGAGGGTGAGGAAGTTTGGTTGGGCCACTAAAAGTCTTTGTGTGCTGGCAGAACTCCCCCCCCCCATGTTCTATTTCAGGATGTTTTATAATGAATACACACACACACACACACACACACACACACACACACACAGAGAGAGAGAGAGATACTAAGTGTTCATCATTACACTACATAAATTAGCATTTATGCATTTTTTTACTTCAGTTGTGTTACCCTAACTAATGTAATCTGAAAACTTGTTGTTTATTCAGTCACTATTTTATGTGACTAAAACTGAACTAACTATAGTTCATGGTCATGTATAAATTGGTATATTCGTTTTAAAATTTAAATGTGTTCATAATTTAGAAGATGGTGGCTAACTAATTCACCACCATCACTTTAATGGTAAAAGCTAAAATTTCTGTCACTTTCAGATATGATATTCTGATTGGAGGTAAGGTGTCTTTACATAAGAGTACAATCCTATGGATTTCTACACAGAAGTAAGTCCCACAGAGTTCATTGGGGTTTATCCCCACAAGATCACAGCCTTAGTACCATACAGTATATGTGAAATGACCTTTCAAATGCACCACTTCATTTAGGGCTGCTTCAAGTCACAGTAGTACCTTTATCATCTGCAACCCCATAGGCAGCCATGAGTGTAAGTTCTAAAGCACAAGACAGAAATTTGATTGGCAGGCAAGCTGCATTTTTTCTGGCCCAGCCTTAGCTCATCTATCATCACTTACCAAAAATGTTATAAGTATATTTTTCATTCAGGTTCCTGTAAAATGTTGAGAGGACAAAAGAACAAATCTAGAATCTTATAGGAAACTCTTTATCCAAAATGGTCACAGTTTCTGTGCCAGATGCAGATGATTAAAAGTAGTTCTTGGCCATTGCTGATACATGATCACCTGGCATCAGATGAGAGGGGCTTTTAACTTTGTCCACAACCATGTTAAATCCATGTGAACTGTTAGTTTTTAGCACAGTTCAAAAGCATTTTTTCAACTTTATCTGCACTAGAAAGGAAGAACCAACATTTTTCACAGTGTCATGGGGCAAAACTATAGTGTATGTTGGCTCTGCAGTACGATTTAAGTTGTTTTAATGAGCAAATAACTGTATGAGCTTGCTGTAGGGGAGAAAAATACCCAGAGTTTACTAAAATAAGCACAACTCAGTAGATGCCTTCAAGTATATATAGCAAAAGTATGTCCCAATGTCTGCAGCAATATAAATATATCGAAATGCTTTCTCTGTAAACATTCACAATATGTGTAAGTGTGAAGAAATAATAGGCTCCTGAATTTATATGCAAGTCACCCTTGAAATCTAGACTATGCATACCCCATGTGGTAGATTTCCCCCTTTAATGCTAAATAGTCTTCTTTTTGCACTTTTGCACAGTTAATTTTATTGTGTACATCACTGATAAATTCATTTTTGAAGCTGTTTATTCACCAGTTTGTCACAAAACCCTACTAGCATGAACAGAGTTGCTGGAATTATTTAGTTTTTGCTTTTGGTACAGATGGGTGGAAATTAGTTCTTGAAAACTTAAATTTCACCAATTATGCAGCCAAAAGTCAAATTCTACTTGGTCTTAATATTAAAGAACAAAAATAGTGAAACTGTGGTGTGTTACATATTCTTAGAATTTCTGCATGAGCTTAGAGTTCATTGTTTTCTATAACCGTTATTTTACAGACTACGTGTTAGCGAATATTACTTATTTTATTTGTTGACTATTTTTCTTTAAATAATACTGTCAACACAGCAAGGGAATTCTCCAGCATCTAACTGATTTATGTTCTGCATTTTTACTTTGTTTTGTAAACTATCCATAGCTTTACAAACTATACTGAGGAACAATAAATTTCATTTGATACAAATAAAACATAGTTCCAATAAATTCCCCCAAGTAGGTACATAATAGTAGCAAAAATAAAAACAAAGTGAAGGATCCAGACCATGGACATAGTGTTTTCACACACAGAGTATTCCCAAAGGCTCAGTAGAGCCCTGTCTCTCCACTCTTACTCTCTCCCTCACATACTGGGGCAATGCAAATATGGAATTAATGGCCTGTGCACACCTCCCTTATCCCACCCAACCATTCCTTTTGCCCCAATACATGTTTCTCACGCTGAGTAACATTGACAGAAAATAAAGTGCCAGATGGGGATATAGGAGGCAGACATGCTCCTTTGATTCCCCTTACTCCCCTGTAGACGAGGGGAGAAATACAGCTCTGAGCCCATGGCAGACTTCTCTATGTGAACACTACATGTGGACAGATTGTTCCCTGTGTGTCTACATCTTATAGAAGAATATTCAGTTAGGCTTTTATGCAAGTTCATTGACACTGTCTTTACATTCTCCCACCCTTCTAATTCTTGCCACTTTGCAATATAGTAAGCCGAGAATCTTGCTGGTTGTGTATATAGATTTTCAAAATGACTTACAGTGTAATCCTAAACCAGGAGTGAAATCTTACTCAGTGAGGCTTACTCCCAGTTAAGTGTGGTTACAACTGGAGCGCTAAAAAGTTTATTCTAAACTAAATAGCACCTTGATCTTAAAGTTATTTAGAAGCAAATCCTATTGCTTCTAGTTAACAGTGCTTGATGTGGTTTGACAGTCCACCAGCAGGTATCCCATCTGAAAATGGACCATAAGTTCTATACCATGTCATTTTGGGGGAAACGTCTTCACATTTGGGTTGTTTCTGAAAATTATTTTGTTCTTCAGCTGTCTTCTTTTTAGTCTTGAACTATTTTAAAATGCCCATTTTAATATAGTCATTTCGGGAAATTGACTATTTTAGGTTGACTTTTTTGAGACAAAAATCGATCTTACATCCTAAGTTCATTAATGCTTTGGAAATTTATTGTTCTTCTGAAAACGTGTCTTTTCAGGGTCAACTTTTTTGTTTGTTTTTTTTAGTTAAAAGAAGCATTAGATTCTAAAGTGCCTAAATTATTTTAACTTTATAAAAAAAAATCCTTATTACCTATTTATTAAATTATTTGATACTGCACTGGAACATAGCAGCTTGTTTAATTTTTTTAAACTGCAAAACCATACTGGTGGATTAATATGTGTAAACCATCTACAGAATTTAATTGCAATAGCACCAAGAGGTCCAATACTATTTAGTTGCTTTATTAGCTATTTTATGCTTTAAATGCCTTCACTGAAATTAGAAACACTGTTCTGGCAGCTACATAAAATTGGGGCTAATGATTAACAGGAAAGGGGAGTGATCCAATAAGCGCTACTTCTGTGCAACCTGCGTTTCCATTTATTCTCAGCAGGACTTGAGCGGTAGCACTCCCAATGCACATCCTGTTGAGCAATGTAGAGAAAGTGCTACCGTCTTTAGCAGAACAAATCCTGTCTTTGTTTTCCCGGAAGTAATTCCCAATGAGTTCGGTGGGACTTGTGCCCCGAACTGCTGCCTTAGGCTACAATCCATACCTGGCAGTGGCAATGCACACCAGGGATTCAGTGGGGCTCATGTCGAAGAACTCCCTCGTGGCTTCTGCTCTTTAAGCTTTGTGAGCTTGTACAATTTAGTTTGCATCGACCGACCTTCATTAGAAGTCTTACAACAAGCCAAACGAAATTCAGAATGTGTTGCCTCCTAAATCTATACCCAACTCTTTCTTCCCTGTGACTCTTGCGTGTGTTTTGTTTAAAAGATGTCTAAAGGTCAATCTCGCCGTTTCTTTCTGGAGACGCGGCGCGCGTGTTCCCCAGACGTAACTCGCCCCGGGGCCCTTTGGCTGCGCGCTGCGGACTCTGTGCGCCTTGGCGCCTCTCCGCCTGCCGCTTCTTCGGCTGGTCTGCTGGGGACGCCCAAGCGGGAATCTTCCGTCCAAGCCCCGGCACGGCAGCTCGCCGCGGCCTGTCGCCCTTTGTTCTTCCGTCCGCCAAGGGACAACAAAGCGGACGGGCCTCCCTGGACCAGTCACGGCCGCCGGGGCCGGCCGGGCGCAGGTGGGAGCATCTGCAGCTCCGCGGCGCGATTTGGCACGGTCCCGATGGACATGGAAAGAGGCTCCTGCCTCCGCAAGGGCAGCGCTCAAGCTTGTGCCGATAAGTGGGTGGGGGTGGCGGGGTCTCACTTCTTTCCCCTGCTGTTTTGGACTTGAAAGTGTGGCGCTTCCCTCCTCCCCAAAGGGGTGAAAATGCTTGGATCGGCAGCGCCTGGCGCGCTCTCCCCTCCATCCAGTCCTTCTCCGGTGCGCCGCGTTTTTGTTTTGGGGAGCCGTTTGGAAAGCGGAGCCAATGCCGCGCTGCTATCTTGGGGCCATATGGAGAAGCTGCACTATTTTGATTACGCCTGGTGTAAACATTTTAATGTCGGATCCTTAAAATCCAGAGCCTCTCCCAAAGGGGATTAGAACATAATCCTCTCGCTCTATAGCTGGAGTGGATTAATTTCGTATTCTCTCAGTGGCGGGTTTGCTCCCTGAAGGCTCGAACAAAAAGACTCCGCGCTCCTTAAATGTGCCGTGGTATTGGGACTTGTAATTGGAGATTTCCAAAGGACAAGTGTAAAAATGACACACTATTAAGAAGGAGCGTTTCATTCGGTGCCTTTTCAGCGGGCGGGTGGGAGGGGGGCGCTTCAGAGGCTCCGAGTGAAATATATGAAACGTTACACTCAGGTTATGATGTGGGGGAGGGGCGCCAAGTGCCTTTGTATCCCCGTCCTCCTGCAAACCTCACCCAGAAGGCCCAATCCATCCCGCTGTAATGCCAAGGGGCAACTGGGAAGGGGGCATCTGCCACCTCCTCACCTGCGCTGTCCCTCCGCGTGTCCAGCGGAGATCGACCTCCCCTGCTCGGAGAGCGCGCAGGTAGAGGCTGCTTGACCTTTGAGCAGTCGCCCCTGCCTTTGCCTGGCAGCTTGTGCGCTGGACGCCTTCCTGGATCCTATGATCTCCTGCTGCAGGCCCTGGGCGAGAAGCCCCTTTTCGAAGGGGCTGGAGGAGCAGCCACCGTTCCAACGCCAACCCTACAAGCTGGACCCTGGCAACACGCCCTCTGCCTTATTACAGTCTGCCTAAATCGGGAGAGAATGCACTAAGCCATGGGTAGGGCATATCTGCGAAGCAGTAAGGGAAACTCCTAGCCAAGCCTAAGCCTGACCTCTCCTCTTCCTGTGTGCTAAAGCCAGCAGAGTAACTCAACTTGTGGCGGTGGGGCGGAATTCGATCAGGGAGTGCTTTTAAAAATACACTCCAGTGAAGCAGTCCAATTATGTAAAGTTTATTCAAGACAATTATAAAAGCAAATTAAGAGGGAGGTCATCAGTTGGTGTGATAAAGACAACAGAACAGTTTCTGGCTAAGCAGTCTAGTGCAGTCTAGTTTAGCCAGCCATGTCATTTGCATTGTTTCTCCTTGCTCACTCTGAGAAAAGTGAAGTCTTCTTGGATATCTATGACTATGCCATTAACATTTTTGTTTCAGGAGAGGGGGTTGAGTTCTCTCGTATAGGAATAGCCACTGAGGCCAGTGCACCTCTGCACGTAAGGCAAAGGTTGCAATTTTCACAGTTTAACTCCAGAGATGAGACTCACATAACCCGGTACTGAGGGTATATTGTTTTAATATATGGGGTTCTTAAAAGTGTGCAGGCCTGTAGAAAACATAGGTTATAAATCTAGGGAGGCAACCTGGTACCCTTCAACTCCCATCAGCCCCAGCCACAAGTCCAGTGGCCAGGAATCATGGGAACTGTAGTCTAACCATATCTTGAACTTACCTCTAAGTGATAAGCAAATGTTCATTTGCTCTTACTGCTGAGTACTGTATATTGTTCGTCATTGTACTTTTTTCAAGCACTGAATTAAAAGCCTGATTTTTTAAAATTGTTTAATTGTATTGTTTTGTGAGCTCACTATTAGATGCCACTATCTGGACTAGTTCAGATGTGCCTAGAGCACCATCTGTTCCACTTTACGTGGGTGAGTTTAAATTGTTGCAGCCTGATGTTGACAAACTGCTTGGAAGAGGGTCTGGCTGACCACTTGTCCTTTCAACTCTTGCCCATTTAACGGCATAGGTCCTGGGAGTGGTAAATGCCATGTTGCAGAAGTATGAGGTACCATTGGCTTTTAAAGATATAGTGTTGTGTCATCTCCTTCAGAGGACCTTCCTGGACTTAGAACTGTTGAATAACTATTGCCCAATTGCTAACAGTCCCTTTTAGGCACGATGCTCAAGATTTTTGTGTCAGTTCAACTTACAGGTATGCTTGGAAGAAGTGAATTACAGTCTGGGTTCAGGTCCAGTTATGGCACCATAGCTGCCGTTGTCGTTCTAGTGCTAGGCATTTGATACTGCACACCATAGCTTGGAGCAGTTTCATGGGTTTGAAATGGAGCCCCCTCTGCACCAAACTGCTGTTGTTTCACTCCTACCTTCATACTTCCAGAGACTTCTCAATGTTGAACTATAACTTGACATCATAGGAGTTTGGTGACCCACAGGGATCACTCTTGGCCCTCATGTTATTCAACATATGCGAAGCTGTTGGAGGATGTCATCAGGGGAGTTGGTGTGAGGTATCAGCTGATGACCTTGCACTCTATGTCACTTTACCACCTGAATCAGAAAATGCAGTTCAGGTGCTTGATGTAGACCAATAAATTGAAATTTGAATCCAGACAAAATGGAGGTGTTGTGTGTTGCAGGCTCTCACCTGTGGGAAGTGAGTAAACCACCTGTTCAGTTTGGAGTGGCACTGCCCTAGTAATAACAGGTTTGAAGCTTAAAAATGCTCCTAGACCAAACGTTGCCACTTGAATCTGGTTTTAGTATCTAGGAATACCTATTTTTGGACAGAGATGGTCTGGCTATAGTGCTCCATGCTCTCGTAACCTCAGGGCTGGACTACAGTACTCCATTACACATGAACCCTTGAAGACTGTTCCAAAGCTACAGCAGTTGTAAAATGCAACAGCCAGAGGGCTGGCAAGAATTCCTAGCTAAGCACAAATTACAGGAGTTCAGAGCATGGTTTCCCTAGTCGTTTTGTGTTTTGTGGAATGAATCCCATCTGTAAATTGGGATAGTTTGACTAACTGAGAAGTTGGTGTTCCATGTCATTTTTCCAGAATATCATTTACAGCCCTGGAGAGGTATTGGAACTTGTTTTCTGAGCAGGTTTTGTGGCTTAATGCATGAAACCCATCTAGCTATGTGTGACTGGTGGATTTGGATGATTTGGTGAGCTCAGAAGTTAGCATTCCAGAGCGTTTACTCTGTTTATGACCCAGAACAGGTAGTTCTGTGGAATATTTTTGTGGTTTATATTATATATATGACTTGTGAATGTGATAGATCTAGTTAGCTCTGAAGTTGTTGTGCCCTGGCCATTCCTCTTACAGATGGGTTCTGGATGTGAAGGGGTTAATACATAATATTTGAAGGGTTTCCATTCTAAAATATTATGTCTAACGCAACTTGCCGGTTTGGGCATTCCACCATGTTCCATAGGAAAGGGACCATAAACCAACAGTAAGGAAAGTATCAGTCGGTAGAGCATGAGACTCTTAATCTCAGAGTTGTGGGTTTGAGTCCCATGTTGGGCAAAATATTCCTGCATCCCAGGGGATTGGCCTAGATGACCCCTGTGGTCCCTTCCAACTTTACAATTCCATGATTCTATGTGGATTTCTCTTACTGGACTCTTCCCTACCACCCCACCCAGCAAGAGAGAGCCAAGCAAACAAGTGGAGTGGTGGTTGCTCTTGCCACCTCCTGTCACACGTGCTCTCTCCCTGGGTGGCTCTCCAGGGCCCAGTCCCCCCTCTCCAGCAGACCGGGGGGGGCGGGGCGGCAAATGAGTTCAGAGAGGTACAGATGTTCTTGCGAAGGGCAGCCACCATCTTTCATTGCACTTTCTTCAGGTGCCCCCACTGGGCCAAATATCCTTCCCCTGCATGAGCCAGATAAGAGATGGTCAGTGATCAAAGCGAAGAAGCAGCTCCTTGCAGCCCCCTCCCTCAGTTGCCTGTTTTTTGTTGGCGAAGCCCAAAGCAAGGGGTAATGGCTGGGTAAAAGGACCAGCACTTAACAGACACTTAACAGACAAGGGCCCCGAGTGCAGACTCTGCTTTCCATCTCTGATACCTCCTCGCTGGGATAATATCAAGGCTTGCTTCTTACATGGGTTTTGATAATGAAATAACCAGGAATATTCATGCTGCTAAGTAAAAACCCCCCACCGCTTTCTTCCCTTTCGCGGGGGAAAAAAACGTTAATGGAAACATCTTGTGATCCTTCAAAACGCCGCTGGTTTGAGTGGTAGCTGTTTTTGCCTAGTTCAGGCTCGTATAGGATTTCACAAGCTCGTTTGTTCAGAGCGCTTGGAAGTGTGAGGGGTTCCTCGCAGGCCTTTTGCTCAGAAATCTCCGCGATGCACTTATTTCCAGCAGCCATTCTGAAAATTAAACCTGGCTCACCACTGTCATTCTCCCTTGAGCACCCACGTCCCGCACACAAAAGATTTACGCATTCTCTCTCTCGATGAAGAAAAAGATTTCTTGTTATAGTCTCTGGCCTCCTGACCGCGAACTACCAGCCACTTCCTTTTTATTTTGCCCATATAACAAGCGGGGAGCCAGGAGGTAATTGGGTTAACTACCTGATCTTCCTTCTGGGAGCGCGCGAGACCCACTAAACGCCTTCTTATCATGATCGACTATCAAGCGGCTCCCCAACTGCATCATCTTTAAGGGCCTTTTTTTTATTTTCTCGCCGAGGCCTGTAAAGCCCCGGCGCTCGGGTGGCGAGGAAGGGTTAAAGGCAGACGGGGGCGGGGAGAGGAGAGGGGTTGGAGTGGCGATCGCAGAAGGGCGGAGAGAAGCAGCAGCAGCAGCCAAGCAGGGCCCGGGAGCTGCTGCTGCCTGGAGAACTCGGCCTGCCATTACGCACAAAGGCGAGGGGCCTGGGGAATCGAAACCCAAATCCACTTGTAATCGCACGAGAGAATCGCGCGTAATTACTCGAGCGACCGAGATTAAGATTGATGAGCCTTTAAAGCGCCGTTTCGGATCGATCCGCTGCCCTAAGCAGAAGCCCCGCCGGCCAGGAGGGCAGCCCGCTTGCTTGCTCGCCGAGCGCCACTGGCGCTGTCCGGCCGGAGGGGGAGGCGGTAGGGAGGACGGAGCAAGGGCGATGCCCGAGCCCCGCACGAATGGTCCGCATCAGCTGACTGGGGTGAAGAGGCCAGGCTGGCCTATTAGGCGCGGGGAAAACAAGAAAATGAACGAAAATAGAGTTTGTCTCCATATTATCCAGCCCCTGGTGGGCTGGCTTGAGAGCTGTCAGAGGCGGGAAGCCGAGCGTTGCCTGGGGCTGAGTGGAGAGGAGGGAAGGAGGCGATGCTTGGAAGGGAGGGAAGTTAACGCTGAAATGAGGCCTGCCACGCTCTCGGTCAGGCCGAGAGACGGGCTGAGGCCGGGCTAAGTGGCGGGTAGGAAGGGGAGCCTCCAGCGGATCCTTAGAGGCAGGAGATTGGGCCCTGGAGGAGGGCATAGCTTGGCAGCGCAAAGGGTGGTCGGACCGAGCGCCAGCCAGCCAACCCTACTTCAGCTGCCTTCCCCGCAGAAAAGAAGCCGGGGAAAGGCTGCTGGAGAGACACCAGAAACCAAATCCGACCGAGCACAACATTTCACACACAGAGAGAATTAACAGTCTCAGCACCTAAAGGAAAAAGCAACAACAATATCAGCAGCCAGATAATACTATGCCTTATTAATTCCCAGTTTCTAAAATCAGTGTGTTGCATTTCATGTTATTTAAATAGATGTCTCGGTTTATTTATCCATAGGATGGTCTTGGCTCAATATCCCATTATTTCATGCATTTATTTTTATGCGATCTGCATAGATCTCGAGATGGAATTTCCAGTAAGTTCGTTTAGGATCTGGATGGGAAGTCTCCTTAGAGTCAATGTAATAATGGTCCGCAAAGAGCCTTATGGCACCTTAAATGCTAACACATTTATTATGGCATACGCTTGTCAGACCATCAGATGCCTGGTTCCTATTACTGGTCCTCCTGCTCTGAGGCGCCCCACGGCGCTTGGCTCTAAGGCTGCCGTCGCCAGGACCCTAACTAGGCAGCCTGACCCGCCGAATACAGCCGGATCCGCCTCCCGATGAAACCTGCAGAGGGTTGCGCTGCACAGTACTAGAAATGCCCAAATAATTTCGGGGTTTTCTTGCAGGTTTGAGCTACGATTCTGTGCACAATTACTTGGGAGTAAGCCCCAATGAATTCTGTAGAATATACATGCGTGTAAGGAAGTTAGAATAACTCTGAATCTTTTTGTTTTGGAGTAATTATGCTCTCAGCATTAACATTTCAATAAATATCAGAGGGAGAGAGATTGTTTCTGGGGCCTCTGATGAGACAAATTGTTTTCTTTATAACAACTGTTCGTTTCACAATAAAGGCTGCACTTTATTTCACACACATATATTTTCTGCACAGAGAGAGTCCTCCTTTGGCATCTGATAGTTTTATGGTGTAGAAAACACAGCATTGCCTAACGTCCAGAATAATAAAAAAGAAGTAAAACATATTCGATATATGTGTGGTGCATAATTTGTATTGTAATGTTATGACTAGATACAGGAAGGATAAATTTAAATATATTTTATTGGAAGCTCCTCTGATTTTTATTCCGTGATACCGCTTTTCTAAATACTGGCTTCCCGTCTTAGGCTGCGCTTCATACACATGTGCAAACCTGTAAATTTACTGAATTGAGTGGGACCTGTACTCGACCTTTATGGGATCAGGCTTCGAGATTAGGAAGAGAGGGGCTATTTTCATCTGCGGGCTGTGATTTCCCCACCCGCAACCCGCTAGTTATCTCAAATAAATCTTCCTGTCTTTAGGTGACGAGACCTACACAACCCCCCCCCCCCCAGTTCTTGGGTGTTGTTTTGTTTGAAAGACCTATAAAGTGCCCTGCTGTTCCGATGGTCCGTCGATCATCCTGAAGCCTCTTCCTAGGTGTCCCGGCCGCTGGGCACCGCTCCGTAGGCTTCCCTCGCCTGTGTCCGACGGCTTCCTCGCTCCGCTGCCGTCGTCGGGCAAAGCGGCCGGCCTCTCTTTCGCAGCCTCCTCATGCCGCCCCGTCTTGTCTTGCAGGCCCCGTGGTCCTCAGCACGCCGGCCCAGCTCATTGCGCCGGTGGTGGTGGCCAAGGGCACCCTCTCCATCACCACCACTGAGATCTACTTCGAGGTAGACGAGGAGGACCCGGCCTTCAAGAAGATCGACCCTAAAGTGAGTACAGTACAGGACCCAAGTGGGGGAGGGGTTGGGAGGAGGAGGGGGAGGTTTCCCATAACTATGAATTGAGGAATGCTCCCAAGTGCCTGGAAGCGCCCCTCTCCTTGCCCCCCTTCGTCTGACTCCGTGGCTGTTTTATTTAAGAGCGCGGCACGTTAATGATGTAAAATCCGCTCTTACTCCCGCGCTCGCTTTTTAACAAATCTCTCTTCCCCCCCCCCCACTTCCCCCCGAAGGCCTTTGTATGAACGTGGGCAGATTTAGCAGTTAAGCCAATTGCTCGGAAATCCCTCGAGGTAATGGCGGGCCCGCACTCCAGCCTCTTTCCTCGGGCACCCGCGGCAGACAAGGAGACGCGCTCCCTCTCCGTCTGCCTTGGATGCAGTCCCCAGTGACTGGAGCTTCCGCTTTTGCGCGGGTGCGCGTTGCAGGGGCGCGCGGAGTAGCTATTGCACAGCCTGGGCCTGTAGGAACTAGCAAGATTGGAGTGCGCAAAGAGAGAATCTCTCCCGAAGACCCCTGGAGCAAGGAGATAGAGCGGAGATTTAGGTCTACCTTGTTACAGAATTCAAAATTTCACGTCCATGTCATTTCTCTTGTCTCCGGATCTACAGTGATATTATTTTAATTTCACTTTCGTAGCCTTGTGTAAATACACACTGTTGAGGCCATCCGTCTGTTGCCCGCCTGCCACCCTTGACAGGAAGAATTAAAAGTGTCTTCCGGATTTTAAAACACACAAGCAAAACAAACATGGAGTTGGGTAACATGGCGAGTCTAACGGTTTTGCTGCAGCGCATCCAAACGCGGGCAGAGCGCTGCTGAAGTTTGAAACAGTATCACCTGGGCAGATCTTGAACACATTGTTGCACCCCCTCAATGCTTGCTGGGATATTTGCCCTTTGGCTGAATCACGGTTTGCATCCGGAAGGAACTTCCTGCTGCGCTCTCTGCAAGGGCAGGACGGGGCTTCTGGCGGAGGCGGCTCCTTTGCTCCGGCTGGTCCTCTGGAGAGGCCGGCGCTCGCTTTCCCCAAACACAACTGGCGGCGGCTTTATGGCCAGGCTGGTGATGTTTAGGGCAAAGGTAGCAACACTCTTTACCTGCCGATTGTTAGCTTGACCCCCGCAAATCTCTAAACGTTGCAGCTTTCCCCTCCCTTCTCTCCAAGTGCTGTTAATTTTGTTACAAACTAGGCTCACTTGGATAATGCGTGCCTTCATCTTGGTTCAAAACCGGACAGCCGCGTTAGCCTGGCCCAGTAAATCTTTTGAGAAGTAGATTTATTTCCTGACGGTTGTAAAAATGTTACTTGCTTAATTGCCACACACCGGAGTGTGACCGATGTCGATGGCCTTCAGGACCCCATTTTTTTAGGGTAGGCTACACCGATTTTTATCTTCATTTTAAATTATGCTACTTTTAACAAGCCGTCAAGGGCTTCAGACCCGCTTTACACCGCCCCTCCCAGCCTCCCAAAAAGAGAGAATGTAGCAGAGGGCTTGCACAAACCCAGAAGAATCCAGCACTGAAACTCTTAAGCATATTTATTTTACTTTTATTTATTAGCTTGTAATTAAATAAAATCAGCAACAGAAATTTAAATCACAAAAAGTAATTATCCAGTGTATTTCAAGTGCATTTTTCCAATATATAATTCCAATATTCACAATTATATAAGCAAAATCCAAATTTCTTCTGAATATATTTAAATAACATTTCAAGTATATTTATGGAATGGTAGAAATAGAACAAGCAATATATTTGAAACAAAAAAAATGTAAACTTTTTTTTTAGCTTAGACACTTCAAGACAAGTAACAAAAGTACCATGATAAAATCTACCTTTTTAAAAGCGGTATCTTCTTGAGCAGAAAATGTCCTGAAGTATCCAAATTGCAATTTAACTTCTTTTCACCAAATCACAAAACACTAACACCCACAATTTCAAAGACAATGTGAGATCACAATATTCCATACAATTTTTTGTTTAAAAAAATGTACAGGGGAAGAGTTGGGACAGTTGTGGTTTGGTTTGCTTTGTTCCCCCCCCCCCCCATCTTAATGGTTGTGGTTATTTGGGCGGCATCTTCAGATTCTCTCTTACTCGCACAAAAATCCCGGCCTCGTTATAATCCATCAATTCTAGGCGGAGTGGTCACAATCAGGCTAAAAACGGCAGCCAATATTGCATTTCCCCTGGTGATGATAATCATACACGGTTTCGTTTCATTTTGTTTTCCGGGCAGGCTTTTAAAACCGGGATACCGGCAAGAGTAATAATACTTGCAGTTGGCTTGGTGTGCGTGTGCGCGCAGGCGGGCAGCCTCTTCCACGAACGCAGGGCGACGTTTGCCCCGTCAACCCAGCAAAATCCTCCGAACAGAAAGGCAGTTTTTTCTTTTTTCTTTTTGCGTGGGAGAGAAGAATAGTGTCAGGCCGCCGCTGGCTGGCCCTCTAAAGTTTCTCCAAACTTTTGGGGTTGGTGAGGATCTCCCTGGCCAGCCGCCACGTTTGTTTAGCCGCGTTTTCGAGGGCCGAGTGCGGCTTGCCCTGGAAGAGGTCTAAGTTGGGCAAGAAGTAGTGCGGGCAGCGCCTGCACTGCAGGCACGAGATGAGCTGCAGCAAGATGCCATTGAGTCGGTCGCCCAGGCACGACTCGTCCCAGTCCGACTCCCGGGGATGCTTCTCGCACTCGTACGACACCAGAGTCTTCATGTGATAGTTGTTGAGCGGCTGCCCGGGCAGCTCAAGGTGGCGATCCCGCAGCGTCTTGAGGATGGAGAGGCATTTCTTGCGGCAGCCGCCCATCTGCAGCCGGTTCTCTGCCTCGGCGAACTGCAGCACCCAGGCGTCGCTCTCGGCCGAGCTCTGCTTGCCGGCCAGCGAGTGGCACTCCTTGGAGAGCAGGTTGAAGCCCTCGGCTTTCACCTCGGCCACGCGGTTGGGCCCCGGCCAGGGGATGTGCGGCAGCGGCCAGTGCGCCGCGCTGCGCGGCCAGATGCCCGTGCACTTGAAGGCGGGCGTGATCTGCACCACGTAGCGGTCGCGGATGCGCAGCTTGACCTCGCTCGTGTCCGCCACCATCTTCACCACGTCGCGGTAGCTGCACTTGTCCACGGCCTGCGCCACCAGCGTCTGGAAGCGCGAGCGGATCTTGCGCGCCGACAGGTAGCCCGAGGCTGTGATGAATTCCACCCAGAGCGACATGCTCCGCTTGCGCCCGTCGCTCAGCTTGAGCACGGCGCAGCCGGGCAGCGAGCCGTCGTCGACGAAGTTAAAGACGCCCATCTGGTTGAGGTAGAGCACCACCTCGAACTCGGTGGGCGAGATGACCTCGAGGCCCTCGTAGCGGTTGTCCATCTCGTTGAGGGAGCTGATGAAGCGCGGCTCCTGCACCTCCACTTCCTTCAGCACGTCCGACACCACCTTGCACACCTCGCGGATGGTCTTGGCGATGGCCGCCTTGCGCGCCTGGCACTTCTCGTTGTAGTATTTGTTGAGGTGGTACACCAGCTTGGCCTGCGCCGCGATCATGTTGGGACAGAGATCCGGGTTGTAGACCGGAGTCTCGCAGTAGGCGCTGGGATCCAATGCGGCTGCTAAGGCGGGAGCCAACTTCAGACGGGAATCCGGACGCCCGGCGCGGGGAAGCTGAGCCCGAGGCCGCCCAAAGGCGCTGCTCTCGCCGCCGCCGCCGCTGCTCTTTCTGCTGCTCCGCTCCTCAGCTCCGAGGCTCGCTTGCAGGCTGTCTTTCTTTCTCCTTGCTGGCTGGAGGTGGACACTTCTGCCCCGGACAGATCTCCGAGTCTTTCCCAAACACGCACAGGCACACAAACCCCTGGGTTTTTTGTTGGAAAGGATCCTTCAGGGAGCAGAGGAAAGCATGGAAGAGCTGCAGTTAAAAAAAGGGAAGCAAAGTTTGCGCCCAGTTGCAGCCAGGCTCCCACCAGTCAAAATAATAACACATCGGAGCAGGCATTTATTTTTCTCCTGGAGTCACCACGGGGTGTGTGTGTGTCTGCGCGCAATGTTGGTAGTCAGATGAGGGGGGGGGGAGGCGGATTTCTGGGTGTTTCTCTTTCTCTCTCCCCCTCTGTGTGTGTGTGTATGTGTGTGTGTCTCCCGGTCTCTGAGTGTGTGTATATGTCAGGAGAAGCTGGCTGTTGGTTTGTATAAGAGCCCAGATGCACTCGCGTGGAAATTATAAAGGCAGGGCCAGGCAGGCGGGCGGCCAATCGCCACTGGGCTCGTCACGGCAGCCTCTTCCAGCTCCAGCTTGGTTAATTAATCCCTCTCGGGGAGACAGAGAAACGCACAAACTCAAGGTAGGGGGCTGGTGGCAGAAAGGGACCAGCCAGGCCAGCGACCCATTGGGCAGGCGAGGAGGCGGAAGGCGGCTACGGCTGTTGGGGAAAGGACTTCTTGCCACTCTTCTTGCCAGGCGTCCTCCTGAGCCTGCTCGTAGCGCAAACGGGACCGCATTCTTCGCCCGGCGAACTGGAGAGGCGCTTCGCTCCGGGGAAAAGGAAGCGGAGGCATCGCATGGGACAACTTGGCTTCAACTGGTGCACTGCTGCCTGATAGACGTTGGAAACAGCTGGGAAGTTCTCCGCTTGTCAACTGGGCTAGCCTAGTGTTAGAAAGTCACCGGTTGTACTATAGAGGGGAAATATGTACCAGGAGCAGCAGCCTCCTCCTCTTTCTTCTCCTTCCCAATTAAATAGCACAAAAGGCGAGCTGACGGGTCTCAATCGATTGGATGCAAATGGAGGCGCGTTTTTTACCTGGCTCTTTAGATTGGTAGCAGCTGAAGGAAGCGACCAGTCGCTGAAGGGCTTGACAGTTTTCCGGATTGAGTTTCCGAAGACGCGCAGCCCTGGCGAGCAATGAGTTAGCTGCCTTGTTGCCGCCTTTGTGTACCGCACGTGTCGCAAAGGTGCCCAGCCGCCTCCGCTGTCATTAGCAGCAACATTATGGCAAAGTAAATGGCAGCTCTTAATGGTCCGAAGTGGGCAGGTTTCTGCACCCCACCCCACCCCCGCGTGGACTGTATTTGCAGTCTGGGTGGATTGTAATGGGAACGCGGGACAGAGGAGGAGCGGGAGAAATCGCGTTCAAGCTGGCTGGCAGCTTTTCTATCCCATTTGGACCGTCCAGGTTTAGAGCAGCGCTAGTTATGACCCAATATCCCCTCCAGTGCCTCCAAGCAGAGCTGTTTGTCGTGCATAGCCGGCCACAGGGAAGCCTTCTGGTGTTCGGAACTGTGAGGGGAGCCCTGGAGCAGTTCTCCCTTCCCCTCTCCCTTGAACGGCTTCCAAAAGCATCTATGAGCATCTTAATGTTAAAATTAATTGGGTGCTGTCTAGGGAAAGTTAAGGGCACTTTAGTTAAATCGAAATCAATGGGATTTAAGCCTGCATCCTAAAGATGTTGCTCAGAAATATCCCTTAAAATCAATTAATAAGCGTAAAACTAGACTGATGGGTGTTTAAAAAAATACTTGCGGCTCAAGCCTATACACGTCTACTCGTAATTAAGTCCCACTGAGTTCAGTGGGGCATACTCTCAAGTAAATGAATATAGAATTTTAGAGCCTTAAGCTTGTGCCTAAACCCCATTGATTTCAGTAGAAATCAGGCGCGCTTGATTTGCCCTGAATTTAAGCCCCTTTATCAGTTCCTCCCTTAAATCTGATGCATGTCTACTTAGAAGTAAGGCCAACTGAGTTCAATTGGGTTTACTGCCAAGGAACGGAATAGGATTGCAACCTTGTCCTCCTGCGCTCTTGCAGAATTCGTTCGAAGCTCGGGTGTCTATTATTATTATTATTATTATTATTATTATTATTATTATTATTATTATTATTATTATTATTATTATTATTTCGTTGCATTGATTAAACCTACTTCCAGATAATGGTGAACTTCCTTAGCGCCCGGCCCTAAAGACATTTGCTTCCAAGCAAGTCTATCGACAAGTCGCGTGTTGGGCATTGCAGCAGCCCGGTCCCTTAGGATCCTGTTGTGGTTGCTTGGCCCTTCAGATCACCTTTGCGTCTAGCGATCTGTTTGGGTTGCCTTCACTGTGCACTTCTCCGGGCGTGTTAGGTCGTTGAATTAGATAGCGGCGAAAGGAGGAGAAACTGGAGCCGCCGCCCAGGGAGGCAGCGGTAGCGCATCCTCCTGTGGACGCAGGGCTTTGCGGATTAGGATCTGGCGGGGCGCGCATTTTCTGCGCGGCCGTTTTCTGTCTGGGCAGGGATTGCAAACGGCGTCTAGACGCTTCTAGACAGCAGCTCACCAGCGTGGCCTTGCCTGAACTTAGCTTCAGAAATGTTCGTGGGGCAGGAAAGGATCGTGGGCGAGCAGATAGGTTGGGGTTGAGCAGCCCAACAACAGGTGGAGGGGCGCCCGGAGAGACGCTGCGCAAGCAAATCTCTTTCTCGCAGAGAAGAGACCCTTGCATCCCGTCCTGCAGGCACTAGCGTGACGCTCTCACATTTTATCTCCTTCATCCTGAGGGTGTTTGTGGGGTCGGTGGGAAAAGGGACCAGGGTCCTGCGCAAGGAGAGTCTGGCAAGCATCTCGACTTTGCTCCTCTGAACCGGGAGCCCGGCCCCGGAGCACAGTACTGTGTTAGTAGCGAACAGGCTGTGTTGCCCAAATACAGAAATTTAGCTGGAAATGTGCAGTGAACTACTGAAGCGCTTAGTACAAGGAAAAACACATAGTAATAAATTGAAATTCGGTTCTCAGTGGAGGTGCAACAAAACTCCTCTGTGATAACTGAAAATCTTCACAACAAAGCACTCTCCTGAACTGGTTCCTCTATACTCTTCTAGCTGCTGAGATGACACATACAGCGAAGTCTTTAGACTTATATTTAGCTTGTTTCCATAATGATAAGGTGAAGGTTAGAAGAATTAACTCCCTTTAAAATTCCTTACATTGGATTGAGCTATAAATGGGTTGAATTATCTGTTACACCATGAAATTGTTAATGTTTCTTGCAGAATATTGTCATTAAATATAAATTAATTACAGCAATTTATAGGCCTGCATTAGCAAAATGTTGCTACACTTCAGATTGTGATCTGTGCATGTCTACTTTGCATGTAAAATATAATTAATTCAGTGGAACTTACTACTTGGTAACTGTATGGAATTGGAGACTAAAACTGCAAGCTTGTGTACTTGGGAGAGTAGGTTCTATTGTATGCAGTGTGACTTACTTACAAGTAAACATGTACAGTACTGTACCAGATGATACAACCCAATGATTGAACTGCAGTTTCACGAGATTAAATATCCCTTTATAAATTTATAGATCAAGCTGCTTTTCACATAGTGTTAAAAGTTTTGATTCTTTAAAATTAATTCAGTAACTGATGCAGTTGGTCCAGATATTTTTATTTATTTGAACTGTAAACTTAATCTAATAAATATAGAAGGATAACATTTAGGGAATATTATTATTATTAAAAATATTGATTTGTTGTTGCATACAAAAAAGACGTAGGCACTGAGAAAAGCTATGTAACATAACAATGATGTTATAGAATTTAGCATACTAGATTAAAATTAATTCCAATTTTCAAACATTTTGTAAGGCATTATTATTTATTATTTTAAGGTGTTTGAAAGTTTTTCACATCCACTTGTAGTAATGGTGTTTAAAACTAGTCTATATACAAAATTCAATGTGAACTTTAATTTTATTTTTAAAATTTAGTCCTGCCAAGATTTATGCCAATTTTAATTGCACAAATACAACTAAACTGAAATGAATCCCTGTGCTTCTCTTTGTGATGAATTGGACTGAATGTTAACAAAGACTTTTAGACTTCATAGTCATACAGAAGTCTCACATTAGATGAACAAATATAAATTAAGATGCTTGTTTGAAGGTGGTTAGCACACTTTACATATGCTCCTATATTTAAAATAGTCAGTTTTCTGTTTTCATTACATCCACCTATCAACTGAATCAAGTTTGGTCTTAGTGATAAGGACTTCTGTCAGCAGAGCAAGATGAAAATAACCCAGTGGAAATTAGGATTGATAATTGTGTAAGGAATCAAAGGTGTAGGAAAGTCTGAGGAGTGACTTTCTTCAAATTCTGTTGTTGTTGTTCCTGTTGCACAGTCTTGCTCTCTTTTACAGACTCTGCTGGGAACTCCCGCTCCCATACTTTCACATAAAATATTTTGTGCAATATTGTTGCAGTATTACTCCAACAGCCTATCACAGTTGGAAAAAAGTGTGCCTGATTTTGTGTTCAGCAAACATAATTTATTAATTAGCAACTTCATTTTTAAATTTTACAAATATTGGCTTTCCAGCTAGAGAAAACTTGTTGGTGGCTTTGAATGCACAAGCCCTTCTATTTATGCCACATTGAATTATTTTTGTGTAGTTGTGATTCTTCACACCACTGTTCATAAGTTTGAAGTCTTGTTTTTTAATATCTATGTATTGCACTAGGGAAACAGAATATGAAGTGGGTTTTATTGAATTATTTATCCCTGTTGTTGGAGTGGGGTTGAAGGCTCATTTAATGTATCTGATATTCTAACAGTTCTCCACCCCCACCCATTTCATTACATATCATCCTGCAAGCCAAAATAAATTTCTTTTTTGCACTAGAGAAATGAAGCATACATCTTTGTAGCAGATTCACTTTTATTGTCATTGGGGGGAAAATAAAGGTGTATTTTCTTCAAGTTTCATTCATGGTGACTTTGAGTTTTTGTATTTCTTTTGTTATGACTTTTTCAAACTAAGAGTGAATAAAGGGGGAAACATACTATTAAAAGGATTATCAGAGTAATTTCCATAATGCTTTTTCATGTTTATAATTTTGAAATACTTTATCTACAGATAGAATACATTATTATATTACGAAGGACTTGTGCATAAGTTTATATATTTACAGTTGCTTAGAGAGAAATTTCACAAGGTACTATTCATGCAAAAATTAAGACTGCAGCCGTACCATTAGTACTTCACACAGTTACAGTCCCAGAGGATTTTTACACATATATTCTCTGTTCCAGATTTTGCTGAACTACAGCTCCCATCATTCCATTGGCCATGTTGGCTGAGGCTGATGGGAGTTTTCCATGGCTGGTCTAGAAAGAATTATGTTCTCTGCTCTTTCCCCTCCCCCCTCTCATTACTTCCTTTCTCCAAAACATTGCAAATCTATTACAAATATTTCAGCAGTGTCATTTGCCTTTTGAAAAAAAGGTGAACAGGGTTGTTTCCACAGTGACTCTGTTTGCAGTTAAGTTGATACAGTTTTCCAATTATCTGCCTGCCTCCTTTGCATTCTGACTGAAAAGTGCCCTCACTCATTGGACCCCAAACCCAGTATTGTAATGATGTTTAGGGATGGCTGTTGTCTGTTTTCCTGTTTGCCATGTCCCAGATAATCCATCACAGCATGTCTGAGGAGGGAATTTTATAATCTGTGTTTTGATAGCTGCCATGGGCTGCTCAAGCCTCTTCTCCTGTCTCTGAAATGCAGTTTTTTCATTCCCCCTCCTCTGCCAAAGCACTTTTCTAACTGCTTTCCCCATATATATAATTTATTGCTATGATTCTTGGGAAGCAAGAATTAAAACAGTACAAGCAAAAATCGCATATGAGTAGTGTGTATCACACAGAGTCTTATGTCACTTGCAGAGCTCAGGCGTAGTGGGTAATATCCAAATAATGATTCTCACAGATTAGTTATGGCGCTGTGCCAAAAACAAGCCAAAGTATCTCCATAAATTTCCAAAATGGTATTTATACTACATTCTATTCTTCTGGACACTTGAGAACAACCACTAAGATCTCTCTGTTATGCACATTATTATTCTTATTCAATGTTGTTAAACAATTCAATGTTGTTAGAAGAATGTTTAAGACAAGCACACTTTCTTTCTTCTTTGCAACAACAGGTTGTATAGTGCTGGCAAGTAAATAGCAGACAGGATAATATGGGGAAATGCACTGCTGTGTTTGGTTTATTTATTTATCAACTGCATCAAAACCAGACATTCTCAGCATGCCATATTTCAGTTAAAGCAGTCCAACAGTGACGTTTTAAGAATCCTACTTTGGGAATGCTCTTTTTTCCTGAACCCAGAATGGTCCATGGAATCAGAGGGGATTAGCTCCCTTTAATCTACTGCATCTGCAGTGGGTCATCCAACAGAACTTTCATTACTGTTTCATGTTGTATGTGATTAAGTGACTAAAATATTCAATACTGACCTTGAAAATAAAGCAGCATGTGTTGGATAAACAGCTTTGAAAGCTTAAAGTAATCTTTCCTATAAACAAGATTTCTAAAATGTATTGTTTAACAGAGTGAACAGGATGACCAGAAAGGCATCGTATATAAGAGGGAACTCAATTTCTAGAAGTAGACATAAGTAAAAATGCACAAAAGATTAAAACACATTCATATACTATCAGATGTTATTCGGATGGTTAGCATGATGCACACAAGCTGCCTTAGTTATTGTGAAGTTCTCATGCTTAAATGGATTTTTACCTCACTTTAAGGACATTTACTTGGAAGCGTCCTACTGATTTTAATTTAATTTGCCTCCCAAGTAAGGGCTGTTTTGAGATCTATTTTTCACATCTAAGGCCACTATTATGCATGCTACTAGGTAGAAACCAATGTGAGAAAAATACATAGCTTTTCTTTTAGTCACATGGAATCTGCCACAAGTATTCAGAGGCAGAAGTTGTAAATGAATCATTGTAGGCATGAAGCTGAGCATGAGTTTTAATAGGCCACTGTTAGGCATGCATTACACTGGGCTGAAACCAGTGTTTCTGGAAATAGTTGCCTAGAGTCACACAGCATCTGTGTTTCTGGATTTTTTGATCAGAAGTCTGCAGTTAGAAACAGATTTTGCAACACGATATTTTCAAACTTTTATGCTGTGATTTTGAACTTTAAAAAAATACATTGATTTAAGCTGTGAAATTCCTAGGTACTGAGAATCTGCAAGGCAACGATTTGCTGCACACCTGATTTTTAGAAGTGTCATGAATTTAGTGGATAGTTCAAGCAAATTCAAAAGCACTCCACCACTAGTCACCTCCATGCTGTACTGCTACTCCTTATAGCCATTAACAAGAAGCCGCTTATCCTGAGAAACCAAAGAAATATCTGGATTCAACTAAGCCAAGGTCCAGAGGCTGGTAGAAAATCCTTGTTACTCCTGCAACTGATGGAGATGTATCAACCATATATGCTTATCCATTGTTAGACTGTGGCACTAGTTTTTTCAAACTGGGAATTGTTGCAGCTTTTCTCAGTAAGCCATTGTATGACTTATGGACATTATCTGATACATTTGCAGATGGAGAGGTTTTGGTTGAACTGGCATTAGAAAGGGGAAATGTCATGGCAACACAGCTGTGTATGGACCATACTGCATGCTGGCACCATAGAGTTAGCAGGAATGAATAGTAACACACCCTTATGCCAATAAAGGCCAATAACAATAGTAACAAATCAGCTTTATTTTAGTGACTTCTATATACCATGATCCAGGCTTCCTCAAACTCGGGCCTACAACTCCCATGATCCCTAGCTAGCAGGACCAGTGGTCAGGGATGATGGGAATTGTAGTCCAAAAACAGCTGGAGGGCTGAGTTTGAGGAAGCCGGCCATGATCTAATAATTATTTAGTTGAAATTTGAAAACTATTTTGCAAATCAGACTAACAAATGTATTTTTAAAATCATTTGTGTCACACCTTTTGAGTTATAGTCCACTCGAAGTAGCTTAGAATAATATTAAAGCAACACAATATAGAAACCAACAATGGCAGATCTAAACAAAAAAGTCCAGTTAAAATAAATAGCAAGCACCAGGGATAGTACTCCTGGTGATCCTTCTAGTTTGTCCATCTTTGGTCCCCATGCTGCACTCAGCTCTCACCAATGGCTCCTAGAAGCTCTCAGCATGTGACAACAGCCACACCCCAGGAGTGACTTCCAACTGGCTGGTTAAACCAAGTGAGGGTAGCCGAGGGGTCTCAAACCCTCTGTGAGTTAGGGACTTTCCCTGCATGTGAAGACGGGCTCCAGCAGATTGAATGGATGAGACCAATAGTGGGTCCAACGGTCAATAAGGCAGTTTATGCACGTTCTGTTGAGGGAAGTGAGGTTCAGATAGGGCTTGTCCACCTTGGAAGATAGCCCATCTAAGAGGAGGAAAACTCTAGTTCTAAACCTGTACTACTTTGGAGGATATATTCACAAGAAGAAATGGCTAAGGAGTAAACCCTACACAAATCTAGAGTGGAGTACGTGTACCTAAGATAGTTGGATGGTGCATTGTGTGCCTCCTTCCAGCAACTCCTGCAGCTAAGCCGGTCAAAAGGTATTGCTCTGCTTTCCTTTGGACCACATCAGCAAGGCCTAGAGGGGTGTTTGGTTGTCTGGGCAGCCCAGGACCTCTGTGCACACTGCCCAGGTTTGCTCCCCAGGGAGGTCACTTCGGTGCTGCTAACACAGCGGTTTGACTTCACTCCTGGAGGTGCACTCCGTTGACTCTCGAGATAGACGGATGCCAACAGCAACAATATAAACTGCAGCCCCATAGTAAAGCTCTCTCTCTCTCTCTCTCTAATATGCAAAGTCTCAGTGTTGGACTATCTACTCTTTGTGAGGGGGGGAAACACTTAAAGCAGAATTTCCACTGTCCTGTGATTCTCCAGAAGAAATGATCTTGTACATCTTTACTTGGAAATGAGTCTTGCTGAGCTTCAATGGTTATAACTCTCTAACTGTGATATAATTTTACATGCATTTACTCAGAAGTAATCCCCACATGTTCAGTGAGACATACTCCCAGATAAGTGAGTATACAATAGCAACCTTAATGACTGTTTTAAAATATACAGGGCAGCAGTGCTTTCAGTAATTCTTCCTCTGCCAGTGGAATGTCTCTAAATGTCCCCATTAATGACTGCTGGAAAAATTATTGTGATGAGTGATATGAAATGAATCTCCTCTGGAACACATTTTTTAAATATCATTCTAATTCCAGATGAAGCCATGACAGATCATCCAAAAAGTAAGCACATGCAAGTTTTCCCCCAAACTACACTTTAAAGCAGATCAAGCTGTGATTAAAAATGTGGAATTCAGGGTGGCCCAAGTCATTGAGCTGCCTGAGACAAGATGGTGCTCCCCTAACCTCTGCTCCACAGTTTGCAGCTGCACTAGCAACTGAATCTTAACCTCAACATCGTCCATCTGCCAATGTCCTCCACTGCATCCCAGGGCAGTTCAGAAAATGTCTGAACCACACCTTTATTCAAAAGTCTATTGGGCGGTGAACATAAAAGCAGTGCAGTATTAAGACCAACAACTAATAAAATCAAAAGAACATGAAATTCGAGGAAAATCTGCTTAGGGGTTGCAGAACAGGCAAAGCTCTGTCAACCAACACCTTGCTACATACGTCCCCAACCCCCTCCATGGCAGCCACACTTTTCTGCCAAGTGGTAGGGTCAGTCCTGATAGAATGTCATTTTCCTGCCTTTCCTCTTTTACTGACTGGATGAAGCAACTGTCCACACTGTACAGTACTTCAGTGTGTCAAGAGGACTGGAGGCAACTGCTTACCTGAGCATCATAAAATAAAAATCTGAAATATTGGCTTAGGGTAGAAACTAAATAACTGCTGTTGGCTTGCAAAAAGCTGAAGCTAGCACCTAGGATTTGCTGCTTCTTCCTTTTTGAGCCGTGCTCTTCAACAGTCTATAAAATATGGTATCCATTTCTAAATGTCATTGCTATATAGCTGGTGGACAGCCATGCATCCTGTCTCCATTTGCAGTTCTTTCTTTGCTGCTTTCTGCTGCTTGCTTTGTGCTGGTAAAACCCACTCTCAGTATCTCTGTGGTCTGTAACTTCCAGCAGTAGCTGTGTTGCCCTATTGCAGCCAAAACAACAGAGTGTCCCCAGGCACCTTGAAGACTAACAGGTTTATTGTGGGATACATTTTCATAGGCCTCACCGTCCGCTTTCACCTTTCATTTTCAATCACATACAGCTTATTTCACGATCTTCCTTATAGTTCTTCCTTGTGCCTTTTTCTTTCTCTCCAAATGTTTAAGTGTAGATAAATCTTAAAAATTTACTACGGAAGATGTCAAAGGGAAACCCCTTGCTGCATCTTTTATTCTAGTAGTACTTCATAAGAACCATGTCAAATAGAGGTTGCCAAGGATAGCACTTAAAGCTAACTGACAAAATTAACATTTACCCAAACATTCTAAAAAAAAAAAACACTTGGATGCGAAATACCTGAACTTACATGTGTATGCAAATCTGGCTTCTTGTTAAAAGACTTGAAAGTGGCCAAGATAATATTTTTATTTTATTTTATTTTATTTTAAAAACAAGAAAATTACAGACTTATCTGCCTAACCCCTTTTCCAGGCAAGCGCAGAATGCATTATGAAAGCTAGAATGGTACATATAACCAACCTTGTTGAGGAACGGTCAATGTGGCTTGTTACAAAGGGAGGTTTGTCTCACTAACGTTTTAAGTTCTTCTACACCAGCTGCTTTTCTTGAGAGATGTACTGAAAACAGCTTGTGCAGTCTGTACCTCATCACTGTACTAGCCTTAATTAGGATTGATTTTGGAGGGAGGGGGTTAGTGGGTACTTTTTAAAGGAAGCACTCATTTTATCTGTATGTTGTCTCAGGATGCCTGTCAAACAGCAGGCTGGAGTACATGTACACACAACCACGCACACACACCAGCAGTAGCGTAAGGTTTTTCCAGCTTTTCTACTTAATGCAGTTCTCCCCCACTGTTCTTCTCTATAGACACAGGGGTGAAGTCCATCTTCACATGAATCTCCATGCATCATCTGGTAGGAAAGATATGCAGTTCATTTCTTTATGCTGTGCTATGAAAACTAATAGCACAGGACTTTATCAGGGCAAAGAGAGACAAATGTGAGAGACCCTCCTTGTCCCAGAAATAAACAATTTGGTTCAGACACATAACCTTAAAAGGGATTCTTTTTTCTTTTCTTTTAGGGGTAAGAGTAGCTGCTCATTTACACAGAAAACATCCAGTAGACGTGATCTTCTTGGGTTGTCAAATAGGCTTTTCCCAAAGCCCCCCTGATTAATATAGTCCTTTTTTACCCTCTAGTTTTAAAAGTATAAAGCTGAGATGCTGAAGAAACCACTTGAAATCATCAGAGAGGATCTTCCTCATCCAAGAAAAATGCTAAAATTTTACATTTTTAAGGTTTTATATAAAAATGCAACTGAAGGGAATGTGATTGAGGAATATTTGTACGTGTGTGTGTGTGTGTGTATCTTTAAGAGGACATCGCTGGACTTTGAAGTATTAGACAACTACCACCTGGTCAGAAATGCCCTCTTTTGGACAGGTCGTTTCCAGTCCACTTCAGGTGTCCCTGAAGGAAATTATTTTGAGGCTTATTTCCATATGGTTTCAGGCCTTGTTTTGGCACTGACAGAGCCTTGGTCACCCAAGCATAGATTACTTTTATTGCTCTTACAGCAGATTTTGATGCCATTGGCTGTGGTAGTTTTCTGTATCAGTGCTAGGGATTGACATTTGAGGGCACTCTGTTACAGTGGTTTTGTTCCTAAATGCAGGATCAATACCACAAAGTAGCATTGGGTGATTTCTGCTTGGCTCTCTGACAGTTATGTTGTGGGCCTCACAAGATTCCATTCAGTCCCTGATGAAGGTTATCTGGGAATTTGTAGTGTGTTATAATCAGTGTGTGGATGACACCACTCTGTGTCTCCATTCCATCTGAATCAGGAGAGACTGTTCACGTGCTGGACTGGTGGTTGAGGACGTAATGGGCTGGATAAGGGCTAAGAAACAATCCTGACAAGACTTGGGCATGGATTGTGGGTAGTTCTAAAGTCCACTAATTGAATAGGTGACCTGTCTTGAATGGAACTGCACTCCTCCCGAAAAGAGTAAGTTTATAGTCTGAAGGCGCTTCCTGAGTTAATGCTATCATTTGGAGCCCAAATAGCCTTGATGACAGGGAGTGTCTTTCTCCAAATCACAACTCCTCTCCTCTTTGCATGGAATTACTCAGTTTTGGACCACATTCTTTAGAGTTACAACCTTCTCAGTTGTATTGAGAGGCACAGTAACATGTAACAAAATTTAAACAGGATTTAGAGCAATGATATTTGTGAACAAAGAGGGAGTAGAAAAAGGAGAACCAGATCCACAAAGACAGGAATCTTTGATGTTGTATCTCACCTGAAAGTAAATTCATACTGCATATTAAAACAAGAAACAAGATAAATGTGTTTCAAATTCAGGAATCAAACTTCATTTTAAGTATTATATCAATATACTCCTCTTGAGTATACTCCACGAGAGAGAAATACTCAGCACATGCAAAACGAAAAGCTTCTGTGAGTGTAGATAATATTCCTTCCATTGAAAAGAAAAGGAGTCCTAAAGCAAAATTTGAAGTGAATTTAGGAGTTATTTCTATGGCAGAACATCAGATGAATCTCAAGGGAAGCCATACGTGTTCTGATAAAACCATCAAATTTTCAGAGGGCACTTTTCCACATCCCCAGTTAGAAAGCACTGTGTGCATGGGGCTCATGGTTGCATTCAGTACATTGAAGAAAGGAATGTGATTTTCAAAAGGGTTTGATGTTTGAAATATAAAACAAGCCATTTACATTTTTATGAGTAACATGAATGTGTTTGAACAGTGTTACAAACTCTGTAGCTATAAAAGTGAAATCTGATTCAGACGATGTGATACAATCAAGTGATAGATTCCATTAAAAAGTCCTTCTTTCGAATGGATATCTTTGCTCATTTCTTAACCATTTTTCATCCCCTTTGTTTGTACTTCCCTGTAAAATGTATGATAGTGCTTCCAATTTAACTCTGGAAACAGCTTATTCATGGTCACCTCTATAAAGAAATGTATACCCGTTTCAGCCAATGGCAAACATTTTTTTAACAGAATCATTATGTTCTGAGTAATGCTTTTTTGCCATTGGTTGGAATGGTTGTACATTTCTTTTCCAGATGTAGTTTATAAAGTTAGAGCAGAAATACTCTGGTATTTTAAGAATATTGCATGGTGTCACTAAATTATTTTGAAGCAATTTTGCTTGTGTAATGTGCTCTAGAAATTCATTTAAAAATTCAGCACAGTACAAAACAGTAAACTGGATATGTGATTTATTTTAGACATTCGGTTATAATTGAAAGAGTAATTTCAAGTCAACTTTGTGCATGTTTACAGGCCTATTAGCAGAAAAGTTATTGCTAGAAAAATAATACTGAACAATTTCCAGTAAATATTCTGCCATACTCACATTCTCTCCCTCCCTCCTATAAATCATTTCTCAAGTATATCAAAGGCTAACTTAGACCCTACATGTTTTTTTAATAACCCTGCAAAACGAAACAGTTAATAAATAAAGACTTCTCATTGGCAGTAGGAAGTATATGTAAGTAATATCACATTTGCTAGGTTGTGCCTTAATGTTTGCAATTTTCATCTGCACCTTGAGAGATTGCCTCTTACCAAGGTAAAATAACAGCACACACGTAGGACACAGTTGCCTCATTGTACTCATTAAACATGTTCATTATTTGTGCTATTAGCATTTAGCAGTCAGAATAAAACTGTGTAGGAAATTTACTTTGGCAACGCACTTCCATCTCCACTGCCGCTGGTATCTCTGTCTCTGCCTTTTGAATTTTTGTTGCACAAGATTTCTTAAATTTCTCCTGATGGAATAAGCAGTAGAATATTTATTTCACAAAAATTATTATTGACCTAATTTGCACTTTATAAGCAAATGGCATATCTCAATGGGGGGAAAGGGTCCCTCCCACCAACAAATTCAGTTCTTCATTTGTTTTGCTCACCATGCCGCATTAGCACAGTTTTCCCCTGTGTCCATCTGCCAGTGTACAATTTAGCCATGGGCATCTGCAGACCTTGCGGTGATCAGTATTGCAGGCAAAAGCCATATGTGTTTAAATAATAAAAAAGAAACTCTTTATTTCATTTGCTGTTTTAACTGGATGGATAACTTTTGTGCCTTAAGTCAGAGGAAGAGAAAATACAGAAATAATTAATTGCCTCTATTCTTTAGGCAGTTTCATTTTCCTTTTCCAATATGGAATGCTTGTCAGCTTTCCTGATAAATGACTGCATGTATTTGCATAGATTTTACATTAACAGAAAAATTAGTTTATTTGTGAAAAGTAGTTTACATAATAATGCAAAGTGTAGTATGAATTATGTTTATTAACCTAGGGGAAGAAACTGTAGACGCCTGTGCATAATAAAATCTTGTCAAGGGTTTGAGACACACACACACACACACACACACACACACACACACACACAAAATTCAAGCCCCACAAACCTTTATTTTTATGCCTCTTTAAAAAAAGAAAACATATTTGAAAGCTTTTTAGTCAACTGACTCCAGATTTTCCTAACGAAAGCCTTTTTTGGAATCTATTGGGCATCCCCCCCCCCAACACATTTAAACCCATTTGGAAAAAATGTACGATAAATTTGATCTGTTTTGAAGTTTATTTCCAAGTTTGAATAGAAGACTGCAAGTCAGTTCATTGTTTGCAAAGTACACATTAAGAACACATTTTAAGTTTCTAATAACACCACTGATGTGATGTTATCTGTAGCTTTTCTTTAAAAGCTTTCAGTTACTGCATTATTGTTTAGCAGGATCATGAAAATAAATTTGAGTTTCTTGCTTCACAGCTTATAACATGTCCTTTAACATGTGGTCATTATTGGGTTCAAACTGCATTTGGAAAACTGGAATTTAATAGTTTAAAGAAAAATCATGACCAAAGTGTTCTTCATGCAATAGTGAAATAATGTCAAGCCATTTTTTTTTTCCTGGGGAAAGTATTGGTTGTTCGGCTTGGAGCTAGTAGCCTTAAGGCAAATAATACTATTTATGCACCATCAGGGTGTTTTTATGCCATAGAAAATGCAGATGTATTCAGGGCTGTTGTCTCATGCTGTATTGCAAAATATCTTGTTGCTTATGAAACATGCTACACCTAATGGCAAGTTAAAAGAAGAGAGTGCCTTTGCCACTTCTTGAATCTGGGACACCCTGGGTACCAGCTGTCACAGTTCAGCTAATGATGACAAATACTCCTCTCTATGCAGATTGCCGAGTTTGCAGGCTGCTGTGAGAGGCAGCCAGATTACCTTTCCTCAGATAGTAACTTAACCTTTTAAACTCAAGTGTCAGAATGAAATTATTATCCGGGTTATTTTCAATAACTATTGCTTTTTTTCTTTTTAAGCTAATACAGTAATATATTCACAAATAGTTCTTGTACCTGTTGTGCTACAAGAACAGGAAATGATAGTGCCTATAAGCAGTAAATGCACTTTGCCAGCATGAATTCTTAAACTGACCTTGGATAGAGCCTATCTGTACTATCTGGAAGAAACCTGGAAGACTATATTTATGCTTCCACTGGTAACAGGCAGCCTCATATCCCCAGTCCCACCATCACCGCTTGTATTCACAGATACAACGTGCAATGTTTTTAAAATGATATTTTTGTTTTCTTGGATGTTCATACTCTGATTCTGTCTGGGAGCTTCCAGTAGTCTAATCCATATTCCATTTATTCCAAGTTCTATGCCTCAATTTAACAAGGTCTTTGATTCCCCCCCCCCCCCCCAGTGTTATATGTCTGCATGTCTTCATTTTACTCAGGGGACTTGTATGAGTAAAAAGGTTAGTTAGGATTATATTTTCTGGTGTAATTGTTTTGTCAATGTTCATCATAGAAGCTTTCCAATGAGAAAAGTTTTGTCAAACTTGTTTTGCATATTTTGAAGTGAATTATTAAATTATGGGCATATTTTGCAACAAGATCCCATAATCGTAGAGTGAATTCATTCTCTTGACTATGGATATTCACAGATTCAAAAGGGCATCCCTGCACAGCAGTCAGGGAAATACCAGGGTTTTGTACAGAAGTTTGAAAGATCTTTAGGGCAGGGTGGGAGCACCTAATAAAAACTGAAAAATGGTCCACAGAATGTGCTGACTGATAGTTGAGCAGGAGACAGAAAGGCAATTTGTTTATTTGTTACAAGCATGACAACTATGTATATGTTATCTTTTTGTTCACAAGTTACCAAGGCAGTGTACAATAAAATAACTTAAGTTGATCCACTAAACATATTAAACACCATTGGAGTATAAAATGTTACATCTGACATATCTAAGGAACAATAAAAATGTATAACATATCAAAGGCCCTCAATACCAGAGTGTACAGGTATATTTTTACTAGTCAATGAAGTATCTATACTGTTGGCACCTGTTTGAAATCCAGGTGGAAATCATTCCCTGAGGTGGATGATGTTATAAAGGCAGCCTGTCTCTGAGTAGTCATAAGCTGAATTTTCATAGGGCATGGCACGACCCAGAAGACTTATTCTGATAACTGTAGAGGCTAGGTAGTTCTACACAGAGAGAGCCATTCTTTCAGATACCCTTGTCTCATGTTTTGTTACCTAAACGTGGCTTGGCAGCCAGTACAATTCTTTAAGCATTGGTAACATGTGTATGTGATGGGGTGTCCCACTTAACTGCGACATTTTGTGCTAACTGCAGCGTTCAAGCAAACCTGAGGGCAGCTCCACATTGATCTCATTGCAATAATCCAATCTTGAGATTACCAGTGTATGAATTGTTGTTGCTAAGCCGTCTCTGTCTAGGAATGGCCACAGGTGGTAAATGAGGCAAAGGTGGTAAAACGCTCTCCTAGGCAAGGAGCGTGGGATGAAGTATACTGGAAAGGGGCATGTTGAGATGACTGAAACCCTGAACAGGAGCATCCCACACAGCAACAATTTGTCGTAGCTTTAGCTGCTATTATAAATGACCACTTAAGTGTTTGCATAAAAAGAGTTAAAGGAAAATGATTCTTATTGAAACTAAGTTATGTGAGGCTGGAGCATAGCTGGAGAGTCAAAGTGCTTTTCCAGCAATAATGGAAAGGTATGTTTTTTGTAGAGAAAGTGTCTTATATGTCTTACCTGGTTTACCATCCTCTTCCTGCCTTTTCCTAGAAAGCCCATCATTGCCTCAAACCACAGTGGAGCCTCCAAAGATTTTGACATCCTTCCAGCAAAAACTTTACAGACTGATGGTCTGCCTGGAAGTGGTTCTGCCAGGCTGAGCATTCTAGGAGTACACTTGGCCCTAGAGCAAACACAACCAGGGAGCAACAGAAAGAGAGGTCTTTCTATCAGCTAAGGCCAATGCCGGAAGGATGGAATTGCAAGAGCTTGTCTTGTAGGCTTTCCCCACACTTTGCAAAAAACTTGCAGTTGGCTACACCATCACTGTTGGTGATAGATTACCGTAAAACTGAGAAAGAAGGAAGAATAAACTCCTCCTACTTTGCAGGAATTACTGTGTTTGGGCCTTGGTTGATGTTGCTTAGGAGTGGCAAACTGGTGGACGACATAATCCTAAATGGAAACCATAGTAGAATTGTGATATGTGCATGGTTTTAAGAGCTCTGAACCATGTCTAGACTTGGTGGAATTAGGCTCAGTATGTAAATGGTGAGGAAACAAAAAGCCATAATGATGTGATCTGGGAAATCCATGTGTGTATTAGAAACAAGAGTGTAGTCATAGGCCAAAGGTATATTAATACCACAAATTATACCAATGAATAAGAGAACAGAAGTATCTTGAAATTTGCTACAAAATTATTATGATTATTTCCATTTTTTGTGAAATTCTCAGCTCTTTCTTTGATACACAGTTTTATTCTGCTCTTATTCGTTGTATTTATTGGAATTTATAGTGACCCCTCTGATTATATTGTACATAAACTGTTTTTAAAAAGAGATTTTTTTAAATAAAAAAGATATTTTAAAATATTAAACAGTATATACATTTTATAAATAAACAATAGTAATGTTATTAGTTGGCAGAACATAGCTTGGAATACACTATGAAGTGAGTGGTTTAATGACTAGGCTGCATCATGTAGCAAAGAGGAAACTAAATTATAAGAGGTATCCTCCCATTTTGTTTAGTTTGCCAGGTTGACCCTGGAGGAATATAAGAATTCCTAGCCAATAAGGGAGAAAACAGCAATAGCTGCTTGGAACAGAACATGTCAGCCTTGTGATTAAAACATTGCAGTTCCATAGTTTGACCAGAGTAACTCTGTGGAAACACATGTAATGTGGCCTCATCCACAGAGCAGAACTCAGTTTGAATCTTACTATTTTATTCAGGCATACGTTTTATTGACCTGTGATCTTCATCCTTAACTTATATGGAACTGCAGTAGACTGATGATCTGTTGGTTAAGTAAGGCAGGAGGGATTTTTATTTTTAAAAACTGGAAAGGTGAAATCAGCAGCAAGCTTACGTGCATATGTACGAATGTTACTGTTTTTACAAGCTTCATGTGTTCTAATCTGTTCCCTTTTTGTAACCCATTTTTAGAACACAACTTTAGCAATTATTATTTTTGTTGTTGTTTAAAGCTCTTGCAAGCCGCAGGTGTGTTATGATATATTATTTTATGCAACAGTTACACTGTCTGGGGTGCAAAAAGAGCAAAGATTGCGGTGCTTTGTCCACAGCTTTCCACAGTTTGTTGCTTGAATAGATATCAATGCCGAAACAAAAGAAGCATTTTCTTGTTTGGATTTGCCCCATCTGTGTGATCTGGTGGTTTTTGCAGGAGGAGGTGTTATCACATGAATCCAAATGCATAAAGTCAGTTGCTTTATGGACTCCTTTCTGTGCGTGAAGGAGTTTATAAGTTGGCTGCTCTATTGTGTGTCACTTCCAGCTGACATGTGTGCATTGTGCTGAGCATATTTGGGGTGTAATTACAACTAATGGAGCCTGGAACACAGCTTGTTCACTGAGTAATTTATTCGTCTCTTGTCTGATTCTTGAAAGTTGCTGCAAGATTGTTACATGATGCACAATATTTTGGACATGCCTAAGGGTTCCTGGCACCATTCCATTTCCATAGGCTCAAGAAGTCAGCTTAAGTTTTAGAACCCGGGTAATTAATTACAAGAGTCAAATTTGCTGGGCAGGCAATTTCATAAAAGAATACAGAGAAGATAGGATGGAGCATCAACTTCACTATGCAACAAGGAATCTTCTGATTTAGGATAAAATAATAAGAGTGTGTGAGAGCTTAATTTATAGGGAAGTTCTTGTGTGTGTTATTAAACTATAAATGAGAAAGGTAAATAAATAAAAGAGGTGAGGTATTGTAACCTCTGAATCAGGAGGCAGAAATCCCGCATAAACTATAATTTGAGACAAGCAACAGTGTTAGTCTATAGCAGCATAAATAATTTGATTGTGGTAGCATTGGTGACTGACAAAAGTTAGTGTATTACCTACAGAAGCTTATGGCACAATAAATCAGGTCATCTGAGAGGGAACTGAAAGCAAATTATCATGTTAAGCAGGGAATCAGTGGAGTTTTCCATGAATTACTTTTTTAAATGTTATGTTTTAAAGGGTTCCTGGGCTTTAAAAATTTCATACTTGAGGCTTGAGTATCATAAGATGGTGAATCAGTACACAGAATAACAGTAATTAAAATGAATCAAATATTTTATGTCATTATCCTTAATTCCCATGTTATAAAGCTTTGCTTTCTGATATCACACTCAGAATTAGTATTCTTGTTAGGCTTCTTTTGAACTCAGAAATAATTTTGGTTCACATTGCCCAAGCAATGTGGAGGATAAGTTACCTTCTTGAACAGGTGCCTAGAACAGGAAAATCTTAAAAAGATGAACTAGGTTGTATTGCAATGTGATTGCGTAAATCTGTATTATATGAAGTCCCTGAATATTCATTTCAATAAGCACTAAATATTTGACCATTGCATTCTACAGGTTAAATAATAGTGTATAATATTTCATGCAACTAAGGAGATATTTAACATTTGTGTTATTCTCTGTTTAAAAGTAGATCATTGTATAGTCCCATGAGAAGGACTATACAGTAATTTTAACTCTGATGGAATATTTATTTTTTATCATATTTTAAGCATATTTCATCCCCACCAATATTAAACAGAATTACATAAGAGCAACAGCAAATAAAAATATATTAAAGTACTGTGATTGCCTTCTTTAAGAGTGGGCCAATTCGGACAATCATGTCTTATCTTAATAATAACCCCAAACAGTTGCAGGGGGGAAGTCAGTCTGGCTAAAGCTCAGAATGAGCTCAGACTTACAAGAGAGGTTAAAAATAATATAAAAAGGTTTCTTCGGCAATGTCCGAAGTAAGAAGAAGAACAAGCAAGTGGTAGGTCCTTTGTGTGGGGAATACAGAGAAATGCTATTGGGTGACAGAGGGAAGGTGGAACTGCTCAACACCTACTTTGCCTCTGTCTTCACCCAAAAGGAAAGCAGTGCACAACCTGGCGATAACATAATAAATGATGTAAGGAGGTAGCAGCAGCCCAAGATAGGAAAAGAGGTAGTAAGGGAACACCTAGTTACTTTAAATGAATTCAAATATTCAGAGCATGATGAGCCCAAGGGTGCTAAAGGAGCTTGCAGATGTAATCTCAGAGCCTCTATAATGTTGAAGAAATATTGGAGAACAGACGAGTTGTCCCATCTTCAAAATGGGGAAAAAAGAAGGCCCAGGTAACTACAGATCAGTGAGCTTGACATTGATACCAGGAAAGGTCCTAGAACAGATAATTAAACCATTGGTCTGTAAGCACTTAGAATGGGTTTTTCAAAAACAAGTCATGCCAAACAAATCTCATTTCTTTCTTTCTTTATTAGTGTTACAAGTTTGGTGGATCAGGGAAATGTTGTGGACAAAGTGCATCTTTATTTCAGTAAGGCTTTTGACAAAGTCCCCCATAATATTCTTGTGGAGAAGTTGGAAAAATTTGGGCCAGACAAGATATGTTTATCCTGGAAAAGAGGAGACCTTTGAAGAGATACGATAGCCATCTTCAAATATCTCAAGGGCTGTCACATGGAAGACGAAGCAAGCTCTGGAGAGTAGGTCTCAAACCAATGTTACAAGAAAGGAGATTCCAACTAAACATCAGGCGGAAAAAACTTTCGGATGGTAAGAGCTGTGGAATGGACTCCCTTAGAAGGTAGTAGACTCTCCTTGAAGGTTTTTAAGCAGAGGTTGGATGCCCACCTGTCACAGATGCTTTAGTTGAGATTCCTGCATTGTGGAGTGTTAGACTTGATAGCCTTTGGGGTTCATTCCAATTCTATGATTCACTGATTTTGGGATGAAATCCAGAGAGCCATCAGAACCATTCTGTACATTCGTAGCAGACAGTGTAGTGGGACAGTGGCACTCACAGCTTCCAGTAGGTTGCCTCACTGCTGTTTACTAGGTGGTAGAAGAGGTGGGGGGTGGTAGCAACAAGCTTGGTGCAGTGCAGACACATGGGTGGGAGCACCAAATTTATTTTGTTGGTGCATTTGCACCTGACCTATCACCTTGCAGCCACTTCTTCCACCTTCTGGTAGGCAGCAGTGATGCAACTGCCCAGAGGTCACTTTAGTGCCAACACCCCAAACTTGCTGGCTGCTGCTGCTGCTCATACAGGGTGAGTCCTTTAAAAGAGGCCCCATGGATACAGAGTACACATGTTCCATGGGGCCTCTTTTAAAAGACACCCTGTATAACAGGGATGTCTTGTGTCCTCCTTTCCACAATAGCTTCTTGTTCCCTTTCCAAAAAAAACCAAAACCCCTCCAGAACAGCATAGAAACATGGTGCAAGTGACTGTACTGGGGAAAACAAACAATCCACAGAATTAGGACACACTCCCTTGCACAAAGATAAATTGCCTCCCATTCGTGCAGGGAGTTCTCTGGATCCTGGCCATTATGTGTTTTATAAAGCTGTAGTCATCTTTACAATATTGTTACCAATACTTCTTTGTCCTGAGGGAAATGATGGGTTAGATACTGGATCTGATAAAGCAACAATTAAGCACATTCTCATTTATTGTCTGATCATGGATATACCAGCTATATGTAACATACATATGTTTTTCCCCCACCCATTGAATGTATAAAATTGCTCAGTACAGATATATTGAAGTTCACTTACTATTCTTGATCTTAGATCTTGTCCATTAAATTATATTAATTAGCAGCCTGTCATTATGGCATCCAAGAGACCTGCACTGAGAGAAATAGGCTTGCTGTAGTCTCAAATCAGAGTCCTGTAGCTTTATTTAAAATAAGATGAAATGGATGCAGTTCTTACACTCTGCTCCCTCCTCCCTTGGAAAGCCTAGTATTTACCTGGTTGAAATTCAAATTGTTTTATTATGGTGTCAATTCTTTGGTTTTGGCAGCACTTCTAAAGTGCCTATACACAAAAGGAGTACCACAAGGAATGAATGCAAGTGTTGACACCACCTAACAAGCAGGGATTATATGTTTACAGAAGAAGTAATATGATAGGTCAAGTATAAGAGGCACTTCTCAAGAGCACTTCACCACATAATGAGTGACTGACTAGAAAGTGCGGAGCTGCCACTCTTTGGCTTCGTTTCGGTGTTGATGCCTGCCTCTCTCTTCCAAAGCCCTCTTGATCATGTTCAGCTGTTCTGTTCTCATGTGGGGAATAATAGTAGAGTAAAGCTGCTTTTCTGTCTCATTTTTCTTGCTAATTTACACATTCAAGCCATTTTTTGTTTGCTATCCTTATTTGCTATTCCCTTTTGTCAAGGCACTGTTCTCTTTTTTGCCTCAGGCCCAGGAACTAATTTGAGCTTCTATAATTACTTCATGTTTTACACCTGTCTGCATATCATGCACTCCTTGTCTCTGTACTTAAGCTGTATATTTCCTTGCAAATAAAAAAAGGGGGCTAGTTTTCACACAGAGGATGAATCCTCAGGTTTTTGCCCCCCTCCCTTTCTCTTCCTTCAGAAGAAACACAATTAAACTGCTGAGTTGTTTTCAGCAGTGCAGCTGACCTTTGGGGTTCATGAAGGACGAATGAATGCTGCCTGTTCAGACAGTTTGTGTTAAGACATTGTTGGGCAAAGAGCTCTAAGTTTTTTGCCTCTTGAATGAAGCAGTGGTTGTAATCATTTTAAAATAATTAAGACGCCGAACACACTAGTATCATTCCACAAGGTTTGCTGTACAGCTGCTCTTCTGCTTTAAGAACGGCTTATTAAATTTGGGTCAAACACACTCCAAAGGGTTCCACAAAGAAGAAGCTGTTCAGAAAGTTACCTTTCTTCTTCTTTTTAAAAAAGCAGTCGATTAGATTTTTAACTTAAGTGACAGCTGCAGTTCATTGCTTGTTCTTTGGTGTCCTACAGCCAAAGTGGACGCCTTTTGTAAATTGGTCTTCCTTGGGCAAAAGCATTCTTAAATAATCCAGGGTTGCTTTCCACTCGGAGCCTGCCTCAATCCAATTAGGAGTTTAACAAGGGTCAAATTAAGGAGACTTTGCACTTCATGTTTGCATCATTAGCCATAAGACTGTTTTCTGTGTGCATGACTGTCAAGGGGCTGGGGGAAGGGAAGGCTGCAAGACGGGATAGACACAAAGCTGTCATCCACCATGTGGTGCATCCTTTAACTGAATGGAGGCACAGCAGGCTAGGAACAACATTTCCAGTTGTCTTTGGGGCCTGTTGTCTTGTAGGTTTCAGCTGGTACATAGTTGTTTGGGGGTTACAGGTGCGAGCCAGAGCCGAAGTAGTGTGTGCTCTACGCCTCCTCATTTCTCTCCTGGTAGCCTATTGTTATTGGACAAATGACTGGGAAGACATAAAGTTAGAAATCTCTTGAGAATTCATTATTTTTGACGAGATGACAGCTACCCAGCTTCCTTCTTCTCGTTGCTCATGCTGTTTTCTGGCTTTATATATATAAATAACACACCATTTTCCTGCACATTAAGGGTATCATACAATTGAAACTTTTAAAATAACAGTGGTATGAGATCTTGGGGGAGATATAGGATACAGACTAGTTCATATTATACATATAATTGGGCCAACTGTGTTGGTAGGATGAGGAAGACAGAACAGCCACTTTATACTTTCATTGGGTTGCATTTTTGTCTCACGTTAAGCAGTTCCATTGCCTTGGCTTTCTCAAGTTTTGCCCAAGAGTGTAAGTGAAACTCCTAAAATTGTCATGGCAGGAGGGGGAAAGGGGGGAATGCGTAAGACCCCGTTTTCACAGAAGATTATTCTTAACGACAACAAAAAGACTCCTGCTAATCAGTGTTCAGATGTGTGGGATATTGCCAGAGAACTGTTGCCGTATCTCCTTAGCAAATGCTTTGTGCTGCTACATACAAAGTAACGATTTATCTAAAAATAACACTTTCATTGTTCCTCCTCCCCCCTTCTAAACCCATTAATAGGTACTTTAGTATCATGCGAGTTTTCATAGTTTAATCCCTTTTCAAAAAGCTTTTCAGAATAAAAGCTCTAAATGGTCCTCAGTATTAATTTGATGTGACTTCTGTACAATATGGTTTGAAATTCTCAGCAGCACTTTTTTTTTTTTTGGCAGCTTACTCTTTTCCACTAGAGCTGAGTGTAGACAACACCAGCTAAATGCTTCGTTGTGGCTCTGCTGCAAACTTTTATTCACAGCTGTTCATTTTTATACAATTTACTTGTGAGTTAATTACAATGGTTTAAATATGTGCTGTTCACTAAATTCAAGACTTACACACTGATACTTGGACCTCTGCTTTAAGGTTTGATATGAGTTTAGCACCCATGTATTTAAAAAAGAAAGAAATGAACAATCATTGAGGTCATGAGGATCTGTAAGGTGATGCCAGCTGAGAATATGCTTAAGTAACATCAGTTTATTCATTTGGCTGCCTTATGATCTGAAATGATATGTGAAATTTTAAACTTTGCCTGTTAATCTCCCCCAAAGTAGTTCCACCCCACCATCACTTGGTTGTTGTTTATTTTAAAAAATGCTTTCTTGAGAGTTGATTTCAAAAAGGTTGCCATTGGCACTTCATTATGGGATCTACAACAGAAGAAGCATTTCCTAATTAAATGTGTCTCAACACTTAGAATTCTTAGAATCATAAGGTTGTAAGGGACCACAGGGGTCATCTAGTCCAACCCCTTGGAATGCAAGGGAACTGTTGCCTAACATGGGGCTCAAACCCATGACCCTGAGATTAAGAGTCTTATGCTCTACCAAGTAAGTTATCTGTTTCTTCTAGTCCAGCTAGTTAGCGAGCCTAGAAAATATGGTATTTAGTTGACAGCTTCAGAAGACAATCCAGTATGGTGGGAAATCATCCAATGTTACTATTTCAATATGTAATTTTAATTTCATAATTTTCCTATTGAAATGCTCAGTATGGCTGTGGATAGTTTTACACTGCTGCTGATTCCAGTGGATATGCAGTACCTTGTTAGAGTCATAACAGGGAAGGTGACAATACACTGAAAACAATAAACAATACATACTTCAATTCTATTATTACCATATTTGTAGCAAACATTGTCTAAAATCTAATGAAAACTAAGTTTTTTTAAAGCTATGAATGTATTGCAGTTAATTCAGTTTTACTCATTCTGTACTTTTCTCTTCAATATTCTCATATAAAGAAGGAAAAAAGATATTTAAAAATAAATCCTGTGGTCACATACTATAGAAGTATGTATTATTTACTTTTATTACAGTGACAGGACTTTGCCATTAGTTTGAGGAAAGTGGCCTATAAGTACTTTCATTGTAGAAATGTTTATTTTAAAAAATTGATTACCTGGTTATATATGATAGCCTCCCCCAGGCTATCTGCACTTGTGTGTGTGTGTGCGTATGTGTGAGAAAAGAATTTAGATTTGGATTGACAGCCCTGAAAACTAAAGGGGCTTTTATTTATGCATGAGTACTAGCAAGGCAGGCTTTCTCACCCCTGTCCTGTTGATATGCCTCACCCTTCATTGACCTGGAGGACCCCATAAGCTACTCCAGGGATGAAAGCCTAGTAGACGATCATGTACATTTAAGCAGCAATCCTGAACCCAGTTACCATATTTTTTTGTGTATAAGACTAGGTTTTTTTACTTTAAAATTATGTGAAAAACTTTGTGTCGTCTTATACACGGGGCAATCTCCCCCCTATTTTCTTAAACTGGAGTCCCTAAAATAGGGGGCGTCTTATACATGGGGGCATCTTATATACGGAAAAAATACGGTATACAAGCTTTATGTCCCACTGTAGTTTGCAGCATTTAAGGGTGCATCCACACCCTCAAGTCTTATCCTACTTCATTTATCTTTTACTATTGCCTTCTCTCTCTCTTAAATATGTCTGCTTTCCTATATGTGTGTGCTTCCTTCACCTTGAATTGTGAACCCAGAATTTTAATCTCCACACACACACGTATGCTAACTTTGCCCAATTGTACCCATAGTTACCCTGACAAATTTGATACAGTTGACCAAAAGGGCAGGGTGAGATAGTTTTGAGATAGGATAAGTTTTAGTGCTTGCAGCTGAACAACCACCATCCTCTCGAACACCTTGTCCTGGAAAACGGCACCTTGGTTCTCAAACGGCTTAGTTGACGAACAAATTGGCTCCCGAACGGCGAAAACCTTGAAGTAAGTGTTCCAGTTTTTTAGTGTTTTTTGGAAGCCAAACATCTGATGCGGTTGTTTCCAGGGTGCCTGCGCCAATTAGAAGCAGCAACTTGGTTTTTGAACATTTCGGAAGTCGAACAGACTTCTGGAACAGATTACATTTGAGAACCAAGGTACCACTGTATTAGTGACTGGGCAGAAATTGTCAAGAATCTCAGGGTGCAGGGAGCTTTTTCCATAAGTGGACGCATCACTGCTTTCTTCAAAGTGAAACATCACCTCATGCAAGGATGCATTAACTACCACTGGGATCAATCCATTCACACAAACAACAACAACACACACACACACACACACACAAGCCAGGATGGGCAAGGGCCAAGAGGGCAAGTGAGAAGCACCTCCTGCGTGTTTTCATTTCCCTGACCCCACAGAGTTCAAATAAACTGTCCTGTCCACCTCACCAGAGACCATATTTATTAACATCGGCATCAAGATCAGCGTGAAGTTCCAGCACCTATTAACTGAGGCAGGTGATAGTAACCTTTTTTTTACCACCTGAAAGAGCTCTGCTTGGCTGCTCCCTGAGAATGCATTGAGGCAACAGATGCTGTAACAGTATATATGGGAAACAATGGCTCAATATGTTCAATAGAATCAATGCGTTAGAGTACTACTATTCTACCTTGCCATGAAATTTTCTTTACAAAACAAGAATGCCCTGTACCATTTTGTTTGTTTTATCTCATTTGGCAGCATTTTCCATCATTAGACTTGGATCAATAACTGTCATATTGTGCAGCTGGGTGCACATAAATCCCATTATTTTAAGTGATGTCTGCACCATAGGAAGTGGCCTTCTACCTGGTGCAAATATTTGTTTATCTAGCTTAGTACTGTCTACTCTGACTGGGATCAGATCTCCAGGCTCGAAGGGAGTGGCATTTTACATCACCAGATATCTGATTGTTTTTATCTGGAGTTTCACAGGTTAGCCATTGCCGGTGTAATTTCTCCTAGTTCTGCTCAACTCATAGAGCAATTCTTGCTGGCATGTGGCCTTCAATTCAGATGTTGTTGGTATAGATTCAATAACTCACGTAATGACCCTGTATGCTGTGGGCAAGTAGTTGAGACGAGGTTAGAAGCCATCTAATCAAGTTGCACTTTTCTTTTTCAGAAGGAAAGTGCGCGTTTCTCCACTATTATTAGGTCTCATTACCTGTTATTATGATCTTCCTTTCTTTTAGCCCTGCACCTTCCCACATATTTCTCCAGGGGGTAAGATAGAAGGAGGAAGAGACACGTTTGTCCTCTCTCCTATCCCTTGAGAAATATGGGAGGTAAAGATAATCTTTCCATTCTGTGTCCTTCCCCTCTCCTACCACAATGATTAATGGGTCCCCATTAGAATAAACGCTTGCTTGCATGCTTTTATGCAGGACTTACTAAGGCAGAGAATAAATAAGATGAATGCAAAAAAAAGTGAAACAACCAATTCTGAAGTGTAGCATTTGTTTATTACACAATTGTGAAGCTAGATGGCACATATCCTGGAATATCAATGCAATTAATGATTTCCACCAATGCTTACACATGTACACTGTATAATTTTTACTCGGGTTACAGATTAGGTTTAAGAATTAAGCATCTTACTATTATTTTTAAAAGGTTTTTATTCTAATATTCCTGACAAACTTTTTGTATTTGTATATAGAGTGTTGGTTAAGTGAGCGGGGGGGGGGGATCACCAAAGAGCATTAAATTTCATATGCCTTCGACAGAAAAAAACAACTTATGGGTAGGGGAAAAGCGGGTTGTGTTTTGCTCATATTAAGTTGATGATTGTGTTGCACTCGTATAAATATAATATCTCATTTTCTGTCATGAACTTGTAAGGTAAAAAGCTATGTGCAGCTAAGCAGTGGATTTTCAGGTGCCTCTCAATTTCCCAGGACAGCCTCCCAGGCAGATAGCAAAACCAGGACATCTTGTGGCTGATACTCATGGCTGGTGAGTTGCATTCACTTTGCAGCTCTCCAGTTGTGCAAGCCTGCTCTGATGTCTGGCAATCATAATATGAGTGTCTGTATGTTTCAGCACACGTTTCCTAACATGGACAGCTTTGCCACTTCTGACCACTTGCTTGGGGCAAAATATAGACAATGATTTCACCTCCCATACAGGTGATGCACACTCCCAGATCTCTCTGTGCCACCCATCTGTTTTGGGGGTGTACACATGTGCATATCTTTATTCATGCAGACTATCCTTTCATCAGATCACTAATTAGGCATGCACTGTGTCTTTTTCAAACAAAGCAGGAAGGAGGACAGTGGAGGTAGCACCCAGTAATGTACAGTTAAACACAGCAGGGGAACTGGGAAGGTGCAACACCCTATGCCTCTGATAGTTATATACTAATACTGACCTTTAAAGCCTTAAACGGCCTTGGTCCAGCATGCCTGAAGGAGCGTCTCCACCCCCATCATTCTGCCCAGACACTGAGGTCCAGCGCCAAGGGCCTTCTGGTGGCTCCCTCACTGTGAGAAGTGAGGTTGCAGGGAACCAGACAGAGGGCCTTCTTGGTAGCTGTGCCCACCCTGTGGGAGCATCAGATGTCAAAGGAAAAAACAACTACCAGGCTTTTAGGAGACATCTGAAGGCAGCCCTGTTTAGGCAAGCTTTTAATATCTGAAGGACTATTGCATTTTAATATTTTGTTGGAAGCCGCCCAGAGTGGCTGGGGAAACCCAGCCAGACAGGCAGGGTATTATTATTATTATTATTATTATTATTATTATTATTATTATCCTGAAGTTGAGGCTCCAGTACTTTGGCCACCTCATGAGAAGAGAAGACTCCCTAGAATAGACCCTGATGTTGGGAAAGATGGAGGGCACAAGGAGAAGGGGACGACAAAGGATGAGATGGTTGGACAGTGTTCTCGAAGTGACTAGTATGAGTTTGGACAAACTGTGGGAGGCAGTGAAAGATAGGAGTGCCTGGCATACTCTGGTCCATGGGGTCACGAAGAGTCAGACACGACTGAACGACTGAACTATTATTATTATTATTATTATTATTATTATTATTATTATTATTAATACATGGTGTATGAAAAATAAACACAGGAAAACAGCACAGGGAGGTAAATACAATCTCATAAGTATCATTGAGACTTGGTAGGATAAGATTTGTGAATGGAATATATTGGTGAATAGACCCAGCGGAAAAGTAGAGGAAGTAGCATTCTATGTAAAGGATATATACACCTGCATGGAAATCCATGAAAGTGGAAGCCCTCTTGAAAGCATCTGTGTGAGAATAGACTTTTTTTTAGTGAGAGAGGGATGGGACACTTCCTTCAAATACCCAAAAAAGAAGCAGACTTGTTCTCTGTTCCTCCAGAGGGCAGGAGTAGAACCAGTAGATGGAAATTGCAGGGAAGCCAATGTTGGCTAAACATCAGGAAACATATTGTAATGGTAAGAGTTTGACAATGTAGCAGACCACCTCAGGAGGTGGTGGGCTCTTCTTCGCTAGAGGTAGTTATGCAGATGCTAGACAACCATATGCCAGGGATTCTGTAGTTGCATCTTAAACTGCAGATCCTGCACTGAGCAAGGGATGTAATAGATAACCATCAAGAATCCAACTCTATGATTCTATAACCTTATAACCAAACATATAAAATGTGACAAAATACATTGCTCGCTTGCTCTGTGTGTGTGTCAAGTAAGTAAGTTTGAAAACTAGTACAATTATTTTGTGGCTGGAGGACGGTTAGCACTGTGGTGATATTACCGTAAATTGTATTTATCTTTTAAAATGTTATTTTATCATTTATTGTTACTTTCTGGACCTTTTACAGAAGGGTTTGGTTAAATATCTAAATAAATCAATAAATACATTGGATGCTGCCATTTATTGCATAACGCTGTCCAGATTATTATGAACTGCCAACTATTTACAAAGAGTTCACCTCTAGGAAAGAAAGGGGGGGGGAAAGAAAATTGCAGCCATAAATAATAATTTTCAAAACTGTATAACCAACTAAACAGAGTGACATAGATGGAAAAGCCATTTCCTTGTTATTAATATATATCTATAGATAATAGATCCATTTTGTGTAATAAAAAAAAGAATTATGTAAAGGAAAGATTTATAAACTATGTCTCACAGATATGTTGTCTAGTAATTTGTCTCTCCGTATAATTAACACCCTCCACTATTCCTTTAACTTGACAAATAAACATCTAGAAAGCAATTTCTCCCTCTGCTTTTGGGTAGCATTTTTCAGAGCCGCAAAAAGCAGATTTTAATTTTATATCAAAGAAACCCTTGAGGTGGAAAGCTAAGGGAGGATACATGAGTTTGTAGCAGACAAAATGTCGCTTACATTTTGCTGCTCAGTAGTTTGATATACTCATTTGCTGATGTGAAATGACGAGGGCTTAGAAGGCAAGGTTTTGTTTTTTAGCTGTCTGTAGACCTAGTGGGGCCTTACAGAACCCAGTCAGCAGGTCATTAACTCTGGAGAAAACAGCTTGCATTAATATGCTCTAATCCAGTATAATTAGTCAAATTACTGCACGCCGACCGGCTTGTCATGTGTTGTCAGATTTGGCATGCATGCTGGATAGCCTTGGTCCCTCTGGAATGCCACCCTGGATCAAGGCAAACTGCTCGCTTGTAGTATTCCTGATTCTCTTGATGAGGAAAGCAAACTGAATCAGCAATCAGAGAGAGGTTTGGAAGCCGTTTTTTAAAAAATCAAAAAAAAAAAATCCCCCACTTACTTTGGTGGGGGGACGGGACAGAATCAGCATAGCAAGAATCATTTCAGTGATTGTTTTAGCTGCAAAAAATAAGACATGGTTGTTCTCACTACTTCTCCATATTGAATAGAACTAGCAATCTGCTGTAACTCTATGAGATTAGCATTCATAAAAAGATTTGCAATAAATAATTACAAGAGGATCATCTACAAATTACTTACCACACTATGACATAGATTATCAAACTAACAGTGTGTATGTGTGTGAGAAAGAGAGAAAGAGAAAGTGCATGCATGCATTAATACTTTTTTCCAGTAAGGGAGGAGGTTATTAAAGTATAAAAGGGCCATATTAGCATAAATTCACAAGAGCTCTTGTTCTGGCGGCATGATAAAAACCTGTGTTACCTTTGCATTAACACTGAATTGCTTGTTGTGCTTTTGGCAATGACAGATAAGTCAGTGTAATTCCCCATCGCAACGGAAATGATGCTCCAGATTCCAAACGCATCCTCAAGATGTCAGTGACAATAATCTTCAAAGAACGGCCAGTGAAAGTGGGCTGTATGTTTGCAGGATGATATACTGCAAATGACAGGAAGAATTATGTGAGTGAAGACGAATCTGTAACATATTATTAAGCAATTTCACGAGAATAACAGGGATAAAAGGATAATGGATGAGGGTGTCATTATTACCTTCATGTAGAGGGAAAGCAAAAGCAAAGGTAGAAAGACAAGATTAATTGAGGAAGGGTGAAGCATTCATTGCTCATCAGCTCTTTTGTACTCTGTGCTCCTGAAATTCCAGACAAAAAAAAAATTGCCCAGAGCCGCATTTTAATGCAGCTGGCAAGAGGGAGCCGAAAACTGACAGGGCACTTTTTAGACACTACTCAGTTTCCATAAAGTACTCCTGCAGCACCATCATAAAGCTATTTGTAGGCCTTTTCTTTGTTGCAATCTCTTCTCTTAAATGGGCTTTCATATGAAGCTCTTCTCTATGTGGTATGTTGAAGGGGTTTGGGAATTGTGCTTTTCCTTACCCTTGTAAATGTAGCTCCAAGGTCTGTGCCAATTACTCTTGAATGAGCCACTTCTGACTTAAAGGGTAGCCTAAGCTCCATAATACTAATGCTAATAACAGTTGAAAGGCAAGAATTGAAGCACAATAAGACTGATTTTCACTCTTAAGAATGATTCAGTCATATGATGCAGCCATTGAAAAATTATAATGAGTATAAAAAGGTAAAGGGACCCCTGACCATTAGGTCCAGTCACGTACAGCTTCTGGGTCATGTGGCCAGCATGACTAAGCCGCTTCTGGAGAACCAGAGCAGTGCACGGAAACGTCGTTTACCTTCCCGCCGGAGAGGTACCTGTTTATCTACTTGCACTTTGACATGCTTTCGAACTACTAGGTTGGCAGAAGCAAAGACCAAGCAACAGGAGCTCACCCCGTCGCGAGGATTCAAACTGCCGACCTTCTGATCAGCAAGCCCTAGGCTCTGTGGTTTAACCCACAGCACCACCTCCCTACCCCATAAGTAGTATAGTTACTCTCAAAATCAGTATATTACCTCATGAGAAGAGAATACTCCCTGGAAAAGACCCCAATGTTGGGAAAGATTGAGGGCACAAGGAGAAGGGGACGACAGAGGACGAGATGGTTGGACAGTGTTCTCGAAGCTACCAACAAGTCTGACCAAACTGTGGGAGGCAGTGGAAGACAGGAGTGCCTGGGGTGCTCTGGTCTATGGGGTCACGAAGAGTCGGACACGACTAAACAACAAAAGTTAGTCATAATGCAATTCATTCAAAAGCTCAAAGCTTGGAAGTTATATCTAAGTCTATGAATCTAACTAAACCTGACTGTGAATCATTTTATAAGGTTCTCCCTTAGAGTTAGATGAATGTAAAATCTCATAGAATTGGAAAGGACCACGAGGGCTATCTAGTTCAGTCTCCTGCAATGTAAGAATCTTTACTCAACTTTGTAAGGTGATGCCAGCTGAGAATATGCTTACTTTGCTCAAACCCACGACTCTGAGATTAAGAGTCTCGTGCTCTACCAATTGAGATCTCAGTTGCCTTAAACTTTAACTGGAATTGAATTCCCCATATATTCATAGCTGTCAACTTTCCCCTTTTCTTGCAAGGAATCCTATTCGGAATAAGGGAGTTTCCCTTAAAAAAATGAAAAAGTTGACAGCTAATGTGTGTGTGTGTGTGTGCCATTTCAAGGCAAGTGACTGATTAATCAAGTATTCAAGTACTTATCTGGAGGGTGATTGGCAAAGGCCTTTCTACTTCTAGCTTGTGAGGCAGAGGCACTGTACTTCCTAGGAAGCCTGCAGACAAGAAAACATGGAAGCACAAGAAAGAGCTCTGGGACTTGTAGTTCTCCTGCTTCCTGTGTGTAACTTGACCCAGATACATTATTGTTATTCACAGATGAGAAAAACCAAAAATTTATCTAGTCAATTATGAAGTTGTCTACAATTCTAATAAACAAAAATATGTGGGCCAGTCTGAAATTTCTGACAAGTTATATTCCAATGAGGAATTGTACTGATTGAATTTCTGTCAGAAAAAAAAGTCCATACAATTAGTTCTAGTGATGGGAATTCAAAGAAACACTTCTTCATAGCTAAGGCCATAAAACATTACTGGATCCTTTAATTAATGAGCCTCATCTCAATAAAAGTGGGAAAAAATCTTAACTGTGATCAGGCCAGGGAGGGGAGTGGGATGAGATCTGAACTATTTAATTATGGTTTAATCCTAGGTTGCAATCCTGGTTTATCAGGGTGTTTTCCCCAAACCCTTTGCCAATTCAGATTTTAAAAAAAATAAATTTTATTTTTCATTTTCTATTTTACATAAACAAACGAATTAAAGACATAAACATATAATCCCTTTTGACTTCCCTCCCCACCCCATTGTGGATCTTAATATAATGATTTCCCCCTCTGCATCTCTTTCATAACTATTCTTATGAATCCTCTGTGAATACATAGCTCAAATTTTAACTACAAGTTTGCTGTCAATCCTACCAATGTTTGTAATCCTGCCAATTCAGATATGGTTTGCTGCAAACAAGGAAGTCACTAACTACACTGGAATTCATGAGTCAGAGAGGCTTCTTCTAGACTTGTCATTGCAGCATTAAACCGTGGTTTGACACTATGTTTAAACCAAATCTCTGTGTCACCTCTGCTTAATTATGACTGATAATAGCAGGTAGAGTCCACAGACCCTTATGTGAACACCTGAGAAGTTCTTGAAATATCAGGACTTCTGTGATTTCTTCTTACAACTGCAGTTCCTCATGACACATCCTATGCTACTCTGATGAGTCCCCTGGCTTTTAGGAACAGCTCAGAAAAGTCCAGGGGTCCTTTACCTTACCTTGAAGGAATTCAGGGAGGTGGAGCAGCTACAGTGTTCATGGAACTTGCAGCAAACATATTTTTTAAAAATAAATTATCTTTTTTCAAGTTAGCCACATATTTATTTTATACTGCAAGCAGATGAGTTAGACATCAGAAGTAGTTACTTTTTTTAAAAAAAAGAAAGTTAGTGTCTGAAGAACAAGATTGAGTTAGGAATACAATATAATTTGGCATAGTAATACAGACACAGTTATGTTGCCATTTCTGCCCTTTTGCTACAGAGTGATTTCAGTCCCATTACTATCTTTTTGCTCTTGGGGGGGGGGGTGGAATATAAAAGGCATTATGTTGCCTCCCACCCGTAACCTCCAACCTGGACCTCATTTTCATGATAGAAAGTGGTAGTGACTGAAGGTGGGGAAATGGCCTCTGTATTCCTGCCTCAAAACAACTGCTTTGTGGCCTTGTGGAACCATTTGTTTTGGAATACATTTATATTTCATCAACAGATTTTGTTCTCCTTGTGTCATGTTTCCTCCCTTTTAAGCAGAGCCGTATCCTCTACCCAGCTGATTGTTTTACCTTGCAAAATGTTAAAAGGCAATTAAATTTAAAACTGTAGCTTTGCACTTAGAGTGTCATTGTTACCAACGTGTGCTTGAAGATTGCAAGGGTATACCTACTTGTATTTTTTGGCAGTACTGAATAAAATGAAGGTAACATTCTCACCAGATTATAAAGTAGAGATTAATGTTAAATTTGTATAGTGGAAACCCTGATTGCTTACTATAATGGGGAAAAGCTTAATATTTTAAAGCAAGGCTAAAGGTTGACAGGAGAAAAATTGAATTTGTTTGCAAAAAGAAATTTGTTTCTTTAAGTGAAAATTGGGGTCAGGAGGTCAGAGCTTTCTTTGCTTCTGGATGAATGAAATGAATTGAATAATGCCAGTGTAAGGCAGCAATATGTAAGCTAATGACAAACAGTACATTAGAAGTTTGAATATAGATACTGTGCGCAACAAAATTATATGCTTACATATAAACAATATTTTAACTGGTTATTCCATATATGTGATTCATCTCGCAAAGAACAGATAAAATAAATTTTCCATTCATTTGTGTTTACTAATATTCCTTTGTTTCTATTTTTTTCTCCTAATGGGTTTTATTATCCATTTGGTGAAAAGAACCCCATTGAGGCCATTTCCAATGGTCAAATCCATCACAACTCAGATAAAGTGAGAATCATGCAATCCCTGCGATCCAAAAGCGAGATAAGCATCAAGCTAAGAAATAAGGTCACAATCCAACAGTGAGCTAAGCATGCGTAAGATAATTGGTTTTAGTCGATTTAAACATGCTTAACTGTTTTAGGTTATGGCCAACGAGGGAACCATGGTCATTTTAAATCAACAGTGATATCAACAGACAGGCTCTGAAATCACATGGAGCAACTTTCTAAATATGTTAATGGCCTGTAATAGAAATACTCTCGTGTGTGGAATCCCTTTAGGAAATGTTTGAACACAACTAAAAACGTGCATTTTCTTCCCTTATCTAGCCTTGCTTCCACTCTGGACAGTATGCACAGGGTTCTAAGCAAGTTTCCCAGCTGAGTACTGACCACACGTGAGACCTTCTTAGTCTCGGCAAGGTTGCTACATCATGTGTCAGGCAGTACAATGCAAGGGATTGGTGCATGCATAGCCTTCCTAGTCTGTACACTTAGTGAAGTACAGTCACATACTGTATGTACAGATATATGCATACTTTTCCTACATAGATATTGGGCAAGATCCAATGTTTAACCAGTGGGTGTGGTGAAATTACGTCTAGTCTCTCCCCTGCATCCCTCTTTATCCTCCATCTGCTCTGGAGGGTTTCCCAATTCTGCAAAGATGGCAGACTGCAAGGGGGAGTATCAGAAGGGAAAGTTCCACTTCCACAAGCAGAAGTTTATTGCACAATCACGACACCACAACTGGATATTATCACCCATTAACTTTGTTGCTGCTGGAAAAATGTTACATGCAACATAATGCCAGATAGTAATAATTATAGTGACTAGAGTGAACATCTTTTGTAAATTGGCAATCTGTCATCAGTCATAATCATAAACACTAATTTTATTTCAATCATCAATAAGTAACATGAAAGGTTTTGTACCATATTCTTTGCCATTCTAAGAGTTCAAAAGTTCTTCCAAATGTCTATTTTTGCAGACAATTTTTTAGGGTATCCAAAGTAGGCAATAAAATAAGTTCTTTAAGACTACTGGGTATTTACTTTGGGATCAGTGCTGCTCATGCATGAAAGGTTTTTGCAGTGTCCACATAATGTCAATGGCATCAAAATAGTAGCCTGTATTTTTTGTAATTTAATTTGGCTCTACCCTTCCTGAAAGCAATCGGAAAAGTTTTAAAAGACCCCCTTTGAAGTCCATATCTAGTTCTCACACAGTTTTTCTTCTTATTCAAGCTAAGTAAGCCAGACTTCTGATAATTTTTGTTAGTCTGCTTTCTTCCAGTTTATCTATGTCTGTCTTGGACTGTGTAACCAGAATGGAACACATTATTGCCGCAACAGAATAATTGTACTGTAATGCCCTTGGACTACAATCCCGTACACCTGGGAGTAAGCCCTATTGAATACAAAGGGCCTTAATTTTAAGTAAACATGCTTAAGATTGAACAACCAGTAATGGAACTCATTACTATGGTGCCTTATTTGCAGTGGGAGTGCATTGCTTACTCATGCTCAGTTTATTATCAACTGTATCACTGAGTTCTTTTCCATACTTGTTACTATATGTTATAGGGGGTAGAGAGTTAAACAGATACTTGACTTGTATCAGACTTAACTGAACTTGCTTTTCATTGAAATCAATGAGAAGTGAATACTAATGTCTCATTGATTTCAATGAAACCTAAATTCAGCTATCTTAACCCACTGTGAGTTTGGTGAAATTAGACTTATTTTGGCTGATCAACAAGTGCAGCTGGACCTCCAAAACAGGTTCAGAAAGGCCTTAGAATCATAGAGTTGGGAGTCATCTAGTGTAACCCCTGCAATGCAGGAATATCAATTAAAGCATCCATTGCAGATGGCCATTCAACATATGCTTCAAAACCTTCCATGAAGGAGAGGCCACAACCTTCTGAGGGCATCACTCTCAGACAGCTCCTAGTCAGCCTCATCCAACAATTTGCTAGCATGATGAAATGAACTCATTGCTTTGTAACCAAATCTGGAGATGACAGACTATTGGAGCCTTCACAACAAGTCATATGAGAAAGTGTAGAAAGCCTTCCTATAGAAAGGATTTACTGTTTCTTCATTATAAAGAAGGTTATGTTACAGTAAAAGAGAAATAAAGCTTGTTTGATTCATTTTCTGCAAATCCATGTTGAGGCAGCAGTGGTGCCAGTTAAACCTAAAACTTCTAACTCTGGTGTTCCAGTTCTAGCCCTGCTAAGGAATGTATCCAAATCTGAATGGGATCTGCCACTCCAAGTTAAGAAGTTAGCATCTATTTCTAACCAATTCTACTCTCTCCATACTGAGTTTATGAACTTATTAAAGATCCCTAATGTGGACTCCTCAGTTTTCACTTTAGTCTCTAGGAACTTACTTTCCCCAGGATGGGGACTCCTAGCTGACAGACACTTGGACTTCGCCATTCACAGAGCCAATGAAGCAGCCTCCTTACCTATCAGAGGTTCTCCAAGCTCCACTTACATCAGCCAACCAGGAAAAACTTTTGGCTCTTGTGCATGATCGTAAGATGCTTCTACAAGAAACTAGAAGTTTCCACCATCCTTTTCCTTTCTCCAGGAAGCCTCAGCAGAGGCCTTCACCCAAATGCCCTCAAATGGCAAGTGGTGGCTCTCTCCTCCATCCTGTCACAACAGTTCCCTGCATTCCTCCTCTTGCATCCCCAAGCAGGACCTGAGCACAGTAGCACTCGCTGCGCCTACTTTTGATTATCCACTACTTCCTGATATGTGTTCCTAAAGTATTGGAGGACTTGTATTTTTCTTATTGCATGAGTGCTAAGTTTACTCTACAGCCTTAAGTGAAGACTTTGAAGGTTTTGGAAAGTCCAACTATATAATGTCTATCAGATCAACCCTATCCACATGCTTCTTGACATTCTCAAATAGCTGCTAAAGGTTGGTGAGGTGGGACTTCACTTTATTTTAATTATTTTTATTTTATTTGAACTGCTTGTTGAGCGAGGTCTAAGTTTTGCATCAAGTACTGAAGGTTGGCAGGGCAATAATTAGATGCAAGCTGTTCTTCCTATGAGGAAAATCTGGCAGAATTACGAACTTCTATAATATCAGAATGTGCATACCTTACAGTTTGTTTACACTTGTTCTGAAAAGTTTCTATTCCTAGCAGAATACCTTCATGTATCATTTGGCACACAGGCCTACACAATAATAAAACTATACTGTATTCTCAGTGTGACTGAGCACCTGAGACATACATTGGCAGTAGAAAAGGAAGTTAGGTTTACTTCCAGACAAAGAAGACAGTTCAAGGTGATGTCGGCAGGGTATTAGAAAATAGAGAGGGAATGGGCTGGCAAGTGAAAGTGTGTGTGTGGGGGGGTCACACAATGACCAGTACAGCATGTTTTCCTTGTGAATGCAAAAAGGAATTTAGGATTCTTTAATCTGTGTATCCCTTTGCTGACAGCCAATAGTTATGAAAGCCACTGATAAAGCACATATCACAGTTGCCACCCCTTTTTAGTAATTGGATCTTGGAGGATAATTGCATACAATGAATGATGTAAAGTTCCTGTGAGAAAATTGGTTTTGATTGAATTCGACATATATAATTTATTCATGCTGATACTTTAGGGTGTGAAACTATGTGAGATATTTAACAAAATAGCTTTTTTTCATTGAATTGGAAGTTATCACTTACTGTGGAAAGGAGTAGCCATTTCTAAATCTTTATTTTTCATTTCCACTGGGGGGGAAAGGCAGGTACCAATATCTTACCTGTATTTCTCCACACCAGGGGTATATAGGGTATTAGGGGTATTAGCGGTGGGGTGGTACCTCTGGTGGGGGGCACATCATGCTCCTTGTGGGGTAATTCATCCTCCTTAGGTCCCCACCCTGCACTCAGCTCTCACCTGTGGTTCCTAGAAGCTGTAAGCATGTGACAGCAGCCACACCTCAGGAATGGTTTTGACTGACTGGCTAAACCAGGTGAGGGCAGCTGATGGGTCTTAAATCCTTGGTGAGTTAGGGACTTCCCCTGCATATGAAGGCAGGCTCTGGCATATTGAATGGATGAGACCTAGAGTGGGTCCAATGGTCAAGAAAGTGGTTTCTGCATGTTCTATAGAGGGGACAGATGGGGCTTGTCAACCTGGGAAGGTACCCTATAGGAGACAGAAAACTCTGACCCTAAACCTCCTGCTCATCTTCAGGAGAAAACCCAACACAAATCTGCAGTGAAGTCCCTAAGACAACTGCCCTGTAGCCAAGCTACTGCCAAATGAATGCTGTGCTTTCCTTGGGAACACAGAGCTTTGGAACACATCTGTGAGGCCAAGTTGGGGCTCATTGTCTAGGCAGCCCAGGATCTCCATACACAGTGCCCAGGCTTGCTTCCTGGGGAAGTCACTTAGGTCTTGCTAACGCAGTGGTTTGACTTCACCGCTGGAGGCGCACTCCATTGTCTCTCAAGACAGGCGGATACCAACAAAATTTCTCCACCGAGCCCTGCAGAGAGAAGACCTATTTCAGTTGGGGGGAATGGTATAAAGGGAAGGGTTAAACATTCTCTCCTCAAGCACCTCTGCTGCATTCAAAATCTGAACCCCCTCTTTCCATAGCTGCTCTAAAGGAGAAAAAAGTTAGGAGAGCTGATCATACATCTCTTTGGGCTGTGATAAAATCAGTTGAAGCTTATATATCTTTAGCATGGTGATTGTTAATCTTGTAACACTTAGTATTTGACTATTGGATAGGATACACCCCAAATTCCTGAAACATACTTTCTTAACTACATTAGAAGTGTTTGTAAAGCCGCTACTTAATAGCAGCTTTTTCTGGTGCAGAATAATTATACGCCATTATGACTTTTGTCCTAGGAAGCTTTTTTTAAATAAACAAAAACAAAACCAGAACATATTTTAGTGTCCTTCCATTGCGTTGCACTACTTCAGAATAAGAAGGTTTCTGATTTTTGCATACGTAGCCTTGCAGATTACAGAATTGTTAATGACCTCCGAGAAACGGATTGTTTTTCTTTCTTCCCAAGCCCTAGGGAAGCTTCCCTAAAGTAGGGTGGAGGTGGTATGCTTCAGTGTAATGAATGGATCTGTAGGTGCCAAGCACTCTAAAAGCAACCATGTAAAAAAAAAGTGTGGGACATCACAATAAATTATAACAGTACTTATTTTTTCTTCAAGAGAGCTAATTTTAAAATACAATGGAAAATGCTGGGCTTCCATTTTCATTAGCTTAGAATCCATAGACAAGATATAGTGGTATGATAAATATGGTCTGTTCTTGGTCAGCTTCTATGGCCAACTCAAGGCTCTGTTAATATTAATTAGCATGAATGTATTTGCTGATAAGTTCTTTTAAAATTTCTGTCTGGAGAACAATATGCAATTGAAGCAAATGGCATTGTTTCAGTCTTCCCCCACCCACCCTTTTCTTGAGCCCATCTTTTCAGACTGAAAGCATGAAAAGTTATTTTCTGGTGGTGTGATTAGATTGGGGCTGAACTCTCCAGCTGGCAGGCCTGTCTATGACTGGCGGCGGCCTGTCCCCAGTGCTTGTCATTTCCTGACATGCCTGACAGGATGGGGACAGCAGCCCCAGACAGGTTCATTAGATGGTGTTTTCTACAGCTGGGCTTAAAATAAAATAAAATAAATAAAATAGGCCATGCTTTGTCAAGGCTCAAGCTGTAGGGGCCTTTCTTGTTGGTTTAAACCTAGTTCTTGTTTTGACAAATTTTGATCTGTGCACTTTTTAGATTTTCTGACACATTTTTGCTTCCCTCCCCTTTGGCCTGCACTTTGTGCTCTCTGCCTTGTTGCTGCTTCAAAATCCTAACACAGTCTCCCCCAAGAGAGCACGGAGCATGCTTACCCAGGGCTTTAAAGAAAAATAGAGCCATACAGTAAACTAACAGTAATTGTTCATTTCCATGGTGATCAGCACAATGACAAGGGGAAGAAAACCTTGGGACTCTGAATAAGCCAATTACAAGAAAAGTCGTGAGTTTTTATGGTGCCAGAAACATGCCATTTACATGAGAACATGATATCATTACTTGCAATCTATGCTGTCAAATGTATTGCTCTGTGTGGCTGCCAGAAATATAAGCTGTCTTCATAACAGTATTTTGCTTTTTTGAAAAGTGCCAGAACAGGGATTTTTATATATATAAAAAGTCAAAGATCTTTGAAGCAATATAATAACATTAAACAAGATTTTAAATTAAAAGCTATTTAGGTCTGATCACATACCCATTTAGATGGGTTATTTTAAATTTACATTGTTCATCAAGAACAATGTGTTGAATAACATGATTATATGACTTGAGTCTATGGAATAGCTCAGGATATAATCTCATATAAAATAAGCCTCTGTTTTCTCAGTGGACATCTTACTAATAAAATAATACAAAGAAGTCTAATCTCTGTTTATATTTCAATTTTCATGGAATTGCATGAACGTACTCCCCATTTTACATATTACATAGAAACAAAGTTTTCTGTTTTTATTAAATAACAGAATAATCCCTTACTGTGCCTAGTAATTACTCCAATTATGTTAAACTGGTAATTAGAAAGTAATTATTAACTTCTTCAATTTACTGACTGCTGGCTATTGTCTATATCCCACCTTCAGTACTGATCCTTAGAGAGAGTCTATTAATTTTGGATATTTTAAGTAGTGGAAGAATAGCCACATACAAAATGCTTGTCTAATTACAGGGTTGCTATCTAGGCGCAAATGAAATTCTTTACTTGAATCGTTTACTTTGCTTCTCTCCGCCAAGCTGCTTGGCATATCACAGCCTTTTATGTTAGCTGCATTTAACGGCTTGTGGTATATCCAATGCAGCTGAAAGCCAACCCCTTCATTCATAGAAATCCGAGCACTTACCTTTCCTTTATATTGTTAGTTACTGCTGCTTTAGTTTGTGGTCTCTATGACAACTGTTTAAATTGGGATGGGCAACTGTCATCTGCAGTATTACCGAAAGAAAAGTGTTAGTGAGCACACAGTCCCATAGACAGAGCATTTCAATATAATCCAATTTTAATTGAGCTCCAGAGACTTTGATGTGCTGCAGAAGGTTGGGAGAAAGCTATTCCAGAGAGAAATTAAAGCAGCCCAGCAAGGCTTCACTACTCCAGACTGTCACCATTTTAAATAAGCATTAGCATCAGACTTAACCTTCCCCTATGGAACATCTCTTTCAGCCTTTTCCTGCTTTTTTGCCATATGTTACAAAGGCAAAGACACTTTCATCTTTCCATATACATTTTTACACCCTCTTGATTAGGTTTGAAAGGCATGTACTGGACTTGAGATGCATCAGAGGCTGTCTCTTGGACCTTGCTTTTGCAGTTCATAAAAAGAAATCGAAAGCAGGAAGGGGATTAGTTTGCAATTGTCATCTGGCGTGTGTTGGATTTTCTCTAGAAAGCTGCTGTGAAAGCAACCTAGCCTGGTGCTAAAAAGTTAAAGATTAGACATTACAATTATTTTTAGCTTGGGACTTGCACATCCCTCACTCCCACCCTGTGGGTATGTGGATACTAGCTTATTTGAAGATATGTGTGTCAGATAAGAGAGCCATCTTTAGCCATATGCACACAATACCCTTATGTTTGCCAACAGGGTATGGCCAGAAAATAGCCACAGGGGAATGGCAATCAGCAATGAGACGGATGCTGGCTAATAATAGGTGGAGAGGAGGGAATGCAAGCTCTTTAACAGATCACAAACATTGGAAGGATTCACTTATAGTTCTAGTAACAGTTTTTATTTCATTGCCTTGGGCTAAATGATTCCATTACTAGTATTAATTATGGCCATGAGAGAAGACCCAAAGGACTCCGAATGTGGCTGCTTCAATTCTTGGATCTTATCTTTCAAACCACTCCTAGCATGCTCAGTCGTAAGCTCAAGTTATGGTGAGCACACAAGTGTGTCAGAAGCCACAGTAGAGGAAAATTGGAAACAGTGGCTAGATGGCACTCTGTTTTTTCTGTGTCTGTGTGGTGGGATACTCAAACGCAAGTAAAATGAAAAAAGACCTACCATACCACTTATTCACAGTGGTAGATCACCTTAGCCTTCGAAAGATTTAGAATGGCAAACAAGGGCAATACATTATTTAACAACAGTGTTGTGTTATTTGATGTTAAAAGGTAAAGGTACCCCTGACCGTTAGGTCCAGTCACGGACGACTCTGGGGTTGCGCGCTCATCTCACTCTACAGGCTGAGGGAGCCAGCATTTGTACGCAGACAGCTTCCGGGTCATGTGGCCAGCATGACTAAGCCACTTCTGGTGAACCAGAGTAGCACATGGAAATGCCGTTTACCTTCCTGCCAGAGCGGTACCTATTTATCTACTTGCACTTTGACGTGCTTTCAAACTGCTAGGTGGGCAGGAGCTGTGACTGAACAATGGGAGCTCACCCCGCCATGGGGATTCGAACCACCAAAGACTTTCCCCTACCCCATGATTTTCAGTCCCCCCAACCTTTCAGCATTCTCAATCCTCCCTTGCCACTTCTTGCGAGGAGCTGATTGTCCATTAGATTTTTTTCCCTTCTTCTGCAAACCATAGAGCTCCCCCAAGTATGCTGATACCTCCATCACGTTTTCTGTCACCTTCTTTTGGCTACAGAACTGTTATAGCTTAGCACCTGGGTTGGGATGTCTTCATAGACAAGTGCATGCACATAAACTGTGTAAATTAGTATAAGGTTATAATTCGTTGGGGAATGTTTTTGGCTCCTCCTTCAGTTACTGAGGTTTGAAGTTTGCTCTACCCTCTTGTGGCAGCATCCTGGAGAATAAAATTATATTCCAACAGCAATAGCAGTACTATAAAAATGACCACTAAAATGAAGGCACTATTTGCGCTCAAATTAAGCAGCAGCCTTCTCCATGGGTTTCAGCCTGGGCATGACTTGTAAAGCCTTGGCTGGAAAAAGACACTCCGTGCCACTGAGGCTACTTGGGCATCCAGTGACGTGGTTGAATCAAGGAATACTCCCAGATTACGTACTTGATCATTGCACCAGTAGGAGTGTCTTCTTGGGCGTCTTCTGCAGACTGCATGAGACTATCCATTTTAGGGTAGGCTTAACAGGAGGGGGCCCAATGAGGAAAGGTTAAAGGAACTGGGTATGTTTAGCCTGGAGAAGACCAAGGACTGGAGGAATATAATAGCAGTCTTCAAAGATGTGAAGGGTTCTCACATGGAAGAAGTCTTGTCCTATGCTGCCCCAGAGGAGTGGATGTAATGAACTTAAGTTACAGGAGAGTAGATTTTGATTCAGCGTTAGAGAAAATTTCAGAGTAGTAAGATGAGTTTAACTATGCAATTAATTAGCATGGGGAGAAATAAGCTCTCCTTTGTTATTCAACCAAAGGCTGGATTTCTTGCATCAAGCAGAAATTTCAACTTGGTGACCTACAATATCTTCTCCAAATATGACTATATGAAGAAAACAGTCCATGGGCTGAATACTGCCATAGCATGCTGGAGAGAGCAAAAAACAAAAGCAAGAGTCCCTATAAATCTGACCTATGGGGAATTTCATCCAGACCCCAAGTAAGGCAATCGGATCCTGAGCTGCTATGTAACGTATAATTTTACCTCCAAGCTAAACCTTTTCCCTTGCATAAAGAAACATAAATATATATTGTTTCTCTGACTTAAACAAATGAATATGGTTTGCCCATGTATATTTATGCATGCTGTCACATTCAACCTACTTGTTTTCCTTTCATGTGAATGTTTCCCTTTATGACAGAAAAATAGGTATTTCACACAGTTTCAGAGAGAGAGAGAGAGAGAGAGAGAGAGAGAGAGAGAGAGAGAGAGAGAGAGAGAGAGAATGAGAATATGTCCTTGTTTGTATTCTCAGGATTTTTCATTTGTTTGTATTATAAGGTTTCTTTATTATTAATACATTTCTAGTTTATTTATCCACTGATTTTAAATATGTTTCATTAACTTGTGTGGACAACATTACATGTTAAGAAAGGTCCACTTCTAGCATAACTTCAAATTTTGGTGTATAGCAACCAGGTGAACATTTAAGGGCATCTGGCTGCAGCTTCTGTCACATACAGAACATCATATGAATCCTAGATATACATTTTTAGCATCTTAAATCCACTGATGTCTCTAATTTCTTCTAGAACATTGAATGCTTTAGCATTAACAAAAAATACCCTATACAGAAACTGGTATAAATCGAGAGGTTGATGTTTTAGATTACCTCACATTTTGTATAAAGGTTTATGGTATTTAGTATCATATATCAAAGAAAACTAAATGCCTATCAAGATTTGTTGTAAGGTGACTTGATCAGTGTGTAATTATGTACACAGAAGAAGACATCTGATGCTAAAAATCTCCTTAATCTGACAGACAAAGGCCTTGCATGATCTACTGATTAGATGTTTAGCTGGTAAAGTTCGTTCTGGAGTAAGCTGCATTGATCAAATAGTGAATATAATTAATCATTAGAATACACCTAGCAAATTCCTAATTACTTGGAGTCTTTAGTACAAGGTATGTTCTACAACATGATTCATGGATAGCTATAGTATAGTATAGTATAGTATAGGGGACGCGGGTGGCACTGTGGGTTAAACCACAGAGCCTAGGGCTTGCCAATCAGAAGGTCAGCGATTTGAATCCCCGCGGCGGGGTGAGCTCCTGTTGCTCGGTCCCAGCTCCTGCCCACCTAGCAGTTCGAAAGCACGTCAAAGTGCAAGCAGATAAATAGGTACTGCTCCGGTGGGAAGGTAAACGGTGTTTCCATGCGCTGCTCTGGTTCGCCTGAAGCGGCTTAGTCATGCTGGCCACATGACCTGGAAGCTGTACACCGGCTCCCTCAGCCAGTAAAGCGAGATGAGCACCGCAACCCTAGAGTCGTCCGTGACTGGACCTAATGGTCAGGGGTCCCTTTACCTTTATAGTATATGAACAATAACTGATGGGATCGTACCTATGCACCGACTAAAAAAAGGTGTCCTTGTAGTCCCTTTCTGAAACAGCCACAGTGTTACCCTGAGGACAATAGCTTTGAGGTAAAAGCAACATTAGGCTGTATTAGATGAACAACAGGCACTCCTGATAAACACACGTTATGAAAATTAGGGTTGCCAAAGATAAAAAAGTTGATACTTGCAACTAGGTTTAGATATGCTTGCTTCACTCCTTCCTTGTTGCCAAGATTTTATTACAGTTAGAGTTCCTTTAGTTTCCATATTAATATATATATTTTTTCAAAGTTGCTGGTGCGTTTGCAAATGTTTTAATACTCAAAACAAAACAAAACATCGCCAGTATCAAGTGCCTCTGAACTCAAAAAACGAAGTCCTTAGTTGTTGTTGTTTTAAAAATATTTTTATTAAAGTTTTCTTGGTTTACAAAGGTATGCGCAATGTCTCTTTTTTCAAGTTACATTTTTCATAGGTCAGTTTCATTTGTTGAGACATTAGGGTTACATTAGGAAGAAAAAGGGGGGGAGTTGTCTTGTTGGGCTGTGTTTGTGATAAAGAGGAGCCATACTGGGGTGACGGTATCTTTTTCTTTTTGTCCCCGTGTCAGTTTCAGTTTATTGGTTAATTTTTCTAGTAAGGCTGTTTCCCATACTATTTGGTACCATTGGTCCATGCTTACTCCTGACAGGTCTCTTCAGTGTCTGGCTATGATGTTTCTGGTTGCTGAGAGTAGGTGGGCTATGAGTTCTTTGTGATATGAGTGGGCATTATTGTCTTGGAATATGTTTAGTAGGGCCAGTTCTGTGGTGATTTCTAATACTTGCTTAGTTATTTTCTTGTATGGCTGTTGTCCAGAATAGTTGAAAAAAGTCCTTAGTTAATTGTTACAATTGTTTTCTGTTAGCCTTGGATCCATTTCACTCCTGTACATAAAGTATGTTGCCGTGGTTCCACACATTATGCTAATTAGCCGCTTTCTAGGAATCAACAGAGAACAAAAAATAAATAAATCATTCATGGAAGTTTGCTTTCTAAAACAGACTTAAGACTGTAAATAAGAATGTAACTATCCAAATATTCATTAGATGTGGACAGCCATACATTTAAGCCAAATGTGCAGTATATTTACTCCGAATGTCATTGACATTCACTTCCTAGGTGATATACTTAGAATTGCAGCCTTAGCAATCAAATCAGGTCATTTAATCAGTTCCCAAAAGTAGAAGGCTAAAAAAGAAGCTTAAAAGGTGATGTTAATACTATTGTCAAGTCTTTTGGTAGTAACAAAATATTTTGCTTTCAGGTATCTGCTTCTAGCTTGTGGTCACCTTAAAAACCAGCATGTTGCTATGATAAAAACTTCCTGCTATTGCAGTTGTCATTGTCAAAGTGCGGAACTGAAGTATTTGTCCACATGTTGCATTTTTGTATTTTCCTCTTGTGTGGTTTCTCAAACCCAGATTTGTCATTAATATAGGCGTGGTACCTGTTGGAAGACTGGACCCCAATAAAAAAAATTCTGGTTGGTTGTTTCACTGAAAAATAGCTTGAGGCAATTTTGCTTTCTCTGAACTTCCCTTCCTTCAGTAACAGGATTTTCTCAGGGGTTTTCTTTCATCTCAGTTCGCTTGGAATAGGTGGTTGATGATTCATAGGGTCACCAGATTTGGCAGGAGGTGATCTTTTTAAGGTGTGACATTGCCCAGCAAATGGGGGAATGGCATCATATCACATAAAAAGAATTCCTCAAGATACAGGAAAAAATAATACTTAAGCATAAGTCGGTTTTTATTAGTAGCACCAAAATCAGAAGTCAAAAAGGGTTCTTTTTCTTTTGTAGGTTCTTGCTTATACAGAAGGCCTTCATGGAAAATGGATGTTCAGCGAAATTCGAGCTGTTTTCTCAAGACGTTATCTTCTTCAGAATACAGCCTTGGAGGTGTTCATGGCAAACAGAAGTATGTTCACTGTATATTTTGAATAAAGCATTTGTACATCTGTTTAAAAACTAACATTACCTGCCAGACCTGAAAATGTGCATCCAGAAGTGATATTTAGTTTCTCACTTTTTGTTTCCAGGCAGAAGTAATGATCCATATATGCCTATGAGTAGACAGCCAATGCATGGGACAGTGGGAAAGAGGAGGCTTCACTGAGCCCCAGCTGCTGTAGTGGGATGGCTCATATTTTGAATTTTACTCAGTTTTTAGATAAAATATTTGGTGCAGTTCATGAACAAAATATTAACAGCAAATGTGATTGACTTCAGGTTATCAAAGTAATTTTGTTTTTATTTGTTAGCAAATATTGGCTATGGGAAGGCGCTTTCCCATCCATAGAAGGTGAAATTCTGATCCTACCTGATATGTCCCTGATATGTCACTTGATATGTTTTATCAACAGCTATGAGTAGAACAATGACTATGTTCTACTCTGCTGTCAGAGGCAGTATGCCCCTGAATACCAGATACTGAGACTTGCAAGTGGGTTGAGTTCTGTTCTTCTCAGGTAATGGCTTTTGGGTTTCCTATAGGTGTATAATTGACCACTGTGAGAACAGGGTGCTAGACTAAATGGTCCATTGGCCTGATCCAGCAGGCCCTTCTTATGTCCTCACACTATATTATTTAAAAAACAACACAATGTTTTAAAATTATTAGACTTCAAAATATAACGAATCTTAAACAGCTGAGAGTGTAACTTTGCCGTCTGATGAATTTGTTGGTAGCATAAAATCTGTGTATTGCAAAAAAAGTAAACATAACAATTAACCATGCATTTGAGCACAGTGAATTCTCCAGGAAATGATCTGCAAACATCACTGAAATTACTGGAATGTTCTTGTGTAATACAAAGCTGATATTGTGTTCCCCCACAATTGAGTCCAAAATATGGAGACTATTAATTATAAATCAGAGAAGGAGAAAATTGTCTGTCCATTGTGTTATAGAATGGGTGGTGTATATGTATACCAGGAAATAACACTTCAGGAATTAACTTTTACGCCCAAACAAGCAATTATGTAAAACAAGTGTCACTTTTGAAAGGATCCAAGTATGTATTTTAGATGTAAAAAGCAGTGTTAATCACCACAATGTTAAAGCAATGTAATTGGTCATGAACCAACAGCAGTTCTGGTGAATTTTTAAAGTAACCAATGAGCATTCTGTTCAATGTGCTACAGGACTGAACAGGTGAATGTGCACCTTTCTTCCGCAGTATGGTTTCCTGCAAGATAGGACCTTGATCCACAGTGTAGATCTGCCTACCTTTCTATGTAGGAATCTGAGCAGGGTCCTTTAAAGTGCCTTGGTTTCATAGAAGGATAAAGTTACAGCCAATGACCTTTTCTTACCTCCCTTCTTTGGTAATTATGTATCAATATGGGGATGAAAGAGTGGAGTCCCAGCTGCATAACACTCTCCCCTCAGAGATTCAGCTGACACCATCAGTGGTCTTTTGTCACCAAGTTAAGAGCTGCCTGTTTATGCAGGCGTTTGGGTCATGCAAACTGTAGTTGATATTGGGCGTCCCAGTTTGATGAGATTTGCTGATTGGTTGTGATCTTATGTACAGCAGTGTAACTGTTATTTTATACTATGTGTAAAATATTATTTGCACCCTGCTATTTTTAGCTGAGCTAAAAATAGTTTAATAAATAAATATACATTATCATATAGATTTATTAAAAAAAAATATTTTTTTATTTGAATAACACCAGGCGTCACTGTTAATCTTTAGACGTCTCTTGAAGACTCTGTACGCCAACAGACCTATTCAGTTGCTTATGATTATGAGCAAGTCATTCTTGTGACTATTTTGCATCAGTTTATTATATTTTATTTATTGCAGCACCTTGATATTGTATGTGAGTGGACTGTATAGAAATATTTTTACTTATATTGTAAATAAATGTAATTTTTTGTGAGATATCATGAGGTGTTGTACGCAGAAACGTCTGTTTGCACATTAGTCAGTTCCTAACATCTCAATTCTGGTTGTCCAACAGCTTCCGTAATGTTCAATTTTCCTGACCAAGCAACAGTCAAAAAAGTTGTGTACAGCTTACCTCGTGTTGGAGTAGGAACCAGCTATGGCTTGCCACAAGCTAGGTATCATGATATATCTTATTTCCTGTTTTTTGTGCTAACTTCAGAGTAGATTCACACAAGATTGTCATGTGATGATAATGCATGAAAGCTTGATTATGTGGAGCATCTATCATGCGAAACAAAATAAAAAAATTCCGTCAGTGATCATAGTCACGGAAACATTGCATTACTTTCAAGTAAAATCATTTGTGGGTGTCATGTCCATTCACTCTCAGATCGCTTCCTGTTCAGACAGGAATCATAATTGTTAAACAGGTTACTGCCAGGTGTTGTGGAATCGTCATCAAGATGGAATTAACAGATTACTTTTTAACAGTGCAATTCTATAAATGTTTATTCCATCCCGTTGACTTCATTGGCGACTCACAGGAAAGTATGTTTACAATTGCAACCTAAATTACTTATAATATACATTCTTTTAAAAGTATAATTAGAAAATTCCACCTTCACAATCATTGTATTTTACTCTGTTCCACTTACAGGAAAATTATTGTTTAAATTGCTGGGAAGTGTGTGGATTTTTTACTGTTTTGGTTTTAAAAAATGTTTCCTACTCTACTGTTACAAGTCAGAGACTCTCTATCCCTTTGTGTAGAAATTAGATTCTTATGTAGGGATGCCTGTTCACTGGCGTTTAATGCTAACAGCACAGAAAATGTATGTAAGGATTTTACTTATGTTTAAAATGTCATAAACATGATAAAGATGCTCACAATGGCAGGGATACTGGTTATTTAGAAGATTTTGTTAACCCGCAGCCTCATAGGACACAGTTCACCAACCAACACTCTCCCATCTTCTACTGAAATGCTTACTAGTCATGCTGACACACAAGTGCTTAGGGAATATTGCTTCCTTGGTCTGTTGAGATGTTGCTGTTTTCCAATAAACAAAAGTAACATTTCCATATGCACATTTGCGGTAGTATATCCAAAAGGTAATGTGACTTGATCAAAGCTGGGCAGATTTAGAAAACACCACAGTAGTGAGTCCTTCCTATGTTATTTGAAACATAAGGGCATGGAACCAATTTACTGTGCATAATTTATTTAACTCTGCCACAATAATTCACACTCCATGAATTTCTTCAGCTATCTTACCAGTAGGAAGCTATCAGAAGAGATTTGTTTTGCATCATATTCTGTCAAATCAGAAGGTAGCATCCAAAAATAAAAGCCCTTAAAGGATCCAAGTAATGCCTAAAAATAAGTAGATTGTACTAATACTGTGAGTGAAATAAAATATTCCAACATTTCCAAAATGCGAGTGGAACAAATTTTTCTACTCCACCATTCTGTATCATACAAAGTTAGGTCATTATATTGCATCTATGATTTCTGGGGGTATAGTTCTTTTACACCAAATATATAACAGTCCTTATAAAAATTCTATAAGGTAAGTTAACATGATCCCCATCCAGCAGATGAGACCAACAAAGCTGAAAGAGAGGGGCTTGCTTAAGACCACTGAGTGAATTCATGATGCAAGTGAGATTTTAAGCAGGAACTACTACTACTATTTACTTAAATTTGTATGCCACCCTTCTTCCGAAGATCACAGGGCAGTTCACAACATAAAAATAGAAAATGAGAACACAAAATACATAATAAAAACAAGAACAAGAAAAAGAAAAACCAGTAACCCCCCCCCCAAAAAAAAATCATTTAAAGGCCATACAGCCAAAGGCCTGGTTAAAGAGAAATGTTTTCTCCTGGTGCCTAAATATATGAAGGTGCCAGGCAAGCTTCCCTGCAGAGTGCATTCCACAAGTAGGGAGTCACCACAGAAAAGGCCTATTCTTGTGTTGTCACAATCCAGACCTCTCTTAAAGGAGGCACACAAAGAAGGGCCTCAGACGATGATCCAATTAGGTTCATATGGAGAAAGGTGGTTTTTGAAGTATTGTGATCCTGAGCCATTTAATGCTTTAAAGGTCAAAACCAGCACTTTGAATTGGGTCCAGAAACTAATTGGCAGCCAATGCAGTTGGGCCAGGATTGGTGAAATATGTTCAAACCGTCTTGCCCCGGTGAGCTACCTGGCTGCCAAATTCTGCACCAACTCAAGTTTCTGAACCATCTTGACAGGCAACCTTACATATAGCATGTTGCAATAATCTAGCCTAGAGCTACCAGAGCACAGACGGCACAGGCTATCTTTGTCCAGATAGGGGTACAGCTGATGGAAGGCATTCTGTACCACTGAGGCCACCTGAGCCCCAAGCGACAGCAATGGATCCAGAAGTATCCCCCAAACCACATACCTATGCCTTCAAACGGAGTGTAACCCCATCAAAAGCAGGTAAACTATCAATCCAGTGTGGGGAACCACCCACTAGCAGTGCCTCAGTCTTACCTGGATTGAGCTTCAGTTTGTTGGCTCTCGTCCAGTCCATTATCTGATTGCAGTTCTGCACAGCTACTCTCATACAAGTTCAATTAAATTTTAAAAGATTCATGAAAGTATTACTATAATTATATTGGATTGGATTGTGAACCTAGTGTTCACATCTAGTGTCCCTGTTAGCATGTATTCTATATGTTCTAATAACAACTAGATAGTCTTTTCCAACAACAGTGTGAAAAGGAATACATATTTCTGAGTTATAAAATGCTAATAAGTTGGCAATATAGAAAGAACTATTAGAATGTGTTCTTTGAATTTAATTCCTAGACGAATTTCTCTGGCCACTCCCCGTCAACTGTATAAATCTTCCAATATGACTCAGCGTTGGCAACGAAGGGAGATTTCAAACTTTGAGTATTTGATGTTTCTCAATACTATAGCAGGTAAGTCTTCTGTCTCTTTAATCCTTCATATTATGTTTATGTTTGTCAACTTCTTGAGCACCGTGACTTGATAGAATACACTTATCTATCTGGAATTTAGCTGTGGCTGTATGATAGATTCTGAAAAACTCACATTAAATTTTATCGAAAAATGCACAACCTATCACCCAGACTTCAAATTTATTTATGGTGGTGGTGGTTGTTCTTTGCTCTCCTTCTGCCATTTCCTTTGCTGACAGCTTTGTCTGAAGCTTTATTAGAGTCAACAAACCATTGCCAGTGTGTGTCTGGAAATAATAATGGGAAAATGTAATTTCGCTACTTCGTCATTCTTAGCAACAGCAACTAGACAGCAAAATAACAGTAGTATCCTGCCTAGTACAGATGTCACCTAGGTGGTGTTATGATTAAATTGCAGCATCTTCCCTTTTTTAGCACCTTGAACTGGAATGCATGAGAACTGATCTTTAAAATTAGGCCCACGATTGAAAACCTTTCTACATGACTTAATGAGAGGTGGATTCCACTAGTACTTGAAACTAATTAATGCATGCTGGCTTGAAATATAAAATGATATACAAGGATTTACTGTTAAAATACAACAGCATGGTTGTTGTACCATTAATATATCAACATCACAGCATCCAAAAATAATACAAATCTTACCACAGGTAAATTTTCTCAGGTGGAATGAAATTCAGCTGAATGTCCATTGAGCCTTAGGTAGGAGCCGAAGGAATATGAATACACACACACACACACATACACACAAAACACGAAAAAAGTGCAAACATGTTGGTATTTACTTTGTATCATATTCTATAAATATATGGTTAGTAAGTCATGCTTAGACCTGGGCCAGGCAAAACTATGCAGACCAGATACATTTCACTTTGAAAATGACTCAGTATGATTAATTTGTTAGTCTGTAGCATGGGATTTATTGCAGTAATAATTCAGTACTATGTAGAGCCATAAATCCCATTTAATGAATTTTAGATGTTAGAATAACCTACCATAATAGTGGATCATTATGCAATGACATTAACTTTCTTAAGCTAGTACGCTATAAATACTTTAATGATAATATCTAGCATTTATATAGCACTTAGAGTGCTCAAAAAAATTCACATAAATTAGCTCAAGAATCCTGATAGCAATCCCATTTGGTAGCCTAGTATTATTGTAGATTTCCCTTTATCAGGATTTTTCTATACAGTATTCTTTTCCTCTCCTTTCCGCCTGATTTGAGATGTAAGAACTCATTTACCAGTAAGCAGCAACCATTTCATTTTTGAGTTTTCCCTTGCCTAAATAAATGAACAGAGACATCTTGGGTCATCTTTTATTGAACCCACTGTGTTGCCTTAGCCATGAAGGCTTTAAGGAGAGCCCTGTTGGAGTGGACCAGAGGCCCATCTCATCCAGCATAAATCCAACCAAGTGTCTGTTGGAAGTGCATAAGCTGAAGAGCTCAAGACAATAGCCCTCTCCCATTGTTGCTTCCAAGCAACTGGCATTCAGAGGCATAGTGACTCCAGCCCTGGAGGTAGTATATGGCTATTGTTGCTAGTAGCCATTGAAGACTTTATCCTCCATGAATTTGTCCAGTACCCCTTTAAAACCATCTAAGTTGATGGCCATTGCCATAGCAAATTTAATATATTTATTAAGTTCTGTGTGAAGAGGTACTTACTTTTTCTGTCCAGAATCGCCCATTGGATGATCCTATCAATAGTCTCTCTATTCGCTTTCTGCACATCACACATAATTTTAATTCCTTTCTTGTCTGGGTTTTTCTCTCTCCCCTAAACTAAAACCCCCCAGCAGTTTTTGCATAAAGGAGTCGCTTCATTCGTTTCATTAGAATTGGTTGCCATTTTCAGTTCTGTAATATCCTTTCTGAGATCTGGCAAACAAAATTGTTCACAGTATTCCAAATATGTTACATTAAATATTTTATGCAGATATTGTGATATTAGCAAGTTTCAATCCCTTTCTTAATTCATCCCTATTAAGGAATTTGCCATTTCCACAGTTGTCATACACAAAGTCAGTGTTTTCATTGAGCTGTTCATGATCTTTTCCTGACCAATCACCATCAGCTCAGAATCCATCAGTGTATATGTGAAATTAGTTTGTTTGTTTTTTTGCACCATTGTGCATCAGTTTACACTTAAACTGAATTGCCCACTTGCTCAACCTAGCTCTAGGACAGGGGTTGTTTCCTGGTGCCCAACAGTCCCCTCCCCCTGCTGAAAATAATCTTGAAAGATGCATTCTATTGTAGCCAATATAATAGGTTGTGGTGGCCACAATAGTTTATCTGGTTTGCAAATGGGTCCATGGGCCCCAAAAGGTTGACACCGCCTCCTCTACACCACTTACAAACAAGTTTAAAAACGCTGGTCCTTGGGGGACCACACTTCTTCCTACATTCCTTCACTGTGAGAATTGTCCATTGCTTCTTAAATCTTTGCTTACTGTTCTTTAACCATTTACTGATGTCTAAGAAGACCTGCCCTTTTATCCCATGACTGCTACGTTTACTTACCAGTAAGTGCCTTGGAGAGGGACTTTGTTGAAAGCTTTTTGAAAATCCAAGTAAACATTAGGGATGGAGGATAATTTTGCTTGGTTTGTATATTTAAGTGAACTAACCTAATTTGCACCTCTTAGAATTATATACAGATCAGAATGTAATTATTCAGATTTGACACCTCTAAATTTAATGATACAGTTTTTGGATGAAGACACACACCGACATCAATTTAAAAATATGTATTTTAGGATCAATTACATTAGGAAATGTGTGCATTGAGACAAAATATGTATGTATATATGAATTTGCATACAGTTATTTAATAAAAATCCACAGATTAATGCAGAAATTGGACTGAACAAATTTATGAACAAACACATGAAATAGGCTAAACCATCCATGTCTAGTATACACTCCTATCCACATGCTTAACATTCTCAAAGAACTCTAAACAGAGAGAGATGGGACTTGTATATGCAGAAACTATGTTGTTTCATCTTAAGCAAGACTTGTTTTTCTATATGATTGATATTTTCCTTCATTCATGCTTTCCACCAGTTTACCTGTCCACATTAAGCTAACTAGCTTGTCATGGATTCTGGATTTTCTGTGGATACCTTTAAAAACAAAAATGTGTTACATTCACTGCTTGCTAGTCCTTCTTCCTTCTTCTTGCCTATCCATTTGTTTGAGGGAGATAAGCACCTTGCTTGATGCAGTTACACTCCTCATCAAATAAAGTTTTGAAGGTAAAGGAGTAAGTAACATAGCTGTCATGGATGGTTAGGGACTAGATCTAAATCTGTATTCAGTGAGCTCAATAGAAGTTATTGGTGCATAAATGAGATTCACTACATGAGTCTTTCTTAATCTGTTCACAAAGCAGAATAGGAATATAATAATACATTTACAGATTAGAGCTTTAGGAGATTTACAGTGTAATCCTGTATATGTCTACTCAGAAGTAAGTGCCACTTAGTTTAGAGGGACTTAGGCTGCAATCCTATACATATTTAACTGGGAGTAAGCCCCATTGTGGGCTTGCTTCTGCATAAATAAGACTAGGATTGCACTCTAGTTAATCTTAATGGATTTGCAGACGTTCCTCATATACTAATCTCATCCATTTAAAATAATGCTCTAAATCAATCAAAGAACTGCAAAATCTATTCACTAATAAAATAATAATAATAAACCAGCAAGGAAGTTACTAAAAGTAAGGCGAACATCTCATCATTTCCATAACTCTATCTGTAGTTTGCAGTCAATATGGTTGTTTGGAGTCTGAGAGCTCTTCTTTTGACAAGCATACCCAGTTGCTTTCTCTCCACTTCGTTCTGCTCCCAAGGTCTTCACCTCTTCTCTGCCCCTCTTGTCACTGGACATATTTCATCATGTTTACAGCGCTGTGTGGTTTCTTTTTCTTTTTCCAAAGGTAAACATGGCACTCTGCTACTTATCAGTCAGTCTAAGTTTTATACTCTGCCTGCCCCTGGCTTTTGTCTTCATTTTGTAGACGTAGGACTTCCTGACTGGGAATTCCTGAGAATTGAGCAGAGTCAGAATTATTTATAAAATTCTGACTCTGCACAATTCTCAGGAATCCCCTGCTTTATAGAGAGGAGAAGGAGAAATCACTACTTTTACTGATTCAGCGCCACTTTTCTCACTAGAAAATGAAAGATGCTATATGTAATAAACAATTAAAAAGTACAGAACTGCAAGCAGTATACTCTCACTTTAATTACTATAATATTAATAAAAGATCCTTCCACTGGAAAAGATGGAAGAGTCAGGTGGTTCAGTTTGGCAACCAGAATTATGTCTCACTGCAATACTTGCATCTGTTTATAGGTAGCAGGTTAATCATGTTTAAGATGATATAGATATAGATATAGATATAGATATAGATAAAATAAAAAATAATATACCTCATATGTCACAACAGAAAATAGTGAATGAGGAAGAAGAGCATGCAGACTTGGTTGTAAATGATATTCTATAAGAAGTGGAAAGTATTTCTTAACTAAAACACATAAAATGTTAAAGCTGTAATTAGTAAAAATGAATATTCACACATATCGTTAGCTGAAAATCATACACTAAAAAGGGTGAGCAATATTCTCTTTATTTTAGATGGAAAGTATTTTTAACATGTTAGTAGAAAATTGACACATTCAGGTAATGAATTCAGCCCTACTTCTTCCCTCTCCATTTAGCATTTTCCACTTTTTTACTCTGTGATGTACAAGCCCTCACTGGTTAATTATGTATATATTTAGTTACTGCATGTGTTGGGCTTATTATTGTCATCTAATTAGATGTAACTTGAACTGCTTGCATCTAGAAAAACCATTAAAAATTCTTTCCTAATGACCTAGAGATGACAAAATGTCTGTAAAGTGTGAAGAAGTAGACAAGCACAGGAACATCGCTTTTAAAGAGTGTTAATCCAGATGCTGCAATCATCTAATTAAACAATATTTTGCTGTCATTAACATTTTCACCAAGGAATTGCAGTTATAATTTCTTTGTCAGCTGTCTCTACATCACTTTACCTTCAAGACTGAAGTGCCATATAAAAACATTAAATTGGATGGTTTAATTAAAAAGTTATTTTTAATGAAGAAACATATTCCAGTATTTCTGAGATCTCATTTTCTGTGCCTCAGTTTTTATTGTTCAAGTAGATTAGTGTCATAGACTTGCGATATTTAATATTCAGCCTTTAACATTAATCTCTATAAGCCTCGTTGAAGGAAAATCTGCTCCTTCAGTAAAGGTAAAACATACACCAATAGAGGCTTGCATGTCTGCAATTCATTATTTGGATAAGGAAAAAATCTATGAAAAGTCTTATGTACAAACAACTAAGGACTGCATGGGGAAAAACAAATTCCTTTTTAAGCCTCTCCTGGTTGGCTCAGTGCTGTGCAGCAGGCAACTGCGATGCCTGATGTCTCACGGGCTAAGGGAAGCAAGTTCCTTTCCCCCAAGAGATGCACACACAAAGTAAGCAGTGCAGATTCCGTTGTCTGTGTGCTGATCCTGAACATGGGCTCTCCAACTATTTATTCTGATGGCAGAGTTCATTGCAGGTTGATCCAGCCGGCACATCTGAACTACATCATATCAAGAGTGCTAAAAAGTTTGCATTGCCTAAATGTGTGAGGTGTTGCTAAAGAATGCAAGGTTGTATAACCTGCAATTCGTTAAGCTTACCTTGCAAAGAAAAGGTCTGATTTTATGCCTCCCTAGGATTGAGGAAAGGGTGTGTGTGTGTGTGTGTGTGTGTGTAATATACATGACAGGCTGCAAAACAGGCATTGTGAGCTGCTTTAAGCTTGGAGATGCTCACAAGTCTTAGGGTATTATATCTGAGATTTGCATTCAAGTCCTTTGCATGTGACCAAACAGGATAGAGTAAATGGCTGTTGAGGGAGGATGGAGTGGCCTCATTCTGATCTCTACGTGTCAATTGGATCTTTTGCACAGAGCTTACATGTATACAATTTGTTTGTGTGTAGGTTCCTTCTTTGCACAACCAGGTACCCCAGGGTCAGGATTCCTGATTGAGGAGAGAAAGTTTACACATGTATACTATGTGTGCCACTGTGATTCTATGTCCCCCAATGCATGTTTGTTCCACATGAAAAGAACTTGGATGCAAATAAAATACATGTAAATGGTAGCCTGCTTATGCTATAATTTTCATAGAATCATGGAATTGGAAGTTGGAAGGGACTCTGAGGGTCATCTAATCTAACCCCCTGCAATGCAGGGATCCTGCCCACAGCTGTCCCTGCGTGGGCTTGAACCACCAGCCTTCTGGTTAGCAGCCAGACACACTGACCCATTGTTTTGTATAGCTATTTTTCTCAAAACAGGTGAAATTCAGAATGTGATATTACACAGATATGAAGAAAAATCTTTGATTGGTGTATTCTGTTTTTTATCAGTTGTTCAGTTGTCCTGTTTAATAACCATTCCATATCTTCCACGTTTCCCCCCACCATTTTCAGGACGTACATATAATGATCTAAACCAATACCCTGTATTTCCATGGGTATTAACAAATTATGAATCAGAGGAGTTGGATCTAACCTTGCCAGGAAACTTCAGAGATCTTTCAAAGGTATGTTTTAACTACTTGTTTGTCGGAATTATTTTTATGAAAGGAAAAAGCACCCTTCTTGGAGGAAAAGTAACATTCCTTGTTACTATGTAAAGGGACATGCCTCTCCTGTATCTCCACAGCCACAGCATACACTGTAATTATCCAATGGTTCGACTTTGCCCCCAAAGGCACACTCTTCCATGGTCTCCCAAGACAAATGGATGAAAACATAAAAGGATCTGTGGCAGGATCTCTATTATTTAGGTCCACAATGAAAGCAACATATCATTTCAAGCAGCATGCTGCCGCCTCACATGTATGTTTTTAAAGAAGATGGTGCCCCAAAACCCAGTACACCTCTTTGTAATTGCTTAGGGAGGCCTATGCAAGATTCCCAAAGACAAGGCAAGGATATTGGTGTTCAGTAGTGGATTTCAGTCTGTAGAGCAAGATTTTCAGCAAGTTTTAATGGCCTGCACTTGAGTTTAATCAATTGTTTTAAAACATTGGGCTGAGGGGAACCAAACAGTAGATTTTGAGAATGCATATTCTTTTTGTACCTTTTAAATGACAACAACAGTGTCATCAACACAATACACACTCTCATGAAGCAAAATTGCTCATAGCAGTAATCACTTAGTGCGAATATTCAAAGAATCATAGACTTGAAGAGTTGGATGGGATCATGAAGTCATCTAGGCCAATCCCTACAACACAGGAATCTTTCTCCCAATGTAGGGCTTCAACCTATGACCCTGAGATTTCTACCAACTGAACTATCACAGTCGCATTAAGTTCAATATGAAAGAAGTTATAAAGGATCCATAAGGAATTTTTTCATTAGACCCAGCTGTGTAGAGAAGCACACTTTTCATGTGCTTTCCTAGACCACACAAAAACAAATAGAAATTAATTCATAACCTGAGGTAGGGATAGAGGGAAATAAAACCCTTCTTATAAAAACAGATAAATTAATCTGGTTGCCTAATTGTATTTCTGATTATGGTTTCATAAGTTTTCATAAGCTAATGAGACTTGCCAAACCTGAAAATTGGATGGAAACCAAGTAAAAGTGGATAGGTGTAAGAGGAAATAGAAAGTTTGGTAATGTATGAGTCAGCTTTGACTCACTGAACTGGCATTTGTGCAGGTGTCCAAGAATACTTAGTGTAATGTGCTGTTCCTTTGGAGGAATGTGGTCCACCAGAACTTTTAACTCTCTGTATTTGCTAAAGAGTTACCGCTGTTTGTAAGAACCTGAGTTCACTGAAAGGTCCCGTACACTTCTGCATTTTGTTGGTTGCTTCTTGTACATGTAAAGCATTGATTTGCTTAAATTAATGCCTTTATGAAAAAATAACCCAAGATATGTTGCAAATGAAGTTATGGTTGCTACATCTGCAGCACATCTACCATACCAAATAGTCTATCATAAAGAAGGCAGATAAAGTTTCCTGTTGTTTTAATAATTTTTGAATGAAGTTTAAAATATTTTTCCCACCTGAGACTTAATTTCATTATGGCGTTAAAAATCAGGTGCCATCACTATCTGTTATGGGATTGTAGTTTACCAGCAACAGGGCTTTTCGGGGATCACTCTGTGCTGTGGTATTCCCTCACCAGCAAGATCCAACAAGCCTGCTCAATTTATGTTTTTAAAAAGTTTCAGAAAATGTTTATTTCTCTTCCTCTGCAGCTTTGAATTTTGTTGATGTTGGTGTGTTGCTGCTCTGTTTAGACTTCTGTCCTGTGTACATTTAACTAGGGAGTAATTATCACTGAAATAAATTACAGTAGTACAATAGGACTGTACTATTCATTGTATTATCCTTATGATTTGTATTGTTTCATTTGCACTGTGATCTTAGGTTAGAATTTAATTTCCCGTCTTGTTAGCTTATGGCAGAAAGTGTGTGTGTGTGTGTGTGTGTGTGTGTGTGTATCACACCCACCCAAAAAACCCCACACCCATAAACATTTACATTAAGGTTACCAGATTTTTTTTTCAGTGAATCCGGGGACACTTTTCAACTTCAGTTGATGGGGATGGATTTTGTCAGGGGACTGATCTGTAAATCTGGGGACTGTCCCCAGGTAACGGGGACATCTGGTAACCTTAATTTACATACATACGCATATCTCTGTCAATATAAACTCCCCTCACTGCAATAGAACAGGCTGATTCTATTAAAATGTCTCACGTGTGATACTGTGTCATGATACTAGTACTGTTGACATCAGCTTCAGCCAATTTTAAAGGTACCCAGAGTGATTTGTGCTGCTGCTGCTAAAGTCCTGTCCATTATCTAGCAAACTGCTTGCTGGAAGAAACTGTCGCAAATATGCACCTATCAGAGATGTGTGAATGCCATTACATGGCACAGAGCACATGCAAGGGGAAGCACATGTAAAAGTGCCAAGAGATGTAGTTGTCATTCCTACATAGAACTATGAATGTTTCTGTTCTAGTGATAACCAAAATACTGCAAACATAATCAAAGTCCATTTATGCTCTTGAATTTCAATAGGCTTAAAGCATGCCTAAATGCATTTCAACTTTTATGTTGCGTTTCAAATGGAGCTGGTGAAAGTGTATGGCTACAAATATGAGTTGTGCACCAGAAAATCCTCAATTCAAAAATCATTTTAGCCATGCACTCATTTGCCTTAGTCCTCAATCCCTATAAGGGTATAATAATTTTTTGGCCTAGTTTATGATGTGATGCTATGTGTTGTACTTTGGGAATTAAACAATACTATACAAAAGCAGAAGTTATTATCATATTATTGGTCATCTTCCAGAAAATTACCATATTTTTCGCTCCATAAGATGCACTTTTTTCCTCCTAAAACGTAAGGGGAAATGTCTGTGCGTCTTATGGAGCGAATGCATGGCCCCTGGAGCCAAATTGCCTAGGGGCCAAAAGCAGATTGTGCTCTTTTTTTTTTTACAAAGAGAGAAGGGGGTGTTGAAAGGAAGCCGCTGAACAGCTGTTCAGCAAGTGATCGGGAGAGAGATAAGGCTCCCTTTCCAGCCCCGCCCCCTCTCCATTGTTGAATGTAGAGGGAGGCTGTTTGTTTCCCCAGCAACATGTGACTGGCTGATTAGATTATCTGTCTGGAAACTGTAGAAATGGCTATAGGACTAGAAGCTGCAGAACTGTGAGTTGGACCCCATTAAAAAGGGGGCTTTTCCTCTTTGCAAAAAAAGCTGCACCACTTTCAGCTGATTCTCAAAAAAGCAGGGCTTTCCCCTTTGCAAAAAAGCTGCACCACTTTCAGCTGATCCTCAAAAAAACAGGGCTTTCCCCCTTTCCTCCTCTAAAAACTAGGTGTGTCTTATGTTCAGGTGCGTCTTATGGAGCGAAAAATACCGTGTAAATACGGTACTTGTGGCTGGGTGCACCATTGGAATTTTACTTACCACACCACACCCAATCTCAAAATCTTGTTGGATGCAAAATAGATGTTTAGGGAACCAGATGCTCACTGCAAGAAGGGAAAAGGCTTCAGTCCCCCACCCAAATTGGAATGGAAATCCCTCCTACAGGGCCAGGAGCCTTGGGCGTAGGGGGAGATCCCTGTTGGTGACAGAGGCGGAGCAACCTGCTCCGGTACCCGGAGCAGCATGCGTCCGAGGGGGCATGGTGTGCATCCCAGGGGGTGTGGTGTGCCGCCCGCTGATGGTGTGGCACATGCCCCGGGAGGTGCCGCCGATTGGGGGTCGGAATTTTGTCACCCCTCCTTTGGAATGGCACCCGGGGCGCACCACCCCCCCACCCCCACCTCGGAACACCGCTGGTTGGTGACAATGTAGCATGAAGGACTGCAATTCAAGAGACAAAAATTTGAAGTTTAAAGTACCCTTGGATCTAGACTAATATACTTCAATAGACTATTGCTAGTACTGAATTAATTGGCAATTATTTGTTAAATCGCTGCAGCTTAATTAAATCATATTTTAAAACAGACACTTCAAAACAGGCTGTACTCCTATATACACTTATTTGGGAGTAAAGCTCCATTGAACTGAACAGAGATATTTAGTTACGTACTCTAAATGCAAGGGATTCTAGTTTTGTATAAAGAGGAATGTGCATTTTGACTACTAGTTGTCAATTTCACCTCTGTTTTTATAACACTGTTTTACTGGGATTTATGTATTGTATTTCTGTATGATGCTAGGATTTTTATCTATTAAGTGGTTTAGAAATGCTTGAAAGAAAAGGTTTAGAATACACAGACATGTGCATATTCTTTTTTGCATTTTTGCCCGAAAATAAGGAATTTCCTTCCCTCTTTTTTTTCTAGGAAGTGACCTATAAATGTACTCTCAAAGTAGGTAATTATTTCTATAATTAGTCAAAACAGCCCCAGGAATAGTGCTTTGGAACATTAAGGACCTAGAAATCAGGACAATATACAAGGCATTTCACTGTTGCTGTAAATAAAAGCCCAAAATTGACAGCTATAAAATGTGGCTTCTGTTTTTTGTTCAATATATCCAATTGCCCACTTTAACCAACAGTGTTTTAGTGAACAATTACTGCACTGTATTTTCTTTACAATGCAGCACTTGTCATAGTTCCTTTCCTTTATATTTAATTATGTATTTTAATTGAAAGTTTAAAAAGTTAGCCAAAATATCGATCAAGGTGTTCTATCAGTGAGATATTTCAGGCTTCTCGAGCTTTATTCAAGACATACATGAGGTCAAAGGTTGCATTTATTGTTTGACAAGTTGAAAAGCTAATGAAAGAGACTGTCATAGATACATACATTATCTCTGCACTAACAAACCATCAGGTGATCTGCTTCTTTTCACCTTGATTGGACCTTCCTGTACAAAATGCCACTAGGCATTCATACAAGGAGTATTTTTGCAACCTTTATGGTATGCTAGATTTCCTTTAAGAGTGGTACTTTAATGTGGTTTTCCTGTGCAAAATTGTATAATGCTGATTCCTAAAGTGCAATGAGTACATGACTTTGACATGCTGCATTGTCACTACTCATTAAAGTGTAAATGGGTTTCCCCCCCCCCTTTTACTTCCAGTCATGCACCCTGCTAAATAAAGTAGCTCCATCACCTACTGGGGAGGACTACTAATATTGACATATGTGAAGTACATCACACACACCCATCTGCCGAAGGGAAAAATTATATTTTGTTAATGCACAAAGTGCTTGACTGGCAGAAGATAAGCATAACCACTTTCTTAAATTACTGTGCTGCTTTAAAGAGAAGGAAGTGATACCGCCTTAAGGTTTATAAATGTAATAACACAGCTGAATGCATGGAAGTGTGAGTTTTTCCAAGCAAGCAGTTCTTAATATAAGCAAATGTTTTTGATCAGGCAACCGACTGGCTACAACGATGCTGAAGCCTTTTATTTTAAATGAGCTTTTGTTCTTAATTGGGAACTAAGCAGAAATTCTGTCTAAGCTGAGTGTGTGTGTGTGTGTGTGTGTGTGTGTAGGTGTAGTGATTGCTTTGGACAGTATTTCAGTGACAAAAGATATGAGCTTGGTGTGAAAATGTTAAGTGGCTGATTCTAAACTGAGGAAATCTCCTGCTACCCTATTTGCACGAGATACCATTCTGAAAGTCATTAAGCAAGTGGCAGTCCCCAAACAGAGATGCCAACTGACCTCTATGAAAGGAAATTACAGGTGTACAGAAGCAGTATTTATCTAAATACAAGATGCTGGGAACATTCAACAGCAGAATGTTGCAGGGGATTAGACTAGATGACCCTTGGGTCCCTTCCAACCCCATAGCATTCTATGAAGGCAGTCTCCTTGCCTTCCCAATGAGTGCCTTTAGGCATCCACTTGCCCCTGTTGGTAGCAGAATGCTGACTTTGAGGAACTACACAGTGGGATCAACTGATCCTACAATAAATTGGCCAGCAAAATGGTAAAAAAGTACATCTATTCAGTGTTTTCTGTATTTCTCTGCAGAAGACTAAAGAGTCTGGGCAAATGGAATGTTAGGAAGTAAATAACAGCAATCTTCTGGTGTCATATCAGTAGGAAGATTTTTCAGGGCGGGGGAAGAAGCTGACAGCTCTAGTTTCAGCAATCATTGTTAATTGCAGTATGGTACATAAATTACAAAATGACTCTACAATGCCTAAAACCTATAATTTGTAAGAAGTAACACTCTTACTCTCTTAGTCTAATAGCATTATGTTTTAGAAACACTTTGCCTATGGTGAATAATCAAGTCCTGAATGAATATTTCCAGGCACATTTTTAGGGGGTGGAAAGAAACACTACCTTTTCAGTGGACAATGTCTTTAAACCTTGTGGAGGAGACTTACAAAGCCAGCGGCAGAGGTTCCTCTCTCCCCTTCTCATTCCCTCAGCTTATAAAGCAGATTTTAAAACAGATTTGGCACTTCCAGGGCTCTCTTGAGGCATGCTAACCCACAGTATCACTGCAGAAACATATTACGTCATGGTGTTACATTCTTCTGGGAACATTGCGGGGAGGTGAAGCTTCTCCAGTGTTAGCAGCCATTTTTAATTAGCCTAGTGTATACAGTTTCCTGTTTCTTAGGATGACGATGCATGGATGTCCAGAGGGCAGGGCCAGTGCCAGGTGGGGCTAGCAAGACAGTCACACTGTCCCGTTATCCATGCATAGCTTCTACAAATGGAGAACATCTGAACGGTCTCACCATTATATTTTTATCAAAATAAGTAATAGCAAATCACAGTTCTAAATAATAATAAAAATTGAACCTCTCCTTAATGAAGAGGAGTCATAAGAATTGCTTCTATAGAAGAAAGAAAACATACTGTCAATGTTTCAACATTACTCAGGGGTAAGCCTTTTTGCGCATTCTCTACTGTGCCTGTCACTAAGGGGAAATGTGAGCAACAAAACTATGCTTATTTGAGCAACTAAGTTGGGAGATCCTACAACTTATATGCAGAATTCATCATGCGAAAGGCTGGACTGGATGAATCCCAAACCGGAATCAAGATTGCCAGAAGAAATATCAGCAACCTCAGATATGCTGATGACACAACCTTGGTGGCAGAAAGTGAGGAGGAAATAAAGAACCTTTTAATGAGGGTGAAAGAGTAGAGCACAAAATATGGTCTGAAGCTCAACATCAAAAAAACTAAGATCATGGCCACTGGTCCCATCACCTCCTGGCAAATAGAAGGGGAAGAAATGGAGGCAGTGAGAGATTTTACTTTCTTGGGCTCCATGATCACTGCAGATGGTGACAGCAGTCACGAAATTAAAAGACGCCTGCTTCTTTGGAGGAAAGCAATGACAAACCTAGACAGCATCTTAAAAAGCAGAGACATCACCTTCCTGACAAAGTTCCGTATAGTTAAAGCTATGGTTTCCCCAGTAGTAATGTATGGAAGTGAGAGCTGGACCATAAAGAAGACTGATCACTGAAGAATTGATGCTTTTGAATTATGGTGCTGGAGGAGACTCTTGAGAGTCCCATGGACTGCAAAATGATCAAACTTATCCATCCTTAAAGAAATCAGCCCTGAGTGCTCACTGAAAGGACAGATCCTGAAGTTGAGGCTCCAGTACTTTGGCTACCTCATGAGAAGAGAAGACTCCCTAGAACAGGCATAGGCAACCTTCGGCTCTCCAGATGTTTTGGCCTACAACTCCCATGATCCCTAGCTAACAGGACCAGTGGTCAGGGATGATGGGAATTGTAGTCCAAAACATCTGGAGAGCCGAAGGTTGCCTATGCCTGCCCTAGAAAAGACCCTGATGTTGGGAAAGATGGAGGGCACAAGGAGAAGGGGACGACAGAGTACGAGATGGTTGGACAGGTTTGGCCAAACTGCGGGAGGCAGTGGAGGATAGGCGTGCCTGGCGTGCTCTGGTCCATGGGGTCACAAAGAGTCGGACACGACTGAACAACTCCTCAACAACAACAACACACTTATTTGAATACATTTGAATGACCCCATAAGATTACTTTCAGGGTCTGAAAGTATATATCATTGGTGGACTTTGGGCTTTCAAGTTTCAGTGAGACCCTGGAACAAGCTAGATGTTTCTACAAAGCAGCAGCAACTCAGAGAGCTCTACACTGGGTTCTTCTAGCAGAACATTTTAAGGATGCTGAGACAAAGACAGGGTCAGGACTTGAAACATTACTTTGTGTCCTGACTTATGAGACACTTGTTGTGGAGAACTAGCCCAATGCCAGGTAGGGGTTAATTTTTTCTGACAGTTAGAACCCTCAGGGGCGGGCTTAGCCTGGGTATAAAACACCCCTCCCAGTGGGCAGTGAGGCAGTTAAGTGCGGGGAGTTAGAGTTGGAGTTGAGCAGTGTGAGTCAAGAGATAGAGCTGGGAGTTTAGAGTCTTAGGTGGATGTTAGCAGAGAGGATAAAGAGATTGTGAAACGCATTGTTATTGATATTTAGTTTACTATTAGAGGTATTAGGCCGGTAATATTTAGAGGTATTAGGCCGGTATAGGACAACTGTTATAAGCTTATTGAACAACCTTTTATTTATCAGCAACCACAAGCTTTGTACGCAATAAACATCTTTTTAGTTCACAATATCCTCGTCTGTGGTGAATGAAGTAAGCAGGATCCAGCTAGTAGTCTGAAGGGCTGCAGCTGGGGACTGTTTGTCGTTGGTGCAGCACTCATAGACCGTAAAACGTCCGGGGGTGGGCTGTACAGGGCGAAGGGCCCGCGACATTAAAGTGGTGGCAGCGTCGGGACGAAAGATAGTCATAAAGTGGTGGTCACGTTGAGATCAAAGATCTAAAGTGTTGGCAAGCAGTGCCAAGGTACAAGAAGGATTTAAGGGTGACGCATTGTGTGAAGTGTGAGGCTTAAAGAGGATTTAAGCAAACTTCTGTGAGACTCTACAATCTAGTCAGGAAGGGGGATCGCATACACCTGGAAAGGGAGAAGGGGAATTCAGAGAGGAATTACCTGGCCCTAGGGTGTGGTGTGATAGCGCCTAAGACTGTGAGATTGTGAGAGAGTTACAAAGATACTTTGCGTTTGAAACTATTTCAGGCAGAAAGGTTTATAGTGAGAGGTCGGAAAAGTACGCTGGACAAAGTGCACTGAGGTAACTTTAGGCGTGACTTTGGACCTAAACTGTGGAAACTAAGCCTGGAGAAATAGTTTAACTGAAACATCCTTGATTTAAGTACAGAAATAATACCACCAAATAAATAGAAAATGCCACCTAGAAAGACTAAAACAGCTCTTAGGGACTCACAAGTAGAAAGCTCTGAAGAAGAAAATGGGGTTTCCCAGATTGAGGAAACCAGTACTGAAACAGTTAACAAAAATCCTACTGAGGGGACGAGTTTTAAAGCCTCAGAGGAATTTGAAAAATGGAAACTTGAGAAGGAATTTAATTTGAAAATCGAACTAGCAAAGCTAGATATTGAAAGAGAAAGGGAGGCAATGGCACTGAAAGAGAGAGAATTAAAATTACAAGCTGAAGCAAAAGAGAGAGAATTAAATATTGAGAGAGAGAGAGAGAGAGAGAGAGAGAGGCAAGAGAACTACAAGAGAAAGAAATGAAACTAAAAGAGAAAGAAATGACCTTAACTATTGAGAGAGAAAGAGAACGGGAGGAAAGAGAATATTTATTGGAAATGAAAAGACTTGAATTATCAGCTGTAGATAATAGAAACAACAACAATAGTTCCACACAAAATCCTAGCAGGGTGGATTTAAAAAGATTCCCTGACTTCAGAGATAAAGACGATCCTGAAGCGTTTATCATTTCTTTTGAGAGGGCTTGCGAAGATTTTGAAGTAAAAGATGAGGAGAAAATGCAAATACTGAGAGCTCGTATTAGTGGAACATTAACAGAGATTTATTCTCAAATGCCATCTGATCAATCCAAAGATTTTGAAGCATTTAAACAGTTGGTTTATGTGAGATTCGGAATTACTGCAGAACAACTGAGACAAAAGTTTAGAACAATAAAAAAGGTGCGTGAGGAAACATTCGCTCAATTAGGAGCTAAAACCACAAATTATTTAAACAAGTGGCTAGAACAGGAGGGTGCTGATTCTGTGGCAAAAATAAAAGAGGTGATCGCATTGGAACAATTTTATGACACGATTAATAGTCATCTGAAGTATTTAATTAAAGAAAGACGACCTAAAACCATCCTGGAAGCTGCTAATCTGGCAGATGAAATAAATGAGATCCGAGAACACGCTTATGATGCCCCAAAATATAAGGACAAACAGTGGGAAACAAATAAGTTTAAGAGAATGCAACCGCCCACAAAGTTTACCACAGAAACTGCCAAGAAAATTTTTCCCGCCAATGCAAATGTTCCCCATAACACGACTATGACAACGGGGGGGACTGAGGGAAAAGTAAATAAATATAGTGAGGGTAAAAGGCCTGAATTAATCTGTTGGCAATGTGGGAAAAAAGGCCATAGACAATTGGACTGTAGAACTGAACTCAGAACTAGGAGTGCAAATACTATCCCTCAGAAGCAGACATATTGTGTCCAAACTGTGGAGACAGAGCCAACTGCCAACATGGTTGCCACGACAACCGAGGCCCAGTCAGAGGCTGATGAGTTACCAATGGCCCAAGTTGTGAGGTGCTATATAATTCAACAAGATGACATGCTATTACACAAAACAGGAGAAGAAATTTGGGTGAATGGTAAACCATATAAAGGCTTAAAAGACACAGGGTCTCAGATTAGTATTGTACATCCTGATTTGTTAAAGCCAGAAGACTTTATTAAAGGCAAAACAATCAGTTTAAAAGGAATATCAAAACAGCCAGAAATCTTGCCAGTCGCATTAGTTAATCTGACATATAAACAATGGTCTGGAAAATGGCAAGTAGCAGTTTCACCAGAAATCCCAGCTCCAATGTTAATCGGGTGGGATCTACTTGACCATGTACAGAGTGCATTTGTAATAACTAGGGCACAAAAACTGCGACAGTTACCTCAGGAGGAAAGGCCTGATACAATTGTTGAACTGACACAAGATACAAGTATAATGCCAGTTACAAATAGTCAAGCAGCTAGTTTTGCAGCCAAGCAGAAACTAGATACAGATTTACAGAAATATTTTCAAGCCACAGCCGTGAATACAGTATTAACCCCTGAAAGCCCGGAGCGGTTTATAGTCAACAATGGGTTGCTATACAGGGAGATTCTTTTAAAGCCTAATAGAGGGGGTAATGAGATCCACAGGCAACTGATAGTACCTACTGAATTCAGAACCAAGATAATACAACATGCACATGGCAGTATCTTTGGAGGTCACTTGGGAATCACCAGAACCAAACAAAGGGTGTCCCAAAATTTCTTTTGGCCTGGGATGGGCAAGCAAATAAAGTTATTTTGTCGAACGTGCCATACTTGCCAATTACAAGGACATGGGCAAGATAAAACGAAAGCACAATTATGCCCCTTGCCTATAATTTCCCAACCCTTCCAACGCTTAGCAATAGATATTATTGGACGACTGCCAAAAGCCAGTCGCAGGGGACATCATTATTTATTGACTATTGTGGATTTTGCGACTAGGTATCCGGAAGCGATTCCATTACGAAACATAGAGACTGAAACAGTGGCTTCAGCTCTAATAAGTTATATGTGTCGGCTAGGGTTTGCAGAACAGATCGTGACAGACCTTGGAGCCTCATTTACCTCTAAACTGATGCAGCGTTTGTGGGAGAGGTGTGGGATAAAACATATCACCAGTACCGCTTATCACCCTCAGACGAACGGCTTGGCAGAACGTTTTAATGGAAGCCTGATAAGAATGCTGAGGGCATATGTAACGGAACATCCTCACGATTGGGATGACAATATACAAGCCTTATTATATGCTTATAGATCCATACCCCAGGAAAGCACGGGTTTTAGTCCCTTTGAATTATTGTTTGGGAGAAAAGTCAAGGGTCCCCTAGATTTATTAAGATTTAATTGGGAAGGACGGCCGGTTGGAGATTCGGAGAATGTAGTTGATTACCTATTTAAATTGCAAAACACTCTCAAACGATCACTAGAACTGGCAGGAGAACATTGCAAGGTTGCTCAGCACAAACAGAAAGTTTGGTATGACAAAAAGGCACGTGTGAGATCTTTTGAGCCAGGACAGGATATTTTATTAATCAGACCAGTAAAAGGGAATAAGTTACAACTGACCTGGGAAGGTCCTTTTAAAATCATTTCAAAAATGAATGATGTAAACTATATAATTCAATACGGTGAAGGCAGGCGGGTCGTGCATGTGAACATGATAAAGCCTTATTATAAAGCAGAAGGGTGGTCATTATTTGCTATTAAAGAAGATCCCCAAGACATGCCAATACCTTGTTGGGAAAGGGAGAAGAAACCCTGTCCAATAACTGACATTAAGTTGGACCCCCAACTAACGCAGTCCCAACAAGAAGATGTAAAACAAATTTTGACACACTATGCACCCACGTTCAGCAATAAACCAGGTATTGCTAAAGGGGTAATGCATCAGATTGATACGGGCGATGCCAAACCCATTGCATTGGCTCCGTACAGGATTACAGGCCATTATATAAAGACTGTAACCGAGGAAGTTCAGGAGATGTTAAAAGCAGGCATTATTGTTCCTTCGAGCAGTGCATGGGCAGCCCCTGTTCTTTTATTAGATAAGCCCGATGGAACTATAAGATTTTGTCTGGATTTTCGCCGTCTTAACCATGTGACAAAATCAGATGCCTATCCTATGCCTAGGCTCGACAATTTAATCGAGAAAATTGGAAGCTGTAAATACATATCTAGTTTGGACTTAACAAAAGGATACTATCAGATTCCAATGCACCCAAAAGATAGGGAAAAGACCGCTTTCAGAAGTCCTATCGGTTTATATGAATTTACAGTCATGGCGTTCGGTCTAAAAAACGCACCAGCCACTTTCCAACGCCTCATGGATAAAGTTTTAAATGGGTTATATGACTTTACAATTGCGTATCTTGACGATATCGCCATATTTAGTAAAACTTGGGAGGAGCATAAAGGGCACTTAAAAATAGTGCTACAAAGAATCCAAGAGGCAGGCCTAACCATCAAGGCGGCAAAATGTCACATTGGGGGCAGTTCTATCAAATATTTGGGTCATATGATTGGGGATGGGCAGATTAAACCCTTATCTGCAAAAGTAGAAGCCATCGCGACCTGGCCGAAACCCACAACCAAGAAGAAAGTGAGGGCATTCTTGGGACTGGTGGGGTATTATCGTAAATTCATCCCCAAATTTAGTGAAATAGCTGCTCCTTTGTCTAGTCTGACAGGGAAAAAAGTAACAGACCCCATCACGTGGACAGCAGCCTGTCAAACTGCTTTTGACAAGCTGAAGAACGCACTGATATCCCAACCAATACTAGCTACACCTGATTTTGGCAAGCCATTTACGGTCTACACTGACGCGTCTAATGATGGACTTGGCGCTGTGTTATGCCAGCCGGGAGCTGAGGACGAACTACATCCGGTCGTCTACCTCAGCAAAAAGTTGTTGCCTCGGGAGAAACATCTGTCGACGATCGAGAAAGAGTGTTTGGCCATCATCTGGGCTCTGCAACGTTTAAAGCCGTATCTGTGGGGACGAACATTTGAACTTTGTACGGATCACTCACCGCTGATCTGGCTACGATCCATGAAGACCAACAGCAAGTTAATGAGGTGGGCATTAATCTTGCAAGACTTTGATTTCACCATCAAATCAGTAAAAGGAGCCCTGAACATTGTGGCTGATGCGTTGTCTCGAAAACCAGGGAGCCACGGCTGATCCGAAGACAAGACATCACCACAACGATATTGCATGTCACTGGTACTATGTAATATTGCATGTATATAATGTTCACAACCATATGTACTTTTACTGAAGATGTAACTGTTTATGTTATAGATAGGTAATATAGGTAAGAGTTATAAAATGTATTGTTTATGTTAATGTTTAAAAATGTTGTTTGTATCAGAGGGATACTTTGGCTAGTAACTCCTCTGATACAAACCTAAAAAAGGAGGGAGGTATGTGGAGAACTAGCCCAATGCCAGGTAGGGGTTAATTTTTTCTGACAGTTAGAACCCTCAGGGGCGGGCTTAGCCTGGGTATAAAACACCCCTCCCAGTGGGCAGTGAGGCAGTTAAGTGCGGGGAGTTAGAGTTGGAGTTGAGCAGTGTGAGTCAAGAGATAGAGCTGGGAGTTTAGAGTCTTAGGTGGATGTTAGCAGAGAGGATAAAGAGATTGTGAAACGCATTGTTATTGATATTTAGTTTACTATTAGAGGTATTAGGCCGGTAATATTTAGAGGTATTAGGCCGGTATAGGACAACTGTTATAAGCTTATTGAACAACCTTTTATTTATCAGCAACCACAAGCTTTGTACGCAATAAACATCTTTTTAGTTCACAATATCCTCGTCTGTGGTGAATGAAGTAAGCAGGATCCAGCTAGTAGTCTGAAGGGCTGCAGCTGGGGACTGTTTGTCGTTGGTGCAGCACTCATAGACCGTAAAACGTCCGGGGGTGGGCTGTACAGGGCGAAGGGCCCGCGACACTTGTCTCCCCAACTGGGACATCTAATGCTCTTGCTGAATACTAGCTAGTATCTTTCTGTTCAGTTCCATACTGTTGTTGTCGTCATGTTTTGTTAGAATTAATACCTGTGTCAGACCTTTTCTAACTATGATACTTTTGCACGCCCCCTTCCCAATCTAATTCATCTGTCTTTTGTCTACAAAAGGCCATATAACACTAAATTAGTTTGTTGGTATGCATATTTGTCTATTCAGAATTGGTTGCCTATGAAGTGAAACACATTTGTAGCAGCAATTTTTTTAAAAAAAACAATTTAGGGAAGTTAGAATATACTGTATTGCCCATTTGCTACCAAAGCAGCCTTCCCTAACCAGCTGTTTTGGACTACAGCTCCTAGCAGCTCAGCCAGCATGGCCATTGGCCAGGGATCTTGGGAGTTGTAGTCCGAAACAGCTGGAGGGCACCAGGTTGGAGAAGTCTAGCCTAAAGGCTGAAAGAAAGGCTAATTATGTACATATCTACTCAGAACTAGATGTAAGCCCCACTGAAATCAGTGGGACTTATTCCCGGGTAAGGAAAAATAGGATTGCAGCCAAAAAGTTGTATGAATAGACCATAGAAATTATTCCAGGAACCATTCTGCATATGACAAATATTGAATATTCCACTCTGTTCCCTGTTTCTCATATTCTGAAGCAATATTTCCAATGTCATAATAAACAACAGTGAGGACAAGGGACACCCACTCTATTCCTATTCCTGTGATTTATTGATTTATTGTTGTAATGTGCCTTGGCACCTGCTGGTGAAGGGCAAATAAATTTAATAATGATAATAATAATTAATAGCAATCCACAATAGTTCTAAATCTAACATTCATCTTTGAAGTAATTCAGTGAGGGTATTGGGCCTCATTCCCTACATTTCTGACTTGACATTAGATTTCACAATACTTTTCTATAAATATTTAAAGCTATCATTACTTTATGTCGAAACAAAATAGGAAATTCTTTCCAGTAGCACCTTAGAGACCAACTGAGCTTGTTCTTGGTATGAGCTTTCGTGTGCATGCACACGAAAGCTCATACCAAGAACAAACTCAGTTGGTCTCTAAGGTGCTACTGGAAAGAATTTCCTATTTTGTTTTGACTATGGCAGACCAACACGGCTACCCACCTGTAACTATTACTTTATGTGTTCATTTTAATTTTATTTATTTATTTAGAACATGTCTGTTCCGCTTTCTAGCCAAAATGTATCCCAGGGCAATTTCCCAGTACAATAAAACCAACCAAAGCAGGATTCCCAGACTGTGGTCTGTGGACCACCAGAGGTCCACAAGCTTCATTTAGGTGGTCCGCAGTATGTCTGTAGATTAAAAGTTGAAGTTGGGAAATGGCACATCCATCGCTTTGAATAGTCATAAAGATTTTTTTTAAACTGTATTTTTATTGCTTCCTTTAATTCTTATTTTGTTGTATTACAGTATGAATTCTATTGAATGCAACAAAACACAATATAAAATAAAGAAGCAAAATAAAATAGAATGAAATTATACAGCATCTGGCATAGCACATTACAGTTGCTACAGTATGCTGAAGAAGTAGTCTGCTGAGATCCTTGGCAATTTTCAAGTGGTCCATGGGGGAAGTACTTTGGGAAACACTGGACTAAGGCCTATCACAATAAAAGGCAGCAGTTAAAAGCAGCAGTGAAAACAAGTTCTTACCCAGAACTTGTATCTTTTTTTTGTAGAGGTCATGAAACAGAGGGAAACATGCTAGTATTTTTTATGCAGGGCTATGTGCCATCAAAGCCAGGAGTGAACCTCTCCTCTCATGATTCCGATCCCTGCTGTGATCACTAGACAGCATTCCTTTCCTGTTAAGACTAATCACAAACATATTTAAATAGAACGTTAGTTTGTTCTTTCCAACCATATTATTCCAACTTCAGCAGCTGTTCTGGCAGCTATAGCGAAAACTGCAAAATCTTATCACACCAGTTCATACCTATCTTGCACCTTGTCATATCAATAGGAAGGCCAATTTATTATTTCTACACTAAATAATTATTTGAGCAAATACTTTTACTGAAGGTATCTTGTGCAAACAACCCAAATAATTCTGGCCTGCCTTTACCGTACCCCATACTGATCTATAAAAGACCGAAAAGGTTGAGTAGCCTATGAAACCTGAGTAAAATAAAAAATGTAAATATTTATTTTATTGTTGTTCCAGTAGTTGGGAAGATGCCTGGAAAAGATTAAGAAATGGGTCATGCTTTCCTTTCAAGAATGTTTTGTGAGGTCTTGCAGTGCAATCTGCATCAGATAAGCTAGATCCTGAGGGATTACTAAAATATTTTACACACATGAGAAAGCTGTTAGCATACCCTTGACAAAGCTCAGTATTAAACAATCAAAATGTTTAGCGACGCCAAAATCTTGGTACAACATTGACTTAAGTTATAATTATCCACAAGGTAGAACCCCTATAAAATGGTACACATTCTTTGCTTTTGAATTTTTTTAAATTTAACAGAAATCTACTTCAAAAGAATCTGGAATTAAATGAATAAACATTTGATTCATTCTCTATTGTCAATATGTTTTATTTCCCTATTTTTGTAGTATTCACCTTGATTTAGGTTGGGAGATATACACACATTGCTACTATGAATTTAAGACATGAATAAGACACCATGCATCCCAACATGGAGTTTGCACTATAAAACACATTTATGGTTCTGTGCTAAGCATAGTAAGTAAGAAGAGGTACACATATTAAAAATATGAGCAAGCAATTATTGTTTAGGGAAGTTTTTAATCTGTGATATTTTAATGTACAGTGGTGCCCCGCTAGACAAATGCCTCGCTAGACGAAAAACTCGCTAGACAAAAGGCATTCGCTAGCGGAAGGCTGCCCCGCAAGACAAAATTGTCAATGGGGCTGCCTCGCAAGACGAATTTTTTTTTCGTCGCGAAAACCGCTATTTTGTATTGGTGCTTCGCTAGATGAAAAAATCGCTAGACGAAGACACTCGCAGAACGAATTATTTTCGTCTAGCGAGGCACCACTGTATTTTAATATTTGTTGGAAGCTGCCCAGAGTGGCTGGGGGGACCCGGCCAGATGGGCGGGGTGCAAATAATAAAATTATTGTTGTTGTTGTTGTTGTTGTTGTTGTGTAAAAATGATAAAAGGTTAAAAAACCAAAGTATAATGGCTATTGTCTTATATTTTGATTATGAAACGCTACTGCTTGGCTGGGAATGGGGTTTGGACTGAGTGGAGGAACCCCTCAGCTTCTTTCTGCCAGTTCAGCTTCCTAAGAGACTCAGACCTTCTCCTTCAGTGCCCTTGTGGTATCTCTGCTGGCAGAGCACAGCAGAAGATCCCCCAAATGGAACCTCACGAGGACAGATGGGATGGAGCTGGCCTGGGATCTGCTGGATCCCAAGCTGCTCTCCCAGCCAGCTTTCATCAGGCCTGATCCAAGTCCAATGGCTATGGCAGTGATTGGCCAGGGTGCATCTGCATCAGTAGCTCTGGCACTTCATAGAGGCACACGACGCCTGGGCCTGCAATTTGTCATGCTCTGGAGGTGTGCACTTGTAGTGTACCTGAGATGTATTATAGGTCCTTTGAAATATATATTTTTATTTGTATTCATTTGACTACTAAGTTAGGGAGGAATCCTAAGTTCCAGGGAAAGCCAACTGAGGGACCACTGGATGCTAGGGATCTCCTTGTCTCAGAGCAAAGAGGCGGGTCCATGTGCAGAAAAGGAGATGAGCAGCTGGTGGGACTCTGAATGTGCCGGCGGCAGGTTAGATCCATCACTTCCCACTTAATTTCTTAGCTTCTTATTAAGAGCCTCCTCCTATGACACTCAAACTGATAAAGTGGCTAGATGACTAGCAAAGGAAGAGGAAAAGCATGTGAGTAGAGTGGCATATTTGGTTGTTCCTTTTGGGAGAAAATGTGGAAGATTTGTGAGAGAAGCAAAAAGAAAATAAAAGTTTGGTAACATGAATTGAGTTTCTTGGGATGGAGGGAATCTTCCACTGTTTGCCTTATATAGTATATCACTGCAGTGATAGCTATAGGATGAATTAGAATTGGGCCTCTCCTGTTTAGCACAAATAGGCAAATAAAGGGGGGGTCTACTGCCCCCTTTCGCTCTTGAGAACATTTCTTTATGTGAAAACTGGCCATCTTTGGAAGTGGCTGCTGTCTTTTCATACTGTGTACATATTCAAGAATTTCTGCTTAAGATCACCAAACACCACAAGGCCTTCTGTATAAAATCTTTTCATCATGAAATGCGCATTACAAAGTACCCTGCCTGAACAGAAGTCACATTTCATTAGCTGTGTCATTACGGCGAATGACAAGAATAATGTTACTTTGGTTTGAAAGCATCTGAAATGTAGGTTTAGATGTATATTTCCAGAATACAGTATATTGTTAAATTAACTGGGAAACTACCCCCCGCCCGTTTGAAATGGTCTTGAACTTTTGCAGACTTATGCCTTATACATTTTTTGGGGTTTTTTAAAGCAGTCATGTGTTTAGTAACGCAAGCCTCTGAAATAAAATTCCCACTCCTTCTCAAGCGGTCTGAACAAATTGCAATTTTAATTATCAACATTCGGGCTGCTAAATGTCATATATGGTGAATCCTTATTAAAGGATGCAAACTAAAAGTGTGATATAGATTTCCAAAGCATTCTCCAGCTGTTCATCTAGTGATGTATATGTATTCTCTTTGCAGCCCATCGGTGCTTTGAATCCAAAGAGAGCAGTCTTTTATGCAGAGCGCTATGAGACATGGGAAGATGACCAGACTCCACCTTATCATTATAACACTCATTATTCAACATCTACTTGTACCTTATGCTGGCTTGTTCGCATTGTAAGTATTTTTGTCGCCTCCTATTCATTCAGTATTTTCACCTGTAAAGCCAAATTCATTTTTTATTTTTATGAAATGTAGAATTACAGAATCCCTATCCATATTATGTTTGCTGCTGTAACCACTTAGATGGCTCCCTGCTTCTGGGTAACTGTGATAGAACTGAAATTGCAGTGGAGCAAGTAGATCAAGTCACCAAATCAACAAGGCTTTCCCTGATCCATAGGATTGGGCCTTGATTTATGTTTGTGAATTCCTGTTTTATTAGCTTTGATATCTTTTTTATTGGCTTTAGGGTGTATTTAGAGTGGGGCTGTGGTCTAAACCACTGAGCCTCTTGGGCTGGCCAATCAGAAAGTTGGCAGCTCGAATCTGCACAATGAGGTGAGCTCCTGTTGCTCTGGCCCAGCTTTTGCAACCTAGCAGTTCAAAAGCATGGCAGTGCAAGTAGATAAATAGGTGGGAAGGTAAATGGCATTTACGTGTGCTCTGGTTTCCGTTATGGTATTCCGTTCTGCCAGAAGCAGTTTAGTCATGCTGGCCACATGACCCGGAAAGCTGTCTGTGGACAAACACCAGCTCCCTTGGCCTGAAAGCGAGATGAGTGCCGCACCCCATAGTCACCTTCGACTGGACAACCATCCAGGGTCCTTTACCTTTACCTTTTTGTTTTAATGGATAATGTGTTTATATTGTACACAGCTTAGAGATTTTTTAAAATATTAAGTGGCTTAGAAATGCAAATAAATAAACAAGCCATTCTAAAGAACAGCCAGATGAATCCCAGTGCTCTACTGTATGGTGGGTGTATCCATTGTGAACAGACAAGGAAGAGGGGAAAGCAAGAAAAATACATCAGTCACACACTACTTCATCAGACTATGCACGATTACCACATTTGAGTTGGACAGACCAAACAGTTAACATGAAGCATATTGCAACTGTGATTTTCTGTCATTGTGTCACCCACACAAATGATTTTCTGTCATTGTATCTGCTCATTCTCTTGGCATCAATGGTAGCAGGCCCTACCAGTTCCTAGGCTGCCTTTCTTGGTGGGTGGGCCATTGGCCTGATACAACAGGCTTTTCTTATGTTCTCATGTTCCAGGCAAGATGGTTAGACCCCTAGACTTAAGCCAGGGTTTTATCAATTCTAGATCTAGGTCTAATAGGAAGTAATTGGCAGTTTCAAACTCACCAGCTCCCCTATTGCAAGCACATTTTGCTGTACATTGGAATTTGCCTCTCCCTTTGTACCCCCATGCACCCCTTAAATATATTCAGGGGTTTCCCCAAGTACTCCAAAGCAAATTTGGGGGACAAACTGGGGATTCGGAGGAAAGAAGAGGAAAGAGAAGTTCTGTTGCTGAGCAAAAAGTGCTTGTGGTAACATAACTGTTGAGTGCAGCCATTGTCTTTTGGGATGTTCATGCCATCCTGAGTTGTCCAACTTCCTAAAAATATAGGCATTTAAACCATAATGTCCACTATATTTGATGGGGGGAAACCACTATTGGCACAATTTATTCATGCGCATACCACCTTGAAAATGCAATAAAATGTAGCCCAATTACAATTACGAAGTCTGATTCTGACTTTGAAGCACCCCATTTTGTAATCAAGCAGGGTGGAACAGAGAGCTAGAGCTGGGTGTCATCTGCATATTGGTGACACACACCTGATGACAGCTCCCAGAAGCTTTATGTGGATGTTAAATGGCTTGGAGGACAAGGTTCTTGACATACCACTCATGCTCTATTTGGGGGAGACAAATCAGAAGGCTGGGTTCACATGTAATGTTATGCCAAGCCAAGTCTTAGCTCCTGCAAGCGCAACAACAGGACTGGGGGAAGAGCAAGGCAGGCGTGATTTTCTCTTACAGCCATGGTTTTCTTTTAATCTCTTTCACACTTAGCCATCTTTACCTGAACGTAATTATAATTAAATGAGAAAAATTAAGAGGAAATATAGTGTGTGTTGATATGAAATCATTTTTGAAGGTAAGATATAATGCCGAGGTTATATGATAAATGCAGAAGAGCCTATGCGTTGAGGCTAAGGATTAAAAATCCAGAAGATAGACACCATATGTTGGTCTAATGGGGCACCCTGTAGTGTTCAACTATGGAAGGTTTAATCCTTGACTATGAATTTTCTTGCTTTTGTGTTTGTCTCAGACTCTTAAATAATGTTGTCAGGGAATTTAGGATTATACTGTAACATAATTTACTATAATTACCTTTTTCCTACTGCTTTTTTCTAATCCCCAGTTGCTTCTGATTTTAGAATCTCAGCTTCCCCCAATAAGCAGCTTCAAAACAGTCTTCAAATCAAAGTCAAGGTGCACAGAGTTTTATTGGGTTTTTAAAAGTACAACATAAATTTCAAGAATTCAGATTAATGGGGATTTTTTTTAACACTAATGGGATATAAATATTACTCTCATTGAAAATATTAATTGTTCTTTTAAAGCTTGCCATTTGTGGCATATACAAAATATTTTCTTATTTATTTAAAGGAGATATAATTAAAAACACGAAGCATCACTAAGTTTCATATTTGGTAGTGCAGACTTAGCTATTGCTTTGTTTGGCCACTTGTCAGGCAATGACAGTCTTTCTCATATTGGAGTAGGTGATTCCTCTTCATCACCACATCACCTCCATAATCTAACCTTCATTAAGGGATGTAGGATTATGCATCTGATATATTCCACTGTGAGGTTTAAACAGGAACTAGCCTTCATCACTAGCCAAAGCCAGCAGTGTTCAACACGAATCCTACTCAGAATATACCCATTGAAGTTAATGCCTGGCTAGAACCATGAACAAGAACTCTCCATACTACAGCAGGTCCCAGTAGCTATTGTTTATTAAAGTATTTCTACCCCGCCTTTCCATGTGCATGGTTTTACATGAATAGGTCCAACATTAAAACAGATGAGGTATCAATAATATTTGGGATGATTTCTTATTCTTGAGTCACCCCTGTTGGCATATGAATCAAGATTAGTGAACCCTGCTGAACATGCTGTGATCTCTAGAGTTCAAGAGCTAGAGTTCTCCGAGAGCTAGGAAGCTCTTTATTCAAGAACAATTATTCCAGTATAGCAATAGACACAGTAAATTGGATTGCTTTTTGCAAACTCAGGAAACAATCAGTAAAGGCTGTTGTTCCCACTATCAGCTTCTTTAATCACCTACTTGGTTAAACAAACTTTTGGAGCAGATGCAGGGGAGAAAGAAGGTAGTGTGAGTTTTCTCCTTCCAATCAAAATATATTCCAACCAGCTAAGATTAAATATGTGATGGGGTGTTAAGTAGATGGGAGATGTGGACACATCTCCCATATTCCCATCCAGTGCCCTCTTTCTGCCCAATCCATGCTACTCATGCTCAGAGCAGATGTTGCTTCCAACATAGGGCCCAGGGGAACTTGGAGGAAATAACCTGCCCTTCACTTCACATTGCTGGACTGAACAGCACCTTCTAAAAGTGTTTAAAGGAGGCAGTGGTTCATCCCCTCTTTAGGAAGATCTCCCTAGCCAGGACCTAGGGTGAGAGGCAAGGAAATGATGGTCTTCCGGGGTGAGAGCTGGGAGGAGCTACTGTCCTCTGTGGGTGGTAAGAGATAAGAATTACACTGAAGAGAAGACTCTTGTTTTCTGATTATACAATTTGTAATTTTTTGTATCTGCTATTTTATCACATTACGGAAAAAGGATAATAATGTTATCATCCAAAAAGATCTCCATGGCTCAGAATAACAATTAGTGCCTAGTGACATCTCCCAAAATGTGGAACTCCCTCCCGATAGAAGTGCATCAAAACCCTCATTATAATTTCCATCATTTGCTGACGATGCACATCATAATCATGTCCTTTGACAGTTAAGATTGTGTGAATTTTGTGGGCCCACCTCTATTGTTTGATGTACATCCTTTGGTTTCTTTAAAATTGTTTTATTGGATTTAAGTGTTATATGATTAAATGGTTGTACTAACCGAGGGACCTTATGATGAAGGCCGAATAAGAAATCTTTTATATAAATATATCAATGAGAAAAAGAGAAAATAAAATAAAAAATAAATATTTGTGACTTGTGCAAGCTATAGGGAACATGGGGCCTGGTGCTTGCCCCCACTATGCCCAGTGCTGGTGCTAGGCCCACATCCCATGTTGCAGTGACCTAAGAGGGCCCGATCAGGCCCCTGCATCTACAGCACAACCACTTCATGTCCTTTGTCGCTACAAAATAGGAAAGTGAGGATTTTTCTCCTCTGAATTATGTAAGTTTTACAAGGCATTGCTTATATGCTAAATAAGTCTATGAGCAAATGGTTCTCCTTAAAATATTCAGTTTCTGTATATTTCTGAAACACTCTCATAACCTTAGTCATTAACTGCACTTGGCCGACAGGTTATTTACAACCCATAGTTGAAAATGCCTGACAATAAATTCTTATATTTAAACAAATTAGTGTGGGTAGTGTGTGCCTAAATTACTTCCGCTTGGAATGAAATCCTCTGCCTAGACTCACACTGCTCAGACACAGTCATGTTCTCCATGTTACTTCCTGCTTAGCATTGTATTTCATGTTCGTTATAAATCCAGCCTTCCAGACTATACATTTTTTTTGACTGGAGCTGCCTAATGTTTAGGGGATACTTTTCATTAGTTAATGACCATAGCTGTTATTAGCAGAACTTAATAGTTGCCATGGTAATTAATGCAGTGATGTTAAAATTGTAATTATTCAACTCTTCTCAATGAGGAATTTTTCATATAAGAAATGCTTTGGAGTATATCACTGTGAATTAATTCACATAACTATATAAAAGAAATGCTATTAGGGCTCTGCTACTTCATTCTAAAACATTTCATTCTGAGATTAAGGATAATCCTATGTATGTTTATTAATTCCCAGTGTGTTCAATGGTGTTCATTCCTTAGTAGGCGTGTTTAGGATTGCAACCTTGGATTTATGGTGAATTCTGTGGCTTATGCAAGCAGTGAAAACATAGTCTGCAGCAGTGGTGGGGACTACAACCCCCAGCATTCCTGATTATTGACCATGCTGGCAAGGTCTGATGGGAGTTTGGGTTCAACATCAGCAGAACCATAGGCTCCATATCCCTGGTCTACTGGGACCATCAGAATTGATAGAATATGAGTAAAACGGATTATATTGTAGACATGGATACATGCCATCATTGAAGTCAGTAGTGCACAGTGGAGTGGGGTGGCAGAACTCACCTGATCTCCTGACAGCTGCTGCTTACAGAGAAGAAGGAAGGTTGATGTGGTGCTAACACGCTGCTGGAGCCAATCCTGTGCTCCTGCCAGTGTGTTTGCACCATATTGAGCCCCCCCCCCTTGCCCTCCTTCCAGGTAAGCAACAGTGACTTGGTTGCCAGGAAGTCAGGTGAGCATCACAATGTTGTCATTCCCTAATTTGAAGTCTGAAACTAACATATCAACAGTTCTTCTCCTTACTGGGAACAAATTCCATTCAGCATTATTGCTGCATTTCAGATCAGAATTGAGATATCTACTTCCTTTAGAGTGTAGGCAAAAACATTGCTGCTTTAATTTCTGATGGCCAAATGGTTGTATGTGGCTTAAATATAAGTTCTACTCTTTATCATCTCATTCTACACATTGAGCTAAGGGCATCATAATCTAGTCACGCTTTGCATCTTCCCCACCCATTTTTGTGTGTGCGTTACTCATTGTGTAGGAGTTTTTTGCCAGCTAACTCCTCTTTCCATATGAAGCCCTTCTAGGCAAAAGCCAACACTTGTGAGAGCTAGCTAGAAAAAATCTTTTTTTTATTTTATTTTAAATGGTGGATGGCAGCCTGGTACCAAATACGAAATGGTATGGGGATTTAGCTTTAATTTCTTATTGAACATCTAAACAAAAAGGTTTTAATGATACGGTTCTATGCTGATTTTTTTAATGCATTTAATTACATATTTTGTTTGAACATATTTAGTTTGAGTTACAGGTGGGTAGCCGTGTTGGTCTGCCATAGTCAAAACAAAATCGAAAATTCTTTCTAGTAGCACCTTAGAGACCAACTGAGTTTGTTCCTGGTATGAGCTTTCGTGTGCATGCACACTTCTTCAGATACACTGAAACAGAAGTCACCAGATCCTTAAATATAGTGGGGGAGTGGGGAGGGGTATTACTCAGAAGGGTGGTGGGAATGGGTGATGGGTGCAGGGAAAGGCAAGGGGTGAGATGGCTAAAGATGGCTTTGTTATGTATAATGAGATAAGAATCCAATGTCTTTGTTCAAACCAGGTTTCTCCATGGTTTTAAGTTTGGTGATTAGTTGCAATTCAGCCACTTCTCTTTCCAGTCTATTTCTCACCCCTTGCCTTTCCCTGCAAGACTAATTGCAGCCGTTTAGAGTCGTCAACTGGTTTTCCACACTTATCAGCCTATCACCCATTCCCACCACCCTTCTGAGTAATACCCCTCCCCACTCCCCCACTATATTTAAGGATCTGGTGACTTCTGTTTCAGTGTATCTGAAGAAGTGTGCATGCACACGAAAGCTCATACCAGGAACAAACTCAGTTGGTCTCTAAGGTGCTACTAGAAAGAATTTTCGATTATATTTAGTTTGAGTAGCATCGTGACAAAATTAAGCACTTCCCATTTTCCCTTCATTAGGGAGTTGAGTGGATGCTTAGATCTCTCATCCTGAAAACAATGAAACTTTAACATGTTTCATTTTTATGAATCATTTCTTTGTTGAAGGCTTGGTATAATTTACTCTTCATCATATTTATTTGTATAAATATATAATATCACACATAAAATAAAATATACGGGAAGTTCTCCAAAGAGCAGTGGAATTTAGTCAATGAAATAGATAGAGATATTACTGGAGTATTTTGGAAGACTGGTGTGTGTGAAATAGACCGTAATACTCCAGTCTCTTGATGACAGTATTCTAATATAGAGCCAGCATATCATTTGTTGTAATCCTTCCATTCTAGGATTCAGATACTTTTGGGTTATTAGTAGCAATAGTTGCATCAAGAGATTAAGCATAAGCAATGTATTAGTGTAAAGTGCTGATTAATTCTTTATTAATTCTTCCCTTAATTAATTTTAAATATTAAGCCTAGAAGGCACTGAAATTATGAAGTTGTTTTGGATTCCTTTGCTTATTACATTTGTATTATTATTTTATTTTTTTATTTTAATTTTGTGGCAGGAACCCTTTACAACATTCTTCCTCAATGCAAATGATGGAAAATTTGATCACCCAGATCGAACCTTTTCTTCAGTGGCAAGATCTTGGAGAACTAGCCAAAGAGACACTTCAGATGTGAAGGTAGGATTATTGTTTTGCTACATATGCATGCAAAATAATTGAGTAACTGTTATTGTTGTCACATGCTACAAATAAACCATCGACTCGTGCACTCCTGAAGTTCTCTTTCACATAAGAGCAAAAAGAACGGCTGCTTTAGACTTCACTGCTCTAAAATGCCATTTTTATATACAATGAGAAATAAAGACTCTTCCAATATTTGAGTGCTCAAAAGATCTTTTGTTCTTGCAAAAAAACCCACAACCATTCTAATTTAAATCAAATAATCACAAGATAGAGAATAGCCCAATAAATTTTCTTTCCTGCTGTTAACTCAATATTTGGCCCATTCCATAAACAGAGCAAGATTGGATTTGACCTTAAAGTGTCATATTGTTATAGCTTGCTGAGCTCTGGCTTTGCATTGCCTGGGGCAATTAATAAAGCATTAATGACAAGACACATTTAAAATGTATGCTTTTCTGTAAGCCTTAGCTTTTACTTGACTATGCCTGGGGATATTATGCAACAGTACACATTAGATTAAACCAATATATACACAATACGTATAAATAGCCAGCGAGCAGGGTAATTTCACAATTGTGATTATACCTCCATTGTTCTATAGAACGGTTTTTTATGTTTGAATAGGGCTATCATACTGAATCCTACATTCTTGCTTTATTTTAAGAAGTGTCCTCTCCTGATTACCAGTTAATATGATAGATTCCAAACTACATGAAAAGTGCTAGTAGCCCATTGTTTGATTTTAAATCTTTTCTGATTGTGTCTTGCTATTAAATATTTACAAAAGGAATCAAATTTATATTATCATAAGGCACTCACTCTTATTTGAAACAAGAATAGAAACTTGGTTACTATTTCTTTTTTTTAAAAGCACATTGCTGGAGTCTTTTTAAAGGCACTTACGATATCAAAATCCATTTATACTGATGTTACTAAGAGTTACATTATTTATGTATTGAATTTCTGCTTTGACTTAGGAGAGAGAAATAATTGGTTGAACAAAAAACCCCTGGTAAACTCATAAACTCTTACCAGGTTCTTGCCATGATTTTGATTCCATTGGAAATCAATGTCATTTGGCATGTCATCAGCATTGTAAAGAAAACAATGCTTTTTGTTTAGGATCAGATGACACATTAAATAATTCACTTGTGCATATTTCTTTGGACTAAAAGCCCTAACTTTTGTTTGCTTTCAAAATGTGCAGTTTTGCTGAGACTGAAATGCATTGTTTTTTGATCAGAACCTTTTGTTTCGCTATCTATTATTTTAGTTTACATGTCTCTGAATCTATAAACATTCATAGTATCTGCCAGATCACTTTACCAGGGCATTTTGATGCACTTACATTGTGCTATTTGGTTTTGAAATGTATAAATATACGTTTGAAGTACTCAACGGCAACTTTGTGATCTATGTATTATAGATCTTTAGTATATTGGGATACTGACACAGTATGTGATTGGCATACTGGACAAGATTGCAAAAAATATCAAATAAATAAGATAATTAAAGACTAGGTTATTATTATTTTTGTTCTTTCATATGAGGCTTTCTTAATTTCCAAAATTGTTGTCAACTTTCATCTTAGCTACATTCCAAGGACACAAAAGCCTGTTGAATATCTACCCTGAGAGTCATCCAGACTCTAAGGCCAGACTGGATGCTTTTCAGCATCTGCCTGTAGATATATGATGATGATGGTTGTTGTGGCTGTTGCAAGCACCAGACATCTTGTTCCATTGGTACAGAATGTAAAGTGACAATAGATGCCAAATGTTGTAGTTTTGCCTAGTGTTTGGAAGGCATGTTGACCCTGTGGTTAGGCACTATCTTCAGGTAGGAAAAGATCCTATTCCTCCATCCCACCCCCTTTTATTCATGAGAGGTGAATTTCCATGTTTAAAATTAAACAATGAAAGCTTACTATCCCAATCTAGATATAAAAAAAACAAGTAATGGTTTGCTGTCATGAGAAGTACACCTAAACCTCAGTCTTATACGTTCTCTCCTCCCTTCCAAACTAGGGGGAGAAAATAAGAAGCTTTTCATTATGCTTTACAACAAATTTCAGTTGCAGTTTTGTCAAAAGTCATGGTTAGTTCTCAAAACAGAAAGCTCACTTGAGAACTATAATGCACTGAAAGTACTGTTCTGCCACATGTGAACAAAATGGCAAACTACTGTTAGTTGCAAACCACTTCTAATCTACTCCCTTTGTGTGGGAGGGGAGAAAGGATCCTGAGGCTCACACATGGTTGTTCTTATAAAAACAAACCATTACATCTGAACTGGGTCAGTGTGTTTGCACTGCTTAATTTTCAAATACAGGTATTAAAAGATGCCATATCTGACAAATTTATGTAAAAGCACAGAAAGGAAAATGCTGCCAAAAAGGGTTTATTTTTGCCTTTCTTGAAACATTGACCTTTCTCTGTAGTAACCAGTACAAAGCAAAAAATAATAATACTAGTGGAATGATCCTTTAGCAAACACTCCACTTGAAAATGACCCTAACTTGACCATTTCATTTTGTCACATTTGCTAGCACCTCCTCCCCCCACCCCACCTCCTTTCAATTTGTATAATTTTGGCATCCAAAGAATAGAGTGCTCAAGAACTAATCTTCTCTAATGCTTCTCAAACATGTTACATTGCACTTGGACAAGAGTATGTCGATGTCAGAAAAGGTAGCTATGACAAAATGTCATTAAGGTGACAGATTGTAAATTAATATAGTTAATGGAGGTTCTTATAACTGAATGACCACCCATCCTCCCCCAATATAAGGTGATTGTTGAATTAATGGATACCCAGGGATCAGCTTTTGTGGGGAAAAGAAGGAAACTGGCAGAGGTGGGGGTGGTGAGGGAAACAGCTTTAAAACCCTGCAGTGAATTACATTAGAAAACTGAAAACGTCTGTATTGGATTTTATTTCAGAGGGAGGCCATAAAATGGTGTACTCCTGGCAAAACATATTAAACTGAAATGTCATCTTTGAGGCTTATAGTATCCTATTATGTTAGTGTTAATAGTGGCCTTCTATAACACCAAGTTTTAAAGTTTAATTTTTCAGCAGCTTGAATTTATCCAGAGCTTGTAAATTAGAAAATGTAGTTTGGCATTTTTTACCTCATACAAAGACATAACACATGTAATACTATTAACAATACCTTTGGGTTTTAGCATAGCTATTAAAATAAACTAGAGATCATATTTAAAGACATAAAATGTCTGGTATAATATTCATTTTTGTCCTTTTAAAAGTTCCTGGTAGCTTTATTGCATTGTTCTTTATTTCAGAAGAAATAAAGAAGGCTAAGCTACTAAGACTGCAGAAAAAGTAGCTGCTTATTAAGAAACAGAAATCTTAGTTATTTGAGCGGATATGAGAATTCAAGGGGGACGGGAAAGGTTCCATCTTGTGAAAAGTCACATAGAATTATTGGGTTGTTGTCCAGGAAATTTTAGTGTTCTGTAAACATTTCAGCTTCTGGAGTATGTACTTTAACAATAAATAGGACATATCACATGGACATTGAAATTATAGTTTGGCAAGATCCATTGAAGTTTAGGTACTTTAAAGTCACAGCTGTTTTTCTAGAAGACTTGAGCTAAAATATCTCACGTGCTTACATCTCTCACATTCAAATAAACCCAAGTTTAATAGTGTACACGCTGCATAGTCCCTAGTCTTACATATTTTAGGAACTTTGTAAGGTTGTAGAATGTGATATCTTTATTGAAAAGTTTTATAAGTGGCTAATTCTTTTCCTACTTATTTTTATACACCCTTGTATATTATTATTGTACATTAGGGATGGAAAATCTGTGCTATCCAGATGTTGATGGACAACAGATCCCATTATTTCTGGCCATTAGCCATTGGCGGTTCCCATGGGAGCTAGAGCCCAACAAGCTCTGGAGTACCACAGGTTCCTCATTCCATCACACTTTGAAGTCTGGGAGTCCACAGGCAATCATGTGGAAATCAGTACACAATAAAAGGAAAGTTAGAACAAGCAGCATCCTGGGTCAGGGTAGGCTGTATCATATTCTGATATGCCTCTGCACACATCGATATTTCTGATTATATTAGTTTATTTTAATGAAGGTTATCTAAGCAATGGCCTCTGTACAAGAATGGAACTGAGATGGTTGCTGCATCTATTATTAAGTAATTAAAAGATTTGTATTAAAAATTAACATAAAGATATAATAGCATTGAAAATTAAGCATAAGGACAAGGTTACCAAAGTTCTTGAATAAATTCTGTTGACAGAAACAGTGCATTTGTTTTTTCCACTACAGGAGTTAATTCCAGAGTTCTACTACCTACCAGAAATGTTTGTCAACAGTAACGGATATAACCTTGGAGTGAGAGAAGATGAAGTTGTTGTGAATGATGTTGAGCTTCCCCCTTGGGCAAAGAAGCCCGAAGACTTTGTGCGCATCAATAGAATGGTAAGAAGGCTTTTAGTTAAGCTTGAGTAACAAGTTCCATAATTTAACAAGCTGGCACATCACTAGCTTTTCACCTCTGCAGGGCAGAAGCTGAAAATGGGAGGAAGAAAAAGCAAATGGAAGAAGTGGTTGATTGTATCCACCCCATATTTGACAGGATATACATTTTATGCAGTAGATTTTATATACTTTCCCTTCAACAGGAATTCATAATGAAACCGTGATCACTGCCTTGGATGCCACTCTGAACTTTCTAAATAAAGACAAGGAGATTAGTGTAATAAATAAAATAAAATCTGTTCTTTGATCTCTAGCGGAAGGCTTTTAAGAACCACCAAAATGCTAAATTTTCTGAAAAGCCAAAGGTATATAGGAGCACTGAAAGAGAGAAGTTAGTGCCTTGCAAAACTGGCTCCTTTGAAAGGAATTAACTAATTACACTGGGATCAAGCATACTTTCTCAGCTACTATCTTACACCATCTGAAACGATACACCATTAGCATGTTTGTTGAATTTTATAGTCAGGTTAATGACTATATTTTTAAATCAAATATCTAAACGCTGAGTAGAAAGTACAATACAGTAGACACTGCAGCATTATAAAAGTAACTAATGCATTTAAAATCAGCTCAGTATCACCCTGCTTAGATTGAAAACTTGTCTGATTAGTAGCATTTTATTTATATATTCGTTATTTTAAAAAAATCTTAATTTGAATTTGTGGGCATTAGTGTTTTAATAAGAATATTTAGAGACACTCATTAAGGTGCATTTCCACAACCCAGAGCTGCCCCCGCTCTACATAAATCAACACATGAGAGGCTCTTCACAATTTATCCATCAGTCTAGTTTGCACAAAGGTGAATGTACATGTGCAGTGAGTGTAGGAGCTGTTTGTGTAGTGTGTATGCTCATGCACACATGGCTGTGCCTTGGATATGACCACCACTGGCAGGTGATCCTTGGGGGCTAGGCATCTGAGCATTAATACAGCCATTGGGCTTAAAAACGCCAGCCACCCTCTGTTCTGCACTGGGTTGCACTGCAAGACATACCTAATATTCCCTTAGATACTGTTCGTTTTGTTAATACCTATCTTCCCCCCTCCCAGTATAAAATAATTTGCATTATTGAGGCAAGCCTAGTTTCACAGTGCAATGATTGGCATCTATGAATTGTTTCCCATTAAACATCCCAAAGCATTTTAACAATAAAACGAAAGAAAGAAAAGCAATTTCAATTCCAGTACAGGTACAGACTGGGATAAAAAAAAATCACATGTAAAAACATCTTGTTCTTTTCTTTCCCTTGGATGTCCTGGGTTTTCATACTAGAGAAGTTCATATTTCAACTGGCTTAAAATGCTCTAAATGCAAAAAAAAAAAAAAGCATTCACATCCCCCTGCTAACAACAACGGTTGTTGCAAATAATAATAGCAACTGTTGTTGTCAGATACAATCTATCCATGGTGCTTTGTTTGCTTGACCTAACAATAATGCAGTAAAAGTCACATTACATCCATTTTAAAGAGAGGGAAGGTACAAATGGAATGAATTTAACTGTAGAGTTACTTATTAAAAAATTCATTACTTTTCTATTATGTGCTGAAATATTGATATCAGGCATAGGGAAAATAGGTATAATTTAAGTACCATTACTAAATACAGAACATTTTTAAAAAGGTATAGTGCACACAATCCAATGTTTCCCATGCTATTTGAAATATTCATTTGGGACCTTTGTGATTTTGCAGACAATTGCATGTAAAATATAGCACATGTTGATGATTATTGACTCAGTACCCCCGTTCATAAATGAATCAGTCTGTAAATCTTTATCTTCAACCTGTTTATACATAAATAGAAGTTTTATATAATAGAAACACTGTAGTCACTAGATGATAAATTACACCATCTAATTCAGGCTTAAACAGGTATCTGGCATTTTGCTAGCAAGGAAGTGGGAGGATATTTTGTGTTTTATAAATATATGCTCTGAGAGAGAAATAGCCTTACATTGAAAGAAATTCCTGTGAAAATTGGTCTCATTAGAAAGACTGGGGAAGTGATTAAGTCTGGTAACTTTTAGGAGATGTTTCAGTAGATTTTAAGAGCATTCAATTTATACATCAGTGATTGTTGGCCCAGTTTAATTTATCCATAGCAAGCTAGACTGATTACTACTGACATACCCATGAAACATTAATAAAGCATTGTGTTCAATGCTAACATGATTATGGTCTGACCTCAGTGATGTCACAGAGGACAGAAGCCGTAAGTGTCCCTGCTAACATTACCCTAATGCTGGGTTCATCAATCATAATCTACCAGTTTACAAAAACAGGAAAAAAAGCTTTCCACAGATGTGACTTCGTAGTCTTGCTGAGCTTTTTGATCCCAGCAGACTTGTGGTGGTCCTGAGAGCCAAAAATAGAACACATTTAGCCAACAAGCCAAGCATGTTAAATTGAGGCAGAAAACTGTAGCATGAAAAACTAGAGCACAGCCTGTATAATAAGCATTCTGTAATTTGAAGAGGCGATCTGCCACAATCCAAGATTAACTATAATAATATTTTGATTATTGAGCAGAAAACATTGTAGCGCACTACAAATTATAACGCTGAGTGAAATATATAACACAAATTATACTTTTAGATTAAAAAAAAACCCCTGTTTACTTGGTTTCTGTGTTGCTTGGGGGAACAGGGATTCAGCTTTCACACATTTGCAGATATATTACACCAGCACAAAAGCTGGTGTCCACATTTCAGCAAATTACCTCCCCCCAATTTGCCCCAAACAGCTATTTGTTTATTTATGTATTATATTCTTATCCCACCTTTCCTCAGGGCAGCATTCAGCACCCACTACTTTGTCTTCACAAAGCAGTAGGTCAGACTGAGAGATGGCAAGCCAGTAAGCTTTGTGGCTGAGTGGAATTTTGAACCCTGTCTCTGTGATCTTAGTATGACACTGTAACCATTATACCACACTGGCTCCCCATAGACAATGATATCCATGGGTGTACTTGGAGGAGGCAGTGGGAACCATGTCCCTTCCTTAATCATGTGTTAATTTAATTTTGGCTGCACAGCTGGGTCTATGCAAGTTAGGCGGTCCCTTTCCCAGTATTTTTCTGTTAGCAATAGTATACCTGTATTGCATCGTTTAACTAAAATTGCAACAAATTGAAAGGATTGCACAGCATAAAATCCTCATCCAAAATCATCCAGAATAAATGTAATTAGATGGCATTGTATTATTAGGTAAATGCCGTGGGGTACCTAAATACAAAAGCATATTGCAGATGAACAATTCAACAAGGTGGTTAAAAGAGTAGTTCTCCAACTTCAGAGTTCTATGTCTTGAGTTATCCCTGCTATAGAACAGTACGGTAAATATCCACAGTGCAGCTAATGAGGCTCTTTCACAATAAGTAGGCATAAAAATATTACGAGGCAAATTTGTGGATATGACCAGGATCCCAAGTGTAACACTAACACATTCTTGCAATATGGATATAATACCCAAACCTTAGTTGATACATCATTCACAAATGTCTCCTTGACCAAGTGTTCATCAGTAGAGGCATCATAGTTGACTATAGCATCTTACTTGACCTTATGATGTGACTGCAACATCACAGTCATCTCCAACAAAAGTCCATTTCATTTTATTCTATCTTTTCTCTTCTTTTCTTTTCTTTTCTTTTCTTGGCAGCCTATGGGTGCCTCCACTGCTCACTCAAATCCAGGATGTTAAGCTCATTTTCTGCTTAGTTGATAAATTGCCACAAGGCTTATATCATTCCACCTTGGGAAAGGCAAAGTGTTGGCTCACTGTACCCCACAGCAAGGACATGAGAGGGAGCAATCTGTGTTTCTCTGGCTGCAGTATGGCTAGCCATCCCTAGTATAGGACTGCAGCCTTTCAGAAGTCTATACATGTTCATTTAATGTGTATCCCACTATGCCTTGGACTTCACTCATGTACACCAGGAATGGGGAACCCCTCCAGTTGTTGCTACAAATCCCATCAGCCCCAGTCAAGCATGGCCAATAGTCAGGGATGATGGGAATTGTAGTTAAGCAACATCTGGAGGGCTTAATGTTTCCCATACACTTGCCTGGCAGTAAATTTAGTTGAACTCAGTGAAACTTACTTTTGAGTAGACATGTAGGATAGCACTGTTAATGTTTTTAGAAAGAGCTGGTTGTAAGTTTTTGGCCTGTGGGAGCTACTTTAAGAATACAATTCTTTTAACTGGTTTTCTCTTTAGTTGGTACTATTATTTTCAAAAGGTATTGAAAGATAAAATCACCCAGCTTTGAATTTAAATATAACACTGGAAGTTATTTTTCCACTGATAAGCTGGACCTAAGGCAATTTTATTGAAGTGTTCTAAATAATTTCCATTTGAAGCCTCAGTAAGTTCATGTTCTATGTATAGAATAGTTAATAAAATGTTTCAAATATTGGAAAAAATGGCTGAGGCAGGAATAAAACATAAGAATTCAAAATCTTGCTGTCCACTGTGCACCTAAGTTCTCTATTGTGATATTCATAACTGGATAATATTGGTACTGTTTAAAATTCTATATAAAAGTTTAAAGATTGACCGTAGAATAAAGCAGTGCTTGGTTTACATACACAATCCCTGTCTTTAAGAGCAGAAAGACTGCATGTTGCTAGTTTAGAACAAGACAAATGGAAAATTTTAATCTGCTACTGGAACAAAAGAGCCACAATCTTACAGCTTGATCTACAACCTAGTTAATCTGACATAGGTTTTAAGCTGATTTAGACCCATTGATTCAGCTGGCTGGTTTTGACAAATATTCTAATGTGTTAATGCAAATTAAATGGACGACTAGGACATGGTATTTGCTTCTTTTGTGGGATTTTATGGAAAAGTAAGAAACCACATCTCTCAATGATATGATAAACATAAAATTGCTGCCTTTTCAATTTTATAAATAGACAGGTTAGAAATCCATTAAATAGACATGGGAAATAGTTTGTTTTGGTATATACAGAGGTATTTAATAAATGCATAAAATAAACTTCCTGTAGAAACCCTGTAACAGTACCAACAGAATGTATCATACCAATAATATGCTTTGTGTGTATGTTTTATTATGCTGCTTCTATAGTTTGTTTTTACTCTTTGCTGCCTTAAAACACTCACAGAAAGGTGGTATATAAATCTTAAAATAAAACAAAAGTGTGTTCCAACATTACTCTTTTTTTACTTACTTACTTACTTACTTACTTACTTATTTACTTATTTCTTTGTTGCCATGCCTTCTCACCAAGATCTCAACAGAAGCAATACAAAAGATACCACAAACACAATAACAGTAATCCATAAACACAAATAAACATGCAAATAGCCTAAATGTAATTAAATAACTTCAAAAGCTCAAGAGAACATGACGGTCTTTCCCTGTAGCATAAATAATAACAGCAACAGCACCAGTAGAACATTTCTTGGGAGAAAGTTCCATGATTTAGGGGCCACCATGAAGAAGACCACCGTAATATTCCATTTCCTTTTTTTGAATACAAGGATGAATTGCCAAATGAATATAAAAGCAGAGAAACAAAAGTTATTTCATCCTCTCAATTTTATTACCAGGCTTTGGAAAGTGAATTTGTATCCTGTCAGCTTCACCAGTGGATTGATCTTATATTTGGCTACAAGCAACGAGGACCAGAAGCAGTACGAGCACTTAATGTTTTCCACTACCTGACATATGAAGGTTCTGTAAACCTTGACAGTATCACTGATCCTGTGCTCAGGGAGGTAGGTATTTCTGGCTCCCTGTTTATGTGCAACTAGGTTTCATTGTATATTGCATTCTTCATTTGGAGCATAGGATATTTGTTATTCTTCAGAAGAAAAGGCAACTATATCAAATTCCATAATCACTAATCAGAAATAAATGGAATAGATTAATGGTCAAGGTAACAAGAATGATGCAAATAATTTTGTATGTTCCTTGGCCTGTATCTATCTTACAAAATCCCTTGTTTCATAGCATACATTTCCAAAATGTTTATGATATGGAACAGACTTGCATTGTATGTGCCTTAAGGTCTTTGAATATGCCTAAACTTACTTCTAGTAACTAAGCTGGGGGATGGTGAGTTAAGGGAGAGTTGACTTTGAGATAAACAGGAGAAACTGGAAATCTGTCTCCATCTTGAATTGGGTATGTGTGTGGATAGCTTAGAAACTTGAGTCCGCTTTGAGGCAGTCTTTTAAAAAAATCTCCCCAAAATCATTTCAAAGCCAGCTCTGAGTGAACTCTGCAGGCAGTCTAAGTACTTATTTGGGTTTTGGCCAATGCATTTAATTAATGAACAAGTTAAATTGACAGCACCATCCTATGCATGTCTACTAATAAGTAGGACTCAGTAAGCTTATAGGGTCTTACATCTAGATAATTGTGTATATAATTGCAACCTAAACTATACACACGGGTGGCACTGTGGGTTAAACCACAGAGCCTAGGGCTTGCTGATCAGAAGGTCGGCGGTTCAAATCCCCACGATGGGGTGAGCTCCCGTTGCTCGGTCCCTGCTCCTGCCCACCTAGCAGTTCAAAAGCACGTCAAAAGTGGAAGTAGATAAATAGGTACCGCTCAGGTGGGAAGGTAAACTGCGTTTCCGTGCACTGCTCTGGTTCTCCAGAAGCGGCTTTGTCATGCTGGCCACATGACCTGGAAGCTGTACGCCAGCTCCCTCGGCCAGTAAAGCAAGATGAGCGCCGCAACCCCAGAGTCAGACACGACTGGACCTAATGGTCAGGGGCCCCTTTACCTTTTAAACCATACAGAACAATTCACTAAAATTATATATGATGTATATTTACTGACTATATGAACATATGAATGAATTACCAAGTAAAAGAGGTAAACTCCTATCCATTCATACATATGCCTATAGTATTCATAATATCAAATGAAATTATTTTATTGGTTAACAAATGAAATGTTTAAAGAACAAAACAATACCCCCAAAGTAGTAAAATGATTTCATTTTCTTTCTTTGGTGTTAGTTACTTGAGTGTTTGCCACATACGGGATTTTTTTTTAAAGGTATTTGGTTTATAAAGGGCACACCTTATTCTTCCTTGTGTTGTTTCCAGTCTTGTCAGCCCATCATAGTAAAATAATTATCAAAAGATTACAGCTATGAGTATTAAAGCGTTCTCTGAAAGATTCAATTTGGTTGAAAAGTGTGAAGATGCAACAGCTGCAAGATGAGTGTTGCTGTGGTGAAGCTGCATACACAAGCTTCCTTGCCCCATGATATCTGCCATCTGTTGTATGCAAAACAAGTAATAATTTATACATTGCCAAGCAATAGAATACTTGTGGCATTTTTTGATTGAATTTTAAAAACTGAAAACTTACATCTTGCTTAATTGCAACCTTTGCAAATATATTCCTTACATGATAAATGTTTTTAGGATATCTGTAAAGTTTATATGTAGTTTGATACATCATTTGCTATTAGAAACCCCCTTCATAGATATATGAGCTGATTTTATTCCGTTTGGAGACATGTAGGAAGACTTCTCTTTCTCTTTCATTTGTATTTAAAGCTTTTGTTCCATTCACAATATAACATCATTAATAATCTGGGTACTAATATAATCTAAGAAACTGTAATAATAGTAAACAGTTGCACAGGAACTGGCGCCCTGCATATGTGCACTTGACCATACTCACTCTGGCTGATAGGAGTTGTAGTTTAAAGCATGTAGAGACAATTCAGTGGCCAGGTTGCTCTCTGGGGCAAGACAGTTTCAGCATATAACATGAACCCTGGCCCAAGTGCACAGGCTGCCAATTAATTTCTGGGCCTAATTCAAAGCACTGGTTTTGACCTATCAAGCCTTAAATGGCTCAAGACTGCAATATCTCAAGGGCCGCCCTCTCCCCATATGAACAGACCCAGACCCTGAGCCTGTGATCATCATCTCTTTGTCTGCCTCTGTGAGAGGTGGGGAGGGAAGAAGAAGAGTTTGGATTTGATATCCCGCTTTATCACTACCCTAAGGAATCTCAAAGCGGCTAAAATTCTCCTTTCCCTTCCTCCCCCACAACAAACACTCTGTAAGGTGAGTGGGGCTGAGAGACTTCAAAGAAGTGTGACTAGCCCAAGGTCACCCAGCAGCTGCATGTGGAGGAGCGGAGACGCGAACCCGGTTCACCAGATATCGAGACTACTGCTCTTAACCACTACACCACACTGGGAGGCAACACAGGAAGCAGCCTTTTCTGCAGTGGCTCCTCGCTTGTGGAATGCTCTCCCAGGGAGGCTCACCTGGCACCTTTGTTACATATCTTTAGGCACCAGGCAAAACATTCTTCTTCTCCCAGGCCTTTGACTATTTATACAATCTATGGCCTTTTAAACTGGAGGGTTATTGTTTCATTTGTTATGTATTTTTGTGATTTTATAATGTAAACCGCTCTGATCCTTGGATGAAGGATATAAATTTAAGACATAAATAAATACAATAGTAATTATAAGAATAATAGTAAATCCTCTTTTTTAAAAAAATGCATGTAGTTCACAACATTTAATAATACCCACAACAGCACTATGATGTCAGCCACTATTATCTCATTCACATTCTCTATCACAAACACACCTTTGCATGTGCAAGTTAAAGTGCCTAGGTCTGTTTGATCTTTAAGGGTTCCTTGATTTTGAAAATGCACACCCAACATGGAATTGTAGATATATTCTTGTAAGCCATTTGTTATTCCATTTGCAGCTACACTCATAGGTTGGCTCCCAAATGCCTTGGGAGTCAAACGTTTCGGCTCTGGGACGATTGAAAACCGGAAGTGAAAGTTCTGGTTTTCAAACGTTCTTTTGGAAGCTGAATGTCTAACGGGGCTTCCGTGGCTTCCGATTGATTGCAGGAGCTTTCAGCAGCCAATCAGAAGCCGCGCTTGGGTTTTCGAAGGTTTCAGAAGTTGAACGGACTTCCGGAACGGATTCTGTTTGACTTCCGAGGTACGACTGTATATGCAATTTACTAAGGTTTGGTGAAAACATATTAAGATGCAATAGCTGTGTTGCATTGCTTTTGGAACAGGTAATAACTATAAAACCTTGCGCTTGTGTTCAAGTCCCGTATTATTTGGTTGAGGGAAAGCTACAAAGAAGTGAAAGCAATTCAGCCACATCTACAAGAATATTGTGCTTATGCTTGCTTTTGAATACTTTACTAGTTTTAATAGGTTTTGAATATATATGTGGCACTGTATTAGAAGAAACAATGGATCAAATCTCTTAGCTACACCAGTGTCCATTCTGTTAGCTACACCACTGTTGCATTCAAGTAATTGTTCTGGGAGGGAGAGCTCTGAAGCAGTGTCCTTCCTCGAATGGCTGCCCTTTGATTTCAAGACAGTATGCATTCCTCTATGGATTTTTTTTTATAATTTTCCCTTTAAAATCCACAAAGAAATGGGATGGGACACAACTTTCTCTGTTCCTCATACAGAGCTGGAAAGAAACTTTCATGAGTATGTCCATCCTTATTATACATGCACAGATCTCTGATAGGCCAGATTAATGTTTATCTTTATTTTCATTAGGACTTACACCATATTCCAAATGCAGAACTCAGTCCAAACAAAGTAACTTCTGCTTGTGCCAAACCTTTATTCATAGTGTAGTTCAATTTTTTTGGGGGGGGGAACAATTGTCAGTGTGAAAACAAATGGAAAGTGTTGCAAGGTGTAGTTTCAGTATATCACATTTTCAGGCATGCCTAACAATGGTTTCTTTTCTTTCTCCCCTCAAAAACGGAGAAATTTAGTAAAGCAAAATCTAGAAATTTAATGAACAGCTCAAGGATATTGATTCATTCTTCCTTGACAGGTGAAATCATGGTTGCAGCACTAACCACAGCAATTATTGCATTAAAATGTCAAGAAATTAGAGGTCAGAATAAGAGATAATTTTCTTCCTTGTGTCAGATTAAAAATTGACATTCTTTGACAGCACAGGATCTCTAGCTGAGAAAATTATGACAGCTTAACTCATCTTGCACTTGTAAAGCAGTAATTGATAATGAACTTTACCATGACAGCCTTCTCCTGTGGAGAAACATGACAGAACATCCCTGGTACAAAGCCTGTATCTCTTTTTAATATGTAAACAGCAGTTATATTGGACTCTAGATGTTATTTGGAATTGTCTTTACTGTTGGTGTACATCATAATCCAAACCTATTATTCCAGACTTCTTTTAGCTGTCTTCCAAGACTTGTGGTAAGGGTACTCATTCACAGAACAAAGGCATTTAAAACTTATTATCCCCCCAAAAGCCATTTCTATATGTTTTATCCTATTATTTCATTTATCAATACCTTACAGCTTTAAAAAAGACAATTTTTGTCGTGTGCTTTTCACCGTCTCACATATAGAAATGTGACCCTCTGCAGCTATAAAGGTTGATTGTTTATTTGTGTTCAAATGATTTCTGTTGTCCTGCTGAATATAAAATAGCATGAGGCACACTGTTTGCTGTTATCCTGTGTCCCTGTTTTACAAACTGGACTTCAAGAAATTGGGCTGCTTTTGCAAATGTTATGCCTGTTCCTACAATACAGTTCCTGCAAATTGTGGTATGTGTTTTTCTAGAAAAACCATACATGACGTTTGTTTACACAAAACTAATTTAACACAGTGATGTGAATACATAAGTAATGGTTTATTACTTCTGCACAAGTTAAAATTAGAGAGGCTAAATGGCACTAGTTGGTTTGATCTCCCAAATGTAATTAAATTTGTCAGACACAACATTGAAAACAGACTTTTTGTGTACACTTACAAGAAGTCAGTATTTCAAGTACATTGTTTATTTTATTTACTTATTCTTATTTCAAATATTTGCCAACCCCTCAACTATGTTTGTTAGATGCAGTCTGTTTATCCTTAGAAATGTTTTTAAAAGCTAGTGAAGGATTATATTGGACAATTGCTCTTTGTATTATACCTCTGGGCTGTCTTATTCATATTCAACCCTACATATTACAAGCCTGTGCTGTACAATTTTAAATCATGGTATGGTGCAGATTCAGTCAAAATAGCTATCTGGAGCCAAAAGTGTAAGTTTGCACAAAACCAGGCACTGGTAAGTTCATGACACAACTGACCAGGCAGTTCTCCTGCACAAGCCCACAATGAAATGAGCATGCCTTTGCACAGCTTCCATATCTTTAAATGGGCCTTTGCAGAAGAACTTCCTGGTGACATATGTGTCATATTTCAAGCAATTGCCTGTCAAAAGACCTCATCTTACTGACAACACACATGGCCAATTGGAAAAAAAAATCAGTAAATGAATAGCATTTGACAGTTGGTTTCTATGACCAATTCCTAAACCTTAAAAACTAGTTCTCCTGTCAGCTAGCAGAGCATATGGCCTATGCAACATTTATTTCTTTTGAAAGTGTTTGATATCCAGCATATTTAAATTATTTTAAGTGGCATCATAATGTTTTGGTCTTGACGTTTTTGCCGTCGCCCTCATTTCTGGGTTCAAGTTTTTAGATGTTATTTTCTTCTCTTATCTCTTTCTTTGATCTGACAGGAATAACAAATCATCCCTCAGGATCGGCAATAGTGAAATATGCCCACTGGAAGCATAGTTTTTACTTTTTCTTCCCCTTGCTGAAAAACACTATGCTGCTACAGGGGGTTGACATGATAGGGCTGTCAAGACCCAACAAGACAGATATATCTTTAACAAAATAGACGGAATGCTAGCCTTACATTGTGACTAGTAAGGCCTAGAAGCATATATGTGGAAAATATCAACACTCATAAAAAGACAATGCGATATTTAACTGGCGGGAGATCTCTGTTGTATTAATTGTTGAGAAAGCTATTCACATTTTGAATTCACATATTTGATCCTCCTGATTTACAATCACTTTTCTTAATCTGACAGGAATATCAAAATTCATCCCTCTGGATCTCCTTTGATCTAATTGTATCAACAGAACTGATCACTTAAATGTTAGTTCCCACATGTCTCAATATAGAGAGACTAGCTTTCTCTCACATAATAGTGGTTCTATGAAGAATTTATGGATAATTGTTAACAATTTACAAGATTAGAAGTTCTCTCCTTAAGTGGAGGACAGCTAGCAATGGTGAAAAGTTCCCTCTTCCAGGCCCAGGCAAGCAATCTCCTCATTACTTGAGGAGGTGGGCCTACCCACCTCGAACCCCAGTCTATATAGTAGGCAGGCAAACTCCAGTAAAGATCCTACATCAGAAGATCCCAGCACAGATAAAGCAACTAGCAGCATTAGCTGTGAGAGCCAACTCTTTTAGAACTGTGTAGAGAAAGACTTATCTACTGCCACACAAGCACCATCACAGAAACACATTGGCTGACTGAGCATCTTGGCAGCAGCACTCATGCTGCTCTCACAGCAGAATTTATTGTATACATGGTCACTAGCACACCTTAGATTGAGGTGGTGAGCCTCTGACCCACAAGCCTAATGCCAAGACTCTGCACAGCCATGCTGGCCAAATCACGGCCACCTACCCTACACCTGTCATCAGACATGGCATTAAGTGCGAGGCAGACAAAGGTGAGGCCTGGCCAAATGGGGCTTGGCAGCTGCTGTCAATTGTGCAGCACTTCCCAAATGCCTGATTGTCAAGCGCTTTGGAAGCACTGTCCAAATGACATTTAGCAAGCTCTGTGCTCAGCACTTCTCTCACTGATGTTATGGCAGTGGTTTCCTGCATCAAAAGGGGGGGGGGTGGACTAGATAGCTGTTGAGATCTAGATTCAGTCTCTGTGATTCTGTGACCCATTATTTCATGATCATCTTAGTGGGTGACCATCACTTCATCTTGTGGCAGCAAATTCCACAAGTCAATTATGAGCAATGGGAAGTCCTCTCTTTTATGGGCCCTGATCCTCTTGTCTAGCAATTTCATTTGGTACCTACACTCCAGTATGTTGTATAAACACCTGCCATGTCCCTATAGATATTTATCTATTCAAATATGACTCCACATTTTAATTTCTTATATATTTACCTGGTACCACTAAAGAGTATTGTTTTAAATTGTTTTTTGTAGACAATAAGGCCTGTACATACTCCAGTGCTATTGCGGTTTCCCCATCTGCAATTTGAAAAGTAGGAAGAATGCCATTTGTGAAAGCTGCTTCTTTCTTTTATTTTCCAGTACATTCTGTTTACTGGTAGTAATTCTTGCACTTCAGAAATTAGTAGCAAACATTTTAGCATTGATTTTAAAGTAGTATTTTACTGTAGGGAAGAAGAATGAAAATTACTTGACTGCTGTTTATAGCAGAAATAGCTGGGAGCCTTTTTACTCTATTAGCACAGATTTCAGCTATATTGCAGTCATTACCTTAGAATAAATTACCTATTATTCTACAATGTTTTGCATTCTTCAACTTTTTTCAGTAAAGACTGCTGAGCAATTTAGATAGTTCTCTTTGAAAATAGCAGGGCTGATCATTTTAACAATATTCAACATATTGATAATGTGCCTCTTTAATTGTCTTTTAAAGACAGCACAAACAATAGATTCAAGTTTTGTTTTTGTTTTTTGCTGTAATATACAGCAGAGTGTTCCATTATCTGAATTCCCTGAAATAATTTTGGATTTATTTTTAGGATACAAAATAGCTGAATCCAACAACTCCTTTGACTGAAATGTCCTTGGCAAGGTTGACTGCTTCTTGCTCTTGGAACTTCAACAATGGCCTGAAGAATCTCTGTAGTGCAGTGTAGTTGTAATACTCCAAATTGCAATTTGCAAACTGGGAACCAGTTTCAGGAACCTGCACTCCCACTCTTGCCAGGAGTCAGTGCCCACATTTCCCCCTTTACAGTGCTCAGGATTTGTTGGCACCAACAGTAAACCTCACTAAGACTAACCAAGTTTATGGGAAATCCTTCTTACCCATAACTGCAGCTAACTGCTGATAAACTCTTTTACTGCACTTCTGTACCTGGCTTCCAATTTGTTAATCACAATTAGCGTGAATTCCGCATATGTCTGCACTGTACAACAGTGCAGGGAGAAAAAAGGGCAAATGGAAACAAAGGTTTAGGAATCCTGAGAAAGGAAGAAACAATGATTCTAACAGGTAACAGAGGATTCAGAATTGTGTGGGCAACAACCTCTGTCTCTTCCTTGCCTACAATATATTGATGATTACATAACATGCCATATCATACTTGAGCTATTAATAAGAGATTTTGAAGTTCAAAACAGAGGTGGCAGTTGTTCTAGACAAATGTATGTAATATAAGACACGGAACTCAGCAGTTAAATATCTGATCAACACAGGTAAACAAGCAGGGCCAGTCCTGCTGTTAGGCAAAGTGAGATAGCTGCCTCAGGCAGCAGATGCCAGAGGGAAGCCACAGTCATCCACAATTTTCCCTGAATCTTCTATGCTAGTCTGCTAAGTACCTCCTAAGGAGGCCTACTGCACTCAGTATGGTGTAGAATGTTGTCCTATTACCAGTGTTTAAATAATATCCAGCTGCTAGTCCAATCAGATTTCTGTCCATGGAATGGGAGCACTATCTTGTCCTTCGCCTCAGGTAGCAAACTATCTTGAGCCAGTCCCTTATACAAGCGTCTAGATACAATCAGATAATCAGCAGAAGTGGCTCAAACACAAGACCTGAATCCAAGGCTTCACAAAGTTGGTGGCTCCTTCAAGGAAAGGTGGAGCAAGAAGTAGTTGTTTACCTCAGCCAACAAATATGAATTGAGGTTGTACAGAACATGTATTCCTAGGCTGACTAGCAACTGAGCCCTGTTCAGAGTAACTGATGGTGTGGCCATCTGCTTTTGTTTTTTTCCATTAAGTCATTGGCAAAGTACCAAAGTGCAGTTATGTGGTGGCTGGATTATGAAGCGCTGGGTTCCTGTGATTGTGTGATGCACACGTAGCTGGGGAAATAGGTACAAGGCTCCAATGAGTTTCTAACCAGTGGGGTTCCTGACACTTTTTTCTTCCTTTAGCATAGATACCAGAGCAATATAGCAAATAATAAATATAATTAATGAATTGGAATTGGATATTTCACTGTGTTCTTCACCTATACAAATACTCATACCTTCAAATTAATAAGAAACATGGAATAAAGCTGCATTTTAAAAAAATGCACCAAGTCCAGGCTAGTATAGCAATATATAGGGTGGCTTCATTTCTGTGTAATCAGAACTGATAAGAATATTTAGCAGGAAAATGTGCAATGAATTTGTGGAACAAATACAAAATTTTATTTCACTATACAGTACCACTATATAAAATGTTTTGTCCTAGATGGTCAAATGTTTTTCTAGCTTGGTCTGTGAACTAACTGAACATAAAATCACATTTAAATTTTTAATACAGCTTTCTGTATATAACCTAAGAAAAATATGGCTATTACATACTTGGATTTACTGAGTGTGTCTGTTTCCATATCCTAGGCATTAAAAATAATGCTTTAGATGATCGTGTTTTATTTCTACAATAAGCTACCACCACAACAAACAATACCATTAAAATCCATTCCTTCAACATCAAGTTTTCTCCAGAGTTTGCTTGGTTATTTTCTTCTGTCTGCCTCCCCAGGTTTCCTCTGTGTCATGTCTCACAAAAAGTATTCTTTGCTATTAAGCAAATGGAACAAAACATTGCATTTGGTTTTTGATATAAAACATTTATAAATATGTAGGTTGAATTAATTTATACAGGAAAATAAAATTAGAACATACGCTATTAATTTATTTCTGCTTTGTGAGGTATTTCTTTTGTTAGTGACAAATGTCTGCTTTTCTGCTGTTCATAGTTATTAATACATAAGAAGATTGTTCAGGTTCTTCGACTTCTGGTGGAGGTGGGAGGAATGTTAAGATGGCTTTTGCATCTAATGGCTAGCATTTTTATTTTCAATTAATTTCTAAATGAATTGAATTAATGTTATCCTTGTAGGCCAGGATCCAGTGAAATATGCAACTAGTACATCTACTCAAGACCTCTGGCTATTGGCTGTAGTATCTTTCCCCTCCAAAATAATCACTGTGGGTGATTCTCATACTCACCCGCCACATTCGGTTAGCACAAACATTTCCACTTGCACAATGGGACTCCCCCCCTCCCCCTGTGTGCAGCTCACACCCTCCCCAGATCTGCCACAGAGGCTTGGAAGAACCTCTAGAACAAATTTGGGAGGGGTGCAGGGAGGAGGAGAGGGCGAGAACATTGTGTTGTGCAAGCAGAAGTCCTTTTGCTGGTGGAGTGTTAACAGAATACTGTGTTGGATACAACCCTGTATAATGCACTTTCAATGCATTCTGAAAAATATATTATTTATGTAAGGTTTGCTTTTGAACTGCTAGGTTGGCAGAAGCTGGGCCAGAGCAACAGGTGTTCACCCCATCGCACGGATTCGAACTGCCGACCTTCCATTCGGCAAGCCCAAGAAGCTCAGTGGTTTAGACCACAGCGCCACCCGTGTCCCTGATATTTATGTAAGGGAGTCATCTCATCACCAAAAAAGAAGTCAAAAGAAGACATTGATTTGCATGAAATTCACACATGCTAATTTATATAGAGTTGCAAAGGTAGAAATAATGCTTTACATGGTCATGTTGTATTTAATAAGCCAAAACAACAAAAAGGCGCTATTAAAAATAAAATAGTTTAACTATAAATGAAATACATTTCACCATAGTCAAGCAGATTGTAACCAGATGACATGTGTACCTGTGCTGTCTGCTGTTCAGGTCTTTTTGACGGGCAGACTCAAGGAACCTGCTCTGCATTTTTTACAGTTCTTTATCTTCAAACTGGATTTGGACTGGATAGCCCTTCAAATAGAGGACCATGTGTTGTAAAGTTGGAAATGGCTAACACACATTTCCTGATAAGGATGTGACCAGAAATCATCCCATGCCAAGCTAGACAGGACATGGCAATCTCAGGAGCCAGACCTAAAAATCTGGCTAGAACAGCATGCATTTACAATCAATTGCTCCCAGTCGCTTTCCAACCTGTTGGAGAAAAGATAGAGTGAATTCTATTGCTGCATTTCAGGGTTGTTTAAAACAACAATATTCACACACCTGCCATTTCTGGTCTAGTTTACTTCTTGGGTATGATGATTTCAAAGAATGGATTTTCTTTCTCCATTTTCTTTAGGTTTAGGCAGTGAAGTCAGAAAAAAGTAGGCCTGGGAACTATAATCTCCACTTCTGAACGTTTTATTTACTTGCAGTTCAGTGTTAGGAGGCTTACCTGATAATCTGACAGTTGGGATGACTCCCAAAGACTCTCCAAATGCTAAAAAACCTGGTTAGTTGGTTTCTATGAAGCAACAATGGTAAGAATTGCTGTCGTAAGTTTATAGTTGTGGGAACCAGCACAGGACTGTGAAAATATTCTATAGTTGAACTGGCTACAGCCTTTATCAGCAACTCTGCTCAAGGGCTCCCTTCTGTCTTTTATAAGGAAGTTAGATGAGAGGCTTTCATACAGCCTCTCTGAGGATCAGGTTGCTGATGTGTAGGGATTTAGATCCTTCTTCAAGGCAATAGTTCTTCCCAAGAGATGGGCTTGGACAGTGGCAAGTTTAACAGTATGTTAATATAAATAGCTCTAGCAATAGCTCTATGAACCCATCCAAAGCAAAAATTAAACTAGAACAGTTTCCCGTTTCTTTAGATTTAAAAATATGTATATTTCAAGAAATAAGATAACACCCCCCCCCCAAAAAAAAATACAACCCCTCCAAGGATTCCTCAGTAAGCAGGGCTCCCCCCCCCCCAGTTCTGGCAGCTCTCAGGTGGGCGCCATTGCCATTCTAAGAGAACAAGGGAGGTGTTCATGGTGAGTTCTGGCACCTCTTTTTCTAGAAAAATAGCACTGCCAGTAAGAATAGTTAAATAAGTATCATAATCAACCATTCAAATATTGTTCCCCCAGGAAACAATACAAAATAAAACAGTAGGATGGCATTGCATGTAGCAATCTAGATTAGTACAAGTAAAATTTACAGCCACAACACATTTTTGCAAACCTAGTATGAGAAGGAGGCTTTTCCTGTTTCACAATTCCTTCCAGCATTCTTTTTTGTTTGCTCTAGGGCTTAGCTATTTTAATCATTTGTTTCATTATATTTTTGTTTAAATCATTGTTTGCATTATAATGTCGCTGTTACACATTTTGGAATTTTATTCAAATTGAAAGGCGGGATCTAAATATTCTAGATAAATGAATAATAAAACATCAAAGATATTAACCAAACGGAACCAAAATCGTAGGATTAATTCAATATGAGGTTTGTTCATTTTTAAATTTTTCTTGAAGTACGGAATTAAGTGTTCTCAACATCAAATAGCACAGAAGAAAAACTATCTTCATTATATGCAAAAGGAAAAAGAGAAATATTGGGGTGAGTGTTTCAGACACACTTCAGTTGGACTGTATTAGAGTGAATCATTATCTCTCAAAGAAAATTGTGGAAGAGCATGAGTTTTAGGTGTTTGCATGTCAAAATCCCAACCCCTCCCGTGATAAATAAAACACAAGACACCATAAATAAGGTTAAATGGGCAAGAAAAGACCACAACTTTATTGGTTACGGATGTTGAGCGGTATTGGCTTTAGGCATTGGACCTAACTGACAATATCCGACTCCAGTACGTCGTGCTAGCAGTCCGGGAAGGGTTAACCACTGATGGGAGAGCCCTGCTGCTGCACATCAGCTAGGAACTCACCCTGTGATCACCGATATGGGGCGTGCCTTGGGCCCTCACCTTCCACGGCTCTGGACACGGACACGCCCCCCAGACTCCTTTAGCGAAGCACCCTTCAGCATTTGGGGGGAGGTGATGGCCCAACCTCCCCCCCCCCACCTTCTAGCCTTCCCTAGCTAATCCAATGCCTAACCGCCAAAACCAAAGTTGTGACGAATTGCTACGAGGTAGGCGAAAACCACCAGGCGGTGCCAATTTGCCAAGTGGGAAAATTCCTACCAGGCCCCTCAACGGCGACCAACCGAGGTTCATAGCAAGGTCAAGAAGAAAACTCAGCCTAAAGGGTGGGTGGGCAGGGGAAAAACCGGATCAGCTGGGAGCCCAGGAGAAGAGGCCGAGCTCTGCCCGCGCACCCACTTAAATGCAGTGGGCACACCCCTGCCGACCGCACCGGTTGGCCGGTCGGGCAGGGCACCGCGCCCGGGGCTCGGCCAATAGTGCCAAGGGATGAAGCCACCCCCTGTGCACGTGGAGGGCTCGTGCTAACTGCAACCCCCCCCCCTCCTTTCTAAGTGCGGAAGGGGCTTTGCAAATAAAGACTATAAATTCTCTATGGCTGCTGCTGCCCAATTCACAGTTGTAAGTAGTTTAGTACCGCTGAAATCAAAGGGCTACCGTTTCTGTTGAATAGTATCCCATAAAATAATATTTGGAAGACCTTGAATCTCATTATACTGAAATTACAAACAAGACTGTAGACTGGTAAGGCTGGTAGTTTGTGGATTTATTGTTTACCATTAATATACCGGTACATGTATTTCATGAGTAAGCAGTCACCAGGAGCTGTGGGTTGCTATGCATGGCTATATAAATGTGATACTGTGATATAATCTTTATTCTAACTGAAATTCTATATTGCATTCTTTTCTTTGCTATATTTTATCAGATATTTCAGAAAAATATTCTTACAAAAGCCATTATGGACTATGTTAGAGCCCCTTGCCATAATCCATGTTTAGGGAAGTTTTTAATGTCTGATGTTTTATTGTATTTTTAATATTTTGTTGGAAGCCACCCAGAGTGACTAGGGAAACCCAGCCAGATGTTGGGTGCAATTATTATTATTATTATTATTATTATTATTATTATTATCCAAAGCTGTGCCCACTACTTGACAAAATGTGAGGGGCAGCAGAATTGATGATAAGAGGTGTAATAGATTTCCCAAGTGTAAAGAAAACCAAACAGAACATCCACCCAAACATTGCTGGAACATATGCCTGAAAAGTGAAATCCTCACAAGTAAACATGGCATGCATCAAGCCTGTTTTAGGCTGATAATTTTTAAAGCCCACTGTTGAGCTCTTTAAATAAAAATTGAACTAGGCAGCTGTAAGCAATTGCTGTTAAATTTCATGAGCACCAAAAAGCATTTTTATCAGGAGACAGGGGGCAGTTTCAAATTCACAGTAAAGCTTTCTCCTTTCAAGTTATTCAGAATCTTAGCATTTAATTTAGATGAGGATGAAATTCTTTTAGCCAATGGCTTCTAGGCTCCTTAAAAATATAATTAAATCCAGTGCTTTTTCTTATACAAATAAAAAAGTGAGGCTTGCCGAGCTCATGGTGGGTGGTCAGGCGGAAATATATGAGACCCATTCATGAGAAGCAGTTCCATTAGTAACTCCTGAAAAGCATGATGGAAAATACATGAGACTTGCCTGAAGACTTTTGCATTATTATGGTTTTTATTATTTATTTGTAAACCACATAGAGAATATTGGTTAGTGGGCAGTATATAAATATTAAAAATAAAGAAATACTAACAGAGCAATCCAAACCCCCAATCCACTGTGCTGCAGAGGGTTTGGATGAAGAGGAAATCCTTCCACCAGCCTCCATGTGTCGGGGGGCTCCCAACTCTGCCAGCAAGTACTCAAATGCACTTGCCCAAATGATGGGCTGAAGCTCCAACTAGCAGCATCTCTGCCTTTTCAAAACAGATGCCTTTCTTAGTTCACCAGTACTGCATTGGTACCTGCTATTGTTTGTTTATAGGTGCACCAACGGCAATTTTATCCTTAATGTCTTACTCCTTGCCATTTCATTCCAGTTGTACCCTAGTAGTTTGAGACCATGTTATCTTGGCTCCCCCCAAAATATTTTCTAATACCTTTGGCTCGCCTAAATTATTTTACCATTCCTGATCTCTTTTTAAGAGCACTCCCGTTACAAGGTTGCATGCTCTTTGCTGGGTGGGCATTACTTTTTAATGAAGTGGTGAAGTATATGATCAGTATGTATTATATCATATTCAGCCTATCCAGTAATGGGTCACAGGCAGCTGGAGGCTGAGACCATAGCCAGGAAGGAAATCCATCCCCATGTTAAGGTTGACATCACTTTGTTAGATGGACCATTAGGCTGGATACACACTGCTTCCAAACTTGCAGGTGCCAACAGTCACCATTCTGGATTGCAGAAAGCCACCAGCCCCTTCAGAGGAGTCAGTGCTACAAAAGTTAAAGATGAGAAGTTGAAGGTGAACTGTAGGAACTGAGGGTGCTTGACTAATGTTGCTTTTAGGTTGTGACTCTTGAAAAGTACTAACGTAATAATAGATTGCCATTTAAAGACAATAGAATTTCAGTCGTGCCCCAGAACTATGGAATAACTAGGTTTATGTGGTTCAATGATTTTATCTCCTTTATACCTGGAGGGGGGAGCGGGAATTAAATTAAGAAGACCTAGAATGGGGTAATATACATATACATAGTATATATATTCTTCCATACAGATGTACCACTTAAATCACTGACATTATATACATTACACTGAAAATACATTTTAAATATTTGATTTTGTTAGGACTTATGAAGCAGGATTTTTAGCTTCTACACCATTTCCATTTTGGTCTTCATCATCTAACAGTGCCAGCTGAAGACTCATTTTTGCTTTTCAGTGAAACCCTGCCATACTTTTAAAGATGCCAAAGCCAAACCGAAATCAATATTCTTCACCTAACCTATCACAAGTACTGAATATATTGATGCTATTTTAACAGCTGTAAGCACAAATAAAGAATCAGGATCTCATATCATTAGTATGAAACAATAACATTTTCAAGCTGCATATGATTTCTACCCAGAGGGCTGTCAGTCTTGCCTGTCTAAAGAACAGAGTGCTTATGGGCTATTAATCATGCTGGCTTTGTACGGAGAAATAGCATTAAAATTAATAGTGTTACTTATTGAGCACAAGAGACAAAACATGAAAATAATTTCTCTTCATTATCAATACATTTTAACATTGGTTTGGGGCCCAGATTTCAATTCATTATCATATGTGCTTAAGGAAATAGCTCTTCCATCTCTTACATTTTTTAAAATTTTGCTGCTTTAATGCAAGGTTATGTTTGGGTTTTCTACTAGGATGGCCAAGTGAGAAAGACTCCTGCACTATGCACTTTTAATAGCAACAGACCCTCCAAGCGTCCTTATTTTCCTGACTTAGAGAAGCTGTCCCAGTTTCTGATTTGACCCCGGAATGTCTCACTTTTTCTTAGAATGTCCCTATTTTCATTGGAGAAATGTTGGGGGGTATGGAGTTATCCGACCCCCGGGCCACCTGAAGGCAATCCTGTATAGGGAAGGTTTTTTAACATTTAATGTTTTACTATGTTTTTATATAGGAAGCCGCCCAGAGTGGCTGGGGCAACAAGATGTATGAGGCATAAATAGTAACATTATAATTTTGGAACGTGATGTCCTTATTTTCATCAGAGAAATGTTGGAGGGCATGGTATCTGCATTTTCATACGTAGGCTTATAGAGTCAGAAATCCTCAAGTCCAATGCTTTGCTCAAATTCTAGCATCTTCAGCATTCCCACAGATGGCCACCAGCCTCTGCTTAGTGCTTATCATTCCAAGGAAAGAGAGCCCACCGCCCCCCAAGGCAACAATGTTTTTCTAATATTTTGCTAAAATGTAGAAATTCACAAAAGATTGTGAGGAGGATCAGCATTTATCTACAAATGTTGACATTCACAAGGTTTCCAGCATTCATGGTCACAAAACAGCAGGAACAAGCCATTAAGCACTTCTTCTATGTACGGTAAGCCCCCATTCAGATTAGATTACACACATACTCTTCAATGGATTGTAGTCAGTGTTGGATTTATGGTTTGTGCAGTCCTTTTGGGGAGCCCTTTTGGTTCACCTATGCTTGACTAAAAGTATGATAAAGCTAAATACGTAAGAATCAGTTAATAACATGGGCTGCCTTTTTATTCTTATATTATCAAACAGTATTTTTTTAAAGAACACATAAATAACAGGTGAAATAAACCACAGCCTGCTTTCTCATTTGCTTTAATACTCCTAGTTACCACTGGATTTTCTAGACACTTCTTAAGATAACCACGAAGAGGAGAAAGTTCTGGCAAGTTCTAGTAAAGAACATATCTGTGTTCTACAGCAGCTATATTTTAATCAGGAAGTAGGAGAAATGAAGAGTGGAAACCACAGCAAATTGTTGTTGTTGTTTAGTCGTTTAGTCGTGTCCGACTCTTCGTGACTCCATGGATCAGAGCACGCCAGGCACTCCTGTCTTCCACTGCCTCCCTCAGTTTGGTCAGACACATGTTGGTAGCTTCGAGAACACTGTCCAACCATCTCATCCTCTTCTCCTTGTGCCCTCAATCTTTCCCAGCATCAGGGTCTTTTCCAGGGAGTCTTCTCTTCTCATGAGTTGGCCAAAGTATTGGAGCCTCAGCTTCAGGATCTGTCCTTCCAGTGAGCACTCAGGGTTGATTTCCTTAAGAATGGATAGGTTTGATCTTCTTGCAGTCCATGGGACTCTCAAGAGTCTCCTCCAGCACCATAATTCAAAAGCATCAATTCTTCAGCAATCAGCCTTCTTTATTGTCCAGCTCTCACTTCCATACATCACTACTGGGAAAACCATAGTTTTAACTATACGGACCTTTGTCGGCAAGGTGATGTCTCTGCTTTTTAAGATACTGTCTAGATTTGTCATTGCTTTTCTCCCAAGAAGCAGGTGTCTTTTAATTTCGTGACTGCTGTCCCCTCCTGCAGTGATCATGGAACCCAAGAAACTAAAATATCTCTCTGCCTCAATTTCTTCCCCTTCTATTTGCCAGGAGGTGATGGGACCAGTGGCCATGATTTTAGTTTTTTTTATGTTGAGCTTCATACCCTCATTAAAAGGTTCTTTAATTCCTCCTCTCTTTCTGCCATCAGGGTTGTGTCATCAACATATCTGAGGTTGTTGATATTTCTTCTGGCAATCTTAATTCCGGTTTGGGATTCATCCAGTCCAGCCTTTCGCATGATGAATTCTGCATATAAGTTAAATAAGCAGGGAGACAATATACAGCCTTGTCATACTCCTTTCCCAATTTTGAACCAATCAGCAAATTAGAATCCAGCAATGACATGTCAATTGTTTGTAGTGACATTTCAAGGGTATCCTCTCAGTTAATGATGTATACTGAGATCTTGAGTGCCCCCAGCCACAAAGGTTCCTACTGCTGTTCATGCCTATAAATCCACTACTGATTGTAGTCAGTTGGTTTTGTTTTTCTTGAGGTGCAACTCACACTTAATTCTTGAAAACAGTTTCTTTTTGTAGCTATAGGGTGAATAAAATGAGGGTTTTTTACATTGTGATCAGACTTTTCAAAAGGGCCAGATGGAGATCACATGAAATACCGTGGGAGAATAAAAAAGATGTTGCTATGGTTCTCACTAGTGCCACGGGGATTTTGCAAGCCTGGCATTATCTTTCTATTGCTACCTGGCTGTGAATATGACATAGAGAAGGTGTTCCATAATTTTTAAGAGGCTACAGAGGTGTTGTATCCATTTCGGAAATATCATTGTCAGAATGAGCCATCAGATAGCGTAGGGAGAAAAATGAAAAGCAGGATGAGGGAAGGACAGCAGGCCATTAAGAGGGGAGGAGTACTGACAAATGCAGAGGATAAGAAAGATAAATGAACCTCCCCCCCCCTTTTTCCCTTGAGGTAAAGCAGAATGTTCCCTGAAGTGCTTGAAGTGCAGATGTTGTCTTAGGTGTGGTATATCCACAAAGCATCTGGATCTCTGTTTGCCAGATAGATTTCCTGCTATTCCTTATTGAATAACACCAAAGCTGCATTTTATATATGGGGTTTTGATATAATGTCAGTGCTGAATGGACACCCATATGAGTGCCAACTTCTGTTGTTTTTTATAATGAGGGTTTGTTAAGTGGAATTTTGCCCTGATAATACACTTTCTTTCTCATCAGCAGAGTCTGATAATACACTTGGCAGGTGGAAAAAGAAAGGAGAAAGAAAGGGACTTAAGTAGCACCTAACTTGGTCATTGATTTCCGTGAAACTTACTTAGGAGCAATTAACTTAGTCAGGACCCAACCCATAATGTGTTAGCATAGCATATGTTTTCCATTTCATGTATCATGTGGGTTCAAAACTGATTGCATCTATGATGTTTCCTTTAGCCAATTCTATGAAATAATGGACGGTAAAAAGGCTCTGGAATCATGATCAGTTATCATGTGTAAACATGGCCAAAGATGATTACAATTGCTATATTTTAGGTGTCAAAGACGTGGTCTAACAGTGTTAACAGCAATCAGACATGTAACAAAACCAATTTAAGCATGTGAAAAAAACCTCTTGATTGTGACTTGAAATGTCAACGATAACTGTACCAAAGATGTAGGTTAGTTTACTTTTAAGATCACAAAGCTATGGGAATATCTGGTCTTTAATTAATTAGTGTAACTTTAGGGGACAATTTCCTTCTGAATTACAAATACCTTCTCTATATCCAGTCCATGTAGGAATTGGAAGAAATTTGTATTTGTTTAATTTGACAGGTATATGTAAACTTGAGATCACCTCTCTCTGGCATTTTCCCTTCATTGAGAATGTTAATTCAAAAGTATTTTGAGACTTGTAATAGATAATAATAGTTGGACCAACATAAACAGTAATATCTGATGCTATCTTTATATTAGCATGTAATAGCTTTGCAAGGAGAAGCTGGTAGCTATTCCTGATTTGCAACCTATATGGGTATTGAGAATTAGAGGGTTACCATTGACTCCTCTGTACAGTATAGAAAATCAGGTGGTAAAAAGCCACTGAGTACATACTAAATAAGATGTATTTAGCTGTAAAATAATGGTTGCCTTTGACAGAATAAATTTAAGTGCCCATCTCTTATAATCTAAACAACCCATCTTATTTAGAAGTTACTGCTGTTTTCAACCTCCCTCTTTGTTAACATAAATCTGTTTGAAGAGGAAGGCAAAATCAATAGCATTGGTGTAAACTGAAGTTGTAGTTGTATAATCAGAATTTGCCAAAGACTGGTCAACTTGAAAGCAAATGTGTAAATTAAAGCCCGGCAGCACTTTGCAAGATTTAATTCATTTCTCTGCTGCATCTGCAAAAGAAAAGAAACATTATTTAAGCCATTACTATAAAAAGTGGCAGATGAATGTCCATGATTAATATAGATACTCAATATAACATTTTTATTTCAAAATGATGCTTTAAAAGCACAAGAAAATTGCCTTAATGTTGTCAGACTACTGAAAATAAGGGTTATTTGCTTGAATTGTTTATCAAAAGAGCTTTTTCTGGAAACCTTTGCATCCTCAACAGACATTGTTTGGCATTAAACATTTGTATTATTCTCACACACTCTTATGATTAAATATTTAACACGGAGAGGGGGGAGCAGTCTGGTTCCACAGGAATGTGCATGATAAAATGCTGATGTCTAAAAAATAAGTTTCTGAAAAATATTTTTTTTTAAATAATTTAAGTTATTTAAGTTCTGGAGAATATATTGTTGTATCAGTGTTTGACTTCCCCAATAGATGTCATGAGGGATGATAAAAGGCCAAATCCAATGCTCGCAAAACACACACAGTGCAGAAGGAATGGATCCTACTACACAAGGATAAAAAGAGCACATCTAGTTTTCTATGTTCTACATATGCAGGTTGTTAATTGGAACCATTGGTGTTAAAAAAAAAACCAATGACGAGGAGGAGGAGGAGGAGAGCCCAGCATCAGCAACTGGCATTAAGGCAAATGTGGGGTCCCACTGATCCTGAATTTAACATTATTTTAAGCCCCCCCCCCCAGTGTTTCTTGGCCCTGCACTTTACATAGCAACAGCCATGGAGAAGACTTTTCCTTGCCCATTGACAGTGCCACCAGCAAGGCCTCCCCCACTAAGTATTGCAAGAGGCAATCCTTTAAGTAATTCAGCCCCTAGCCATTCAGGGCTTTGTGCTTCAGTACCAAAACCTTGAATTTAGTGCAGGTGGCTCCGTGGTTTAGCTCTTGCTGATCAGAAGGTCAGTGGTTCAAATACCTGTGACGTTACTCGGTCCCAGCTCCTGCCAACCTAGCAGTTCGAAAGCACATCTAAGTGGAAGTAGGTACCGTAAATAGGTACCGCTCCGATGGGAAGGTAAACGGCATTTTCGTGTGCTGCTCTGGTTCGCTAGAAGCGGCTTAGTCATGCTGGCCACATGACCCGGAAGCTGTCTGCGGACAAACACCGGCTCCCTCGGCCAGTAAAGCGAGATGAGCGCTGCAACCCCAGAGTCGTTCACGACTGGACTTAACAGTCAGGGTCCCTTTACCTTTACCTTTACCTAAGCCTTGAATTTAGCCCAATAGCTGACCAGCAACCACTACAATGCTTTAAGAAGTGGTGGCACATTGTCCTGTATTTTGCACCAGCTGCATCTCCTGGAGCATTTTCAAGGCTAGCCCCACATAGAGCACTTATTGGAGTCCAATAGGGAGGTCCAGCTATAGGTGGAGAACCAGGTGTAGCTTGCCACTGAAGCTACCTAAGCCTCAAATGCCAGCTTAGAATTAAAGAAGTAGGACCCCTAAGCCACATACCTGATCCTTCGGGGCAAATGCAACCCCACCCAAAATAGGTCATTTCCCTAATCCAAATAAAGGAACCACTCACCCACAGCACCTCTGTATTTTCAGCCTCAATTTATTGGCCTTCATCCAGTCCATAACAGCCTCCAGGCACCAGTGTAGCACCTGCACAGCCTCTTCCGATTAATGTGAAATGGAGAGGGGGGGAGAGAAAGCTGAGTGTCATCAGCATATTGATGGCATCACACTTCAAATCCCTGGGTGTTTTGCTACTAAATCCAAGTCTGAAGCCAAATGGGAATGGCCACTATAAAAAATGATTTAAGATCAGTTTTCTGGGTTTTGTTCTAGAATAAATATATTTTTTTTGAAAGATTTCTGTCTGAATGACAAGTTCTACTCCTACTTTAAATTGCTCCTTTTAATTTCTAAAATAAATTTAATAACAATGTGGACCAAATCATGGGCACAGCTAAATATTCTTAGTTAGAAAAGCGTGCACTTAGTGAGAACAAAGCACACCAAAATTACTCATATAAGCATGTCACGTTAAATAGTTTTCGTAGCTTACTTTATCTTCCACACTTGCGCATTGTTGTTGATATATGAATCATTTGTAATTGTTAGTTTGTTGTAAATTGTTGTATTTTTTTTTAGATTTGTGCTTTCCCCAAAAGATTATTTCACATTTTCTTTTTTTTCCATTTAAGATTCCAGAAGCTTATTTTATTAGAGATCCTCATACTTTCCTCCTTACAAAGGACTTTATTAAGGTATACATACTGTATTTGGTGCAGAGAAATCTCACAAGACCTTAACTGCATGTCCTCACAGGTTAACATTTTCACATGCATTTCCAGCTACTTGAAATAGGAATGGTTAGTTGGTTAACTGAAGCATGCTTGAAAGGAGAAGCAAAGCTTGTCTACAAAATACTAACACTTGGATGAGTCTGCAGCCTGGGAGAAGAGCACCCGGTGAATTTTCTGGACTTTTTTCATGGCTGACTTGGGATATGCTTGCATTGTCAAGGAGTGTGTTGACCTATCTCTTTGATGCATATTGATTATGACAATCACTCTCCTTTCCCTGCAGGCCATGGAGGCACAGATACAGAACTTTGGACAGACGCCATCTCAGTTGCTTATTGAGCCACATCCGCCTCGGAGCTCTGCCATGCACCTGGTGAGATATAACTGCTTGTTGGGAATTTATTTCCTCTGAATCTGAGGATCCTTTATAGGTCATAAAATACCAATTTAAGTAACACTTTCTCTTTATGTGCCCTGAGTTCCCCACAAACACTGTATGTTTTACTCTGTGCAGATAAATTGCATGATTATAGTATAATGGTAAATTTGTGGCTTGACAGTCACGGATTTTGTTTTCCCCAATTCCTTGGTTTTCTTTTAACAAGTCCCTATCATCATGAATATGTATTTGATGAATACTATTGTGCAAAATAAAAAAAAGCCTAGAACATTTTCTTATGGTGGGGATCATATTGCAAGAAGAGAATGCAGCATTAGGAAATGATTTATGTGATTTATGAACACTGGCTACTTGTCAGAAGGGAGGAATTGTAGTTCAAATCATGTGGGAAACCTCCAGCCCACTCTCTGGAGAGGACACAGTGTGCACTTTTAACTTCAGTTTGAACTCCAAAATAATTCCTATCCATTCTTTTGTGTATTTATTCCAGAAGAAGAAAAAATCCATTATTCAGCTAAAACTGGAAACAATGGGATCTGTTTTTATTTTTGCTCTTGGTTTGGAACATCATAACTATCAGGATTTTTTTTTTATAAAGTTTCAGTCAATTTGATAGTTTTTTTTAACTTATCAGAAACATAGTATAAGTAATAATTTTGGCAGCACTGAACTTTCCCCATTTTAATAAGCAATAATAAAATAATAATAATAATAATAATAATAATAATAATAATAATAATAATAATAATAATAATAAATTTATTTATATCCCGCCCTCCCTGGCCAAAGCCGGGCTCAGAGCGGCTAACATGATACAAGTAAAAGGTAAAGGTAAAGGGACCCCTGACCACTAGGTCCAGTCGTAGATGACTCTGGGGTTGCGGTGCTCATCTCGCTTTATTGGCCAAGGAAGCCGGTGTACAGCTTCCGGGTCATGTGGCCAGCATGACTAAGCCACTTCTGGCAAACCAGAGCAGCGCACAGAAACACCGTTTACCTTCCCGCCAGAGTGGTACCTATTTATCTACTTGCACTTTGATGTGCTTTCGAACTGCTAGGTTGGCAGAAGCAGGGACCGAGCAATGGGAGCTCACCCCATTGCGGGGATTCAAACCGCTGACCTTCTCATCGGCAAGCCCTAGGCTCTGGTGGTTTAGACCACAGTGCCACCAACATCATACAAGTAAGACAATGCATTAAACAAGCGATCAATAAATTAAGATACATCCCACAATTAATTCAAACAAATTAAAATTAAAACTGGACAAGTGGCAATGTTCAGGTTAAAATTGAAGGCGGTTAAAAACAGTCATCAAGGCTGTCTGAAATCTTTAATATGATATAAAAAGCAGTTTACATTGTTAGATTAAGGACAAGATTGTCAAAAATCCTAGATTTCAACTTAGAATGCATAATGCTTCTGGAAAAAATTTTCATTAGCAGTGTTCTCATCACTCTTAGTTGTCAAACATTTTATTTATTTGTTATTCAAAGACAAAAATAGCTGTTTATATACTTATGCATACATGCCTCCAACCCAAAGAGCCTAAGGGATGTCCATGGGTTTCTATGGGCTTGAGGAGGCACACTAGAAGTTTTTTTTTAATTATTTTTGAAACAGCAGTCATACATGCTTGCATACTTACCACATAATGCACACATGGGGCTGCCATTTTCAACAGAGTCCCATGTTTCTTCTTAAAATGTGTAGTTTTTTTGTCCTGTAGGTGCCATTAAAATCAGTGTTGCCATTGTTAACTGGTTGTTTTTCAGCCGCTGCATTATATATAATGTAAACCTTATGAAAGATGTAAGTGGTGCGTCTGTTTGATTGACACTGTCTCTATATGAAGTGCTGTAACTATTGAGATATTCTTTCTGTTAATGCTGACTTTATCATTTCACACCCTGTAATGATAACCCAATGGACCTTAACCATACCTCTTCTCTATTTTCCCTTGTGTAATGCTCCAGCAATAGCTTTGCTAGTTTTGGTGTCCTGTTCTTGTAGCTTAGATGTGCATATAACATTGTTCCCCCTGTATGTGCAAATGCTTCCTGATTCACTTAACCTTATTTTCCCCTCAGACCTCTTCACTAATTGTGTTATCCCTTCTGTTTTCTTCTGCTCTCTTCTCCTTTCTACTCAACAGTGTTTCCTTCCACAGAGTCCACTTATGTTTAAAGATCAGATGCAGCAGGATGTTATAATGGTTCTCAAATTTCCATCAAATTCTCCTGTCACACATGTGGCAGCCAACACGCTTCCGCATCTTACTATTCCTGCCGTGGTAACTGTGACTTGCAGCCGACTTTTTGCAGTGAATAGATGGCACAACACAGTAGGTATGTCTCCCTAAAGAGTGTTTGTCTTGAACTTTCCACAAAGAATTATTTTAGTTGCAAATAGATGTTATTTGGACTATTGCTATACTTCAGTTGTTGTTGTTGTTGTTATTTACTTCCTACATAACCTCTCTAAGCAACATAGAATCGTAGAGTTGGAAGGGACCCCGAGTGTTATCTATATCTAGTCCACGGTTTAAAGCCAAAAACCTAGCATAAAATCAGAAACAATACATTCAAGTAAATTATTTATTATTATTATTTATTGACTTTATTTATTGAATAAAACAACAACAGCGACCCATACACAGACACACCAAAACAGCAGAAACGTCAATAGCAGAAAACATTTCATCAATAAACATCAGAACATTTATTGTGATGCGTCAAATGCCTGGGAGAAAAGCTTTTATCCGGCACTGAAAGGATGTTAATGTTGGCACCAAGCAGACCTTACTTGGGAGAGCATTAAGCAGGGAGCTACAACTTAAAAGACCTTCCAGTGGTCTCCACTCTCTGAGAATGCACCCAGGGGAGGGCCTCACATAACAACCAAAGGTTCATATTTGGAGAGGCACATTGAATGAGGCTTGGAAATGTACACGCAACCACTGCAGCTGTGCCAAAAGCAATGTTACATGATCAATTTACCCTGAGCCTGTCGGCAGTATAGCCTGTCTGCACTAGCTAACTTCTTCAAAGGCACTCCCGCATAAAGCACACTGCAGTAATCCAATCTTAAGGTTACCAGAGCATTGATTACTGCAGCCGGGTTTTGCTTGTCCAGATAGGCTTGTGGTTGAGCCCCCAGCCTAGGCTGGTTTAAGACACCCCTCACCACCAAGGCCACCTGTGCCTCAAGCAATCAATAAAATTTATTCGACCGTCAGTCAGTACACAATCATTATCCATACAAAAATTAAAACATCTGAACATCTCAAGGAAATTAACACTAAAACATACAATGAGAAGGAGATTATACATTTAGACCCATGTCAATACTGTCGATTTTAACCTTACGGCGTTTAAGGGCCAAAAAAATAAATTTGGCCACCAAGATAGTTGTGGTACCAGTGAAATTGTTCAACAACAAAAAAACCTGTCTTTCTCTGTCTACTAGGCCTAGGCGTGGAGCTATAAGTTTTTGTCTAAGATCTGCATAAAATGGGCAGGTCAAAAGGATATGTTCAGTTGACTCAACTGCTCCCTGGGCACAGGGACAGGATCTCTGGGCATATGGAACTCCCCTGTATCTTCCCCACAAAACCGCCGATTCCAGAACATTTAACCTAGCGGCTGTGAGGAGTCTGCAGTATTCTACATAGTGGATTTCCGCCAGATAAGGGGCTGGTGAAATCTGGAATATCTGATCCCCCCAAAACATCCCAGGTTTTACAAGGGCAATAGCCTCTTGTCTAGCAATGTCCCTCAGTCTTTGAGAGACCACAACTTTAGCTTGACTGAATGTCATAGACTCCAGGAAGAGATGTGACAGTCCCCAGGTCTGTAGTTCGTTTAAAGTCTCTTTTCCCCACGATGATTGGAAGTCATCGGTGCCTCAAGCAACAGCATTTGCTTCAGAAGGACCCCCAAACTACAGACATGCTTTTTGAGTGATTGTGTGCCCATCTAGAGCAGGCTGCACACCCCTCCAGCACCATCTCAGTCTTCTGTGGATTAAGCCTGAGTTTGTTGGCTGTTGTCCAGTCCACTATCATAATCAGACACTGTTTCAGCACATTCACTGCCTCATCAGAAGTACATATCACCAGCAGCACTGATAGCAATGCACTCCACTGGTCTAAAATTAGATATTTGGGTACAGCGTAGTTTTCTTCAGGAATGGTCTTGCCACTCTCTCAGGTTGCCTGGAACCACTCCATCTTGTAACAAAACATTATTGTATCCTTGGCCCAACCGTCCCCTTCTTGCCTGATTTTCTAAGCCATTTTGTCCAGAACACCTTTGCTGTAGGCCATGGGTAGAGACCCTCAGGCTTGGGAGACCCTCCTTGAGAACACTTCCAGGCTGCCTACTCTCCTACAGGCCAATCCTTCTGAGTGCTTTTACCTGACTAAATGTCTCTTCGAACAGTGATGGTGCTTCTTACCTGCCTAGAATGAAGATAGAGAGATCTGTGGTATGTGAGTGAGGCAACCTCTCCCCAGCTGCAGTGTAGTCTACTAGGAGTCACTTTTGTCTCTGGCCCCACCAACCACTGGCATGTGGCCCTTGGAGGATTGTCCACTGGGGAATGTAGCCCTTAGGTTGAAAAGGATTCCCTGCCTCTTTCCTGGGAAAGGGAGCCGAGAGCACTGTTTTTCAGTGGCCTGGTGGCATATGGCCTCCCTCCCCTCTCAAAGCCTAGGGGGTAATGTTTACAGAGTGGCATCCTACCAATTTGCTATAATAGTCTGCTGTCTCAACTTCAGTTTAGATCAGCACTCCCATACCCTCCAGCATTTTTCCAATGAAAATGGGGACGTCCCATTTCATAATGATAATTTTAATATTTATACCCCACATGTCTTACTGGGTTGCCCCAGACACTCTGGGCAGCTTCCAATATATATATAATAATAATAATAATAATAATAATTAAACAATTTAAAAAAAAACCTTCCCTATACAGGATTGCCTTCAGATGGCTTGGGGGTCAGATAACTCCATACCTTCCAAAATTTCTCCAATGAAAATAGGGATATCCTAAGGAAAAGTGGAACATTCCAGGATCAAGTAAGAAACCAGGATGGCTTCTCTAAATCAGGGACATCCCTAGAAAATAGGGACACTTGGAGGGTCTGCACTCCAAGCTGAGTTCAGACATGGACAGGAGGTCATAGTGGGCTCAGGACCAGAAGGTGGTGTAAAATGGTGTCCATTTTTCTGCATTGAAATATTTGTGCATCTTCCCTTGGTTTCTTGCTGTTCGAAGTAGGACAACACCTTTTTAACCTGAAGAGGTAAAAATAGGAACATGATCACCCTGCAGTACAGACCCATTAAAGTGAGGTGAAATAATACTTGTACAGTCCTCACTAGCTTTTTTCTCTCCTTTACTATGTAGGCCTCAGGGGAGCCCCAGGATATTCTTTGGATCAAGCTCATCATCTTCCCATTGAAATGGACCCATTGATTGGTATGTCAGAGAATATAAAGTATCTGTTTATTAGTACGTGATGTGTTCAAAACATATTGAATTTGCTTCATAATGAATTAGAAGACTTCAGGGAGGAGGGAAGGACCATATAGCATTTGCCTTGCATGCAGAAGGTCCCTAGTTCAATTCCTCCTTTCTCTAGGAAAAGCTACTGCTTGAAACTCTGGAGATCTGCTGCCAGTCAGAGCAGGCAATACTGTGCTAGATGGACCAGTGGTTTGCCTCAGTACAAGGAAGCGTCCTTTGTTTCTGACAGCAATTACTGTCCACCCCTGGCTTTAAAGAATGAAAAAAAAACCTGCAGTTTTTAATATCAAAGAAATAACAGTTATTCCTGCTTCTTTGCCTCTAGCAACTGGTGTCAGAAGTATATATGCAAGTTGCATATACCTGTCCCTTTAGTGGTCAGTGATAGTCCTATCATCCATGAATCTGTTAAATTCCCTCTTTAAATCTATCAAATGTAGTAGCCATCACTGCATTGTGTGCTCTGCAAATTAATTATGCGTTGTGTGAAGAAGTCTGCCCTAAATCTGTGGCTCATCTATTTTGCTGCATACTGAAATGACATTTTCATTGAGTTGCCATAAGCCCAAGAACTTTTTTCTGGTTGGCACAGCCATTTTAGATCTCAACTATGTGCACTTGAAGTTAGAATTTATTTCTTGTTTGTTTGTTCCAGTATGCATCAAATCTCATTTGTTGGTTATGCACCCTGTTTGAGAAAACAATAGTTTGCTTGGATTTTATCATCCTGAATAATTGGGTGTAAACCACAAAGCTGCCTAATTTTGTTAGAAGATGCACAATTTCACATTTGTGAAATTGGCAAAACATTTATAGGATGGGGCACAATAATTGAAAATTGAAATTAATAATTGCATCAATTTACGTTAAAGGTGTTGCACTAGCCTAGTGAATTGATGGTGATTTTAGATTGGCACAGCAGCAGGTGTTAATTGTTATGCAGATGTAAGTCACTCTGGCCATAAGTAGTGACAATCAAACTACTTTTTATTTGAATTGAAGTGTGCATAATAGCAGTGAGGCAAGAAGCAACTTTTCCATACCACATTTTGATTGCTAGTATTTAATCTCATTAAAGCTAAGGCAAGATATGCAACTAATACGAGGGGGAGGGGCAATGGACCATATAAACAAATCAAATATAAAATATAAACTGCTTGAGTTGGATACCCCATCGTATAGGTATGTAGGTATAAGAAAACAAAGGCAGATGTCAGTGAAGAAACCTCTCCAGTCAGCAAGATACAATGTGCAACAGATCAATGAAGCAATCTTTCTCAGTCATCACCCTACTCCCACAGCTTATGAACCAAGTTGCACAGATCTGACCCAACAATAAAGACTTACATGTTTCCTTGGTGTATTTTCTTTTACTTTAGGATAATTCCCTAGAGGGGTTGATGGGGTGGGGTGGGGAAACTATTGCAGTATGAGCTGGAAATGGGGAAAAAATGTTTGCATTGGATGCCTTCTATATTGGACCATAGCTGTCAACTCTCCCTGCTGTTTCCCAATGCTATAATAAGGGAATTTCCCGCAAAAAGAGGAAAGGTTGACAGCTATGTATTGGACAAATTAAGGCTTCTTCTCCACATCCCACTTCATCTGGAAATCAAAACCTACCACATTTGGGGTGGAATCACACCAACTGTTTACCCCATAGTGGATGCATAAAAAGTGCTCACATTCTGGTTCTAACCTGAAGGAAAGACAATCATTTTTTCTCCCCTATGGCCAAGCAGTGAGCCAGTCATTATGATGCCCTTAGCTTCCATGTTACCACTTGGCCAAGGACTACAAATGGACAAACCTTCCTATAGTTAGAATTGTCTGCAGAATGCTTTAAATTAGCCACTATAAACTTAGTTGTCATATGATTCCAGCCCTGGAGACGAGAGGTTGGGGTAGCTCAGAGGGGAATTTTTGAAATAAACTAAGGGTGGGTTTTGAGATAAGGAAGCAATTTCCTCTTAGACAGATTGATCAGTAGCCCTAGAAATCTTTTTGCCTTCCTTGGAGCCTGAGACATGCATCATCAGGAACTATTTGGTCTGAAGGCATGTTAATCTTTTCTGGGTTGTGAGGTTGGTTGTGAGTCTATGGCCATTTTGTCTTCCCAGTTTTATGATGTTTCTTTCTACTTCAATGAGTTTCAGATTTCTAAAAGCTTGGGACAACCATGTTACCATTAAGTCCATCTTCCCAAAATTAAATGGTGAAAATGTTTTTTTCTTTTTCGGCAGCTAATAATTCTGGTGTGAACAAACGGCAGATCACAGATCTTGTGGATCAAAGCATTCAGATCAATGCTCATTGTTTTGTGGTCACAGCTGATAATCGCTACATTCTTATCTGTGGTTTCTGGGACAAGAGCTTTCGAGTTTATTCCACAGAAACAGGTAGGCCTTGCATTATAGTTATTTGCATTTCTATTTGTAATGCTCTAAAACATAAACATCAGTAACACAACATTTCTTTGTTGTAGGCAAGCTAACTCAGATTGTGTTTGGCCACTGGGATGTAGTCACTTGCCTTGCAAGATCAGAATCTTATATCGGTGGAGACTGCTACATAGTCTCTGGCTCTCGTGATGCTACATTACTGCTGTGGTACTGGAGTGGCCGACATCATATCATTGGTGACAACCCAAATAGCAGTAAGTTCATAAATTTCTGTAGTTTATGTATGCATGTATGTAGTGTTTGCCTTTAATCATCAATTTTTATGTTTAGAATGACAGTAAAACTTTGTAAGCACTGTTTTATAGTAATCATAAATTGTGGGCTACATGTTTGTTAAAAAGTTAAAAATCAAGTAGAAATAATATGCATAATACCAGATAGCTTGCCACTTTGGGAAGAACAAAGCAAGCAGTTATAGAGCCTTGATAACATTTTAAGTAGCTTTTCCAAATTGTCCCCAAGTATAAGTCATAGAACTTTGTATTTTACAGAATCTTGTTGAAAATACATGGACTGTTCATCTTATTCCTGTTGTGGCTTTGTTCTATCCCCCCCCCCTCAGTGTTTACTACCTCAGCCATCATGACCTCTCCAGCAGTGCGAAATTAAACCCTGTGGAGGCCCCTGGGCAGTCAAAATCTTGGCGTCCCTCTCGTGCACACATTCTAGTGGGATCACATTGATTGTAATTTTTGTTCAAGATCAAATCAATCTATTTTAACCTTTGTCGCAGGGCCCCTAAAAGGGGTGCAGCCTATAGGCCGGTGCTACTCTGCCTATCTGGTAATACAGCACTTCTCTCTAGAGCTGGCATAGCCAGCTGGTGCTCTCCAGATATTGTTGGACTACACCTTCCATGATCCCTGATCATTGGCCATGCTGGCTATAGCGGATGGGAGTTGTAGTCCAAAACATCTGGCCATGAGTGCAGGAACAATATATATGGCCCTCTTCACTTGCCATGCCACAGGACCATAAAAAACAAGCTGAAGAAGGCATCCATGCCGAAACGGGGCCCTGTCCTGGTCTCCCTGGTTTACACCTGACACGCATTGGAGAAGCCCTGACATCCATCTCTAAAAGACTTTAAGGAAAATTTTCATATGAAACTATTTGTTGTTTAAGACTGTAATTCTTTACAGAATTGATAATACGTTTGGAATTACTTATGAGTAAACGTATGTTTTTTTGTTAAAACCTTTGGCCAGAGTTCTTATTTGGATTCATTACAATGCCACAGGACCAGCAAGGTGATCTGTTGATATTTCATGAAGATTGTAGTGCTACCCAACTAATTCCATCATACTTCCTTCATACTTCCTTGATACTGTAATTGTTGACCTGTGACTAAATTCACTGGGTTTCCTCACTTATTTTACTACCAGTAGTGGCTGTATCCACCACTTGTGATGGCAGTATGGTCAGCCCCAGATCTTATATTTAAACTGGGCAACACAGTGTTAAGTCAACAGAGCAGTTATATTAAGAAATATTTCTTTGTAACATTTACAGTTCCTGCACATTTACTGCCAGGAGATTAGGGCTTATCTTGTAAGAAAAATGAAAGTGAGATGTACAGTGTAGGTTAAATCCAATTAGTTAACATCTTTAAAATGAATCTCTAGGAAGATGCAGATGATATTTTCAGAAAAGGATTAGTTTCTCAAAAGCTGTCATCTGGAGACACAGATAAGATATTTTATATCGCAGAGCATAAGGAGGTAAGGAATTCAAAAGAAAAATGTCAGGTTACAGTAATTATGTGGGCTAGGTGCTTGACTTTCTAATGATCCTTTAAGCTGAAAGACAGTTAATTATCAATTTCAGCTTCAGTGCATCCAATTACTAAAAGGAACTTCAGTTATTTCAGAAAATCATATAAAGGAGGGTCTCTCCTTTCCTTATTTTGGTAAATCAGCACTTGTAAACCTGTATTTTGAAATTTCACATACATGTGCATGTATACATGACACATGTTTCACCTCCATATTTTTGGTTTTGATCATTTCTAAAAGAGAAACTAAATTAGTTGCCTATACATTGTTAAGATGCCCCATTGCTAGTTCTTCTGCTATTCATGAGACTGTGGATGCAGTCCTATGCACAATACTTACCTGGGACTGGGAACAAGCCCCACTGAACCCTTCCGAAGAGACATATATGGAATTGCACCATGAGGGGTATTAGCATGTGCCAGTTAATGTGTGCAACAACCAGCAACAACAACAACAACCCAGCGGCTTCATGGCTGGTAGCTCCTCCTCTTCTTGGCACCACCAGCAGCAGAAGGCTCTTTCAAACCTCCTTCCCCTCCACAGCAGCAGCAGGAGGGGAAGGAGCAGCCCACTGGAGTTGTGGACATTGTGGGACTGGCTCCTACCCAAAAATAGGGGGGGGGGCAAAAGGGCTTGGCTCCCTGGAGCTGGAACCCCTGAAAGCTTCTTATATTTGAAAATTTCCAGCAGAAAAGAGTTTACATTTTTTTTTAAGTAACAAATTTGATGCTCTGGACTGTGTAGCATATGGAGGGAGTTGGGCCTCCATGGAAGCTGCAAGCTATTTAGGCAACTAGGAATCTATATTGGCTTTTGCTACAATAGGACTGGCAAATCTGTTACAGCATTGAACTCTTGTAATATGCTGCTCTGTATAGATTCTCAGCACCTTCCATGCCCCAGCCCCATTCATTTCCCCCCTTGTGTGCAGAATGCAGTTTGAGGTTTCATGATAGGAGGGTACAGTTTTTGGACTAGGGTCCAATGCCTGTAAAAGTTGGGGCATGTGAAGTGCTGATATCCTGGGTCACTGTTCCAGATACTGTTTTGGATCAGGCTGTGCAAATAGTAATAGTTAGAGAAAACAGGTGTTTATTATACCATTTACTAAACTGTTCCACCTAAACCATTTCTATAACTAGGTGAATCTAATTCTGACTATGAATTTGCATCGTTTCTTTTGCATCTCTAGCCTGCACTAAATAGATGACTTGCTATATCATACACAGACACAGACACACACACACACACACACACACACACACACACACACACTTTTTAAAAAAAAGGTTGAGGAAAAAATCTGAATCTTTGAGCAAATACCCAAATAGCTGAAATTGCAACAACGAAAGTGAAGGACAGATGTTTTCTTCTGAAACTGACACAAATTCAGAAACTAATTTGGAAGTGATAAAAATTAATTTGCACACTTTAATTGGAACCTTCTCCTTGCATGAAAAGAGGGAGAATGGAGCCAGCAGCTTGTGCTAAGAGCTGATTGAATTTTTTGTCATGTAGGTATGCTGGACTTGGCCGCTTATCCTCTTGAGCCTATCTGTGCAATATATTGCGTTCAGCCTTTGACTGGTTTCTTTAAAAGGATCAATGCTATTCCTGTTGTGTCCCCAGAGTCTGAAACTTCATTGATCTTGGGACTTGACATTTCTCATTACATACCAGATAGTCACCAGAGGTGTTAGTTAATGTTGCTTTCCCTGGCCGTGTTTGCATTGAGCACTATGAGCACGTTGTGTCAACCAGCCCAAAGCTCAGTTTGTGGACCAATTAAAAGGAAATATCCCTTAAAGGCACTAAAGTGCATTTTGTATCACTTGACACATTTTACATATGCTTAAAGGGAAAGTTCAGTACTTCAGTAAATGACTGTAGTAAACAGCCCCGTGCATTGGAAATACTAAATGTGTCTATAAAGAATTCCAGGGAGAGAGCAATATTGATTTTTTGAATAACACTTTTCAAGGTATTTTAAGTCACTTGTAAGTAAATATTTCAAATCTAAAAGACTCTCTAAATAAATTGGAAGGAGAGGATCATTAGACTTAAAACATCCCCTGCATTTGTACATTTTATTTCTTCCAACTTCATGTTATTTGAGAGGTGGCTAGTATAGCAGGCTTTGTTTGCACACTCAGATCTGTTGTTTGCAGTGTAGTTTCTTCAAAATCACATTGAAACTGTGTTAGGCCAGCTCAGGGGTAAAATGACTTTTGATTGCTTAATGAAAAAGGTCACACAGTTATAGACTCACATATCTGTGTTTGCAATCAGACTTGCATGCATGCTTGTTGTGCCCCTTGTATTCCACCATTTCCTCCCACAAAAATATAGCCATGTGAATTTTGTATGCCTTATTTCCTGTCCATTGTGGGACAGATACAACCCCAGGTTTGGTGTAACTTTTCGGCTTCATAGGAAGCTCCCTTAGGCCTTGGGGAGTTAATATCAGAGCCCAAGAAATAGTCATAGGGCAGGTGCGAACTCACTTCAGGCCATGGCTTGTATCAAGCCACAAGATGGCATTCCCAGCGTTCATTGTTGTATTTCTTGTCAGAATAGCTTCTCTTCCAGCCCATCACTCACAATGAAAATAGGAAAGAGACTCCGAGAGGAGAGGTGGTGGCGGCAGCAGCAAATCCTGCTTTGACCTCCCTCTCCTCCCAAAAAACAGCACAGTGAATTGGAATGGGTATCTGCCCATTCTGCATGTGTGGGAAGCAAGGGAGCAGAAGAAACATGGGCAATGGAGGGAGCCAAGAACACACACCTGTTTGCTATATGCTGCATATTTAAAGTGCTTACATGTGTCCGAGCCTTCACTTTCCTGAACTAGAATAGGAATAGCAATGTCAGGCCTGCTGGTTATCTCCAGCCCAGAAAGATCTGGGCTGCTTACCCACAGGCAGGTTGTCGTAGAGAAAAGTAAGGAACAGTGCTTCCCTGGGATTTGATCCTCAGGATCTTTTGTTGCCTCTTCCTGGTCTATAGGTAATAGTATAAATGCTTAGTTTTCAGTGCTCTTGGTTTCCTTCAGATAAGAAAACTGTTCTGCCAAGGATGAGATGCTTTGATGGCTCCTGCTTTTTAAAACAACTGTACTGCTGTGCTTTCTAAAACTGGGGTGTGGCAGGAGAGAGAGAAGTTTCCATTGCACCTGAAATATTAGGTTGCAAGGAAACGAGCACACCTCAGAATAATAATAATAAAAAGATTAATAATATTTATCTGTTTAGATTCGGAAGACGTTTGGTCATCCACAGAAATCAAATCACATATTATGTCCATTGCGGAGAACAAAAGCGAGCTTCTTATTTTAAACTACATTGAGGGAACTGTTTTGGTAGCTTGGTCTCGTATATTTTATCATTTTGCCCTGAAGTGATTCTACTGCAGATACAGAGGTGCCACGTTGGGGAAATTACTGTGAGTTCAAAGTGATGCTGTTTCAATTCACAGTGGTCAAGTTTCACCTGCAGCTCCCCTGGTGCCACAGCCTTTAACCTCTCGCTGCATCTATCAGTGGTGATGTGCTGGTGACAGAATATTTTACTGGATTGTGAATGATTGCTAAGGTCCATGACATTCTGCCTTTTGCAGTGAAATGTAATGTGGGGTGAGATTTCCTCCCCCACACAGTGGCTTTGTTGGAAGAATATATCTCTGATTAAAACTGTATTTTCTTTCATTTGTCCCTAAAGGGTGAAATGATACTCACTGTTATTGCAAAGCTATGATTGATTCTAAAGGCTTTGGAAAGCATAGTATAGCTAGGATTTCTTTAAAAATTTGCTTTCAGGGACCATATTTGTCCTCGTGGGCTCTTGCCTTGGCAAATGAAGTGGATCGCAGTACAGATTCAATTTAATTATAGATAACCTGCAGCTTCAGTGAGAACTGTGTGTTTGGTATTCCAGAATCATGCATAATAGAGATAATAGGCTGGTTTGCCTTTCTTTGCTTTCCTTTCAACTGTCAAAGAAACTCTCAAGGTTTTTCAAGGGCCAACTCAAGTAATTCACATTTGAGAATAGCAATTTCAAAATAAGAATATTGTAGAATAAGTTCAAGCCCTCTGCCAGCTGTAGTTTAGCATCTTTCTGAAATATGCAATTGAGCCAAGACTCTTTGTCTCCTGATGTGTTTCCTATATGACTCTTTGTGCTGAACAAGTTGCCCATCTCTAATCAAATGCTTCATGTAGCATATGCACAAATGCCACTAGACTTTTAAAAATTGCAGTCATCCATTGTAGTCGTTCCCTGTAACGGGCTGTTGTGTCAGGAAAGGTGAAAGGACACAAACATCTTCCAGAGGATTGCATCATTCCTTTACATAATTTCTATTTTTCACCTCCATCTCCCTTATGCTAGCAATAGAGAATCAACAAAACATGCAGTAAACCACAGAAACGGCCCCTTCCTATCAAAACCTTGCACATCCTGCCCAGAGACACAGAACAGATGTATTGCAGCCTTTCCTAGCTTCCTTCTTGTTTTCACTGTCACGCACGCACACAATCCTTTCAGACAGTGCTGGTGCCAGTCCTGCATACACTTTCACAACAGGGAAACTACTCTCACTTTCCTTATCGTCTCCATGTACACCCCAAATTCTGTAATAACCTTGTTCTTCTCTGGCTTTTTTCTACGCGCATATGGGTCTTTGTTCTCCGTGGCAAATATGTATCTGTTTATTTTGAAATGGAGGTTTGGACTGAATTTAATTTATTTCAAGTGGTGGATAATCTGAGACATACAACAAAACCTGTTTCTAAACAACTCTTTTTTTGCTTGAAAAGTGATACATTAAGACTTAAGAAATTCCAAATGTACACTTTCCCTTGCAAACTTAATCCTGTTGTGCAAGTGATGTCAACTATGGGTGCATTTGTTACACATGTGGAAAAATCTTAGGTTTTGGGGGGGGGTTTCCAACCTGGGGGGTGGTATTGGACTAAGCTTTACTCAGAGTAGACCTGTAACTTAGCTATGTCCATTAATTTTAATGAGTTTATTCTGAGTAAAATTTAGTTGAATACCACCCAGAATGTTTCCCAAAGTGCACATAGGAACACATCAAAAGTGGCCATTTTCAGAACTACACTTACAATTAATATATGACTGAAAAGCTGTCAGGGGGCAGTTTGGGAGTGGCATAGTATCAGTAATCATGTTTTTAGACATGATTCCTTTACATTCTCTCCTATGTCTTTAGTGTACTTCAAAAATCACAATTTCTCTCTGCACATCAATTAATGTACATTTGAATCAACTCTAAAGCATGGATCAAACAGCAAACTAGACACCACATGACATTGTGCATGTGCAATTAACATGCACAGTTGTTGTTGTTGTTGTTGTTGTTGTTGTTGTTGTTGTTGTGTAAGTAACAGCTGTGGGGATGCCTGAACAACCTTAGGATTATGAAGAGGTGTGCAGAGAAGGTTTAACTCTTTCTCTCCTGCGTGGTTTTACAAAAAAGGGGCTTCTCTGAAATTCCTATTTACATTTCAAGGGAAGGCTCTTTTGATCTCAATGGAAGCTTCCACTGAAATGCAAACAGCAGCTTCAAAAATGGGAGACTTGTCAAGGAGAGGAGAGAAGAGAGAGAGAGAGAGAGAGAGAGAGAGAGGTAGTTTCTCCCTTCCATCCCCATGGCCCTGGGCTGTTCAAGCTTCCCTGAGCCTGCTATTTACATAACCAAATAGAGCATGCTAGTTGCTGTCATGTAATCGTGACCCAACATATTCAAAATGTACAAAGCTGAGGTTCTCTGGTATCAAGAGAAATGGGAGGACAGTGGGAGACCTGATCAAACTGTAGCACGTGGGTATGGTGGGTTCACAGAAGAGCTGGCCTTTCACCTGAGTGCATAACTTTAATGTTATACTGCTCATGCAGGTGAAGTACTAACATGAGGAGTCCCTCCCAAGTCACCTATTGACCTGATGTCAAAACTGACCCATTCTGAAAGGATCCTGCCTTTTGGCTAACTCACTTCATTGAAGCAAGATCCTCCATATTCCAAAGCCTTGAAAGATCAGTCCACACCCTATGGGACTCTGCTGGCCCCGGGGGTGCCCGGCCCTGAGGACTCCAGTTGGGAAGACCAGAAACTCACCCGGGGCTGAGTGGGGCATGGTCAGCAGTCCCAGGCAACAGCGGTGGGTCCAGTGAAGCAACCAAGTCCTGGGACGGGGTGGCGGTAGGGTCAGGTAACAGTCTGTGGGTCTAGCTGGGTAGTCAGAGGTCAGGAACACACCAGGGGTTCGTCCAAGAAGCAGGATCAATGTCCAGTCCAAGGTTCAGCAGTCCAACAGGGAGTCAGTCCAGCAAGGAGCAAGGCAGGTAGCAGGGCAAGGTACAGGTCAGGCATAGACACAGGCAGGCACACAGTAGCAACTGTGTTGCTCACACAACTTGGGGCTGGGACTGGCTGGCTTTTATCTGCCCCGAGGCATAGGGTGGCCCCAATCGTCCGGTGACTCGCCTCTCCTTCTGGCCTGGAGGCAAGCACTCCTCCTGCAGGAACTTAGTTTCCTTCACCTCTCTGCCCTGAGCCTCTGCAGCTCAGGAGAGGCTGGTGGGTTACCGGACCCAGGGGCAACCTCAGCTTCCTCTGACGGTGCTGAGAGTGGAGCACCTGCAGGCAATGGGTCGTCCATCCCATCAGGAGCCAGAGCAGACTCAGCAGGTGCCTGCACCTGAGGATCCAGCACAGGTGACGACCCTTCAGGCTCAAGCCCCAGCCCTAGCTCTCCTGGTTCTGGAGGCGGGGAATCCTGTGCAGGCTGGGATCCCTCAGGTTCAGCATCCGAGTCTGAATCCCAGGCCATCACAGGGACCTTTGAACAGGAGGCTAGACTGAGACAAGAAACCCACACATACAAAGTTTAATAGAAAGCAGGAAAACCCAATACAGTTATTCCAGTTTGGGAACATTTGACAGAGCCTGACCCACATCTTGGCCAAAAGCTTTCATGGTTTTCATAGTAATTTGACCCTTCATAATATTACTGCCAACATATTCATGTGGAGCTTAAGTAAGAAAGAATGTGAAACACACACACAAAAATGTGAACAGAATTTCCTTTCTATTTGCATTACTGAACTCTGTATATTCTGGCTTATGTTTTATTGTTATTTATAAAACTGGTTTTATTTTGCAAATTGCCTTGTTTTCGCAAAGAAAGGCAATTCTATAAGTGCTGACGTCTGGGCACAGTCTGACTATGGCTGCGCTCCTTTATCTCAGGTTGGGGACAGAGAGTGGCGCTAGGGAGGGAGTTGTCGCCGCGGCACTCCTTGGTGTGTGGAGTTCCGCAGGGCGCAATCCTTTCCCCGATGCTTTTTAACATCTTTATGCGCCCTCTCGCCCAGATTGTCCAGAGTTTTGGGCTAGGTTGTCATCAATATGCTGATGACACCCAGCTTTATCTATTGATAGAATGCCGCCCTGACTCGGTCCCAGACACACTGACCAGGTGCTTGGAGGCTGTGGCTGTATGGATGCGTGGGAGCCGGTTAAAGTTAAATCCTTCGAAGACAGAGGTCCTCTGGCTGGATCGAGACGACATGGGGTTGGGGGGGGCAACTCCCATCTCTTGCGGGGTGCAATTAGTGCCAGCGCCTTCTGTCAGGAGTTTGGGTGTAACCTTTGACGCCTCACTTTCCATGGAGGCGCAGGTTACAGCCACAGCAAAGGTGGCATTTTTCCATCTTCGCCGTATTAGGCAGTTGGCCCCCTACCTATCTCGCCCTGATCTGACCACAGTGATCCATGCGACGGTCACCTCCAGACTTGATTACTGTAACTCGCTCTACGCGGGGCTGCCCCTGAAGCTGACCCAGAAACTCCAGCGGGTGCAGAATGCCGCGGCGAGGCTCCTCACGGGGTCTTTGCCACAGGACCACATTCATCCAGTGCTCTACCAGCTGCACTGGCTCCTGGTGGAGTACAGGGTCAGGTTTAAGGTGCTGGTTTTGACCTTTAAAGCCCTATGCGGCTTAGGACCCTCATACCTAAGGACCGCCTCTCCTGATATGTCCCGGGTAGGACCTTAAGGTCCTCAAATAATAACTTTTTGGAGGTCCCGAGCCACAAGGATACTAGGTTGGCTTCAACTAGGGCCATGGCCTTCTCAGTACTGGCCCCGACTTGGTGGAACAGTCTTCTACCTAGCCTTTAGGTTGGCTTCAGTTTAACCCTGATGTTTTATTCTTTTGGTGTGGTTGGTGGGCTACTTAAAAATGAGGCTGCAGTCTAGATTAAATTTTAAATTGTATTTTAATCTGTATTTTAATGAATTGTTTTATGCTTTTGTTGTGATTTTATTGGTGTTAGCCGCCCTGAGCCCAGTTTGGCGGGGAAGGGCAGGGTATAAATAAAAAAAATTATTATTATTATTATTATTATTATTATTATTATTATTATTAAGCACTAAATAAGCACCAGCCAAGGTGCTATGAACCAAGGCAGGCATCATCCATAATTAGGCAGCCTGGCTAGACAGCACATGGGACACAAGTGGTCACACCAATATATTGGGCAAAGTTGCAAGTGATCTTAGATTTGCACCCACATCCTCTGGAAAATTGCAGTTGCTTGGAGTGGCAAAGTCTTGCAGACTAATCCTGCCAGTATAATAAATATAAGTGTGTGGACTGTGCCACTTAAAATAATTCTTTTCAATCTATTCTTTTTCATGCAAATTATAGTACCTAGCATTTTATTGAAAATTCTTTCTAGTAGCACCTTAGAGACCAACTGAGTTTGTTCCTGGTATGAGCTTTCGTGTGCATGCACACTTCTTCAGATACACTGAAACAGAAGTCACCAGATCCTTAAATATAGTGGGGGAGTGGGGAGGGGTATTACTCAGGTTTTCCACACTTATCAGCCTATCACCCATTCCCACCACCCTTCTGAGTAATACCCCTCCCCACTCCCCCACTATATTTAAGGATCTGGTGACTTCTGTTTCAGTGTATCTGAAGAAGTGTGCATGCACACGAAAGCTCATACCAGGAACAAACTCAGTTGGTCTCTAAGGTGCTACTAGAAAGAATTTTCGATTTTGTTTTGACTATGGCAGACCAACACGGCTACCCACCTGTAACTAGCATTTTATTGTGATTTTTTAAAATAATTATTTTTTAAAAGATGTTTCCCTAAAACCTCTGGTCCTAGTGTCATATGAATGTACGTTGCAATCCAATATTTATTTTAAAAGCTTATTTTCAAACCATGCTTACATTTCTAAATCTCATGGCTGGACTTTAAAATATTAGAACACACCACATGTCTTATAATTTGTTGCTGATGAATTATATTTTACGTGAGATGTCTTACCTTTTTGTGTGTGATTTGTTTTAGGTGATTATCCTGCTCCCAGAGCCGTTCTGACTGGTCACGATCACGAAGTTGTCTGCGTATCAGTGTGTGCCGAACTGGGACTTGTCATAAGTGGTGCTAAAGGTCAGTTGTCAATTTTAGTCTTACAAATTTGAAACTTCCTCATCAGTAAGATTTGCCTCAGGATAAGTATAATTTCATCCTCCTCTCATTATCCTACATGCTATCTATTTTAATTTCTGTACCCTCTGCAGAGCTTCATCTGCCACCAGCCTGCCTGCTTGTAAACTTCCACCACTGCCCTCAGCTACCATGGGCTGCTATGAGCCCATGGAGGTTTGCAAGCATCCTAGCTGCTGAACTGAAAATTCAGTAATTAATTGTTTGTGAATAGTTTCAGCTTGTCTGGTGAAAGTGGAAAGTTTTATTCTTAAAAACTCCTAGATATGGGAATAGTTTTTGAGGTGTGGAAAATTGAGTATCAATGATGCTTATGAGTGAATGAAGGACCAGAGGCAGGAAGGCAGTAAATGGGTTTGCCCACGTGCTGCAAACTGTGTGTACAAATCATGATTTGAATGGATGCATCTAAGAAAATGCCACAGTCATTCTGTGTATTGAATTTGTATACATGGTTCCAGAAGAGCTGCTGTGCTTTTCTCTTGATGCCAAAGGGACAAAAAAAGTCCCGTGGCACCTTAAAATCCAACTAATTTATCACCACACAACCATTTGTCTCAAAGAAGCTAGTCTGCTGCACAGTATACTTAAAAACAAGACAAAGCTGTGTAATAGTTTACTTCCTGGGTAATTTTCATACAATGATATCCAAGATGTGGCTGAAAGGATGTATTATTCATTGAATATCTTGGTTTTTGTATCAGAATGACAAATCTCTTGCCACAGTAGGGTACAAAAAGGAGTGTGTCATTCTCTTATATTCAGAGTCACAAACACAACTATTTAAGATAGCACCAAACTTCAGCTACAAAGTGTTCCTGCTGTACAGATACTAAATATTTGATAAATATGGACAGGGTGCAATGACTTAGACCACTGACTTGCTTCAGAAAAAAGTATCATTTTAAACATTCATACCACAATTGTCAGTGAGGTAGGGAAATGAAGTGGTGGGTGATCCACCACTTTCATAGACCTCCCGGCTTGCATTAGGCACCAGGGTAAGGGAAGCAATGTATCTCCCTTTTGTAACCAGTGGGAAAACTGCCTAGACCAGCTCCAGACTTGCATGGCTTCCTCTTGGGGAAGCGAAGTATATCCAAAACCACATCTGCTTTATCCCTGGAGCACTGGGGGGGGGGCAGCTATAGTAGCAGCTATTGCCTGCAGAAACGCCACTGGTAGATGTTTCTGTGGGTGTATTGTAAGCCTCTGTGCTGGATGTAACTTCCCCAGCAGAATTTCTCCTGTTTGTTGGCTGGAAGGAACCTCCACCTGATTCCTAACCTCTTCCAGCCAGGAGATTTGTGGGCTGGGATTGTTCTGCTCAGCAATGGGAATGTGAAAATACACACACACACACATGTGCACACTACTTGAAAGCGATTCACTGTTTAAATGTATATTTCACTTTGCTAAAGCGCCACTTTAGATCAGAGGCATATTCTTTCACTGTTTATATACCAATATGTGCCATCTCTGTATGCATTTGGCATAATTTAACTAAATTATGTGCCTCTCTGTTATATATACTGTATTATTTGTCAATATACAGAAGGACCTTGCCTGGTGCACACAATTACTGGAGATTTGCTGAGAGCACTCGAAGGAACAGAAAACTGCTTGTATCCTCGCTTAATTTCAGTATCTAGTGAAGGCCACTGTATCATCTACTATGAACGAGGCAGGTTCAGCAATTTTAGCATTAATGGAAAACTCTTGGCACAGATGGAGATCAACGACTCAACCAGGGTAAATATTTCCTCTCATAACTTATTATGATGTATAACAAGAGTAATGCTTGAAGAAGTCTCATGAGAAATTAGTGATCACTGGAAAATTAGGGATCACATTTACTGGAAAAACGTCTCGGCTCTAATTCAATCTAGAATTGAACTCTCTGTTTTTAAAACTGAGCACTTGATCATTCCTGTATATCTGTTTTAAACAAAGATTTTAAAGTGTCTATCCTTTGAAAGTTTACATGGCTTGACATCTGTCCTCCCTTGACTAGGAGGCAAGACATGAATACAGGGCCCTGAGGAGTCCAATCCATCACTGACACCTCGGGGAGAGTAAAGGGAGTTCTTGAGGTGTTACTGATGGCACCTTTGTTGCAGGGCAAAGTCAGAAATGATCCATGGTGACTTCCAGCAAAGCCTTCTTTGCTCCTGTCCTAGGCTGGACAAGGAAATACTCCTCTCACAGAAGCTGTTTGTGTTAGTCTACACAGCATTTAATGTCACTATTCATTTTGACTCATCTGTAGGCTATCCTCCTGAGCAGCGATGGGCAGAACCTGGTTACAGGTGGCGATAATGGAGTCGTGGAAGTATGGCAGGCTTGTGACTTCAAGCAGCTCTACATTTACCCTGGCTGTGATGCTGGCATTAGGGCAATGGACCTGTCTCATGATCAGAGGTAAGTTGCAGCCCAAGAGAAGCAGTGAGGCTCTTCAAACTTGTACATTTTATTTGTCTCCCCACCCCCAAGTAATTCAGCCTCTCTTTGAAACACACAATACAATTCACCTCTCCATGATTTCTGGATTAAGCAGTACAGCTTCTAATTTTCTTATTCAATTCTGCTGCATTACGGGAGACTTCTCATGCTGCATTTTCGACTGGGCTCCTACTTCCTTACATTTTAAAGATGGAGATTATTGTTATTATTTATTAAATTTATATACCGCCCTCCATCGTAAGATCTCAGGGCAGGTCACAGAATAAAATAGAAGATAAAAAGACATGTAAATAATTAAAACCAAACAACAAAACAATACTCCGCCCTTCCCACAGACACATTTAAAAGGCTGTAGAATAGTAATCAGTCAAAGGCCTGGTTGAAGAGGGATGTTTTCGCATGGTGCCTAAAAATCTATAATGAAGGCACCAGGCGAACCTCCCTGGGGTGATTCTACATATTCTCTCTACTACTGAATCAGTATGCAATTGTTTCTTTCCCTACACCCAAACACAAAATGGAATGTGATGAGCCAACTTACGCACTTGTGAAACATCGGCTTAATGCTATAAAGCTGTGACCCCCCATGGTCCGGATTGTGGATAGTAATGTGGTGTACCAGATAGATTCTCATGCAAGGACCCCCTTGGGATGTTCCAAGTTCAAATCCCTTCTCAGCTATGATGCACATTAGAAGAGCCAAGCATTAACTTCATCAGCAGCTGATGCCATGGAGCCACTCGGTATCGCTGCTGCTTCCCTGGATGGTTTGGCAGCAGGATGGCGGTGAGTTCATGGATGTGCAGGCAAACACTGACAGAGCCAATCCAGCATTTCTGCTAGTGAACCTGCACAGCTTTGACCTCACATCTGCCCTGCTCCACCTCCACACCTTTCAGGTAAGCAGCAGCAGTACCAGTTTTTTTTGGGGGGGGGAGGAATCCACAGCACTGCCTCACTGTGTCAGCAACTCATTATTTCTACCTTCCTTCCCCAGCAGGGCCAGCCCACCCATTAGGCAAGGTGAGGCAACCACCTCGGGTGGCAGGATCCACAGGGCAGATCCAGCCTCCAGGGAATGCATTGCCTGCCACTTCTGTAGTAGCATTGATGGCTGCTCCTTGGAGGCTGGATCTGCTGCCTCCTCAGTAGCCCCCACAATACTGCCTCTATAGTAGTCTCTTGGCAAATGAGAGGATCTGCTGGTCTCCTCCCACCCTAGGGGAGAAATGATGAGTGCTGCACTCTGGGGTCTCCTGAGCTCTGCACCCGGCCAGCATGATTCTGAGTAGGCCCCTTTCCCACTGCAACAGCTTTTTATTCCTAGTTCAACCACTGGGTAAGGTTGATTTGATTCCAAGCCCCCTTGTTCCTGATGTAGATCTTCACTCACCCTTTCTTCTCTGGGAGGGGGAGATTTTGTGGTTCACCTCAGATGCCTAAATGTCTTGAGCCAGCCTTGTTCCCAGTGCTGTTGTGAAGATAGTCATGGGACTATCCCACTGTACTTCCTTTGGAGAAGGGCAGGATATACATGTGTAATTTTAATTTTTTAAAAAAGAAATAATCTGGCTAGAATTCAACATGTTTCATTGTTGGCATGGTTTCAGCTTTCATTGACCAAGGCTTCTCATTAGCAGCACACCAGAGGGGAGATGGAGGCAGCCATGGCTCAATAAAAATCCCTCATTTCAGTCACTTGCCTACCCAGAAATACAGGTGAAACTCGAAAAATTAGAATATCATGGGAAAGTCCATTTATGTAAGCAATTGTTTTCATTAGCTACTGGAGTTTAATCACAGGTAGGTAGTCGTGTTGGTCTGCCATAGTCAAAACAAAAGTAAAAAATTAAAAAATCCTTCCAGTAGCACCTTAGAGACCAACTAAGTTTGTTCTTGGTATGAGCTTTCGTGTGCATACACACTTCTTCAGATACACTGAAAAAAGAAGTGAACCTTTCCATGATATTCTAATTTTTCAAGTTTCACCTGTACATCTGTGTTATGCAGCAAGTTAGATGCAGTAGCAGAATATCACATTTCCATCATTGTTCTTGTATGTCTAATATGATTCTATGATCTTTGGAACCAGCATAAGTATAGTTTGAGGGTGGAAAAACCTGACTGCTGTGAACATTTTTTTAAAAAAAATAACTCAGTATGTACAGTTTGTGTGTCTGTTTCTCTTTCAGGACTCTAATTACTGGCATGGCTTCTGGTAGCATTGTAGCTTTTAATATAGATTTTAATCGGTGGCATTATGAGCATCAGAATAGATATTGAACCGGAGTGAAGAACTGAAAGCAAAGGCGAAATTGAGAGCACAAGTGCTACTGAAAGGCATAATCTCTGGTGGAAAAACAAGTCTGCATCGACCTCCGTTGTACATTCCATTACACCCAGCAATAGCTGTCCATTGTAGTCAGCAACCATTTACTTTGTGTGTTTTTTCACAACCGAACACCAGCTGCTGCAGAAATGAGCTTGTATCATGTAAATTATAATGACTTAGGAGATGTTTTGGTAATTATTTCATATACATTTGTTTACTGAGAAAAGCTAGTAGAGAACACGTCACAAGAGACTTTTGAATATTCTGAGGAAACTTGTGTCTGGTTGTTACATTGTTTGGGGCCATGAACCTAGCATACATTTCCCATTTCCAGCCTCTTTTCAAGCTGAAAAAAATAATTAAAAGGATAAAAAACCTACGTTTGATACTTTGTACATCAGATGCACATCTTAACTTTAAAGGGATACTTTTGTAAAAGTAAAACCTTGTATAAATAACAAAAAAATGTTTCTTAACTTTATTGTGGAGTTACAACTTGCATGTACTTTAAACCTGAATGTCTTGATGAAATGGCGACATTCACAGATTGAAGTGAACTGCCTAAGGGCCCAGCTTGCATTTAAGGGTTGAAATGGGGCACAAGCCGCAGTTTTGTCATTGCCACTGAAATATGGTTTGCTCTTTTCAATCTCACGCCACCCCCCTTCTAAGTGGAGTTTTTGCTTATGACATGAAGCGTTTGGATATGAAGCCATTGTTTGCCATATTTATGCGTTGCAAGAGGAAGAGAAAATCCTTCCTTTATTAATTTAGTACCACGATAGAAAGGCAGGAGCACGGAAGAGAGATGAGAGGATGCTCGCGTGCTTAATACTCCCACCAAAGCAAGAGTGCTAGACTTCTAGATTCATCACATTTGGCATACTGTACATTGCAGGGAGAGAGCAATTAAGATTTTCTCTTCATTTCCTTGGAAATAAAGCTTGGTTAAAAAGGACCTTAGCTTCATTGGGGTTGTTCTTTTACATTCTTCTGAAAGTCACGCGTTAAGCCACATTCTCTGTTGACGGCACTTCATGTCTGACAATACTGTAACGATGATTATCAGGATAATTTGCCGCACATTCTACGGATCAAGTAACACACCCAGGGGTATATACACTTTACTTCATGTTTCTTCTTTGTATATTTGGTGACTGTATTGTCATAGATGTACATATTGTGTCGGTAGGGCTATGAGGCATGTAACAGGAATGTAATTTTCTCAGACTTTACACTCACTTGCAGTCATTTATTTAAAAAAGATTAAAACAAGGTAACGGATTCTTTGTACTGGCACCAGAAACATATCATTATTTATTGATGTGATTCTTATTTGTTCTCCACCTTGTATTAGTAAGTTTTAGCACTAAATACCTTCTTCATTGTTGTTTGTATTTATAAAATTCTGAAATCATGGGGAATCAATGTAATGATTAAGTTATTCATCATTGGTCTGTAAGCAATATCTTGAGTTTGTAGCTTAGAATTGGGAGAATATTGAACATCTGGAAGATAAGTTCATTTCATCTCAAGATCATGGTGAAATATTTTGGATATATAAATTCCTTAAGCTATTGTAACCATGTTTTATTGCAAAGATGTAAAATATGCCAGATGTGTGTGAGTTGGAAATCAAAAAGAAAAATAAAATATGCAAAGAATTCATGGATTGCTTCTCTTTTTATTGAACATTTGACCCAAATGTCATGTTGCTGGTGGAAAAGGAAATTCTAATTTTTAGTCAGATGCAGTGCCTGCAAAATTAACTCAGAAAGATGCAATCCATCCATAAGCTCAGGAGTGGTCCATGGAGAAGGACCCTGGCTAAGAACTTCCAGAAGAAGAGTTTGGATTTGATATCCTGCTTTATCACTACCCGAAGGAGTCTCAAAGCGGCTAACATTCTCCTTTCCCTTCCTCCCCCACAACAAACACGCTGTGAGGTGAGTGGGGCTGAGAGACTTCAAAGAAGTGTGACTAGCCCAAGGTCACCCAGCAGCTGCATGTGGAGGAGCGGAGATGCGAACCCGGTTCACCAGATTAAAAGTCTACCGCTCTTAACCACTACACCACACTGGCTCTCAGAGCCACTGCCAGACTCCTCCTCCCCCACAAGTATTTATAATCCAGTTTTCATTTCAACACCAGAGTGGAAAACAATGAAATAAAATCATAAAAAATATATAGAAAAAAGTAACTAAAACATTGCAGAATTCATAAAAGCAAGTCCAATAAATAATGAACAGATTAACAACTCTTAATTATAAAGCAAACTAAACTGCAATGCGAACAATTTGAATTTCCTTATAATTAAAGTTGAAAAAAAAGAGATGAGATAAAGGCAAATCGCTGTGCTCCTGACTTCAGAGGCACAATGCTAATTTAGCAAGAAAGAAAACCCTGTCTTTCCACTGCTAAGATTCCTATAGAAACTCATTAACACTACACAAGTCTTTCTGTTTCATTGGGTACAAACAAACTATACTTCATCCTTTTGACAAGTCAGCCTGAAAAACATTGCTGTAACAATGAAGGTTATATTACTTTGTATTATGCAGCTAGAAGGTGCCTGAAACAGTAATGAAACATATTCTGAATATACTCACTGCTGTTCCACCAACATCAAGGGGAAGATGCATGAACCTTTATTTTATCTATCTATCTATGTTTAGCAAATTTCTAATTTTGAAATGCAGATGACTTAGTCCTTTCTACTGTTAACCCCCTTTGCACAGCCCTCCCCCTGTTCCTCCCTAAGGCACCCTCCACCCAGAAGAAAAGTGTAGGGGAGAAGGTCTAATTAGAGACCCAGAAGTGGAAGCATCCTAATACTGGCAAGGAATCTTGCAGGCTGCACATGTAAAGCTACAAGCGCTGCCTGTGAACAGTTGTTATGGAGGAGGCTTGTTATAATACAGTATATCAGCCCTGCTGACAGGGAAGCAGAGAGTTTGAAGCAAGCCCTTATGCAGCAGGGATAACAGCATCTGTAACAGACTTCCTGAGATAAAGGGGAGTTTTGATAACTTCAAGAGACATTCTTCCCCCTGCAAAAACAACACACTATGGTTGCATATAAATACATAACTTACTCCCTCCCTTACATATAAAAAAGAAACATCTTTTAAATATAGAACTTGGTATGCAGCATATAGCTACATTTTCCAATGTGTTTTGTTGTGAAGCCGAAGCTGATAATACTGCTTTTATGTGTCTGGAATTGTGATTTAGCCCAAGTATTTTAACTCCTGTTTCTCAGGAGGTGTGTAAGTCTCTTCCAGTGCAATAAATGAGAGTTACTAAACATGACTAATTTTGGTCCGCTTGTGTCTGTCCTGCCACACATACCAAAGCTGCAACATTGGACACAGAGTGATGCTAAAAGCCACGCATTAGTGGTTCGCACAGGGCTTGGTTTACCCTTCTCCCAGCATCTATCAGTCTATCAAATACGATTCCCGCCCCCCTTCATTTGTGAAAACTTAAGTTGTCTTTCCATCCCTTATCAACTGCTTTTGCAACCTCTGCTTTTAAATTATCTAAGCAATTTAAACTACAAATAATTGGAAAGCTACCTGGAAAGTCCAATATGGTAATTTCATAGGAGAAAACGCCAGAAGATACAAAGTCCAGGTCCAGCATGAAACTGAGATGCTCTCCCTTAAAAGGGTGGACATATTTGGAATATGAGGAAAATAAAAAGGAGCAAAGAGTCCAGCAAAACAAATGTATTGCTGGCAATAAGGCAAGAGATAGGCAAGAGTGCAAATGCTATAATGTTTGCAATGGAAAACAAACATGTTTTTCAATACAAGGTGGTAGGTCCTTTGGACAATAAAGATGTTCAAAGGTGAGTTACTGAAGCAGAACAGGGAGACTGCAGAGAAGCAAGATGTTCTTTGAAGGCACTTGAGGGCATCACCCATAGCTGCCAACTTTTCCCTTTTTAAAGGGAAATTCCCTTATTCCGAATAGGATTCCTCACAAGAAAAGGGAAAAGTTGACAGCTATGGCATCACCTGGCTGAAGCTGAGCATGTCTGGTTCTGGTCAGTGCTGGATGGGTGACTTCCTGGGAACCACATGCATGGTGCCATGGCTTTCGTAGAAACATAAGCAAATAAAGATAAACCCTGAATGAATTCTTTGTATGTCTCTTTGCAGGAGCACACAACCAAACCACAGAAGTGTTAAGAGGTGGGTTCAAGGGTTAAATGACAAATTCAAAATTAATGAATCACAAAGTTCAGACCGGGAACTTGCAAAAATTCAAATGTAAAATTGTTGATCTTAGAAACAAAATTAAGACAAATCGCCACTAAAATGGACTTCCTTAGCTGAGAACTTTTTGTGCCACTTTTCTGATGTTTTGGGGTCACTTCCATATTTGGCACAATGCACGCATATATGGTTGCGCGCATATCTGATGCACCTAAAATGGTTGCTGCCTGTAATATAAAGGAAAGCCCTTTCTGATTTTAAAAAAGGGGGGGGGGGTGAGTGGGACTTGAAAGAGGCTGATTTGTAATAGATTCAGGATAGACAAACGTACTTATTCAGAGTGCATGATTCTGAATATCAACTGCTAGTGGGGGGGGGGGTAGATAGCTGTTGCTGGCATGCCCTTCTCATGGGCTGCCCAGAAGCAACTACCTGGCCTCATTTGGCCAAAGAATGCAGCGGTTCATAGCACTTTGTTCTAAATCAGAAGGTAGTTCCTACTTTCTCATATCCCCAAAAGCAGGAAATTATGCTCCTACTTTTTCATATCGCCAAGAACAGTGAATTAAAATGTGATTTACCATCATTCCTCTATCCCATGCAGACCAGTTCAGCATGGTAGCAATTTACGCTGTCAGAACTCACTGCAAATAAAACATGGCTTTTGTGCAAAATAAATAAATAAAAATAGAGAAACTAAATAGGAATGTTCAGTGACGCGGCCCTAATTAGCGCTTGGGGCAATGAACCAACTACACAAATTTTCTAATCAACACTCATCATAGTCTCAGCACTAGCTGTTGTGTTCCTGAAGAGTGTGCGTTATATTTATGAAGTGATCTGACCATTAATCCTTAACAACGAACCCATAGAATTCCTCATTCTGTGGAAAAATACACACTGGAAATGCAAAAACCTGTGCTATACACCATTTATTATGTTTAGACAAAAAGGAATGCTCTTTTATATTGACCACAACAGCCATGCAGTTGTGGATGGTGGATAATAAATATTTGGATGATTGATAGACCATTGCGTATCACATGGCATGTCTCACTTTCAGCTTAATAGAAGAAACCATTCTCAGCCAAAAAACATAATTAGTGTGGGGCAACCACCATATGACTTATTTTTCTATTTTAATGCTTCCAAAATGCAGAGGTAGTTAGTTTGTAGCTGTTGCTTTTTCCACTGAGTGTTAGATGATAAATTCCCTATAGTCTAGGAGACATTCTTCCTTTCATAAAGCAGCATGTGTGAAGCGGTAGATACCAGAGGTCACCATTCTCCTTCCACAAATCTCAATAATTCTCTCTCTCTCTCTCTCTCTCTCTCTCTCACACACACACACACACACACACACAGAGAGAGAGAGAGAGAGAGAGAGGGAAGGAAGGAAGGAAGGAAGGAAGGAAGGAAGGAAGGAAGGAAGGAGATGGAGAGTCACAAAGAGATAGTTGATTTGTTAAGGCAACCATATATAAACTGACCTGGGTATATATAGGTAGCCATCTGAAGGCAGTTCTGCTTCACTAAGCTTTTAATGTTGTATCTGTTTTTGTCTTTTCCCCATCTGAATTTTGTTGGAAGTCGCCCAGAGTGGCTGGGGTGCCCCAGTCAGATGGGCAGTGTAAACAACAACAACAACAACAACAACAACTGTTGTTGTTGTTGTTGTTGTTGTTGTTGTTGTTGTTGTTGTTATCCTGAGTCAACAGAAACCAATAAGCACAAAGCAACATCAGGGGGTGGGATAAATTGGAGCTCATTTTGAGCTTATTTAGGCAGCTGGTCAGTCTACTTATCCAACTCAGGCTGGCAGTACCTCTCCTTGGTTGCAGGCACAAGCCTTGCAAATTGTGTACTGATTGTTTTAATTGAAGATGAATCCACCATTTTGATAATCCCCAAGTGGCCTCACATGATGCTGATCCAGAGCACTGTGGGAATATAAAAATGGCAGCCTCCCACCCACCTGCCCCTTCTGCTCTGCAAATCTGAGCCAGTGGACATGGCAGGAAGGCCCAGTCCAGGGAAGGTGTCAGTGCTGTGGTCTCTCCCAGAGCACGAGAGCCCCAGCCAGTGCCTGAGGAGGCTTGCACATGGGGTGACAAGGCACAACACTTTTCAAATTCTCACACTAAGTTATTGGGCTGTGAATTTGACTGTCCTGCCCAAATCTGCTCAACTTATAATAGCATTCTGTTAAAATATTTATGTTAAAAACCAGATACACTCTTCAGGCTTTAGCATTCAGTGTGTGGGAAAATATGTTCATTAACACTATTCATCGATTTAATTGAGCGCATTCATAAAGGCTTTGACAAGCAAGCATTTTGCTTGCTAATTGTAGGGTTGGTTATGATTATAAATGGGCTTAATGTGCAATCTTTCAATAAAGAACTTAAGGAAGGGGAAGCAGGAGAACTATAGTCTCACAAACTGCTTGGCAAATATGGAATTCATCTCTTTCATGGGTAGGCAGGCTGCTCAGAAACTTAAAACAGAATTCTGCATAAGAAATCTATTTAAAGGATTGGTCTGAAATTAGATAGCTTGGGATAAAACACTGAAAGTATCAAATGGTCTTATCAATGTGAACCAGAGATGTATACTACAATAGCTACTTTTGGGCTTAATAAAAATCTTCCCAAAGTTGCAATTTTATGGCCCCTGGTCTTTTATTTTCATAAAATTATACACTGCATGGTTTGTAAGAATTCTCTAGGTGGTTTACTAAAGAACAAAACAATAACATGCATGGTAAAAACAGTTGTTGTTGTTGTTGTTCAGTCGTTCAGTCGTGTCCGACTCTTCGTGACCCCATGGACCAGAGTACGCCAGGCACGCCTATCCTTCACTGCCTCTCGCAGTTTGGCCAAACTCATGTTAGTAGCTTCAAGAACACTGTCCAACCATCTCATCCTCGGTAAAAACAGTATAAAACTATTTAAAACCTTCCAAAAAATAAAATAAAACTAGTGATAAACAAAAACTGATCAAAACTCACGCCAACATTCTAAATAGCTGGGTAAGCCTGTTAAGGAAAAATGATTTTAGCAGGTGCCAGACAGAGTACAGTGAAGGTGCCGGCTTGAAATCAAAAGGCAGGGAGTTCCAAAGTGTAAGGTGCTGCTGCACTAAAATATTGCTTTCTTTCTCCACAAATTGAAGCAGTTGGATATGCACATATGGAGTAAGCGTCCTGGGGGCATAGGATTGACTGAAACTCCCTCCTCAGAACTCCAATGCTGGAGAGGGAAGATCCAACATCAGATCATGGGAAGGATTTTAAATTAATAATAATAATAATAATAATAATAATAATAATAATAATTCAATAATAAACATATAGAGTAGTCGAAGTTTGTCCCCCTGTTCTCCCTCCTACCCTGCTGACTTAAGGCAGTAGACCTGCCATTGGACTACCCACTTCCCCTCATCATAGGACTGGAGCCAAAATCAGAAGATCTCAAAGCCTGGGCAGGCTCATCTATAGAGATATAGCCCTCCAGATGGCATGGACTCAAGCTGTATGGGGATTTGTAGGTCATAATCAGCACTTTGAGCTGTACCCGGAAATGGAGCATTTTCCAATGGAACTGTTGCAACAAGGAAGGTTTCTAGCTCTGGTCAGCAATCTGGCAGCAGCATCTTGGATCTACTGAAATTTCCATACACTTTTCAAAGGCAGTCCTACATACAGTGTGTTACAGTAATCCAGACATGTCCAAAGTCCGTTTGGGGGGCCTAACTTGGCCCCCCAGCCTGTTTTTTCCAGCCCCCATGGCAGCTTATTTATTGGGGTAAAATCATAAAAAAGCTCAACAACTTTGGTGGGCCCTTATGCATGTTCACTTCATTAAATCTGGTCCTCTTTGAAAAAAGTTTGGGCACCCCTGCTAATCTAAATGGGATGTAATGTGGTTTGAGTTTTCAGGTGGGCCCTTCTCTTGGTCCTGCGGCTGCCACCACCCTCACAGGCTGGGGAGGTGGGAGAAAACCTTCTTGGTGGCTGCTCCCAGACTTTGACTCTCCCTCCCAAGAGAAGCTACATAGACTCCCTCCTTGCTATTCTTCCAATGGCAGATGAAGATCTTCTTGTCCCTTCCTGATTGGTTTAGTTGGAGAGGAAATTGAAAAGAAAGATCAAAGATTCTTCTTATATGCCACCACAGCAGCAAGGATACTAATAGCGCAAAATTGGAAATTAAAAGAGGTACCAACGGTAAATGAGTGGAAAAGGAAATTAATGGAATATTCTGAATTGGCGAAATTGACTGGGAAAATAAGAGAGCAAAGAGACCAAAGGTTTCAATTGGAATGGGGTAAATTTTTGGATTATATAAGAGGTTGTAAAGATATGTAAGCACTTACAGGTTTGACAGACTTCTTGTAACAGGACAGAAATGTATAGTAAAAATGACAACAATATGATAACAAAACATGTGGGAATGAAGAGAAAGCGAGGGAATAGCTGGAATATTAGAAAACCAGAGAAGGGAAGGAGGGAAGTCAGGAAAACTCGGCGGAGTTTATGTAATTATTGTGAAACTTTATTTGATGAACGTATATGTATTTTGTTTGCTGATGGAAAATAAAAACACATTTGCAAAAAAAAAGATCTTCTTGTCCCAACAGACTTTTGGGAACTGACTGATTTCAATGAAAGGACTGGTGCTGTGCTGCTTTTGTTGTTATTACTGATATGTTTAAACAGATTTTATATATGTGTATAGTTTTATTTCTATCAGTGCTTCATTGTATTTTTGTAGTTCATTTTCCTAAGTTTTTATTTCTTGTTCTTGTTCTAATTTTTAAGCCACCTTGAGTTTCATCAGGGGAAAAGGTGGGGCATAAATAAATACACAACAGCAGCAGCAGCAACAACAACAACAACAACAACGTAACTAATCCAACCACATTTGGAGGGTCATGGGTTTCCCACCCATACCTTATATCAAAAGTTGCATGGGAGCCAACACGGAGGGAATGACAACAGAAGGGACTGAAGAGGGATTTCATATTGTAGCAATGCCTAAAGGTATGAGAGAAAATAGCAAAAAATATTGGAGGGGGGCCCTGGGCTTTTCTGTCCATTAATCTTGAAGTAAATAAAAACAGGTGAGAAGAGAGCCGCTGGCTATTTTAATAATAATAATAATAATAATAATAATAATAATAATAAAATCTTATTTCTATCCCACACTTCCCAATCCAAAAACCAGGCTCAGGGCGGCTAACAACAAATGTAACACAATGATTAAAACAACTTAAAAAACAGCATAAAAACAAACATCAATGGGATCACCAGGGCTAACTGGCCAGATTAGTCATGCTAGGCCAGTAGGGAGACCAGGGAGGAATTTTAATGTGGAGACCCAGAAGGGTTTCTTCAGAAAAAAGGTTAAAGTTCTTTTTCTCACTCTGTGAACACAAATTCAAGGCAGCAATGAGTCAATGGGTTGTTACCTCAAAACAGGCAACCACATAAACAGATCAGAAATGTCTGTATCATCATTGTAATAATGGCTGTCACATAGTTAGCTCTGACAGATTATAATTTCATGGAAATATTACAACAGCAACACTCTCATCAATCTCACATACTTGTCTTCCACTCTTGAGGCCATTTACCCTCTGCTAATGCAACTAAATTCACTGAATCTAATCCAGGGTAGGATTGTGGTCTTAATATGTCATCAACAAAGGATAATTCATCAACATTACCGAATATGGTCAGAGTCACACACAACAACTTACAATTTATTAAATGAACCCAGCTGGTAAAAATGCTTGGTAGACAAGAAGCCAGGATGAGGTCCTTTTATTAGCTATAGCTCAGGAGGAACAATTTGGCTCTTCCATCTGAGAATTACCTCAGGCACTCACTAAAGGAAATTCTATAGCAAAGCCACATAATGCAGTCGACATCTAACTCCAAGTTTATATGAACACAGGTCACAACACCAGTCACCAGAGGGGCTCATAAAACTTCTTTCCTAGCATAACAAACCATCAATATTTGCCCAGCCATGAATGCCTCAGCTGAAGTCACATTCCCTCTGGCTTTAGGTAACCCCATGCCAGCCTCTTTAGATTTTTCTGAAAAGAGAGTGGCAATAGATACTGGGGTCAGATTTCAGGGGCAATTTTACTTTGTTGATATATAACGTAATAAAAAGACTTTCATTCAGCATTTTTGACTAAAAGGTAAATCTCCCCTCAGTTTCACTCTCTCGCCCAGAATCATAGAATTGTAGACCTAATCCTTCTTATATTTATAGAATTGTAGAGCCCCCTATCCATAATTAGAGAACTGAAACAAGAAAGAACTGGAGCAATAAGAGGTTTAAAATACTAAAGCTTAACAATGAAAGACGTTTTATATTGTTATGCACAAACACCCCACTTTCAAGCAGTGAGAAGTTTCAGGGGATGCTCTAAAACCTGAACTTTTTCAGCAGAAAATTTATACAGGAAACCTGAAATCCGTATATAGTCATACACACACACACACACACACACACACACATATGACTAGATACGAATTTCAGGTTTCCTATACCAAAGTTTTGGCCATCAAAGAGAAAAATTTGGATGAATACTTGGAGCTAAAGAGAAAAACTATTAAGGGATCGTAAAAGAGGTGGAAGAAGCTAAGGCTTATTCAGATTTATGAGCTGGTGGAAGTTATTCAGACATATAGAAGAAACTTTGATTATCTAGTCAAATACAGTCAAGATCAAAGTATTTGCCTTAGCAAAAGTGCAGGGATGTCTTTAACCACGAACGATTCCCAAGTTATTCATCTGCTTTGTTCACCAAGCTTTTGGGACCTAGGTACTAAGACAACTGCACACACAAAAGTCATATTTAGAGTAAGGAGAATTTTATCTACAAATGGATAGGTCCTGAAAGAAGCACAAGATGCTTCTGAGTGGAAAACTGCTTTATAGAACAGTGCCACACACATGCCTATTGGGTACCCTCAATTGTGTGTACCTGCCACTCACGTATCACTAGAAAAATGCCTCCTAGATAAGGGAGGAAATAAACCAGGTGCTGCCCTGAATGTACCTGAAGAAAGTGTGTAAAGCTCACAAATTTAGATCCAGACCAGACTAAAGCAACATGTTTACTACAAGAAAAGGGAATGGTGCAAGGCAGCATCAATTATTAGCATCCTGACCCATTCATAACTCTAAACTAAAGAGATAAGAGGTCCCTACTGCTATAGGGAATAACAAGTAGCAGAAATTACATATTCTAGTTGCAAGGGTGTGGACAGTGGAATATAGCTGTGATGTGCAGGAGCTTTAACCAAAAATCAGGAAGGAATCTCTTTGCCTCAAGGTTTGCACCTTCCCGTAGTCCTGCTCTCCTGCACTGCATTGCGTGAGAGCATACAGACATTTTGGAGCTCAGATTTCCATCTTTGTACCTCACTCATGTTCTTAAATACACTTTTCTCCTCACAAAATGGAGATCTGAGAAGCAGAGGTTTTCAGGTGACATAACAAGCAGCTATCTGTTTACTGCTGACACTTTGGTGAAAATATGGGTTCTGTTTTCATAAACAATGGGATGTTCTGCCAAGCGTAAGGGGAAATTGCCAAGGAGGCAAGATACAAATCTTGTATTGTACTCAATAGGCCCCGTGGCATCACTCAGGAACTCCAACATCCAAGAGTCTCATGCTCTATTCCAGGTGCTAATTCTCCAAAATTCTGGAAGGGTGGGTAAGCGGGGTAGGGAGTACAAATATTAGTTGTAACTCCAGTATAGCTTATTTCATTTTATTTATTCCATTAAATTTATATAGGAAACCCAGTCAGATGGATGGGATATAAATAATAAAATTGTTTTTTGTTGTTGTTGTTAACCATTTGATTGTTGAAAAAAACCTCAAAGCAATTTACAAAAAAGATAAAACAATAACATTATCACTAAAAACATAATAATAAAATATTTCTGACTATGTTCTATGAAGGAGATCGCAGACTGAAACTAAGGTACTGCTGATATTTGAGATTTCAGGTACACACTTAGGGTTCTGGAATAAAGAAGCAATAAGTGGACTCAGTTCTTGAAAACATTCATTATCTGTGTTACCTAGATCTGTCCCATGCCTTATGTGAAACACACAGATTCCTAGTTAGGGAGACATTTGTTGTTGTTCAGTCGTTCAGTCGTGTCCGACTCTTCTGTGACCCCATGGATAGGGAGACATAGCAGTTTTTATATTATTATTTTGGATGGTGTGCTAGCTGAAAGAATCTATTGAATCCAGATTGTGTTGTCTTATCTGTTATGTAGAATTATCCATCTTTGGATGGTAGTAAATTATCTTTCTGTGGTACTGAACTAGGAATGGATGAATCTCTGAAGTAGAGACGGACAGATCAGTCAAAATGGGTTTCACTCAGTTTCTTGCTTTTCCAATCTTAAATTCAATTCAATGCACTTCCAAATCAGTTTCTTCCCCCACCCCAGCCCTCACAAAAATTCATCAGCATTTGTGTATGCATTTTTGCCTAATATACACATTTTGCAAGGAAGTGGTGCAGCAATAAAAAAAAAACTGCTGGCATAGTTGCAAAACAAAGCAAGGTCTGGTATAGTTTTAAACTGGATGGGGGACCATGTGTTGAGATTCTTGTATTGCACTAGATGACCCTTGGGTCCCCTTACAACTCTACAATTCTGTGAATCAATTCTATTTCCTGATATAATTCATCTTAGATATTATTTTAATATATGCATATTTATCCCTAACATGCACATTTTTGGACACATTTCTCTGACCAAAAATGTGTTCAAATAGCATATGTTAATATAAGGGATAATAATGCATATAAAAAATATAAAGTAGCTGTCCATCAGCAAGGAGAGCACAGCACAGTTTGCACAGCCCCAGATTTATTACAGGGAGAATGATTGTTTTGGAACAGAGTTCAGTGTTACTGTTTCCTATTCACTTACAGGGAATTGGCAGGAAACCAGTCTGCATAACCAGTCTTCGTGTATTGGAACAGCCAGATCCATGCAACTGGCAAAGCTCCCTGAAACTGATTCACCAACAGCTGCATGTCATCTCCGACATGCCAATATTTTAAAACTTGCCTCTTGTTTCCCTATTGACAACTTCAGGGTATGGATGTATGTAGGAGAAATGCAAAGCATCTCTGGAATTGTCTCTTCGTTTTGCAGTTTGCAGTTACTTACCATGCTATCCACCAAGTACTTCCGGTACATGAAAGAGCACTGAAACCCTCCCTTCTGGTTGCAGAGATGTTCCTCCATTAGCACCACAACCCCTTGTGCCCAACAAATGTGTGGGTGGGTAGTAGGCCTGCTGGTCAGGAAGCCCTGAAATGGAGTGTTGGAAGTATGGAGCCAGCCTGGGATTCACTGGATCCTGCCCTAGTCTCACTAACCTTCACACAACAACAAGGAGTCCAAACTGGGTCCAGATGTCCTGCCTCCCACCATCTGCCATGGCTACTCTTGAGCAACAGGGTTGCAGTTACTGTTGTAGCCCCACAACTCCACAAAGCCCTGATGGTGGTGATGGGGAGGTTGGGGGTTCTCCCTTAACACACGGTGATCTTGAGCTTCCAAAATTATTTCATTATTTCTTAAATTTATCTATCACCCTTAGGATCATGAGGATTATGGACTGATTAGCATATAGATGTGCAGCATTTCATAATTTGATCAGTTGAAGTCCTGAAGCCTCTGTTGGATGCCTCCATTCCATATTCTGTTTAAGGCAACCTGGGAGCTCTCTCTATTGCTGTTTGACCCCTGATAGCTGCTTAATACAGTTGTCATCACTTGATGTTTCATACACATCCAGGTTGTTGAGGAGCATTTAAGCCAAATGCTGGAGGACCAGCAATTAGTACACAGCTCGCTTCTAGGAAATTTCATTAACACTGAATTAATTTTATGCTTTAAAGTAGAATTTCGTTCTGAAATTATGGACAACCATAATTGAATTTGCATTCCTTCTTTTGAATCTGCAGCAATAGATATCACTTTTATGAGCCTAGCTCTGCTTAGAATTGTGCACATTTATCCCCTCGTTCAGTTCTGCTGTGCCCCAAGTCAGAAGAATTCTTACAAGTTGTGACCTCAAGAAAAATATACATGTATGAGAATCATTACCTGATTAGGCGTCTATTTAAGAATGCAAAATCCATGGCTCCACATGGCCTTGCCTGAATGTTTGTGCAGAGAGAGCTTAAGATGTCTTTCTTGTTTTCAACATGGTGCCAATGAGAAAGTATGAAAGGATAAGAAAGAGCACTCCTATAACAACCTCAACACAAAATAAATTAGTTTTTTGGGGGGATAGTCTCACAAGCAACTTTTAAAAAGTTAGCAGCCGACTATTTGGAGCATGGTGATTGATAGGGAAAGCTCTGGCCTCTTATTCAGCTCTTAAAGGAACAGAGGCTCTTTCAGGAAAAAGTTAGCAGCCGAAGAAAACAACATACATTTAAAAAAAATTTTTTTAAAAAAAATGTACATCAGGTGGGAAAAGTCCAGATCCAGGTCACTCTGAATTGAGACATTTACAACATCATGATATTTAAATTAGTCTATAAAAATGTAAGTTCTAAATTGCTGCACCCGAAATATCATCTGCATTAATCCTTTAGTTTTCATCATGATTATCTCCTCCTACTGTACTTGAAAGTAAAGCCTGGTGTGGCTAACAAAGGATTTGCCAGCCAGCTATCCTGGTTTGGGGGGGGGGGGCATGTTCAACACTAAAAGTGGAATTCATTTAATCAGTTAATCAGGATTCTAACATTCAAATGCCCTATCTGAAGCTTTTTCAAGCTGACATTGTGTTGAATGATAGACTTAATGCCACATGACAGTTTGCCAGAAGCCATTAATTTAATCTCAGTAGTTTTGTTTCAGGGCTTGTTAATTTGGCTGTGCCCTTAGAAGGAAAGGGAAGCTTCCTCCTCTGCCCACCCCCCACCCCCAAGTAGAAAAAGGTCACTTTAACTTTCTCCCTATTCCACCCCACCCATTTCCCCAGCTTACATAGATTCTTTAAAAACAAGTAGAAATGAAATTAGACCTATGTTTATACAGTCTTTTGCCTGGTCCAGGATTTATTTTTGAAAGTTGGTAAACCCTCCTTCCAATTTAAATTGAATAAGTACGTGCAGCTGAATAAATGCAGAGGGGGCTGGCCGGCACTCGTATGTTTTCACTTTAAAATTACACAAAGGAGGACATGGAGGAAGCAGAACAGAGATACTGGGAAAGAGGCAGCCATTTATAAAGGCACAAAACTCGCTTTCCGCTCCAATGTTGCCCATTGCGTGGCCAGTGAGGGGTGCCCCCTTTCAGCTTCTCCAGAGTGTGAACTTCTATGTCCCAGAGAAATACTTTAAACATTACTATTTTAATGCAGTTTATGAATTTGCAAATGCAAAAGCAGGCCATTAGCAAAAACAGGTGTGGACAGAGAGTGAGCACTGTGCAGCCACATAATTTTGTTTAACGAAGGGCTCTTGTGACGATTCAGTTTCTGTTTCAAAAAAATACCTCCAGCCCCACCTGCACACAGCATCTGCAACTCTTCAAGAAAGGGAATTCTGTTTAATTATGCTGGATCCCTGTTGCAAGCACGTAGATAGCCAACCACAAATTCCTTTGTGTGCATGAGGTAATTAAGTTAGTGTATAAAACAAAATTTATATATATATATATATATATATATATATATATATATATATATTCCAAAAGGCATACACAGAAAAACAAAGCCTAAATATTCTACACAGTATCAGCTTAAGATTTTGATATTTTGAAGTACAGGGAGAAGAGAATAAAAGCCAATGTAGAAGAGAATATCTTAATTTTACTGTATTTTTTCCCCTCCCCGCTTCTGGGAGATTAGCAACAATGATCCATTATTTATTAGTTACCGCAGAATAAGAAGAAATAATGTAAGTTAAGGCTTACTTTAGATGCACACCCTGACTCTAAACTAGTTACAGAAGGTGACGTGCAACAGCACACAAGCAAACTTCTGTGTACACAACAGGAATTCCACTTCCCAACTTTACTTCAGAGGTTCCTCCAATCCACTGGAGCAGATTTTGGGGGTGGTAGCTGTTAGCAGACCTTGCACCTTGGATGAATTTGAGGTAATCACTTACAGTTTCTGGAGTTCAAAGGCTTTTTCATGCAGGAACTATTTACAGATGAGTAGAGATGAGTAGAAATAGAGGCAGTGAGAGATTTCACTTTCTTGGGTTCCATGATCACTGCAGATGGTGACAGCAGTCATGAAATTAGAAGACGCCTGCTTCTTGGGAGAAAAGCAATGTCAAACCTAGACAGCATCTTAAAGAGCAAAGACATCACCTTACCGACAAAGGTCCGTATAGTTAAAGCTATGGTTTTCCCAGTAGTGATGTATGGAAGTGAGAGCTGGACCATAAAGAAGGCTGATCGCCGAAGAATTGATGCTTTTGAATTATGGTGCTGGAGGAGACTCTTGAGAGTCCCATGGACTGCAAGAAGATCAAACCTATCCATTCTTAAAGAAATTAGCCCTGAGTGCTCACTAGAAGGGCAGATCCTGAAGTTGAGGCTCCAGCATTTTGGCCACCTCATGAGAAGAGAAGACTCCCTAGAAAAGACCCTGATGTTGGGAAAGATGGAGGGCACAAGGAGAAGGGGACGACAGAGGATGAGATGGTTGGACAGTGTTCTCAAAGCTACTAACATGAGTTTGGCCAAACTGCAAGAGGCAGTGAAGGATAGGCGTGCCTGGCGTGCTCTGGTCCATGGGGGTCACGAAGAGTCGGACACGACTGAACAACAACAACAAGAGATGAGAGAAAGTTGCATACATATTGTCTGTAAAGGTAAAGGGACCCCTGACCATTAGGTCCAGTCGCAGACAACTCTGGGGTTGAGACGCTCATCTTACTTTATTGGCGAAGGGAGCTGGCATACAGCTTCCAGGTCATGTGTCAAGCATGACTAAGCTGCTTCTGGTGAAGAAATGCCATTTACCTTCCTGCCAGAGCAATATCTATTTATCTATTTGCACTTTGACATGCTTTTGAACTGCTAGGTTGATTTTCTGTAGAGAAGAACAAACAAAATTGTTCTGCTTTTAGGGGCAGAGTTAACATAGACAAAGAGGCTTACAAGCATGTGCTGGCTGGATTGCTACACAAACAGTGTCCTCGTGTGGTTTAAAGTAACACATGTATTAACAACAAACTCAAAAGGAGGACATGCATTTGCTTTTATCCAAAAATAGAGAGCTATAGAGGGAGCAGAAATTGATGCCCTGAAAAATGTCTGTTCCATTGTACATCAGACACTGTTGGATTCATCCACACTAATGAATTCCACTAAGATTAGTAAGATATATGATGACTATTGATGACCACTTACTAAGTAAATTTACCCAGTTGCAACTTACCAGAGGGCATACAAACCATACAGGACACACAAATGCCAGTCATTATCAACATAAAAAATTGCACAATGCCCTGACTTCCCAACCAGTAGGAAGGGGACTGCTGAATTCTCCTAAGGGTTTTAAACAACAACAACAACAACAAAAGTAGACAATGAAATATCCATTGTCAACATGCTAATTAACTTCAGCTCAGTATTCCCACTTCATCTGACCACGGTACCACAATTTTTATTTAATTTTATTTATTTCAGATATTTACATCCCACCTGTCATACAAATATATCCCAGAAGCTTAACAGTAAGAAATTACAATAAAATACAATTACATAATTGAAATGCTACAGGCATGATGTCTAATGAGAAGCAATATTTTCATCTAACATTAGCTGAACTATTCAGCAGCGGGGTGAAAAATTACATTTTCCTCTGTTTTAGGAGAAGCTGATCACTGTACAGAGGACAAAATGAGGAAATAGTTTTGTTGCATATGCTAATCTTTATATATAGATGAAAATTTAGAAATAACTGCTATATTTTAACTACAAATAAGATTTACACCACCATAATAGGGGAGGCTGTGATTATAAGAAAAACACTGGGCCCTAATTTGAATAGTAGAGTGCTTGGTATCTGGTGGGTGTGGCTTGTGTGTTCTGCTCTGGAATCACCTCCCCTTCAGTGTGTGTTACGTTAAGTTTCAGTTAAGAGGAACCGTCTCTCCTTTTTTCTTGCCTCAGACTTGCCTCATGTTGTATTTAGTTTCTCTCATTATGTTATTTTGTTTTGTTTAGTCATGTCCGACTCTTCGTGACCCCATGGACCAGAGCATGCCAGGCACACCTGTTTTCCACTGCCTCCCACTGTTTGGTTAAACTCATGTTGGTAGCTTCGAGAACACTGTCCAACCATCTCGTCCTTGGCTGTCCCCTCAATCATTCCCAACATCAGGGTCTTTTCTAGGGAGTCTTCTCCTCTCATGAGGTGGCCAGAGTATTGAATTCCTCAGTGCCTAACTTTCCTGAGCAGTGAGAAGTTCCAGGGCTGGGGCAGCTAATGTGGTGCTGCCAAGATGTTGTAGACGGCATTTCTCATCATCCCTAGCTATTGGCCACACCAATGGGCATTATAGTCCAAAACATCTGGAGGGTGCCACATTGGCTATCCATGCCTAGGGGAAACACTACTAAGGTTTGTCTTCTTTTGGAGATTGAACACTGGAGATATTCTAGCTTTTATTTTTACAAAGTTTGGCTCATTTTCAAATATGCAGAATACAGCGTAAGTGGAGGCAAGCCTGATAGCACTACGTTCCTGCCTGGCAAATGATCCATTGCCCTGCATCATTGAGCGTGAAAGGGAGACACATCCTTCAATCAAAGATGCATCTAGTCTTCACTTAACTCTCTGTTTCAAAAAACTGATCTGCCCATGTCTTTATATTGGCCTAGGAGGCCTTCCTTGTACACTCAACAATGAGATAAATCAGCCTGCGGAGTACAGCAGGGAGGGCTTTTTCAGTGCTGGCTCCATGCCTATGGTACTTAAGACTCTCCTATGGCATTTAATACACCTATTTCTAATGGCTTCTTTGTAAAAAGAAGCTGTGCATCTATTGAGGCTCTAACTGGCTTGCAGTTTCTTTCTTTTGTTTTAATGAAAGTTTGTTAAGGCTTAGCTGGTTTTTAATGGGATTGTAGAAGCCTGCCAATCTAGCAGTTTTAAAGCACATCTAAGTGCAAGTAGATAAATAGGTACCAGTCCGGCGGGAAGGTAAACAGCTTTTCCGTGCACTCCTCTGGTTCGCCAGAAGCGGCTTAGTCATGCTGGCCACATGACCCGGAAGCTGTACGCCGGCACCTCGGCCAGTAAAGCGAGATGAGCACCGCAACCCCAGAGTCGTCTGTGACTGGACCTAATGGTCAGGCGTCCCTTTAGAAGCTTGATAGTCAGACACAACTGGACCTAATGGTCAGGGGTCCCTTTACTTTTTTACCATACTTTTATTGCCAAGACTGGTTTGTATGTTGATGTGGTATTATTATTTTTTGCAAAGTGCTTGTTGATACTGGATTTATAATCACGTTTTAATGTCTGGAAGCAGCCTTGTGAGGGTAGTTACCAAAAAAGAATCAGCTACCTCGTAAATATTTTAAGTATGTAAATAAATTAAAATTATGTGCATTTTCTTCATGCACAGGGGTGGGCAATTGTGTGACCTTCTCCTTACCATTAGCTCCCGCTGGAAACATTTACCGGCATTTCAAGCCATTAACCAGACATTTCTTTGACAACAGGTGCAGCAGGAATCACTGTCCAGATTTCATTGCACCTATATACTATTCACTGCAAGGAGGAATATATGGATTTGATGCTGATCTCAGGCCAAATGCTTCCCAAGGCTGTAACTGATAAAATTGCTAAGATATTAACAATACAGTCGGCTCCAGGGGAATTGTGATATTATTACCGGTACTTCTTCCTCTTTCCTTATTTGCACTCCCAGTGAGTGGTCCTTCAATATGATGGCAGTGATACTTCTGTCAACATTCACACAGCAAGTTAACACTTGTGGCTACCAAAAAGAGATTAGTGGGGAGGTTGGAGGCCATGGAGGGACTGAGAGATTAGCAATAATACAGTGTTAGCAAGGGGGCTGTAACTGAACCTGGCATGCTGGCACAATGCACAGAAATGGACTTCCAATTCCGACAATTATCCCAGCCCTTCCCAAACAATCTTTGTGTAGCTCGCATGGCTCCTTCCGTCTCCAATGGCATCTAAACAGGTCTTTAGCTTTGATCCAGAGAACATAAAGCCTTTTAAGAAAGTCCATCCATCTTTTATTTCTTGTGACACCAGCGCATTAGATCTGCCTGTGTCCAAGAGAACTATATTAAAATGGTTGTCTTCCTGCATTTCTCACTGCCGTTCCCTGTAGAATTGTCACTTGAGGGTCAAATTGGAACTCATTCAACCAGATCTGTGGCAGTGACAGCATCCAGCCTCAGGTCAGCTCTTACTCCAGAGGTTTACAAGGCAGCCACTTAGAGTTCAAGGTACAGGCTTACGAATCTACATGGCTGGTTTATGCTGTGCAGTGTCGCTTGCAGGATCTTTAATTCAGCTTTGCTCACATCCTTTATATCATCTGTAGCAACAATTAAGCCACCTTCCTGACATATTCAAGCATTTGTTTATTTTTGGATGCTAGATATAGTTTTTCTTTCAAAAAGCAAACACTAAGGTTGGATAGAAGGGTTGGAAAAAATTCCAGTCCTTAAGAACTGTATCATTTAAATAACATTACTGGGGTATAATTAGCACCTCCTTTCTGCTGTTTTCCCCACCAGCTCTCTAAAGCAAAAATGCATTATCAAGTACAATGTGGGGTAGGCAGTCAAGTTATTTTTTTAAGGTAGTACCAGGAGACAAGTAATGTGTTACAGTATGGGTGATATTTGTTCTTGGCAGTTGGGAATTTGAACATGTTGCTTTAGTTTAACTTCACTTTTGTTTGTTAGTTATGTCCAGACTAGCACCAGAAAAATATTTGCCTTGGCTCTAATGAAGTTCTTTGGGTGTTTGTGTAATTCTTATGGAACAGGGTAATTTTATGATACTTTTTTCTGAATTATAACTGAAAGCACTCATCACTCCTGCACCTGAAAAAGTTGGTTTTTGTAGCGTGAAATATTAAAACTGTCCACACGCAAATGAACCTGCCAGTTTAGTTTCTGCATTGTCCTGCTTCCAAGCAGGTGTGCCTAAAGATGGAACAGGTAGTAGTCTCAGGTTGGCAAAGACCTTTGTCTAAGTGCCCTGGTGGACTAGCCCCTACGCCAGTACATTTCCTGGTGGCTTATAGAGCAATGGCACTGGTGCTCCTCTGATTGGCAGCACCAGTTACCTGCCAGTTTAATTTCCCACAATGCCACTGAATGCAGCATCATATTTAAAGGAGCACAGGGCAGGCATTGGTGATGTTCACTGCCAGGGTGCTGGGACACTGGCAACTAAGCAAAAATGATGTGTGAGAATGCCAAGCTGGGTAATCCCCCTGAGGATTAGTCATTCTGCTATGTCTCTGCATCAGTAGTGACTGACTGACTGATCCATCACACGTACTGCAAAGATGTAGTGGGTTGTATTTTAGGTAATTTTAATAGCTAAAGCTCATACCAAGAACAAACTTAGTTGGTCTCTAAGGTGCTACTGGAAGGATTTTTTATATTTTTTATCTTGTTTCCCCTCAAAAAGTTTACATGAAATTTGCTGGAAGTGAACTACAGTACAAACTTTTATTGGTATTGATTCCCTTAGCCTGCAACCCTTTGCTCACGTACCTGGTAACTGTGGAACTTATTTCTGGGTTGAGATGGACAAGCCCTCTCAGGCTCTCATAATTTTCACTTGGATTTTTCCAGGTTTCCCAGGGTGAGGGGGGTGGGGTGGGGTGGGGGTGGGGATGGGAAAATGTGCCCTACGTTCATAGATAATTTTCGTTCAGGCTTTCAAATGATTGAAAATGCCAAGTTGGAGCAGAGCCTCTCCAGGTATCTCCTTTGATTTCTGGAAGATAGACATCACTTTAGCATGGCTGACATACACTGTACAGGCTCATCAGAATCCCAGGGCTCTTTCACACTTTATTTCCTTCGGGGTCCTCAGATGAATACCATATGCTCCTGGCAATTTACTGCTCTTTACTTTCTCAAGTTAATTCCTCCACAGAGACTTCAGTCTCTCTCTCTCTCTCTCTCTCTCTCTCTCTCTCTCTCTTTCTCTTTCTCAAGGCCAGGCACTGATTTCTCATAGTGTGTGCCCTTGGAACAAGACTCTCTAGAAACCTCTGCAATGAACGTAGATGCAGGAAATAAATTCAACTTATGTACTATTGGAGTGTACTCGTCCACTGATTTCTAATTGCCTGCTGAGCTATCTGAAGGAAACCATCAATTCTCTTATTCTCAATGCTTGGAAGTTACCTTGCTCTTATTGATCTTTAAAGCTTTGGGGTTTTGTTTTTCCAAAATGGAATCCTTTAATTTTCTACCAATGCTATACATGTCTACTCAGAAATATGCCCCACTGAGTTTATATTATTGGTTTAAGACACCACTTTAGAGGTTTCATTGCTATATAAATAAAAAATAAAGGGCTGGCCCCAGGCATTTTGCTGCCTGACACAAAGGACAAAGTGGCTCTGCCTTCTAGTTTCATGTACAAAAGCCAGAGAGGCTGGAGCATAGCTGTCAACTTTCCCCTTTTTGTGGGAAATTCCCTTATTCCAGCGCTGTTTCCCAATGCAAAAAAAAAAAAAAAGGACGGTTGACACCTCTGGAGTGGAGTTAATATGATAATTCTTATTTTGTCTTTTTTACCTGACCTGCAACTGAAGGTCACATGTGTTTACAGCATATAAAAACACAATTAAAACAGTACAAATATCCTCATACATAATAAGCTAAACAGAAGGCATTACATTTGAATCTTACTTCAATACTGGTGACGGGATGACATTCTCCACCACAACTGAGGTAGCAGGCCAGACTGGAGTACTCCTGGCAGGCGATGGGGCAGCAGAGGGCAATTCATGCATGGGCTTTGCTCCTGAGCACCTGCGACCATCTTGGTTGTGAGATGAGGAAGGCCTGCTCTTTGCCTTAGAGGCCTTTCCCACCTGGCCTAGGAGGGCGGGGCCCTGATTGACTCCAGCTGCAAAACCTGAGGCTGCTGGGCACTCTATTTGCTTGGGGTATTGTTTAGAGAGGGTTTTGAAGGAGGGAGTTGTTGCTGTTGTAGCTGTTTTTTTCTTCTTCTTTATTTTGGATCTTAAGATTTATGTGGAAATTGTTCGATTTCATTGTGGGCTTTTTGAAGTTTTGCTTATTGTTTATTACTACTTTTGTTATGTTTGTATTAATGCAATTTTAAAATATGTTGTAAGCCACCTTGAGCATGGTTGTAGCTTTGGAATAAAACGATTGATCTGTCACCTAGGTAGTTGCCTTCCTCTACCTTATGGTAGGACAAGCCCAGCTCCTATACCACCTTTCAGGACCAAGCCCTCCCAAGGTGGTGGCTTTCAAATGATGAGTTCTGTGGGATTCACTCTCAGGTAAGTATCCATAGGGATGCAATCCACATTTCACAAAAAGAAGTTAGCAAAAGAAGTTAAACAACAGAAGTTAAAATAAAAAGTTGAAATATTTATAGCATGCAATTTCCACACACATCTGCCACAGAGATATATAAAACGAATAGGATCCATTTATCTACATGCTCTTACTTCCGCTTTTTGTATTTCTTGTTTTCACAGGTCAGCCTGGGATTGCCTACAAATTTTCATTGAATGAAAACAAGTAAAACTTTCTGTGGTGTTTCTCTGAAGAGCCACTTCCCAAATCAGTTTCTTCCATCCCACTAATCATTCATGCATCCATCCAGCTGCCTCTTCAACCTGTGTTCATGTGTTTCCCAATCAGTCAATCAACCTTCCTTAAAATCACCTGCTTGTGCTGCTGCCAATATTTGCTTCAAGCTAATGTAGGTGGGATCTGTATGGTAAATATTCCCCTTTGATGAAGAAAAATGGAGAAGTCCTATCAACTAATCAACATTCTTGTAACTGCTCCTAGCCACATCTTTTGCAGCAGAAAGAACAGTTGTGGATTTCCCCTGCTGCACGTATTTTAAAAACCTCAGCCAAACTCTTAAGCATTACACGGCAAATTGCTTGACATGGGTATAGTCAATTATGCTACATACATAAATGTAGGTCTAGATAGTGAATCAGACCATGGTAGATTCTACAGGGACCAGCTTCAGGAAATAAACAAAATAAAGTTAGTTACTCAATGAACAGAAGAAGTCAGGGTTATTCAAACACATCTAATTATCCTGACTCAGCTCTGAATTTTCTAAGCATATGAGATTCCTGGCTTTCTAGTTGTTCATGATTCCTCATTTATCAGTTAGGTTTGGAACAGAGGAGGCCGTTTTTATTGGTCTAGCTACCTCACTTTTACCCACACTGAGTGGCAGAGGCTCTCCAGGGTCTCAGTAAGGAGTTTTCCCAACTCTACTTCGAGATGCTGAGGAAACAGGAACCATCTAAATGTGCGGCTAAGGCTCTCTCTTCCACTGAGCTATGACCTTTCTCTGTGCACCCCAGTCAGAATATCTGCTATAAAACAAGTTTTATCTTTCTGAACATTTCTTTCATTGTGACATCTGGATCAACCGATGATGCTCAAGATATAATTCTAAGATAGATGAGTCATTTATTTTAAATAGCAAGTCAAGAAGTGGGGGAGGGAACCCTGTGATGTTGTTCAGCCAAGTTTAGTCTTGCTCAGTATCTCATCTCCATATTCTAGAGGTTGAGAAGGGCAACTGTTGTGACTAAAAGGTTCCCTCAGGAAAGATGAACAGATTGAGGGTATTTAAATTTAGGATAAAAGGTAGCTAAGGCTGAGGGAGTGGACACACGATAGAGGTTTATAGAATAATGAATGGCATTGTCCACCCTCCCTCAGAATCCTAGAACTCACGATTACCCAATGAAATAGGTAGCATTTAGGACAAGAGAGCAATTCCTCACACAATGTGTAATTAACTTGGAATCTGCCTTCTACTGCATAGGATATTTTGGGGGGGGGGGGAAGGAATTGGAGAAATTTATGAATGACAGTCCTCTCAGTAGTTATCACTCATCAAAGCTATGTAGAACCTTCATGTTCAGGAGAAATATACAAATAAAAGAAACAGAAGCAGAAAGTTGTTGCCTTCATGGCCTATTTTCTAAGCTTCTGAGGGGCATTTGGCTAGCCACTGCTAGAAACAGAATACTGGGCTAGATGAGTCTTTGGCTTGATCCAGTAGGGCTTTTCTTATATTCATCAAACATCTCAGCATTGGCTGTTTCAGAGGGAAAACCAAGAAAGTTAAGGAATATTATATGCCCAGTTATTCGCTCCCACTTTTTAGCATTCGGACACCAAGGACGTAAGTTCTGAATAACAGATGGGGACACAGGGCCAGCTGTCGGCAGCAGCTATTGATGGGCCCGCCCTCCGTGTAACAAAACATTTCTCTGAAATTAAATGGCCTAAAAAGTTATAAATAGAAAAGCACCATTCACTGTCAAATGCTTCCTCAGCATCAGCCTAGATAAATACGGAAAAGAGATTAACTTTACAGCAGAACTGAAGTATATTAATTAACTGTCTGACAGGGCAGAACACATCTCTAGGGTGAATATGACCAAGATGCTATTCCTAGATTGATTTTGAGATCACGCCTTGAAATCCTGTGTCTTTTAAATTAAAACACACACACACACGAAATAATCTTTACGTCTACTTCATTTAGGTGAAATAATAATAAAAGAAGAAGAAGAAGCATCAAACACTTCCATGCTGTATATTTCACAAAAATGCATTTTATCTTACAAATTGTGCCCAGGAACTATTTCTCCTGTTAATGATACTCATTTTATTCACCATTAGAGGCCACTTTGTCATGCCAAAGTCTCATTCCTTTAATTGAAAAGTGTTCTATTAGGAGGGAGATCGAAAGATGTAGGATAGAATGGTTTAGCAAAAGATGAGTTATTTATTTATTGTTTATCCAACTGAGGAGCTATCCAATCGCAACAGGTTCTCTGGGTGTCATAGGGCAGTATCCTGCCATTCATTTATTTATTACATTTATATACCATCTTTATCTTCCAAGGATCTCAAGGTAGTGTGCATGGTTCTCCTCCTGCCCATTTCATCCTCACAACAACCCTGTGAGGTAGCTTGTGCTAAGAGCTGGTGACAGGCCCAAGGACAGTGAGCTTTGTTACTAAGTGGGGATTACTAACCCTGTTCTCCCAGGTCCTAGTCCAACTCTCTAACCATTCCACCACACTGGCTCTAGGTTGTTGCACCAGTACAGGGGTTTCTGTTTGTGCAAAGGAACTTCCCTCCTCTTCCTGTGTGCACCCTCCCCAAATTTGCCCCAGAGGGTTGGGGGAAAAAACCTCAGAACCAATGGTGGAGCTTCATGCTCCGGCACCGGGGGCGGAGAGCAGATGGGGGCGTGGCTGGCACACGTCCCAGAGGGCATGTCCCGGGGCATGGCGCGCCACCTGTAGGGGCATAGCGTGCATCCTGGGGGCATAGCTCCCAGCATGGGGGGGGAGGGGCAGGCACGATGGCACCCCACTGGGATCGTGGTGCCGGGGGCAGTGCGCTCCCCCGCCCCACTCTTCCTTTGCCAGTGCTCAGAACATATTTATGGGTGTGCACAAGGGGAGCAAAAGTGGAGAGATTTCTATTGCCCAATTGGAAATCCTTGCATTAATGGAATGAGCTAGTTGGAAACTGCCCATAATTTATTTTTTTAAACTTCCCAAACCTTTCCACTGCACTTTAAAATAAAGTGTTAGGATTAAAAATATGTTTTCATGAATGAGAAAGTAGCCTGCAAATGAAAATGGGTACGCTATATAGAGAAAGTTAGGTGAGCTCATTGAACACGGATCTGCTCATTGAGGCTTAAGACATTTCCAGGTTTGTTGGATTGGGTATGCCTCCTGCCTTTCTTCGATGATGGAACTCAAAGCGGCATTCGTAGGATAACCCTCAAGTTTGTTACCTGTCTGTGGTTGCAGATTCAGTCTCTTCTCATGCACGTTTAGGGAGAAGATTCGGGAGACCCGTGAAAATATGCAGGGAGAAGGAGAGGGCAGGGTAGTTACATTGTGCCTCTAAAAGCTGCTGCACAAACACTGTTGCACTCAAAGCTGGTTGCATAATTTTTTGTGAAGAATCTGATGTATTTTCAATGCAGTACATAAAAGGTGATCCATCTGGGAGGCTTAGTGGGGGTAGAAGGCCAGGCAGAATTGTCAATTTACTTTGTTTATGGTTGAATGTATGTCCTGGGACTGTGGCTTTTAAAACTCTCAGGTCCCATTGCTTCCTATTGGCTCTGTGTCTGCAACCTAACCCAGCAGGCAAAGAAGAGGAGATAACTGGAGACTCTGGCCAGCTGCCGCTCATTGGGTGACAGCAAGCTTTTAGCTTGGCATCTTCTTAGCTGACTCACTGAAGACACAGCAGAAGCAGCCTGTACAAGCCAAGGGAATTTCTGCAAGATCCACAATCACTCTTAACTCACTCCAGATTTTACCATTCGCTTACCACATTATTATATGCAAGCCACATTGCACTGCAGAAGCTTATTTTGGGGAACTGGGCTGCCAAGGCTCTGTTGACCTGAGACACTGAAAAAAATTACAGAATTATGAAAAGAATAGGAGGATTCTATTAGCTTATTCTTGCAATGTTTTGTCTCCCTAAGACTTTCTTCTATTGGCACAATGCTTCCAATATGTGCAGAATAGATCGTTAATTTATGAAGTGTGTGTGTGTGTGTGTGTGTGTGTGTGTGTGTGTGTAAATCTTAGACAAACAAAAATCCTTGAGAGTAGTCCTGGGCCTAATTTTTGCAGTGTTCCAATGATGACTAAGTAGGAAGGGCATCCTTTTATAAAAGTCTGAAAAGTTTGAATGTTCTGAAGATAAGGATAGAGAGAAATATTCTCTCAAAGCTGTACACACTGGGTTGTGCAGCAAAACTGAATGGTAGGAGATTCAGGGCATCCCCCAAAAATGTATTTCTTCACACGAGGCATCATTAATTTATGTAACTCATCACAAGAAGATGTTAATGCAAATTGGTGATTGTGCACAGGATGGGATGGACATGGGAAAAGAATGTGTAAAGGGATTGCAGGAGATGATGTAGAATGAGCCATGCAGAGTGTCAGAGTTAAGCCTTAGGCAGCTGCTAATCAGAGACTAGGAACAAGCAAGAGAAGGAGCTGGAGCCAATTTTATCATTGTAAAAGGCAAAAGCACAGCCTGAGCAGTAAAAGTCTTCAGGCTACAAACTCCGCTAACCCAGAAATAATGCTTCAGGTTAAGAACTTTGCTTCAGGATAAGAACAGAAATTGTGCTCTGGCGGCGCAACGGCAGCAGGAGGCCCCATTAGCTAAAGTGGTGCTTCAGGTTAAAAACAATTTCAGGTTAAGAACGGACCTCCAGAACGAATTAAGTTCTTAACCCGAGGTACCACTGTATTCAATTTCCCTACTATGCTTTTTTTTTCTTTTTTCTTTTTTTTTGCCAAGAACTGGATTGGTACTTTAACTGTATTTCAATCCAACTAAAATGACCAAAACTATGATTCTCTCTAGATTCTTATAATATTTTAATATTTTTCTCAGGACATTTTCCTGCGAGCCCACAGGGTGCAGAGTTGACAAGTTGGAGATACCACATTCTTCCCTTTTCTTTTTTCTACACCAAGAATCCCCTTTCACTAGAATATCTCATTAAACAGAATGTTCCCAACCTAGATATATGTGTCTTCCATACAAGTAACTAGGAAATGTCTGTACATCATGTACACCAACAAAGGTTTTAAAAGTGGTGTGTGTGTGTGTGTGTACAGCATTCTATGTTGCCGTTATTTGGTATGCATCATTAAAGGTCATAAATGCAGAATTATCCCAGCCATGTCTAGTGAGCAGGTTCAAATTGCTTTTCTGATTTGGATGCCAGACCCAAATATTAGTTTCTGCTGCCATATGGCTGAGGGGGACAAAGCAGCTTGGCTGATTCCTGGGTGAGTGGTGTCATTTATAAGATGGAGTGGTCTTTCTCCAAATGACTGTTCATGCAGATTTGGAAAACTGTGTTGTTTTTCCTCTTCACTCTGGGTGGTTTATTTTTAAATTTGTCCAAAGTATTCTCTTTTTAAAAGAAAAGAAAAGAAAAGAAAAGAAAAGAAAAGAAAAGAAAAGAAAGCAATTATTAGTATTTTTCCTGGCAAGTTCATTTTAAGCATGGACGGACAAGGTTCTGTTTAAAAATTGCAAGGCTCAGCCCACGCAGATGTACAATGGTCACAGGTCCACGTTTTCAAAGTTAGCCATTCAATGTGTACACTGCTCTTAAATTTAATTCTTTTGGATCTCCCAGCATCATTTGGGTATCTTTCTGGACCCACACCTTGGAATGGAAACTGGAACCATGCTCTGGGAGTTCAAGTGCTACTTGACAAGTCATTTGAGAAACTGCTGCTTCACTCCATAGTACTTATAATCTGGTGTTCTACAGAGATCTACTTTTTACTTGCTCTTCAAGAACTACCGAAGCCCTTGAGGAAGGTCATCGGGAGGTTTGGGGTGAAGTGTCAACAGTAAGCTGTCAGTGAATGTGAGAGAAATTGGGTATTGCGGTAGCAAACACGGTTTCAACCGAGAAAAGTAAAAATGTGCTCCCTATGAAATTCAGAAATGTCAACTGCGGCAAAATGCTACCACTAGGGAGCTGATGTGGAAAGGTGTCAATAACATCCTACACCAGGTGCGAGGAACTTTTGGCTCACTGGATACTGCTGAACTACAAGTCCCATCAACTGTAACAAATATGGTCAATGGCAAGTGCTGATGGGAGCTGTAGTTAGCCCAAGGTTCCCCACAACTGCTATTTTTACTCGCATTTCCCCAACACCCTCCTTGCTGCCCCCCCACCCCAACCCCCGTAAAATAAAAATGTCTGTCCAGCACAACACTTTGAATCCTGAAGGAATCAAAGGAAGAATGTGAAATCATGGTGAGTAGGGGAAATGCACAAGAACACAAATACCGTTCAGTAGGGAAACTGGAACTAATGGCTCCCAGGCCAACGTACCCAGTCTGAAGAAAGATGTCAGCGCAGTATGTTATGGAATATGGTTTTGTTTAAACTTGTAACATACCATGAAATGCAGTGCACATGAGAGCACTGAATGAATCCCCCTGAGATTTTTTTTTAACCACTTATTTAGATGTCTTGGGCATAATTAAGTATGATGTTAGTAGATCTTATGGGGTCAAGTTCAGCTTAAATGTGGTCTCCTCTGCGATATTTTGTAAACTTCCAGATGCAAACCACCCAAGCTAATAGCTAACAAAAACAAAACAAAAATGAAATAAAGAAAACAGAAGCATTTTTTAAAAAACCTACACATAGATTAAAATTTGCTAAGGGCACGGATTGTGGGGGAGGAGAGTAAATTTTGTGCAGGTGCTCCTTGGCCATCTCTGTTGTATAGAATTTCACTTCTGCCAGCTTTCTGGAATAGAGAACAAATGCAAGTCTGAGTAAAAAAATAGATGTTCCTCATCAGTGGAGCTGCTTGTTACCAGGGAGAAGAGCTGTAGCTCAATGGCAGTGCATCTGCCTTGCACACAGATGGCCCCAGGTTCAATCCCCAGTATCTCCGGCTAGGGCTGGTCATGCCTCCTGTCTGAAACCCTGGAGATCCCCTTCTGGCCAGTACAGGCCAGGCTTGGTGAACAAGATCTCACTCCACCCTGGAGCTGTAAGCTCCCCCCCCACACACACATACACTTTGGGCCACTTTGATAGGTAGGTGAGAAAGCCCACCTGCCAATCACCGGATTATTTGCCTGAGGTAACCTTATTTCAAAGGAAAGAATTGGGAGCCTTTCCTTTATTCCTTTGCAGCCAGGCTGCAATGGCAAACTCAAGCTAGACTGCAAAGGAAGAGCCCTGAGGAATGTGGTGTTTGTAGCCCCCACTGCTCAGTTAATTGGAGCGGGCTGAAAACCCCATATTGGCAGGGATCAGTTCCACATGGGAGATCCAGTCAATAACTCCTGAATGTAATCAATCCTAGTAGGCACATCTCTTTCAAAAAGAGCTTTCAAAGGCAGATTGTTTGTGGGATCGCACCGGGGTGAGCTATCAAAAGGCAAAACTCAGGACGGTAACCCCAAACATTTTGTTGTACCTAATATAGATCTTTGGATCCCTGCCTAAGAGTTTCACTCAATATTTAAATCCCACTTATCTCCAGGGGGGTTAAATGCAACCAGCATTCCCTGGATTCAGTTACAGGTGGGTAGCCGTGTTGGTCTGCCATAGTCAAAACAAAATCGAAAATTCTTTCTAGTAGCACCTTAGAGACCAACTGAGTTTGTTCCTGGTATGAGCTTTCGTGTGCATGCACAGTGTATCTGAAGAAGTGTGCATGCACACGAAAGCTCATACCAGGAACAAACTGAGTTGGTCTCTAAGGTGCTACTAGAAAGAATTTTCGATTTTATTCCCTGGATTGTTGGTATCCTGTATAAACCTTTCCCAATATGTATCCTGTATAAACCTTTCCCAAACTACATTTTAGATGGAGCCCAGTCTGTAGGTCAGTGGTAGAGCATCGGCTTTGCATGCAGAAGGTCTCTGGTAGGATGGGAGAGGCCTACATGTGATGCCCTTGAGAGCCTCCATCATTCATTACAAACAATACTGCTAGATGGTCCATTAGCCTGACTCAGTTTACAGTAAGGCAGTTTCTGATGTCCCTAATCCATCAGATCATTACTAAGTCCCCCTGAAGTTAGTGGAAGAGATTAATAGCAACTAACTTAAATTCCATTGGTTTCAGTGGGACATAGTCTGCAATCATTTATACTTTTCCCTGGGAGTAAGCCCCCTTGAACTCAGTGGGGCTGAGTAGACCCGTAAAGGAGAATAAAGTAGGTCACTGAGATGGCTCAAATCTCCTGAATTGAAGTGGTGAGAGACATCCCATGGCATGAAAAGCAAACACATAATGTAGCTGATTGTTCATAAATAGTGAGGGAGACTTGCTTCTCTTTACCATCTTTTAATCTACCAGCTGGTCCCCCTGGCAAATAGAAGGGGAAGAAATGGAGGCAGTGAGAGATTTTACTTTCTTGGGCTCCATGATCACTGCAAATGGTGACAGAAGCCACAATATCAAAAGACGCCTGCTTCTTGGGAGAAAAGCGATGACAAACCTAGACAGCATGGTGCTGGAGGAGACACTTGAGAGTCCCATGGACTGCAAGAAGATCAAACCTATCCATTCTTAAGGAAATAAGCCCTGAGTACTCACTGGAAGGACAGATCCTGAAGCTGAGGCTCTAATACATTGGCCACCTCATGAGAAGAGAAGACTCCCTGGAAAAGACCCTGATGTTGGGAAAGATGGAGGGCACAAGGAGAAGGGGACGAAAGAGGACGAGATGGTTGGACAGTATTCTCGAAGCTGCCGACATGAGTTTGACCAAACTGCAGGAAGCAGTGGAAGACAGGAGCGCCTTGCGTGCTCTGGTCCATGGGGTCAAGAAGAGTCAGACACAACTAAATGACTAAACAACAACAACAACAACCTACCTAAACTTTTCCTAAAAACCAAAACAAGTATATTTACATCTGCAAAGTGACATTAAAACACAGGATCAGGTTAGCAACTGAGATTGATGGAAAATGCCAAAGCTGATGCCTCAGCATTAAAGCCTGTGAGTCACAGACTGCTTCTCTCATGCTAGAACCCATCCTTCCACAGACGCCTAAATTTCACAAACCTCACAGATTCTGTGGCAAGACTGGAATTTCATTTTCAGTTTGTGGGAGTGGGGTGGGGAATGCCTCTGTCTTCTGAGGTTCTCAAAATTCTTTTGATTTGTGAACTGTTTGCAGAAAAGAATCTGCATCACGTGGTTATTTGTGGCTTGGCGCTCTCACTCGCTCTCTAGTTTCAAATACCAATATTCCTCCACTAACTTATAAATTCAAGGGTTTTATTCCCGCCATTTAGATACTGCAAGTGGCTCTAGATGCTCTAAAACAACAAAGATGTGTCAGCTGCACAAGGTATTTGACCATCTTGCTGCTGCAGTTAGAATCAGTGTGTAGAGTCAAAGGGTAGGAATATGAGAGGTACTAAGCGGTCTAGAAGCAGCTAATACAAGCAGTGTGATTGAACACAGGAAACTGCCTTCCCAACCCTACCTGGATAAGCTGGGGGTTGAAAATGGCAACTTCTGCAAGCAAGGCAGACTCCCTTCCACAGAGCTACAGCCCTTCCCAAAAGTACAATATACAAGACAGAATAGGAGTTAAGACTAAAGTAGCCATTTGTGTGATAGTGACATAACACCTTTGGGGAAGAACTGTATTTTGACAGTCCTGTCACCATGCAGCACCCCAACTCAACACCGTATTGTTTTTGACACCTGCTAAAAACTGTGCTTGTTTAGGCAAACCTTCTCAGGCATGTAATTTTATTGTGTATCTTTTTTTAAAAAAAAAAACTGCTGGTTTTTATTTATATTCACACAAATCTTACTTCAATTTGTTCTTAATGCTTGATTTTTATCAGTATTTTTAAAATGAGTATTTTATTTTGTTTTAGCTTTCATATTGTTAATATTGTTTTAGGTAAGCATGGCTGCCTGGCTGGCTAGGGCTGGCACCGCTTAGGTGGTGAAGAGAACCCCGCAACATTTTGTTGTAGGTCCAGCCTGAGTGCACACACACACACACACACACACACCCTTGAAATCTATCTGTGGATAATATTATTATTTATGAAAATTTCTATACCACCCTTCATCTGAAAATCACAGGGCAGTTTACATTTTGTGGGGGGAAACCCACCATCCCTAGCCTTTTGCCATGCTGGATGGAGCTTATGGGAGTTGTATTTTGATAACAATTAACAAGCCCCATGTTGGCTTCCCATGCTGTAGGATCAGAGATATTTTCTCTTGCTTGTGGACTTCCTATGGGCCTCTGATTGGTCACTGCAGGAAACAGAATACTGCACTAGGTAGGCCTTCAGTCTGATCCATCAGGGCTCCTCCTATGGCACCATGCTCATCAGCTCAATATCAGAGGTGGCTAATTTGTGGTCCTCCAACTCTCATCAGCCCCAGCTGACAGGCATGATGGGAGCTGTCAATCAGCAGCATCAGGCTAGCCAACCCTGTACTATATTTAGACCCTCAAATCAACACAGAGAGCTTTGAAAGGGGCTGCAAAATTACTTTTCTTTTTCTTCGGGAATCTGAATGAGAACAGGAAATATGAGGAAATATTCCTCTGGCTCATAATGAAAGCAGAATGATGATGCCTAATCTATAGAGACACAATGCTGGATGCATACAATACAATATTTGGGCATCCCGCAGATGTCTGCAGTTTTTTCGATTAAAAAAATATTAAAAACCCCCAGACCACCACATTGCAATAATCTAAAGATAAAAGTGGAAACAATAGAAGATCTTCCTGATACTTTTTTTTTGGAAGGAGAGTACTAACATCCTTGACATCACAGGAAGCAAGGAAACAGATCGTTAACACTGAGAATCCTGTACAGGGGATTTTCAGCAAGGAAAGTAAATGAACATTTCAAAATAAAATAGGGAAAGCAACTTCTGGAGGAAGAGCAGGATATAAATTTAATAAATAAATTAAACTGCAAGGCTGTAAAGTCTGGAGCAGGGGGAGGGAATGTGGTGGAATTATTTAAGGAACAAAGTAAATTCACCAAGTTATGGTAGTGAGAGAGCTTTCTGTTTGTTTTTTTTTAATTGAATAACAATGAACCCAGGATGTTTCCTCCTGTGTGTTCTTCATGGTCCATGATACTAGCAAAAAAAAAAAAAGGTTAAATATTCGAAATTGGGGAAGAGGAGGTTGAGGGGAAGGCCATCATCTGTGCGGTATGCAGCTTGAGGCCGAGGATGCAGAGGGGTAGATAGGAACTGGTTTGTATATGTGAGCCAGTGTGGTGTAGTGGTTAAGAGCGGTAGACTCATAATGTGGTGAACCGGGTTCGCATCTCCGCTCCTCCACATGCAGCTGCTGGGTCACCTTGGGCTAGTCACACTTCTCAGCCCCACTCACCTCACAGAGTGTTTGTTGTGGGGGAGGAAGGGAAAGGAGAATGTTAGCCGCTTTGAGACTCCTTAGGGTAGTGATAAAGCGGGACTCTTCTTCTTCTACTTGTTATATTGCATGTTGCCCAGCTTCCCCCTCCCTCCATCTGGGTCCCTTTTCTTCTGGTTACTCACCCAAACCTCCTCATAAGTTAAAAGCATGATTGAGGCAGTGGGCTGTGGAGGTTGGCCCTGAGCTCTGCTGCCAGCACACATGGTACACATGCCTGCACCCCTGTATAGGGTGAGTGTACATACACACTGATGCATGAGTGTGGAACTCCTCCATGTGTCCTCAGCTGATCAGAACTTTAATATGGAAGTGCTCTATCTCTGACTGTTGATACATATTTATGTTGCTTGTTTCTGCTCACCAGAAAAGTGGCTGGCAGAGTGTGTGACAGGGCAAGGGGTGCTGGTGCTGGGTCTCTTGATTATGACCTCTCTTCACCTCTGGCTGGCAGCAGCCATCCAGGGTCTCAGGCAGAGGTCTATCCCATCCCCAGCAACCTGAGATCCCTTTTCACTGTTAGTACCAAAGACTGATGTGGAACTTTCACATACAAACTGAATGCTATAACACTGAAGTATGTTTTTTTTTTTTTAATCCACAACCATACAAGGATGGAAGGATCATACCTGCAGTATTTCTTATTTTCAAACCTTTTCCTCATTCACCCTCCTTAAATATCCCCTCCCCCCGCTTGCCAACCAAGCTTGAGCATCAGCAAGTAATATGAAGGCCTAGTCTTGAAGGATAATACATTCAAAAATATCTTAGCTGTTTAGGCCTCAATTTAATATTACATGTTCCATATAAGTACATATTTAATATTCTTAACAAGAAACCAAGACTGTCAAATACATTACTTAATCGGGACAATTTAATAAATTAATAGGCAATTTAAAGAAAATAACAAACCCTCTCAGGTGGCAGATTAATTATGGACTTACATTTCGCTGATCAAGAATAATTGGATTATGAATGTGGGCCAGAAGTAAGAGATCTATTTTCAGGGTCAATGGGTTTATCTTTCTACAAATGAGAATAACGTCTTTTGGTATGCATATCTAAGGCCACCTGGTCCAGAAGTCAGAGGAACAGTTTAGCTGGTTGCTTTGGAAGAATCTTCATAGCGTAACTTTCTCTCCCAACATTCATGTGGACAGTGAGTCTTCTGAAAGAAACACAAAAATTGTGTTACCAAATCCTAAGAACTGCTAAAAATTTGAAAAGCAATGTAATGACTCTTTGTCACAATATTAGACTTCTATCATGTGCCTAATGGCCTCGCCTTCAATGCATATCCAAGTATTCAGCTTTCTGTGCCAATAAATTTCCATCAAATGGCATTATGCAAATATATTTCCAGTCTTCCAAAGAAAAACAGTGGTTATTATTCATTTGCATACAGTGACCCATTTAAAGTTGCACATAGTAAATTTAAATTGCCTATTGGCTAGCACTGAACTAAGCCTAATGATCCTGCTGGGCCCCAAAACAAACAATAACAACAACCCCAACACCATCATTTGCAGCCCTAAATTCTAGCAGGGATTCCTAGATTGCAACACAGTTACCATGTTGTCAACAGTTACTCTCTCAATAGCAAGAACCATCATTCTACTGTAAAAAAAAATCATTAAAACAGTAACATTAGCTGAAAATGACTGACAGGATTATGACCTGCTATGGACTTGGGTTTTTACTCCCCACACTCTGATTGTTGATATCTCTGGTGTCACTTGTTAAGCCCCTCCAAAATCCTGTCAAGCCCTTAATGTGAGCAAATTGAAGTATTTTGGAAGAAAGCTGGAGATTCTGTTACTTCAGCTACTCTGTACTGAGCTGACCTTCCACTATGTTTTCTCTTGCCTTTCGTGATCAATGTAGGCTACACCTCGACACAGAAGGCCTTAAAGGATGAGAAGGATGAGAAGCCTGCAGCACTTAGTGTTGTGGATGGGGGGGGGGATAAAAAAATTCAATCCTCCTGTCAGACTGGGAATATCCCCTCAGTCACGCAGTTTAGGATATGCCACCATTCTTCAGCAGATTTTCTTTTCTTTCAGCAAAGTAAGTGGCTCACGTATATGTCAAACAAAGCTTTAATAATAAAGAAAAACTGTAACACAATAACATACATTCTGAGAGAAACTAAAACAACATCCTGAGGCAAGAATGAGACAAGAAGCAAGAATGACAGTTGGCCTCTCTAACGGAACTTAACTGAACACGCAAAGGGAGGGGCCAATTCCGGAGCACAACACAAAAGCCCCGCCCACCAGATGCCAAACATTCTACTATTCAAATGAGGCCCCAGTGTTTTTCTAACACTTAGGAGGTCTTGGGAGGGGGGGACTGAGGAATTTTCTCTTCACTTCTCATCTTGGGAACCCTGGAGAGCAGAGGGCAAGAGAGTGCATCCAGGGATTTGATCTGAGTGAAAGGAAGGATAGTCTCTCCTGCTGTACAGCAGGGGTGGGGAATCAGTTTCAGCCAAAGTGTCACATTTTCTTGTGGGCATCTTTCTGGAAGAGTTGCATAACAGTGGCCCAGTGCAAAAGTGGGCGGAACAATGGACCTTTGTACAGTAGTTTTTATTCCAGTCTTTATTATTCTATACTTACACGCACAAACTTCCATCCTCTTTCCAGATAAGCAAGAGGCATTATCAGAGTCTAAGGAGACATACCAGCCAAACACATGCACTCCAGCCAAACAAATGCACACACCTCTGGGTGTGGGTGTGTTGTAGAGAATCCATGCAGAGAGGTTCCGAGGTTCTCTACATCTACTGTAGAGGGAAACACCCTAAGCTTGGCAAAGTATATGGGAGCAGAGCAGGAGGGCTGTCTGTGAAACTGTGGGGAGAGGGGGGCGTTAGGTGAATTGAACCTCCTTGCCCTTGCTGACTCAACCAGAGTGGGTGAGGACAATCCTCTGAAGGTTTGCCTAGTGCTGAAGTTGCCCATCAGCGGCTATCAATTGGAAAGCAGACTGTAACGGACCAACCCTATGCCTGGGTGTGAGCAGGTGCCCAGCACTCGAAGAGTTAACACCCACTCTAGAATTACTGGCAGCTCAATCGCAGAGGCGGGTCTTTTCGACCTTTTAAAAGGGAGAGAATGGCAGTTGGGCGGTGGTTGTGGGTCAGGGATAGAGGGTGAGCGGGTTGGAGGTTAGGCTTAGGTTAGGAAAGGAAAGCTTTTATCCTGTTTAATGTTGTAACCAAGCTTACGTACCTAATTTGAAGAACATTGTAACCGCATTCTACCTTAACATCCATGATATAAGTTACCTCAATAAACATATTTTGTTTTTCATCGTTCGTGGACTCTGGCAGTGCGTCAATACCTCTAGAGATGTGGTTGAGGGGAAAAGCACTGAAGGTTTCCTGTGATAGAGGGGACGGGTGGCTTATTTCCCTAGCACACAGAGGGCTGGGCAGTGAAGCCAAAGGTGCCACGCAGTTGCCAGAAGGAAAGGCAAGCTGCAGTAGTTTGGGAACCCAGGGCGGGAGATCCCAAGGTGGCAGGAGTTTCATTTTAAGAACGTGGAGCACTGAGGTACCCCGAGGACATCTCTCATAACATCATTTTAGGATTCATTTTAGTCGTCGGTGAAACCTAGGGAGAGACACAGTCAGGGGAAACATTTTACAGTGTGAGGGCTCTTGGTGGGAAACGAAGGGTCTCTCACACAGACCCACCTGGTTGCAGACTTCCCCATCAGGGGCAGACTTTGCTCTTTCAAATTTCTGTAGTGCCCTAGTGTGCAAGGCCAAAATTTGCACCTGCCTCTTCTTACCTCCCATTCCCCTCAGTTCACTATGTCATCATTGCAATGCCCTGTGGTGCCCCCTAGGCCTGACACCCAGTGTGACGGAACCAGTCGCGCTGCTCTAAATCCGCCTCTGTCCCCATTATGGTGAGATGTATTTCTATTTAAATTTTAATACAGACTTCTAAATTTGTGCCTATACAGTTATAAATTTCATGCTAACCTGTATGCTGTTTTGTTGGGAATCTGTTTCCTCATCTTTTTCTTTTGCAAATGCATAAATGCTTCATCCCTAAAGATGAAAATACCAAGTCTTAATAGTGTTTCAGTTGCCTTGCTAGGACATCACCTCCTGGTGAACCTACTGCAAAAAAAGATGACTGCAAAAAAGATTTCCTGTATTAAGTGGGGGGGGCATCTCTCTGCCACTAGCACTCATATGTGCTTTGAGATATGCAAAAATCTAATAAAAAAAACACACAGAGAGAAGCCGCAAGTCAATGGTTAGGGTTTGAATACTGCTGTGGAGAACAATTATGAGGCAGGCTGTGGAGCTACAATGTGCATCCTTGTATTTCAAAGATACTAAGTGGCTCTGATTTTAAAAGGGGCTTAGGCCTATGCAAGCAATTGCAGGCCTGTGGCTCGTTCATTCATTGGAATCTAGGTACAGTCATACCTCAGGTTGCAAACGCTGCAGGTTACGTCTTTTCAGGTTGCGCTCCGCGCCGATCCTGGAAGTACTGGAACGGGTTACTTCCAGGTTTTGGCGCTCGTGCATGCACAGAAGCACCAAATTACGTCACACACGTGCGCAGATGTGGCGCTACGGGATACGAACGCTGCGGGTTGCGGACATGCCTCCGTCACAGGTTACGTCCGCAACCCGAGCGTCCACTGTATTGCTTACTAAGGGCTGAAACAAACAGTGCACTGTTGCGAGGCCATGTGCCCTACTTTATAAGGCGCAGTATTCTATTTAAAGAGTTCTGGCGAAAGGATGAACAAACATGTCATTTGAGTTTCTAATCTTTCCACTCTCAAATTCAGTTTGCCACATTTCTGCAACAATTTTCAGTTTTGGTTTTTTTAATCCTCAAAAGACAGTTCAGTGTGTAAGTGCAGTTTTCCCCGGTACTCACATTTTTGTGTGCAGTTTTGGCAAACAGAGACATTTTTTATTTTATTTTTGTAAATGATCGTTGCTAACATAGTTCATTTTTGTATCTTATTTTTTTAAAATAAATAAATAACAATCATTACATTTTTATGCACACTTCCCCCTAACGTATGAATTGTAGTTCACACTACTTGGTTGGGAAACTGCACTGCAAAATCCAGAGAAGTTTGGATTTCAAAGGGTAGCTGGGTTTCAATTTGCTCATGCTCAGCTTGAGAGGCGCGAATTATGTCATTTCTCGGTAAAATGCAAACAGAATTGAATTTCTCTCTCCACCCCCCCACCCCCCCGTGAGAGCACAGCCCTCTGTTTGAAGGCATTCTCCATTTGAAAGGTAGTCTAGTCCAAGCCTGGTATAAAGATAAGGACCCTTAAGAAGGGATGGCCTTGAAGTTGTCCATCAACCATTAGCCCCTTGATAGCAGACTGAGCAGGCAACCAGGTCTCTTCATCACAGCCTTCAGAACTCCGTAACTTCTTTATTTATTTTTTAAAGCACATTCTCATTGCATCCAACCCCTTCTCACCATATTAATAAAGTTACATATTAGTACAAGATAATTAGTTGGGGTGGGGAAGTTGAGTGCGCTTGATGTTTTATGTATTTCCCCCTCTTAGTCATTCCACAAATCCAGTAATTCTCAGTGGATCTGTCAGTGACTCACTGGGGATTTAAACGGGCTTTTGACCATAAAAAGACTGCTCAGATTTCTCATGAGAGATCACAAAGACTGTCAAAAGTCACTGGCTTTATTCAGTTTCCACATGCTCATTCAAGTCCACCTCCTGTGCTGGAAAGTTAATACATAAAGTGGGATTTTAAAAATAATATTTTTTTTTTTAGTATAGTTGCTTTTCAAATCATGTTTGTCAAGGATTCCCTTTGATCCAAGGGTTGTGTGAGCAAACAATGTGGTTTCGTGACTAATTCCCCCCCCCTTTACTTTTCAAATGCTACATAAATAAATCCCTTGCCAATCCAGCTGGATGTGAATCCTTAGTATTTCAGGCTCTACATTGAAATACATTTTACAGTGTGATCCTGTGCCTGTCTAGTCTGAAGCAAACCCCTTTGAATTTGATGGTACTCGTTTTAAATGAGCTTCAGCACTAGTTATTATTATTATTATTATCAGCACTTTTTCTGGGGGAGGACGCAGGGGTACGCATACCCCTAAACATTCTGTGAATCTACGTTTGGCCTCATTGAGGGGCAGTATTTATGGCAAGTTTGGCCTCATTGAGGGGCAGTATTTATGGCATCTGTCTCCTGAGAAATCTCTATATGGGACAAGAAGCTACAGTTAGAAATGGATATGGAATAACTGATTGGTTCAAAATTGGGAAAGGAGTACGACAAGGCTGTTTATTGTCTCCCTGCTTATTTAACTTATAGGCAGAATTCATCATGCGAAAGGCTGGACTGGATGAATCCCAAGCCGGAATTAAGATTGCTGGAAGAAATATCAACAACCTCAGATATGCTGATGACACAACCTGATGGCAGAAAGTGAGGAGGAATTAAAGAACCTTTTAATGAGGGTGAAAGAGGAGAGTGCAAAATATGATCTGAAGATCAACATAAAAAACTAAGATCATGGCCACTGGTCCCATCACCTCCTGGCAAATAGAAGGGGAAGAAATGGAGGCAGTGAGAGATTTCATTTTCTTGGGTTCCATGATCAGTGCAGATGGTGACAGCAGTCACAAAATTAGAAGACGCCTGCTTCTTGGGAGAAAAGCAATGACAAACCTAGACAGCATCTTAAAAAGCAAAGACATCACCTTGCCGACAAAGGTCCGTATAGTTAAAGCTATGGTTTTCCCAGTAGTAATGTGTGGAAGTGAGAGCTGGACCATAAAGAAGGCTGATCGCTGAAGAATTGATGCTTTTGAATTATGGTGCTGGAGGAGACTCTAGAGAGTCCCATGGACTGCAAGAAGATCAAACCTATCCATTCTTAAAGAAATCAGCCCTGAGTGCTCACTAGAAGGACAGATCCTGAAGTTGAGGCTCCAGTACTTTGGCCACCTCATGAGAAGAGAAGACTCCCTGGAAAAGACCCTGATGTTGGGAAAGATGGTGGGCACAAGGAGAAGGGGACGACAGAGGATGAGATGGTTGGACAGTGTTCTCGAAGCTACTAACATGAGTTTGGCCAAACTGCGAGAGGCAGTGAAGGATAGGTGTGCCTGCCGTGCTCTGGTCCATGGGGTCACGAAGAGTCGGACACGACTGAACGACTGAACAACAAATTTCAAAATGAGTAGGAAAACGAGAGTACCCCTAAACATTTTTTTAAAAGAAAAAAGCACTGATGATGATGATGGCAATGATGATGATTAGGAACCGGGCAGTGGCACCCACCCTGTGGAACACCCTCCCATCAGATGTCAAGGAGATAAGTAACTATATAACCTTTAGAAGACACCAGAAGGCAGCTCTGTATAGGGAAGTTAATGTTTAATGTTTTATTATGTTTTTGCATATGTTGGAAGCCACCCAGAGGAAACACTTCAGGGCAAACTTTGGCAGGACAGGAAAGGGCAATGATGTGGAAGGTGATATTAGGGTATAACTGGGGGTGGAAAGAGCTGTGAAAATAATAATAATAATAATAATAATAATAATAATAATCTATACCCCGCCCTTTTGGTGTTTGGAAAGGGGCCATGGTTGGTGTGGTGGAAGAACAATGAGAGCAGGGTCAGCAGCCCTGTGTGTGTGTGTGTGTGCTTAAGCACTTTGCAAATGAATTACCATACCATATCAGATTTCCTTTCATATTAACCTCAATTTATGAACACAAACTGGTAGGATTTTTCTAAAATACCATATTGGCCTCCCTCACTCGGATATGGATATGGATATGGATGCCTATCACTTTGAAAGTTTATTTAATTACTACCTTGAATGTTAGAGATTAACCCTCTGTCATTTAAGCCACATCAATGATACAAGACTGGTGGGAGTTTTTTGTTTCTTTTTGCTTAAAGTAAACACTGAATTCATTTTCCTGCACAGAATCAAAACCATTTGGAAGCTTGTTTCCATTCAGCGCCTTGCTCAGAAGACTCTTTAACACGCAGCAGAAAAAAAGCTATTTAATTTCACACTCAGCTAATCCTTTAATTATTTTCTTCTGCACAGAATAGAAAAGTCTATTAGGTCCATAATAAAATAAAAAAATAAGTTAGAGAAACTGTTATCTTGAACCTTGGACTGTCTTCCATTTTCTCTCTCTCCCCCTGAGAACATAACCAGATATCAGTGTTGATAGTTGGTGATAAATTACCCTTTGGGGGGTTATTCTGCCACTCTCACATCACACTGCAGTGGAAATGAATCACCTTTTAAAACCACTCGTTCATTCAACAGATTTTGCTTCTCAGATTCTGATATGAAAATGGTACTCACACAGGGATATTATGCAGCCTTGATTTAATTAAGAGTTGCAACATATAAATGACTTTTATACCACAGTAAAATCAGGGAAAGACCCACAACACAATTGCCAAAAGTTCATCCTCCAAGTGGAGGGTGTGTTTTTCTGTCCCTGGACACGAAGGCCACTGCAGAGAAATTAATCACACATTTCTGAAAGACAAAAAACAAAAGACAAGAAACTGACCTGTTGCTTCCTGTGTTCTTGGAATGGTAATATTGAAACCCTCTTCAGTACCAAGAAAAAGGAAAAGGAAAAAAAAAGAAGAGATTATGGATGTGTGTGCCCATCTATTGCAAGATGGCTCATGGTGGATAGCTCAGTCAGTAGCGCATGAGACTCTTAATTATCAGGGCCATGGCTTCAAGTACAAGAAAGTAGAGTCCTATTAAACAACAGGAATAGTTTCTGACAGTAGAAGCTCTTTGACTCCCTCGGAAGGTGGTGGACCCTCCTTCCTTTGGAGGATTTGAAGCAGAGGTTGGGTGACCATCTATTATGGATGCTTTAGTTGACATTCCTGCATTGCAGGAGGCTGGACAACATGACCCTTGGGGACTCTTCCAACCTATAATGCTATGATTCTGTTAGTCCTCTCTTTAAAGGGATGTCTGATTTAAAGAGATCAATGGTGAGAACCTGGACAATGGACTGAGCAAGCAAACAAGTCACCTACTCATAGTCTGCCCCATTTTGATGTAATATATATTTATTTCAGTTTATTTATATATTTATTTCAGTTTAAATTACTGTCAATTAATTTGTAATCTCAGCTATGCAAAGATGCAAATTTAATGCACTACTGCAATGTGCTCTATGAAGGTCCTTTGAAGGTGACCCAGAAACTGTAATTAATCCAGAATGCGGCAGCTAGACCGGTGACTGGGAGTGGCCACCGGGACCAGACAACACTGGTCCTGAAAGACTTTCATTGGATCCCAGTATGTTTCTGAGCACAATTCAAAGTGTTGGTGCTGACCTTTAAAGCCCTAAACGGCCTCGGCCCAGTATACCTGAAGGAGCGTCTCCACCCCCATCGTTCAGCCCAGACACTGAGGTCCAGCTCCAAGGGCCTTCTGGTGGTTCCCTCACTGTGAGAAGTGAGGTTACAGAGAAACAGGCAGAGAGCCTTCTTGGTAGTGGCACCCGCCCTGTGGAATGCCCTCCTATCAGATGTCAAGCAAATAAACAACTGTCTGACTTTTAGAAAACAAATGAAGGCAGTCCTGTTTAGGGAAGTATTTAATGTTTGATGTCTTATCATGTTTTTAATATTCTATTTGGAGCCGCCCAGAGTGGCTGGGGAAACCCAGCCAGATGGGCGGGGGTACAAATAAATTGTTGTTGTTGTTGTTGTTGTTGTTGTTTACAGTGGTACCTCTGGTTACAGATTTAATTCATTTCAGGGTGCTGTGCACACCCCAAAAATCCGTAATTAGAGGTGCCGCTTCTACGCACGCACGAGGCGCACAGAGCCCTTCTGTGTACGTGCGAGAGGCGAAACCTGGAAGTATACACTTCCGGGTTTGCCGCGGCCGTAACCCAAAGATTCCGTAACCTGGAGGTTACACAACCTCATTTTAGTAATGTGCAAATGTCCATCCTTGGTAGAAAAGTTCTGTGCCTGTCCCCTCAGCCATGCACATGACACAAGGGCTTCCTCTGTACAAATGTACAGTTGCACAGGGGTTCCGTTCCGGAGCTCCGGTCAGATTCTGAAGAATTTGCAACCAGAGGTGATGTTTTTGCACATTTGTGTGGCACGCAGAGTGCTTCTGCGCATGTGTGCGCAGTGAAACCTGGAAAAATACTTCCGGGTTTTCCCCGCATTCACATCCTGGAGGATACGCAACCAGAGGTGTGCGTATCCAGAGCCAGCACTGTATATGTACTGGCCCATTTCATGCAGCTTCCCTGCACAGAAGGAAGAATCATAAGAGTCACACCCTCATGTTCCATGTTAGGAGACAGGGATCAGTTGTAGCTCCACCAGCTCATGGAGGAGCTTGCCGAGGTTGCAAACAGGATCAAGTCTTTTGACCCCCAACCTCTTAAGATATTTCGCTGGCAACTCCTTAGGACAACTTAATTGAACTATTTAGCACATCAGTGCTGAAATGGAAAACAGAAAAAACACCCAGATGCACCCCCCCCCCCCGCTTTGGAATGGCTTGCACATTGGAAATCTAACAGTACTGTAAGGATGGTGAGGATGTGGCCTCAGTTCTAACACATGTGCAATATAACATTTGGCGTGTGCATGTGTCCATGTCCCACATTACACTGGAGGTGTGTTGGGCGCATGGACATAGGTGTGCTGCTCCGCTACATGTACAGTACTGTCCAACTTCAGTCCATGAACTGGCTCTTTCGAATCAGAAAACCAGTTGTGCCAATGACATAGCTGTGGCTGATACTTATTTGATTCCCATCTGCGGACGGCAGCCCAGTAACACAAAGGGAGTAATGCTTCCCAAAACATGTGTTCCAAAGTTCAAGCATTCTTCAGATGCATTAACTTTTTCCTCAATAAATGGGTCTTCAAAGCTTTCCATTGTCAGTTTTATGTAAAAGCCAAGCCATTTGTTGTTGTTATTTTTTAAAAAATTGCTTTCGCAGTGCTACATCACCCACACTGTTTCTCTGATGTTGTATTTGCAGAGCATAAATGTCAAAAAGACCAAGCTGATTTGCCTCAAATTTCATGAAAAGAACCACTCTGGGCTGAGGCATTGCACGCCAGACATTTGCCTGTGGCACATTTTTACACTATTAAAAAGAACCCCAGCAACCTTTGAGAATAGGAGTTTATAATGGAAATACCAAGAGGACCTGAGCCATAGCAGCAGCAATAAATTTGAAGGAAAGCCCCAGCAGGCCATCTAAAGAAAATACAACAGAGAAACAGACCGCAGGCCAGCAAAAACAACAGTGCTTTAATGTACTTGACCTGTGGTCATACAGTAGCATTGTGACCATCCTGATCCAATTTTTCTTTAACCACAGAAGCTTCTTGCTTTCCTTTAAATGGATTTCCAACCCAACTTTCATTTGCCGGAGTCTTTCATAGCAAGAGTCTTTTACTGAATACGGAACCACCATATTTTTTTCAGTAGCTTTATTGATTTGGCTTTGCATGTTGTATTATGTGCCACATTGAAATTAGATGGCTACTCGCAGCGTAGTAACATTGCTGATGATTGGAGTCTTACTTTCCCCTCTAACAGTCTGAAGCAAATTTATGTATTGGTTGATCAGTAACAAATTTCTGCTACAATGTCAAGGAAAGGGGAGGAGGGTAATTAAATATGAAGCCTGGACAGTCTTCATCTACACAGATGATATACACAATGCATGTAATGATATAGCTTTTTCCTAACTAGTAGTAATACCCAACCAAAAAAACTGTTTTTCAGGATTCTCTTGAAAAATACAATGTGCTGCTGTCTTATCAATAGGAAAAGTCTGTACCAGGCTACAATCGTATGCATATTTACTTGTGAGGAACCCCAGAGAACATTATGAACCTCACTTCAGTGTAAACACGCTCATCTTCAGGCCGCCACCTATGCCACCATGTGTTTTAAGTACTTTAAAAAAAAGGTATCTGGAGTCACTTGTGGTATTAATCAGATTTATAACTACACTGCATTAATGATGCATATTATTCGTGAAAAAATCAAAACTAAAAATAAGATCAGTCTGGTTAAAGAAATCCTCAAACACCACGACGCAAGTTAATTTTGAACTTGAAAGATTCCAAGAGTGTTCCAAACAAACCAAAATGAAACAAAGAAAGTACGTAGAAACATTGGCTAAAAGAGCAAAGCAGTTTGAAAACACCAAGTCTAATTGGCATGCCTTGTGCTTTTGTGTTAACCCTCTGAGTACAGGTAAGCAATGTATGTTTGTTTTTATTTTAAAAAAGAGCTAGCAAATTTGTATTTGGTAAGTGGATTGCTGATTTGTATCAATAGGATTCAACCTGATTTGGAACAACTCAGAATGGAATGGACATTGACAGCCCTTATTGTAGGAAGGGATTTTCTTCTTTACTTGGCCCAGTATACCTGAAGGAGTATTTCCACACCCATTGTTCAGCCCGGACACTGAGATCTAGTGGTTCCCTCACTGCAAGAAGCAAAGTTACAGGGAACCAGGCAGAGGGCCTTCTCGGTAGTGGCACCTGCCCTGTGGAACGCCCTCCCATCAGATGTCAAGGAAATAAACAACTATCCGACTTTTAGAAGATATCTGAAGGCAGTCCTGTTTAGAGAAGTTTTTAATGTTTGAAGTTTTATTCTGTTTTTAATATTCTGTTGAAAGCCACCCAGAGTGACTGGAAAAACCCAGCCAGATGGGCGGGGTAAAAAAATATATTATTATATTACTTTGGTTATGATATTGTGTCATGTAACAATGCGTGTAAAGTTGACATGTTACACATTCAGTTCAGACATGTTTTCCTTGATATTTTATTTAGCCACCAACATGACTTGCTACCCAGAGCTGTGCTAGGAATGTGAAGTTGAGTGCTGCTCATTGTTAGCTTCATTATAACACACGCATTTCACTTGATCACTCAACATTCAGCACATTGTTGGTTGTGTGAATGGTCTCCATTGAAAAATATTGTATTTGAAGCGATATGAAACCTCTGTCACACATGCAATTAATCACCTGGGGTTGCTTCCTGAGTAAGTAAACTGAACTTGGGTCACACTAAAATCAGTTGGACAGATTAGTCATGATTTGAGCTAATCTACATTGATTTCAGTGGGAGCAAAGGTCAACTAGCTTCGTCAGGATCCAAGCCTTGAAGTTTCTGTGATCAAGTAAGAAACATGGATATAGGACTTCAGAAAGTAAATCTCAAGTGGCAACATGGTTTCTAGCAAATCCAATATATTATCTAAAATCACTAATCAATTAATTGTTGTTGAATGTTGTCATGTTATGAACAGATTGTACAAAAATGCTAAAGTTAAAATGGTGACTTACATATTTGTGTAACAAAGCCCAGACATTAGACATTAAAACTTTTCAACTGATTTACAGCACAAATTTCATACTTCGGATAATCATTTGTACTTTAAAAATTCAGTTTTGGTGTTGAACATTTCAGCAGCCTGCATTGAGAATGTTAGAACCACTTGATTTAGGGATTTTGAAAATTCAAAGCACATCCTATTAGGATCGAGGAATGACTTCTAAAAGATTTTAGAGAGTTGGTGCTGATAAAACATAAGCCAACAATCAAACATTTGTGGGGGTTTGGCAGTGGACATGAGGGGGATGGGACTTTATGCCTCTAATTGGTATAATATGGCACAAGGATGAAAGAGATCCAGACATCTTTTTTTAATGCTATTCCTGGATTCCAAAATAAAAACAGAGGTGATGGAAAGACTCTGTATGGATTTCACATGATACAGCACAACTGTAACGTGAAGCATTTTTAGGCCTGGTTTTCTCTCAGCTCACTTCCTCTAATCAAGATGAATGAATCTCTTTGCTTTCAAAGTGTCATCCTCCTCCCAAAATTCAAGAATTGTATGTTATTAATGGACACTTTACGTCACATGATTGCATTTATTATAGTAGGAAGAATATTATGTGACTTGTCATAACAACACTCATGGAGCACTGTGGACTAAACCTACTGGCCATAAATCAGTATTACCTTCAATCATCAATCTGCATGAAGTCTAATTTGTTTCATAGGGTTGGTCGCTCAAGTTATAATTGATTTCCTAAATCTTGTTGACCGTTCCATAGAAATAGCAGGTAGTGATAAAATGCTGATGGGTTATAACTATGACTTTGTATTATAACTATGACAGTCAACTAATTTTTAATCAATCCTATGCATTAAAATATATTTGCATAAATATAATGGTAGTTCTGAGAGACCGAAGGAAGTATAAGATAACTTACAAAAGCTACCATTCAGAAAAATTCCATCTTTGATACTTTAATTTCTTCAATTCCCATTCAGTTACTTTCCCTGCTCCAAATTATTGTTACACGAATGCATCTGAGCAAAAATAGCCTTGAAAACAAGGAATTTTGAATTTAATTTGCAGCCGCACCAATTTAAATCTGCTTTTGGCAGTCAAAATTGCACCCCCCCCCCCAATCAAAGACTTAGTAGCACAACCCTATATTTGCCTACTCAGAGGTAAGGCCAATAGAGTTAAATAGTACTTATTCCTGGGGTAGTGGATACAGTCTATACTCACATCTCATAGTGGTTTGCTGCCGGTGCCGCTCGAATGCCATACGGACGGTGGTGGGATCCTCAGCTCGTGGCTGCAGCCGTGGAGGATCCTCCACATGCAGCTGCGGTGGCACGATAGCTTCTCGCGCTGCTGCTCACGGGCCGAGGCGGCAGGGCAAGCACCCTGCGGGGTGCCATCTTATCACCCTCCCAGACATGGAACCCGGGGCAAACCGGGGCAAACCACCTTGCGATGCCACTGTTCCAGACACCTTAAGGTATGGAAGTAACAGTGAACAGAAAAAATGCAAAGCTTCATAGCTGGCAGGTTGCTGTGAAGCTGCTCTTTATTTCCCCTTCTCACTGATGTTATGATGGCCCCAAGCTGAATATGTACATCGGAGAAGCTGCTGATGCTGTGGGACGAACTTTCCCCACTAGTAGGCAACATTCCCAAATAGTCTCTGACTAAGTCCTACTCAGATAAATGGACTTAAGTTAGTCACAACTTAATTTACTCTGAGCATGACTTAGGCTCTATTCACACCATACATTTAAAGCACTATGATACCACTTCAAACAGCCACACTCCCAAAGCATTCTGGGAGCTGCAGTTTGTTAAGGTGCTGAGAATTGTTAGGAGACCCCTATTCTCTCCCATAGTTGCAATTCCCAGAGTGCCTTGTGAAGAGGCATTGCTAAATCACTCTGGGAACTGTGGCTCTGGGAAGGGACTGGGGTCACCTCTCAGCACCCATCAGAACATAAGAAGAGCCTGCTGGATCAGGCCAATGGCCCATCTAGTCCAGCATCCTGTTCTCACAAAGGCCAACCAGATGCCTGTGGGATACCAGCAAGCAGGATTGGAGCACAAGAGCATTTCCCCCTCCTGTGGTTTCCTTAGCAAGCGGCAGTTTCCAGAATTCTTAGGAGGAAGCCATGATTGGTCAAAGTGGCATCACAGTGCTTTACAAGTATGGTGTGAATGCGGACTTAGTTGGATACAGCTTGTGTTTGGCAGAATTGGGATACTGAGACCATAAGCTTCAAAGATGAAAATCATCGCCAACACTGATGCTGCAATTTAAGAAGGACCCTTTTCCTGTTTCCATCTCACCACTCTAGATTAAAACAAGGCTTTTGCCTAATTTGAATAAAAGCATATGCTGATATCTCAATGCAAAACATAAAAGGGACAGAACCAGAACACAGATCCTGCTCCCGCTTCTTAAACAAGTCTGCATTTGAAACCAGCCTTCTTTAAGTAGGGAGCAAAGAGGAAAGGCCAATGAAATTGACAAGTGTGTACACTATCCTGAAATTATGGGGGGGGGGGATCTTGGACCAATTATTTGCTAGTGTGTGAGAAAAGTTTCAAGCTTTTCATGGCTGCTGGTTTCTCATTTCTCACAAGAACATGTATAAAGTGCACACTGCATATGGAATTATCCTATTTTAGGAAAGGTTTCTTCATCTCTTTTTTAATAGCTATATACAAATAACCCTGATAATTATTTGCAAGATTGTGCAGGAAGGTTAATAAGCTGCATGCCCTGCTGGTGCTGGATGCACTTTAAACATGAATTTGGGCACTTGCATGTACCTGGCTTTAGTTTATAATAGCCTATAAAGAGGTAATGTGACATGGAAATCTCAATCAATCCATTATTGGCTTACCCACCACTTTTTAAACTGCTACACTTCCTCATTATGTGCAATGTAATAGTGCAACATCAGTTGTTTTATGGATCTTTGAGTTACACCATCCCCGTTTAATCTCAGATTCACCTTTTGTAGCCAGTTGCTATGAGCCACAGTGGCAATCTAGAACAGCAGCTCAAGGCCCATGGGCCACAAGCGGCCCATGGGGGTTATTTAACTGGCCCATGGACCCCTGCTGCCCGCTCAGTCAGCTCCTGTGTGCTGTGCTAAACCGGCACGGGGACCGCCTTCTGCGACGCTGGCCAGCTTCCCATTGGCTGCAGGAAGCTCCTGCAGTCAATGGGAAGCTGCTCACGCCTCCTCCACGCTGGAAGGAGCACCAGAAATAGCGTTTGTGCATGTGTGTGCATGCACACACACACTGTGGCCCACCACGGCGTCTGCGGGACCGTGAACTGGCCCAAGCCACAAAAACTTCGCCGTCCCCTGATCTAGATGAACACAGGATCTGCTACAATGGACCATCACAAGAGTCCAGATAGGCTTATGAGCTGCTACTACCCTGTGTCATCCTCTTTACAGTTGCCTTCTCCATGAGGATTTTCAGATGCCCACAGGGAGCAGAATTTCCTTTGCCTTGCCTTAGGGCTCAGAGGAGTCATGGAGGCTGGCACAAAGCTGCACCATTCTTTACAGTAGGACTGGGAATTACCAGTATAGTGTAGGGTTACCATATTTCAAAAAGTGGAAATCAGGACAGAATTTTTTTAAAGGAAAATCGCCATATGTCCGGATTTTCCCGGACATTTTCCCCGATTTCCACCCAGACACTTCTTCTGATTGCAGTATTCCAAATATGTCTGGGAAATTCCAGAAGTATGGCAACCCTGTTATAGTGGCAGCTGGGGAGCTTTGAATTGGCTCAACAGTGTGGGTTGTTGCAGCCAAATATGGTGAGTGGGATCATGCTGTCCATCCATCAAAACCCTGGGGGAAATTCTACTTGTTGAAAACACACGAAGCCCAGTTAAAATAATAATTAAAAAAATACAGAGCTCCAAAAAGATGAGAGCATTCTAGATGGCTGGTTTGTAGCTGTCCAAATGAGTAATCACCTTCCATCAAGAGTTTTGTAGTTTGTTCAGTTCTTGATAATGTGAACAAGTGTAATAAAGACACAATACAAACAAGACATCAGAATGGCTTTTTACATACGTTATCAAAACAATAATTATTTTGCTATAACAACTGTCTTATGGGGGGGAGGTGTATAAGCTACAGAACTTTGGGGGGGGGGAGGTCCTGGCACAAAGGTGATCCATGCATTGAGGAGGGAGAGTGAACCTCAATCCATTCACCAATAAAATAAAATTAAAAAAAATAGTGAATGAAAACTGAGCTTATATGCCTTTGTGATTGGCCCTGCTTATTGGCCCTTCATTGGTTTTGGTGGATGTCTAGCATTGGCACTTATTCTTAAAAGCACTGAATCTTATTAGAGGTCATGCAATGGAGGACCAGGCAAGAACTGTCCTGAGGCTTACTTGTATACCCTACCAGGTACATAACCTATGTGCTCAGGCCATGAATGAATTGCTATCAGTGATGATACTAACAAGCAACTTGGCAGAGATGGCTCCAATTGGTTTTATATCAATTAGGCTTTTATATCAATTGAACACAGAATGTGTTCAATCAAGTACCTTTCATTCCACTGGTTGAAATCCTTTCTTCACTTAAACTGCTTAAATGCCATTACCTTTGTCAGTATTTAAATAGCCCAAGTGAACTAAGCTGCTATTGTGATCTCCCCATCTCAGGTGTTTTGTATCTCAAAGCAAAATTTCTATAACCCCTAGATATGAATTTCACCAATCCTGCATTTCTTCTAAAGCCTCCTCAATAACACTTTGAGAATCATGCCTTAAAAACCAAGGTTTTTTTTTAATTCAACTAGAGTGACTGGTGAATGAACAGAGACCATTTTTACAAACATTATTACATTTTGGAACCAACATGGTTTTAGAAATCAAATGATTCTTGTAGGTTAATTATGTTTTCAAAGCACTGACGAAACATTTACTTTTGGAATTTTTGTCCCATTTGCTGTCTGTCTGTCTCTCTCACACACATTAAATTCTGGTAAATATATTTGTACAAACACATTAGGTGAGTAAGTGCTAGCCACTTTATTTTTAAAACAAAGGTTATTTGTGTTTGGAATTTCAAATCTCTTCTTTAATTTACACTGTCTGTAGAATAATTCCCTCTGTAAAGCACCCCCCCCATCCAGTCATTGTAAAGAGCACCCCCACCATATAAATAACACCACAATAATGCCCAGAGGAACAATCCACGGCATGGAAGGAAAAAAAAAACTGATTGTGTTTATTGCCTGCTCCCAAACATGCCTTCTGCATGTACCTGTGTCTCTAAAAAAGAATGTACAGAAAGGAGGACTTTGTGCACAGCAGAGTATGGATGTTGGGATATTCATTCCACTATAGACTCCCATGAAACCGTGTTGCAGCCAGCAACCAGGGAACTACAAACAGCACCCTAAACAGATTGTTCTTAGACAGCTCTACTGCCTGTGAAATTATTTCAACAAGTAATCATGGCAGAACATGCCTAGAAATTGTTAGAATTTCTAGATGCAATGCGCTAAAAGGAGGGTGCTTTTTCAGCAAAACATGAGAACAAACAAAACTATCATTGATCTCTCCAACAATTCAGATGCCCAGTGGTTTGTTTTGTAAAGATACCAGTAGCTGCTGGGTGACTATTTGTACCCCTGGCATAAGAGCATAAAAACCAGACTCTACAAAAATCACAATCCAGATTCTGTAATTACGTAGCACTTGGGCTAGACCACCAATTTGAGTGCTGCGGGAAAATGTGTTGATGATAAAGCCCTCTTTGGGGCAAGTCAAGATTATTTAAGATTATGCACTCAGAGGGTTAACATATGCTTAAGTCATATACTGTAGCTTGACTGATGAAAACATTCATTGCTTCTATCCCCTTTGAAAATTATATATATATTTATATTTATATATATATATATATTAGAAAAAAGCAAAATAGTCTTAACCCTTTGAGGATCATATTTAGCAGCAAGTCACAATCTAGACAGAGAACAAAGATGATTTCAGTCATTTAGGAAATTATTATTAAAAAGATACTGTAAGCACCCTTTCTGTGGTTCCTTCTTCAAGCAACTGATACAGACAGAAAGAAAGAAGAACTCAAATGAAACAGTTGCACACAGGTTTGGAGGATTTTTGTTTGTTTGTTTTCAGAATCCCAAAGGGTTAAGCCAAGACTTTCAGCAAAAGTGTTTTATTAAAAGGGTGAATTAGGTGAGCGAACAGTCTCAGATGAACTGGGTGAATAGTCTTCCGATTCGGAGTTGAGATCAGGTGGTGCTTGTTGTGCCTTGCAGCGCCCACTCACATCCGGGTTGCGTCTTCGTCGGAAAACCTGCCTCTCCTTATCAAGAGCGGTGGTCTGGCAGGGGCATAAAATGAGAATAAATGAAATTAGGCTGTGTATGAAATGCCATATCTGGCTACCATATGTTCTCCATTCCACCCTTCGATTTCCCCAGGACTGGGGCTAAAATCAGTCCGGGTCAAATCAAAAACTCATTCCTCCACCCACCCTTCTGTTTCAGCCAGTTTTGCTGGATTTAACTCATAACACAGATAAATTCACACAAAAGGGCATGACCCAAACTATTAAGAGGCAGCGTGACATCGTCAAGCATGTACAGTGTGTGTGTGTGTGTGTGTGTGTGTGCACGCGCACCATATGTTAAACTTCTGGATGCTATTAATTTCTTGGAGTAAAGGGTTCAGGTTTCAAGGAGAATGCAGACTGACCCTACAATTATTCCCTTTCCAAAGTAAACCTCTATCCTGACAGGAAAGGTTAAAAGGTGATTTGATTTGAATGAAGGAGGCAAATATTTGCCAACATTAAAAAGCAGTGAAGGTGTAAAAACAAAAACAAAAAAACCCCAGTCAAACCCAACCCTAGATTCTTACAAAGCTGTCAGACTAGAGTCAAAGAAAGGGAGAGGAGAGCCAAGTTCTAAACAGAACAACCAAACAAACACTCATTAGCAAGAAGAGATGTTATTCTACATGTCCAGGGAGCTGGTGTTACCTATATTTATAGTATGTACACCTGTGTCTATATTGCATATTCCCAAATATATCCATATGCAAAACCGGATTTCCCCTAAACTATGAAGAGCAGCATAGCCAGTGCTCTGCCCAGTTGCTATCAATCCTTTAGATGAAAAGGAGACCAACATAATCAGAAGCAGTATGACGTGTACATGGGGAAAGAACCAAGCCTGGGGAGAACCATCCTGCAGACTGGTTTGATCTATTGCTAAAGAGAGAAACAATGTTCACAAAGTGACAAAGTGGTTTGTCTCTTTGGCAATAGGAAGAGCTGCAAGAGAAGTGCCAAGCCAGCTCTGAAAGCTATGCACATTTACTGCAAATACATTTTGGGTGTATTCATCCAACAAAACAGTTCCTTTAGCACAAATACTGCCCACCCCAATATGTTCTGGGGCTTCCTCCAACCACCCAGAAGAGATTTAGGTGGCACACACAGAGAGAGAGAGTTCCATTGTGCAGCCCAAAGTGCTTGTGCTGGTGGAACTGTTTTCTTGGATGCTGCCCATTGCTTCTGGGATTTCCAAGTCGGCATTAATTGTCCAATTTAACACAAAGCATAAAGATGTGCCTAATTTTCAGAGAGCCTCTAAGTTTTGTTGATTTGGGAGGAACTGTCTACGGTGAATTGACTGCACATGCCAAAAGGATAAAAACTTGGCCTCTAAACTGCAGATATATCCACTTGGGAGCAAGGAAGGCTAAAAACTACCGGATTGTCTAGAAACCAAATGAATGCAAGTGTTAAGTAGGAAATGTTGGAACGACTTCTCTTTATCATGATGGGCTCTTTTAAAAAATAATGCAATCAAGAGGTCATTCTACTTCAAAGGATGTATCATTTTCTCTTGGGACGTGCATAACTGTTTTTCTTCTGGAAAATTTACCAGTTAACTGTAATCCTGGTTAGAGAAGGGAGATATATTTATAGACTGGGCATTTCTGAGAACAAGATGAAAACTAAATCCATCAGGTTAGGGCAGAATAGCATTATAGCAATCCGTGCTCTAAAATAATGCAATCAGGGCTTTAAAATGATGTAATAAAGGCAGAAGACGGAGAGGGTTTCTATAGCAAATGGATTCAGTTAGGCTGAATTGTTCCACTAATAGTTTCATAGTTAGAATCTTTAGAGCAGTAATACAAAGTGGAGGAAAAATCATATTTGGGTTTTAAACAACAGCAATAATTTTAAATAAGAATGCTAAAATTCAATTGCAATGGTTTGCTAAAGGTTCTTTGTTTACGGCTGATCCTTTGGTAAAGGTCTGACCAGTTTTCAAGGCCCCGTGCGATGCTTGGCCTTAAAACCAACTTTATTATTATATTTTAATATGAAGCAGAAGACAATCCAGATCATATTCACGTTACAAATATAGCATTTACAGTACACAGTTCTCCGAAAGCAATGGAGGGAATGGCATATATTACCATTCAATGACATACAGATTTGCATTTTAAAGTATTTTTATGCTCCAAAGGCGTTTATTTAAAGGTTTGACCCACATCACATAATTTTTATATTAATCCCAGACTCAAGATGAAATTCTTCCCTTGGTATTCGAGTCTGATTTAAAATATGAAGGCTGCAATCTAGCCTCCAGCGGCATTCTGCAAGTCTTACTTAAGTCAATTGCCCTGATCTAGCTAGGGCCATGCAGAAAAACAGATGCAGACTTCTGCAGATGTATCTAGCTGTCTGTCGAAGTTAGGAAGTCGCCTTATACTGAATCATAGCATTCATTCATCTGGCTCATCTAGTCTACACTGACTGACAGTCACTCTCCAGTGTTCGATCCTAACCCTGCCTATCGCTGCCAGGAAGTGAACCTGGGACTTACCGGACACAACGCATGCACTCTGTAACTGGGCTATGGCCCTTTCCTATAGTATAGCACAAATAGGTGCTATGTGTGTAGCCTCCAAATAGCTACATCTATCCAAACAACACCACCTCTCAGAGTTCATGTGCATTACGCGCACAAGTTTAAATGTGCCTAAGTTGTGGGCTTGCTGTATATAAGCGTTTGGAACAATCTAACAAACCTCAGGTGTTCATGAGCACACTATGATGGGAATGACATTTCTCAGCTGGAGGAAAGTAGCATTCAGAGTTCTAAGGAAAAAGTATATATTGGTAGCAACCTAGTAAAATTGCAGCTACCTACTGCGCATTTGATTAGCAGATTGTCTTTAACAGGTTGGTGCTAATGAACTCTGAACATTCATTCTGAAAGTTTTCATTGGAGCCCCACAACTTGGCCTATTGCCCTGGCTCTGGAAGACACCCCCTCCACCCCCAATTGTAGCAACTTTGAAATACATGGCACATTTTAGCTATTGGGTAATTATTTGTCTACTAGCTCAGTAATCACTGGAGGGGAAATATTCACTTTTGATGGGGACGGTGACTCCCCCCCCCCACCATTCTGCTCCTTTTGTTTTACTGCTAGCCATGCACATACAAACATATTCATTTCATTAATAAAAGAATACGGGCGTATGTTTTCCCTCTCAGTGCATGCATTATTCATATTAGCTACAGGGCTGGAGTGAGGGCAGTGCCAGCGAGATATGCAGCTGTTTGTGCATTAGTCTAAGAAAGGTTCCCCTGCCACTTCTCTCCCTCTTTTATTCTGTAGGATGCCTTTACAGTTTGCTTGCCATTTTGGATATGTTCTGTTCACTTTGCTGAACTAGGGCTATATTATGTACTGTTGCAACATTTGCTCTGAATACTTTAAAAATCTCCCACAATCACACCATTCTATTCCACTTCCATTAGCACGCAATGGCCAGTGATTAACAGTGGGCAGCTCCAAATTGCCTGGCATTCGATAACCTATCAGCACTGCTGGAATCATTAAAAGGAGGAACATCAGAGTCTGTCTGACCTGGGTGACGTGCAGGTAGCTCTCCGAAGAGATGTCTTGTGGGTGGCAATGAGAGAATGGGGAAAGGCAGGTTTAATTCCTAGCATCTTTAGGTAGGGCTGGGAGCTAGATGGATCAATGACTCAGCATAAGGCACATCCCCCACATTCCTAGTGGTCCTTTCCTGTGGTTGTCCTCCAACTATAGACTATTCTCTCCAGGGAAGCTCACCAACACTGCCATCTCTTTTGGCTCCAGAAGATGTATTTCTTTCTTCAGGCATTTGGGCATGGCCTGGCTTTGGGTGAATATTAAGTGCTCATTCTTTTTTGAAATGGTGGCAGGTCTTTTATGCTTTGGGATTATTATTATTATAACAATATACTGCGGTATATTTGCATTATACTCTTTTAATTGATATTGCTTCCCCAACCCACTGCCACTTTTTGCACTCCATCTGATATAGATGGCGGGGTTGAGTGGCTATGCTGTTTACCTGACCTCCTGGCAAGTGTGTCATTCCTGTTTAGTGAGAGGGAGAGTGGGAGGGACAAGGTAACAGGGAGGTGGATGCTGTACAAAGGTGATGGCAGGAGCACCGCAATGCCTCTGTCTGTGCCCGCCACCTTGCCCCTTCCACTCTCCCTCCTGGTAAGCAGCAGCGACCCATCTTCTGGGAGGTCAGGTAAGGGCTGCCATCCTGCTCCACTGTCCACTACTGACTCCGTCTTAAGACTGTTACATAAAGCAGACTTTGGAACATCATAGAGAGTCTCTTCTCCCTCTCCATAACTCAGTTTGGCAAACCATTCTGTCCGAAAAAAGAATTCTGAAGAACTCAAAACGTAGTTCACTGCTTTGTGATATTTTAGTAAGTTCTATTATTATTAACATTATTATTAATATACTCCACCTTTTCCTCTAACAGGACCAGTACTATTTTTGTAGAAAAAGGTGCCAGAACTCACTATGAACTCCTCCCTTGTTCTTTTAGAATGGCAATGGCGCCCACCTGAGAGGTGCCAGAACTGAGTTCCAGTGAGTTCTGGCTGAAAAAAAAGGCCTGAACAGGATTCAAAGAACCACTAAATTCTGAGTCATCTAGGCCCTTCTCTCGGTCCTGCCACCTTCACAGGCACACTTGATGGGGGTGCAGGAGAGGCCCTTATCAGTGGTTGCTCCCAGACTCTGAAACTCCCTCCGTGGAAAAGCTAGACCGACACCCTCCTTGTTGTCCTTCCACCAGCAAGTGAAAACTTTATGGTTCCAACAGGCTTTTGGGAATGGACAGCTTTTAATGAAAGAGCTGGTGCCATGCTGTTTTTATTGTAATTATTTGTATGGCTTTAATAGATTTTATAGGTTTTATATTGTTTTACTTCTAACAATGCTTAATTGATTTTCAATTATTGTTTATCCTATGCTTTTAGCACTTTTCGTTTTTATATGTAAGCTGCCTTGAGTCCCATCAGGGAAAAACACAGCGGTATAAATAAATACATAATCATTATTATTACATTCCTTTGCTGTTAAAATCACTTAGACTTGGCCAAATCTGCCCACTGCTGCCTTAGCAGAGTGTGAGCCAGAACTGTCGGAAGTTCCAACTTGACCCAATTGCATTGGATCACTTTTGCCTTGGATCATATGAAGGCGCGGCAATATCCTGTAATATTTGAATAAGGCAGTCGTCGGGTTTCTCCTCAAACCCCTCACAGCAGGAATGACCTGGCAAACTTTAGAAAGTCTAAATATACAATGTCTACTGGAGAACTCTTATCCATACTCTTGTTGACACTCTCAAAGAACTCCAAAAGATTAGGTAGGGCTTACCCTTGTGGGAACCAGTTCTTCTTCAGCAAAACTTGTTCTTCTATATGCTTGATTATTCTGTCTTTAAAAAAATTCTATCCACTAGTTTTCCTGGAACAGATATTAAGCTAACTGGCTTGTATTTTCCTGGATCTCCCCAGGATCCCTGTTTAAAAATTGTTACCACTTTGGCCACTTTCAAGTTCTCAGGTACAGAAGTAGATCTTATGGGATAAGTTACATGTTTTTGTCTGAAGGCCAGCAAATTCCCCTTAGAAACTTGCTCTATGTGGGGATGCCCTAGAAGAGAACTCAGAGGCTCCTGTTGGTGTAAAATTTAATTCCAGCTGCATAGGAGCATATACTGCTATTTCCACACAAGAAGCTGCCTTATATTGAGTCAAGGCCATTGGTCAATGTGGCTCAGGATTGTCTAAACTCACTGGCAGTGGTTCTCGAGGATTCCAGACAGGGAGTTCCCCCCAGTCCTACCTGCAGACTGAACCTGGGACCTCCTGCGTGCAAAGCATCTGCTTGAACTGACTAATTAGCTTCCAAGCTCAATTAAAGGTGCTGTATCCTTAAGCTCTTGACAACCTGGGACCTGCATAATTACAGGACTGTCTTTCTTCTCATGCACTCCCCAGCTAATTAACATTAGGCGACCTGCTCCACATTTCATCACTCTGCCAGGCCAAGCTGATCTCAGCAAGCTGATCTTTTTGCAATGCAAGGCAGCTAACGCCACGGAATACCTTCCTGGCAGAGGTTTGCTGAAACACATCCCTGATGACTTTTCAAAAGGGACTGTAGGACCTTCTTATTAAGAAAGGATATGGGGAACTGTTGTTATTTTATTCTTATATCCCACCCTCCCCTGCTTCCCCCCAAAAAGGAGCCCAGTTGAGCTAGGTACTTAAATTTGGGTTGCTTTCACCAATGAAGTGCTGGCATCTTGTGCCTTCAAACCATACCATGGAATCAGGACCGGTGCTAAGGCTTCTGGCGCCCTGGACGACACCAATCTTCTGGCGCCCCCCGCCAAAGCCTGCTTTGGTGGGAGGTGGGGGGTGGGTGGAGAGGCAAGCAGCGGTTTCTCCGCTGTAGCGGAGAAGCCGCTGCTCGCCTGTCCCGCCCCCCGCCCCCTGCCAAAGCCTGATTTAGCGGGAGGTGCGGGCACAGGCGGGCCAGTGGCGCGGCTCCCCCTCCATTTCGGCACCCTAGGCGGCCGCCTAGTCCGCCTAAATGGACGCGCCGGCCCTGCATGGAATGGATAGGAGCTGTAGACCAAAACATCAGGAGGGCAGCAAGTTGGGGAAAGCTGCTATAAATGCTAAGCTTTCCTGAGTCAACTTAGCACCAACCCCATCGCCATTATTCACATGTGATTTGGGAACTCCCAAATACTGTTTAATGTTTAATTATGTTTTTGTAAATGCTGGAAGCTGTCCAGAGTGGCTGGGGCAACCTGGTTGGATGAGCAGGGTACAGATTATTATTATTAGTAGTAGTAGTAATTTGAACAAGTTGTTTTTGGATTTCACAGGCCACATGCCCTCCACTCAGCGACACTGGCTCCCATGAAAAGAATCTGCCATAATTACCATTTGCAGTCTCAACGAAGGATTCATTATGAATTAATCAATGCAGCTGCCATTGTCATTACAGGATGGGTATAGCTTGCTATACATTGCTTGCCATATTACGTTCATTAGACTTTAAGCAAGGTCAGTGAGCAGGACATACTGCAAGCTATCCAATCTTAAAGAGAAAAGCCACGGCTAGCCTGCAGTTATTGTCGTCCACCAAAATAAAATCACTAGAAGGGGGCTATCGGAACCAGGTCAAAGTGTTTTTTTAAAATTCAGATGTTAAATACGTTAAGAGTAAGGTTGTTCAAGGCTGGTTAAATATTGATATAACTTGCTCAGTGAGGTGTGGGAAATACAATGGAATTGTGAAGGGTTACAAAAACCCTGTCAGTTCTTTCTCTCAAGAGGACAATGTTTTCCCTTCGTTGTCTCTCTTATTTTTCTTCGTGTTTAAGCTTTCTTACTTTTATCTTTCTGCCTCCTGAAAAGGGCAATTGGGTGTCCCAGCAGAAAATCATTTCCACATCTGATAAAGTGTTAAAAACACATGGTATGGCTCTCCCAATATTGCATCAGTCTAGACTGACATACCATGTTTAAATTCTCTCCACATTGAAAAACAACAACAATAACCCTCTCTACCCGTAGAAATCAAGCACATGGGGCAGGAGAAGGACATTAGCCAGGGGTAGCCAATGTAGTGCTCTCCATATGTTATGGAATACAAAACCCATTATCCCTTGGCTGGGCGGGGGGTGCTGCTGATGGGAGTGCTAGTCTACAACTTCTATGAAGAGTAGGGAATTTTTAATTCCTCCACCTGTATTCTGGTGTAATCCCGAGTGAGCATTTCTAGATGTGCAGTTTAGCTTTGATTTTGATCTTCCAAGCAGTAGATGTGTATATATTCTGGTGCATATATCTAATTCCCCCTGGCACAGAGAACCATTTGAACAGGGAGGAGTCACTCAAAATAAATGGGGGGAGGCCCTTCAGTCAGAAATATTTTGCACCCAAAGCAGGTCACTGGACTGTAAAGTGGGTTATGTTTGGGACTTAAAGGGTCCTTATAGCAGGATGTCAACAACAATTTTTTAACATAAACTATCAAGCACTTTGCCCATTTTACAGATGGACAATGTTTTGGTTGCACTACTTGAAAAGCAGCTATTGCAGTCGTGTGCTGTAATTTTACCATGTCCTGTTTAACATATATTCACTGGTGTTTAATGCATTGTTTAATATATATGTATGTTTGAATAATCCAAAGCAGAATATGTATTTGCCTTTGTGTATTTGCACAGCTATGTCTTCCACAATCCTAGGGGTAAAATGTTGCATTAATTATCAATATAGCTCTTACCTTCTTAAGTACTAGAATCTTTCCAAAATTTTATCCACTCTTAAAATGAGCTTATACTGATGCCTTATTAAGTCTTCATTTACTCATTGATTCCATGCAAAAATTCAACCATGTTGTTCCTTCATACTACAAAGCAGAGGTAAATCTGTCCATATAATACGAAGACATTTCGATGGTTATATTAGGATGTCATAGCAGTAGCCTGCATAGACATTGCTGGTATATGCCTAATAATTTTATCTGGTACTAGCAGCAATTCCTTGCAAACATGTGAACATTTGTTAGTCTTGGGTCGTCAGAAAAATGTGCATTATTTGTTTCTAACATTGTCCATCGGAAAAGTTAAAATACTGATCAAAGGCTTAGAATACTTAAACAAATATGCCATTTTAAACATCACTGGAATGGCTTACAGTAAGAAAGATCACCGAGCAGCTCCTCTACTGCAAAGCACCCACTCTGATGATTATTTAAGAAACAACATCTGTATATATATTGAAAGAAAACTATTTCTTCTGGCCTAGTCTGCTGCTGCACTTTGATCCATGCATTTTTGTTAAATTCTAGAGAGGAGGATTCTGAATTTACTGTAAATGCTTGAAATGAATGCTGCCACCATTATGATAATGAAGGTAAAATTGCACACACACACACACACACACACACAGCGGTACGTGTGTGTAATATACAGTTTTGAAATCCTAGTCTTTTAAGGTAAAATGCATTTGACAGTCCTCTGGCAATTCTCCACTGCATCTTAAAAAAAAATAAAAAATAAAAAAAATCACAAGCAGACCTGAGGAATATAAATATTAAAATCTAATAAACAGCCGCTGGATAGATGAAGAAGTGATTAATTTAGGAAAGGCTTAGCATCTGTTTCTGCAGCAAGATTAGACATTTTAAAAAGAAAACACATCGCAGGTAACCCCCCCCCCCCGTTCTCCATTTGACAAGGACATAATCACAATCCTATTAACTTTGTACATCACAGGATAGTATCGAAGAGGACGGGGATCCATGCAATATAGTCTTTTTTTTAATCTGTTGCTTAAAAAAAAGTATAACAAAATGTGCATACTTTAAAACACAAGCTTGCCAGCACATATACAATGCATTTTATTTCATTGAAAACTGGGGGAAAGCTTCTAAATACTATGTTATGTCAATGCATTGCTCAATCTATAAGGGCAAAGGTAGTGGTTGGGGGTGGGTGGGTGGGTGGGATTTAAAATGACAGTATATAATTTCACATCTCATAGAGAAAAGAAATATAAATCTATACACGTAGGTACTGATGTCCTGTTGCCATATCGTGGGTCTAAAACAGAAGGGAGGACAGGACAGTAGATGCCTTAAAACCATCAATGTGAAAGAAAATATCGCTTGGGCATATCCTTTTTATTTGTTTTTTTTTCCCTTCTGTATACACTGTCCTTTTAACTATAGGGATAACTTGAATACTGAGCATGTGCAATGAAGAAAAAGCTTGCAATGTCAGTGTGAATAATGGGGTGAGGAAAGGGAATGAGGGGTGTGGCATCTCAATCGAGGTTAAAATGAAACTGATAAAAGCAGCATATGGACTGGATAACGAATTAAAAATAAAATAAAATGTTTATCCACTGAAGGAACTGGTTAATGGAGACTGCCAGCACGTTGCCATGGAAACACTGACTGTTGGAGCTGTACCATCTCATACCTTATCCAATACATTCCTGGTTGTTGGTAGTAGTCCAAAGAACCTGATCTCTTGATGGTAAAACCGTGGTCCAGCTGAGCAGAGAGAAACGGGGCAACTCAGTGGGTCGACATTGTGCTAGAGAATTAAGAACTCCAGACCAACACTGTCCCTTACTTAGTGCATATTTAATGTTCAGTTTCACAAGATAGCACTCTAACACCCTTTAAAAAAATATATATGCACTGGAAATGGGAAAATAAGAAAATGAAAAAATAAATGAAACAAAAAAGAAAAGAAAGAAATTAGCCCTAAAAATCTACCTGGCTGACTTAAGACTCTTGTTTAAAGTGAGATAGGAGAATGCATTTATTTCAACTTCTGTCTGTTGATATAGCAACAAAAGTAGGCTGCCCCTTGGGTTTCACATACGTATATATCCCTCTCCCCACCCCCTGTTTTAAGGCAAAGGGTGTGTGGTGTTGCTGCTTTAAAATAAAAATAAAAATAAAGATAGCAAATCGTAGCCATTCCTAGCACCAGAAGAGACCAGACTACACAATGATCAAGTTATGCTTCTTCATATTTGTCGAAATGTGCAAAGATAAAAGAAACACATTTTGACATTCCCATCAATCTTTGTATGCCAGGTTTTTTTTTTTTTAAATAGATCTTGTAGACAAGGGATACTCAGGAGTCCTGAACAACTGTATATTACTGTACCGTACACATGAGGCAAAAGGAGTAGATAAACGGTTGCGTTGTAAAATCTTTACTAACTTGTACTGAAATCCAAGTTGTAAGCTTAATTTAATATTTTTGTGGGGCGAAGTATATTGGTACATGTGGGGGGGGGGGAAGCACATGTTCCATTTACAGTATTTCTTCAGTTGTGCAGAGGCTGGGTTAGCACAAAAAGGTGTTACCGGTATTTTTCTAACTTTTCCACAGCAAATTGACATGTCAGGTGGGTCACTACTTAACAGGTTATTTTAGTTCTTCAGAGAGAGAGAAAGGCACACTGTGCAGTTTAATACTGGAGAATGCTAGAATGCTAGAATTGTTATATGGAAATCTATTAAATCTATATTTATTTTTGTTTCCCTCATTAGATGTATAATGTGGTGACATAATGCTGAATGTTTAGAATTCATATTACAAGAGGCAGTTTGAAACATTTCCAGATTTTTACTTATTGGAGCACCCACCCTGATTCTGAATCCACACAAGGCATAAATTAATATGTTGCTTTGTTTATTTTGTTTCATTAACCCGTGCTTATTCTTATGCAAAATATTTTTAAACATCCAAAATGACTGAACATTTCCTGCTGAAAATATGAGGCCCTTATTAGGTGTGCGTTGTATCCTAGACTGATCTATGATTGCCACCTACTGGCACACTTGTGTAATGCACTTGCCATACACAATACCCAACCTTCCAGGGGGTTTCAAATCAAAATATTGCATTACTATTTGAATTTTTGAATTATTGTAATGGGGAGACACATTTGTCCCCCCTCTCTCTCTCACACACACACACCCCTTTTCTCTATTTGCTAAACACAGTGCTGCTGTTATTTTAAATAAAATAGGCTAAAGGAACAGATTGCAGATAGGACCTGGAGGAAAGCTGAAAACCAAATAATATTTGAGGAGTGACACCTAAATGACAGCTTGTTCTCAATGCTGACCCCAGCTTCTAATGAGTGGTGCACCTACAAGCTGCCTCCATCCCCCCACACCCTTTTTATCTCTCTTAGCTGAACCCATGGAAATATATTTGCACAGAGAAATTTAAGGCGAATGGCCAGTGAACAGCTGGAAACACAAGGAAGTCCTGCAGATCCATCCACAATTAGAGACACGGGGGTGGGGTGGGTATTTCTAAGCCAGCCTTTGCTTGTCTGGAGACTTCCAAACGTTTTGGACTACAATATCCATGGGCCTGACTGGTTGCCAAAGGCTGTTATAAGCTGCCAAACTATCTACTTGCTCTCAAGTAATCATCTCGGAAGGAGCGCACTTGGGTAAAGCTGGCAAGAGGGTTCAGCCTTCCAAGATTACTTGCAGGCCTCAGAAGAAGCCAAGGAAAATGAAGAGGAAGGCAGAGATAAAAGGAACGGGTGGGATTCTCTAAGTTCTCTCCCTGATGAGCAGGGGCTTCCTTGCTCTGTCATAAAGACAGAGGAAGTGGAACCAATACTCCAGAAAGAAGCAGGAAGCCAATGCCCAAAGCTCTGAAGAGTTTGGGATGCCCTGCCAAACCCTGATGAAAATCAAAAATGGAAAGTATCTGCACTAAATATGAGGTGAGAATTCCAAGTGGGGTTCCCCACCATGCAGACAAAACTGCTTAAGTTCTTGCAAGCAGCCTGCTAGTGCCAGTCTCTCAATTCTGCTTGCACTTTACTCCAAGGGTAAAATTAATAATAATAATAATAATAATAATAATAATAATAATTTATTACTTACAGCTTGCATTGGGGAAGGGGCAAGGTGCAGCAGGTGCTGGAGTCCAATCTCTTGAAAACTGGAATGGGGTGGGACGATCCCTGGTTCTTCTTCCTCCTCCTATAGAAGTTTGTAAAGCTAGGCTGGCAGTGCCTTTTGTCATTGGTGGCCATGCCCTCGTGAATCCTGGCAACACATGATGCTGTCAGCATAGCTTTACTTACTTCTGTCCTAGTAGGAGAAGGGAGCCACCCATCACATGCGTTATCAACGTCATCCGAAAAATGAGGGTCCCCCACCTTTTGCAGAAGTCATTGCAGACACTGGAGGGAATATGGGTCATTTAGCAATTTTTGGGTGGTGAAAAGAAACACTCAAAGGGCCCCCCCCCCATGTTCTCAGGGTAAAGGCAATACTCTTTGCCCATCACTAATATGCACAGCAACATTCTCTCCACAATTCTCTAGATGGGATTGTTTTTGGAACAGAGGTGGAAGTATCTGTTTCACTGCAGGAAAATACTTCAACATTTCAGTGCAGAGTTCTCCTAATAAACACATTTTTGTCCGCTGTTTTGACTAATGTACACTTTGTGCAAGCAATTTCTCCTAATATCAGATTCCTCCCCTATCTCTAGCTGGGAGGGGCTGTGTGGACTGCTGAGGCTGGCTTTCATGTGTGCACTGGCTTAAGTGCCTGCAGGCTGATGTACATGTTAGAAAGCTCCAGAATAAATGGTTCTTGAAACACATTGATTTCATTTTGAGAATGAAGGATTGTAAGCTTTAATGGGTGAATTAATCAACTCAAGCTTGTTTGGCTAATTAACTAGAGAGGGTTAATTTAAATCAGCAGGGGCTCAGAGAATGTGTGTGTTCATTTTGGAGACCATGTTGGTTTTGGCAATAGGAAAGCAATATTAAAGATAGCCTTTCTTTCCAAGAATGAATGAGTGTTAGTCCTTGCTTGTAACATTGTATGTTACTTTGGGCTACAATATCTCAGAAAAGAAAGAAAGAGAGCAACCTTTGGGGTTTCTGTAACATGTAAACTATTTAAATGTGATGAATTAATCAGTTAAAAGACAAATAATTAGTCCACTAAAATTCTTCACTTGCTGACAGCTGCACTAACAGCTCATTAAGGCTGCAGACATGCCTCACTTAAACACAAGAATTTTTACTGAAGGTACTAAGTTGTTTCTGCATTGGTATGTTTTAAGACTGACTCATAGCTTAAGATGAGTGAAGAGGGTGACACAGCAGCAAAACAAGCTAATGCTCTTCTAGGCTGCATCAACAGAAGTATAATGTCACAATCAAGGGAAGGAATAGCAATAGAACCACTCCACTCTGCCTTGGTCAGACCACACCTGAGGTACTGTGTCCACAATTTAAGAAGGATATTAACAAGATGGAACATGCGCAGAGAAGAGCAACCAGGATGATTAAGGGTCTGGAAACCAAGCCTTATGAGGAACAGCTGAAGGAGCTGGGTATATTTAGCCTTGAAAAGAGACTGAGAAGAGAGATGATGGCCATCTTCAAATATCTCAAGGGCTGTCACATGGAAGAGGGAACAAGCTTGTTTTCTCCTGCTCTGGAGGCTAGGACCCAAACCAATGGCTTCCAGTACAAGAAAGGAGAGTCCGATTAAACAACAGGAATCACTTTCTGAGAGCATAAGCTCTCTGACAGTGGAACGGACTCCCTCAGAAGGCGGTCGACTCTCCTTCCTTGGAGGTTTTGAAGCAGAGGTTGGATGGCCATCTGCCATGGATGCTTTATCTAGGATTGCTGCATTGCAGGAGCTTGGACTATATGACCCCCAGGGTCCCTTCCAAGTCTACAATCCTATGATTCTATAGCATCCGAGCCTTCTCTTAAACATACTTGCCTCAAGCCACACAGAACTCTCACAAGATCACGTGATAGCCATCAACTTGGATAGCTTTAAACCATGGAGCATAAGTCAATCATTGACTACTACCCATGATAGATATGCACTGCCCTCAGTATCAGAGGTTGCAGTTCTCTCAATATCAGTGCTAGAAATCACAGGTGTTTGCCCTTAGGTTCTGCTTGTGGGCTTCCCATGGGCATCTGGTTGACCACAGCGAGAAGAGGATGCTGAACAACATGGACCTTTGGTCTGATCCTGCAGGTTCTTCTGATGCTCTTAGAGCTCTACACACTAAGAGGCTTCCTCATTCATGTCATACTAACTGATGTACCATGGGAGTATGTGTATGTGTAAAAACATTCCTAGAGTAAGAGAAGGACATGCCCAATATATGAAGATCTGTGCATATCAGAGTCTGCCAGGGAACTAAGAATTCTTGGATCTTTGCACTGTTGCCTTGTGTGGCGAGCCACCACACGTGGAAACAGGTTGAAGGGTTCTCTGAGGAGTTGACTAGGCCCACCCTGTCCAATGGCTTTCCCTAACCCTCTAATCATTTCAGGTCAGGCTGGAAATTTGTGGCTAGCTGAAGTACAAGGTATGGTTCCTGGGGCTTCCAATTCTTGGCATCTCTGGGCCTAGAACTGGCAGAACTTCCTCGGTGTTTCCGCCAGGTGCTCTTGCAATGGGATTTAAATATGTCTAATGTAGTAGGTCCTACAAAGCAAGCCTGTGTATCTTTACTGAGAAGGAAATAACTCCAAGTTCAAATAAGTGTACACAGGATTGCAGTCTTAGTCAAACAACAGGCGTTGGTTTTTTTTTTGGAGGGGTGGTTCATAGTAGCATGAGGCAACTTAAATATGGCAAGACAAATTCATGCAGTTTGCAGCTCATGCTCTGCAGAGAGTTCGGCCTTTCCAATTAGCCACTGTCAAAATGTCATTTACATTTTATTTGGCGTCCCTGGTAATACATCTGAAGCCCTAATCCCCTCACACTTCCAATTTTACTGAATCAGTCTGCAATCAGAGTAATTTTCCAGGCAGGACGCCATTTTTTTTCATCCTACTTTCACCTTTCTCCCTCAGCACCGCTACAGTATATGCCTCTTGCAAACCACAAACTGAGATTTGCTTCCACGGCTAAATCTAGGAGATTCGTTAAAACTAAGCAGAATGTTATCATTAGCCTTTTTTCTTCTGCTTACTCAAGGACAACACACACACACACACAACTGTGTCTCCACACACACACACACACACACACGTATGTAACTCAACATGTTAGCGCTCATAACTTGAACTCAAATTGAATTCTACTTGGCCAGTACATTAAATTGTGTATTCATTTAAAAATTAGAAATCACTTGTATTAATTTGCAAATGGAAAAGTGTTGCTAGTCAAATCTGTGGGGCAACACCATTTTACCACAACTTCTTCAAGACATCTGTATTCAGTTAAGCCACAGTTGCCAGCTCTCCTCAGTGAACGGAGACTCTGGCAGGCAGCAGTGAAGCCACTAGTTTGAAACACTCAAAGAAAACAGTGACAAGTTGATAGAAAAGCCTATTTATAGTCCTGAAGCAATTACTTGTATTTTTAAAAGCATTTTTTCAGGCTTAGGAGGGTAAACAACATAGAGAAGAAAGAAGCATTCATTGACATAGCTTACTTTCTTGTGCAGCTATAAAATCACAACTACAACCCGCAGAGAGAATACTATATGTTTGTTTTACATAACGCTATCAATAACAAAAGATTAGCACTGCCATGGCTGCAGGCCTCTTGTACAAAATTCATACTTCTCAAGACTGAAAGACACTATTTGGCAACCTATTTTATTTATAGGAGGTTTTCTAATCAGACCTTCATCATATGATCCCAGGGCTGGCTACAACACAACAAATTAGGAAAACACTACAGTAAAACCAATTCAACACAACTTACGGAAGCAGACAAAAGTGCAGCATCATTTAAAAAATGCATTGTAAAACAACCACTGATACCAAACATTTATTTGCATTAAAAAGCTAAGTGCCCTACATAGTAACACCACAAGTTATCATCAGAGTTCATCGCCCTTTTTTTCTTTCAATGTTTCAAATGGCAAATGGTAAAGATGGGGAACCTGTGGTCCTTCAGAGTTTGCTGGACTCCAACTCCCACCAGCCCCAGCCATTGATCAGGGATGATGGGAGTTGTAATCCAGTTACATCTGGATGCCCCCTGGTTCATTAACCATGGCATATGGGTACAAGAGATACATGACTACCACCACTTTGCAAGAAATGTCAATTACCTTTCATTTTCAATGAGTAACCCTCACTGGGCAAAATGCTTCTTGTTCTTCAAGGGGGAATTGAGAGGCATGATCAAAATGTGTCTTTACTAAAGCCACAAGGAAAGGCAGATTGAAACACCATAACCAATATCCTTCATAGTGAACACCTGTTCACTTCTAGCTTATTCATTCTGGTTCACTGCAAGCAGCGCTGGCTGATGCCCATTGGGACTGATAGGGTTGAAGGCAGGAAGACCAACAGTAGGAGGTGCCAAAGCCAATATCAAATCCTACTAATTCTAGTTTTGTCTCCATCATCTGCCTCCTTGCCGAGCTCTCCAAGGGCAACACTGGGATCTGACAGCCTGAGCCACACCCTCGACTGCATGAGTAAGAAGAAGAAGAAGAGTTTGGATTTGATATCCCGCTTTATCACTACCCGAAGGAGTCTCAAAGCGGCTAACATTCTCCTTTCCCTTCTGTGAGGTGAGTGGGGCTGAGACATCAAAGAATTGTGACTAGCCCAAGGTCACCCAGCAGCTGCATGTGGAGGAGCGGAGATGCGAACCTGGTTCCCCAGATTACGAGTCTACCGCTGTTAACCACTACAGCATACTGGCTCTCATGAGTAAGAAGAAAAGGCTGGACCAGCCTCAACTGGCTTCAAGAGGAGCCCTCCTTTCAATAAGAACAGAGGTGGGTTCTATGCTACATATGCATCCAGTGCACAAGAATGATCCAATGTAAGCTACAGCCCTTCCCTGTAATCATATTCAGTTGCTACTGAGCTTCACAAACCTTCCTGGTTTCCCCATTTAAAAGCCATCTAAGTCTGGGACATCACCACTTCCTGTATGCTTCATTGCATCCAATGCCTGTAAGGCTAAATTGGACACACGCGGACACAAACCTTGTAAGCATTTGTATGCTGTATTCAACCACTCATGTTTACTGTACGTTCAAACTATTTAAACAAAAAGGGAGTCAATTAACTTAAGATTTCTTAACACTATGGTAAATTCTGGCACTTGTAGAGTATCTAAGTTAAGAATGCTATCTTATAATTGATTTAAAGCTTATCTGCCACTGCATTTTAATTTGAGCAGCTGGCCTTGCAAAAACTGGATTTAGGCAGCATGCCTGTACTTAGTTTCCTGGGAGTAAAGGTGACCTCAATGGGACTTACTTTTGAGTTGCAGGCAACTCTGATTTTATAGCTGCTGAGACTGTGCACTGGAACGTGTAGGTTTATTAGCATTATCTTGCCTGTTAGCTTTTAGAGATGCCTCACACCAGAGAAATCAAATCTCTCTATATTCAGAAGAGAGCATTCCATGAAGTACCCCCTGTATTATGAAATACCCTCCCAGAAGAGGCAAAACACACAGTGTGCTGTGAAAACCTTTCTTATTTCTGCGAGCATTTCTGGAATGTTGATTGTATCAGGTCACTTTTAACACTCTACTGTTTTATTTATGGCGTGTGTTATTCTGTATTTTATTTTGTTGCAAATTCTTTAGAGGTCTACTATTACAGGGGGAATCATAAATATTTTTAAAGAAGCAAACAAGCACACATTTATATATGCATGGTGGAAATTTGTTCTCTGTATTTTTGGAAAAGTTAGATGAAGTGGCAGGGCTTGTGTGCACATTTATGATAAATCACAATTACTAGCAGGAAAACGCCAATCTCCAGTACTAAACAGCCAGGGTGCCAATATTCAGATAATACAGCACTAAAAACCGAAACAAAGATCTGCATGTCATTCTATTTCTATGCCATTTTTGTTTTTCGGTGAGAAGCTGCACTGCGGTGTCTTTGCTCAATTAAAATATCAAAACTACTTAAAGCAATCAGTTTCCAGTGCAATTGGTGCAAATTAAACAAAAAAAATAAACATAAGCATAATAAAGGTGGCGAAGGATGGGTGAAAAAGGAGCTGGCAAAGCGTTTTGAAAGAGCTTTTGAAAAGCTATGGAATCCCTCGTGTAGAGGACCTGAGCAAGTGCTTCTCATGGACAAGCGTGCTGGCAGCCCAATTGAAAAGGTTTTCAGCTGGGCAGTTGAGAACATACCTGATATTTCATATGACGAATGCACATAATGGGATGTTTTAGTTGTGGGAAATAGCTACTGTAGGCTTTTGGTTTTAATGGAACATTTAAAAAAGCAAATGCTGACTGTATTCTTAGCCAATGAGATGAATTAAAAAAAGTGACCAAACCTAAGGAAAGCATGAGGGAAAGATTACCTTCCATTTTTGAGGCAGGGATTATTTGTTCAATTTTAACAGCTAAAGAAATAAAAATCATTGGTGGGGTGGGAAGCGATGAGGGGGGGGGGACATACACTTGCAAAACCGAATTAACTCTGGAGGAGCAAGCATCCAGAAAAGATGGGCTGAGCCAAGCGAGCTGAATTTAATTCATGCCGACTTAAAATCCACCCCAAAAGGGCCAAGCCAAAAACACTCCCCAAAACTATGAAAGTGGGAGAGCTACACGAAAAGGGGCTCCACCTGCACTTTATCCAAGCTGGGAACAAATGTCAATTAATCTGATATGGTCAATGGTTATTATGTTCGATGCATCATTCTGATGGCTCTTTCTGGAGCATGCTTAGTAGGCACATTTATGAAAGGAAGCTTAAAAAGCACAAGCAGACATAAAGAAAGAAGATGGGCATGTTAAAAAAACAAACAAACCCAGTGACCGCTCAGTGATATTAATTTATGGAAACCCAATGACTTCTGTGCATGTTTTTGGGAAATAGATAAATGATAACCCTGTTAGTTGCTGTTGGCCTTTCTGTATTTATGGTTGGAAGAAGAGGAATAGAGGAAGCCTGGCACATTTTCATCTGTGCCATTATGTGCAATTGAGATTTTAACAGGGCTTCTGCAGAAAATTGCAAAAAAAAACCAAAAAAAAAACCAAAAACCATGTGTGCTACCAGAAGCTTTGTATGGAGTTTTGTTTAAATCTCCAGCCAGGGAAGCAGCTAGCCAGCTTGTGTCCAAAGAGTAATATGCACACTGAATAAAATCTATGGGCACATAGATTTGTATCTTACAATGGAAAATGGAAGTTTCTTCTCTTGGGTGTCTTTAAAAAAATGAGAGATTAATTTAGGTTATTAAAACGCTTCTATAATTCTATCAGACTGTGATGGAAAAATTAGAGCCTAGTCCTAAAACCATATTAGGCATACCAGTATCAGTATCTTGAGTTGTGGAGGTGGGCACATTGTACGGCTGCCAATCATGCACATAGGATGCTCCATGGATCAGCTGTATACATGCCACAGCATGCAGGGCTTTAGGAGCCAATGCAGTGGGCTGTTATTGCTAATCCATGCAGTATTTCAGTGCCAGTTGGTGTAGGCAAAAATTGCTACTCCAGAAGCAGTTGTATTTCTTGACAATGATTTCTATGTGCCTGGTGTAAGGAATCGGGTTTTTTGCTCTTGCTACGGGTATTATAACAGTCCAATCCATGAAACAATTTTAAAGTAAATGATCACAAGCTCAAATGCCACATTTGTGAATGCACATTGGATTTTCTCCGTTGAGGGATTGATTTTCAGAAATATACCTGTATAGGATAGTGTGTGCTGCCTAACATCCTTGGGTGATGATATGGCTCTCAAGATGAGGAAATTGGAAGAAGATGGGATAATTGAAGTTTTATTTCATACTGCATTAAAGGCATAACTATCTGATGAGTTTTAGGTGCCATCTCCTCAACACAGACCCAATATAAAGACGCTGAGGGAGAAAAGTTAAGCATTGTATTGCAGATGCTTACTGCTATAACGGAAACTCCAGCAGCTGTGCTGTTGGGCTTGGGGCCTGTGTTGAAATGCTTTTTGATTTTTCCAGCTACAGACAACTGATGCTCATTCTCTGGAAGGCCATCATCCTGCAAAGCAAAAACAAGCATTTGTGAATTATGATCTACGAGGAGCTGAAGGACAATTCAGGAGACATTTTTCCAGACCACTACCACATTGTATTTAACAATATATTAATTATTAGGACCTATTCGTTTTAACTGTTTTATTTGGGAATCTGCAATTTACAAGATCTAAAAGTGCTTGGAGGCAGTTGATTAACTTTCTAATATAATGAAGTTATGTGCTGAAGGTTGCCAATTGTTACACCATTCTAGTTTTGTATGGCATTCATGAATTACCCAGTTGGCTAATTCAACATGCCTGAAAGACTAGAATACGTAGACTAGGGTTGGCCTAGGAGTAAGGCCTTAAAACACCAACTTGCTGAGTACTTCCATGTGCTATTAAAAGAGTTCTGGAGAATCCCCCCAAAAGAATCATTTCAGGGTATGTGTAATTAATAAACAGGATACAAAGACAGATTGCTCATGGTGGATTGCCACAGTCACTCTTACAAATGGGTTGTATTTTTTTTGTCATCCACAAGTCAGTAATATTCCCCCTTCCCCCTCAATGTGCCATATGAAACATAGACTCATATTCTTGTAAATAATGGCTGAAGTCTTAAAAATAGCCCTTTAAAATAGATTTGCCCCACTCTTTTTGATATATGTACATCAACAACTGACCAGCACCTTGATACTTAAAGCTTTGCGCCAGTACCGGTATCTCTGCAACATAGGAGTAACATCTTGTTTTGTAATCCGAAGAAGTTTGTGTGTCCTATGCTAAACAATAGCGTACTGATGCACTGAACTGGTTAAGGGTCATAAAGCACATCTCTAGCTTTTTTGGGGGGGATTAAACAGTTTGGGGGGGGCAAGGGGGGAAAGAGGGAGAGGAGGTCCTTGTGCTAACAGGACAACATTGTTGTATAAAACCCTAGTTCTAAGGTAAAAGGTAAAGGACCCCTGAATGGTTAAATCTAGTCAAAGGCGACTATGGGGTTGTGGTGCTCATCTTGCTTACAAGCCAAGGGAGCCAGTGTTTGTCCACAGACAGCTTTCTGGGTCATGTGGCCAGCATGACTAAACCGCTCCTGGAACAACAGAACACTGTGACGGAAACCAGAGTGCACAGAAACGCCATTTACCTTCCTGCCACAGCTGTACTTATTTATCTACTTGAACTGGCGTGCTTTCGAACTGTTAGGTTGGCAGCTACTTGTGGCATGTGTCATATTTCTAAACAGCAATTCAAAAGACTTCACAGGCAAATGATTATTTTTTTTTAAAAAAGAAAGCAATGTTAAAATAAAGCTGTTAGCCTTTAGATTTACTTACATTAACCCATGGGTGTTCAAGGACTTGCAAAGCCGAAAATCGCTGGTCTATATCTACCTGCAGCATCATAGTAATAAGTTCCTGTGAAATGGAAAGATTTAGTTCCATAGTTTAACTATATGCTGTATGAAGAAGCACTCCTTTTACCTGTCCTATATCTTTCAATATTCAGCTTTGTTGGGTGTGCACGGGTTCTAGTGCTAGGAGACAGGGGAGGGAATTTTCTCCATGCCATGCATAATGCTATAAACTACTATCATGCTACTTCTCACTTGCCTTTTCTCTAAACTAAAACATTGTAAATGCTGCAACCTTTCTTCATAGGGGAGTCACTCTTTTCCCTCAATCATTTTGGCTGGCCTTTTCTGAATGTTTTCCCAAGTCTATGATGCCCTTTTTGAGGTGAGGTGACCAGCACTGTACACAGTATTCCAAATGTGGTCGCACCATAGATTTGTATAACAGCATTATGATATTGGCAGTTTTATTTTCCATTCCTTTCTGCAGCACATTGGGTTAGCATCTTCATCTGCACTAGTTAAAACTTTTTTGATCTGCACCACCTAAACTTTACAATAGGCTCCCCGAGAAGGCTTGTAAAGAGGGCTGTCAGTAAGATATGAAAAAAGCAAAGCAGCACAATTTACCTTTGCACTGTCAGAAACATTATCCCAGTAGGGGGATGGAAAGTCTACTTGTCCCATCAAAATCTGATCAAAAAGGACTTCCTGATCTTCTCCACTTCTACACGGTAAGGAAACAAAAGTGTTAAGTTTCCACCACATGGAAAAAGATAAAGTAAATACATGAAACAGCAAGACTCTGCTCTTAAAGCCCAGTGCTTGAGGAAAAACGAGTTTCTCCCATTTTGCAGAGTCTACCAAACAGCATGTATTCAAAATGTGAAAGAAAGAAAGAAACAGTTGCCTTTGTTAATTCATCAGACTATATCTGAAAATTGCAAGGCTCTGCACTTCTACTTTCAGCAAACATATATTTGATGTACATTTTATATCATTCTAAAAGGGCACGGCATAATATTTAAATTCTAGGAAGAACATCATTTTTATTTCGTTTGTTTTTTTTACCAGCAAGGAATTGCATAAATAAAAATAAACCTATGATATCATGATTTCCCCTATCATGATACTGTTTAGGTAAATTACATTGCCTCACACAGCAGGGGAGGAGAAGGATGGGGAGAGCAACTAGCATTATACCTGGAGAGAAAAAACATTTGGGTTTCCAATAGCACAGAAGTGCATTGTTAAAAGGGGAATAGAACAGCATTGCCCATACCCACGGAATGGAGGGAAACCACACAGCAGGATGTAAGTAATCACACCAGCAGCCCAGATGTCCACCTTCAGGCCATATCTACAAGTGACAAGAGATTATGATTAATATTATAAAGAATGTGTGATCAATAGTGCAAAATAAAAGCAAAGAGAAAACGATACCATGACAAAGACTGTCATTAAATTACATGCCGTTGTCTTAGTAACAACTATATTTTACATGGCATTTTAGAAAATGAAGTGCAAGAATTAAATCTAAAATATTACAATTCAAGTACAGTGTGATTTATATCCAAATGGACATCCACTATTCACGAGAAGAATATGGATCTATTTCACTAGATGATAGTCGCTCTGCATACCAGGCAGAAAAAGGATATAAAATGGAGGAAGAGAGATTGTAAACAGCAGTAATCAGCAATTATCATTAATACTATCTTAGAAACTTGATAAATGTTTGATTGTTGCCTTGGCCCTAATCTGTCAATGTTCTTCTCAAGATTTAATTTACAAATTACTAATACATTTAATTGTTCATACCAAATGTGTTACAAACCATCTTACCCAGTTTCTGCAATGATTTCTGGAGCTACATAAGTAGGTGTCCCACAGACGGTGTAAAGAGGTCCGTCAACGATGGTGGCCAGTCCAAAATCTCCCAGCTTCAGTGACTTGCTCCCATCTTGGTGCTCATAAACCTAAACAAACAGTCTTCTGATTCAGTGTATTCCTCCTAGCAGGAATCACCCTTTCCCTTAACAGTCAATCTATTCCATTGCGCTTGTGGCAGTGAAGGCCCCTTGTCCCCCATCCCCAAGCATGCCTGAACACAGCAGATGTGGGGAGGCGAGAGCCAGAGATGAACAGAGAGAGTGATAAAGGGGTTGGAGTGAACTTAGCTTGCACTTAATAAACATGAAATAGTAGCTAGAAGCTTTAAATTGAACAAAGAGCACAGTATCCTTCCTGTAGGGATGCAAAACAGGTTGCTAGAATTGCTATAGAGACAATCTATTGTCATGCAGGTGGTACAGTCCTCCAGTATTCATAATTGATATTATTTTAATAAGAGCAGATTGGACAGTTTAGTTCACGCTGTGAGGCAGAAGGATCTTTGAAGGTCACTTCCAGCTTGGTCATCACTTGTCTATCAGAAATTGTCCGTGGCTGAGAATGAAGTATAGGCAAAGCAGGTTTCTCCCTACTACTTATGGATATCTGCTTTTGGCTGAGTATTGGACTTCATGCCATTAGGCACTTCCAGATCCATTATTCTACATTTCAATGGCCATTGACCACAGAGGAAAAAATGTATGAGATTTGTTTTTATTAATAAAATTGCCTCCTGTCTCAGATTTTCTACAACACTTCTTTACCCTTTAAATTGTGAGCTAAGCAGCCACCAAAGCCTATTGCAAGTTGTGTGGCAAAGAGAAAGAATGTTTTTCTTATTTGTGAAATGCAAACTACGAGTAAATTGCATGGCAACAGAAACACACACCATAGCATCAAATACATATTCTGAGAATATGCTTTGCATTCAGAGGCCTATTCCCCACCCCCACTTCAATTGGTTTTCAATGAGCTCATGTAACTGGAATTTTGTCTTCGGAAAGGAGCAGCAAACAGAAATTCTCAGCACACACTGGCTGTGACAAAGCCTGGCTGTGACAAAGCCAGAATGAATATGGATAGTGAAGGAGGATATTTTAAAATGAAATTGCTCTATTATTAAAAATGTTGAGTTGTTAGGTGCATCTGGTTTATGAATCTTTAAGGAAGTGTTTGCTAAAGTGGCAGCAATAAATTATATTTCAATGACATTTTTAATTAGGGATTGTGCATTAGGCTTTTTAAAGGCTTTGTGACTAGGACATAGAATGCAGAGCTACCTCAGTGTCTGAATTTACACTAGGCAGCATACAACATTTATTTTTAATAAACAACCCCAGGCATATTTTTTAAGTGTTTCTATTGTGGGGCAGGGCAGGGCAAGTTATTTTGCAAAGTGTTCAGGAGCTTAAAACATTAAGTTTGTTGAATGCCTATTAAAAGAACCAACTTATCATTTCACCAGGATTTTTTTTTAACTAAAAAAAACTCCAGGGATGCATTTTTTCTCCCTGGAGCTTTTTACAAGTAAAGGTTTGTTTTCTTTTTTTAAAACCAACTCTTCAGTTCCTTTCTGAAAACAAGTAAACAAGCAGTGGGCACGGGGACATGCTCCCTCTGCCCTGGTAAGTAAGATTAAAGTAAAAAAATAAGGCTTCAATGTAAAGTGGTAATATTTTAATTGTCTGCCTTGCAAAGAGCAAAGAATGTAGATGATCATTTAAAGCTCATCTTACTAAGAAAGTAAGCTCTTTACAAGTTCTATTTTCCTTTAAGCCCTGAAGGGCAATTAAAGAGATGTGGATTAGTGCAAATTACCCACTATGTAGTGCTTTCACTGTTTTAACTAAGCAATAAAACGGTGTAATTGTACAACACTAATTGAATCCAGCCACACATAATTGTGTGCTACCATATGTATCCCATTACTCTAAAGACTGTCCATATTTCCTAAGCTGCTCTTGTGATCACTGCAGATGGCAACAGTCAGAGAAGTTGTTCTCCTGGGCTTATTATATGGCTATAAAGCTATCCCATGATTTGACAAAATAATCATGTTAAATAGGAGCAATTATGAAAAAAATGCTCCAATTAAAATGGAAAAGGCATGCTTTCCAGATGAAGGGAATGTAGAGGTGAAGTATTACAGCCTTTCCATATGACTAAGGCTTTTAGCTTGGGTTGCTAAAATGGCAAAAGAGCCAGTTGATTAATAGCACATGTATTGGAACTGGATATGAATACCATGCAGGGTAGAATCAGCAAAAGAGGTGTGGCCACGTTGCCTAGTGAAATTCGTTTAACATAATTTAGTAACCCCTTTACACCCACATGTGTCAACCTCTGCCTTCATCCAAATCAAAATCATCCCTATTATGAACGAGCAAGATGATCAGGCATTGTGTTGTTACGAGTTTGGGGGGTTAAGCTGGGTGCCAGACCCTTCTAACCCCTGGATCCACCAAGTGTTAGAATTTAAGCAAGGCTAAAGGCCAGGCTAGTCTCCTGGTGAGGTGATAACCTAGGTAATTCGCCATTAAGAAGGATTAAGGGGCTCAGCCCAAGATGTTAAATGGGTGATGCCACCTCCCTCAGCAGAAAAAAGGCAGAGTTTAAAGTAGAAATTTGGGGAGTGATGTGACCTAGATGTAAAGCAACAAGCTGGAGAGTGTGAGAGCAATGTTTGAGAAGAAAATACCATCTTGGGGTGTTTATTCTGTGAATTGCCATAGGACCAAACTGGTGTGGGTTAGCTCAGATTAAGCTATTTCCCCCCAAACCCAGTCAGAAAAACAGCTTAGCTTCATCTAAGCCAAACTGATAGGTGCCAAGGACAGAATGTGCAGCCAACAATTTTGCCCATGTTTGGTACCTACCCCAATCCAGAGAAATGGGAGGGGGGACACCACCAGGCCAAGTTCAAGGTGTTACTATTAATATAGTACACCTTTTTTGTATGAAGTAAAGGCTTGGGATGAGATTTCATGGACATATGTGTGACTAGTCCTATATCTGGATATAGATATCTAAATGTGTAATCCTAAGAGAATTTCTACAGAAGTTAAGTCTTAAATCAGTGTACCCAATTTCTATGCAACATGCTTAGGACTAAAGTGTGGCCAAGGATATTATTGTAGCCAGTATCCATATTGCATCTGGATAGCACAATTCAGTTAGTGCAAAAAAAGCGTACTGTCATTTGGTATGCAATACTAAGGATAACATGCCCCAGGCATCTTGAAGCTGCAAAGGCAATCTTGCCAGTGATAGCTGCTTAGAAATAATCACATCTCAACAAACTCCCATGTGCTTTTGTGCAGTTTAAACTGATGGAAGCAACATACACAGACATGTCCTTTGAGTGCAATTGTCTTAGTAAGAAAATGTATTGACTAGTAATCAGTGTGGAATGTGCACAATAGTGCAGGACCATTGTGAGTGCTCTGGACTGTAAAATACACTAAAACATGGTTATTAAAAAAAAAAAAAACCAGCATAATTGCTCATGGTAGGTCAGTGAATGCTATTTTAAGAGGGAAAACAACCAAGAGGGTGAGGGAGAACTTCAGTCTTACTGCTGTCAAACTTGAGAAAAGTTTGAATACAAAAGCATTGTAAGCGTTTCCCCATGAGACCATCTCTGGCGTTCTCAGAAACAAGAGTCTAATGAATTTTGACATGTGATTGCATTGGCTTACAAACACAGCAGTGCACCAATACTAACATTCAGACTTCGATATGGCAAAGAATACACTGCACTGCATTGTTGAAAAGTGGTGTGTGTGTGTGTGTGTGTGTGAAATATTAGTTCCACAGTGCAACTGAACCTAACTGCAATTATTCACAAGGGACAGGCCAGCAGGGTGAGTGGATGGTTGGGTTCCATTTGTTGTTATCATTAGACCCAACACTATTATGCTGGGCCCTACACAATCAGGACAGATCAGTGTATAAAGAACTGCCACCCTCACATTTGATTTGGCTCTCAGTCTCTCTTGTAAACAGTAACACACTTTCTTATCAGCCCAGGTAAACAAGAAAGGCAGCAGCAAAATTATACGAAAGATAATTGTCACACTGTACTTTTAATGTGATGTGAATTCCTATTCCTCTCCCAGAGCTACAGTTCTCAGAGCAGTTTAGCAATCAAGCCCTCTTTGTGGCGAACTTTGGCAACTGAAACTCTGTGAGGGGAATAGGAACCTCCAAACAACTCACAGATTGGAGTGGGTGGGTGCAAGGGGCTTCAGAGGGAAGGGTGAAACAGCAAACCCTGGCAATTCTCCCTTTCTCCTGCAGAAGACTCTGCTGGATCAAAGATCTGGTACATAACTGGATACAACTCACAGATTCTATAGAAGGAGCAATACTTTTCTCAGGTCTCCTCACCAAAGGGTTCTAGTTTTCAGGAAGGTCCTACCATAGCTTTTGGTATGAGGGTAGAGGAGAGACAAAGCTGGTAGAAGCAAGATGAAGTTGGTTTGCACCCTGGTATACTGGAGACTCTTGAGAGTCCCATGGACTGCAAAAAGATCAAACATATCCGTCCTTAAAGAAATCAGCCCTGAGTGCTCACTGGAAGGGCAGATCCTGAAGTTGAGGCTCCAATACTTTGGCCACCTCATGAGAAGAGAAGACTCCCTGGAAAAGACCCTGATGTTGGGAAAGATGGAGGGCACAAGGAGAAGGGGACGACAGAGGACGAGATGGTTGGACAGTGTTCTTGAAGCGATTGGCATGAGTTTGGCCAAACTGTGGGAGGCAGTGGAGGATAGGGGTGCCTGGCGTGCTCTGGTCCATGGGGTCACGGAGAGTCGGACACGACTGAACAACAACATACTTGGGTTCAGAGCACAGCTGATGCTTAGGGAATAAGAAATGTGCTTGTTTTTGTGAGTTCTGAGGTACAATGGACCCACTGTGGGCAGTACCAAGGCTACCAGAGCAGTCGATGAGTTGCAAATGATTAAACAACATGAAACACACATAGCACCCACAACACAAAAGGCAGAGAGGACACTGTGGCTTTTCATGTAATTCAAAGTCAGGGGGGAAACCTCTTTTGGAGTTATAGAGAGAACAGCAGTGGAGCATCATAACATTTCAAACGTTTGTCTTTAGAAATAATATTAACAAGGTTTGTTGGACAACATGACAGATTCAGAAGCTCAATTCTCCAACGGCATGAACCTGGCAACATTGCATATAGCCCAATCCCTGTATCTCTAAAATAGAAGCAAACCATTTGTGTTCCACAAGTAAAGCATGCAATATTTGCTAGACTTGAAATGCTTCTTAGGGTGAGCATTTTTATCTAGAGATATGCATTTCATTGAAGCTGCGAGGCAGGCTAACGACATCAGCCATATGAACAGAAATCTCCAGAACGTACCGGAGATTGAACTTACCAGCAGATTCTCAGGTTTGATATCCCTGTGGACGATGTTCAAGCTATGAAGATATTTAATGGCACTGGCCAGATTGTACAGCATCCCACTAGCGTCCCGCTCTGTATATTTGTTTGTGGAAGTAATGGCATCAAAAAGGTCTCCGCCCTGGAATAAAATAATTGTCATATTTGAACACCATTCCACTAAGCACAGAGAGAACTGAGATTCCGGAAACATACTGTAATGAAAAGCATAATCATATTCTTTGAGAACAGCACAGAGGACCCATATAAAAAGAGAGGTCTAATATCTGTGGTGGAAATTGTGTCTATCAGGCTGCACATGATGGAAGAATTCAGTCTGACTGTAGCAGTAGATCATTGTCAGGATCCTGGGACTCAGCTTCCTCCCCTCCCCCTTTGGCGGTAGATAAGCAGGACAAAGCGAAAAGAGTTCCTTACCATTTAAAGAGTCTTTAATGATTGCAGAAAAAGACTATGCATCCATTCTCAGAAGGAAGGTGTTCCCAATTAAGGATTTCACCCACTTTCTCCCTAGTCACTTCCATCTTGCAACCTGATCTCACAACCACCCTGCTTTTTGTGTAGCTACCTTATCTGCTCTATGTGACCTTGGACACTTTCCAGCAAGAGAGAGTCTGTTAGCTCTCTCTTTTCCTGTTCTTCTTCACTTTGCTGTTCACCCCCCCCCCAGTTCTTCCCAACTTTTGTCTTCAGAACTATGCCACTCTGCAAGCCACTGATCCAATTCTATACAGCTCCACTGCTCCTGGGCAGCTTCAGAATTCTGGTCAGGAGCAGGGGGAGGGTCCCACCATTCCTCATCAGAGCTGTACTCCTCAGCCTGGTCTCTTGACAATTATGTGCTTCAGCTGTCCCTGCACTTGACCACTTCAGGACTCCAGGTGGGGGAGATCACTGGACTAAGTGCTCTACTGCACACAGAAAACTAGATGCCAGGGAGACATACCCCTAGTCCACCCTCCTTGATAATTATGATGGTCCCTTTATTTAGTTAGTTCACAAATTTTTTTAAACCCTCAAAACAGTTAAAACTTCCAAGTGGTTTTCTGAACTTTTTCCATCTCTACAATATCCTTCTTGAGATGTGGTGCCCAGAACTTGCACTGTATTCCAAATGTGGTTGCACTACAGATTTTGTATAAGGGCATTATGATATCTGCATTTTTATTTTCAGCTCCTTTCCTAATGATCCCTAACATGGATCCCTAACATGGATTAACAGACTAGAGAACTGGGCCAAAGCAAACAAGATGAATTTTAACAGGGAGAAATGTAAAGTACTACACTTGGGCAAAAAAAATGAAAGACACAAATACAGGATGGGTGACACCTGGCTTGAGAGCAGTACATGTGAAAAGGATCTAGGAGTCTTGGTAGACCATAAACTTGACATGAGTCAACAGTGTGATGCAGCAGCTAAAAAAGCCAATGCAATTCTGGGCTGCATCAATAGGAGTATAGCATCTAGATCAAGGGAAGTAATAGTACCACTATATTCTGCTCTGGTCAGACCTCACCTGGAATACTGTGTACAGTTCTGGGCACCACAGTTCAAGAAGGATACTGACAAGCTGGAACGTGTCCAGAGGAGGGCAACCAAAATGGTCAAAGGCCTGGAAACGATGCCTTATGAGGAACGGCTTAGGGAGCTGGGTATGTTTAGCCTGGAGAAGAGAAGGTTAAGGGGTGATCTGATAGCCATGTTCAAATATATAAAAGGATGTCATATAGAGGAGGGCGAAAGGTTGTTTTCTGCTGCTCCAGAGAAGCGGACACGGGGCAATGGATTCAAACTACAAGAAAGAAGATTCCACCTAAACATTAGGAAGAACTTCCTGACAGTAAGAGCTGTTCGACAGTGGAATTTGCTGCCAAGGAGTGTGGTGGAGTCTCCTTCTTTGGAGGTCTTTAAGCAGAGGCTTGACAGCCATCTGTCAGGCATGCTTTGATGGTGTTTCCTGCTTGGCAGGGGGTTGGACTGGATGGCCCTTGTGGTCTCTTCCAACTCTAGGATTCTATGATTCTATGATTCTATGATCTTTCTACAACTTTTTTACAGCTGACACACACTGGGCTGACATCTTCACCACAACCCCAAAGCCTCATCCCTGCTCAATCACTGCCAGTCCATACCACCTGAACATATATCATACCCTGCAAGCGCCCCAGAAAAACCAAGACATCCCATTTTTTTTTCTTGCAAGAGGACAGAACCCATTTGGGGCACCACCATCTTGCGATTTTTCAGGGCCACAATCTCATGTGGTGTCCCAAAATGCACATTTTTGGGCACCAAGCCCCCAAAAAGCGGCTTTCCGGGTAGAAATTATGGTGCAAAATCGCATGAAATCAGGATGCCCAAAATGGCCACCATCCTCTTGTGAGAAAAACAACAACAGGAAAAGATGGCATCCCAAAAGATGGCATCCCAGTTTTTGCCTTTGATGTGTTGGAGGCTATGACAAAAATGTGAAATGAAGAGTTTTCACCCTAACATGCATCACTTTACACAGAATTGCATTTGCCATTTTACTACTAATTCACTCACTTTGCAGAGGTCCTTTTAGAGCTTTTTGCAATCCCTATTTGTTTTGATGACCCTGAACAATTTAGTATCATCAGCAAACCTGCCTACCTCACTGCTCTCCCCTAACTCTAGATAGTTTATGAATGTAAGAAAAGCTTCACTGGATCAGGTTTTGAGTCCACCTATTCCCACGTCCTGTTTTTAACATTCCTATTCCCATTACATATCTATATTTGTTTTCTATTGATTTAACTGCTGTGGTTTACCCAGAGTACCCTAGGAATTGTAGTTTCGTGAGGCTGTTGAGAATACCCCAGCAGGGGTCATTAGCAGCTTCACAGCACTACATTTCCTAGAACTCCCTCAAGACAGAGAATACTATGAAACAAGCTTGTAGTGTGGAAGAGAGAGGCCCCCTTATTGGGCACGAAAAGGCTTCATTTCATGACAGGCATATAATAGGTAAATTAGACCCTTGTCATATTCTGTACGGGCTGTAAAAATTTAGAATGCATTTTTGGTTCCTTCAAGGCACATCTCATATGTCTACATTTATATCCTGGTTTAATCCATGGTGTGTATCACAGTCTAAGTACCCCACCCCCCGGTTGGCCTTCTCCTTTCTCTCCCCACCCCCCAAACAACGAAATCCTGCCTCTGCCTTGGAAAGCACCCTAATCTGCTGTTTGTATGCAGAGGAAAGTCTGGATAGCTGCCTGCAGTTAACCAAGATAGGTGCTCATAGCACTTCTGTCGGTTCTCTTCCTATTTGCGGAGCTGTGGGGATGTCTTTCTGCCAAAGTAATAAATAAAGGGACTGAGTTGTGTCAGCTTACACAAGGAAAATACATTTTCACTTCTGCACTTGAGGAAAGATTAAAACAAAGGAGTAGTAATAGTAGTTCAGGGAGCTACGGTGTTAAACTCTTTCCTAAAACAAGAATGTTGAGTTGTTTTAAAATAAGTCTAATCTAATGTTGGAAATCTAGACCAAAACCCATTTTTTAATCAACACTTACAATCTTAAGTTACCAGTTCTTTAATGGTTTCATTCCATCTTATTTATAAGAGATCCTATCAAATAAGATACATTTTGTGGGTGTTTCACAGTGAAGAGATATCATATACAAATGACTTCACCAGCTCTCCCCAAAACTGCTTTAAAAAAGCCCCCCAACAACCTTTGGAGGAATTTGTAAACACTCACGAACACATGTTTTTTTCACAGAATATTTCTTTGTTTGAAGAAAAATCTGTGAAAAATGACAAACATTTATTTTATAATAAAACTACCATCATTTGGTTATCAGCTGTCAGGAAGTACCACAGGAAAGTGGAACAGCACACACTTTGTATCCAAATGGCCGCATGTTCAAATCCCAATTTTTTAAAAAAATACCTATCTCTCTAAGGCCTTTTTTAGAGAGTCACTGCTACTTGCAGCAGAAAATACTGGGCAAGTTGGATCAAGAGAAAACTTTATGTTCACTGATGGTGGGAAATTTAAACCCCTCACCACTTTCTATTCTGGTCTCAAATAACCCAATCTCAGTGGCAAGTTAGCAAGGAAAGAGAGACTCATAGTCCATTATGAAATACAGTTGACTCGCAACTTTCATGCTTTTAACTTGCATGAATTCAGCTTTATGCACTTGGCCAAAAAAGGGGACAGGTGTCTGGGGAAAACTGTGGCAAGAATTGGAAGATTTTGAGGACACCCCTGCTTGTATGGTTGTAAGCAGAATTTAAGATTTGTACAGTGCACCTGAAGGAGGTCCCCATTTCAATTCTGCACACATTGTGCAGTCCAGGTGTAGGTATATGATGGATTTCCTTAGGGTTCCTAAGGAATAATGCTGGTGGGGGCAAATGGTTAACACTATGGATAACCTTTGGGGCATGAGGAGTCCCTGTGGTGATTTGTCCCCTGCCAAAAGCAGCTTGCTGTCAAACAGTCCTTCAAATTATATTCTACACAAAACGGCAGAGAATATTGCTCAGGCCTAAGGACCTGCTCTGAAGAAAACTGTAGCTGGAGAGCAAAAGTCCACCCACCCAGGAGACCCTCATGCTCCAAGAGAATGACTCATAGGATGGGCTTCGCCCCTCACTAGCAACAGTAATTTCCCCAAGAGTAACCTTTCAAAGAGGAGGGAGGATTTTGTGTGTGTGGGAAAGAACACTTATTTTGAACACATGCAAATTATCTCAGGTTTTGCAAGTACTTGAATGAAATGCAGATGTGTAATGTTTAAACTGAATGGGCGACCATCCCCCTTTTGGATAAAGACCTTAAATAATTAACTTTACAGTCAACTTTCTTGGACAGCACAGAATTCCAACTTTTCCTTCAAGTAAGGGATCATGCCAATTTCTGCTTTACTAACTGACATAACAGGTTGCCTGCTGCTGTCAAGGCACTGTAGAAGATGGGCCCAGGATCCTTAATGTTTTATCACCCAACACCCGTCCTCTTCTGCATTTTCCTGGAATCAAGACAGACTAACAGAAGCATCTGAATGTATTTTTTTAAAGAAAAGAAGAAGAAGGAAAAGTGAACCCTTATCACCTATGAACATAAGGCACTGAAATCCCAAAGTACAGTAACCAATTATTTATTTACTAGCTAGCAACATAAATGCTGTAACATTCCTTTTCTCATGTGAAATGGAAATTAGATCCTTGAACAGCAGGAGGAAACCCTATAATAAATCATGCTTGTTAAAATAGCTAAACCAGTGCTGGGCTTGAATAATAATTTGGTCTCACTATGTGCAGTGGCAGCTCGCCAGCGACCACGTCCTTTCTCCTTTCCACAAGCGCGCTTGCAACGTGCTTTTATTTGTATTTATGAAGTGCTTTCCTCACACTCAAGGCCTTTTACGCAGCAGCGAGCGACGTGCCTGCCATGAAATGAAAACGTGTCTGCAGCAGCAGCCACCACTTATATCAAACTTGTGGCTGCCAATTAATGCAAAATGGCAGTAGCCAGAAACTGGTGCTCTACCACATCAAGCCTTTTCCTCCCAAATATCTTTCCCATCTGTGAACTTGATTTAAACTTGGGTCTTCAAAAGCCAATCCACAGCAGATGGTTACACAATTGTAAAGGGCATGCTGTGCAAGGGATAAGGCCAGCCGTTGTTGAATCAACAGCTCACATCTTCCCAAATGCGCTTGCTTCAGTACTTAGAGAATAAATCACAGCAAGGTTTGTTCAACTGTCAAACTTAATGAATAAGAGAAGGTGTCACACCTTATTTAGAATGAACTTGTCACACACAGTTGGCGACAGCTCTCACAATATCTTATTGTAGCAAAGATCCTATTACATGGAGAAATTTCAGTTTCGTTTGCAGCTATGAAAACCTGCTACACCTAACCCCACACAAATTATTCAGTTATGAATCCAGCTTTTTCTGAAGCAGGTAAGTGGGAGAACTTTGCAGGAAAAACCCCTGGCATTTACAGCCTTGGGTAGCAAGTTCGGGAAAGATCCCTGCGTAATTCAGGGTCATCCAATGAAGATCAGGAGTGGGAATGTGAGAATACAAAGGAACCACTTTTTCAGAGGGTGCACGGTTAAACTATGGAATTCATTATCACAAGGTTCTTGTAACCAACTTAGACTGCTTTAAAAGGGGATTAACCTTATCCTCCATAAATCTGTCTATTGTTGGCTACTGATCATGATGGCTGTATACGACCTCCAAGATCAGAGGATTCATGACTCTAAATACCAGCCACTGGGGAGCAACAATGGGAAGGGGTTAATGCACTCATGTCCTGCTTGTGGGCTTTCCATAAGCATCTGCTGGGTCACTGTGAAAACAGGATTCTGGATCAGATAGATCTTTAGTATCTCTCCAGAACGGCATAACTCTTATGAGACACTTTGCTTCCAGTTGACAATCCTGGGCCTGATGAACCAGAGATCTCTTGAGAACAGCCCCAAATCAGACCTAAGATCTATCTAGCTCAGCAACTTGTTTCTCGCCGTATTTATTTATTTGACTCATATATTCATCCCATCAGGATCACAGGGCGACACAATCAATATATAACACCTAAAAATAAAAATGATATCCATGGGATCATTAGCCACTAAACATAATAAGACCAAGAGTTTATATTCCTCGTGTCAGTGGAGGAAACAATAAGAACAGTTCAGATGACCCAACCATATATCCATGTCACCCAAAAGCCTGAGTGAAATGGTGTATCTGGAGTTAGTGACCAAAGCTCAGTAACAAGGCTGGTTGACACACCTCCAAAGGGAAGGAGCTGCACAAGTGGGATGGCACCACAGAGGAAGCCATATGTCAAGTTACCACACAAAGGGCTGCATCCATTGGCGAAACAAGAAGGGCCTCCTCTGCAGATCACAAATTTCAAGAGCTGAGCAGATGTCTCTATGAAATCCATAATCAGAGCATGAAGGCAACAGACTTCTCCTGTCAATAGTGCCCTGCAACTAATATTGATTAGCTTACTGCTTTTGAACATGCAGGTTTTCCATATTCATCATGACGGATAGTCACTAATTAGTCTTACTCTCCATAAATAGTCTAACCCCCTTTTAAAGCCAGGGGAAAGAAGTTCCATATGATTTTCCCATGCATGTCCATAAGAAGTGGGTTAGCTCTCTGTTCTTCCACCCCACCCCATCCAGATCAATCAATAATATGGAAGCAGGGATTCACTCACTGATCCCTATCAGAATCTGATCACCATGCTTGGATATCCCTATCTGTGGCATATGTCCTGCAAGTTAGGCTAACTCACAAATCCACCAGAAGTAACAAAGTTGGAAAACACGTTTATCATGTTTATACAGTGAAAACTATACATATATTTCAAAAACCTTAGAACAGAATAGCAATCAAGACAAAAACCAAAACACTACATGGCTGTCCAGAAAGCACCTACTTACCTCTAGTTCATTCCTCCATTCTGCCTGCCTGTCTCTACAGGGCTAAACCCTTCTATAGATTCTTCCCTTTAACAGCTGCTGTGTCCAGGGGGTAAATAAAGGCATACACTCTTCCTAGCTCATGGTTTTCCCAGTAGTGCTGTATGGAAGTGAGAGCTGGACCATAAAGAAGGCTGATCACTGAAGAATTGATGCTTTTGAATTATGGTGCTGGAGGAGACTCTTGAGAGTCCCATGGACTTAAGAAGATCAAACCTATCCATTATGAAGGAAATCAGCCCTGAGTGCTCAATGGAAGGACAGATCCTGAAGCTGAGGCTCCAATACTTTGGCTACCTCATGAGAAGAGAAGACTCCCTGGAAAAGACCCTGGTGTTGGGAAAGATTGAGGGCACAAGGAGAAGGGGATGACAGAGGATGAGATGGTTGGACAGTGTTCTCAAAGCTACCAACATGAGTTTGACAAAACTGCGGGAGGCAGTGGAAGACAGGAGTGCTTGGCGTGCTCTGGTCCATGGGGTCATGGAGAGTCGGACACGACTAAACAACAACAAAGCTCATGTAAATCTGTGAATCAACAGCTATCCAGCCCTTTAATTTGAAGCCTAGTGAATGGTTGGTAATCTGTGAAATAGCAGGTGATCTTTCTATACATACCTTTACAAGCTCCATGACAAGGTACAACTCAGTGGGCATATCCATTTCCTCAATCAGAAGAACAATATTGGGATGCTTGACCCTTCTTAAAATGGCCACTTCATTCTGGATCATATGCTCCTGCCACAAAACAAAAGAAAACCACATGTAGAAAGACCATGGAAGAAATCCATCCATCTGCTTCAGTTTCCTACATTGTGTTTCATGCAGAATGTGTGGGACAAATATCAGCCATATTATAAAACCAGCATGCTTAGCTCAACTTAATGCATGAAGGGGTTAAGACCATAGAGTAAGCAGTCTTCCCAGACTTAGCTAGGTCACATTCTCTCACATAGAAAGGGTTACCAAAAACCTTTTTTCACTTCCCCCCTACCTACCATGAAACCAACCACAAAGGACATCTGGGCTGATTGCTCCAAATCATCTTGTGTTTCTATACAAATAATTTAGAAACATTTACCAATTTTGAAACTAAGCTTTTCTGTCTGTGCTTTCTTGCTGTGTCTTGCCCCTTGGCATACCCCTAAATCTGTTCTGGGGGTCCCCCGGACAGGACAGGACAACCATCGGGAGGATCCAAAGAGGGGGGGGGAAGTTTCACTGACCAAGTGGAAATCCTTACAACGACAGGACATTAGTTGGATGCCACCCACAATAAATATAAAATAAAACACATTTTTATTATTTTTATATGGATTATTGTTATTTGTACTGTGTTTTTTCATTTGTTGGGGAGCTTATTTGGTTGTAAGCATTGACAATTTCAATTTTAAAAGAGGCAAAAAAATAAATACATGAAAGTAAAACACAATACTATAATATATAGATAAAATAGATACAGCAGGCAAGTGCCAATAAGGCTACCAATATGGCACCAGGCAAGATTCTCTGTTCCATAACTGGATGCCACAACTGAAAAAGCCCTCTCCCTGGCAGGTTACCCACCTCACTTTATTCAGAGGGGACACTTGGAGCTGGGCTACTAAAAAGGGGGATACTAAAGTTAGAGTAGGTGAATATGAAAGAAAGAGATCCAATGGGGAGCTTCTGTACTTACTTTTCCTCTACATTTACTTTTTTTGATGATTTTCAGAGCATATTCTCTACCAGTTGACCTAAAGAGAGAGACAGAAAGAGAAAGCAACAGAGAATAGGGAGATGAAATAACAAACTCTGTTTTCAGTTCAAACTGCCTTCAACAAGTAAAGTACCAACCACTGCTCCTTTTTGTTTTCATGGAAAGGCTGGAAGCAGTGGAGAAGGCATACAGGAAGGAAGGGTTAAGCTCCATCTCCCAGAGGCTGCTCTCCTCCACCAGATCAAGAGATCACATCTCTTAAGCATCACATCTAACTTGGCCCTAAGGCTCTGCTGCAATAGTATTAGCTCTATTTTATGGGGGTGGTTATGTGTGTGCTCATTTCTGTGATACTATATTTATGTGGAAAACATTTTCTCTCTCTCCAGAGAAAATAAAAGAAAGGAGAGGAAATTATGAAGGACCTAGAATGCACGAGGTGCTCACTGGAAGGACAGATCCTGAAGCTTAGGCTCCAATACTTTGGCCACCTCATGAGCAGAGAAGACTCACGCCAATTCTATGATTCTGTGGCTCTCCCACATTGGTCTCTATAGCCACAGATGTGCTGCAAGCTTCCAACAGTTTTGCTTCACCCCCAAATGCACACTCCACCACTGTCTCCCGAGACAGATGGATGCCAAGTATCCTTTATGAAAGCAATGTATTCCCATATGTGGGAAACCAAGTATCCCCCCCCCCAATGTACAGTTTACATTCTCATGTTTTGTTTTGCTGCAAAAGGGCAGATGAATAGGATGGATTATTAATACTAGCAGAGACAGATTAGTAGAGACAGCATGTAAAGAATGATGAACGATGTAGTCACATTATTTTGAAGTAACAGCCATATGGTGCTTTTTAGATTCAACAAAAATGATTTTATGCAGCACAAATATGGTGGTTACACTATTCACCATTCCTTGAGACCTGCATTTCCAGTGTTTCACCTGCAGTTGAGGTTTGACTGATGGTGACATGAGGTGAGCCTGTTCAGTGCCTTCACCAGCATTGCAGCCTAGTTAACACCACACACGAAGCCCAAAGTTGGCCTAGCAGGCTACCAGAAAGGAATTCCCACTCTCTGATTTTTCATCTGCTCCTCCTAAATCCTGCTGTTGTTGCTCAGAAGCAAAGTCAAAGTTTGGCTTAGTGTGTCTTCCAAACCAGGGCTTGTGGTCAGGGGTTGAAGAAGGGGGGCGGTGGGGGCGGGTGAGGGGTGACAAAATGCCAGGCGGCACTCACCGCAGAGCCTGCAGTGCGCCTGAGCCACATGTCTCTCCTGGGAGAAACGTGGTGACTTGGGAACCTGCAGGCTCTGCGCTACCCCAAACGGTCTGCCTGCTGCTTCCCCCTCAGCTGTAGGATGGCTGGGTGGGATGAGGCATCCAGACTCCTTGGAGCCCCAGGCGCCTGATCGGCTTGCTCCGCTGCTGCTTGTGGTTAAGCTCCCTCTCTGTCTCCATGGGACATGCCCTCTCTTCCCGTCTGCCTTTTGCTATTTTGTGAAGACGTAATGGGCGCAAGGGAGATTCTCTTCCCTCTCCACTCCCTGCCTGCTTGCTGTAGCCTCCCCAAATCTGCTCCCCAAATCTGTTCTAGAGGTTGTGGGAACCTCTAGAACAGATTTAGGAGGCATGCAGGGGGAAGATGGGGGGGGGAATAAGTTCTTGCACTAGTGGGCCTATTTAATTGGACACTGTCCTTTTAATCCAGCAGGTTCCCCCCCCCCACCTCGGTACCCAATGTTTTATTTATTATCAGTTGGCTTTCACTGAATTTATTGTTTCATACAATACTGACATTTTAAAACTGCTTTAAGGAACTAGAAGGGCAAGGCCACAATTTCCACACAAACAAACAAACAAACAAACAAACAAACAAACAAACAAACAAACAAACTATTAAGCTTGCAAAGCTACCCAAAAAGCCGCCCAAAGGGAAATATGATGAGAGAATGTTATAAAGCTACCACTTGATCTCTGTTAGAAGCCAACTTTAGTTTTGACAAGGTGAAGCAGAATGGTTTAATTGAATAAGAAACATGTAGTGTTCTGCCAACTAACAGGAGTGAAATGAAAACTTCAAAGTTGAAAACCTCAAAGATGAAATTGCAGATTTAAAGTGAAGGCTTGGCAACAAGCAGACAAATGTACTTGGCCCTATTCAGTTTGTTCAAAAACTGAAGCTGTTAGAAGATGGCTCATGTGTGTGCAATTAGCCATTCTTCTGTTTTCCCCACTAGAGGGCTTCTTAGCATAGTTACGAGAAATAAAGAAGCATCAATAAGCCATCTTTATATGCACAAACTTATTCTGAAGAGTTTCACATAAATATATGATAAAGGCTTTATTGCCCCAAGAAACATTTAAGGCCCATGAACCAAACATTGTGGTTGCCCCTCTGTTCACAAAAAAAGCAAATTATTGAGCTTGGCTGAGCGTAACTACATGCTGGAAAGATTAGCTCATATTATGAAGGGAATTTATATGTGATCAATCCAACAAGCATGTGACAGCTTGACTGCTTTTAGGTTTGACTTACCTTTTACAACAGAATAGAATAATAATAATGATGATGATGATAATGATAGTTATAAACTTTTAGCTTAACATGTTTTATCACCAACAATGACGGAAGCTAGGAAATGCTTAGGAACACCCCACAGAATCAGGTATTCAATAAATAAAGCACAACTTGTCTACCATTCACAGTGAAAAATACAAGAAAGACTACAGCAATATCAATATGCCAAAAATTGAAAAAAAGTTCCCTGACTAAGTTAGCTTCCCTTTTCCTTTTCCTTAAAGAAAAAAAAGACTTTCTAGGTATAAGAAATAAGAGGCAAGCATTATTACATGCTCACTAAACAGAAATACATTTAAATACCTTTAAAAAATATTATGCTATCTGAATTTATGTACTGCCAATTCTGCTATGATTCCATACCCTCTTACGTCCCTCACCACAAATATTTGACTCCAGGCCTTATCATATGTATTACTAAACTGACCTAAGAGATTCCAAGCACAAAACACACAATTTTGCATTTCAGAGCAGGTGCATGACAAAAAACAAAGAGACTTTTCTCCATATCAGGCATAGGCACTTGTTTAATCTGAAAGAAAAAAATAAATACAAAAGTGCCCTGCTTGTATTTAAATCAAATTTAATGATTTCAAATAAAAATTCTCTCTTTTTCATTTGGAATTATCTTGCTTGAACCTAAAGTTTTGCATTGCAATTTGTCAACGTAGTCTCCATTGACTTTCATAACAGGAAAGGAATGCTGTCACCTTAAAAAATGGCTGGTGGCAAGACAAAACCTACCCTATGTTAAAGACCTTTGCTGGGGCTTTCTCCAGACTAGACGCTTTTATAATTTTAAAATCAAATTAACTAAATCCAGATTAACAAAATACAAATGAAGGTTTTACAAAAGAAATAAATTAAGATATTTTTTTTAAGTCTCCCCCCCAAAAAAGAGATTTTCCAGTGTACATCCTTTGTGTATAATTAACCTATTGCCTTATTCATCTATTAGAGAGTTAACTTATGTAATGTTTACTGTGATTTTTCAACATCAACTTCATTGGACTGGTCATGTTGTGCGGATGCCTGATTATCATCTTCCAAAGCAACTACTCTATTCCGAACTTAAAAATGGAAAGTGAAATGCCGGTGGTCAACAAAAAAGGTAGAAAGACTCTCTCAAGGCAAATCTTTTAAAATGTAGTATAAACATCAACAATTGGGAAACACTTGCCTGCGAATGCTCCAATTGGAGAACAGCCTTTACCAAAGGTGTCATTGGCTTTGAAGACACTCGAACTCAGGACGCAAGGGAGAAACGTGCTAAGAGGAAGGCACGCTTGGCAAATCCACACCGTGATCAACTCCCACCCGGAAACCAATGTCCCCACTGTGGAAGGACGTGTGGATCCAGAACTTGCCTCCACAGTCACTTACGGACTCATTGTTAAAACCATGTTTACGGAAGACAATCTTACTCGGCTATGAATGATCGAAGAAGAAGACTATGATGAATCAAGATCAATATGCTCCATGAAGCTCACTGGGTGACCCTGGGTCAGTCACTTGCCCTCAGTCTAACCTACAGGACCATTGTGAGGATAACAATGGGAGGGTTTATCACACATGTTGCCTTGAGTTCATCTTCTGCAGCTGCCTTAGAGGTTCCTATGGGAGCTGTCCACGGTCCTGTTCCCATCCTTTCTGCTTCAACTGGGCATTGCGTGCTTCCCTAATGAATTTCTGTGGGCCTCCCTCATAGGCATTCGTGTACAATGAATGTGGAACTGGATACTGCTATCCTAGAAAGCAGCCACCAGGCAGAGTCAACAATGCTGGGCTAGATGTCCAAAAAAATTGACCAAGTATAAGGCAGTATCATAAGTTCCTGTGATCTGTGCACAGAACACTCTTGTAAGTTTTTGGCGAAAAGAAGAATTGACACCTGTGGCTCCAGATCTAAATAATGAGAAACTCTCAGCTGAGCAGTCGGAAGAGAAAGCTGCAGGCATTTGTTTTCCAATTGCAAGGAAAATGATTTCTAATGTGTTATTTTAGTGCAATGGGAAAGGTTTCACAATCTCCTAGAAGGAGTGTGTTGAGCACAGTCAAGGAAAAAGCCGCAGGGATGGGATAAATCAAAGCATTAAATTTATAGATTGTGCCTGCAAAGCACTTATTTCCAGGCATAGCTGGCGTAATTTTCCCATTGTGTACACATGGATCTGAGACTTTCCTTTGTTCCATATGTGCTGGAAATGAAGATGTGATCCAAGATAAGCCTGACATTAGTGACTGCTTTAACAGTAATAGGTAGGAAATCTTTCTCACCTTTCTATACACTCCTTTACAATGGCAAAATTTCCATCTCCTATAGTCCGGCCAACTTTATATCTCTCTGCTATAGAGGCTGGAACCTGGAAGCCTTCTTCCAACACTTCTGAAAAGAATCAGTACATTTTTATTGGTAGAGAAGGTAACGCAGATATGACACACAATACATATTTTACCTTATGGTTTAAGACAACTGCAAACCACTCAGAATCAGCATTCTCACTTTGCTGATCAGAGAAACCATGCCATTGATATTGCATACACTCAGCAAGTTTCACCTGGCTAAGTATGAAAACTTGTAGGCACCAGACCCAGTTTTACACATTTACAAACAATTCTTTGGCATGTATGAACCTTTTTTTAAATTTTTTTTATATAAAACAGATGTTTCAGTGATCTGCTCAAAAATAGTTCAATCTCAAGTGGAGACTGCATTAGTTCAACACATCACAATTAAATCTATCTACAAAAGAAGTCTAACACTCGAGCACTTCTTTTATTACATCCTGTAATCGGAGACTGCCATAAACTTGCTCATGTGATAAGTGCTATTTTCTCCTCTGTATTAAATATTTAGTTTTTAAATAAGTGTTCTCAATAATGTCACCAACATATACAACCTGGGCACCAGATGCTTTAAAATCACAGTAAGTCAAAACAGTGAAGGAAAGGGTTTTCTAGTTTTTGTATTTTAGTAGCCATTAGAGTGCCATTACTCTTCAAACAGTACTCAAAAGCACAGTTTGCAAGTTTCTAATAACATTTTAAAAATCTAGAGCCATAAACCTTCACTTACATGTAAAGTGTTTGGACCAGTTAAATACTGGCAATAGTTACGTATTTCAAGTATTACCACTTCAGTTTCTAGCAACTACCAGAAAGAAAGAAAGAAAGAAAGAAAGAAAGAAAGAAAGAAAGAAAGAAAGAAAGAAAGACACTTAAATATATGAAACAAAATAGGAAATTCTTTTCCAGTAGCACCTTAGAGACCAACTGAGTTTGTTCTTGGTATGAGCTTTCGTGTGCATGCACACTTCTTCAGATACACCTGTAACTTAAATATATGTATCTTAAAGCAATGAAAGCAGAGGTGACTCCAGGTTTGAAGCAGCCCTTGGCAGTGCCTGTTTGTGAGTCCCCTCCTCCAGCCAGTGGACCTTGGTGAGTTTACCTGGCACTGGTAGCCATTTTAAGTTATCACAATGCCTCAGAGGAACTCTACATTGTGGGAAATGAAAAAAGGCAGAGCAGGGCAGGGCAGGCATCAGCATTGGGCTCTGCCAGGGTGCTGGGCACCAGCAGCTGCCCAAGGATGCTGAGGGCTGATACTGGCCCTGAATGAAAGTGTGATCAGCTTGCATAGCAAACATGCCCTTTTCTATTTTGGCTTACAACTTACAACTTTGATGCATGTGTTCTATCCATAATAAATTCACAATAAGTAACAAAATAACTGATAAAAACAAAGTAATCAGCTAGTATAAAATGCTGACAATGACTGTAAGATGGGAGGCATATTTTGTGTGCTGGTGTGGCATATTCACACACACACACACACACACACACACACACACACATTACCTTCACCAGGTCCATCATTTTCATCCATGGAGCCGCAGACTTTGGTAGATGCTAGTGAGGTTGAGGAGCCACTGTGTTGAGAGCTCTAGAAATATAGAATTGGGTTCAAGGGGAGACACATGGGTGGGAAAGGATTGTTAAAATGTGGTTTCAATGAAGCTAGCTAATACGACGAGATACCTATGTTCTCTACCTGCAAAAAAAAGATTTTTAAAGAAATAAATGTGTACCTTTTGTATCATGTTCTTTGAAGGGGCAATCTGTTTCATTATTCACTGCCGAGCTTCAAAAAAAAAAAAAAAAAGCCTTCTACTCAGAAAGCCTAGCCTAACTTCTAAAATGTGTACATTCTTTCATTAACTATGTTGGAAACTACTGAAAGCTGCTCTCCCCCTTCCTGGCCTTCTCATCCTCTTCAAATAATTTAGAATATCTCTGCGAATATAATCACTCTTCCTTGCCATTTGCATCATGCGACACCTGTAGCTCATTAGAAGTATCTGCACTGGGAAGCTCCTCAGTGGTCTAGGCAAATTTTGCTCAAAAGAGAAACGCAATAGAATTTTGTGTTAATTTTTGGAAACCCCTATTTCTAGACTAATTTGACCATGCTGAATTTTTTTTCTTTAAACTGCTCTTCCCAAACTGCTCTCTCAAGCAGAAGCCCAGAATATGAGGTGGCATCTGAGCTGTGGTCTTGAACAAATGCTTTCTGTTTCTATGGCTGAACAGACGCTTGAAAGAAACTGGGGGGTGTTGGGTACCTATTAAATCAATGGAATACATATCAAAAGCACCCCACAATATTAAGTCATGAAAATAATGTTGCAGCCCATATAGTGCTATCAAAATATAATGCTTTGAAACTGTCTTGTTTTGTGAAATGTTGTTTGGATGACTGGCATCCTAGAAACACAGAGGAACCTTTTAAATATTCCATGTGACTTACAAAGTGTTGTCTCAGCTGAAAGCATATGACTAGCAGTAATTCATTAAAAAAATTATATTCATGGGTTTCTGGGCAATTGTTTGTTTCTAATGAAAGAGTGGACGCAGCAGGAAGCTGTTTTGTTTGGGAGGCTTGGGAGCCAAAGGACCATCAAAAGAGGGCTACGAAGCCTTCATGGGGAGTGTCTAGAAATAAGGAAAGGGTGGGATGTTTTAACTATGCTCCACTCAGAGGCCACACATTCCTGAAGGGGTGATTGGTCATGTTCCCCAAGCCATTTATGCAGTCAGCCAATGAGAGGAGAACCAGTGATGCAAGAGTCTTCAGTATTTTAGCCAAGGATTCAAAGCCTAGGCATGGGGTGGAAGTGTATGGACAACAGACCGACATAAATGAGAACTTGCTCAGATTCCTGAACCCCATCCCCTCTTGCTATCCTTGGATGATTACATACAGTACAGATTTGCAATTTATGCAGCAAGGGCATATTTAGATTTGAGCAATGTGCTGGTTGGGGAGCGGGGAGACTTACCTCAAAGTGTCAAAGTGCAAAGAGGATGGAAAACCTACAGCAAAGCTCCATGACCCCATTCAGGAAAGATAACAAGTACTACAAAACAGTCTCTCAGTTGAAAAACATGAAGTGAAATCTTTGCCAGTATTTATTTTTTGTTTCTATTGCTCCCACATTTTTTTAAAAAAGATACCGCAATCCAATGCTCTAATTACATAGTGATCTCTGGCTGCAAAAATAAAGTAATACAGCCGCAGCAATAATTTATCTAGGTCACCACTTTTTTAAAAAATGGATCTCATGTATTTTAATTGGAATTTTTAATTAGAAGATTTCAGCAGATAAGCACCTCTCCAACATTTTGAATACCATTTCAGAATGATTTAAACCAATGCTCTGCAATCTGAGTAAAACATTAACATTTAAGCAATATTTTGTATGGTACTTTTAAATAATGGAATTTAATTATAAAACTTAATATAAAGCTGCCTTGGTTCCAAAGCTGTGGGATTCTTATTTACATAAAAAGGTAAAGGGACCCCTGACTGTTAGATCCAGTCGCGGACAACTCTGGGGTTGCGGCACTCATCTTGCTTTATTGGCCAAGGGAGCTGGCGTACAGCTTCCAGGTGATGTGGCCAGCATAACTAAGCCGGTTCTGGCGAACCAGAGCAGCGCACGGAAATGCTGTTTACCTTCCCACCGGAGTGGTACCTATTTATCTACTTGCACTTTGACGTGCTATTGAACTGCTAGTTTGGCAGGAGCAGGGACCGAGCAACGGGAACTCACCCTGTCGTGGGGATTCGAACAGCCGACCTTCTGATCGGCAAACCCTAGGCTCTGTGGTTTACACCACAGCGCCACTCCCCTCTAAGCCCTGTGTTACTTGGGAGCTTGTTTTTCTGCTTTTCTGTGATCTACCCAGTTCTATTTTCTTACATAATATCCTTGTTCCTCTAAGGGCTTTGCAAAAAGTCGGACTGCCTAAAATGTTATATGTGGAGTACCAAAGATATCTGGATTATTTTGCTTGTTAAAGCACGTCATTGGAGGTGTGTTTTTGTTTGGTGGTGGTGGTTGTTGTTGTTTTACCAAAAAAATCATTACAGGTCTGTTTGTTTTTTAAATCCTATGTTGCTCTGCTTTAACAACAACAAAAAAGTTCCTATCAGAGAACTTAGGTCTTAGGGCCTATCAGAGATCTGTAAGGGCCTATCAGGAGATTGGCAAACCCTACTGGAGAACACAAACTAACACCACGAACAAAAGTCAGTATGAAGCTGCAATTCTTTAAGACAATTAAAAGCAAGAATACACACCACTCAGTTACCTTTTAATTATTTTAAGGCAAGCAAGATACAAGCTCTCACTTCCCCTTCATAAAGGACTATGTTGGAAAGTCAATGCGTTTTTACCTCCCCAGCAAAAATCCCTTTTATTTATTTGTCTGCTATTTGGCAGGCTTAATATACTCTGGAGAGTCTCCTGTGCCTGAAAAAATTTCATACACTTCAGTGAAAAGAGGTTTAAATTGTAGCCATTTTTAAATTCTTGATTATAGTCCATGGAGAACACAGAGCTTCATTTTACACAGTTACAGGTAGGTGTTGGTCTGCCATAGTCTAAACAAAAGAAAATAAAAAATTCCTTCCAGTAGCACCTTAGAGACCAACTAAGTTTGTTCTTGGTATGAGCTTTCGTGCACACGAAAGCTCATACCAAGAACAAACTTAGTTGGTCTCTAAGGTGCTACTGGAAGGAATTTTTTATTTTATTTCACTTTACACAGAATGACTTGTAATGCAGATTGAAGTGGTTAAGCAACTCAGAAATAGATCATAATTTTCATAAACCCGCAGTATAGGTGAATGTTAGAGCCCGGGCACATCCATAGCAAACGGCAAACTTTTTTTTAAAAAACTATTTCTATTCTTACTACCAATATTACTGGTACATATCTACATTACTTCTACAATATTACAATCTTACATATCCAATAAAACAGTCCTCAATTTTTTAAAAGCAACAGTAATATACTAAATTAATAAATGGAGATATGATATTAATATACTATATCAATAAAGATTTTATTGATATATTATTAGACAAGTTTATGCATTTTTCTAATTCGTTACTTGCCTTATTTTTTTTCAAAAAACATATTTCAATGATTGCTTTAAATAAGCAGGAAATCCCAAATCACCCTAATTATCTGAGAATATATTTTATTCTCTTTTTTGCCCCTGATATTTTAACATTACAAAGAACATTTGCTATGGAGGCATGATGGCTCTTATTAACATGATACTTTAGCACATCCTATATAATTATTTTTTGGGGGGGATTCAATAAATTAACTGAATACTGTCTAACACTTTCTCTCAGTTAAGTCAAATTTTAAACACACGGCACCTAAATACACAGAAAATCTGGATTACATCTCGCAATTTAAATTGGGAAATAGACTTTCTGTCCAGCATGTAATTAATGTGTTTTTAATATATTTTTATATATCATTAACTGAAGCACAATATCCTATCTTACATAATAAGGGTTTATTGAATTGGCGACTAATTGATCAAGGGCATTCGATCTAGCAAGATGTATCAGCTAATGGAAGAAGAGGGATGAGATTTCGGCTGGTTCCCTTCCTCCTCCAGAACAGATTTCCCAGGGAGTGTTGGAGGCTCTCCTTCCATTAGCAGATTCCTCACTCAGAGCAACAACACAGGGAGTACCATGATCCATTAGTGTAGAGTTTTATTTATCTGTTCTCATATCCAAATTCATCAGGTTATTTTATATATTCTGTATAGCAGCCCTTTCACTTTTTAATATTTGCACAATAAGAGTTAATGACAAATAATCCATGTATTTTCCTTACGCACAAAAACAAACAAGCTATAGATTATTGGTGTACACAAAGTGATCCACATTTCATTTCCTGACAGCATAAGGCAGATAATGCCAGCTAAAATCCAACAGATATAGTTCAAGATAATCAAAGATTAGTTAAGGCAACTAGTTGGAATGCATGGTAGTATTCGTTGTTTGGTGCTGCAAGACAACCTTTAACAGGAAACTGCTGCAATTTTTATCCTAGCAGGACTTTCTCCCATATAATGGTTGAAATTTGGCTTGTACGTCACTCAAAAGTTGAGTTGAAACTGCTACCGAAAGGGAAAGGAACAAAAATAAGCAATACAGACAAAAGATACATTTTAACAATATGATGCTAATCTCCCAAGTCATTATTCAGCCAGATATGACCGTATTTCAAAACGTTTCGACAACTTCTTACAGAGAAGTCTGGTATTTATTTATTTATTTATTTTAAAAAAAACACTCCTTTGAATAAGATGCCAAATATAGTTGCAATATCTTACCTTCTTCTTGTTCCCAAGTAATGGATTAATATTTATGACCACATTGGAAAGATAAGTGGAAGTATTTATACCCATTATTTCATATCTATGTACAGTTAATTTGCATCCAAAAACCTCAATAATATTTAGAATCAATTTAACAATTTGTGTAAAAGATTGCAATTTATGGGTTCATGAGATAGCATCATCTGCATCTTATATCATTTACAGTGCAAATACCACAAATATCAAGACTTGATATAGCCAATATTGATCAAGACACATATAGCCAATATTTAAGTTGAAGGAATAAAAAGTAGTGAAAACAAAAGACACCCTTGCTTCATTCCTCTGTCTAATTTCAATGATTTTGATAAATGTTATTAGAAAAAGGTAATATTTTACGTTTTCTGCTTTCAGGTGACTTTTTTATTTATTTAATTCAACTCAGAATCCCTAAGTTTTTGTATGTGCCACAGCCTACTTTTGTTTATATAACTGTGAGTTATTTTTCCTGAACTTTCTCAGCTTTTTTTCCAAATAGAAGAAGAAGAAGAAGAGTTTGGATTTGATATCCCGCTTTTCACTACCCGAAGGAGTCTCAAAGCGGCTAACATTCTCCTTTCCCTTCCTCCCCCACAACAAACACTCTGTGGGGTGAGTGGGGCTGAGAGACTTCAGAGAAGTGTGACTAGCCCAAGGTCACCCAGCAGCTGCATGTGGAGGAGTGGAGACACGAACCCGGTTCCCCAGATAACGAGTCTACCGCTCTTAACCACTACACCACACTGGCTCTCTAGGAAATAGGAATTTCTTGTGTCAACATGTCAGTCAAATTTCTTCTACTGACACAATCATTTACATGAGCTGCTTAGTCTTAATGTTTACTGTAGAGCCTCTGCTTAATTACAGGCATTCATTATTACTTCTACTTGCCTTTGGACTACTCGTTCGACCAATAAGTCTTTCATTAAAATGCTGTTTTGGGTATAAAAATCTTTAAATAACTTGGAAACATCACACACAATGTTAGGATTCCATCCAAGGTTTTAGAGCTTTGGTGAAGGAGCTAAAAAATACATGGTCATCCAAAATTCTGCCCAGATGTCTGCTTTTGAGAGTTGCATTCTAGAGGCACCCACTCTTCTTCCAGACTGGCTTGACAAGATGCTGCCAACATGGCCATTCTTAGGGCCAAACTGGATGTTATCTTGGTATTCGCGAAATACCAAAGAATGTGGTGATAGCACAGGGAATATTTGCGAGTGAGTAGGAAACTTGATGCAATCTGTGAACATGGATTCTTCTGCTATTCCCCCATCTCCAACACCCCCTTTTCCTAACCAGGTTCTCTTTAGTTTTAGCAACTGACTGGGGAAAATACGTTTGAAAAATGAGAGGGGCACTTATAGGCAAATGTACAGGTTGGGGGAGTGTTAGAATGTTCTCCCACATTCTAATTTCCCCTGAAAAATGCAAATCCCATCCTTCCATCATGTTATGGCTTATAATCAGTTTGCCTATCATGATATATAAAAAGGTATCTTCATGAAATCTGTTGACTGCTGCTAATTGAGTCACTTTGAGTAGCTTTTCTTGATTGAGCACACCAAGTGATGATTTTCTTTTTCTTTTTCTCCTTTTGGATTTTATTCTTTGAATAGAAAGCCCCACATCATATTGTAAACTGCTTCTCACAGAGAAAGAGAGAGAGAGAGAGAGAATATTTCTCTTTATTGGAATTTTTAGGTGTGTCTGTTTGTGGATTGGTCATTATGGACCCCAAAGCTTAGGAGATGCTGAACATCTAAAAAGATTTCAATCAACGACTATTTTGGTAGAAATGCTTAAGAATCCTGAGTGATGCAGCTGCACTGTGCACCCTATAGCTCAGCACAGCTGTAGATCACATTAGGATCACTACAAAGAGAGAATTCCATACCAAAGGACCTCTATGGAACCTAAAGCGTTTAATATAAATGGCCTGTCTTAATTTTAATTCAGTCTGCACCATGTGAAATGTCATCACCCCTAAACAAATTTTAAGAGGGAACTCTTGCCTCGGTTTCTGGCCACCTGGCTGTTTTTATGGCACACCTACATTAAAAGAAAGTGGCTGCATAAAAGCAGGATTGGGTCTTTGGTGTAATAAGCACTTCACATCCAGCTCAGGTTCGTATAACAGATGGTCGACATACCACCATTTCTCTATGATGGGAAAGGGAAGATCAGTGCTATAAAGTTTCAACCACATCTTACTGGAAGATTTGTTCGGCAGCTCATTTGTAAACATTTAAAATGGGGACGCCCAGTGACATTCCTCAAATTCAGGGAGCAAAGTATCACAATGCATACAAATGCTCAAAGCATGCGTATTATTTCATTCTGAAGATTTTCCCCCCTTCTACATATATTTGAGCTTTACTTGGACTTTTAAGGGAGGCATTTGTGGTGGTTCCTTAGCATCAGGAAGCCAAGGAAGAAAAGTTGTAAAAATGAGTATCTAGGAATCTGCCTTTTGCAGATTCCTCCATGTTTTTTTTTTGTAAGCAGGGCAGCAAAAATGAATGCTAGATGATCTTTTCCAGTCTTTAATCCATTTTATTTGTGCTTACGCGACCTAAAAAGTTATATTACAATCAAAGCTGCAGAGGAAAGATACATGTAATTGTATCTCCTCTTTATTTTTCTTCTTTATCTGTTAAAATGTGTAGTATCAGCTCCATCAGGGCAGCTGAAATCAGAAAAAGAGGGATAAAATTCACCTATGCCTCCATGCTGCTGGGGCAGATAAACTGATTCAGTTTGCATTTAAAGGCGAACTAACCTAATTTGCAGTTTGCAAAACAATATGCAAACGAAAACACAACCATCCTTCAAAATTTGAACTTCTCTGAATTTTGCATATTGTGTAAGTTTATCACCCAACCTCTCCCCTCTACTCTCTCCCCCTACCTCTGGATACCATATTATCTTACAGTGAACGTAACCAAAAGACTTTATAATCTGAACAAACAAACAAAAAGAGACATTGCACATTCTTTTGTAATTCATTATAATCTTTAATAAAAATTATTATTATTTTTAAAAAGCAATTTCTCCAGCCAGAGTGTGTGTACAAAAATGCATATACCAGGGTAATGTGCATTTATTATTGGAAATAACTTATCAAAGTGTTGGTGCTGACCTCTAAAGCCCTAAACAGCCTCAGCCCAGTAAACCCAAAGGAGTGTCTCCACCCACATTGCTCAGCTTGGACACTGAGGTCCTCTTCCGAGGGTCTTCTGGCGGTTCCCTCACTGCGAGAAGTGAAGTTACAGGGAACTAAGCAGAGGACCTTCTCGGTAGTGGCACCCTCCTTGTGGAACACCCTCCCATCAGTTTTCAGGGAGATAAATAACTAAACAACTATAGAAGACATCTGAGGGCAGACCTGTATTGAGAATTTTTTAATGTTTGATGTTTTGTTATGTTTTAAAATGTGCTGTAAGCCGCCTAGAGTGACTGCAGTAACCCAGCCAGATGGGCAAGGTATAAACAATATAAGTATTATTGTTGTTGTTTTTAATAAAGTTACAATTAGGGGAAACTGCTGTGCAAAAATGTGTATATTAAGCAAAATAACATACAAAAATATGCATATTAGCAGAAATTCACCCTAAAATGCTAATGAGTCCTTATGACTTGGTTGCTGCTTTAAAATGCACACTGATGTGGGCATGTGGAGAACTGAAATTGAGATGGGGGGGGGGATGAGAAACTGAGAGAAACTGAAATTGCTAGATTTGCCCATCCCAACCTGTGAGTTCTTTGAAGTTAAAAATCATCATTATAATGAGACTCCTGTTTCACATCTCCTTTCCCCACTCTTCAACATTTTAAGATGCATGCATATGACTAATGAGCTAAACTTTATTCTCATATATTGTCAGGGAGCCCCAGCAGCTATTGGCTGAGTTTCTTTGAACATTCTAAATGCTCAGGATGAAAAGGATCATCAACAGAATGCTAATAACAGTGGCGTTTTTGTGAAGGCAGTGGAATACCACTGAGGATGGCAGGGGGGAAAAAACTTCATGAAGGCATGGGGACAAGAAAACTGTTAAAGAGAGACAGAATGGGCAGGGGAAATGTAGACTAGGGAGCAATGAAGCTGAAGAAGTGGAGGGACTGAATTTTATATTGAATTAAAAACTAGGCAAAGCTTTGGTTGAAAGTCTCTAATGCAGTTTTATTTTGTCAAAAGCAGCAAGTACATGAATGAGCATGAAATAATTGCTATCCTATTACCAAACCTGGTCTGCACAAAGCAGAGACAATTCTAACTAGCAAGGGTTGATGATCGGCTGCTAAGTTTTCACTGGAAAAAACTAGGAAGTGCATGCAACTCAAGTTATTCTGAAGAAGCATGTTGCCCATCACCACGAAATGCCTTTTTTCAGATTTCAGTCTTTTTAGACTCAACAAGCATGTATTCCTAAAAGGTAACTTAAAAAGAGAGCTTCTAAAGGCAAGCTGACAAGAGGGCTAGAACATTTAAGTGTATACCAAACCCATTTCTCATTCCATACTTCCAAGTCCATACATTCCAAGTCTATTCATTGTTGCATCTAGAAAACACATACAGTATATTCTGGCATATAAGACTACTTTTTAATCCAGGAAAATCTTCTCAAAAGTCGGGGATCGTCTTATACGCCGGGTGGAAAATCTGTGGTTGAGTATATCTCAAACTCTATATTTTAACTGGAAAGGTTGGGGGTCGTCTTATACCCCCAGTCGTCTTATACGCCGCAATATACGGTAGTTATGGCTTGGTGAATTTACTATCCAGGTAATCCATTAGAATTTTCCTCTTCTATGGAAAATGTTAATAACTATTAGCCAAATTTTTGAGACCCGGAGGGAGGGAAAGGGAGGGGAAAAGGGAAAATTTAGTTATATAAAATTTGTTTGAATATTGAAAATTTTAATAAAGGTCTTAGAAGAGTTCAGAGGTATTTAGAGGCTGAGGTTGAGTTAAAATTATAAGTAATTAAGTCGGATGAATAAATATGTTTAAAAGTGATAAGGAGGAAAGTTATAGTGTGTAAAGTAGAATGGAGGATGAATTGGAAAACTGGGAATTAGGTTTGATTTTGAATTCAATAGGGGGGGGGATCAGTGGAAGTCAATTGATGATGAAATTAAGAAAAGTAAGAATGTCTGGCCCAGGAAAAGGGCCAGGCCTAAGTGATGATCTATACAAGTTAATTGGTTAAATTTGAAAAGGCATTGTAAGTGCTCCTGTGAGAGGGGGGCTTGGATATTTGCTTCCCTTGGTGGGAGAGGGGGGAGCATGAAAAAATTTAACCATGTAATGTTTTGTGCTTTAAATTGTAAAAACCCTAAAAACTTTTAATAATAAAAAAAGAATTTTCCTCTTCTCTCAGCCCCCACAATTTACATTTTAAAAGCCACTGTCTGCATTTATGTTTCGACCAACCCATTAAGCTCTATGATTCCCGCATTTCAGTGACACCCCCCCCCCCATGTGTATGTTATAGCAGAGATTCTTTGTCTGGTTTTCCCATTTTCAAAAGAAGCTCACTGAATATTTAGATTAGATTTTCCCATTTATTTATTACATGACTTACAGCTTAAAATCCAGCAAAGGCAATCTGTATGGCAAGGTCAAATACAAAAACACACATACAATGCACTGCATTGATGGTACAAAATGAAGGCAGTTTACTTGATTTATTAGAAAATGAAAACTATTTTTCTGCTGCAGCTACTTTAGAAATGTTTTACTGGTTTTTTTCTGATTATCAGTTACTTTGGAGAAAACAGAGGAAAAACAAACGAAACCAGAAAAGTATTTCCAAGAAAATAGTATAAAACTGTAAACTTATTTCATCAACTAGCATTTACAATACAGCAGTTTTCTTTCATCGGACAATATAAACCAAACAGAGATTATTATACAAGGTAAAAAACAATTAGCCCTATATAATATCACAACACACCAGATGAGATGAGTAGAAAATTGGTTCAGTACTTGCTTGTCCATACCTTGCTGCACAGCGATTATTTAAACAAATGCAAACAAAAATGCACAAATACATACACCAAAAAGGCATACAAATATGCACATGCACACAGTGTGTGTGTGTCTGTGTGCATGTGCAGAAAGAAAGAATACAATCCTGGATCACAATGGGCTAGTTCTCATTAGTAAAGCCTTCCACATGATCATACACACAGGTATGCAACCACATTGAAAAAAAGAAATCATGAGCCAGGTGTACACGTGGTAAACTGGCAGCCAACTCCTTAACTTCAGCAGCTGGGGGGCAAGTATAGCTTAGATCATAAGGTTCATTGTGTGCAATGCATGGTTCAGACTAATCTTTCTCCATGTAGTCAGATACCTGCTTTTATTACTGTGCATAAATCTGGCATATTTGGCATGTGAACCATAGCCTACCACAGTAAACCCCAGTGTCGTGCACCCACTTTTTTCTCGTAGGATGCTGCATCTACAGGTGGCAAAGGTCTCTGGAAAGTACAGGCTTTGTATTGTAAACTGGGAGTCATCATTAAAATTCAGTATTACATGCACACATATATACAAGGCTTATTTATATTACTATTCATCTCTGTATTTGGTTTACAACTGTATATGCCATACCATACCAATAACAGAGGGTTGAAGTAATTTAAACTTTGAGATGCAACTTTTGACATTGTGATGTGGAATATAAGCTCACAGATCTATAACTCAATTATGTGGAATGTGATTTTAATTACAATGTGAACACTGCTGCCTTAGTGTTGCTACTTGCTCATCCATTAGTGGAAGGGGATCTCCGGATGTGGCTCCAATGTTCTCTCATACATACAAGCCCTTGGATGATTAACTTAAACAAGGAAAAACAGTTGCCTGGCATTTCGAAGCTTCTTTCCACATTCAGGAATGGAACAATAGATCTTCAGCTATTTAATTCCCGAAGCCAAAACCCTATCATCTATTTTAACTATTAATTTTAAACACGGATTAGTTTTTATTTTTTAAAAAAAAACAGGAGTAAAGGCTTTCAAAAATAATTTGACTTAACTTTAATGTTTGCACTCCCTGTTCCCCATAAAATCCAAACTGAAAGATGGAGGAAACTTTGGGAAAACTAGCAAAACAAACCTCCAGTGTCTGTGATTAATTAATTGTTAGCATGTTACATTAACGCACTTAACAATCTTGTGGTTTTGTAAAACAAACTACCAGATGCTGGTCATTGGAACTGCAGCATGTGGAGAGGACAGCCTTCCCTCCCCAGCCATGATCTTGGTAAAAACTGTGCCCCACATCCTGCAAAGGCAAATAATAGAATTGTTTCTGCATTTGCATTTTGGATTTTCTACCCTCAGAAAACTGGACTTTATTGTCTGCTAAATGGTAATACTTTCCAGGCACTGAGGGACTTTCATTTTACAAGTGAATAGAATCTCCCGTGAACAATACTCAAATTACAATGTTGTGTGAAACTGGTAAGGTAAGGCCTGTCACATTCCTTAGAAGAGCTCATACAGGAAAACCTGCTATAGTACACACCATCTAATAATTTTAAAATTATAAGCTATGCAATATAAGGTTTGTGGCAATATTTTACAGTAATAGGAGAAACAATATTGAAATATTTCAAACACCCAACCCCCCCCAAAAAAAAACACACACACAGACTTATGTCATTACATTTCCTTCCTTCTAGATAAGTGGTGCTAACACATTAGGAACCTATTCTGATCTCCCATGAATTAAAGTACTAGAATATAACTGGAAAAGGAAACATACCCAGCTGATCTTATTCCCTTTGCCTGTTTCAGGTACAATATCTAATGGTTTGGAAAGTAGCTGGCATTATAGGTTTCTTTTGAAATGAGCATACTCTAATAAATACCCCCTGTAAATATCAATATGTACCCCAGGTTTTCAGGGTGGAAGGACTCCAATAGCACAAAGAAAGCACCTGTAGTACATCTTTTCCCCATAACCACATACTTAACATGATAGTGTTGTACTGTCCCATTGTGACATACTAAACCACAACTCACATGGTTTTAACCACTGAAGTCATTACACTAATGCAAGGACTTCCACTTGCTCAATGGAACTTCCCCTCCCCCTGCCCATGAGACCCCAATCTGCCCCAGGGGGAACCTCCAGAAAAGATTTGCGAAGGAGCCAAGGGGAGGAGAGGGAAGAGAAATTCCATTGCACAATTCTAAGAGCTCGCACTGATGGAACAACTTTGGTGCACGCAACCCATAATACCATACATCAGCATTGTTTGGTCATTTTTGTTGCATGTTTGAATAAAAAAACACCGAAGATATTTAAATGAAAGGATAGAAGCATGGCCCTTAACACCTGAGCTTGCCTTTCTGTGTGTAGTACTAATACATTTCGTTATGGTGCCCAGTGATTTGTAAGGTGATGCTGACTATGTTTCTATAGGAATCAAAAAGCCAACATTAAATCATAAATTATTATGTGAAATGTTAGCGGTAGATGCCTCATTTAAAATGTTACCCAATGTGTAAGCCACAGTATCTAGAAGTAACAATCAATAAATTAAAAGCAAGAAATCAGTGTTGCAAGACCATAATGATTTGCAATAAAAGCACTGAGTTCTTGCTCTCAAAACAGTAGAGCACAAACAGTGTTGTAAATATCTGCTTAAGGACCAATCCAGAAGAAATTTCTCCTAAGAAATTTCAGGATCCCCTACTAAAAAGAGATAACACACAGGAACCAAGGGACTCTTGTACTTCTCCCATTCTAATCAATGAGGCTTACATAGAAAAAAAATCCCACTGGATCATGCCCATCATCATAATTAGTTTAACACATACATACATTCACACATACATAATTTTGCTGCTCTGAGTTCAGCATATTCATTTTTTTTAAAAAAAAAAGTCCCCATAAAAAGGAAAATGAGAAATAGCTGATTAGACCCAAATACTTCAATCACCATAGAGATTTCTATTTTTAACTGAGGGGGGAAAGCTGTGTTCACTTTTGTTAAGTGTCTTAAGCCTGCAAAACATGTTCCTATATTTACACCTAGCAAACAGGCAAAAAGTCCAAAGCGAAAACACAAACACATTTCCTCGTGAAAAACTTAAATTTGCAAAAGTGTTTGTGTAGTGTAAATGATATTATAAACTGCTTAATCTCGAGGATGGACTTATAGAAGATTGAGTGGAACTGTGTTTGGGTCCCCAAAATGCCACTCCTGAGGGTCAATGGACACCCTTGGAATGGTGTGAAATTGGGCCAGGGGTTTGGAGTAGGGCAAGGAAATGAAAGGAATTCAACAGGGCTCCCTTGCACAGGATTCAACAAGTGGACGTTCCAAACTATGGCAACTCTTTCTTCTTGTTCTTCAAAATCTGTCAACTTCATCAGTTTATACAGCACACATTTTTTTTTAAATAATGAGGGCGGATTTATTATAGCGCTACGAAAGTTCAAAAAGGACAAGCAGTATGAGCAAAGTGCATCTGAACTGCATTTTATTTTCATAACAATTTCTACCAGCTGCCAATGGCTCTACAGGCAAGGGCTCCTTTTTCCAATAAAAACTGGAAACAAAGTGTTGAGTAGTAGTAAAGATATGGGCTCGTATCCAGTGCTACTGTGAGTGTAAAGGATGTGCATGGAAGTTCTTCTGATATCCACTCCTCCAGCAACCCCCTTACCCACACCACAGGCATTTATTTACTGGGGGTTTCTTCACCCTCAGGAGAAACTTTTCAGTGAGGAGGGCAGATGTCTGTAGCAGTGAGAAGATGCTCAGGCTGTTCCTTGAACATGTATCCCTTCTGCTCTCAACTACATATCATGGTGAGTGTTTTGGAAAATAATAACACCTTTGGACATTATATTTACCCTATCCAATTTTCATCTCAAAATGTTTACACAATTTGTTATCACCTAGCCTAAGAGCCCTTGTACAGAAATCAAGTCGCACAAGCACATTAACACCATTACAGTTAATATATTATATATGTATATAGGGACAAACGCCGGTGTTTTAATATTAAAATAATCAAAACGCTTTTGTGCAATTCACTAATGTCGGTTAGCAGCTAACTACATTCTTAGGAAAGTGTTAAACCTTCACCCAATCACAAACCATTATGCACTGTTCCATTTTCTGGTTTTTTTTTTACACAGAGTCTCCTACTGAATCCAAATCATCCGAAGAGAGAGGGCGATACAGGTCCTGTAAGATGAAGTGCAGTATAGATTTGTTTACTGTGCTTGATTTGCTGTACTGCAACTTTACTTCTTAATTTTTTTTAAATAGCGCCAGAGAGGAAGACCGAAATAAATAAATATTCAGCATTCCTGTGATTTAAAACAGGCTTTTAAAAAAAACCTACAGCAGTAGTATATATATATATATCTTGCATATATAGAGCATATATATAGCATATATATAGCATATATATGAGATAATTTATATTCTGACATTTTACCCTTTGATAATTTTGACTTCTACTTAGTGATGGTTTCTTTAAAACATGACAGTATGCTGAGAATTCTGATAATGCCATAATGACTGTCTTTACATTCCTATTGTTTGTTTCATCTCGCAGTATGTGAGAGAACAGTTTGGTAGAATGGCAGCATAAGGGGGGCGGGGAATAGCTGTGCTTTTACTGACGGTAGCCAAGCAACCAGTTCATATGAGCAAAGAGAAACAGAGTGTGTGTATAAGTGAGCCTGTGTCCGTGTTAAGACTATCTCCATTCGTTTTCTGCTCCTACTGCTAGGATCCTCTGACTGATCAAATAATCTACAAATGCCAGAGATGTGGGAGTATAATAGATGGCCTCGTTCAATCTACACAGCACAACACATGTCTCACAGCTATACAGTACAGAAAAATAAAGAGAGGATGTTCAGCAAGAAGAAAGGGATAGAATGATAGCAGCTTTGTTTCAAGGTGAATTACATGGAGGCGTTTGTTTAGTGGAGATGGAGATGATACAGTGTTAATATGACTTGCCATGCCTCCCATGCAACATTGTAGATTGAACAACACTAGAGTGTGATAAAAGTCAATGTGCCAGTGGCATTGGAATGGGCACAAAGGAAGACTCCACAGGAAAATGATGAGAGAAAACTTAACACAACAGGTACAATACTGTAGAAGGACACATGAGGAAACCTTAGACCAACCCTTGCCAACCTGTTGTCCTCCAGTTGTTGGACAACAGGGCTCATTAGCCCCAGCCAGAACGATGGGAGTTGCAGTCCAACAACATCAAGAGGGCACCAGGTTGGAAAAGGCTCCCTTAGACCAAGGGCTCACCAAGTCAAACATCCTGTTTCCACTGGTGGCCTGTTAGGGGACACTGCCAGTCTTACAATAAACAAGCACACATGGAATTATCACAAACAGCAACAAATATAAAATGGTATAAACCTGATTCTGACTTTTCATTGATGAGATTATATACAGGGGTAGCCAATATGTTGCTGGGCTGTAATTCCCATCAACCCTGCCCACTAGCAATGGTGTCTGGGGCTGATGGGATTTGGAGTTCAACAACAACTGGAGAGCACAGTGGCATAACACAGTTTGCCGGTGCCCAGGGTGGCGCAAGTATTGTGCTGCCCTGGTAGACTGGGCTGCCTGGCGGGGCTGGGCCATCACCGAGGAAGCTGCCTCTGCAGATCATTCATGCACAAGAGCCCAGGGGAGGAGAGGCGCAGTGATGCTGTTACTGCAGCTCCTCCTCTCCGCAGCTTCCGCCTCCAGGTCCGGACCCACAGTCTGGTGGTGCTGGGCCAATGCTGAGCAAGTGGCCCCCACAATTCCCTAGTGCGTGTGACACCCTCCCCCTTCATCTTGGACGGCATGCGGGTGTCCCTTCAATGGCCACGAAGAGAAGGAGCTGCAGCCACCCCAGCCCCGAAGGTCTGGGCACAGCATGGTGTACCTCCCTGCGGCTCCGCCTCAATAAGGGAGCCTGTGCCCCCTCAAAACTATGTGCCCGGGGCCACAGTCCTTCTGCCCCCCTTCTGCCTCTGAGAGAGGGCCACATTGGCTATCCCTGGGAGATATACAAAGGAACGACTAACAACTTACCAAGGAAAAGGTCTGTCTTCATTCATTCTTTTTCTTTCCTATTTTCCTTTCACACCCTTTTATCATTTGATATCTTAATTTTTTAAGCCTGCACCAACTCTCCAGACAATGTTTTAAAACTATCATCCATAAAATTCTACTGCAAACTGCCACAGGCGATTAAAGAAGCAGATACAGGAAGGGGAAATAGAGGACAAAAGAGACTCCATACAAGATAACGGAGAATAAAAGGCCAAATCATGAAATAGGCTGAAGGCGCTGCCTCATGACATCAACATGAAGAAAGCTTTAGACAACCAGAGGAGAGAGCTAAGGTAATAAATCCCAGGGGGATGTGGACAAGTCCTGTAATCTTGTCATCTTGTCATATTCATCCCCATGTCCCAAAGACTTGTTTTGTTTTGATTGTTCCGGCAACAAACACCGGAGAGGGGAAATATTTTGGTGTAACAGCTGAAAATTCCCCTCAGGAATCTCTTTTAGAACTTCCTCAGCCTTTCCGCTGTTTGGCTTTGTGAGCCTAACTTTATTCATTTATTATTTAATCTAAGCCGCTCAGAGAACTTTATGTTATAGTGTGGAAGCATCTAATGCTCATGCTCACATAGCAACTTATCGGAGAGCCATATTATGTATACCACTCAGCATCCCCCCCCCCCGATTAAGCAGTCTATAAATTTATCTTAATAAATAACTTGGCACCCTGTTACACTGCCCCACACTTCAAACTATTTAACTTCTGTGCCATAAGTTGATACCACACAAATAACTTATCTGGAAGGGATTGTTTCTCTACATAGCAGGTGCAAGTAAACTTAATTCATTTTAAGACTGAGCTTTGGAGTGGAATTTAGACAACAACAAAGGGGATGATAATGGAGGCTGCACAACACAGTAAGAGTACTCCATTGTTTTCTGCACTCCATCTGTACTCAGGGTCATCTTAAATTGGAGGAATTCATGCGCATCCAAGCTATATATAGGCCCCAGATCCCTCTTGAAGCTGGTCCAACCACTAGTTCATAATATACTTAGAATAGGTTCTTAAATCTTGGTTCTTAAATCTAGTTGTGCTTCCTGATTCATTGAATTAACATAATGCAACCCCAGACCATGCAGAAGGAGTTGTCCTCACCACAGCTCTTCCAGACATCAGCACCAAGAAGCCACCACATGAGCTTCTCATGTTACCTTGTAGTACAGGAAGGAGCAGAACTGCTGTGGCTTGCTGCCATGGTGATGAGGTCAAGTGACCCCATGATGTCAAGTGCCTCACCCACAAATCACTGCAAACTTCATTTACCAGCAAGCATTCCTGAACCCTAGGCCTGCCTGTACACTCACGTGCTCTACCTGCTATCATGGACTGGCTGGATGCAGAGGAGTGGTGCGAGGCGCTAGCTGGGGAACCCCCAAGAGAACCCACAGGGGAAGAAGGCCCAGAGCCAGGGGATTGGTGATTGGAGGATGATGAGTGCTCAGAGGGAGATGAGGGAGCAGACTGGGAGGAGGAAGTGTTGGAAGCTAAAAAGGCAACAGGGTTTATTGAGCAGGAAGAGGCTGGGGCAGAGAACAGTCAAGGCTCAGAGGCAGAAGAGGATGCTGGAGAAGAGGGGAGGCAGGAGGCAATGATGAGACAGGCTGTTGAAGAAACCAGGGAGCCTCCCCCTCCTGCTGCGACCTGTTCCCCTCCCCCCAGTCTCCCTGAACACACAGAGAAATGAAGAGCAATGAGATACAATGCGACAGAGCCTTAGGCTACTGGGGAAGGACCCAGGGGAGGAGCCTTAGAGACCTTCAGTCCTTGCAACTGCTTCGTTGGGACAAGGCAATCTGGGAAGAATTGCTGTGATCACTAGGCCTGCACTGTTCTGGTTTCTTGAATAAAGAGTTAACTTTACTGACACTGGTGTTTTTTATTGCCCTGCACTTTTCTAGAGCAAATCTCACCCCTAAAGAATTTTACTGTAATGCTTAATAAAGGGCGGGGTATGCACCAAACAGAATGAGAAAAGAATGGAAGGCAAGTATGCTGACAATGGAATATTACAGATCTTCAAAAAATAATTTCAAATTGTTGCTAATGCCTCATACATTGAGTTGTATTTTATTCATTATTACAACACATTCATATTAGCCATGCGCACAAAGTACCAAGGGACCAATCCAATACCACCACACCCAGTGCTTCATCAGAAAAACAAAAGCTGTGTTCAGATGACAACAGTATAACATCAGTGGGCGGAAGGGAGTGTGGAATTGCACTTACAAGCCCCAGCCCTTCACACTGAGCATGCCTTCTGAACAGAGCTGACATACATACAACCTGCATAAACACAAGCTCTGTTCAGGATCAATGTTTGGACACCAGAGATCAGATGCACTGGGAGCGATCTCATTACATTATCTTGATGCACACTGAATTGTCATTTGAAGATAGTCAGAAATGTGTGCCAAGTTTGCATCCACTCTGGTACTATTGCCTACATTAAATGGTTTAAAATAGGTGCATCATTGATGTGCACTTATCTAAAGATCACTATTGTTAACAGCATTTTATTAGGTGCCTGGAGGTCACATCAATAAAAGAGATTCATTCAATAAAACAGGGTGGGGATACTTTGTTCTGCCAAGGACCACATTCCCCCAGGTGTAGTCAGCTAGCACTGGACAGGGCCAGAGCCAAAAGTTGGCAGGCACCCACTTTTCTGTCACTCTTTCTGATACCACCTTTCGCCATTTCCCCCTCCTTGCCGCCCACGTGAAATTAGGCTGAGAGTCTCATGCAATGAAAGGGCAAATCAATGTGCCTGAATGATATCAAACAGCCCTTCTGGAAGTTCATAGAAAAAGAGAGAGTTCTCTAATATTTAACTAGTTATCCTTGCCTTAGGCCAATGAGATATGGATATCATTTATAGGACTAAAACCAGTGTGGGGTTGTTGTTGATGCTGTTGTTTTGGTTATGGTATTCACTGGTCACTTCTTTGTTTTTACTGCCCATGGCCGCCATCTTGTATTTGCACCCATGACATTTTTGTCAATATATAACTACCGGCACCTCATTCCCCCCACAAAAAGTGGAAAAAACTATAGATCTGTGAGGATATAAGCAGGCTTTATTCATTCTAACAATTAATTATGCCATTAATGATGAAAGTGCTTTACAAAGTAAGAACAAAAAGACAAGACCCTGCTCTGAAGACCATGCCACCTAAAATTCAACACAAGAGAGGGGGGCAGAAGGAGTGAAGAAAGAAGTGCATAACTTTGTGTTAAGTTCAGCTACACATACTTAGGTTTCGTTTCAGTATTGAATGAGGACTAAGAGATCGTGCTCTTTGGGACTGAAAGGAATATAGAAAGGGAGATAGAAAGGCTAAATGTTTACGACAAGAAGTTTCAGATTTACCTCCACCTATCGGCCCAGCCGCCAAATGTATCAAAGAGTTCCACCATCCATGTCCTGAAGCCAAAAAGGCCAGTTCAAATTTAAGGAATGTAGTTAAAAAAAAAACAACCCCACTATCACAAAATATTCATGTGAGCAGATGGGTGAAAGAACAAAAAGTTAGTTGAAGTCATTTCTGCTTTTATAATTATACTTTATTGAACTCATTCTGATTCATTCTCTCTGATTCACTCTGATGTTTCTTTACACTCCCCAGACTGTACAGAGAAGAAAGAGATAAAAGGGTGCTTCTATTTATGAGCTGGTCCAAAGATACTGCAAAGTGATTTACCCCTCCCGTTCATGAATAGCTAATTAATCAGTAATTGTCTTTAATTTTAGAGTGACAGCACCTTCCATCTTCTTTGAAGGAAGGAGTGCATCAAATATAAACATGCTGAAGAGGCAGGTCTAAAAGGAACAACATAATTATTATACTAACTGTACCATTCACCTCAAAACCATGGTAAATTTATTAGGTACTTCATGAAAAGCTAGAGTCTAGGAGATAAGTTGAAGCCAGTTCCCTGACTGAAAAGCCACAAACTATGATTGCAAACATTGAAGTCTATAAGATTATGGCCTCATTCAGATGTAATGGCTTAGTGATGTGTGAATCAGCCACAGACATCAGCTCCACTCCTTTCCTCTCCTCCTCTTGGCATCCCAATAAGTTGGAGATAAGAACATAAGAGGTGGGTTTCTGGATCCAACCAAAAGCTTATCTAGCCTAGCAGTGTGTTCTCACATTCTGTTCTCCTTTTGGAGGTCTACATGCAGGACATGAGATCAATAGCACATGACTTTTGTGATTCCCAGCAGTTGCTATTCAGAGGCATATTTCCTTTGATACTCAAGGTGATATAGCCATTATGACTAGTAGCCTCCATGAATTATCCTCTATGAATCTATCTTACCCTCTTTTAAATCTATCCAAGTTGGTGGCCATTACTACCTCCTGGGGTAACAAATTCCATTCTTTAACTATGTGCTGTGTACTGCCTTTTGTCTGTCCTTAAACTGTTTTTTTTTTTTAATCAACCAGTTTAGCATTAAGTTTGATTGTGGACAAGTTGTGGTTAGACTTAACTATTGTTAGGGAAGCAAACCAACATGAAACCATGGTTCCCTAAACAATAGTTAAAATTAACAAATCCTGCATTGCAAAGGGCAGGGGTGTCAACTTGAATAAAATATTGTGGGGGCCCAGGTAAGCCCTGCCCCACATAATCGATCACATGACACAGTGCGCGCACACCATTTGAATTGGAATGCTCATCAACTTTGTGTGGGCCCAGACCCACAGCCCCTAAGAGTTGGCTCCTATGGCAAGGGGTTGGAGTGGATTACCCTTTGGGTCCCTTCCAACTCTACAGTTCTATGATTCTATGATCCCACTTGCGTCTATTCTGTACTGTAGTTGAGTGCTGGTATCAGGCTCTTAGTGGGTTTTTTTTTAATCTGAGGGTGCCCATTTTCTTTATCCTCACCACAGCTGCCATTGCCCATTCACTTGCCTCTTCTCCTGGTTCAATTCACATCACTTCCCAGAGGGAAAAGACAAGATATATCCTGCTGCTGCTCCTTATTCCTCCCCCAGCATATTTGTTCAACATTGATAAGTAAGTAGGAATCAAGAAGACAGACAAGGAACACATTCAGGAGGTTCCAAGGACTGGAATTGAGGCCCCCTACTGATGAACAGGCCTCAACAGGTGCCTCAACCCTGATGCCTTCTTCAGCAGTTATTAATCATATCTATATCTATCTATATCATTCTCTCACAACCAACCTGTAAGCTAAGCTATTTATTACATTTATTTCTCACCTTTTTGTCTAGGGAGCTCAAGGTGACCCACACAACATTGCCAAGTGATGTCCTATCTAGATATTGACCAGACCCAATCCTACTTGGCGTCAGCAAGATTTCTACATCATGTGCCTTCAAGACCATGCCCTGGATTATTAAATTAGTTCAGCCAAAACACAGAGAAATGATGGGCCTAACCATATTAGTAAACAGAAATGAGAGACATGAGTGTGCTGTCTTAAGGAAGACTTTTTTAGAATTCAGAGAAGTAAAGGAGACACCTCTTCCAACTAGTTAGCGTCAATCGTTGAGATGCCCACAACTTTGACCTGCCCTATAATAATCAATAATCAAAGGTGTTTTGTACTAATATGTACTAATATGTTACAAGCATGAAAATAACTGCTACAATTATTTCAGAATGATTATTGGTTTATGCACATTGACATAGGAGACTAAATAGATTCTTCTAAAGTCTAATAATGGTGATGTTCTCATGATGAACACAGGAATGAGTGTAAGCAAGCCTTGGGCTCAAATGCTCTCCCTCTTCTTTGTGACCAGGATAAGGGCTATGACCAGTGGTTCCCAATTAGCTAATGGCTGAGGACCCCCTATTTTTCAAAAGCCAAGCCACGGACCCCCTGCTTTTGAAATTTTTGATAACTGGTAGTTACCTCTGCAAAGCAGAATTATATGGTAGTTACCTCTGCAAAGCAATTTTTTGAACAAAATGTGGTGTAGTCCCTAATAAGCAAAGGATTTTAGGTATACTAAAAACAAAATAGACCATAAATTTGTGATATTACCATGCAAAAATGACAAAAAATTAGTTGGGGGCAGGCAAGGGATGAGGCCACAGACCTTCTGGGTGCGTTCAGCGGAGCCCCAATTGGGAACCACTGGCTTTGACAGTAATAACTTTCTGTTTCTCTTGAACTCAGGGTCCTCACTGAGTATGAAAGTTAGATTGTGGTTTACACTACATATGGTTAAGTTAAACAAGCCAGCTTCATAACCTGTGGCTTGAGGATGGCTAATTTTGAATCTGAGAAGAATTAGGGATTTAGGATTGTATTCAGCTTAGTCCTATTTAGAGTAGATGCCTTGAAATTAATGAACCCAAGTTAGTTGTGTCCAGGAACATCAATGGATCTTCTCTGAGCAGAACAAGCACTGAATATCACCCTTAACTATGATCCTCACTTTGTATGCAAAGACAGACCAAGTTTAAGGGAGATGCTGCCAATTTTCCTCCTGACTAGATGAAAGGAAGTGAGAGAAGGGGAGAGAATGTAAATCCAAGGCTCACTTGGGCTTGTTCCAGCTCAGATATGGTGTGCTAAACCATTGTTTAGTGTGTTGTGCAAATGCAACCAGAGTGTGCAGGTGTATTTTTTAAAAAAACCTTTGTGCATTGATAAATTGTTCTTTCATTGTTTTTCACTGCTCTTGGCTTGAGGGGGGACATACTTTTGTATGTTCCAGTTTATACAACAGCTTCTAAACTGTAGATAAGCTATTTTGACTAGGCATGCTACACCTGTAAGAACAGTGGTTTTCAAACAGTCATCCCGCTAGCCCTGGAGTTTCTTCTAAGTTTATCAGGGGTGAAATGGACTGCCAAACCTCAAAAATACAGATTGTCCTTCATTACACTGCAAAATTCAGCCACAAGAAACTGTTGGGTGTTTTCCAGGTTGAACTCAGTTCACATGGGACAGCAGAGAGGCCCAACACATTTGGCCAGAACACTGCAGGAACATGTTTTTCTGCAATGTCCCATGGATCTGTGATCTACCTGCAGGGGTTTTGGGGATGCTTACAAAATTTCAGCTCCCCAAATTTCTCCCTAAGGTTCCAGGTCTTGGGTGTGTTTGTGATACCAATGCATTAGTTATCTGTGATTACTTTGGATTAGATTTCTGGACCTTGTAAAGGCAACCACACATGTACAGCTCTTGCCCCAGCTTTTAGTTCCTTCAATTTTTTTCCACAATACTGTTTTTTCTTACTGTCATGCTATGCACATGAACAATTGTACAAACAGAAACAATAGTCTCAGAGTTCTGGGCAAACATTCATATATATGAAAGCATATGCTTAAAAATATTGCACCCAGTGTTTCAATGCACACGATTGTTTCTGCTTATTGGTGCCGGATGGGGGAAATCAGTATCAATGGGAACAAATGGGAGGTTCCAAAATGAGCAAGCTGTGCATACATCAGGTCCTGAGACAATTAATGAAATTTTCCAGAGCAGAAGGCCAAGCAAAGCAGGGGGGGATTCCCAATCCCAAGGGGTTTCTCAGCAGATCCCTAAATGAATAAAGTTTGAAAACCACTGCAACAGATTAAGCTATTTAGTATCATGGTATTCTTTTGGACACTCTTAATAGCCACAAGTTTCCTTACCCTCTGTTTACGCAGGCTTCCTGGGCTGGTGGGAGAAGGGCTTGGAGACTTCCCAGAGCGGGGAGTAGAAAGCTGGCTACCAGGAGTTCCATTAACTAGAAGGACAAACAAATAGATTAGATATGTGCATTGTTGGAACAAAAAACTATGCAACATGCAACAAACATGATTCATATTAACCAGCTATTTCTTATCTTATAAGCATTAAATAAAGTAGCTCTCAAGCAAGCACTCTCCACATTACGATTCAATACTGGCCAGCCTTATATTGTGCTTAGACGAGTGATCAACTAATTGGTATTCATTGTGTGGCCTCAACACGGATGAAATTAAAATTATTGTACTCAACTGTGGAGTGCTTGTACATGCAAAAAGATGCAGAGCCATATGCTTTCCCCACCCTGCTGCTGCCTGCATAAAATCTCTCCCACTCCTTGCTTTATATATGTTTCTTAATCTATTAGAAATTTAAGATAAATGCTATATTATAGACAATATAAAAACAGTGTTGGTACTACTAGGTCACTACTTTGCAGAAGTGTCTACATAGCACCTTTGACCCAAGCATTATGGGTTCTGCCATTTCTAAAAAAGGTTGCCCAATACACCTCAGTTACTCTCCTCTAAATATGAATGGCTCTTTTAAACTGTGGAAACACTTGTTACGAGCAGCCTTTTCTATTTCCATAAAATCTGCTGTAAAACGAAGAGCAAAAACCTAGCAGAGACAGAAGGCACAGCACAGAGCACCTAAGCAAAGGATGCTAACAATGTAGTGGGGAAAAAATCACATAGATAGAAAGAGAAATGCTACAGAATAAAATGTCTCCTCAGACACGCCACTGCTAGGTTACAATCCATATTCATCAGCAACAGGAAAGGGGGTGGGGAGCGGGAACTACCAGACACCCGAACTCTCCCCCTTGTATTCATATTTACATGTCAGGATAGTAATAAGGCATTTAACTTACCTTCTATGAGTTCTAACATGGACACAGACTTAGTGTTTAATCAGATAATGCCAAGCAGGAAAACGTTTGCCTTTGTACTATACCCAAGAAGCAGCAGAAGTGGGAAGCGCTGGGATTAGTTAAGGATAGCCAAAGCTGCTCACAGTGAGAGCTGAATGAGATGCAGGATTCATAAGCCGAAGCCTTTTCTGCGTAAGGCTGACGTCTTCCGAGCAGCAGTGGGAGGTGCAGGTGCTGTCTTATGGGCTACATCAAAGGTGTCAATTAAGCACAATGCCGCGACTCCAGAATGGTGAGCAACTGCAGCCCCCACTCTGATCGGCGAAGCCCCAAAGCCTTAACCATCTTACATGCTGCACACTGAATCATAATGAGGTGCCTTTGGGGGCAATATACTAAAATGACTCATGCGAAAATCACAATGACAATAACTCCTGTAAAGCCACAGCTGACTGGCAGTCTCGCAACTGCTAAACCCATCAGAGAAAACTGGATTTTTAGAGGTTTGTGGGGTGGAGAAGGCGTTCCCTCCCCATCTGCCACATATTCAGAGTGATAAACACCGGGCCGAGATGCTTGTGCGCAATACGTTATTTCTTCAGCTGAGACAAGAAAAGGGATTGGCATGGTAACTAATGGTTACAAATTCTGCTATATGTTGGCGCTCATCCTTGAAAGCCTTTTTCTTTCCATGTATTGGCTGTGGTGTGGGAAAGGCATGTAGTTAACATACAATGTCAGCTAGAATGATGAGGAAAGGTTTAACCTGTGCTTTGGGAAGTCTCTTGTTTTTCACAAGCATGTGCATCACTCAAACAGGATTTTGAGTGAATGCATGCCAGGGACAAAGGATTGTGAATCAGCACTCATTCATCAGTGGTATTAAAAGGAGTGGAGGAGTACACCTACACGTGGATTTTTAAGAGGCAGGCTAGTCTAGTAAAGGATGAAAGATAGAAGCATTCCAGCCAGCAACACATTACTACCAAGATTATAAACAGCCTGGGCTTGTACATAATTTCTCTTTCTTTAAGTTCATCTGGTGCCACACATACATGTTGCACATAGAAAACCTCTAACATTCCTTTGAGGATCCTGAATATGGCTTTGAAGACAGTTACAGTATCATGTCACCCAGGGTGCAACATAAGACAAATTCATACTATTACAGGTTCTTTCTCCATCATCTCTAGTTTCAAAGGTTCTCAGGTAGCAAGACTGGGAAACATCTTAGTCCCTAAAGAGTGGCACCAAATAACAATTTGGGGCTAGGTGGACTAATGGTACCCATGTAGTATACTCCAGATTATATGGTGGATTCCCCTCCTTCCTCACTCAGCCTGATATCAACACTTCACTAAAACTGATGGAAAGATGTATTGGAAAATGAGATTTATGGTCATCCTTCCATCAGGAAAACCAGCGCAGAGACCAATTCCTCATCTCCCGTTTTCAAGGACCTGTATGCTAAGGAAAGCTATTAGGTAATGCCAACACTGTCAGTGGTGCTCTGAGACAACTTAGAACTAGTACATGTCTTTTTCAAGAAGTATTTTAGCACTGCATCCTACAGAACCTTGTAGTTTCATAGTTGTTTGTAGGTGCAAAATGCACACAGATTTTGCATTCTGACAATGTTTTTGCATTCAGTTTCCTTCATAGCTATTCCACTTGGATTAAAGGTGTGTGTGTGTGTGTGTGTGTGTGTGTGTGTGTGTTGGAAGCAGGCATCAGCAACAGTTGGCCTTCAGGCAAAACACCCCACTAACTTCTCCACTGACAGATACTGATTGCCACTCCAGTTTCCAAACTGCAGGCAAAGAGAAGTGTAGAGAAAGTAGCATTTGTTGGAACTGAATTTGTTGGTAGTAACACTTTCCTCAGCCTGGTGCCCTCTAGATGTTATGGACTACAACTCCCATCAATCCAGCCCAGCATGGCACGATATGAAGGCTGCCTTAGGGGTGCACCTGAGACCACATATCCACACTGACTTCTCAAAGTAGTTATTTGGGATAGGTAGTTACTAGCTTGCCTTACCAGTTATGTTGAAGTCTTACTCACTGAGGATGACAGTAAAAACTAAAAGCCAAAATAAACTCCTTTGTATTGATTTATGCTCATTCTGGGTCTCTGACATATTCAGACCAAAGAGCAACCTAAATGGAGGATTAAGAACATGACAGTCTGCTTACTAAATTTCATTGTATTGTAGGGTTTTAATTGGAAGTTGTAACCATTTATGTCACAACACGCTAAGTTGGAAACTATGGCTGTAAAACAGTAACACCTCAACCTTCACAGCAGGGCCCAATAATACATATTTAAAAGCACATATTTATTTTCTAGGATAATCTGCCAGTTTTATTAGGAAAAAGCAACGGCAGCACATTGCACTAAAATTATATTGCTTTTTAACAACTGCTAGTAGAGGGGAGAACATTTTGTACTTCTGCTAAAAACATGCCTGTTGCTTATTTACTAAAATGGGTTGCCAGACACAATAGAGACAAAGGACGGGGGACCAAGATGCTAAGGGGAATAAAGTGAAATGTGTTTAAGCATAATAATAATAATAATAATAATAATAATAATAATCCAAGAGTTGTTTTTTTTAAAAAAAGTATAATAATGAAAGTGAAGTGCACAGCAACCATTACCTTAAATGACACAGGCGACATCCTTGCACCTAGCTATGTACGCCAAGTATTCTGCAACATGTTTTGTTTTGTGTGCTGTTACAGCAAAAGAACCACAAGACAGCTTGTGTAGTTCACAGCTAAGTCTATGTTCTGAGCTGATCAGGAACAATCTAGACATTCAGATTTTGTAACATGGCAGAAAGGCTATGCAGAGGCAGATTTAAGGGTGTGTGAATGGTTTGGTCACACTGTGCTCTGAGCCTTGAGGGCACCACAGGAGATGGCACAACTATGATTTAGAATGGAGCGTGAGAAGTGGGGGGCTCTGAATTTTGGCATTGCACAGGGTGCCATTGAAATCTGAGACCCCCAAGGTCCACCACTAGGTTATGGGAATGTACCATCTCAGAATACAGGTGATGGTGGAGGATGAATGTTTGAATGGTCCCCAACCCAGGGGCGTAGCAAGGGGGGGCATAGGGTGTGGTCTGCCCCATGTTCCATAATGGAGGGGGTGACTAATTATCAAGGAACAATTACTGCCCTATTAGGGCAGTTCATAAAAACTTTTTTTAAAAAAATGTCGGCTCCAAAGGTCTTATCTTACTATACTAGGGATTATACAGCTATATATGAAATTTCATGCATATCAGTTAATATCTTGACCCACCTCCACCAAAATAGCTGTTTACTTGGCTATTTTCCTATGTCGTGAAGGCTGAAATTTCAGTTCAGTGGAGCACTTACTGTTCCCAACCCTAACCCTGTGGAAAGCTATCTAATTAGACTTTAATTTGATTTTGAGATTTTTTAGGAGGTACCGGTAATTTAATTATTGTTTGATTTTATACCACTGTTATGCATCTGATGTTAGCCACCCTGAATCCAACTTCGGCCGGGGAGGGCGGGATATAAATAAAAGTTTATTATTATTACTACTTGTTATTATTCCTTTGTAAGAAAATATGAAATAACGTAAAACCATTTTTGCAGGGGAGGGGGGATCAATGGGGGGAGTGACAAGAAATTTTCCACACTGGGTACCAACTGACCTTGCTATGCCTCGGCCCCAACCATAAAGTGCCCCTGACTTTAGAAAGCTGATACCTGGGCTCAGATCCATATAAAAGTTGGGGAACCTGAGATGTCTCCATAGCCAGGGGTTGGTACAAAGTAGAGAATGTATGATGAGCCGGATGGACACACTGGTCTGACTCAGCCAGGATAAGAAAGCTTCCTCTGTCGCAGGTCAGACTAAATATCCAACTAACGCAGTATCGTTTACTGTCACTGGCCTCAGAAGTCTTAGAAAAGGTGTTCACCACCACCTGCTAAGTCACCCTCTTAACTGGATATTTTATTATTATTATTATTATTTATTAAATTTGTTGTCACTGTTAACCCAGAGTGACTTTCAACGGCGCCGACCAGGTTTGTGAGCAAGCTGCGGAGCGAGGCTACCTCGGCTTGCTTGCGGGGTTTGGCACTCCGCAGCTCCATAGTGCGCATGCATCACTACGCACGACACATGCGCGCTACGGAGCGGCGCTGCGCATGAGCACTACGGGGTGGGCGAAGGCGAGGGGTGGGCCAGGGAGGGGGTGACGCCCCTGCCTGGCCCGCCCCTCGCCTCTGCTCCAGCCGGAAAAAGGAAAGCGTGCTCCGAGCAGGTTTACGAGCAAGCAGTCGGCACACACTTTTTACCGGGCAGAGGGGCTCGGCTTGGGCATCGCGGGGGTGCACGCTGAGTGTCACCCCCCCAGGATGGCACATGGGGCAGGCCGCCCCCAACACCCTGCCCTTGCTCCGCCCCTATGAGGGATAATCCCATCATTAAAAGCACTGGGATTGATTAGTTTATGTCATTGGTTTCAGTGGGACTTGGCCATAATTATTTTTTGTGGGATCAAGGACAGAATGTGGAAACTGATGGAAACAAACCATTATCAGGAGAAACGGCTGGAGATTCTGTTTTACAAATCAGCCAATCCACTGCAGCAGAAGGAAACCAACTGAGCAAACTAATGATAGTTTTATAACCCTGTTTAAAATCTATGCTATACAGTTGTTGTTGTTGTTTAGTCGTTTAGTCATGTCCGGCTCTTCATGACCCCTGTCTTCCACTGCTTCCCACAGTTTGGTCAAAGCTATAGACTTAGCCAAATTTAAATTTAGCCATATTTAAATTTAATCATCCACCCACATTAAAAATATGAAAACTATTGCAATCAGTTCAAGGTATTCCATGACAACTCGCATCTTGCAATCATATACACTAATGGCTATATGTTGTTATATACTGTGATAAATATTTCACAGCAATTACTTTTAAGACAATGCAGGATACCATTTAAAAATAAATCCATTTGGTGCTGGCCTTACCATGGAGCTATCACACAAAGCAGTTGCTTTGCACAGAATTTCTTTCATATATCCCCTCCCTCTTTATACCATTAAAAATGGTCTCTAGTCCAGAGCCAGAAGAGAGAGAAGAGTACACCGTTTATTTATGGCATCTATATATCACCCAATTAATTATGTCCTCTAGACACAGTTCAAATTTTGACATGGTTCAGTTTTGACTGATGTTAAAATGTCCAAAAATAGCAGTGGTGAAAATTAATCTTGACATCTCTAGGACAGCTTCAAGTATTGTATCAAGTGTCAGGGGACTACATCGCAGCCTATTCAAATATACAATGAAGGTGTGGAAAGGTTTGTGATTTGCAGACCATTTGGCTACAAAACTGTAGTCAAGTAAATCGCTCAGCTTCCCAAGAAACTGCAGCCTATTGAACCTTGACTACTGAATTTGGCTCTACCTTGTGCCATTTAAAAACAACAACAACAAATAAATAGAAAGATAGGTGCCAGAGCTCACCATGAACTTCTCCCTTGTTCTCTTAGAATGGCAATGGTGCCCACCTGCAAGAAGACTTATACTAGGCTAAGGGAAGAGTCTGAATGGGAAGTTGAGCTGAAGGCAATGGTGCACAGTTAATAAACTGTGCTAACCTATATACAAACACAAGCAGTGTATAAGAAAATGGGGGAAACAGAGGTTTTTTTCCCCTAGGCCTCCCACTGCTGCCATGTGATTTCTGTTCTAATCCTGAAGTAAAGTTCTTAACCCGAGGTCATATATTAGCGGAGTCTGTAACCTGAAGCGCCTGTAACCCGAGGTACCACTGTATAATATTCTGGATATGCAAGGAATATCACACCAAAGCCAGTCATATGTTAACAAAAATAGAGAGACTGGCCTGGTTTTGGTGGTTTTATGGCCTACAAAGCCAGCAATGGGCATCAAGACCAAGTGCTTACTTTCTGTCTTGCATTAAGCCTGAGTTCTCAGTTACGTCCAAACCAGGGAACTCTAGTTAAATGCAGTTAAATACAAACAAACAATATAAAAACAATTCAGAAGTAAAACCTACATAACCAAAATAAAACAACAACAACAACAACAACAAGAATAAAGGTATAGTAAGGAACTTACAATTTATTACAACTGAATAAATAGTACATATGAAATCCTTAACAGGCTGATTTTGATATTTTAAGTTGCATTATTCCAGTTATTAATATCAGTTAAATCTGAGTTCCCCACTTCAGATGTAACAGGGAACTGTGGTTTAATACAACCCAGAAATGAAGCAGCGTTCAAGGAGAGAAGGAGCACTGCGAATTCCCAGCTTTATGAACCATAGTTTATGAAGCCTGGAGCAACTATTCTAAGCAGGCACTTGAAAGTTTTCCTTCAATAGTGTATTTATGTAAAGTTGCACAAACTCCTTTACCTGAGCTGGTGGATGCTGGAGATTTGCTGCGTCTAGATGGACCAGGACTCTTGGTAGTGCTCCTACGTGGTGTTGAAGCTATTTTGGTATAGGAAGTGGATTTCACTACCCGACATTCTGAAAGACAAAGAAACACCACTCAATTAGCAAATTGTGGACAGAATGTGCATGCTTATTTGCCTTTAAATTCCTTCGTAAAGAAATATACACAAGTATCCTAGTCTCCAGTGGATAATTAACTGTTAAATCAAGAATAGACAACAGGGTGACCTCCACATGTTCATGGACTCCAACTCCCTTCAATCCTAAACACTGGCTATATTGGCTGGGTCTGATAGGAGTTGTAGTCCAGCAACTACAGGAGGGCAACATATCATGGTGCAGCTTGCTTTTAAAATATACTCCCTCATCACCAACACTCTGCATTGTAATCTTGTGTCAGTAGATGATACTAAATGTCTGTCATACCTAGAGAATGTTGGGAATCTTAGGTGAGATACCCATGCAGTGGAAGTTGTCCCCAGTTCCAGTCACTACACAGAGGCAGCTTAAGGTCCAAAATAGTTTACTGCTGCAGAAGATAAGGCTCAATAAAACAGTTCCTGATATTGTGAGGGCAACCAAAATGGTCAAAGGCCTGGAAACAATGCCTTATGAGGAACAGCTTAGGGAGCTGGGTATGTTTAGCCTGGAGAAGAGAAGGTTGAGGGGTGATATGATAGCCATGTTCAAATATATAAAAGGATGTCATATGGAGGAGGGAGAAAGGTTGTTTTCTGCTGCTCCAGAGAAGTGGACACGGGGCAATGGATTCAAACTACAAGAAAGAAGATTCCACCTAAACATTAGGAAGAACTTCCTGACAGTAAGAGCTGTTCGACAGTGGAATTTGCTGCCAAGGAGTGTGGTGGAGTCTCCTTCTTTTGAGGTCTTTAAGCGGAGGCTTGACAGCCATCTGTCAGGAATGCTTTGATGGTGTTTCCTGCTTGGCAGGGGGTTGGACTGGATGGCCCTTGTGGTCTCTTCCAACTCTATGATTCTATGTAGACTTTTGCAGAAATAAACATGCAAGTACAAAGTATCTCTGTTTTTCTGGCAGTTCAAGATGGAACACAGACAGACTCACTCACTTCACAAGACTGACCCCGGCACACACAGCACAAGACCCCAGACAGATGAGCTGACCTGCCTTCATCACTTATATAGTCGGCACTGGGCCATTACCATAACAACTGGCTTGGCTGACACTACACCTGTTGGCTTTGCTCATTGATGGAGTGATTAATGCTCATGAATAAAATTAATCATTTCCCTATGATGCCACTTTAGAAAGTCATGGATTCCCCCAAAGAATTCCTGGAACTGTGGGTTTGTTAAGGGTGCTGAGAGTTGTTAGGAGACCCCTCTTCCACTCAGAGAGCTACAATTCCCAGCTGTCGGTTCTGATATATGAGAAAGTGTTTAGGCCACATAAGATGATGCAGGTTCCTATCTGCAAATCAGTCATGAGTGGCTTGAAGAAAAGTGAAACAGGTTTGTTGTCCTTACATAATTCTCTGGTGAACTGCAGCTTATAGCAAAGCACACAGAATTTATCACAGGCAGAAGGAAACACTCTAGTTCTTCCTAAGAGAAATCAGTAAAATCAATCTGTCTGTGAAACTGCCCTCCCACACGAGACTAAGATGTTCAGGTTAGAATTTACGTATGCACACACAGCTCTGTGTTATGCCTGAAAATGGCTCTTGGACTGAGAATTTGAGAAATGAAGTGTCCATTAAAGCCAACATATTGCAGTCATGATGAAAATTAAAAATAAATCAGCAGACAAATCAGGTAAAACAGCAAGAAGAAAAATAAATGTGGATACTTGGCCAGATTGTATTTGAATGAAACATTGTGTACTGCCAAGGGAACCTTAGGTTTGAAGGGTGGGTTATAAATATACTGATGGTGATAGTGATGATATGGATATGGAGGTCCAGTGCCGAGGGCTTTCTGGCGGTTCCCTCACTACGAGAAGCCAAGTTACAGGGAACCAGGCAGAGGGCCTTCTCAGTAGTGGCACCCGCCCTGTGGAACACCCTCCTACCAGATGTCAAAGAGAAAAACAACTACCAGACTTTTAGAAGACATCTGAAGGCAGCCCTGTTTAGGGAGGCTTTTAATGTTTAATAGATTATTGCATTTTAGCGTTCTGTTGGAAGCCGCCCAGAGTGGTTGGGGAAACCCAGCCAGATGGGTGGGGTATGAATAATATATTATTATTATTATTATTATTATTATTATTATTATTATTATTATTATTATTATTATTAATGTATGCTAGCCTTCAGGGGAGGATCTGCTGGTCTTGGCTTACTAGGCACTCTGGTAGAAGTTTCACAAGTTCAATTTTTGAAAGCTCAACTCCATCTTAGAGGACATCTCCAGCTTAACCCCTGAAGGTTGCTGCTATGACTTATCATCTCCAACTGACCAGCACTCTCTTCTTTGATGAGAAAACCATCAAAGCCATCCACTCCTGGTACTGAATCAAGGATCGCTTTATCTGTGACCTGTGCTCTGATTGACTGAAAGAGTGCCAGTCATTGCTCAGTCCAACATGGGTAAAGGTAAAGGTAAAGGGACCCCTGACCATCAGGTCCCGTCGTGTCTGACTCTGGGGTTGCAGCGCTCATCTCGCTCTATAGGCCGAGGGAGCCGGCATTTGTCCACAGACAGCTTCCGGGTCATGTGGCCAGCATGACAAAGCCGCTTCTGGCGAACCAGAGCAGTGCACGGAAACACCATTTACCTTCCCACTGCAGCGGTCCCTATTTATCTACTTGACGTGCTTTCGAACTGCTAGGTGGGCAGGAGCTCGGACCGAGCAGCGGGAGCTCACCCTGTGGCAGGGATTTGAACTGCCGACCTTCTGATCAGCAAGCCCTAGACTCTGTGGTTTAGCCCACAGCGCCACCCCTTAAAAATGGGCTGTGGTATGAAGCCCTGTCTCTTATCACACCACGGATTCCTTCACCTCAGGGTCCTACAATTAAGTACCTATGCTATATTACTCATGAGGAGACCAGAAGACTGCCTATAAGTAATTAAACCAGCTAAAGAGCTCCTTTATTTTCCAGTCTGCTTAATAATAATAATAATATTTATTATTTATACCCCGCCCATCTGGCTGGATTTCTGCAGCCACTCTGGGTGGCTTCCAACAAAAATCAAATACATTAAAATATCACACATTAAAAGCTTCCCTAAACAGGGATGCCTTCATATATCCTCTAAATGTCTGGTAGTTGTCTATCTCTTTGACATCTGAAGGGAGGGGGTTCCACAGGGCGGGCACCACTACCGAGAAGGCCCTCTGCCTGGTTCCCTGTAGCTTTGCTTCTCGCAGTGAGGGAACTGCCAGAAGGCCCTCGGTGCTGGATCTCAGTGTCCAGGCTGAACCACGGGGGTGGAGACGCCCCTTCAGGTATACAGGACTGAGGCCGTTTAGGGCTTTAAAGGTCAGCACCAACACTTTGAATTGTGCTCAGAAACGTACTGGGAGCCAGCTTTGTCCATTTGTGATACTCATATACCGGTACTCTTCACCTGGATAAATCGGCACACAACGATCATGATCAGATCAAGACAGAGCTTTATTCCTGTCTGCAGTTGCAGGAGACTGTATTATGACTTGATTGTGCAAAACTGTATTTAAGTTGCAACTCAGCTCATGGAAAAATGGAGTTCCTTTTATGTATCAGAAGCACTCAATTCCCTACTGATTAGGACACCCAGGCCTGTGTCCTAGAATCTAGATAATAAACAGATGCTGACCTAAAATAATTGTGCAGCTTCCTGTCTCACAGACCAGAGGTGAGCTCCTCTCTGCTCCTGTGGGGTGTACTTTGATACCACGCATGTGGTAGCTGGATCTCAAAGGCTCCAGAATGCATTTGTTTTGCTAAGTGGCTTGTTAAACAAAATTACCTATAAAATTATGAGCAGATGGTGCATCACTCTAGTGCATACTTGATGCATCTGCAGAAAGGATAAGTAGATCTGTTGGAAGGGCATAACTTTGCTTGCAGAAGGGTCCTAACATTCCTCTGTTTGAGATACTGTTAACAGGGTGGATGGAAAGAAGTAGGTTTCTGCAGTTGTGGATATATTTTAATTAGCATGTTATATTAGTAGCAAAGTTATCTGTGGCCAAAAACTAGGAAAACACACAATTGCATATTGGACAAATAAACACTACGAGTCACAGAAATCAAGCAAACTATAACTGAACAGCTCCAAAAAGTGTATGGAAAGTTGACTTCCTTTTTTAAACTTTCTGACCAGTTATCTGTCAGTTTGCATTTTTTGGTGAAGAAAGTATTGATCTTTTGTGTAGAGATCTTTCCTATTCTAATTTATTCAAGAGGGTTCTGGAAGCTTCTTTGTGTGGTATAAGCCAGTGCAAGCTGGAAGTTTCCAGCCCACAAGTACTGTAAGTTTCTATTCTGCCTAGAAAACAGGCCGGGGGTTCCTGATGTTTGGGTTATTCCTTCAGAGAAGCTGCAACAGCTGGTTTGGACTGGTTCTGTTATCTTTTTCACTTAAGCTCATGCTGACTATAATTATAGGCCAGAAGGAGCCTGAGTTTCACTTTCTGTCTTTCTTTCCTTCTGGTGTGGTGTTCTGTACAAAGCATACTTAGTGTTAAGGTTTTAGTCTTATTATAAGTTACTGTAAGTTTAGGTAAGTCAGCTGCAACTGGATTTCTTATGGACAGAGCCAATCCTGAATGTATGGATTTGTGACCATTATGGTCATTTACCTTCGGTAACAGTAGTATACTCTGTTGGAAGAAATACAATTGCCTCTGGTCTATTTGGGGGGGAATCCTGCAATGTACTAAATCTTTTACTCTGCTAACTATACGTTGGGAGTTCTGCTCTAGATCAATATTGAGTAGAATTCTTAACATTATCTACTATATATTTTTGAAAGTTGTTTGTCTGTTCACTATGCATTTGAACACCATATGCATTTGGATATCATAACCAAATTTTGCATGATGGCTCCTGAAATCAAGGAACAGGTTTCATCTACATTTATTTAGCTACAATGGCAATTTTTTTGATCAAGATGGTGGACTGACCCTTTCAAAGCTGCACCGATTTCTTTGAGCTCCCGAGCAATGTTGGGCATGAGACTGGTAGTGAAGGGGACAGTTCAAATAGCTAAATATCCCATATTGATTATAAATGCCTTAATTGCTTTCTAAGCTTGTCTATTTGTGTATCATTCACAGCATTTGTGCATTAATATATTTTCTGTATTTTTCTGTAATATTAAGAGAGACAAAGGAATGTGCCTAATGTTGCTTCTTCAACTATTTCTGGGAAATCAGCCAAAACTAGCCAGCAGCTTCAAGGTTTAGATAACGGTGCACGATCTGGAATTAAAACAATGGCCTGTTAATACAGAAATAGCACCTTGGCTGTTACCATAGAAACACCATAACGAGAGAGGGGGACGGAAAGCCCCTTTTAAGGAATGTGTCGTTAATATTAATTGTGGTTAGCCTTTAATGGGCTTAAGAGCTGGTCTTGTTGATTGATCATACTGGAGGCATCAGGCTTGTTGGAGTTGTGTATCCCTACATGTATTGGTATGTATTGATTTATATTTGTGTATTGTTCCTATGGGTCTTTGGGAGAGGGGCAGCTCTGAGTTGTGTGAGCAAGGGGGGGGCTCTCAGCCTTGGACGGGATGTATGCGCTTTCTGAGCAGACAGGAGGAATGCAGCTGGAGTTGGCTTCTGCCAACTGTATTAACATTATATTCAGTCCATTAAGATGTAAGGTATTTCCTAGTTAGTAGACTCATCCCCCTGCATGGGTATTATTGATTTATGCCTTTGTATTTCCTATCTAATGCAATAAGTATTATTGCCGGTTAACTGAAGTTATGCTTTCTTGCTGATTAGACACACACATGCCTTATGAATAGGTTCAACCTTCAGCATACAATAGGGGACTGTTGTTGCTTATGTTGCTATATTTCTGGGAAGCCTGCCAAGTATATTCAAAGCTCGCCAGGTACACATTCCCAGACTGGGGAGGCTAGGGAGGTTACCCTCCTAGGGAACATGTGAACCTTGAGCCAATTTTCGGTTTCTATTTTCGGTTTCTGTATTGTCTTTATAAGGAGTACGCGCCAGTCTCTCAGTGCTCAGTCCAACTTTTGGATTGTGCCTTTTGCTTTGCATATGCAACTCAAAATAAATCCTGTTGAACCCTGCATGGTTTTTACCTCTTCGTGTTCCTGAATCCACCGCTCAAGAGCTCAAGAGCCCATTATGGTCTTACATTTTGGCGTCCCTGGGTGGGCCAGGGCTCTTTGAGTGTTGGATACTGACATGAAGGCAGGTCTGTGCCTTTTCTGGTCTGGCTTGTGGTCGCTGTAAACACTTGAAAGTTTCTGTGCACGCCAGGCTACCTTTGACTGGGAAACTGAAAGCCGTTTCTGTGGCCACTGCCTTGCCGCGAAGGAACAGACACAAGGAACAGGAGAAGGAGCAGCGCTGAAGGGCAACCCGTGGGAAGGGTAAGTAAGGAATCCCCCTGGGAGAGGGGATAAGGAAAAGAAGAATTGATCATTCTTCTGGGAGGTGGTATAGGTTTGTACCGAGTGGACCCGATCAGTCCATGAGACAACTGAAAGCCACTCCCTAGGGTAAGGGTGGACGTCTTGGACACCCAGAAGGGAACTAGGACGTCTGAGACGTCCAGAAGGGAACCAGAGATAGGTTGGGAAGGTGGTGTGTGAGGCGCCTGTGTGGTTGTAAAGAGTGTATGAGTGGGGGACCGTAGAGGAAACCCAAAACTGAGTGTGGATCTCTGCCTAGACAGAGACGGGACTGGCAAGTAGTGAGATTCCTGTGTGCAGGAGACTGCCCAGGCCACGAACCCCGGGTGCGAGTGTGTGTGTGCAAGCACGTTTGAAGGCGCGGGAAATGGGGGGAGGTTCTTCAACCCCACTGACCCCGCTCCAGTGCATTTTGAACAACTGGAAGTTAGCTAACAAAGGCAATGCCTATGGTATCAAGCTAGACAAGGAAAAGATGAGAAGTCTTTGTGAAGTGGATTGGCCAACACTAGACACCGGATGGCCATCTGAAGGATCCTTTGATCCTGTGAAAGTGAACCCACTGTGGGCAGCAATAATCCAAACTCGTTTGGATCAGATTCCATATATAAATATATGGAAAGGGTGCATAGACCAGAACCCGAAGGAACAATGCAAAAAGAAGATAATGACATGCTCTGGAGAGAAAGCACAGTTGCAAGTAGCAAGTGATCTCGACAGAACAGACTTAGACATTGTTCAGCAGACAACCCCTTATGTTCCCAGTGCTCAGTCCAACTTTTGGATTGTGCCTTTTGCTTTGCATATGCAACTCAAAATAAATCCTGTTGAACCCTGCATGGTTTTTGCCTCTTCGTGTTCCTGAATCCACCGCTCAAGAGCTCAAGAGCCCATTATGGTCTTACAGTAGCAGACAATCAAGGTCAAGACTGGATAAACATTAAATGAGATATATGCTTAGATCCAATTTCTTGAGACTGCATAGAAAGTACAGTTATTATTGTGGGGAATTATAAGCAGTGTTGTCAGGTGATCTGTTTGGGAATCTGAACCTCAAGCAATACAGTACTTCAGATAGCAGTTGTATCAGAGGAAGAGAAACTCTAACCTTAACTTCCTGCAATCAAAACCTATCAGTTGGCCCTCACACATAAAATACCTTAAAAGGATGCAGGGTCCCCTCCTCTTCTCCTGAACTATCTTTTTGCAATAAATCAGTTTCCAGTCTACTGCCCACCTGCCCCTGCAGCAATGCTGACAATGATGCATACAGTACTGTATAGACAAATTGAAGAGAGAAGGGAGTCTCCACCCTCACAGTCTGATAAGGTGCACAGTGGCAGGAATGGGGGAATGACCAGAATACCCTTTTCCTCCTGATTGGATTAACAATAGTTGAGCAAAGTTTAGAGTGAAGAGGACAGGAAGTTTCATAGTACTTGAAGAGCAAAATTTAATTATAGTTTTTCTATTGTACATGCTAGCGAAATTTACAATAAAAGGACTTACAGAAAAACTGGAAATAATACAGATGCTAAATAATAATCTGACTATTGACCTGCATGAAATAAAAAACAAATGAATCAGGCTGCAAAACAGCAATTTCCCGTGTTATCTCATAATGCTGACCTTGTAAAGGATGCAAGTTCAAATGTGTTAGATCACTGAAGGCTTTTACCCACTATTATTCTAAAATGAAGATGATAAAAAATACATAGCAAAGGCAACAGACAGAAAATATGCCAATTTTTCTGCTAGCAAAAAAATAATAAAAACAGAAGAAAAAGGAGAATGCACTCCAACACTGCAAGGTTTTTGAAAAAGCTTTAAAATGCAGAGTAATTTCTAAAATGTTTAAAATCCAACTAACCTTGCTCTCTGCATTGCCCTCATCTGAAATCTTTGTCCTGTAGTATCTCTCTAATAGACTATATAAAGTAAACAGAATGAAACTATGGTGGAGGAAGTTAGAAGTGAACAGCCCTAGCAGATTTAGATCCCCCGCCTTTCTAGAAGTGTTATCTGAGTTACCAGTGGAACCAAATGCTTATTTGTAAACCAGATCATACCTTGTCACAGAACATTTGCTCTGCTAAAGCCTAATCCTCAACCATCTCTTTTTTCCCCCTTTCCTTTTTCTGTTTCGTGAAGTTGTTTGTGTGGCAGGGATTAATTTTTGGAATCTCCCCAAGGTTATTAAAAACCTATTTCTGAAAGATGGAGACTTTCTCTTGGTTCTGAAAATGTCTGTAGTATAAAGATAAGCCATACAGAGGATCAAAAATGTCTCTGGTTGCTGGAAAGTCATTTTATTCAAAGTATTGGGATGCCATCTCTGCTATTGTTGAGATGGCATCAATATCAATTTTGCAGCATCTGCAGACCCTGAAGGGCAATAAAAATAAACTATCATGGCAACAACTTTTTACTTTTTAATTGTTAAGAGCAATTGGTTGGGAACAAAAGAGATCCTCGCCATTCTTTTTTTTTAAGCATGCTTTTAATTAAAATATGGTTTCTTAGCAAACTGTTGTTTCTAGGGCTGAGAATGTTGAGTTCTACAGCCAACAGGAAGAAAATTTGCAGAGTGAGTACTACCCACTCCAGCATATAGGTATGGAGTGTACAATGACCGTTTTGGTCATTGCAAATATTTCAAAGCATCAGTTGTAATCCTCTTTAATTTAAGAAATAGATTATCTCTTTTTAGAGATAATGAAAACATACTTGCAAAACACACACAATTCAAATTCCTCCTCCTTAAAATTGTTGGATTTGGAAAGCACAGCCAAGGAAAATGTCTTTGGATGCTGGAAAAAAAGGACTTGTTTGTACAGAAAATATGGGAAGAGCCTGGAAAATTCAAGTCATGTTCCATATTTTGACCAAGAAAAATTACTAAATACAAAATCTATGAGATCTTCTTTGGGTGCCCTTCATATCAGTATGATGTGATTCTGTGATTGCAAAGTGTGGATAATTCTTTGTAATAAGGCTGTCAGCTTTTGACATAAAATTTTCTTGGACATGAGAAGGAACCTGGAAGTCAAGGATGCCGGGTCAAAATTTGGAGCTCAGAACACTTCCAGGCTAGAATCCAGCGTTAAAGTTCTTTACCCACCCATATTGTCCTGCTTTAAAACAACAACAACAACAACAACAACAACAACCTAAAGGGGGAGGGGACTTGTTCCTTTTCTGGGCATTGATCCACAAGCAAGGAAAAAAAGCAGGCTGGTTTGCACTCCCCCCACCCCTGCCTCAACTGCTGACGCTATACTATTGTTGTCCTTACTACCAACCTTCCAAAAGCAACATAAGACTTGAAAGAACAAATTTTATTGACATGCAAGAGGAACAGAAGCCATAAATGACTCACAACCCAATTCTGTTCCTTTATCTCTGCATTGAAGTTGGACTGCTGAGAGTAGAGAGGAAGCAGGGGTCACTGCCACTTCACTTACATGAAGCCTATGTGCCATTTCCATGGGGGTTATCACTCAAATCAGGCTGACTCTGCTTCACTTGTCTCTCACAGGATGCTGGCTTCAGTTGCAGTGGGACGGCCCCCCATTTAGCCAAACACACAACATTATGAGCCTGAATTCAGCAGTGTTTGTTTATTCCAATGGGTTTCAAATTATCTATCAATGCTAGTGGAAGTGGTCAGTTCATGTACACATCTGTCCAGCTCACACTTGCTTCATTTTGTGGGCTCTCTCTCTCTCTCTCTCTCTCCCCCCCCCCAATAATGTAAGCCAGTAAGGTGAGGGAGGAAGCAGCAATTGCTACTTTACCTCGGCTGGACAGGGAGTCGGAAGTTCAGGCAAACTGAGCACAACAAGGCTATCCATGGCTACTAGCCACAATAGCTATAGTCCACCTGGTGTTTCTGTGCGCTCTGGCTTCCATCACGGTGTCCTGTTGCACCAGAAGCGGTTTAGTTATGCTGGCCACATGACCTGGAAAGCTGTATGTGGACAAACGCCAGCTCCCTTGCCTGAAAGCAAGATGAGCACCGCACCCCACAGTCACCTTTGACTGGACTTAACCATCCAGGGGTCCTTTACTTTTTTTTTTAAAAAAATAAACCTTTAGTCTACCTTCATTGTCAGAGACATAATTCCCCTGAATACCAGTTGTTGGGAATCGCAGATGGGGAGATAGTGCTATTGCACTCACGTCCAGGGTGCAGACTTCCCACATGCATCTGGTTGGCCACTATGAGAACAGGACGCTGAACCTAGATATGCCAGTTACAGCAGGTTCGTCCTAATGTTCTTAAGGATTTGGGATTCAAACACACCCTGGACAACTGCGTAGAACTTGAGTGTTCTTTCAGCACCAGGCAAACTGAGTCTTAAATACAAGTGCAGTACTATTTTAGGGGGCTAGCTTTGTGTCTGTAATCAAAAGGGCCTAGTTTTGACATTACTGACTCTGGAGGATATGGGGAGACTGTAATTCTGCTAGGGCTGGAGATCTCAGTGTCGGAGGAGGGCAATGTGATCTTCTTGGGCTGAAAAGGTACTGGCAGAACGGGTTCCTTGCACGCATGCATTTTTGGAGCTGGCTCTGCAGACAGTCCTCTATTCCAGTGCAGTCCCTCTTACGAATCCCTGGTCTCACCCCCCCCCAAAAGGTGGGGAGGCATGACAGCTACTGAAGTAATCATAAGCAACGCCCAATTTAGGTCAGTGATGTCATTGGTCCACACCTACAAGTTGCACTGCTAACCGCTCCCCAACGGAGCACCTGCACAAATGGTATACATATTCTTCCTTCATAAGTGCCAGGTCACACTGCACAGCAGCAGTGGCCATTTACGTATTATGGGTAAGCAAACACACACAAACCGTTATCAAATTCAGGAACAAAGGCTGGACATGATTTCTGATAACATGAGAACTACAACTATTTTATATACTGTGTTCATGAAGGATCATGACTGCACAGCTCTATTGCATGTTAGTATGACCTGATGCATAACAATGTGAATTTGTGCTATGGCAGGGAGCCATGCTACACGCACAAACACACAGAGCCTCTGGGAAGATGAACATCATAGCACTCAGCAAATAACATCCTGTGGATAGCTCAGTCAGTCGAGCATGAGACTCTCAATCTCAGGGTCATGGGTCCAAGCCACACATTGGGCAAATGATTCCTGCATTGCAGGGGGTTGGACTAGATGATCATTGGGAGTCCCTTCCAACTCTATGATGCTATGATCTTGTGGATAAGAAGAGTTTGGATTTGATATCCTGCTTTATCACTACCCGAAGGAGTCTCAAAGCGGCTAACATTCTCCTTTCCTTTCCTCCCCCACAACAAACACTCTGTGAGGTGAGTGGGGCTGAGAGACTTCAAAGAAGTGTGACTAGCGCAAGGTCACCCAGCAGCTGCATGTGGAGGAGCGGAGATGCGAACCCGGTTCACCAGATTACGAGTCTACTGCTCTTAACCACTACACCACACTGGCTCACTATGCCACACTGAATAGCAGTGCACAGTACTTGACAACAGGTCTCCCTGCCCCACAGGGCTCCTGCAGTAACAGGCATTTCTTTCCTGAAGCTATGGCATAGCAGCAGGGAACCATGAGCAATCGCATATTATTATGCTATATATATGAAGTGCAACAATTAGTCATCACACTAAAACATTTTTAGTCAGAAAGAACCTTACATCCCAGTGTCTGCTTAATAGCTGCATACTTCATCCTTTAAGGGTGATGAGAGGGGAAATGGCATGTCAAAATCCTAAACACACTCGTTAGGGTAAGTAATGAGGTTAAGAGTGCTTTCTATTGGATTATCTCAAATAGTTGTGCCTGGTGTGTGTAGCCCATTTATTTCAATGGGAGTTTTCAGGAGAAGCTACTAAAGCAGGTTTCAACAAACCACTCATCAGTGCCAGACAGAAGAAGCATTAGGTGAAAGCTTGTTCATACATCCCATCTATGCTAATCAGCTACAGCAAGCAGAAAAGTCCATGTTAAAACAAGGCTGAGGGAATGAATGGTGGAGAACGAGTCTCTCATTTGATCTGCGAACCTTGCAGGAACTGATAAATGTTAGAATGGAAAGTGGTTTTGCTATCACAAAGGACTACATGCAAATAAAGATTTGTTTTGTTTTTTAACAAAGAGGGACTGAGAAAATGAAACAGAGAGGAAGGATACTTCTTTGCTTGCATGGGCTTCAGTAGGGTCTGCATAGTTGTGTTCACAATGCAGAACACCTTCTAATGCAGGAAGAGTCGTAAGTTACAATATCAGTCATGATACTGAATGAGAAGATTCGCTTTAAATCAGATGACGTCTTTCTGTAAGAAAAACTGGAGCTAAGCTTCAGAGGGGAAAGTTGGCAAAAGTCAGTGTTCCCTTTGAAGCTGGCGACCTTCCACAAAATGAGTCACTGCCATCAGCAAAGCATGTTATGCCTGGCAGAGTAGTTCACAAATTTACTAGCTACACAAGATGTCTTTTTGTGAATTAAATGGGTGCTTTTGCAGCAAGAAGTGATGCTTGACCAAGAAAACTCTTGGCTCAATCCTTTTATTGCACTTTAAAGCTTAAAAGAAAAAATCATAGGAATTATACTTGAGTTTCTATACATTATATTAAATGAGAGCAGGGCTGTACTTTGGAAAGATAATATGAGTATAGATTTATGTTAGGTGAACTAATGAAAATTCTGATATTCCCCATGCTTCTTGCTATTCCAATGCCCTTGCCACAAGCATTATTCTAGAGCTGAAACTAATTTGGGGGAATTTATTTCAAGCTTAATGCCCCCATGCCCACCTAGAATTTCTAGCTACTCATATTGTTTGATGGATATTGTATGCTTTTGAACAGTTGCAGAATAATAAATAAGACAATGTCCCAAAATTCTACCAAGCTTAATTTCCCCTTTTTATGTCTTCCTCCTAATAACAAAGGAAATTATGGGTTGTATCCAATTAAGTTCTACCCAAAGTAGATCCACTGAAATTAATTCACCTAAATGAGTCACGTTCCTTTATTTCAGTGGGTCTACTCTGAGCATAACTAGCACTGGGTATATATAGCTAGCTAGTGATATATCTGTTTTGTTATAGAATAATATTCCTTATTTTCCTTCTGTTTCTTTTTTCCTTTCTATTTGTCCTTTAGTTATTGTTAGTTCTTAAGCATTTCATTTTTGGTTCCTTTTCATTAGTGTGCCTTATTGGTATTGGATTAAATAATACAAATTGGCTTTGCCTACTTTAGTTTTCTTTTGTCACAACTTTGGCAAAAGTAACAGTCTGGAAACAGAATCTGGAAAATGACACTGTTAATTTGTGAGGATGGGAAGATGTCCAGAAAATTCATCTCAGGTGAGCTTGGGGACAGTATGACGCTCTTGGGGACAGTATGACGCTCTTGGGGACAGAGCAGCTCTTGGGGGAGGGTACGCCCTGCAGAGTCATAGATGCCTAAAATTTAGCTGGCCATTTCACACCTGCCTCTTCAAGAGGAAAAAGTTCTCTGCATCCATCAATTACAATTCTGATTTAACCTTGATGGTGCCAGGTGGGCGCTGCGGCTGGCAATCAGTTTCCCTTTCAGCTTTCTAATTCTTCAGTAAGTAGATTCAGGTAGCCATTTTTAACCCACTATGCAGGAATGGTCCATCGGTTCAGGGTGTTGCACTGCCTGAGGTGAAGGACAAGATGGTGCCCACTTCCCATTCCACATACAAAAGCCAACTGCACTGGAAGTTGAATCTCACTTCAACAGTGGTGGTGGAAGAGCAACCTCCATTGCACTTGAGGCAGCAAACTAGTTTAGGAAGTTAGGACAGGCCACATAACATACACAGTTCTGTCCTCCAACAGAGAGGAACAGCCTGGGGGATTAGGAAGAAAAGTCCAGAGGTTGCTACTACTACTTCATCCATACATCTCGGGGTGGTTCACAGCATAAAAATACAAGATAAAAAATACAATGAAAACAAAACAAGAACCAAACAAAACAATAACCACCCACCATACTGTTAAAAGGCCATAGATTGTTTAACCAATCAAAGGCCTGGTTGAAGAGGAACATTTTCGCCTGGTGCCTAAAGGTGTGTGATGAAGGCACAAGGAAAACCTTCCTTGTGAGAGCATTCCACAAATGAGGAGCCACTGCAGAAAGGCCCGTTCTTGTGTTGCCACCTGCTGGACCTCTCATGGGGGAGACATACAAAGAAGAGCCTCAGAGGATGATCACAGGGTCCAGGTAGGTTCATATGGAGAGAGGTACTCCTTGAGGTATTGCAGTCCTATGCCATTTAAGGCTTTATAGATCAAAACCAGCACTTGGAATTGGGCTTGGACACTAATTGTCAGCCAGTGCAGTTGGGTCAGGATTGGTGTAATATGCTTAAAACGTCTTGCCCCAATGAGCAACCTGGCCACCTAATTCTACACCAGCTGAAGTTTCCAAACTGTCTTCAGAGGCAGCCCTATGTATAACGTGTTGCACAGTAATCTAACCTAGAGGTTACCAGGGCATAGACAACAGTAGTTAGGCTGTCCCTGTCCAGATCTGGGTGCAGCTGGGCCACCAGTGGAAGTTGATGGAAGGCACTCTGCACCACTGATGCCACCTGAAGCCTCAAGCGACAGCAAAGGATATGACTTCTCAAACAGAAATGGAAACAAGAACAGCTCCAATGGCATAATATAATTATGCAACTACTTAAATCCAAAAGCAAATTTCATACATTCAATTAATTAATTAATTAATTAATTAATTAATGTTCAAAATGCAGCCAAAGCTAGGGACAGCCACTGCTAAATGGTTTTAGAAGACATACATCTTTTTAAGAGTGTACAAGTTGTCTCTGTCTTGCTGCCAACAAATAGCCAGCGGGAAATTCCAGCCAGAAAGCTTCCACAGCTAATAACAGGCAGCCTAAAAGTAAGACATCACCACAATCCACAGTTTCCTCTAATCAATGATTTAATATGATGGAAGATTGCTGCTTTGTTATCAGATGCTGTTTCATTTATTCGTTTTAATTACTTCATACCATAACTATCTCAAAATTTGCTGCAATGCAGGAGGAAATGAAGGAAAGGAACAAAGCTATAAAACAGACTGCTAATACATCTGTTTCCAGATGGGACTCATTGTGCTTCGGCACATAAAAAAAGTGGAGAAAGGCTTCTTCTGCAAATGAGTGACAAAACATCCCCATGATAAAGGCAGCGGGGGGGGGGGGAGCAGCAGGTCTTTAAAAAAAAATCCATATTGTGAATACAAGGAGTTTGATTTATCTTCATTACATGCTGAGAAGTTTTCGATCCAAAATCCTCATACGAGATGAGCTGCATGTACAGTGACGGAAGGGGGAGGAAGGAACTTGACAAATTAATGCAATCCAAAGCTCCCACCCCCAACCTCCAGGCTCCCCATGGGAAGGGAAGCCACAGGCCGAAAAGGTAAATTAATCTCCTTGTACCCACATGGCTGCAATCTTACATTTTGATTCCAGGTTCTCAGAATCAATCACAACATCCACAGGAGCAAATAAGAGGCTCGGGTGCACAAAATGGATAGAGCAGGTGTTTTGAGTTTTTGTTTTGCTTTGAAAGGGGGGACTTCACTTCGCCATAAAGATGACACCACTCCATTTTCTCCTTGTCATGGAGGTTCGTTTTGATGTTGGAAATGTGTCCAAACTTCATCACACTATACCTGGCTGCCACCCAATCCCTGCAGTGTTTCAGAGATGTTTTAGAGTATTCTGTAGAGTATGCCTGCAGCTCATTCGCCCAACATTACACATGAAACAGACACAGTCAAGCTTCTGAAGATCTTGATGCAGTGTTTCAGAACTCTGGATCATAGTTAAACTGCTGTGACTTAACATAACAGAAGTTATTTTTCTAAGGTTGGCAGTTTTTCACTTGGTTGCTACAGGAGACAAAAAGCTTGAAGATTGACAGTTGAATTAAAACTGCTACGGTATCCAACCTTGTCTCCCCCACCACTTTGCTGAGTCCAGCACAAAGAAAGCAAAAATGAAGTAAAAAAAAAAGTGTGTGAATTTAACCCAAGGACCCCCAATATAGCACCCATGGGTGCACCTGCAGAGGTCTTCACTGGTGCCCACAAGGTCCCTTTCCCTCTGTGAAAATAGCAATGAAAGAAGCAGTCTATCGAAGCCAATAGGTAAGTGATATGTGCGGTGCCCATGACAGTTTCTCCAGTTTGAAAATGGAAGGGTCCCAATAGTCAGACAGAGATGCCTGGAGAGTCACATGTTGGAGACCAGGTTTCAGGTCCACCAATTAGGACACAAAACGCTCTATATACCTCTTTCAGAATTTCACTCTTAAGTGGCAGAAAGGTGGTTTCTTCCTTTTCCTGGTGCCCTATGAGCAACGGGATAGTGCACACTTCAAAATCTAGAACAAGAATCATTCCAACCAAGGCTGCAAGCCAAGATCTTAGCCGAGGTAGGGGGTGTTCAATTAACAAAATTTCTCTACATGGAAAAAAAGAACAGCAATGAGTTCATTTAATGCTAGCTTCATTAAGGAGAAAGGAGGCAAAAATCAATATAATTCTGATTTAAGAAGCCTTTTTTTCCCTTGCAGAGTAGCACACATAAATTCTCAGATGCAAGTCCTTGTCTTTTCTTAATTGCAGAAGAGTCATTCCTATTTAAGAGCATAAAACCTTTTGCTAATGGGAGCAGGGACTAGATTAGTACCGTAAAGGTTAACCTTTCCAATAAAATAAGCTGCAATACATAGTTTTAATTCTTCATTTTATTCACTTTTGAAACTGGGGTGGCTAACCTGCAACTCCAGATGTTGTTAACCCCTGTCCGCATCACCATCTTTTTCAGAAATGATGGAGTAGAAGAACAAGGACATAAGACCTTAAGAGGAGCCTTCTGGATCTAGCTGAGCATTGTGTTCTCACAGTCACTGGCATTCAGATGCATTCTGTCTCTGACAGTGGAGGCAGAGCACAGCCATAATGGCTAATAGCCATTGATAGCCCCCTCCTCCACTAATTTTTCTAATCCTCCTTAACAGTCACCTTTTACGTTGGCGCCATCACTGCTTCTTGTGAGAGCAAATTCCATAGTTGATAACGATGCATGTAGGAACAATTACTTTCCTTCGTCCTGAATCTTCCACAAGTCCTAGTGTTTTGAGAGAGGGATGAAATCTTTACTTTCTTCACCTTCTTCACACCCTACATATTTCTATACACCTCTATTATGTCTCCTCTTACTTGCCTTTTCTCTAAACTAAAAAGTCCCAAAAGTTGTAACCTTTCCTCATAGCGGAGTTGCTCCTTCCTCTTAATCATTCTGGCTGCCCTTTTCTGACCCTTTTCCAGCCCTAAAATATCCTTTTATGAGGTGAAGCAACCAGAACTGTTGTCCAAATGTGGTCACACTATAGATTAGTATAATGGCATTATAACATCTAGAGCGCAAAAGTTTAGCCACCCCCAGTTTAAAAGCATTCAAACCGCCACCCCAATCCATCAAGATCAAGTAGGCTTGATCATTCATATCACCACTTAGGTCAGGAACTGAGTGCAAAAATGTTTCTGGAGTAGGATATCTACATTTAGCTGACAGCACTGACCTCATGCCCAGCATCAAACATATAGTCAAGGAGGAAGTTCAGGGTCTTACTCAGCTGACAGAAGAGGAGCAGGGCTGGCTAACCACATTTCAAAGTAAAGTGAAGGAATACACATTACCATCTAGAATAAGACTGTTATAGCCAGTATCTAAAATTACGTAACTGCAGCACTCTTTGTTGTTGTTCAGTCGTTCAGTCATGTCCGACTCTTCGTGACCCCATGAACCAGAGCACGCCAGGCACGCCTACCCTCCACTGTCTCCCGCAGTTTGGCCAAACTCATGCCAGTCGCTTCGAGAACACTGTCCAACCATCTCATCCTCTGTCGTCCCCTTCTCCTTGTGCCCCCATCTTTCCCAACATCAGGGTCTTTTCTAGGGAGTCTTCTCTTCTCATGAGGTGGCCAAAGTACTGGAGCCTCAACTTCAGGATCTGTCCTTCCAGTGAGCACTCAGGGCTGATTTCTTTAAAGGATGGATAAGTTTGATCTTTTTGCAGTCCATGGGACTCTTAAGAGTCTCCTCCAGCACCATAATTCAAAAGCATCAATTCTTCGGCGATCAGTCTTCTTTATGGTCCAGCTCTCACTTCCATACATTACTACTGGGAAAACCATAGCTTTAACTATACGGACCTTTGTGGGCAAGGTGATGTCTATGCTTTTTAAGATGCTGTCTAAGGACTCGTAGATGGTCTAATTTTTGACAATGATAGTCTGTGCCCAGAACGAGGGACTCCATTCTGGTCTTAGAAAGACAATGGGAGAAGCCTCTGTCAGATGAAGAATATTCTATTAAACTCTGTCTATGCAACACAAGATCATCACTCTCTGGTATGCATTTTGTCTTCAAATTTAATCCTTGACTTCCTTTGGTCACTTGCTAACCTGGAAGATCATGTCCTTGGACTCCTGCTAGGGAAGGAGTTGACAGGAATTGCCTTCAGATGCACTTTTTTTTTTTTGCTTTAAAAGTTAAACATGCATAACAACAGAACTATTACTGAAGAATGTTTAACCTTGTTGTATTGTTAGAATGTGGTGACATTATTATTGACAAGCGCTGGGCTCTGCAAACCTTCAGTGCGTTTTTTGTGCAGAGTGTTGGATGTTGTCATTCAAGTTCAACCAGTAAGCTTTGGAATTTAATCTGCTGCAGGCTGAAGCTGGGACATTTCAGTTACCCAGTTAAGAACGATCACAGGTTATCTGTTTAGTTTAATGCTAAACTGTAGTTAGTTAAAAATGGGAGCGAAAGCTTCCAACCCCTTTGCAGCAGCACCAGATAAGAGGAGGGAAGGAATGAGGGATAGCTGACAAGCCTCAGGCTCATTCACATAACTCTAAACCACAGTTTACTGTGACATCTGAATGAGGCCAGTGTGTGCGGTTACAGCTTTTCAGTTTTGAAAGCCCTCTTGCAGATGAAACCCAAGCTTCTTTCGGAGACAGCATTTTGAGGCTGGGATGAGCAAAGGCTTCCTCTAGCGGCAGATTTCTGAAAAAAACACGTGTTTCTATTTCTAAATGTTATCACTGACTTTGAGCCAAATAAATATACAGCAATCAAAATGACTATAAAATTAAATTAGAGCCACATTAATTCTTGCCTAGGGAAGCCAACCTGTCAAGATATTACAGAGAAATGAAGTGGGTATGAAGTAGCCATAAAAGGTGGTTTCCCCTTGAATTCCATTGCCGATTAGTCAGCTACTAAAAGGAGTATCTGCTGTATGTGCTTCACCTTCCCCAACTTTAAAGAACAGCTTTATGTATCATATATCTATATATTAGGATAATGCCTATTCTGTTCTGGCATAGGGAACCTTTTTCCCAGCTCAAGGGCCACATTCTTTCATACACAAAATTCTGGGAGTCACATGTCAGTGGTAGGTGGGGCTAGAGCTAATGGGTGGAGCAAAAAATGAGTGTCTTATCTTACTGCATTCTGACCAACAAAAGTCAGATGTGCAACACATTTCACCCTCCATCTAGGCCTGAAGAATGGGGAGAGTCCTGGGGACTGGGGAGAGAAGCATGGAACCATGAACCAAAGGTTGATCCATGAGCCTGAACCAGACCTGGGATGGTTGGCATACTTGGTATGAGCATTAAAAAATACAACCAGTTATACTCCCAGCAAAAGCCAATCAAATAGTGTGGTGCCCTTGGCCTCATCTCATCCCAAAAGTGTTGACCCCAAAGGGACCAATCTATTTGGCATCTCTCTTTCAGCTGGCCTTATAAAGTCTTTGGGCTGGTCAAGGCACCACCCACACAGCTCTTGGAACAGTCAATGACACAGCAACAAAGAGCTGAGAACAATTCCCCCAGTCCTGCAAGCAGCTATGTCTACAAGTCCAACTGGGAAGGAGTCATAGAGATACAGGGAGTGTCTATTTTATAAAAATTATATAAGTGCCCCTGCTTGCTCTTATCCTCCTTACAGAGTTATGTTAGTATTTTCCCCGACAATGGGAGTTCAGGAATAAGGCAGGACTCCTTAACAAATTCCATCTAACAAATTATTTTTATTTTCTATTTTAATAGTGTTGCACGCCACCCTAAACTCTGAGCAGGGCGAGATTCCAGGGATTCCTGGTGTTGACCCAGGGTTAGGTTTCCGTGGAATGAGGGACAGCGGAGACTGTGGTGTCTTTATTGTATATGGCTTATCTACACACATATACAACCTGAGCCCACGATGGATTCCAGAAGAAATCAGGCGTGGCTCTTCCGCATAGACTTCAGTCTGCAGCCTGTGTCCAGCTTCTACCTGTCACACACCAACTCTGCCTCTTTCTTTCTAAGTACTGACAAGTGGAGGGAGGTGGACCCACCCATTTGCCATCTGGCACGGAGCCATACTTAGAGGGTCATTACCTCAACAAGAAGCTAGTCTGGCTATTCCACAAATTGAATCTGTGCTGGATCCGGAAATTAGAAAGGGGCTCAGCCATACAGTGGTACCTCAGGTTAAGTACTTAATTCATTCCGGAGGTCCGTTCTTAACCTGAAACTGTTCTTAACCTGAAGCACCACTTTAGCTAATGGGGCCTCCTGCTGCCGCTGCACTGCCAGAGCACGATTTCTGTTCTTATCCTGAAGCAAAGTTCTTAACCTGAAGCGTTATTTCTGGGTTAGTGGAGTCTGTAACCTGAAGCATATGTAACCCAAGGTACCACTGTATAGCCTACCACCACCGCCCCCCCCCAATTCAGAGCAATAATTTTGGCAATGTTTTTCACTGTTTTAAAGGGTAAAGGGTAAAGGGATCCCTGACCATTAGGTCCAGTCATGTCCGACTCTGGGGTTGCAGCACTCATCTCGCTTTATTGGCCAAGGGAGCCGGCATACAGCTTCCGGGTCATGTGGCCAGCATGACTAAGCCGCTTCTGGCGAACCAGAGCAGCGCACGGAAACGCCGTTTACCTTCCCACCAGAGCAGTACCTGTTTATCTACATGTACTTTGACGTGCTTTCAAGCTGCTAGGTTGGCAGGAGCAGGGACCGAGCAATGGGAGCTCACCCCGTCCCAGGGATTCAAACTGCCGACCTTCCGATCAGCAAGCCCTAGGATCTGTGGTTTAACCCACAGAGCCACTGTTTTACTGATCTTTTAAAACTAATTAATGTTGTTAGCTGCCTCAGGCATGATTCACAGTATTTTCTAAATACTGTCCTCAGGATGTTTAAAAACAAAAATAAAAACCTGAAGTGTTTGCAGTTTTGCAAAATAGTAACAAGCATGTCCTCAACCAAGCCAGCTCAGGCCGCCTTCAGAATCAGGTACATCATGTTTCCCCCTAGTATGGTTTCCAGCTCATGAAATTAAGTACTTTTCTTATTACCAGCGCAGCGAGAGATGAGTCATCCTGGCAAAAGGTCAAGACAAAGATGGCATCCCAAGTGCCATTTCAAAACTAAAATGAGTACAATAAATCAAAATGAAGCACCGGGGTGGGGTGGAGTCAATGTGTTCAATTGGTAATATGAAATTTTAATATGCTTGTGGTTTGTTAAGTTATCCCAAGAATGACAGTCTTTCAATCCTGTCTCACGGTAAAGATCCTTTTCATTCTGTTATGCACAGATGTATGATGCACACAGAAAGAGTCCTGCTAGGCATGAGGATGGCATCATTGGCAAAGGTTAAAAATATAAGTATCCAAAACACAAAGCAACTGCCAATTTCCTGCAGCAAGAGCCCAAAGAAACAGCAAAAGTATTGGGTAGCCATTCTGAATCACTTTGCTTTAAGGAGGATGCCAGGCCTCATAATTCAACTTGCTTGACACCAAAATTTCATCACTGTGAAACACGTAACTATGCAGTCCTTAGGAAGGACTTGGGCGATTCAGAAAAGCCTTCCAGACTGAAAAGCTCCCAATAATTATGGTGAGAGAAGATGACAGGGTGGGGTGGGATCAGAAATATCTTCAGCACAACTACATCATGAACTGCAATAAACCCACATTGTCTAGTTATTAATAGTGCATGCTTTTGCTGAGCACGGTGCAAAAATATAAGCCACAAGTGACATGACTGAAATGCAGTAGAGTAGACAGTGATAACAGGGGTGACCTTGTTTGTTTTGCAACCTGAGGTGAAATGGGAAGGTGCTGTTTCCCTCCCCCACCAAGCACCTCACACTCCCACTTCTGCTGCCGCTGGAATGCCCCCCTCTCGCCAAACCTGGAGAGAGCTGGGGTGCTCCACAAGGCATTGCTACTCGTCTTCTGCCCCAGGGCCTATCTAGCCTAGCTCTCCGCTTACTCAGTAGCCAATCAGATGCATATGGGAAGTCCTCCAGTAGGGCATGAAGGCATTCTTTTCCTTTGAGATTCCCACCAGCTGGTTTTCAGAGGCATACTGCCTCCAGCCTTGAAGATAGTATACATCTATCACTAGCAGTCATTGATGGCCTTTTCCTCCATCAAGGATCTAATAAGGAAGCCCTTAACAAAAGGAAAAATACTAACTACCTAATGGTGAGAATATTCAGTAAAAGGGGTTAGAGATTTAAAACTCAGTTTAATCCCAGTTTTCTTCAGGCCACCTGGCATCTAAATGGATACTTGACTTAGTGAGCTGGGGAGGGATGGGAAATCAGATATAGCAACATAGCCTCCACCTTGGGCATCTTGAATTAAAAAGGAGAGTTACAGGTAGGTAGCCGTGTTGGTCTGCCATAGTCAAAACAAAATTTAAAAAAATCCTTCCAGTAGCACCTTAGAGACCAACTAAGTTTGTCCTTGGTATGAGCTTTCGTGTGTTTCATGCACACTTCTTCAGATACACTGAAACAGAAGTCACCAGACCCTTATATATAGTGAGAGAGTGGGGAGGGGTATTACTCAGAAGGGTGGTGGGAATGGGTGATTGGCTGATAGGTGTGGAAAACCTGTTGACGACTGTTAACGGCTGCAATTGGTCTTACAGGAAAAAGCAAGGGGTGAGATGGCTAAAGATAGCTTTGTCATGTATAATGAGATAAGAATCCAATGTCTTTGTTCAGACCAGGTCTCTCCATGGTTTTAAGTTTGGTAATTAGTTGCAATTCAGCAACTTCTCTTTCCAGTCTATTTCTGAAATTCCTTTGCAGTAAGACAGCTACTTTGAGATCTTACATAGAATGTCCTGGGAGACTGAAGTGTTCTCCTACTGGTTTCTCTGTCTTGTGATTCCTGATATCAGATTTATGTCCATTTATCCTTTGGCGTAGGGTTTGGCATGTTTGTCCAATATAGAGAGCTGAAGGGCACTGTTGGCATTTGATGGCATATGCAATTTTAGAAGATGAGCAATTAAATAGTCCTGAGATGGTATGTTTGATGTTGCGGCCAGTAATAGTGTTGTCCGGGTGTACATGGCAGCAAAGTTGACATCTGGGTTTATTGCAGGCTCTGGTACCAGTGTCCATGTTAAGTCCTGTTGTTGTATTATTGTGGGTGAGGAGTTGTTTAAGATTGGGTGGCTGTCTGTAGGCGATCTGAAAACCAGCCTCTGACTCCTAAACTTCTTATCCTGACAGAATAGGCAATAATGCTGTTAAAAATCACCCTATTATTTTACCAAGTATGGACACCAAGAAAATGAATTGCTTTCCAATTACCCCCCCTTTTTGTCTCCTAACAAGCCTCCTGTAGATTTTCCTAGGACCAACTGTCACCTGTCTCATGTTGCTGAAAGTCCACAGATATCATTGAAGTTTTGTCTTTCTGGACAAAAGAGGCATTATACCTCTTAAAAAACTCACTAAGATCTAAGATATTGTTTTAATCACCACCCCATGACCTCATCCTCTTAGCACCATGGTAACAGGAAAAAATTACCAGTAATTAGTCAGCCTTAGATTATTCAAAGCATAATATCTGCTTTAAGTGTATCATGCAGTAAGCAGTTCCATGTAGGAAGCCTTTAGCTCACCGGCGGGGTGCAGATGTTGCCAGAGTACTGCTCCCATAATCTCTGACCATCAGCTAAACTGTTTGGGGCTGATAGGATTAGGAGCCCAACAACACTTTGAGGGCCACTGGTTCCAAATCACTGCTCTAGATGGTTGCTAGAGACTCTTATTCTCCAGTGGCAACATGTTCCTGTAGTTATTCTTAGCTGAACAGGGTACTAACTAAAGGGGTCCCCCAGTCCCCAATTTCAGAGGTGGACGTGATTTTGGAGCCATGTAACCCGAAGCCTCCAGTACATTGAGTCAAGCTTTCCACCCTCTGAGCATTTTGCGGCAACATTAACATGTCCTTTCCTAACTTACTGATCTTCCTTTGTAGCCACTGGTATTTCTATGCTCTAGGTACCAAGGGTGAAATCCAGCAGGTTTCCTTTTAACAGAGAAATCCAAAAGATTGTTGAGTGTTAGTGCTGTGGTCTGTGTCTATGGCAGAGCATTCAAGTGACTGCGTTGTTTTTGGCAATCCACAATCCAGACTAGGGTTATTTTTGAAAAACCCAGATGGGACAGAAAATGGTTGGCCATGTACCTGAGGGCAGAGCACAGTGGTTCCGTTTTAAACAAAAGGAAATGCTAATTTAAAATAAATGATATGTTATCATAAACTGCCATTTTATTCTCTAGAGGACACTTCAACCTTAGGGAACAAAAATATTTTGCATGACACTTAGAATAAATAATTACAGAAAAGCAGCTTATGTGTTAAATATTATTATATTACTCTTATTACTGCTAATAAGGGAGGAAGTATTCAAACTCACAGAGTTGTTATGACAACAAAATAGGGAGTGGGGGAGACCCAAATATGTTGCCTTGAGCTCCCTGGGATATAAATGTAGTACAGTGGTACCTCAGGTTAAGAACTTAATTTGTTCTGGAGGTCTGTTTTTAACCTGAAACTGTTCTTAACCTGAAGCATCACTTTAGCTAATGGGACCTCTCGCTGCCGCTGCGCCGCCAGAGCACGATTTCTGTTCTTATCCTGAAGCAAAGTTCTTAACCTGAAGCGTTATTTCTGGGTTAGCGGAGTCTGTAACCTGAAGCGTATGTAACCTGAGGTACCACTGTAAATAAATCGAAGACCGTATTTCAAGACAGAAGAAGCCTCAGGGAATTAGTTGTCATTCCTGTTATATACTTATTTACTGCAAATTCAAAAGAATATAATTTGAACAATAGTTGCTTGGGCTACATCTGCACCCTTTGCTTCCAGTGCTACATAGCAAGGAGAAAGATTAGTCATGAGGCCCAAATAGTCCTTCATGGCCACTCGCCACTAGTGGCTCTCTAGGAATGCCTCTAGACTGTTAGCAATCTCACCTTTAGTGCTGTGCAAGCAAATCAGGATGAATGCACAACAAACAGACCACAGAATTGAAGAACTGTAGAGTTGGAATGAGACCCTTGTCCAACCCTCTACAACGCATTGTCTGTGGCCTCTGCAGTTCACAGCATTGTTTTCGCTTGGTTTCTGTCTTGATCTGTTTTTACATTGCTTTGTTTAATTTTGGAACTGTAGTTGTATTTTAATTGTTTTAAAATTTGTGAACCAGTCAGAGGGCATTGCTGATTGAGCACGATACAAATGTCAATAAATAAATAAATAAATAAACTAAAGACAGGCAAAACACAGCCATGCCACAAAACAGGGTAAAGATTTATCAGTAGGTTGATTGTACACCATTGCATTGGAACACAATACCATATCTTAATTCAGAAAACAAAAACTTCTAGGCTCCACTCTTCCCTCCCTAAACCAATTCCATTAGTTCCTGGCTTTATGAACTGTTCATCAATTTATTTCAGGTTATTACACTATTTCAGAACTAATCAGTTTTGAAACATTTTTCCAATGAGGTTTTCTTCTCTCCTCTCAGCTGACATACTGTGACTTTTTAATATAAGATTTTTCCCCCCTTTAAAAAAGAACTTAATGAATATTAAGGGTGAATATATTATCCTCAAATGCCCCCAGGAAAGTTTGGCACTTTCTGAAAGCTATTGAATTATGGATTTTGAATAATTAGGTTCTATTTAGAAGAGATACCACCATTGTAACAAGATGTATGTGGACACTTTCAGGAAGAATAATATGTGCTTATCCAGAGCTTCTGGTACATAAAATGTATGTCTAAGTAAGTAGTATGCTGAGCCACTTGCTTTAACATGACACACAAACACAAAAGGAGAGCCTCTTATTCAGGGCAAAATTTCATTCATCTAATGGATTGTCCTATACACCCACATTTCAAACGAAAGAATGAAGCTGAGACATGAGCCATTCATTTTCACAATAGAGTTCATAAACTCACGACAAGGACAAGATGGAATTTCAGTGAATGGGATCACTGAGACATGTCCCCATATGCAACTTGTTTGAACCCTGTTTTTCCTCCAATGAAATCTGACAGCTCTTAGCCATGGGGAGCATAATAAAGCAAAATATGATTAAGAAAAGACACAGAAAATGACCATAGCTCAGGAATAAAGCAAAAGGCTCCAGGTTCAATCCCTGGCGTCTCTAAGATATGGCTGAGAAGGACCCCAGTCTGATACCCTCGAAAGTCACTGCCAGGGGAGAGGCACTTGCTGCCCCTCCCACACTGCTGCACTATGTGGCGACCACACAGGGTCTCCGGACGTTTCACCGTCTATTGATCCCTGTGCCACCACTTTATTTCTTGCTGCCACCAACCAGGCCCTACCTGGTAAAATACTGAGTCCAGTCAGGGTTAAATTGTAACATAAAACTTCTGTTTATTTATTGTAGTTTAACAAGCGTGTGGTTTCATAAATGATCTCAGTCAATTACAATCATGGGGTGCCTATCCAGACCTATAACTTCCTCTTTAAACCACCTCTCTGCTTTTTACTTGTCTTCTTAGCTCCTAACTGTTCCTGACTCAGCTTATTCTGCTACACTAACTCAACCTACCCACAGACTCTCTCCCAATTCATTCCCACTCCAACCAACCACCCAACCCGCCAACCAACTCCTCTTGCCTCTCCCAGAGCTGGTTTTATAGTCCCTCTGACTCCACCCCCTCCTGGGTTCTGATTGGGTAACCTGTTTAACTATTCCACCTCCAGCGCTCTCATATGTTAACGTAACACACTATAACTCCCATCATTCCCAACCATTGGCTGTTCTGCGTTGGGCGGATGGCATTGGGAGTCCATCAACCCGTGGAGAGCCCAGGTTCGCCAGCAATGATGTAGATGACACAGAACAATAAAATTTATGTTCTTGTTGAGCAACAATAGCGTATTAAAAACTAAATTGTAACAACTGTTACAATACAGAAACCAGAAAAAGGAAATCTCTAACCATGCAAATTTCCAACAAAGCAAAAGGCAATGAATAAGAGTTCTTGGAACCTAAATGTTTCATTATGCCACTACTGGGAGAATTTGATCATGACTTAAAAGACTTTCCAAGCAACGGCAAAATTGTAGTGCCAGAGCTTGGATCTGTAAGCTCACAAAGGGGAAAAGGTTGACTGCTCTGACCGTGTTGCTATATTTGGAGAGGTGCCTAATTTGCCTATCTGCTTAACTGTTTATATTGATGCTTTGTCACTGAGATACTTCTGCAGCTGTTTTGTGTTTATGCCCACAAATAGATATTTTAATTGTGGATAGGTATTGCTATAGGTTTGGTGGGTCCCATCCAGGCCTGCAATCCTGTATCTGTGAGACAAAACCTGCAGAATGAGCCAAGCCAATACTGCCATTTACATGTCCAAAGAGGTTGCACTGTTGCAGCAGAAACAAATGGATGGGCCTTTTCCTACCTCACCTGGCTGGATGCCACTTAATTCTAGGAGGGAAAACAACAGGCCAAGGGGGACTGTTTGTGAGAGAAGGGGGGGTGCCTTTCCAGAAGCTGGAAACACAGAGGCTTGCTTTGCTCTGTGCTGGACCCAAAGCTGTGGCTTGGGGCTTCCCTTGAAGCCTAGTGGGGAGGCCAGATCTGTTGAAGTGTTAATGCTGTGAGCCTCTCCAGCCTAAGTTCAGGTTGTATATATGTGTAAACAATACTATATGTCCTAAAGACACCACAGTTTCCATTGACCTTCATTCTAAGGAAGCCAGACTCTGGTTAAAGGCTGGAACCCCTGGAATCTCTCACCACTCAGAGACTGGGAGCATGTGCAACAGTACTAAGTGACTCATAAAGATGTAGGCTTCCCATAGGCATCTGTTTGGCCAATGAGAGAAAATGGATGCTGCGCTAGATAAGCTTTTGGTCTGATCCAGCACTGGAAATCTTATGAGATGCCAGTGTTTAGCTAACTTCCAGTGATGCTGTGAGGAAATGTTTTTCAGTCTAATACCTTCCTGCAAAATCTTTCAGAGCAGGAATTAACCTCCCTCAGCACATCCCACCACCAAATTTCTATATGAGCTGCTACCCTTGATGTGTGTTGAGATGGGGAGGGGGAGTATTGAGTCGTGACTCATCCCTAAGCTTATTCAGCATCAGCCTCTTCCTGGTTCATCATGTTCTCATTTGTTACACTCCATTCAGAATACAAGTTTGGGACACCTGAGATTATGACAGAACTCTTCAGACCTACTCCTTGAGGACAGACACAATCCAAGAGATTTCCCAGATGCCCCACCACAGAAATTTCTCCACTGTGAAAGTGTCTTCTCCTGATGTGGGGAGAAGAACAAGCCAGCTGGCAGTGTCTGCTACTCAGAGCCCAGCCAAAAAGCTGCTTAACACATTGGCCAGTGTTCCATAAATCACAACAGATGGGAACTGTTACCATTTCCCCTTTCTCTGCCTCACCATCAAGGCATATACTATTCAAGGTTACAGAAACCTGACAGTTAAACGTGACATTTCTAGCCTTAATAGGTTATATTTTGCAAAAGGAAACCAGTTGCCAATGTACTAAAAAAAAATTGCAGGCAACAAGGAAGCAGAACTCAAAATGATATGACAACAAATTAAGATGAAACCAGATTTCAGCATCTCCCCCCTCCCCTGCTCTCCCAAATTCTCTGTTATTTTGGTACAAAAGCTTTCTCTTTTTATTTATTTAATATTGCATTGATATCCCACCTTTCCCCCAATGAGCTCAAAGTGACCTACGTGGTTCTCCACCTCCCTACCTTATCTTCTCAATAGTCTCGTGAGGTTAGGCTGAGAGACAGTGACCGGCCCAGTGTGCTTAATGGCTAAATGGGGATTTAAACCCTGGTATCTCAGGTTGTAATCTGACACACTAACTACCACAGTGTATTATACTATGATTCTGTGCAGGAGTTATGTGCATGGAACGGCAGTCTATAATACTTTAGTCTTTTCCCACTGTTTTTTTTCTGCAGAAACTAGTATTCAACATAGAGGTGCAAAGGCCCAGAATAAACCTTGAAAAAACCCCTTTAAAAATTCATTGTTTTCTGAATTTTTCTCCCTCCTGAATTTTCCCTGACCTCTAATTCATGGCACTATATTGACTCTCTGATCACTGAGGTTTCATATAGGTATCCTAATAGCCCTGGATAGACCTCTCTTCTATGAATATCTTTCATCTTCTTATAAAACAGCAGCTTCTACACCAGGTGAATGATGAAAACTACTATATTTATTGCAAACTTTTATGTAGAGAAATGATCAACCCTCTGCTGCTTTTCATCTAATCAATAGCTAGAAGTATTTGCAAGGATTTTGAAAACATGAAGTGACTGCTTCTGTACCAAACTCTGGGTTAATGGTTTCATTTAGCCCACTTGGCCCAGATAATAAAAACCATTCACAAATGCACAGCTTGGAAATTTAAAACATTTCTTAATTAAAAAAATATATAGTGATGCATCTATGAAAAATATTGTTTTCTTACCACTTTCATCTAGCAAGAAGTCATCCTGATAACGGAACTTTTCAGGGCCACATGCAATGAAAATGTCATCTTCGCCAAAAAAATCCTGAAGGCACATCACCTGCAATAAGAAAAAAGAAGAACGAAAATGACACCAGCTATCTCACAAATGAGAACATCTAGTACAATGCTTTAAATGCAGAAGAGATTTCATTGCAGGAGTACTCCAAATCATCGGCTAGGGAAACTTTTTGAAATATGAAAGTTTTTAATGGAAAACACTGGTGATTCAATAATGGTATACTTTACCACGCTGCATGAAAATTTTGCCATATATGGTAACTTTTATGTTTTGGCAATTTGTATACAGTATCTCTGGTGGCTTTCAGTTTACTTTGCTTTGCTGTTGGCAAAGATTATTGTGATAATTTTAACAAGATCTATTAGATAACCAGTAATTGGAGTTATGGGAAGTTTTTAGGACCCAAGCAAACAAACAGAAACAAATTCTGTGATCTGAGCACTGGGATTTGAGAACCTGCTGTTTTCAGAAAGAAGCTACCACTGCCACCTGACAAGCTTCTCCTCAAAATGCGCAGTTGAATAACTGTAATGTGCTTTTTGTGTGGCCATCTTTCCTGACTGACAAACTTCAGCTGGTGAAAAATGCAGCTACCTGGATGTGAGACCGAAAGTCATAATGTTTAACACTGTTACACTATTACTCCAGGCCAGGGGTCAGCAACCTTTTTCAGCTGTGGGCTGGTCCACCGTCCCTCAGACCATGTGGTTGGCTGGACTATTTTTTTTTTTTGGGGGGGGGATGTACGAATTCCTATGCCTCATAAATAACCCAGAGATGCATTTTAAATAAAAGCACACATTCTACTCATGTAAAAACACCAGGCAGGCCCCACAAATAACCCAGAGATGCATTTCAAATAAAAGGAAAGAGGTGTGGAAAGATAGTTTCCTAAGGCACAACCTTGCCCAACTAAAATGGAAACAAATGGCTTGGGTGAGTGCAGTTATATGCGACCGTGTCTGTTGTGATGGCTTTTTTTTTTTTTTAACAATGGCTTAGTTTCTTTCCCTCTTTTTCTAATACCAATAGTAATGTTAATGTTTCTTTCGTATGTTATTTCACAACGGCCAGGTACGCAGAAGACAAGATCTCCTTTGGGCTTTTGATTCTGCTTTGACAGTTAGCCACAAAAGATTAGAAATATGCTTCTGCTAAAACTAAAAATAACGAGAACACCTGAGTATGAAACGCAGAGAAGATGTGTCATATGCAAACATGGAACAACCACAACCAGCAATTGTTTTATTTGATTCCCTTGCAAGCTACAACTTTCCCCCCTCATCATCTCCTCATTAGAGCAGTTAAGTCATTTGTTTATTTAAAGCACGTAGGAACTGCTCAATATTTCAAAAATATCTAAGTGGTGTACAGTGTATATAATTATAATAAAAATACAATGTAAAAAACCAGTAAAGGAGTAGTAGGTAAAGTCAGTGAACACAGAGCTTCGGGTTGTGGTCACTGGCTGATACACAAATAATAATGGCCTTTAATTTTATTGATTTATCATATTTATCTTTCCCCCAAAGCTCAAGGTGCCATATATAGTCCCCCCACCCTCCACCCCCTATTAATCTCACAAAAGGCCACTGTGGTAGGTTTGGCTGAGAGTGAGTGACTAGCCCAGGGTCATGCAGAAGGCTGGAATAGACTATATCCTGTTCTTGCGGCCATGTAGCCTGATCTGATAATCAGAAACGAAAACTTGGTTATTCAGAAGTATTTCCCCCCTCATTTTAACTCACTTCAACTTAAGTTTTTCTCAGTAATTATGAACAGGAAGAAGATTGGAATGGGTAAAAGGCTATACTAGGTCAGATTATTGTTACTGAAGCCCAGGTTTGGGGGAGGGGAAGAATCTCTGTACAAAAAGCACCATGTGAATAGAATAACAAGTTTCCACATCTTTAACCTGTTTAATAACCATCTTTAATAACCTGTTTCTACATCTTTTCCTGACATCCAATTAAAATGCTAAAGCAAGACTATTTAAGAATACAGTGGTACCTTGGGTTACATACGCTTCAGGTTACAGACTCTGCCAACCCAGAAATAACGCTTCAGGTTAAGAACTTTGCTTCAGGATAAGAACAGAAATTGTGCTCTGGCAGCGCAGCAGCAGCGGGAGGCCCCATTAGCTAAGGTGGTGCTTCAGGTTAAGAACAGTTTCAGGTTAAAAACGGACCTCCAGAACGAATTAAGTTCTTAACCCGAGGTACCGCTGTATGTCTCTATATGAGCGGTGTGCAAGTTAACAGTGATGATTTAAACACTATTCAGTTGCATGCATTACACTACATGGTGGGGGACAAACAGCTGCAGTGTCCAGCAACACGGCATTTTACAGTCAAGATAAGAGCTAGTCTAATCCAGAATGTTAATGACTGCCTAAAATGTCCTGGTGTCCCATCAGACATACTTTTAATTTAACATAGTGTGTGTGTGTGTGTGTGTGTGTGTGTGTGTAGGTGGGGGGCGGGGAATAAGTAAATGAATCTCACAGCAAAGCTAGCAAATCTGTTATCTGGACTCAGTGTGAGTCCCCAATCCTCTTGAGCAGATTTTGAGGGTGTGCAGAAAGATACAGGGAAAAGGGGAGGGGGAGTTCCTTTACACAAGTCTGTTGTGTGAGTGGAACAGCAGCACTGGATAATAACGCAGAATCAACAAGAGCAGCTGTCACATCTACCAGTAGTATAGGAGCGCTTCTTCTGCCTGTTACCACTGGTGATGAACAACTTTTGGCTGGCAGCTTCAAGGCCCTTAATGGCCTCTCTCTCCTTAATGGACCCTTATTAGCTTCCTCTTCCTCCAACAACGGAAACCCCAATCTCAGCAGAGGTCTTGGAGGAACAGGAGGCTGCGCATCCTGCGTGCTGTTTCAGTGCTGGCCCGTCATCTCCCCCAACTCTACAAATATCTCTGGTCTGTGCCAGAATGCATGTTAGGCCACATTCATCAATGGTTTTGACTTCACTTACAGTGACTCTCTTCTTTTCATGGAAATGACTGATAACAGGCAATAATTACTTTGAAGTGTGAATGTGCTTGTTAGCAAATAGTTTACACAGTGGACCACAAGCCAAGTTCAGCATGGCCTAATTTGAAATGCCCCTCACCCACTGCCCTTCTGTCCCCCCAAATGTAGAAGCCCAAAGTTCCACAACTTCCTCTGATTTAGATCTCCTACTATATCTTCAACTATAATCTTGAACATTTGCCAGCCTCTTAAAAGACCTAGCACAGAAACATCACCTACACTTGGATTATCTTCAATATATATTTCGTAGCAATTTGTTTAATTCAGCCACAAGTAATATCATTTCACTGGGGAACACCATCCTGTAGAAAAGCCCTGGTGGCAACTGGATCTTTTTTTTTTTACATATCCAGAATGGTTTCTTATTTCTGAAGCTTTTCGTTCAATATGACTCAAGGCAGCCAGATGTATTGACGGTGTCTTCAAAATGGAATGCGTGTTGTTTTTGAAACATTTCAAATGAACATTTAAAAAAACAATAGCTGGTGTAACTTTGATGGCAACAGCCATCAAGATGAGCTGTGTGTCAATAAAAGTGATTAGCAAAATATTAACACTTGAAAAATTACAGAGTCGAGGGTTTGAATCATTCTCTCAAATTCAGCAAATTACACATCCCTCTCCTTATTGTCTTTGGCTCAAAGTCTTTCACTCACACCCACTTTGTTAATCTGTCATTACGCACACCGCATTCCATGGGGATTACAGAACGGAATAAAATTAATGTGCCATAGACAAATATGTATGTCCTCTTTTCGTTTCCGGTCTGAGTTATGAGACAGGGATTTAATCAAAGGCATTAAAAGTTATCTGCTGTTTACACTTTTTTTTTTTGGTTGTTGTTAAAAAATAATAATCCTGCAGAGAACTCATCCTTTTTTGTTGTTGGCAGGACATCTCCATGGCGACAGCTGCATCATCAAGCTATGAGAGGTCCTTCATCAAAGCAAAGGTTTTTCATTTATAAAGGAGGGGAGGAAATGAGATTGTATTTACAAGAGTGCACTCTGCAAACGAACTGGAGGCTCCGCTCTGTTCAAATTGACAGAAGCCCCATTGCACTTGTGGGCTCAATCAGATCCATGTGTCACCTCTGGGCCTAACCTCCCAGAAATAGCACACAGTTGTGTAGCATGCACAATTCCATTGCAGCACGAGGCAGACTCCAGCCAGCACACTCCAAAGTCACGCTGTGAAGCAAGCTGGGCAGAGGGCAAACAAAATGGGGAATATATTGGCAAGCATCTAAAAGTCTTCCCTTGCTTCATCTAATACTTCATAGCAGAGTGATCCCAGGCTGGGGTGCAATTACATCAGGATTGTCAAAAAAAGCAAAGGCAGATAAAAGGATACAGACAATAAGCACCAAATCAAATCGGTACAGTGGCCTGGTTGCAAAAATATATGTACCCTAAAAGGGATCTGAAGACCAGGTGTGTTCATGTGCGTTGCTGTATTTGTGCACTATGTATTCATCTTGTTTATTGGTCTATGACTGCTTTTTATTAATATTTTGGAAGGGGTCCTAACATTTGCTACCTCTCTGAAAAACTCGCATGATAGCCAAGCACTTTGGAAATGGAGAGGAAAATCTGTTCAGAAAGAGAACAAAACAGTTGCTACTGTAATTGGCTTCCTCCCCTCCCTAAAATGATGCCTATTAATGCAAATAGCACCATGCCAAATAATTAAAAAGAATGTAATTGTTGCATCAAACAGTACGTTTCCGAGCACAATTCAAAGTGTTGGTGCTGACCTTTAAAGCCCTAAACAGCCTTGGTCTTGTATACCTGAAGGAGCGTCTCCACCCCCATCATTCAGCCCGGACACTGAGATCCAGCGCCGAGGGCCTTCTGACGGTTCCCTCACTGTGAGAAGCAAAACTACAGGGAACCAGGCAGAGGGCCTTCTCGGTAGTGGCGCCCGCCCTGTGGAACGCCCTCCCATCAGAAGTCAAGGGAATAAACAACTACCTGACATTCAGAAAATACCTGAAGGCAGCTCTGTTTAGGGAACCTTTTAATCTGTGATATTTTAATGTGTTTTAATATTTGTTGGAAGCCGCCCAGAGTGGCTGGGGAGACCCGGCCAGATGGGCGGGGTACAAATAAAATAAATAATAATAATAATAATAATAATAATAATAATAATAATAATAATAATAATAATAATTACCAGCTATGTATGTGTGGAGGGGTGTTAAGGGAGGAAACCCCCAAATTCCTCAGAAAATTTCAGCTCCAACAAAGAACTATTCTTAATATTTTAATGTAATGTTACATACAAATTAAATTTATTTCTGAGTCCTGTGGATGAATTCACACAATCAAAGAGAAGTGAAAGGGTTTGTAAATTCAGAGTTTGCTTGGTTCTTACGTTGGCCCATTGGCCTGTTCTTCAAGGAAAGTCAGGACTACACAGCTGAATAGAAAATGCAAAGAAGGAGAAGTCTTGCTTTGTTTTAGATCAGGAAATGCATAACATGGAAGAATCAGAAGGTTTACAAAATCAAGAGTGGGAGTCAGAGGGTTCTATCCAATGCTGTGTGAATGGCGTTTCACTCATGCAACAGGAGTTTCCCTTCCTTTCCTCACCTTTCCCTGTGTGCTCCCAAAATCTGCTCCAGGTGGTCCCCCAATGCTCTGGGGCAGATTTTGAGGGTGTTTGAGGGAAATTCTATCTGTTTCTCAAGCAGAACGGCACTGTTGGGTACAATCTGGAGGAGAAGCAGGACAATTACAGTATCTCTCTGCACAAGATACATATTGCAATCAAGTCTTCTCTGGTTTCCCTTTATTGCTGTTTGTTTGTTTCTTCCTTTCTCCATCCTCCCTCTGTACCTTAGTTTGCCAATGTCCCAAGGCAATTGCACCAATTCACCACACTCTTGGATAGTTTTTATTTCATTTTAAAGTTCCTACGTTAGGTTTCCATAATTAATCTTTATTTATACATCCATGGAGCAAGCTTCTTGGGACCGGCACTGGTCATTTTTGCATGTCTAGATTTTTCTTTGCCAGTATTACAAAGAGCAATGTGTTGCTGATGCTGGATGAGAACCAATACTTTCCTGGGACCACCTATTGAGTTTACGTCTGAGAGAAGATCTGAGCCAATGATTTCCCAGTGTACAGCTCACATTCCTAACCGCATCTTAAGCAATGTCATACTGCCAAATTCATTGTTTCGTTCGACTAATTGTTTTGGCACGCAAAAAGACTAGATGTCACGTATCTAGGGATAACAGAGGACCTAAAAGATCACACAGGGAGGATCATGCTAATGTCCCACTTCTTTGAAGGACGGATAAGTTATTTCTAGCACATTCCAGCACAACAACTGTGTGTGCAATGACGATGCCCTGGGAAATAACACACAGGCACAGATACTCCGTATGGGATCAGTCCACCTCATGAATGGAATTCTAATGTTTTCTCAGCTGTGATGTCTTGACTAACACAAATATGATTTTGGGAGGCAGCCACAGAGCTAAGGCCCCATCTGCACTATATATTTAAAGCTGTATCATACCACTTTAAACAGTCATGGCTTTCCCCCAAAGAATCCTGGGAAGTGTAGTCCATTAAGGGTGTCCAGCGTTGTTTCACAATCAATCCTTTTTCCTAAGGAACTCTGGGAATTGTAGCTGTGTGAGGGGAACAGCAGTCTCCTAACACTTCTCAACACCCTTAACAAATGACACTTCCTATGATCCTTTGGGGGGGGGAGCTGTTTAAAGTGGTATGATACTGCTTTAATTGTATAGTGCAGATGGGGGCGTATAAGGGTTTTTAGGATATTCGTTTATGCTTTAGTATATCCTTACAGCAGAGACCTTTCTGTTCTCTCTCTCCTCTACCCTCGATAAATATTTGGCTAAGCCTAGTAGAAGATACTGTTGACCCACAGCTCCTCTTCATTTCAACAGGCTTGTACAAACTCTAGTGCGAACAGCAATAAAATAAATAAAGGCCTGCTGCAAGAGAGGCACTTTGAGGATTGCTCCCACAAAACATACTTCCTTTTATAATCCCACAAACATTGCTTAGGCTCTTTCTATCATCATTAAAGGGTAAGGCAAATAACCATCATAAAAATCTTACAATTAAACCACTAAATGCTTCCTCCCAATTGCAAGCCATTTGGTCATGTCCATCACAAAGTTCCTCTGCATGATGGGGAAACTGAAACCAGGCTAAATGCTATAAAGTATGCTCATTTTATTGCAATCCAATACCCAAGCAACCTGGCAATTCATCAGCATATGGCTGTGTGACTGAGATTTCACAAACCTAAACAATAAAAGGGGAAGGAAGAACACAATACCGCACTGCTATGAGATGGTATTTCAATGCAATCTGTTCTTAAGAAGGGATTAGTTATAAGAGAGCAAAGCATCCTAGGCTGGGCTTGACTAATGTTTCTGAATAGGTGACATCAATAGTCTCTTGCATTTAGAAGGGTTTTCCTCTGCCAGATTTGCACTTTGCTTTGCTTTGAAGTACAGTGCAAGACTGCCATTTGGTGGCCAGACATTCAAAGTGATAAGGTCTAGTAGTCTACTCAGAACATCAAATGTATCAGTAACTCTTAATAAAACAACTTCTATTCACAGAATTGTGATGAACTAACAAAGTACTTAAGCTAATATTTCAAAATGACCCTCATCCATAAGGTTTACATAAGACCCACTTATTTGCTGCACTGTAATAGTCTAGAAGTTTAAAAACGTAATTACATCCACTCTCATTTGAAAAAGTGTGACAACATCACACTAATTTCCCAGAACCACTGTCTTTTGCTTTGTTTTGTAATGGCATTCCTAGACACTTCCATTTAAAAAATATATATATTTAATCATTACAGCAACAAACACTACATCTTTTTGATGTACGCTATGGCTCAGTTTGTGCATAATGCTAAGCCAAATCATGGCTTAACATAAACACATGTTTGTGCATGTTTGCCCAAAAGGAGATGGTAGCCATTTTGTTTGTTCTCCAGGATCCTGATCTGGCCACAGGACTGTAAACAACACAATAGGTTTGTTAGCATGTCATCCAAACACAGGGTTGTGGTTGTCTCCCCCAGAAAACCATGACTTGTAAACAAAGAACAAATCTTGATTAGAGCTCATGGTTTGTATGGAGGAAGACAAACCACAAGCCCAGGTTCAGATGACACACTAAGCCAAACCATGGCTTAGTATTGAGTAGTGTGGCAGCATCAGCACAGTGCCCACACTGTCTTCTCTAGGAACCCATGCATTTGCATTAAGGCATGGTTTGACTTAGCATTACACGCAAATTGGATTGTCACATCAGTTAAGAGGCTCCATTTTGGAAGCAGATTTTTATTTTTATTATTATTTTTACAAATGTCTATTGTAATCCAGATAGCTTGAGGTTGAGGCAGTAGCCATTTTTCAGTTGCTAAAAGCTTGTATGGGGGCAGCATTGGGGCAAAAGGCTGTATCTAGAAAGAGACATGTTTCAAAGTCTGAAGTAATCAGACTAAAAGGAGGAGGAGGAGGAGGAGGAGAATAGAACTGCTGTCACAATTCCACTGAACTTGCATGTGTCATCTGCACTTCATGGTGGATGTGAGTATTTTAGTATTATTCCTCCTTATAGCAGAAACGCACTGAAATATTCAGCAAGGTGGGCTCCGCAACATTTAATGGCAACTGATTATCCAAAAGCTAGATTTCAGGCAAAAGCAGTTTCAAATGTGGCCACCACTAGGTAGAAAACTCATGTGATATCTTAGATGCATGCAAATGCATTTCGAACTAAAATTAATCTTCTTCCCCTGGAATAAAATGTTAATTGCATAATATGAACCTCACTGCAAAAGCCAGGATCTGACATTTCAATATTAGTTAATTTTTAGGGAGAATATTATATTGCTAACGCTTCTGTAAATTTCATCTCTTTAAAGCTCAGGCAATAATGAAGAGTCTAACACACTGTCTGGAATTCTAACCATTCCAAAGTATCTCTGTCCAAGTTCAGAATCAGAATGCAACAATACCATACAGAAACGTGGGTGCATTAACAGAAATGGGGCAAGAAAAGGGAACACAGATGTCAAGTTTCAACAAGTCATTCCACACCATCTACAGCTGGAACTAGTACAAAAGCAACACACATGTGGTAATAATGTAGGCATTTCACGGAATGATAAGGGCAGTAAAAGCAGCTTAAAGTGTAAACCCCTGAACCTTAAGACACCTTCTTCAAAAGTCCAAAAGTGAATGTACAATAATAATTCAGGCCTTTTGTACTTCAGGAAAATGAAAACGGAGATATCTGCAATCTTGGGGAGGGTGAGAAGGGAGAGGTCAGACATACTCCTTTACTGTTCTGTTCCCTGATCTAAACTGAGGCTGTGCTGCCCCCTTGTCAAAATGTCCAGCAGAAGGGGAAAAGCATAAAAGCTGGCAGCGCTAACTGCACACTGCAAAATCTGAGAGGAATTTCTCCAGTGTCATATCCCACCTATATTTTCCTCAAGGCACCAAGAGTCACTTTACTTTATAAAATTTAGCAAGCAAAATCAGGTTTGTACACAGTTGTACATCTCCCTCTTCCTTGATAGTAATAAACAAATTTATTAAAAACACACCATTTGAAAGCTCTGTTTACTATAAGTGCTGGAGGAGTTTGTCCCCCCCCCCCAAAATGCACTCCCATGACGTCTTCAATAGTTGTTTTAGTTTTGTAATGGATTCTGGATTCAATGGTGTCTCTATCCAATTTTTAATGGATCTGCAAAAGGCTCTTGGTTGAGGTGTCAATAAATACTATGGGAGAAGATGATGATGGCAGACAAGGCCCATTCAGGAGCAATGCAGCAATACCAAAGGCATCTCAGCTCTAATGAGTCCACCAGGCACCAATGAAGATGTGCAATGGCACCCTGAGTATTCTGACTGCAAGAAAGCAGATTATAAATCTTGATAAATAAATACATTAAGGCTTTCCAAATTTGACATTATTAGTTTTATTAATATTGCTTGCATTCATCATCTTTGAAACTGTGAAGAGTGATAAGGTTCTGCTAACCTGCAAGAGGGGGAGAAAAGGAGAGCTTCAACAGTGTGAGTTACAAATGAAACATGTCTGCAACTGATACTTGCTGTAATTACTTACAAAGCTTGAAGGCTGTTTTAGGAGCACGTTCGGTCAGACAGAAGCAAGTGTTTCTTTATACTTCTCTGTTGTAAAAATGGGGGGGGGGGAATACTACCACAAATTAACAGAAATTGAGTTTCAGTGATTCATTTATGTTCTCCCTAATGCTATAATGATGGATACAGGGTCAACCTGCACAATTTTTTAAAGGAATTTGTCATTGCCTGGGCATGCTGTATTCAAATATACCAGAGAGATAAGAAAAATAAAATAATGGGGGGAGAGGGCGAAAATAAATAATAATATTTGGGTATATGTATGTTGAATGTAATGTTAAATTGCTAAAAGATGGTTTGTTTATTTTTGAACACATCATTGTAGTATTGTTGCATTGTAATAACTAAATAAAATAAAATAAAATAAAAGATTCATCCACAAAAGAGAGAGAGAGAGAGAGAGAGAGAGAGAAAATAATGGGAAGCTTAACATGGTGTCATGAAAAGGAACCTTGACCCAGAATTAAATTCAGTGGTGTTTTCAGCATCATTTTTATGGATTATAGTTTGAACGAGCCAAAATGAATAATAATAATAATAATAATTTATTATTTATACCCTGCCCATCTGGCCGGGTCTCCCCAGCCACTCTGGGGGAAAAAGCATTACATGAGACAGAATCAAAATACAGTGTCCAGAGATCATGAGATGCAATGGTACCACTCTATTCTTCTTTGGTCAGACGTCACCTGGAGTACTTATTGCGTCCAGTTCTGGATATCACATTTTAAAGAGGATACCAGCAAACTGGGGCATGTACAAAAAAATAATAATGACAAGAATGGGAAAGGGCCTGAAGATCAAATCGTCTGGGGAAAGTTTAAATCAACTGAGCATTTTTAGCCTAGATAAGAGATGACACGGTGGCCAAATTTTTGTTGCATAGATAGATCAATTCTGTTTTATGCTGTTCCTAAGCGTAAAGCCAGAATCAACAAGTTCAAATTAGAAGTAAGGGGATTTCAATTAAGCATGAGGAAGAACTTCCCGATGCCATGAGCTGTGAAATTTAGAAGGCACATCAAGGTTTTTGCAGCCTGACCAGAAGTGATGTCATGAGGACCGAGTGCTGGGGAAACAGCATCACTGCCTGATAGGGAACAAAGATGGTGTGTGGGTCTCAGTCACCAAGAAAGAGAAAGGTAAACAGGAGCTGATAAACCGACATCTGGGAAAGGAAGTGGAAGTGAACGAGGCAACAGCAGAGAGAATGAGGGTGAATGGAAGACTGTGAGAGATTATGGTGAAAGAGAGAATGTGTGAGACAGTAGGGTGGGAGCCTGGCATGAAGGACAGAGCGAACACGGGGGAAGCTGTAATGGAGGGCAGAAAGGGAGTGTGACTCTGTATGAAGCAGAAGAGGAGGAGGAACAAGCAAACAACCAAGTAGCAACAGGCCAAACCTGGTAAAGTAACAAGGTAAAGGTTAAGGTAAAGGTAAATGACCCTGGATGGTTAAGTCCTGGCAAAGGCGGCGCTCATCTCGCTTTTCAGGCAGGGGGAGCCAGCGTTTGCCCATAGACAACTTTCCTGGTCATGTGACTAAACCGCTTCTGGTGCAATGGACCACCGTGACGGAAGCCAGAGTGCACAAAAACGCTGTTTGCCTTCCTGCCACAGTGGTACCTATTTATCTACTTGCACTGGTATGCTTTCAAACTGCTAGGTTGGCAGAAGCTGGGACAGAGCAACAGGAGCTCACTCCGTCGTGCATATGAGACATTCTGGAGCTCTGAAGGCACTTGGGACTCGCATGGAAATAAGGTAGAATTATAAACCTGCTTTACTCTTATTTTCCTTTAGCTAGGGTAATGGAGAAAACTCTCCAAAGGTTAGCTCAACATTTATGCAACTCTTTGGAGATTTGTTTCAGGAAAGCACAAGTTTGGCACAAACACTGCAATCAAACAAACAAACAAACAAACCCTATGACTGAACATTTCCCTCTGTCACAGTATCCCACATATTACCTTTTTGGTGCTACAGTTTTGAAACTTTGTTAATTGCCAGGAAGAGAATAAGTGTGTATTGGGAGAGCGTCTGGCTGTATCTATATTCAATGTTGTCTCATGTAGCAAGGTGTAGGGATCGGTGAATCTGTCAAATCTCAGTTTCTCATTTTTTCAGTCATAAGTTCAGTTTTTCACATTTCCACTTTAGTGTGATGTCCGTCCCCCGGTCCCCCAGTCATCCTGAAGATTCATCTGCATTCTAGTGCAAATTTCTCCTACTATATAAGTCTCTGGGTGCACATAGGCATAATAGACACATTTTTGCAAAGCAACTTTCCCTGATATAATGCATTTTGTGTTATTTTCACTAATACATGCATTTTTAGACACCTTTTACTTTAGCATGTACATTTTGTAGCCATTACTAGGCTAAAGGACCATACTGCAAAAAAGAAGCGTGAAATTTGAAGTGTGGCTGTGTTTTAAGCTCATATACAGTATTGTTTCAGAAAGTAGAGATTTTGTTCATGTGCCTTTAAATGCAAACCAAATCTAATTTATCCCTCATCCTTAGTAAGGTGTCATGGTAAGCTTCAAAAGATAAGACAGGCACTGCCTCTGTGATATGATCTCATCGGCTCTTGGAAGGTTTCTGAATCCCTTGCTTTAATCACAGTGTTATCAGTGCTCAAGTGGGAAGGTATAGATTTTTTTATATGAATTGATTTTATGCCTAAAGAAGTCAATTTCATTTAGCACAGCGAATATTTTGTTTTCTGCAAATCTGTTGTCACACAATTCCATGGAGAAATTTGAGCAGTGGTTATTTCAGGAGGCGGGGGCGCGCCTATGAAAGTCATTTCTGGCAAGTTGTAATATTCTATTTGCACACACGGTGGAGCTGCAAGCCAACAAAACAAAACCTGCTTTTAGCCAGCTACATTCAAGCAGACGAATATTTTATCTCTCAAACGGAATACTTCTGCAAATGGGCAGTGCATTCCATTAAAATGCCCTCATACACCATTATTATTCATCTTTGAGCGTAATGAACCAAGAATTCCAAGAATATTAACATCTACCAATACAATACATACCGTCCACTATACATTTCAGGAAGTTGTTTGTCCTTTATGTGTTTGGACACTTGTTAGAACATTGTAACCAAATGTTGCACGATGGCTCCTAAGATGAAGCAGCAGGTTTTTGCCTATGTTCGGATATGACTGGATGCCATTTTGAATCAAGAAGCTGGACTGAACCTTTCAAAATTGCACAGATTTTAACCATGGATTTCAAAACTACATGGATTTTTGTTGTTTCAGCAATGCCAGGTACAAGGTAGCTAGTAAAATATATCTATTTCTAGACTGAGGTTGAGATATATAGATAGATATGGATAAAGATATAAATTCATGCACTAGCAAATAGAAAGGGATATAATCTGCAAGCATTTTACTGTCGAGGAACGGCACAAGAGTCCTCTAACTTTATCCTCCGGGGGAGAGCTAAATCTTTCTGTCAGCTGCTGATAAATGCTAAAACTATTTAAAGGTAAAGGGACCCCTGATCATTAGGTCCAGTCGCGGATGACTCTGGGGTTGCGGCGCTCATCTCGCTCTATAGGCTGAGGGAGCAGGCGTTTTGTCCACAGACAGCTTCCGGGTCATGTGGCTAGCATGACTAAACCGCTTCTGGCAAACCAGAGCAGCGCATGGAAACGCTGTTTACCTTCCCACTGGAGAGGTACCTATTTATCTACTTGCATTTTGACATGCTTTCAAACTGCTAGGTGGGCAGGAGCAGGGACTGAGCAACTATTTATGGCTTGCTATTAAACAATGTACTGACAGATTTTAGTATGAGGGCATACATAACTTCAGACGTGAGATGATGTTCAGAGTTTGCGACTGGAAATAGGTGAAATTGAAGCAAACTGCACAAGCCAACAGGGTCGACTACTGCTGCATTTCTGCTTTCACTCTATGCTTCAGTCTTGTGTTGGGAGTTCCCAACGTGGCATCTGTGGGCACCATGGCACCCTCAGACATATACCTAGGCACATGCAAAGGCCTCATGCCCCTCCATATTGGTTGATTTTTTGGGGGGTTGCTTGGTTGGGAGATAGTTGCCTATTTGGAGGGGAGGGTTGCCTGCAGCTTTTACCTGTTTTCATTAGTTTTGGGAGGTTTAAGTGTACGTGGATTACTTGTTGTTTGAGGAAGATTCTGAGCATCACCTTTTCTTCTGCGAAACATGTGTTTCGAGGTATTTCCTAAACTTCTAATTGCACCCCTGTGCCCACAAAGATTATGGATCACTTACATATAATAATAATAATAATAATAATAATAATAATAATAATAATAATAATGCCGAATCAAAACTAGACTCCATTTTTATTTATAAGAAATATGACTGCTTTGCATTTCAAGCAACACAACACGGTGCATGGTGCATATGCAATGTATTTAGCACAGGAGTGCACAACCCCAATTACTAGAAGCCTACTTTGATGTTTTTCACTAATTCAAGAAGGCTGTTGCTATGTTAATCACATGTAAGTGCTGCCTTCCAGTTAACCCCTTTCTCTGTTATCTCTGTCCACTCCACCATATGCTCTCTTGCTCCTCTCTGCATCGTAACAGCTCTCTCTGAAGCCCTGTTTTCTCTTTCCACCAAGTGCACACTCTCCTCTCCATGAGCATTCCCACCTCTATTTGCCACCCTCTTTTTTGTTTCCTCGACCGCTCTTCTTTCCACAGCCTCGCCTCTTTATCCCCCTTTGTCAACTCTGCATCCCACAATAACTTTTGGAGCATTTTGTGCTTATATGCTGCTCCTGTTTTGACCACTCTTCTCAAAAACTGTCGTTGCTGTTAGGTTTCTTTTTTAAAATAAATAGCAACATTGGTGTTTTAGGGTTGCTGCTGTTGATAAAGGCAGATGCAGCATATACTGTTTTGCTTTTTAATATTGCATGTTGTTTTCTATCTTGAGCTCATTTTGAGGAAATAAAGGGCAGGATATCATTAAAAATAAATAAAGTAGTACTGCAAGGCAGTACTCCATATACATGGGGTGTGATGCTTAGAGTTGCTCTGAATGGATGCCAAATCTTAAACAACAACAACAACAACAACATGGAACTGCTTGCCATCACTCCTCTACAACTATCTCCTCCTCCCACATGGACATGTCCCAAACTGACCAACCTGTCTGGAAAATCTCATCCCTTGCTTTTTCCTGTAAGACTAATTGCAGTCGTGAACAGTCGTCAACTGGTTTACCACACCTATCAGCCAATCACCCATTCCCACCACCCTTCTGAGTAATACCCCTCCCCACTCTCTCACTATATATAAGGGTCTGGTGACTTCTGTTTCAGTGTGTATCTGAAGAAGTGTGCATGCGCACGAAAGCTCATACCAAGAACAAACTTAGTTGGTCTCTAAGGTGCTACTGGAAGGAATTTTTTTTTTTTTTTTGTTTCGACTATCTGGAACAGCCAGTGTAGTGTAGTGTTTAGAATGTCTGACTAGGACATGAAAGAGCAGGGTTCAAATTCCCACTTGGCTATGAAGCTCATTGAGCGACCTTGGGCTAGTCATTGCCTCTTAGCCTAACCTACCTCACAGGGTTGCTGTGGAGATTAAATGAGAAGAGGTGAACCATGTATGCCACCTTGAGCCCCTTGGAGAAAAAGGCAGGTTGTAAATGCAATCAATCCATCAGCAATGAACTGCCTCACTTCTCCAGTTGGCAAGCCATTTCTCTCTCCACAAATCTCTTCTCCAAATCTATTATCTTCTTTAGCAGTGCCTTTTCTGGACCATCTGCCACTTTGTCTGCAACTGTGCTGCTTCCTGAGCCTCCCTCATCCCATCTTTTACTGCTTCTTTATCAATCCTTGTTGTTCCTATCAAGTCAGGCAAATCTCATGTGGTCTGAAAGCCCAGTGGCAGGGAGATTCTCAAGCTTCTCCTTCTAATATGTATTGCCTGCTGAATCAGGCAGAACAAGGTTCTTCAGATACCTGTTCCCAACATATGTAAGATACCTATTGGTCATGGAGAACAGAACAATTCCTTGTTTATCTGGGGTGGAGTGTCTATTTGACAGCCATCATCATTATCTTTGATTTATTAAATGCCTTCTAAACCTCTGTTTCAATGTGATTTCCAATGTGGCTTGCAAACCCACCTATGCCAACCCCAAAATAAACAATAATCAAATATAAATTTACTACACATTTGAAAATATTTGCAAGCCTAAAGTACAAGCCACACCCATCTCCCATGCAAACTGATGCTGTTTTATCCATGACAAGTCTGTTGTTGTTGTTGTTGTTGTTGCTTAGTTGTTTAGTTATGTCCAACTCTTCGTGACCCCATGGACCAGAGCATGCCAGGCACTCCTGTCTTCCACTGCCTCCCACAGTTTGGTCAAATTCATGTTAGTAGCTTCAAAAACACTGCCCAACCATCTCGTCCTCTGCCGTCCCCTTCTTCTTGTGCCCTCCATCTTTCCCAACATCAGGGTCTTTTCCAGGGAGTCTTCTCTTCTCATGAGGTGGCCAAAGTATTGGAGCCTCAGCTTCAGGGCTGATTTCCTTCAGAATTGATAGGTTTGATCTTGCAGTCCGTGGGACTCTCAAGAGTCTCCTCCAGCACCATAATTCAAAAGCATCAATTCTTCAGTGATCAGCCTTCTTTATGGTCCAGCTCTCACTTCCATACATCACTACTCGGAAAACCATAGCTTTAACTATATGGACCTTTGTCGGCAAGGTGATGTCTCTGCTTTTAAAGATGCTGTCTAGGTTTGTCATTGCTTTTCTCCCAAGCAGCAGGCGTCTTTTAATTTCGTGACTGCTGTCACCATCTGCAGTGATCATGGAGCCCAAGAAAGTAAAATCTCTCACTGCCTCCATTTCTTCCCCTTCTATTTGCCTTCCCCTTCTATGACAAGTCTATGTTTGCTTAATTCTTTCTCCTATACTGGAGAGCGAAAAGGCACAGCAATAGGTTGCTTTCTTGCTACTGTGTTAAACTGCAGTATCTTAACAAATAGCTGTTTCCATGGAGATGGCAAACGAGTATTACCCATGCTGCAATGAGCTACTGATTTCATCTTTAACCATTAGCTGTCAAGCCACAGCTCATTCATTATTCATTTGCTGTAAAGAAATGACTAAAACTCAGAACACTGGAGCAGATTAAAATCTGTTCATGCGGGCTTGCAAGGGATGGGGGGGGGGGACGCACCACAAGTTAACTACTACGAAAGAGTCACCGAGTCCAAGTAATCCTTCTTTTTGAAGATTTTTCTAAGCCTCTTGTGCATCATCCGTTCAGTTTAAGGAAAGCACACACAATGTTAAGTTGAACTGATCTGGATGAATACATAGGCTGATTCTGAAAGAGCCTGTTTCTGAATGTCTATGTTCTTATACCATAATTAAAATTGGATGCATTTTAAAGGGTTTGGCACAATACAGAAACACAGTATATTTCTGACCTGTGAACAAGCCTGTAAGTATGTATCTTCACTTTGACTTCTTATTCCCAATATAAAATACCTATGGAACAGAAGTGTTCATCAAACAGGTGTTTTTGGACATGCTACAGATTTGGAAACATAAAAGCAGCAACAGAACATGCATTCAAAATGAATATGTCTGCAAGTATTATCAAAAACGGAAATGAATACATCCATTGATTTGTTTGTTTGTTTTAAAAAACAATTGTAAAATTTCACTTCAGTTCTCTTCTGCCAACTTCTGCCTCTCAGATAAATCACCAGTTTTTAAGGCTTCAGAGTTTCATTTCCTGATACAGGTTTTAGTAAAACATCTCAATCTTGGGTTATGATATGTGTGTGTTGTGCAAGAGAAGTACTGTTTTGACTAAACTGACAGATTCTCATTTACCACTCATGTGTAGGTGGTGATAAGTTTAGTAAAGTGTCCAATCCCCCCATTTCTGCAGATTTATAGTGCTTTCTTTTGGGAGTTACCATAGCCCTGGAAATTTTCACATCACCAAAGGGAACGACTGAGAGCCCTGATCTTGCAAGGTTCTGAACGACTTCAGAGGGAGCCACAGGAGATGCAGATGTTAACTTTAATCATGTGATCTTAGGATGAAGGGTAGTATATCAATTTAATAAATAATCACGAGGAGCCAGGAGAGTCATGTGACCTTGGGGTGGAGCTAAACGTACAGCTTCACAGCCCATGTTGCCTCTTCCCCTTTTCAAATGCCTGAATGGAGCTTTCTTCTCATTTGAAATAAATGTGTGCTCAGCCTTTATTTCTACTAGGCTACACAGCCAGACACACACCATCGCCACCACTAAATGAGATCATATTATGTACCCTCATTTGAATCATTGCCAATTAAGAAATGATCTGTGACACGCTTAATTGGTTCAATGCCGAGGTGGAAGGTTTTTGTCAGGTAACGAGGAGAAGAGGAATTACATAAGGTGACAACACAGTGGAGAATCATCTTGCCCTTCTCAGAAGCAGAAGCAATTTTATAGATTGAATTTATGATTTCACATATTTTGTACTTTTGTGGGAATTATTAGGGATGATTTGCCGTATGCTACGTAGCCTAAACACAGCCATTTATTCTTTAACTGAAGGATTTAAAGCCTTATAACCCAATGTCTAAGAGAGCAAGGAAAGGGGGGGGGGTTGTTTGAGAATTACAATTCTTTGCCAGCTCCCAGCTCCCTAGCCATCACAACACCTGTGATGCAATTATTGGCAAGTGAGATATTTATGCACCCTTGCCCTGCTTATGATTCAGTGCTTGACGCTGCACCTCATGTTATTAAAGGGAAGTAGCTATTACCTTTTCAGTCATTGGGATGACTGTTAAAGATGCAACAGCCAGCTTTGAATGAAGAGATGTGCAGCTGTTCCCAACAAAACCAATCTTTTGACATCTCCCATTTTAAACCTTTTCATGACAGTGATGCAACTGAAGAAAAATTTCAGCTCAAAATGCCACCTGGAGGAAAATTTAAGTCAGCTTTCCAAATGCAGTATGTACTATAAAGCCTTGTGATACAATGATTATGCTAGTTCAAGTACAGTTAGCTATTATGCTCATGCAGGACCTCTGCTCATTAACCCCAAAGCACCAGGCTTAATAAAAATGGCAAGGGGCACAATGGGGAATACAGCCAGGACATACTGAAATTTCACTGCTACAATAGGTTCAGCTGCCCAAAGGTTTTCTATGCAATACCTACAAATAGAGGCCAGGGGTCCCCCTTCTTCCTTCTAGCTGTGGAATTAAGCTTAGCTTCTTTCCAAATCCACTCCTCAAATGACACACACATTCAAGTACCTTGAAGCTGAATTTGATTAAACATTTGTTTGTACTTAAAAAAAAAAAACTGTTTCAAGGGTGGGGAAGAGGTGGCTTCATGGTGGTTGCAAGACTAGCTATTGAGCACACTTTAGTTGCCAATAGGATGGAAGGATGGAAATCAATTCAGGATTAAAAGACTATACTGATCAAAATAAGACGAGTGCATTTTTACACTTGCCACTCAAATTATGAATATCTGAGCATGCCCTCAAGTACATTGTATTCTTTATATTTAATATTCAAAAAATCAAAGTCTACTTTCTCTGCCACTGCATTAAATATAATGTACTGGATCTCACTGTTTCAGTTGACTTCCCTCTGTGTGGAATGTTATTATACCAGCCTTTACTTACCTGGTGTCCTCCTAAAGCTTTGACTTATAGCTCTCATCATCCTTCACCATTGACTATGCTGGATGGGACTCATGGGGAGCTGCAGTCCAAGACTTCTGAAGGCCTACCAGGTTGGTGAAGGCTGTATGATACTATTGCTTCTTACAGTATAGAATAGCTTGTGTATAAGATAGCTTGGAAACAGTCATGGAATTTGTTGAAGAGAGATGAATGCATGTGAGTTCTTACTACTCTGACCAGGCGAGTGACAAGTGAGACATACTGTCTTGTGCTCATGATGTCCTTCAATGCATGATGAACTGCCTGTTCTCAACACCATCAGTGATCACCATCCTGAAACATATCTGGTTACCAGAGAAGTGAATAAAAGGTTAGAGTAATGGCCAAAAACTGTTGACATTTTTTCAGTAATTCTTGTGAGCTCTGGGTGTTCCAACAGGAAGCATAATGCTGTGAAGCTTTTCAAAACATTTTACACAATAAATAGTCTTTAACATGGTGGAAATGTAGGATAAGGTTTGGGGTTCACTGGTAATTATCAAAAATTTCTAAGTATAACATAATGTTATGCACAGGGGATTTGTGGGAAGAAAATGGTGTGTGAAGGATAGTCTATATAGAGGTGAAACTCGAAAAATTAGAATTTCGTGGAAAAGTCCATTTATGTAAGCAATTGTTTTCATTAGCTACTGAAGTTTAATATATGAGATAGACTCGTGACATGCAAAGCGAGATATGTCAAGCCTTTGTTTGTTATAATTATGATGATTATGGCGTACAGCTGATGAAAACCCCAAAGTTGAAATTGTTAATTTGGGGTTTCTCATCAGCTGTACGCCATAATCATCACAATTATAACAAATAAAGGCTTGACATATCTCGCTTTGCACGTCATGAGTCTATCTCATATATTAGTTTCACCTTTTAAGTTGAATTACTGAAAGAAATGAACCTTTCCATGATATTCTAATTTTTCGAGTTCCACCTGTATGAATGTAAGAAAAACGAAGTACCTTAACGCCTTGGAGAAGAAATGGAAGGACTTTCAGAGTATGTAAAAACTGCTGCTTACCCTAACCTGCCAAGTTTTTTTTGTTTTTTTTTTTAAGGCTATTGCATATTGCTGTTTAGGATTCTATTAGACAGGAAATGCCATGGATGTCCTGAACAGTGTGTCAGCAACTAAGAGTTTCCCAGACTGCCCCCTCCCTTACACCACCAAGTGAAAGAAGCAACTGTGGTTGAGCATACAGAAGGTGGGGTGGGAATCAACCAAGTGCAGCTGACAGCACTCAGCACAATCCCTGCAGAGTACGGCTCGGCAAGGGAGACATTAACAGCAGAGTGCATCCTGTCACTGGTAAGACATTGCCAGTTCTTCAGCCGCAGCAAGGCAAGATTTGCCAAAGCATTGCTTTTAGAGGCCCTGCACCCAGGGTTCCTTGTGCTTAAGGCTGGTTTAAAAAACTGAGGACAGAGAGAAACTTTTAAAATTATGGACTGAGTCACACATTTGGGCCCCATGAAAGCCCAGGGCGGTGTGCGGCATCATAAAAATGCAATAATCAAAGAACATTAATTGAAACCTTTTCGAAATTACATTTCTGAAAACCTTAACATACTGACACTGCTGATCCCCAGGGCATTCACATCCCTGTGTAAATAAATATATCCCATTTGTTTCCCTGTTGTGAGATTTGTGAATAGCTTCCCCCACGAAACCCATGCAGAAATTGGCAGTTAAATTAGCATCCTCCCTCAAAATTAGCGGTGGGGAGAAATTCAACTCAGTTCACATTTAAAGGTCAACTTATCTGATTCACACTTTTACGTGGCAGTGGCTGAATCCCTAGTGTTTTCTCTCGTCGGTCACAAGACCAGCTCATCAATATGATTTCATCCTTATGTCATGAGCCCCACTGTGCTGCTGGTCTTGGGCTGATAGAAAAGGAAGAATAAACAGATATGGGGAGGGTTGGTAAATTGTGGGAGCCTGGATTGGAGGAGGTGGGGGGGGGATCTCTTTTTTCCACCAGTTGTTGTGGAAGGGGAAGCAGAGCTTTGATCAGTTGGGAAGGGAGGCTGACCAGGAGATGGTCGAGACTGAACAGGATGGTCTTGTCACCTAGAATCAGGTGCTGCCTTCATAGATGGGAGCAGAGCCACCTGCACCAAAGGAGTGAGGACTTGCAATCTCAATATTCCCACAAAGCAATGACGTCTCGTGAATGAGCGCACCACACCTTATCTTTAAAAGTTTGGTGGGAGGTGTACTGAAACTGGCTGGGGCATCTTCAAGACTTCCATCCAGTTCTGAACTTCTTGCCCTACTCCTGAAGCGTAACTCCTGAGTGCTGTGTCTGCTGCTGCTGAGCCTGTATGGTTGCTTGTGTTGAATAAAGATCTATTCTTCACTTCCAAGTAAGAAGAGCCTCTATCTGCATGTGCTGGGAGGGAGCTAGGACATTAAGTTTTAAACATTCACATCCAGCCACTGCATAAACACTGTCAGGTGAAACAAGGAAAGGCCAAGATAGGTCCTGTCAAGAAGATGTCTAACATTACCAACCTATAGAGACTAATAATAAATAAATAAATATTTAAATGATGGCATTTGGTGGGGGGGGGAGGAAGTTCAGAGATTATGAGAATCCACTGCTTCAGACCAAAACTCCAAATGTAGTTTTAATAGCTGGCCAAAAGCACAACTCAACAGAGGTTGTTGTTGGTGGTGGTGGTGGTGGTGGTGGTTGTAATAAGGCAGCGTTCATTGTTTTTCAAACTGCAGAGCAACAACCCACCCTACAACATTTCCCAGAAGCTAACTGGTTGTTAATGGAAGAGCATCTGAAGGACAAGTGGTGGCTTCTGTCTAGTCAGAGATGTCAGAATTGAATCTGAACAAAACATACCGCCTGTTATTGGCTGATGTCACACCAGGAGCAGAGCCACCGAGTGAAGTGGATTCTCGTGATGGGCCCATTCCTACAAGGTCACCACATGAGTTTACTGCTGAGCAATATTTGAAATGCAGACTCATAGGCTTAACTAAAAGATGCACCTTTCTAGACAGGATATACTGGTTGAAAGAGTACTGGACTAGGATCAGGGACTGCATTCAAATCCCCAATCAGTCATGAAGCTCACTAGGTGATCTTGGGTCAATCAACATAACCTACTTCACAGGGCTGTTGTCTGGATAAAAAGGACGGAGAGGAGAACCATGTGCACTGGCCTTGAGCTCCATACTGGCAGGATTAAAAACAATGTAATAAATAAATAAATAAATAAATAAATAAATAAATAAATAAAACACATCCCACTATAAGTCACTTAATCAATTTTAGTCCTGTAGTAAGCTTAAACACATGGGACAAAGATGAAAGTCCTCCATAATAGCATGATATAATGGTTTTATTTTAGCATTTTTATTTCATTGAGAACAGACAGACTCCATGTTCTTTCATTCTGCCTCATCTCCTCCTCAGCGCCCAGTATCTGCAGTCATTTAAAAAGAGGTGCAGAGAGGCAGAAGACCTGCTGTTCGTTGTCTTGCAGCAGTGCATTTTCTTGGGCTGTCACAGGACCCACTTTATCAGTGGTTTATATATAGCCCACCCTCCCCATTCCATTCCTCCCCTCCTTCCCACACATCCTCCTTGTCAGAAAGACAGTTGGAAGCAACAGTCTGCAACAATGGCAGGTGTTCTTCCCACACATTCTCTCCAGAAAAGATTTCCCTGACTACTGCAGCAGCCTTCATTAGCGATTTATAAGTAGTAACTGCATATAGGAGATAGTTATCTCAGTCTGATTAAAGCAGGCAGGACGTCATGTCTTCCCAGGCAGAACTGGGTAAGACTGGGGGAGGAAAAGTCACCACCTTTCGAACAGGAGCTTCAGTTCTCAGCAATCTTCTGTGCTTCTGTTCTGAGCTGAAGTATCTTGAACCGTGTCTCCCAATTAGCTAAGTACTGCAGAAGCCCTGTTTTCCAAATGCCAATCCGTGGACTCCCTACTTTTGAAAATTTTGATATCTCTATGGTAGTTTTTGTTATGTGTGCTGTGCCACAGACCCCCAATTGGGGACCACTGCTCTGGAACATAAAGCCAAGGAATATTTCAGATATTATGAGGAGTGAGTAAAAAGAAATGTGAATGTCGCTTCTGATCTTGCAACATGCATACATACAGGAACACAGGAAGCTGCCTTATACAGAGCTTTGATCCATCTAGCTCAGTATTGTCTACGGTGACTGACAAAGGCTCTCTCCAGGATTTCAGAGAGGAATCATTCCCAGCCTTCCTCATCGAAGGGGAGAGAGAATATAAAGGTCAGTAAGAGCACCTCTGTACATTGTTACTCCTACATTCAAAACTGCCTTGTACAAAATCAGATCATTGGGTCTGCCTTACCAAGGATTCTGGATAGGCAGCAACTCTTGCACACACAGGCAACGTTCTCCACCCCATGACTTGTGGTCCTTTTAAACCAAAGGTGAAAGATAGGAGTTCCTGAAGTAAAGCATGCGCTCTGTTCATTATCATAAACCTGTAACCTTCTCCTTAAAAGCGTGTTTTTGCTCTCCAGTACTTATAAGGGGTGCTACTGAATCATGGGATTCTATTGGTTAGTGGGTGAACTGATTCAAATAAAGCTTAGCAAAAATGGCAAGAAGAAATCTTTGTTGGAGTCAGCTGTTTCTATCCCATGCTACATCCCAAAACAGATATGCCCAATTCCAGGAATGAACTCAACTATGCGAAAGTTGCCTTCCACTCTGCAGTTGTTCCAGAAATTCTTGAGGCTTAAAGAGCAACTGGGGGGAAATTATCTACCAGGTAGAACAATGTGTGTGTGTGTGTGTGTGTGTGAGAGAGAGAGAGAGAGAGAGAGAGAGAGAGAGAGAAAGAGAGAGAGAGACTATTAGCAAGATTAAGTAAGTATCTCCAGATTAGCTGCTAACTATGTATTGATGAGAGTGGGGAAACCTCATTGTAGTCATGCAGAGTACCTGTCATCACCCACAGCTGGGGACATAATTATAGGAGAATTTCCAATATGAAAACAAAATGCAAGTACAACATAAAAGGAAAGCATACAACTGAACACAAAAGGCCAATCCAGTTGGTCCCTTATGTAATATGCAGCTGTCTCTTGGGAGTGCAACTCTCTGCTCACAGGAGGGTTGCTGACCGGGGGCGGGGTCAACAACAGGAAATTCGTCCAAGCAAAGAAGTTCCTCTAAGCACAGTTCGAAAAGAAATAATGCAAAGTATGGCTGGGTCAGGGTGCCAGCAAATATAAAAATTGTTGCAAGTTCAGCCTGCAACTTTATTCTTATGAAGCACTTAGTTTCTCAAGCATTGTACATAGAAATATTTTATTTATTGTAACAGTCTGTTGATGGGCACAAAAGCTTTAGATCACAATCAAGTCAAAAATGGAGGCGGCTAGCTGCAGCTTCCAAGTTTCCTACATCATGTCACATTCAATTACACTCCGCCATCAAGGGAAAACCATTACAGAACAGAGCTCAGCAGGCAAAAGAAGCTAACTCTGATGATAATTGGGATAGAACTTTGCAGGCATTTTCTTTTCAAAACTTCCCCAGGTTCCAGCAGTGCCAATTACTATGCAGAGAAAGTTTTCAGTGGCAATTAGAAGTGTCATATGAAAGTGCCTTGTATTGAGGTCAGGCTATTGGCTCTCCTGGCCTCGTGCTGTGTGCTCTGAAATAGCCACTGCCAGCAAGGTCTTCCTGGTGTTTTCCATCACCTCCTAGCTGGTCCTTTGTGCTGAGAGAATGGATTGAATCTGAGTCCTTCTACATGCCATGTCTGTGCTCTACCACTAAGCTGTGGCTCCTCATGAGAAAGGATAGCAGAGTCCTTGGACAGCTAAGCACGTCTAGAGGAATCAGCCACATCCACGTGAAGCATTTTGAACTCTTAAAAAGTACTATTCAAATGTGAATTATTATTGTCCCATGATAAGCTGTAATATGGCCTTCTTGGCCAATCAAGTGCCAGCATAACGGAACCCTGAACTGGTTCCCAAATATGGAAGTATCTCCATAGCTGGAGATACTTCTGCACAAAAGGCATTTAAACCAATACTCCTCTTTGACACTGCGATTGCTTCTGGACCTTACAAAGAGGTACCGGTAACTGAGATCACTGAACAACGAATTGGCAAAAGGGTGATCGCACGCATTTCAACAGCTATCACATCTCCTTTTGTAATGGATAGTGTACAAAAAAGGGACAAATCAACAAGGAAAGCGTCACCACATAATCTGATTAGAAAATGGTGTAGCATCTGCAACACAGAGAAGTATCTTATCTGCTTGGTATGCAACTGTTACAGATATATTTGTAGTTCCCCATCTATGATAGCCATCAAACTGGATGGCTTTAAAAGAGGGTTAAGCAAATTCACGGAGGGAAAGTCATTATGGCTATGTAGCATCTCCAGGACTGAAGGCAGGATGTCTCTGAAAAACAGGTGCTGGGAACCACAGGTGAGAAGAGTGTTTTTGTGCTCAGGTCTTGCCTGTGAGCTTCCCATAGGCATCTGGTTGACCTCTGGTCTTATCCAGCGGACTCTTCTGACATTATTAAGGAGAGGGTGAAAAATAATCATCCAAAAACAGAATACCATACTAACTAATTGTCTTTACATAAGCAGCATTCCTCTACCCACTTACTCAGGAGCAAAGCCCCATTGAACTCAATGGGACTTGCTTCTGAGTACACATGTATAGGATCATGCTGTCTGGAAGTGAATGTTACCATGGTTCTTCCCTGCCTGAATGTAGTCTGGGCAGTGATCAGGGAGAGAGTTTTTCCCAAGCAAGTGAAATCACTTTTTAAAGTGAAGCCTAATTTCATTGTTAACTGCTAGAGGCAGACACATAAAAAGCAGATGATCAAAAATGAGGAAAGTGTGAGGTGAACTAATTACATGCTATGAACGCTCATCCAAGAGCTTTTCTGAGAATCTGTTTCCTTTTCATTCCTTATCCTGCTTCCACCATTTCATTCAGACTACAGCAAATGAAATGCATTTATTTTTAGACCAGCATTTTCATGATGGCTGTGACATTTCAGAGTGTATTGCACTCGTTTGCCCTTTTGGTTGTCTGCCTTGCCAGTCACCTCAGAGCACAGACTCCTTGGGGAATCTCTTCGGAATCAGGCCATGTCTCAACTGCTATTTTTTTTTTCAAATCCCACCTTCCACTACACTGAACAATGTTCTCTTCCATCCTCTCCCAAGGACTCAGCTTCTACTTTCTTTGCTTGACTAAGTTCCTGAAAGAATTTTTGGGCCAGTGAACACATAGCTAAACAGCTAACATCCAAAAAGAGATGAACCATGCATGGAAAGAAATTGAGCTCTGAATGCAACTCATTTTAATCTCTAATCCCCTATCACTGAGCATCATGTTCAACTGTTGCATTATGAGGAAACATTTTATCTGGTTTCTTTAGCACTATGGATTCTTCCATTGTTGCAGGCCATGATTCCTCTGTGTGCCCCACTACAAAGACACACTGTGTCCCCTTGGAAGACTGATTAAATACAATATTTCAGAACAAAAAGGTGTTTTTTTAAGTTTAGAGAAAGATGTGACATATCATAATGCATAATGCAAATATATACAAATCGTAATACAAATCTATGGTTTTGAAAAAAAAAACAACCAATGAAAATTATCAAGCGGATGGAGCAACTCCCTTAAGTAAACAGATGTATAAAACTATGCAGTGTGTGGAGAAAGTTTTCCTGCCTCTCTCTACTAAAACTCACAAACATTCAATGTGGCTGAATGCTAAAAGATTCAAGACAAACAAAAGTACTTCTTCACATGGTGCATCACAGCCACTAACTTGGGTGGCTATTGTCCAATACAATTTCTTGGACAATAAGGCTTTCAAGGGCTACTTGCTGCAATGCCTATATTCCACCTTCATATATTCTCCCTATATTCAGAAGTAATGCTTCTGAATGCCAGTTGCTGGAAACTGCAGGAGTGGCTTGCTTACTTGCTGGCTTTCCATAGGGATTTGGTTGGCCACTGTGAAAACAGGGGGCTGGAATAGATGGACCACTGTTCTGACCTAGAAGGCTCTTATGTTCTTGAAACAACTTGGGCTTTTAGATAATACAGTTTCTCCCTTTTCCTCCGCATTTGCTTGCACCTCAGTAGTAGAGGCAATCATATGGTCCAAACGTCTGAACCTTTCCTTCTTTGTTGCTCAATAATACAACATTAAAGCAAGTGTTTATGTGGAACTTTTAGTTTAATTCTCCTGTGCTTGGGGGCTGTTGTGTGGAAGCAACAACAGCTTGCTTTGCAAATTTGCTATGCAAGAGCTATAATTCAATATACATTCTCTCTCTTTCCTCTCACCCTCCCACAACCATACTATCTGTGGAGGAAGTCCTGCTCAGAGACCCATCAGGGAAAGAACAATAGTGGGTCTCTCAATGGAGTCTGCAGAATGATCTGCCAATGGAGGGGCACCAAGTGAGCATTGCTTGCAACTTTTCACAAGCGACACAAGGCACATCTGCTCTGCCAAGTATTTTGAAACAGAGGTTTTATATGGCAGATGGTTTATGTGTCCTGTGCCATTTTCACTGCCAGGTTTTACAACTGCATTGGTGTTTTTTAGATTTTTATGTAAAGCTCTACAGTATGTCTTTTGAACTTGGAAAGGGAAAGGCGGGATTAAAAAATTAAACACGATATTAAAGAATGTTTGCTCAATTGCTTCACCATCTTACAATTTAATAATCATTGTGAAGGAGGAGCTGTGGAGGAGGAAGTGTTGCCTCTAACATTCAAGCAATGGCATGCTTCTCTGCAACTGCAGCCACATAAGATTTCTATTTAAGGATTGTACAGTTGCCCTTGTGGGAGACCCAAACTCGTACACTATGGCCAGAATACTTCTACACATCTATTAGCAAGAGAGAGCTTACTGCACCCATTGCATATTTCAGCTCTGACTCTGAAGTCAAAACTAGTAGACCCCCTGAGGTCAAGTGGAATAAGAGTAGGTTTGTCTGCAAAACCGCCAGCAATCTTGTCACAGTGGGCAGACAGAGCCTCACAACATCAAAGCAAAGATTAGCCTGGATCCACCTGGCTAGTTGCCAGACAGAATACTTCTCCCAAATTGTGATTTGCAGAGGCATCATCTGGGGGGGGGATATATATATTTTCTCCCACCTGCGGTCATGGTAAAAAAAAAAAAAGATGACATTTTTAAAAAGATAAACCATCCAACACTTCAGCATCTTAGTTAAAGGCCAGAAATAAAAGTTGCCGTGTAGGAGGCACATTCTTTGGCTGCTTCTATCTTCCCATTACCCATTCCATCTTATTCTCATGGTCATTCTGTAGACAGCTTCTGCTAAAGACAGGAACATAGGAAACTGCTTTATGCCGGGTCAGACCATTGTTCTATCTAGCTCTCTATTGATGTGTGTCTGATTCCTGCCACTGTTTGTATCATCAAGAGAACTGTATGTGTGATATTAGGTAGCTTAAATACATTTAAGGGTTGTGTACACAGGCTAAAATTTTTTAGCGAAGTTCTCCATAAGTGATCCGTTCATATCTCTGGCAAGAGTAATCTGGCCCTTCCTAACTCAGCCTGCTGGGTAGGGAGGGAGAAGAGAGGGAGGCAGGCCATTGCTGTCATATGGGCCCCAACAGATTCCTCCAAGGGGATGCAGCCCCCAACATTAAAAACATCCCCACTCCTGCACTGAACGATAGTCTTGTTGTTTGAATGAGTCAGACCAAGCCATTCACAGTGAATCATGATTTCAAGTTGGCTTACCATTTGGAAAACACAACAAGCTGGAGTTAGGCAAACACTTCTTAACTTATCCTAATAGCCCTCACAAGGTGTAGGGGGGGGGGAATTTCACAAGCCCAAGGTTTGCTGAGGCTTACTAGATTTGTTCCCACTATACTATGGTTAAATGCAGGGCTGCCATACATCTGGAATTTCCTGGACATACCCTGAATACCGCAGTCAGAAGCAGTGTCTGGGTGGAAATCAGCATAATGTCCAGGAAAATCTGGACATATGACAACAACTTTGCCAAAAAGGCTTAACAACTTATGTGTTCGGATTTTCACTTTTTGAAATATGGCAACCCTAGTTAGATGTGACATTTGAACATGGCCACAAAATTCTGATCAACCTTAGTATTTTGAGAGACTGCATTTTATCTTCCAGTACTGAGTTTAATTTGGTATTCTGCCACTAAAATTATGTATTTAAGAAAGCAGGTGTTAAAACAGACTAGCCACTGTACTACCTGGATGTGGTAGGGACTGTTGTTCAATCCTGTATCTTGTGTCTCATGCCTTCTTATAATTTAATTGCTGCATCTTGTTTTATCTTTTATCCAGCTTTGGCAATTAAACCCCAACAACTTTATCCATAGATCCATTGTGCCTCTTCATTAGGTGATAGCACAAAATCATCAAACACAGCAGCTGCAGGCAATAGCTAGAATTCAGGAACTAGTATTATTACCGGTATATTGCCATCATTAAATATTTTGCTGCGGTCTACACCATGTAGCTAATACAACATTACAGCTGGCTTCATGCTGCTGCCATGACACTTCAACTAAACTAATACCCTCTAATCTTTGACAACTTCCTAATCTTCCATCTTACTTATCTGTAGAATTTGGAAAGCTGTCTGTCCACCCATCTGCTCTCTCTGTGTTTGGATACCACTTGAAATATTGTTGCCCCATTTGGCATGAAGGTTCCTGAGATCGAGGAACAAGTGTTTTTGTCTATGTTTGAACGCTGGACATTTTTTAAAACACAGATGGCAAACCAAACCACACCAAACCGTGCCAATTTGGATGCCTCTGAAGATCTTATCACCCAGTCTGGTATGACGGTTCCAAATTGCACTGTTTTGGACAAATATCCTCATACCAGTTTGGTGTGATGGTTCTTGAGATTGAAGAATAGGTTTTGGTCTATGTTTGGATCCTATCAGATGCCATTTTTAATCAAGATGGTGGGCTCGAATTTTCAAAACTACACTTGGAAGGAAATTAATAAGTCTGTGCAGTGCTTTTTTTCAGGGAATAGTCAAGGGTACACACTACCAGCGCCTCATTATTTTTTGTTTAAAAGTGTGGCACTTACTGTAACAACTTCATGGTGAGTACTGGCACCTATTTTTCTAGAAGAAGAAAAAAGCACTGGGTCTGTACAACACATTGGGCCAAAGCTGAAACTGCAGAAGTCCCATAGTGGGAAGAGTAAAGTGAACTCTAGGACCAGCAGAGAGAAGAACCAGCTTCTGCACCTGTGTCAGGCCAGCACTGATGTATCACTCCTGCTTATTGTGTCCATGGTTATAACACCTTTAGATGCTGAAATTTGTTCATTAATAACTAGGGGGGGCAGGGGGACACAGTCCCGCATGTGGTGATGATGGTGTGTCTGGAGATTAGCTGAGGAAGTAGGTAAAACTCGACTCCCATGTAATCAACATAGAGCAAAGCTGCTACAGTCCCATTCACTTATACCCATGAGTGGCAACTTATGTCAATGGAAACTTATTGTCTGTGCTAAGTGCATTGTTTACATTTGTGGAAATCCATAAGTTGTCTCTGGGAAGTCCCAGTGTTATTAGTACATCCCATATTTGTATTTCTATTACAGCTGTACCATCTATTACAGCTCTTTTGTGCCTGCTTCTTCATATATATATATCACTTCTAAGAATAGCTGTAAACTTATGGGGATACATTGCCCTGGTGATGCATCACATAAAATGCTGGAATGCTAGTTTAGATTCTAGGTAATGACAAGACACAGCTCTACAACACCACAGGACATTCAATGAAATGATTCAGTACAAATGCACTCAAGTTCTTCCAGCTAAATTGGAATTTATACACACACACACAAACATACATACATACATGATTGCTCACCAAGTCAACATAAAACCCTTCTCAGGATCTAGAGATAATGTTTCCCTTCCACATATATTTCTTTTCTTATGTATAATTATTTGTCACTCTTTTTTAACATCTGGGGGAAAACCTGCAACTCGGGGGGGGGGATCAAGAATTGGTGTCTTTCAAAGCCTTTGGTATATTTCAGCACACACAAACACAAATTATTCTGACAGCGCTGCAAGCCATTTCTTTGAAATGAAATGTAGAAGCATTTTATTTGAGTGGAACCTTTAAATTAAGGTGACCTTCAAAACAGAAACAAAAAGAGATGGGGGATGCCTGGTGAATGAACTATTGAGAAGACTCTTTAGTATTCCCTCAAAACTGTGACCTTCCATCCTTATGGGTAGAACTTTTTACTTGTGCCACTCTTGTTTAGTGCATACTTCAAATGCTACATCACTGAAATGCCCATGAAAGAACTGTAAGTGCACCGTGAAAAAACCACCACCAAATGATTCTAATAACTAAAGTCTCTCTGCCAGTCCAGGGAAATCCAAGGAAGATGCCTCCTGGGTGTCTGCATGACTAACTGTTCTGGCACTGCTGTCCCCTTCCAGTCTCAGCTGTGGTTGAAATATTTATTTGATCACTCTCAAATGGAGGGACAAGAAAATTACCGGTACCCACCCTCCAATAAGGCCACCTGTTGCTGGGTCCATGTGCAATTACCCAGCATGGTCAACCACTACATTTCAAGCAGCAGCTTCTCAGTGAAGTACCATCAGGCCATGGACTGACTCCACCCATTCAGAGAGATTTTCCTGGACAGGAAAGAGTATAAAGGGCTTCCTGTTCCAGCTAAGCCTTGCATGAGCTCCATGCGTGTTAATGTGATCTTGTATCATTTATTATTGTTTGCTTCTCACTTCTGGCTTGTGCCTCAGCCTTATCTCATATACTTTGATCCTGACTACCAGCTAGTCCCACAACTCCTGGCTCCCGGCTCCCACTAGACTGCTGCCTATGGCACAGCCCTGACAATGAGTCACTGGGCAGAGTGCCAAGGCTATAAGAGGTAGGAGGCATGCTCAGATCAAGCGACTCATGAACATGACTTGGATCCTCCAAGAGTGTCATGGACTGATTGGAAGCAAAGGAATGGTGCAAGGAACCAGCTGCGGAACCCCCAAAAGGAGAAGGCTCAGAGCACAGGAATTGGTGGTGGGACAATGATGAGTGAGAAGGAGGGAGAAGATTGGGAAGAGGTGTTGGAAGCTGAGGAGGCAGCTGGGCTTAGTGAGCTGGGGGAGTCTGTGGCAGAGAGAAGTCCAGAATCAGAGGCAGAAGCTGAAGGAGGAGAGTGGGAGGCCAAGAGGAGTCAGGCTGGTGCAGAGTCATGGGTGCCTCCACCTCCTGCTGTGACAAACTCCCCTCCCTGCTTGTCTCCCAGATCCAGAAGAGGCATGAAAAGGGTGTAGGAGAGGTTGACTTCATGCAGGCACAGTATCTGATTGCTTGCAAAAAGCCCTGGAGAGGAAGGAATTTAGATAGCTGTGGGGAGGCAGGAACCTTCAGTCTCAGCAAATGATCCATGAGGGCCAGACCTACCGGGGATGAGCTGCTGTGCTCATTAGGCCTGACACTCCACCAAGTTTGTGCAGATTATGTTCTTGCTAATAAGAGTTAACACTGCTGTCTCACTTCTGTCAAAGAGTTACTTTTGCAATGCAAACATGGGGCTGAATTGGAAGTTGCACTGCCTTAGACTACTTTCCTGTGTATGGTGAGGAGAGCCCTCTCTTCCTACCTTCTGCACTATCAGAAAATGTGGGCTTAATGGTATGTGCCTTTAAAGTCCACCCCAGAACTTAGAAGCCTGGCTGGGATGAACAGAGGTGCCCTGGGCCTTAAAGTAGTCTTTGGACATCACAAGATAAACATAAACCAATCGGGCATTGAGAAACACGCAATGACACTTGTGGGTAACACTTACAAAGTGTTAGTCCTTGCCAGTAAACACAGCATAAGTTTGATTGAGGTGCTTTACTCCCACGGAATATTTAAAAACACTCAGAAGGGAACAGAAAACTCTCAGCTGTATTAGTTGGTCAAGAGAAAACACATCACGCAACCACTATATGCTAAGAGATGGTTTATCTGCATTATCACATACAAAACTCATTTGCAGAGTTATTCTTGCCTCCATTCAAATTAGTCTGATAGATGGTTTCAAGCCCTTTCAGCAGCAATGCAGACAAGCAATTATTCTAGAGGCACTCTCTCTTCTCAGTTTGCACAAAGTGTAATTAACTAGCCTACAGAAGAAAGCAACAGGTCATAAAGATCAATATCCCTAGGTAGATGCCAGTGGAGGAAAAGGCACGCCTAGCTGAGAATTAGAAACTAGCAGGAGCAATAAATGGGAGCAGGATTCTCATTCTAAAGAGCAGCTCTAAAAATAATTAGAATAAATACTACTGTCTAGACATGCAGAAAAGACTAAAGCGAAAAATGTGCCCATATTCTGAAGCATGCTAAGTACACTTTTTTTTACCCACAGTTTTGGGAATTCTGATTGACCAACTGTTTTGATGCCGTTTTACTTATAAATTATGACATTCTTCTTCAATGACCAGTGGAGTCCATTTAAGTAATGGGATAACTTTCAGTGTGGGATAACTAGCCTCATATAACCAACACACTTAAGTCTAATTAATGCATGGAGGGGTTAAGGCCACAGAATAAGCTGTTCTGCCAGCCTTAGCCTTTGTTCCCCTTCAGACTACTTGATGAACTCAGTGTGTGAAGAGGCTAAGCTGGTTGCTCCAGCTTAACCGCATGGCTCTAACAAGCCTCTCTTGAGTTTCTATACCAATAATTTAGGAACTTTCACCACCAAAACCAAGCCAATTTTTACTGCCTGAATGCTGTACAGAAAAGCACATGAATCTGACCATTGGAGAATTTGTAAGTAAACCATTTTTAACATAACAAATATGTGTTCTTTTTCCATGCTAGGGGAAGAGGGGAGTACTCCACTTTTTACTTTGCTGCAAATTTTGTGGCTTTAAATCTCTGCTGGGGTTCTCTCACCAAAGAGTACTTGCCCCAACCTTGGATCTTGGAATCCAGAGAATTCTCATTTTTATACCTATATTTTTCTTGCCAACAACATGTAGAAAGTTTTGTAACCCTTAAAAAAACATTCTTTTAAATTGTCTGGAGTGCAATGGAATGCAATGGGCCATTGTGGTGATCTCTGGGATGGGTAGAGAATAGAACTGGCACAACTGCCCAGGTTTACATTGGAAGGCATTATAAGAGTCTGGATTTTAACACTGCATCCCCCAGGGTAGTCAACATGGTGCTCTCCATATGCTTTTGGACAGCAACTTCCATCAGCACCAGCAAGCACGGCCAATGATCAGGGGTTTTTTGTGCAACAACTTTTAGTAAGCACCATACTGACTACAGGGGAAAGGGGGCCATGGCTCAATGGCAGAGCATCTGCTTAGCATGCAGAACACCCCAGGATCAATCCCCAGCAGCTCCAGGTAAGACTGGGAGAGACCCCTGTCTGAAACCCTTATGAGGAGAAGCACACATTTGTTGGGCTGGTTTGAATGTCACGATAAACCATGGCTTGTAGTGATGGGTATGACCCACAAAAACATCAGTGCCACATACCTCCTTCCCTCTCCTCTCCTCTTCTGATGCTGGCGAAAGAGGAGCATGGATGCTTTCACTTTAAGGTTGTTTTTTTTTAAAAAAAAAATTAACTGCAATTTGTCATTTCTTCCAAAACCAACTACGGTGAAGCGTAGCTATGGTTTGTTTGAAATGGGCCAAGTGCAAATCATGGTTTGCATCACTTCTTCAGCAGAGGCCACTCTGATCAGCTGGTACTTGGAAGTTTTATCTGGAAATTCCGATAACTGGACCTGGCAACAGCTATGGGCAAAGTAAGTGCTCTACCTCCCTGTATGTTCAAGGCCTCTGCTCTTTCCAGCTGGACAATCAACCATCGCAGGTTAATTGTTGTAATGCATGCGAGGCTAACACACCAAAGTCTCTGAATCAATGTCACTTGAAAATGTTGACTATTCAGAGGTATGGCAACCCTGGAATCCTGAGCCTGTTTGTTTCCATGGTGACACACTTATATTTCAGTGAAACGGCACAATGGTGCTTGGCAATTAAAAGGGCATCTGTAAATAGGATGTTTTCTGATCTGGCACTTAAAACATTTCATAATGGGTGGGGACAAAGCAAGGTTACCTATGAAAAAAGATTGCAGATTAAACAACTCTGATACACATTAATTTTCGAAGAGGAAGTAAGCAATCAAAGAGAAATAATTACTTTTCTTCCCCACCGATAGCTCACCTTCGAAATGTTAATGGGAGCTGGGGAGGGGGGAGGGGGGAATGTGTGACTGACTCATATCTCCCTGGAAGCATGAAAGACTCTTCAGTCTGTTATTAGTGATGCGCAATCTGTAACATTCTGAAAACACCCTGGTATGGCGCATGGGGGGAGAACGGTCTTTCCTTATCAAAAAGGATATATACTGCAGCAGATTCAGAAGAAAAGAATGATTGTGACGGGGGAACAGACAGAGATTGCATCAGTAACCCATCCAATATTGATTTTATGAACTCTTCTCACTTTCATTACATATGGATAAAGCCACGAGGCATCTATTCCATTCATGGATTCTGTATTAAATCAGCTACTATTCCACTGCAAAGAGCCTTCCTTCCCATTTTTTTTTTTTTGGCCTTTTCTTCCCTTTTGAAATCAAATTTAAAAACAGTTCTGAAGAGACTCTACAGTCTACAGCTGGCTGGGGGAAAGCTTCTCTTTATTGTGTTGGTTGTTACTACAGTTTCTCAAAACTCTAAATTCTAACCAAAGTAGCATAGTTTGTTCAGTACTACAGTGGGCCACAGGTGATGCTGTGGTCTAAACCACCAAGCCTCTTGAGTTTGCTAATCGTAAGGTCAGCAGTTCGAATCCATGTGACGGGGTGAGCTCCTGTTGCTTTGTCCCAGCTCCTGCCAACCTAGCAGTTCAAAAGCACAAGAGCGCAAGTAAATAGGTACCGCTGTGGCAGGAAGGTAATCAGTGTTTCTGTGCGCTGTTCTGTCTGTCACAGTGTCTGTTGCACCAGAAGCAGTTTAATCATGCTGGCCACATGACCCGGAAAGCTGTGTGCAGCCAAACGCTCGCTCCCTCGGCCTTAAACCAGAGATGAGCGCTGCACCCCATAGTCGAATTCAACTGGACTCAACCACCCAGGGGTCCTTTACCTTTACCTTTTACAGTATGAACAGTACAGTTCCTTTGAACACACTAACACCTCAAGAAGCTCAAGACTAGAAGAATATGGAAAAGATCACCAGCAAACTATAGTAGTAAGATTTTATTGGATATACCACTTCAGAATTTTCAGCTTTACAACCCCAGTCTGGATACTTTCCCATGGATTAAAAGCTCCCTTCACACTCTGAAAGTTAATACAAGAGAAGTTTAAGCTGAACCCTTCTCCCTGGCAAACTAGCTTTCCATGGTATAAAAGGAAACCTTCCCCCCCACCCCCGATATGAAAGGCAGCACTCAATCATGCACCCACAATCTGAAATTGTAACATCAAAATATTAGGAGGCACCTTAATACTTAATTCTGCTGAATGTATAAAATGGTACTTAGAATGTGGGGAAATGGGGATTGGGAAGATTAAAAATCAACGGCCACAATTCAACACAGAATTTTGGTGCACTGAGACAAACAGATTTAAAGAACACCCAGCTCTGTTTTGGATTGTGGCCCTGCATGTTTTACAGAAAAGGAAAATCACACTAACTCAATCTTGATGCTTATAGGAACAAGTGGTATCAGATTATTCATATAAATCACAGTAGGGAACCACTGAATTTTTTATCCCTGAATGTTACTTTCTCAAATTGTGTAAATATAGAAAACTGTACAGTAAAATTACATCCCCCTCTACAATACGGATCAAAAAGAATATTATTTATTGTTCCTTACTTCAGTAGCTTGAATACTGAGGCTGACACTGCCTAAAGAATAATTCATCTGCAGAGACAGCAAGAGTAGCTGAAAGGAATATTAAACACCAGATATTATCCAAAGACCTTCAATACTGCTAGCTCTCAGCATATTCCACATGCTTCTTATTTTATCTGAAATGCAGGGCTGTGTTATGAAACAACTGCTCATTCTAGTTTATATTTCTCCTGTTCATTTTCCACATAGCATTATAATTTTCACACTGGGAAATAATCTGAGAAGACTCTTTGCTCTGAAAATGTTACCTAGGTGTTCCTTCCCTTGACCTATTTTGTTTTCTGGGGGTTAATACATCTTTCCCTTAATCATCTGTTCATCCCACACTTACTTTCCGATCTACAAAATGTTGGTTTCTTTTTTCCATTTTGTTTTTGTTTTTGTTGTTGCACTGGGGCAAAAGAATGCTCTAATTGTTTTAACTGCACAGACCTAATTTTTTTCCTTTAAAATAAGGACAGTCAAAAGTTCCTCTGAGTAAAAACTTCCACCCTAAGGCTAGTGATAAGGGCCAAAGCACATAATGAGCCTTTTCTAATCCTTACAGGTGGGCAATATCATATTATCTGTTTGTTAAATTTGCATCCTGCAATTTCACCAAATGGTTCACAGCAAAGCTAACTTCAGTAATAGCACAAAATCTAAATGTTGCCATGTACACATATGCATAGATTGGAACACAAAGTAGAAAACTGTGTGTGTTCATGGGAGGGAAGAGAGCTGAAATCACATGTTGTCCATCTGGCTGAAGAACTTATGTACAGCTGTGGTTCAATTCCATGGTGGCAAAGTGACTTTGGGGGGGGAGGGCCACTGTTCTGCAACAGAGCTCAGTATAGACAATATTGGACCAGTAGTCTGACTTACTATAAAGGCACCTTCCTTTGTTCCTAAATATTTCTAGCAGTGGTATTTCTAGGAAAAGACTAAAGGGAAACTAGGTTGTTTTTTTTAAAACAAAGGAGCAAGCTGGTAACATGATGTGCAAGACCTCTCTCTCTCTCTCTCTCTCTCTCTCTCTCTCTCTCTCTCTCTCTCTCTCTCTCAGTATAAAGAACAAAACCTCTGTGGGTAAATTCAAAAGTTAGTCTGAAATGGAGACTGACATGATGAAGCAACCTCGGGGGGATTTCTTTTTTGGGTGCGGTCTAAAACTTCAACAGTCAAGAGGCAAGATAACAAGTCTGCCAGGTACTGGTGCAACCTGCTTTTAGAAGGCAAGGTGATGTACCTATTGGCATGCCAGAACATACAAAATAATGGTCATCCTGCCAGCTGGACCCAAAGAGCCTTGGGCTTCTTTACATCAATCACTATCACAGCAGCATCAGTAGCACCATCATTTTTCTTCCCCCTCCATCTTCCACTACCATCCCTGCCTTCTCTACTGCCTCTCAGGAGGCTATTCATTTGGAGGTTTCTTCAGAGACCACCTCACCACCACCACCACCACCACTTTGCCACAACAATGACAAATGCTGTCTAATGTTTAACAGTCTCTGTTAAAAGCACTGCAGGAAAGCATCAGCAGCTCAGGTGCTCTTTCAAGGTCATCGCAAACACAATGCCTTACTCTGAGGAAGTGTCCCGTCTTGAGAGGGAGGAGTGGGGAGCCCCTAGATCTCTGGCAATGACTCAACAGAACACTGAATTGCTTCTCTGAAATGTCAACAGCACTCCATAGTGGGCATGCAGGCTAGCAGCAGCAGCAGCGGGTCACTAGCAGACGATAGGCAGAGTAATGCGGCTCACCATAGCTCATTGCAAAGCTCATTACTTGGCCAACCCTGACAAAGAGAAATGGGAATCCACTCTGCTTCCCAGCTATACAACATTAGATACCAAGAGTTCTAGAATGATGCAACATTTGTCATAATAACAATAAAAAAAAATCACTGGGGGAGGTGGGTACTTGTCAAATCAGAGGCCAAATTTAGCCTCTGGGGTCAAGACGGAATGTTATCAAGATCCCGGGTCTCATCTAGTGCCGCAGTTGCTTGCTAGTGCCACAGACTTCCACCTGTGCAATGGAACTTCCCTTTCCTCTCATCTCCCCCAGAGCCCTCCACACACCCTCAAAATCTATTCCAGAATGTTGGAGGACCCCCTGGGCAGATTTGGGGGGCACACACAGGAAAGGGGACTTTGTATCTGCAGCATTGGATACAACCCACCTTACGGCAGCTCAAGACCTTATGTGGCAAGACCGTTTACTTTCCAGAGATGACTCAAGACATTTTGCTGCCTAATGCAAACAACAAAGTGGCATCTAGCCCTTTCACATGCATAGACTGACCTAGCAGCCTGTTGCATCTTACTCCAAAATGGCTGAAAGGACAGCATCCTCCACTGCAGCTAAAGTAGCCAATTAGCTGAAGGGTCTCTAGGCAGGTTGAACAGCACACTTGCTGTCCTCAAGACATCCATCTCACTCTGTCTAATGGTATGGCCAGTCAGGTGTGTTTCCTGCAGATGCACTCTCAATTCTATGCGGATGATATACCTGAAAATACATGCATTTAGGAATCATGTCTGAGCTAGTTTATACAGATATGCATACTTACATATGAAGACCACATTTTTACACATTTGCTGCAGGAAACACTATAGCAAGCATGTCTAGAGCTGCTAGATGTTTTCAGAGATGCTTCAGAAAAACAATGTCAACAGATAGCAGGAATGGGGGTTTTCATCATGGAATCTGCGCAACATGTTGCTGAAGGAATAATCACTGGTCCTGACAGAAAGTCGAGGAAGTAAAGGAAGCAATTACTTTAGATAAGTCCTTTATTCCTTTTCCATGGCTGAAATACAACTGCTGCAGGACGCAATGCGTTGATTTCTGTACATGCATGTATAAAATCTGACATAGTCCCCACAACCTGTTATATGCCTTCAGAATGCAAGGATGCCCTAAATGGGCCCTTTTCGTTGCCATTTCAGAACCCCACCCGCCTTTGTACTGAATTAGGTAAAAGCTCAGCATTTCCAGAGCTGATGCCACAGCAAGTCAACGATGATAAAGGTTGATATGATTCCATGAATCTTTAAGCAACTGCCTGGAAATAGTCTTCCACGCTTGATGCACTCTGCCTACCTTTTGTAAGATGCCAGATAATTTTAGCTCATGTTGTTTGACCCTTTTTGTTTTTCCTGGAGGCAAAGAATGCACACGTGTTCTCACTACATTATGAAGCTGCTCCTTTTAATTATGTAAACTTGGCAGGAGGTTAAGACTCCTCATTTGTTTCAATTTACAGCTCACCTGTCACAGGGGAAGTTGATTCACAGGAAATAAATCAAAGCTCTTCTTCTTGAAAGCCAGCATCCAGGTGTACTCGAATAAAATCTTTTTCAACGTTAGTTTGGTCTTCCTTATGTAAGTATAGCAGTGACCATTGGTCAAAGGATATGTGCAAGAGACAGCAAAATCTTACATTGTTGGCATCCGTCTGTCTCAGAAAATAATGGAGTGAACCTCTGGGGGTGAAGTTAAACCACTGTGTTAGCAGCGCCGAACTGACCTCCCTGGGGTGCAAGCCTGGGCAGTGTGTATGGAGGTCCTGGGCTGCCCAGATGACAAGACCCCCCCTGGCCTTGCTGATGTGGTCCAAAGGAAAGCAGGACAATATATTTGGCAACAGCTTAGGTGCAGGTGTTGCCAGAATGAGGTGTACAAGGCGGCATCAAACCATCTTAGGGACTCCATTCCAGATTTGCACAATCTTAACTACTACAATTATATGAATTTTGCATGTTGGTTGGACAATGTCTACACCCACTATAATGGTTTTCATAAGTCTTGGCACTCTTTGGCTCAGGTGTTCTTAGCATTTACAAAGTCCAGTGCAAACCAGTCAATCAGTCTTCCCCAGATATTTAAAGGTCAAGATTTTAAATATTTGGGATGAAAATATTCATGACATTCATTGAAATGTTGTGGGTGGATCACAACAAAAGGGGGTAAATTTCTGCTTATTTAGTAGTTCTTTATGCCAAAAGAACTTTGTGCAGGAAAAAAATTAAAACTGTTCACACATTATCAGTTTAGCTAATCTGGAATATAGTGTTACAACTTCAGTTTTCTGCAGAACAAGAACATGTTTGTTTGCATCAAACAGCACAGAATCAGTGTCATGACATAAAGGCTTAACACTCAGGACTTATCTGCACCATCTCAAAATTTCCCTTGTAAATCATTTGTTCATTCATTTTGGGGATAGAAATCACAGGACATTTCTATCAACTTGGTGATTTGTCGGTTTTTCTGCAGCTTAAATCCACTTTTCAACTAATCAGGAGTAATGTGAAAAGGTTTTCAGAATCCATTACATGCCACTGTGCCATGTAACATGCCTTTGCCATTTCACATTTTTTGCTTCTCCAACCTTCCCGTCTCTTAACTCCTCCTCTGTGCCGCTTGCCCACACCCTCTCCACCCAATCTCATCCCGTCCTTTCCTCAATTCTTTTGTTGTTCTTGCCACTACTCATTTCTGGCTGAAAGTTCCTTTCATTTCTGAGTAGATTTGCCGGAAAGGAAGTCCCTTTGCACTCAGTGGGGCTTACTTCTGAGTAGGAGTACTTGAGACAGTTATTAGTTGTGTTAGTAAGGAACACAGGCTGGGTTCTCCTTCCTTCATTTCTAAGATTACTAGTAGCCCTACAGGCACTAAGTTTTGTGTTTGCTTGCTTATGCATCACCAAGGGGGCTGTTGTGAGGAACCAAAAGGCCCACCAAACACATAATGTGGTGTTTCTCCAACAATGGCCAGTTGTTGCAAACTGACAAAAGCTTTACTATCAGAAAGCAACCAACAGTTGATCTACAGGTGCTGCTTCTGTAAATGCAGAGCAGCATCAATGTCCAGCCCAGCAGTGTGTCCTCTTCCTCCTCCTCCTCCTCCAGAGCAGCAATGTACTCAGAGCAAACCACTTGCTGATAAGAGCTGATAGCAGGGCAAGATAGTGAAGCTGATCATTGAAATGCATTGTTAGCTGGGCTTGGAAATGGAAGTTACATTGGACCGTAGTAGCAATCTAATGATGCCCCGAAAGTATGTGGGGTGTGGGGAGGAAAGAAGCAAGCAGAGCACATGTGTCCTTAGGTCTGCCAGAACTGTGATAGAAGGTGCCAGTGGGTTTTATGGGCTGCTTACAAAGGGTCTACTTTAAAACGAGCAGCATGCCTCTACATCCAAAATATAAATTAATGGAATGTGTGGTTCTGGCACAACAGAATGCAAGAACAGGAAGCAACCCATATTGGTATGCAAGCAAAGAGGGCTGCAATGAGCAATAATAAAAGAAATTGGGAAATGTGGAGCTTGGGGAGCAGTGTGGAGGAGTCCCCACTGTGCCACAGGGTTCCAAGATCAAACCTGGGAATTAGATTCTTTGGCCTACTTCTTATAAATGGTAGACAATGTGCAACACCTATGCCTTGGCAGCAGCTACCTCAGAATGCAGGAGACACAATGACACATGGATTTGCTCTTATATCAGAGGAGCTTTCAGTCACGAATTCTCACCTCCATTATAAAGTGACACAGCCAAGGCACAGATTTACTATCTCGTCTGTTGTTTGTGAAACTTGGCCTTAGCCACCGAGACTTGACCATCAAACTTAACAGCCCTGAAATATCTTCAATCATTGTGGAAAATTAACACTCAAATGCCTGAAAAGAAAAATATGTCTGCCAGATGCCGAAGGGATGTCAGCTTCAGTACCAGGCAAGCATCCCTGGAGACGAGAGGCCACTGGTGAAAATCAGAACCAGGTATTCCAAATTGTAAGACTCAACAACATTACAATAATAAGTAGGAAAGAACTTTTTTTTTTTTTTTTGCTCATGCTTCTGTTATGCAATGGATACATTTTCAAGCACCAATTTCCCCTGGCTTTAAAAACACTTCTATATGATGGCAGGAGACGTTGTCTTGGAAACTAGAGTGATCAAAAAGCAATAGGCCACAGCTTCTCAAATGTTACCATGTGTGGTGGCGGCAGCGGCAGGGGAATTGCACATCTCTTGTCACAAAAATATCTGCTAAATATTTCCATATAAAGTGTCCTGACCACATATGTTCAAATTAAATTCTTAAGTTAGTGTTGCCAGACGTGTGTGTGTGTGTGTGTGTGTAATATGGTATGTGTGTTTTCTGTTTTTTAGCATATCCAGCTGAATTGTTGCAGACACACTGCCAAATGACAGGCTTAAAAGAGAGCGGGGAGGTTATTTTAAAAAATAGTGAAAGAGGAAATTAGGTGCTCTTGTCTTTTCCTTGTATTAAGAAAAGGGCTATGCAGGACTTCCCCTTCTCCTCCCTCTGTGTGGCTCCAAAATATGTTCTAGGGGTTCCCCCAAACCTCTGAAGCAGTTTTTGAGGATGTGGAGGGGCTGTAGGGGAGAGGAGAGGAGGGGGAAGTTCCATTCTGTGAGGAAGTCTGCTGCACGAGCAAAATGGCTGTGTTGGCCATTTTACCAATTTGCAGCTTGCTCTAAAAAGATTCAGCTAGATTACAGTAAGGACAACAACTGTCAAATACTGAAGGGTTGAAATAAGAGATTTTGCACAGTGTAGCAAACCTAAAGTATATGCAGTTAAGAGATGTTCTGCAAAGAACAGGTTGTATCTATATATTGTCAATTTTTAGAGTAAACTCACTGAAATCAATGGGGCTCAACCCCAAGAACAGCTAAGTACTACCTAAACGTCCTGAACATGTTTGCTACAGTGTTTTGCAAATACATTTATCCCATGTATTCCAGTTCAAGACTGGGGCAGTGAAAAGGTCTTTGTTGAAGGAATATTACTTATTTACATCTAGCTGGAATGAGTACTACTTTGTATGGGACTTGTGTGGGAAAGATGTGCAGAGTTATGACCTTTCCACAGATTGGCCTGGACTCAAGAGTGAGCAATTCCCAGGTCCAGAAGTTGGGGAGTCCACCAGTTCTAGACAAACGTGCACTCCCTCTGAAGGAAGAGATACATAGTTTGAAGGTGCACTTAGATCCAACTTTGTCACTGGAGGTCTAGGTAACTTCCATGGCAAGGAGCACCTGTTATCAACTTAGGATGCTACACTAACTATACCCTTTCCTGGGCAAGTATAGCTTGACCACCACGATGCATGCATTAATAATCTCAGCATTGGTTTCTGATAATGCACTTGAGGTTGGAGTGAAAATTATAACTAGTGCAGCAAACCAGGTTGCTGAGTGGAACACCTGGATGAATACATATTACACCTGTGTGCTGACAGAACTATACTGACTGTCCATCAGCCACCAGGTCATTTCAGTCTTCTTAGTTCCATATAAAGCCTTGAACAACTTGGGACAAAATAACCTGAAAGAGCATATGCACCTGTATAGACCTATAAAGATCACTAGATCATCAGGGAAATTTTACTCACAGCACCACACCCTATAGAATATCACAGGGCAGTGATCAAGGTGTTTTCTGACATTGCCCCAGCATTATGCTATGCCCCTTCCCCCCTGCAATATGTGAAGAATCATTCATCAGTTCCATAGATGGAAAATTTTCAATCTTTTCTTTTCCCCGTACCCCTTAAAAAAAAAAAGTCTCCAGAGACTGAACAATGTGGATTGGGCACAGAAGGCCTCTTGAGGAAGTACATCCCACCCTAACTAGTCCAAAAGTGTTCAGACAAAAAACCTTCCTCTTCTTATGAAGCAATGCAAAGAGTTGTCTAGGTGAAGACTAAAGTACCTGCTAAAGACATAGATTTTGAAAGAGGGCTCTAAAAACATTAAAGCCATACAGGATTTGCCAAGACGACACCTTTGAAAGGAATATAGAATAAATATATTTCAAATAAATATATTTGAAAATGGCAAAGTTTTGCAAGAGGCTAATGATTACTGTGAGCCACTTTGACAGCTGACCCAGAGGGAGCAGAGTGGGCCCAGTCAGAGAGTAATCAGCAGGCATTTGAGAAGATTAGGATATAAGATAAGGACACAACAGTCCAGAGCCTTCAACTGAAAGACCTCAAGTGGGGGGGGACCAGCTGGCATTACAGTGTGACACATCAGAGACAAAGCTAGCAGCTGCCTTGTTACAGGAGTCTCAGACAGCACCAACTGCATTTACAAACAGAAAGGGAAGATGCACCAATTGAGGGTGAACCATTGGTCACCCTCTTTGGGATGGGACCATTCAATCAAATCACATTTGACCAGACTGAGCAACATGCCAAAGCCATTACTGTTGGCTGAAGTCAGCAACTTGTGATTGTTCCCTCCATCTGTGTCTTCACCAATATCAATGACAACGAGTTGTCTCCCATCTGCTTCCATAGTTCTCCCACTCAGTTCTATCTGCACTAAGGGTGAAGCTTTACCTTGCGACACATTTACTTTCATGGTAAAGGTCCTCTGGAAGCACATTTTGCCATCTGGAAATTTTGGAATATAAAGATGTGAGGGGTTATCAAGATGAATCAAATAATTTTGCAGCACCAGCCCAAGACACTTTGTTGTCTGGGGTGCAACAGCAAATGGTGTTCGTAGCACTCAAGGCCGGTCTAGTAAATTTTGCACCTGAGCCAGGAAATCCCACAAGACAAAAGATACAATGTTAATAAAGAAATAAAATTATTTACAATTTGCTACCCTTTCATGACACCCCAAAGCAGCTGCCACAGGTGGCTGCCTCACTCTACCTTACGGTATTTCTGGATATCTGGTGGTTTATAATCTTCCTTTTAACTAATTTTCTCAAAGAAGTTTATGGCGCCAGGGTCACCCTCTCCCAAGAAATGGGTGCTGCCAAGGTTCTTGAAGATTGAGACACAGTAAAGCAAGAAAACTGTAGCAAGCAGCTGACATCATTGGCAGTAATGTATTATTAAAATATCAGTAAATGCAAGAGCAGCAACAAATGCTCACTGGCTGATCTCACTCTGTTGGGCTGCTAGTCAAATGCAGGAAATTTTCAAAGCTTTCAGTTCCTAATGAGTCTCTAGGGTTCTCCGTGAATGAGTTTTCAAAAGTATGTGCAGGAGGAGCAAAGAAGAGGGAATCAAGGGAGTTTTAAAGGACCGGTGGTGGTATCAAGCAGTCTGGACCATCTAGGGAATACGGTAATGCCTTAATACACAACTCAGAAGTACTTTACTGGTAACAAAGAAGGTCTCACTTCTTGGCCATTCCATTCTATGTTCACCCAGAACTAGACAATGGCTGCTATAGAGGAATGTGTTTGCATTTTGTATTTTTTATATTGTGATTTTATGTTGGGAACTGCCCTGAGATCTATGGGTATAGAGTGGTACACAAAATAAATAAATAAATATGTTCACACAGCAATTACATGAGGAAGAGTATTTTAATAGGTCAAGTTCTGGAATTACTTCTAATACCTGTTTTGTTGCTTTGGAATTGCTTCTGATACCTGTTTTGTTGCTTTGGAGTTGCTTCTGATACCTGTTTTGTTGTTTATCGGGGGGGGGGGAGAACTAAAGCTTAAGAACAGTAGTTTCATGTGTACAATTTAAGAGCAGAATTTCTACCTTTTTGTTTTCACATCTCTGTGCTTGACAATCAGAATGTGGGAGGGAATCTATGGATTGTCAGTTTAGCAACAAGTTATTCTGGAATCTGATCTTAGAAATAATGAGTTCTACTTAGCCACTTCTTCCATTACATAAAGAAAATGCTTTTCCAGGTGGCCAGTTGTTTTAAGGATGTGCTTTCCTTTTACTGTGCAGCATTTTAAAACTCTATGCTGCCCAAAGCCTTAATAGTAGAATATGCTAGGAATCTAAATAAAAAATTACTCTTCCATTACTCATTATTAAAAAATAAAATTGTGTAAAATGAATATAAACCAGATTGTTCTAAAAGACATTCAAGTCGGATCAAATAGGATTTGGGTGCTTTTTCTAGCACCACCACATATAATATTTCATTAAAAATGACACTGCATGAGACTAGCATAATGCAACTTTTTTATTATTATTACGGTCATAGACCAGCAAACATAATGCAACTTGAATCTTTGCAATCATTTATAGGTTATTTGCTGCCACTGGAAATTTCTCCTTCTTCCCAGTCAAGGGATTTTTAAAGCAGGTTGTGGAAACAAGTCATGCACACAAGTGGTTGACTCATCTCAAAATTTATATTCCTGACTGCCACTGCAAATCCTCCTTCCCCGAATCCAAGATTGGATTACTGTGCCTTCTCATCCCTCTGCATGCAATCAGCCCTCCAGGGAAATACCCCCCATGATCTGCCCAGTTCACATGTTTGCAACTTTCCCAGAGGATGGAGAACTTATGGCTTTCCTGTTTAGGGAAGTTTTTAATGTTTGAAGTTTTATTCTGTTTTTAATGTTCTGTTGAAAGCTGCCTAGAGTGGCCAGGGAAACCCAGACAGATGGGTGGGGTAGAAATAATAAATTATTATTATATTATTATTATTATTTTTCCAGACGTTGTGTGGACTACAAATCCCATCATGCCTGACCATGCTGGTCAGGACGGCTGGGTACTGAAGTTCAACATCATCTTTGAGGGCCACAAGATCCAGCATTAGAGGATATACCACTGAAAGTCATAAGAAAATCACTCCTTCTGCAATGTTCAAATCAGTCCAAGATCCCCACCTCAAAACAGAACAATTCTTTTCTCTTTTTTTAAGCTTGCTTAAATGTGCAGTTATCCTTTTTCTAGGATGACTAATGAAAGGGGAGGAATATTCAGTACCCATATAAAATAAAGTCTACAGAATTATCCTCAAAGCCTGGACAGCCAGTTTTGCTCCAAGAGAAAAAGGGAATAGCATTTCCCATTCTCAGCCTCCACCTCATTCTCTACCATATTGCAAAGCAACAGACTTTGAGGGTCATACCATGTCCATCTACTGGAACAGACAAACCTCACTAACACCACTTAATCCCTCAAAGCTCGTTTCCCAAAATCTTTATTATGGGATACACCAAGGCCATCTGAATACATGTCACGATAAAATGCACTGTCTAACTTAATTCTTCTATCTTACGGGAAAAGCCAGATCATTGAATAATCAGATTTAGCTATCAGTACAGCAGAGGATCTAAGGTTTTAAACCAATTTAAAGCCTGCAAATACCATATGCCAGCTGACAAAATAAAGCAGCATAATTGATTCTAATAATCACCCGCTATAAACACCAGCATGACAAAGAGAGATGGTTGTATCAAGTCTTAACACAATGGCAACAGGTCGCCTGGAATGACACATAACAGTCAGCACAGCCATCCTGCTATCAAATCCTTCCTAAATGATTTTTCACCCATTTAAGTCCCCCACACACCCTTTAAAAATGACACAAAATGTTTTATTAATTCAGCTTTCAACTACAGGGCAATATATTGCTCTTGAGAATGACTATGCGGCATACCTGTTGAATACTATGTACCGGTAGTCCCATGAGTTACAAATCTGCTGATGAGAGACTGGTACTATTTTACAAGGCCTGGCTCAAGTGAATTTGCCCCCACCTTCCTTCATTCTACTTGCACATGAGCAGGTTGTTGTGTTTAAAAAGGAACACCTATAAGCAAGGCAACCTGAACACCATACAGGTTTTGGTGTCCAATGCATTTTTGCATTGCATGTTGACGATGCGTTTATCTATATGCACGCCATTGCCATAATTTTCTATAGCTACCTTCTATTTACCTCTTCTCTTAGGGCAACCCCCTAGAAAAAAAGGGGGGAAAGGCAGGCCCAGTTTGCACATAACGCTTAACATCAACAAATCATTGTGCAGACTCTGGAGAGAAGAGCACGGTCATTTTGCTTCTCCTCCAGTCCTGCTGTTACTGCTTTACTGTAAGTTAAACTATGGTTTGGTTTACAATTAAACCACAATCCTAGTTTCAGATACAGCTCCCCCAGACAAACCACAAGTGGTAAGCCACAAAACAAACCTTGGCTACAGGGTCATATCCAAGACAGAGTCATAGAGACGTAGCTCAGTGGTAGAACATGTGCTTTGCATGCAAAAGGTTCCAAATTCAATCCCTGGCATCTTCAAGTGGGGCTGGAAAATACCCATTGTCTGAAATCCTGGAGGGCCATTACCAGTCAATGCAAAATACACTGAACTAGATGGATGAACTGTCTGACTTAGCACAAAGCAGCTTCCTATAATGATTATAATTCTGACCACATGCACATTAGCTAGCCTGACACTGAAATACACATGGCTATTTTGCTAAACTACTTGATGATAGCAATATATATGTGTGTTTTGTTGAGAAGACCACAGGACACAAAGATTCAGACCACACAGGAAACCTGGCACAGACTCAGCAGAGACTACTTAAAAAACCCCAAAACCGATTGCTGGTTAATTACAGTGAAACCTGGAACCAGAAGGTGAAGAAAGAGCAAATGGTTACATTTTCAGTTCAATGAGCTTTACAGTTTGTTTCATTATATTTGAGATGCTACCAAAAGGCATTCCTCCCATTTTTTTGGCTGGCTGAAGGTGGGGGATTTCAAAATGAATAGCAAAAAGGATATTGAGAATATGGCTTAACACATGCATAAAACCATTTTCACCATTTTCATGCCTACTACTCTATGAGTTAAGCAATACTCTTGATACAGTACTCTGTTTTATGCTGTCCATCTCCAAAACTACTGCATGCATCTATGTTCCCTAGACTTCATGCCAAATAGTTGGGAGAAGCTGTATAGCTCAGTAGCAGCTTTCAGGTTACAAAACCTGAAAGAACTCAGGAAACAAGGCTGGAAAGACCATGAGAAACCATCAGAGTCAGCCATCCAGAGCTAGATGGTTGGTTCAAAGTAGTACAATGCAGCTCCTTCTAAAACCTTGCTTTCCACAAGCCTTGCATTCAGTGACTTAGTAAACCTATAGGATGCTTACCAAATGCATCAACATGCAAAACTATCCTGGGAGACACGACACAGGTACAAGCATGTCAAGAACATTTTTGGTATTCATTTTTTTTTAAAAAAACCCAGCCATCCTCATCTTAATTCAAATCTCTCTGATTCTACACAATTAAAGCCTTTAATTAGGAGACAGTTTTCACAGGAGAGAGAAGTAGCTTTTTATAGAACTAAGTAACTTTACGATGAGCACATCTGCATTGTAAAGGTCAGCTATTAATTTTGTGGGAGCTGCTTGTCATTCTATCACCTGGAAGAATAGCTCTGAAGAATCCAAGACTTAATTATAGCAACAATTCAGTCTCCCTTCTTTTGTGGGCTCATAAATTTAGGCGAGTGCAACAGTCTACAGAGCATACTGTTTGAAGATGTCTATTGGCTAACTCAATGAAACACTCCATCAGCGCTTCCAATATGCTTTTCTCGTGAGCACGAAGCACTTCCAGTGTTTACAGATTAGACATCCTTAACAGGAATTTTGTTTGATTTAAATTGATTTCGCTGTGTCCATTCACAATGAGCACGGTCTGAAGTGAAGATAATGACATTAGCATGACTCGGGCATTGACAATTATATTAGTCACCGTGAACAGAAACTAAATATTCAGAGAACAGAAAAGGCTTCAAGGGAATTTATTCTCTCCTTATGAGTAAAGACTTCATAGACCATTTCCAGGAGAACACATCATTTATTTAGGAGGCACAAGGTCACATTGACACAAACAGCAAAAAAGTGGCGGGGTTCTCTCTATGAAATCCATATATATAAAATGGAACGTTTACCCATTCACTACTAGGACAGATTAAACTGCCTTGTACCAGGCCACACTACCTGTCTATCTAGCCAGTGTTTCTGTTTTGAATAACAGAAGTTCTCAAGGGTCTCAGGTAGAGGAAATAACAAATGGAGAGAGTGTTGTTGCATCTGGGTCCTGCTTATGGGCTTCCAATAGACATCTGGCTAATCAGGATGCTGAAGAGGATGCGGATGGGGATTCTGACCTAGTCCAGCAGGACTTTTTTTATGTATCCTCATCATCAATTAGTTTGTGAGTACCTGATGCTAAGGTGAAGCTAAGCAGGTGTGGATCTGGTCAATCCCTTGGATGGAAAATAACTGCCAACCTCATATAAAGAGTAGAACAGACGTAAAATAAAAACATTTTAAAGGCATGCAGATCAGCAGCAGTCACAGAAAAATTGTGATGCAATCAAATGGTGGGTGGTAATTCAAAGTAGAAACCTCATTTCCAACCTGACTGTAGTTACTGATATTAAAATATCACTCTTCGGAGTATTTTCTTTTCAAAGTGGCAATACACACTTGTAGCAATCAAAAAATACATGTAAGAATTTGCTTGATTCCATTTATGTGCTGGCAGATTTACAAATGCATGTTTAACAGAATCACGTTAAACACACTATGCTCTAAATAATGCATACTGAGTCAGTGATTAAAGTATTTATATTATAAAAGTTGGAGAAATGTATGTAATTTTAGTATTACACTGAACTTGATTTTATGCTAATAGAATCTGCCTTATTTTTTATTTATTTAGTTCATTTATATACCACTCCATGTATCAAAGAAATCTCTGAGCATCCACATTTTAATTTAGCACCAACCAATTAGATATGAATCCACTAACAGAAAGCAGCATATACAAGTGCCAGCACTATATATTCCCATTGTTGCAGGAGTTAGAAAAGCCAGAGTCTAGGTCTTTAAGCCAGTAAGTCAAATAAGATGAGCAAATGAATTGGCCTTCTACCAGATGGTACTCAGTTTTAGAGAAGACCCTTTCTTGAATACATTGCTCTTGAATAAGTGAAAATAATTGTTCTAATGTGGTGCCTATTTCCACAGCTTTAGCCACCATTAGGCACATTTCAGTGGAAGAATTTCCCACAAGGGATTTCTGAAAAGATCATAACACACACACATTTTGCCCTTGTTCACCACAACTGCACCATTTAGAGCTTAGCATTTGAGATAGTTTTGCCATTCCCTTATTCCAACCTCTCCCTTCTACACACTTAAAAAGCAACAACTTGCGCATTCTGTTAATTGACTTCTTAAGTGAAAAGTTTTCTACTATTTTGTTTTAATTGCCTTGTCTCCTCCCCTAATTTAGCCATAGGTTCTTCCAGGTGGGTCTTTATTTGCGGGATTGCTGCTGTTCATGCATGTATGTGTTTTTTGTTTTTGTGGGTTTTTTTGCAGCATCCAATATCATTGGTATCAAAAACATTTCACATTTTTTCACCATTTAATTTGAATTTTTCCTATTCCGCCTCACAGAATCCCACAGTTCCCTTTGAAGAGGGACTGAGTGTTAACCCATTCTGAGAAATGGAGCTCTGTGAAGGGAATGGGGGGGTTGTCTCCAAACAACTCTCAGCACCATTAAATGGCAGTTCCCGAGATTCTTTGTGGGGAACCCATTACTGTTTAAAGTGCTATGGCACTGCTTTAAAAGTATAGTGCAGGTGAAGACTATTAAGTTTCTCCCCCCCCCCCCCCGGTCCCCTGCTTATGAGTAGGGCTGCTCCAAGCTCTCCTAGTTAGTCCCAGCAATATGAAAATACAGACACCCATCCAATACTGCCATGCTGCTAAAAAAAAAAGATCAAATTCTTTTGAGGGTTATAATGGCATCAGTAGGGTATGATCACTTTTATCAGCCTACAGATAAACCAGGGCTTCAGGTAAAGTCTCCATGCCAAACCTAGATCCAATACCAGTCTGAAATACACCTGAATCATACTACTGGCAAACTCATTACTCTGGGTGCCAATTCTTATGTAGCCAAATCTGTTTCTGAAATTGCTTAATACCATCTAATCTACAAAGGTAATCACAACTTCGACAGTGCTTTTCCTCAAGATGCCATGCCTAAAAAGAAAGATGCTATTCAATAGGGATGGGGGAGAAAAATACAGTGGTACCCCGCAAGACGAATGCCTCGCACAACGAAAAACTCGCAAGACGAAAGGGTTTTGCGATTTTTTGGTTGACCCGCAAGACGAATTTCTCTATGGTCGTGCTTCGCAAGACGAGGCATTCGTCTTGCGCGGTACCACTGTAAGAAGAACCCTCCCGCTTGCGCTGGCCCTCCCTGCTTGCCGCTCACTAACGATCGCCCTCCCCGATCGAACTCCCTACACCTGGCTTCCTCCTGCTCGCCCTCCGCGCGCTGCCCCATCGCAGTCCCGACACCTGGCTTCCTCCTGCTCGCCCTCCGCGCGCTGCCCCATCGCAGTCCCGACACCTGGCTTCCTCCTGCTCGCCCTCCGCGCGCTGCCCCATCGCAGTCCCGACACCTGGCTTCCTCCTGCTTGCCTTCCCCGCGCTCCCCATCGCCTTCCCCACGCCTGGATCCTCCTGCTCGCCCTCCGCGCGCTGCCCCATCGCAGTCCCGACACCTGGCTTCCTCCTGCTTGCCTTCCCCGCGCTCCCCATCGCCTTCCCCACGCCTGGATCCTCCTGCTCGCCCTCCGCGCGCTGCCCCATCGCAGTCCCGACACCTGGCTTCCTCCTGCTCGCCCTCCGCGCGCTGCCCCATCGCAGTCCCGACACCTGGCTTCCTCCTGCTTGCCTTCCCCGCGCTCCCCATCGCCTTCCCCACGCCTGGATCCTCCTGCTCGCCCTCCGCGCGCTGCCCCATCGCAGTCCCGACACCTGGCTTCCTCCTGCTCGCCCTCCGCGCGCTGCCCCATCGCAGTCCCGACACCTGGCTTCCTCCTGCTTGCTTTCCCCGCGCTCCCCATCGCCTTCCCCACGCCTGGATCCTCCCGTCCGCCCTCCGCGCGCTGCCCCATCGCAGTCCCGACACCTGGCTTCCTCCTGCTTGCCTTCCCCGCGCTCCCCATCGCCTTCCCCACGCCTGGATCCTCCTGCTCGCCCTCCGCGCGCTGCCCCATCGCAGTCCCGACACCTGGCTTCCTCCTGCTCGCCCTCCGCGCGCTGCCCCATCGCAGTCCCGAAACCTGGCTTCCTCCTGCTTGCCTTCCCCGCGCTCCCCATCGCCTTCCCCACGCCTGGATCCTCCCGTTCGCCCTCCGCGCGCTGCCCCATCGCAGTCCCGACACCTGGCTTCCTCCTGCTCGCCCTCCGCGCGCTGCCCCATCGCAGTCCCGACACCCGGCTTCTTCCTGCTCGCCTTCCCCGCGCTCCCCATCGCCCTCCCCACACCCGGCTTCCTCCCGCCACCGCCGCTCACTACAGTACTGTAAGTAACCGCTCTCCCCGCTCGCTTTCCCGACACCCGGCCCCGACTGGTTTTTTCCCATAGGAACGCATTAATTAAGTTTCAATGCATTCCTATGGGAAACCGTGCTTCGCAAGACGAAATTTCCGCAAGACGAAAAGACTTGTGGAACGAATTAATTTCGTCTTGCGAGGCACCACTGTAAGTCTAGGATGGGACTCTGGGCACTATGAACATTTTGTTAAGGCAGCCTGGCTCTTTCCCACTCACTAATCTTGAATGTAAATGTGCACAATAACATAGCTGCTGTCTTAGCCAATTACTTTGAAAATCTGAGCACCGCTTAAGCATATGATGCTTAAGTGTAGGCCTATACTTTAGCATTTCCTCTTCAAAGGACTCCAATTATGCTTTCCACAGAGAATTTCCCCTTTTACTGTAGTTAACAGGGCCAAGTCAGTGCTAAGCCAGCTTCCAGGAAAGATACAGTTCACAGATATGGTGGATTAAAAGTGTTTCTTAATCAAGGAAAGGGCTGCCAGGGCCGGCCCAGTAAGGAGTCACACAATATCTAAGTATTTACAAAATGCCATTTTCTTTTAAGTTAGCACAAGTAACAAGTTATCTGCACAAACTCTAGAACCTCAGGCATGAGCATTCTTGACCTCCTCTGCTCCATTTCCAGGAGATTTCCCCACAACTGTTGCAGTGTACATTTCCTTTTAAAGATATGATGACTAAGCAAGTGCTGGATTACTTGACTGGCATAGTACAATGGACCCTTGTATGCTTCTTTCTTTGTTGTGAAAGGGGAAAACCCAATGCCACCACAGTCCAGTAACTCACTTTACATCTCTTAAACTACATTCTATAATGTTTCACAGTGATTACCCTACCCTTCTCTCAGCAGTCCATTGAGGCACAAACCAGCATTGCCTAATTCATAAAGGCCAAATTGAAAGAACTAAGCTAGAAGTTATGAGGAGATACAGTCAAGATCACATAGAGTTGTGTTTTTTCATGTTAGTAAATGGGGACAGAGAGGGGGGTGAGTCTATTTTCAAATGTTTAATTCTTACCCGTTGCCCCATTTTTTTCAGATTAAAATCTCCCTGTGAAGTTGGCAATCTCTGGAAGCTAGCTTTCTACAAAAGCTGTAAATGCTCTGGATGCAGAGAGGGATATGAAACCAATCTAGGGATTCAAGGAAGCATATCCCAGGATGCAGGAGACAAGAAAAGTAAATGATTTTTGTGAGGAGAAGTCTTCTATAAGAGAGAGGTTGGAAGGAACAATCAGAAATATCTTAGAAGTGAAGAGATATTGGTATGAGTATAGAGGAGGAATAAACCAACCTTGAATTAACAATAGGACAAAGTAAAAATAACATCAAAATTCTGGCAGTTAAACTGTTGGGACAGAGGTGAGAGGAAATTACCAAAAAAGAGAGACGGGACAACACAGAGGTTTGCAGTAACCAAGGCATGATCTGGCTATAGCAGAGAAGATGAAAACTGAATGTATCTGTACTGTATATTCTTCTCTATATAATAAAAAGCTAAGGCTGTCATCATGCAGCTCCCATCTGGTACCATGTGCTGTCTTCAACATGAAGTTCCAGATTCATTGTAGTAATTTAGAACAGCTATTTTATTAACAAGCACACCCTCATATATGTATGACATTCATCTACTGAACTTAGCTTTCTCCAGCTGAACAAACTAACTGGCAGACCTGTTCTTAAGTTTCCATTCATCTCAAAGTTACAGTAGCATATTGTCACAGGTGTGTGTTCAAAGAAGGTTGCTGAATAGGAGGCAGGAGGAGACATGGAATGGGGAGTCCATGTGCAAGGGGGAGGTAAAAAAGAAAGAAGGAAGAGGGTGAAGGAAAGGGTTGAAGATAAGAATTGGTGGTGGTTACAAAAAAGGGGGGAAGGAATAGGAAGCCTGGGAATGGGGGTGAAGATGAGGGTGGAGATACAAAAGGGGTTATGCAATAGGAGGAGATGATGGTGTAATGCAGAGCTGCAGAATAGAATACAGAAGTAGCTCCAGAAATGGGGTTAGGAAGGAGAAAGGGGAGCTTAGTAATTGCATGGGGTAGGAAGGGGAGTGTCTAGGGCAGCCTTTCTCAACCATGGGTTGTCAGATGTTGTTGGGCTACAATTCCCATCATCCCTGACCACTAATTAGGAATGAAGGGGGTTGCAGTCCAACAGCATCTGATACCCCAGGGTTGAGAAAGTCTGCTCTAGGGTGTTAATGCGGAGTGATGGGGGTGAGCAGATCAAGTGCAGGTCCTAGTCTAACAAAGTTCTCAGGACATGACTGCAGGATATCAGTACAGATAGTGGAAAACCAAGGCAGATATTTACGCATACCAAAATATTTATTCTTCTCCAAAGAAAGACAGCTTCATCCTTATTGTTTCACATAGATGGACACCCATTCAAAATGGCTTCTTCAGCTAAACTGCTTCAGTAGCAACAAAATACTAACATTTTATTTCAGCCAGTCAATTAAAAACACACACACCTGATAACAGTATGAATTGGCTGTTCTTCATGAGTTGTGCCCTCATATAGGTTCATTTTTATTATTCCAATACAAAATGGCAGAAACTGATTTTAAATTTTGACTTCCTTTGCCAGAAGTACACTAGAATTAAGTTAAATCACTGCAAATACATAGTGACATGCATGGCCCACAGCTGCTAATTTTACATATCTGTGTACTAAGATGACCCAGAGTATAGCTTCTCCTTCCAACCCCCTGCAAGTTTATTATAAGGAATACGTCAATGTGCAAGAAGTGAATTTCATGGTAATCCCAAATGATGTAAGCAAGCCAACATTTTATTCCAAGATAGCTTGATACATGCTACTTATTTATTTTAAATATTGCATTTTGTTTATTTTCAGGCTGCCAAATACAGGAACCTCATCTGAAAGGAATGTGGAAAAACCTTCCACTGTGGAAAAACCTTCCACTGTTATTTCTGTAAAGTGTCAACTGGCAATGCTTAATCAGCCCCAAGTAATTTTGCCTCGTTTAGAGCGACAATGCTTTCCTCTGCTTACTTCCAAAATAAAACAGGCCAATTAATTCAATGGCTAGGAAGCATGCTAGCTTTGACACCAGCTCACAGTAAAATCTGAGCTATGCTTGTTATAAACTATGTATTAACACCGCAAAATAAAAATAAAAATGCTATGCCACTTCAGCATTCTCTCAGAAATGAAATTCTCTCAAGCACCACCAACCTCCTCTCCTGCATACTCACATCCATTTTTAGCCACAGAATTTATTTCTATTGTATAACTACTGCTTATTATGCAAGTTATATAGATTTGCAGCATGATTAATTTGTGACACCTTACATTTTTTAAGGAAGGGTAGTGATTTGGAAGCAGTTTTTTAAAAAAACAAAAAAATAAGGTTTGTTAATATGAGGACCTCATCTGCAGCAATATTAAAATCTTCCACTGTCTACCAGTGCCAGGAATCAAATCCTTGGGTAGCAGCAGCAACCTTGCAGTTCTTTGTGCTAAAGAAGCTAGTTCCTTAGCAACCAATGAAGACAACTGTGTTGCCAAGGAAATGTGAAAGGCATTTATAAAAAGTATGAAAGAAAGCAACAGCAGAAGCCCCACCACCCCACCCTTCTGGACTAATGCTGGGTCTATGGAAAGTTGCTTTACCTTACTGAGGGTTTCTTTGTTTTGACAAATGTCTATACAAATACAGAACTTTCGGCCTACGCCACCATCTTTCCAGTAGTAGTGGAATTCCAAAAAGTAATTTAGGCAAAAGGTTATGTCTCAATCACATGCTTTGCGTACAAGAGGAACAAGATTTCCTTTCTGGCAGCCAATAGTAAGCACAGTGGTACCTTGGTTCTTGAACTTAATCCGTTCCGGGAGTCCATTCGACTCCCAAAACTGTTCGAAAACCAAGGCACAGCTTCCGATAGGCTGCAGGAGCTTCCTGCACTCTATCAGAAGCCACGGAAGCCACATCAGAAGTTTGGCTTCCGAAAAATGTTCGCAAACCGGAACACTCACATCCAGGTATGTGGTGTTCAGGAACCGATTTGTTCGGGAGCCAAGCCATTCAACTACCAAGGTATTGGCGCTCTTCTGTGTGATAGCCCCTCTGATGTTTGAAGAAAGCAATCACACACACTCTCTAGTATTATATTCTCCAGGCTAGAAATACCAGTTCCTCCAATCTTTCCTCGCTGGAATTGTTTTCAATATCCCTGGTAATTTCCCCAGCCCTCCTAAACCTGTTCCAATTTAGCAACATCCACCTTAAAGTCCCATGGACTGCAAGAAGATCAAACCTATCCATTCTCAAAGAAATCAGCCCTGAGTGCTCACTAGAAGGACAGATCCTGAAGTTGAGGCTCCAGTACTTTGGCCACCTCATGAGAAGAGAAGACTCCCTGGAAAAGACCCTGATGTTGGGAAAGATGGAGGGCACAAGGAGAAGGGGACGACAGAGGATGAGATGGTTGGACAGTATTCTCGAAGCTACTAACATGAGTTTGGCCAAACTGCGGGAGGCAGTGAAGGATAGGCGTGCCTGGCGTGCTCTGGTCCATGGGGTCACGAAGAGTCGGACACGACTGAACGACTGAACAACAACAACAACCTTAAAGTGCAGTACCCAGAACAGGACACAATACACCCGATTATATCTGGCTACTTGGAAACTACCATTGTTTTATTGCAGCCTATATCATGCTAGCCATGTTTGCAAACTGGCCACAACCCCCCGCCCCACAACTGGCTGTAGCTTCTTTACTCTATAATGATCACAATAACTGGTATGGCAAAAGAAACAGTTGATATAATTGTGCTGTTCCTTCCTGGAGATGTCCAAGATGAAACGAAACAGCCACAATGGTAAGGAGTTCCCAAAGCACTCTAAAGTTCAGACTTCAGGCAAGTGGGTAAAAGCAGCAATATCAAGCTGACAAAGTAAAATTGTCTTTTAATTGACCTCCATCTCTTAGCAATTACCATGTCAGATTGCTTTCAACAAGCATGTCCAAGCCATAAACTGCTGCTGACGTTGGGAATATAACCCTCCAGGGGAGAACAAATCACATACATTTGAGTTTTCATGCTTTGGAGCTGACTAAACATTTCTACCAATGTGGAGAAATGGGAACATAGGACCGCGCTGCCTTACCCAGAGGCAGACTATTGGGCCATGCAGCTCTGTATTGTTTGCACTGACTGACAATAGCTTTCTGGGGTTTCAGACAGGGGTCTCTCCCAGCCTTACCTGGGGGTGCAAGGGTCCAAAACGTCTACATGCAAACCAGATGCTCTACCACTGGGCTACAATGTTTCTCCTGAAATTCTTCCGCCTGAAGATGAAAGGCATTTCCTAGATTAAGTAGCCTTTATTTTATTTTAGTCCAAGGTCCAGATAAGACAGTGTTGATTACAGCTTTACAACATGGACCAAAACCTCCATTCTGGACAAGACTGCATTCGTCCAGATGAGATTTACAGTTTAGGGGTGCTATAGGAGGCAAAATTGATAACATAAAAATAGATTTGGGAGTGGGACACCATTACAACATCCCCAAAGGCCTCGTCCACAAACTCCTCTGCCTCTCCTAGCTTTTCTAGGTCCGTTACCTTGGTCTCAAGGGAACAAACTTGTTCTCAGAGAGACAGGAGCTCATTGCATTGAGGACACACCCATGACTTCTGTCCAGAAGGCAGCTAGTTGTACATGGGACAGACAGAGCAAAATTTATTCCAGGATGCTGCCCATGCTGCAGCTGTTATTGGATTCAACTGCTCTGCAGTAACACCCACTTCTGGAAGAGTGAGACCCAGACACTGTCGTTTATGCACTGGTGATGTGTGTAGCTTCAGAAACTTCAACTGGTACAAAATCCTACTGCTTGCACCTTGGTGGGATCGTGTCCACACAAGTATTGTCTGTTCTGAACCAGCTACACCAGCTGACAGTTCATTTCTGAGCCCATTCAAAGCCCTAAATGGCCTGGGACCCTGCAGCTAACATCTGCAAGGGAGGCCCTGATTTAGGTGCCATGTGGCATAGAGGTTAGGTTTAGAAATAAGGCCTTTTCCATCACAGCCCCAGTATTATGGCATGCACCCATGGCACCCATGCCTGCTTTTTCTAATTAATCAAAACTCTTGTTGCATAGGGTATTTGACTATTGAGTCAATTCTGTAGCTGTTCTGTCAAGTTTAAGGTCTATTTTGACTGGTTTTCTACAGAGACCCCTTTAGCCAAAAGGCAGGCTGTGTGTTTTCTTTTTATTCATTTATTTTTTAAAAAGAAAACTTACATGTATTATACATCACTTGGAAAAATCATTCCCCCTCCAAAAAGTGGCATTATTTCTTTTTTAAAAAGAATAAATTGCTCTGAAAACTAACTATGGGCTATTAAAAAGCTGCAAACATGATTAAGAACAGTATCTTATAGTCTCTGTGCCAATTAACATTACATTTTCCAGTCAGATGCTGGCTCCTGTGAATGATCCCAAGAGACACATAAAATATTACACGCATATTTCTTCCCCAACAAGTGAACTGTAATAGTCATGCTACACTGGACAGTAAGCTCAACAGAATACTTACCTAGCTGACAGAAAGTCTGCATACTAAACTTCAAGGAATGGAAGTAACAACTATAGCTACAGCTATAGCTTTGTTTCTAAAAGGAATAGTCTCCTGGCAAATAGACTAGTCATTCGGTGCTATGTTCTAAAGAAACTGTCCATTTACTGAATACTGTATGTCCTGAATATGGCTGCCACGTGCTGATCTGATGCTGCAGCTCACAAGGAAACTGCAGGACCATGGACAGCTCCAAGTGAGCCATTTGCTCCAATGAAGGTTGGGAGCATTTTATGCCTCTGTGTGTCCAGACTACCTCCTCCAGGCTCTACTCCCTTGAGAGAACTTCAGAGCCTTAAAGGTCCAACCCTCTGCCCTGAAGGCAGGTTCTTCTCCTTGTTCCATAGCTTCCCTTCTGGTGCACTCCCAGCACTGCTGGACTAGTGATGTGCAGTGGGAGGTATTTTGTTCTTCAGGAAAACGTGTCCACGAGGGTTCAGGCTGTGGGCCCATGGGGCCTGGTAGGTTCTTCTGGAAGTTCTTGTCCAACCTCCTCAGGCACAATGGTCTCCCTATCTTCTGCATTCAGCTCTCAGCCCTGACCCTGACCTGGCTCCCTATCGGAATCTCCTGCAGCTGCCAATTATGCATTCAGATCACTGCTGGATACGGTGTCGCAGCAAGGGGCAGTTTCTCATGCCTCGTAACTTCTTGATTGGACCACTGCAATACATTTACATGGCACTGTCCCTGAAGATTTCTCAGAACCCTCCGTTAGTAACCTAGCAACTGTATTTTCAGTTGGTATAAGGAGCATATTTCACCAGTATTCCCTGCAAGTAAATCAGGCAAGATTGTTTTAAATGTGCTAGTTGTAATCTACAAAGACCTGAATGGCTTACAACAAGGGTGAGGAACCTCAGGTCCAGGGGTTAAATGTGGTCTTTCAGACCTCTTTCTTACACCTTCAGGACTCTTGCTAGGCCATGCCCTGTGCCAGGTCAATTCTGCTCCACACCATCTTTCAGGACATTTATTTGGCTGGAATGTGGCATGCTTAACTATGTTAAACTGCACTGGCTTGCCTAAGTGGAGAGTGGTATGTGTATAAACCTCTAGTTTATATTAGAGTCACATCCACTTATCCACCCACTTGTCTCTAGCCCTATCAACCACTGGCATGTAGCTCCTGAAAGATTCCCCCCAAAGGAAGTGTGACTCTCCATCTGAAAAAGGTTCCACCACTGGCCTAGGACTTAAGTTATTTTCATGTATTTGGCTATGTAGGCCCACCACCACCCTTCAATGAATCATGAAGGCTGCTACCATCGGAGCCTATTTGTACACTGCATTGTTCAGCAGCTTTCCTGTGGGTCACCCTACCACCTGAAGTTAGAGAGCAAAGAAGGGTCTTCCATATCACCCTACCATCTGAAGGACAGCAATCGGGGAGAGGGCTCTCTCAATCACAATATGTCACATACAGAATGATCTCTGCGGAAAAACTCCTCTAGCACCAGCATCAGTGTCCTTTTGAAGCTGGGTAGAAACTTTGGGTTGTATCCAGAGTAGCGCTGAGATAGAGTCACTTAGTACTCTTCTTGTTCCACTGGTGAATTATTTTGCACCAGTGGAACGTTATGGAACAAGAGAACACATAAGCAGGTTGCTGGTAACTTCTTTGTGCAATATAATGCACAGTCTGTTGCACAATGAGTTTCTGCTAGCATAAATGTTGTGTTTGATTCTTCTGTTACACATCCAGTAGGACAAGAGCACTTGCACCAGCTGCCAGAGAACAATGGACACAGCCCTTTATTTGACCAGACATTCCATTACGTTTTGCAGCTGGTTTAAATTTATCATCTGTTGGCTCTCTGCTGGATGTTGTCAATGCTACTGATTTTATGGCTGATGCTTTTACGATTTTTGTACCGTGTTTATTCTGAGTTTTATTTCTTATATTGATCTTCAGTTATATGCTACCCTGGCCCTGAAGGACAGCCAATAACTTGAATGATTGACTGATGACAGAAAGTAATAAGGACATTGCTATTGCAGTTGGAGATCACATAAATTGAATGAGCCCACATTTAAAAGAGGCCTGCTATTTCTACGGTGAGGATCTGGGCCAGATGTGTTTGTAAACTGATCAATGGTGCCTCCTATACTTTTAATCAAAGACGTGACTTACTGGCCCATTATTTTCCTCTGGGTCCTTCCAGTCTATCAGCTTTAAGTAAAATGATTGCTTAACCCAAGTCAAAAGATAATTAAGAATAGTTCAAACTGAGGTTTGACTCTCACTTGATGAGTAAATATCCTTGTATCGTTAAGCCCTAAAGCCTTAAAGGAATTCTGAATACTTGAAGCTTCCAAGATGTAGCACTTAACAGAGAAAGAACAAATCCTCCATATCGAGAGAGAGAGAGAGTTGGGAAGGCCAACACACTCTAAGGAGTTTATACTGAACTCTGCTTTCAAAGTCTTATCCTCCTCCACCAGTCTCGAAAATGCTGTGACCTTCTGCCACACTCTCCATAGTTGTGAACTTCCCCCTCCCTGCCAATTTCATACTCCCTCTTTATGCCCTTTTTCCTGTGCATGAAGGACTGTGGGCTACTGTAAAACCACAGTCCTCAAGGAATATTTCCTCCAGTATCTCAACTTCAAGGACTCATTCCCACTGAAAATCCTGATTAAAAGTCCCAGAAGCCAAAAATTCATCAAGGAGGAAAAATATCCCTGTAGCAAATGCATTAACCTTCAAAGAGGCTTTGCGGGGTTCTGTAGTAGAAGAAAATTGGGGGGGGGGAGAATGTGTGCCATATGTAAAAAAAAAATTAATCATAATAAATTAAATCAATCAATAAGTTTAGCCAAACGCCAGGACAATCAGAATAAATAAGGTAGGTGGGGGGGGGAGGGGAATACACAGATACAAAAGATCTCATACCACACATTAGTTTTAGAGCAAATATGAAAAAGTGTAATTTAGAACTCATCTCCTTTTACTATTATTGGAAGGGGCCCATTTTAAGGGGACGTACTGGGGGCAAATGCACCAGGGCTCACAAATGGAAGGGGCCCATCAACATTGACACTGCTGCTGACATTTTTTCCCTCAGTCTCCCTAACGTGGGCTCCATAGACCTAACTAGAGAATATAAAACATACAGCAAATCAGAATGTGTATCAGAAGAAATGCTGGTTGCATCCTGTTGACCCAATATATCCATGACTACTACTTACAGGTATGGTTGTTTGTTTGTTTGTTTGTTTTCTTACCCACCCTTCACCAGGTGGTAAAATCCCAGTTAGAGAAAAAGATTGGATATGATAAATATAAGGAGGTCCCAGGGCAAGTTACTGCCATCCAGCCAGCCCCAAAGATTCAATTCCAGTTGTGGATCTTTTTGGTACAGTATTTTTTATCTGGATTGGAGAGAGAGTGGCAGAGAGGACATTTAAAGGATGTTTAGAGGGTGCTCCCCACTTATGTGCTTTTCACTTATACACACAGGACGCCAGAATGTAAACCCCCCCCCCCACATAAGTGGGGAGTTGTGTGTGTAGAATCAGGCCAGGTAAAGAGGTGTGTCTTCAGCATATGATGACATATAACAAAGGTGCCACCGAACAAACCTCCACAGGGATTGTGGAAGCCATTAATGGTGTATTTGTTCACATAATCTTACCAACTACTTCCGAACCCTTAGATTCCACCAAGATAGCCATGTGGAATCTCGTGAGCATGTGAGAGAGGCACAGAACAAGGTCAAACATAGGTTAGCCAATAACATTTCAGCAAAGTTGGAAAATTTAAGAATATCATACTGTTGGAAATATTGCCTGGGGAGAGAGGTGGAGTGAGTATGTTGTTCTCAGTAAGATTGGAACTGAGCAATAAAAGGTTACATTGACTTCCATGTGACCTGCAGCAAAGAGGGGTGGCAATATTTCAATACTTAAACTAAAAAGTTTTCACTCAAATCTCTGTTTCACAAGGAGATTGATTGTACTAGAAGAGCTTTATCCTCTGATCCTCAAAAAACAAAATTACATTTTCCAGTCAATAAGGCCTTAAGGTTTTTAAAGTCTGATCTAAGAAATCTCCAATTAAGGCTTAGCCACTCAGAGTAGGGAATTTGGAATTTTCTGGATGCCCTGCAAGAGCCACAGATGGGAATTTATCCACAGGCACAAGTGGAACAAACTTTTGGATTTACCATGGATTTCCTCCCTTTAATCACACTCAGCAAGGAACTTACTAAGTGACAAAAAAGTAAATAAATCCATCCTTCTACTTCAAATGCCACCAAGAAGAAAAGGGCTGTGGCAATGTAAATGGAACATCAATTGCTTAAGTCAGATGGAAATGAATGGCTTCCCTTATACACACATACACACACAGAGAGCTGACCAACAGGTTATTCCCGCTGAGTGCAAAATCGCTGAGTGATGTTTCTGCTTGCTAAGCAGCTTTGTTTACTCACCAGACATAGTGGTCTCTGTTCAAGACAAAGGGGTGCAACACTCCCACCTCCCTTGCCTGCTAAGGTTAGGCAGCAGACCCAGCCACTTCAACAGAATACAATTAGCAAGAGGGGAAGACATGCATCAGGAGAATTGTCTAGCAGCAGCTCAAGTAGACACGAAGTTTCCAAAGCTCTTACAAATCAAATGCAGTCACCACATTGATCCAAAGTCATCCCCTTGGAATTACTGAAGCCTGCTGTCTTGTCTGCAAATAAACTCCGGTTAGTTCTCCCTCGGTGAGAAATGGGAAAATGCGGACTACTTCCAATGCACGGTCATTAGGCAATTGGGGCCATAATCACAGTGCTTACGTTGGAGTTGATGGGAAATGCTGCAGAAATCCCAGTGCAGGTTATGGAGAATATTGCAATAAGCTCTTGGAGTTCCCTTCTGATTTAGGGCTAACCACTGACCATCATAGAATCATAGAGTTGTAGAGTTTGAAGGGACCAGCATGGGAAGCTTCCATGTGGGTGTGCCCTGAAGAGTTGTGTTCTGAACTTTTGAGGAGGAAAATATTATTTTTAGACATTTAGAAAGTCAGTTGCTGCGACTATCAAAATCTCAATTAAGTTAGGGTAATAAAGAACTGGAATTTTCCATTTCAGTTGAGTGGAGTCCTGGAATTCATATCAGAAGCAAATCAGCACAACCCCCTCATCTATGAAACTCTTGTGGGTGGGGTTGATTCTATGTCAAAGACAAAGACCTCTGATAGAAATTTCTCCTCATGCTTTGGTCATGTTGTTGATTGTTGCCACTTCACAAGATTAGGCTCTTCTGGGGCACTGCCATGCAGAATTATTATTTTTTTGTGGTCTCCACATTGTGGGTTGGCAATGTGCTTGGATTGGTCCTCAGCCCCCATGCCAGTTATTCATAATATATCTGACAAACCAAACCAATAGCAGATGGGACAAAGACAACCCTCACACACAGTCATAATTATCATATTATCACATATGGAATTTCCAACCCATATTAGCCAGAGAGCTTTTCAGTAACCTGCAACTCATTAATGCTCAATGAGGAGAGAGAAAACCTTATAAATCCAGCACTGCATATACTAACAAGATCTAAAGCGAGGAAACTAACATTTGTTCTGATATCAGTGAACTATTAAATTTGTATCCCACACTTTCAGCCAAAGAGGCCAAAGATCCAACTAAATTTTACTCAGAGTAGACCCACTTAAATAAATCAACATGACTGAGTTATTAATTGCAATGGGTGTATTCTGAGTTAAACTTAGTTGAATACCACCCCAGAGTGGCTAATATGTTTCATGACACTGTCTGCCCTCGCATTAATCTGAGAAACCAGACCATCAGTACCACTGCTGGAGATCAGTTGTGCATCAGCTCTTATGACGATGCTTACATCATCATCATCATCATCATCATCACCACCATCATAATCATTATAAAATATTTTACATTTGTATACTCTAGTAGGGAATATAAGGAGCCACCATCACTGTAATTGGTTTGATTGGAATATATGTGGTCCAGAGGGGCCAGCCAGTTGCCAAAGTGATTTGATAAAAACTATGGGGGTGGGGGACACAGATGGGTTAGATCTGTGTTCCCCACAGATGACTCTTGACACATCTAAAATCTTGATACAAGCCAAAAACAAAAAAGGCAGGGGCAACCATTCCCTACCAGCTGTCTACATTTCCTGTTATCCCAAGTGAAAAGTCTGTTGTGGACTTTATTGCAGCAGTATGGAGCCCCCAAAAATCAAATAAACAATGCTCAGTACCGCAACAGCAGTTGATTCTGTCCTTACTCCCAAGTCTGCCTCTAGAATCTTTCTGTACTACAAGATTATCCGTGTGTGTGTGAAAACTACATTTTTTCCTACCTGGGAATATGGCACCGCTGGAGAAAGGAAAGGCAAATGTTTTCAGAACTGTACAATGAAAAGGAGCCCAGTACAAGAGGTAGCAGGGGGACTTTCTCCCAAATAGCAGTAACGTTCATACTGGTGATAATGTCTACACTGGCAGTTGTCTTATAGATGACATAATACAGCATAAAACACTTAATAAAATATTTTATGGTTGCTGCTTAAGCAGTTCTTGAAATATGTTGAGCTTTTATTGCATTGTATAACACACACACACACACACACACATTAAAATAGTAATTCAGTAATTAAATTCAGCTGAGTATTGCTATTTTTTATTGTCTGAAACTTAAAAACACATCAACATGTTTTATAACTTGATGTTTCATAACAAGGTATGAAATTGTATGCTTTAGAAGTATAATATTTTGTTATTTATGTATCTGAATTCTGAAAATAAATGTAACTAAATTTAAAAACTAAAGTTAAAAATAACTACTTTGTAAGGTATAGAATTTTGCAAGGTGTTAAATATGGCTCAGGTCCTTATTACATCAAGGTTGCAAGATCTTTGGCCAGAGAAAAGGGAGTTTTCATCAAAAGAGCCACCAGATCTAGCTAGACTTTCGTGAGGTGGTTGTTGTTGTTTAATAAGGCAGCTTAAGCTATTCTCTTACCTGTTTCCCATCCAGTGTGTACAGGCGCTTAACTACTCCGGAATCCAGCTTGATGGCATCAGTGATATCAGTGAGAACCTGCTCAAATGAATGCGCTGTCTTCTTGTTAAGCAGAATCCGGACTGCTTTACGGGGCTTCACACCACTCCTGATGATTGTGACCAGTTTAGGCCTAATGAAATCCTTGTTCTCCTTCTGGTCTGAAGGGCTTCCTTTGGCTGAGCCAAGAGAGGCCACTGCGCGGGCAGCGGAGGTGGTTTTCACATTCACTGACCAATTGGGATTTACATTCTTTGTGTACTCCAGCTTCTTGAAGGGCTCTATCGAACCACACACATAGCTCTCTCCTAAGAAAAAGAAGGTGCAGATCATTAGCTCAAATGTCATTTCCTATTGCGACATTTACGTCTCTTAGAGTGAGCACTCTCCATTTTACTTATGACAACCTAAGCAGAAGATGTAGGCATACAACTGTTGCAGAGGGTGGGATGATTAATAAAATCAATCCTCCTGCCAGACTGGGAATATCCCCTCACTCACACAGTTTAGATTATTCCACCATTCTTCAGCAGAGTTTCTTTTCTTTCAGCAAAGTAAGCAGCTCACATATATGTCAAACAAAGCTTTAATAATAAAGAAAACTGTAACACAATAACATACTGTCTGAGAGAAACTAAAACATCAACATGAGGCAAGAAGCAAAAATGACAGTTGGTCTCTCTAACAGAACTTAACTGAACACACAAAGGGAGGGGCTGATTCCGGAGCACAACACAAAAGCCACCAGATGCCAGACATTCTACTATTCAAATTAGGCCCCAGTGTTTTTCTAACAACTACTACTTCCTATGTCTCAGAGGCATTTCCTTTTTATAATAAATAAATAAACCCCCTGATTGTTCTGTAAACCATCCTGAGACCTCCGGGTATAGGGTGGTATATAAATTCAATAAGAAAGAAAGAAAGAAAGAAAGAAAGAAAGAAAGAAAGAAAGAAAGAATTGTTTCAAAACTCCTGGAGGGTTTGAATAAGAAAATGAGGAGCATCCACCACATATGAGAATGTCTGGGAGAGAACTGCATCTAGAAGATGCAGTTATGGAATAGCCATACATAATATGCATCCTTCAATATTAAACGCATTGGCTGTGTTCACATGCCATAGTTAATGGTTTACTGTGAACAAGCAGATCACTCCTGCCTTAAGTATTTTCCATTAGAAGCAATGAACTATGATCCTTGACTGAGTGCCATATCCAAACCAGGGATTACGCTTCGTTTTGCTCTAAATGAACTACAATCTGAAGCCAATGTTTGTTCTTGGCTTACCAACCATGGTTTGCTTTGGAGCAGAACAAAAGACAATCCCCCCGTTTACATTTAATGATAAGCCAACTGTCATGGTTTGCTGTTCCCACTCACTGAAGTAATGTGGGAGTGATCTACTTGCAGGGAGGATTGAAGGTAGAGTGATCTACAAGTTCTTGGCAAAACCATTGTGACATGAGTTAACCTAGGAGGTGGAATGTGCACCTCACAAACATACATCTAGTGCGATTGGGTGGGTATTTTGTGGTTTTGCTATTTTATATTGTTTCGATTGACTTAAATTATTAGTCATCGCTTTGGGCCAGGAGGGTCTTTGGGCCAAAAAGTAGTATATAAAACCATAACATAAACCACAGCTTATCATGCTGTGTGAATGCAGCCAATGTTATCTGAGAAGCAATAATTGGTTCCTTTAATTGTTACTCTTAAAATATGAAACTGATTATAAAGGAGCAAAAGGAAAGTGCTACAAGCCAAGCCTTAAGCTAAATAAAGACTAGTATGAACAAACAGAAGGCACTGCTGCCTTGGGTTTGTTTGTTTTTTAGTGTCTGTCCTAATACATGCAAAGATAAATAATAATACATATTTTATAATGGTAACATACACTTGCACACACCTTCCTGTTGAAACAATGGTGTAAGCTGTTAATGTTTAGGAGCTGGCTCCCATGAAGAGTATTTTTAATTATTAGTTTTTATTTATTTGTTGCATTTCTATCCCACCTTTTTCTTCAAGGAGCTCAAGGTGGCATACATGATTCTCTCCCTTCTCATTTAAACCCCACAACAATCCTGTGAGGTAGGTTAGGCAGGGAGTGGCCCAAATCCACCCAGTGAGCATCACTATACCACACTAGATCCAAGAGTTTCAATATTGCAGGGTGCTGTGTGAAGAAGGGGACGCAGGTGGCACTGTGGTCTAAACCATAGAGCCTAGGGCTTGTCGATCAGAAGGTCGGCGGTTCGAATCCCCACGACGGGGTGAGCTCCCATTGCTCGGTCCCAGCTCCTGCCAACCTAGCAGTTCGAAAGCACAAAGTGCAAGTAGATAAATAGGCACCACTCCAGCGGGAAGGTAAGTGGCGTTTCAGTGCGCTGCTCTGGTTTGCCAGAAGCGGCTTAGTCATGCTGACCACATGACCCAGAAGCTGTACGCCAGCTCCCTCGGCCAATAAAGCGAGGTGAGCGCCGCAACCCCAGAGTCATCCACGACTGGACCTAATGTTCAGGGGTCCCTTTACCTTTATCTGAAGAAGAGCAACAGCATTGGTATCTCTTCCAAACTCTACCATAGAAATACCAGAAAACATACAGCAAGCAAAATAAACCTTACCACCGGGAAAAACTTTTCTAATTAATGTAGGATTGATAGAAAACTTCCCCCCTAAATTTTTTAGTTCTAATAGAGAGCTCTATTTTTGGAAGGCAATGTTAAGCTCCTTTTAATATCCAGTTTATTCTGGTGAAAGCCTTGCACAACATGTGCAAGTGATGAACTGTAGTAATGATCCAAGAATGATCAAACGGGACGTATTCTCTTTTATCCGTGCCTCTATCCAGCATTTTTAGCCCTAACAATTCAATTGCCACAAGGTCAAAAACCACATAAGTGCTCCCTTCTTTGCATGCAAAATGAGTCATCCACAGATTTCATTGATTTGGAAATACCATTTCTTGTTTTTGTCAGTAGTGCTTTCTTAAGAGTGCTTTACCAATATTTTTAGTGGACTGATGCAGGGGAGGAGAACTCATTTTGATCCATTATATTTTATGCAACATCAGACAGTTCATTTATTTTTATTTTTTTTACTGGTCACTGACAAATAGGTCTGAATGTAAAGTTTCTTTGGAAAATTCACACAGCTCCTTGAGAAGGACAAATACTTTTTGCAAACAGCCTAATTAGTATTGTTGAGGTGAGCAAATGGCAGTATTCAGAAGCCACTAAGAAAGGAGTGCCAATATATTTTGAACCAACAAATTACCCCCATTAGGTTTGTGCAGTTATTTAAATTAGTGAGGGTTCTTGCAGTCTAATTCTACTGTGGTTCCATTGGTACCAAGTGCTGGATTGGTCCTCTATGCTGAGGCAGCCACCACCTCTAAAGCAAACAGATAAAAACCACACCAAAAATTGAGTATAACTGGAAGCTAGTCCTCCTGTAAAGCATTGGATAAAAGACAGTCAATGGGTGTCCCTTGGGAAGAACTTCCATAATTTTTAGAGCCATCACTAAGAATGCTTCATTGCACACCCCTTCCTGATCTTAACTGACACATGGATGATGTTTCCAGTAGGCCATCCCCTGTCAGTTTTAAAGGGCTCATGTAAGTAGTGTTTTCCCCTAAGGTATGCAGGACCCAAGTTGTTTAGGGCATTCAGAAATCATCAATGTCACTTTGAATTGTGCCCAGGAGCAAACTATACGAGTCATATTTTGCAGCATGTAAATGCTTCACTTCCAAGAAAGGTCTGCTAGATATCAAAGCAAAAATATCCTGTCATCTAAATGACAATGCAGGAGAAGAAAAATCTCAATTGATAAGAAAAGTCTGGCAAGAAAGTAGGCTGAATAATTGTACTACTAGTCAACAGTTGCACAGAAGATTCTCCCAAGGTGGGAGGAAACAAACAAACCATTTAACAGTTGCTAATCAAGTGTCATGTTTTGATTAGAATATTAATAGCTCGTAGATATTTAGAAGACTATCTACCTTTCACTCATGAGAGACATGCAAATAAGATCACAGCAGAAAATTCACCCAATAGAAAGAATGAGCTTACAAATAATGTTCAGACACAAGCCGTAGCTTTAGAACATACTGGGCTTGCTATTTTTTTGTGTTTTCATGTTTGAGATCAAATTATTAATGGTGAAATCCAATGGCATCTACATGCTGGCAGAACAGACAGCATTGGTGGAGTGGATTCTCCTTCCCCTTGCAGTCCTGCAGACCAGATTTCGGGTGGAGAGAAGGGGAAGTCCGTTCATGCAGCGTTAAGATCTCCCGCTAAGTGTATTCACTACCTTAAATTTGGTATTCATTTGTCTTTTTTAAGATGGAATTCTTATTCTTCAGTGAGCAGAGATTGAAATGTTATTACAAGAGTTTGCTCCCCCCCACACACACATACACTATCCTTGCCATTAACATAGAGTGCAGCCATCAAGAGATGCTGCTTATTGTTTCCGCCTCAACATTCAGCCAGTCTGTCTGGGTTAAAGGAAAAAAATAACTCTGAACACCTGCAACCGCACTCTCCCGAGAACCATTAATTAATAATTACATCTATGGGACTAACAGTGGGGCATGCTCACCAACCATGGAAGAGCAAACACATCCAAACCGTTTCAGCAGTATCTCTAAGTAGCTGTCCAATAGGTTCGCTCTTGTTTGGAAGGAATCGGATACCATTAGAAAGATTTCAGTGGTCTCTTGTGCTTTTTATACAGCAATGATGTGGCAGCCCTTAGAATGCTCCATTGATCAATATTTAATAGAACATCACTCCTTTCTGCTCTCTAAAGAAGTTTTTTTTTTTTGTCCTCTTTGCTTCGCATCTATTATATTTTCTGTCAATCAAAAGATTTCCTTGGGGAACAAGCAAGGAGGATAGTTCCCACCCACGGAAGAGCAGCAACTGGAACATGTCTAATACAAGAGTTTGGCTGCTCAGAAAAAGAAGCTCTCTCTTAACCTAAGAAGTCAACCAGATCAAATAATGTGCTAGACCTCGTTATAACAGCCAGAAGAATATAAGGGACCTTTCAAAATTTACAGATGAGTAGTTATTTCACATTTGTTGCACAGGATCCAGATTATCCTTCTTTAAAATCAATGTCAAAATGGCAGAGTTTCCCAGCATTCAACCCATCAACCTATTATAACAGCTGGGAAACTTTAGAATATGGTTATACACTTCCTGGATAATGCCTATAACATCACTTATGACAAATCCTCTAATGCCACTACCTATTATCTTTAACAACACTGCTCAGCCTGCAAAATGGGAACTTGCAAAACCAAATAGTTTCAAGGCACAATAAAAGGGGCCTCTTTTAAGCTTCACTTCAGCATAGCATTCAGATATTGGCCCAATGCATATGTTACTTGAACTGGTGCAGCCAGGGCCGGCCCACCCAGGAGGCAAGGTGTGGTGACAAGCGGCAGAACCCACAGGAGCAACAGATCGTGATTTTATTTATTTCATAAAATTTATACCCCACTTGATTGGAAAAGGGAAAAAAGAGAAACCCTCAAAGCAGTTTACAAAAATGCAGATCTTAATTCCCCCTTGTTCCTGATATAGATCTTCATTTACCCCTTCTTCCCGAGCAGGCAGGAGGACACCATTTTGTGGCTTGCCTCAGGCTCCAAAATGTCTTGGGCAGCACCAAAATGTCTTGGGTACAGCTGCCATTCCAATTGTGGCTATTTCTGCACACTCCAGGAATATACCATCATAGGATTCTTTATTGGAGGGGGGGGGGAATCTGGGTATCATCTGTGGGTCCCCTTCAAACATGTTTTTATATCTGTAAAGTGGGGTTCTTCAGAAAGAGGAGCTGCTAAAGGGGTCACACATTAGCCTCAGTTAAGTTAATATCTTTAGCCAAATATGTGAAGTATCTCTTGCAGGACTAAGGAATACAGAGAACTGATAACCACAGAAGCTACGAGCTGGAGACACTTCCAGAAGGCAGGCACCTTCCCCAGCTGGAGGTGATGTCATCAGCAAGTGTAACAGAACAACAGACATGAGCCAGTCTCATCTGGGGCTGGGAAGAGAGAGAGGCTTGGCCTGCTTTCTGTCCCGAATCCAAAGCTTATGGCTTTTGCAGGGGGCTTTCTAGAAATCCAATCGGGGAGCAAGATCAGTTGGGAGCATTAAGACTGCGAAGCCTTTTATCATATGCTCTGTTCATGTTACCTGTGTAAATAAAACCGTATTATCACAAAGACACCAATGTCTACAGTGACCTTCATTCCAAGGAAATCAAGCCTGAGGTACATGCTGGCACCCCTGAAATCTATCACTGCTCAGCACCTGTCCTTAAGGTTTCACTGTATGAAACCTTAACACTCCAGTGTTGTCCAGAATCCGTGCTGGAGGGTACTCGCGATCTCTCGCTATGGCAGGGTTCCCTAGCCTAAAATCATTCCTAAAGGTTGGTCCAGTGTCAAAACAATAATACAGTAAAAACTCAGAGAGAGGGAGGGGGAGGAAGAGGGGAAGAGAGAGGGAGAGGGAGAGAAAGAACCATTCTCCACTGCCTAATATTTCTGAAGGGTTTCGGCCCAGAGACAACTTTACCACAGTCAAAGAAGCACTGGTCAGATCCAGCATTAGGGTTATATGGGCCAGATACCTAACATCCCATTCAGACAGGTAAACCACTCCTCTCACCTCTAGGCAGAGCTTGGGGCGAAGAAAAGAGAGATTGAGTGTATGTATATGTGCATGCACATATGTTGATGAAAGATTATGTATTGTACAGAGAAGAGGCACTGAAAGTCTCCTGCCCAGATCTAAGAAAAACATGGAACCACCTCATCACTGATTCCCCTCTCCTCAAAACATATCAACAAGGGGAGTTAAATGCATGAAAACAATTGCTTTAGGTAACAGGGGAAGAGAGCCACTTATGAAGAGTTAGAATCATAGAGTTGTAGAGTTGGAAGAGACCCCAAGGGTCATCTAAGCCCAAACCCCTGCAATGCAGGAATCACAGTTGACATCGCTGAAGGAGGCTTGGCCATTTCAAAAGGCCAGGCTCTTCTCCCTGTTCCTTGAAAACTGTCGGCTTCAGCAGAAATGCAACTGGAGGGGTGAGACATCAAGTGATTCTCCCAACTGTTTAGATGCAACACACAGCTGCAAGCTAATTGTATCTATAATAAACTTGCAGCATCAGGTTTTTTTTATTGAGAATGTAGGAGGAGAACACTGCCATGAACTGTCAGTTTGTGAAATATATTCGGGGGGGGGGGGGGAGATATTCATTTATTCCAGATATGTGTTCCTTTCGGGTAGGCCAGAAGATTGATTTCCAGTAAAGCAGAACTCACTCCTTCAAATTCCAGTAGACAACTGGCAAATGGGGCTAAAGCTAACTCTTTAGTACAGTTCCTCTTTGCAAATGTAGAATGAAACAGAGTTGACAGAGGGCCATGGCTCAGTATAAGAGCTCTATATGCACAAGGTCCCAGGTGTCTCCTGTTAAGGTAGTCTTAGGATGTAACTAGGAAAAGAAGCCCTCGCTGAAAACCTTGCAAAGTAGACAATGCTGGGCAAAGATAGGAAGAACAGTCTGAAACAGTATAAGGCGACTTTGTTATTTGCTATCTAAAGGAAAAGAATTCTCAACATCAGTTACAGATGAATAAATACGTTTTCAGAGCTGGCTTGTTTATGGCATTCTTATTTTTCAAGGTGATGGCTGACCAAGCTTTGTTGCGGATCAGTTTCACATTATATTCTAATTTGATTACCATACCCTGTTGCACTCAGTTCTCTCCTCCGAACACAAAGATTTTTAATAGATTTTGGCAGCCAGTCAGTACTAACAGAAAAAATTCCACAGCGGACAATATTAATTTCAAAAATTAATTTAATTTTTTAAAAAGCAACTTTGAGGTCTAGTCCCATTAAATCTAATTGCATGATTAAATGTTAGAAGGTTGAAACTCCACTGAACTTTTGATATTTAAATAATTATAATTAAAAGAACAATCTGCAATATCCAAACAATTTTCTACGACCAATTGCTTGTTCAATTATTTTGCAGCAGTTTTACTTCACTTTCCTCATTATTTATAACCCTCCTTTGGGTCTAACAGGGTTCTTCAAGACAGCTTACAATAAAAAATTCTATGTCATATTAAAAAAACCTAGAATGTTCCGTAATTTCAGTGAGTTACTGAAGTTATGGACAGTCTGTTACACCATTCAGCTGTCTATGCTTGTTTCAGTTAATCCATGCATGAAATACCTGAATGTTTCAGCATCTTCAGAGTGAAGGACTTATGTTTGGCTTTCTGTGCTACACAAGTCAGACTTGAGGTGTTTGATCATTGACTAAGTATAGAAAACACCTTAAGAATTACCAAAATAAATTGAAGCCTGTGAAAGAGAAACATGAGGAATAGAAACATAGATAAGAATGATGTTGATATAGGATTTTCCCTGAAGCCCATTTGATTGTGTCCAGAGATGCAAGCATAATAATCAGCCAGAGGAACTGTTACATCTTCTTTGAATTTTAGAGAGAATCATAAGATCGATGCAAGTTTTCAGACATTGGTTTTGATTTGTGACTTTAAGTATGAGTCTGGCTAAACTGCAGGAGGCAGTGGAAGACAGGAGTGCCTGGCGTGCTCTGGTCCATGGGGTCACGAAGAGTTGGACACGACTAAATGACTAAACAACAACAACAACAACAACAACACTGGTTTTATAACATTGTAAGAAGCCAGTAGCTTAAACTGAATAAGGTTCTATCAAAGGGTCAAGACAGCAGGATCTTTGAGTGGAATTTATTTACAAAAACTACTGTCAACTGCTTTTTCCAGAAAACTTGATAATCTGATTTGCTGCTTGACAGGTGCTAGTGCATTTCTTACCATACAAATAAACCACTGTACACAGATTGCCCTTTCGGGGGGGAAGCCTGTATTTGTACAATTTGCATTCTGCCGCTTTCTATAGCGACTTGGAAAGTTGACTCGCACTTGAAGAACGATGCCAAGGAGTTGTCCAGCAACATCTTGGCAGTAGTTCTCCATGGGGGAAATGCCAATTATGCCTGGCCTATAACTGCTAAATCTAAATCTCAACTTTTAAGTACTCATTTGAGATATTCTAAAGCACACAAGCTTTAGAATAAAGCCTATGCATACCCCCTGCATTTCAGCAAACTAATGGGAAAGATAGGACAATATATTAGGCTGCCGGCAGATCTTAACCAATAAGAGAATATTTTAGGACACTTCCAAGATAAAGCAGTTTGCAGGTAAACAGCATACCAGACATCCAGATCTGGTATTTGGATATTTAAATTCAGTATGTTTCCTCTGTCTTTTCATTTCAATTTCTCCTCTGATCAGAATTAAGAGACAGTTTTGTTCCCACTATTGCTGATTTTCAGGCATGAGTGTGGATCCAAAGTGGTACACACAGAGAGAGAGACTTGGAGAAACCTCAAGATTTGCAAAAAAAATGTGGGGGGGGGATCATTATGAAAACAAAACTCCTAACTGGAAGAAACCTACAAATCAACTCTACAAAGATTCGGCAAACGCAGAGACTGTTGCAATGGGTATGTGGAAGTGGAAAAATCATAGTGCAGTGTACGGCTAGCTGACTGGAACAGAGAAAAGGCATATACTATACTGCAACAGGGTTTACTTCTTGGTCCCCCTTGCTTGACTGTCTTGCCAGAGTGGTGCATGCACTAGTTATCTCCTGCTTTGACTACTGCGATGCGTTCCTTTGAAAGTGACCCGGAAACTACAACTAATCCAGAATGCGGCAGCTAGACTGATGACTGGGAGTGGCAACAGAGACCATATAACACCAGTCCTGAAAGACCTACATTGGCTCCCAGTATGTTTCAGAGCACAATTCAAAGTGTTGGTGCTGACCTTTAACACCCTAAACGGCCTTGGCCCAATATACCGGAAGGAGCGTCTCCACCCCCATCATTCAGCCCGGAAACTGAGGTCCAGCGCCGAGGGCTTTCTGGCAGTTCCCTCACTGTGAGAAGCGAAGTTAAAGGGAACCAGGCACAGGGCCTTCTCGGTAGTGGCGCCTGCCCTGTGGAATGCCCTCCCATCAAGGATGTCAAGGAAATAAACAACTATCTGACTTTTAAAAGACATCTGAAGGCAGCCCTGTTTAGGGAAGTTTTTAGTGTTTGAAGTTTTATTCTGTTTTTAGTGTTCTGTTGGGAGCCGCCCAGAGTGGGCAGGGTATAAATAATAAAATTATTATTATTATTATTATTATTATTATTATTATTATTATTATACTGACCTTCCACCAGCTGGTCTAAGGTGGCAATCTTCCTGACTCCATCAATGGTATAGATTGTTCTCACACCCTGGGGCAGATTGACATTATCAGAGAGAGTCCGAGTCAGATCAGCCAGCAGGGCCTCGAAAGATCTAAACCGGTCAGGAGAGATGGCGTATACAATCCCTTTGAAATAGCGGTCCCCGTTGCGATAGAAGCGGACTTTCTTGGCTTTCTTCTCGGAGCTGAGGGTCTGTAGGGTGCGGGTGCGGTAGAAACTGCAGTGGGCACTGTGGGTCGGGCTAGGCAGGCCGTTCACCCGCGACCCTCGGCTGTAGCGCTGTGCTTTGTCGCGCTCGTCAAAGTGTTCCAGCTCCATATCTCTCACAAAGGACATCTTGGAAAGTTAATCTGGAAGGGGCGAGAGAGCAGAGGTGGCAGAGACTGATCAATATGCACTGTAATTATGCAGCAACCATATTAAAACACCGAGGATTTAGGGATCTGCTACAACCAACCTGAATTTGGCCAACTCTTCCCGCACTGTAAGAATAATTATACACTGCTTTACGGCAATTAAAGAAAAACTCTGCAAGTGGCTTGCAGAAAATGTTATAAAATATTCATTAAAAGCATCCATAAAAAACAGACTTTTCAAAAAGTAGACACAATAAAATTATCAGAATATAGATAAAAGCCAATGGATTATTTTTTTTTAAAAAAAAAGATAGAATAAATGCATATAATTAAAATTCATGTCTGAGTAGGCTTGCCTAATCAAAAAAAAGTTTTTAGCAGGCATCAGAAACGAGTGAGTGCTTAATATCAATGGGCAGGGAGTTCCAGAGACTGCCACATTACTACAACCACTAATATTATTATAACTGAATTTATATACTGCCTTCCACTTCAAGACGTAATACCAAGGCAGTTCACAAACAAATAAAAGCCAACAGCAAAATAATAAGAATAAAACCAATTGTAAAAATACAGCTACCCATAATTAAAATGCACAGTAAAATGATAGTCTTCTTGCAAGTGAGGAACGAACATTATGTGTGGCCCTTGTAAGAGGATTTTGCTTACTATAGAAAGGCATGGGCCACCAGGCACCAGTTAAGCAGGGGAATGGAACGATATATTTTAGATTAGATAGCACATAAAAACAGGGTGGAGGGCCATTCTTTATTCATTATTGGCTTAACAACCAACCTTGCCTTTTTATTAAAATAAATAAATAAAATGTTTGCCATGTCTCCCAAGCATATACACACACAAAAGGTGTCTGCTCCTCAGTGAGCCTTGAGTTACTTTCTGTTGTATTACCAGCAGTAGCTGAGATCCTTGCTAAATGAGACTCTATCAAGCATACTAGAAAGGACTTGAGCATGACTCTGCTCAGCACAATCAAGGTACAGATTTTACTCAGGTCGCTGCTGTGACTCCAGACTTATTTTCTAATTTAATGGTCTTGTGGATTTGTCACAATTTCCCCAGATTTTAATGGAGAACCTAATCACCAAGAAAGTGTGAGTATTTCAAGATCTAGCGCATTCAATTCTGGATTGGGGCACAATCCAGCAGTGCGGCTTCCCGCTAAAATATATGCAGGACCAATGGAAGCATGTTCAAGAGTAGATAGCTGACAGCGCAGTCCTATGCATGTCTGCTCAGAAGGAAACTCTGCTGAGACTTACTCCAGGGAACTATGTAAAGCAAGGGGACCATTGGCCATTCCTGCTAAGGCTGAGGTTATTTTTTTTTTTATTTGTCTTAGGGCAGACTCTGCCAACTTGGTGCCCTCCAGATGTTTTGGACTGCAACTCCCATCAGCCCCAGCCTGCACATAAGTTTGACAAAGGCTGTCTTAGATCAAGAGTTGTTTGTGTTTATTGCCATCTAGGTTCACTGACTGTTCAAAATGTTTCCATGGCAAACAGCCTATGGGTCAGAGACAACTCTGCCTAGACTAGTTCACAGTTGCCATGCATTTGCAGATCCCCAGCCTGTTACCTGTGAGGAGGAATTAAAGAACCTTTTAATGAGGGTGAAAGAGGAGAGCGCAAAATATGGTCTGAAGCTCAACATCAAAAAAATTAAGATCATGGCCACTGGTCCCATCACCTCCTGGCAAATAGAAGGGGAAGAAATGGAGGCAGTGAGAGATTTCACTTTCTTGGGTTCCATGATCACTGCAGATGGTGACAGCAGTCACAAAATTAGAAGACGCCTGCTTCTTGGGAGAAAAGCAATGACAAACCTAGACAGCATCTTAAAAAGCAAAGACAGCACCTTGCCGACAAAGGTCCGTATAGTTAAAGCTATGGTTTTCCCAGTAGTAATGTATGGAAGTGAGAGCTGGACCATAAAGAAGGCTGATCGCCAAAGAATTGATGCTTTTGTTTGTTTGTTTGTTTGTTTTTTAAGATATTTTATTATTTTCACATTAAACAACAGAAACACACACAAATACATAATAAAGAAAACATAATAAACACATTGAACAAAAATAACAAAAAATAAAAGAAAACTTATACATACCTACATACACCGGAACAATAAACTATCATTATTTAATTCTAGTTTCTATCTTCTTTAGGGGGGGGGGACTTCCCCCGTTCCCTCAACTGCGTTCAATATCAATACACTTTAGTAACTTTGTATCTATTTTTCTAACATCCACCACTCTTCTTAATAGTCTTCAAGATATTAATTAATCAAATATAATTCATTACTTAAACTACATATCCTAAAACATTCCTAAACATTTAAATCATTCATTACAATACTTCTTATATACTATTTTTATCTAACATCAACTAGCTAAAGCCAATTCAACAAGCTAATTCTGCTCAAATATCCAATTTTACACGATTTTTTAAATAGTCCTTAAATTTCTTCCAATCCTGTTGCACCTTCTCCTCCCTCTGGTCTCGGAGACTCGCGGTCAGTTCAGCGAGTTCCATAAAGTCCATTAGCTTCATCTGCCATTCTTCCACTGTCGGAATCTCTTCGCCTTTCCAGTTTCTTGCAAGTAAAATTCTAGCAGCTGTTGTGGCATACATAAAAAACACTCTATCCTGACTGGGTATCTCATGATTGGTCATGCTCAAAAGGCAGGCCTCTGGTTTCTTACTAAAAGTAATTTTCATTACCTTCTTGAGTTCATTATAAATCTTCTCCCAGAAAGCCTTAACCCTTGGGCATGTCCACCACATATGATAAAAGGTACCTTCCGCAGATTTACATTTCCAACACACATTACTTGTAACATGATATATCTTAGCTATCTTCACTGGTGTCAAATACCACCTATATATCATTTTCATAATATTTTCTCTTAATACATTACAAGCAGTAAATTTGATACCTTCCTTCCACAACCTCTCCCAGTCATCCATCATAATATTATGTCCCACATCTTTTGCCCAATCTATCATTGCAGATTTAACCAGTTCATCTTTCGTATGCCACTCTAGCAACAAATTATACATCCTGGAAAGGTTTTTAGAGTTCGGGTCAATTAACTCTGTTTCCAGCTTTGATTTTTCTATCTGAAAACCAATCTTTTTGTCTAATCTAAAAATTTCATAGATTTGATGATACTGCAGCCAGTCAGTGACTTCTTCTTTCATTTGATCGTAACTTTTCAACTTAAACGTCTCACCTTCTTGCTGCAGTATATCTACATATCTTGGCCATTTTGCAGACATATTAGGTCTTTTATAAGCCTTGGCCTCTACAGGTGAAATCCATCTAGGAGTCTTTCTCTCCAATAAATCTTTATTTCTCATCCAAACCTGAAAAAGGGCTTTTCTAACTATATGATTCTTAAAAGCTTTGTGGGCCTTTACCTTGTCGTACCAAAGATATGCATGCCATCCAAACACATTATCAAAACCTTCCAAGTCTAACACATCAGTATTATCTAGTTTAAACCAGTCCTTCAACCAGCAAAAGGCTGCTGCCTCAAAGTAAATCCGTAAATCTGGCAGGGCAAAGCCTCCTCTTTCCTTTGAGTCCGTTAATATCTTGAATTTAATTCTTGGCTTCTTCCCCTGCCAGATAAACTTCGTCAAGTCCTTTTGCCATATCTTAAAACAATCTAGTTTATCTAAGATTGGAATCACTTGGAATAAAAACAGCATCCTTGGTAAAACGTTCATTTTAATAGCAGCTATTCTGCCCATCAAAGAAAGTTTCAATCTTGTCCACGTTTCTAAGTCTCTTTTTATCTCGGCCCATACTCTTTCATAATTGTCCTTAAACAGGTTTAGATTTTTTGCAGTTAAATTGACTCCTAGATATTTTACTTTGTTAACGAAATTAAGGCCAGTGATATCCTGTAACTTCTGTATCTGCACAGGATTCATATTTTTAGTCAATACTTTGGTCTTCACCTTATTTAATTTGAAGCCGGCTACACGTCCAAAAAGTTCAATTATTTCTAAAGCTTTGGGGACACTGCTTTCAGGTTCTTGTAGGGATAACATCAAATCATCTGCATAGGCTCGTAGTTTGTATTCCTTCTCGCCCACCCTTATTCCTTTTGAATTATGGTGCTGGAGGAGACTCTTGAGAGTCCCATGGACTGCAAGAAGATCAAACCTATCCATTCTCAAGGAAATCGGCCCTGAGTGCTCACTAGAAGGACAGATCCTGGAGTTGAGGCTCCAGTACTTTGGCCACCTCATGAGAAGAGAAGACTCCCTAGAAAAGACCCTGATGTTGGGAAAGATGGAGGGCAGAAGGAGAAGGGGACGACAGAGCCTGTTACCTATCTCCGTTCTTATCTCACTAAATGAAAATTTACTCCCATCTCAACCTGCATGTATACCGAGGTCATCTTTAGAGGTACTCCTCCAAGTGTCCCTTTTATCTGGAGCGAGGTGGGTAGTGACCGCCTTCTCAATTGTGCTGCCCCACTTATAAAATCCCTTCATTGCTCTGCCCAATTTTGCCTCTGGCTCCATCAGGTCAGGGACCCATCTAGACAAGCATCCTCTTTTCAGTGGCCAACCAGATGCCTACCAGAAACCCCATTAGGAGGGCCTCGGCGCAACAGCTCTCTCTCTCTCCACCTGTGATTCCCAGCAACTGGTATTGAGAAGCATCCTGCCTCCAACCATGGTGGGAGAACATAGCCATCATGGTTGGAAGCCACTGACAGCCTTACCCTTCATGAATTTGCATAATCATCTTTCACAGCTCTGCCCAACACTGGCATATGGTTCCCAGAAGGCTGCCAAGTAAAGAATGTTGCCCTCAGGCAGAAAATGGTTCCCCATCCCTGATTTAAAGCGAAGACAGTCATAGAAGAATGGTAGCCTATATAAGGCTCACAGTACATAAAGCCCCTGCTCCATTTCCTTGAAAATGCAGTCAAACATATGAAGGTAGTGGAGATTACCACGAAAAAGCATTGCTATCCTATACAGTACCAAGTTAGGTTATTGGCTACCTCATTCATCATTATCTAGATCAGAGGTTTTACCCTGGGACTGCTTGAAAATTGCCTTAGCAGACCACTTAACCATTTTTCGGCCTGTTGTACCAACTATAACGTGCTGTGCAAGAAGCAGTATGATTTTTAATTATTTTTATTGCTTCTTTTATTTCTCATATTGTATTTTATTACCATTTGAGTTCTGTGGACTTCAACTTCTAATGCAACAAAATACAATATAAGAAATAAAAGAAGCAATAAAAATGCATTCAAAATCCATATGAATAGTTAATGCAGACATGCCAGAGACCACCTGAATTAATCTTGCAGACCACTGGCAGTCCACGGGCCACAGTCCGAGAACACTTGTATGAGATGCTGTCTAGATCAGTGCAATCTAACTGGCAGCAGCTCCCTAGGATTTCAGACAGGGATCTTTCCCGCTCCTACATGAAGATACCAGGGATTAAACCTGGGAACTTTTGCATGGAAGGTTGGTGCTCCAGCACTGAGCTGCAGCTCTTCTCCATAGGGAGGTACAGGCCCCAGGGTAAAGCCCTGGCAAAGCAAATGTATGTCCTACAGGGTTTCACTTGCCTATTCCTGCAAGGGTACAGAAATAATACTAGAGTAATGCTTCAGTCTTCAGAAGGGAGAGCCATAGGGACAAATTCCCACTTAGCCATTAACCTCATTGGAGGGTTTATCCAAAGCAGTGCTACATGAACAAACACCATCCAACTTTTTCAGATCCAAAACCTGGACGTGCATCTTCCAGGATGCACTTCTGGGTGAGTGTCGTGACCAGTGCCTCGCTCTCAGCCCAAAAAAGGCACTTTTTAAGGACAAGAGAACAGCATGAGAATATGTGAGATCACGGTACCCAAAATGACCACCATGACCTCACATGAAAAAACAGGATGTCCTATTTTTTTCGGGGCACTTGGCAGTTATGTGAATGTTCTAAGGATTTCTACTTGCACAGGAGAACATTCTCCACCTCTCCTTCCCAGGAGTGCCCCCTAAATCTGTTCTGGGCTCTTCAACAATCCCCTGGAGCCAATTAAGGAAGTGTGTGGGGTACATACGGGAAGAAAGTTCCATTGTGTAAGCAGAAAGACTTGTGCTAACAGGACACATTAGTTGAACCCCACCCTTGATGACCTTGGGCCAGTCACTACCTCTTAACCTAAACTACTCCACAAGGGTTTATGAGGACAATATGAAGAAGCAGGAGAACCATGCACTTTGAGGAGGACATATAAATGTAATAAATAAGCAAGCCTAACATGCTAGGAAGTAAAGTCCAGCTATATATGCAACAGTATCAGGTGATAAACTTTTCCTGGACTGTACCATTTCAGACAGCAGGTGGGAAAGGTGTGTCACCTTTATGGAAAAATAATAGCACCATCTACCAATATACCAGCTTTGATTTTCCCCAGTTTCTCATTGTTCTACTCAAAATTCTGTTCTCCATATTTCCACATCAGTCTGTGAAAATCCCATAAGAATCCACCAGTATTTCAGGGCTAATTTCTCCTAACATACATATTTTGTATGCATTTTTGCCTAATTTACACATTTTTGCTAATCAATTTATCCTAATCTGATGCCATTTTGTATGTTATTTCCACTCAAATATGCATTTCCATGGATACTTTACCTTAATATATACATTTTTGTATACATTACTTGTTTGGAGAAATTCAGGGAAGTGCAAATTTCAAAGTATGGCTGTGTTTCATTTTCATATATTGTTTCAAAAAGTGCAAACATAGGCAGGTTTGCTTTAAGTGCAAACTGAACTGAATTTCTTGCCCATACCTAGCAAAGCCTAAATTAAATCCTTCTCCCTGGTGCACTGCATTTTCGACATATAAGGAAGCCTTGTTGTCATTAGGGGGTGGGGATGCATTCAGAAAGGTTCCTCATTTGCAGCCTGAAGTTGTATAATCCAGAAAAATCTTAGCATTTGATTCTACTGCATTAGTACATTGGACCTATGTATCATGGGACTTACACCTGAGTAGACAAGCAAAAAAAGGATACAAAGGATACAAAAAGAAGCACCAGAAGTCCCTATCTAGAATAAAAGGACTATAAATCAACTGATTTTGTATGTTTAAACCTTCAAAAATACTAGCCATCACTGGTATTTCCCCCCTTGAAATGAGAAGGAATTATAAACATTTGGATTACCATAAACTGCTGCCCGGTTAACAGCTTCAGAATCATAAAATGAATTGACTGATGTCAAAACATACAGGACAATTATAAAAGCAAATATGATTGTAACGGAATTCTGTCCAAAAAGAAACAAACATGTTCCTAATACAGTACATATATTAAAACATTGCAACCATTTTATTACACAACCGTCTTTCCCCCAGGATCTATTTAAGGTATTTTGAGAATGCCATCTTGCTTGTTAAATAAATAAATCCAGGAACCCATCATTTTGTTTACAGCTGCAGCCTACACTTGTAGCTTTTTTAAAAGAAAAAGTTGCAAAAATAAAGCAGAGCAAAATGTATTTATAGCACAAATATACAAACCTAATTTAAAAGTGTCTTATCCATCACATTGATTTCCCATAAAGAAAGGGAAATAGCAGAACTGGGCAGGCTATATCACTAATCATTGGGTGACAGCTATTTATTGGGGGTGGGGGTGGCAGGATTGGGGGAGAAAAGCAATCAGTAGTTTGGGAACCTTAATGTGTTTCTTTGAAAGACCCTCCGATTTCAACAGGACCCGGTTCCACATCATTGTGCTCAAGGCTACAGGCTTTTGATGTACCGAAGACATACCAGTAGTGCCCTGGGCCCACGTTTAAAACTAGATAGGCATGCATCCCACCTCAACTTTTAGCATACAGGTAAATAAAGAACACAGGTGTAGGGCTGCTAGATCAAATCAGAGCCCTGTCCAAGCCATGTTGATTCATTATTCACAAGACTGGGGGCTCTACATGCTGAAGGGGGGGGGTCCCCACTGGTCCCACTCCACCCCAACATCCATGGATGTTTCCATTAGGAATGGAAGCCTATGCATGCAAGGACCTATGAAAGCAGGCTTGCTAACTTGTGTGGACACTGAGGAGTGGGGCTGGGGAGCTGAACAGGTTTAAAGGTGGGGCTGATAGTGTGGCCCCATTGCCCTTTCAATGCATGGAAACCCCTTCTTGCATTCAAGAGTGGCTAGCCAGGTGCTTCTGAGAAACTCTAGCATGTTGCAATCACAGGTACAGTGCCCCTGAACATGGAGGTTCTATTTTGCCATTATTGCTAATAGTTACCGATAGGCCTGTTCTCCATGAATTTGTCTAAATACTTTTTAAAGCCATTTAAAACTAGCAGCAATCTCTGCATCTTAGAGTGATCCTTAAATGTGTGCTGATGGGCTTCAAAGTTGAACATATCCCTCCTGAAAACTTCATCTAGAACAGGTGGTACTCTTATTCCAGACTTCTTATAGCTCACAGTTCACATCTGCTTAGCATAGACATCTCATGTTATGGAGATTATCCACCTTAGCATTTGCAAGTTTGGGGGACACATTTGTTTACCAAAAATAAAAATAAAAAATAGAGCTACAAGTCTGAAATCCTGTCTAATCACAGATGGTGATAATATTTAATCATAGCCATGACGTCGCATTTACAAGCATGATAGAGGAACAGTTCAGGCCCAAGATCAAACACCAAAATTTTCAAAGCAAACTCCAAATTTTAAACTCCAAAGTCCAGATTTATACAAAACAGCCTGGCAATATCTTAGTATTATACATAAAAGACCACAGAAGAATAGCCTTGCATCTGAAAGTGTGAGCCTGACTGCATAGTGGAAACACAGTGGTGGGAACTAGCAGAATCCTGCAGAAGATTAGAAGCAAAAATATTTTAAAAAAATTACAGGGGGGAAAATGAAGAATGTTTAGGAGATGCTCTGACCCAGCATGAATAATTTTACTTCAATAGGAAGCTTTAAAGAGGAAATGTGATGCTATTCAATCACAGCATGGCCATGTCATACCAACTGCTGCCACCCCCGCCCCAAATTCTGTGTGTCCATCATGAGGAATAGGCCACAGCTCTCAAGCCGCTTAATCCAGAGAAGGTCCATAGACGACACACACACACACACACACACACACACACAAAGCTCAGAATAAACGGTTTAAGGGCGACAGCCTAACAATTAAAATTTGTAGGCAATAAATCACTTTGCAGACCCTAATTGCAGGCTGCTGTATAATGGAACACGCCCAGCTAAGACCTTCATGCCCCTACCATGCACACCACATTCATCGAGTGCAGGAAGGCAGCACTGCAAATGCGGGTGGAGAGTTCCACAAAGCAATCAAACACAGCCCCAAATACATGCCACAAATCAATATACAAATCATTCAGAGAAGACTGAACAATAGGCTCCCTTTGGCCAGTCATTAGGAAAAGCCACCATCCTCAGTTACATAATGGGCTTTTTAATAATAATAATAATAATAATAATAATAATAATAAATGCATCCTTTAAAATGTGGTGCAAGTGATTAATATAGAATAATAAGCCACGTGGACCACCTCGATGCACAGATGATAATGGACTTCAGAAGAGAATCACCCTGGCCATCTTTTTGCCTATTTCCTTTCTTCGTTTTCTCTCTCTCCCCCCCAAAAAAGAGGTGACACCATCTGCCCCCATGTTAGCAGATGGGGCACGTTGTCCCTGTCTCCGCCTGCACGTTTTTCTTTTTAAAGAAAAACCGCTGTAGCTATCAATGCATGAAATAAAGGTGTCTCCCCAGCATGCTCATATCAGGATTCTTTTTTTAAAAAAAATTGTAGAATACAGAATTTCCCTAGCGCCTGCTGCCTGTGACCAAATGAGGCAAGAGAAAGCCCAAAGGAGCCGGTTAAAAGGGGGGGAGGGGGCGTTTTGCCTCTGCTTTCACACAATGACAGGCGCCTTCTCCCCTAGACAGTGAGGGAACCTCCTCCTCCCCATCTCAGCTGTAGCCAAGCAGCCCAAAATGGTGCAAAAAAATCGCAGAGGTCCCCAATTTGGCAAAGCAGGAAAGGGGGTGCGGGGGGAAAGAGAGAGAAAGCCGCCCGGAGCAGCTCCCTCCCTAACCCAACCCGCATCCTTCCAAGATGCTCACCCCAAGACAATGGGGAGAGGTGTGTGCTGGCTGGGGAGGGGGAGGCATAGACGTTTTTGACAACCAGGACCTTTTTTTTCTTTTCTTTTCTTTTTTCTTTTTCTTTTTCTTTTTTTTTTTGCATTACAGAAACAGAGTCGGCGGGGAGGGGGCGCGCGAAAATGCCTCCCCCTCCCCAAGAAAGGCGGGCGAGGAGTTGCTGCTTTGCGCAGCGCTTACCTGTGCCTTGCAAATCGCGCAGCGTCCCTTCTCGCCTTCCCCACAAGCGCAGGCAGTTGCGCGGGCTGGCTGGCTGGCTGGCTGGCTTGGCGCAAAGGGGGTGGGTACCACCGGCGTCTCTCAGCAGACAAAGCCCAGCTCGGCGGCCACGAGCAGCAGAGCCGTCCTGCCCTCGCACGGAGCTTGGCGGCTGCGGCTGCCTGAGGGAAGAGGGCTCGGCTGGCTTTGTGGCGGCTCCCCTCCCGGCACCCTTCCTGCTGCCTCGCGGGCCGGCTGGCTGGCTGGCTGGCTGGATAACGCGGCGGCTGAGTCGCTCCTGCAACTGCTTCGCCTTTCTTCTCCCTTCAGCCGCTTACGGGACTCATTTGCATTCTTAGCCCGGCCCTCCTGGAAATGCGGCTCTTCGGGCTGGGCGAAGCGCGAGCGCGGCCTCTACCCAGAGGGCGGCGCTGTTCCCGCCGACGCCGGCCTGCCCCGCCCTCCGCCGCCGGGGATGGTAGCGGTCCGGGAGGCTGCAGAAGGCGTCGGAAGGGAGGGAGATGCGGGCGGGCGGCGTGTATAGCACGCCTCTGTCCCACAGGCTCAAAGAGGAAATAGAATCCGTCTGGAACGTGGGAAGCATAGGAGTCACCTCCTAGGGGCCGAGGTCCCTTTAACTCCCCAGCAAAATATTTGAGGGGGCTGGTCCCCCCAAATTTGATGGACATTGCTATCCAAATAGTGTGGGTGCGCCCCATTATGTGATCAATTATGTGGGGTGGGGCTTACCTGCCTCCCAGTGACTTATTCACTGTGACGAGACACTAAATAGTGCCAATTTGAATAAAATATTGGGGGGGAGGGAGACTTGCCCCACAAAACCACAAGACGCGGCACACACACACCATTTGAATGGCAATGCCCATCAATTTGGAGAGAGGGGTGACACTCTCCAATATTTTATGGGGGGCGGGACGAAGTGCTCTAGGAGTTGGCACCTATGCCTCTTGAGCATGGGAGGAGAAGCAACAACTTTTTTAAAAGTGTGGAGACCAAAGCCTGATTTTGGGGAAGTTTTTTTTTTCTCTCTCTCTCTCTCTCCCTATCTCTTTTCAAAGGTGATCCCTGAAATATTAGGAATGGTGTGTGGGAACAAATGCAGCACACCTTTTCCTGACCAACCTACAGAATGTGCCAGGGTGATGTAGGGGCATCCTATAGGCAAGAACATGATGCTGCTGGACTAGATGGGGCCTTTGGTGCAGCAGGACTCTGCTTACGCTCTTAGGCATACCAACTTCTAGGCAGGCGGACTGCAGTCTGGCATCCCTGTAGAAACTGATAAAAGGTAAAGGTAAAGGGACCTCTGACCATTAGGTCCAGTCGTGGACGACACTGGGGTTGCAGCGCTCAGAGCAGCGCATGGAAACGCCATTTACCTTCCCGCCAGAGCGGTACCTATTTATCTATTTGCACTTTGATGTGCTTTTGAACTGCTAGGTTGGCTAATAATGAATACAAGCGCTGCTTCAGATTAATGTTTCTATGTGCACATAGTCCACTGGTTTAGTCCTTTTGCTCTGGATTAAATACTGTCACCTTCCCATGCTAGTTAGCCTCTCACTCTCTCCTAATAGAGGGACGCGGGTGGCACTGTGGTCACTCTAAACCACAGAGCCTAGGACTTGCCAATCAAAAGCTCAGCGGTTCGAATCCTTGCGACGGGGTGAGCTCCCGTTGCTCGGTCCCTGCTCCTGCCAACCTAGCGGTTTGAAAGCACGTCAAAGTGCAAGTAGATAAATAGGTACCGCTCTGTCGGGAAGGTAAATGGCGTTTCCATGCGCTGCTCTGGTTCGCCAGAAGCGGCTTAGTCATGCTGGCCACATGACCCAGAAGCTGTACGCCGGTTCCTTTGGCCAATAAAGCGAGATGAGTGCTGCAACCCAGAATCGTCCGCGACTGGACCTAATGGGCAGGGGTCCCTTTACCTTTACCTATCTCCTAATAGCAGGTATCTGAAGAACTGTGCAGTGCATGCACATGAAAGCTCATACCAAGAACAAACTTAGTTGGTCTCTAAGGTGCTACTGGAAGGATTTTTTTATTTTGTTTTGACTATGGCAGACCAACACGGCTACCCACCTGTTCCTAATAGCAGGGTCAGTCAAATACATTTTCTTGCTTGAGGCAATGTAAAAGATGGCATCCTCCCTCTCCGCTCCACATACAGAAGCTGACCAAACAGGTGTCAAGAGGGTGCTTTCCAGAGCAGGTTACCCAGGACAGACCATAGGCAACAACAAGCTGTGTGGCTAGTGGGGGGGTGGCAGGGGTTATTTGCCAGCTGAACAGCTGTCTCACTGGTTAAAGCCAGTGGTGTTGTGGCTGACCACCCCATGACAAATTCCACCTACTCTGCAGAGGAATCTCTTTAGAGCAGGCACCCCCAAACTCGGCCCTCCAGCTGTTTTGGGACTACAACTCCCATCCCTAGCTAACAGGACCAGTGGTCAGGGATGATGGGAATTGTAGTCCCAAAACAGCTGGGGGGTTCGAGTTTGGGGAAGCCTGCTTTAGAGTATATCATTGTTATATGGTCAACTGACTCAAAAACTATAGAACTCCATCAATGGGATTGGCTAGTGGATGAATGAGTGAGTGAATGAATGAATGAATGGTGGGAATGATTCAGCTCCTCTGGATTGTAAGAAACAAGTGGGGCCTGCAACAAATAGTTGTGGTGCAAGCTCCCTTCTAAAAGTGCTATCCTGCTCAGGCTTCTAGCCAGCCGTTGCTCCCAGCAGACGTGAATTCCTCTCCTCCTACACCCCACATGTCACGGTTTTCTGTTCCAACTGACACACTACATTCCACTGCTCACTCCTCATTGGGCTATTTTTCAAGGGGTTGCCCAAATGGGTGTGTTTTTTGTTTGTTTGTTTGTTTTCCACTTATACAAATCACAGGGTTTTCACAAGCATGGGACCTTCTGGATGCAAAACATGTGCTTTCCCGCTGAGCCAGGGCCCTTTCTAAGCCACACACCCATGCCACCAGGAGGAAATGGTTCCCAGAGCCGTCCTTCCCACAGGGTTTAGTGGTGTGTTGTGCCAGGGCGCCAGCCTCTCGGGGGCACCCCAGCAAGTGGGGGAGCTGCACAGCTTTCCTGGCGGCCTTCCCTTTCCCTGCACACCTGCCAGTTGCGCCCCGCCAACTATATGGCTGGTGGGCGTGCAGCTTCCCTCCCAAGCCTCTGCAGGGATCGCACTCCTGCCGAGGAGGCTTGGGAGGAAAGCTGTGCTCTCCTCCCACGGAGGCTTGGGAGGGGCGCAACTTCACTCCCAAGCCTCTGTGATGATTGCTCTCCCACAGTGGCATGGGGGAGAGTTGCCCCCCCGGATGGCTGACAGTGCGCAGCTACAGCCACCCCAACACTATCCATGGTAATTTGGGGGTGCTGGGCAGATATTTGCACCCCGGCGCTGCAACTGCTAAAGACGGCCCTGATGGTTCCTACCCCTTTATCCCAGAATTCAAGTGATATTTGTAGCACACAGGATGGACTTGTTCAGCCTGCAATCTCCATCTTCTAGCAAAGTCTACAAGCTGACCTCATGGCTACAACATCCAGCCTAATATATGTCCTTGTTTTGGTTTTTATTCTTTCTCATCTGCACGCCTTATCTTGTTGCAACACCTAGACTGATGAAGAGTTATTTGGAACCTGGAAGCTTTCTGCAATTTTGTGACATTTTAGTAGGTCCTGAATCTGATAAAGGTATTGATCAACCGTGCATTTTGAAGGGAACCCTTCCCTTATAGCTACCTTTGCTTTTTATATAATAAACATTTTCTGTAATGCACATCTAAGGATAGCTACAGTATAAATTTATATCAGATGCATAGCTACAGTATAAATTTATATCAGTTGTGTGATACCCAGTATCAGTGCCGGATTTACATATAAGCTAAACAAGCTATAGCTTAGGGCCCCACTCTCTTGGACCCCCCCCAAAAAAAATTCACTATTAATATACTTCTTAATTGTATTTCAGTTTAACAACTACTTTGTTAAAATACATATTTTGTTATGTGCAAATGGCTTTAGATACCTATTAGGTCCATAAATTACCATATAGCATATATTCAACACAAAAAACAGCAACATTTTTTTGTTGACAAAGGACAGCTGGACATGTAAAGGGCCCCATTACCTTCAGTAGCTTAGGGCTTCATCAAACGTAAATCCGGCCTTGCACAGTATCATGTCCTTCCCAAAGAATCTTGGTAATTCTAGTCTGACACAGTACAGAAACTCATCTGTTAAGAGAGTCTCAGCCTTCTTGCAGAAATACAATTTCCAAGTGTCCCCAGGGAAGAGGAAATCACCACTGAACTACTTGGTGTCTATCTTGTAGATATGCTTCTTTATCAGTGTGTTCCTGAACAGTCTGTTTTGGAGAGTTAGGGCCTTAGCTCAATGGTAAACCACATGCAAAAGACCCCTGGTTCAACCCCTGACATCTGGTTGGGCTGGGAAGGCTGTTTGAAACCATGAAGATCTGCTGCCGGTTGAATGGGTTGTGATACAGAAAAGCAGGTCTTTTCAGCTCACACTGGTCTGTTTGCATAGGAAATGGCCACAGTAACTGAACCAGTTTCCACATAAGAGGGATTAGTATTTGTATAGGTTATCCACATTGTTCCAGTTCCCAGAGATGAACATCAGCCAGGCAAGCAAGAAGTACGGATTTCACACACCAATGTGTGTGGATGGCAGGGGACAGATGTTCATAGCATGTGAACTTGTCCGTCAAAAGTGGCTGGATTTATCTTTGATTATAATCATTTTAAAAAATAAAAATAAAGACCACATTATGGCTAATTACAGGTAGGTAGCCATGTTGGTCTGCCGTAGTTGAAACAAAATAAAAAAAAATTCCTTCCAGTAGCACCTTAGAGACCAACTAAGTTTGTTATTGGTATGAGCTTTCATGTGCATGCACACTTCTTCAGCACACTTCTTCAGAAGTGTACATGCACACGAAAGCTCATACCAATAACAAACTCAGTAGGTCTCCAAGGTGCTACTGGAAGGATTTTTTTTTTTAACATTAAGGCTAAGGCTTTGATCTTATGGGAGATCTGATAACTCAGTGGTAGACCACAAGCTTTGCACACAGTAGGTCCCAGGTCCAACCTTGGGCATCACCAGTTAAAAGGATCAGGTGGCAGATGGTGTGAATGAGTCTCCTCCTAAGACCCCAGGAAGCCACTTCCAGTCAGACACAAGACGAGCTGAAGAAATAGACTGATCTCTTAAAAGGCGGTTTCCTGTGTTCACATTTGGAGGTTTATCACTTGATTTTTCGACAACGGATGACTGGCAATTGAACATGTGAACAGACAACCCTGGAAAACATGGGCGATGCAAATAAGCCCTACATGTTACCCGGGTTTGCTCAGGGCCAAGAACATTTCTTATTTGTGTTCTGACTATAGGTAGACCTTAAATGTGCATAGCTGGTGGCTTTCCACATTAAAATGCATCCAAGCATAAGTGCTTGAAGGATCAAGACTTTGCTTGTGAGGATTTTGAGAGAAAACACCATGAATTATATATGTGGGCGTGCTCTCCATAAGTGATGCAGTACACGTCTGTTTGTACTTGGGTGCTGAAAATGCAGCTAAAATTTGTATGTGTGGTTGGCTAGCAGGGCCTGTACCACCTTTGTTTGGGCTGTCTGCTCTTTTAACAGCTGCTGAATAAGTGAGCATTGTTTTATGCAGCAGACAGCTACTCTGTGTCCAAAACATGGTTCTAAAGCTTTGTCAGCATTGCTTTCCCCCCCCCCCACTCCAGTTCTGCTGGCAGTGTTTGGGCTTGTCTGTCATCCTTATAGATTGTTCTTTTTCTCTCTCCCTTTCTTTCTTTTCATTGTAAAAGTCTAAAAGAAGAAATACAGCATTATAAAAGGACAACCTAAGTAACCCGCATTCCCTGAGAACCAGGAAGGATATTGGCTTGCTTTTGGAGGCAATGTTTTTGAGTATCAAGAAGAATGAGCAATAGCTGAAGAAGAAGAAGAAGAAGAAGAAGAAGAAGAAGAAGAAGAAGAAGAAGAAGAAGAGAACGAAGGAACATGGATGACCAACCTGGGGGGAAATTCAGCAACTCTTAGCTAGCTTGTATGGTCAGATCTACATATTCATATATATTCAGGCTTGAAAACAGCGCTCTATGCATGGTGGAGGGGGGATGCAGAACCCAGGCTAAAAAGAATCTCCCACCCTTAAGGTAAATGCTTCCTCCAGCACCGCTGACATTTCCAAACATTTCCTGCAAATGCTGGTCACCTGTTAGGTGGCTGAAAAAGAGAAGAAAGTGCTTCAAAAAGTCAAACACACGAGTGTTCTCTCTCTCATATGCTCACAGGTGGTTAGTGCTGTTAATAAGGGAAGCGGGTGGTGTTGTGGTCAAACCACTGAGCCCCCTGGGCTTGCTTATCAGAAGGTCGGCGGTTTGAATCTGCATGACGGAGTGAGCTCCTGTTGCTCTGTCCCAGCTTCTGCCAACCTAGCAGTTTGAAAGCATGACAGTGCAAGTAGATAAATAGGTACCACTGTGGTGGGAAGGTAAACGGTGTTTCCATGCGCTCTGGCACTCATCATGGTTCTCCATGGGTCAGTAGTCGGAAAGCTGTCTGTGGGCATACACCGGCTCCCTCGGCCTGAAAAGCGAGATGAGTGCCGCACCCCATAGTTGCCTTTGACTGGACTTAACCATCCAGGGGTCTTTTACCTTGACTAAACATCTCATAAGCAGTAGGTGTCAATGTATGAACAGTGCATGCATATCCTCTATGCAATTGCACCTGCCTTTTGCCTTCACTTGGGGAGATTTGCCTGCTCAAATCAGTTTTGACTTGAGGATCTTCCTTGCTTTATCTAGGTGTCAGCACAAGAGGTGTGCCCCAATCTCCACCCAAGAGTCAGTTCGCATATGATGAAATTTGCTCCGACGTGCACAGATAACACCTCACACAAATGACTTGCTTGCTTTAAGGATCTGGTGACTTCTGTTTCAGTGTATCTGAAGAAGTGTGCATGCACACGAAAGCTCATACCAGGAACAAACTCAGTTGGTCTCTAAGGTGCTACTAGAAAGAATTTTCGATTTTGTTTTGCTTGCAAGAGTAATGTAGGCTGCTGTGAAGCATATCTACAGAAAACATAAACGCAAACCCTTTAGCAAAGTTTCACCACACACCATGAGACACAGTGAAAGCTACCAAAATGGTCTCTTTTTTGCTTTCCCAGTGCTGTGCAGTTCACACAAAGAGTCCATTCATTTAAGTGGTGTGTTTGAACATCTCAGAGACAAGCCATATTGCATACAAAAACTTACAGGCTGTGAATATCTTCATTGGCAAATAACTGATCTGTTCTGAAATCTCTGGGGGTTCGTTGCTCGGGTGTCAGAAGTTTGTGCCAAGGGGAAATAGACCTTGAATTGTGTGTTCTAAGGTCTGCGAACATTAGTTAAATGTAACTTTTTCTATTCTTAGAGGCTACAGACCATACATTTTCAAAGGGCATCTCTTTTTTTTGTTGTTGTTCAAATTGGGACTGTAGGGTGTTTTCAGAGTCTTTGATGAAAATGGACAGATGACACTCTGTTACGCAGTCACATGGCTCAGCCATCTTCCACTAAACCACATAAGGAGGAGGATACAGTTCTTCTATGATTAATCAGATATGCAAACAATGGCAGTAGTTGTCTCCCAGAAACTGAACTGTTGCTTTTGCCTGGCAATGTGTCTTACAGGTCATATACAGTATGGAAGAGGCCCAGTGTCTATGAAACAAGCCCTCTATTGATATACTGTCCACGTTAGGACAGAAACAAACAAGAGGAGGTTAACACTTCTGCTGTAATCCAGAATTCCAGTTAGGTAGATGTAGTTAATTAGTGTGGCTGTGGTATAGTTGGAGTTCACAATAGTTTAATCTCCATTAATATGTTAGGCGTGTAATAATTTGATAGCCATATCCAAATTAATATTTCTCCCACATACTTAGTTGGGAGAAACAAGCTTTTGTCTGCTTCGTTTGGGGGGGGGGGTGAGGCATCAACCTCTTTGTCAGAAATCAGTAATCACATTTTTCAGGATGGATGAAACTGTATTATAACAAATCACACAAAGGAAAGGCCCTTAAAGGGAAAATAGGGCTGTTAGCATAGAAAGATAACATACATTTGATTGAAACAAATTATGCAAATCTGATTCAAGGTTCCGTTTCAGAGATGGCAAGCAGTTTAATGGATAATTTTCGTGCAATCGACAATAAAGAATCATAAGCCTGAGCGTTGGCTTTCAGATATCCTGGTCTAGCATTGCAAAAGACAAGTAAACTGCCTCGGAAGTAAAAATAGTGTTTTCAAAGGAAATAAGACAGATTCGAGGAAGCTAAGGCTATCAATGGCTACATGTCCTGATGGTTGTCTATTACCGGTACTTCCAGGATCATAAGATGCCTCTGAATCCCAGTGGTTGGAGGAGGAGGAGAGCAGGAGAGGAATACTGCTTTCATGGCAAGACTATGAGTTTCCCTTAGGAAACTGCTTGGCCACTTTGGGAACCAGGATATTGGAATTAATTGCCCTTTGGTTTCATCCAGTCGGGTTGTTCTGTTGTTCTTATTACAAGATTACTATATACAGTGTGTGTGTGTGCGTGTGTGTGTGTGTGTGTGTGTGTGAGCTATAAACATATATTTTCATACTTGAACATTTAACCAGTATAACGGTAAAATAAACATTTTAACCACCTATGACTTAATTAGGAGTCTATTCATGCAGGGAAGACTCTTCAAAAGCTACTTCTGGGAGGGAAAAGAGGTGGCACAGGCCATTTTAGGGAAGCAAGGAATTAAGCCCTGCTGTATAAGGACTTCAATATATATGACAAAAAGCTAGAGGAGTGAATGAGGCAGTGTGAATTTTCTTTGGGTGTGGAGTACCCATTACTCATCACTACCCTGCCACCCTGGGCTTCTTCAAGAGGAAGGACAGGATATAAACTGCATGAATCTGTTGAGCAAATAAATACCCCCACCCCCTAGAAGCACCCCCCGAGTTAACCAAATAAGAGCTTAAGAAAGTGCTGAGGAAAGGTTGGGCAGGCAGGAAGTTCATAAATTAAGCAGATACAACCAGTCACACGTCTGGTTGCAGGTCTCTAACTGGATGCTTTATTTGAAGTCTGACTACATCCAGAAAGCTGAACAGAGCGACTCAGCACCAGCGAAAATGGACAGAGCCCAGCTGCTGCAGCAGCAGCTAACAGCAGCACAAAGGCAAAGAAGGCCAATGCCCAGCGTTGAGAAGTAGCAGCCAAGTTTGACAGCCAGGATTCCTGAAACTGCTGAGCTGTGAACAGTGTCTGCAGCAGCGGGGTGGGGAGTTGAAAGACAGAAGCTGGGAAATCGGCTTGCAGATTTGCAACGGTTGGAGAACAATAGGAGACGCAGTAACAACCACTAAGAAACGTTGAGCAGCTTAGAAAGTGGGCAAGGCAAGAAGAGAGAGGTAGTGTTTTGCAACTGGGCTTCACAGGACATCAGGAAGGTTAAAAGCTAAACTGTTAATGATGCATTTGATTTATTAATTGCATTGATACCCCCCCCTTTCCTTCAAGGTGTCCCCCCAGGGCCAGCTGTACCATTAGGCGGAGTGAGACAGCAAATAGTCCCTTATATTACTCACGTACAGTAAAAGTAGCCAGAGGAACATGTTCTGTTTTTGGAACAGCGTTTAACCATGGGCTGCATGATAAGTTAGAGAGTCTGCTCTGGCTCTAGTTCTTGAGCACTTGGCACTTCTGTAAAGGTTTTGTGAACCAACGCCTAGTTGAACAAATTTAATTCAAATTTTCCAGGGCTAATGTATTACCCAACATAAGCCCTTTATGTGCTCCCACTGGATGTTGCAGCAATTGCTGGATTGTAGAAGAGAGATTTCCTTTGTTAAGGGGATTTTCTGCCCTTATGAGAAACTAAGAACAGAACAACACATCAGACCATTTGGTTTAGCAAAAACACAAACGCTTAGCAAAACCACTTATAATGATTGACTTGCCCCTGTAGCAGTCTAAATTAAGTTGCTTTGCATCAAACTTTTTATTGCCCAAGAAAATTTGTATTAAAGAATTTGTACGGTATATTTTGCTTTCCAATAATCTTTGAATTAGTGCTATGAAGCTGACTTTTATGGATTACTTCCTTAGGCAAATACATTCTCTGCTTGAATAACTTTAAAAAAGAAAGAAACAGATGTTTTCTGTAACAGTACCTGTAGATGCTCAATGAAACAGAAAGACTTCCTTCATTTTAAAGAATTATAATAGGGGCCTCCAAACCAGACTTGTGGTACTGGTTAAAGATAAAGATAGATTTGCCTCCATGTATATCCTGTTTCAATGGACTCCAACCTACAGTCATGTGATCAGAGGCAATATTAGGCTTGTTTGCATCACACGTTACACTGAATATGTGTCCACACTGCCTCTACTCATGTACAAATGTTCATGTGAAATGTTCTGTGCACCTCAACTATTGTATACACAGGAATACAGCCAGGAGCGGCCATTGGGGAGAGTTGCCACTGCACACCTGGCCTCCTGGCTGTGGCATTTACTAGGATGGAGTGGGGAGGAAGTGGAGCCTAAGCAATGTTCCTACTGGTGCACCCACCAAGTGTTTACCTCCTCACACCTTGTCCCTCTCCATCCCAGTAAGTAGTGATGCCTCTTCTGGCATCCCAGCTGTGTTTCCCATCACTGTCCACTCCAAACACAAGAGTGTACAATCATTGGGTGTTATGTGTAACCTCGGACGCCAAGTTCTAAGATGGCGGCGCGCACAGACGCAGCGGCTCAGTGCTCTCCCTTTCTCTTTTAGCGTTCCATATGTCTTTCATTGTTGTTACTGTGTTGAGTCACATTTTTAGCTGGGCGAACAAATGTTTAAACAGAAAATGAATAGATTTGTCATTTAAATGGAAAATAAATAGATTTGTTGCTTTAAGGCAGTGTTTTTCAACCACTGTTCTGCGGCACACTAGTGTGCCATGAGCCTTTGCCCAAAAAAGGTTGAAAAACACTGCTTTAAGGAGGCATGGCAGTTATGGCAGTTATCAAGATCTAAGATGGAGGTGCACAAGATCTACACTCGGCAGGAAATCCTAAGGGATGGGTTACAGTGTGAACAAGCTGTAAGAGCTGGTTATTTTTGCTCAGATAACATTCTGGTGGGAGTAGCCAGGGCACCAGGCTCCCCATGGATTACTATCGCCTTAGGGGGGAGGCGAAGGCAGCGCAGAGAAGGAGGTAGTTGTTTTCTATTTCTCTCTTGGTGGTTACTGGAATCTTTTCGAGATGCCAGAGCCTGCAAAGACTGTTCCCGTGCCTAAGAAGGGGTCGAAGAAGGCTTCACCAAGACCCAGAAGAAGGGCGACAAGAAACGCAAGAAGAGCAGGACATCTCTTCAAGCGCATCTATGTCTACAAGGTGCTCAAGCAGGTCCACTCCGACAAGGGCATCTCATCCAAGTCCATGAGCATCATGAACTCCTTCGTCAGCGACATCTTTGAGCGCATCGCTGCTGAGTCTTTCCGCCTGGCGCATTACAACAAGTGATCTACTATCACTTCCTGGGAGATCCAGGCTGTTGTGTGCCTGCTGCTGTTCACCAAGGCCGTCATCAAGTACACCAGCTACAAGTAAACTTGGAAAAGAACTACTTCACTTATTTTGTTTTTATGGGATGGCATCCAATTTCATTGTACTTGTACAATGACAATAAAGAAATCTTATATCTTATAGGACTGTATGAGTGTGCAGCTCAACTAATAGTGTACACAGATTGTATCTGAAGAAGTGTGCATGCACACGAAAGCTCATACCAAGAACAAACTCAGTTGGTCTCTAAGGTGGTACTGGAAAGAATTTTCTATTTTGTTTTGACTATGGCAGACCAACACGGCTACCCACCTGTAACTGGAACAGATTCACTGAATGCAACATGTGAACACTCCTATTAGCAGCATAGTGTGTCCTTCAACTAAATATTAGTTGAAGAAAAGCAGCTAGTGCTAATTAAATAGGCCACAGCAACTTGGAAGCTACTTTATAGCAGGTCCGTTGCCCATCCAGGCCAGCATTGTCCGCTTTGACTGACAGCGAGTCTCTAGGGTCTCCTGAAGAAAGAGGACCTTTGCATCACTCACTACCAGAGCATTTGAACTGACGATGCAATGAATTAAAACTGGAGCCTTTAATGCAGAAAGCAGATGCTCCACCACTGAGCTATGGGTTCATCTCCATAATGAAGAAAAGATCAGTGCAAAAATATTGATCAATTCTCTGCCTCTGTGCTACTGAAATGATCTTCCTATATAAAATCCCTTGCTTGTTCAAACTGCAGCTCATTTCTTAAGTCAATATTTTTAAAGGGGGGGATGTTGTGCTTACTCATTATATCATGGCGGGGCATATATTTTATTTGCTTATGTGTGAAGTTCAAATTTCAACTATTGCAATTTAATTACAATGTATTGTTTGCAGCCAGTGGACCATAAATAAATTACATTTGGATTACAATCTATCAAAACAGTGGATGAGTTTTGAATTTAAGCAGCAGTTTGCCATGGAGTATGGAGAGACATGCCTGAAACTTTTTTTTTAAGGCCCAGTGCTTGTAAAATATTTGTTGCAAAATTCTTTGGTGTGCAATTATTTTTATCCCCCCCCCCTATTTATAAGGGTTTGCAGTACTCCTGTCTGTTGGTGAGCAGGAAAAATGTGCAAACACAAAGGCTGTGTACACACTGTTTACTCCATATCCAGTGCACTCCCAACACTGGTTTGGGATGTTGTGTACACATAATGTTAGCCACAATCCATATCTATCATACAGGGGTTGTCCGGCCTGTTTTGCCAGCAGTAACGTGTACACACAGCCAATGCTTCTCCGGTGCTGCCTTCATCTATCATTAACATTTATGGACTTGCAAACATTTTGCAACAATGGCGGAAAGGAGCATTGCACAAAAAAATGTTAACAGAAGAAAGGGGTTCTCTGGGTTCCAGCTAATATCAAGAGCTGTAATTGAGGGTTTTCCAAATTCCTGTAATCATGCTGAAGAACTGGTTTGCTTTGAACAGGGACTCAAATTCTAGCATTCCTGCACATACACTGCAAACATCAGTTGGTGTACATAAAGTACACCAAAGCAGAACACACACAACGAACTTTCAAATGTGTTTGCTGCATCTGCAAGATGGACACACATACACACAATCTGCTGGCAAATTAATTACTGGCAAATTAATAGTGTGATAGGAGATGAAGCCCAGTGTAGGAATTGCCTAGAGGAATAAAAGCATTTCAAATGATTTCACTTATCTTCTGGGTCTGACCCAATAGCCTGAAATTTAACTACCGTATATACCTGAGTATAAGCCGACCCAAATATAAACCGAGGCACCTAATTTTCCTACAAAAACCTGGGGAAGCTTATTGACTCAAGTATAAGCCGATTCACCTTTGCCGCTGTGGAGGAGGAGGAGGAACGAGCAGCCCGAAAGCAGCCCTTTGGGCTGCTCCTTCCTCTTCCTCCTTTGCCAAGTTTGCATTTATGTGAGCAGTTCAGGAATGGAACAAGCTGCCTGGGGAGAGTAAAGAACCGCTGTTCTTGTACGCTTCTTAAGGAATGGTTGACTGGGGAGAGCGGGTGGCGGCACGAGCGGAGAGAAAGGGCTTCTTTTTCGCCGCCCCCACCGCCTGCCTCACTCGAGTATAAGCCGAGGGCAGCTTTTTCAGCACAAAAAATGTGCTGAAAAACTAGGCTTATACTCAAGTATATATGGTATTTGAACTTGCAAATTAATGTATTATCTAAGTGAGATGAAATCTGACAAAAATATTGTAAGTAATTATTTAACCTTATCATATACATGCATTTCAGTCATGGATATTTGGATAAATGAAGTCCTTTCAGTATTTTTTTTTTTTTTAAAGAAAACCCTAACTTCATAACTTTACACTTTACACACAGCAAACTTTTTCAGCAGGGGGCAGGTCCACTGTCCCTCAGACCTTGTAGGGGGCAGGATTTTACACACACACACACACACACACATATGGGTGAACGAATTCCTATGCCCCACAAATAACCCAGAGATGCATTTTGAATAAAAGCACACATTCTACTCATGTAAAAACACCAGGCAGGCCCCACAAATAACCCAGAGATGCATTTTAAATAAAAGGACACATTCTACTCATGTAAAAACATGCTGATTCCCAGACCGTCTGCGGGCAGGATTGAGAAGGCGATTGGGCCGGCCCCGGCCCCCAGGCCTTAGTTTGCCTACTCATGCATTAGACGATCAATAAATTGCTATTTTATTATTTCTGTACTGTTCAAACACACAAATGCCAGTGTCTTTGGTCACTGAGTAGGGAGGAAAGTGAAATTGTTGATCAAAACCACAGAAAGCTTACATGATGCAAAGGGAGTGAAACAAAATCAGGAGTATGCATTTTTTTTGTAAAAGAAAAAGAAAAGAATTCTGACACTCCGCCTATCTATATATAGACTTATGCAAAACACTTGCTCCAGAATATCATCCAACTCTTCTGCTTTCCATATATAGCAACCTTTTTTCAGTCTTGAAACCCAGATATCAAAAGTTCATTTTCTTTTTGGCCCAAAAAGTCTGCAAGGGGTTTCCAATCATTAATCTGCAAGGGGTTTCCAATCATTAATAAATGTCAACAATGATTTTTCTATTATTATTATTATTATTATTATTATCATTTCTATACCGCTTTATATTTTAAAGAAAAATATCAAAGTGGTTTACAGCATATTAAAACATCAGTAAACAATCCAGAATCAAACATTTCTGAAGAAAGTCAAATATAGAGTACAGTATACAGTTACAGCAACATAATTAACAGAAAACTAAAATATTATCATAAAGATTTCAAAATAAAATATTACAAATGAGGTCAACTACAGAATACATATTTAACACAAAGTTAACCCCCCCAAAATCTTAAACATTTCAAAAAAAAATTGCTAAGTGAAGTCAAATATAAAATGCACATTTAAAGCAGCGTAATTAACAAGAGAACAAAATATTATCTTAAGCATGACACAGCTGTATGGCAGGCACAAAAAGATGGAGCAAAAAAATCCAAGTTATGGTTTGTTGTCAGGCACAGTGATGTCCCTCCGGTCTCACCAGGTGCCTCTTCAGTAGGGCTGGGTGAGTCTGGGTCCTGCCCCCTAGGCCAGGTGGAAAAAGGCCTTGCAGGGAGCGGCCTTCACGACTCACAGCCGGGTGAATTAAACACATCAACTTCGCCATCTCAGCCAAATCCAGTAATTTCAATAACCGTTATTCCATAGTAGGCGATAGTAAGCCCCTCCACCTTTGTGCATGTAACAATCTCGCTAGTGGGAACATATATTGAAATAATCTTCCATAATCTTTTTCTACTTTTGAATCTATTAGTCCCAGCAGGAAGAGTTCTGGCTTCAGCTGAGTATCAACTTTCAATGTGCATTTGCATCCAATATTTTGCAGCTTTTTTTACACATCCAGCAAGCATGGACGTCCCTTCATGTTCCTGACACTTTCAACAGACATTTGGAATATTTTTTAATGCAATCTGAGTAACTTCTCAGGAATTAAATAACAATGGTACATTATTTTGTAAAAATCCCCTTTTAATCCTAACAGTGTGGGTATTTTGGCCCTTTGGTCCACATGTGTTCCCATTGTTCTATCTGTATAACCAATATATTTTGCCCCTTTAAGCATGCATTCTTTAACTTAGAATCATAGAGTTGGAAGAGACCACAAGGGCCATCCATTCCAACCCCCTGCCAAGCAGGAAACACCATCAAAGCATTCCTGACAGATGGCTGTCAAGTCTCTGCTTAAAGACCTCCAAAGAAGGAGACTCCAACACACTCCTTGGTAGCAAATTCCACTGCCGAACCGCTCTCACTGTCAGGAAGTTCTTCCTAATGTTTAGGTGGAATCTTCTTTCTTGTAGTTTGAATCCATTGCTCCGTGTCCACTTCTCTGGAGCAGCAGCAAACAACCTTTCACCCTCCTCTATATGACATCCTTTTATATATTTGAACATGGCTATCATATCATCCCTTAACCTTCTCTTCTCCAGGCTAAACATACCCAGCTCCCTAAGCCGTTCCTCATAAGGCATTGTTTCCAGGCCTTTGACCATTTTGGTTGCCCTCTTCTGGACACGTTCCAGCTTGTCAGTATCCTTCTTGAACTGTGGTGCCCAGAACTGGACACAGTATTCCAGGTGAGGTCTGACCAGAGCAGAATATAGTGGTACTATTACTTCCCTTGATCTAGACGCTATACTCCTATAACTTGTTCCTCTTCAATTTCAAATTTCAACAAGAGTTTATACATACTCATAATCACTACCCAATTGCATCTCAAAATCCGCCTTACTTTGTTCCATAGCCCCAAGTCTTCTTATCCAACTTAAATCTATCTACTAGTTGTAAATTTAAAAAACCCACTGAAAGTTGTGGTGCTCTGTTGTTATTCATGGTTCCTTTGTTTTAATTTTATCATCTCCTTGATGATAAAAATGGCCTGTCACCTCTTTTCTGAAGAAAGCTTCTTGCGGTGAACAAATCTCTCGTGGTGTCTTTGTGCATAATCTAGGTTTATATCTATTCCAGATTCTTAGTATGGCACATCTAATAAAATGATTCTTAAATTCCACATTTAAATTGGGCAAAAAGATTCCTGTATTGTAGGGGGTTGGACCAGATGACCCTCGGGGTCCCTTCCAACTCTACAATTCTATGATTCTACAGCTTAAATAGTGATTTGGATTCCTTAAGTATTGTGTGCTGTTCTGGATTGTGCCTCCAGTATAGCACAGAAGTGGATTGCATCAATGGCAGTGTCATTGCAAGGAAGCCTGAGAGCTGACATGTTGCTAGAGCTGAGATGTGCCAGAGGAATAAGAGCAGAAATGTGGGGCCAAAGGAGACTGTTTTCAAAAGTTACATCAACAGCATTTTCTGAAGCATAGTGTGTAATAAAACTGCCATGAATTAAGGATCAATTGTACAAATCAATCTTCATAATTCCAAAGGATTCACACTGGTGGCAGAAAAGCCATGCAAGACCCAGGTTAACTACAGCTTTCTACAGAAGACTATAGGCATGATGATCATAGCCAACTTCTCTGACTTTCACAAAATTAGCTAATCCCTTTTCTCTTAGGCCAGAGATGAGGAAAGCACAGTCCTCCAGTTGTTGTTGGTCAACAACTTCCATCATGTCTGACAATTGGCCATGCTGGCTGGGGCTGATGGGAGTTCCTCATTTCTGTTTTAAGCTTATCATATCATATACTTGAAAGTAGATATTTGTAGTTAACTCTTAGCTCTTTTCAGTTAGTTTGTCATTCTTCTGTGTACTTATGTGCATTAGCCCAGAGGCTTTTCAGTATATTTCAGAAATCTGAATAAAAATACAACGTGATGGAGTCAAATTTGGTTCAAGAAGTTACTCACATCCTAGTATACCAATGTGATTGTATCAAATCAATATAGGCACAAGCCAGGCTATCGTATCAAAGTAAATGAAACTTGGCACGGCCTGTATTAAAAGCAGCAAGCTCCAAATTAAAAAGACTTATGGGCAGCCTGCTGTAACTTTATACAGTAATTGAAGCAATGACAGCTTGCTGCAGCTGTCACTTGAGATTTTTCAGCAGCAATCTGAAGAATCTAAGAGGATTTCCTTCATATTAATATACATAGGATTGGGCTGTTAGGCGATCATTCCCCACCTCCTAAAAATCTGGCAATTTATCCCATAAAACCATGGCTGAGCCTTTCATTCCCATTTCCCCTTTATATCAGACATGTTAAATAGGAACATAAGCAATGCAGAGAAAACGTAATTGAACTTCATCAGTATGTAGTGCATCAACAAGTAAACAGTGGCGGAGCTTCATGCTCCAGCACCGGGGGCAGGAAGCAGGCAGGGGCGGGATTGGCGCGCGTTCTGGGGGTGGGGAGCGCAGCACGGGTGGGTGGGCAGCCTAGATGGAACCCTATCAGGATTGTGCTGCCTGGGGCGCCCCGCCCCCTACGCCCCCGCCCTTCCTACGCCAGTGCAAGTAAATACTGCTGAAAGTATTGCCAGTTTGCAAAGAGGAAGGCAATAGAAAGCTTACTGCAGAAAAACAAGAAGTTGGTCATCTACAACTGAAAATGTTATTCTACTTTCCCATCCAAACATTCTGAATTTATTGACACATTTATGGCACTTGCTATTTCATTGGATTATCTTAAATTTTTATCTTTCCTAAAATCATACAGGGTGATATCCCACTGTAGTGTCCTGCTTGGGCCATGGAATTCCATTCATGCAAATGAGATTCCCCCTTCTACCACCATAGTCTCCCAACCCTCTGCTCTGAAGGGTTGTGGGAGACAAACAAGAATAAATCCATTTTCCATACATAGGTGCTGTTCAACTGCACCTATAGTGTGCATGTATTTACACTATGTTGGAAGCAGCACTTGTGCTGGGTTGCCTTAAGATCCATTATTCCTTGTCAGTGGAGCACATTTCATCACAGGACAGCATGAGCAAGTATCACTCAAACTCAAACGGACCGTTGTCCTACACCTCATGAACCTTGCAGATGGCGACTCTCCCCTACTTTAGTTCGGTCTGGATTCTGTTCACAAAGCACTGCTGTAATTCCTCATTGCATTAGTGTCAAATGGTAAGCTGACCTCAGCAATGCAAGACTAGTTACATAAGTAGGGAAGAAGAAGGGGCTGCCCAGAGCTTGCTAGTCGCTTTGCTTTCTCCTTTGCTCGTGGGCTTCTTTTCTTCAGGAGTAGCATCGCAATCTGTGAAAGGATTAATATGTTAACACTGCCTTGTCAAGAGGCACTGCCCCTCCAGGGATGCCAAACAGCAATCACTCTGAAGTGCCAGAGTTTTATTGCAACGTGTTAAGATAAATGATAGATAATCCTCATGATAGGAAACAGAGCACAGGCGCACGGCTGTCAGAAGGAAGACACACACACCCTTCAGAAGTACCTTAGGAATAATTAAAGAGTGCTCAGAGACACCATCAGAAGAGCACATCTGTCAAGATCTTCATACACTCAGGGACTTTATAACTGCTTGTTTAGTCATGCAAGCAAAACAGCTCCAGCTTATACAAGACACACTTAAAAGTTATGTCTGTACTGACACCCCTCTCACAATCCTTACCTTTCCATTTGCTCCTTGTCTCCCCATTTCAAAGCTTTGCATGCTTAGAAATTCATATGCATTTCCTTCTACTGGGATTATGGACTCAGGGTTTTATATGTGCAGTTGTACCCACAAATCCAAACATTTTGATGCATTTGAACAACAAAAAAGGGTGTGCTGGGAAGAAATCCCTGAACAGGACTAAGAAACACTGAAATAGACACAAATTGTGAACGGTCAGAAGTTACGGCCTGCCATTCCCCCCCCCCCCGGTTATGCTCATTATATCTGATACAAATACCCAAGATTATTATTAGGTCTGTTCACCAAAGGATGCTGTTTCACTGTTCTTGCCTTTCGTGGGGCAATCTGCTTTACAAACCAATTCACCTAGAAGTAAGTTGTGATGCACACAGGGGTGCTCTTTTTAACTTGTCTGCAGGACTGCTGCATCTACTCTTTTCTGTAAAAAGATAGATTTAACTGTGCTTTTGTTCAGCAGATAGGCAAACATCTGTCTCTTTGGGTGCCAACAAACTTGGTGGGGTGTAGTAGGAAGTGAAGGATAGTGAAATATATCTTAAGCATATAAATTTGCACTCAAAGCCATAATCACATAAAGCATGAATTGCATATTCCTATAAGTTTAGAGCCGTTTAGAGTCGTCAACAGGTTTTCCACACTTATCAGCCTATCACCCATTCCCACCACCCTTCTGAGTAATACCCCTCCCCACTCCCCCACTATATTTAAGGATCTGGTGACTTCTGTTTCAGTGTATCTGAAGAAGTGTGCATGCACACGAAAGCTCATACCAGGAACAAACTCAGTTGGTCTCTAAGGTGCTACTAGAAAGAATTTTCGATTTTGTTTATATTCCTATAAGGTTCTTCACATGCTATGGTAGAAGCAGGATGCCATTAAAACTTTAGTGTGCATATTTGTTTCTACCTCATAATGTGATCTGGCACCATGCCTTTTTATATCACATCCCTGCCTTGGGATTCATTGCAGCTCCCAGTGGTACATTATGTAAACACAGCAGGAGAGGAAGATTATGTGTAGTTACTTCACAAGCTGGCATCTTGGAGTGGCAGTCATCTACCATTACAGTACTGCTAAGCAGAAAGAGTCTGTCTTAGAGCGGTAAAACTTCAGATAGGGGCAGAGCTAAAGGTACCCTCATCCATAACTGTTCTACATGGGGGGGGGGGTTTGTAGGAGAAAGTAATTGAAGTTGCCCTGGGATGAAAGGTGAACTCTGTTGCCAGCAGTTATCACTTGATGCTGCCTTGCAAACTGCAGAGCAAGAACCTTCTCAATGCCGGCTTTCTCCCTAGATTAAGATCACATTAAAAAAGAAAGTAGAACATTGCATGGCAAAAGCTTTCCTGTTTGCAGAGGGGAAACTGGTTGACATACTCTCTTATAATTCGTGCCACAAGACTCATTTCTGCATTCTGCTGTAAGAGGCCAAAGCTGCAGTCTTAACAATCTACTAAGATGTAAGCCTCACTGATGTTGAGAACGCAACACAAGAACGGGCCTTTTCTGTAGTGGCTCCCTGTTTATGTAATGCTCTTCCCAGGGAGACTCACCTGGCACTTTCATTACATATCTTTAGGCACTGGGCAAAAACGTTCCTCTTTAACCAGCCCTTTGGGTGACTGAACATTCAGGTCTTTCAAATGTGTTTGTGGGAGGGGAGGGAGTTATAGGTTTATGTTTGTTCTTTTTATTATGTATTTTGTGTTCTCATTTTGTATTTTTATGATGTGAACTGCCCTGTGGTCTTCTGATGAAGGGCGGTAGGCAAATTTAATAAATAATAATAATAATAATAATAATAATAATAATAATAATAATAATAATAGCCATGCATGTAAAAATTCTGCCTCTCCCCCCCCCAAAAAAATCAGTCTACTTTGCCAATTTAGAATACTAAACCTGAAGCCAAATTTTAGGCCAATCTTTAAATCCAGTTCTAAGACACAGCAAAAAGATTGCTTCTAGCCTCATGACCTTCCAAGGCGTCCAAGTAAGTACAGAGGCAAATCCCTTCTACTGTTTGCTCCCCTTCCTTTCCCGCTATACATGTGGATCAATTTATTTTTGCTCTTGTTCTCTCAGTGCATAAAGAATTTGTACTCGAACGTTAAATGTCAAAATCTTCTTGGGAAAGGGGGGCTTTGACTGTGAACTACAATTAAAAGAGCACTACAATAGCGCACACAGATTTAACCCAAGCACAAAAGAAAGCCACATGGATCCAAGAGCACAATGTCTTATATTCTAAAAACCCCAAAAGCACTCAGTAAATAGCTATCTCTCCGCACCGCACCCCGCCTCCTCCTTCAGTTCTGCCGCTAACAGAATGGAGGGAGGGGCCAGATGGGTGGCTTGGCTGACATTCTCATCAAGAAGGCTGTGGCAGAAGGCTCTGGAGCTAAAAGCTGCTTTAAGTGGGCGGACTGCTGCACCCACATTAAGAGACAGGGATCGGGAGAGGGCCCTGCGATTTCATAAAGCTATTTAAAATTACGTATTATCTGTTCTGTGGACAAAAAAACACCCCCAAACACAGAAATACACCCCTGCCTGCAACAAGGAAATAAGAGTTAAAAATAAGCTCAGGAAGTGGCGCTCTGTGGATTCATCAGATCACCATTTCTTAAACTATAGCTTTACAGTGCAGTCCTGTCCATGTTTGCTTGGAAGACTATGTTCAGCAGGGCTCGCTTACAGAGCCCATGTTTCTTGAGGCACACATGGAATGGGCAGCCCTTTCCACAGGTAAAAAGGGTGGATGGCTGGGTGATTTACAGCTGGAGTTACTGGGTGATTTACAGCTGCATTTTTGTGCTAATGCAAAATTTAGAACTAGTACAAGGGGATTTCCTTCCTTCTCTCTCCCCCCCCCATGCACATACACCCCATCATCCCCAAATCTGCTCTGGAGGGTTGGGGAAAACCCAGAACAGATTTAGGGTGAATGCAAAGGGAAAGAGACGGGGGCAATTGTGTCATGGTGCAACAAAAATATGTGTTCAGTGCTACATTGAATACAGCTCACCTTCTGGTGGGATCCCACCTTTCTCATGCATAGAGGGTCAGCTGGGAGTCCCATCAGAGTCAAGCCCCTGCTAAGTTTATAAAATACAAGAAAGGTAAAATGTTGGCCTGAGTGTCTTCACTAGCCTAGGGATCACTAAGATCAGGGACAACCCAATCATTGGGCAGATGCTGGAGGCAGGAAAGGAGTGAAGTGCTTGACCACAGATCTAAGTGTGCCACATAGCTGAGGGAGTACAGGCCAGGCAACTGATTTAAAATAGAACAAGCCACAGTTGACTGGATAGTTCACTCCTCCTGCTCTGTCAGGCCAAGTCAACTGAGATATTAGCATTGGTCTCAGTTCCAAAAGGCCTGGAGGAAGATTTTCAGTGTTGGCAGCAGCCACACCTCAGGGAAAGGAATGTTTCTCTTCCAGGGCACCACCACAGAGAAGGCCCTATCCTAAGCCCAAGCACTCTGTATTTCAATCAGCAAAAGTATTTTTGTCTGTCTGTCTGTCTGTCTGTCTGTCTGTCTGATATACCACCTTTCACTGATAAAGTATTAAGGCAGTGTACACCAATACAAACATAAAGCCAGGACAATAAATTACAGGTCAAATATAATAGTAAAAACGATCCGATAACCCTAGGATACAATAGAAGGCAGAATTAATTGTCACTTCCATACAAATCCAGCTGGACAACCAATATGCCACACTAAACAGATTTATCCATCCATTCCTACACACGGGTTAAGTTTACAAGTAGGTACAGTTACACAGGGGACGCGGGTGGCACTGTGGGTTAAACCACAGAGCCTAGGGCTTGCCAATCAGAAGATTGGCGGTTCAAATCCCCGCGACGGGGTGAGCTCCCATTGCTCAGCCCCTGCTCCTGCCAACTTGGCAGTTTGAAAATACGTCAAAGTGCAAGTAGATAAATAGGTACTGCTCCGGCAGGAAGGTAAATGGCGTTTCCGTGCGTTGCTCTAGTTCGCCAGAAGTGGCTTTGTCATGCTAGCCACATGACCCGGAAGCTGTACGCCGGCTCCCTCGGCCAGTAACGCAAGATGAGTGCTGCAACCCAAGAGTCGGACACGACTGGACCTAATGGTCAGGGGTCCCTTTACCTTTACAGTTACACAGTACCAAAAAAGAGGATACGAATTTGCTTCAAGGCTTTCACTTCTTAAGGTTTTTTATCTTCCAAACCAGACTTTGAAACAGCCCTTCAAATGTATGACACCTTCAAACAGAGTTCCTGATTGTGCAAACACCTGGTGTATGCAATTCTGTTCCCAGCTCTCTGTGCGTGGCTTGGGAGGGGGAAGGCCTCCAGTATAAACTGGGGCAATGTGTGTGATAAGAGGGGACAAACTACTCCACCAGTTTTGTTCCTGTCTGAATGCATGAGCCAGGGAGGCAACTCTCTCTTTCTCCCCACCCCCCAGCTGTAGTGTTACCACTTTTAATTTACATGGAAACTTGACACCTTATCTTGACCTTGGGAAAGAAAGGCTACTCTAGCCAGCTCTTCCTTCCCATGGAGATACAAACAAATGCTAATTAAAACAAAGCATGAATAGATGCCTTTCATCAGAGATGCCAATATAGTTAAAGAAAATGATTTAATACTTAATTAGCTGCAGAGCTCCTTGTACTTGCACAGTGGCAGGCGAAGGCTTAGAAGAAAAAGGCAGTGGACGAGTAGCTTCTCCAGGAACGTGGCCAGATTGGGAACCTCATTTGATACAATGGCGGCAGCAGCAGCTGTTTTCTGAAATAATTCCTACAAAGCCTTGGTTGCAGCATTCGCAGCAGCACTGCTTCTCATCGATATGACTACTAGCTCTGTTTTAAAAATAACTGACAAAGCATAAACATGGCTGGCTCACCCATTGGAGGTTTTTAAGCAGAGGTTGGTGGGTTCGAGCCCCACGTTGGTAAAAACATTTCTTCATTGCAGGGGGGTTGGGCTAGATGATCCATGTGGTCCCTTCCAACTAAACAATTATATGTCTACACTCCCTTATAATTGTGCATAAGAAAATATTATGGGCAAAACAAAGATATTTTGAACATGCAAATAAACCGAGTAGAATGCTTGCTTGCTTGGCTAAAGAGAGAAAATTGGAAGAGTGATAAATAAAATAGTGGAAGGAGAAGAGGAATTCACACTAGGTACAAATTAAGGAGAGATTTTTGAAATATTATAAAAAATTATACACAGCAGAAGAGAAAGATGAAAGAGAAATACAGAATTACTTAGTGGAGAACAGATTGCCAGAAATAAATGAAGCGGAATATAACATGCTAAATTCAAATATCAAAATAGAAGAAATCAATGAGGTAATAAGTAATATGAAAGCTGGGAAATCACCTGGCCCAGACGGTATACCAGTAACCTATTACAAAAGATTAAGAGATAGTGGCCCCCAAATTAAAATTAATTATGGATGAAATTTTAGATAAAGGAGAAATTCCAGAATTGTGGCAGGAAGCCTTGATAACGCTCCTCCTGAAACAAGGTGCAGGTCCGAAATTAACCAAAAATTACAGACCGATTTCATTACTAAACATAGATTATAAAATCTTCACTGGGGTTATAGTAAATAGGATGAAAATTATCTTTAAAAGAATTATAGGTAAAGACCAAGCTGGCTTTCTACCGGAAAGACAAATAAAAGATAATACTAGAATAATCATCAATTTGTTGGAATATGCCGAAATGATTCCTAGTAAAAAAATTAGCAACGATACTGGTTGATGCCATAAAGGCGTTTGATAGTATCTCGTGGAAGTTTATGATAGAGACATTTGAGAATCTGAAAATAGGAGATAGAATAGTGAAAGGAATAAAAGCTATATATAAAAATCAGAAAGCGAAAATAATTATAAATAATGAAATTTCAGAAGGATTTGGCATTGAGAGAGGGGTGAGACAAGGCTTCCCTTTGTCGCCACTATTATTTATTACAGCATTGGAAACTCTCCTTATAGCATTAAGAGATGATAGAGAAATAAAAGGCATAAAAGTAGGAAACCACTGTTATAAAGTCAAAGCTTATGCTGACGATGTGCTAATCACGATTGAAACACCATCTGAGAGTATACAAAAAGCCCTGGAAAAAAATGAATTCGGCAAGTGTTCAGGTTTCAAATTAAATAAAGAAAAATTGAAATTATTAACAAAAAACATGGGAGAGAAAGAAAAGGAAAAATTGGAAGAAACAACTGGGTTAAAAATAGAGAGTAAAGTGAACTATTTAGGACTTTGGATGACAAACAAAAATACAAATTTATTTAAAGATAATTATATTAAAAATGGAAGATTAAAGAAACCTTAGGAAAATGGGATAAATTAAAATTGTCTTTATTGGGGAAAGTATCTTTGATTAAAATGATGATACTCCCAAAAATTTTGTTCCTCTTTCAAACATCACCGATAATAATTGGGACTAAATATTTGAAGGATTGTCAAAGGGACCTTGCCAATTTTATTTGGCAAGGGGAAAAAGCTTGGATCAAATCAGAAACAATGACAGGTCCTAAAGAAATAGGTGGCTTTGCGGTTCCAGACTTAAGAAGCTATTACGAAGCTGCATGTTGGAGCTGGTTAAGAGAGTGGATAGTTCTCAAAAATAAGGAAATTCTAGAGCTAGAAGGTTGTGACAAAATTTACAGATGGCACGGATACTTAATGTATAAGAAACTACAGGTCCATAAAAGATTTACAAATCACTCAGTGAGAAAAGCCCTCCACACTTAAAAATGATGTAAGAAAATTATGGCCCACCTATAAAGAATTAGTGGTAGAAATGAAAGACCAAAATTAAAAGATTATGAGGAATTTAAAATGATGGGAATAAGCTGGTTGGAATACTTGCAATTGAAAGCGACCTTTGAAAAAGATTTAAAAAACAGAAGATTTGAGAATAAACTAACGAAAGTAGAAGAATTTCTACAGAGTAAACAGAAAATACTCACAAAAATGTATAAATTATTAAATAATAAGCAATTAGATCAAGAAATTAAAGGGAAAAATATATTAAGATGGGAACAAGATTTAGGTTATGAAATCGAGTATAAAAATGGGTTAAGTTCTGGACAAAAGATATTAACTTGAAGTTACATCACAGATGGTATATGCCACCAGACAGGCTAGCTAAAATGAATAAATCTGAAAATAACAAGTATTGGAGGTGCAATGAAAAGGCGGGAACACTGTTTCATATTGGTGGACGTGCCCTGAAATTAAGAAGTATTGGAATATGATCCACGATGAAATTAAAAAATTAATAAAAACATCACATAATAAAAGAGCAGAATCATACCTATTAGGAATAATGAATGGTGATATCCCAAAAGAGAAAGTAAAGTTTTTTTTATATGCAACAACGGCAGTTGATAGCCCAGCATTGGAAAGGAAATCATATTCCAACCAAAAAAGAATGGCTGAGTAAATTGTCTGAATATCTGGATTTGGCAAAGCTGACTGATTTGATACGACAAAAACAAAAAATACAATTCAAAAACAATGGAAATGTCTTAATGATTACTTAGGTAGACAAGAATTAAGTGAGAGGTATTGGATGTGTTTAGATTTGTGATACTATCAGAAAATATATTAAATGGTGTCAGAAGAATGACAGATGAAATTCCTAGTTCAGTTATAGGAAGTTCAGAGTAGCGTTGGAAGTCAATCTATGAAATTTTAATATTGATTATGTATGGTGATAAATATAGTTTAGATTTGGAAGGATTCCTTCTGAATCCTCCCTCGATCTTCTTTTCCTTTTCCTCTCTCCCTTTTCTTTTCTTCTTTCTTTTTCTTTGTCTTTTTTGTTTGTTTTCTTTTTTTCTTTTTTAGATAATGATTTGTGTTTATGGAAATAAGGATGTATATATGTACACTTTTGTTTATTTGTAATATTTTGTATATGCTTTGTAATAAAATAATAATTTTTTTTTAAAAAAATGTGCATATAATTTCTGCTGTCATCAGGAACGTTTGACCATTTTCAGCTTTTCCCAAACATATCTTATGATTTTCTAACAAGTGCAAAAAATAAAGTGTCTTGTCTATTTTGATTTCAGGATTTCCACAATTCCTCATACTTAACCACATTCCTCATACTTGGTTGCAGTATTTTGAAAACTCGTAAGAGCATCATAACAAAACAGAAAATTATTTATATTTATGTATGTATGTGTGTGTATGTATGTGTATATATATATATAGCATTTCCAGATGCACTTGCTTCAAAAGGCAGCTTCTGACTATAGCCTTTTACTTTTCAAGCATCAATTTAAGCCAAGATCATGCAGAGAGAAATGTGGGTTTGCCACTGAGCATATGGGCAATAGGCAAACCCAGCCAACTGCCACTCCTCAATCAGCATCTCTGTGTATGATACATGTTCTTGTCAACTTGACATTTTACAGATAAATCTTTGGCGGGGATGCATGTTTGAAATAGTGCCATTTTACTCTGGGGTACATGTTTAGGCCAATTGTGAAGGAAGGGCTCTGGAGTGCACAGCCACGTGGTTTTGATTGAGTTATGAAATTCCTGCACCTAAAAGTTCGCTTTAATGGCCATATTTGGGAAATGTTTTCTGCAGCACTTTCCCCCCAAGAACGTCATGTGGAACGGCCACATCTAGATACCAAGTGTACTCCTGAATGATTAAGAATGGCATCATTTTCCCAAGAAATGACAGGCTATTTGATATTGTTGGTCTTTATGGTAGTTTAAATTATGCTTATAACTTGTGAAAAAACAATTTTAAAAATTGGGGAGGGGGAAGAATCGCATAGAATGTGGCTTGTGGGGGAAAAGTTGTAGCTTACTTGCCCACAGAATGTCCCAGGTCCTACCACCAGCCTATCAAGGTAGGACTAGGAAAGACTCTCTGCCTGAAAGCCCAGAAAGCCACTGCCAGTCATAGAATTATAGAATTGTAGAGTTGAAAAGGATCCCAAGGGTCATCCAATCCAACCCCTGCAATTCAGGAATATTTTGCCCAACATGGGTTCGAACCCATGACTTTGAGATTAAAAGTATCATGCTCTACCAACTAAGCTATCCCAGCAGATAACATCCCAAGCAGACACATTCTCTCTTTCTATCCACTCTCAGTTCATCTCTATCACTTTCCCCTAGAATCATCACCCAAACCCACATGCACACTCTGTCTCTCCTGTCTCACAAAACACACAACTCCCCATCCCTTCATGGCTGCAGCATCATTTGACCCCATATTTCTCCTCTAGGCTGTTCTGTTTTCTGTCCCCATGCCTCCACTCATTAAAACTGCAGATTTTTGGAGTCCCATCTCTCCACTGTCCATGGAGGCACAGGTCAATTCTGTGTCCAGGACGGCTGTCTACCAGCTTCATTTGGTACACAGGCTGAGACCCTACCTGCCCACAGACTGTCTCACCAGAGTGGTGCATGCTCTAGTTATCTCCCGCTTGGACTACTGCAATGCGCTCTACATGGGGCTACCTTTGAAGATCACTCGAAAACTACAACTAATCCAGAATGCGGCAGCTAGAATGGTGACTAGGAGTGGTTGCCGAGACCATATAACACCAGCCCTGAAAGACCTACATTAGCTCTCAGTACGTTTCCAAGCACAATTCAAAGTTTTGGTGCTGACCTTTAAAGCCCTAAACAGCCTCGGCCCAGTATACCTGAAAGAGCGTCTCCACCCCCATCGTCAGCCCAGACACTGAGGTCCAGCTCCTAGGGCCTTTTGGTGGCCTTTTGGCAGTTCCTTCACTGTGAGAAGTGAGGTTACAGGGAACCAGGCAGAGGGCCTTCTAGGCAGTGGTGCCTGCCCTGTGGAACACCCTCCCATCAGATGTCATAGAAATAAACAACTACCTGACTTTTAGAAAACATCTGAAGGCAGCCCTGTTTAGGGAAGTTGTTAATGTCTGATGTTTTATCGTGTTTTTACTATTCTGGGAGACTCGGCCAGATGGGCAGGGTATAAGTAATAAATAAATAATAATAATTACTACTACTACTACATTGCTTTACGGTTTGGCAAGTTTACGGAATGGGGATTCTGTTTTTTACATTATTTGACTGTTGAATTTTATTGTGTTGTTTTATTCTTTTAACTGGAAGCTTAATGGTCACTCGTAAATAGTCTAAATAACCTGCCTGACACTAAGCCTTCAAGATAAAAATCCATTTTTCTTTTTAGATCTAGAGTGCTGTTGTCTGCTCTGCACCTTGATTTACAGTGCAATCTTATGTGTCTTTTCTCAGGAGTTAACATCTGATGAAGTGGAGTCTGGTTCATGAAACCGTCTGGGATAGTAAATATGACATGCCAATGAGATTGTTCCATCAGCCCCAGCATTTCTGCTTCTCTGATGGAACCATCTCCCCTCTTCTCCCCCTGCAGTTTTGTGGGATCTCCTATCCTTCAGGGACAGGTGTGGGGGAGGCACGTGGGGGGGGGAGAGCCCCATTATGCTAAGCAGGGGTCTTTGAGCTGGCTTCTGCTACTGGAATGGGGTAGTTAAATCTGGCCCACATCTTTAAGATGTTTAAAGATGTTTAAAATGTTTAAAGATGTTTATGGTGCTAGTGTAAAGTCAGGAGAAGGATTTGTGAACAGGAGGACAGAAGAACAGCTGTGAATTCCTGCTAATGGGTACTACGGCACTACAAAGACATTTGACTGTGTACAAAAAAAAGTACCAGTTGCTTTGAACCCAGGTGTAAAATGGCAGGGGCCAACATTTCTCATACAGTTTATGCTGTTATCACTTGTTTTCCTGCACAGAAGCAGTGACATCATGCTCTGCCTGTAGGAGTTTACCGGTAATTGCAGCCTCACTTTAATGCTATCCTTAATAAGAGCCAACCCTGTTAACGTTGACCCTAACAAGACAAACAATTACAACACAGTAATAAATACTCCTCCATCAAAGCTCTTAAAATGCTTGAAGACAGCCCATCCATTAGGTTTGCACTTCTGTGTGCCTTTTAAGGTTAACCTTTGAGTTGATGTGGTTTAAATGCCTGGTCTTCAATCTTTCAGAGGCTGCTAAAGTTTAACATTAAATAATATTAGTGTTGGTAAAGAAAAAATACATGCTTGAGAAGACACAAGCCAAAACAAATCCTTCATAGTCCTGCTTTGCAAAAGTGATTCATGAGCCTCTTGCTAGGACTTGTTGATATGCACAATGGACAGCCATACCTGTGTTCAAAGTAGCAGGGATGTGGGTGGTGCTGTAGTCTAAACCACTGAGCCTCTTGTCGGCGGTTCGAATCCGCGCAACAGAGTGAGCTCTCATTGCTCTGTCCTAGCTTCGGCCAACCTAGCAGTCCAAAAGCATACCAATGCAAGTACATAAATAGGTACTGCCAGGGCTTTTTTCTAGAAAAAGATGCTGGAACTTGAACTGCCACATTGTACCGCCACCATCCACCTCTGCAGCCCTGACCCAATAGCCAGGGTGTACCCCGCCAACTCTGCCATGCAGGCATACCACCCTCAGCCTTTGTCGTGCAGCCCTGAGCACTGTGCCCGGGAAGAGTGCACTTTTTGTGGCTGCATCCTGCTACATCCATCTATAGGGCACAACATACTATTTTCCTGCAGTACTTCCAGTGTGTTATTGAGAGCAGAACTGCTGCAACTTTAGTAAGCAGTGAAATTGGAATTCCATCCATAACATCACTGAACATGATTATTCAAGGAGATGGGGACCATGGTTTAACACAGACTCCCCCAGTGTAGGGGCTCCAGATGTTGCTGCACTAAAACCGCCATCATCCCTTGGCAATGCTGGCTAAGGATGTTGGGGAATGTATTCCTGAGATGGCCGGTTTGCTGTGTACTGGTGCTATCATCTTGGCAATGGGGCCGCTGCCATAAACCCCTCCCATTGCACTCTGGCCTGCTTGCATCCACAGCAGCTGTTGCAGGGCTGGAAAAAAAGGGTGCTGTACATTCTGGGTCTTCAAGGTCCTTGCACCTCCTTGGACATGGCTGTGCAGGGCTGAAACTCTGGACAATACTGCGGACATCAAAGTTATCTCTCTCAGCAGTTTCATACATTTATTAAGCATCATCAGTGAAAACACTGAGCTTTGAAGAACATCAAACCCCAATGCTAACAAGGAAGGCCTCACTCCCCTGGGGGCTACTCTTCAAGTGAGAACGGAGAAAAGGAAATAGAACTACAAGAAAGTAAGTCTTACCTGATGTTCTAAATGGTTCAGGGAAAAGATGTGTTCCACAGAATCAAAAGTCACTAAGTTATCCAACAAGATAAGCAGGGAAGCCTGTACTCTGTCCATCCCCAGAATCAGATTATTCATCATGGCTGCATTTCTTTCTAAAACATGTTCTCAAAAGCAAATTTAAGTGTGTGAAACATGCATCCTCCAAGAACCTCTGGGGTTGCTCTACTACCCAGTCCACCAACTTTCTCAAAAAAGGAAACTTGTGCTAATGCCTACAACTGGCTAGTTCCTCCTCGTTCAAATATGCCTTTCTTTTCATTTTTTAAGGGGACAAGTTCATTTCTTTTTAAACAGGCAGGATATATCTTTTTCCAGTGAGGCATTGTAATTTAGCCTGTGACTCAACAAGCTCCTCTTGGTTGGGCTTCACAGCCATGATGGACAAGGATCTAAAGCACATGAATTTATATTCACACCATCTATCAGCTGTAACTCAGTGGACAGAACACAAGCTCTGCATGCAGAAATTTGCAGGTTCAATTCCTGGTATCTTGATTTAAGTCTGGAAAACAGCCTTGCCTGAAATTCTGGTGAGAGCTACTGCTAGAATAGAAAATGCCAAGCTAGATGGACCAATGGGTCTGTCGAGGCTGAGGAAAGAATAGAGCAAAATTGTCACTGCACAGAACAGATGAGTCACTATTCTTATTAGTCTCTGAACCAGCTGGGAAACCTCAGCAGGATGCTATTCAGAAGAAAGATTATCTTCACTGCCGTCATCCGTTACACCTGAGCAGTGGCAGCAAAACAAAGCTAGAGGCCATTCTGTAATGCTTGTTCAAAATTGTGGGAAAGTTATCAGTATTTTAATCATAGGCTATATTTTAGGTGCATGTTGTTGTGAGCAAATCATCCTTCTCCCCTGTTTTCCTGATTAAAGCTTTGTCCTGTTCTGGTCCCAAGGAGGAACCCATTTGAGAAAGGTTGGTTGGTTGTTGCAGCACCAAGAAGAATTTGTTGGGAGCAGTTTGCTCCTCTGAGGGCTGGAGGTAAACTGAGGCCTTTAAATTTCTGCCTGTTTTGTGCTTTGCTCCTTCACTGCACATGCTATAGAATCATACGACTTGTACTAGAGCAGGGGTATGACCTTCTGGCCTGCCAAGCCTCCCCATTTGGCCACTGAGGTCATTTTGTGGAAACCATGCTCACCCACCTAACATGATACACTGCTTATTCACCTTGAAGTGGAAGAACAACAATTAACTGCTGCTAAATTACACATATCTGGAACCACCCCTGGAAGTGAAGGACAATGAGGAAGAGATCCCACAACAAGCTGCAGACTTCACCAGGTTTTTCATTACATTGATTAATATGTCATGCACAAAACAGGTGATGCAGACATTTCCTTATATGCAAATCTACTAGAGTCAATCAGGCTTGCTTGCTCCTAAATGGGATTAGGAAGAGGAGGGTTACTTTTAATATAATATGTATCAAAATAATACTTTGCACTTCACTACAATTTCTATTGGGGGAAAGGAAGAACAAGTGACTAAAAGACCCAGAAATAAGAAATCAGAGCTTCAGTTTTGGAAGATGCTTGACTCCTGCAGTCTTTTTAATTGGTCCTTTCTTTGGGTCCAATATTCGTTGATTTCTTGGAATGTTGCACTTTCCTCTGAAACATAAAGGACAAACAGAATTCAGAAAGCACAATTAAACTTGCTCATGTAGCTGCAGAAACTGAAATTGTTTGGCAATCCTTACTACTACTAGACACTGCTGTCACTGCTATTATAAAAAATATGGTTTCCTAGATTTTGAAGAGTAAGTAGGCTGCCAAGCTTAAAAAATAGGGTTAATAAATACTGTATACCAAATCAGATGTTCTTGGAGAGTAATAAGAACACTTTAACAATAATTATTCCCAGTCCATGGTTTTGGAATGATACAATTTATATGATAATCAATAGGATGCTGAACATTTGAACAAAACCCAGAAATGATTCAAGCTGGGAATAACTGGTATCAATTATTTCTTTGTAAGAGATAGAAATTGTTTTCTGTGTGTCCAATTAAGAGTTCTCTGCAGGAACTATTCTCCCTAGAATCAGTGTTCAGTTCTGTGCCCTTACATATACAATTAAGGAAGCTGGCTAGACATATTCTATTATCTTCCCAGGGAATATGCAGCCTACATAAACATAAAGATGGACCCATCAGCATTCTGCATTACTTTCCATTGAAAAGCACTGCTCTGAAGTTGGGTGTTCACAGTTTACATTGTAGAGAAAGGCACCCACCTGGCAGATTTGTAGCGAGAAAGAGAAATGATGGACCTTACATTTAATTCTGTTGTTCAGCACAGCACAAGAGACCCAGAGTTCTCCATACATTTCAGAGAACTTGGGAAGCATCGCCATTCCAAAAGCAAAAGCCTGACCCCACCCCATGTCCTCTGTCATACAACAGAGAAGTTGCAGTCTTCTCAGCCTACCTTATCTTCACCAAAAAAAAACCATGAGGTAAGATGAAGGGTCATGTATGCTACTCTAAGCTCTTTGGGGAAAGACACAAGTGTAATAATAAAATTAATTCAGGCAGTAGTGGGGGTCTCATTCTTACCTCCATGCCATACTTTGGAGGAAGACAGAAGGAGCAAGAGAAAGAAAGACTCTCACTGTCTGTCTTTCTCTAAAGTTGGTAGAAAGGCAATGAATACATGTTATCTCAGGGGTCCTCAACTTTTCAGGGTCAGTGGGTGCTGGTCACAAACTGGTTGCTGTGGGGAGTGTGGCATAACACAAAATGGCTGCTGTAGGAAAGAGGCTGAGCCAGTGCAAACAAAAAAGAAGCAGGAAGAGCAAAGTCTCTCATGCACTGTAGATTTTTGAGCGGATATTTAACTGAGACCTTTTACGGGTGCCACAGGAAATACAGGCAGACTGCAGTGGTAACTCCTAGGTTATCTGATAAAAAATGGCCGCAAGTTATGCCCTTGACATTTTGACTAATAGTTTTCAGTGTAATGAGTGAAATTCACTTGTGGATTTTCCATCACATGGTATGCTTTTGAAATCGATGAACTAGCACAGTACGATTCCCGATTTAGTTGATATATCAGATTAAACTAACAGCCAGTTTACATGGGAATTTTAAACTCTTTTCCTAAAGCTGATTCACTTTTGGCTGACACTGACACAATAGAAAAATGTGGTTTTAGTAGATTGGAGATAAACGTTTGGTGTCGGGGTAGTTAAAGAACAATGTAAAGATGGATTCCCCCCCCCCATCCCCTTTTCATTATTGGGATTCTAATCTGTGTTAGCGATCGCAAATAGAAAAGCAAGAGGTGGCATTTATTCCGAATGAACTGTGTGGGAGAAGATTGTATAAGCTCCTCTTTAAAAGTGAATCATCCAGGAAATCTTCCTCCTACAGTCAGGAAGCTGACTCTGATTGGCCTATGCATGGTGCTCATAAGCATCATCAAGGTCTATATGTTGAGTGTGGAACTTTCCTTATCACTTAAAATACCCCTTACTGTTCTAACAGCAGATATAGAAATTTGCCTGAAGAGTGCTATCACTTCCTAAAACACTTCAAATAACTGTCTTCCACATCCTGAGGAAGTTTTCAGGTCAGTCCCTGGGGTGCAGATATTTTTTTAAAAAAAATGTTCACATGTACTATACCACCACACATGCCTAGTGCCCCACCACTACGTGTTGTCTCAAAAAAGAGAGATTCCACATGGATCTAATTATGTGAATTTGTTCATGAAAGCAAAGGACTGGAAATCTAATAGAATTATGGCAGCTGCCATTAAATTCACACAGAAAGAGAATTTAAACATGCTTTATGTGAGATTGCTACCCAGTTATTTAATTATTGCAGAGCTAAAAAAAAACAACCCATTGATAAATGTGAATGATTAATAGAGTTGTAAGGTGGGTCAGAATCTAAAGAACCATGCAGTGAGTCCAGCTAGCCTAAACAACCTTTTAACTTGTGTTTTTTGAACAGGGGGCCTATGGCCACTTCCTCTAGAACAGGCATGTCCAACTGGCCAATCACGATCTACCGGTCAATTGCTCAACATCTTTGGGTCTTCTTCCCTCAAAAAAGCTCAACAATTTTGGTCAATTTAGTAGGTAGATCACTGCCAGTTTTTTTTTAAAGTGGCCTGCTCTAGAACCAAGTAAAATTTCACAAACAATATGTGGTTTGGACCACTGACTTCCTGTTTCAAGAAAAAAGACCCAATTCTGTATTAAGTATTATTAATTTCATTTCTACACTGCTTTATATTTTTCTAGAAAAAGTCGGTTTACATTACATTATATTAAAACATCAAACAAAATCATCCAGAATAAAACATTACTGAAGAAAGGCAATTATAAAGTATACATTCAAAGCAACATAATTACCAGAAAACTAAAATATTATCTTAAAGATTTCACAATAAAACATTACAAAGGAAGTAAACTACAGAACATTCAACACAGCAAAGCTAACCAAAACAAAACTGCCTTCAACATTTCAAAAGAAAATGTTACTAAAGGCAGTCAAATGTAAAACATACCTTTACAACAACATAATTAACAAGAAAATAAAATATGATCATAAGCATAGAACCTATCTGCTGCTGTTGGTGCCAATCCTGCCAACGGTGTTTCATGGCAGGCGGCAGCTCAGGCTCGATGACCTGGGTCTGCACTAAGAGACAGCACTAAGTAACTCTTGGGACACTGGCAACAGATATAATTCAGAGCATTTCCGAAGGTGTCCAGCATTTAGATTATTGTTAGTTGTACTCAGCAGTGCAACATATAGGAGGGGAGTGACAACAGCACCGGAGAAGCTGCCGCCACCAAGCCAAAGCAATCTTGACTTTGCCCGCCTTGCCCCACACCGTCCCTGTCTTGGTGAGTGGCAGCACAATTGTGGGGAGTGCACGATGGCTGCTCCACCCTGCTCACACACCACTGCTGCTTGTACTGCTAGGATCAGAGACCATATTCAATATGGTTTTCCAGAAAATGAATTGTTCATCAAAGCCTGGGGGTGACCATGTAGAGTCTGGCTGATGTTTTGGACTCCCATCAGCCCCAGCATGCATGGCCAATGGCCAGGGATGCTAGAAGCAGTAGTATACAACATCTGAAAGGCACCATGTTGGCCACCACTGATCTAAGTTATTAAGGCATGAAATATTGATTTTCACTGAATAATCAGAAGATGTCACCTGCACTAATCCCTTCATATTATTGTTTTATTAAACTGATATATTTAATTAAAAAGACAAAGCAGTTAATAAGCCCTTAATCTGCGGAGTGCCAAACTACAAAGATTATAAAAATGAGACAGCAGGATCTGGTTTTCATAATGGGATACTTTATTCTAGGTTCTATAGTCAATTGTTACTGCAACAATTATTTGTTCTAAATTCAGACTTGGCACACAAGCCCCACAAAGCAGAACAGTTTTATATCCTCAGTCCCCTCAAAATGGCTTGGCTCTCTCTGTTCATTATGAACATTTAATAACATGGAAAGGTTTTTGCAGCACCTGTATAATTAAAAGACTGAGTTTGACTTTTACAAATCTACCTGAAGCAATTAGACTATGGCATAATGCCATGTTAAAATTATCATGTTATTATATAAATGAGAACTGCACCATCTATAAAATATTAAAGATCAAGTAGAAATTGTTGCTCAGATTTTTCAGTCGGGTGAAACTGGACAGGAAGAGCTTGGGATAAGTAGGATAACTGACCATTTCGCTTAATATTTAAAATAAAAATATGTGCTAGAATCCAAAGAGTTGTACAACCAGACCAGCAAGCCCAAGAAGACTTATAGCTTTTGTTTTCACTTACATTTCATAAACAAGGAGTGGGGAACACTCAACCCTCCAGGTGTTGCTGAACATCACCCATCATCCCTGGTCATGCTTGCTAGGGGTGATGGGAGTTGTAGTTCAGCACTCCTGTCATAAACATTAAGGGCTCAGCCACACTTCTGCTTGTTCCATGCCTAGAAAAAATGCATCTAAGTGGATTTCCTCTTACCCTGCTCCTTTCCCAGGAAAAAACTGTGCTTCAGTGCTGAATCAGGGCAAACGTCAGTCCGGAGAAAACCCAAATTATCATTTGCTCCAACTGAGCACTAAAGAGCAGTTTTCCCCTGGGAAAAGCAGTGGAACAAGAGGAAGTGTGGATAAGCCCTAAGTGATGTGTTACATTTTTTACATTGGAATAAGCCAGCCATCACCAACCTGGCTTTAGCACATGGTTAACAAAGAGAGAGCTTTACCACAAGCCCTGGTTCAGAGGGCATGCTAAACCTTGGCTTAGTTCAGTGTGGCATATGAATAAATAAAAAAGACTGAGGAAAAGCAAAGTGGCTGCAAACTCGATTCCAGGAGCCAGCACATTCACACAGTTGTGGTAAGCTATAATTTGGCTTACCACATGATGCAAACCAGGACAATATTGTGTTAATAAAATGGTAAATCACAACATAGGCTGTCCCAAGTTCCTTAAAACCACATGCCGGGTTTAAAATATATATATTATTTACCGCATAAGTTGGTCTTCCCTCTTCATTTCTACTGCATCCATTTTCTGCCTCTCTGACGGTTTCAGTGATCCTGAAATCTGCAGAAGTAAATACGTGTTCATTCCTGCTTCTACATGCAAGCTGGAAATGTTACAGACATATTTGGCAGAGATCTGTTAACACAAAGTGGCATGCAAGTTGCATGCTATGTTCAGTTTTTATGACACCTGGTTAAGACAAAATACCACAATTATTTGGTACTGTAAAAATGAGTACTTAAGGACATAACCACATCTTCCTAGAAACCATAATTTCAATCCTGGTTTGCAGGGCAAGCACAAGCCTTTTTTGTCAGTTCTGATAACACAGCAACTACTGCTTGCTTCAAACCAGGAAAGGAGTGATGGAATTGCCAGTATGGTGTAGTGGTTAAGAGTGTCAGACTGTGGTCTGGAGACAAGCCTTTTGTGGAACAGTTGAGGGAGTTGGGTATGTTTAGCCTGGAAAAGAGGAGTTTGAGAGGAGATAGGATAGTCATCTTCAAACATCTAAAGGCCTGTCACATGGAAGATGGAGTAAGCTTGTTTTCGCCTGCTCTGAAGACATCTTTGTAACACAGAGTTGGTTTGCCAATGACCTGGTGCTGAAAGCCAGCTCTCCGCATAGCAAGTCCATGGGATCCTGCCATCTTCCATTCTGTGGACATGACCAAGCAAGTGTAGACGTCATCGAGACAGGAGTGCAAACATGCCTGGAATATGGGCTTGGGAGAGCACATCTTTGTTTGAGACTCTGTCTATGATGTGATACCCAAAATCTTCCTAACATAGTGCCTATGGAGGCGTTGAGGTGTCACTCCTGGTGGCTGCAGTTGCCCATGACTCACTTCCATAAAGCAACCGTGCCCAACGTTGGTGTTGGTACTGGAAGTTAGCACCACATACTCCCATACCCTTTTGGAGAGGTGAGCCATTGTCATATCTGCCTTGTCAATAAGTTTGTCCAGCTCAACATCAATGTGATAAATAGAATATATAAGGTAAAGAGGGAGCATGCAAGTCCAGGGCTCCTCAGATGGAAAGGCCATTCTCAGTGCTGGGTATTATGTCTGAAGTAGTCCTGAGACAGTGCATGCAGAAAACTTAAGAAAGTGCTATATAAACACTATTATTTATCAACCCATGAATGAAATCAGCTGCTTGAAACTTTAGCCTTATGCATATGCTTATAATGCCAATAACAACTGACCGCTCCTGCTAGTAGACTGCTGGTCAATGGCACAGGATTGTTTCATTGATAAATCTATTACAATCTGAATCTTAAGAGTACTTGTGCACAAGTGTGCTTTTATTGGTGATCCCAAATAAAGACTACTACAGTGGTGCCTCGGGTTACATACGCTTCAGGTTACATACACTTCAGGTTACATACTCTGCTAACCCAGAAATAAAGCTTCAGGTTAAGAACATTGCTTCAGGATAAGAACAGAAATCATGCTCTAGTGGCGCAGCGGCAGCAGGAGGAAGCAGTGGTGCTTCAGGTTAAGAACAGTTTCAGGTTAAGAACGGACCTCCGGGACGAATTAAGTACTTAACCAGAGGTACCACTGTATCTAAAATCATAACATGATTTTAGACATCATGGTGTTGGAAAGGGGGGAAATGCTTGTGTTGTTTTAAAACATCTGCTTTCTAGTTTACATGCTTTTTTAGTAATCGTATTGTATAATTTCCAAACTGCCCTTTAGCAGTGAAATCTACAAACTCTTTGTGAATAAGAGGAATGAGGAGGAAGAATCTATTTGGATCCCAGAGGCTACAGCAAATACTACTAGAGCTGAAAACATTGCTCCTTCCACCTAAAACATGGAAAAATTCAAAGGGAAATCTTACTGACTTTCAAAAGGACATAGGGGATGCCTGACTTTTTCTGGATTGCACCAATAGTTTCCAAAGATGGTTAACCTAAGTCTTGCTGAATAGGGAGCTAGGTGCCCATGAGTGAACACATACCTCCTATTTGTTCCCTTCCTTTCTTCCTCTCCATTCTCCTTAAACAGTGTATTTGTTATAAAACAGAAATGCATCATTATTAGCTAGCCAAACAAGGCAAAGTTGTTCTTCAGCAATGGCACCTCATTCCAGAAGACACAGATAATTATAGAGTGAACCATTTGCCTGCTGCTTAAATACATGGAAACATGGCTAATTGCAGCCTTCCCTTTTCTCTGCGCTGATACACAATGAACTGAGCGACAGTTGTTTGTTTGTAGTAGAGGCAAAGCATCATGCCAAGCTACTACTTTGAATACTATTTAAGGAATAATTTTCTTCAAACAATATAAGGAGACTCTTTTCCAAACTATATATACATCATCATCATCATCATCCTTGCTGACTTGACTTCATGCCAGGGAATATTGCTAAGGTACTTCCCAAGCTAAAGTAACTTCCAAAAAATTATGATTTATCCATTTCTCCTGAAAGACAAGGAACTCTGGATGCACCTCCAAAATGCTTATAGTAATTCAAGGCTACTAGGAGAGGTGGAATTTGTCATATATAATCCAAGTCACTCTTGATTACTAAAGGAGTCTAATAAATGAGATACTTTGCACCTAAAAGTCAAAACGCAGCACATCAATCCACAGCAAGCCAAGTGGCATGCTGAACCAAATATTGGGTTATGGGGCTATCAAATCCTCTTCAAATGGGTTGAGGAAAGATGACAGTTCCAACAGCAGTCACAATATGAATCTAGGATTGCAGAATACAAGCTTCATTTTTGTGTGTGCACACTATGGATGTATTTATGTAATATGTGCCACATGTGAGAGAAACAGGGAGTATGCTCCATTCTGAGACACTGGATATTTTTCAGTCACTCACCTGGGTGTTCACAGGCATGTTCACATATAATTGGAAAGATTTTGTTTAAAAAGCAGTCTATATATAATAATTTAAATAAATACATAAATGCTAAATCTGTTTAGCAGCCTGAACCAGGGAAGGCACACCAACAGGGCTGGCCAGGGGAAATCTATTTGAAGGCAGCTTGATGCCGATGCAGGGCGCTCACGTAAATGCTTGAACTACAACAGCTTCCTTCTGAAAAGTTCATTAAAATAATACTGAAACTCATCAGGTTGCCTGTGATGTCCATTTCCAGCCCCAATTCAAAGTGCTGTTTTTGACCGTGAATGAGCCACATTATATAAAGGACCACCTTCTCCAATATGAATTTGCCTGTCAATTAAAACCATCTTTGATTGGGGAAGGGCTGTGTAGAGCATCTGCTTTGCATGCAGAAGGCCCCAGGTCTAATCCAAAGCATCTGCAGGTAGGACTGCCTGAAGTTCTGGATAGCCACTGCCAGATGGAATAATGGTCTGACTTGGTACAATATATGACAGCTTCCCACTTTCATGTCTCCACAGATCCTTTTCCTACTTGTGGTTTTGGAAGCTAACATACTGGCAAGAGAGCCTTTTCTGGTAGCACCCAAACTATGAAACTCCTTCACTAGACATGTTCACTTGGTACCTCCATAGCTATATTTTAGGCATCAGGAGAAGACCATCCTGTCCTCCTGGATTCTAGTGGTATTTCAGATATATTACTGCTTTCAAGTGCTATTCTTATAATGCTGACTTTTGCAGTTTTATGTTTTGCAGTTGTTTTATTATGCCACTGAGTCTGCATCCAATCTATAATACGATAGCTGAACTTGAAACACATTGAAATAAATGGGACAAATCAGGCTGCAATCTGAACTCCACTCACCTGAAACTAAGCCCCAATGAATACAACAGGACTGACCTGTGAGTAGACATAGTTAGGATTGTTAGTCTGCTATGTTTTTGTATGGATTTGTTTTGTAAGCCACTTTGAGGAAAATTAAGGCAGCATAACAGACATATTATTTGAATAGAGTAACATATTCAGTAACATTTTTTAGACAGGAGACTGGCAGGCCCCCAGGTAATTTTAGTTATCAGGCTTTGCAGACAGGGGGGAAAATGTATTTAAAAATGGGATACTTCATCATCTTTCCTCCTTCCAAACAGTCAAGTCTTTGGAATATTTTGTAAAGGACTGGAAGTCTTTGCATTTAAAGTTTAATTAAACTCAAGTAATGAGCCAACAAAAGCCACTGGTTACTCAGAGGCAATGATCTAGTCAGGACTGATGTAGAAAATGAAAATATGTAACTGAAGATCTTCCACCTTATGATGATCTCTAAGTGGTACAAAGACTTATTTTTAATAGAATTGCAGCTGGGAAAGAAAGAAGTAATATGTAGAGAACCTGTCTACCAGCAGTAAAACTTAATGCAGTACAGAAATGAGGCTGCTGCTGGTGGAACAAAGTAGTCAATTGGCTGTCAAGGGTGGAAGCACAGATTCAACCATTTAATTCGACATGGGCAAAAAGATGGCACGAGTGATTAACATCCCTTTCTAGCATTCCAGCTGAGTCAGACTTAGCTTTGCAGAGTTTTCTAGCTTGGAGGCAAATCAGCTTAAAATAGAGAAGAAAAGTCCAGCGGGAAAAGAGTAATGATCAGCTTAGGATAAAATGTTTTCTCATCAGGCTACAGAGATTTTTGGACTTACTTGTGAAATCACGGCTAAGTATGCACGACGTTCATCATTAGCTTTATGGTAAGCCTAAATTCCAAAACAACAGATAAGTAGTTACAACAGAAGAACAGACAAAAGATTAAAGCAAAGCATAGTTCAGGATTTATTTATATATTCATTCTCGTATTCTTTTCATCAGTGTTGTAAACAACAACATATCAGACAGCAAATAAAAACTTCTAAAGTATTTGAGGTGCTGGTTATGGCAAAATACAAACCTTTGCTTCTTGTTCCAATCGAAGCTCGTAATCTTTCAGTTGGTTCTGCAGACTTTTCTCTCTTCTCCCAGTTGTTTAAGAAATTGATTTAAGAATCCTGCCATTAGGTACAAAATAAAATAGAATAAAATCAACAATTTATACATAGTTTCTTGTTATTTCACTAACTGAAAAAAGAAGATGACAATTTCTACCATCCTGAATTTATGGATGTGTACTTTTAATGCTTAGCAATTGCGGTCACTGTTCTTCCTGCTGTTTATTAGTCTCCTGCTGACTTGCCCAAAAAGATGAAGACAAGACAAAACAGGCCATATGTTGCTATCAGTTCTGCACTGTAAAGTTTCAATGTCTTAATGAGATTCTTGCAGCTCACTTTGATTCTTGTCCTCCCCCAACTGAGCAAATTGTGTTTTCTGTAACTCCAGTTTAGGTAAATGCCATGGGTAGGAAAGATCATGGTTCAGTTGCACAGACCTATTTCACTTTACAAGCTTCTTGCTGATTTGGCACCATCGTTTTCAGTACCATTTACATAATTCTTTGTCAGTACTCCCTCTCCTTCAAAAGTCTTAGGCACTGGTTCAGTTCAGACACAATGGTAAACTATGGCTTCCTGCTACTTGAACAAGTTGTAGGAAGCCTTCAGCTTATGCATTTCCTCTTCCTCTCTTGTCCACCAGAGGAGGAGAGTGGAAACCTCCACTTGGTTCTAAAACAACCACGGTTCCCTGTGATGCCCAACCTGATGGAATTACAGTTAGTTTAAACTATAGTTTGAGAACAAGGCAGGCTCCAAAACTTGCAAGTTCAGACATCATCAGAACCTTACTGGGCTTAAAACTGGAAGAAAAAAACTTTTGAGCTCCACCTTGCGGTCATGGAAGAGAAGGAGAGGAAAGTGTGTGTGAACCAGAAGCTTGCCCCAGCTCATTCACATTGTAGAAAACAATGGATTGCCATTACATGTCCAGGTAGGGTTGGGAAAGACCCCTTTCTAAAACCCTGGAAAGCTCCTGCCACTCAGTCCCAACCAAGGTGGTAAATCTCTGGCCCATGGTCCTAATTGCTGTGATTTTTAATTGAGTTAGCCGCCCTGAGCCCGGTTTTCTGGCTGGGAAGGGCGGGGTATAAATAAAATTATTATTATTATTATTATTATTATTATTATTATTATTATTATATTATTATTTAGGCCCATCAGCCTTCTCCATTTGACCTGCAAGCCATTTCAGTCAAGCCTATGCAAAGGCAGCTTGTGCCAGAAAAATCTTATGCAAAGCACTATGCAAGATACTGCTCTGAAAGTTCTTCACAAGAAAGCCTCCTGTGTAACCTCCAATCTCAACATTCTAAAATGAAGAGGACGATGTTTATGTGTCATAAAGCTCCAGATTATAAAGCAATATGGCCACTCCATTATCACCGTGGAAACAGGTAGGAATCAGCTTATGCAAAATGTATCCCAACAATGCTCTCCTATACAGATCTTTTAGAAGGAAGCTCCATTGTATTCAGTGGGACTTACTTCATGTAAATGTGTTTAGGACTGCACTCTTACTAGCTAAAGAGTAAGGCCCATTGTACAAAGTGGGACTTACTTCTGAGGAAGCATGCATCAGATTGCACTGAAAATTTTTCACTGTGATGTGACTACTGCAAGAAGCTCATTGCAGAAATTCTTGCAAGTTCTATGGAGTCAGGTACAGGTTATATGGGGGGGGGGGGGGAGCAGGTAAACAGCATATAGTAGAAGAGCTATTTGGATATGATCATTAAAATACATCACACTAGTTCCACAATAGAGCTGTCCATTTTTAGCTTGCTGAGAGAAGTATTCTTTTTATATAAAAAAAACAAAACCCAGAGAGCACAGTTTACAGAGAAGTGAACAAAGATGGCATGTTATTTTAAAAATGCTGACATATTACAATAAATCCCCTGCTGGTTTTGAAGTAAAAACTGACACCAGAGCCACAGACTGCAAGACAATTCTCCCATGGCTTGGGTAGCTGACTGTTAACTTTAATCTTCTCTAGAGGAAGTAACACACAGGATGGAAAGATGAAAACTACTTTTTCTTCTTGTATAAACACCAAAGTCATGTGTGCATCTTTCATTTATGGATGATTCTCTCGAAGAAGAACCTCCACCATGGATATACTAGAGCCTAGAAATCAGTAGAACTGAATGGCAGTGGATTTAAGTCAAACTAATGGATCTACGTAGAAAAAGGATAACTACATTTAGGAACTCGTGTTCTCATATCAACATGCCTGTCTGCTTTGGTCATCTGATGACCCTCCACGTGAGGTCCCATCAGTAGTCCAGAGAAAGGAAGGGCCTTTTATGCTGTGGCACCCTGCCTGTACAACCTTCTTCCCTTCCAAGGGAAGCTCAGCTGGCTCCTACTTTGGTAACTTTAGGCACCAGGCAAAGTCTATCTTCTGTTCCCTGGCCTTTCACTCAGTAGTTTTGAGTATTGTAATAGATTTTGTGAAGTTACTTGTTGTTATTTTAGGTTTTTTAAAATTGTTTCTTTTTTGTAATATAAACCAACAGTCACGGAGAGAATGTTGGTCAATTCATATGTGTGTTTGTTCAATATCAGTTTTGCATGCATTCAATCATCAGTTTGTTCTGTCTCATTTCCTGTGGATTTTTTTAATGCATGAATTCTTTTAAATCATGCACATTTTTGTTCGCACTCTCCCCTAAAGCATGCAAAAATGTATGTTTTTCTATACATTTTTCCTTAAAATATGTAATTTATGCATTTCTGTACACATTTCCATGTAAAATATGCATTTTTGCACCAAAACTGTATCACTAAATACACAGAAGTGTATTGTCAACAAAATCTGATTGTCAACCATGCTCCACACAGCGTATAAATCTGGGAACTGTGAAATAGGTTGCAGTTTAAAATGTAGGCTGAATGAAATTTCCTTCTATTCTTGATTCAGAGTGGGGGAGAATCCCTAAAACAAAAGTGTTGTCTCCCCAAAGCAAATGGGGAAAAGAAATCTTTGTAGTGCAGGCAGAATGACAACATGTCAGGAGCTACTGTATAAGCCTCATCTGTCATACAACTCTCCTGGGTTTTGAGAAAGCGAACTGTGAACTAAACAAATATTTACCAGTGAGTATCCCAATTTTGCTTCAGAGACAAGATACATTCACTAAAAGAGCTGATGAGTAAACCAAAGAACAAACAATATTATTTTGCCATCCAAAATGTTGCCAATGTAACTGCCATTTGAAGTAGCTTACTCCTTTGTTGAGGAATTGGTGAAGATACGAAAGAACATCACATTCTGCAATGAGATATTCTTTCTGCATTGGAGAAGCATCAAGATGCACCAGTAAAATGGAGCCTCTTTGCTTAATGTATTTAACGCTTTCCTCCTATTGTAAATAGCAAGCATGGATGGGGAGGTGATTCTGATTGGGACTGCTATGGAGGTGGGCAGGGTTAAAGCCTCTCTTTTCATCTCCTCAAACATCATAGTTGTGGTTTGAGTTCGGCTTCCCTGCACCCAACTATTTATACTGTAATAATCAGCTACCCAAGTGCAAACAACTATGTGACAGACATCATGGCTAATTTGCTCCTGAGAGAAAGAAAGATCTATAGGAGCTTTAAGCTAAAGCTTTCTATGGGTATAAAGCTGCCTTCTTTGCCCAGAAGATGTAGGACTGTTGAATTTGCTGCTGGTAAATGGGTTAGGCTGTGTGCCTCCGCCTTTGTTCACCTTGTGTTTATAAATAAACTCAAATTATTACAGAAATGCCTTAAGTCTCCCTGAGCCCTTTCTCCAAAGGAAACCAAACTGGAGTAATGGCTGCCCTTGTAATGCCTCGGTACTCAGGGAAGTGGGGAATACGTAACTGTACAATCACGTGTATGTTGACTTCCAAGTGAGTCCCACTATGTTCAATAGAGCTTACTCCCAAATAGGAACAGAGCAGGACGGAGGAGAGAGAAATGTGCAAGCCTACCTAATTTGCACTTCCCAAAACTATTTGCAAACCAAAATGCAGCAAGCTATCCTTCAAAATTTGTACTTCTCCGAATTTTTCAATGCTGTTCAAAAAAAAAAAAAAGGAAAAAGTGTATAAAGGAGAAAGTATACAATAATAATGATGATGATAATAATTTATTTATACCCGCCCATCTGGCTGGGTTTCCCCAGCCACTCTGGGAGGCTTCCAACAGAATGTTAAAATACAATAATCTATTAAACATTAAAAGCTTCCCTAAACAGGGCTGCTTTCAGATGTCTCCTAAAAGTCTGGTAGTTCGTTTCCTCTTTGACATCTGGTGAGAGGGTGTTCCACAGGGCGGGTCCACTACTGAGAAGGCCCTCTGCCTGGTTCCCTGTAACTTGGCTTCTCGTAGCGAGGAAACCACCAGAAGGCCCTCGGCACTGGACCTCAGTGTCTGGGTAGAACGGTGGGGGTGGAGACGCTCCTTCAGGTATACTGGACCGAGGCTGTTTAGGGCTTTAAGGTCATCACCAATACTTTGAATTGTGCTCGGAAACGTACTGGGAGCCAATGTAGGTCTTTCAAGACCGGTTTTATGAATGCATATATTCATAAAAACAATGTACGAAAGTGCTTCAGATGAGGGGAAATTGCTTACAAAATGTGTATATTAGGCAAAACTGCATTAAAACTGCATATTACATGGCACATGTACAAAATTTCATGCAATTGTTGTTTTTTAAATCACAAAGTGATATGGAAAGGGTGAACTGTTAAGATTTGGAAAAAGGAACACTGAGAGAAACTGAAATTGACAGATTTATCAATTCATCCTAGGTAGGTGGGCAAAAGATTACAACCTAAAAGGCTGTGAAGCATCATAATTTGGTGGGCTGCTCCCTTGATTTCATATCTTATTTTTGGCATTTAGCAAATCTCAGGTTTCAGGAGACAATTGCCTCATCAGATCCCTGTTTCTCCACTTCTGCAGTATTGCTGATTTAACCATTTTCAGCTGTTTTATGTGGCTGCTGGCAGCCTCTGGTTTTTTAAAGCCACTAACATACACAGTAATCACATTCTGGATAATATAGCATATTGCACAATTAGCAATGCAAGTAGCGTTTCTAATTAATTAGTCCCTAGTATTCAAAATGAATATTAAGCCCCCTCCCAAAGGATTGCAAATTTGTTTTCCCCAAAATTTGGCATATCAACTGCTGAGCCACCAACATTTATTTTAATCTCAATTCCCTTTGACTTTCTCTACTGGTTAGAGGCCCAGATGTGATGTATTTGTTTGACACATTGTGGAAATGACAACCACTGTGAAGCCCCTGTAAGCTAGTCAACCTGCCATTTGAAACTGAATGCAATATCCCATCTGAGAGAGAATAACATTCCCTCCTTCAAAAGCCAATAGGTGGTCTCAATCAGCTGGCTTAATGACATATTTTAACATTATAAGCCACAACTGTGAAGCTCATGGATGCCAGCACTTAGATTTGCAACCAATTAGTGAAAATAAATTAAGACTAGAGAGGCAGCATTTTAATTAATTAATTGATTGATTAATTTTGCTACTGTAACAAAAGTCCCATTGCACCTATATGGAATTATTTATACTGTACACATGATGGTGCTTGTGGTAAAACTGACAACATGGCTACTCTTCAATTAAACATAAACCACACAAATACAATGGCACAACACAGCCAAGCTAGAGCATTTAAGCCCCTGTAATCACTGAAACCAATGGGACTGCAAGGTGGCTATCATTACCTGAAATGTGATCAATATGTAAAGTATCTCACTAACCTATGTCAGGAGCTAAAAGACTCTGAAACTAGGGACCTAAAAGCCTAGCATATTTAAATATGAAGTGCCCCTGGTGGCTAATTTTAAATTTTACAATCAAGTTTAATGAATACAGTGGTGCCTCGCAAGACGAAATTAATTCGTTCCACAAGTCTTTCGTCTTGCGGAAATTCGTCTTGCGAAGCACGGTTTCCCATAGGAATGCATTGAAACTTAATTAATGCGTTCCTATGGGAAAAAACAGTCGGGCCGGGTGTCGGGAAAGCGAGCGGGGAGAGCGGTTACTTACAGTACTGTAGTGAGCGGCGGTGGCGGGAGGAAGCCGGGTGTGGGGAGGGCGATGGGGAGCGCGGGGGAAGGCGAGCAGGAAGAAGCCGGGTTCGGACTGCGATGGGGCAGCGCGCGGAGGGCGAGCAGGAGGAAGCCAGGTGTCGGGACTGCGATGGGGCAGCGCGCGGAGGGCGAACGGGAGGATCCAGGCGTGGGGAAGGCGATGGGGAGCGCGGGGAAGGCAAGCAGGAGGAAGCCATGTCGGGACTGCGATGGGCAGCGCGCGGAAGGCGAGCAGGAGGAAGCCAGGTGTCGGGACTGCGGTGGGGCAGCGCGCGGAGGGCGAGCAGGAGGAAGCCAGGTGTCGGGACTGCGATGGGGCAGCGCGCGGAGGGCGAGCAGGAGGATCCAGGCGTGGGGAAGGCGATGGGGAGCGCGGGGAAGGCAAGCAGGAGGAAGCCAGGTGTCGGGACTCGATGGGGCAGCGCGCGGAGGGCGAGCAGGAGGATCCAGGCATGGGGAAGGCGATGGGGAGCGCGGGGAAGGCAAGCAGGAGGAAGCCAGGTGTCGGGACTGCGATGGGGCAGCGCGCGGAGGGCGAACGGGAGGATCCAGGCGTGGGGAAGGCGATGGGGAGCGCGGGGAAGGCAAGCAGGAGGAAGCCAGGTGTCGGACTGCGATGGGGCAGCGCGCGGAGGGCGAGCAGGAGGAAGCCAGGTGTCGGGACTGCGATGGGGCTGCGCGCGGAGGGCGAGCAGGAGGAAGCCAGGTGTCGGGACTGCGATGGGGCGCGCGGAGGGCGAGCAGGAGGATCCAGCGTGGGGAAGGCGAAGGAGAGCGCGGGGAAGGCAAGCAGGAGGAAGCCAGGTGTCGGGACTGCGATGGGGCAGCGCGCGGAGGGCGAGCAAGGACCCAGGCGTGGGGAAGGCGATGGGGAGCGCGGGGAAGGCAAGCAGGAGGAAGCCAGGTGTCGGGACTGCGATGGGGCAGCGCGCGGAGGGCAGCAGGAGGATCCAGGCGTGGGGAAGGCGATGGGGAGCGCGGGGAGGCAAGCAGGAGGAAGCCAGGTCGGGACTGCGATGGGGCAGCGCGCGGAGGGCGAGCAGGAGGATCCAGGCGTGGGGAAGGCGATGGGGAGCGCGGGGAAGGCAAGCAGGAGGAAGCCAGGTGTCGGGACTGCGATGGGGCAGCGCGCGGAGGGCGAGCAGGAGGATCCAGGCGTGGGGAAGGCGATGGGGAGCGCGGGGAAGGCAAGCAGGAGGAAGCCAGGTGTCGGGACTGCGATGGGGCAGCGCGCGGAGGGCGAGCAGAGGAAGCCATGTCGGGACTGCGATGGGGCAGCGCGCGGAGGGCGAGCAGGAGGAAGCCAGTGTCGGGACTGCGATGGGGCAGCGCGCGGAGGGCGAGCAGGAGGAAGCCAGTGTAGGGAGTTCGATCGGGGAGGGCGATCGTTAGTGAGCGGCAAGCAGGGAGGGCCAGCGCAAGCGGGAGGGTTCTTCTTACAGTGGTACCGCGCAAGACGAATGCCTCGTCTTGCGAAGCACGACCATAGAGAAATTCGTCTTGCGGGTCAACCAAAAAATCGCAAAACCCTTTCGTCTTGCGAGTTTTTCGTTGTGCGAGGCATTCGTCTTGCGGGGTACCACTGTAAACCTATACAGTACAGTGGAACCTTGTGTTACATGCTGTCCTTCTTGCGAACGCTGTGAGTTATGAGCACCGCTAACCCAGAAGTATGATGCCCCTTGTTGTGAACTTTGCCCCAGAATGCGAGCGGAATCTGAAAAGAAGGATGCTGTTCCTGGCAAGTTGGGAGAGTTTCCCTGTAAGTCAACTTGCTCATAAAAAATGGCATCCGTATCAGCAAACTGGAGTATTTCCTTACAAGTAAATTGGCATGCTCTTGTGATCTCTTATTTGCCCTTTTCTGCACAAATATGCCCACATCTACTCAGGTGCAAGTCCTGCTGAATTCAATGGAGCCTACTCCCAGGTAAATTAAGTTAGGCGTGCAGTCTTAGCACCTCTCTACTACTCTCTACATATACATATGACACACATGCAAGGACTAGAAATACCACTAGAAATGATGCTGGCATCATTATCCACAGCCACCCTCCTTCATCTTGAGAATATAAGATCCCTGTTGGATGAGGCCAGTGGCCCATTTAGTCCAGCATCCTGATCTCAAAGAGACCAACCAGATGCCTGTGGGAAACTTGCTAACAAGACCCGAGCACAAACACAGAAACTTGAATTCAGAATCATTACTGTCTCTGAATCTTGAAACCCAAGTTCTGTAGCTTCCCATAGGAAAACTGGTATGGATGCAGGGTTACAGAATGAATGATATCCACTATAATTTACATCATGTGCCCCAACTTCCTCAATTGTTCCAACAGAAATGTTGCTAAATGGTATCTCAACTACATGTATCATACTTATGAAAGCCCTGCAATTTTCACCAGTGGCTATAAGTGGCTATCAGGATCTTTCTATTAGGTTGTTGTCATGCAGGTATTGTCACATGGCAGAAGGCCACCTCTGCTAAAAAATAATTTCTGAAGAAAATTTTTGTTCATTCTCTGAAATCTTTCTTGATGAAATGATGCTGGCTTCCTAATTTTGCAGAAAGCAAAATTCACAGTGAATGATGCTTCCACTGAATTGCATTTTGATTGCTTCATAATTGTTGCCAGTATAAAATAAAGCACATGGGGCACTAAAGAACGTGCCAATGAAACAGAGCTGACAGCAGGGATGCCACTAAGCTGCCACTTGATTTTAGGGAGCAGTTTCAATATCTACCCTGAAATGTAAAGACACAGATTCTCCTTGTATGTTACACCTATCAGTTCTATCCTGCTGCACCTAATCATGTTCATTGGTTCTACTCCACCACCACTTTGGGTAAGAAACCAAGCTAAAAAGATATACTTAGAAACACCATTATACATAGATAACAATGGACTGTAAAAGGCACAGAGAAAAAAACAACTCCCAGAAAGATGTCTCTTTGACAGAGCAAACAGAATGACCTTTAGCAGCAATTGCACACTGAAAATCCAATTTGCTCCTGCATTTGTCACCCAACCATTTTCATTACCATTAAAAATTCTACTCTGATTTCAGTATGCCTGTCCCCATGATACCTAAATCTTATTTTTCTTATTATTACCTTATTACTTTAACTCAAGCATATTAACCTTTGCAGGCTAAACAAAGCTGTAGGGGAAAGCCAAGTTCTGGTAGAATAGCCTATTTTGGTTCTCCTGTTATAAATGATGGTCACTGGCAGAAGGCAAACTGGATTCAGTTTGATTAGGAAAGGGGTCAACTAATAATAAGTTATCTTAGAGAAATCTCAGGAAAAATTGCTTCTTCCTTAAGAGTTCTAAATTAACTAATGTTGCCACACTATCTTAAATTGGCTTAAAATGTCACCTGTTCTAAGTCCAAGATCTGCAGCTGACAAGGAGCAAAGCAATCACTGCCCAAAAGATTTGGCAGTGGGATGTTTAAGGCTCCAGGGACCAAACCCAGTGACACTCCCAAGCCTAAGAAGTGGTACAGTCCCAGAGTTTATCTAACCAAGCTCTGAACACCCTTTCTAATCTTGCCCAAGTCAAAAGCAGAGGATTTTCTAAATGGTTCTGCCAGCTCTCCATTTAGCCTATGTTAACCTTGGACTTCAGCAAAAGCATTTGAAACAAAAGCAAACAAACAAACAAACAAAAGACAATACTTCATCCACACCTCCAGTATTAAATGCAAATATTGTATCCTTTGAGAGAAACATTTTTTCTCATATTTTTAAAAGTATTACAAAAATACAAACAGGCAAATTTGTCTTCCAAAGCAGGTCATTTGAGGTGTTTCCCTAGCTTCTCTAATCTCTAATTTAGGGTTAGGGGTGGGAGGTTCCTCTTTGCATATGTGTCAGGAGTCCAAGTTTAATGCATGTTCAGCATTTTGCAGTCATTGTATCACTGAAGTTTATTCCAGATTGTCATGGGTGGAGAAACTGACTACTCTGGATACTGGAATTCAGTGGATTCTTAATGAGATTGCACCCCCCCCCCCGAATCACATTAGCAGTTAGGGTTAGCTTCTCACCAAGGAAGCCCATGTAGCTGCTGCCACCAAGAGCACTTGTAAACAGCTTCAATTGGCATGCTAGTTGTGACCCGCTCTAGAG